>NC_091474.1:157988931-160488931 GCF_036971445.1 Narcine bancroftii
AGAAGTGGCAGATAGTACAGTGCCAGCAACTCTCTATCGAATGCACTGCACTTTAGTTCAGGGGACTGCAGATGTTTGCTGAAGAAAGCTAATGGATACCAACTTCCTTCTATCACTGCTCCAGGACTCCACCAATCGCTATTCCTGAGGCATCAACTGTGAGGGCCATCTGGTCTGGGGTTGGTCAGGAATGCAGCTTTGGCCAGGGCTTCTTTGGTTTCCACAAACACATGTGTGGATTTGTTGTCCCAGGTCAGGTCTTTCTCCTTGCTGGACATCAGGATGACAGAGGGTGCATCACTCGAGCAGCTGCTAGGATAAACCTGCGATAAAAATTTATCATCCCTATAAACTCCTGCAGACCTTTGGCTGTACTGGGCTTTGGGAAGCTGCAGATGGCCTCTACCTTGTCAGTCAGTGGTGTGACCCCGTCCTTTGTAATCCTGTGGCCCAGGAAGTCGATGGTGTTCAGGCCAAACTGGCATTTGGCCAGGTTGATGGTGAGGCCGAACTCCTGCAGATGGCTACAGAGATTTTGGAGGTGCTGAAAGTGTTCCTGTTGGGTTCTACTTGCCATGAGGATATCGTCGAGGTAGACCTGCTGTCCAGGTCTCGGCCCACTGCGTCCATCAGTCGCTGGAATGTCTGTGCCACATTTTTGAGCCGAATGGCATCCTCAGTAACTCGAACAGCCCAATTAGAGTGATGATGGCCGTCTTAGGGATGTCATCAGGATGCACTGCAATCTGGTGATATCCTAGTGCGAGGTCCACTTTTGAGAATATCGTTGCCCCATTGAGGTTTGCTGCAAAATCCTGGATGTGTGGCATGGGCTAATGGTCTGGGGTGATGGCTTCATTGAGCCGGCGATAGTCGCCACATGGTCTCCAGCCCCATTTGCTTTAGGCACCATGTGTAGGGGCGAGACCCATGGGCTGTCTGACCTTTGAACAACTCCCTACTCCTTGAGCTTGCGGAACTCCTCCTTGGCTAGTCAGATCTTCTCCGGTGGAAGTCGCCTCATCCTTGCTTGGAGAGGTGGGTCCTTGATCAGGATGTGATGTCTGACGCCATGTCGAGGCATCTCCACTGTGAACTGAGGGGAAAGGATAGCCAGGAATCCCGCTAGCACCTTGGAGAACTCATCCTCTGAACTGTGGACAGAGTCCAGGTGCATTGTTGGAAACCTAGCACCCCTCAGTGCAATGGTCTGGTAGTTCTCAGTGTGGATGAGTCACTTACCATTAAGGTCCACTGGGAGGCTGTGGGCTCGCAGGAAATCCGCTCCGAGGACTGGTTGTTCCACTGCAGCCAGCGCGAACTCTCATGAGAAGTGATTGCCCCCGAACTGCAGCTCAGCCCTATGAGTGCCATAGGTCCATATACTGCTGCTGTTGGCAGCCCTCAACATGGGTCCTGCTAGCCTGTGCCTAGTGTCCAACCCTGTCGGGGGCATCACATTGACCTCGGCTCCTGTATCCACCAGGAGGCACCTGCCGGACAGGCAGTCTCAGACGTACAGGAGGCTCTCTTGGTGGCCAGCCATCTTGGCCATCAGCAACAGCTGGCCTTATTGTTTTCCTGGAACTCACAGGGGGACTAGCATCGGCGGGCTTCGGTGCCCCATATCCGGTGGTAGAAGCACTATCTGTCGCTGGACTCAATCTTGCCTCTCGTCTGCTATTCCTTGCTTTGGACTGCTCTGGTCTGATTGCGGGACTTCTTTTTTTTTCAAATGAGCCCCACAGTAGCTGAGCACTTCCGTTTCTGTTTCCACAGAATGTCTGCCTGTGCTGTGACTTTCCGGAGGTCAGTGAAATCCGCATCCACCAGGAGCAATTGGATGTCTTCAGGCATCTGCTCCAGGAACGCCTGCTTGAACATGATGATGGGCTGCTCATTTATCTATTAAAAGTAGCAACATTTAAATTAGCCATCATTACAAATTATTTCAAAAACCACCTTACCACACATGGTGAAGCACCTCCCCATGGCAACCACACAAAAAAGACCAAATGATCTCCTCAAAAGGAAAAGAAAGAAACCCTGTTTATATATGTATGCGTATATGTATGTGTATCATTTGGTCCTTTTTGTGTGGTTGCCATGGAGAGGTGCTTCATGTAACATACATACTACCAAAATACTATTCTACAGTATTAACCCCCTCAGTTATAGATTTAGAGATTCAGCCTGTCAGGTGGTATGATAACACGTGGATCTTCTTAACACAGGTGCTGAGTCAGTTCTGCTGGTCCACTACTGTCTAGCACTGGTGCTGTTTCCTCCGTTGCTGTGCAGGCTGGATCCTCTGCATTTGTCTGTTCCTGCAGTGTCTCTTGCATTTTCAGCAGGCTCTTTCGATTCCTCCTCAGTATTTAACCATCCTCTGTCTGACAGTGTAGGATCTTGGATTTACTTCCTCCGGAAGAGTAGGCTTTTTGTCCCAAGGGTTGGAATCTCTGAGTCTCACTGTGTCATGTTGTGCCAGTGGCCCTAAACTTCTTGCTGATTTGTCATAGTTTGCTTTTTGTACCTCTTAAACATTTCATTTTCCTTTGGTGAACAGTGTTCATCAAACATCAATAACCTTGTCAAACTTACCTTGGTCTTCAGCCTTGGCAAAAAAAAAACAAATGTGTTGAAAACCTCTAGTAGATTGGTTTTCAACCTTTTTCTTTCCACTCACTACCACTTTAAGTAATCCTTATGGCATAGATGCTTCATGATTAGTAAAGGATTGCTTAAGGTGATATGTGGTGGAAAGAAAAAGTTTGAAAAACCACTGTTTTAAATCAAACCTATTTGACTCATTATATGCACTGTTTCATAACTCCAAAGGAAATGGGCCAATGACAATTTTTCTCAAGCAAAATATTTCAGTGACAATTGGGACTAGAGCAGTGATTCTCAGCCTTCCCTTACCACTCACATGCCACCTTAGCAACATCTTACTAATCACAGAGCACATGGCATAGAGATTACTTAAAGTGGCATGTGAGTGGAAAGAAAAAGGTTGAGAAACATTGTTCTAGTGCTTGAGGTCCCACTACAGTAACTAGCAGTGCAATCTTCCATACATCAGGTTTGCCACTGAATCCTATGGCTTGCAGGTACAGTATGATTTTTTTGTTTAAACAACCTCTACTCATGGTCGACATTTCCAGTCCAATTTACAGCATCAGGAATCTTCACACTTTTCATTTCTCTACTACTATCAACTGATTCTCACTCTGTACTGCCACTCCTGGTATCAAGTGATGATTTTCTTTGTGATAAAGAAACTTGGGTTATTTTAAAACCATTATACTTTATTAGCTATAAACTCAAGACCATGTGGAGACATACATCTTGAATCCAACCCAAGCTGCCAGAAACTAGTCTCTGACTCCCTCTAGTGGTCAGGAGGATCACTAGCACTCTATCATTACAACATTTTAAACCTTTTGTTTCCATGCTCCCCTGATTTTTAGAGCTAGTGGTAAATTTATTACATTTACATTAGGTTAAAATCTGTCAGATCATCAATCTCTGCTGGATTACCATGATTATTTCTCACAATCCCAGGCTTCTGTAAGTCACTTTGTACTTCTGATTTCTTATTCATTGCACAATCTAATCTGGATTCCTTTTCTGCCCTCAGGATTTCTGTTGAATGGACAGGTTTTCATATGATGATATGGCTGCACAGTTGGTGTAATGGTTAGCATAGCACTATTACAGCATCAACCATCCAAGTTCAAATCTAGCATTGTCTGTAACGAGTTTGTATGTTCTCTCCATGTCTGCATGGTTTTCCCCCGGTGCCCCAGTTTCCTCCCACCTTCCAAAACGTATGGAGTTGTAGGTTTATTTGAGTGTAACTGGGTGGGATGGGTTTAAATGGCCAGAATAGGCTTCTATCATAAATAATATTAAATTTTAATAAATGTAATTTATCACAGAATCTGCACATCTCAGTCATAAAAATTAGATGGGATTTTTTTTCTGTTTGTCTTTTGCAATTATTATTTATCCTGGGAACATTTTTGGTTCAGTATTAAACATTCAACATTTGAATATGTATTTACTATATTAATAATCTTTGAATGGATATCTAAATTTAAACCATGAAATCATATATACAGCATCCCACAAATCTGTGGTTAGATTAAACTGTTAAAGGAATTCAGCCTTTTGACCACAATGAAAACTTTGAGGTGTATGCAGATTGAAGGATTGAGTTTTTGAGTGGGAAACTGAAAAGCAGTTCAGTGGCTTCCTGTCATTACAGCACAACTTCTGTGAGATGTGATTTCTTAGGAAAGTCCAATGCTTCAATTCAACATTTGTTCTAAGAGGAGTTATACTTATTCTTACAAAGATAATACCATAGGCCACGGTGCCATAGAGCCATACAGTCTGAAAACAGGCCCTTCAGCCCACTGAATCTATGTCCCAACAAGCACCCATTCACATTAACGCTACACTAATTCAAAGTTTATTCAGTCCTTCCAAGTCTTTTTGATAAATCTCTATGCTAGGAACTGTATTTAGCATCTCTGAAATGAATACTTCAGTGATGCCAATGCATCAGCTCTTCACTTTGACCTATACTTTTTGTTCTGGTATCTTGTTCCATAAATATTTATTTTCCTTGTTTGGGATTACCTATATCCAAATGCCACCAGGCAAACTAATATTGACAACAGATTAAATCTCTCCATTCTATCTTAACACTAACCGTAAATTACAAAATATTTTACATACTGCTAAATATTGAATTTTACTATCTTGTCTGTCTTCCACGTCTGTGTCTATGCTGCTTTGTATCTTCACGTTCATTCTCTGTCAGTGCCTGAGCTGTTGAGCCTTGCACTCTGCCTCCATCCAATTCTTTCACCCACATTCCCTCCAATTGTAACCAATTGCACAGCATGTGACTTTTTGTTGCTTTTTTGCCGACTAATCTGAATTTCCCAGAACGATGCTGACCAACGTAATGAGAGAGTGATGGTCCATGTTCTCCGCAAACTTCCTTCATTTCCTCATTGCCTGCATGTTATTCGTCATCAGATTCTGTGGTCGAATAGCTCCCGAGAACAAGAAGCTCAGATTGATGGAAAGGATGGCCAATCTGGGTTTAGACACAAGGTGAAACTCCAATGCATAAAACCAGTTGGGCCAAGCATGAGCTCAGATGAGTGAGAAACACAAAAACTGATGCTGGTAACTTGAGCGTACAAAGACTTGGTGGAGGAGCTCAGCAGCTCAGGGAGGGTCTGTGATTAGAAATGGCCAGTCAACACTTCAGACCTGGACCCTATATCAATATGCAGAAAAGTGAGAGTGGCATTAATGGATGTCCTTGACCACATGCAGACCCTTTGATCAGTAACTACATCTCTTGGTGCCTGCCCCATTGACCACCGCCAGTGGGCTGATATTGCCTCAAACTGTGCATCTTGGCGCCTCACAGTTTGGTGGGCAGCAACCTCCTTTGAAGAAGACTGCAGAGCCCACCTCACTGACAAAAGGCAAAGGAGGAAAAACCCAACACCCAACCCCAACCAACCAATTTTCCCCTGCAACCGCTGCAACTGTGTCTGCCTGTCACGCATCGGACTTGTCAGCCACCAACGAGCCTGCAGTTGACGTGGACATTTACCCCCTCCATAAATCTTCGTCCGCGAAGCCAAGCCAAAGAAAGAAAACATGTATAACACAAGTGCTGGTCCAGGGAGAGTGAAACAATACAGAGGCAGACTGAGTGGAGCTTTAGTTTCCTGCTTGAAGATTTGCATTGAAACTTTCTCCTAAACTTGATAAACAGCTTTGTCTTGAAACATCGACCATTCTTTTTCTCCCACTGATGCTGCTTGACCTGCTGAGTTCCTCCAGAAGATAGTGTTTAGCGCAGAATCCTGTGTCTCTCTCCCTAAAATTAGTATCCTTTAAAATGAACAACAGTAACCCCCACCAACCTTGGCTTCAATTAGTCAAGCCAAGGGGATTTTCGAGCTTAAGTATAACCGATCATCCCCCAGCCCCCCCCCCCCCATCCCCCTCTCCCCAAAGAGAGTAATAATGCCATTGTGGCCATCAGCAGTGTAATCAGTGAAAGTCAGAGCGAACCTACCCGGATGGATTGAACCAAGGGAGTGAAGACAGCACTGATCCCATCTGAGTCAGCTGATCAAACTTCATGAAGAGCAGGGAGCCATGGACACTGGGACAATTTGTACACCTCAATCGAGTCTTCTGTCAGCCCACTCTGCTTTGAGGAAAACATGCTTAGACTTTCCCCATGGTGAGATGCTCCATCTCCTCTACTTCCTCTCCAGTGGCATCGCACCATTCTGTGTTGTGACCCTAACACTGAATTGCTCTTCAGCTGCAGCCTAACTACAGTTTTATATAGTTGAAGCATAACCTCCCTGCTCTTTTAATCAAGATCCCAGCTAATGAAGGCATCTTATTTACCTGTGTTGGTGCCTTTGGGGATCCTTGGAGATATACGCAAATGCCCCTATGTTCCTCCATCATTACGTCCTACCATTCTTGCAGTCACAGCACAGTAAGATGTGATTCCACTGGAGAGGATGCAGAGGAGGGGGGGGGTGGGCACTTTATCATGGGGAAAATGCCGGGCATGCTTTTCTTGAAGCCGAGGAAATGGAGAGGGGTACAAATTGTCCTAGTGTCCAGGGTTTCCTGTTCTTCATGAAATCCTCTCGATTTTGAATTCCATCTGCCGTTACTCTGACAATTTTATAATCTGATCTGCATCATTCTGAAGTTGAAGACTACTTCCCTTACTACCAACTAAATCATATGTCTTCCTCTCATCTGAAAACAACACATTCACATCTAGCTTGTTAATATATGTAACAGGAAGTATCCAACACAGATCACCACTGAACACTACCCTAAATGATGCACCTAATCATCTCCTCATAACAAAACCTTACTGACTATTCCTGATAAGTCTCTGCCTCTCTAAGTATAGATTAATCCTGTCCCTCAGAACATTTTCCAAACTTTCCTCCCATACGTTAGATTTCGCAGCCTATCATTTGCTAGCTAAATCTTCTTGCTCTTCTACCCCCCCCACCCCCAAACAAATCATCTGCCTTCACAGCCATCTGGGAAATGTATCATTGCGCCAAGGGGATTTGGCTTGTTAAGGCATCAAATTATTCCTTTTCAATGCTAATTTGTTCGAAAATTTCATCATCCCTTCCGTGAAGTCCCTAGCCATGTGTTTTTCATTAGTCATTGTACACATAGATGGACAACTATGTACTGAAGCATAATCCCAACTCTTTGTTTCATTCATTATGCCACATCCATAACATTTTCAGATTTGAAGCATGATATTCTGGGTCAACTTGCAAGCCAGGACATTCAATGCCAATTGCATCCTTGAAGTCTTTCTTGAGGGCATCATCATCTTGCATGGAAGGTTCTTAGCAACAATATTCAGCACTGCTCTTTGGGTTATTTTCTGAAACTTGTCAGGTAACAGATCATGGACCTTATGAAGGGGTGGTACAGGCCGTCGCCAGGTCATGGGTAGGATGGGTCTGGGAAACCCTGTGGGGACATTGCACAGCAGGGATGAGCCTCCTGGTGAGGAGCAGAAATCTCTGACCTTCAGGCTGGTGAAGGCAGTCCAAAGGTCTGGACGTCCACATCCTCCATCTGGTCCTTGGCCAGCTGGGCAATGTCGAGCCCCTGAGGTTGCGGAAATTGTGGGTCTAAACAGCGTGTCGTCCATCTCGTTGGATTTGCTTACGACGTGGCAAATGTCTGTGATGTACGCAGAGCTGTTGCTTCACCGAACATGGGTCCAAAACCTTGCTGAGTGTCTAAGGTTAGTGATTTTTGGTCTGTTCAGACTATTTATTCTGAACAGTGTTGTGGAATGCTATTAAAAATATGGATGCCCAGAAAAATAGAAGATACCCAGATCTTCTAAATATGTTTTTGAAAATAAATGACTCCTGGAAATCCTTGGCCCAAGACTATTCATAAGCAGGGGGATTAGCTCAAAGGGTAGAGAGCTCACTTAGCATGTAAGAGGGAGCATAATCGATGCCCACATCCTCCAGATTTTATGGTAGCACGGTTAGCTAGCGATTAGTGCAACACTGTTAGATCACCAGCAACTGGGACTGGGATTTGAATCCTTCACTGTCTATAAGGAGTTTGTACATTCTCCCCATATTTGCTTGGGTTTTCTCTGGGTGTTCTAATGTCCTCCCACTGTTCAAAAACAGACCAGGGGTTTAGGTCCATTGGGTGTATTTTGGCAGCACAGGCTCGTGGACCAATAGGGCCTGTTACAATGCTGGTTGTCTACATTCAAAATTTAAATAATGGAAAAGGAGCATTCAGGTTTGCACTGAGATCCTCCAGTCCAATGTTGGGATTACATCGAAGCTCAGCACCAACTGCAAAAGGAGTGCAGCACTGTTATGCCTCAGCAGTAGCAATTAAGAGATACTTAAATAGATGAGTTAAATTTAACACAACATTTATTAACAATAATAGAATTACCTCAATAAACTTAACACCTGAACGTAAGCCTTTAATAGCAACTCTACATTAACAACAAATATTTATAAGGTATATATGGAAAAAAGTCCAGACCATTACAGTCCAAGCTCAAAATGCCCCAAAAGAAAACTCCAAAACAAAACCTCAAGTTAGTCACGTCAAGTCCATCAATCAAAAAGGAACAGCTCACAGATTCTGGTCTCCAGGCTTGGGATTGTTAATTCGGTTGCAAGCTGGTCTTTTAGTTGGACATGGAGACAGATGGCCGTGATCACAGTAGACTTACCACTTTCCTGAGTTTTGAATGTGACAACTACCACCTTTGATTTCTTCACACTGGAATTTTCACCCAGGGACCTCCTAGTCACTAGATGAGGTTCATGCCTCCAAAGCCAACTTTAGGGTTAACAAGTGACCTTCTGTCACACAAGTCTTCCCCACTAACAAGTGACTCCCATCACACAAAGTCCTTCTTTTGGAAGGGGGCTGGGGTGCCCAGGTTGGACACACACACACACACACACACACACACACACACACACACACACACACACACACACACACACACACACACACACACACACACACACACACACACACACACACACTCTCTGGGCATCAGAATGGCTCAAATTGCTGTCAGGACAACAGTGTTGGCACCCGCAGACAAGGTAGCTCAGTCTCCTTTCTCCCACTGACAGTCAGTTATGGATGGCAGTGCTAGCACCCATGAATGAAGCAACTCACCCTCTTGTTTACTGAAGCTGCCAGGTGAGCACGCATACACAGTCTGACTGAATGCCCTCCAAACAATTGACCTACTGACTAACCTGTTCAAAACTCAGCATTCTCGACTCTTCAGCTACATCCATGCACCCCAATCCCTGAATCACTGCATTCTTCATTCTCTGAAAAGACCCTGTAGCATTTTTTATCTCAAAGAACATTACACTCATACAGCCTGGATTGGGTTACAAATGCCGAAACCTATCTTCCTCTTTCACACAGCAATACCCCTTTAATAAATCTATCTTAGTAACAAATTTATCTCCTCCCACTTTGTCAATACAGTCATCTTTTCTAGGAATCAAATAGGCATCTTTTTTCATCAGTGTTAACTTTTCTATAGTTTGTATAAAATCTAACTATGCCATCCAACACACATGAACGCCAATCTGATGTTGACTTTCGGATGATTCCATTCTTTAACATATAATCAAGTTCCTGATTCATTAATCTACTGTTTTCCAAGTTCATCTGATAGGGATGCTGCTTAATAGGCCTAGCATTACTTATGTCCACATCATGGCACACTATGGAAGTTCATTGGGGGATACATCCAGAAACAAGTTCTTGAATTTTAGAAATAATTGTTTAATTTCTTCCCTTTCTAAAATTTTGCTTCCTGGTTCTGTAAAAATATAGAATTCTCCAATCCTTGACTTCTCATTTTCTGTTTCCCATAACCTTCTTTGAAAACTAGGCCTATCTGTTCTTTCCTGGTTAATCACCATCATCTCTGGCGAGGGTTTCATCTCATTAGGAGTCACCTGCTTGAAATATGGCTTGATCATATTTATATGGCAATCTTAACTCTCTCATCTGTCTAAAATTAGTGCATTTACAACCTCATATGGTCCAGAAAACCTAGTTATAAGGGAATTCAAATGGGTAGGAAACAATACTAACACCTTGTCACCAGGTTTAAAACTCTTCACTTTTGCCTTGCGATCATACCAGAATTTCATTCTTTGCTGAATGGCTTATAGATTTTCCTTTGCCATTTCACAGGCTTTCTGTAATTGTTCTTTAAATTTAGAGACATAATCCAATAAATTTAAATGTATATCCTGATTAATCCATTGTTTCTTCAACAACATTAGAGGATATAGATCATTCTTTCCTTATTCTAATACATCTCAATTTTAGAGTATCATCTTTCAAAGAGTGAGCTGCGATTATCCCAAATTTTGATCTCTTTAATCCAACAAATCAAATTCTGTGGCTGTTACTTTATGCAGTTTTAATTCATTGATAGAATGGATAAACTTTTGCATAGCTTCGCAACAAGCTATGCATAATATAACAATCAATAACAAAGCATTTACTGTATGAAAAAGATACAAAGATATATAGAGATACAAAAGGTATTTAAAGAGATACAAAAGCTTAAAGAAATACAAAAATTAAAAGAAAAATTTCTCATTCTCACACTTCCTTCACATCTTGTAGGAAAAGAGAGCAAGTACTTAGCCTGGGTGGATATTATGACATATTACATCATAGTTTCTATGGTAACACTACAAAAGAGACAGGCACAAAATTAAGAATCAAAAACACAAGGTTTTAACCTTTACATTCCGGTCCTAATTATTATAATAGACTAAATGACTAATATATAATAATTAGTATTACATGTGCACAAATTAAATATAGTAAATATGATT
This sequence comes from Narcine bancroftii, assembly GCF_036971445.1. Taxonomy (NCBI): domain Eukaryota; kingdom Metazoa; phylum Chordata; class Chondrichthyes; order Torpediniformes; family Narcinidae; genus Narcine; species Narcine bancroftii. The sequence goes on from NC_091474.1 coordinate 157,999,920, forward strand.
AGAAATTAAAACATTCAGCTTTCTATAAAAAACAGATTTTAGTAATAGGTCTATTTAAGTAACCAGTCTTGGTTTTAATCCACACTTGCTGAATGAATCCTTTCCTGTTTGAACTGTATCTACAATTTCCATCAGCAACGAAGAATTTTTTGGTGAAGAATCATCCGATAATACAATATCTCCACATACAAAATTGCATTTAGCTTTAGACCATATTTGTCAATTCTTGTAATAATGAAAGATATTCTTTAATCCATAAGTGCCTCAATGTCATTTGAATTGACAGATTTTTTTGTTATTGGTCAACTATTTAAAATAGCTTTGATTTTGCACAAATCTGGAGATAGTCATCATTGAGTATTTGACTATTCAAAATGGAATTAAGAATTTTTCTGATTGATTTGATCATTCTTTTCCACACACCTCCATGATGTGATCCTATGGGTGGGTTAAATATCCAATAAATTTCTTTCTGAAGTAATGCATCAGGAATTCGATGTTGATTTCAATTTTGAATTGCTTTTTGTAAGTCTAATTAAGCTACTATAAAGTTAGATCCATGATCAGAACATAATTCTTTTACTTGATCATGTCTGGCTATAAAACGTTGAAGAACATTGATAAAAGTGTCTGTATCAAGCGATAACGCTACTTCAATATGAATTGCTCTCATAGTCAAACAGTTATTCAATACTTCTTCCTCATTTTATTTGAAAAGGACCAAAATAATCAACTCCTACATATGTAAATTGAGGTTCATCAGGTGAAACTCTCTTGTGGTAAATTCACTTATTTGTTGTTGTCCAGGTTTAGCATTTGCATGTCAACAATTAACACATTTTGATATAATTTTTTTGCTCAATGTTGATGCACCAAGTATCCAATATTTCTGGCACAGTTCTGATAACACGTGATTACAACCACCATGACCTATTTTCTCATGCACATGTTGAATAATCAAATCAGAAATATGAAATTCCTTAGCTAATATAATTGGATGTTTCACTTCTGTCATTATTGCTTTTTCCAATCTTCCTCCTACTCTCAATACACCATTTACAAAAATAGGATTTAGCTTGTAAACACAAATTGTTTTTGTAACATTCAGATTTTTTTATTTTTATGTCTCATCATTAACTGCCCTTTTCTGACAAAAATGAATCATCTCCAATTCAGCATTCACCAACTCATCAAATGTTAGGTAACAGCTCTTTTGAGTCTTCAGATTCTCTTTCTTGATATGATTTTAAAGCATGTTTAACCTAAGAATCCATGCTTCTGTCCTCTCACCTCATGTTCAAAAACTAGCTCAAATGGATTAAAACTAAATGATTCTTGAACTGATTCTCTTATGGCAAACAAAAGTAAGTGAACTCCTTCATCCCAATTTTTATTGTGTTTGGAACAATAAGTTCTCATCATATTTTTCAGGGTTGAATGGAACCTTTCCAATGCTCCCCGATTCTCTGGGTGAAAGCAGAAGACATAACCTGTTTAATCCTCAACTCATAAATCACTTGTTGAAATAGGCCTGACACGGAATTGCTCCCCTGATCTGATTGTATTTCCCTGGACAGGCCAGCTAAGGTGAAAAATCCTAACAAAGACCTTGCTATCATCTTGGCTTTAATATTGCTCAGAGGAATGGGCTCAGCAAACTTCATAGCTGCACACATAATTGTCAGTAAATACTGATTTCCAGTCTTTGTTCTAGGCAATAGGACCATGCAGTCCACAATTACCTTGGAAAATGGTTCACTGAAAGTTGGAATCGGCTGTAAGAGGAACCTTGGTTTACCACCCATCTGATTGATGTCACAGACTCTACAAAAATGTGCAACATCCTTCCTTACAGTTGGCCAATAAAATTGTTTGGTCATCTTATTCAGTTTTATTTACTCCAAGGTGACCTCCAAAAGGAATGCTATGAACCAAAGTCATAATTTCATTTCTGTAGGCTCTAGGAACCACAACCTGTTGCATCACTGCCTAGTTTTCATTGGCAGGAATATCAGGTGATCACCACTTTCTCATTAACACGCCATCCCAAACATAATTTACTACTAGCACTTTCTTTAGTTGTTCCTCAGAGAGGGCCTTATCCCTTACCTCCATGAGTTCTGGATCCCTTCTTTTGTTGGATGATCAATTCTTGTGTTGACAATGACAGCTTGGGACCCTTCAATCTACTATCAGGACTGATATTGGCTAAAGATGATTTCTCAGTTTGAACCAGATAAGTTTCACTTGAAACCTGTTCTAAACCACTACCAATTGCATTTTGGTCCACATTCTTTTTCACCATCTTATCTGGGCTCACCATCTTTTTAGACATGACCCTGGTTATTGCACAGGTGGGGTAAAAATCTAAGTTCTCACTGACTGGCTTAGCTAGCAATTGTACTGCAGGAAATACCTTACCTTTCCTAACCAATAACAGTGAAACTCCATCCACTGGCAGGGTTAACATAATTCCTATATTAACCACTCTGTTTATCAAGTCTGATCTTAGCACTATTTGTTATAAAGGAATAGGTTCAGTATCACTCCTGATACCTCAAATTAAGTTTATCTCACCTGTGTCAGTTTCCTCACTGAAATCTAAGATGCTGTTTAGCACAAGTGACTGAGCCACTGCTGTGTCTCTCAAGATTTTTACTGGCACTGGCTTTGACTCTTTTCTGACTGACACAGCCTTCTGACACAAAAGGTTTAAATATTTCCTTAACCCATCAATAAGTTTGGATTTTTCCCAGTTGTTAGATCTCCTTTAACACATGGCAACTGGCAATCACATGACCAGTCTGTTTTGCAGTACTAACAAAGAGAACCCAAAGACTTTTTTCTTATTGCCTTCCCTTTGTCTTTAGGTCTATTACTACTCTCAAGTTTACTTGCTAACTTACTCGGACTATCCCTCTGACCTTTGTAGAAAGTTTTATTTGATGTCCACCTAAACTTATGGGTTAAGTCATACTCATCTACTCTCTTAGCAGATTCCTGCCAAGTTGTTATCTCTTTCTCATTCATCTAGGCTTTGATGTCATCAGGGACATACCTCTTAATTTCTTCCATGATTATTAATTCCCTCAATTGATCATAATCATTATTTATATTCCTGGAAGTACACCACCGGACAAAGCACACAAACTTCTTGTATGCAAAAATCAATGTATGATTGGGTTGGGGATTTCCTTAAGTTCCTGAACTTTTGTTGGTAGGCCTCTGGAACTAGTTCATCGGCCTTAAAGATGGTCTCTTTCAACATGTCATAATTTCCAGATTGTGCAATTGTAAGGGTAGAATAAGCCTGTTGAACTTTTTCCCTAATCACACACTGCAGCATAAGGGACCACTAACTTTTTGGCAGGTTCAAAATCAGAGGTACATATACAAAATTCTGGAAATATTTGTCTATTCTGGCTTCATTAAATGGTGGAACTAGACTAATTTCTCTGCTAGCTAGAAACCCTCCACCAAGACCTGGAGGTGGGTCTTGTGCCATTACGTCTCCATTCTAAACTTTTCTAACTCATATAAGCCTACTTCAATTTATAATCTCTTTTGTCTCTCAGTTACTCCTGCTTCTATTTCTAATTTCTTAAGTTTCATTTCCAAATCCAATCTCTTCAGTTCCAACTCTATTTGCCCAGAAGTTTGACTCTTGGGAAAATGTTTTGAAACATCTTCTTCAAATTATCCTTCTGTTATGTAATACTTTGCAATCTTTCTCCCAACCTCAGCCTTTTTCATTGGTTGTTTTACTGAAGCATTTTCTAATTTTTGGGTAATAGGCACCAATTCATGCTTTTGAGCCTCCTGCAACTCTTCCAGAGTTCTTTACATACATTGCTACTGATTTTTCCACACACCCAAGCCTCTTAATTAGCTTGCCAGAGGAATTTAACCAATCAACTGAAATTTAATCGATTACTAAGCTCCAAATTCTGTGCACTCCCTAAAGCACAAACACAAATAAGCTTCCCAAATTTGCTTAACTATCCTTGTCACAAGCCCCAAATTTATGTAAAGCCTCACCAGTAGCAATTAAGAGATGCATAAACAGATGAGTTAAGTTTAACACAAAATTTATTAACAAATTAACAAGCCTCAGTAAACTTAACCCCTAAACATAAAACTTAATGGCAAATCCTCATTAACAACAGATATTTATAAGGTGTATGAGGGGAAAAAAAAACCCCAGACCATTACAGTCCAAGCTCAAAATGCCCCAAAAGAAAACTCCAAAACAAAACCTCAAGTCACTCATGTCAAGTCTGTTAGTCAAAAAGGAACAGCTCACAGATTCTGGTCTCCAGGCTTGGGATTGTTAATTCGGTTGCAAGCTGGTCTTTTAGTTGGACATGGAGACAGATGGCCGTGATCACTGTAGACTTACCACTTTCCTGAGTTTTGAATGTGGCAACTACCACTTTTGATTTCTTCACACTGGAATTTTCACCCAGGGACCTCTTAGTCACTAGATTAGGTTCACGCCTCCAAAGCCAACTTTAGGGTTAACAAGTGACCTTCTGTCACACAAGTCTTCCCCACTAACAAGTGACTTCTGTCACACAAAGTCCTCCTTTTGGAAGGGGACTCGGGAAGCCCAGGTTGGACACACACACACACACACACACACACACACACACACACACACACACACACACACACACACACACACACACACACACACACACACACACACACTCTTGGCATCAGAGTGGCTCAAACTACTATCAGGACAAAAGTGCTGGCACCCGTAAACAAAGTAGCTCAGTCTCCTTTCTCTCACTGAAACTACTGAGTGAGCACACAGACAGACTGTTATGGATAATAATGCAAGCACCCGTAAATGAAGCAACTCTGTTGTTTGCTGAAGCTGCTGGGTGAGCATGCATACACAGACCGACTGACTGACTAACAGACAAACCTGTTCAAAATTCAGTGTACTGGTCTATTCAACTGTCCCAGCACATGCCTTTAGCTCTCCTGATTGGTGGAGAGAGGTTGACTACAGCAGGCGTTCTCTCCGTGAGCCCACTGGCTTCCAGTGCATGGCTCTCATGTTTCTGACAGCTGTCATTTCTGAACACTGTTTTAGCGCTTCCCACGCAGATGTCAGTTTTCCCAGTGCTACTTCCACACTTCACACCAGCGTACAATTCAGTCAGTCCTGCCGTAGTTTCAGTCCTGTCCCTGGACCAAAAATAAAATTGTCCAGCATCCATAACAGCACCTCCCAAACTACTTACACCTGCCCCAACCATGCAAGATTCATAATTCATCTTGAATTAGACATGATCTCGCTTCATTTAGAGGGTTCCTGAGGAAAAGAAGACTTCACATACATCAGCTCATTTGCTCCTACTCTAAATGTGCAGAGTATATTGGCTCCCTTGCTTTACCATGTTCCCTTGCCTTCTTGAAATGGAACTCAGAATGAATGCTATGGTTTAGAGTAGCAGTAGGCTACTCTAGCATCATAAAGACGCTGGTAGCATGAAATTGAACAGGAACTGTAGGTTTTAAAAAAACTCAGCTAATCAAGCAGCATCTGTGGAAAGAGAAACGGTAAACATTTTGGGTCAATGATCCTTTCTTAGAACTGGATAAAAGATAGATGCAAGTTCATTTTCAGTGAGAAAGAAGGTGGATATGCAGGACAAAGGGCAAGTCTGTGATAGGATCAGCCATAGTGACTTTATGAGTGGGAGGGCGTTGTGCTGATGGCTGGCTCTGCCTCTCGGCTCCAACCCCAACTGCTTACATATAACCTTGGTTTCCTGCTTAAACCCAGAACCCTTCTGAAGATTTCTGTGAAACTACCAATAGTTATAAACTAATAAAAGTGTTTGTTCTCCCTCCAGTTGTGAGAGCTTTTATTCACACTACAATTTTATTAGCTTATTCCCTAATGATGGAAGAGCTACTCAAGCCAGGTATGCTACTGATAGACCCTCTGACCCCGATGCGGCTGAGGAGTTCACGTACTGGATACACTGCTTCCAGGCCTACCTGAATGCGCCCAGAGACGTCTTTCACACCGATGAACTCAGGAGGTCCGCACTTGTTTCGAGGGTAGGAATAAAAGGGGATGCTGTCATCAGGGACTGCTCTGTATATGATGCTGCCATTGAGGTGCTGAAGGCTCAGTACCGGAGGTCATAAAATGAGGTCCTAGCGAGGCACCAACTCTCTCTACATCACCAACAGCCAGGAGAGACCATTGATGACTACCTGCTGGATCTATGGATGCTTTCCAAGTGCAGGTACAAAGTGGCTATGGGTCAGATTCATGAGGAAGAACAGATCCAGGACACTTTAGTTGTGAGGGTCTGCTCGAGGTACATAAGGCAGCGACTACTTGAGTCGGGAAAGGACCTGGCTAGTCACGTAGAACTGACCAAATCATTGGAACAGGCCAAGCTTGAGAACGATAATGTCGAAGCCAGCGAGCTTGCTCACCCAGGTGACTCCTTCCAAGGATCGGCTGCTCCCACTACTCCAGCCCTAACGGCAGCTGCTTCCCATGCTAGGGGGTGCTTTTTCTGTGGCAAGAGCCAGCACCCCTGATCTCATTACCCAACTAAAGACCCAGTGTGTTTCAGTTGTGGCAAGAAAGGGCATGAGGCAAGGGTTTGCCGCGCAAGGGGAAGCCCGTGGAAGTCCGCGGCCTGCACCACTCCCAGATCCAATTCCAGCCCCGAGCTGTCTGCCCCAAATTCACCTGAGCCCATTTGCTGTGCTACACGCCGATGGAGGGTGGCAGTGAGGAAATGGCATGAAAAGGTTCAGTGAGGTGGAGGGAACATATTATAGTTAAACCAAGCCTTTCATTGGTAAAGTTAGGAAGCCCGTGCAGAAGATTGTAGAAAGTTTCTAGCTTTCTTCTGAGAATGTCATCAGAGGAGCCATTTTATGTAATACTATAATCATGTGCTCCTGTTGGCCTGTGGATGAAAGTGCAAATCTCTGTCCTTGCTTAATAATGTTTGTGTTTTATCTGATGAATTTGTGACCTTGATGTGTCCGTCAACTGAAAATTTGCTGATAATGCTTACTTCAGTGCAGGATTCATGGAGCCAGACACATAACAAATGAATCCTGTTATGACTGACAGAAAGTATTCTATGGATAATGCATCTCACCATCATTGATTTTAAAATTGCTGGCAAAATCTGCTACTGATTTCCTGTTAAGTCTCAGACCCAGAATCTTGGTAAATGCTTCTACAATTCTCCAGAAGTTCTCTCTGAATGCTTGACTTGTTGAGTTGATTAGCTGAAAGAAAAGATCAAATACATTTTGCCCCAAATGACAGACAAAATGCCAGTTTCCTGATCATTACTGCTCCCTTGCTATTCACAGTCTTAGAGCACAATCCCTCCAAGATGCAAGCAAACAAATAGCTGTCAAATGAATTGCAGAAATTCACCTAACCGAAAAAAGTAAAAAAAAATACTTAATTTTGACTATTCATTAATTCCATACAGTGGTGGTAAAGGGTTACCTTATGGCAAGAGATTATAAATGAGAACTGTATACTTAGGAATTTAGAAAGTTAGGGAATTATTTGATTGAATCTCAGAAGATATTAAAGGACAAAAAAAAAACAAGTTGCCACGTGAATTCAGTGGGTCAAGGGGCATCTATGGAGGGAAATGGGTCATTGATCTTTCTGGTTGAAACCCTTCATCTAGACTTTTGTAAGGAACTTGTGACCACTGATTGGGAAGACAGAACTGGGAGTGGTGGGGGGGGCAGGGGGGGGATATTCTTATAGTTAAACCAAGTTTTTCAATGGTGGTCAGGAAGCACATGCAAGGATTGCCCAGTGTTTCTAGCTTTCTTCTGTGAATGATAGCAATACAATTGAAAGAGTGCAGAGTACATTTCCAAGGATGTCACTGGGACTTGAGGAACTGAGTTATAGGGAAGGGTTAAACAGGTTTGGACTTTATTCCCTGGAGCTTCAAAGAATGAGTGGAGATTTGATAATAGTATACAAAATTATGAGAGGTGTCGATAGATTAAATTCAAGCAGGCTTTTCCTACTGAGGTTGGGGGAGACAAAAACTAGAAGATATGGGCTAATTGTTCGATGGTCCTAATGTCAATTGATATTTTTGCGTCTGTTAATTTTAAATCAGAGATCTGTTGATTTCAGTAAATAAAGTTTGTGAAGAATATTAGGCAAATTAGGCAAATAGTTACATCTTCTGTGGTCTCACTGAAGAATTGATTGAATGGAAATGGTGGACAAAATGGTTCCTCCTGATCACATGATCCTTTAACAACTTTGTGGATTGACCTTTTAACTCCTCACATAATATTTTCCTTCCTTTGGCTTGGTGTTCAGTTTTTTTGAGTGTATCTTTGTGAAGTGTCTTTCCATATTTTTCACTTATCATGCAATATAATTACAACATATACTGTTGTTTAGCAAGTCAACACAAAGTCAAGATATATGCCCTCAGTTTAAGGAGTTTCTGTATGAAAGATCATCCTTTGAATGAATGACATATGATGAATGAGCAACGACCCTAAAAAAAAAATGAATTTGCTTATACAAGTTAAATGAAGCCTTTTCAATGGATTCCACAATTTAAAAAATGTTTATCCTCCTGTCATTGAAGCTATCGTGCTGTTCTTGGGGCTCTTTATTTACTAGATACCAGATAGTTAAGGTCCTATATTCTAACCATGACCAATTTAAATTGGTCCTTTGGTGCACATTGGAAAAAAATGTTAATTATAACAGTATGAGTAAATTCAATCAGCATTCAAGATGAAATGCTGAACTCAACACTCTCCCACTCTCTGAGTTCACCACCCATTCATTGACAAAAGGCAGCATTGGATATGCACAGGAGACCACAGGAGAAATTTCTTTTGGGTAGATGGGTGCAGAGGTTTACAAGTGTGGGGATAGAGTGAGTGAGGAGTGTGTGGAGAGAGGTGGGGATAGATGCTGAAATAGAAGTGGGAGAGGTGGAGGGAGCTGAGGTGAATCCACACAGCCATAAACGATCACTAAGACTGCTGGTGGTGGGGTTGAAGACATTGGCAGACAGTGAGTAGCCCTGATGTGAACAAACAATAGAGGATGCAGGCACTGGGACAAGGAGGAGCAGATGGGAGGAGGGAAAGACATTGGGGATGTATGGATGGGGAGGACATGAACGGAAAATGGAGAGAAAGGGTACATATGAGATGGATGTGAAAGGAGGGACAGTGAAAGAAATAGGTCTAAAGCTGAGGGGAGGGGGTTAAAGAGGAGAGGTTAAGAGTATATAAGTCCATGCAGATATGATAGCAGCGTTTAAGAGACCTTTAGATAGACTCATGCATGTGCAGAGAACAGAGGGATATTGGTCATGTGCAAGCAGACACATTTTAGTTTAATTTGGCATCATGCTTGACATCGACACATGGGTTGAAAGAGTTCCTGAATTGCACTGCCCTATTGTGATAGTACAGATCTATCACCAATGTATATAGTTACTGTATCTAGACTGTGCTTACAGTGATTGGCTGAGAGCTAAGCCACGCCTATTGTCTGGGCCTTAAAGGGTTGTGTCCCTAGCCAGGTCGGATCATTCCGGACTGGTCGGCCACCTGTGAAGAGCTCCGGTCTTTTGCTAATAAAAGCCTTGGTTTGGATCAACAAGTCTTTGATTCTTTCAACGAGCTCTACAATTTTATTAGCAAAAAGAATTTTTTTGAAAGGGATGAAGCGTCTGACTCGGCCAGAAAAACTTGATATGACCCACAGTCAGCTACAGCCTTCAAAGCCTTTAAGTTCTGGCTGCTGAACTTTGAAAACTTCCTGAGATTCATTGAGGTGGAGGAGGATAACCAGCGTCTAACAGCATTGCTGTCTATGGTGTCCTTGAGAGTCTACGAGAACATCCAGGATGAGCCCACTTACACCGCAGCCATAAAGGTACTGAAAGGAATGTATAATCAACCGGTGAACAGAGTTCATGCCCGGCTCGTGCTTGCGTCGAGGAAGCAACAGCCCGACGAGTCCAGCAGGGCATATTTACAAGTATTAAAGGCGTTGGGCAAGGACTGTAACTGTGTGTACAAAAATGCTGCCGAGATCACAAACGATCTCGTCCGGGATGCCTATGTGGCCGGGCTCCGATCGAACGAAGTGAGGCTGCGCTTGCTCGAACAAGGGGTAGAAAAACTAGAGGACGTGGCCCGGATTGCAATCACAATGGAGGATGCAGCCTTAAAGTCCACCAAGTTCTCTAGGGACTGGACCCCTCGTTCTGATGTGAGTAGAGTGCCCTAATATCCTACCACCCCCCGAGATACTGACGGCCTGTCGGCTGCTGCTACACTGCCCCGTGCGAACCCAAAATGTTATTTCTGTGGGAGGGACAAGCTCAGCAGGTCCCAGTGCCCAGCAAGAAAAGCCAGGTGCCAGAAGTGCCTTAAAATGGGCCACTTTGCTGCAGTCTGTAGGTCTAAAATGGCCACCGGCAAACACAGCGCCTCGTGTGAAGCCCAATCGCCACTATCCCATTCAAACTCTTCTTCCCCAGAGCTCTCGTCCAATGAGAGCGAGGGCTCCCCTGCACGGCAACGCCTGACGTCACGGAGACGCTGAACCCGGAAGGGGCAGCCCACCCTCGCAACCATGGTGTTGGCCCGCCTTTCGCCACCATGCGGAACACTCGACCCGGCCTCGGTCCCGACTGTGGCAACCGCTGCGGCTGCCACCGCCACAGCCACCCCCGGGGCCGACGTTACCGCTGCTGCCGCCGCCGCCACAGAGATCCCCGGGGCCGACGCTACCGCTGCTGCTGCCGCCGCCACAGCCACCCCCGCAGCCAACCAGGTACTCATCCTAGTGTCCATCGCCGATGACCGCTGGGGCCCGACCGCTGCGACCGACGACCTACCCACCGCCAACCGTGAGCAACTACAAACCCCACTACTTACCTTTCATCCGCCGATGCCGCCACAACAGCACTTCCGGGAGGTCCTCCAACCTGCTCCTCCAGCATTGACTACGTCATCCCGTTGTGTGACGTCATCCCATTGCGTGACATCATCGCGCAAAACTCCCCTGTCAGCTGCTTCAATAACACTAAACCAGCAATGCTCTCATCCCCTCACCAGAGCAATGGAACGGATTAAAGTGCATGGACACTACACCAATTGCTTATTTGACTCTGGGTCAACTGACAGTTTTATCCAGCCTGATCTGGCCCTCCGTTGGGGACTTGACATTATCCCCACTACCCAGAGGATCTCATTAGCGACAAGGTCGCACTCGACCAGGATAAAGGGGTATTGCATCGCTACGCTGGAAGTACAGGGCGTAACGGTCACCCACTTCAAATTATTCGTCCTTCCCCAATTGTGCGCCCCAGTGTTGCTGGGATTAGACTTTCAGTGTCAGTTCCGAACGGTGTCCCTACACTTTGGGGGACCCCATGCCCCCTTCTCGGTCTGCCATCGCCCCACCCCCGAAGCACCCGAGCAACCCGCCCCCGTGCTCCGGGGCCAATCCTGCGGCCTTTCCACACTCTGGATTGCCCCGCCAGCACTCTTCGCAAACCTCACCCCTGGCTGGAAGCCTGTGGCCACCAAAAGTCGGCAATATAGTTACGAAAACAGGCAATTCATTAGGAGTGAGGTGCGTAGATTGCTGGATGAGGGCATCATCGAACCCAGTTCAAGCCCCTGGAGAGCCCAGGTGGTGGTTGTCAAGAACGGGGAAAAACTACGGATGGTGGTCGACTATAGCCAGACCATTAACCGCTTCATGCTCCTGGATGCGTACCCCCTGCAACGCATCACGGATGTGGTGAACCACATTGCCCAATACTGCATATTCTCCACCAATGACCTACGTTCGGCCTACCACCAGCTCCCGATCCGCTGCGAGGACCGACCATTCACGGCCTTTGAAGCGAATGGGCGGCTATATCAATTTCTCAGGGTACCATTCGGGGTCACGAATGGTGTCGCGGTCTTCCAGCGGGAAATGGACCGGATGGTGGACCAGAACGGGCTAACCGCTACCTTCCCGTATCTGGACAATATCACCATCTGCGGCCACGACACGCAGGACCACGACGCCAACCTAGACAAATTTCTTCAAATTGCCCGTCGGCTGAACCTGACTTACAATTTGGACAAGTGTGTCTTCCGGACCACACTACTCGCTATTCTAGGTTGCGTGGTGGAGAACGGTATAGTCATGCCAGATCCTGACCGCATGCGTCCCCTAATGGACTTACCCCCCACCCCCCTCCCATACCCAGAAAGCGCTCAAACGCTGCCTGGGCCTTTTCTTGTATTACGCCCAATGGGTTCCACACTACGCCGACAAGGCACGTCCTCTTATCAAGACTACCTCCTTTCCCCTCTCGACCGAAGCCAGAGCGGCTTTCGATCGAATCAAATCCGACATCACTGCTGCGACGCTGCACGCGATCGATGAGTCTGTCCCGTTTCAAGTCGAGAGCGATGCATCCAACTTTGTCATGGCAGCAACCTTGAACCAGGCCGGTCGGCCTGTAGCCTTCTTCTCCAGAACCCTCCAGGGTCCAGAGACTAGACACTCCTCGATCAAGAAGGAGGCCCAGGCCATAGTTGAAGCGGTGCGTCGTTGGAGACATTACCTCGCTGGGAGGCACTTTACACTGTTGACTGATCAACGTGTGGTCTCCTTCATGTTCAGCAACACCCAGCGTGGTAAGATAAAAAATGACAAAATCGCCAGATGGAGAATCGAACTCTCCACCTTTAACTATGACATCCTGTACCGGCCTGGTAAGCTCAACGACCCGCCTGACGTGCTCTCCAGGGGGACGTGCGCCAGCATACAGATGGACAGACTACAGAAACTCCATGAGGCGCTCTGTCATCCAGGGGTCACTAGGTTTGCCCACTTTGTGAAGGCGCGCAACCTACCCTACACAGTCGAGGAGATCCGCTCCATGACCCGAGCCTGTTCGGTGTGCGCTGAATGCAAGCCCCACTTCTTCCGTCCGGATAACTCCCACGTTATCAAAGCCACCTGCCCCTTCGAGCGTCTTAGCATAGACTTTAAAGGGCCCCTACCGTCGACCAACCGTATATACCTACATCCTTATGGCCATCGACGAGTACTTCCGCTTCCCGTTCGCTGTGCCCTGCCCAGACACCACTGCCACCTCAGTGATACAGGCCCTTCACAGTATTTTCGCCATCTTCGGATACCCCAATTCCATCCACAGTGATAGGGGGTCCTCATTCATGAGCGCAGAGCTGCAACAGTACCTTCTGGAGTGTGGTATCGCTTCAAGCAGGACCACGAGCTATAACCCACATGGTAACGGCCAGATCGAGAGGGAGAATGCCACCATATGGAGAGCGGTTACACTGGCTCTCCGGACTAAAGGTCTCCCCACCTCTCACTGGCAGGAAGTTCTCACTAGTGCCTTACACTCCATCCGCTCCCTCCTATGTACTGCAACAAATGCCACCCCCCACGAGAGGATGTTCCTTTTCCCGAGGAAATCCGAATCAGGAACCACTTTAACGGCATGGCTCACCGTCCCTGGCCCCGTCCTTTTGCGACGCCACGTCTGGCACTCAAAGAACGACCCCTTGGTCGACCGAGTGACTCTACTCCACGCGAACCCACATTACGCCTACGCTGAGTTCCCAGACGGGCGGGAGGACACTGTTTCGGTGCGGGTCCTAGCTCAGGATGCGGTAGACCCAGCAAACCCCCCAACCCAACCTTCCCCAACTCTTTATTCCCCAGGCCCTGTGCCGCAACAGAAGGACTAACAGCACCCCAATGACCCGGGACACCCTGCCGACAACACGACTGAGGAACTGAGCGACGGAGCAGTCGCACCCGACGAGCCCGCTGGCGACACCACTCCAGCGACCCCAATCCCGGCACCACGGCGGTCACGCCGGATGGTCAGACCCCCTGACCGCTACAGTCCTTGACCTACCCCTTCCTTTCATTCTCTCCCTCGTTTTTTTTTCCAGGGTCAGTTCTCAAGAAGGGGTGAATGTGATAGTACAGATCTATCACCAATGTACATAGTGTATATAGTTACTGTATCTAGACTGTGCTGACAGTGATTGGCTGAGAGCTAAGCCACACCTATTGTCTGGGCCTTAAAGGTGTGTCCCTAGCCAGGTCGGCCACCTGTGAAGAGTTCCTGTCTTTTGCTAATAAAAGCCTTAGTTTAGATCAACAAGTCTTTGGTTCTTTCGACGAGCTCTACACCTATGTCCTATGTAAATGTCTGTGGTTGGGTCTGCTTGCTTCGTAGTTGGAACATGAGTCGGCAGCTATGTTTATGCCTTCCCCCTCCCAAGCTCTAATGCCCTTGCTACTGGACCAAGACTGAAGAGGAGGGGTGCAACACCCAACACGTGTAAAAAAAATGTGCACAGCTATCTTCCACCTGAAGAGATATAAAAGTAATTCCCTCTTTAAGGAAACCAGTAACAAATATTAAAAGACAGAACAACATGCTCCCCTGTAAGAACAATAAGATCCCCTGTCAACTGTGGTAAGTGAAGTCTATAATATTCACAATGAAGATTGCAATGCTGTCCATGGAAAAGTTAATATATTTTTGGAATCCTATCTCCAAAATATTTGCAGAAATTCAAGGAATAGTGGATAGGCACTAAAGTCCTTAGAGTACCACTACTGACTATATGCATTGAATTGATTTACTGCTGCATAGCTATCTCATGAAATTTTAAAATGCATTACATGTTCAAATCAATAAACAGTAGTGTGCATTAGCCACTGGATAGATGCACTAAAAAAGGATGCCTGGACATCAAAATACATTGATCATCACAAACCAACAAAGAAGGAAATAGCTACACCAAGCACCCTCAAACACTGTGAAACAAAAGTCAGATTTGTACAGCACATAAACATCATCAAAATAGCTCTTTCACCACTGTATCGATTCCTACCCCTAGATCCTCCCCCACAGTCTTGCCACTTTCCTGGGGCCCATTGGAGCATATTGTTACAGTCACCAATTAATCCAACAAACAGAAAATCGATAGCATTTGAAATGGATTCCAGATGGTAATCTTATTTGAGTAACAATGGTGTTTAATGGTATGGGGAAAAGGGAGGAGAATGGAGTTGAGAGGAAGAAAACATCACCCATGATTTGAATGGCAGAGCTTACTCAATGGACCAAGTGGCCCATTCTGCTCCTACTTCCATTGGTTTTATGGAGCTCCTGATACTGTGAGATTGATGCGTCATTACTGTACCACTGGACTGTTCTTACTTCAAAAACTAAAGCACTCCTTACAAATTGTGTGTGTGTGTGTGTGTGTGTGTGTGTGTGTGTGTGTGTGTATGAGATGTGGGGCACAGAAACAGGCCTTTCAGCTGACCATGTCCATGCTTCCATTGTACCCTTCAGTACTCCATCCCTGCTCCTTCCTCACACCACACCATCTATTTAATTATCTCCCTTTCACCCCTGGTTGGGCTCCACCATGCTGTCTCCCTTTCAGGTCTGCATGAGGCTCAGCTCTCATCCTTTCAGCTCTGCTTGTGCTCTGGTCTGCCATCATCCATTCTGGTCTTCATTAGCAGAAACCTATCATGTCCCTTTCAAATCTGCAATCTGCAACTAGCCATCACCCTTCCATATCCAGTTGCACTCCAGCCTAACATCACACTTTCACATTTGCAGGAGCTCCAACCTGGCATCTTAAGGAAGTAGCTTCTATCCTTAAGGACCCTCACCACCCAGGCCATGTCCTCTTCACATTGCTATCATCAGGAAGGTACAGGAGTTAGAGGATGAACACTCAGTGTCACATGGACTCTTCTTTCCTTCTGCCATCAGATTTCTGAATAGAAAATGTACCACTTTCTCTTAATTTTTCACTAGTGTATTTAATTTAAATGTAATCTTTATAGAAGAGGTACAAGGACTGCCTAAAGAAATCTCTTGCTGCCTGCCACATTGACCACATTGATATCGCCTCAAACCGTGCATCTTGGCGCCTCACAGTTCGGCGGGCAGCAACCTCCCTTGAAGAAGACCGCAGAGCCCACCTCACTGACAAAAGACAAAGGAGGAAAAACCCAACACCCAACCCCAACCCACCAATTTTCCCTCGCAACCGCTGCAACCGTGTCTGCCTGTCCCGAATCGGACTTGTCAGCCACAAACGAGCCTGCAGCTGACGTGGACATTACCCCTCCATAAATCTTCGTCCGCGAAGCCAAGCCAAAGGAGAAGAGAATCTTTATAGCAATATTTGCACTGTAATGCTGCCGCCAAACAACGAATTTTGTGACGTTGTGTGACAATAAATTTTGATTCGAAAATGGCTTGACCAGCAGTCTGACTTCTTTCCATGTCCGAAAGAGTTCCACATATTTCTTTCAAGTCCACTGGTGTTCCAGCCGGCCATCATCCTACCATTTCCCAATGAGTTCCAACCTGTTGCCATTCTTAACCTTTCACATGAACACCTTAGCCACTGCCTGGTCATGATCGCTTGTGCTGCATCCTGGCATCTTCCCTTCACGTATGCTTATAGTGCAACTGGCCATTGCTCTTTCATTCTGGCGTCTCCCTTACCAATCCACAGCAGCACCAACTGACCAACGTCCTCCCACCCTTGCTTTGCATTTCAGCTGCCGCCACCCTTTCGTCAGCATGCTCTTCTATGTCTTTTAAAAAATATATATTTTAGTGTTGTAAGATGGTTCATAACATGAATGTTTATACTGTGATGCTGCAGCAAAGCACTGAATTTTGTGGCTTGTTCATGGCAATAAATACTCTTTTTATTGTATTTAAATCCTTTATTTATAACACATAAAGCTTTCATAATTTTATAGGTAGTTTTCTTTACCCCAAGATGCCCACCTACCCACTAAAGTCAAAATTTCATCCCTATAGTCTTAAGGAAATACAACCTAGTGAACAACCTGCCCATTATTCAATAGCAGGAATCTCATGAGACCTCCATTTTCTCATCAATAAACTATCTCTGAAATAATATTCAATTGGCACTTTCTTAATTTCCTCATCAGAGAGTGCTTTATCCCTAACTTTAGCAAGATCAGTATCTTCATTCTGTCTATTAATTTTGCATTGGATAATGGAATATTCTTTTGTAACCACTGTGCACTGTAACAGACCTCCAATGCTTTTAAATTATTTTGTACATCGTTGTTTTCACTGGCAAGCTTTTTTTTGGCCTCATCATGGCATACAGAGGATATATATTTAAATCTGTCTCATCAATGACTGGCTTATCTGTTAACTTCACTGCAGGGAAAACTTTACCCACTGCCAAATCATTTACTAATGATAATGAAATACCATCTCCTGGTAAATGTGATCTGATTCCTATTTTAACAAGTTCATTAACTAATTCTGATTTCAACATGATCTTGCGCAAAGGTATTGACTCCGAATCATGTCCCAAACCTCTAATCAAATTTATTTCACCCATGAAAGTCTCATCACTAAACTTAAAAACACTGTTTAACACAAGTGATTGAGCTGCCCCAATATCTGAGTATTTTTACTATTACTTGTGGTGATCCTTCCTCTTATGAAACTTTTCTCTCTGACACAAAATATTCAAATTCCTTCTCAATTTAACCAGTAAATCCTTCTTTACTTCTGTGTTTCATCTCTTTGAATACAAGTATCTTGTGCTGTTTCCTATTCTTTCTTTCTCTTCAAAGAAAAACAGTCATTACCATATGATTAGGTTTCTTACAATAGTTACAAAATGGACTAGAAGGCTTTCTTTTCTGGCTTTCTTTCCTCTTTACCTCTGCACTATTTCCCCTTTTATTTTCAACCTTAATTGGATACTTCAAATAACCTTCTTGAAAAGATTTACCTTCTAAAAATTTGATTGGGCACAAATCTCACTTTGTGAGTTAAAGCATACTCATCGGCTAACTTAGCAGCCTCTTGCCAAGTTGTCACTCCCTTTGTGGGAGTTCATTAGATAAATCTACAGATCCTCAGTGTCGTTAGCCCCTTTCACACTTGCCAGTGATCCCAGGAATTGAACACCAATCGGCCTTCAAAGAGGCAAGTGTGAAAGCAAAATCTGTTCCAAGTCGGCATCAGATAACATCATCTCATACCAGGGATTGCCAACCTCGACCCCTAGTACAATCCCCAGTGTCTGCAATTGCTAGTTGTTGAGATCAGGCAAGTGTGAAACTGGCAATTGCATTGCAGGCACTTCCTATTAAAGGCAGAACAGACCAAACGCCAGGGATAAACCCTTGCAAGTGTGAAAGTGTTCAATGTCCCAGTTAGGTGTGGTCTAGTGTGAAAGGCCAAACCCCCATTCCTATCCTGGGACACTGAACAGCCAATTTACTGGGATGCAAGTGTGAAAGGGGCTTCTGAAGGGACTCTTTTTTGCTTATCTTTCTTACTTGCTAGTGGCACCGGGCAATGATCATAGCAGCTCTTTGCCTTACTGCAGAGAAAAGTTTAAGTACATCATATATATTACATTTTAATGTATGATTACGTGACAATAGAGTGAATCTTGAACCTTGATAATTACCAAAAGAAATGTAGCTTCCTGCCTTAGCCCAAAACATTGACAACTCTTTTTCTCCAACTGATCCTGCTGGAGCCCAAGTTCCTCCAGCAGATCTAGTTTTGCTCCAGATTCCAGCATCTGCAGTCTCTTGTTTGTCTCCAACTCATCTCCTTGGACTCCTTATACTTCGCTCCACAATTCTATTTGTCCAGAACATATTGAACCCTATGATAATTCTGGTGAAGTCTTGTTTGCAGAGATGACAGGATGAATCATGGTGTAAGAGTAAGAAAGTGGATGAAGCTACTGTCCATTCAGATATTATCCTTTTAACAATCAAAACCAGAAAGAAGGTTCAATTAGTTTTATTCCTGGCAAACAAAAGTGTTGTTGTCATATTCAAAGAAAGCATATCAAGATTAAAAATCAAAACTGCTACTGTAGCTCAAACTTCTGATTAATAGTGCTACCTTGTGCGTTATTTCTGTCCTTGACATGCTCCTTGGTGTATCCTGTTCATTCAGGCTGGTAATGGGTATTATGGGACTCGCAATTACCAAGGCACACTTGGTTCAATTAATATGGTACATTTAGACAGAGGGTGTATGAAGGATATGGAAATGATTCGTATTGAAGTGGCATGTCTGAGAATCAGGCATTCACTACCGGATAGAAAGGTATAAACAATTATTTCCTGAGTGCATAGATTTATTGTTCTTTATGTCAAAATGTTTACTGTTAAAATATTTTAATAGTTATAAGAAATATTAGTTTGGCCACTAAAAGAATAAATAGAGGTAATTCTGATCCTGGTAATTAGCTTTACTCTTTTACTGTTGGATTAAATCCAGCAATTGGACATACTTTCTGTATCAGTGAACGATTCTCAAGAACCCCATTTTGATTTTGGTTTGCATTTTGAATGTCATGCATATATACAGAGGCATCTAGAAATGTACTGTGGTCTAATTGCATGCAATGTAAGTCTGACATCTCCATGGAATTGTGTGTGTCAGCAGTGAACACCTATGCAGCAGCAGGAGACACAATGCATGGTTCAGCACATCTCAGCTGTCCAGTTCTATAGCTGCAGTGATCTGTGCACAAAGCATCCTACAGCCAGGATCATTGAAAATTTATTCCTTACCTCTCTGCTCTTTGCAGGTTTTCTTCAGAATGTCAACTGCCCTATGGCCTAATTACTCCCCAAACCTTCCCAGCAGCTAATTACAGCCCCAACTCTGGATCCAACAGAGTGCAAACATCTTTTGTAATACATTGACCCAAGTTCAGTCTCTTGCTTCTGAAGCATCCAATCTCCCTACTTCAAATGCCGTTTTCTCTCACTGACTCCCAAATTAAGAATCTGCCACAGTTGTGATGAAAGTTCATCACCCAGGTGCGTTAATGCTCTCTCCATGGATACTGTCTGATCTGCTGACTGCTTTCTTGCTTTTATTTATGATTTTCAGTATCTGCTGAAATTTGCTTTTGGACTCACCCAAGCTCAAAAATTCTGCATTGGTGGTAGAAGTCCTTCTGTTTCTTGAACAGTTAACATTCCAGGTCTGGAATTTATTTTCTGTCAGACTTAGGAATGCGAGAAAAGAACAAGTTAACCCAGTTGGAGAGAAGATGGGGAAAAAAATGGTTAGTACAAAAGAAATCTCAGGGAGAGCAAGTCCAAATGGGTTAATGGAGCAGTTGCCAGCACAAGAAGCTTCTCTTGTCAGTGCAATAATTTGTAAGCAGAAAGGTAATCCAGCAGTCAGACAACATGAATAGATTAAGAAAAACAGAAACTAGGTGATGACCAGGCAGAAATGGCCAGATCTGATACAGACAGAAAAAGAGAGGTAGCTACACAGAGTTCGATATCAAATTCTCCAACTTTTAGGAGCTCATATATTTGGGCTATGCTACTGGTAGTTAGGGTCTTGGGGCAGGGGAAGGGAGAGGAGGAATGGGAAAGGAATTAGAGATATGAAAATTCCTGCTCTTCCTGGTTTCTCACTGAGATAAAAATATAACACCATTTGTGAGTGCTGCTGTGTGAATGATTCAGACGCAAAGTCCACGCAACAGGCTTTAATTAGCTTAAATGTACACTAGTCTTGGTATCTTTATTGGCTCCATGTGTCTGACTGTCCCCCAAAGGGGCCAGCTTGAGTCAATATATGGGCTAGTGATTGACATCTGGCAGATGGGGCCAGCCCCTTAGGTTGCCTACCTGCAAGTACAGTGGTTTCTCCCTGCAGTAGGCTGGTAGGAGTATGGTCTGTGTTGTGGTTTTATCACCACATTCACCCGCTTCTTGAAATGAGTCCGGGTGGGGGGGCGGGGTGTGGTGTCCTCGGTGCTGGGTAATATCTACAAGTTCAGGTGGTCTGCCAGTCATCTGTGCCTCTGGGACTGTCGCAGAACACTGGCAGGGAGACGCCAGTCGCCAATTTCCTAGGAAAGGAGAAAAGGGGATGGCCTCTTGCCAAAAGTTGATAGACCAGCCTTTTGACCACAGGGTCAGGAGAGCCTTCCAGATCACTCAATTTTCATGTTCCACCTGCCCATTGGCCCTAGCTGCGACGCCTCACACATCAGGTACTGATGCAGCTCCTCACTCATGAAGCTGGATGAAGGCCGGGTATCTGAACATGGTGAAGATCTGCCCCAGTGCCTTAATAACGGAGGCAGTAGAGATGTCAGGGAAAGGGTTGGCAAAGGGAAAATGGGAAAATGGGAGGAAATAGATGTTCTTATTCGTAGAAGGCAGTGGTCCCTTGAAGTAGATGCTGAGATGTTCGAAGAGTTAAGTGGCCTTCACTACATGGGCCTGTGGAGGGCAGAAGAAGCATGGTTTGCACTCTGCACAGGTCCTGCAGGACTCAGTCATGGTCTGGACTTCTTGAATGGAGAAGGGGAGGTTCTGGAACTTAATGAAGTGGTACAGGTGTGTGACACCTGTGTGTCAAAGGGCGTCATGCAGTGTCTGAAGGTCTTCAAACTTTCCACTGGCTCAGGCCTAGAACAGGGCATGGGGGGGGGGGGGGGATGGTTTCCATTGAGTTTCCCTGGCCTATGTTGGATGTCATAGTTGAAAGTGGCCAGCTCGATTCTCCAGCACTTGTTGTTTTTGATCTTGCCTTTCTGGGTGGTGTTGTATATGAAAGCCACTGCATGCTGGTCTGTGAGAAGGATAAACCTTCTGCCTGCCAGTTAGTGGTGTCAGTGGCAGACTGCTTCCACGATCACCTGGGCCTCCTTTTCGACGGAGGAGTGTCTGAACCATGAAGGGTCCTGGAGATAAAGGCCATGGGTCGGCCCCCTTGATTGAGAGTGGCTGCAAGGACAACATCAGAGGCATCGCACTCCACCTGGAATGGGGTGGTCTCATTCAAGGCATGCATTGTGGGATTGACCATGTCCTGCCTGATGTGGGCGAAGGTTGCTTGCACCTTGGCAGGGAGGGGAAAAATGATGGCTCAGGCCAGTGGGCTGACCTTGTCTGAGAAACTGGGAACCCAAGAGAAGAGCCCTAGGCACCTGCAGAATGCTTTGAGCATGTGGGGGAGGGGCAGGTCCATTAGGGGTGCAAGTGTTCGAGGTTGGATTGATGACATCATGTTCCACAATGTACCCCAGGATAACGAGGCGGGTGGTGCTGAACACTCATTTCTCCCTGTTGTAATTCAGGTTCAGTGCCTCAGCCATCTGGAGAAATCTCTTCAGGTTGGCATCATGGTCCTGCTGGTCATGGCCGCAAATGGTGACATGGTCCAGGTATGGGAAGGTCACTCTTAGATTGTGTTGGTCTACCATTTGGTCCATCTCCCACTGAAAAATAAAGACTTTATTTGTGACCCCAAATGAGACCTGGCAGAACTGGTAGAGGTGCCCGACTGCCTCAAAGGCGGTATAAGGTTTATCCTGTGCATGGATGGGGAGCTGGTGGTAGGCTGACTTCAGGTCATTTGTGGAGAAAACCCTGCACTGGGCTATCTCGTTGGCCATGTCGGCAGTGCGGGGCAGTGGGTGGACATCCAGCTGGGTGTACTGGTTGATGGTCTGACTATAGTTGATGACCATCCTCAGTTTGGTGCCCCTTTTATGACAAGGACCTGGGCTCTCCAGGGGCTGGTGCTGGGATCTATAACTTCTTTTGCCAGAAGCAGTCTTATCTCAGCTTTGATAAAGGTCCTGTCAGCCACACAGTAGCGCCTGTTCTTGGCTGCTATGGCCTTACATTCTGGAGTCAGGTGGTTGAAGAGGGATGAAGGGGGGGTACCTGTAGGGTGGAGAGCCCGCAGGTGGGCTGGGGGTAATCACTGGACTTGGAGACAAGGGTGAGGCTGTGGAGGTGACACTGGAAATTTAGTCTCAGGATAACTGGGGTCAGAGCTTGGGCTCTTGATACATTCCCCCCCCCCCCCCACCATCAAGTTCACTGAGCAGCACCCTAGTGCTGTGATGGAGTGGTCCGTTAGCAAAGTTTGCTGTATGTACTTTGAGTTTCAGTGTACGGATCACATTCAGGTGCACAAAGCTCTCAGTACTACCATTACCAAACAAGCATTTTATTACCTTCCTGTTGACTGCGATATCCATCATCGAGCACCTGAGTCCATGGGGAATGTCCTCCGTTAGTGTGGTGGGGCTAGGACTGCCTTGAGGTCCAAGTCACTGGTCCCTGACAGCTTGGCGAGTATAGCAGAACAGTAGGTGCCTTTCGTAGCATGGGGTGCAGCGAGTGCATGGTTTGGAATGTGCACGTGTTGACCATGTCATCCATTCGGCGAGTTGGGGTGGTTGGGGGTTGGCTGGCCCATGATGGAGGTGTCAAGGAGATGCACACGACATTGGCATGGTCAGTTGACTCAACCAGAAGTGACAGTGGAAGTGATGTCATTAGTGCGGGCAGAAGTGATGGGTGGAGTAATGGCGTTCCCTGGCATCTGCACTTGGGCGCATCCAGGGAATCAGAAGGGGCTCCCGGTTGGTCATGGAGGGCTGCAGCACTCCCATTCAATTTGAAGAGGGACTTTAGTGAAGAGGCCTTTCTTGCTGCATCAGGAGCAATGCGAGTTCCTTGCAGGGCCCTTCTTTCGGGAGCGACTGTCCAACCCACACCAGGACCCACTGTACTTACAAAGCGGACTGCATCATTGGTGGCGATTGTCTCTTCCATGTGGGGCCCCTCAGCAACTGCTGTCATCAGCATCGACCAGGGCGGAGGTTGGGGGAGGAGAGCATCGAAGGCCTCTACATGGTGAGCTTCAGCCACTAGGGAGCAGACCACGTACACGATCCTGGTAAGGGAGGCATTATTTTCCTCCAACAGTCTCTGTCGATTCGCCCTCGACTGCATCCCTCAGATGCAGGCATCTTGGATGAGTGCTAGTTCTCACAATGCCCCCAGGTCAGTGTCTGCCGTCTCACCTGGCTGCTGTACCCCGATGTTGAGCGGGTAGAGTATGTTCGTCGGATGACCATTGCTGGTTCGAAATCTATGCAGTCTCGAATAGCTTTGAAAGCATGTGGGTCCAGCTTAATACGAAGTACCACAAGTCTCTTCTGGTTAGTGTTGAATTCCTTAGCCTGTATGTGGATAATCACCTCGATTGCATGCTTCCAGATCTCAAAGTATGCTGAAGTGTCTGGATGTTGAGGGTCAAGATCCCAGCCTCTCTTTGGTGAGGAACCTCTCCATGGTCCTTTTAATTTTAAGCTAATTAAATTGCGAGCACTGCTGTGCGAATAGTTCTGGCGCAAAGTCTACACACTGAACAAAGGGGCCGGCTTGAATCTTTATACGGATCAGGTGACTGACAGCCAGAAGGTGGGGCTAGCCTCCCAGGTTGCAGGTACAGGGGTTTCCCCCAGCAGTAGGGTAGTTGGAGTGCGGCCAGTGTAGTGGTTGAGTTATTTTCTTTAATTGCGCCTTTAGCTACTCTGTTAATTAGACTGCATGTGGATTCTGAGAGACAGATGGTAGGATATTGCTGAATATTCTTCACATTTTTGTATAGGACTACCTTCTATCCATTCTATAAGGGTGTGAAGTCCGAAGTATTTTGTTAGGCCATAGCAGAATTGACTGCATTGTGACATTTATCTGCACCAGTTCTTTGCTCCAATAGAATGACCACCTTTGAAGGATCTGCTCCTGGAGAAGTTTCAAAGCTATCCCATTGAATGAAACCATTGACTAAGCTCTCTGCAGCCATTGCTTTCCTGGAGGACATTTTTATTGAATTATAGCCACCATTTAAACACATCTAATGCTGAAGTGATTATCTCTTGAACCTTGTTCAATTTTGCACTTTATTTTCTAATGGAGAAAGTGGGTTATTTTACTGAACCATGGCTACAAGCTAGTGGCTCATAGCTAAAAAAAAATAAAGCATCTGGTCAATTATTTAAAAAATGAAATTGCTGAAATTATGTTCTGATCTGGCAAAGACAAGGCCATTAATAACAAACTTTGCATACGATTGCTTAAAAGATATTTAATTCAGTGCCAAAAATTCAGGAGCGATACTACAAAAGCAGTGAAAGACTGAATGGACAGTAAAGAGCAACCTTGGAGAAAAAGTGCTGTGAAATAACTTTTAAAATATTTTAGTGATTTTCAGCTTTTTTTGGTGAAATGAACTGCACATTTGAGAGGAGTTTTCTGTGCTGTAATGATCTTAAATTATCTGAACGACTTAGGATCCAAAGCTTCAATGAATTGAAATTATCCCACATACACACCAATAAGAAATGGGATAAAATTCTGCAGAAAATAGAGAAATGGAGAGAAGTTTCTGGATTTTTCACTCTTTGGGAAACCATGTGGGGTATTTAGCATTTTTTGTTCTTTAAAGGTATACATTTTTTCTGTGTTTACTATATTTCCTTGTGATACATAATGGGTAACTTTGGCCCATTGAGTCTATGTGGCCCTCAGAAATTTCATTCTTATGTCAAATTTTCTTGTAACTTTTAAAAATATATCCATCAATCTTCCACCCACTGGGGGGGATTTATAGTAGCTAATTAATCTACCAACCAGCATAGATTTCAGATATAGGAGAAAACAAAACCTACCCACATGATCAGAGGGAGAATGTGCAAGCTCCACACAGACCACACCAGTGGTCAGGATCGAACTAGCATTGTTGGAGCTGTGGGTCAGCAGGTCTACCAGTCACACCACTCTGAACCCTGAAGTGCAGTGACATTTCCTTTCCACACAAAGGACTTAATTTTGCTTTGATAATTTGGGCAAGGATCAACAGTCAGAGGCAACTCTGTTTGGAGACTCATAGCCCAACATTTATTGTTGGGGGGGGGGGCAGAAGCTGCAGAGAACAACTTTTGCAGGAGTGGATGAAACAAAGTTATCCGGAAATGCAGCACCTCAAGATTGTAATTCCTTTTCTTGTCCATCTGCTAACACAAGCAAGCGATAGAAAGTTCGACAAGAAAATGGGCATTATTCATATAAGTGGCACTCTCCCGCACTAGAAATTACAAAAGATTGTTGAGGAATCTTGAGTTTCAAACCAACTGTTTGAGAGAGGATTACAAATATATAGTACTTGATTCTGTCCGTGCAAAAACGATCTCAGTCACATCTGATCCTACCACTAGCTGCAAGAGGTTTGTTTTCATCTCAACTCTCCTTTGCCAATCAGTATGATTACAGTTCACCTTATCAATCTTAATGAACCTACTCAAACAATGAGGTAGAGAAATTCAAAGATTTCTAAGTTTTTGAATCAAGACATTTCTCTTTATCCTAGTTATAAATGGTCAATTCTTCATATTTACCTTGAATGGTCTCTTACTATCCTTTTGCTCTTAATATACCTGTAGGAACCCTTACAATTTTCCTTCACATCGTCTGCTAAAGCAAACTCATATCTTCTTTTAGTCTTCCTGATTTCTTTCTTACATTTTCTGCCCACCAGGGCAGACACTTCTGACTTCCTCATTGCTTCTTTTGGGAAGTTGATTGGTGACTTGTAAGGAGGCCTGACATTTACAATTGGTTACCCTCATCCTCAATGGCGTCAACTCATTTTGCTGTGTTCCCTGTCCAGGAGTTAAATTAGAATTGATCTTATCATGAAATAGCAGCAGACCAATTCATCCTTGTGCTTGGAGACACAATGGACTGCAGAGACTAGAATCTGGAGTGGAAAAGAAACAAACTGCTGGAGGATATCTGTGGGTCAACCAGCTCCTAGGGCGGAAAGGGAATTGCTGATATTTTAGATCAAGGCTCTGTATCAGGTCTGAGAGTGGTGAGGGAGGCTAGTCAGTACAAAAGGAAGATGGGGTAGAGTGAGCCAGAGGTCAGTAGATGGTGTGGACTAGGAAGGAATAAAGGATAAAGGGCAGATGGAGCCATGTGGAGGATGCTGTCCACAATGCCATTCCAAGCTTCTGGTTAACCCATATCAATCCCTTTCTTATTCTTTCTCCAACCAGAAATATCCTCTGCCTTCTTCACTATCAAGAAGAGGCAGAATAGAAACTAGAGGAACAACACTTCATCTTCCACCTGGGAACTTTACCATCCAATTATATGTCCATTGAATTTTCCAATTGCAGGTAATCTTATCTCCTCTGTCTTTCCCACCCTTCCTCCTTTTTAATCTGTTTCTGGTTGTCCCATTTTTGTTCCCTTTCCCAAATATCCACTCCAACCCTCAATCACCCATTTTCATCTATTCTCCTTCTCTCGCCCTTATTGCTTCCCATTCTCTCCTTCCTTGCTCATCATATTTGTGTCTGCACTTAACATGCTCCAGCCTTTGCCTCCATCTTCACCCTCCCACTCACATATACCCTTATTGTTCCCTTGCCCACTTCAGTTGATCACCCACCTGCCTGACTCCCAAATCCACCCCCCCCCCCGCTCTTCCCCACTGGGGTCCATCTGCTCATCATCCTTCACTGTCATCAGCCCACCCTCATCTATTGGCCCCTCCCTTACCTTCTCTCTTCACTTCTCAATGCTGATGCAATGTCAAGAATTCTTTTCATCCCCACAGATGCTGATTGACCAGTTGAGTTTCATCAGCAGTTTGTTATTTCATTCCAATGCTTATTGGGCAGCCATGATGTATTGTATCACTGTGGCTACTGGTTTGATTCCATTATTTTCTTCTAATGACAAAAAGTATACTTCTTAGGTTATCAAGTTCCTTGCCTGTTAAATAGCATTTTTACTGGTCTCTGCGCAAGAGTGAAGGATCATGACAAAGCCATTAACCTGCAGGATGACGAATGGCTTAAGTAATTTGTCTTGCTTGGGTGAGAAAGGAAGCATCACATGGAGCAATACGGGAAACAGCACTGAAACTTGGTCCATGAAATAAATCAAGTTGCAATTCCTTTCTTAAAACTACCATATTTTCTATTTAAACCAGACAGAGGCTGAGCATCAATTTAGAAAATACATTTTCTCGTGTTTTTTTTTGGATTTGTGCAATATAGTCATGCAGAGATTCTGAATGCTTTACCTTGAAGCTCTAGACCCTCTATTCAGATTATAATGGGCCTGCTGTGTGTACTTTTGGTTTTGTTTTATTAGTGTGGATCACCATCCAGAACACATTAAATTCACTTGAATGTTGCAGAATATTGGTTTGTATTCTGTTTCCGGCACTGACAATGGAAGTGTTTGATCAACAACTGCATTAGATTCAAGATCATTGCAACAGATAAGAGGCGTATCACAGACATAATAGCTTGTATGCATTAGGCAAGGAAAATATGATAATTAACAACAATCTAAAGAGTGAAGTAATATAATTAAATACAGTAGTGTGGCCATTAGAATCATAGTGGACACGATGAAATAACCACACAAGATGTTTTTTGTTGAGTGAATCAAACAGATTTTCTCTTCATAACCCGCGCATCCTTTTAAAAGCCTGAATCAAATGACTGACGCACATTGTCATCATCAGGCACTGATGTTTCATTGCTGGTTCGATACCTTCTGACCAAGCCATTAAGCATGGGAATGATAGGCATTTGTATGATGAATTGTTGCACCAAGCCAGCGAGTCCAGGCTGTCCACGTCACAGAAGTAAATTGTGGTCCTCTATCCGAAGTAACATGCACCAGTAAACTAAAATGAGATACCCAGGAACTGAAGAATGCCCGAGCATGTGTCTGCAGTAGCACCTACCATAGGCACGGCCTCAGGCCATCACATAAACCTGCCTATTACTGTAAAAAGATAGCAGTATCCTCTTGAAACATGCAGAGAACCAATAATGTCCATGCAGACAGGAGCAAAACGATAAGTAACTGCTGGGAAGGACTGCAGTGGTGCCTTAGTATGCCGCTGAACTTTTGCTGTCTGGCAGGCAACGCAGGACCTCGCCATTTGTGTAACGTCTTTTTTTTTTAAAACTGTGGCACACGGAGCTGTTGGAAACCATATGAATGGTCAATCTAATCAATGGATGTGAGAGACCATGGAGAGAGTCAAATATTCAAGGTTTCCATGTTGCTGGGAACTACTGGGGATGGGTAAACTGTTGATATATCACAAGGGAATAGTTTGCCATGAAACCCAAACTGGACATCCTTCAATTGCAGGTTTGTGATTACAGTCTGATACACATTTGTCAATACCTTGATCTACAGATGAAACATTGAATGGAGTAGAACCAGACAGTGCATCAGCCATTACATTGTTTTATCCAGAAATATGTAATCTTTTTGTGGAAAAAATCTGAAACGAATGATAATTGCCATTGTTGTCGAGCTGACCAGGGCTCTGCGACCTTAGAAAATGCAAATATTTAGGGTTTGTGGTTGGTGTACGTAGTAAAATTTCAGCCTTCCAAAAAATAATGGAAGAGTCAAATAGACAAGTAAATGGCCAAAAGCTCCTTATCAAAAGCATTGTATTTCTTTGCTTCATGAAGATGGCAGCTGAAGAATGCTAACGATTTCCATTGCCTGTTGACATACTGATGAAGTGCACATCCTATGGCCATTTTAGAAGTGTCTGTAGAAAGGGCAGTGGCTGCATTTAAAACTGGGTAGCTGGGCATAGTGGCATGAGTCAGCAAATCTTTCAAGAAGGCATTGTTTCCCTCTTCAGTCCAATGGATAGTTCTGGAGTTTCTGGACAGTAAATTGGAAAGAGGCTTCATGGTATGGGTTACTCCCGAAAGAAACCAACGGTAAAAATTTACCATTCCCAAGAATTTCTGGTGGCTTTTAACTGTAGCAGGTTTTGAGTATTTGGTAATGGGCTCAACTTTGGATGGCAGCGGGGTCACACCTTCCGTGGTAATCCTATTCTGCAAGCAATCAATGGTTTCTTGTCCAAAAATGTATCTTGATTGATTGTCAGTCCAAACTCTTGAAGACAAATAAAAAGTGTATAAAGATTTTCCAAATGTTCTTCTTTAGTCCCTACTGGCCACTAAAATGTCATCGAGGTAAATGAAGACATTGGTCATACCACGTCCTAACTGATTGAGCAGCATCTGAATGGCATTCATAAAAATTCGAACAACCCAAACAGGGTAATTATTGCTGTTTTTGGAATATCTCCCAGCTCTACCGGTTCATGGTGATAGCCATGCATCAAGTCTATTTTGGAGAAGATCTTCGCTCCATGCAAATTAGCCAAGAAATCCTGAATATGAGGTATCAGATAATGATCCATAATGGGGCATCATTAAGCTGCCTGTAATCTCCACATGGTTGCCAATCTCATTTGTGTTTCAGGACTAATGGAGATACCCAGGAGCTATCAGATCTACAAATTATGTTGAGTTTGCCCATCTTGGCAAACTCTTCCTTAGCTAAACGCAGCTTCTCTGGAGGTAAGCGGCATGCTTTGGCATGGATAAGTGGGCCCTTAGTACAATTGTGGTGAGTAATACCAGGTTTTACAGTGGAGGCAGAAAATTGTAGAGTTGTAATCTCAGGGAAATTTTCCAACAGCTTGGAGAATTCATCCAGTGGTTTACTTAATGTTTGGAGGCACAGAGCAGGGGTATAGGCATCTGCCAGAGGAATAATCTGAAAATCAGTTCCATCTATTAGCCTTTTAAATCATTGAGGAATGAATGAGCCCAAAGAAAATCTGCACTAAGCAAAGGTCGGGATACTGCTGCTATAATAAATTGCCAAGTGTAAAGATGATTCTCAAACTTGACATTCATCTTCCTGGTGCCAAAGGTCAGAATGTTGGAACTGTTAACTACTCGTAGTTGCAGGCCTTGGATAGGATGGCGTGTGTTAAAACTGGTGAGTGGAAATACACTAATTTCTAAACCCGTGTCCACCAGAAATTTTCACTGGCGCTTGGCCTGGGCATTTCCCGAAATGAGCGGGCACTTGCGGGCATTTAGTCCCCACTGCCTGTGATAATAACATCAAGATGATGAGTTCCCATGCTGTTTGCCCATTTTTGGGCATTGTCAGTTTCTAGGGAGTGATGTGCTAAGAGCACTAGAGTATGACACGGGGTCAAGAGTGGAGGGGTTGGTTGTGCAGACTTGTCTTTCCTTACTGTCATTTTCAGCCAGCCATAGCAAGTCTGCCTCTGCCATTACAGCCTTTGGGTCTTCAAATGAACACTTGGATAACAAGAGCCTAATTATCTGGCATTCGCTCTAAAAAGAGCTGCTTGAATAGCATATTGGTACTTATGGCCAGCTGCCAGGAAGAGCATTTCATGCATTAGTTCTGAAGGGCAGTCTCCCAACTCATTGAGAAGTAGTAGTTTGGCTGCCCTTTCCCCAAGGGATATACCTGTAATAAAAGTGTTATACTTGCTGGTACATGGTGGATCCCATAGTAAGTCGCCAACCCTCTTAGCGACGGCCTGGTCCAGGCCACTGGTGTCCAACTTGACTTTGCGAAGATGAAATTGTGCTTCAACCTGTTGGAACCACAGTTCAGATTCAGCTGTCCAGAAAGGATAATAGAATTGTGCATTGACTTACAATATATTGCAATAGCCCAGCAGAAAGTCTTGTGATCTCTGCATCAAACATTTATCTGGATTTCTTTCAGGGAAAGATGCACCCAAGAGTACAAGTAGCAGGGCATTTGTTTACCATGGTAATTAATAATACAGAACTTGAGTAAAATATCTGTTGTAAATTATAATTTTCAACACGACGTCAACTAACAATTTTATTCATGATGATTTGTGGAAGTTGGGGTTCATTGTTGTCCATCTTAAAAATAAGGTTGGGATATGATCCATATCAATAATTCTTACATTGATAAATAAGCAGTTTTTAAAAATCAAATATCCCTTATTGGTTGAGATAAAGCTGCGGAATCAACAAATTAGTCTCTCATCAAATTAAGTCTTGGTAATTCATTTTCTTGGACTTAAAATTTGTGGATGGAGTTTCCAAGGGTTCAGAATACAAAATACAACCTACAGGATTCACCAGGGAAGTGATCTTCATATAAAATCTTTAAAATCAGAGTGATTGAGCCACTGGAATGGGTTTCTCATGGTTGAGAAAATTGAGATCTGGGAGTTATTTGTTACCTGTTTGGGATGGAGACAAGAGAGAAATGTATTAATTCAATATTTTAACTTGTGCTATTATTTGAGACAGAGGATTATGAATTCCCAGCTGCTGTGTATATACAGCAGATCTAAAGACTATTTTTCCTTTGAGAGATTCAGGTGGCGAGCTTTTTTGAAGTTAGTGAATGATGAAGCAGGGTAGAAACCTCCTTTTGCTTCATTTACTTATGTATTCATGTTCTATCAAATATATTTGATTAATGTAAAAGATCAGAATAGCTATTCAGTTACATCAACAAAGGATTACTGTGGGGATACCATACACAATCAGATTTTCCTTAATCCTCTTATTTATACCATTTTCCTTCAAACATGTCAGCAAAAGTAAATGGTTTTCAATCCTTTGCTAATTTGTTCTTGTATTTAATACAGAGTAACAAATGTATTTGTAAGACAATTTCCTATTCAGAAGTTGAATCATGGCTACAATTCACCAAATCAACACCCTTTATAGTGACTTTAGTTGCATTTTTCTCCAGTCCATGCTTTTAAGCATTCTGGATACTGTAACCCAGTGAATACTGTAATCCTGGATACTGTAACCCAATGGATACTGTGACCCAGTGGTTTCCAAACCTTTCCTTTCCACTCACATACCACCTCAAGTAATCCCTATGCCACAAATGCTTTGAGATTTGTAAGGGATTACCTAAAGTGGTATGTGAGTGGAAAGAAAAAAGTTTGAGAACCACGGCTATAACCCATCATCCACACTGACTAATATTTTTGTTTTATGTAACATTAGTCCCAGTTACCCAATGGCAACTTTCAAATAATTATTTTAGATGGGGTTTTTGCAATATTAATTATTTTGTAATACTCATTATTTAATTAATGTATATAAATTGAAATTAATAGATTTGCAAAACAATTTAATTCTGATTAATTTTTTAAAATATTTAATCATACAGTAGTGTAACAGATCCTTCTGGCCCATGAGCCCATGCCACCCAATACCCTAATTAACCTACAACCCCAGAACATTTTGAAAAATGGGAGGAAACCTGAGTACCCAGAGGAAACCCAAGGAGACATGGTGAGAACATATAAACTCCTTACAATCAGAGCCAGATTCAAACCTGGTTCGCTGGTCCTGCATCAGCTTTGCGCTAACTTCTACGCTAACTGTGTCACCCCAATTAATGCTTATGGGGATTTCAGCATTGAAAAAAACAGCATAAACCAAAATGCAGCAG
This sequence comes from Narcine bancroftii, assembly GCF_036971445.1. Taxonomy (NCBI): domain Eukaryota; kingdom Metazoa; phylum Chordata; class Chondrichthyes; order Torpediniformes; family Narcinidae; genus Narcine; species Narcine bancroftii. The sequence goes on from NC_091474.1 coordinate 158,033,257, forward strand.
CATTAGAATAAATTTCCAGATAATTATTGAATACGGTTAATGAAATCATTCAATAAATAATAAGTTATTAAAAGTAACAACAGCTTTCACTTACATTTACTCCAAGGAATTTTACAAAAGCTTTTATCAAACCAAATAGCATGTTTTAAACACTCAAAGATGATTGTGATTTATTGGCGTTCAGACAGAAACTTGGCAAAACAACACCAATTATGTTGAATATTGAGTAAGGAGGTAGGATGGGGACTAAAGTTTTCCTGACTTTCAAAGCCTTCATGCCTGCTCAGCCACGGAAATACAACAAAATCCCAAACTATGCAAATTTAACTTAAAAACCTAATTTAAACTAAATGTGATGCATCAGCAAGTCTATTCAACAATACACACACACACACACACACACACACATACACACACATATATTTTTATATATAAAATACATGTCCAACAGTAAGAAATAAAAGAGATATAATTAAATTAAAAATGTTGATGCTAGAAATCCTGGCTTTGTCAACACTTACCATTTGTCACACCATATCATTTATCTCTGTTGTAGTGGAATCATCTGTCCATGTCTGCTTTGTGCCATTTCATGATGACCTTCATGACATTCTAAGGCGGAAAATTCCAAAACCCTTGATTGAAAGAATTACTATACCTCTGGCTGAATGGGCAATTCCATTCTGCAACTCCATTCTCCTAGTTCTAAATACCTCTGCTAGGGAATAAATCATCACAGCATTCACTTTATCCCTACCCTCTCAGTAAGGTACAAATAAATATGCCACCCGTGTGTAGATTGGACATTATGCAAGAAGGTTTTTGTACATTAAGTAGGTAGCTGCACACATTAAAAATATATTTCCTGGGAGATTTGGAAAATATTCTCTGAACTGCTTTGAATCCATTTCATTCCTTCCCCAAATAAGGAGACCAATACTGTACTCTAAAGGTGCTTTCACCAATGTTTCTATTAAAAAGAAATATAACCTCTCTCCTTCTGCATTCATTTTCCAAAGATGAAAATTTCTGTAGGCTTTCTCAAGTAATTACTTCACCTGCCTACTAGCCTTTTGTGAATTTTGTATGAGGATCTCTTCTGAATCCTGTCAATTTAAACATTTTTCCACATTATGCTTAATTTGCCAGATCTTTGCCCACTCACATAACCTAATCAATATCCCTCATGTCCTCTCTATGAGTCATTTTCTTATATTGGTCATCACTATATTTAGCAACCATATTTCATCCAAAACATTATATTTTTTTAAAAAAATGCTGAGACCCATCAATCCTTACACTTTGAATTGTTTTGTCTGCCTCTCTTTTCCATGTAAATTTATGCACAGTGCTTGGGTGAAAATAAATTTAGATTTTGAGGCACACGGGTGGCCAGAATTGATATTTCAGCAAATTATTATAAAGCCATCGAGTTGACAATTAAGCACCCATTTAGACTAATCTTGCCCTAATCCCATGATATTCTCTTCACATTATCATTAAATCCTTGCAGAATTCTACAACTCACCTACAAACTCAGAGCAATTAAACGTGCCAGTTGACCCGTATGTCTTTGGGATTATAGGAAGAAACTGAATTTTCTAGAGGAAACCCACATGGGGGAGGGGATGTTCAAACAGACAACATCAGAAGTCAGGGTTGAACCTGGAACCAGATGTCTGGAACTCTGAGGCAGCAGGTCTATTAGATGTGGCACTGTGCTGTCCTTGTTTCAGTGGAAGGAGGAAGAGTTCCATCCCAGGCCCAATGCCAATGGAATTTGACCTGTCATATTGAAAATAAACTTTATTACTTCATCTTCTGTGAATGATTATTAATATGTTGAGCATTGCTTTATGAACTCTTTTTGTGAGTGGCAGTATATAGGGATAAACTGAAAGAGTTATGACTTCATATTTTAAATTTTGAAGCTGTCTCAGTGATCCATGATTTAATTGGCACTGTAGGAAACATTAAGCTATCAAGCAGGTTTGCTTGTTACAGGGTAAAGGCTGTTACTGTGAACACACCTTTGACTATCTCAGTACACTAACCTTGGTGCAATGTTTATAGAATGAATTAATTAGATGTTTGTTTAATTTCAAGGTTCAGCAGGTTCAGTCATGACACCTGCTCGGCCATCTGCCATATATTCCTCTTTTATGACAGAATAAATTGAATCACTCTGTTGCAGGGCAATGATAAATTAGGCTGATATCTAATAAGTAGAATTGACTTATTCTCACCAATTGCTATACCTTTTTTTTTTAAAAAGATTTTAGCCATGATGTGTCAATTACATTTGAAATAAATTTGCACCATCATCACAAACTCAAAAATCACATATCATGAAATCTGCACTGGCGCTGGAGAATATGAGACTGTGCATATGACATGTGGCAAAGTTTATGTTGTAGATTTCACGGTGTACTTAACCAACTATAACATGCCACAGAGTATTGCCGACTCAGAGGTTGATCACATGGAAATAGGCCCTTTGCTCAATTTTAAACGGTGGACAGAAAGCATATTATTCTTGCAGAATTTCAGCAAGAACACAAGACATCATTAAGTCTGTTGAAGTTGGGGGGGGGAGGAACATGGCAAGATGGCGTAGAGGGCAGATGTGCGATCCCACTCCTCCTCAGCCAATTTTTTAAGTATCCATCTTTAAAGTTATCTAAGTGATTAAAAGTTGTATCTTTAGTTTTGGGAACATTAGTGGATCATAATGGTGACTAATGTTAAAAAAACGAAAGCTCAATTACAGAAGAAATGACCTTTTAAAAGTACTGAACAATTGAGGCCTACCTGTGCAGCTGAAGCCAGAGAATTGTTGTTTGGAACCTCCAAGGCACAGAGAACTCCTGCCAGGCTGAGTATAACACTGGCACTAACCTTGTCTCCACAAGATGGCACCAGCATGATGACAAGCTCAGCCGGAGTCGATTCATGATTTTGCGATGTCGGACGCGTGGGCGACCCGGCTGAGAGAAGAGCCCTTGAGCCCGGGCGGCTTTCGGTTGAGCCGGGGATGCACAGAATGGCATTGGAAGCTCCCTCTGTGCAGTCCCTGGCCTTGCTGGGCATGCGCGGTGCTTCAAGCGTCTGTGAGTTACTGGACCGCGTGTGGGCTGTGGGGGAGGGGGGTGGGCAGACACGCAGCTGCACCAGGAAGGGCCCGACAACATTGGAAGAAGAGGAAGACTTACCTTTAACAAGCAGTTCATGGGAACAATTGGAGTTGGAGTCTAGAGAAGGTAGGCCTCAAAATGTGGAAATGGAATCAAGTCTGCTTGCCACAGTCTTGAAAGGGATTGCCTATCAAATGGACAATACGTCTAAACAAATGACTCAAGGATTTTTGGATGTGACAATTAAAATATCTAATATGTCTGAAGATATATCTACCATTAAGAGGGATGTCAGTAAATGTATTAAATCAGTGGATACAGTGCAAGAATTTTTTTTTAAAAATTGAAACAGCTTTTCGTGAATGTAAAATTCAAGTTGAACATCACAAGGAAAAAATAGAGAAAGTAAAAGATTCGTTTGTAGATTGGGGAATCCAGAAGAAAAACTTACTGAAAAAAAAAGATTCATTGGAAAATCAGTAGGAGAAAAAAATGTGAAAATTGTGGGTCTTCCAGAAGACATTGAAAGGTCTGATCCAATAAAATTTTTCAAGAGTTGGATTCCCAAGGTGTTGGGCAAAGAGTTTTTTTCCCCAGAAGGTTTAGTATTGGAGAGAACACAGAGTGTTAAGAAAGAAACTGTTACTGGGACAACCACCATGAGCGGTCTTAGTTCGGTGCCTGAACTATCAAGACAGAGAAATGATACTACGGTGGGTGGGACAGAAGGGACGACAAAGTCAATCTCCAATGATGACGCAAAATAAGTATTTTTAATGCAGACTTGAGTCAAGAAATTATTAGGCGACGATGGGAATTTAATTTGGCTAAAGAAGTGCTGTGGCGGAAGGGTTATAAATTTGCTTTTCGATATCCTGCTGTGTTAAAAGTATTTTATGGTAACTTTCAATCTCAATTTTTTGAGAATGACCATGATGCATTAATTTTTGCTAATTCATTACTGGATTTACGAGGACATGGAAGAGTTTCGCCACCATCGCCTAAAAAGAGGGCAAATGGAAATGGAAATGGGCAGAATAGGAAGAATGGGAAAAATGGAAAGAAAGAGGTTTTAACACAAAGTCTTATTGACATTGAAGATCCAGAACAATCATTGGGAATGGAGTCATTGGGTTGAATATATTTACAGTACTGAATTGTATTGATGTGAATTATGTATTTCTGGCTGGGGGGGGGGGGTGGATAGCACTGAAATCTTTGATAGTCATCTGCCACTAGTGGGGGTACCACACCCAGTTTTTTTAGGGTGTTACTACCTTTGGGTAGTTTTTGTTTGGGGGATAATTAAAATTTTTAAAATATCTATACTTTCTTTTAAAAAGATATTTAGGGGAGGGAGAGTGGTTTTAACTTATTAGAAGGGGAGCAATATTTTGTAGTAAGTGATTATATTGTAGTTTATAAGGATGTCTAATTTGAAATTTGTAACTTTTAATGTTCAGGGGTTAAATAATCCAATTAAGCGAAAGTGAGTTTTGGCTTATATCAAGAAAATAAAAATTGATATTGCCTTTTTACAAGAAAAACATTTGATTGAAAAAGGACATTTGAAATTGAAGAGAGATTGGGTTGGGCATGTGTTTTTTCCCTTCATTTAATTCTAAGGCAAGGGGTGTAGCAATTTTAATTCATAAGAATTTGTCTTTTGAGTTGCAAACTATGGAAGGGAATGCTGGAAGGATTTTAAAGGTTAATTGTACAAAATTCTTATGAACCAGCCCAGCTGAAATTTATTAGTAGACTGATGGATTTGGACCAGCCCCCAAGGTGGGCTAAAGTTGAGATGGCTTGTATTTCTGAAGTCAAGGTGTATCAATTTATATTTTGATGGAATGTAAATTTGTTGAGGGATATGCTGATATTAAAACATCTATTAAAACTATGGATTAAAAAAAGTAAAATTTTAGGATCAAAAGGTAAATTGTCAATTTTAACTCCATTATATAATAATCAGTTTATTTCTTTTTCAATTTTTAATAGTCATTTAGAGTTGGGATTCTAAGGGTATAAAAACATTACAGGATTGTTTTGTAGAAGGACATTTTCTTTCTTTCAATCAATTGAAAGAGCGTTTTGATATTGCTGAAAATTCTTTATTTGCTTATTATCAACTTTGAGCTTTGGTGAAAAATATGTATGGTAGAGAGATGATTTTACCTGTATTGACAGAATTTGAGTCTTTGATTTCTTCTATACCAAAAAGGGGTTATATTTCTGTTATGTACCAAGTATTACAAGACAATATGGATAAGCTGGAATCGGAGAAGTCTAAGCTTAAATGGGAAAATGATTTAGCTTTTGCTTTTCCTGAAGACTACTGGGCAGATAGGTGTCATGATAGTGTTACTAAATTGACGAATGTGCGGTATGGAATGATTAATTAGAATTTTCTACATCAGTTGTATTTAACACCAGAGAAATTGGAAAAAATATGGTTTTAGTAATTTGGATTCTTGTTTTAGATGTTGCGTATGCATTGGAACTTTTTGTTTTACATGCTGTTTGGTCTTGTGTGCATGTACAACCATTCTGGGATGAAATTAAGTTAATTTTGAAAAAAAAAATTTAAGTTACCATTAGATCCATCTTTTTTAATGAGTTATATGATTCCTTTAAAGGGATTAGGGTTGGATAAATTTCAAATTGCATTTATATATTTAACATTGTCTGTAGCTTGAAAATGTGTAGCAAGTACATGGAAAGATAATATAGTGATTAATATAATGCGATGGCATAATGAATTGAAAGCATATATTGTTATGTAAAAAAATACATATAATTTGCATGACAATTTTTTTAATTATTAAGTGGTTACCATATTTGGAATATATGCATTTAAATATATTTTGATTTATTATATACTTTTAGTTTCTGTTTATATATTTTTAGCTCTCCTTAAGAGAGCTGGCTGATGGGGTGGGGGGGTGGGGATTTGATATTATTTTTTGGGTTTTTTTAACTTATTTTTTTCTTTCTTTTTTAAAAATTTTTAAAAATATATATTCATATAAAATTCTCTTTATGGAATGTATTCTATATTACTATTAATGATTCTTCAAATAAATAAAGTTTAATAAAAAAATGTCTTGAAGAATCTCCTCGAGCACAATAGCATGAGAAATGCAAGCAGGGGAATACCACTCTGGCCCTGAAGATGGCTCCACCATGCAACAAGATTAGAATTAAACATTTGGCTGAGGGCAAATTTCTTGCACTATTCTATATTTCTTAAGATTCCTTAAGATCCAAAAATACGTCAACATCTATTGTGAATATACTCACCAACTGAGCCTCTGAAAGAGAGGTCCAAAAGGGGAAAACTAATTTGTCACACCCCAACACTGTGATCAGTGGTGATATGGGAGACTGCTGCTGTCTCTCAGCTCCAGGAACTTGGGTTCAAGGCTAACCTTGAATACTGCCTAGATGGATGTTCTCTCGGTAACCTTGTGGGTTTTCCCTGAATATTCCCAAGATACACTGACTGATAGCTAAGCCTGCAACCATAATTTGCATCCAGAGCAGGCAAGTTACTGGGTAATCTGTAGGAGTTGACAAGTGAGAGAAAATGAGTGAGAGAATGGATTGCTCTGAACAGCCAAAGACTGGTTGGGCCAAATTATCTCCTATATTGCCAGATAACATGAAAAATCTAATCAGGCTCCATAAGAATTCGATGTGTTTCAGTGAGGTAACTTGAAAATGCAAGTTTAGTGTGCTCAATATTTGATCAACGACCAATACCATCATCTCAGCAATCAATCTACTAAACTTTCAAACTATTCTATCACACATATGTTATTTCTTAAGCAGGGAGATCAGACATAAATTGAAGTTAAATCTCTTCAGTCTTGTGAGACTAGAATGTTGTTGATCTTCCTAATCACTTCCTTACACCTGCAGCTAACTTTCAATCATTACCATACAAATTTTGTACATATCAGTTCAATAACTTCTCACTCTTCAACCTTGTGAATACAAGTTTAATGTGCTTAATCTCCACTCAAAGAACAATTCCATGATCCCCAGGCCACCAACACCTTTCAATGTCTTATCATTTAAAATACTCAATTTTCTTCCATAAAAATTGATTAACCTCATTTTTTCCCCTCCACATTATATTCCATCTGTTATGTGGTCTAACATTTTCCCTTTGAAAATGATTATATTTTTCTTACAATGCACAATGCCTTATTCTCATGATCAAACCTGGATATATTGCACTTGGTCCACTCTGATACAGATTGTGAACAATTGGTGATCTTGTTGCTACACATGTAGCATTCCACTATTCATTGCTTCCCAATTAAAGCATGATCTATTCATTCCAACGTTCTTCTCCATGGAAATATTTTACAAGCATAATTGAAATGTTAATGGTCTGAAAGCTGGTTGATTATTTAGGGCAGCACAGTGGTTAGCACAATGCTATTATGGCACCAGCGACCTGGGTTAGAATCTGATGGTGACTGTAAAGAGTTTGTACATGCTCTGCATGTTTGTCTAGGTTTCCTCTGCAAGCTCCTGTTGCCTCCCTGTGGTGGAGGCCCAGGCGATTGTGGAAGCAGTCCACCACTGGTAGCACTACCTGGCTGGCAGAAGATTCACCCTCCTCACGGACCAACAGGCCGTGGCATTGATGTTTAACTCTACCCACAAGAGCGAGATCAAGAATGATAAGATCCTGCTCTGGAGAGTCGAACTGGCAACCTATAGCTACGACATCCAGTACCGCCCCGGGAAGTTTAACAACTCCCCTGATGCCCTCTCTCGCACCTGCACATCTATGCACGATGACAGGCTGCAGGCATTGCACGAGTCTCTCTGCCATTCAGTTGTCACCAAGCTGTACCACTTCATTAACTCCCGGAACCTGCCGTATACCATCAGGGACATAACCGAGGCTTTCCGGGTCTGCGCGGGGTGTAAACCCTGTTTCTTCCACCTGGCCCAGGCCCATGTCGTAAAGGCCACTCGGCCCTTCGAGCGTCTCAGCATGGACATCAAAAGGCCCCTGCCTTCCATGAACCGAAACGTCAACTTCCTCACAGTAGTGGATGTGTACTCACGCTTCCCTTTCACTTGCCCAGACACCTCCATGGTCACCGTCATCAGGGTCTTGGGGCAGATCGTCACCATGTTTGGCTACTCCAGTTTCATCTACAGCAAACAGGGGGTCTAGTTTCATGAGTAACGAGCTGCACCAGTACCTGATGGTAACCCGAGAGGCAATGGGCAAGTGGAACGCAAAAACGGGGTGGTCTGGAAGGCAGTCCACCTGGCTCTCAAGTCGAAAGGGTGGGCTGTTGAGTACTGGCAGGACGCCCTGCCCGAGGCGCTCCATGCCATTCGGTCGCTGCTATGTACGGCTACCAATGAGATCCCTCATGAAGATCTGTTCACATTCCCCAGGAGGTTGGCGACTGGAATGTCCCTCCCAGCATGGCTCACAGTGCTTCTTCTTAAGCACGTACAGACACACAAGGCCGAAGCCCTGGTTGAGCAGGTCTTCCTCCTACATGCGAGCCACAACTACACCTACGTTAGGTTCTGCAGTGGCAGGGAGGACACTGTCTCAACCAGGGACCTGGCACCAGCAGGAGCACCCATCACACCATCCTTCAGCCCAGGATGATGCTGACTGGGCATACATCATTGTCTCCAGGCAGCTATGTGGTGCGCAGGACTTGCTTGACCAACAGGGGCCCGCTTCAGCCCTGGGAGACGAACCTACCCCCCCCACCCATCCAAATCGACCCTCATACGTCACCCCTGCCCCCCCCGGCCTCCCCTCCGTGCATCACCACATCAGTCACACAGACCCCTGTCGCCAACCCCCCACTTCCCCTCCGACCAGTGACCAGGAGCCAGTCCTGCGATGGTCAGAGACCCTGGTGGCTGCCGGATCATCTCAACCTGAAAATATTGTATGTTGTATAGTGGATATGATGCCATGTTACTGGACCCCCCCCCCGCCGGGATAATTTTAAAGAAGGGGGTGAATGTGGTGGTACACCACTGGCCTACTGCAGGGGGCAACATCTGTACCTGCAGGAGTGTACCGCCAGCCTACTGCAGGGGGCACCCTCTGTACCTGCAGGAGTGTAAGGGGACAGGACAACACCTGGTTGGCTGTCAATCAGTCAGCTTGAAGAGATCAAGCCCCACCCGAGCAGGTGTCAATCACCCTCCAGGATATAAGCCTGTGCTGGCCTCCCAAAGCTCACTCAGAGTTACTGCATCTACAGCCCGCCTGGCTCTGTGGAAGTCTTTGTGGATTAAAGCCTGTTATACAGTCTTTACCTTGTGTGTGTCTGATTCTGGCTAACAGCGCACCACACTCCCACACTTCAAAAACACACAGGGATTACAGGTTAATTGGTGTATTTGGCAGGCACGGGTTTGTGGGCTGGTCAAATTTAAGTTTAGAAAATATATAATGATGGCTGTATGGCATTGATGGCTTGTGGTTAGAAAGGGATTACTTAAGGTGTTATGTGAGTGGGGTAAAAAGGTTGAGAACCACTGCCTCTAAGGAAATATTGACCACCTGTTCCTACCAGTTGAAATGAATCTTTTAACTTTTCTTCTCATTGTGCGTTGGGGCTGATTGTAGCAAGACTGAGCCCTATTACAATTCTATAATTATTTTTTAATCTATTTAATGCATGAGGCTTCTGATAAATTAATCTACATTTATCAAAATGTCAATATTAAGTATTGACGTATAGTTAGCATAATTTATTGGTTATTTAAGAGATATCAGGGGCTAAATTAGATAGTACTGGAACTCTCTCTATGACCAACATGCCTAATTAACCCATGATGTTTGATTCAGTGAATCCCAATTTTGTGGTGTTTGCTCTTTCCTATAATTTTAGCATTCTGCCAACCCTGAACAAAATGCTGCAGCCTTTATCACATAAAGATGGACCTATTTTTGTGAGAAGGTAGCAAAGGTTCAAGCTAGTGATCCCAGATTAAATTATGCAGACTCTCTCTAAGGGAAATTGCTTTGAATCAGGATCTGGTGTGGTTTATTCCAGAGGACGGTGCTGCTTGCTGGAAGCCATGCCTAAAGAATGGGTGATCATTGATGCTCAAAATTTCTGACTCAACGTCCATCCTTCTTGTCCAACCGTAATCTCTATCAGAGAATGAACCCAACATACACATGCCTCTAATACAACTAGAGGAACCTACTAGCTTACCATCTCTCTAGTTATACAGGAATTACCTTCAAATACACTGCAAGATATTTTCTGTCATACATTCTTTCTTGTTGATGCATGATCAGTACCAACTAGAACAAGTTGGAGTGGAGCAAGGTACATAAAGTTCTCTTTGTTATAGATTCCTTCCTCTTCCTCCTCTCCCACTTACTAACCTACTTTTAGCTATTGCTTAACTTTTCACCTGGGATGATGATATGGGCAATCTGTTCATAATTATTGGCACATGCTTACACACCCACCCAAGTACAAGAGTTTATTAAGAGGGATCTGGACAGCACAATAATGTTTCAGTATACTAATTGCTGGATATTCTTGGGTGAATTACTCACTGACTGGCTTCCCAAAGATTTCCACCAATACAAGAAACAAGCCATGAGGGACATGCCACTTGTCTGGACTAATGGGAGTCAAACAATATGCAGAAGCTCCAGCATATTCTGGGTAAGTCCTTTTCCTTTAATTAATAAGGATTCACCCAATACTTCACTGAAGTACCTTGGTTGCAGATTATATCATCAACAAATTGCCCTTCAAGAATTTGCTGTCTTTTTGGCAAGACTTCCAAAAAATCGACCACTTTCCAACTACCAGAAGAAAATGTATTGGTCTTTCTTTATCATGTGACAACTTCTGCAGGGCAATGACATGTGGTCTCCCAGAAAAAGGAATGTATGTATAAGAAAAATTACTGAGAAAATGTGCATGGGTTACAAAGCAGAACCAGCGATATGTAGCCCACATCGACCACTTTTCTTGCTACAGTGATTGAATATCTATAGGATGGTGAACAGTTATAAAATTAAAAAAAAAAATAGCTGGAACCAGGATGATGTGCACGATATATCAGCTGCAGATTGAGAGAGTCTAATTCATCTTGGCAATACTCAGAATCTGGGGAGGTTCACATTTATTTAATTATTATTAAATATTTTTATGCCTGTTAATCTATTCACCATCCTGATGTGGATCTGTTTCCTCAACCTTTAAAACAATTATTAGGTGCTCTGACCAATCATCCACATTTGTATCTATGATTCTACAACCAACTTGGAGAAACATTGCGATGAGAGTTGATAATGCCAAGCAGTCTCTTCAATTTTTTTAAAAAAGGAATTCATCTGTTTATGTGAAAGGAACTAACACCTCAGTTTATGAATTAATGTGACTGCACTAAGTAATTATGATATATTGAATACTTTCAAGACAAAAGATTCTACAAACATTTACATCAAAAAAAGTCACATTGAATATTGTTTCCAAAGCAGTTTGTCTCTTTCCTTTCCAAAATGTCTGACAAATGCCTTTACAACATCATAATTGCCAGTTTCACTGTTCAACATAGCAGATTGTTGGTGAATGAAATATTTGTGGAGAGTTTAAAATGGGTACACAGTTGGGACTCGGGCCTTTCAGTTCCAGTCGAGGGAGAGTCAGTGGAGGAGCAAGTGGCTGGTGTTGGTGAGTGAAATATTTTTTGAGAGTTTAAAAAAGGGATGGAGGGCAAAAGGTTAAGGTGAGTTGATTTGCGAGAGTGAGTAATTAAGTTAATTGGCAGGCACCAATAAAAGGAGGGGAAGCTAAAGGAGTGGCCACCAAGGAGTGGCACAGGGAAGGAGTGGAGCTTTGAGGCTTCAGCGAGCAGATGCTGAAAACAAGTTTGCTCATTACCCGAGAGGTAAGGCCAGGTGAGGCATTTTAAATCCTTTCATTAAAGTTAGAAAAAGTCATCTCGGGCTGTGGATTACTCCAGTTTCTTGATGTGAGAAATCTGGGACAGTGTACTTGTCCCTGATGACTATACCTACAAAAAGTGCATCCAGTTGCAGCTCCTGACACACTGAGTTAGGGAACTGGAGCTGGATGAACTGCAGATCTCGCAGGAGGCAGAGGGCGTTGTAGAAAGGAGTTTCAGGGAGGTAGTCATCTCCAAAAATTCAGGAGACAGGTAGCTGAGTGATTCTCAGGAGAGGGAAGTGGAATATTTTGGATACTGTTAGTGGGGACGATCTACCAGGGATAAGTCGAGGTGGTCACGTCTCCAGCACGGTGGATGGCCCCCCAGCTCAGAAGGGAAGTGGGGAGAAGAGGAGAGCAATGGTGTTTGGAGACTTATTGGTTAGACAAGTGGATAGGGGGTTCTTTGAATGAAATGGAGGCTGCCGGATTGTTGTCTCCCAGGTGCCAGGGTCAGAGATGTCTCTGATTGAGTTCATAGCATTCTGGAGGGGGAGGGAGAGCAGGTTGATGTTGTGGTCTATGTGGCAGCCAATGACATAGATAGGAGTAGGAATGAGGTTCTGAAGAGAATATATGAAGTTAGGAAGTGGTAAAAAAGCAGGATGGCAATCTCAGGATTGCTGCCTTTTCCATGCGCCAGAGAGTATAGGAACAGGAAGTTGTGGCAAATGGATGCTTGGCTGAAAAGTTGGTGCAGGGGTTCAGATTTCTGGATCATTGGGATCTCTTCTGGGGAAGGTCTGATCTCTACAAAAAGGATAGTCTGCATCTGAAAGGAGGGGGACTAATATCCCAGTGGGCAGGTTTGCTAGAGATGTTGGGAAGGGTTTAAACTAGTTTGGAAGGGGGTGGGAATCAGAATGTGAGGGCAGAGATTATGGTATAAGGGAAGCAGGGTGTTATGGTCAAGAAAGAGGAAAATAGAAGAAGTAAAAATAATATGCAGCAAAGACAAAAAGGACAGGCAGGTGAAAAGACAGGGTAATTTGCTGTACAATAGAAATACAGCAACATCAGTAACATACTGGTCTTAGGGTACTGTACTTAAATGCATGGAGCATTAGGAATAAAGTAGATGGACCTAGTTGTGCAGTTACAGATTGAAAGATGTGATGTTGTGGCCATCACCGAGACATGGCTTAATGACGGATGTGATTGGAGCTGAATATCCAAGGGTACATAGTGTATAGGAAAGATAGGCAGGTCAGTTGAGGGAGTGGCGTGGCCCTGATGGTAAACAACGATATTAAATCACTTGAAAAAATGGATATAGGGTAAGAAGTGGGAGAATCCTTATGGGTTGAGTCAAGAAATGACAAGGGTAAAAGGACCCTATTACCTGTTATATACAGGCCCCTCAAACAGCAGCCAAGAAGTGAACTACAGCTGGAAATAGGAAAAGCATGTCAGAAGGAAAATGTCAAAATAATTATGGGGAATTTTAATATAAAAGGAGATTGGGAAAGTCAGGAAGATACTGGATCTCAGGAGAGAGAGTTTGTAGATTGCCTGCATGATGGCTTTTTGGAACAGGTGGTTTTGGATTGAATGATGTGTAATGAACCAGAAGTGATTAGGGAATTAAAGATAATGGAACCCTTAGGAAGTAGTAATCATAATATGATCGAATTCAGTTTCAAATGTGAAAAGGAATAGCTGATAATCAGGTGTGTCAATATTTCAGTGGAACAAAGGAATTTACAGTGGTGTGAGAGGGGAACTGGCCTAAGTTGACCAGAAAAGCAAATTAGATGGAGGGTCGGCAGAACAGAATTGGATGATATTCTAGAACAGTGGTTCTCAACCTTTTTCTTTTCACTCACATACCACTTTAAGTATTCTCTATGTCATTGGTGATCTATGATTAGTAAGGGATTGCTTGAGATGGTATGTAAATAGGAAGGGAAGGTTGAGAATCACTGCTCTAGACCCAATTGTTACCAAAATATTTTGCTTGAGAAAAAATGTAATTGGCCCATTTCCTTTGGAGTAATGAAACCGTACACATAACAACTCAATTAGGAAAGATTAAAACAGTGGTTTTCAAATTTCTTTCTTTCCACCCACCTACCACCTTAAGCAATCCTTTACTAATCACAAATCACCTATGGCATAGGGTATACTTAAAATGGTATGCGAGTTGGAAGAAAAAGGTTGAGAACCACTGTTCTAGAAGAAATAAAGTGCAGAATAGATAATATTCCAAGGAAAAAAAAACTATGAATGGAAAAATGGTACAAATGTGGCTAACAAGAGAGGTTAAGGCTAAAATAAAACCTAAAGGGAGGACATAAAAAGAAGCAATAATTAGTGGGGAAAAAAAAGCAGGACTGGGAAACATTTAAAAATTTACAGAAAGAGACAAAGAAAGTTATTAGGGAAGAAAAGATGAATTATGAAAGAAGTTGGCAAATAGCATACAAAAGGATACTCAGAGTTTTAAAAAATATATTGAGTAAAAGAGAGACATGGGTAGATATAGGACTTGTTGAAAATAATGCTGGAGAAATTATAATGGGTAACAAAGAGATGGCAGAGGAACTAAATGAGTGTTTTGCATCAGTCTTCACTGAGGAAGACATTAGTAATATACCTGATAGCCAGATTTCTCAGGGAATAGAATTAAGTAGTCAGGATTATTAGAGAGTTAGTTCTTAGGAAGATGAATGGACTAAAGATAGGTAAGTCTCCCAAACCGGATGAGGTGCACCCATGTGCTCTCATGGAGGTAGCTTTGGAGATTGTGGATGCATTGGAAATGATTTTCCAGAAATCAATAAATTCTGGCATGGTTCCGGAGGATTGGAAGTTCGAAAATGTAGTTCCACTGTTTAAGAAAGGAAGGAGGATGAAAAAAGGAAATTATAGGCCTATTAGTCTGACATTGGTAGTTATAAAGTTGTTGGAGTTGATCCTCAAGGATGAGGTTATGAAATACCTTGAGGTACATTACAAATACACCAAGCCAGCATGTTGTCATGAAGGGAAGATCCTGCCTGACAAACCTATTGGAATTTTTTGAGGTAATCTCAAGAAGGATGGAATAGGAGCGGCTGTGACTATTGTGTATTTGCATTTTCAAAAGACCTTTGATAAGGTGCCATATAAGGGGCTGCTTAATAAGATGCGAGCCCATGGAATTACCGGAAAAATATTAGATTGGCTGATAGGCAGAAAGCAAAGCGAGGAAATAAAGGGATCCTGTTCTGGTTGGTTGTTAGTTACTAATGGTGTTCCGCAAGGGTCAATGTTGGGGCTATTTCTTTTTACAATGTATATTGATGATTTAGATTATGATTTAAATGGTTTTGTGTGACACCAAGATAGGAGGTGGAGTAGGATGTGCGGAAGAAACCAAAAATTTGCAGAGAGAGTTGACATCTGAGGAGAGTGGGCAAAGAAATGAGATACAATGTTGAGAAATATACGGTTGCACATTTTGGAAGAGGTAAAAAAAAAAAACAGGCAGATTTGGTTGCGGAGAAAATTCAAAATTTTGAAGTGCTAAAGGACTTGGGTGTCATTGTGCAGGACAAGGTTAGCCACCAGGTTGGATCGGCAGTTTAAAAAAAATGCTACATTGGCATTCATTTAAAAAGGAATAGTGTATAAGAGTAAGGAGGTGTTGATGTGGTTTAATGGGGCACTGGTGAGACCTCATTTAGAGTATTGTGTGCAGGTTTGGACCCCTTATCTTAGAAGGGATGTAATGATGTTGGAGAGAGTTACAGAGAAGATTTACCAGGATGATACTTGGAATTGAAAGACTAACGTATGAGGAATGTATAGAGGC
Organism: Narcine bancroftii; assembly: GCF_036971445.1. Taxonomy (NCBI): domain Eukaryota; kingdom Metazoa; phylum Chordata; class Chondrichthyes; order Torpediniformes; family Narcinidae; genus Narcine; species Narcine bancroftii. Next base: position 158,049,177 of record NC_091474.1, read on the forward strand.
TCTTGGACTGTATTCATTGGAGTATAGAAGAATGAAGGGAGATCTCATAGAAACATTTCAAATGCTGAAAGGATTGAACAGAGTAGATGTGAATAAGATATTTCCCTTGGAGGGTGAATCCAGGACAAGAGGGCACAGTCTTAGAATTAGAAGGTACCCATTTAAAACTGAGATGAGGAGAAATTTCTTTTGCCAGAGGGCCATAGATTTGCAGAATTCATTGTTGCCACATACAGCTGTGGAGGCCCAATCATTGGGGAGTTTGAGGAGGAGATTGATAGGTATCTAATTAGTCAGGGTATCAAGGGATCTGGGGAAAAGGCCAGAAATTGGATCTAGACATGGGAATGATTTAGCTCATGGTGGAGTGGCAGAGCAAACTCGATGGGCCAAATGGCATACTTCTGTTCCTTTATCTTGTGTTTATCAAAGCACAATGCCAAACTAAGTTTAGGATCATATTAATCATGTTACAAGGAAAAGCAATGTGGACCTTGTCCTTTTTAATACAATTCTGCACCTTTGTACCACATTTCCTTGGTGACAACTTGCTTTCTATATACCCATATGATTGATTAGATAGCAGTACTATATTGCTCAAAAGATGGCATTTCTATTAAAAGACTTCTGTTGTGTTTTCAGAATAAATACAACCAAAATATTCTGCCTGTTGTTATTTGGATGAACATTTTACATTTAGAATTTAACCTACCAGTAATGATGGTAGATTTCACTCAACGCATGCAAATCAATTAATTTTAGGGTTCAACAATGTCACTGACATCATTATTTTCCTTCTATCCATCATGACCTTGGAAAAGTAATGGAGAAAATAATTAAAGTCAGTTAATTGTTTCACTACAAAATTAAATGCAAATGAACCATTTAAATGTTAAGAATGGTCATTATCAATATTTATGAGCCCTTTGGTCACCTCTTATACATTTTAATTAAAGTTCAAAATGCAGTTTTGGTTCAGTAACACTGTGGAGAAATTTGTCCTCAGCTGATTAAAAAAATATCTATGCAAAGTCAAATCTTGCAACCAGAAAATGAAGAGAGCTGAGAGTCCTGGTGGAAAGGAATGCCCACTAACGTTTTCAAATGTTAAGCAAGGTTAAATGTGCACTTTGGGAATGTTTCAGCTGCTTGGAAACCAACAGGTAATGAAATGTTCACCAACACATTTCAAAGAAATATGTATGGCAGATAGCACAATGCTTCTACAGGGCCGTTGACCCAGGCTTGACTATGGCGCTGTCTGCAAGGAGTTTATACATTCTGCCTGTGACCTTGTGTGGGTTTTCTCTGGGTGCTCCAGTTTATCCACACTCTCCAAAATATGTGGGGTTGTTTGGTTAATTGGGTAGCAGGTTTCATTGGCCACAAGGGCCTTCTACTCTGCCCTTCTGGCCAATGAAACCTGTGTAGCATGTTTACTGATACAGTAAAGGTGCTGATGGTAATAAAAACATCATTAAATTTAATAATGCAGCATTTACAGTATTAGATTTAAATTTAAAACAGGAAAGAATATCAACAATTTCCAAAGTGATGAATGAAAATGTGAGTGGCAAGGGCAAAACATCTTGTGATGAGTCTCAAGGGGAAAACATCTTCTGTTTTCTAATCTACTTCTGGGTGAAAAATGACTTTAAAAAAAAAAAAATAGTTGAAGCCCTATTTTAAAACCAAATAGCAATCAGACCTTTGAGATGGATGTCAGACTTCAGGTCAGAAAAAGGTCCTTGCTGGCTGAAGTGCAATCTTCCATTTGGGGTTAGTCAAGATATGTTTGTCGAACTTATTTGTAATGTTTGTCGAACTTATTTGTAATGTTTGTCGAACTTATTTGTAATGTTTGTCGAACTTATTTGTAATGAACATGGCTGACATTCATGCTTTCTGCCCAATATTGGAAACAAACTTAAAAAAATTTATAGCATGAATTGCATGATCGGACAATAGAGTTCAACAGTTGAAGGGAAATAGAGGTCTGGTGACCCAAGCATCACTATAAAAGTGAGAAGCTGTGTAGTGGAGCAGTCATCCAGGGAGCAGTCATTATCAGAGTAGCAAGGCTTTGGGGAATAGGGGCTGAGGTGGTGGGGCAGGAGTTGAAGTAAGAAAGGGCCAACCTATTTGAGGAACAGAAAGAATTCAGCAGGTTGGCACAGAAGGGCAAGCTTTAGATATCAATTTTTTCCTCGAGTCATAAACAGTGGGAATGCAGGGGAATGCTCCTCTTACAGAATGTTGGTTGTAAGTGTACTATTATGTATGTAAATAAGAACTACATTTCCCAGCATGCAATTCACATGGTTCACTGGAAGTGACATATGGCAGGGTTGTCGCTGGAAGCGGGGTTGAAGCAGCTCAAGGAAAATAAAGTCAATTAAATGTTAAACCTACGTAAAGTGAATCTTTTTGAAAGAATGAACAAAACATGGTGTCAGAAGTATCTGAGTGAGTAAGAGAAGACAATAGTTCATCAGCATGGATGTTAAGTCATCCCACGCCGATGCAGTTTCCTGACAAACTAGCTGATAATTGGAAAAAGCTTCAACATTTATTTGGAAGATGGTGGAAATGGGAAAGCTTGATGGAAATTTGAAAGCGTCTGTTTCTGCCCAAGATGCCTTGGACAGTTTTCAAATTGATGAGACAGCTTTCACGTTGGGCATTCTGATAAAATTTGAAGAGCATTTCATTCTAAGTAAAAACATCATGTTTGAGAGATTCAAGTTTTTCTCCTGTGACCAGAAACAAGGTATAAGCTTTGACCAATACTTAGCCAAGCTTCACACACTGAGTAAGTCCTGTGAATTTGGAGATTTGAAAAATTCACTCATTAAAGGGAATAGCTTGTGAAAGACTGCTGTGTGAAAAAGATGTGACTCTGGAAAAGGCTGTGAATGTGTGTAGGGCAGCAGAAACCGCACGAGCACAAGCTAAGGAGCTGCACAGGGTAGGGACAACAGTTAAGGAGCTGCACAGGGTAGGGACAACAGTTAAGGAGCTGCACAGGGTAGGGACAACAGTTAAGGAGCTGCACAGGGTAGGGACAACAGTTAAGGAGCTGCACAGGGTAGGGACAACAGTTAAGGAGCTGCACAGGGTAGGGACAACAGTTAAGGAGCTGCACAGGGTAGGGACAACAGTTAAGGAGCTGCACAGGGTAGGGACAACAGTTAAGGAGCTGCACAGGGTAGGGACAACAGTTAAGGAGCTGCACAGGGTAGGGACAACAGTTAAGGAGCTGCACAGGGTAGGGACAACAGTTAAGGAGCTGCACAGGGTAGGGACAACAGTGCATATGATGAAAACATAAGCAGAGCATCAGGAGTTTCCCAAAGCAACAATAAAACTAAGTGGTAAATTCAAACAGTAGATGCAGCAGATGTGGAGGTAGACAAATTCCAAAGATGTGGCCTACCTATGGAAAATCCTGCTATAAAGGTGGGAAGAAGAATCATTTTGAAAAGTGCTGCAAAGCAAGGGATGCAAAGAGAAAGATGTATACAATGGATGAAGAAATGGAGGAATTCTTTGTGGATCACTCCAGACTGCTGCTAGAAAAATGGAATGGATTGTTCTAGTGATTGTGAATGAGACAGTAAGTCCATTTAAGCTTGATACCAGAGCCCAGGTGAATCTGTTATCTATGGACAATTACAAGACCTTCACCATAAAGAGCAAGATTTATCCTGCAAAATTATTAGTGACAGGCTACACTGGAAGAGCTTTATGGTGTCCTTCAAACATAAAGGGTGGGATCTAAAGTCACAGCTACTGATTGTATAAAGGGGAGTACAGCCAATATTAGGTCTGCATGTATGTGAAGAGCTCAACCAGATGAAGAGTTTTCATAGTGGCTTAACAAACCAAAGATAAATGCACAACACTCATGGAAGGAAGGATAACTACCCTGGAGAAGCGATACCTTAATGTACAGAGAGAATCAATCTCATTACATGACTGACTGACAAACTGGAAAATCAGTTGGGAAATAAGGATACCTTCTTATGGCAGCTAAAAGACAAAAATATCCTAACAGGGTTGTTACTAGAAGTCATTTGAAGTAGATCAAGGAAAATAAAGTTGTTAAACCCATGTAAAGTCCTTCTTCTTGAAGGAACGAGCATAATAAACAGGGAAGCCAACATTATCCCTGATGACTTCATCTGCAAGAAGAGTATTGAACTATAGCTCCTGACAAGTTAAGGAATTAGAGTTGGATGAACCCCAGATATTTGTGAAGCAGAGGGAGTGATAGACAGGAATTACAGGGACACTATTACACCTTGGATGCGTGAGGAGTGTAGATGTGACAGTCAGGAGAGGGAAAGTGATCAGGCAGGCAGTGCAGTGCAGTGCAGTGCACTCCTTTGCTGTTCCTTTCAATAACAAGTATACTATTTTGGATACTGTTGGTGGGCAAGCCACTGCAATCAGGTCTCTGGCATGGAGTTTGGTCCTGTGGCTAAGAAGGAGAAGAGGTGAGCTGTAATGATAGGGGATTTAATAGTTGAGGGACAGATAAAAAGGTTCTGTAGAAGAGAGTGAGCATCTCGGGTTGAATGTTGCCTCCCTGGTGCCAGGGTCAGAGATTTTTCACATATACAGCATTCTCAGGAAGGAGGGCAAGCAGCCAGATGTTGTGGTCCATGTGGAGACCAATGACATAGGTAGGAAAGGTGAGGAGGTCCTGTAAGGAGAGTTCAGGGAGTTAGGCGGTAGGTTGAAGGACAGGTCCTCCAGGATTGTGATCTCAGGATTGCTACCCATGCCACGTGCTGGTGAGGTTAGAAATAGGAGGCTAATGCAGGTTAACATGTGGCTAAAAACATGGTGTAGGAGGGAGGGCTTCAAGTTTCTGGATCATCTCTTCCAGGGAAGATGGGACCTGTTGACAGGAAGGTTTTCATCTGAACTAGAGGGAGGAATAATATCCTTGTGGGAATATTTGCTTATGCTGATGGGGTTGGTTTAAATAAAATTTTTAGGAGGATGGGAACCAGAGTACCAGAGTAGATGGAGGAGTAGAGGAGGGAAAAGATGCTGTGAAAATTGCATGCACATTAGAAATCAATGTGGAAATGTTGGAAACATGGTGGAAATGTTCCCTGGTGCATCTATTTAAATGCAAGGAATATTGTAGGAAAGGCAGACAAGTTTAGAGCATGGATGGCACATGGAATTATGACATTGAGGCCATTAGTGAAATTGGGTTGCAGGAGAAGCAGGACTGGCAGCTCAATGTTCCAGGCTTCCATTTTAGACATGATCAGGGAAAATATCACAGCTGTGCTCAGGCAGGACAGACCAGAGGGCTCAACTACTGAGGCTATATGGGTGGAGCTAAGGAACAGGAAAGTTACGACCACATCACCCAATAGTCAACGAGAGTTGGAGGAGAATATCTGTAGAGGGTTAGCAGACAGCTGCAGGATACCCAAGGTTGTGATAGTAGGGGATTTTAATTTTCCACATATTGACTGGAACTCCCATACTGTGAAAGGGCTGGATGGTTTGGAGTTTGTCAAATGTGTTCAGAAAAGTTTTCTAAATTAATATATAGCAGTACCAACTAGAAAGAATGCAATACTGGATCTCCTTTTAGGGAACAAACAAGACAGGTGACAGAAGTATGTGTAGGGGAACATTTTGGGTCCATTGATCAGAATGCCATTAGTTTCAAGTCAAATGGAGGAGGATAGGTCTGGGCCTCAGGTTGAGATTCTAAATTCGAGAAAAGGCCAATTTTGAGGAAATGAGAAAGGATGTAGAAAGCATGAATTGTGGTAAGTTGTTTTCAGGCAAGGATGTGTGAGGTAAGGTGGAATTTTGAGAGTACAGAGTTTTCAAGTTCCTGTCAGGATTAAAGGCAAGGTTAGCAGGCATAGGGAACCTTGGTTTCTAAGGAATATTCCAAATCTACTTGGGAAGAAGAGAGAAGTATATAACAGGTATAAGCAACATGCTGCAAATGAGGCAATTGAGGAGTATAATAAATACAAAAAACCTCAAGAAAGAAATCAGGAAGGCTAAAAAATACGAGGTTGCTTTGGCAGACAATATGAAGGAAAGTGTTAAAGGTTCCTACAAGTATATTAAGAGCTAAAGGATAGTAAGAGGCAAAATTGGTCCCCTTGAAGATCAGAGTGGTCGGCTTTTTATGAAGTTAAAAGAGATGGGGGAATTCAATTTTTTTTTTTTATACATAATATTTCACCCAGGAAACTGGCACAGAGTCATGGGAAGCAAGGAAAACAAGCAGTGAGGTCATAGAATCTATACAGATTAAAGCAGAGGAAGTTCTTGCTGTCTTAAAGCAAATAAGGGTGGAGAAATCTCCAGGGCCTGGCAAGCTCCCCCCTCGGACCTTGAGGGAATCGTAGCTAATGTAGAAATTTCAGGGGCTCTGGCAGAAATATTTAAAAGGTCCTTAGCCACAGATATGGTGGTGGAGGATTGGAAGGTAGCTCATTGTTCCGCTGTTTAAAAACGGCGCCAAAAGTAACCCTGGAAATTATAGGCTGATGAGCTTGTTGTCAGTAATAGGCAAATTCTTGGAAGTGTTCTAAGAGATCAGTTATACAATTATTTGGATAGACATGGACTGATTAGGGATAGTCAATATGGCTTTGTGCATGGTAGGTTTGTTTAACCAATCTTAGAGTTTTGAGGTTATCAAGAAATTCAATGAAGGATGGGATGTGGATGTTCACTACATAAAATAATTACTTCAGTAAGGCCTTTGACAAGGTTCCACATGGGAGATTATTCAGGAAGGTTCAGACTCTAGGTGGTCATGGTGACGTTGTGAACTTGTTTTGACAATGGCTGGATGAGAGAAGCTTCTCAGACTGGAGGCCTGTGACTAGTGGGTGTCTCAGGGATCAGTGCTGGGACCATTGGTTATCATCTACAGGTACATCAATGATCTGGATGATAATGTGGTAAATTGGATCAGCAAGTTTACAGTTAAAACTAAAATTGGAGGTATTGTGGATAGGGAAGAAGGTTTTTAAAGCTTCCAGATGGATCAAACAACTAGCTAGAGTGTTCACAGACATTTTCATTCTCTCATTGCTGCAATCAGATGTTCCCACTTTCTTCAAAAGGGCATCAATCATCCTGGTGTCCAAGAAGAGTAGTGGGAGCTGCCTCAATGACTATTGTCCAGTACCACTAACTCCAACTGTGATTAAGTGCTTTGAGAGGCTGGTCATGTCCAGAATTAACACATACCTAAGCAAAGATCTGGTCCCACTGGAAGTTCACCTTTCATCACAATTGCTCCACAGCAGATACAATAATCGCTGGCTCTCCACTCAGCTCTGGATCACCTCAAATAGCAATTCATTCATTTGACAGCTCTTCACCAATGCAGCTCAACCTTCAATACCATTATTCTCACAGTGCTGGTCAAGAAGCTACAAACTCTGGGCCTCTTTACCCACCTCTGCCACTGGGTTCTTGACTTCCTAATCAGAAGACCACAGTCAGTACAAATTGGAAACAAAGTCTCCTCCTCACTGATTATCAACATAGGCACACCCCAAGGATGCATGCTGAGCCCACTGCTCTACTCATCATAGACCCTTGACTGTGTGGCTAGGCATAATTCTCATGCTATCTACAAATTTGCTGATGAAACTACAGTTGTCAGTAGAATCACAAACGGCAATGAGGAAGCATACAGGAGGGACATAGATCATCTTGTTCAGTGGTGTCATGCAAATAACCTTTCGCTCAATGTTAGCAAAATCAAGAAGATGATTGTGGACTATAGGAGGAAGTCAGAGGAACATGATCCAGTCCTCATCGAGGGCTCAGTTGTGGGAAGGGTCAAAAACTTCAAATTCCTGGGTGTCAACATCTCAGAGGATCTGTCCTGGAGCTTCAATATTGATGCAATCATGAAGAAGGCTTGCCAACGACTATACTTTGTGAGGTGTTTGAGAAGATTTGGTATGTGTCCAAAGACTCTCGTAAGCTTCTATAGGTGTTCCGTGGAGAGCTTTCTGGCTGGTTGCATCACTGCCTGGTACGGAGGAGCCAACTGTCAGGGCAAGAATAAATTCCAGAGGGTTGTTAACTTGGCCTACAACATCACAGGCACCAGACTTCACTCCATTGAGGACATCTACATGAGGCAATATCTTAAAAAAAGCAGCCTCTATCCTCAAAGACCCTCAACACCAAGGCCCTTTTCACTCTGCTACCATCAGGAAAAAGATACAGGAACCTAAAGACAAGCATTCAATGGCACAAGGAAAACTTCTTCCCCACTGCCATCAGATTCCTGAATGATCGGTGAACCAAAGACACTGCCTCACTTTTTCATGCACTTTTTAAAAAAAATATTGTTGTAGGGTGGTGTATATGAATGTTTGCACTATGATTCTGCTCCAAAGCACTGAATTTTGTGACTTGTTCATGACAATAAATTATGATTCTGTTTCGGATTCTAATCTTGACCAACTGCAAAAATGAGCTATAAAATGGCAGATGGAATTTAATGCAGACAAGTGTGAGGTGTTGTACTTTGGAAGGGCAAACCAAGAAAGGATATACATGGTAAATGGTAGGATACCGAAGAGTTCGGTCAAAAAGAGGGATCTGGGAATTCTGATACATAATTCCCCGAAAGTCTTATCACAGGTGGATAGGGTTGTAAAGAAAGCTTTTTGCATATTGGCCTTCATAAATCAAATTATTGCATATAGGAGTTGAAATGTTATGGTAATGTTATACAAGACATTGGTGAGGCCAAATTGGAGTATTGTGTGCAGTTTTGGTCACCGAACTACAGGAAATATATCAATAAGATAGTGTAGAGAAGATTTACTAGGATGTTGCATGGACATCAGGAACTGTGTTACAGAGAAAGGCTAAACAGGTTTGGACCTTATTCCCTGGAGCATAGACGAATGAAGGGAGATTTGATAGAGGTATTTAAAATTATGGGTAGGTGAGATATAAACCAGAGAACATGGGTTAAGGATGAAAGGGGAAAAGTTTTGGGGGAAATGAGGGGAACTTCACACAAAGTGGTGAATGTGGGCTCAATTTTAACATTTAAGAAGAATTTGGACAGGTACATGTATGGGAGAGGTATGGAGAGCTATGGACTGGGTGCATATCAGTGGGACTAGGCAAAAAAACAATGGTTCAACAGAGACCAGAAGGGCCAAAGGGCCTGCTTCTATGCTGTAATGTTCTATGAATAGCTATGCAAGACTAGTATATATTAATCTTAAGCAGCAAATAACTAACCACTCCTAACTATATTTGGATCTGGATTGAATCAATGCAATGCCCTTCCTGTCTGCTCCTGCCTTCATGAGATTATTTCTTATAATGTCACAAAATGTACAATAGTGTTATAGTTTTAGGTTTAATTTCATCCAGTCCTACACCCTAAGTACAATGCACAAATACACTGGAGAAACTCAGCAGCTCAATCTGCATCCATAGAAAGTAAAGAGTAGTCATTGCTTTGGGTCTGAGATGTGTGACTTGCTGAGTTTCTCCAGCAAATTTGTTCATTGCTCTTGGCCACAGCATCCTCTGATTTTCTTATATAACCTTTCCCCACAAGGTGTTCATTTCCACCAGCTTACTGCAGCTATAATACACATCATTATCAAAATCAAAACTGTAAGAATTAATAAGCAAGATTTTTTTTCTGCCAGGGAAAGTTTCAGCTGTACTTAAACACTCTTTGACAACACTTGTCCAAGGACAATGTTTAAATGGATTAAATGCAGAAGCTGGGTGAAATACAAGAGTCTGCGGGCACTGTGATTGCAATAAAAATGCACAGAAATGATGGAGAAACTCAACCGATCTTGCAGAGTCCATAGGAGGTAAAGATACATTCCTGAAGTTTTGGGTCTAAGTCCTTCAAGGAATAAGCAAAGAACATGAAGGCATCAGAATAAAGAAGATTGGAAGGGGAGGAGTCCAGACCAGCAAAAGATGTTAACTGGATATGAGGAGAATTGATTTAGCCTCTGTGGAAAGAGAGAGAGAGAAATGGAAAGACAGACAGAACTCAGGCAAAGGCGACAGGGGATGCTAAATGGCTGAATTATGTACAACTTCTGAGATCTGGAAAGCTGAGTGCAAATGACATTCTCCCATGGCATTTAACATCCTTTAAACTTCAGTGAGATGCATTTCCTTTTCTGCTGAAATGACAAGTTTTTTTTATATCAAGATCAAATGATAGAGTGCTATAATTGAAAAATAAGTGATATTTTAGAGGTGATATATTGCCGATAAAATCTGGTTGACTGGTTACATTTTTGTGATGTAGTTCTGGAATTAGATGGAAATTTTTTGATTTTATGTTTGGATGTGAAACAGATTACAGGATATTAATTTGGCAGTTCACTTTGTGTCTTCTGCCATTTTTATTTCCATTCATTTAAGAGAAAAATTAAGGTCATGTCATGAGACAATGGGAATATTCACTTTTTCACCAAGTATGAAAGTAAACATTCTCTGTCGAAAGGGAGACCGATATTGAAAATCGTAAGAACAAGAAAAGGTGAGCAAACCGAGTTGAGGAGCCGATCATTCATGATGCAACTATAGTCTCGATGTGCCTTCAAATGTCATTGGGGAATGCTTGATAAAGACTGCTCTGTTTTTAGTTCATCACCTAATTGCAAAGAATAAATTCAATGGGACTCAGAAGAAAATATTCATCTAACTAGATGCATTCTTTGAACAAGGGTATATCATTGGAGTTAAATGATCCTGCCCGAATTGCAAAAGTTCATTAGGGGAGCATCCTAGGTGCAACCATTTTCAGATGCTTTATTAATGGCCTGGCTTCTAATGTCAAAAGTGCGATGTGTGATAATCATGAAATAGATCAAGGATGAGGATACATTTGTAATTTGTTTATGAGGCAGGTCCTCTAAAAAGCAGTACATTTAAATTTCTGATAATGCCCCTGAATTAATAACACTGGAAAGCAATGTTTTTCCAAAAGGTTTGCTTCCTTGATATGATAGACAGCTTCAAGATGAACACAAAGATAATTAAAAGATTTGCTACATCTCGTAGGAAGTGGGAGAAACATTAACTTTTTATTGAATTTAGCATGTTTAATCACATAATGAAGCTGACACAATGCGCGAGTTCAATTGATCTAAAAATGTTTTGTCCCTGATTTTCATTTCTACTCAGCATCTGATGCTTCTTGTGTCAGTGTCCAGCATTGATGGATTCTAGTTGCCCTGATGCCGCTTTTCCATAGTTGCAATGTCCTGGTGAAACCCTTCACCAGGTTCATCACTGACTACACCAAGATCAACAGGGAAGAAGTTCAAGTACGGATGCAGAAAATGATTTTTCAATGACATATTGCACTTCATGGTTTTGTATGCTCAAAGTAGGTTAAAAGTAAAATAGGAAATCACAAAAACAGGCTCTATATCTAAAACACAGGACATGATAGGAAACTTCCAAAACACAGGACATGATAGGAAACTTCCAAAACACAGGACATGATAGGAAACTTCCAAAACACAGGACATGATAGGAAACTTCCAAAACACAGGACATGATAGGAAACTTCCAAAACACAGGACATGATAGGAAACTTCCAAAACACAGGACATGATAGGAAACTTCCAAAACACAGGACATGATAGGAAACTTCCAAAACACAGGACATGATAGGAAACTTCCAAAACACAGGACATGATAGGAAACTTCCAAAACACAGGACATGATAGGAAACTTCCAAAACACAGGACATGATAGGAAACTTCCAAAACACAGGACATGATAGGAAACTTCCAAAACACAGGACATGATAGGAAACTTCCAAAACACAGGACATGATAGGAAACTTCCAAAACACAGGACATGATAGGAAACTTCCAAAACACAGGACATGATAGGAAACTTCCAAAACACAGGACATGATAGGAAACTTCCAAAACACAGGACATGATAGGAAACTTCCAAAACACAGGACATGATAGGAAACTTCCAAAACACAGGACATGATAGGAAACTTCCAAAACACAGGACATGATAGGAAACTTCCAAAACACAGGACATGATAGGAAACTTCCAAAACACAGGACATGATAGGAAACTTCCAAAACACAGGACATGATAGGAAACTTCCAAAACACAGGACATGATAGGAAACTTCCAAAACACAGGACATGATAGACGATTTTTTGTGATCAGCAGCCCAAAATCCATAAAATATACCCAAAAGTGATCAGGGAGCAAAATCTTTAATGGATTGGATAAATCACAATATTTTCATGTTTAAATAATGTGTTATTTACTTAAGCCCATTAAGTGATCATTACTACTTGATGGGCCATGGTTCCCACCCCCCCCCACCAACACTGTCATGTTCTGAGGAGAGTGTGCTAAACCACTGTATGTATATATTTATCTGTTTGTGCACACCCATTGGCTGACTGTACCTGTGGCCGCTTCCACAGGCTCCTGACTAAAGGTGATTGTTCCACAGCCCCCTCCCCAGTTCAGAAGAGTCCAGCAGCATGGACGTGCCTCCATTCTATTGTGAATGAGAGCGCATCAATTTGCTCAATTTCAGTCTTTTGGAGACATTGATGTTGCATCAGTCACATCTTGCAAAGTCTTCAAAACATTTGTTGATGTAATTACATTCGCAAGTTACGAGCTAAAAATAACATACATCTTTGGAGAAAATGAACTAATATTCTCTTATTATTGACTTTGGTATAAATGACATGCTTCCATTCACAGTTTGCGACTTTGGAAAATTATAATGTGATGTTATAACAGATGTTGTTTGGCTTTGACAAAGTTTGGTTAAATATGTATCTAAGTTTGAAGGCAAGTAATATAACAACAACACTAACTGTGTGTGCAATTGAGTAAAAATACAAAAGTCTGCAGATGCTGTGATTGTAGTAAAAACACAGAAATGCTGGAGAAACTCAGCAGGTCTCACATCGTTCATGGGAGATAGAGATATATAACCAATGTCTTGGGCCTGAGCCATTCATCAATGTGTGAGCTAAAAGGAGACAAGGGGCCTATGTTAAAAAAGCTGGTGAAAAGGGAACAATGGGACAGGAAGGACTACAGACCAACAGACTGTAGTGAACTGAGAATTCACTACTGATGTGATACTCTAAGGACAGGCTCCTTCCCTGACTCCACCCCCACATATCCTGATATAAACCCTGGATCCCGGCCAAAACCCCAGTTCAATCCAAACACTATTGTGTGTTATTCTTACTGAATAAAAGCATATTTTACTCCCTCTGGTCTTGAACTCTCTCAGCTGAGCTACAATTTTATTCAGTAAAGAAGAGGATGGAAGCTCTGTTGAATCCAGCGATGCTCCTAATCGACCCTCTGTCCCCAGAGGCCCGGGAGGAATTCACGTACTGGCTGAAGTGCTTCCAAATGTACCTGGCAGACACATAAATGGTCTACACCACCAGTAAACTCCAGAGGTTGGCGCTCCTCTCCCACGTTGGACCTAAAGTATTTCCGATAGTCAGGGACTGGACTACTTATGAGTTGGCCATCGAAAGACAGAAGGCTCACTAGATGAGGCCCCAAAATGAGATCCTAGTGAGGCATCAGCTCTCACAACGGAAGCAGCAATGAGTCCATTGAAGATTTTATCCTCATCCTACAAGCACTTGTGAGGAACTGTGGGTACGAAGACGGCACAGCCTGAGAATGGCAAGACAATCAGATCCGGGACACTTGCCGGTGGTGTGACGTCCAAGTACATCAGGCAATGGTTGCTGGAGCAAGGCAATGCAGCACTGTCTGACAACGTGTGACTGGCCATGTCACTGGAGATGAGAGCTGATAACCTGGAAGGCACCCCCCCCAAGATGATCTTGTTACCAGAGTGACTCCGCACACGGCATTCGACCTCACGGCAGCGGCCTCCAGCACCAAGGGATGATGCTTCTGTGGTTGGCAGCAGCACCCAAGAACTCAATGACCTGCTAAAGACTCCATTTGCTCTGGTTGTGGTAAGGGGAGGAACTGGGTGAAGGTCTGCAGGGAAAGGGGTAGCGCTGAGAAGTCCAATGCGTACATGACACCCGCCAGGCTGACTAAGGAGAGTCCAAAGCCCAACCCCATGACTTCCCAATGAAAGTGTTGTGCACCATGGCCTTCTTGTGGGCCTGTGCAGCAAGGGCAGTGATGCGGGTAAACCCAGGGTCATCTTGCCGCATTTTGAAACTGGCGCCAACCTCATCAGATGAGGGGGAGCGGCCATATTGTCGCACCGCGTGATCTCCACCATTTCGCCAGGTTTAAAAATTGGTACCAGCAAAGGTAGAAGGAGGGCAGCCATCTTGCTGCACCTTGTGACCCCCACCATCTTGCCTGCCTGACAATCTGCAAGGGGGGAGCAACCCCAGCCAGAGGAATGACTGCATCTCTGGAGTCCTGGCAGCGATGGTGTTGGACCAGGAGATACCACACCAAATGAACAATTCCACGATTAAGGTGGGGGTTAACGGACCAAAAAAACTGAAATGCTTAATCGACTCTGGCTCGATTGAGAGCTTCAGACATGGAGACAGTCCATAAACTTAATTTTAAAGTGTTTCCTTCTAATTATCTTTTTTTTAAAGTGTCCCATACGCAGTCTGTAAACATTCAAGAATGTTGTATGATTCATTTATCTTTTCAGGAGGGGGAATGCTGTAAATTCAGAATGTATGTTCTTAAGAATTTATGCCTTGATGGGTGTTGACTTCTTGTGTCCCTTTAAAAACGTGGCCCTGAAGTATTCTGGTCCTCTCCCTCCCATTACGGTTTGGAACGAAAGGGTCCAAAAATCTGATGCCTCTTCTTGTCTCTCCACACTGAATATAGATCCACCTCCGCTGTTCCTGAATCTGAATGCTGACTGCAAACCATTTGCTACAGAAAGCAGGCGCTACAGCACAGAGGACCGGATATTCATCAAGGCTGAGACACAGCGACTGCTTGATGAGAACAGAGTACAGTACCAGTCCATAGAGAACACAGATGGTAGTGATAAAGGGGGAAGAAAAGTCCAGGCTATTAATTGACTATAGCCAAACCATTATTTGTTTTACACTCCTGGACTCATACCCCATCCCTCGTATTTCAGACATGGTGAACGAAATTCCGCAGTACAAGGTTTATTCGACAATCAACCTTAAAGCTTCTAACCACCAGTTGCCAATCCATTCCAAGGACCATTCCAACACTGGTTTTGAGGCTAACGGGAGACCATCAGTTCCGGAGGGTTCCATTTGGAATCACAAATGGGGTCTCAATCTTCCAGAGACAAATGGACCAAGAGGTGGATGAATTTAAGTTGAAAGCTACCTTACCCTATCTCGACAACATGATCATTTGTGGCCACTCTCTGGAGGACCCTGATGCCAATTTCCAGAATTTTATCCATGCAGCTGAGGCCCGGAACCTTACTTACAATTCCAGTAAATGCATCTTCAGGGTTAAGCCATCTTGGGCTGCATGGTGGGGAATGGCATCACTGGCCCTGCCCCCAACAGGTTGCGCCCCCTGTTGGAACTCCCAATCCCAAGGACCATGAAAGCTCTGAGGAGGTGCCTGGGCTTCTCATATTATGCCTAGTGGTATCTCAATATACAGACAAGATATGTCCCCTCTTTAAAAAAAAACACCTCCTTCCCACTGATGGCTGAAGCTCAAAATGCTTTCAACTACGTCAGAAGCCACATTGTGAAGGACTCCATGCATGCGGTGGATGAGAATGTACCTTTCCAGGTGGAAACTGATGCTTCAGATGTAGCCCTGGCTGCAACCCTTAATTAGGCCGGTAGGCCAATTGTATTTTTTTTCCCTGGACCCTGCAAGGTCATGAGATTCTGAACCCATCAGTGGAGAAAGAGGCTCAAGCCATTGTGGAGACCATCAGGCACTGGAGACATTACCTAGTGGGCAGAAAATTCACATTCCTCACATACCAGTGATCAGTAGCATTCATGTTCAATAATACAAAATGGGGAAAAATTAAAAATGATAAAATCATTCGAAGGAAAATCGAACTCTCCACCTACAACTATGACATAGTCTACCAACATGGTTCCTTCAATGAGTCTCCAGGTGCCCTGTCCAGAGAAAGTTGTGCTTCTCTATAAATCGGCCAGTTATGGTCACTGCACAATGAGGTCTGCCACCCAGACATCACGCAAATGGCTCACTTTGTAAAGGCATCCATTTACACTACTCAGTTGAGGAAGCCAGGGAAATGACCAGGTCCTGCCAGCCGCACCTGTACCGCCCCAGCAAAGCGCACCTAATAAAGGCATCCCGGCCCTTTGAACAAAGGGCCATTTCAAGGGTCCCCTCCCCTCCATGAATAGGAACATTTACTTCATGGCCATTGACGAGTACTCTGGTTTTCCATTTCCTGGCTGACACGTCCATGCCATCTGTCATTAGGGCCCTAGATTCCATTTTCACCCTGTTCAGGTATCCTGGCTATATTCATAGTTACCAGGGCTCATCATTTATGAGTGAGTAGCTGGTGGCAAGGGGCATCACATTCAGCAGGATGACCAGCTACAATCCCTCAGGGAAAGAGACAGGTTGAGAAGGAGAATGCTACGGTTTGGAGGGCCGCAAAATTGGCCCTCCGGTCCAAAGGACTTCCAGACTCACGTTGGCAGGATGTCCTACCTATGATGCTCCACTCCATTAGGTCACTACTCTGAACTGTAACCAATGTGACTCCTCATGATCTGATGTTTTTTTCAAGAGAAATTCAATGCCAAGGACCAGCCTCCCAGCTTGGGTTACAGCACCAGAACTGCTTCGAAAGCATGCGAGGAGGAGCAAAACCAATCCTCTGGTTGAGGGAGTGCACCTACTCCATGCCAACCCCACTTATGCATGCATGGCACACCCAGATGTCAGCGACGACACTGTCTCAATCAGACTTGGCACCTGCCGGACCTAAGGGTCAATTACCTCAAGGGAGCCAGGACCTACCCAAGCTTCCTGGAGAAACACCAAGGGGTTGAGGTGAGATGACTCAGGAAGTGGTTCCAACCACCCCTCACCCACTCCCCGAGGTCATTGAACCACAGGAGGATCAGGAAGTCCAGAGCTCACCCGCACTATGGTGCTTTGCCTGCATCTCCAGACCTCCTGACAGGTTCAATTTGTAAATATTGTATAAAAAAAAATTCTATTACTACTATGTTCTCTGTTTCACCTGTAGGCTTCAATCTAAAGGAAGGGATGAATGTAGTGAACCAGGAATTCACTACTGATGTGATGTCCTGAGGAGTGGCTCCTCCCTTGACTCCACTCCTGCATATCCTGATATAAACCCTGGATCCCTGCCAAAACCCCAGCTCAGCCCAAAAACTATTGTGCGTTAATCTTACTGAATAAAAGTGTGGGGTACCCTCTCTGGTCTTGAGTGCTCAGTCGCACTACACAGATAAAAGGTGTTAATTGGATATGGTAGGTATCAGGTTCATGGAAATCTTAGATAGAGTCCACAGCAGACTGAAGTGGGAGGGTGAGTAGCCAGATGCTGTGGTCTACTTTGGTACCAAAGATAGGAGTAGGGATACAGTCCTGAAGAGGGAATTAGGAAGGAAACTGAGAAACAGGACCTCATCAGTGGTAATCTTGGGATTGCTGTCAGTGCCATGTACTAGTGAGGGTAGAAATAAGAATTTGTGACTGAGGAAAAGATTCGTAGGCAGATTTTGGAATGGTGCAGAAATTACCAGATTGTTGTTATTGGGGAAACTTCAACTTCCTAAATATGGTCTGGCACCTCTTTACTCCAAGAGGGATTGATGGGGAAGAATATGTTAGGTGTAGAAGAAGGATTCCTGACACAGTATGTGGACTAGCTTACTAGAGGAGAGGTCATACTGGATCAAGTACTGGGTAACGAACCTGATCAGGAGATGGACCTCTCAGCTGGGGAGCATTTATTTCAGTGATAGTGAGCACAGCCCCCTGAGCTATGGGCAAGGATAAAAGCAGACAAATTTAGAAAGGGAAAGGCTAATTATGATAGGTTGAAGCAGGAGTTAAGGAGAGTAAATTGGGAACAGATGTTCACAGGCTGAAAGCATTGAAGTACTGTGGAGGTTATTTATGAACTAATTGTTTGGGGTTTTGAATAGGTTTGTCCCAATGAGACAGGGAAAAGAGAACTATTGTTAACAAGCAGGTGAGACACCAAGTGAAAATATAATGCTGAATAAAATTAGTAGGTCAAATATTGTACCTTGCATAGCATAAATAAAATATATAACCAACGTTTTGGGCTTGAACCCTTCATCAACTTAACTTGAGGAAGGGATCAAGCCCAAAACATTGGTTATTATCTTCATCTTTGCTATATAAAATACACTGTTTGACCTGTTGAATTTCTTTAGCATTGTGTTTTCACTTCAATCATGGTGTCTGTAAACTTTCATGTTTTACAGGTGAGGCAGCTAGTTGAGGAAGAAATATATCTTAGATTTAGGAAGCAAAAAAGCAAGGGCTCATGTGAAATATAGCAAGGAAGGAACTTATGAAAGGACAGGAAAACTTGAAGATGGCATGACAAGGCCTTAGCAAGTAGAATTAAGGCAAACACAGTGCTCTATGTGCATGTGAAGAGCAGAAGGATGGCGAGAGTGAAGGTGGGGCCATTTAAGGATGAAGGAGGCAACATAGGCCTGGTGGTGGAGGAGGTTGGGAAGTCCTAAATGAATATGTGAAGTATTCACCCAAGAAAAGGACCTTGATCAAGGCGAGGTCAGAATAGAACAAGCTTGTGTGCTGGATCACAGTGAAATTATGAAAGAAGTGTTAGATCTTCTTAAAAACATAAGTCACTGGGGCTGGACGAGATATCAGGTTGATGTGAGAAGGGAGGGAAGAGATAAGTGAAGTGATGGTAATGATCTTTGCATCCTCCCTGGGCACAGGCAAGGTGCTGGAAGATTGGAGAATGGCAAATATGGTCCCCTTGTTTAAAAAGGTAATAAGGAGAATCTTGGGAATTATAGACTGTCATGATAATGAATATGTATGAGATATACTGGAAGTCACGTGGTATGAGAGAGAGATAAGAACACAAGCAAGAGAACAAAGGAAACTGGAAAATAAAGCCACTGAGAAGTTTACCTGATAAAACTTGTGTTTAATGTTTTATTAACTTCACATTTCGGGCCACAAATGTGACATTGGCGACGAGGATGAAAGAAGCTTGAAGAAAATTAAAGACTAAACAAGATTACAGAGGATTGCAGACAACTTCAAGGTGATAAGAATTTTCTGTGACTCAGTACTTTTGGGGCTGGAATATTTCCTCATGGCTGGTGCAGACGGTGACTTTCTAACACATAGTGGAATTGCTCATTTTGACCCGACTGGTGATGCAAGCACTGTAAGTGTGAAGTGGAAGGCATGGCTGGAAGAATTTGAATCCTACGCCGACAGTCGTGGCCTACTTCTAGATACCGGTACAGTTGAACAAAAAGGGCAGAGAAGGGCGTTACTTCTTTTCACTGCAGGACCCTCAGTTCAGGAAACATTTAAGACACTTTTGAATACTGGAAAAAAAGATGAGTACCGGAAAGCGGTAGATGCATTAAATGCACACTATGTAGTGACACCGAATGCTACATTTCAACGCCATTTGTTTCGGAGAACGAGACAAGAAGATGGCCAGACAATTGCTCAGTACGTGACGAGACTACGCCAGCTAGCTGTTGGATGCAATTACATGCCAGCTGATTTGGACAACCAATTATTGGATCAAGTCGTACAGCACTGCAGATCAGATAAACTCAGAAGACGTCTACTGGAAAGAGGGAGTGAGTTGGAACTCACCGATGCTTTAACCATTGCTGCTGCATTAGAGGCTGTTGAAGGGCAATTTCATACCATGACCCTGAAAGACAACTCAAGCCAGCAAATTAAGAGGCTCTCACATCGCCATAACCAGCCAAGATATGCGTCGACACAGGACGTGGAGTGTTATCGATGTGGAAACCGAGGTCACTTTGGAAAAGACCCATATTGCCCGGCCAAAGGCAAAGTTTGCAGAAAGTGTGGAGGTAAGGACCACTTTGCAAAGAAGTGCAAAAGCAAGTCCAATGCAGACCAGAAGAGGAAGAGTACAACTTCCAAAGGCAAAGCCTGGGGGAAAGGAAAGTATCCTGGAAAGAAAGATACCATTCACCAGATAGACGGTGACGATGATGATACCCAGGAGGAACAGAGTTGTTACCAATTTACGTTGAATGAAGTACATCATGAGAAGGTCCCAGTGATCATTGGTGGAGTGACAGTTCAGGTCATTGTAGACTCAGGCAGTGACAGTAATGTGATTGATCGACATTTATGGGAGAAGTTGAAAAGGAAAAAGATCATCTGTACCTCAAAGAAGTGTTCCAAGAAACTGTATCCATACACAGCAACCAAGCCATTGCAGACCATTGGATGTTTTACTGCAACTGTTGAAGCTGGAGATAAGTACACTGAAGCAGAGTTTATGGTCATAGAAGAGAGGGGAGAACCATTGCTGAGTAGAAGCACAGCGCAAGACCTGGCAATACTTCATATTGGAGCTTGTGTCAATTCAATTCAGTCATATGAGGATATGAAGCAAGAATTCCCCGCAGTCTTCCAAGGAGTAGGAAAGCTGAAAGGTCGACAATTGAAGCTAGCGGTAGATGAAACGGTCAAACCCAAGGCACAACCAATGCGCCGAACTCCGTTTGGACTTCGTGGGAAAGTCGAAGCCAAAATTAAAGAATTGATCGAACAAGACATTATTGAACCTGTGGAACATTCGACACAATGGGTCAGTCCCGTAGTGATTGTGCCCAAACCAAAGGGTGACATAAGACTATGTGTTGACATGAGAATGGCCAATGAAGCTATAATTAGAGAATGACACCCTATACCAACAGTGGAGGAAATACTTCAAGAACTAACTGCCAGCAAGGTATTCTCAAAAATTGATCTGAAATGGGGCTATCATCAATTAGAGCTGGATCCAGGTTCCCGAGATGTGACAACATTTGTGACTCACTGTGGATTGTATCATTACAAGAGACTATCATTTGGAATTAATGCAGCTTCGGAGATCTACCAGTATGAAATCCATCGAGTGATTCAAGGCATTCCTGGAGATGCCAACATTTCTGACGACATCATAGTCCATGCACCAACGAAGGAAGAGCATGACAAACGGTTGAGGCGTGTACTATCTAGGCTACAGGAGGCAGGCCTTACCGTGAATGGAAACAAGTGCCAGTTCGGTGTGTCAGAAATGGACTTCATGGGACACAGACTTACACGGAAAGGACTAAACCCTGCAGAGGCCAAGGTGAAAGCTATTGCAGAGGCACGTGCACCTCAGAACGCAACAGAGGTGAGGAGTTTCCTGGGATTGGTTAATTTTTGTGCAAAGTTCATTCCTAATTTCGCTACAGTGGCAGAACCACGAAGGAAACTAACCAGGAAAGGTGTACCTTTTCATTTTGGATCTGAGCAGAAGAAAGCGTTCACAGCGCTGAAGCAAAGCCTGACAGATGCAAAAACTCTTGGATATTACGATCCGGCGGCATCAACCAAAGTCATAGCGGATACCAGCCCAGTTGGTTTAGGAGCCGTGTTGGTCCAGATGCATGATGGAGGACCAAGAATCATTGCCTATGCCAGCAAATCGTTATCAGATGTGGAAAGAAGATACTCTCAGACAGAGAAAGAAGCACTCGGACTTGTATGGGCCTGTGAGAGGTTCCATGCATATTTATACGGCATTGAATTTGAACTCATCACAGATCATAAGCCATTAGAGGTGATCTATGCACCTAGATCCAAACCATGTGCCAGAATAGAGAAATAGGTACTCAGACTACAACCCTACAAATATAAAGTAATCCACATTGCAGGGAAAGCAAACATTGCTGATCCGCTGTCCAGATTGGTGAAGGATGGTGGTCCACAATCCAAGTCAGAATTGGGAACAGAAACAGAGAGCTTTGTATGCTTCGTAGCTATTCAGGCGACACCGAAAGCTGTGACTACGAAGGAAGTCGAGAGAGAATCCGAACGTGATCCAGAACTTATGGAAGTAAGAGAATGCATACAGAGTGGACAATGGGACAAGTGTACTCACAAGGCTTACATTCCCATTAGAGACGAACTTTGTTGCATCGGACAGTGTGTATTAAGAGGCTGCAGATTGGTGATACCGCAAAGATTGAGACCGAAGATCGTATCCTTAGCGCATGAAGGACACCTAGGCATTGTTGGTACCAAGCAAAACCTCAGGACTAAGGTATGGTGGCCAGGTTGTGATAAAGACGCAAAGAAATTTGTTAAAATTTGTCACGGATGTCAAATCACAAGTAGGAGTAATCCGCCAGAACCGATCCGGAGTATGCAACTTCCGACACGACCATGGATCGACGTAGCTGTTGATTTTCTTGTACCTTTACCGATGGGTGAATCAATTATGGTAGTGATAGATTACTACAGCAGATACTATGAGTACGTGGTGTTGAAGTCCACAACCACTGAAAAAACAATACAAGCATTAGCAGAGATATTCGCAAGATATGGATTACCTGTTACATTATACTCTGACAATGGTCCACAATTCATTTCAGAGACATTTGCGGAATACATGAGGACCACAGGTATCCACCATCATAAAGTAACTCCGAAATGGCCGCAAGCCAACGGAGAAGTAGAGACAAAATCAGTCCATTGAAAAATGATTGAGGATTGCACACGCAGAAGGACAAAATTGGCGAGAAGCATTGCTATCTTATGTGGCTGTCTATCGAGCAACGCCTCATGCAACCACTGGAAAAAGTCCTACAGAAGCATTTTGTGGGAGAAAAATCCGCACAAAAATGCCAGAAATAAAGGAAATCCGAGACGACCAGGAGATGAGGGACCACGATGCTGAAAAGAAAGGTGCAGCAAAGCTGTACACAGATTCGAAACATGGAGCCAAGTACTCAGACATCATGCCAGGAGATAATGTTCTAGTGAGGCATGAAACTGGTGGTAAGCTAGACACACCTTATTACCATCAACCCTATACTGTCGTATCCAGAAGTGGCAGTATGGTGACAGTCAAGTCTCCGACTGGAGTCCTGTATAAGAGAAATGTCTCAGGTGTAAAAAGGTACCAGTCCAAAGATACATCGAGCGAAGAGGTTGAAAGGCCAATACGAGATGCTGAAACTGAGAGACCTGATGATGTTCCAGAGGCAGTTACCAGCACTCCTGATGAAGTGACTAGAGCGCCAGAAACACCCGAAGCCGTGGTGAGCAGTATTGCCGACGCTGAGAGTGAACAACCGAGAAGCGACGACAATATCGCAGGCAGGCCGAAACGAAACCAGAAAGTGCCCAAACAATACGAAGACTTTGTGCCATAGTTTTAATAAGAACTTTGGGACAGTATTTAATCTTATATCATAAAGTGCATGTATGAATGCTGTAGGAAGTAAATTTTATGTAGTTGAGTTATAGTATTACCATTAGTTATGATGTTTGTATGTTTCCGAGGGATATTGATAAGTGAAGGTAAAGTTTATTTCTGATTAAAGGAGGGATGTCATGATAATGAATATGTATGAGATATACCGGAAGTCAGGTGGTATGAGAGAGAGATAAGAACACAAGCAAGAGAACAAAGGAAACGGGAAAATAAAGCCACTGAGAAGTTTACCTGATAAAATTTGTGTTTAATGTTTTATTAACTTCACATTTCGGGCCACAAATGTGACATAGACCAGCGAGGCTTACATCGGTGATGTGCAGACTATTGGAGAGGATTAGGGACAGGATTTATTAGCATTTGGAGAAGTACAATCTACTCCGGGATAGTCAGCATGGCTTTGAGGTAAAGGTCATACCTCATGAAACTAAATGAGTTTTTTTTTTAAAAAAGAGGTAACAAAAGAAGTTGTTAAAGGTAGGGTGATGGATGTGGTGTATATGGATTTTAGTAAGGCATTTGCCGATGTTCCCTGTGAGAGACTCATTCAGAAAGTCATGGGATCCATGTAAACTTGGTTGCATGGATTCAGAATTGCCTTGCCTATAGAAAGGAGTGAGTAGTCGTGGATGGAAAGTTTTCTGCCTGGAGATCAGTGACAAAGAGTTCCGCAGGGGTCTGTTTTGAGATCCCTGCTCTGTGATTTTTAAAAAATAAATGACCTAGATGAAGAAGCAAAAAGATGTTTGTAAATGATATGTAGTTTGGAGGAGTTATGGATAGTGTTGAAGGTTGTCATAGGTTACAAAAAGTTATAGACTGGACACTGACTTGGGCAGAAAAGTGACAGATGGAGGTCAATCTGGATGTGTGAGGTAATGTATTTTGGAAAGTCAAACCTGAAGGCTGAGTACAGGGTTAATGGTTGAATGCCTAATAGTGTGGAAGAACTTGGGGACTTTGGGGTCCAAATCCATAGATCTCTTAAAGTTGCGGTAGGAAAGTTAAGTTTTATGGGATGCTGGGCTTTATTAGTCAGGCAATTGAGTTCAAGAATTGTGAGGTCATGTTGCAACTGTACAAATCTCTCATGTGACCACACTTAAAATATTGTGTCCAGTTCTAGTCCCCTCATTTAGAGGAAGGCTGCATCAGCTATGAAAAGGCTGCAGAATAGATTTACCAGGATCTTGCTTGGATTGGAAAATGTCTTATGAGCTAGGTTAGCAGAGCTAGAATTTTTCTCTTTGTGCGAACTAGGATGAGAGGTGACTTAATTGAGGCCTACAAGATTTTAGATAAGGTAAACACCCAGCACCTTTTCCCCAGGGTGGCAGCAGCAAACACCAGAGGACGGGTGTAGCAAGTGAAAGGAGGCACGTTTAGGGGAGACATCAGGGGTAAGTTTTTTTTTTAAATAACTTAGTTGTTGGTGCCTGGAATACCTTTCCAGGGGTGGTGGAGTCCAAAACATTAGGGGCATTTAATGGACTCTTAGGCACAGGCACCTAGGTGGGTGGTGTGGGGGCTAATAAAAACCTGAAGGTTGATGTTAATGCCATCCAATTGGATGGTGCCCAGATAGAATACAAGACCATGGACAGACATGTTGACAAGGGAATTGGGCAGGGAATTGAAATGAGTTCCACTAGGAGATCCACGCTATTGCAGCAGGCAGTGCGGAGGTGCTGAATGAAGCGATTAAGGTCTGGTTGAGGCTCCAAAAGCAGGTGAAGGTGGAGGTGTGTACAATGTACTTCCTGAGTTGTTCTTATTTCAGTGAATGGACAGAAGACCAATAGCAATAATTAACTTCCCCCCCCCCCCACCACACACACACAGGTTAAGGCAAGCACATACATGTTCAAGTTTTTTTATTTGTTTCCTGAAAATCGTCTGCTTAATTCAGACCAGTTTAAACAGGAATTTTAGATAACATTTTATCATAAAATTTTCTATAAAAACGAAAATACTACAGATACTGGAAATTTGAACAAAAACACCAGATGCTGGGAGCATTCAGAAGGTCTGTATCTGTAGGAAGACAAAGATCAAAGAAACTTGGTCAGAATTGGGAAGGAGAAAAAAGAAGCTTGTCCTGTTGTTGGGAGGATGGGGGAGGGCTTGTCTCTAATGGGATACATGGAGATAAGCTGTAAACATCATCTGGTGAATGAGAGCTGTTCAAGGCTGACAACATCTGGGCGAGTCTTCCACTCCCAGATGAGAAAAACAGGGGAAAATAATCAATTAACAAGCAGAGTCAATATCACTGATGGATGACTGCTGTGAACAGAAGTGAGCTTACCAGAAGCTGTGGAAAATCAAATATAGTTGGCTTGCAGGAAATCACAAGCTCTCCTTCCTAAATTACTTCAGATGCTGATTTTTTTTTCTTGAATGTTTCCTTAGCAGTTGTAGCAACATGTAGGAAGAGGTATTATCCCAATTAGATTGGAAGTGGGAGAGGAGAAATGTTTCATTGCACTGTCATTTTGTTGGCCTTGAAGCTGAAGCGAGAAATCTGCACTTCCCTCTTTACTGACTTAATTTGGTGAAAAGGCAAACTTAATAGTAGCTTGGTGTTGTGTCCATTCAAGCATCACAGCTTCGTAGTCTGCTTCAACTAAGGGTCAATAAACAGAATACTTGGGGGGGGGGGGAACTCAGCTGGTTAAGTGTAATCTTTAGAGGTATAAAGTGAAAAATCAACATCTTGGGTGAAGACCTGTACCAGGACTGAGAGGGAAGAGAAGAGTTTGCCAGTAGAAAGCAAAACAAGGAGCGTGGGATAGAGGCTGGTAAGGGAAAGATGGAACCTGATAGGGAGATGAGGATGGACAAGTGGAACCAAATGAGGAAACTGGGGTGTGGGACAGAGGCTGGCAGGTGATAGATGAAACCAGATTTTATTGTGGGAGGGGGGGGAGGGAAGAAAATGAGTAGATGACCCAGCTGAGGAAAAGGATGGGAAAGATGAAAAAATTAAACAAGGGAGCACCACAATGGGGATGTTGTTTACTTGAAATTGGAAGAGTCATTGTGCACACCACTGGGTTGTAAACTACTCAAGTCTTAGGAACATAGGAAGTAGGAACAGGAGTAGGCCAAAAATGGCCCATCGAGCCTGCTCCACCATTCAAGACGATCAAGTCTTGTTCCTGCAATTTGTACTTGTCTTCTTTTTAGCCATGCAGAATGCAGAGGACAGACAGAGTGAGAGTTAAAATGAGATTCAACTGGAAACTTGAGATGGCTGTTGCAGCCAGAGCTCAGGTGCTCTGCAAAAACAATTGCCTGGTCTATACAGGTTATGAGACCACTTCGGGTATTGCATGAAATAATTGAGGAGCTTTTGACGAACCATCCAGTATAACATTCAAAGATGCTCTCATAAGACTCATGATCACTGATCATCAACACAGGTGCACCCCAAGGATGCGTACTTAGCCCACTGCTCTACTCATTATACACCAGGCACAATTCCAATGCTATCTACAAGTTTGTCAATGACTCCACAGTACCCAGCAGAATCACAAACGGCAATGATGAAGCTTACAGGAGGGAGATAGATCAGCTTGGTGCAATGGCAACAATCTTGCACTTAATGACAGCAATACAAAGGAGATGATTGTGGACTTCAGGAGGAAGTCAGGGTAACATGACCCAGTCCTTATAGAGGGCTCAGTAGTGGAGAGGGTCAAAAACTTCAAATTCATGGGTGTCAATATCTCAGAGGATCTGTCCTGGAGCATCCACGTTGATGCAGTCACAAGGAAGGCTTGTCAGTGGCTATACTTTGTGAGATGTCTGAGGAGATTCTGTACATCACCGAAGACTCTCGTAAACATCAACAGGTGTACCATGGAGAGCATTCTGACTGGTTGCATCACTGCCAGATTATGGAGGCGCCAACTCTCAGGACAGCAAAAAAACTCCAGAAGGTTTTTAATTCGGCCTGCAGCATCACAGGCACCAGACATCACTCCATCAAGGACATCTATGAAGCGGAGTTTTTTTTTAAATAAGAAAGCAGCCTCTATTCTCAAAGACCCCCACCATCCAGGCCATGCCCTCTTCACTCTGCTACCAATGGGAAAGGGGTACAGGAGACTGAAGACGAGTACTCAATGGCACAAGGACAGCTTCTTCCCCGCTGCCATCAGATTCCTGAATAATCAATGAACCAAAGACACTGCCTTACTTTTCATGCACTGTTATTGGTTTTTTTTTTAATGTAATGTTGTAAGATGGTTACAATATGAACGTTTGCTCTATGACGCTGCCTCAAAGCACCAAATTTTATGACTTGTTCATGACAATAAATTCTGATTCTAACAAAGCTTTTGTACCAACCAGCTTCAAGAATTGAAATATCAACCTGTACTGACGTGCCAAAATGAGGATAGGTGCTTGGGGTAATTATTGGCAGATAGGTGTAAGGTTGATCTAAAATTTCAGGTGCAAATAGCCACCAGACACTGGTAGTGCTAATGTGGTTAGAATGAATAAAAGTGACTGAGTCGTTGCTTCAAAGCATCAGAATATCCAAAAGTGGCTGCTAAAAGAAAGGCAACTCAAATTGTAAAAACAGCACAGGAATTATGTTTTAATTTAATCTCATTACTCTGTCATCTAAATGCACATTTCTCAAAGTTGCATACCAACTCTAGAATCTCTGTACTGACATCTGCAAAAGAAAAAAAACCTCTGATAATTCTGAACTATGAAAATTATACGTATCATTAGGAAATTTGCACAGCAATTACCTTCACAAACTTCAATAGACTACAATGAAAAATATACCAGAATAATACACTTGATAATATTGTATTGCTTTTGTGCCACACTTGAAATAATGGTCTATTCTATAATATATTTAGATTTGAGAGCAGCATTGAAACAGAAGCAGAAATGGTACTAAACGAGTCAATGGAAATTTTCTTGTTGGAAGTGAGCAGATGGTTTGTTATCTCTTTATCACAATTGAAGCAGTAAACAACTGCTCTTAATGACAGCCAGCCATTTTGCTTCAGTGATTCATCTGAATCTTTATCATTAATTATCATTATTTGGCAGTGCACTTTTGGAGATCCCTTCCCGTCAATAACCCAAGAAGAATCCAGGTCTCCAGAAATCAAATCAGATAAAAGACATTGAAATAGATGGCAATTAGAGACTTTTACTTGTTACCACATGAGGTTGAACAAACCATACTGGCAAAATCTTTCTGTAATCAATCTTTTTATTATTTAATGGAGATGATATTGATTACAGATTTTGTTCTGAAGCAATTGTATTGGAGAAGAAGTTTTGTTATAATATATTTGTCTGAGGATCATTTAATTTAAACATTGCATTTCATTATTAGGCTCATGATGAGGAAAGTTGAAAACTCTTCATTATAACTATCTCTTAACCAATTTTACTAATGCAAAGTACTTGATTTCAAGGATACATGTTTGGGCTTGGCCTGTTCTAATTAGCTGCTGCATTTCAATAGTCACTCACTATCAGTGTTTTGAGGCCACTGAGATTGAAGTGCTTTTCCGCTGCTAGACATCCATGAAATATAAATTGCAGGTTAACCTTACGAGTTCTGCATTACTTTTATTGCAATCTCCACTCTGCTTGGACAAATCTGATAATGGGTTCATCCATAGGAACAGATCAGAGGCTGGATATTCCTGCACCGCATGACTCACACCCCGACGGCTTAAAGCCTTTCCACCATTGATGTAACAAGTCAGGGCAATGACAGAATTCTCTCCATTTGCCTGGATGTTTCTGCAATACACAATCCAAAGCAAATCAGCCTGGTTGACTGATGTTCAGTCCGCCATCCCTGGAAGCTTCCCCCTTCGCATCTGCAGTGCTCACCATCTTCAATAAGCAAGGCAGCAACTCATTAATCTTCATCAACAACTTCTGCTAAACCTGTGACCTTGAAGAACAAAGCTAAACAACCACCAGTAGGTTCACTCCCATATCATGTGCTCCTGGCTACCCAGCATATCTCTCTCAATCATTGTTATCAGATCAAAATCCTCAAACTCATATCTAAATGCACTAAAGGATTTCAGCAGTGGAAGAAGGCGTCTTCATATTAACTTTTCAAGAACTATGAGAAATATCATGGTAATGGGTTGTATTAAAAGGGGCAATGAGTCAACATACAGGAGGAGATTGAAAACTTGGCTGAATGGTGTACTTACAGCAACCGCGCACTCAACGTCACCAAAGCCAAGGAACTGATTGTGGATTTTAGAAGGGGAAAACTGAAGGCATATAATCAAGTGATCATTGGGGGGAAATCAGAGGTGGAGTGGGTGAGCAAATTTAAATTCCTGTGAGTCACCATCTCGGAGGACCTTTCCTGGACCTAACATTATGTCATCGTGAAGAAAGTATGTCAGCACCTCTACTTTCTCATGAGTTTGAGGAGGTTTGATATTGTAAACCTTGCAAACTCGAACAGATATGTAGTGGAAAGTGTGCTGACCTGGGGCATCTTGGTCTGGTATGGGGACACCAATACCTCTGAACAGAAAGCCATGCAAAAGGTAATAGACACAGCCCAGGACATCGCAGGCAAATCCATACCCACCATCAAGAACATCTACTGGGAATGCTTCTATGGGAGGGCAGCAGCAATCATCAAGGATCCACATCACCCAGCACACACACTGTTCTCGCTGCTACCATCAATTAGTATAGGTGCCACAAGACGCATACCACTATGTTCAGGAACAGTTGCTACCCCTCCACCATCAGACTCAACGACAAACTCAGATTAATTTAAGGACTCTTATTTTGTATATTATTTATTATTGAATATTTATTTATTGCACAGTCAATTACTTAATTTGTTCACATTTCTCTCTTGTATACATATCCTTTCTTGAATACAGTTTTTGCACTATTGATAAGTAAAAATAATGCCTGGCCCATGGGAAAAAGAATCTCAGGGTTGTATGTGATGGCATGTATATATTCTGACAATAAATCTGAACTTTGAATAATCATTATACTAACCCACCCAGGCCAGCCAGATCCAAAAATAAAATAAGTCCTAGTTCCACCGTAGCCTGCTGCATTACCTTCACTTGATTGCTGGTCATCTCTGTAAACATTTCAATGTAATTTCTACTTACTTATAAAGATCAATATCCCATTTTCTGGTGCCTTGTCCAATCCTGACGAAAAAACCCAGGAGGTCACAGACAGGGCACTGCAGTGCTGCAGCTAATAGAGCTGCTGCATTAAAACTCGAGTACCTCAGTTGTTAATTTTGCAACTGCAGAAGTTCCTTGGAAATTGCCTGAGGTCTCATGATGCCTGCCCTTACCAACACGGCTCCATTATAGACAGCCGTAATACATTTGCCCTTTGCTGGCCACGTCAGGTAATGCAATTCAGGGTAATATTATCAGTGGTCCTGGCATATAGCACGAGTTAAATGTTTTAATTGAAAAGGCAGCAAGAAATAGGGTCATGGCCGTCATCACAATCAAAGGGTAGGGATCTTCTAATGTAACCCCTGTGCCTACTTCTGAAGGAGATCCAATTTTGCCCCCATGCTGCACAGAACACTTCCACAGCAGGAGTTTATGGACTCTAAATGGTAAAAGACCTTACTGTTTTGTCAATATGATGCAAGGGTATAAATGAGAGTCATTAAATCAGACTTCATAATGTGTAATGGGCCTTGAAAGTGATTTTAAACAGTTGGCATTGAAAGATCCGACAAACAACATGGCAAAATAAATAAGCCCAGGTTAAAGCACTTTCATTCCAGAGAACAGGAATGAAAATGCAAAAATGTTCTGCCTGCCTTTTGCTACTGAATAAATTCTGCTTCATATTCTCAATACAGTAATTGTCATTTGCTTAGTGTCTCAGCTTTTTACAGGAAATAGCATATTGCCTTTTCTTGAATGAAATAAAATCTAATTTGTTAATCATATATCACATGACAGAAAATTTCAAAAGTGTAATGGAACATTTCTCTGTTGGAATATGTAATATCTTAAATGCTTGAAATGTCCCAGATTAAAATCGGTTAATATTATGTAAAATTACATTAATCCTATTAATGCGTGCTCAGAAGAAATTAAACACGTTCAAAATGAAAGTATACTGATATACAAGTAAATAAAAAGCCTATTAGAAGCTGGTGGTTATGAATTTTGCAGATGTATTGGATTACACTGAACATTATTAATATTGTTCAAAGCCAAAATAAAATTTTCAATAACATCACCCTGGAAAAATAATTGAAATCAGAATGATTTAATGAGGTAGATTTGTTCTGTTGAAAGCACGAAATGAGTGAATCTAAAGCAAAAAGGTTTAAATTTTTTTGGAGTAAGATAACCTTTCAATGTTCTCACAGTTTGAAGTGATGAGATAAGACTTTTACGTCAAGTACACAAGTGCAATGTAGAGATGCAATGGAATTCTTGCTTGCTACAGTTACAGAAGTATGTGTAACACATTAACAAACAATCAATACAAATTAAATTAACACAATGCACTACAAAAAAAAATATACCAGGTTAAATAAATATTTACAGTTGCAGTAGTGCAAAAAATGTGCAGTTTCAATAGTGCAGTTAGATCTTTGGTAGCCTTAGAGAAGTGTTATAGATAAGAGTAGCACAGGGAGCTTCTCAAGCCTGATGACAGTTGGATAAAATTGTTACTGAATCTAGACGTATTAGGCTTCTGTATTTTCTGCATGAAGGTAGTGGTGAGACGAGAGTGTGAGGGAATGCCTTGTGGTTTGACAGTTGCGACACGTTAGAACCCTAGACTGTGTGTGCTCCAATCAGGGCTGTACAAGGGGAGATGGCAGCTTTAGGGAGCTGGTGAATCATGGGGCCTGAGAGGCCTGGAGTCAGGGCTGTGAACACCAGCCTGCATGGAAGAGGAAATGATAATGCCCACATCAACTTTGCAAATTGCAAGGGCAAAAATAAATGTTGCAGCCGGGGCTCCAATATAAATGTTAAGGCTTAGTCATATCAATATTTGAAATAAAAGGATTCTGTATGATCTTTCTTCTCAGCACCACTTTCATGGGCTTGCACCATCTCCTTTGAATTCCTCAGTGCACAATTTTTGGGGCAGGGGCTGGTTTGTAGTGAGACATTTTGTATACTCCACACTGCAATTAAATGCAGGACTGAATATCCTGGATAGTGCATGCAATATTTGTCATATTAACTATTTTGTATTGAATGTTCTTGAACATGCTGGGAACAGCGTTCCACCAGGCATGGTGCCATCTTGTGCCTTGCTAATGGAAGAGAAGTCTTACATAGTCAGGAGATGACTAACATACTACAAAACAGAAGGAGACCTTTTGGTTCAACAGCTGGCAGAGTCAATCACATTCTTAATCTCCTTATTTTCCAATAGCTGCTTGTTCTCTCTCACTCACTTGCTACTCAACTCCCTTCTGATTATTTTGCCACTTATTTATACTGAGTAGCTTCCAATAAATATACCTATATGTGCTTGTGGGGACAGAGGAAACTGGAGGACCAGGGGTTTACCCATGCAACCGTGGGGAGAATGGTGCTGTTTGTGTGGAGCGTGCAAATGTCAGGATCTGTGCAGGTCTCTGCAGCTGCAATAATGTGCTGCCCATTGTGCCTTTGACCCATTCTTGTAGCTATAGTATTTATGATAAGGAGACCATTGTCATATGCATTGTACAATGTACATTCTTGCTTGCTGGTTTTGACTGGTTGAATATTTCTGATTAGTAACGTCCCCAAGGTGGGTATTTGTTGACAGAGATCTCTTTTAATGAAAATTGGAAATGGTCAGACTCTTCATTGGCAGAGATGTTATTTGACATTTATCAGAGTAAGCCAGAAAGCTTCAGAGGTCTTGTTGCCTTCATGCACAGACTGCTTCAATAACTGATCACTAGCTACTTGCCTCACTGAGACCCCAAAACAGATGCAAAAGGTCAATAGGTACTTCCTTATCCATTTGCCCTTCTTCCTGTTCCTTCTCCTTAACCCAAAATGCAATATTGGAGTCTGTGAGATGACCAGGCACTGCTGAGGACACCCAAATTTCTGGACCCTGTTTACACTACACTGGAGTCGACCTGCAGAACATTCCATGCAGTGCCATTATTGTGCCATACCCCTCACTGTAAGAATGCTCTGCCTTGGTGCACACAGCCCTTCCTGAAATTGGGACAGCAGTTGCCCCAGCCCATTGGCATGAGGGCGTAGCTGTGTGGAGCATGAAGTGTCTGACTTTGTCTGTTAAGATATCATGGTCACAGTCCCATTATACATTTTTTAAAAGATTTCAGTATTCCTTGTTCTAGTTGTAGCTCTCAGGATAGAATATCTGCTAAATCACCACAAATCCTGGCAAGCGTGCTGTCAAATGCTCAGATCCTGAAGGGAAAGAATTTGGACTCCTTGAACAGGGAACTCTCACCTTGGTATTTGTATCCTGGGATTTATATGTGTCACAATCATTAGCCAGGTAAAAGGTTTAACAGTTATTGAGTGTCCTCAGCACAGAGTGGTCCATCCATTGCTTGGGGTCTGCAGTTCTGGGTGGTGCAAGGGATAATCATACGAATCACCAATGTAATTCTGGTTTGTAAACAATAACCACTCCTTGAACAATACTGATTAGAATCCTCTTGTCCACTAGAATCCCTTTCCCACTAGGTTTTTTTTATTCAGTATATTGGAGGTCCAGAAGAATGATGAACAAAGCATTTATCATCAGGCAGATTATTAACGATCTAACTGGAAAACAAACAAATGCTGAAGAAACTCAACAGGTCAAACAGTGCCTTTATGTAGCAAAGGTAAAGATATAGAACCAGCGTTTCAGGCTTGAGCTCGGCTGAGTTTCTCTAGCATTTGTGCATTTTTTCCACTTAACCACAGTGTCAACAGAATCCTGTGTTTTACCCAAGATTAACTGGAATCTTTAATCATAGCCTCACCTTAAAATTGCTTGAGCATTTACAGAATGCCCTATTCTCATATTAAAGAGTAACCACAGATCTCAGCTGCAAACTGAACTCTACTTCAATCATCATGTGTCCTGCAAACCATTAGGCAACATAATTTACAGAGATAGAAAGAGTCACTGTTCCAGGATGAAAACTTTTTGTTTGAACTTTTCCATAATTGTCTGACTGCATATGGCCTCTGTTCATCTTTTAACAAAGAAATGGGCCGATTGAAAGAGATTACCATGCTTGAAGAATGGCAAATTAGAAAAAAAAGAAATGTGAAAGAATAGATTACAGGGAAATACAAGGGAATGAGACTGACGCAATTGCTCCAAGAGTTGACCTATACTTGATGGGCTGCAAGGTTTCCTAGTATGTTCTGAGAAAATAAGTTTGGATTGTGAATGAACAACTTTAAAGTAGCATATCATGGGAGTTGGTGGGGTGTTGGGTGGTGGTGGTGGGGGGGGGGGGGGAAGAGAAGATGAGAATTCTTCCTGCTGCTCTGTTGAGTTGGTGCGAAAGCTGCATTGCATCCAAAACAATTTTACTAATTACCCACCCTATTCTTCCAGATTGTATTGAAAGAGCACACAATATGCTGAACAGCACAATTTGTCCTATAAAAGTGTAATTACAATTAGCAAATGGCATCTAAAAATGTCAAACTCATGTGAAATATTTACATGTCCTCTGATGCTCCATGACCTTCTCTTCCTGTTTCTGGAAGCTCTGTATGTAAAATTTCTTGAGTTCAGGCAACATATTGGTATTTATAGGTGTTGGTAGTTGTACAGAACACCTAACCAACAAAGCCAAAGGTTTAACCAAAAACACACAAGGCAAAATTGCAACAGTATATAATCCACATAGCAGCCTGTGGTATCTTAAAACAACTTTAATCAGAATTGATTTGGTGTAACGATCACTATACATAAAAAAAACCACTCAGAGCCTAAGTGGGCTCTTTACTGCGACGCGTTAGAATAAATTCATAAAGTCCAGATGAATTTTATACTGTTTATTAATTAACACAAAAGGACTTGTAATGTCTATAATAATGTAGTGACGAATGTCTAAGGTAATATCGTGATGAGAATGTCTGTGATGAACGTTTTATGAAGATGTGCTAATGGTCAACAGAAAATATCAGAGCCCTACTTACCCACTGTCTATTCCACCATACCAGTCAACGCGGGCTAACTGATATCCAATTCCACAAAACCCTTGCGCAAGGGCCAACCATCTGCAGTAAATAGTGTGTGCGCGCCAGCAGCGACAGAATGGGCTCAGCCTCCAGATCCCGGGATGCTGCTGCCTGTGGCCAATCAACCACAAAACAATGCACTTTTGGCTCCTACAATACTGGCCCCTAATTATTATGTCTAAAATAATAATTACACAATTATAAAAAAAATGATCAAACACTGCATATTCCAATATGTAGATTTTCTTTTTTCAAACTTCGTAAGGTCAGAGGTTACACGAACAGCCTTGGAAAAAAAGTGATCTGTACCACCGTCTGGACCAGTAAATTTTGTAGTCTGTATAGTGGGCAAGGTCCAACAAACAACAAAATAAATTCAGTTTGGGCTTGTCAAAACACCTCTGTCTCCTGTAGAAGGCAGACTTTGTTGACGGGTCTGTTCAGAAAGCCAGTTTTGGTCTTGATCCAAACAGGACGTTCAAGTCCCTTTTTACAGGGAGCATTTACACTTAGGCTCCTTTTTCCAGAGTTCCTTGGTGAGATTTGTTCCAATCCATCAGGCCACTCTTCCCGAGGCCGAAGAAGAAACTAAGGCCCAGACACTTGTATTTCTTTATTCATAAAAGATTTGATTTTCAAGCCTTAGGAAGTCGTGTCTGCCGGATTGTTCACTGTGCAAACACAAATCCACTCTAGGGCACGTGAGACTTTGTCAATTTCAGCAACTCTGTTGGCCACAAATGCTCTGATTGTTGTGGTCTTATTGACCATCGCCTTCCCAAGATCGTATTATATGGCGAGCTCTCCACTGGCCACCGTGACAGAGGTGCACGAAAGAAAAGGTACAAGGACTGCCTAAAGAAATCTCTTGGTGCCTGCCACATTGACCACCGCCAGTGGGCTGATAACGCCTCAAACCGTGCATCTTGGCGCCTCACAGTTTGGCGGGCAGCAACCTCCTTTGAAGAAGACCGCAGAGCCCACCTCACTGACAAAAGACAAAGGAGGAAAAACCCAACACCCAACCCCAACCAACCAATTTTCCCTTGCAACCGCTGCAATCGTGTCTGCCTGTCCCGCATCGGACTTGTCAGCCACAAACGAGCCTGCAGCTGACGTGGACTTTTTACCCCCTCCATAAATCTTCGTCCGCGAAGCCAAGCCAAAGAAAAAAAAAAAATTTGAGCACAGAGGAGCTATCGGTCCAAAATATGGAGTCTGCTAGTTCCTCTTTTCTCCACACTGTGTCCATTCTGCTTGCCATAGTGGCAGTAGTCAACTCCATTCAGGGAATAGTGGCTTTAAATAGATGCACTGTCATTTTGTATTCCACCATGTTCTAACTGTAATCTCCATCAGGCCACCAGAGAAACTATAACCAGTCAGAGTCTTCAATCGATTCTTTCACCTGGTAAAACATTGATATATCGTCTGCAGTGATGACCATGGGTTCTTTATGGAATTTAGCCAAGACTCTCATCAATGTATGGGTCAGGTCTAGTCCCTGCAAGAGCTAAGAATTTAGTGTTACTCCCCAAAATGTCACTCCACACTCAAACACCACTTTAGGTTTTTTTATTTAGTGGATGCAAACCCCCATGGTGTGGTAGACACCATTTTCTGCCATCACTACATTCCAAGACAGCATCTGGTACTTTCTCTGTATAACCTTTGGATATCATGTCAGACATGAAGTTGGTGAAGTCCGAATGAAAGGAAGAATCCCTCGAGAATCTTCTCTTTAGGTTCAGTGAATGTTGCTCAGCAACATTTCTATTGTCAGGCATGCACATTTCTCTTTCCTTTAAAGGTAATCCAATGCAATAATGGTCATCAGCTAACTTGGCAGATTTTGAGACTAAATCCAAGAATTGCTAGTCTTCTCTTAAAAGTTCTTGGTTGTCACTGACAGGAAAGTCAGTCCAGAACTGCTGTTCCCACAGCTCATTAAGTTTCACAACTGATTTTTTTTTAAAATTTATTTTAAACTTTATTTATTTGAAAAATTATTAGTAATCATACAAAATACAGATTTATACAAAAGAAAAAAAATTGAAGAAAAAAATTTGTTTTAAAATTAAATCTCCACCCCCCCTCTAGCCAGCTCTTAAGGAGAGCCAAAGAAATCAAAGTACATCTAAATGCATATAGTCCAAATATAGTGACCACTTTTTAAACAAAAAATAATTATCATGCAAAACATATGTAATTTTTTCCATAACACCACAAGCTTTCAATTTATTATATACCATCGCATTATATTAATCACTGTATTATCTTTCCATGTACTTGCTATACATTTTCGAGCTACGGACAATGTTAAATATACAAATGCAATTTGACATTTATCCAACCCCAATCCCTTTAAAGGAATCAAATAACCCAATAAAAAAAATGGATGGATCTAATGGTAACTTAAACAATTTTTCCAAAATTAGCTTAATTTCTTCCTAAAATCTTGTACATATGTATAGGACCAAACAACATGTAAGAAAGTTCCAATACATATACCACATCTAAAATAAAAATCTGAATGACTAAAGCCATATTTTTTCAATTTCTCAGGAGTTAAATATAACTGACGCAAAAAATTATAATTAACCATTCCATATTGTACATTCATCAATCTAGTAACATTATCATGACATATCCGTCCAATATTCTTCAGAAAAAAAAGTTGTAATTTTCCCATTGGAGCGGAGACTTCTCCCATTCCGGCTTATCCATATTATCTTGTAATACTTGATACAAGTAGCCCTTTTTAGGTATAGAAGAAATCAAAGACTCGAATTTCAACAATACAGGTAAAATCATCTCTCTACCATACATATTTTTTTTTAACCAACAATCAAAGTTGATAATAAATAAATAAATAGATAACCAGCAATATCAAAACACTCTTTTAATTGAGTAAAAGAAAGAAACTGACCTTCTACAAAACAATCCCGCAATGTTTTTATACCCTTAAAATCCCAGTTGTTTAAATGACTATTAAGTAATGAAAAATGAATCAGATAATTCTATAATGGCGTTAAAATAGATAATTTACCTTTTGATCCTATAATCTTATTCTTTTTTGTCCATAACATCAATAGATGTTTTAATATTGCCACATTATACTCCCATAATAAATTTATATTCCACCGAAATATAAATTGATGTACTGCAGTTTCAGAGGTACATGCCACCGCAACTTAAGCCCAACTTAGAGACCGATCCAAATCCATCAAACCACTAATAAATTTAAGTTGGGCTGCTTCATAATAGTTCAGAAAATGAGGTAATTGCAATCCACCTAATTCACAACTGATCTCCTGTTGACACTTGTCACTGACTGTTCCTGAGCATTATCATTTTCTCCTCCTAACGCTCCATTAATCATCCAACTAAGCATGGCTTCATCAGCGAAAGTTCCATATCCCACACTCCATATTACATCTAGTGGTTCCAGAGCCTTTGGTATATCTGAGCTAATTAGCAACGCTATCTCATAGCTAATTTTAGGAATATAAACATTCTTCAGATGAGATCACTGATCAATATTGTTTTGATGTGGAATATTTCCTTTGTGCACAGGCATAATCTTCTGAGTGTATGTGCCTGGGAGATCACAAAAATCACTGTCGTCCAGTCCATCAATCTTTACACCTAAAACAATATCAACGACCTTCCATTGACTCATAGTTGTCAATAGAATACTTGACCCTCTTGCCTGAAGATTAAGCTTCTTCATTAGCCCCACTGTGTAAAATTATGCAGTGCTACCTGGGTTAAGAAATGCACAAGTATGCACTGATGCATTCCCCTTCCCGGCCTTGACTTGTACAGCTACTTTTAAGAGTTTGCAGTTATCTTCACCAGCCCCAATAAGAGCATTTGTCTAAGTAGAGGATACAGCACTGTTTTCAGCTACTACTTCTATTTCCACTTGCTTCTTTTCCATTTCCTTCCCTCTTCGGAGGATATGCAGCTTTCTAAGATGCTTTAAACCACACATGTTGCAGCTGAGTCCCTCCTGCAGTTTTTGCTGACATGTCCCTTACACTGACAACCAAAACATATTCCATTCTCCTTTAGGAAAGTGATTTTCTTCCTATGTGCCCTCTTTTCCAACTGTGGACAACATCTCCAAAGCATGACCACCTCCACAGAGCAACAGCTCCTCACAGCAGGCAAACTCTCCTTTTCCTTAGTTCCTTTATTGTGTTCCTTATCTGCAACTGTCACTGAGGTGGTAAAGATACTTCCTTTTATTCTTGGATGAGGCTGTGACTTGGACCTCCTTACATCCTTGCTCACCGTCTTTGATGTTTCCAAATACTGGGTCTGTTACATTCTCCACTTGCCTTTCAAGGAAATCCACCATATCTTTAAAGGTAGCTCTTTGATTGTATTTTTCCTGGAAATCACAGACCACAGTTCTCCACATATCCCTCAGCTGGCCAGGAAACTTCCTTATGATGACTAGCATATTAGTAGACATGTCAAGCTCATGCATATAGTTGATGTCTTCCATGTCATTGCAACATCCTCTTAGAATGAGGGTGTATGCTTCTAGAGCTTTTGAGTCATCTGATTTTATTGACGACCATGGAAGAGCCTTCTCCATATAAACTCCTATCAATTTTATACTCATTGCCAAAATGCTCCTGTAGTAAAAACTTAGCCTTTCTGAATCCTCTGTCCATGTAGGCAACTCCTTTCAAGTTTCCTTGGCTGTCCTCTTGTGTACTGTTCCAGATAATAGAGACAATCCCTGTAGGTTTTGTTTTTGCTTTAAATACTGTGTTCAAAAGATTTAATGAACACTTGGTATTGAAGTGGGTCACCAAAAACTTTAATCTCCTTCTTGGGCATGGAAGGGAGACACTGTAGCTGGATTATTGATTCAGTGACTTCATTTTGCCTTTTCATGACTGAGAATACATTGCTCTGTTCACCATGGCTTGCAGTGGGTAATGTCACTGGAGATGTCATATGTGTACGTTCACCCGGATTTCTGATGCTTGCTTGGAGTATCAAGGGAGCTATGGTGAGAGATAGATTCGAGTTACAGCTCTGTCTACATTTGCTATTATTGGTGTTTTCTTTTCCTATTGTCATTTCTCAAATTATGACTTCATACCATTAGACACTTCAGGAAAATTACTTCAAACACCAGATCCCTTTGAGGCTCCTAATACCTTTGCTTTGGCCATAGTAGAAGAAATGTTTGCTTCCAGCTCCAGCTGCTCTTTATCCTCCACCTATTCTTCCTCCTGTTCTTCTAAGGCATATTTGTCCTTAAGCAATTTTTGTTGTACAAAAAGAATGGCCACTTTAGCCTCAGCCTTTAGGTGTGCAGATGTCGTACTTGTTGCACTGGAAACTCTATGGTTTTATCCAGAAGAATTTTGTTTGGTTCTCCTGCTTCCAACGTTTCACACACTATTCCCCTGGTTGTATTTCATCCCTGCATGTCAGATATGGACTTAATCTTTTGACTCTTTCTCCAGTTTGAGTTAAACATCCTTTGCATTTTCATCCTATTCATCACCATTTTGTGACAAACCTTCAAGTTGCTGACTGTAATTACGCCTCAGCAGCGATGCTGGCAGTAGAGGTGGTGGCCATTTTACACGTCTCCATCCAACCGTCTGCCGAGCTTGAGCATCAAGCATGCACAATGCAAGCCCAAAATCAACAGTCCCCAATGGTCAAGCTGCAGCACCTCCAAACTGTGTTCAAGCTAAAATACACAGAAGGAATCCATAAACATATTCCTACCACTTCTAGTGGTTGTGATGTGCTGCTGTCAGCTTGGGAGTTTCTACCACGACAGCAATCAAGGGATGTTAGGACCGTTTCCCCTCCAAATATTCCAACAAGATCCATTCATTTCAATACTCTGAGATTCAAGGCATCCTTGCAGTTCTGTCATAGATGAGGCTTTTTTGGTTGACTAAAATTGTCGCATATTTTCTGTTGACTATAATGTAGCGACTACTATCCATAAAAAACTGCTTGAAGGCTAAGTGAGCTCTTTACTATGATGCTACGATGAATGACCTCAACAATGAAGATGGTGTTTACATCCGGTACCGCACGGATGGCAGTCTCTTCAATCTGAGGTGCCTGCAAGCTCACACCAAGACACAAGAGCAACTTGTCCGTGAACTACTCTTTGCAGACGATGCCGCTTTAGTTGCCCACTCAGAGCCAGCTCTCCAGCGCATGAAGTCCTGTTTTGCGGAAACTGCAAAAATGTTTGGCCTGGAAGTCAGCCTGAAGAAAACTGAGGTCCTCCATCAGCCAGCTCCCCACCATGACTACCAGACCCCCCACATCTTCATCGGGCACACAGAACTCAGAACAGTCAACCGGTTTACCTACCTTGGCTGCGCCATTTCATCTGATGCAAGGATCGACAAAGAGATAGACAACAGACTCGCCAAGGCAAATAGCGCCTTTGGAAGACTACACAAAAGAGTCTGGAAAAACAACCACCTGAAGAAACACACTAAGATCAGCGTGTACAGAGCCGTTCTCATACCCACGCTCCTGTTCGGCTCCGAATCATGGGTCCTCTACCGGCATCACCTACAGCTCCTAGAACGCTTCCATCAGCGCTGTCTCCACTCCATCTCAACATTCATTGGAATGACTTCATCACCAACATCAAAGTACTCGAGCTGGCAGAATCCGCAAGCATCGAATCCATGCTGCTGAAGACCCAACTGCGCTGGGTGGGTCACGTCTCCAGGATGGAGGACCATCGCCTTCCCAAGATCGTGTTCTATGGCGAGCTCTCCACTGGCCACCGAGACAGAGGTGCTCCAAAGAAGGTGTACGAGGACTGCTTAAAGAAATCTCTTGGTTCCTGCCCCATTGAACACTGCCAGTGGGCAGATATCGCCTCCAACTGTGCATCTTGGCGCCTCACAGTTCGGCGGGCAGCAACTTCCTTTGAAGAAGACCGCAGAGCCCACTTCACTGACAAAAGACAAAGGAGGAAAAACCCAACACCCAATCCCAACCCACCAATTTTCCCTTGTAACTGCTGCTACCGTGCCTGCCTGTCCCGCATCGGACTTGTCAGTCACCAACGAGCCTGCAGCAGACGTGGACATACCCCTCCATAAATCTTCGTCCGCGAAGCCAAGCCAAAGAAGATGTCTAGATGAGTTTTATACTGTTTATTAATCAACACACAAGGACTCATAACATCCTTAATGGTGTAGTGATAAACATCCAAGGTAATATCATAACGAGAACACCTGTGACAAATGTTCCATGAAGATCTGATAATGGTGAACAGAAAATATCGAAGCCCTACTTGCCCATCATCTATCTCGCCATACCAGTCAACTTGGGCTAACTAATATTCAATCCTGCGAAACCCACACACAAGGGCCAACCTTCTGCAGTGAACAGTGTGTGCTCATCGCCAGCCACAGAACGCTGCCAACATCTGCAGCCAAACCACTGACCACAAACAATGCACTTTTGACTCCTACATTTGGTGTTCCTCAATGCATTTGTAGAGTTGCCCATTGCTGCAGCTTTAAAAGGAAGATTTTTTTTTAAATTGAAATGAGTAACTATTACAACTATTTGCTGGCACTGAGATCGGATTTATTTTGCCTCTTTCCGCAGGAACAAGCTTAATATTATCTCCACATATTCTGCAGTATCATTCAGTGGCATGAAGTGCGACACTATCTTCACATATTTTGCAATTTCATGATTAATTCTATGCACCACTTTGCCCAAGGTGGTAATCTGTTCTCAGCTGCTGTTAATAAACTCTTGCATTTACTTCATGCTGTTCAGATAGACAGATGACTTACCTCCAAATTTATTATACTCTTGTCATCTCCACCAGCATTACATTTAAATTGAGGCCAGAGGCCATCAGATCAATATGCCTTGCCAACGTTGGCAAGAAATTTGCATTTGTGTGTCACAGAGATATTTCATCCACAATAAAAAGTTACAGACTTTACATAAATTCTACTAAAGACAGAGTCTTTTCAACTCTTCTGCATGACTGAAAGCAAAGAGTGGTGAGGCAGAAAGCTCTGAGGGCTTACTTTACTGCTCTGACCCTGGTGATAATAGTTCTGAAGTTCAGGCAATTCCAGTGGAATTCTCCTTGAAATGTTGCAATAGCAACTAGTTTGTTGTGCTGACATTCAAGAAGGAAAGCAGCAGTGGTTTCCATTAACAGCATTCCCCATCACACCTGTGCTCAGGGACTCACAGACCTCTCTTGCTAATGAATCTCCTCCAACCTGATAGCACCCTGATATTTCTTTGCTTCTTCAGACCTACATTCCTGTAACATGCCATTGGCAACTGTGACACTTTGATTTTCAGCTGTCCAAGTGTTTCCCAAAGCAACTCCTCCTCTCTACCCTTTATTTTTCCTTTGATCCTTAAAACCTACCTCA
This sequence comes from Narcine bancroftii, assembly GCF_036971445.1. Lineage (NCBI taxonomy): Eukaryota > Metazoa > Chordata > Chondrichthyes > Torpediniformes > Narcinidae > Narcine > Narcine bancroftii. Next base: position 158,093,348 of record NC_091474.1, read on the forward strand.
TTTATCCTACTATTTCCTTACTATGGTGCTTTTTTTAAAAAAAAGCAAACTTGGGAACACGTGGAGATGTTTTCTACAAGAAAGGTACTATAAAAATACCAGTTTTTTTTGTTGCTTTTGTTAAAGGTGATCTTAACAATTCATTGACCAGTGCTATCCTCAAACCCTATGATTCGCCTGGTCCAGTAACCTGTGGTAGGTTATTTGGAGTCATAGAATCCTACAGCACAGAAAGATGCCCTTTGGCCCATCGACTCTGTGTTGATCATCAAGCTCCTCAACTACAGAAATACTATGCAATTCCCTTGTTATTCACCACATTCCCATCAAGTCCCCAGACTCACCCACACACTAGGGCAACATTCAGTGGAAAACTGATCTCCAGCCCATATTTCTTCAGGACATGGGAGGAAACCCGTGGGGTCACAAAGTGAAGGTGCAACCAAGGTCAGGATTGAACCAGGGTTTACTGGAAAGGTGAGGCAGCTGTACTTCTGGATACAACATTAGGCCACCCTGACTAGCTGATGTGAATTACTCCGGTGTTGCTGGGGATAGGACAATTGCAGAGATTTGTTGGGCTTGTGAAAGAGAATCAGTTGCAGAGAGAAAGTGTGTTTAAGATTGATGGGAATGTTCTGAGAACTGGTTGAATGGCCTCTGATATCTAAAGGAAATTTGAGGAACATTAGAGGCTGATTTAGTACAAGTCTGAGAGAGGATTGCAAGTCTGTGCTCCTTGGAGACATTGTCCTCCAGTAGAACAAATCAGATTCACTGGCAATTATTGGAGGAGAGATCAATGAACTAACACAAAATCCTTTGAACACTGGTTACCATAGGTCTGAAACCAACAGTCTGACCTTGAAGTAAGATTATCTTACACAATGGAAATCTGAACTTTGGCTGCTCCTTGTGCTATCAGATGCTATATTATGTCTGAGTCCATACGTTTACTAGAAATGAAGGTCTTGTTTGGCTCAAAGTCCAGTGCAAAACTAATGCCATGCTCTTAAAGGTAAAACACAGGATTCTGCTGACACCGTGGTTAAGTGAAAAAACAATGCCTTCATATAGCAAAGGTAAAGATACATCACCAATGTTTCGGGCTTGAGGCCTTCATCAAGGTATGGGGAACATGGGAGATGTCCGAACAAAAGGGGAGCGGGGGTAGTGAGGGTGGGAGATGATAGGTGAGGGAGGGGGGGACACTGCAGGAAGAGGGAGGAGTCTAGGCTAGGTGAAGAGAGAAAGGAAGTAGGAACTGGAATAACTAGTTGGGGGGGAGGAGTGGGGAGGCAAGGTGATTAGTGGAATGTAGTGAACTCAGTGTTCATGCCCTGGGGTTGGAGGGTACCCAGACGAAAAAGGAAGTGGTGTTCCTCTAATCTGTGGGTGGTCAGGGTGGGGCAGTGTAAAAGGCCATGAATGACATGCGAGGTTGAGAGGGTGACTCAGAATTGAAATGGTTGGCGACGAGAAGGTTGCTTTTGTTGCGGATGGAGAGGAGCTATGTGGGGGGTGTGCGATGAGTGGGGAAGGAAGTGTGCACAAGGAAGTCACAGAGGGAGTGGTCTTGCAGTTATACAGATCTTGCACACACCCTCACCCACATCTCCTCCATTCCCCAAACTGGACTGCCTCATCTTCACAATAAACGTGGAATGAGTTAAAGTAAAAATTATTAAGGGTGAGGTCAAGTTCTGACAGGCGGAGAAGGGCGGTGGTGGAATGTGACTGTTCAGGTCTGAGGTCTAGGAAAAAGTGAAGTGCTTTAAGATCTTCTGTGTGGGGAATGGAGGTGTAAAGGGATTGGACATCCATCCTGAAGATGAGATGGTCCGGTTTGGGGAATCTGAAGTCTTGGAGGAGGTGGAGGGTGTGTGAGGTGTCATGGATTGAACTAAGGGAGAAAAGATGGAGTCAAGGTAGGATGTTCCTTAACAAAGCACCAGCTTTCAGCCATTTATGTCAATGTACAACTTTTAATTGTCTCCCACTCTTTCTCTGCAGCCTTCACTGTCTGTCTTTGGCAGCAGCATCCTTGCCTCAAGACAGCCTGTAACCTTGCATGGCACCATATCTGAAACCACTCATTGGTGTCACAATGCATGCAAATTTCTCAGTGAAGTGTGGGGAGGGTCTGAGCTGATTGTGGATTAGGTGAAATGAAATGATTTTTTTTTCTACATTATCATGCTCTTTCACCTTTTTGTTATTTCCTGACAAGTTTTTACTTTTCAATCATCTGAAAGGGGGGGGGGGGTTGCGACATAAAAGTAAATGGACATTGGAGGGGTAAAGTTGAGAGTGAATGCATTCTATGCTATGGTTTCTAAGTTGGAAGAGTTTATTTGAGGAGGAAAGTGTACATTCATACATTTTGGAAGAACAAATAAATCGGCAGACTACTTTCTAAATGGGGGAAAAACATGGAAAACTCTCAGATGTAAAAGGACCTGAGTGTCCGTGTGCAGGATAGCCTGAAGGTAAACTTGCATACTGAGGTGGTGAAGGCAGCAAATGCAATACTGGCATTCATTTAAAGAGGAATAGAATATAAGAGCAGAGATGTGATGTTGCGGCTTTAGAAGGCACAAGTGAGTCCTCATTTGGAGGACAGTGAGCATCCTTTTTTTTTAAGAAAGGATGTGCTGATGTTGGTGAGGGTTCAGAGGAGGGTCACAAAGATGATTTTGGGAATGAAAGGGTCAGAGTTTCACGTATTTAGAGACAGCATATTTGTCTCTCGTTGATTAACTCCTGCCATCTTTCCATCTGTGTTATCTTTAAAATTGAGGCACATGTACCATGTGTAGTTTGTTTGGATGATATGGCTATCAGGTTAAATAATTAGCGACATATGGAAATTGTGAACTTTTTGAGGGAGAAGGTAATGTTAGGAATTTGTCAACATTGTTGACTGGTAAGTGAAGTAATAAATGTTGCTTGAAGTGGGCAGTTGTGGGATTAGCAGTTTGAACACCTGTTAATTTAACCAGTTGAACAATGTCTGAGATTTTTATTACATTTCATTAAGCTAATGGATTTCAAACTGCCTGAATCACTGCCATCTGCAAGTTTTATCAGTGGATTTGTATCTGCATTGAGGGAATGATCCGCATGTCTACAGATGGTGCCAAATTATCTATGTATATCTATCCAGGATATTGTACTCAGAATAGGTTTGACAGGTTCAAAGAGGATCAAGTCTGGACACATGTTATTAACAAACAGTAATCTTCATTTACACACAGGGGATTTCACAAAAGGGCACACTCTCAAATAGACCAACTCAGAATAATACACAAATAATTGCACATCGGGTGCAAATAAATCACTGCTAAACATTCTCAACTCCCAATTGGGAATGCAAGGGTTAAACACACAATACCCTCTTTCTGTAGCAATCACATCACATGAATAAATAGTAAATTAATTAAAAATAAATGAACAAGCATATCAAATAAACCTGGTCTCCAGCATTGCCCATGGCTCGGTATCCACAACAGGCCCATTGCAGTCTGCCCTCAGGTGTTGCCTGTGGACTACAGTTCACTGATAACCCTCATGCAGCAGCAAATACAGAGAGAGAACTCCACTTGTTGCTTTTTCAAATGCAAGGCCCATCCACATGACCTGCAAGGACCAATCACGCATCAGCCTCACCTGTAGAGAGATTTAACCATTGATTGACACCTGGAGGAGCAATTACATGTCAGCTGCAAGGTCCAAACATGCATTAGCCTCACATGTGGGAAGATCTAACCTTATATTGGCTGGTGAGGTGACTTTCAACTAGGTTCCAGATAGAGACCCTCCACAATCCACACTACACAGGTGCAAATGTTTACTTACTCATACCTGGAGCTCTGTCAGATATTTGTGAAAGCCAAAAGAAACTAAACAGCATACACATTGATTGATGTCAAACTCTGGTGTAACAAAATTATCTCTAAAGCTTTGTTATTAATTTGAATGTTCTGAAGAGGTTTGAAACTTATCCATAAAGACTAACATTTTTGCCTACATGTGCTGCCTGACTCATTGAGTTCCTCCAGCATCTCATTAGGCCCTTTCAGGTGGCCTGAACACCTCATTGTAAAGCTGCATATTCTCCCCCCGTGCGGCTAAAGACATACTCACTTGAATACTCCGAAAGCGCCTCCAAGGTGCCAACACCAATCCTTCTTGGGGAGGGATAATTGGCGGAGTGCCAGGCTCCACCAAGGCACTGGAATGTGCAGCTATCAGCCGGTGACCCAACTCCCCGCTGCCTGACAGCCCCCACCACACGACCTGACAGACACACTCCCCACTGCCCAACAGCCCCCTCCCCGCTGCCCAACAGCCACCCCCAGCCCTGCTACCTGACAGCTGACCCCCGCCTTGCTGCCTAACAGCTGCCTCCCCACCCCGCTGCCTGACAGACCCTGCCCTACTGGGGAGGGGTGGCTGGCAGGGGAACATCGGGGCAGGGGCAGCCAGCAGGGGAACGTCAGGGTAGGGGCGGCCGGCGGGGGTACGTTGAGGCAGGGTTGGCTGGCGGGGGATGTCGGGGAGGCGGCCATTGTGGGCTGTCACAGCCTGGTTGGCCACTCCTGCACTGGGGCCGCTCTTTGTGGCTCAATATGTGGCATAGTAATGGTGGTCTTCCCTACCTATAAACCCCCACGCAGCTGGAACTGAGTGGGAAACACAGAGTGGTTCCACCTGTGTGGGGGATTATGCGTAGGGAAGATGGCCATTGCTATACCGCATCTTTATGACAGGTGGTGCTGCGGCATCAATTTCCCCTTCCTTCATCAGATCCGATGGCGCTCCTTGACGCCTCTGGTTATGAATAGGCCCTTTCAGGTGGACCAGGCAACGCTGCAGCAGCCTTTTAGGGCTGCCACCTGAAAGGTGAGTCTGCAGGTTAGGATCCACTCCTGCCACTGCCCTCAAGGTGGAGGGGTCCATCTGAAAGAGCCTATTGATTGCTCAAGATTTCAGCATCCACAAATTTCGTGCTTCTCTATTTCGTTATTTCCACTTAAGCATTGATCTATTGTTTTTACAGGATATACAAAATGTTCAAACTTTGTCACTCACTTCTTCAGTGAACGAGAAAAGAGAAAGAAGGATAGCTTTGACAACTTGATGTGTGTTTATGAGCAGATACAGCTTTAACTTCTTTGACTGGAGAATGATGTAAAAAGGGAATCAATTTCCATGTTACTGACTCAGTGCAATCTGAAAAATTTGGGCCCGTTATATTGGAGCCAATCTGTTAATTGCACCATGAGAGATATTGTTAGTTTTTCTTACGGCAATTTCATTAGTTTAAAAATTAAAAATATATAAAATTCTGCCCCATTAAATAAAAGATAACGTACACATGATAAAGAATTTGTGTTGAATTTATGCAATGAACTTAAAATATTTCAGTGGTAGAGAATTTCTATAAAATTGGTCAACAGATGGTGAAATAAATTAATTTAAATTGAATATTAAGCTTCATATATCCAAAATCCACAGCACCAGTTAGATGTTCAAAGACAAAAAAAATGTATTAAATCCTCTTAAATGTCATATTTGACAGATATTAAGTATTTTTGAAATTCTGGTTCAGACAAAAGAGCTTTCCCCTGGCCTGCTGCTACTGTTACCTACTTGAGCCAAAGTTAATTCAGAATCCCCAACCATGCTTGAGGATCAGGCAGCAAATGCATGGAGATGCTCAGAGAGAAACCTTTCTTTGGTTGTTCACACTAATAATAGTTACTGTTTATACTCTGTTCTATTGAGTTCAAGTGGCCTTGATTTGTATGTGCCTCTCACCCTACTAATTTTAAATAATTGAATTTGTGAGTTTGAAAAGTATTTTCATTTTGCTGTGTATACTCGTGTAAAAGTCAAATTGTGCAATGTTAAATTTATGGGCTTGACTATTACGTGGGTATGACTTTGAGGGGCTTAAATTCACACTAGAAAAAAAAATACAATATCAATAGCAGGTCTAAAAGAATAAAGGATAAAAACACAATTAATAATACAGAGTCTGCGCATCAAAGCATATGTTCTAACATGGGGGAGATAGAGACTGCAGTAAATATCTGCATCACTAGGAGATCGGATGAGTCGGCAGCCGGAACTGAGGTGAAATAGGAATTCAGATGGGTAGGCAGCTGGAGCCAGGATAAGAGACTGCGTTCGAGGTGCCAGGAGCTCGGATGGATAGGTTAGCTGGGGCCAGGGTGAGAGTTCACGTTTGAAGCGTTGAGAGCTCCGATGGATGGGGGACCAGGGCCAAGGCAAGAGACAAGGGTTGACTTTTACACGAGATATATGGAAAGTTCCAGATTTTTTGGCCAAAAATAGGGGGTTGACTTTTACATGAGATTGACTTTTGCACTAACATATACAGTATATGGCCCCCAGCTTACTTCTATTGTGGAGTTCATAAAAGCTTGAGGTGGCGGCCTTAAATATATCACTTTTTTTGAGATGATGTTCAGCTGCTTACACTAAGTATTATGAATGGTGACTCACCCAGATATTGTTTGCACAAATCCATCACAATTTTTTATCTGAGCACTCCTAAAAATATAACTATATAAATTACTTTTATAGAAGAAAATTCAGTAGTATTAGGGGAAGTCTGCTGTGATGTATTGAGACACCTCAAGGGTCATCAGCAGAAAGTTTCGTGTTGATGTTGGGGAATGATGTGCAAGTTGATTAATGAAGCCAAGGTATGTGTTTAGATTGGAAAGAATGATCAATAACCGCATTAAAATCTCAAATGCTTGAGTAACGGATCGAGGTTTGTTAAGATATGCTGAACTGAAAAAAAAATTATTTTGAAGTCTTGACACAAGTGTTACAATCACATGTAACTTTAATCAACACACAGGAGACAAACACGGGAGAACATTAAATGTTACTTGATTACTATTTCACTTAAGCAACGATATAGACATTAACTTGGACCTATGCTGGACTCCAACAATAGTGAACTTATACTCGACACACTCACATACGAGTACACACATTGAACTCTGACACACACCTGTACCATTGGGGTTGCAGCTCTCAGCAAGTTTTGATCATTCAGAATACTATGAATCAGCTTCAATGTAGTGCACACCTTACCCATGACACTTCTAGCGATGTCCACGATAGTGACCTGAGATGGAGCGATGTCTGGAGCTTGGTCTACAAGGCAGAGAGAAAGAAATGTGCTATGCATCAAAGTTGTGATCTGGGTGCCTCGTCAATAATGGTCCTAAGTAATTTAAATAAGCTAGTGGCAAGGCGTGCAACCTTGATTGACAGGTGATGTGACTTCCAAATGAGTTTCAGACAGGGAGGACATGTGACCACCCACAATACACACATTCCAGATAGGCAGGGAGCCATGTTTCCTCCACACACAATGGTATGGCAATCTTCATTACTTCTAGAAAGCAAAATCATACTTTGACATTAGCTGGGTATACACAATAGAGTTCTAGATAACCTGTATGGAAACAGGCCCTATGATCATCTTGTCCATGCTAAACAAATTGTCAACACGAATTAGTCCCATTTGCTTGTTCTTCAACCACATCCCTCTAAATTGCTCTTTTCTATGACATTTGCCAATATCTATAACTCTCATAATTTTCCCCTGAGAGGCCGCCATCTCCACCCCCAACAGTTTTCAAGATTATATACTTGTATGAGAAGGGGAGTGCTGCACTGAACCTTTGATGTAATCTTTTACTTGAAATGAGTGCTATGACATTCTCTACCTCCTTTGCAGTCCTCAATGAGTTCAACTGACAGTCCGAACAATCCATGTTGTCTGAATTCTCCCTGATTTCCCACTCCACTGACTGCATTTACTGTCTCTTCAATAATCTAGCAGACATAGGAAAAAAAATCTAATATCATACATTGATCTTCTTTTAAAATGCTGCATGCTCCCCTCACTGAAGTCCTATATTCACCAAAGCCCACTCTTTGGCCACCAGCAGCACTTGGACATCAGATCAGTCCTTCACAAAGTGGCTGCTCTCCATGTTGCCTCCTTTTCCATCAAATGATGTGCCTCACAATGAGAAATCAACTGCCTTTTCACCTGATCCACCTATTGTGCTTTACACATGGTTGGATGCTGCTCTGATTGTCAGGTTAATAATAAATTCAGATTTTCTTACCATACATACTATTGTAACATTGCAGACCAGCAGCAATGGAAATTCATCAAGACAGTGTTATTGTTTTTCTTTAAAATACTATACTTTATTAATAACTACTAATAAAATAACACATTATTCAAATCAAAACCATGTGTGTGTGTGTGTGTGTGTGTGTGTGTGTGTGTGTGTGTGTGTGTGTGTGTGTGTGTGTGTGTGTGTGTGTGTGTGTGTGTGTGTGTGTGTGAGAGAGAGAGAGAGGGAGAGAGAGAGATGCACAAACCCTTAGAGATTAGGCACAATTCTGGAAAGTAATTTCAAGGTTCAGTCTTAGAAATCCATTGTCAAAATGCAGGCTTTTAAAATGATGCACAAAAGTAATCACGAAGAAGATGGGAGTGACTGGACTGCAGAAAACTCAAGAATCCATGTCGAGTTTCTTCCAGAGAAATATCCTTTTGTTCAAATGATTGTCACAACTCCCCTTTACCTTGCGCAGGGTAAATAAAACGTGTGACTTTCACGATGCTTCCAAAACCCAGGTAGGGGTCAATCAAATGTCTATTACCCTGGTCACAATACGGTGCAGCAATTCTCTTTTCCCTGACAGGGAGAATCAGTCAAATTGTCCATTATTACAGAGTCATCAATGTTGTTTACTTCAGTGTTCCACACACATTAATCTATCATCACCTATATCCCTGGAAAAAAGCAACAAATGTCCTTTCTCCTCTCCAAAGTAATGAAGTTGGGTACAGCCGGTACTAGCCGTTGCCACCCAGTCTCTCCACAGCTGTGAATGGTTGAAGCCTGTACTAGCCCTTAAAGTGATATTCACACTAAATGAAACGGGAGCTCGTAAAACTATTCCATGGCATATTTTCCAGTCATGTGCTTGGATATCTTTCTGCTGTTAAACCTCTAGCTGTTTATTTCCTGACACTGGAAATGAAGGAAACCAAGTCGTACTGCAGTATTTAAAGAATTTCATGCTGGTTATTAATTCTGGATGTATTCCACAAGAAATACAAGGCTGGAAACATAGAAGTTCAGCAAGAAGCCTTGGGAGGGAGTCTCCCAGCTGTAAGATCAAAAGGACAGAGTCTTGGCCACTGAGAATAGTGACCTGAGTGAAGTAGTCGAACAATTATGAAGGTTGGTGACAGAGGTAGGCAGCATATCTTCACTTAGCAAGTTAGCCAAAATAAACAAAAACATTACTCTCCTCTCACTTACTACAGGACTGAAAAAAAACATGACTCTCTATGCTGACCTACATACCCTCTCTGCATTATTTACAGAACATAAAGGAATAATGTAGAAAACTGTAGCAGGAGGACATTGTTGACTCTGTTCAGAAGAAAGCACTGGAGGTAACTTGGCATCTACTTTCATCGACAATATGTCAGAGTTACCTGCCAATGTTTATGTGTGGGACAGTACTGATTGGAAGGCTAAATAGGAATGGCTGCAGACACAGAATTGATGCAGAGATCTAGGATTCTAGGGATTAGCTCCACACAAAATGCTGCATATGAGTCTGAAATTCTTTTCAATGATATCAGCGTAAATATCCACCTATTATGTGAGAGGGACAGTGGCTGTGCAGATACTTGATCATTCAAACATCACCAAAGTGTTAGGCACATGGAGCTGCCAACAATTTCAGGCACTAGGGGTCCTTTAGGTTGCAAATGTGCACAGCATGTCCACTGCCATTGGTCAAAATACTCCAGCTGTCCATCTGTGCCAGAAGCAGAGGAACATGCCATTTTGAATCCCAGGCTTCATTTCTATAGAACCAGCCAGCTGAGTTTATATACAGGCTTCCTGATGCATCTCAACAAATGCGGAAATGTTGACTGGTCCAGATTCCACCTCAGTTAAATACCTAGCTAAGGCCTGCCAGCCACAGAGGCTGAGCAGTAGCTCAGTTCAGTCTTGTACCAGGCTTCATGAAAATGAATTCAAACTTCTCTCCTTTGAACTTACCACTGATAAAACTGGATGGCATATGCTCAGGGTGGATTGAACCAGCAGCACAAGGAAAATTATCTATTCCGTACATTTGTAAGGTAAACAAGTGGATGTTCTGCTGTCCAGCAACTGGACTCTGGTTTCAGGTGGATCTCCAGACGTAGAATATGTACAGCAGTTTTAATATCGGGACTGTCTTGTTTTCACAGGGTGAACCAAATAAATGCGTCCCACCAACTGTAAGCAATATACCAAAGAACCCCTCTCTATCTCTTGTGCTTCAGATCCAGAATGAGTGTTTTCCCTTATTTAAATTAATTACTTATTTAAATTAATTAATTCCCTTATTTAAATTTATGGATTCTGTTTAAGAGTTGATTAAACTTAAACTATGGAAACAACAAAATACAACAGTCAGCTGAACAAAAACTATACATATTTGGTCTCAGTGACAGGCAGACGTGTAATTTATATTCATTTTTGACTTTGTTTCTTCGAACACTTCCAAATTCAGCAGGGACTATTCGTTCTTTCTGACTAATGTCTATTTTTAGACTAAAGTTGAGTTCTAGCTCACTCTACCATCTCTGCCCAAATATAGGCTGATGGTGAGTATTTGTTATACATATTATACAGGAAATATGCAATAATTATTGATACTTTGCCAACAGTTATTATTTTTATTGATAATACTTCTTAAGTGTCAACCTGAGTTCAAAAATCATATCCTTGCCACTGAGTGATAGTTGAGCTAATCTGAGAAACATGTTACTTAGAAATGGAATCTCCAGAGATCATAAGGAAACAGGGAAAGTTTGCAATATGGTCAACTTAAGTGATAAACATTGGAAAAGGATAAAGAGAAATCATCCACTTCAGGGAAGACAACTTAAAGGCTTAGTGCTGAGACTATCGGGAGGAGATAACAATGTATAGAAGTCAAACTGTAAGATGATGGACAGGAAAATCAAGGTCACAGGATGTGAGGATGTGACCAAGGCAGTAAAAACAGGGCCATAAATCCTCCTGTTTACATAGATGGCTGAATAGAGAGTAAGAATTGAGGAAGCTGCTGTTTAGCCAGTCTATCTTAAATCAATAATTTAATGAATGGTCATAATCCATAAAGAAAATTGTGATATTGATGAATTATTGTAAAGTTATAAAATCAGCACATGAACATTGTAATTCAAAAGCTGTAAATGGCTGGAAGTTTTTCAGGATGTTAGATTATATTCATGCTCACATGAACTGCTCTTTCATGTCGTCATCGAGCCAGAATAAGCGGACTTGTTTGAGAATCTCACTTCAGTGGCATGAATTTTTTTGCAGGGTGCAATCTCAGCTTGAGTCACAATTAAAAGGCTCCACATGAAACCCAGATCCGAGTGCAAATAAACACACCAAACCTTTTTAGCATTTCTTTGTGTTTCAAGGTAGTTCAGAGGGTATGCAGAGCAGACTTGAAGGTTATAATGTTGCCCTGGTGATAGAGGTCACACAGTAGAAGTATTGTTAAATATATCTTGGGGAGTTGCTGGACACGCACCACATCCAAGAAGTAATGATGGTGGAGGAAGTGACCATCCAGGTGGTGAACAGTGTCCAAAAACAGTGGAATTCTTCCTGAGAGTTGTTGGATTTGTAATTCATCAAGCAATTCAGAATATTCCAATAGACTTATAAGTGGTATCCTGAAACTGAATCAAGTGGAAAAATACCAAAGGATGATAGGTCTGACAGGCAACACCATTTCAGATCATAATGACACAAAATCATGAATGGGACGAAACACATGGACAGGTGGTCAAATGATAATGTTGATGATGTATTGGGCCCAGGATACTACCTCATGACTCATGCTCCTGGAATCCATACTGAGCATTGGCCAGCATGTTATGTTTTGAATTGATGCTGTTAGAGTACACATTCCATTATTTAGCTAATGGTTGTGAAAATATTACATAGTGGGAATTGGCTGGATTATATTCATCCTGTTGTTAGGCAGTACATAAGGGAGGCATGGCAAGATGGCAAGGAAGAAAGACATGTATTCCACCTTTCCCCAGCTGGATTACTAAATACCCGGTTTTAAAAAAAGCATAAAAGTGATTAAAAATAATATTTATAGCTGTTTAAATAACAATGATTTATGATGGCATCAAATGTGAAAAAATTTAAACTTCAGAAAAAATTACCATACAAAAGTACGGAAGAATTCAGGCCTACCTTCCATAGCTGAATCCACGGAATCGTCATTGGGAGTCTCCAAGCCTCAGAGGACTCCAGCCCATTCGGCGTCGATTCTGCCTCTGCACAATGGTGCCGACACCTTGGTGAACTCGGTCATTGCCGACCCACGTTCACGTGAAGCCGTGCGCAAGAACGGCATGGCCGAAAAGGGGACCGGCAAACCCACGACCTCGCTGGGAGGCCCGGGGGTATGCAGTGTAGCATCGGAGGACACTTCTGCACATCCGGCAACTTTGCCTGGCTTGCGTGGGGCATCCCAGATCTGAGAATTGCTGGACAAAGTATGGGCTTTGGGGGAGCCCGAATGCCGACGTCCCGATGAGGTTGGGGTGCCGGCATTGGGTGTCCAGTCCCACAGCCATTCAGCTAAAAGATCTATGATGACCGAGGAAGAAGAGAAACTTACCTTATTGGAATTTGTCCAGGAGGAAGAGCCTGTAGTTAAAGGAGATAGACCTCAAAAAGTGGAAGTGGAATCTGGAATGGATTCAGTGTTTACTGTTTTGGAAGGGATTGCTTGTCAAATGCACAATATGTCAAAACAAATATCAACTCAGGTGAATCAAGGATTTATGGAGATGAAAATAAAAATGAATACCCTGTGTGAACAAATGTCAACTGTGAAACAGGAAATGACTTTAGTTAAGAGTGATATTAATAGATGTATAAAATTAGTTGATACTGTGCAAGATAATTTTAAGAAAATTGAAACAGCCTTTTCTGAGTGTCAAAACCAGGTGGAACATAATAGAGAAAAAATGGAAAAAGTGGAAGGTTCTTTTGTAGATTGAGGGATTCAAAAAAGAGATTTATTGAAGAAGATTGATTCATTGGAAAATCAAAGCCGAAGGAATAATGTGAAAATAGTTGGTCTTCCAGAGGACATTGAAGGTTCCAATCCTCTAAAAATTTTTAAGCATTGGATCCCAGAGGTGCTGGATAAAGAGTTTTTTCCTGAAGTGCTTGGAATTGGATCGGGCTCATAGAGCTCTGAGAAGAAAACCACTTCCAGGACAAACATCGAGAGCAGTCTTGATTCGTTGTTTAAAATACCAAGTTAGAGAAATGATTCTACGTATGGTGGTTCAAAAAGCACGGCAGAGTCAGTCTCCATTAATGGTTCAAAATAATAGTGTTTTTTTATGCCAATTTGAGCCAAGAGGTTATTAGAAGATGACGAGAATTTACTACAGCCAAAGATGTTTTGTGGTGAAAAGGCTATAAGTTTGCTTTTCATTATCCTGCAATTTTGAAGGTTTTTTTATGGAAACTTTCAATCTCAATTCTTTGAGAATGATCATGATGCTTTGGTTTTGCTAATTCTTTGCTGGAACTGTGAAGAAATGGGCGTTCTCCTCCATTTTCTCATAAGAGGAAGGTAAATGGAAATGGAAATGGACATGGGTATGGAAAGAATGGAAAGTGTGGAAAGAATGGAAAGAAAGAAGAGTTGACACAAAGTCTTCTTGATGTTGAAGATCTGGAGCAGTCATTGGGCATAGAATCATTGGGCTGAATATATGGACTATAGTTTATTGTGTTAGATTAAATAATAAATATGTATCTGGCTGGGGGGAGGGGGGTTGGATGACACTGAAAACTTTGACTGTCATCTGCCACTAGTGGGTTTACCACACCCAGATTTTTAGGGTATTACTAACTTTGGGTAGTTTTTTTTTGTGTTTTTAAAATTTTATTTGAGGTATGGTTTTTTTGAAGAATTATAGAGGGGAGCATTATTTTATAGTGTGTAAATATATTAGTAGTTAAAAAGTATGTCTAAATTGAATGTTGCAACTTTTAATGTTCAGGGATTAAATAATCCAATTAAGAGAAAGAGAATATTGGCTTATATGAAAAAAAATGAAAATTGATATTGCTTTTTTACAAGAAACACATTTGACTGAAAAAGAACATTTGAAATTGACAAGAGATTGGGTTGGTCATGTTTTTTCTTCTTTTAATTCTAAGGCAAGAGGAGTAGCAATTTTGATTCATAAAAATTTACCATTTGAATTGGATTCTTCAGAGGGGTATGCTGGCAGAGTATTAAGAGTGAACTGTAAATTTTTTGCTGAATCTTGGACTTTGCTGAATCTTTATGCCCCTAATATAGATGATGAGTGTTTATTTTAGAAGTTTTTTTACCGTTAACTCAAGCGAATGAAAATGTCTTAGCTGGTGGTAATTTTAATTGTGTTCTGGACCCCTTATTGGAGAGAAATCCAAAAAGTATGAGGAAATCAAAGATGGCAACACAAATTAATGCATCAATGAAAAATTTATATTTGGAGAAAAGTTAATCCTACAGAGAAAAAAGATTTTCTTTTTACTCTTCACAACATGATTCATTTTCTAGAATTGATTTATTTTTGGTATCAGCACATTTACATGGTAGAGTATTACGAGCTGAATATAAAAGTAGAGTTATATCAGATCATTCATTATTACTTTTTTCTTGTGAATGTTAAGAGGTAGTACGTCCGTCGTTTAGATGGAGGTTTAATGCAATGTTATTGAAAACAACAGAGTTTGTTACTTTTGTTAAAGAGCATATTTCTTTATTATTGACCGAGAACGTTAATTCTGTGGATAGTCATTTTGTAATATGGGATGCTTTAAAAGCTTATTTGAGGGGGAAGATTTTCTACGAAAGTTAAGAAACAATATATGGCAGAATGTTTAGGGTTAGAAAATAAGATTGCTGAGTTAGAGAAAGATTTTCAGAAAGGTGTAACAGAAGATTTAAAAAAAGTTGCATTAGCGAGGTTGAAATGATGTTACTTTACAAACTTATCACTTTGAGCGTTTAATTAATCGATCTAAACAACATTATTATGAGTTGGGGAAAGAGCTCATAAGGTATTTTCTTGGCAATTAAAAGCTGAACAGACATCTCGGACTAATAATGCTGTTAAGAAGAATTCAAAAGTTACTTATAAACCTCAGGAAATTAATGACCAGTTTTATTCATTTTATTTGAAATTATATACTTCTGAGGGGAAACAGGATAATGGTTCTATTGACTCTTACTTATCTAAATTAAAGTTACCAGTATTAGATGGAAATGATGTTCAGAAATTGATATCTCCATTTATAGATTTTGAAATTAAGGAAGCTATTCAGGAAATGTCCAGGAGATGATGGATTCCCTGTGGAATTTTATAAACTTTTTTATGATGATTTTTCTAATGTATTTGGAGAAGTGTTGAATCAAGTTACTGAAGATCAGAAGTTACCAGAATCATGTTCAAATGCTTTAATAACTGTCATTCCAAAAACAGATAGAGTTCCATTAAAAGTATCTTCATATAGACCTATTTATTTATTAAATGTAGATTATAAAATTATAGCAAAAATATTAGCTAATAGACTTGCTAAATATTTACCCAAATTGGTATATATTTATCAAACAGGTTTTTTTAAGAATAGAAATGCATCAGACAATATATTTCGATTAATTACTTTGGTCAGTGCATATTGAAAGCAACAATTAGATGCAGAAAAAGCTTTTGATAGGGTTGAGTGGGATTTTTTATTCAAAGTGCTAGAGAAATTTAAATTCAGCCCTTTTTTTATTGGTTGGGTTAAGGCTTTATATACAAACCCGATTGCTAGGGTGGTGACAAATGGACAGATTCTTCACCATTTAAATTGACTAATTTAACTCGACAGGGCTGCCCATTGTCACCAGCCTTATTTGTGTTAGCTCAGGCTATTAGACAAAATGAAGAAATTAGAGGGATGAGGATTAAGAATGAAGAATATAAAATCAATTTATTTGTGGATGATATGTTGGTATACTTGATGGAACCGGAATCGTCATTGAAATAATTGCAAGAGTGTTTGTTGAAATTTGGAGAATTATCAGGATATAAAATTAATTGGGATAAAAGTTAAATTTTACCAATTGGAGTGGGAGATTATTCTGAATTTAAAACTATTACAAAATTAAGGTGGAGAAGTAAAATTAAATATTTAGGTGTGTTTATGGATACTAATTATCAGTCATTATATCAATTAAATTACGTACCTATATTAAGAGATTAAAGCAGAATTGATTAAGTGGAAAGATCTTCCATTAACTTTGATTGGTCAGGTTAATTGTATTAAAATTAATATTTTTTTCTCGAATTCAATATTTATTTCAGTTAATAACTTATTTACTTTCTAAGGGCTTTTTTCAAGATTTGAATAAATCAGTGGTGTGAGAGTTTTTATGGAAAGCTAAATTAGCTCGAGTAGCGTTGCATAGACTTACATAGAAGTATTCATTGGGAAAACTACAATTACCACATTTTCAAAACTATTATGAAGCAGCCCAGTTGAAGTTCATTAGTAGATTGATGGTTTTAGACCACCCTCCTAGCTGGGCTAAAGTGGAAATGGCATGTATTCCTAGGGTTGAGATATATGAATTTATATTTTGTTGGAACTTGATATGTAACAGCAATATGATATGCCGATATTGAAACATTTATTAAAGATATGGCTAAAAAAAATAGGGTGTTTGGGTCGAAAGAATAATGATCTATTTTAACTCCACTGTATGATAATCAGCTTATTCCTTTTTCAATGTATAATAATCATTTAAAGATTTGGGATTCTAAAGGTATAAAGACAGTATAAGATTGTTTTGTAGAGGGGCAATTTCTTTCTTTTAATCAATTGAGAGAAAGATTTGATATACCTGCCAATTCTTTGTTTGTGTATTATCAACTTAGAGCTTTGATAAAAGATAATTATGGTAGAGAGATGATTTTACCTACTTTATTGAGATTTGAATCTTTGATTTCCTCTATACCGAAAAAGGGTTACGTTTCAGTTACGTATAATTTGTTACAAGATAGTATGGATAAGTCAGATTGGGAGAAATCTAAATTTAGATTTAAAGTGATTTAGTATTTATTTTTCCTGAAGATGATTGGGCGAATATGTGTCAGGAAAATGTAATTAAATTGACTATGTAAGATATGGAATGGTTAAATATAATTTTTTACATCAATTATATTTGACCCCAGAAAAGCGAAAAAAAAAATGAGTTTAGTAATTCAGATTCTTGTTTTAGATGTGGCTCGTGCATTGGAACTTCTCTACGTGCCTTTTGGACTTGTGTTAAAGTTTAATCATTTTGGCAAAGAATTAAAGTAGTTTTGGAAAAATTATATAATTTTATATTACCATTAGATCTAACGATTTTTGGTAGGGAAATTTGTATTCGTTAAGAGGAATGGGATTGGACAAAATTCAAATTGCTTTTGTACGTTTGATGTTATCAGTAGTGCATAAATGCGTTGCTAGTACTTGGAAAGTTGATACTCAGATTAATTTATCACGCTGGCACAATGAATTGAAAGTATGTATTGTCATGGAAAAAAATTACTTATAATTTACGTGATAATTCTTCTTCTTTTGTTAGTAAGTGGTCTCTGTATTTGAAATATATGCATTTAGATATACTTTGAAATGTTATTAACATTCATAGTATTTTCTTTTTATATACATAATCTATACATTTTTTTGCTCCCCTTAAGTGAGTTGGCTGTAGGGGTGGGAGGGGTGTTAATGTAAAATCTTTTCTTGATTATTTCTATACTGTATGTTATGTTTTTTTATTATCTTTTAAATTAAGTTTTAAAAAAGGCATACATACCAGAGCAGCTTTCCATTTTGTTCGTAGATGCTGATGTTGAATCTGTACTGGGATGGTTTGGTAAAAGCTTGTGGCGGCACACATCTATGATAGCAGGTGAACTGGCTCCACATATTATGGCAACGATAGTGGGGCAGCCGCGTCAAGATGGCACTGCCTGGTTCATCTTTTCCGCTAGTCGGGCCAGGTCCACATGCACACAGGACTGTGGCATGATGTCTCCTCCAACGTGCAGGCGGGATTTACAGACAGCCTTATAAGGTGCTGTGTGGGATGTTAAAATAAACAACTAGAGTTCAGACAAATTTGCTGTGTACCAGTTTCGTTCTTTTCACTCCGCGTAGCTGCCAATACAATTGGTAACCCTGACAAGTCCAGATGACTCTGGACTCAACAACATGGATGCTGGGGGGCGTGGCAAGATGGTGTAGAGTCTAGACGTGTAATCTCGACCTTTCTAGCCAGACTTTTAAGAACCCGTTTTTAACTCTTTGTTTTCAGGTTTAAATTTTTTAAAACTTAGTTTAAAGTATCAAGGAATTGTTATGGCTATTAATGGTAAAAAGATTAAACCTCAAGTACAGAAGAAACTACATTTTCGGAGTGTTGAAGATTTAGGGCCTAAACAGTCTGCTACAACTTCAGATTTGCTTTCTTTTAAGCCTAAACCACAGAGATTGCCTGTGGGAGCTGAAAAAATGACTACTACTCACCAGGAGAAGGACATCGCTGGAATTACCCATTCTCAGAAGGAAGGTGCGTGTGCCCCCAATGTGGATCCCGATCCTAGCAGCCTGCCGACTTTAACGGAGGGGGCACACAAGAAGACGACTCCATTGCTTGAAATACTCAGGATATACTCCAATCTGAATATTTTGGTCTTTTTTGTGAGTTTTTGAAGCAACAATGGGTTGCGGGGGAGAACAGCATCGGCCCCCTGAGGAAGTCGTGATGCCGTTTCTGGGAGTCCAGACCCGCAGTAAAACTGTTAAACTGTCTGTTGTTGAGATGCAGCAGGAGCTGCAGTTACCTGGTTCTGCCACTACATAAGTGAAAGCAGGACTGAGCTTTTCTGAATTACAATGTAAACAGCTAAGCCTCATTATTCAGCCTATGCTGAATGAAATGTCTCAGAGGCTCAGTTTGGAACGGGATACAGTTAAAATATGTGTGGAAGCATCTTGTGAGGATTTTAAACAATTTCAGGCTGCGATTTTGAAATGTCAACAACAAGTGGCTTCTAATACAGAAAGGAGGTGGAAAAATCCTTTAAAGAATTGCGAGAACGTGAGAGAGGAAAGTAGATTCTTTGGAGAATCAAAGTAGAAGGAATAATGTGAAAATTGTTGGTTTGCCAGAAGGTATGGAAGAACAAGATCCTCTTTGTTTTTTTACCGAATGGATTCCACAAATACTGGGGCAGGAATATTTCTCTGGAGGTCTGGTATTGGAAAGACCACATAGAGCCTTAAGAAGAAGACCTCTGCCTGGTCAACCACCGAGACCCATGATAATTCGATGTTTGAATTATTTGGACAGTGAAACGATACTTCGTTTAGCAGTGCAAAATGCGAGACAATGACAAGCTCCGTTAATGATTCAGAATAGTAGATTTTTTTCTATCCTGATTTGAGTCAAGAGGTTATTCAGTGTCGGCGTCGATTTAATCCAGTTAAAGAAGTTTTGTGGCGTAAAGGTTATAAGTCTACTTTTCGCTATCCGACAGCGTTGAAGATGTTTTATGGAGACTTTGAATCTCAGTTTTTTGAGAATGAGCGTGAAGCAATGAGTTTTGCTGACTCGTTGCCAGATGTAAGAGGACAAAGATGTAGCCCACCATTGTCTCCTAAAGAAAAATCTGGTTGTTCTGGAAATGGAAGAAATGGCAGAAATGGGAGAAATGGGAATTGAAAGAGTCTGTTTCCTTGAAATGGGGTCATCGAGTCTGAAATCTCTTGGATGAATAGAATAACTTTTTTATTTTTATTTTCTTTTTATGTCATTATGATATCTTGTTGTTATTCTTTGTTTGGCTGGGGAGGGAGGAATTTTCTCTATGTTCTACGAGTCATCAGCCACTGGTGGGTGATCCACACCCAACTTTTGTTTAGGGATTACTACCTTTTGGTAGTTTTTTTGGGGGGGTGTTTCTTTTTATCTTTTTTATATTTTAATTTTATTTAGACTTTAATTTGTGGTTTCTTTTTCTCCTATTGGAGGGCCTATTTACATTGATCTGAGTCTTTATATATTGATATTATTCGTTTTTAGTAATATTAGTGGATATGTCAAAGTTGGAGTTTGCTACTTTTAATGTTCGGGGTTTAAACAGTCCAATTAAGCGTAAGCGTACTTTTATCAAGTTCGATCTTTGGTAAAACATATGTTCGGTAGAGATATGATTTTACCTGAAATGATTAAATTTGAGACTTTTGGCATAATGAGATGAAATATTGTTTAATAATGGAAAAAATTACATATGTTTTGTGGATAACTATAGTTTTTTTAATTAATAGGTGGTTGTTATATTCAGAATATTTACATTTTGATTTATATTGACTAGGTTTTAAAATGTATGCTTTACTTTTCTTTATTTTTTTCTCTTTTCTTTATGGCTCTCCTTAGGAGAGTTGGCTGAAAGGGTGGGGGGGGGGGTGGTTCTTTCCTTTTTTTTCTTTCTTTATTTTAATATATATAAAATATAATGTTCATGCTTTGTTTATTGTTATATATGTTACTTGTTATCTGTATTTTGAACGAATAAATAAAGTTTAAAAAAAACCCGATATGGATGCTGCAGCAGTCAGTTGCCCTCAAACTTCCAACCTTCTGGAAACTTCCCCCACGGACTTGGTTCCGGCAAGCTGAAGCACAGTTCCAGATAAAACAAACGACCTCAGACTCAACCAAATACTACCATGTCATCAGCTCCCTAGACAAGGAAACCGCAGATAGAGTGGACAAACTCATGTAGAAACCACTGGAGGAAGGTAAATACGCTGCATTAAAGGTGCTGCTCATCAGCATCTATGGCCTCTCCAGACCGCAGAGAGCAGCCAGGCTTATGCACCTGGACAGCCTAGTGGACAGAATGCCATCCGCCCTAATGGATGAAATGCTCATGCTGGCAGAAGGCCACAAGCCTTGCCTCATGTTTGAGCAGGCATTCTTAGAACAGATGCCAGAAGACATCCAGCTGCTGTTAGCAGATGCAGATTTCAATAAACCCCCCCCCCCCCCCCCCCCGCCCCCATAAGGTTGCAGTGAGGGCAGACATTTTATGGTGCACTAAACGAGAAAACAAATCTGTCATGAATCAGCTGACTCGTTTACAGACGCAACAGCAGGCCAAACCCCAAACAAGCAGGGAACAGCCACGCCCCCTCAAGCCAAGAGAGGCACCTGAAACATGGTAGTGTTTCTATCACTAACGCTGGGGGGCAGAAGCTCATAAATGCAAAGAGCCCTGTGTGTTTCCGGGAAATGCCCAGACCAGCCATCGCTGATGGCTATGGAGGCTGGCCATACCAATAGCCTACTATATGTCATGGACAAAACAACAGGCAGGGGGTTCCTCGTCAACACAGACGCCAAACTCAGTGTCATCCTGCCAATGCGTTTGGAGACCCAAATGCGCCCATGTGGACCGAATCTCCAATGGCCAACAACACCACCATTAGGACATTTGGTACAGTGTGTACTGATATGCCTTGGTGGGGAGACCTTTCAGTGGAACTTCACATTCGCCACTGTGGAGAAACCACTCCTCAGCACTGATTTTCTCCAGGCTCACAGCCTGCTGGTGGACCTGAAAGTGAAATGCCTGGCCCATGCTCAGACACTCCATACCATCCAGGTCACAGCAGCCAGTACTCGAAACCAAAATGTGGCCACTGTTGCTGGCCCCACTGACGGGTACAGCTGCATCTTGGGTGAATTCCCCTCTATCCTCAGGCTTCAGTTCATGTTCACAATGCAATGGCATGGGGTGCAGCACTATATACTGACACAAGGGCTACTCCTCCACGCCAAGGTCAGGAGGCTCCCCAGACAAGCTGCAGCTAGTCAAGGAGGAATTTAAATGGATGGAAGAGCTGGGAGTAGTCCGAACAGCAGACAGTTCATGGGCCTCCCTGTTACACATGGTGCCCAAGGCCACCAGTGGTTGGCAACACTGCGGACACTACCGGCACCTCAATGACTCCACTATGCCCGACCACTATCCAGTCCTGCACATACAGGACTTCACACCAAACCTGCACAATGTGAATGTGTTCTCCAAGGTTGATTTCGTGCGAGGCTATCATAAGATCCCCGTCCACCCAGATGACATTGGCAAAATGGCCATTATCATCCCCTTCGGACTTTTTGAATTCTTATGCATGCTCTTTGGACTACAAAATGCAGTAAAAACCTTCTAGCACTTGATGGATGCAGTAGGCATGGACCTGGACTTCATGTTCAATACTTGGACAACATCCTCATCCCCAGCAGGATCCATCAGGAACATGCAACCCACCTCTGCAAACTCTACACCTGCCTAGTTGACTTTGGCCTTACAGTCAATGTGGCAAAGTGCCAGTTTGCCCAGGGCCACAGGATAACCAAGAACGGAGCGATGCCATTGGTGGAGAAGGTCACAGCAAGACAGCAGTTCACCAGGCCCAAGACCCTCAAGGGCCTCCAGAAGGTCATTGGCATTATCAATTTTAACAACCGTTTCATACCAGCTGTGGCACGAATCATATGCCCCTCTTCACCATGATGTTGGCCAAACAAAAAGACAACCTAGACGGAGGAGGTGGACACAGCTTTCACTGCTACAAAAGAAGGCCTAGCCCAAGCCACTTTACTGGCTCATCACAGGACGGACGTATCCACTACCCTTACAATCAACACATCGGTCACAGCAATGGGGGTGTCCTTGAATAGTTAGTCAATGGTCAATAGAGACCATTAGCCTTCTTCAACCACCATTTATGCCCCCCAAGCTAAAATACAGCACATTTGGCTTAGAGCTCTTAGCCATCTACCTCGCTGTCAGACATTTTTGGTATTTCTTCGGGGGCAGGGCCTTCACAGTACTTAAGGATCACAAGCACCTCACCTATGCATTCTCCAAGGTCTCCGATCCCTGGTTGGCGCACCAACAGCGCCACTTGGTGTACATCTCAGAATTCACCACCTCTCTGGCAAGGTCAATGTCATTGCAGACAGCCCCTCAAGGCTGACTATTCAGATATTGTCCCCGGATTTGGACTACTCTGAGCTGGTGCAAGCTCAGAAGGATGATGAGGAGATGCAGGCTTTCAGAACAGCCATCACAGGACTCCGTTTCCAAGACATCAGCCTGCCATATAGCAGAAGCACCCTGCTGTGCAATGTGTCCACCGGCTCACCACGCCTGGTTATCCCGGAACCCTGAAGGTATCAAGTGTTCCATGCCATTCACGCTCACCCATCCATTAAAAACTACAGCGTGCGTGGTTGGAGCACAGTTTGTCTGGCATGGCTTAAGAAAGCAAGTCACCCACTGGGCCCACACTTGCACACATTTCCAAGCCTCTAAGGTCCACAGGCATACAAAGGCCCCCATCCACCCCTTTGAGCCACCAAGCCAACGTCTCGGTCACATCCACGTAGTTATCGTCAGCCCACTGCCCATCTCTCGTGAGGCCTGGTATCTTCTCACAGTGGTATACTGAGCCATGAGATGGCCGGAGGCTATTCCCCTCAAGGTCACATCCATGGACTCCTGCGCCAGGGCACTGCTCGCTCATTGGATATCCCGCTTTGGTACACCATTCCACATCACTACAGTCAGGGGTGCTTACCTCAGCCTTATGGGCACAGCTCGCATCGCTCCTCAGCACAAAACTTCACCACACCACTGCCTACCACACTTAGTCCAACGGTCTGGTTGAACGCTTCCACCTCCACCTGAGGTCGGCGCTCACAGCCTGCCTGAATAGACCCAACTGGGTGGATGAGCTCCCATGGGTCCTCCTTGGCATCTCCACTATACCCAAGGAGGACCTGCAGGTTTACAGGACCCTCTAACCCTACCAGGTGAATTCCTACCCAACACCAAAGGCTCAGACACAGAAGGAGGGGCGGCACTACAAAAAGTGAGAGACAGATTGGCTTCCCTGGCACTGCTACCATGCCCCCAGACTTGCTGAAAGCCAATTTGGTGTTTGGCCAACAAGGAGCCCACCCAGCCCCTCTTCAGAGTTCTCAACAGAATGAGTAAGACTTTCACACTGGACAGTGGGAGCAGGGAAGAACTGTTCACGGCCGACCGCCTAAAGCCTGCAGACCTTAACCTAAGCTAGCCAGTCGTTCTGCCACTGGCCAAGCGCCGGGGAAGGTCCCCCAAAGAGCAACCAACACTGGACTCGGGGGCACAACATGCTAGCGCCGGTTTTGTGGGAGGTTGTGTGGTGGCATATATCCATGATGGCAGTTGAACCGACTCTGCATGTTACAGCCTTGGCAGTGGAGCAGCTGCATCAAGATGGCACCACTGAGAGCGTCTTTTTCACTGGTTGGCTCAGGTCCGCATGCGCACGGGTCTGTGGCCTGATGTCACCTCCGAGGTGCAGGCAGGACTTACGGGTGGCCTTATAAGGCACTGTGTGGGAAGTTTAAATAAACAAATGAAGTGCAGACGAACTCACTGTATACCAGTCTCGTTCTTTCCACTCCGTGTAGCTGCTGCTACAAGCGTTTGTTTATGCCAATTGGCCATATTAGTCTGAGGTGATGACACTGCAAAATAAATTCCACTGGAACTGCAGCTTCAGGCTTCATTTCAATCCGTACATTGTCAAAAGAGCTGAAATCCAAAGGTGACACTTTCTGATGTCAAGGTAACATTTTATGAAGTGTAGCATCAAAAACTCCCAGTGAAATAAATCAATCTCATCAATCAGTACTCTGGATTTACATAATCTTTACTGTTTTAATTGAATCATACTTTTTGTTAACAAATTAGCTTCTATTTTTTTCTACATTTATTTTAAGATACCCCAGCCATAGAGGTTGGTGTATAACTTAATTGAGCAGTGATTTTAATAAAAATATTATAACAAGAGACATTTCATTTTCAGTTAATCAGATTAAACATAAATGAAAAAGATGGAAATGGCTGTCATCTTAAGGCTGACGAATGTTACCAGTTTAATCGAGTAAGTTAGGATTATCCCACCTGAGTCTCATTCCAATATGTTCAAAAGTAAAATTTGCCATAAATTATTTTCCTGTACAAAAGAAAAGCTGAAAATTGCTTCCTTTAAGAAAAAAAGAAAATAAACAAAGATTTTTAAAAAGAACTGTTCTAAATAATCTCCTACGATATTGCAAGAGGTAAATCATTGACTGTGGTGAAAGATGGAAGTCTGCAGTTGCTGTGATTGTAGTAAAAATACACAAATGCTGCAGGAATTCAGCCAGCATCGCAGGATCCATAAGTGGTAAAGATATGTTACTGACATTTCAGGCTTGAGTCCTTCTTCAGATTTTAGATTCATTGCCAGAGTGCATACATGACTTCACATACAACCCAGAGATACATTTTCCTGCAAGTGAGGCAGAATTGCCACTTATTAGTAGTGCAAAAAAAAACTCTGACTCAGCATACACATGTAAGCAAACTGAGTGTGCAATACAGGGAGAGAAACAAAAATCAATAAAGTGTAAAAGTAAGAATCCTTAAATAAGTCCCCGATTGAGTTTGTTGTTGTGGAGTCTGATGGTGGAGGGTAGCATCTGTTCCTTGACCTGGTGGTGTGAGTCTTGGGGCACCTATACTTCTTTCCTGATGGCAGCACCGAGAACTGAGTATTAAAGATGTATTTCCTTGAAGAAGGGCTCAGGCCTGAAATCTCGGTAATACGTCTCTTATCTCCTCTGGATGCGGTGAGATCAAATAATTGAGTATGGCCTTGCCTATGAACCCCTTTGCCTTTGCTATCTACCTCTCCACTTCTGTTTCTCTTTTCCTGTTTCTGTTTGCTTTTAACTTGAGGCAGCTGCAGCTGAAGGGAGGAATTTTGAGCTTGGTCTTGCTTGGCATGAGTTTCTGACTGGCCAACAGCTTGTCTACTGGACTCAGTCACCTTACTTAATAGTCACAGTTCCCTCATTTGACACCAGCAACACACGCATGTGGCAGGGCTTTCAAACCATAACTGAATATAAGACAATCCTCTGAGTCAGCGATGCCTCCCTTCCTGACAGCGCAGTTTGATGAAAATGACGACGTGACACCTAGGAAAGTCTCTTTGCCCCCTAAAGAACAGGGTGAACAAAAACATAGCAGCAGGACCAGAGAACATATCTGGTCAGATGCTGAAGGACCATGCAGGTTAATTGACAGAGATCTGAATGGACATTTTCAACATCTCAATGCACTATTCTCGCAGGATTCAAGACAGCCACTTCATTTCAGTGTCCAAGACTGGTCTAAATGACAACTGCCCAGTGATACTAATCTCATCGAAGTCCTTTGTGCAACTGGTCATTGAACACCTCAAACCTTCTGTTCCAGCCACATTGGACTGGTTCCAGTTCACCTACCATCCAGATGATGCTCTTGCCTTGACCTTCCATTCCGTCCTGACCCCCCCTAAACAGGTGTTTGTTCACTGACTTCAGCTCTGCATTCAACATGATCATACCTCAGAGACTGGTGGATAAATTGTCCTCACTGGAACTGAGCACCGCTGTCTACAACTGGATCTTAACCTTTTGATCAAAGGACTGCAGTCATTCCAGGCAGGTAGCATAACTGCAAGTTCCATTATGTTGAACACTGCCACACTTCAGGGCTGTGTGCTCAGCCCACTACTGTTCATGCCGCTAACACAATTGCACTGCCAGATTCAGTTTTAATAGAATCATCAAGGTTTATACATGATACAACAGTTGTTGGCCTCATCAGCATCAATAATGTGTCGGCTTCCAGAAAAGAGTTTGGGAGGTTTGTCAAATAATGAGAGAACAACAAACTGAGTCTTACCATGGACAAGACAAAGTTGACTTCAAGAGGAAGAAGGTTGATCACCCACCTCGACACTACACAGCGCAGTAGTTGCCCAGGAAAAGTAATCTCGAAGGCTATTTGAAGTTTTCAGATTTGGATATTTCTTTTGCCTTTGCAATGAACTGAGCTTTGTGATAAAATGTATGGTGTACATGTTATGTTAAGCATATTCTCGAAGAGTAACCTACCTAATAAATTAGAAGCAAGAATGAGGACTTACCTTGTCAAACCTTCCATGTCATTTTATAAAGATCATGGACAATCTGACTGTAACTTCACCACATTCCCATCTAACCTTTGTTGTATTTCACCCCATGTTTTCCAAAGTATCTACAAGCCTCTGTTTAAATTTTTTTAAGAATGCTGTTTGCACAGCCACTTGAGGAAATGAGCTCCAAAGACTG
Source organism: Narcine bancroftii (assembly GCF_036971445.1). Lineage (NCBI taxonomy): Eukaryota > Metazoa > Chordata > Chondrichthyes > Torpediniformes > Narcinidae > Narcine > Narcine bancroftii. Next base: position 158,120,846 of record NC_091474.1, read on the forward strand.
CAAACCCTTGGAATGAAAACATTACAGAGGTAACGCTTATTTTTGCACAGTGATCCCTAGTTTTGTTCCTGCTGCAAAAGGAAGCAAGCTCTCCATAGTTGACTTCTCAAAAGCTTTTTAGGAATGGTACAATTAGTGTAGCTATTAGAGTGCCCAGTGGCCCGGGTTTGAATTCAGCACTGAGTGTAAAGAATTTGTATGTTTTTCCTTTATCTGTATGGGTTTCCATCTGGTTCTTCAGTTTCCTGCCACCCATCCACAATGTATGGGGTTTATGGGTTAATTGGTATGTCAATGCGGCACAGGCTCATGGGCCAGAAGTGTCCTTTACCATGGTGTATGTCTAAATTAAAAAAAAAACATAGGTGATTCATTCTTCGAAACTGCAGCAATTGTAATCTCAACAATCTTTCTACCTACGACCACACTTCCATTCCAGTTATCAATGTGGTGAAACGTAATTACACCACTAGCACACCAAGGGTCATCCCAGTGACCTTGTAGATAAAGCAGTCCAGAGCTACAGTCTAGCCTTCCAGGTTCGTCTTGCAGAGAGACAAGACCTCTTAGTGTACTTATTAGTTTATTAAAGCTGTCTTATACTCGCACTGCTGGTGTGGTTATTGTCAATACAATCAATTTAGTTAACCTTCTCTGAACTGTTTCCAACACATCTCTTACAGAAATAAGACTGATACTTTTTTTCTACTCCAGAAGTGAACACATCACAATCTATGCAACGAAAGTGTAACCTCCTTATTTTTGTACTCAATTCCTGTAGCAACAAGTACTGTGATTTGATAAGCTTTCCTAATTCAATACCTGCACTCTTGTATTCATCTGAATCATTAACAAGGATATCCAGATACCTTTTCATGTCAGAGCTCTGTAATGTCTTGTGGCGGAATGCCATTAGGAAGGTGAGCCGGCCCCGCTTGTCACGCACACAGTGGGGCAGCCAGCCAAAATGGCGCCTCCTGACCTCAGCACCGGGCTCACCTGGTGACATCGGTGCCCCCCAACGTGGTTCTCAGCCAGGTCTGGTCTGGGAGTATAATACCAGCCAGACAGCCTGCAATAAATCAGTTTTGCTCACTGAACTCAACCCATCTGGTTGTGCGATCCTTCAGATAGCAGTGTAGCCGCCGCTACAATTGGTGACCCCGACAGGTTCAAACATCTTTGAACCCGATATGAACGACACTTTTATCAATGCTATAGCCATCAAGCTTCCTGACTTCTGGGTTCAGGAGCCGGAGACCTGGTTCAGCTACGCAGAGGCTCAGTTTCACCTCCGCCAGATTTCATCGGATTTGACCAAGTTTTACCATGTGGTCACTGCCCTGGACCAGGCCACTGCCAAACAAGTGCTGCATCTTGTTCAGCACCCACCCACGGAAGATAAGTATGGGACCATCAAGGGGGTGTTCACTGGCTCCCTCAGCCTCTCCAGGCACCAGCGTGCCACTCGGATGCTGCGCCTCGACGCCTTGGGGAACAGAACTCCAATCAAGTTGATGGATGAGATGCTCGCGGTTCATGGGCGATCACACCAACTGCCCACTATTCAAGCGCATCTTCCTTGACCATCTGCCTGAAGACATCCGGCTGTTACTGTCCCAGGAGAGCTTCGACGACCCTAGGAAGGTCGCTCAAAAAGCTCAGGAGCTATGGCTCGATTGATTCCCTGAGGGCTCAGCAGTCCAGCAGGTTACGAGTCACAGGCATGACCACACCAAGCCTTCCTCGAGCACTACGGTGGAACACCCGGCTTCTGCAGGGACCTCAAAGAGCATAGCCAGAAGCAAGCCATCCACTTCAGGCCTCTGCTTCTTCCACCAGCGCTGGGGCGCCAAGGCTCGGAAGTGTCATCAGCGCTGCTCGTTCCAGTGAAACAAGCAGGCCGGCCGCTGTTAATGGCTGGGGTGGTTGGCCAAGAACATAGCCTTCTCTACCTGTGGGATTCAGTTAGCGGCCAACGTTTCCTCGTCGACACTGGGGCCCAGATCGCGTCATCCTGGCCATAGCCATCGAGTCCCAGAACCAGCCTCGAGGTCTTCCCCCTCCATGCAGCCAATTCATTGGAGATCCGAATGTATGGAGACAAGACCGTCCATTTCCAGATCATCCAGCAGAAGTTCTCGTGGAGGTTCACCATTTTGTCCCTCCCAACCGCCATCCTGGGTGTCGACCCTCCTTGCTCACAGACTCCTGGTCAACATTCAAGGTAGGTGACTGGTAGATGCCAGTACCTTCCAATCCGTTCTCCTCAACGCCTCCCACACAGAGCAGCGGCAGATCGCCACGGTCAGCATGCCCAAGGATGAGTTCCAGCATATCCTGGATGAGCTCCCATCCCTCCTCAAGCCACAGTTCTCCACTGCCTCACCACATCAGGGGGTGTTTCATTATATCCCCACCCAAGGCCCACCAGCTCATGCCAAGGCACGCCGGCACCCGCCGGATAAGCTCCAGATAGCGAAGGAAGAGTTCTCGCATCTGCAGGAGCTGGGATCATTCGACGCTCCAACAGTCCTAGGGCCTCACTACTCCACCTGGTCCCAAAAGCCTCCGGTGTCTGGCACCCCTGCAGAGATTATCGATGGCTTAACGGCGCGACGGTACCTGACCATTACCCGATCCCTCACATCCAGGACTTTACGGCCAACCTGCATGGCACGAGGGTATTCTCCAAGGTCAACCTGGTGCACGGGTATCACCAAATCCCGGTGCACCCCAAGGACATACCTAAAACGGCCATCATCACGCCCTTCTGCTTGTTCGAGTTCCTACACATGCCGTTTGGGCTCAAGAACGCCGCCCAGATCTTCCAGCGCCTTATGGACACAGTGGGCAGGGATTTGAATTTCGTATTCATTTATCTAGACGACATCCTTGTCGCCAGCAGAGACTGGGCACAACACAAGTCTCACCTGTGCACTCTCTTCTCCCGACAGGCTGACTTTGGCCTAATGATCAATCTGGCCAAATGCCACTTCGGGAAAGAGTCCATGCAGTTGCTGGGCCATACCATCACGGCTGAAGGAGCGACACCTGCCGCTATGAAGGTCACTGCAGAAAAGGAGTTCCCATGCCTGGACAACCTCAAGGGGCTACAGGAGTTTGCAAGTATGGACAATTTCTATAACCGCTTCATTCCAAGTGCTGCGCGCATCATGCTGCCGCTATTCGCCCTCATCGTGGCCAAAGACAAGATACTCGCCTGGACTCCAGAGGCCAGCAAAGCCATGAAAGATGCCCTCACAAAGGCTACCCTGCTCTTCCACCCATGAACCGACCTGCATATGGCAGGAGATGCCTCTGCCACGGGCATCGACGCAGTCCTCGAGCAGCAGGTGAACGGACAGTGGAAACCACTGACATTCTTTAGCCGACTTCTTCACCCGCCAGAGTGCAAGTATAGCGCTTTTGATTGTGAGTTGCTGGGCATGTATCTGGCGGTGCATCATTTCTGATATTTCTTGGAGGGGAGGCCTTTCACCAATTTTACCGACCACAAACCCCTCATTCAGGTGCTCACTATGGCAAGAGATCTCTGGTCAGCCTGCCAACAGCATCTCCTCTCCATCGTGTCAGAGTTCACCACCAACATTCGACACAAGGCGAGGAAAGACAACATGGTCACCGACGAACTCTCGTGACCGGCCTTTTGTGAGCTGACACCCAGCCTCGACCGACCAGCTCTTCAAGGACCAGAAGTCCAACGAGGAGACGTGGGCCTTCAAGACTGCCATCACGGGTCTGCAGTTCCAGGACCTCCTGACTCCTCATGGTGAGGGCACTGTCCTGTGCGATGTCTCCATGGGTACCCCGTGATCAGTGGTTCCCCAGCAATGGTGCAGGCAAGTCTTCCACCATATCCATGACCTTTCCCACCCTTCCATCAGGTCCACGGTCCATATGGTGGCAGAATGTTTTGTCTGGCATGGGCTTCGGAAGCAGATTGTGGACTGGTCCAGAATCTGCACCCATTGCCAGCCTTCCAAGGTACACAGGCACACCAGAGTGCCCATACAAGATTTTGAACATGTCTGCAAATGGTTCAGCCACATACATGTGGACATCATCGGATCCTTAACCGTTTCCCGAGGTAACTGTTACCTTTTCACAGTGGTAGACCGCATCACTCGTTGGCCCGAGGTGATTCCAATGCCAGATGTCTCCATGGACTCCTGCTCCCGAGCACTTTTGAACGGTTGGGTTGCCCGGTTCGGCATCCCGAATCACCTCACCAGTAATTGGGTCACTCAGTTCACCTCTGCGCTCTGTGCACAGCTCGCCAACAGGCTGGGGATCGAGCTACATCTCACCCACAGGCCAATGGGCTAGTCGAGCGATTGTACCGCCACCTTAAGTCAACATTTATGGCCCACCTCACCAGCCCCAACTGGGTGGATGAACTGCCTTTGGCGCTCCTGGGCATCCGCTCGACACCCAAAGAAGACCTACAGACATCATCAGCCGAGCTGGTCTACGATGCACTGCTCGCCCTACCCGCTGAGTTCGTCAACGCACCTCACGGCTCTCAACAGTCACCTCACAGCTTACTTCCCCACCTCTGGGCCCAGTTGGACTCCTTCACATCCCCACCACTGCCCAGACATGGCACACGGGCCTCTTACACCCCCACCAAGTTATACTCTGCAGAGTATGTTTCTGTCAGCCAGGGCCCGTCCACAGCACCTCTACAAAAACTATACGAAGGGCCGTACAAAGTCATCCAGCATTCAGGATCCACTTTCACACTGCACATCAGTGGTAAGAGGGAACTGTTTATGATGGATAGGTTAAAGCCAGCCCACCTCGATCTCGCCGAGCCAGTAGCTGTAGCCCAACCCAAGAAGCGAGGCCGCTCAACAAAAAAAGGACATTGGCGCCGGTTCTGGGGGTTTGTGTGGTGGTACGCCATTAGGCAGGCAAACTGGCCCCGCACTCAGTGACCCACATGATACCCGGTGATGTCGGTGCCCCCCCAACGTGGTACTTAGCCAGGTCCGGGCTGAGAGTATAAGACCAGCCAGGCAGCCTGCAATAAATCAGTTTTGCTCACTGAACTCAACCCGCCTGGTTGTGTGATCCTTCAGTTAACCACCGCTGCAGTCTCACCATTACACTCCATCTGTCTAGAATAAATCTTTGTAGCCTTCTTTATCTCTTTCACAGTTTACTTTCTAACTTATCCTTCTGGATTCTGCAAATTTAGCAACCATTCCTTTCATCATTCTTTTCAAGGTCATTGATCTACAAATTCTGCCGTAATTTAGCCAATCTCTAATCTTTTACAAAGTAATTGGTTGACTTGAAAAGTCAATCTAAGTGGAAAAGACCTCATGTTTTTAAACTGTGATGTCTGATATTAGATTCCCTCCCAGGAGGAAGTATTTTCTTCACATACAACAACAGCTGATCACATTTATGTCATTGTGGAGCTGGGCTACCTTGCACAGCCATATTAATCCTTGAAAAAAAAATCTGTGGAGTTATTAAATCTATGCATTTCTTTGCTATGAGTAGATCTTAGTTAACTATTTACATCAAGTGGTGATTTTACCATTTTGCCTTGAAAGCATAATATGATTAAATGTGTAATTAAGGCATTTGCTTTCAACTGCGAGTTTCCAGTTATGAGAAACATCCAATTCAATGTTTTGCTAAACACAGTCTGCCGGAGGAATGCAGTGGGTCGAGAAGCATCAATAGAGGAAAACGAATGGTTGAGGTTTCAGGCCTGAGAACTAAATGTTCTCTTGCTTATTCAGATAAATAATAACTTGCATTAGTAATCAGAAAATTTAACAGGAGGTTGAGGCTCAAGGATAAAATGCCTGGCTTTTTTCCCTTCTAAGTTTGTGATATTACTTTCCATTTGCAACAATAGGGAATTTTGTGCATGATTGAAAATTTTGTGCATTAAATTTCTCCCAAATGAGGTATTGTGACCCCCCCCCCACCCCCACCAGCAGCACTAGCATCTAGCGTCACTAGTCTCCTCTCAATATAAGCAACCCATTTGTCCGCTATGTAGGGGGGTTGGCAGAGGAGGTTCAGGTAGGCACCACTACCATCCCCCCAATCGTTGCCCCACTGAGCGAGTTTTTGAGTGTCAGATTGTGCCCCCCATGGTTACCCTAATGGCTCCCGCTAAGACTTGTTCTGACATCGACCTGGAAATCTATATTTGTACCTCTTTGTCTGCAGTTTAAGTTAATGAGAGAAATGGAACTAGGTTTGATGGGAACACAATGTAATATCAATGAACTGTTACTAGCAAGGGAATAACTCAGTAGATACACTGTTATTTTTCCTCACGACTTCCAAAAAATAAACAATGAATTGTGGTTGTTATTATATGTGATGACATGTTCAATTTATTTGTTTTATGCTTTGAAAAATGTCTGTATTCAAAAAATATTCTAGGTATATTGATAAAGTGTAGGAAATAAAGTGGATAATCAATTCCTGACAATTTTTCTTCTTTCAAAACATGTCCCAATAGATAGCAGGTATATTAACCTGTGTCAACAAATGATATATTGCATTCTAATATAATGGCTGGCTCCGTCCTGAGTGACTGCATGTATATAATTAGGTTTACTAAAGTCTCAATTGCATTAACCAGACAATTGAGGAGATTGTTGTGGTTCAATGTTTTTCATGCAGTTCACCAGTCAAGATGATTCAAGATCAGTATTCCAGTCTTACCGTTCATTTTTTTTCCTCAATGAGTATCGGGGGATGGGTAGGAACAAACAGTTATGAATTGCTCCATTCATTTTAATATAAAAATTGTATTTGCTTTTAAAATAAAATCAATAGATTAGTTCATATTTACTCACAAGCAATAACTCACGCATTAGTTGTTATTAATGCATTTCCAAGATGGTGGTTCATTTCTTTTGTCACTAATTGGATCTTACTCAACAGTTTCTGTTCTTGTACAGTTTTAATTTCCTTTATTATTTCTAATATTATTCAATATTTGTTCATTGTTAAAACAAGATGGATTAAATCAAGCAATTATTGTGACAAGACTGTAGGTACTCACTGTATAAGATGCCCCCTCCCCCCCCAAGTCTGGCACTTACCACTGCCCAGTGGACTGATGCTGTTACAATATTTTAGTACCAAATTACCCTGTAAATGTTTTAATTTTATTTGCATACTTTAAAATCACCATTGGCTCCTTTAACAGGCCATTTAAAGCTTGTACAGAGCTGACAACAGTCGAACTGAGTAGATAGATCCCATGGGGGACCAGTGAGACTTTGTTGATAACAAACAGGCCATGCGCAGGATTGGTCTTATACATGGATGTGATTGGGGCTGATGCAGTGGACCAATGCTATGAAATTGAGGATTATCGAGACCATGCATAAGAGCCAAACGTGTGTTGTTTATAGCCGTTGGTTTGGCTGCAAGCGTCGGCAGCATCCCAGGGTTCGGAGTCTACATGCATTTAGTTTCTTCTGCTGTACATGGGTGGTTTGCACATGTGGGGGGGGGGAGGTTTGGGGGGCTTTTGAGAGTTGTTAGCCAATGTGGACTAGTATGGCAGGATAGAGATGAGGAGGGTGAGTAGGGCTTCAATATTTTCTGTTGACCGTTACCACAGTTGTTACCATGGATGTTACGAGTCCTTTTGTGTTCATTAATACACAGTTTAGAATGCATCTGGACTTGGCTATGAATTTGTTCTAATGTATCACAGTTAAGAGCCTACTTAGCATCCAAGCAGATTTTTTATGCATAGTTATCTCTTCACCTTGATTTTCCCTACTGAATGGGCAATGCCCCTCCATGCACATGCAATCCACAAGGCTCCCGGAATGGAGATGAGCCGGAAATGGTACATGTGATTTTTGAAAGCATTACATTGACAATCAAGCTTCCTTTCTTTTTGCTGTTACCATTTGCGTGGAGGTGAACCTGGTTGTCAGCACGAGAAAGGTGGTAGAATATGCCTTGGGCTTGAACAGGACACTTGAGCTGGAGCCGGCTGGATACAGGATAGGATATTGGGGAGGGAGGGAGGGAGGGGGGGAAAGATGGCATTGGTGTTGACTTCATTGACAAGGTTTGCATTTTTATACTTAGCACAGAAGATATCCCCTGATTTTAAGGTGACCTTTTTTAAGTTTTGAGGATTGACCTATATGTCAGCAGAAATGATATATTCTTGAGAACTGAGAATGACAAAAGTAATCTTTTTGTTAAGGAAATTAATAATCATTGCCAGGATTGGTCATTGTGACATTAAATGTTAGTTCGACTTTGTGCATTTCTGACATGTTTTACTTTGGGCCATGTCCTCTGAGAGGGACAGGATTGTATGGCCTTAAAGAGGAAAGTCTTCAGACACTGGGATTGTAGTGCAATTCACAAAAGGCCCAGCGAAACTTAACAGGTTATGCAGCATCTATGGGAAGGGTAAACACAGTTTTGAGCCCATGATGAAAGGCTGAGGCTCCAAACATTGTCTGCCTTTTAATTCCTATAGATGCTGCATGACCTGCTGAGTTTCTCCATCAACTGAGCAGCAAAATCAGTGCAACACTGTTGTAGCACTAGCAACTGGGACCTGGGTTCAAATCCCACTGTCTGTAAGGAGTTTGTATGTTCTCCCTGCATCTGCATGGATTTTCCTTGTGAAGTGCCAGTTGATGAAGTAGATAAAGATGATGTGGTCAAACAATAATCATGGCTTTTATTAGCAGAAACATGGTACAATAAAGAAAGACGATGGGTGCATACACAGTTATACCCAAGGGGAGTGTCTCTAACGGTAAAGATAATGCACAGCCAATGTTAGTACAGCAAGGCTTGCCAGAGGGGAGACAGGCAACTTAGCAGAGATTCACCACACCTTGGGGCTCAGGTTTCTTTGCATTGTTCAAAATGTACCGGGGGTGTAGGTTAAATGGGTGGCATGGACTCATGGGCCGAAATGACCTGATATCATGCTGTAGGTCTAAAATTTTGTGCATTGTATGGTCTGTTAGTGGCCATAAGAGTTAAAAAGAAATTATGTTGCCTTATGAAATTTCATATCTTTCATCGTTTCAATTACATTATATCAAGTTCTCCACCAGATGAAAGGCAGAATTTGGCAAGATGATTTCATCATGGCATAAGTGCTTAATGAAAGGATTTCCTCTAACGAAGATTGCTTGCAATTGTTTCCATCTCTCTGGGCTGTTAAATTCAGCATTACTCTTTGGCATCCTACTTAAAAAGGATGGAAATGAAGTTGCCACAGTGGGTTCCACAACTCAGATCCTACTTTACATATTATGAAGGCAGTGAAACGCGATAGGTGGCAGACACCATGATTGCAGTAAAAACAGCTAAATGCTGGAGGAACTCAACTGGTCTTTTCAGCAATAATAGGAGACAAAGATATATTGCTGACATTTCGGGCTTGAGCCCTTCTTCAAGGAAATTTCAGAAAAGAAACAAAAAACAGAAAATGATCAGAAAAGGTAGAACAGTGGAGGGTAGAGGGAAATTAAATCAATTAGCCAGCAGAGCAGGACAGCTGCATTATCTTGGAAGATCCACCAAGAGCAGAGGGAACTAGGACTACAGCTGCATATTACATTGAAAATAGAGTCACAATTACATAGGGTGGTCAAAAAGACTTTCCGTACATTGGCCTTCAGTCATTGAAAGGGAGCAGGTTTAGCAATGCTATTACAACACCAGTGACCCAGGTTCAAATTCAGCGCCATCTGTAAGGAGTTTGTATGTTCTCCTGGGTCTTCCCACTCTTCAAAAATATACAGGGTTTGTAGATTAATTGGTGTAGCTGGGGAGCCAGGGTCCATGGGACCAGAAGGATCTGCAACCATTCTGAATCTCTAAATTAAAAAAAAGAAAAAATTGAGAGGCCAAGTTGCAGTTGTGCAAGACAATGGTGAGGCCGTATTTGGGGTATTGTGTTCATTTTTAAATTTTACATTTATTTACAGCATCCAAGAAGCCAATTCGAACCTTTAAAACCCATGCTGCCCAATTGCACCCAAATTAGCATACAACTCAAACGTTTGTGAGGGTGGGAAGAAATTGGATCACTTAGGGAAAACCCACCAAATATGGGGAGATTGTACAAACTGATTACAGGACAGCACCAGATTCTAATCCGCGTTGCTGGCGCTAAAATAGCATCACACTCACTGCTATGGTAACTGAAAAGATGTCAATTAGCTGGAGCGGGTACAGAGACGATTTATGGGGATATTGCCAGGACTCTGGGTTTGGTGGGGTGGGGGGGAATGCATGAGCTATAGGGAGAGGTTGAGCAGGCTAGGGCTTTATTCCTTGAGGCAGAGTAAGATGAGGGAAGAGCACTTTAAGCTGGTCAAAATCATGAGATTGGTTAGGCACAGAGATACCTTTTCTCAGAGTAAGGAAATCTACTACATGAGGACACAGGTTTAAGGCACAGAGGGAGAGATTCAATGGTAATCTGAAGAGTATCTTTCTTACATAAAGGGTGATGGGTGTGTGGAATAGGCTGCCAAAGGAGGTGGTTGAGGTATGTACCATTGCACTATCTAAGAAAAATTTGACAGATAGGATAGGTTTAGAGAGATACTGGTCAAATGCAGGCAGGTGATACAAGTGTGATTAGGGCATTTTGGTCAGTATGGGCAAGACAGGCCAAAAGGCCTGTTTCCATTCTGTATGACTGAAGTAGCATCAATGATTCACAAAAGGCTGAGTAGTGAAACAATCAGACTTTTAATAGCTAAAGACCGGAGCACTATCAAACATCCATCCACCTCCTTGTCTGATCAGAGCAAAAGTAAAAGGGTAGAACGAAAGGGGGATTTTGTAGGATTGGTTTTGGGAGACGTGTCCAGTTGATATTGTTACGAGCCCAGAGGACCCCAAAAACCAGCAGCAATAGACATTCACCAAGAAAGTGGTTTTTAAAACAAAAGTTATTTTTAATCAACTTCAAACATGAAAATAAAATCAAACTTTAACCTAACTCTATACTTATACTATATACTAACCCAAATTATCCTCTTCTAATTCAAGCGCACATGTATGTAATGTGTGTGTGTGTGGATTTAAGAAAAGTTATTTGGATCACAGTTCAATCTCACTTTTCCTTCTTCCAAGTTATCTGGTTGCAGGCAATCATCACACTGTGCACAGAATTTAACATGTATAAAGTTCACCAGGCTTGATGCTTGAAAGGTAAATGTTGACCGCTCAGGAAGGTTCTTGTACGGTTTGCAGAGAGAGATATTTGTTGCTCCAGGATTTCCACCACGAGTCACCGCTGATGAAACTTGCCCCATCAGGGTCTTCCAGATGGTAACCTCTTTCTTCAAGCTCCCACAGTTTTCCATTCCTTCCTCTATTTTAAGAGAAACATCAGACAGATAGGAATCCAACCATCTACTGCTCTGGAACATGCTTTCATCATTTTCAAACAGTTTTTCCTGGATTGCACTTTTCACTTACTTGTCAGTGTCCCACACACTGACTGACCGACTGACTGAGCTGTTAACTCAACTCTCACTCTTTTCCAACTGAAACTCCAGTAAAAAGCATATGACTCACTTGCAAAACCCCCACCTTCTTCAGCAAACAACGGGAGTTCTTTCTTCTGCTCCCATCTGTTGTTAGATCAATATAATCCAGGAGTGACCTTTCTATGAGCACTTTGCAGAAAGGGTACTTAGACAGCGTGACTCCAGCAAGACAATGGTCAAGCATTTTATGACCCATTAGCACCTACTGGTGAAATAACAGAGATCCTCCAATGTGAATTCTTCAGTCTTTCAAACAAGATATGCTTTAAAATGTGTGTATGTATGTGACCTACTCTAAATCTTATAAATATTAATATTGTTACAATAGCAGCCAATCACGGTATAACAGTGGTTACTACAATGAATCTATGAGTGAGGTGGGCAGATTCACATGACAAAAACCCCCTTTTCTATGAACTTCTATAGCCCCATTCCAATCAATATTTTTTTATACATACTCCTCATCCCAGGAGCCATTATCATAAACCTTCACTGATTCTTAGATAGGTAAATGAATATTGTGTGTGGAGGAGCTGTGGCCTCCCTGCCTATTGAAGATGGTCATGCCTCCCCGTCTGAAACTCATTCAGAAAGTCACATCACTTGTCAGTATGTGGTGTACCTTTTGATTCACTCAAAGTTAAAGTTATAGACAAAGTTACAATTTCCAGGAGCCATGTCAGTTAAGATTGGGCTCAGACCACTGGTCAGTGCACACCTTGCCATTGGCTGGTTCAAATCACCTAGCGTTCTTATGGCTAGAGCCCAGTATTTAGCACCAGCACAGAGGACATTTTCTGTTTCTGACTTGTGGTGATAACCCTGGACACCACTCCATGCCAGGTCACAACTGAAGATGTCACTTGGAAGGGTCACGGGTAAGGTGCACACTGCACTGAAGCTGAGCTGTGGTATTGCTGTAGCTCAAATTGCTAGAGAACAATACTGGCAGTAGAGCCGCTGCTCTCAACTGATCATGGGTCTGAGAGTGTGCGTATACCCCTGCAGGTAGAGTGATACCAGATCCACCTCTCAACTGAACAGGAGACTGAGAGTGTGCATATACCCCTGCAGGTAGAGTGATACCAGATCCACCTCTCAACTGATCAGGGGTCTGAGAGTGTGCGTGTACCCCTGCAGGTAGAGTGATACCAGATCCACCTCTCAACTGATCAGGAGACTGAGAGTGTGCGTGTACCCATGCAGGTAGAGTGATACCAGATCCACCTCTCAACTGATCAGGGGTCTGAGAGTGTGCGCTTACCCCCGCAGGTACAGTGGTACCTGATGAACCTCTCAACTGATCAGTGGTCCAAGGATGTGTGTATACCCCTGCGGGTACAGTGGTAGCAAATCCACTGTTCAACTAATCAGGGGTCCGAGGATGTGCGTATAGCCCTGGTTATAGGGTGCAAATGTCTGCATCACCTGTATGAATTAATAATTGTGTTCTGTTTAACGTTCTCTGTTTGTTTTCCATTACAATTTTTCCCACACTCCCTTATAAATTGTCTCTTATTAATTGATATGTTAATAAAGTTAAGTTTGATTGCAAACCCTTGTGTCCAGACTCAATCTCTCTTTGAACCTACTGAACATGACACTTTCTCAACAAAACAAATGGCACTTATGAGCAGGGCTCAAGGAGTTCCAACTGGACACATGTGGAGTTTTATCCATGTTGGACTGGGAGACTGGTTTAATTGTCAGGGAAATTGTATTGGTTACTGTATGTGTGGATGTTCTGTTGAGTGCATACTTTATTGTGTACCTACTCAATAACAAGGGTAACAGCAGGTGACCCACAAGTAGGAAAGGGACCCTAGGGTTGGAGTATAAAATTCCCGGGTGGATCGATGATTGCCAGGTTGATGATAGGTTGGACCCCCATGGGCAGAAGACAGAGCACCATATGGTCTCCCAACTGGAGTTCCTGGAGTTTCTCAAGGCCAGGGGGAGTCGAGGGACAGCCCAATGGTTATTTATATCCCTAGTCAGCCACTGATGGGATCACATGTGAGCTAAGTAGCCAGAAAGATAGGGAAGTAAAATCCCTGTGAGATGAACAGTGGAAATGACTATTTAAGAGCCGAGATCTGCAAGATGTGCATTTGGAACTACAAGAGGCAGTTCTGACTGCCCAAGAGCAAGCAACCTGGAAAGGTAGGGAGATAGAATCCCTGGAATATCAATGTAAGGGACTGCAAGAGACACTGTGGGTTGTCCAAGAGCAAGCAACTGGTTTTGATTTTAAAATCAGGGAGGCAATTTCCATGCTGATCAAAACACTGCAACTGCAAGATTTCTGGTCTGGCTCACAGTATAACTCAGTAAAGGTCTGAACCATTGTCCAGCAGGGGGAGGGAATCAACACATAGTGGGGGTGTATGCCTGAGCCTTTACCAGCCTGACTAGTGACCACAGGGTCCCAGGTCTGACACAAGGCCACCCCACTAACCCTCCAAAATGGGGGGGGACCTCAGGTGGGTACATAGGTGGTCATTGTGGAGCAAGGGAGCCCCAGGACTACTCTAGTAAGGGGCTAACTGAGCAAGGAGACCAATACCACCAGCGGCCAGGTCAACACTTAGTCATGTTGCTGCTTCAGTTGGGAGATGAGGGAGCACCCAACTCCCTTCTTGCTCATTGGGATGCAAACACCCTGGGCAGTCTGTCTGACCAGCAGATGAATGCTAATACCCTAAAAGTGTCAATGGATGATGGCATCTCTCTATGGGAATGGATGGTGATTGCAGTCTAGGCCAGGTTCCCTGCCCTCCTAGAATAGGGCCAACACAGCCAGCTGCAGTGGAACACCACTGGTGTTGGGACACAGATGGTTAGGGTGTGGGCACTGATCTTGTGTACCTACAGGGGTGCCCACAAGCACCTTCTCCCAAGCAGCATGAAGGTGATTAGTGTCTTGGTGGGTCATTCGGTTACTGCTGCGTGCCCTGACCTTCGAGGGAGGTCTTGCCTCTCATGGGACTGGTGACTGGGAGGGCAGTCTGGGAGGCTATTGCCCTCCTAGAGGAATCAGAGTAGATGAAGCAGAGAGATGGAGACATGTGTGCTCTCTGGTGAAAGCATTACAGGGGCAGAGAAGGGTGGAGTTTCCCACACACTGCCCACTCTGACCTGGACGAGCCTCCCCTCTGCTCTTCCCTGACTGGAGGTGCCCCCTGACTAATCTACCTTGTGAGTTCTTCCCCCCACCAACCACAGGAGGAGACTACCCTTCAAGCTGTTCCTCTCCTCAGTTTGCGGGTCCATCGACAGACTGCTGCGCTCAAATCATTGATTTCAGCCGCCAACATCACCAACAGCTGTGGCCACTGCACAAGCTTGTTTAGGAAACGGCACTGGACATTTGATTGACCAGCTTGTTTGGACAACAAATTGGACATTTGATTGTACAGACTTTGTGTTGGACATTTTGTTTTTCAGTCACCTTGACATTGAATGGACGCTGTGTGCTCTTTTTTCACTTGACAGTGGCAGTATCGCCCCAGCTCCCCATTAACAGAAACAAAAAAACATCATGGATGGGGACTTCATGAGCTTTGGCTAACTTGGTCATGACTCCTCCTAGCTATTATTGCAGGGATCCAACACAGGCACCTCTGGCACCCGTTTAAAGAGAGCATGATCAAGAATGACATCCTGGAGTCGAACGATGACTCAGGGAAGCTGGGTGCCCCAGGTATATCTTGGTTACACATCTGCTAGCCTACCCCTTGCCTCACTACAGGATAGCATGGCAGCAACCATCCGGGCTGTGCATCGGGAGCTCCCAAGTGTGGGGTCAGGGCACAGGATACTCAAGCCAAGTGAGGGATCTGGCACCTCATGGATGACCCTGTGCTTCCCACTTGCAGACGTTGGTGGTAAGGATGCTTAAGTTTGCCATCCAAGCCGAAGAAACCAGGTGTATGAGTCAGTGACCAGACAAATTTCTATTTCTGCCCTCCCCTCTGACACTGGGGAGCAGCTCTCACAGCACCCTGCTCCATTGTAACACAGCAACCATTTAGCACCAGCACAGAGGAGAATTTCTCTCTCTGCCTTGTTGTGATAGCCTCGGACTCCGGTCCATGCCAGATCGCAGGTAAGGTGCATACTGTACTGAAGCTGAGACGTGGTATTTGTAATTGTAAAGATCATGGATGCAATGCAACTAGCAAAGCCTTACTGTTTGATTAGACGGCTGCCAGCAGGGGGCTGACAGATAGTGTTATCTGTAAAGGAGGCTTGAACCCTCATGGCATGCCTCATTGTGGTGTTTATATCAAATTTAAAGTAAAGAACCTTTTCCTTCATTCATGTGTTGTCTAAGAACTCACACATATGTGAAACAAGATGAAACGTGGTGTCAGAGGTGGGATGAAGGAAATGAAAAGGAAATACTTTAAAAGATAAAATCTAAAGTCAGCAACTGATCAGTGAAGAGAAGCTAACACAGAGAAAAATGGTAACTTCAGCTGATAGGTAATGTGGCTGAAAATTGGAACAGATTTAAACAGCATTTTGGATTGTATTTAGTGGCCATCGGAGATGACGAGAAAAGTGATAAGGTGAAAGTGTCAATTTTCTTACATGGTGATGAAGCCCTGGAGGTGTACAATAACTTCACTTTCGCTGTTGAAGGAGACAAAATGAAACTGGAAAAAATAATGGAACAGTTTGAGGCATACTGCATACCTAAATGTAACATGATGTTTGAGAGGCACAGATTTTTCACATATGTACAGAAAGTGGAAGAAAGTATTGTTTAGTATGTGACTGAATTGAGAAACAGAAGCAAAATGCGTGAATTTGGTGGCCTGACTGACTCGCTGATAAAAGACAGACTTGTGTGTGGTATTCCAGATAATAGTCTAAGGGAAAGACTGCTAACAGAGGAAAATCTAGACCTGGAAAAAGCCATAGCACTCTGTATGGCTACAGAAACTGTAAAAATGCAGGCAAAAGAGCTGTTCAGTGAAACTAGCTACAATGTGGATGCAGTGAGCAAGAAAGGACATAAACCATTTAACAAAAAGAGCGCCAAAAGGGAAAAAGTGGCATGACTAGTGAACAAAAATGAAAGGGACACTCAAAAGCCATGTTGTCAATGCGGTACACATCACCTACCAAAAAAGTATCCAGCATATGGTAAAACATGCAATATATGCAACAAAAGCATCCATTATGCCCGTTGCTGTAGGAACCAAGTGCAACAAAGCAAGGTTCATGCAGTAGATGAAATGGAGATAGAGAAATTCTATGTAGATGTTGTGAATGAAAACAAGAAAGAAAACAGAGACTGGATGTTGAGCTTAAAAGTGAATGACATAACATTTCAGTTAAATTGGATACTGGAGCACAAATTAATCTAAAATCAGAGACTGATTTTGAGAAGATTAGACCCAGACCAAAGATGTATGGAACAAAAGTGAAGGTGACTGCATATTCAGGTACTGATATGCCAGTGCAAAGAGAATGCATAGTCAAAGTGAAAGACAAGGACAAAAACAATGTGCTAGCATTCATCATGGTACAAAAGATTGTACAGGTCATACTAGTTTTAACAGCCTGTGAGAAACTGAACCTGGTAAAAAGAGTCCTCGTTGCAGAAAGCAAAGGAGAGACAGTCCATGAAGGAGTACAATGACCTATTTCAGGTCTAGGCTGCCTTCCAGGAGAACACATGATCAGAGTGGGTAAACGTGTGCCACCAATAATACATCCATGCAGAAAAGTTCCATTTACGCTTCAAAAGAAACTAAAAGCAGAGTTGGAGAGGATGGAAAGCCTGAATGTGATTCAGAAGATAGATGAGCCAACAGAGTGAGTGAGTTCACTCGTCATTGTGGACAAAACAAATGGAAAACTTAGAATTTGCTTGGATCCAAGAGATCTAAACAGAGCAATAAAGAGAAAACACTTTAAGCTTCGAATGCATGAAGAAATTATGTCACAGTCTGCAAATGCTAAGCTTTTCAGTAAGTTAGAAGCATCATCAGGATTTTGACAGGTGAAATTAGATGAAGCAAGTTCAAGATTGTGCACATTCAATAGTCCATTTGGCTGATGCAGATTCCTAAAGTTACCATTCGGAATTGCCTCAGCTCCTGAAACTATCCATATGGTCTAAGAGCACCTGAATGGAGTTGATACCTCAACGGATAACATCATAGTATGGGGAACCACGAGAATGGAGCATGATGAGAGACTAAGGAAAGTGCTGGAAGCAACAAGGAAAGTAAATCTGAAGCTGAATAGATAGAAATGCCAGCTCTGGGTGACAGAACTAACATTTGTAGGAGATATGATTGGCAGTGAGGACATCAGACCTGATCCCAGATAGGGAACATGCCAAGGCCACAATGCAAAAGGACATGGAGAGGTTTAATGGAATGGCCAACTATATGGGTAAATTCATATCCAACCTCTCAGAAAAGATGGTTCCACTGAGAAGATGAACAGAAAAGAACATTGAATGGGAGTGGAGCATTGAGCATGAAAAGTCATGGAGCGAACTAAAGAAACTGCTCACAGAGGAACCAGTTCTGAGGTTTTACGACCCAGTGAGACCCATCAAGATATCATCAGATGCATCACATAGTGGGTTCTTCTGCAAAAATATGATAACTGGTAACCCATTGCGTATGCATCACGCTGAATGATAGATGCGGAGATTACAATACCCTCAAATTGCAAAGGAGCTGCTCAGCATCTCATACGCCTGTGAAAGATTTCACCAGTTTGTGTCAGGACAAGCAATCAGTGTAGAAACTGACCATAAGCCCTTGATTGCATTGTTCCAAAAGCCATTAAATGAATGTCCACTTAGAATACAAAGAATGATGATTAGGCTGCAATGCTATACACTGATTGTGGCATACACTCTGGGTAAGCTAATATACACAGCAGACACGTTGTTTAGAGCTGTTGACACGAGAGAGCCTGCAAACACTAAAATGGATGAAGGATTGATCACAAGGGCACTTCTCATATCAGATGCAAAAATGGAGCTCATAAAGTCAGAGACAAACCAAAATGAAACACCGAGACAACTGAGAAAAAAACCATCTTGGATGGATGGCCTAACATGAAGCAGGACTGCTCGCCTGATGTTTCAGAGTACTGGAACTTAAGGGCGGAACTAACAGTGGTTAAAGACATCATCTTCAAAGGAAGTAAAATCCTTATCCCAAAGAGTCTGAGAAAAGAGATGCTAAAAAGGATCCATGGAGGACATCTTGGAATCGAAAAGTGTAAGAAAAGAGCATGAGAGATGATGTGCTGGCCAAGAATCAACAATGATATAACAAATGAAGTGTCAAACTGTAGAATATGCCAGAAATATCAAGCAAGCAATCCTGACGAACCACTAAAGCCACACCCAGAACCATACAGACCTTACCAGAAGGTAGGCGCTGACCTACACATATGTCAAGGGACTATCTGGTAGTTATAGACTATTACTCCCTGTTTCCAGAGGTTTGAAAACTGAACACCACCACACAGATGATGTAATAATTGATATGAAACACATATTCTCCAGACATGGCGTGGAAAGCGAGGTCTTCACAAACAATGGACCTCAGTTTTTTCAATTTAAAATTTTGACATTTTTCCAAAGAGTGGGACTTTGTACACATCATGTTAAGTCCTCATTTTCCAAAGTCCAATGGTCTAGTGGAAAAATCGGTACAGACCGTGAAAAGACTGATGAACAAGGAAAAAGACGGTGGAACAGACTTCTACCAGAGCATGCTACTTTACCGCACAACATCTTTGGAGTGTGGTATGTCACCAGCACAACTCCTTATGGGACATTGGCTAAGATCAAACCTACCCGATCAAGAGAACCTCCTAAAAACAAAAGAGGGGGAGAAAGTGAGGAAGTTCAAAGAACAACAGAAAGAAAGCATAAATTGTAGCGGCTACTACAGTAGAGCTACTAAAGTAATACAAACACATACACCAGATTAGTCAACTCAAGACTGACTTATTCAGAGTTTACAAGCTCCTTTTATATACAGTATGTCCCGGGTTCCATGGGACAAGGTGAGACATCACTACGAGTTTGCTGCTGATCCACAGGACCAGCAAGTTTAAATTTAGCCTTGGAGACTCAGCAGATCAACGTGGCATTCCTCGGCACTCAGTATCTCTTGCGTGTGGTCCATTAGATGAGTATACAGCTGTCCATATTATGGTTCCGCACACCCACAGAACCACATCGGCAACAGTTCACGATTCCATGCTGTGCACCCACTCGGCCTGCTACACGGCCGCTACATCATCCTCCACAGAATCGTCGCTGGAAACTAAAACACCAGTTGCGTGTGCCATAGGAGGACGCCCACGCCATTGAATGGGTGCAGTGGGATCAACATGGGCAGACTTGAGTCTGTCTACACTAAACAGTTGCGAATGCCCCCAAAAGTCCAAAGTAAACACAACCCTGTCCCTCTTAATCACGTGGAAATGGCCCTCATATGGTCGTTGTAATGGCGCTTCTGGGATCTGTCTGCGTACAAAAACAAAATCAGCCTCCAGGAGCTGTGGGAGCATATATTGTTTAGGGTTTCCATGCCAGTTGGTAGGAACAGGTTTGCTGCTAGTGATACCATGTCAAAGCTGCTGAAGGACGTCCAGGTCAGAGTTGGTTGTGAAATGAATGTGGACCTGCGATTACCTTGCTGGATAAGAGAAATATACCGCTGGCTGGAACTGTAAGAACCGTGCCATAAACCATCTCTGCAGATGATGCAGACAAATCCTCCTTTGGGGCCATGCAAACTCCCAGTAGAACCCATGGCAACACATCGACCCAATTGGGACCGGTGAGTCGGCCCTTAGACGCGGATTTAGTTGATGGTGGAAACGTTCCACAAGGCTTTTGGACTGTGGATGGTATGCCGTAGCGTGGTGTAGGTGTGAGCCATAAAAGCACGCAAAGGCAAACCATAATGCAGAGGGGAATTGTGCTCCACGGTCTGCAGTTATGTGCATTGGGACACCAAATGTAGCGATCCAATCCCTAGCACATGTTTCAGTGTCATTGGATGGCAACGGGATGGCCTCCTGCCAACACGTGGAATGGTCCACCACTGTTAAAATGTATCTTAAGTTTTGAGATACTGTCAATGGTCTGACCAGGTCCACATGCACGTGTTCAAAACTCCTGCGTACCGCTGGAAAAGGCTGAAGAGGTGCCTTGGTGGGCCGCTGAAGTTTGGCCATCTGGCAGGAGGCGCATGTATGTACGCATTGAGCAACGTCTATTTTCAGTCCATGCCATATGTATTTATTTGACATTAACTTGACTGATGTTCTGATGGACGGATGAGACAAGCCATGTATCTGGTCAAAAAGACGTCACCTCCATGATGCCAGAATCAATGGTCTAGGGTAGCTCAAAGACACATCACAAAGAAGGGCCGGGCCGCCCTGTTGTGGTGTCACCCATTGTATGTCCAGGTTAGTAATGGCCGTACTGTAGGCCTGAACATTGGGGTTTATGGCCTGTGCACTGGCCAATTCAGAAATATTGATTCCACCCTGAATATGATACATAGTCAGTCTAGACAGTATATCTGCCATGAGATTGCCTTTTCCTGAAACCTAGTGCATGTTTGTCGTAAATTCTGAAACGTATGATAAGTGACATTTCTGTCTTGCCGATCATGGATCAGTTATTTTGCTGAAGGAAAATATAAGTGGTTTATGATCTGTAAACACAGTGAAATGCCATCCTTCCAAAATATATCGGAAGTGCCATATGGCTAGATACAATGCCAACAGTTCCCGATCAAATGTACTATATTTAATTTCCACTGGCCTTAAATGTCTGGTGAAGAAAGCGAGGGGTACTGCTCGAGACATTGACATACTGCTCGAGAACCGCACCCAGAGCCGTACTCGAGTTGTCAGTGCTAAGCGCCAAGGTAGCCTCAGGGTTGGGATGGGCGAGCATTGCTGCTTTGGCCAATACTTCTTTGGCAGTCGTAAAAGCAACCTCTGCCTATGATGTCCAGGTAATGTCCCTGTGCTTAGTGGAGACGATCTGAAACAGTGGTCAAAGAATGTCAGCAGCTGCAGGAATAAACCGGTGATAGAATTTTATCGTGCCCAGAAATTTCTGCCGTCCCTTAACTGTGGTAAGTTTGAAAAAAGCACGGACTGCGATTACCTTGTTGGATAAGGGAAATATACCGCTGGCTGTGATCTTGTGTCCTAGGAAATCGATGGTGGATCTGCCAAATTGACATTTGTCAGGGTTGATGGTAAGACTGAATTCCTCTAGCTGTTGGAAAAGGTGGCGCAAATGCAGGTGGTGATCTTGCTCAGTTTGACTGGTTACGAGGATGTTATCCAAGTAAATGTATGCAAACTCTAAATCCTTGCCTAAAACCGTCCATCAGCTGCTGGAAGGTTTGAGCAGCATTTTTCAATTCAAATGGCATTCTAAGAAATTAAAAATAGCCCAAAAGGGGTGATAATTGCTGTTTTAGGAACATCATCCTTATGGATTGCTATCTGATGATATCCCTTGACCAGATCAACCTTGGAAAAAATGTGGCAATGGTGTAGATGGTCAGCAAAATCTTGTATATGAGGAAATGAGTACCTGTCAGGTGTAGTAACATCGTTAAGCCTATGGTAATTGCCGCAGGGTCTCCATCCACCTGTTTTCTTGGCTACCATGTGTAATAGTGATGCCCAAGGTCTGTTAGAGCGTCGAATGATACCCAACTCTTCCATTGCCATAAACTTGCAGCAGTTTATCAGGTGGAAAATGACAAGCCCTGGCATAAATTGGTGGGCCTCAAATGTCTATGTAATGAGACACACCGTGAGCTGTTTTTGAGTCATTGAAATTAGGAGTGAGAATACGGGGAAATTCATTGAGCAGGACAGCATAGGCATCCTTGCGCAGCAGCGTATGTATCCCAAGCTGAGAAACTCTCCCTTTGCTGCATGCCAGTGGGTAAGTTTGAAAAGTGGTGGCATGAACCAATTTCCTCTGTTTTTCATCCACCAGTAAGTCATGGGATCATAAAAAGTCATGGGATCGTAAAAAGTCTGCACACAAAATGGGCTGAGCAATGGAAGCGAAGATGCAATTCCAATGGAATGTGGCCCCACCTATTCCAATTGTGATCCGTCACATGCCAAAGCTGAGAATGGTAGTTCTATTTGCCGCTCGAAGAGCCAGGTGTTGTTGTTTATGTGTTCTTTCAAAATAGGTTGATGAGAGTAAACTGACCTCAGCACCTGTGTCTACAAGAAATTTGCACGTACCCGCGTCATCTTGAAGATACAATAGGCCCGTATTTGCGCCAGCTGGTGAGGCCACTACTGGCAACTGGCTTTTTTTTTGTTTCCTCCCTTTTTCCTGTAATAGGTACATGGTTGGACACATTTATGGGCATTTTTTTCCCCAAAGGCAATGGTGAAAGCACCACTCTCTCCATACATCAACACGTTCCTCCTTCTTTGAACTGCAGATACAGGAGGCTCGAGGGACACGGGAGATGAATCTGCTTCCAAAACAGGCTGTATTTGGGCAGACTCTTGTGTAGGAGTATGATAGAGCCTGTCAGCCTACCGAGCTATGTCATGGGGATGGCAGAAATCCATGTTAGCATTGGGTATGGCGACATGAGCTGGGAGCTTTGATAGGAAAAGGGTTTCCAAAGAGCAGGCAATGAGAATGACCATCTGCCAATGCCAGCATCTCATTCATTAGGTCTGATGGATTATTGTCACCCAAGCCTTCCATATTCAAAAGCCGCATGCTGCGCTCATGCTTTGTCAATTCCAGTGTATGCAGGAGAAACTGGTGGAACCTGGTGTACTGGATTTCCGCCGGGGAATTGGGAATAAATTTGCTTACTCGAGATGTGGTAGTGGCCTCCAGTCCACCTACAACACGCCAGAACTTCGTGTCCTCTGCCATTATGCCCTGAAGATGAAACGGGGTTTCAGCCTGAATATGCCAAACCCAAGGTTGATGTGTCCAGAGAGGAGGGCAAGTGAAGACAAACTGCGTTAACTGCAGCCGTGGTGGCAGCTGCTGCTACTACTGTAGTTGCGTCCATTATAACTGTAGACTCAGGCTTCAGCTGAATCTTGCAGTCAGGGTCACCAATTGTAGTGGCTACTAAAGAAATATAAACCCACACGCCAGATTAGTCAACTCAAGACTGATTTATTCAGAGTTCACAGGCTTCTTTTATACACCACATGTCCCGGGCTCCACGGGACAAGGTTGGACGTCACTACGAGTTTGCTGATGATCCATGGGACCGGCAGGTTTAAATGAAGCCTTGTGAGTGTCCCACGCCTTCCAGCAGGAGGATCATCAGCTCAACGTCCCATTCCTCAGCACTCAGTATCTCTCGCATATGGTCCATTGGGTGGGTATTCAGCTGCCCATATTATGGTTCCAGATGCCCGCAGAACCGCGGCAGTGACAGTTTGTGATACCGTGCTGTGCGCCCGCTTGGCACACTACACGGCCGCTACAAAGAATTACTTTGACAGAGGAACCAAAAACCTACCAGAACTCTACCCTGGTGACCAAGTAAGGTTAAAAGACAAAACGAACTTATGGATTCAGAATGGAACCATCCTTAGTGAACTCCAACCAAGATCATACACTGTTCAGACAGATGAAGCTCCTGTTCTATGAAGAAATCGTCAAGACCTTCAAATGGAACCAGCCACAGTAGATAGAAAGACAGAGACAGTTGAACAATCTGAATATACATCTGAGAAGACAACATCTGAGGCAACAACTCAGATTCAAGACAATCAATTAGGAGATCTTCAAAACATGAGACTCATTAACATTGAGTAAGAGACTCAATGAGTAAATTTAAAGACTCCTGTTATAGAATGAAACTCTTCAAGTTTTATTGTATGTAAATGTGAACACACAAAACAAGTTAAAAAAATGTTAACAATGTTGATAATAATTAAAATATAAGTTCTTGGTGTTAAAGTTAAAATTGCAGAGTTATACAAAGAAAACATGTTAGTTAAAAGTAAGCTACTTTTGTTTTAAGAAAGGGAGATGTAATGATAGTGATCGTGGTTGCAATGCAACTAGCAATGCCTTACTGTTTGATTAGACTTGGCTGCCTGCAGGGGGCTGACACACATTATGCAAATCTGTTATGTAGGGTTGCAGCCTCATGGAATTCCTCATGCTGTTTGCAACAACTTTAAAGTAAAGATTTTTTCCTTCATCCATATGTTGTCTAAGAACTCACGCATATAAATACACGATGAAACAGTATTGCTCTAGCTCAAATTACTATAGATCAATACTAGCAGTAGAGCCACCAATCTCAACTGATCAGGGCTCTGAGAGTGTGTGCACAACCCTGCAGGTACAGTGGTACCAGATTCTCCTCCTCTTATTCAGGGGTCCAGGAGGGCACATATATCCCCTGCTTATAGTGGCGAATGTCTACATCATCTGTGTGAATTAATAATTTGTAATAATAATTACAAATGTTTCCTATTACAATTTTTTCCTTCGCTCCCTTATAAATTGTACATGCATGTTCCCACACTCCTTTATAAATAATGTGCATATGTGCACTCTTCTCCTGCACTTTTGTACTGTGTTTTATTTACTGTACTATGTATGGGATGTCAAACTGGACTGTTTGCAAAATATACTCTCATTGTACCTTAGTATATATGACAAAAAGCATGAACTTGAACTTTAAGATATTAAGGTGCGTAGATTTGTGGCTCCACAAACGTTAAATATTTAGACACATTATGGCTTGGCATAAACTCTATTTACTGGCACAATTGTTGCAATCTAATAATATTGATTTCTTCAGATATCAAAAATGCCTTATGTTGTTAGTTATAATCAACCTAGTTTTGGTCTATTTCCTTAAAAGTGATCTCTGGTTTAAGCTATCATTTGGAAATTTGGTACATTTTGTAAATGAACATTTCAGATAAAAGACTGAAAGCATATGACAATTACTAATGGTTCTGTTTGGCGGTATAGATTAATGCAATTTCACATGATATTTTAACAAAAGTCTATACTGAGAATGCAGAAAATCTACATGTGTGGATTCATCAGCTTTACTATGTTATGCTCAGTTCTTAATGACATGTTACCTGGTATGAGACATGAGGCAGAATAGACATTTTTAAGTGTTGAGATTTTTAATGTCATATTCTGACACGATTGTTGCTCAATCTATTTCAGTTACTTCTTCAAAATAAGGGCAAACTATTTGTGCAAGTTATATAAAACACTCAATAAGATTAGAAATCCAACTGGATGAAGTGTCAAATGTTAATGTCCTTTAAGTCAATTTAAGCAGCTGTGTTATGTCCCATTGCTGCATCTTATATTTATTTGGGCCTGTTTGGAAGTAATTCCAGTTGCAGTCCACACACAAAAAAAAGACAGTGATTAATTTATTTTTTTGTTTTGTGTTTGCAGCATCGTAAATACAATTTCCCTAACCTAGTGGAATTCTAAAATCTCTTTGGTGCACCAGATGCTAATTAAAGGATCCCAGCACCAAACTTTCAGTACCTTGATTGGTGGATGGGCACAACAGACCTGTGCCAATAAAGTTTTGCTGTCATTGGCCCTCTGCTACAAACCCGCAATTGGGCCTGAGCTCCAAAGCTTTAGGTGAAGTTAACGGTTCTTGTGCATTTTCAACAACAAAAATGGTTTCCTTAAGACTACAGTACAGGCTGCACCTAATCTGGACAGGAACCAATATTCTGGCAGATAGGTTTGCTAGAGCTATTGGGGAGAACTAGTCTGCAGACACTGTGGTTAAATTAAAAAAAAACACAATGCTAGACAAACTCAGCCGGCCAAGCAGTGTACTTTATGCCGTTAAGATAAAGATACATAGCCAATATTTCTGACTTGAGCCCTTCATCAAGGTATGGAAAAATGTTGGCATGCACCTGAACAAAATGGTGAAGGGTGGTTGGGGGTGCGGGGGAAGGGGGAGTGTGGAGGGATGGACAGGGGAAGGAGCACAGTCCCAAAGGCAGGAAGTAATTGGTGGACAGGGAGGGAGGGAGGGCAGAGAATAGAGTAGAAGATAGAAAGCATGTGTTGTAGGTTTGTGTGGAAGGACAGTCAGGGATCAGAGTATGAATGTAGTCAGTTGGAGTATTTGAAATATGTCTACTTAAATGTAAGGCAAATTATTTATTTATCTATTTATTTCTCAGTTTATCTATTTATTTATTTAGACATACTGCATGGTAACAGGTCGTTTTGACCCATGAGTCCCTGCCACCCAATTTTACCCCCAATCAACCTACACACCTAGTACGTTTTTGAATGGTGGGATGAAACCAGAGCCCCCAGAAAAAACAGGCAGACAGGGGAGAATGTACAAACTCCTTACAGACAGTGCAAGATTGGAACCCAGGTCCGGATTGCTGGCACTGTAAAGTCATTGCGCTAACCGTGACACCAACTGTTCTGCCATATTATGAATAAAGTAGGATTTGTACATGGAATTACCATGTTGTGGCAATGACAGACTCGGCTGATGGAAAGAAAGGATTGGCTGATGAAGGTACTGGGGTTTAGATGTTTTTTAAGATTTAGAATGGGAAGTAAAATAGCAGGGAGAATAACATTACTGGTCAGGAATCGTGCCACAGCTGCAGAAAGGGAGGATGCTGTGGAGGAAGTGTCTACTGAGTTGGTGTGGGTGGAAATCAGAAATAGGAAGGGAGCCATCACTGTACTGAGGAACAGATATGCAGGCAGATTTTGGAATGGTCCAGAAATAACAGGGTTATTATAGGAGTCTTTAACTTCCCAAATATTGACTGCACCTCCTTACTCCAAGAGAGATAGATGGGGCAGAATTTGTCAGGTGTGTCTCAGAAGGATTCCTATTATAGTTATGTAAACCCGCTGACTAGAGGAGAGGGCTTACTGGATCTAGTAGAGGGTAATGAACCTGTCAAGTGAGAAACCTCTCGGTTGGGGAATATTTCAGTGATAGTGACCACAGCCTCCTGAGCTTCAGCATTGCTGTGGACAAGGATAACAGCAGACAAAATAGTAAAGTGTTTAATTGGGAAAGGGCTAATTATGATGGGATAAGGCAAGAACTAGGGAGAGTAAATTGGGTACAGATGTTCTTGGGAGAAAGCACCGAAGTAATGTGGGTTCTGGATAGGTTTGTCTCACTGAGACAAGGAAAAGATGGCAAGAAAGGAGAACCATGGTTGACAGTGAGTTAAGAGGAAGGAAGCAAGCATACATAATATTTAGGAAGCAAAAACAGGAAGGGCTTGTGAGAATTACATGGCAGCCAGGAAAGAACTTAAAGGACTTTGGAGAGTTTAAAGGGGTCATGAAGGTTTTGGCAGGTATGATTAAAGAAAACCCCAAGGCGATTTATGCATATGTGAAGAACTAAAGGGTGACAAGAATAAAGATAGGGGCCCTTAAGGATAAAGGAAGAAACAAGGGTCTAAAGGTGGAGAAGGTTGGGGGAGGTAAATGAAAACTTTACTTCAGTATTCAGAGAAAAGACCTTGGTTAAGGTGATCAGAACAAAACAAGTGCTGGACCATGTTAATATTAAGGAAGAGGAAGTGCTGGATTTTCTTAAAAACCTTAGGATTGATAAGCCCTGGGACCAGATGAGATATACCCCAAGTTGCTATGGGAAGGGAGGGAAGAGATTGCTGATGCATTAGCAAAGATATTTGTGTCCTTCTTGGCCATGGGGGAGATGCCAGAGGATTGGAGAATGGCAAAAATGTGGTCCCTTGTTTAAAAAGGTAAGAGAGTATAGACCAGTTGAGTTTTACATCAGCAGTGGGCAAAGTATTCAAGAGGTTTATTAAGTATAGGATTTATGAGCATCAGTCTTCTCAGGGATAGTCATCATGGCCTTATGAGGGGAAGGTACTACCTCATGTGTCTACTTAAGTTTTGAAGAAATAACAAATGAAATTGATGAAGGTAGGGTGATAGATGTTATGTATATGGATTTTAGTAAGGCATTTGACAAGGTTCTCCATTGGAGACGTTCCAAAAGTCATGAGGCATGGGATACATTGAAGCTTGATGGTGTGGATTCAGAATTGGCTTGAAAGTTAAAGGGAGACACCAGGGCAAGTTTTAAAAAAAAAACCTCAGTTGGAATATCTTTCTGGGGGTGGTGATGGAGGCTGGAACACTAACGGCATTTAGAGACTCTTACATAGGCACATAGATGAAAGAAAAATAGAGGGTTATGAGGCAAGGATGGTTCCATTTTTTTTGGAAGGTACATAGAGGTCAGCTCAATATGATGGGCCATAGTCCCTGTACTGTGCTCCAATGATCTACAAATACGTATTATGTTCTGATATATTTAGACTGGCAGCTTCATGCTCAGTTGTGGGTAAGAAGGGAAACAATTAAAAAGGTAGTCAATTTGAATGATGAGGAGCTGTTTGGCGCATGGATTTGATGAAAAGGGCCTGACTGAGTCTGACCATTGGGATGAAAATTGGACTGGGATATCAATTCCAACGATATGGGGAGTTGAAAGCAAAGTGGGGATTGAGGGAGAGGCAGTGATTATATTGCAATGGAAGAGCAAAAGAAAATAATTTTAATTTTCCTGGCCTTGTGCTGAGAAGACAGTATAGATATGAGAAAATCCAAAGGCAGACATGTGTTGGACACTATGGCAGCACATGAGCTCCTGCAATGCTCCAAAAGCAGTGCTGCATGGGATATTTCCATGTCAGGGTGGCAAGGCTGAAAGACATTAGGATGCCTCATTCCCTTATCTTAAATTAGGAAAAATAATCTTTTGTTTTTCAGTTCCATAGTGTTGGAAAAAAAAGCAATGCAATTCAATTTCTAGGCATCCAATATCTTTTGACATAACTCAGTTGTCATAAATTCTCAAAAATTAACCTTTACATTTCAGTACTTTTAGAATATAGGACACTACAGCACAGTACACAGGCCCTTCGGCCCTCAAAGTTGCACCAACCCATATCATCCTTAAAAAAGGTACTAAACTCTCCCTACCCCATAATCCTCTTTTACTGCCATCTATGTGCCTATCTAATAGTCCTTAAATTCCCCTGATGTTTTAGCCTCCACCACCTTTCCTGGCAAGGGATTTCAGGCACCTACAACTCTCGGTGTAAAAAAAAACACTCCTAATGTCTCACCTAAATTTCCCCCCTTCACTTTGTACTTGTATCCTCTGGTGTTTGCTGATCCTACCTTGCGAAACAAGTGCCGGCTGTCCACCCTCATAATCTTGTAGACCTCAATTAAATCTCCTTTCATCCTTCTATGCTCTCAAGAGAAAAGTCCCAGCTGTGCTTACCTTGCCTCATATGACTTATTTTCCCAAATCCATTTAACATCCTTGTAAATCTCCTCTGCACCTTCTCTGTACCTTCCATATCCTTCCTAAAATGAGGTGACCAGAATTGAACACAATACTCAAATTGTGGTCCAAACAGAGAATCATTGAGTTGCAATATGACCTCTCTTCTTTTGAACTAAATCCCCCTATTAATGAAGCACAGCATTCCATAGGCCTTCTTAATTATTGTATCAACCTGTGCACTGACTTTGAGGAGTGTATGGATTTGGACCCAAGGTCCCTCTGTTCACACCATTAGCCCTGTACTCAGCCTTCTGGTTTGTCCTTCCAAAATTCATCACCTCACACTTGTTTGGATTGATCTCCATCTGCCACTTCTCCTCCCAAGTCTGTATCCTGTTTACATCCTCTTGTAAACTTTGACAACAATCAGCTCCATCCACAGCTCCTCCAATCTTTGTATCATCCACAAACCTACTGACCCATCCTTCTGCCTCTTCACCTAGGTCATTTATAAAAAAAAATCACAAAGAGCAGGGGTCCCAGAACAGATCATTTTCTGTAAATATTGACATAAATATCATTGAAGTCCATTCAAGCTTGTCTTTTTTTTAAAGTTGAGTAGAAGGCTCAAGTTTCACAGTGTCCCAGAGCAAATAAATATTTGAAAATCAGAACATTTTGAAAACCATTGAATTATGACACTTACAAGACGTAGACCCCATTAGTGTGAGCCAAAACTGCCCTTTGTAAATGCTAATATACAATTGAAATAATTTAAATTCATAGAACTCTAATTACACAGAAATAGATCCTTCTGCCCTTCTAGTCTGTCCCATACTATCATTCTGCATCGTTCCACTGAGCTGCACACATATCATATCTATCCACAACCCTCCCATCCATGACTCTGTCCAAATTTTTTTTCTTAAATTTCAAAATTGAGCTTGCATTCACCAAATTAGCTGGCAAATCATTCCATGCTCCTATCATTCTGTGTGAAGAAGTTCACCCAAATTTCCCTTTTAAAATTTTCACCTTTTACTTTTTTCCTTTTAAAATATTTTTATTGAATTTAACAAAAACCCTTCACACAATGTATATTAATGATAACATAAATCAAATCATATGTATGTCAATTGAAAATTAGAAGCAGAACCATCATTAATTCATATCTTACTTCATTCATGACATCAAATTCTATAATTATAATAATTAAACAATTCAATCATAACTCGTACTATGTCTAAAAATAACAGTGAATACAAAAAATTATACAAATAATAAATGTAAAATTTCCTTACATAAGATACTTCATACTTCTCTGAAGTGATATGATCTGTGATCTGTAGTGACCCCCTCTTTACTTGTTTTGTCTTAATAATAAATAATAATAAAAAAGAATAAAGGGAAAAAATTTCTCCCTACTAATCTACCCCCTCCCACTAACAAGGTTATCAGTATATATTGTAAATATGAATAGAATAAGGGTCCACAGATACCAGAAAGAGAATCCCGCAGCATCCACATCACTTATATCCTCAGATTATGATAATAATCCATGATGGGCCCCACATTTTATCAAATTCAGACCTCGCATCTTTAATATTATATCTAATTTTTTTCCAAACTTAAATAAGACATGAAACCAATGAATATGAGTGCTGCATCAAAATTGCTCATCTCGCTATCAATGAAACAAAAGCTAGGATTCTCTTCTTGAATGAGGACAAAGATATATCCTCTTCTAGAGAAAAAAAAAACAAATAAAGCAATCATAGGACATGGTTCTAATTTAGTCTTAAGAATCATTGATAAAGTTTGGAAAATTTCTCTTCAAAAATGTTATAAGTTTCGACACTCCCAAAACACATGATTCAATGAAGCTTCAAAAGTTTTACACTCATCATTTAATGGACCCATATCAGGATTAAACAATGAGATGATTTAACTTTAGAGGTAATCTGTGACCACCTTAAATTGCAACAATGTCGTGCACAAAATGAAGACTCATTGATCAAATTAAGAATTGTGTCCCAATCCTTATCCGAGAGTGCTCTATTCATATTGTGCTTGCAAATGTTCTTAATCCTGGTCATTGAGGCCATTCTTAAATCCATTAAATTATTATAAATATTTGATATTAATCCCCCAAGGGAAAATTTCATATCAAAAAATTCATCAAGAATATTAGCTTCAGAGATTTGAGGAAAATCAGAAAGTTTGCACTGAATAAAATGCCTAATTTATAAATATCTAAAATCTTCCCTATTAGAAAGATTAAATTTTCCTTAGTTGTTCAAAAGACCTTTAAAACTTTTAATGCCTAATCTATACTGTTCATTAAAACCAATATTGAACAAAGAGGGTTGGAAAAGGGGATTCGCTACAATAGGAATGGCAAGAGAAAAGTTACGATAATCAAAAAATCCTAAATTGTGTCCATATCCTCAGTCTAAGCCTCGTTATTGGGTTCTTGGTCAATTTACAAAAAACAAAAAGGTAAAATTATCAACCTGAAATAGCCAACATAGATGTCTTTTTAGAAGAATTCAATTCTATTTCTACCCATGAAGGGCGGTCAGCTAACTAATCAAAATATAACAACCAGAGTAAATTACATATGTAGGCCACTCAGTATAGAATCTAAAGTTTGGAGGTGATAATTTCCCATTCCTTTTAGTCTTTTGGAGATGAGCCTTATTAAAACAAGGTTCTTTTCCTTGCCATATATACGACAAGATAATTGAATCCACTCTTAACTCATCTTTTAGTTTTTCTCTCACTTAACTTCAGTGGAAAAAGCTTGCTTGTATTTACTCTACCTGAACCCATTATAATTCAGTATACGTCCATCGAACCTCACCTCATTCTTCTCTTTCTTTGGCTTGGCTTCGCGGACGAAGATTTATGGAGGGGGTAAAAAGTCCACGTCAGCTGCAGGCTCGTTTGTGGCTGACAAGTCCGATGCGGGACAGGCAGACACGATTGCAGCGGTTGCAGGGGAAAATTGGTTGGTTGGGGTTGGGTGTTGGGTTTTTCCTCCTTTGCCTTTTGTCAGTGAGGTAGGCTCTGCGGTCTTCTTCAAAGGAGGTTGCTGCCCGCCAAACTGTGAGGCGCCAAGATGCACGGTTTGAGGCGATATCATTCTTCTACACTCCAGGGAATAATGTCCTAACCTGCTTAACCCCTGTAATTCAGTTCTTGAAGTGCCACCAACATCTTTGCAAATCTCCTCTGCTCTCTTTCAACCTTATTGCTATCTTTCCTATAATTCAGTGACCAAAACTGCGCACACAAATCCAAATTTGGACTCACCAGTGTCTTAAATGACTTTACCATAACTTAATATTTTATTTAATACTCTAAAACTGTTGTTGATGGGGCAGGAATCTAGAAAAAAAAGCTTCCATCAGTTTTCTACATTGGCACATAAGCCAGACTTCATTGTAAATCCCTGGATGCCATTGTAAATCCCTGAACACCATTGTAAATCTCTGGACTCCATTGTAAATCCCTGGACTCCATTGTAAATCCCTGGACTCCATTGTAAATCCCTGGACTTCATGGCATTATCTGTACTGAAGCAGAGCAATATGGCGATAGTATCTTTGCTCAGGTAGGACAATATCTAAACCCAATAAAGTTATTCTTCTTTGTTCCTTATCTTTGTAATGAGTTATTAATATTGAACAGGTAATCATTTCTAGCTGTTGTGATCCTTGAAGAATTTAACCCTTTAGTGCTCTGCAAAATACATTAATTTGTACAAAAATATTAGCTTTTTATTTTGCACCCAAAAATTAACTCTTGTTAATTTACTGAACACAAAATCCATTCTTGTGTTTTTAATTGAGCTGGAGTTTGACATGGTTCCACAATCAATATGGCAATAACAAAGAAAAAGAAACTGATGATCAGAGTTTAGTGGGACTAATTGCAGAGCTCAAGAAACAAAGCTTACCAAAGAAGAGTCAATTTTATTTTAAACAATTGCCTCATAAAGGGTAGTGATGTCTGTATGCTTCATAAAGGGGTGTGAGGTAAAACACAGGATTCGGTGGACATCATGGTTAAGTGAAAAACACACAAGTGCTGGAGAAAGTCAGCAGGTCAAACATTGCCTTTATGAAGCAAAGGTGAAGATACATCACCAATGTTTCAGGCTTGAGCCCTTCATCAAGGTGTGGGGGATGAGAGATGTCTGAACAAAAGGGGGAAGGGGGGCTCATGAGGGTGGGAGATGATAGGTGGAGGGGGGGACACTGCAGGAAGTGGGGGGGAGGAGTCTAGGCTAGGTGGAGAGAGAAATGAAGTAGGAATTGGAATAACTATTTAAGGGGGGGAAGGGGAGGAAAAAGGCAAGCTGATTAGTAGAATGCAGTTGGAGAGTGCGGGCAAAAAATGAGGTGTTGTTCCTCCAATCTGAGGGTGGTCAAGGTGGGGCAGTGTGAAAAGCCATGAACAGACATGTGAGCTTAAGAATTTGACTCAGAATTGAAGTAGTTGGCTATGAGGATGTCGCCTTTGTTGTTGACGGAGATGAGGTGCTGGGTGAAGCGATCTCCTAATCGGCTACTGGTCTCTCCAATGTAGAGAAAGCCACAGAGGGTGCACTGGAAGCAGTAAATGAGTTCTTTGAAGTTAGAGGTGAAGTGTTGCTTCACCTGAAAGGTCTGTTTGGGACCTCAGACCGTGGTGAGAAAGGTATTACAGTAGAAGGTGATGAGGGGCAATAGGTGGGGAGGAAAGAGTGCACAAGGGAGTCACAGAGGGAGCAGTTCCTATAGAAGGCTAAGAGAGGAGGAGAAGGAAAAATGTGTCTGATGGGTGGGTTGTTAGGTGAGGACGAGGGAGATTTTGTGTTTATTGATTATAAGGGCAGGGAGGGCTAGGGCAGATGAATGGGAAATGGAGGAAATGCAGGGGAGGGCTGAGTTAATAGCAGCGGAGGGGAAACCACATTTGTGGAAGAAGGCAGACATTCAGAGGCTCTAGACTAGAAGACCTCATCTTGGGAGTAGATGCAGCAGAGACAGAGAAACTGAGAGAAGGGGATGGAGTCCTTGCAGGGGACAGGGTGTGAGGACATGGAGTCCAGGTAGTTGTTGGAGTTAGAGGGTTTTTAATGAATCTCAGTGGAGAGTCATCTCCTGAGATGGAGACAGAGAGATCCAGAGAAGGGAAACTGTGATGAGATGTACCAGGTGGGTTTGAGGTCCGGGTGGAAATTGGCCACAAAATTGATGAAATTGATGAGCTCATCATGGGTGCATGAGGGTGCCCCGATGTAGTCATCATGTACCGGAGAAAGAGTTGGGGGGTCTTGCATGTAGGCTTGTAGCATGTTTTGCTTCACAAAGCCCACAAACAGGCAGGCATAGCTGGGATGTATGTGGGCGCCCATGGCTACTCCTTTAATCTGGAGGTAGTGGGATGTTAAAGGAAAAATTGTTAAGGATGAGGACAAGTTCTTCCAGGCAGAGAAGGGTGGTGATGGAAGGTGACTGCTCTGATCTGAGGTCCAGGAAAAAGTGAAGTGCTTTGAGGCCTTCTGTGTGGGGATGGAGGTGTAAAGTGATTGGACATCCATCGTGAGGATGAGGGAATGGAGGAGATGCCGGTGAAGGTGTATGCAAGATCTGTATATCTGCAAGACCACTCCCTCCATGACTCCCTTGTGCACTCTTTCGTCTCCACCCATCAACCACCCCCCCACCCCCCCCCCCCAGCACCTTCCACTATGGGCATAGGAGGTGTAATAACTGCACCCACACCTCCACTCTCACCACGGTCCGAGGTCCCAAACAGACCTTTCAGGTGAAGCAACACTTCACCTGTAACTCTAAAGAACTCATTTACTGCATCCGGTGCATCCTCTGTGGCCTTCTCTACATCGGAGAGACCAGTAGCTGATTAGGAGATCGCATTGCCCAGCACCTCCTCTCCGTCTGCAACAAAAGCAACCTTCCCGTAGCCAATCATTTCAATTCTGAGTCACACTCTCAAGCTCACATGTCTGTCCATAGCCTTTCACACTACCCAACCCTGACCACCACAGAATGGAGGAACAACACCCCATTTTTTTGTCTGGGCACTCTCCAACTCTAGGGCATGAACATTGAGTTCATTGCATTCCACTAATTCCCCCCTTTAACTAATCATTCCAGTTCCTACTTCTTTTCTCTCTCCACCCAGCCTAGATTCCTCCCACCTTCCTGCAGTCCTTCCCCCTCTCCCTTCCACCTATCATCTCCCACTCTCACCACACCGCCCCAATTCTCTCTTTTATTTGGGCATTTCTCATGTTCCCCCACACCTTGATGAAGGGCTCAAGCCCGACACGTTGGTGATGTATCTTTACTTTTACTACATAAAGGCATTGTTTGACCTGTTGAGGTTCTGCAGCATTTATGTGTTTTTTCATACAGGGGAGTGATGTCACCGCGCCTCATAAAGGGGAGTGATGTCAGGGCGCCTCAAAGGGGATTGATGTCAGCGCGCCTCATAAAGGGGAGTGATGTCAGTGCACCTCATAAAGGGGAGTAATGTTAGGGCATCTCCTAAAGGGAACTGAGATCAGTGCATTGCAGAGTCATTGTCTTTCTGGCAACATGCCAGCAGGGAAGCAATGCACTCCATTGACCCACACAGGTCTGCAGATGCAGTCTTCTCTTAGGCAAAGAAGGGGAGTCTGCACCATTCCCTGCTGGCCGCTCGGTGAGGCAATTCTGCCTGTCCAGCTGTGCAGCCATTCGGTCTGCCACATCACCTCCCCCGCCAAATCTTTGTACTGTTGCAATGACACCTTTGGGTATTTTAGGAGGGCGTCCTCGACTCTTCAGAGGTAGGACATGCACAGGTTCAGCAATGTCCTCGTGTGCAAGCTCCAGTCTGTCTCGTGTAAAAGGTTCTGGTCAACCACCTATGTCCACTAGCATCGTAGATTCATTGTGCTCCAGCACTTTGTAAGGCCCCTCGTAAGGTTGCTGCAGGAGTGTAGCGTGGGATGGATATTGAACAAAGACATAAGAAGTAGAGTAGAGAGCAGCAGGAATGTGTGTAGGCAGTGATCCATGATGAGTTGCTGGAACCGGAGCCAGGGAACCCATCTTGTTTCTTAGTTCTTGTAATTCCTCTGTAACCGAGGATCTATCTTTGGCTGGAGAAGGAGTGATGACTGCCAGTACTAGGAGTGGAGTGCTGAAAACTAATTCTGCTGAAGAGGTTTCTAGGTCATCCTTAGGTGCCATTCTAATACCCAACAGCTCTCATGATAACTCATCTGTCCACTGAGACCCGTTAAGTCTTGCCCGCAAGGCTTGTTTCAGATGCCAGTGGAAATGTTCCACTAGTCCTTGAGCCTGCATTACACCAAGTCTCACCAGGTTGAAGTATACTGAGTTCCCTTGTCAGAGGTCAGATGGTCTGGTACTCTGAATTGAGCAACCCAGGTCAAAAGAAAAGTCCAAGCACATTTTTCAGCCATGATGTCCATCATTAGTGTAGCTTCCAATCAGTGGTTAAAACAGTCAACCATTATTAGTAAATACTGTTGACCTCTGGATACTGGCAGCAGGCCACAATGTCTATGTGTACATGCTGAAACCTTTGAGTCATAGGTGGAAATTGTTGAAGGGGTGCCCGAGTGTGCCTTTGGACCTTAGCTGCCTGGCAGGAGAGGCATGTTCATGCTCAATGAGTGACTTGCTTCCTTAAGCCATGCCAGACATATTTTGAGGACATAAACTTGACAGTTGTGCGGACAGAGGGATGGGACAGGTTGTGAATGTGGTTGAAAAGTTTCCTCTGCCAAGACAGTGGGATGATTGGTCATGGGTGGCTGGTTGAAGTATCACGAAGTATGTTCACTTGATTGGGGCCAATTGGAACATTGACTAAGAGCAGCTCTGAAATAGCTGTATGGAAAGCCTCTACCTCCTGGTCCTCTTGTTGGGCTATTGCGAGAGCCTGGAGATCCAGTCCTCCTGTAATCGCACTGACTTCTGTCCTGGACTAGGGTTCAGCTACAACATTGTCTTTACTGGACAAATGCTGTACATCAGAGGTACATTCAGAAAAATAGGTAGATGCCTCTGTTGATGTGCTGACCAGGGATCCGT
Organism: Narcine bancroftii; assembly: GCF_036971445.1. Lineage (NCBI taxonomy): Eukaryota > Metazoa > Chordata > Chondrichthyes > Torpediniformes > Narcinidae > Narcine > Narcine bancroftii. The sequence goes on from NC_091474.1 coordinate 158,158,913, forward strand.
AATCTTGGCAAGGGCAAACATTAAAGGCTTATAGTCAGTTAACGCAGTAAAATGCCTGTCCTCGAGAAAATATTTGAAATGTTTGATGACCAGATAAAGCGCTAACAACACTTGGTAGAAAATGCTGTACTTTTTAGTTTGCCAGTGAGGATGTGGAACAAGGGCTTCATGATCCTGGCAGATGCTGGGATTAACCTATTATAAAAGTTAACCATTCCCACGAATTCTTGTAGCCCTTTAACTGTAGTGGGTTTTGGGAAGGCCTGAATGACTGATACTTTGTCTGGAAGTGGAGTTGCGCCTGCATTTGAAATCCTGTGTCCCAAAAAGTAAATTATGTGTTTGCCAAATGTACACTTCACAAGGTTGATAGAAAGGCCAAAATCCTGATGCCTCTGGAACAATTGTCACAGGTTTGTCTGTGATCTTGTGTTGACCCACTGGCCACTTAGATGTCATTGAGGTAGTCAAAAAGGAAAGGCAAATCTCTCATGATGGAATCCATTAAATATTGGAATGTCTGAGCCACGTTCTTAAGGCCAAAAGCCATAATCAAAAATAGACCAAATGGAGTAATAATGGCCAGTTTAGGGATATCCACCAGGTGGACAGGGATTTGGTGATAACCTTTTACTAAGTCTACCTTCGAGAAGATACATTTGCCATGGAGGTTGGTGGCAAAATCTTGAATGTATGGTATTGGATACCTATCCGGCACAGTTGCACCATTGAGGTATTGGTAATCTCCACAAGGTCTTAGGCCGCCAGACTTTTGGCATCATTTGGAGTGGCGATGCCCAAGAACTATCAGACCTTTGGATGATGTCTAGTTCCTCCATAGTTTTGAACTCTTTTTGGCCTGTAGTAGCTGGTCGGGGGAAGTCTGTGTGCCTTGTAATATAGGGGAGGGCCGATGGTGGTTAAGTAGTGCTGAACTCTATGACATAGAGAGACTAATTGGAAATCTGGTCTAAGTAGTTCAGGAAACTCTGCTAATAAGTTTGCAAAGTCATTGGTGGTGAGTGTTTCCATACGTAGCAGTTTTGCCAGCCAATGACTTGAAGAAAGTGAGCATGTGTGGAATGTGGTGGCATGGACCAAATGGCATACTTTTACAGCTACCAACAAGTCGTGCCCTCAGGAAGTCTGCTCCCACAATGGGCTGTCTTACGGCCACTAGCGTGAAAGTCCAGCGGTAAGGTGTGTCGCCTAATACCAGTTGTTTTGATTTGGTACCATAACTGCTAATTGTAATGCCATTGGTGGCACACAAGTTGGCTTGAGGCACTTGAGATTCCTCCTCATAAGAGGATGGGGGGAAGATAATGAGCTGAGCTCTGGTGTCGACTAACGGTTTGTATCCTGTGCGCTGATCAGTGCCATATAACAGGTCAGTCTGGTCGCTAACGCTGAGTTCATCAGTGGCATTTGCCATTATAGCTTCTCTGGGAGTCAACCACGTAACTGCATGGTGGCACACAGCGGCGTGCATTCCTGGCCCACTTTCTGTGGTAGAAACACCATTCACTGTTCTCCAATGGCTTTTTCTTCCTCGGTAGCTTGTGGAGTGCCGTAGAACTAGAGGCTGCATTGACTTGACCATCCACGGTGACCTGTTGAAACTTTGCCATGGAAGGCTGAGATACTCTGTGAAGTCTGTCTCCCTCCTTCGCCATTTCCTTTGGTTTGGAGAAGTCAGCAGAAGAGAACAGCAGGGCGATGTCATGAGAGAGCTGTTCTAAGAAGGCTGCCTTGAACATTAAGCAGTTGAAATGGCCTTCTGCTAATGTAAACATGTTATTCATCAGTTCTGACAGCCTTCTGTCCCACAGTTCATCGAGGTGGAGAAAGCATGTGCAGCTTTCCAGGTCAGACATGCCGAAATTTGTGAGGAGGTGTGCCCTAATAGCACTGTATTGATCCTCCTTGGGTGGGTTGTTGATAAAATCATCTATCTTGGCAGCAGAATTTTCATCTAATGAGGCAACGACATGCCAGAATTTGGTGGCTTCATTTGTTATGTTCCTAATGTGGAGGAGCCATGGGCGTGGTCTGTGAGGCCAGCCACAGCATACAGCGCAGTGGTGGCATCCATTCTGCAGGCTTTCTCACTATGTTTCACTGTTGGGGCTCAAAAGATGTTGAGCATCCGTCGGGGTCACCACTTTAGTGAGACTAACTGCAAAGCTCAAGGAACACAGAGAAGAGTCAACTAGCAATTGTGTTTATTTTAAACAATCGCGCACCTCATAAAGGGGAGTGATGTCTGCGCGCTTCATAAAGGGAAGTGATGTCAGTGCGCCTCATAAAGGGGAGTGAAGTTAGCGTGCTGCAGAGTCATTGTCTCTCTGGCAACAGGCTAGCTTGGAAGCAATGTGCTCCATCAACCCACGCAGGTCTGAAAACGTGGGCTTCTCCTAGGCAAAGAAGGGAGTCTGCACCATTCAGTGCTGGTCACTCGGTGTGGCGATTCTGTCTGTCCAGCTGTGCGGCTGCTTGGTCCGCCACCAGAGATTAGTGAAGTTTAGGGAGTGATTTTGTGTTTCTTCACTTGTAAAGCTTTAATGTATTTTTGATTATGGCTGCCTTTGCCTGAACAGCAAGAATAGTATTCTTCCCAATTATTGTAACTACATTGGGTGCCACACTCACTCACTGTAATACTGTCTCATTATTACATCAAATGTTGATTCTCAGGCACAAGAATGAACCCAATGCACTGAATTATAATTTGGCCATGAATACTGAGGCCATTTATTCTCCAGAAGAAACCATCAACATCCTGACCCAAGGAGGAAAGAACTACATTATCATTGTGCTTTTCATGGACTCTAAGATTTGAAGAACATTGGCAGTAATGTCTGCTGTCATGTAGCCAACTGGGACGTCAATGAGATCAAATCAATCCACCACAATCTGCATTGTGGAAAAACCTAGATACATTTTTCTTTCCATATCGTGTTGACTTAGGGATAATATTTTAACTTAAACAAAGGGAAAAATTCCTCTATTGTAAAATAATGAATTTACATTTAACCGAGAGTAGAAATTAGCTTGCCTTAACAATTTATCTGTAAGGTGCCAGCTCTGTCTTTGTGATGTTCACTTGGTGCTGCACTGGACATTCGGCCTGCATACATGTGCTCATGTCTCCAGAATAGGATTTGAACTGACAGTGTTCTGACTCAGAGGGTACTATCTTATGAGCTAGTCTTATACTGAAGTGCATCAGAAACATTGCTGCTGGCTGTGTTATGTCTCTGTGTACTTGGGTGGCTTTTTAATAACTTAGAGGTCCAAGATTCAAATAACAAAAGGGACTTTACTTACTGATACCTTCCACCATCTCAAGAAACTGTTTACACACACTCTATACATATGCCCCACAGTGGTGCATTACAGTTACTACAGTCAGAAGAGTGTATTCTTACAAAATAGTTCTCAATATCCTGACTATATAACAAATCCACAGAACCACCCTGCAATGGAGGCGCTACCACTGATGTAGACCTGGGTGAGTAATGAATGGGGTCCAACACTTCTCCACAAGGTCCTACTGCCCAGCTTTAATGCCAACTGCTCTGTACAGACTTTAAGTGGCCTGTGTATCTGTATGCAGTTCTGGTCTCCAAATTATAGGAAGGATATCAATAAGGTAGAGAGGCTGTAGAGAAGATTTACTAAAATGTTGCCTGGATTACAGTATCTAGAATACAAAGAATGATTGATTAGTCTGGGTCTTTATTAATTGGAGCATAGAAGGTTCAGGGTGGATTTGATAGAGGTATTTAAAATTATGAGGGGGATAGACAGAGTAGATGTGAATAGGCTCTTCCCCTTGAAGGTAGGTGAGATTGGAATGAGGGGTCATAAGTTAAGGTTTAGGGGGAAAATGTTTAGAAGTAACATGAGAGGAAACATCTTCTCTCAGAGAGTGGTGGCTGAGTGGAATGACCTTCCAGAAGAGGTGGTTGCAGCAGGGTCAATTTTGTCATTTAAGAGAAGGTTGGATAAGTGCATGGATGTAAGGAGATTGGAGGGTTATGGACAGGGAGCAGGTAGGTGGGACTAGAACAGATCACTTGAATTGGTACGGACTGGAGAGACCGAGATGGCCTATTTCCGTAGTGTTATATGGTTATATGGTAAAAAGAGCCGACGGTGTTTTTAAAAAAATCCTGCAACCACAGAGTCTATGCCCATGATGGTGGCCCCCATGGTGGACAGTATATCATGAGGGTTTGCATACTCCAGAAGTGCAGTGGACTGACATTTAGTAGAAAACATGGTGAGTACCCCCTCCAACACCCACCCCATTGAGAAGGAGGAGCATGGGAGAGGACCTTCAGGGGAAGGTGACTACGACAGTGGGCCAAAGAGTGGATCAGTGGGTGAACGACTCACACAGGCTGTGGGCAGTTGGCTCATGGGGGCCAGATATTGGAACTGGGATTTAAGAGTGTGGTGAGGGCAAGAAGGACCCCTGAAGGCTTCCTGATCGTATCGGAGATTCAGATCTGGAGCTCGGGTTGCCAGTGATTTAAACTGGAGTCTGTGTGGCTGCAGATGCTGTGGGAGCACTGGACACAAAACCACAGAAACTCTGTATCTGAAGGGACTCTCTTTTGCTACTCTTTCTCCTGAACATGAAATGTTCATGGTGATTCTTTGAGCATAACATGTATATTACATTTTTAATGTATTATTACGTGACAATAAAAGGAGCCTTTGATACTCTGAACACCCATACAGAGAATCACGGTCTGAGGATGGAAAAATGGGGAGTGATGGAGAAATTTGAAAAAAATAAGCTGTTTACAAAGCAATGAGATGTTGCAAACAATCCGTCCTTCCTGAAACATTTATTCTATTCTTCAATAATCTGTTTACATTCAGGCAGTGAACAGTCCACATTCCTATTGTTTTTTACCTACACCCTTGTCTTACTTCACTGAGCAGAAGCCCCCTTTTTGCAAACCTTCTCACTTTCTGGCCCAGATTAAACTACAGTGCGAGTCTGCAGATGTTGGTACCTTTAGTTGCCTTCATAGTACAGTGAATGCAGAACTCAAGAGAGAAGCATTCACTAAGACTCCAGCTAATGGTCCATTCAATCTAATTTTTGTACAATATGTGAAGACAGATGGGCATTCTAACTATTTTTTTAATATTTATATTTTCACACACGCTTGTACAGCCATATGCAGTTTCATGCCAACAATGGCAGTTCACATTCAAATATACATACATTCATTTTCTTTATGACTATATATACAAGCTCATGTCTCTACCAACCACCTCCCCCCACACAAAATAAGACAACTCACTCAAACTTCAACCAACAACAACAAAACTTTAACAGCAGGAAAATGAATAATAAGCGGCAGAGATTTTCGCAGCTCAGTGGGCGGCCTCTGGGCTGATAATTCATTCTTGATCGGGATCAGTGCGAGGGAGAGGGAAACCAAGGAACGGGGAAACCAATCACTGCCATGTGCCTACGTAGTGCATGTATGGCTGCCAAATCTTTCAAAAGGTACCATATTTGTTTATCAGGTTATAAGTAATTTTCTCCAGGAGAACACAGCTCTGCATTTCCTTGTTCCATCGTTCGATACTAAGACTAGATTCACACTTCCAAGTCACTGCAATGCACTTCCTGGCCATTGTCAATGCGATTAACACAAATTGGATTTGAAATTTGGACAGCTTCATTGTAAGCCTTATGTCCAATATTTTTCCCAACAGGAACAACTCTGGGCCTGTGGGAATCGTTTACCTATGATTTTCTCCAGGACTTGGCCTAGATCTGCCCAAAAGGGCCTCACCTTGGCACATAACCAGTTGCCATGCTGCATCTGAAACATTGGTCCGAGAGTTTTGGTTTTGACCTGTTTATTTTTTTGCGGCATTAGATACAGCTGGTGCAAGAAATTATATTGCACCAACCTGTACCTTGCATTGATGACCTTGGTCATACTATCCCAGCATAAGTCAGACCAGCATCCCTCATCAATTACAATACCCAAGTCCAACTCTTTCTCTCAATCTACGGAGGCCCGGTTTGGGTCCGTCTGACTGGAGCAGGAAGTACATTGCAGAAATTAATTTCTTTCCTCTTCCCCTTTGAATCAAGGTCTCTATGTTACTGCACTGAGGTAGTGTCATCCCAAATACATCCCGTAAAAAAGATCTTATTTGAAGATAGCAGTGGAATGTCTGATTTGGCAAATCATATTTATTTTTGATTTGCTCAAATGACATGAATTGCCCCTGCTCGTAATAGTGCTCTATGCATCTGATGCCATTACAGTGCTAGGTGTCTAGGATCCTGTTACCTACCATTAATGGTATTAATTTATTAGGAGTCAGGGATGTTTTTAGGGACAGCCACACTTTGATGTTCAGGTATTGGTTAATTTTGTTCCAGATATTAATCACTTGTTGTAATATGGGGCTGCCCTTCTTTGCTGAGTGCAATTTAGTGTCCCATTTATAAATAAAGTCTTCTGCCAACCTCTTGCCCACCAGGTGCAGATCAATTTGTGTCCAAGATGGTACACCTCCTCCCCAGAAGAGAGCCAATGTATCTTAACTGGGCTGCCCAATAATATTTTTTAAAGTCTAGTATCCTCAATCCGCCCAGACTATAGTCCCATGTTAATTTTTCCATAGAGACCCTTGCCACCTTAGCATTCCAGAGAAGCACTCTGATCTTGTGTAGCAGCTGTTTGAAGAAATCCCGGGGCAATGGCACAGGCATTGTCTGAAATAGATGCTGGAATCTTGGTAACACATTCATTTTGAAGCAGTTAACCCTGCCCACTAATCTTAGGGGCAGGGAGATCCATCTATTGAAATCCTCCTCGACTCTCTCTAGCAAGGGGGCTTAATTTAACTTGAATGAATTGTTCACGTTGCCATTAATATTATCTCCTAGGAATTTGAACCTCTCCTGTGGCCACTTTAAATTGCTATTTTCTTTAAGTTGGCTCTAATTCCCCTCGGTGAGTGGCATCACCTCACTTTTTCCCCAATTGATCTTATACCCAGAGAGTTTCCCTTAGCCCTCCAATACCACATGCAGTTGAGGCAAAGAAGTCGCAGGGTCTGTCATCAGCAAATGAGTTGATTTTGTGCTCCTCCTGGCCCACTCTATAACCTTTAATGTCTGGATCCTGGCGAATGACCTCAGCCAGTGGTTCCATTGCTAGCAAAAAGAGAGCCGATGATAGTGGGCACCCTTGTCTACTAGATCTGTAAAGTGAGAAAGCTGAAAAGATTTGTCCATTGGTCATAACCTTTGCTCTGGGCACATGATATTGCACCTTAATCCATTTTTGAAAAGTTGGCCCTTACCCTACCTTCTTCAGCACTTTAAAAATTCACACTCCTGTCTATCAAAAGCCTTCTCTGCATCTAAGGAAATAGCCAATCCCTTTTCATTTCTGATTTATGCCAAATGTATTACACTCAACAGTCTGCCAATGTTATCCACTGCTTGCCTCTCCTGCACAAAGCCTTCCTGGTCTTTGTTTACTAATTTTGGTAAATGCAATGCCAATATGTTTGTCAGGGCCTTTGCAAGGATTCATCAGGGAAATTGGTTTATAAGGAGGCAGCAAAGGTGAATCTTTATCCTTCTTTAAGATTGTCATAACAATTACCATTGTGAAAGATTCTGAGAGGGTCTGTGTTTCCTTTGCCTGGTCCATTACCTCCATATACAGAGGCATTAGTAAATCCTTAAATTCTTGATAGAACTCAAGTGGGACTCTGACTTCCCCCAGAGACTTGCCAGCTTGTAGCACACTCAATGGTTTTCCCAGTTCTTCCTCTGTAAGAGGAAGGTCTAGTCCCTTCTGCTCCTCCAGGCTTAAATTTGGGAGATCTAACCTGGCCAGAAACTCGTCCATTAGATTAGAATCCCCAGTCAATGCAGATTTATACAGTCCTTCATAAAATTCTCTAGTCTCATTAATTTCCTTTGGTTTATACGAGACCTGGCTATTTCCTGTTTGTATTGCACTGAATGTTCTAGAGGTTTGTTCTGCCCTTAACTGCCAGGTAAGGACCTTGTGAGCTCTTTTCCCCCAATTCATAATACTTTTGCCTCGACTCACAGGGGCCTTCTCCATACTAAACATCTGAAGAGTATTATATTCTAATTTCTTGTTTATAAGTGCTCTATAGTGGTCTTTCCACATAAAGAAATCTCTTGGTGCCTGCCACATTGACCACCGCCAGTGGGCTGATATCGCCTTCAACCGTGCATCTTGGCGCCTCACAGTTCGGCGGGCAGCAACCTCCTTTGAAGAAGACCGCAGAGCCCACCTCACTGACAAAAGACAAAGGAGAAAAAACCCAACACCCAACCCCAACCAACCAATTTTCCCTTGCAACCGCTGCAACCGTGCCTGCCTGTCCCGCATCGGACTTGTCAGTCACCAACGAGCCTGCAGCAGACGTGGACATACCCCTCCATAAATCTTCGTCCGCAAAGCCAAGCCAAAGAAGAAAGATAGTGGTCTTATATTCATGAGGATTTTTTTTTCTCTTTTGTCCTATATTTTGGATTTAAAATGCTTTTTTCTGGTCAAGGTCTGGGAGCTCTTAGGATCGACACCCCTCCTAGACTCTCACCATGACGTGACCCTCCCGGCATTATAACTGTTTATCAATATATTGCATTTATTTCTTTCAAAATATTTGATTGCCAGAATTTTCAAACTATATTCTTTTTTTCTATTGAAAAAGAAAAAAAAATCTCTTGGTGGTTTCACAAAAATTAAAAAAATTAACAAATAAAGGTTAACATTTTTATTTTATATAAATTATATATTATATATATATACACACACACACACACACACACACATACACACACACACACACTTTTTTTAATGTATTTTCTGTCGCCATATAGTGCAATGGAGGGGGGACAGAGTTATACTGTTTTGAAGTTTTATTTATTTTTATACGCGTATGTGATATTGTATTTTCAGTTTTGTTCTCTTTTCTTCATTGTTCTGTATTTATTATTTAAAAAATTAGCAATTAGAAATCTTATGAACACGTGTTGTGTTTAGTTTCTGTTTTATCCAAATGTTCAGCATGTTTTCCACTTTGATCTTTCTCACTGCTTCCTCCAGGAGAATCCATAAACTGGCTTCCAAGTAAAAGAACTACAAGCATTATTACAGTAATTTGCCACTTTTGTTTGGGCAATTAATTAAAATACAGAAAAAAATGGTAACAATGAGCCAAAACAAATGATTATGTGGAAGCTCTCTCATCCATTAAACCTAATTTACTGTACAATTCAAATGTTTTCTGCTAAGGTGCCTCAGGGAGTTCCTTATATTCTACAGCTAAGTGGAAAAGCAGTGTATGTGCTCTTTTTCCTATTTTGGTTGTATGGCACAATATGCTGCATTGAATATTATCACCTTGGATCTTATTTGGATAAATTGTTAAACTTATCAACTTGTAAAATATAATAACTGGAGGAGGGAAATTAGAGGCAGTTAGAAGCAGGAATAAGCCTCTCCAGCCCTTGGTAACCCAGGATTTGAGATGAGGCCATTGTTCAGAACTGTAGGAGGCCACACTGTAATCCTGGTTCACTCTCACCTTCTCACTCTGCAACAACTCAATTTTCTCATATTTTGTTATTCAGATTCTGTGCTATCTTGGAGTATTTACATTATCTCTATTGCTGCACTTACTACCTTGCAGTTCACTTTCTCTCACATAGTCATCAACTTCCTTTGGTTGTCTGACCACACTCCAGCGCCAACCCTGACTCAGTTGACAGAAGCCAGCACATATTTGAGATAGCAAAGGAGACCAGAGCACCTGGTGGAAACCCAGTCACAGGAAATTGTGCAAACTCTGCACATATAACATCCAGATGGAACTGGGGCCATTGGAGCTCTGAGGTAGAAGTACCACAAGCTATTGCTACTCTGCCATTGTCCATCCAAATTGGTAATGAATGGGAGAATCTCATTCTGCTAAGGTGCCTCAGGGAGTTCCTTATAATCTACAGCTAATTTTTCACTCCATCATAGTTTGTTTTTCCCCAAGTGATTATAAATATATGACACAATAATGTGTTACCCTGTGATACAGGAAAAACTATGACACTAAGCAAATAGTATTATTCAGTGCTCTGACTAGATGTTTCGGATAATTCATCAGTGACTCAGGAAAAACAAATGAGTTGTGGTTCAAATGCTCTGAGAAACTGGAAAACACTGAGTGAAGTGGAAGTGAAGCCCAGATTTGAAGAAGTGGTGTATGAAGTTGCATCCAGGGTGCATCCATTTACTAACTTTCCCCTACTCTGTCACGTGTTTCCACTACAGCAAACTACACAAATTAGCTATGTGTCTATATTTTCTTGAATCTGCTTGGAGAGGTCTTATTGGCACGACAACTCAGAAAATGTTTCTGAATTCATTCAAACATCAAATTGCCATTCACATTCATTCATATCACAAACAGTGCACAAAATACCTGTGGAGAATGAGTGTTATTTAGTTTATTTATATATTATTTCACTAAACAAGTTGTTCATAGAATCTTCATGTAATTAAGTTACATAGAATACACATCAAAGAATTGATCCATTTTATCCTCTACCCTCTTCTTTAAACCTATTATCATGACTTATTTTAAAGCTTTTGAATGATTCCAGAAATTTTGTACTTATACATACAGTGGTTTGTCACAAGGTACATGCTTGTCTGTTTGGGTGCACCCATTGGCCGACTGTGCTTGTGGCTCCACCCACAGGCTCCAGAATGTTCAACAGCTTCCTGCCAAGTGTAGAACAGTCAAGCAACATGGATGTGCGATTGTTCCAAAGCTTATAAAAGCCTGTCAGTTTGTTCAACTTCAATCTTTTGGAGTTATTGATGATGCATCATACCAACCTGAATAATCTTTTAAGTACAATTTTTATCTTGGACCATAAGATTATAGGAGCAGAGGTAGGCTATTATTGCCCATCAAATATTATCAATTAATTTAAAGTAGCTCACCATATATTTACCTACCAGTATTTAAATGTCCTTTTCTATTAGTCATAATTTACTTTCAAATTAGCTTTTCATCTTCATTGAATATCCTGTTTATATCTTGCCATTCAATGCCAAAGAATAAAAAAAATCCTAAACACCAGGTAGAGCTCTATGGCCTCTATTCTGTGTTGCTGTATTCAAGAGAGTAATAATTTCACTAAGTTTCCAGTTGGAAACACATTTCTGAAGATCACACGAGGGAAATGATAAATAGAAAGCCCCTGATATTTAGTCCATTTTGAATGAAAGCAGCAATTTTACTAAACAGTACAACAGTAAGTTAGTATATTTTCAGCTGCTTTTTAGTGAAATAATTATTGCTGGACTTTTTCAATAGTTTTTAAGACTGGATTACTGGACCTTGTCTTTGCTGGAGTTGTTCATGGACTCAACTCATCCACAAATGCTCATGGCTCGGTATGGCATGACTGGAGAGATTTGATTGGATGTGTTGGCTGTGGGATGGCTTAGCTCTGTCAATTGCAGGATGCTTTTCTTCATTAAATTTCTCAGTCCTGTTTTCTAAATTTACCAAGTTGAGGTATTGAGCAGGTGGTAGAGCTGCCTTTGATGTGTCAGCGGTGAGGCTTCAGCGAAGCGGCCTCCAGCGGGTTGGCAGTGAGGCTTTTGTGAGGTGGCCTTCGGCAGGTGGGCAGGTTGGCGTTGAGACATTGGCGAGGTGAGGTGTCCTTTGGCGGATTGGCAGTGAGACTTTGATGAAGCGGCCTTCAGATCGATATCCATTACCTAGGAATAGGTAATGGAGTCAGCTAAGGAAGTGGATTGTTCTGATTGCAGGATATGGTAAATGTGGGACAGCACAAATGTCCCTGAAGACTACACCTCCAAAAGGTGCATCCAGCAGCAGCTCCTGATAAACCTAGTTAGGGAACTGGATCTGGAGCTGGATGAACTCTGAATCATTCGAGAAGGTGACAGAGAGGAGTTTCAGGGAAACAGTCACCCCAAAAGTCAGGAGACAGGTAGCTGAGTGACTGTCAGAAGAGAGAAGGGAAATAGACAGAGAGAGCAGAGCTCCCCTGTGGACATTCCCATCAACAATAAATATACTGTTGTTTGGGGCAACCTACCAGGGACAAGTTGTAGTGGTTAAATCTCTGGCATCAAGACTGTATCCTCATCTCAGAAAGGAAGGAGGGAAAATAGGAGATCAGTAGTGATAGGGGATTCAATGATAGTTAGGGTGACAGATAAGAGGTTCTGTGGGAGAGATCAAGAATCCTGGATGGCCTGTTGCCTCCCTGGTGCCAGAGCCTGCAATATCTCACATTGAGTTCTTGGGTATTCTCAGGAGGGAGGGTGAGCAGCAGATGTTGTGGTCCATGTAGGGACCAATGACATGGGTAGGAAGGGTGAGAAAGTCTTGCAAAGAGAGATTAGGGAGTTAGTTGCAAGGTTGAAGGACAAGACCTCCATGGTTGCCATCTCAGGAGTGCTACCTGTGCCATGTGCTAGTAAGGCTAGAAATAGGAAGTTAATGCAATTAAACCCACCAGAGTAGGTGGAGGAGGATAAAGGTCATGTGACTACTGCATGTATAGACAGAAATCAAAGGTTTGTAAATGATAGAAATGTTCTCAGGTGTATTTATTTCAATACAAGGAGTATTGTCGGAAAGGCAGACAAGCTTAGGTGTGGATTAAATAGTAAGGGACAAAACATTATTGCTATTAATGAGACTTGTTTGTAGGAGGGGCAGGACTGACACTTTAATGTCCTGTGGTTCCATTGCATCAGAAGAGATAGAGGGGAAGTGATGAAAGGGGGAGGAGTGGCATTGCTAGTCAGAGAAAATATCACAGCTGTGCTGAGACAGGATAGTCCAGAGGCCCTGTCTACAGAGGCCATATGGATGGAGCTGAGGAATGGAAAAAGCATGACCACTCTGATAGGGTTGTATTGTAGACCAGCCAATAGAGAGAATTGCTGGAGCAAATCTGTAGAGAGATAGCAGACCGATGTAAGAAATAGAAAGTTGTGATTGTCAGAGATTTTAACTTTCTACATATTAATTGTGATTCTCATACTGTAAAAAGGGCTGGATGGCTTGGAGTTTGTCAAATTTGTTCAGGAAAGTTTTCTAAATCAATATATAGAAGTACCAATGAGAGAGGATGCAGTACTTAATCTCCTATTAGGGAACCAGACAGATCATGAAACAGAAGTATGTGTAGGCGAACATTTTGGGACCAGTGACTATAATGTCATTAGTTTCAAGATAATTATGCACAAGGATGGGTCTGGGCCCTGATGATATTTTAAATTGAAGAAAGTCCATTTTGTGGAAATCAGAAAGGATCTAGGAAGAGTGGGTTGGGATAAATGGTTTTCTGGCAAGGATGTGTTCAGTAAGTGGAAGGCTTTCAAAAGGTGAAATTTTGAGAGTACAGAGTTTGCACATTCCTGCCAGGATTAAAGGCAAATTTAACAACCATAGGGAACCTTGGTTTTCAAGGGATATTAGCAATCTGGGTAAAAGGGAATAGAGAGGTATAGGCAACAAGGAGCTAATGAGGTGCCTGAAGAGTATAGAAAATGTAAGAAAATACTTAAGGAAATCACGAAGGCAAAAAGAAGACATGAGGTTTCTTTGGTAGATAATGTGAAGGTAAACCTGAAGGGTTTCAGAATATTAAGAGTTGGTAAGGGACAAAATTGGTCCCCTAGAAGATCAGAGTTGTGTGAAACCTCACAAGATGGACAAGATCTTAAACAGATTTTTTTGCATCAGTATTTATTCAAGAAACTGGTGGAGTGTATAAGGAAGGAAGGGAAACAAGCAGTAGTGGCATGGAACATATAAAGATTAAGGAGGAGGAAGTGTTTGCTGTCTTAGAACAAATAAAGGTGGATAAATCCCCCAGGTCTGACATGATATTCCCTTGGACCTTGAGGGAGATTAGTATAGAAATTGCAGACACCCTGGCAGAAATATTTAAAATGTCCTTAGCCATAGGTGAGGTTCCTGGAGGATTGGATGGTAGCTCATGTTGTTCCATTGTTTAAAAAAGACTCCAAAGGTAAACCAGGAAATTACAGGCTGGTGAGCCTGACATTTATTGGAGGGTGTTCTGAGAGATTGGATATATAAGTATTTGGACTGCCAAGGGCTGATAGTCAGCGTGGCTTTTTGCAAGGTAGGTCATGTATAATTAATCTTAGAGAGTTTTTCAAGGAGGTTACCAAGAAAGTAGATGAAGGAAAGGCCGTAGATATTGTCTACATGGACTTTAGTAAAGCCTTTGACAAGGTCCCAAATGGGAGGTTAGTTCAGAAGGTTCAGACACTAGGGATCCATGGAGAGGTTATAAACTGGATTTGAAATTGGCTGAACAGGAGAAGACAGAGAGTGGTAGTGGACAATTGCTTCTCAGACTGGAGGCCTGTGATTATTGGTGTGCCTCAGGGATCTGCGCTGGGACCATTGTTGTTTGTTGACTATATCAATGATCTGAATGAGAATGTGGGAAATTGGATCAGCCAGTTTGGAAACAAAACTATGATTGGAGGTGTTGCAGACAGCGATGAAAGCTTTTGAAGCTTGCAGAGGGATCTGGACCAACTTGAAAAATGAACCAGAAAATGGCATATGGAATTTAATTTAGACAGGTGTATGGTTTGCATTTTGGAAGGACAAACCAAGGTACGAGATATATAGTAAATGGTAGGGCATTGAGTAGTGTGGAGGAACAAAGGGATCTGAGAATACAGATACATAATTCACTGAAAGTGGCATCACAGGTAGACAGAGTTGTAAAGAAAGCTTTTGGCATCTTGGCCTTCATAACTCAAAGTATTAAGTACAGGAGTTGGGATGTTATGGCAAGGTTGTACAAGACATTGATGAGACCAAATTTGGAGCTTTGGGTACAGTTCTGGTCACCAAATTACAGAAGGATATAAGTAAGATCGAAAATGTGGAGAAAAGATATACAGGTACTAGGATGTTGCTGGGTTTTCATAGATGATTTACAGGGAAAGATTAAACAGGTTAGGATTTTATTTCTTGGAGTGCAGAAGAATAAGGGGAGATTTGATAGAGGTTTACAAAATTATGAGGGGAATAAACAGAATAAATCAAGTCAGCTCTTTCCACTTAGATTAGGAGAGATAAATACATGGCTTTAGGGTGAAAGGTGAAAGGTTTAAGGGGAACATTAGAAGGAACTTCTTCATTCAGGGTGGTGGGAGTTTGGAACGAGCTGCCATCTGACGTGGTAAATGCTGGCTCACTCTTAAGTTTTAAGAATATATTGGATAGATACATGGATGGGAATGGTGTGATGTGGAGGGTTATGGAATGGATGCAGGTCAGTGGGACTAGAAGAATGATGTTTCAGCACAGACTAGTGGAGCTGAATCGCTTGTTTTCTGTGCTGTAGAACTATAGTAGAATTATGGTTCGATGACACCTGTTTCAGGTAAGCCTGGTGCCACAGCTAGCATGCTCTTCTACAATTCCTATTGAATCAGTGTTGATCCATTAGTTTAATGCTAATGGAGGGAAATGAGCCAAACTGAGCTATGGGATTATACGTTGTTGCAGATTAAAATTTATTACTGCTAACTTTAACTTAAAAGAGAATGAAATATTTGTATTTCAATGTATTTTTAAGGTATATAGGGAACTTGTTTTCTTCCTTTGCAAGCAAAGAGCAGCAGTGGAAAGAAATGTCAATATTTTATTGCCCATCTGAGTATGCCTTCTAAGGTAAAACAAGAAGCTTAATGATCAGAAAAAAAATGCCCACACTATATTGTGGAAATCTGATATAGGCAGTATCCTGCCTTTTATAGAAGTTTGAAAAACCTTCATTCTGATGAATTTCATGAAAGGAAAAGTGAATAGGTTATGCATTATACATATGACAATTCAGTGTAAGATGAAGCGAGAATATGCTAATAACAAGTATTATGGTACAGCTTTTACATTCTCAGCTTTACTTTAGTACACATAAGGTGTCAAGTGTTATTAATTAGTGGATGAAAGTTTCCTGTGTTGTCATCACATTTTAAATTTTATGTCTCTAGAGTTGCTATAAATATCATTGTATAATGGTTAAAATATTAGACTATCAACGGCTTGGACTGATGTTTCAGGGAAAATAGTGGCAGCTGTATAAATCACATCTGGGGAAATAAATAAATCTGGAATTTGGAATTAAAAGGCCACTGAGTGTGAAGCCACAAAATCCAGCTTGTTCAACAATGTTGTTAAGGTGCCAGGTTTGTTTTTTCCCTGGCCTATAATATTTTGAAATTATGCTCTGCAGGGATCAGTGTTGTTTGTGATTATAGCATATATTCCAAGAGTACTGGCCACCGTGACAGAGGTGCACCAAAGAAGAGGTACAAAGACTGCCTAAAGAAATCTCTTGGTGCCTGCCACATTGACCACCGCCAGTGGGCTGATATCACCTCAAACCGTGCATCTTGGCGCCTCACAGTTCGGCGGGTAGCAACCTCCTTTGAAGAAGACCGCAGGGCCCACCTCACTGACAAAAGACAAAGGAGGAAAAACCCAACACCCAACCCCAACCAACCAATTTTCCCCTGCAACCGCTGCAACCGTGTCTGCCTGTCCCGCATCGGACTTGTCAGCCACAAATGAGCCTGCAGATGACGTGGACATTTACCCCTCCATAAATCTTCCTCCGCGAAGCCAAGCCAAAGAGAAGATTTCAGGGAATAGCTAATAACTAACTTAATGGATTAGGTTTGGCATCTCCTAATGGCCTGATTGTAAGGATACGAGATGTCCTTTCCTAATGAGAATAAAACATGTTTACTGTGGTCTCCCTACAACACTATAGTTTATCCAAGATCTATCTGAACAAAATTTGAGAGGTACAGTTGTTGGAATTTGAACTCACTTCATTTGTATTCACACCAGTGAGAGAGACCTCCCAGTGGCCAAGCATTTCCGTTCTGCGTTGCACTCCCATACTCACATATCTGCCCATGGCCTCATGTATTATCCTACCAAGGCCACCCGTAAATTGGAGAAGTAACACCTGATCTTCCATCTGGGAACTCTCCAGCCAGATAGCATTAACATTGACTTTTCCAGTTTCTTCTAACCTGCTCTCTTTACTCCCTCCCTTCCCCTGCCCCTGTCAGCTCTCCACCCCCTTCCCTCTCTAGTCACCTCGCCATCCCTCCTCCCTTTGCTTGCTGCTGTGTTCTCCCTCCCTTCTCCAACTATTACCTCCTGTCTTTGCAACCACACCTCTCACCTTACCTTTTTATTCAGATGCCCATCGCTATTTTTCCATACCTGAAATGTCAGTTATGTATTTTTTATCTTTGCTACATAAAGGACACTGCTTGACCTGCTGAGTTTCTCTTGCATTGTGTTTTTATTTCTATCCACGGTGTCTGCAGACTTCCATGTTTTACTTGTGTCTGGAGTACTTGTCCTTGAAAGTAATAACTCTGCAGATGTATCCTTCTGAACCTAAAATGATATCGTTCTCTCAGGTTCAATTAGAATTACTTTGGGATCCTCTATGCTTCCTATGAATCAAATTCATGTACAGTCAGGAGGTCCTTAATTAAAAGAGTGAAAACAATTCAATAATACTTAATTGACTGTTAATTTCTAATGGAAGACTATGAAAGGCATTCCAAGTTTAAACTTTCCTTCCCATCTGAAACAGGCAAGCACCAAGACTACACTCATGTAAGTACCAAATAAAATGGAACTGGATGGGATGATGAATATAGCTCCTACTTTCTTTTGCTATGAAATCTGGTCTCTCAAATGTCACAGGTTTTAAGCACTTAGTTTCTTGAGAGATTTATGAAAAGTTCAATATCAGTCACATCTTTGATACCTTTGGAATGGCTATTAAGTGTGAAAAATAGATAACAGTACATCATAAATACTGTAATAACAACAGAATAAAGCCATTCTGTGCTGCACATTCAGTACCCTTTAGGGTAATGTTACTGTCTGAATAAGATGTTGTCGCCTGGAACTTTTAAGACATACACTATGAAGTAAAACAAAATAAAAGGTTATAAAACATATGACATATGACATCATGAATATAACCAATTATTTTTATCAGTGGTATTTAAAAATTAAAATCTGCCAATATTTCTTTGCAGAGTGCACACAAATGAGGAATGGCTTGAAATGGAATTTTAATCTCAAATATATGTTCAGTTTCTGACATATTGACTGAAATCCCTTACCAACACAACAATCAATTTGAATAACAAAGAATCAATGATCAGACAGATCCTATGAGCTCACATTACTCAAACACTTGTCAGTTTCCACTGCAAGTAAAATTTGTTTTTCAAATTACATTTCAATGGAGCAAATCTATTGCAACTCTCTGTGGAATAGAGGAGTTGAGGTTGTAGAGATGACCTTTGCATTCTATTGAGTAATAGAATAGTGACATAGATTTTCTTGCATTACGGGGTAACACATTCTAATTTCATGTATTTACATTTATTTAGTGAAAAACAAACTATGATGGAGTTAAATAATTCCTGAGATTCTCCCATTCACTACCAAATGGATAGACAATGGCAGAGTGAGAATAACAAATTGTGTTTCTACCTTACAGCTCCACTGACCAACACCCATTCTACCCAGTTCCATCTGGATGTTGTCCATCCAGAGTCCCTTTGTGACTCTCTTGTCCACTTCTCCCTTCCCATGAATAATCCCCTCTGTGCCTACCCTGTGACCATAAGAAATACTACACTTGCACCCAGACCTCTTCCTTCACTTCCATTCGGGGCCTTGTGAAACAACACTTCACTTGTAAGTCTGTAGGGGTCATTTACTGCATTTAATAGTCCTGATGTGGCCTTCTCTATATTGGGGAGACTGGATGCAGACTGGAGATCATTTCATTCATCACCTTCTCTCTGTTTGCTGCAACAGCTAACCATTTGAATTCCACACACCTTTGCACACTTGCATGTCTGTCCATGGTCTTATGCATGGCCAAACTGAGGCCACACACAAATTTAAGGAACAACACGTATTCTATCTTGGTAGTTTCCAACCACAGGGCATTAACACTGACCTCCTATTATTTCCCCCTCCCCCATATCTCTCTCTCTTTCCCTATCCCTTGTCTCTTTATCTCCAGGTCCCACCCCCTTCTTCTATCAGAGCTACATTTCTTAGCCCTCGACCCTCTCCTTTTAACACCTCAGCTTTTTTCTCCTACCCTCTCTCCTGTGTCCACCTATCTCCTCTTTACCTGTTATCTTTTGCTCCTCCCCTCTCCTCTTCTCCTTCCCCCCTTTTCCTTTTTTTGCTTATACCTGACAAAGGGCCCAGGCCTCAATCATTGGTTAATCCTTTACTTCCGAAAGATGCTGCATGAGTTTCTCCAGTGTGGAACAGGAACTGCTCTAACAAGCTGCAAAAGGAGGAGAATTCAACCCAAAACATTATGTAAATCATCCTCCACTCCATCACCTTCAACTATGTATGAAAGGCAACCAACACCTGAATAGCCATTCTCACACTGGACACACACTCTTCTCCATCTTTTAATTAAGGAGAAGGTATGAGAGTGCAAAATCATGCAAAAAGCATAAAGTCACCTTCTTCCTTGCATCTATCAGGCTCATGAATGAGCATCACATTGTTGCTCTTATGCTGTCCTTGCGATGTAATTGAACTTTTCATTGTAAATCTATGCTTTGCGTTTGCACTCTTACTCTTCTAATTTGTGTGGTTATATGCACGTCATGGTGGGGATCAAGTTCGAAGAGTTCAAAGAGTGACAGCCTGGACATGAGGTAGTATTAAACCATGAACTTTATTTACAACAGGAACCGATATACAACAGGAGACATGCACACCTGCAGGTAAACAATTTTTACAGTCATTCATATTAACCACTATGAATAACCTCAACTATAGAAACTTAAAACAAGCAATACCTTGCCACACTCTCCCTGACAAGCAGTCATGGTACTCAACTTAAAGAAGCTATTTACAAATTAGATCAGATGACCCACGATGGTTCCCTGTGAGATGCATGTGGAAGAAAGGCCCTACCCATCTACACACCTCACAATTTGTTAAGTCTCCAGCATAGTCTATGATCCCCAGTTTGGAGTGGCTTGTGTAGTTTTCTCAGCTGGAGAACAAGATCGGATTTTGCACCCTGGAGGTTGACCCAGCTACTGATTCATGTGACCAATTGTAATGTGAATTTAGGTGACAACCTTAAGGTGGTATCAGCTGTTGGCAGGTTTTATCTGGAAGCTTATCCAACAGGTTGGAATAGGAAACTGGTCCAAACAAAGGAATTTTCATGAGCTTGCACCTAGTGGATCATCTGTCCAGCCAAGCAGGAGATGGGTTGAAAATTATTTCTCCACATTATTCAAGGTTAGATCCACCCAAAGATGAGGCTGCTGCACTTCGGCATTCCCTGAAAGAGCAATTGAAGTAAGGCAGAAGTAGATAAATTCTTGGGAAAGAAGGGTTGAAAGATTATGATAGGTAAATATACAGGAATACAGAACTGAGGGAAGAATCAGATTCACTATGATTTTGTTGAGTGCTGGCAAAGACTGGACTTGTTCATTTCTGCTGCTAATTTGTATATTTGCAGTTATGTTCGCACATTCTGTAATCTTGTCACTTTAGCTTTATGCCAGCTGGTGCAACCCATTCTTTCCAATGGAGGTTTTGCCCATTGAAATAGTAAAAGAAAATAAATGGTTTATCCATTATTTTATTTTATTCAGTGTTGTTCTTAAATGAATTTACATTTAAATTCTTAAATGGAATAATTACTGGCACCTTCAAAATTTTAAATTATCCAATTGTAATTGAAATTATTCAAAATGTCTCGGATGATGTGAAACATTAGAGACAGTTTAAAAGCCTTGTAGCAGGTTGTTAAAGGGCCACCTGAATAACCTAAGGGTGGAACTTCAATCAGCATTGTCAATGAATACCAGTCTGCACTCTGCACCATTTATGCATTCTCAGACCTGCGGATGGCCACTTATATCCTGCCTCCGGGAAATCAGCTCACAGGAGGAAAACACTAAGTGTGGGCTTAGCAAAAAGCAAATTAAGACAATTTATCTTGGTTACCAGGCTCTGAATGCATTTAAGGTTTTTGAATTCATGTTACCATTACCTGTAGTTTCCTCTCCAAAGGGGATACCACCATGACTTGGAAATATATTGCTTGTCATTCATTATCTCTTGGCCCAAATCTTCAAACTAATTCTCCAACAACAAAAAGAGAGACTGAAATAGTTTCAGATACCTGAGCTCCACCATCTGAAGATAGTGTAGGGATGGATAATAAATGCCAGTCTTGTCAGTAATGCTGAGATTATATCCACAAATATTTTGAAAATAATCATTCTGAAATGTGAGATGCCTTGGGGTAAATTTACATTTAAGGGAGATTTTGATTTTCCACTGTGCTGCGAATATGCATTCATGGAAAGTGTGGATACTGTTCAGGGCTAAGATAGGATATTTCTTACAATAAAGTCATACAAGTTGGAATGAAAGGAGTGGAAGTGGCAATCTTTTCTGATCCTGAGGTAGTGATGGGTGATCAACTCTGAGCACGTACAAATGGAGAATAATTGTCTCTGAGAATCAGGGACAGCCATTTTTATTTGGGCAGTTGTGTATTTGGATGAAAGGATTAGCAGATGATTATAGAAGATTGTGCTAACAATCACGTTTCAAATCTGTAGAACAGAGAGGCATTGTGGTGATTGGAATGTGGTGGAATTCAGGCTTCCTTTACATTCTATATGAATGGTGTTGTAATCTCCAAGGGACAGCAAAGAAGAAAGTAACACCTGCAATAATGCTGGACCAAGCAGTCATTCACATTTTCTTCGGAGACTTTAGTGCAACTCTTTATTGCACAGAAGAACTGATACCAGAAATGTTTTAATTAAACTAGCTGTGAGATGGTGCAAAAATAATGTACATAACAAGTCAAATGAGAAAAAAAGTGTCTGTGTTTTGCATTTTGATATCTAAAATACATAACATGGTGAAATGCATCTTCACTGTTTTACAGTCTCAGACGCAACACATTTAAAGAATAATTTAATTTTCTAGAGGGGCATGATCTGTGCAGACAGGAGTGGATTGTGGAATTTGTTCTACTCTGTAGTGTGAAATGAACAGCAGAGATCAGGCAACTTCTTTTCCAATGCACACAATCTTCTTTTTTCCCTGAGGGCAATAACATATATAGAGGGAAAATGTTTAGAGGCATTAATTTGAGGCCAAATTAAATGTCTTTTAGAAAAAGATGAGCTAAGAAACCACAGACAGAACAGATTTTCTAAAGGTAAATAGTGTTGATAAATTTGACCAAGATGAAGACCTGAGTTTAGGACAAAATTGGAAGAATCTGTAGAGAGAGAGAAAAAGAGAGAGAAAGAGAGAGAGAGAAAGAGAGAGAGAGAGAGAGAAAGAGAAGGAGAGAGAGAGAGAAAGAGAGAGAGAAAGAAAGAGAAAGGGAGAGAGAGAAAGAGAGAGAAAGAGAGAGAAAGAGAGAGAAAAAGAGAGAGAAAGAGAGAGAGAAAGAGAGAGAGAGAGAGAAAAGAGAGAGAGAGCGAGAAGAGAGAGAGCGAGAGAGTGAGTCCCTTGGAGCAAGTCACAACATTGGTCTTTTGGATCTGTTATCCAAGCCATCAGTTGAGAAAAGCAAATGCTGTTCACATAATCTATACCAATGTGGAAACACACCACTTCTCTCCTTGCTATCCAGCTGGATAACATTAACATCTGTAATAAATGAAGCACCAAACATATCTCTGCAAGTTAAGCTGTACATTCATATTTATCAAAAGGAATTCTCAAGATAAATTCGGGAAAGGCATAATTTTATCTATCATTTTATCAAAGCCCGCTGTAGTGCAAGACAGGCACTTGGTCTCTCCCTGCATTATGGACCAACGACATCACTTTAGACAGAATTAATCTTTCTGACATCACACTGTCCATGTTTTGCATGACAATGGTCGTCCATGCTCCAAAGAAACTGTTAGTGTCAGCACAGAACAGTTTGAGAATTGTGGCTTTTTTTCTTTAAATTGCACTAAACATTTCTAATTGAATAATAGAATAATTGGCAAGACAAAAGATCTCTGATAAGTGATTATATAGAATAATGGGAAAATATGGGCCTGATAACAATACCACAACTGGACTGTTCCATGATATGCTTTGTCTAATATGTTTGTCTAATCAACAAACACCAATGTACTATTGTCAAGAAATTAGCTTCTTCACCTTTAGAAATACATGAAAATCCTTCAGTAAAAATAGATACTTATGATAGATATAGCTACCATTGGGCAATGTATATGACAGAGCTTTGAGGGTGGATCATATTTCACATTTAGATTTCAGATTCATTGTCAGAGTACATACATGACATCACATACAATCCTGAGATGCATTTTCCTGTGGGTGAGGCAGAATTGCCACTTAATGGTAGTGCAAAAAAAATTACACAATGTACACATGTAAACATATAAAGAAATGAAAACAAAGTGACTGCAAAATACAGAGAGGAAAAAAAATAAAGTTGTGGTTGTACACCACCGGCCTACTGCAGGGGGCAACCTCTGTACCTGCAGGAGAGTATGGGGGAACAGGACAACACCTGGCCGGCTGTCAATCAGCCGACCTGAATGGATCAAGCCCCACCCAGTCAGGTGTCAATCACCCTCTGGAATATAAGCCTGAGCCGGCCCTCCGAAGACTCCCTCAGAGTTTACAGTGGCACAGCCAGCCCTGCTCTGTGGAAGTCTTTGTCGATTTAAGCCTGTTGTACAGTCTCTTTGGTTTTGTGTGCTTGCTTCTATCTAACAGCACACCACAAAAGTACAAAAGTAAGAGTCTTCAAATTAATTCCTGATTGAGTTTGTTGTTGAGGAGTCTGCTCTTCCCAAACCTGCTAGTGTAAATCTTGTGGCACCTATACCTCTTTCCTGATGGTAGCAGTGAAAACAGAGCATGCGGTGGATAGTGTATATTCTTGATGACTGCTGCTGCTCTCAGATGGCAGTTTTCCCTTTAGATGTTATCAATGTTTTACATGTGATGTCCTGGGCTGTGTTGACTACTTTTGCGGGGGTTTATGCTCAGGTGCATTGGTGTCTCCATACCAGACCGTGGTGCAGCGTGTCAGCACACTTTTCACCATGCACCTGTAGAAATTTGCCATGATTTCTGATGTCATACCAAACCTCTGCAAACAAATGTGCTTTCTTCAAGACAGCATTGGTGTGTTGGGTCTGGGTATCCAGTCCTCTGAGATAGTGACTCCCAAGAACTTAAATTTGCTCACCACCAATAGTCATGGTGTCTAAAAAAATAAATGAATCTAAAAATATCAGTACCTAATTGCTCATGTGAAAAACAAAAGGCCGTGCAAACCTGATGTGTGAAGCTGGAATGTAAAAGCAAATTCTGAAGGTGGCTAACTACAAGAACCATGGCAGAATCCTTTGAGAACAAAACATGCTTTACTAGATTATTTTCAAAAGACAAACATTGTGAAGGTTGGGAGATAGAAGGAATCATCTCCCTTCAAAGCTACACCACTTATAAGACCATAGTGAATGCATCGTATAAAAAATGATGGCAGATATCCAGAGGACTGGGTACTTATTTGATTAAACACTTCCATTGAAATATGGATGGCTAGAGATGTATAATTTAACGGTTTAAAATCCATTTCCATTAATTTGTTCTTTGAATTCTAGAAAAATCATTAAATTCAAATGATGTATAAGAAGAGCTGAATTTGATTGCATTTTGGCATTAAAAAAAAAATCAGATGACATTTATTGCCATTTATCATGACACAGGTTGTACATCAGAATTTCCATACGATTGTGCAGTTTTAGAACAAAATGTTTAACTCCTTGTTTTTAATTTGCTTAGCTCTTCAAAATCCCAGCCTCACGTAGAGAAATGACACAAATTCATTGGTGGAACTTGAGGAAAAGTTCTTTAAGTTCTATTTGGAGGAACTCCACAAAAATTCTCATCATGAATTTGTATTTTAATTTCATGTCATAGTTATGTAAAAAGAATCTGCCATAAATATTAATTATTGGAAATGGTACTATTATAAAAAAGTAAAGCTTGAACTCCCCTCTAACCTCAGACTTTGTGGAATAAAATGACCTGTTCTAAGATGCTAAATATTCTCACATATGATAAGCTGAAAAGTATTAAAATGCATAACAAGCCATTAATCAAAAACAGCATTAAAACATGTCCTTTGGTCCACCAAGTCTGTGCTAACAATCTAACACTAACCCCCTTACCCTAATCCTACATTTGTTCCAATAATTTTAATTAATTCCACGTTTTTCTATCAACTCCCCTCACCTTACATCACTCATCTATACACTATGAGTAATTTAGCCTGACCAATTATCTTAACCTGCACATCTTTGGGATGTGAGCAGGAACATGAGCCCCCACAGGGAACCCAAGTATTTAAATGGAGAATGTGCAAACTCCACATAAATAGGACTTAAGTTCAGGAATGAATCGATTAATCAATTGGTCGTATAACAAGATGAAAATCAGCACCTAAACTCGGATTGCAATGAAAGTTAAGTGAAATGTGAATCACTATAAATCAATTTAAAACAATGGTTTTCAGGATATCATAGGAAAATGGTACTCAAATGGAAAGCACCATCTGAAATGTGAACAATATTGTAATTTCAGGACAGACGTCTTCCTGCTAGGTGACATAGGTGGGTTCATTGACGGGAGGTGCTCCTCACAATAGATGTGCAAGTTTGCATCGAGGGAAAAGGTTAGTTGTCCATTGGCTAGTGGGAAGCGTTACATGAAATGTAAAAATTTAACTTGGAAAATCAAAGATCATCACCTTGCAGTTGTAATTCTCAATTCATAATTCTGTTCAAAGTATTATATAAATGTGACCAGATTTATTTAGCTTCTGTAGCAATTCTTTCCAAAAAAGGCCATTGATGTAAAGGGACTTTTAAAAAATTTAATTTAATAGATTAAGAAATGGTCAAACCTCATTTGAGGTAGAAACAAAAGCCCAGGGGTGATTATGTGTTTAAACTATGTTGCCATGGGAAACAGCATCATTTTTAGCATTGGTAATGAATGAATTTGACAGTTTCATAGCTCTGCCAAAGAAAACACTGCAAAACGTCTAAGCAGATCCATATATGCACCTCATCAATACCAATTTGCTAATGTTTTGTCTCTGTTCATCACAATACCAAGCAGGAGCCCATCAGAACTGGACACAGAGTCTTCTACCTTCACTGCTTCATTCAGCAAGGGAAGAAAAGGCTGCAGTGGTAGAGAACCCCCAGTGCTGCTCCTGTGGGCTTAGCAGAGCTTGGTGCCATCAGAACTGCTTCACTCTCTCTACCAAACAAGAGTAGATTGATGAGGTTTTTGAAATAATATATGGGTTCAATAGGCTGGAAACAGAGACTTTGTCTTCCTGTGCAGGAAAAATGTGAGAAAAGCCTACTTGGGCTTGTCATTACCAATTTACCTGTGGCAGATACATCACTTAGCATTGATAAAAGTAACCACCATACCATCCTTGTGGAGGCAAAGTCCTGTCTTCAAACTAGCATCTCAATATTGGGTATTTGTTGGCATTGTGGACCAGAGGTAATAGCAGAAATGCACACTGCCATAATCAGTAAACTCATAGCCTGGCTCATCAGCTACTCTAACATTTCCATCAGGCCAGGAGATCAATCCTGGTTCAATAAGAAGAGCAGAAGCGTATGTCATGAAGAACAACAGGTGCAAGAGGTGCCAAGGTAGTAGAGCTGAAATTCAGGACAACAAGAGCCAAAAAAACAAGATAGGTAGAGACAAATTATCTCTCAAAGAGTGGATCAGATTTGACTAAATTTTCACATCTGTTCATGAGCATCAGTGGAAAAAAATGAAACACCTCATGGGAGGAGGATTCTCCAAGATATCCCCATACTCACAGATGGTGAGGCTTAGTATACGAGTGTTTAAGAGGAGAATGAAGCATTTACAATTGTAATCACCCTGAAGTACTGAATAGATGATCACTTGCTCTTACTGTCACATACATCAGTCTTTAGCTATTTCAATTCACTTCATAATTTGTCTCTTTGATCCACTTTCTGACCAAGGCTGCGATGTACTCTGGAACTGTCGTCCCGATGAAACCCAAACTGGCCCTTGAAGAGTAGGTTAGTGGTGTGCAAGTCCACTATTTAGCACCGTTGACAGCACCTTGAAACAATTGCAAGTACTTGGTACATCAAAGGCCACTGCACCAGATAATACCCCAGCTGTAAAAATGAAGGTCTGAATGACAGAACTAGATGCTCTTCTCGTCAAGCTGTTCTGCTACAGTTAAAACATTAACATTTATCTGGAAATGTTGCCTAATTAGGGCTACACAGTTAGTGTAGCAATGAGCACAATGTTATTGGAGAACCAGCGACTTGGGCTTGAATCTCCTGCTGTCTGTAGGGAGTTTGTACATTCTCCCGGTGACCATGTGGGATTCCTCCAGATTGGTTAAATGATTACAAGGGTGTAATTGGGTGGTAAAGTCTTGTGGGCTAGGGAAGGTTGTTCCTGTCCTGTATCTCTCAATTAAAAATGTCCTATTTGTGTTAATCTTTATTTTAATATTAAGGTGTAACGGGCCGAACAGTTGCGGCCCGGGATGGGCCGAATTACCACAGAATTACCACAACAAGGAGGATGGAGTGGGCTCCCTGTCATCCTGGGGGCAGAAGCCCGTGCTGGCGGAATGCGTTGGAGCAGGAGTGGGCTATCTGGCCACTTGATTCTGCTTCGCTATTCCTCGTGATTATGGCTAAACTCAAGCATTTTCCAGCACTGTCCCCACAAGTCTTCATCCTTCACTATCTAATATTCTATTGAACTCCGTCATAGAGAGCATTCAAAACAATGATTGATAGATTTCTGGATATTAAACAAATGGACATGAGAATAGTGCAGTAAAATAGAACTGATGTCGAAGGCACAACCTCAGAGGGCCAAATGTCCTCAAGCTTCTAGTTAATGCATTAAATGTTATGTCCTAATTACAGTATACTTCAGTATTAAGAGCTCTCTTGCATCACACAAACCTTCTGGAACAGCTCCTGAAATGAAAGTTTGTGGCAATCTGGTTGAAACTAACATGAAATGTGGTGAGGATGTAGAATCAGATTGCAACAACCAAAATCTCATTTGCCAATCTAAAATGACACAAGATCCATGACCTTGATTTGTGCTTCCTGGGGGCCTATATCTGAAACAGCTCATGACTGTGGGTACTTGCAGCAAAGTGCTGCTAAATTGGGGTTGATTAATGACCACATTGAGTCACCACTGTCAATGTGAATGCAAGAAGTTAAAATAGTCCATTCTCTTTCTTATTCTTCTATTTTTTCATGAACACCTTTTACTTGAACCTTTCTCTCATGTCCTTGTATTTCTATCAAATCAAACCGGGACCTCTCTCAAAATTCATTGTTCTCTCTCAACCTGGACATTGGCTAACTCTCAAGACTTTTGTGGTCTTCAATTTTAACTCCATTTCCCAACCTCTGTTAATCATATCCATTTTCTTTCTTTCAAAAAGTGTCTTTAATCTCTCTTTTCAACAATTTATGCAGATTTTTGCTTTGTTCCTTTGTTCCAGCGAGGAAAGATCAAATACTAGGAGGCATAGTTTCATGGTGGATGGAGGAAAAGTTAAACGAGATTTGTGAAGCAAGTTTCTTTTACCCTCAGAGTAGTTGAGGCCTGGAGATGTAAAAGCAGATACAATTAACAATGTTTGAGAGCGCTTTAAAGAGAGACACACACAGTCAGGGAATTGAAGAATACTGCCAAATGCAAGCAAACAGCTTTAGTTTAGATTGGCATCATGGTTGCTGCAGGCATGGTGGGGCAGTGCTGCGCTGTTCTTGATACAGGAGAAGGACGTCAGACAGAGTTCATCCATTCCATGTATTACCTCCACACAGCAGAATCTAAGTTTCCAGATTTTTCCCGGTTTCCAATTCTCTTTACACACCTGTCTTGGGTAAACTTATACTTCTCATTTTGTTCGTTTTAGATTGGTCACAGTGTTTGAGCTACCGAAAGAAAATAGACAAACACACACCGAGAGCAGTTCAGTTTATACAAGTCTTTATTACTGAATCTAAAGCTGAATTCACTACAATATGCAAGCCCTTCCCAATTATACTTATCAATGCTTGGACTGGTCGCAACTGCCGAAGCGAGGCAATGACTGCACACTTGTAGTAGGCTGTCAGGGCGCCGGTAGCAGCTTCTCCACCTCCCCCGACCGGGATGTTGGCTGGACTCTAGAAGTTCTTCTTCTTGCTGAGAGATGTTTCCACCTCTCGGAGAGTCTCAAACTTCAGCAGCGGGACCATGGCTTATATTACCCAAAAACTGCTTACCCAAGCACCTATTCCTAACACAGCAAGAAAGATAAGCGAGCAAGCTAGCCTGCTAGGCTTCTATCAAATAACATACTTTTCAGCTTATCACTTTGAATACAATGGTTTATTTTGCATCAAGGCTAGGCCTCTGACAGTCTGTGACCAAAACAAGCAGGAAGATTAAATGTTCTTGGTACACAGATGTCCTTTCATCAGATAACTGCATCTCTGGGCCCTCAGTGGAATTTAGATTATGTCTGCTGATTCAAAAAACAAGCAGGTTCTCAGCCTTGCAGAAGCAAAGGCTGCAAAAGTAAAAAACAACACAGTTAGAATCTTCCATTACAATCACCTTATCGCATGTACAATTTATTCTTGTGTGAACATAAACTCTGCTTCAATATTACGCTTAGAAGCCTCTCTATAAAAGTATACTTACTGACTTAAACATTCCTTTGACTTGAATGTAGCTACCTCAGCTACATTGTTGAATGTGACATCACCCTCTTGATTTCTCTTCTGTATTGACTTTATATTTAGGTGGTGAATGTTCATAAGATTCTTTAGCTCCAATTGTCCATTTTCAGTTCTCTCAGCAGTTTATTTAAAAGCTGTTGCTACAATTTTCCAACTTTCCATTCAGCTTAGTTTAACTTTCAGCAATATAGAATAATTCAAAAGATGTAATAAATTGTAAGAGGGATTGATATCACATCTCAACCATATCTTGATGGAAATATTTTGACTTTTAACAATGGTACTAAATTAAAATTATAATATAATGCCTTAGCCTGTTTTTTTAAACTTTATTTATTCATTCAAAATACAGAGAGTAAATAACATATAGAACAATGAACCAGAAACATGAACGTTATATTTTATAGAAAAAAAAAGAAAAAAAAAAGAAAAAACAACCCCCCCCCCCCCCCCACTTCAGCCAGCTCTCCTAAGGAGAGTCATAAAGAAAGGAAAAAAAAATTAAGGAAAAATTAAACATACATATTAAGATCTAATCAACATAAATCAAAATGTAAATATTCTGAATATAATAGCCACTTACTAATAAAAAAGCTATAGTTATCACGCGAAACATATGTAATTTTTTTCCATTATTAAACAATATTTCATCTATTAATATCAATCATATTTGTATCTTTCCACGTGCTAACAATACATTTTTTCACTACAAATAATGCTAAATATACAAAAGCAAGTTGAAATTTATCTAATCCCAAACCTTTCAGAGGTTGCAAACTGTCCAATAAAGATACTATCGAATCTAAAGGTATTTTAATCTTATGCAGGTATTCTAAAAACAATTGAATTTTCTTCCAAAAAGATTATATATATACACATGCCCAGACAGCATGAAAAAAAAGTTCCAACAGAATTACCACATCTAAAACACGAATCTAATTCACAAAAACCATACTTTTTTAGTTTTTCAGGTGTTAAGTATAATTAATATAAAAAACTATGATTAATCATTGCATAGCGTACATTTATCAGTCTAATTACACTATCATAACAAATATCTAATCAATCATCTTCAGAAAAAATAAATCCAATATCCACTTCCCATTTACCTTTAGATTTATCCCAACCCTTTTTATCCATACCATCCTATAATATTTAATACATAAATGAAATATAACCCTTCTCTGGTACCTTCATAAGAAAAATCTCAAATTTAGTCATTTCAGGTAAAATCATATCGGTACCAAACACATGTTTTACCAAAGATCAAATTTAATAATAAAGAAACAAAGAGTTCATATCAATACCATAGCTGTCCCTCATCTTTACGCTTATTCGGACTGTTTAAACCTTGAACATTAAAAGTAGCAAACCTCAACTTTAACATATCTACTAATATTACTAAAGACCAATAATATCTTTATATGAAAACTCAAATCATCGTATTTAGGCCCTCCAATAGGAGAAAAAAAAATCACAAATGAAAAACTAGATAAAATGAAAATTAAAAAAATAATTAACAAAAAAATCTCCCCCCAAAAAAACTACCAAAAGGTAGTAATCCCTAAACAAAATTTGGATGTGGATCACCCACCAGTGGCTGATGACCAATAGAACCTAGAACAAATCTCTTCCTCCCCAGCCAAACAAAAAATAATCTCAAAATATCATAATAACATAAAAAGTAAAATAAAAATAAGAATATTCTTCTATTCATCCTTGAGGTTCCAAACTCGGAGATCCCATTTCAAAAGAAGT
Organism: Narcine bancroftii; assembly: GCF_036971445.1. Taxonomy (NCBI): domain Eukaryota; kingdom Metazoa; phylum Chordata; class Chondrichthyes; order Torpediniformes; family Narcinidae; genus Narcine; species Narcine bancroftii. The sequence continues at coordinate 158,190,721 of NC_091474.1, forward strand.
TGGACTCTTTCCATTCCCGTTTTTCCCATTTCTGCCATTTCTTCCATTTCCAGAACAACCAGATTTTTCTTTAGGAAACAATGGTGGACTACGTCTTTGTCCTCTTATATCTGGCAATGAATCAGCAAAAATCATTGCTTCATGATCATCCTCAAAAAACTGAGATTGATAGTCTCCATGAAACACCTTCAACACTGCCAGTTAGTGAAAAGTAGACTTATAACCTTTACGCCACAAAACTTCTTTAACTGGATTAAATTGACGTCGATGTTGAATAACCTCTTGACTCAAATTAGGATAAAAAAAACCTCTGCTATTCTGAATCAATAACGGAGTTTGTCATTTTCTCACATTTTGCACTGCCAGTCAAAGTATTGCTTCTCTATCTAAATAATTCAAACATCGAATTATTACAGGTCTCGGTGGCTGACCAGGTAAAGATGATCTCCTTAAAGCTCTATGAGCTCTTTCCAATACAAACCTTCAGAAAAAATTCTTTTGCCCTAGTACTTGTGGGATCCAGTCTTTAAAAAAACGAAGATCTTGTTCTTCCATACCTTCTGGCAAACCAACAATTTTCACATTATTCCTTCTACTTTGATTCTCCAAATAGTCTATTTTCCTCTCTAACTCCTTCTCATGTTCTCACAATTCTATAACAGATTTTTCAACCTTCAACACTTTTTCTGTATTAGAAGCCACTTGCTGTTTACATTCCAAAAAAGCAGACTGAAATTTTTAAAAATCTTCACAAGATGCCTCCACACGTGCTTTAACTGTATTCAATTCTGAACTTATCCTTTGAGCCATCTCATTCATTATAGACTGGATGACAGCATTTAACTGTTTACATTGTGGCTCAGAAAAGCTCAGCCCTGCTTTCTCTAACGTAGTGGCAGAACCAGGTAACTGCAGCTCCTGCTGCAACTCAACAAAAGGCATTTTAACGGTTTTACTGCGGGTCTGGACTCCGAGCGATGGTACCCCGACTTCCTCAGGGGGTTGACACAGGGCTCCCCCTGCAGCTTGTTGTTTTTCCAGAAAATCACAGATAAGTTCAAAATCTCCAGGTTGGAGTGGTGCCTGAAGCCTTTCAGACAATAGAGTCATCTTCCTGCATGCTCCCTCCGTTAAAATCGGCAGGCTGCCAAAATTGGGATTCACTTCTTGGGAACATGCACCTTCCTCCGGAGAACAGGTAATTCCAGCACTAACCTTCACTTGGTGAATAGTAGACATTTTTTTTCAGCTCCCACAGGCAGTCTTTGTGGATTAGGCACTAAGGAAGTTAAACCTGAAGCTGTAGCAAGTTGTTTAGGCCCCAAATCTTCAACACTTCTTCTGCACTTGAGGTTTAATCTTCTTACCATTAATGGCCATAACCGTTCCTTAATACTTTAAACTAAAATTTAAAAAGTTTAAACCGGGGTCGAGATCCCACGTCTAGACTCTAAGCCATCTTGCCATGCCCCCCCCCCCATTAGCCTGTTTTTATTAAGTAATTTAAATAACAGCATCTTGACCTTGACAGTAGTGAGGATTAAATTTTTTAATTTTTTTTCACCATCAACTTATGTTTTTATATAAACCACTAACATGAAATTATTGAGATTATTCTATTATTTTCTCCATAAATATACATGTTGAATTATTTTAATTGTAATTACTCATCCACAAAACTAAAATTCTAAATTGTATTTGAATTTCTACTTGATGAATCTTATTACAAAGCTGGAATTGATGTTCATCCTTCTTCTTTATATCTTTTAGAATTATCATTTGAATTTATCTACCAATAAAAAAGTAAGTCTGTATATCTTTATCTCATTTAACATTATTTCTCTAACTCACTTTACCTGAAGGCATTTGCTTAACACATCACAAGAAATCAACTAATATATATTTTAATATATTCAACATTTTACATTTAAATTTTAAAAAGTATATATAGTATTGGTAATGGCAAAAATAATAAACAATGGGTAATACTTGTTCAAGTATTGTAAGAAGCAAGAGAAAGGAAGTCCGACATGTAATGAAATTGTAAGCTAAAAGCCAAACAATCCACCAGGGGAATTGGAGCAAATATTTATAGAGTAATGAGAAAAGGGCATGAGGAAAACCATCAGCTCCTCAGCGTGTTTATAATGAATCATAATGATGACTTCCTTGGACTTGAATATTACTACCTCGTCTACATTATTGAATGTGACATCACCCTCTTGATTTCTGTTCTGTATTGACTTGATATTTAGGTGGTGAATGTTCATGTGTCTCCTCAGCTTCTAATTGCCTATCCTTTTGAGGCATTTGGCTTCATTTATATTCATATCAATTTCTCTTATTATTTTCATCCAGATTTATATTTTCTTAGCTTGTTGAGCATCTTTAGAACTGTCTAATTTACATCCATTGCCCCACCTATCTCTGCCTCATCTATGAATTTGATCAACTGCCTTTATGGTTCTGAGTCCAATAACTGGTCCCAACAATTATCTCTGGCCATGCCACTTATGGCTGATTGGAGTCCTTTTACTGACCTCATTTTCTTTCATTCAATTTCTTATTCATTCTGAACATCTCTTCAAAATGCCAACAGAAGATCTGGGTATATTTTATCATAATTAGATTACTCCTCAAAATATTTTTTTTCAATGACGAGGCATTATCTTTCTCTTATTAAATCCATAGGAGTTCCAACCAATTGCCGTGATCTTAAAGTAAGAATAATTGTGCAGAACTCCTCATTGTCTGACCCTAATGCCACAGTCTTATATGCTAAATAGCACAAAATGCATACTTAAAGTTTCTCAACAATGTTTTTTTGTAATATTTTATCATTTTAAATATATTTAACAGTCAACAACCATGCAAAATACAAAATGTCAAGAAAAACCCATCCCTCCACCCCTTCCCCTCTATGTCCAATTAAACAGAAAAAAAAAGAAAAAAAGAAAAAAAAAACTAAGAAAAAGAAACAGAAAAGTCCCATCATCGGTGCATACCGTAAAACACAGCGACATGATGGTACCACAGTGCTAAAATCTTTCCAGAGGTCAGGTGGCTAGTCAGTAGTAATCGTAATCCTATGGCAGCATGATTGAGGTACCTATATGTTCTAAATAGGAAGGTGTTATCTCCCTTCCTAAGACTGTATGTGACCTTTTCAAATGAATGCAGCTGTTCATTTCTGAAGACCACCTAGCAATGAGGAGATTGGAGTCAGACTTTCCTAGCCACACACAAGGAAATTTCTGTCAATTTAATCTGGAACTTAATTAGCAATCTACCAACACTTGTAAAGTTCCCAGAAGGCAAAGCTCTGTAACCATGGGGAAGGTGACTCCTGTGATCTTAGTTAGGATGTCACAAATGCCATACCAGAAGGGACTCATTTTTGTGTAGAGTCAGGTAGAATGCAAGAAGGAACCAACCTCTATACCTCACCTAAAGCACATCTTTGATAACTCGGGTTTATATTGGTGCAATTTGTATGAGGTGAGGTATAGCTGATGGAGAAGATTATAGTGGACCAATCTATACCTGGCATTGATAGTTGCCAACAAACTTCCCTGACACAGATCTGACCAGAGTTTTTCATCAATTATCTGACTCCCACCTCACTATAGATTTATGCAAACCTGGCTTTGCAATAAAAAGTACATTCTAGAAATACATTTATATACACTTCCTTCATGGATTAGCTTCTCAATTTCAGTGAGTCCTGTTGGAGTAATTTCCAGGCCCAAGTTGTCCTAAAGGAAGATCCGAGCTGAGGGTAACAAAAGAAGGACATTTGGGCAAGTCTTATTTCTTCTTCAACTATTCATAAAGTCTTTTTTCGTAGCAATCTTCCAGATGTTATGATACCTGGCTTCTAGAATGTTGTTCAAATTCATGGGGTATAAGCTCATTTTACTTCCGGTGACAGTCCTCTTTACATTCCAGAGCCTCTACAGGTCTCACGCCATATTCTAACCAAATGTTTTTAAATGGGGTTGTCTGTTCTGTTAGCTATAATTCTGGAATTCCATTTATAAATAAAATAATTGAACACCTTCTCTTTTAGGGAGTGGAATCCAATTTGTACCCAGGAGGGGGTATTATCATCCTCAAAGAATGAAAAAATAAATTTAATTTGGGCCACCAAATAATATTTTTTGAAACTGGGCAACTGATGCCTCCTAATTTATTGTCCTATGTTATCTTTTCCATGGATACTTTGGGTACTTTACAGTTCCATATAAATTGCCCAACCTGCTTGTTAAGGGTTTTAAAAAAGGTTTGGGATAATGGAATGGGCAAGGATTGGAAAATAATCTGCAATCTTGGCCGTATATTCATCTTTACACAGTTGACTCTGCCAATTAGAGTGATTGGAAAATTCACAAGAGTTATCTAGTTTGATATCGTTAGTAATGTGGATAGTTGTTTCAGTCATGAATCCATTACCATTGCATAATAACATAAGAAATTGCAGTTGAAAGAGATATGCAATAGATTCAGTTCTTTTATGTTATAAGTTCAGGAATGGTCAGAAATGGGGACCCCCAGGGAGGCACCTGATTTTGAGATGGAGTACAGCAAAAGAATTAAACAATTAATTGCAATAAAAAAAGCAAATGTAAAGAGAATCATGATCAAGTTGATCAAAATTTTGGATACACTAGATATAGACATAATTCTACTCCTAAATTTAATTCAAATGTTACCATAATTCAAATAGAATTAACAGTTCATAAAAATTGCATTACTGCTGAATATAGGAATCTGTGAAATGATCCCAAAAGTAGATTTAATTTTTTTTTAAAAATCAGACATATAGCATGGTAACAGGCCATTTTGGATGAGTCTGTGGGACCCATTTGGCCTATACCTACAGTATGTTTCGAATGGTGGGAGGAATTTGGAGCCCCCGGGGAAAACCCATGTAGATGTGGGGAGAACATACAAACTCCTTACAGACAGTGTGGGATTAGAACACTGGTTCTGATCACTGGCACTGTAAAGGAGTAGTGCTAACCACCTCACTGACCATGCCACCCCAATAAAGGATGACTGAATGTTTTAGCATTTACTTGTACATTATTTCTGGGACCAACCTGTCAGCAAGTCTGCAAGAAGGGGATCAATAAAAAAAACTGGACGCATTTAAGTATGGGTAAATAATGTCAATCCAGGAATCATTGTTTTAAAAATGTGATCTGGTTGTGCATTCCAGAAATAAAAAGTAACATACAGATAGAATATTGAGGTCGTCATCCTAAATGATAGCTGTTTGGTTTATGGTTCCTGAAGATGTATGGCCACTAAAGGGACACATTGATCAGGGAGACAAGTGATAAGAACAGTATTTTCATAAAAGTCCAGAAATATTTCTTACATCCTGATATGGAATGTAAACATATGAAAAAGCTGAAAATGGCATTTGAGATTGATTTAGACTCTTTGCATAATTTTTTATGTCAGTAGATTTTAAAAATCAATAATACTTATTCTATATTTGTGTTAGCTTTTTTCAAAACGGGTACAAGACACTGAAATGTTTTTTATTGATTTATTGATAGATGTTTATTGATTTTTTGCAGATGTTCAATGTAAAGGTGAAAGGATGACTTATCAAACTGTGATGGGTCTGTATAAATGATGAATTAAACACTTGAAACACCAGCTCCAACGGTGTCATCAAATTTTCAGATGGCACAACAGCAGGTGGCCTCATCTCCAACAATGATGAGTCACATGACAGAGAAGAGGTAGAAAATCTCCCATTGTGTCATTGGTTCCCCCGACCTATCCAGAACCTATTACTTTTCTCAGTTGTATTATCTGTCTATTTCTTTATGTTTATGGAAGTATAGGTGGTTAGAAAGAGAGAAACCTATAAACAGATCCAGATAGCAACTCTTGACCAAATTACATGGTCTAGTACAATGATACATCATGACCCATTCCACACATCACACTATGTGTCGAAAGTTAGGTTAATAGCCAAAGCATTGTTTTGCCTTTAATAAAGGAAATAATCCCATTCAACCCATTATCTATTTTCACACTAGCTTTAAAATAAGATAAATATCTATCCACATTTACAAAGTGGTAAATTTTGCTGGTTTTCTTGACCTCAAAATATCATTGAAAGTGTGTTTTTCATCTCTAACGTATCCATATTAGATGCCTTCAATTTTATGTTATCTACTCGATTCCAGGTCTCTGTGCTTTATGACCATTAACTGAATGTAAATCAGGTTCAGTGGGAACACAGAGAAGCAAGTTCAGACACCAGCTAAAAAGCAAGGGATGATCTTCATTGTGCCACATGGAGAAATTGTAACAGGGAAAACACAAAACACTTGATTCTAAAACTATATAGCCATTCACATCGGATACAGCGATCTCCTATACCAATGGCTGCCTATTCTCACTCTCTTTATTACGCACATGCAGTAATATTCAGTGACTAGCTGACTCTTTCAAGACAAAGACTTCATCACTCACTTCTGATTCCTTGTATCAAAGGGGTGCAGTTCAATGGTAAGTATTTCCACACAATACTACGATCTTACTCTAAGTGTAGTGCACACTTACCAACAACTACTCCAGCGACGTCCAGAGTTGATAGTCAGGACCAAGGTGCAAAGAGACCAATCAGTTGGATGTGGTAGGCTTTTAAAGTGCAGTAAGCTGGGGAGTCTAGCCCAGGTAATCAGTAAGTTATTTAAAATGGCCAATGGTTAACACTAAGTGATTTAAAGGGTTAGGTGTGCACTAATGGGTGGGCAGAGGCCAATCTTGATTGGCAAGTAATGTGATTTCTGACCTGTTCCAGATAGAGAGGCCATATGGTCCTCCACAATCCACACTACAATGACCATGTATTCTTATCAAAATCTGCCTCAGATCCATGAATGTCTTCCACCTTGTCCTTGTGTGCTACCAATCAACCACATTAGACAAGGATCTGTGAAGAATAGGTTTTAATCACCTTTAGATGTCAGCACATCTTAGATGTTGCTGGTCTGGTTCCAAGGCAGGTACTGAGGGAGAGGTTTGGGTGTAACAACCTATATGGGGATAACCAGGAGGGAGGAGTCACAGGTTCAGGGATGGGCCAGCCCATAAGCACATACATACAATATACATAGTGGTAGCATGCAGCGGTAGCACCACATTCACCCCTTCTTTTAAAATAAAGCCCAGTGGGGTGCTGTGGTACAATGTTCATTACAGATTTAGCCTGTCCATCATTGTGACCATCGCAGGGTCTGCTGTGGCACAACTGTTGGTTCCCAGATGATGCCTTGTGTGACAGGCAGTGCCTACAGTGGCTGACAGGGGGTGGGGGGGGGGGGTTGGTTCAGTGGGATTGTTCGGGTCAGTTTGTGTTCAGGGCACAGGGTTGGGTGCCAATGGTGGGACCAGCTGGTCAGGGTCGAGTGCTAATGGCAGGACCAGCTAGTCAGGGGTACCGAGGGGTGGTGTGCTGGTTGGCCGCAGGGTCCTCTGCATGCGCCAGGTCCCAGGTGGAAGCGGTGTCCTGTTGCCCATCCTGGTATGCCATGTAGGCGTATTAGGGGTTGGTGTGGAGGAGGTGGACGTTCTTGACCAGGGGATCAGTCTTGTGGTGTATGATGTGCCTCCAAAGCAGTATGGAACCAGAGTTCATCAGCCAGGATGGCAATGATGATCCTGATGCCAGCTTCCTGGAGAAGGCAAAGAGTCTTTCATGTGGTGTGGCATTTGTAGTGATGCAGAGGAGGGACCTAGTAGCATGGAGTGCCTCAGGGGGGACATCTTGCCATTGGGAGGAGGGCAGGCCCCTCGGCTTTAGGGCTAGGAGGATTGCCCTCCAGACGGTGGTGTTCTCCCTTTCTACTTGTCCGCTCCCCCGGGGGTCATAGCCCTTGGACCTGCTCGCGGCTATGCCCTTGCCCAACAGGTACTGGTGCCTGGTCACTATGAGGATCCCTGGTCACTATGAATGTAGCAGGGTTATACAAACAGAGGGAAGATGCCACACAGTGCATTTATAATGGTGGCCATGGACATGTCCAAGCAGGGGATGGCAAAAGGGAAATGGGAGTACACAGCTATGATGTTGAGGAAATGTACATTGCTGTTTGTGAATGGGAGGGATCCCTTAAAGTCTATACTCAGCCGCTTGAAGCAGCAGGTGGCTTTGATGAGGTGGGTTTTGTCCAACCAGTAGAACTAAGGTATGCATTCGGCATTTGGCACAGACCAGGGAGTTCTGTGTCAACTCCCTGATATCTTCGACAGAGTAGGGGAGGTTACAGGTGCTGATGAAATGGTAGAGCCTGGTGATGCCTGGGTGGCAGAGGTTGATGTGAAGGGCTTGGAGGTGGACCAACTGCATGTTGGCATATGTCTCCCATGCAGCGCATCAGGAGGCTCGTTGAGCTTCCTGGGATGGTACAAGATCACTAGGTTGTAGGTGGATAGCTACCTCAGGACCTTGTCATTTTTGATTTTTCCCTGCAGTTTGTTATAAACATAAAAGCGACTGCACGTTAGTCAGTTAGCAGGGTGAACGGTTTTCCGGCCAGGTAGTGTCTCCAGTGGCGCACAACTACCACTATGCCCTGGGCTTCTTTTTCAACAGCTGAGTGCCGAAGTTCAGGCCCCTGGAGGGTTCGCGAGAATGCCATGGCCCTGCCTGGCTGGTTGAGTGTGGCATCCAGGGCGAAGTCGGATGCATCATTCTCCACCTGGAAGGGAATGGATTCATCCACAGCATGCATTACCGTCTTGGCATGATGTGTGTGAACACCATTTGAGCTTCTGCCAACAGGAGGAAAGTGGTTGATTTCACCAGGGGGAGGGCTTTGCTGCATAATTGGGAACCCATTGGGCATAAAAAGAAAAGAAGCCCAAGCACTTTTTCAGGCCCTTGAGGGTCTGGGGCAAAGGGAGTTCCAATAGGGGGTGCATGCAGTTAGGGTCTGGTCCGATGACGCCATTCCCCACTATGCAGCCCAGGATGGCCAGCCTTGAAGTGCTAAAGATGCACTTCTTTTGGTTATAGGTCAGATTGAGGCTTTGGCCATCTGGAGAAACTTGTGGAGTTTGGAGCCATGGCCACAGATGGTCATATTGTCCAGGTAGGGGAAATGTGGCCTTGAGTCCATAGTCATTGACTATCTGGTCCATCTCCCTTTGAAAGACAGAAATCCCAATGGTGACCCCAAGGGAGACTTGGGGAAGTTGTAGAAGCAACTGTCTGTCCTCCGGCCAGATGCTATGCTGACAAGGACAATGATTGAGAAGACCTGGTACTGGACAATCTAATTTACCATGTCAGTGATGCAGGGAAGTGGGTAGGTCCCACTGGGTGAAATGGTTTATGGTCTGACCATGTGGCGTTTCTTCTTGTCGTTTACCACCACCACTTCGGCTCTCCAGGAACTGTTACTGGGCTTTATGATCCCCTCTGCCAGAAGCCGTTTGACTTCTGCTTTGAAAGGTCTGACCCCGAGGCTATATAGCCTGCTCTTGGTAGCAACAGGCTTACAGTCAGGGCTGAGGTTCTCGAAAAGAGGCAGTGGCAGGACGCAGAGGGTAGAGAGGTAACAGGTCGTATTTAGAGGGGGATGGGGGTGGCTTAAGAGTTTGGTGTGGCAGACCACGATGGGCAGATGTGGGCTGCTAAGCTCCATCCAGACACTCTGCAGCTGGCTCAGGAAGTCTAGTCCCAATATGACTGGAGCACAGAGGTGGGGCATGATCAAGCATTTAAAGTTCTTATACTCCGTGCCCTGCACAGTCAATGTTATGCTGCAGCAGCCACAGATCTTGGCCGAGTTTGATTTGGAGGGCAAGGAGACCTTACATTGTGCTGGGGTTACTGCGAAGGAATAATGTTGTACAGTACCCAGGTGGATAAAGCTTTCAGTGCTTCCTGTGTTGAATAAGCAGCTTGTGGTGTGGCCCGTTTACCTTGATAGTCATCATGGTCTTGGCCAGTGATGTAGGAAGTCTTGATCGAGAATGATGGAGGCCAGTGCCTGATCGCTGTCCGAGTCATTGCTGATTTGGTTCACGGGTGACCACCTAGATGGTGACCCCCATGTCGCGCACATAATGCTGTCCTTTGCCACTGGAAGTGGTGCTGCCCTGGTTTGCTGTCCCCAGAGCCCCAAAAGGCCATTTCGGGAAGTGATGCCGGAAGTGGAGACAGATGAGGTGTGGTCCAAGATGGTGGGGGCTGGCAGTTGCATGCAGCACTGTTGGCGGAAGGTTGGGACCTACATACCTTTGCGTAGTGTCCCTTCTTCCTGCAGGTGGAACACGTCGCATTTTGAGGTGGGCAGCTCTTCCGGGGATGTTTCCCATGTCCATAGAAGTAGCACTTCAGCTGCTCAATGATGACAGTGGTGATGTTGGACCCTGCATCTCAAGATGGCTGTACCCGTGTTCTCCACCTGGCCACCACATTGCCCGAGGAGAAAGCTTAGGCATTTCTTTGTGCTGTCTTGAGCAATTTCACCAATTCCACATCCTACTGCAAGCTCTGATTGCCTCTGATTACATCCCATTGTTTCCATTCCCCTCTTTTCACTCTTGTGTTTCCAACCTTCTCATTCCACCCCTCTGTTTTCAACCATCTGTTACAACCCTTGGTTTCCACCCCTCTGTTTCCACACATCAGATTGTTCCTCATTTTTTTGACACCACTGTTTCCAGCCTGCTGTTTCCAGCCTGCTGTTTCCAGCCTGCTGTTTCCAGCCTGTTGTTTCCACCCTTGATTCCACCCCTCAGTTTCTACCCCTCAGTTATCACCACTCACATTACTCTCCTGTTTCCACCCCTCTCTTTTCACCTTTGTGGTTCCACCCCTCTGTTTCCATCGCTCTGTTTCCATGCCTCTGTTTCTACTCCTCAGTTCCCTCTCTTCTAATTACTTCCTATTGTTTCCACCCCTCTCTTTTCACTCTTGTGTTTCCAATCCTCTCATTCCACCCCTCTGTTTCCACTCCTCTGCTTCCACCCCTCATTGCTGCACTGTTCATTCCAGCCCACCCAGCATAGCCTACACAGGCAGCCCCTCCCATTTCAATTTGCCTATTGAAGAAACCATTCCACAGATGATGCTATAGACAGTGGTTCTCAACCTTCTTCTTTTCACTCACATATCACTTTATGTAATCCTTATCCTATCTGTACTCAGTGATTAATAAGGGATTTCTTAAGGTGGTATGTCAGTGTGAAGAGAAGCTTAAGAACTGCTCTAGTCTCAATTGTTACCGAAACATTTTGCTTGAGAATAATTGCCATTGGCTCATTTCCTTTTAAATTATGAAACAGTGCACATAACGAGTCCATTAGGTACGATTAAAACAGTGGTTTTCAAACTTTTTCTTTCCACCAATATACCACCTTAAGCAATCCGTTACTAATCACAGAGCACCGATGATGTAGGGAATTCTTAAAGTGGTATGTGAGTGAAAAGGAAGAGGTTGAGAGCCACTGCAATAGCCTTGTCACTTCACTTCATCCTGACCCATTTGGGGAACAATGTCTCATGCGCCAGGCTGCAGTTCACTGACTTCACTCTGTCCAGGTCGGTAGCAAAGTATCGTGCACCATCACACTGTGGCTGTGTGTTCAGTCCACTCCTGTTCATGCTACTGACCCACAAGTGCATTGTCAAATCCACCTCTAACAGCATCATCAAGTTTGCAGATGACATAACAGTTGTCGGCCTCTATAAGCAGCAATGATGAGTCGCACTAGAGAGAAGAGGTGGAAAATCCTTGAAATGGTATGAGAGGAGCAACCTGAGTCTCAACATGGGTAAGACGAAGGAGATGATCGTGGACTTCAGGAGGACCAGGATCAACCACACTCAATTACACATCAACAATTCTGTAGTAGAGTCTGGAGAGCACCAAGTTCCTTAGAGTTCACTTAACTAGTGACCTATCGTGGACACACACATCTTCTCACTTGTCAGGGAAGCACAACAACTGTACTTCCTGAGAAGATTGAAGTGGGCAAGGCTACCAGCCACTATTATGTTAATGAGCTCTCTTGAGAGGACCCTGGCTGGCTACATCAGAGTGTGGTATGGTTGCTGCAGAGAAAGGAATTGGAGGTCAATCGATATGAGTGGCAGAGAAGGTCACGGGAGTCTCCTTGCACCCCCCGCCCCATCAACGTATTGGCATCATTGTCTGAAGAGGGTGCGCAAAATTAGTGAGAACCCCTTCCATCCTCCACACAGCATCTTTCAGCTGCTCCCATTGGGCAAGAGATACAGGAGCATCAGATCCAGCACCTCCAGGCTGAGGAGCAGCTTCTCCCCACAGGGCAGTGAGAATGCTGAACGACCAAAGGAACTGCTCACACTGGCCATCCAAAACTCTCATACTCTGGAAGCATCATTTATTTATTTATTTGTTTGTATATGAATTCTTGTCCTGCATTTATATTGTTTGTCCGTGAGCTCTACCTGGTTGCCTGTCTGCGTGTTTTGCACCGAGGACTAGAGAACACTATTTTGTCAGTTGTACTTGAACCATCAGTTAATAGTAAATTTGACTTGATGACTCTTCATTGAGCTATGGGCAATTTTCTTCAGATTTTCATTTCCCCTACCTTTGGAGGGCAGAATTCCTGTCTGATTTTCAGCATGGCAGAGAACTGGAGCTTTCTTCAGAATCCCAACATATCAACACACAGCTCAGGTGACTGCCTTTTTTTTTAAGTGTAGGGGCCTCCCTGTGTGTGAGCGTTCCAATTGGATGATGGAGAGCAGCCTAATTTATAATGTATAAAGATGAATCAAAAAATAATTGTTCCCACTATGTGTTGATTTTTAGCTATGTTCCATTACTTGGAGAATTAATTTCACTTATGAAATAGGAAGAGTGTAATTTTGAAATTACTCTCAGCTATTTCTTTCAATTAGCGCATATTGTGTTACTCATTCCACACCAGTCTCCCCTATGCTTGCCGACTTTTAATTAGCGCATATTGTGTTACTCATTCCACACCAGTCTCCCCTATGCTTGTCAACTTTTAATGAACTGCCAGTAAAGATGCAGCTGGAGAACTGTCAATAAAACTGCAGTGATAGGATTGTGTTAACAGGAACTCGATGGGCAATTTGAGATTCTCAGCTACACTGCAGCTGTCCAACACAATTAAAATGATCATTCTTTGCTAATATAATAGCTGAATAGTGTTTTTACTCAGAAGATGAACATAATTAAGGGTGCATTTGCTTTCTTTGGCAGCATTCAGAGCCGACACTGAGAGAGGACATTTATTTTGTGGGTGATTCTGGCCTTTTATGTTCCTTCATGCAGTGAGATATACTGTCTCTCAGACTGGCAGTACAAGCCAAAGATTCTGGAGCTTGAATTATAATAATATTATTACCACACCTTAATTTGTTGCATTGAAAACACGGCAAGATATAACGGAAAATTAAAAAAAGAGGAACAAATCTTATGAAGATTAAAGGGTAGAAATCAATAGAATCTCTTGAAAAAGAAATTCATGTCCATAAGTGCCAGAAGTGTAACTAATTAAGATTGATAAACCTTTCTAAATTTTCATTCTAATAACCATTTTTATTATTGTGAAACAGACAATGATTACTTGTGCTAAGGAATACATATTTTGTTGACATTCATGCATTTAAATCTTAAAATATTTCAATGATGCTATTGTATGTAAATAGAAACTATCATGAACATAGCATGTCTTTATCTAATTTGGGGGTTCTGCTCATCTCTGGAAATTTTGACTGTTACTATATTCCTGGACATAGTTTTATTATTAAATTACCAGAAGCAGCCAAACTCCAAATAGAAACTGAATCAACCATGATTCACATTATCAATTAAAAATGTATTTGAAAGAGACTGGGAGCAGATTTGAGACTCCCTAAACAAAGTCAATTTGAAGATATAATAACAGATACATTTGTTGTTAAGAAATTTGTTATTCATATGTATATAAAATTACAAGAGACTAAAGAAAATAATCTGATGGGAGAAATTTAAATATGCAAATTCAGGGGGAGATTTGGTCAAAATTATTTTATGAAAGTGTTATGAATACAGTAAATGTTAGCTATCAAATGGTTCAATATAATTTTCTTCATCAATTGTATTAAACTTCACACAAGTTAAATGGACTTAATCCTAATTATTCAAATAAGTGTTTTTGATGTGCAAAAGAAATAGGGACTTTTTTTGCATTCAGTGTGGTCTTGTGAAAAAGTGGAAAGGTTTTGAAATGAACTGAGTTTATTATCTGGTCAAATTAGGAAGATAACAATACCAAAGGATCCAGGGATATTTTTACTTGGAGATATTTATGAAAAGGATATAAAATTGAAATTGGAGAAATACCAAGAACATTTTTTAAAGTGTTGCAATAGCAACTGCAAAGAAATGTATCATTGGAAAGGTGATAGAGAAGTGTTATTAAGTAGATGGTATAATGAGATGCAAAATTGTATACCTTTGGAAGAAATTACATATAGTTTAAGAAATCGAGTTGAAAATTTTTATAGTATTTGAAAACCATATATGGATTTAATGGATAATTTTCTGTCCACCTCTTCTATCTTATCCATTCTTAACATAACATAACATAACAATTACAGCACGGAAACAGGCCATTAGGCCCTTCTAGTCCGCACCGAACCAAACACCCCTTTCTAGTCCCACCTCACTGCACAATGCCCATAACCCTCCATCTTCTTCTCATCCATATACCTGTCCAACCTTTTCTTAAATAATACAATTGACTCCGCCGCCACTATTTCTCCCGGAAGATCATTCCACACAGCTACCACTCTCTGAGTAAAGAAGTTCCCCCTCATGTTACCTCTAAACCTCTGCCCCTTAATTCTTAACTCATGTCCTCTTGTTTTAAACTTTCCTCCTCTTAACGGAAATAGTCTATCCACATCCATTCTGTTTATCCCTTTCATAATCTTAAATACTTCTATCAAATCCCCTCTCAACCTTCTACCCTCCAAAGAATAAAGACCCAATCTGTCCAATCTCTCCCCATACTCCAGATGCTTAAACCCAGGCAACATTCTGGTAAACATTCTCTGCACTCTCTCCACTCTGTTTATATCCTTCCTATAATTAGGCGACCAGAACTGCACACAGAACTCCAAATTAGGCCACACCAACGTCTTATACAATCTCAACATCACCTCCCAACTCCTATATTCCATGCAATGATTGATAAAGGCCAACATACTAAAAGCCTTCTTCACCACCCTATTCACGTGAGTTTCTACCTTCAGAGAACGATGTACCGTTACTCCTAAATCTTTCTGCTCTTCTGTATTCCTCAATGCTCTCCCATTTACCACATATGTCCTATTCTGATTCTTCTTACCAAAATGAAGCACCTCACACGTATCAGCATTAAATTCCAACTGCCATTTTTCAGCCCACTTTTCTAAGCAGCCCAAATCCCTCTGCAATCCTTGAAAACCTTCTTCATTATCCACTATTCCACCTATCTTAGTATCGTCTGCATGTTTACTAATCCAATTCACCACCCCATCATCTAGATCATTAATGTATATAACGAACAACAATGGGCCCAATACAGATCCTTGAGGCACACCACTGGTCACCGGCCTCCAACCTGACAGACAATTATCCACTACCACTCTCTGGCCTCTCCCTTTCAGCCAATGTTCAATCCATTTGACTATCTTAACATTTTTACCTAAAGGCTGCACCTTCCTAACTAACCTTCCATGTGGTATCTTATCGAAGGCCTTACTGAAGTCCATATAGACAACATCCACTGCGCTACCCTCATCCACATTCCTAGTCACCTCTTGAAAAAATTCAATCAGATTGGTCAAACATGACCTTCCTCCCACAAATCCATGTTGAGTGCTCCTGATCAGACCCTGTCTATCCAGATGTTTATAAGTACTATCTCGAAGAATTTTCTCCATTAATTTACCTACCACAGACGTCAAACTTACAGGCCGATAGTTGCCAGGCTTCCTCCTTGAACCCTTTTTAAATAACGGAACCACATGCGCAATGCGCCAATCCTCCGGCACTATCCCCATATCTAATGACATTTGAAAAATTACCGCCAGAGCCTCTGCTATTTCCTCCTTCACTTCTCTCAATGTCCTGGGGAAGATCCCGTCTGGTCCCGGAGACTTATCCACCTTTATATTCTTCAAAAGCCCTAAAACTACACCTTTTGTAATCTCTATATTCCCCATATTTATCCAATTTGTTTTTTTTATCCCACATCTCCCAATATCCTTCTCCTTAGTGAATACCGAAGAAAAGAAACTGTTCAATATCGCCCCCATTTCTCTAGGTTCCACACACAGTTTTCCACTCTGATTTTCTAAGGGACCAATTTTGTTTCTAGCTTTCCTCTTACCATTAACATATTTGTAGAACTCTTTTGGATTAGTTTTCACCCTGCTTGCCATAGTTTTCTCGTACCTTCTTTTAGCTTTCCTAATTCCTCTCTTAAGATTCCTCTTACATTCAATGTATCTTTCAAACATCTCCTTAACTCCATGCTTCTTATATCTAATGTACGCCTCCCTTTTTCTTCGAACCAAGTTTCCAATATTCCTTGAAAACCACGGCTCTCTCAAACCTTTTGCCCCTCCTTTTAACCTAAGAGGAACATAAAGCTTTTGCACTCTCAAAATCTGATCTTTAAAAGACTTCCATCTCTCTACTACATCCTGCCCATAAAACAAATTGTCCCAATGCACACCCTGCAAGTCCTTTCGCATCTCCTCAAATCTAGCTTTTCCCCAATCAAAAACCTCAATCCTTGGCCCTGATTTCTCTCTTTCCATAATGACATTGAAGCTGATGGCATTATGATCACTGGACCCGAAGTGCTCGCCAACACTAACCTCCGTCACTTGACCCATCCCATTTGCCAACAGTAGATCTAACACTGCTCCTTCTCTGGTCGGCACCTCTACATATTGTTGTAAAAAACTATCTTGCACACATTTCACAAACTCTAACCCATCCATTCCTTTCACAGAATGTGTTTCCCAATCTATATGTGGAAAATTAAAATCTCCCATAATTACAACCCTGTGCTTATCACAAATATCTACTATCTCCCTACAGATTTGCTCCTCTAGGTCTCTGTCCCCTCCGGGTGGTCTATAATACACCCCTACAAGTGTAACCTCTCCTTTCCTACTCCTCAGTTCCACCCAAATAGCCTCCGTGGATGTGCCCTCTAATCTATCCTTCCTAGGCACCGCTGTAATATTTTCCCTGACAAGCAATGCAACCCCACCTCCTTTTGCCCCTCCGACTCTATCTCACCTAAAACAACGAAACCCAGGGATATTCAGTTGCCAATCACATCCCTCCTGCAACCATGTCTCACTAATCGCTACCACATCATACTTCCAAGTATCAATCCACACCTTCAGCTCATCCACCTTTTTTACAATACTCCTGGCATTAAAATATATGAATTTCAGGGATTTCCCATTTTTTAATCCCTGTTTTCCCTCATCTTTAAGAACAACATTATTTACTTTTCCTGCCAATTGCCCTTCATCTTCTTCCAGAGCATTTCCCTTCTCTATCACCTGCCCATCCATATTCAAATACTTACTACAAACTTTCATTGTTTGCATTCTAACCTTCTCCTTACTGCTCTGTACTATTTTGTAGTATTGTGTATTTTTTTAATAACAACTAATGATTGTATATGCTAGTATTATTGTATATTAAACAGTAGATTTTTTCTTTTATTTCCTTTTCCTATTTTTGGGTGGGGGTGGTGGTGGATTGGGAAGAAAATATGTAAAAGTACTTTTTTTTGTATCATTGGATATGGATATTTGATTAATGTTTTATTAATTTTTTTTCCTGTAATGATGCGAACAATTAAATATTTTTTTTTAAAACCATGATTCACAGATAAATTTTAACATAATATGTGACCATGTTGTGTGACATGAATAGAAAAGAGTGTTGATGTTGCATTTCTTATTTGGGAATGATACAAATATGGATTGTACATTCAGACTCACGGTACTCTGCTAAGGCTGCAGACCTTTGGAATTTACAGCAGCCATACTTAATTTACGGCTTGGTTAATAAAACAGATGGTGCTTTGTAGAGTAACCAACATTGAAATTTACTATTCAAACATTTTTTCATTTTCCATACGAGTCCACACGGATCAATGGAGCTACAAAATGGATTCTCATTATATGTTAAGCTATATTTACTGCTGTGACAGTTCTGCAAGGGTGCCAGGAGACTGCAGAGATTTTCCTTTGAACAAAGCAGCTGATTAAGATTGCAGAATAGTCAAAAACTCATCCTGGGCAAGTTAAGAATTTAACGTTCTTCACAGGGATCATTGCATTTTATTCCAATGTGCCTCTTTTGTAAAAGATTAAAAGATAAATTTTATCCAGGACAAAATAACTGTACACAGCTACAGTTTAATCAGGGTGAATGATGTTTATTGATAATCAATAATGCGAGCTCTCCACTGGCCACCGAGACAGAGGTGCACCAAAGAAGAGGTACAAGGACTGCCTAAAAAAATCTCTTGGTGCCTGCCACATTGATCACCGCCAGTGGGCTGATATTGCCTCAAACAGTGCATCTTGGCACCTCACAGTTTGGCGGGCAGCAACCTCCTTGGAAGAAGACCACAGAGCCCATCTCACTGACAAAAGACAAAGGAGGAAAAACCCAATACCCAACCCCAACCAATCAATTTTCCCTTGCAACCGCTGCAACCGTGTCTGCCTGTCCCCCATTGGACTTGTCAGCCACAAACGTGCCTGCAGCTGACGTGGACATTACCCCTCCATAAATCTTCTTCCGTGAAGCCAAGCTAAAGAAGAAAGAAGAATGCCATTTATCATATGTAACTGAAATACTAGGTTTGAGTGTTGATAATTGATTTGGGACTAGGCTTTTTATCTTTTTAATAACATTAAATTAGCCATAGATTTTGTCTAGTGCAAAAGTCCTTGCTTAAGAAGAAATGCGTTTTTGCAACATTGGAGACTGCATAAACAAATCCAATTTTTGCATATTAATTTGTCACTTTCAATTGACTTGGATGTGTTTTTAAATACAATACAACTGGGACCTTTTTTGGGGGAGATGTGACCTGTACAGTAAGGACGGGTTACACTTAAATCCCAGGGGGACCAGAATCCTGGCAGAGGTATTTGCTAGGGCTACTCAGGATCCTTTAAACTAGAATGGTTGGGGGGAGGGAACAAAATAGTACAGAGCAGTAAGGAGAAGGTTAGAATGCAAACAAAGAAAGTTTGTAGTAAGTATTTGAATATGGATGGGCAGGTGATAGAAAAGGGAAATGCTCTGGAAGAAGATGAAGGGCAATTGGCAGGAAAAGTAAATAATGTTGTTATTAAAGATGAGGGAAAACAGGGATTAAAAATTGGGAAATCTCTGGAATTCATATATTTTAATGCCAGGAGTATTGTAAAAAAGGTGGATGAGCTGAAGGTGTGGATTGATACTTGGAAGTATGATGTGGTAGCGATTAGTGAGACATGGTTGCAGGAGGGATGTGATTGGCAACTGAATATCCCTGGGTTTCGTTGTTTTAGGTGTGATAGAGTCGGAGGGGCAAGAGGAGGTGGGGTTGCATTGCTTGTCAGGGAAAATATTACAGCGGTGTCTAGGAAGGATAGATTAGAGGGCACATCCACGGAGGCTATTTGGGTGGAACTGAGGAGTAGGAAAGGAGAGGTTACACTTGTAGTGGTGTATTATAGACCACCCGGAGGGGACCGAGACCTAGAGGAGCAAATCTGTAGGGAGATAGTAGATATTTGTGATAAGCACAGGGTTGTAATTATGGGAGATTTTAATTTTCCACAAATAGATTGGGAAACACATTCTGTGAAAGGACTGGATGGGTTAGAGTTTGTGAAATGTGTGCAAGATAGTTTTTTACAACAATATGCAGAGGTGCCGACCAGAGAAGGAGCAGTGTTAGATCTACTGTTGGCAAATGGGATGAGTCAAGTGACGGAGGTTAGTGTTGGCAAGCACTTCGGGTCCAGTGATCATAATGCCATCAGCTTCAATGTCATTATGGAAAGAGAGAAGTCAGGGCCAAGGTTTGAGGTTTTTGATTGGGGAAAAGCTAGATTTGAGGAGATGCGAAAGGACTTGCAGGGTGTGCATTGGGACAATTTGTTTTATGGGCAGGATGTAGTAGAGAGATGGAAGTCTTTTAAATATCAGATTTTGAGAGTGCAAAAGCTTTATGTTCCTGTTAGGTTAAAAGGAGGGGCAAAAGGTTTGAGAGAGCTGTGGTTTTCAAGGAACATTGGAAACTTGGTTCGAAGAAAAAGGGAGGCGTACATTAGATATAAGAAGCATGGAGTTAAGAAGATGTTTGAAAGATGCATTGAATGTAAGAGGAATCTTAAGAGAGGAATTAGGAAAGCTAAAAGAAGGTACGAGGAAACTATGGCAAGCAGGGTGAAAACTAATCCAAAAGAGTTTTACAAATATGTTAATGGTAAAAGGAAAGCTAGAGACATAATTGGTCCCTTAGAAAATCAGAGCGAAAAACTGTGTGTGGAACCTAGAGAAATGGGGGCGATATTGAACAGTTTCTTTTCTTTGGTATTCACTAAGGAGGAGGATATTGGGAGATGTGAGATAAAAAAAAGCAAATTGGGTAAATATGGGGAATATAGAGATTACAAAAGGTGTAGTTTTAGGGCTTTTGAAGAATATAAAGGTGGATAAGTCTCTGGGACCAGACGGGATCTTCCCCAGGACATTGAGAGAAGTGAAGGAGGAAATAGCAGAGGCTCTGGCGGTAATTTTCCAAATGTCATTAGATATGGGGATAGTGCCAGAGGATTGGCGCATTGCGAATGTGGTTCCGTTATTTAAAAAGGGTTCAAGGAGGAAGCCTGGCAACTATCGGCCTGTAAGTTTGACGTCTGTGGTAGGTAAATTAATGGAGAAAATTCTTAGAGATAGTACTTATAAACATCTGGATAGACAGGGTCTGATAAGGAGCACTCAACATGGATTTGTGGGAGGAAGGTCATGTTTGACCAATCTGATTGAATTTTTTGAAGAGGTGACTAGGAATGTGGATGAGGGTAGTGCAGTGGATGTTGTCTATATGGACTTCAGTAAGGCCTTCGATAAGGTACCACGTGGAAGGTTAGTTAGGAAGGTGCAGTCTTTAGGTATAAATTTTGAGATTGTCAAATGGATTGAACATTGGCTGAAAGGGAGAGGCCAGATAGTGGTAGTGGATAATTGTCTGTCAGGTTGGAGGCCGGTGACCAGTGGTGTGCCTCAAGGATCTGTATTGGGCCCATTGTTGTTCGTTATATACATTAATGATCTAGATGATGGGGTGGTGAATTGGATTAGTAAACATGCAGACGATACTAAGATAGGTGGAATAGTGGATAATGAAGAAGGTTTTCAAGGATTGCAGAGGGATTTGGGCTGCTTAGAAAAGTGGGCTGAAAAATGGCAGATGGAATTTAATGCTGATAAGTGTGAGGTGCTTCATTTTGGTAAGAAGAATCAGAATAGGACATACGTGGTAAATGGGAGAGCATTGATGAATACAGAAGAACAGAAAGATTTAGGAGTAACGGTACATCGTTCCCTGAAGGTAGAAACTCACGTGAATAGGGTGGTGAAGAAGGCTTTTAGTATGTTGGCCTTTATCAATCATTGCATGGAATATAGGAGTTGGGAGGTGATGTTGAGATTGTATAAGACGTTGGTGCGGCCTAATTTGGAGTTCTGTGTGCAGTTCTGGTCGCCTAATTATAGGAAGGATATAAACAGAGTGGAGAGAGTGCAGAGAATGTTTACCAGAATGTTACCTTGGTTTAAGCATCTAGAGTATAGGGAGAGATTGGACAGATTAGGTCTTTATTCTTTGGAGCGTAGAAGGCTGAGAGGGGATTTGATGGAAGTATTTAAGATTATGAAAGGGATAGACAGAGTGGATGTGGATAGATTATTTCCGTTAAGAGGAGGAAAGATTAAAACAAGAGGACATGAGTTAAGAATTAAGGGGCAGAGGTTTAGAGGTAACATGAGGGGAAACTTCTTTACTCAGAGAGTGGTAGCCGTGTGGAATGAGCTTCCAGGAGAAATAGTGGCGGCGGAGTCAATTGTATTATTTAAGAAAAAGTTGGACGGGTATATGGATGAGAAGAAGATGGAGGGTTATGGGCATTGTGCAGGGAGGTGGGACTAGAAAGGGGTGTTTGGTTCGGTGCGGACTAGAAGGGCCTAATGGCCTGTTTCCGTGCTGTAATTGTTATGTTATATGTTATGTTATGTTAATAATCATATTGTAGCGGGTGCACAGCATGGTATTGCGAACCGCCACAGTCATTTCACGGACTTACCTGACACATCGCGGGCTAACGGTGCTGGGCGCCAAAGTATAGTGAGTGGATCAAATGAAGCTCCTGCCTAAAGGCGTGGGGCGCTAATGGCTCATAGCTTTAACCTACTGATCCTGTGGACCAGCAGCTCTTCACTAACAAGCTCATTAACAGACAGGAAATAAAAGGTCTGTGTATGTCTGCAATAAACCAGTCTTGAGTTGACTACCTTTGTGTGTTTGCCTTTATTTAGTAGCATCTACCATTGTAGCCGCTACAAATTGGTGACCCTGAAGTTAAGATTCAATAAATTTGAATCCTTATGGAAAAGGAGGATATTTCAACAGCAGCGACAACTGCCGCCGCCATGACAGTTAATGAAGTTGGGCTTCATTTGCCTCCTTTCTGGACACATCAGCCTCGAATTTGGTTTCTTCAAGCTGAAACCCAGTTTCATCTTCAGGGTATAATGATGGAAGACACAAAATTTTGGCATGTCATGAGTACATTGGATGTGGCCACTGCATTGCGAGTAAGCGAATTTATTGCTCATCCTCCGGCAGAAGACCAGTTCACCAGGTTCCACTATTTTCTTCTTGACATTAGGCCCACCGGTCTGGCGCCTGATAAATTGTGGCAAGCAATGGAAGAATTGGGTATCATCTGATGCTCAAACAGCCCTTGGGCCTCATCTTTGCATTTGGTACCCAAGAAGATGGCAGATGGAGACCTTGAGGCAACTACCATAGGCTTAATGATGTCACTACACCTGACAGATACCCAATTCCACACATGCAGGATTTCACCGCCCATCTGCATCATTGCCGCATATTTTCAAAGATTGATTTGGTTAAGGGATATCATCAGATATCAATTCATAAGAATGATATTCCCAAGACAGCAATTATTATGCCATTTGATCTTTTTGAATTCCTCAGAATGCCATTTGGTTTAAAGAACGCTGCGCAAACTTTTCAGCAGCTTACGGATGCTCTAGGCAGAGATTTAGACTGCTTTGTGTATATTTACTTGGATGACATTCTTGTAGCAAGTCAAAATGAGCAAGATCACTGCCTGAATTTGCGCCGCCTTTGGTCTGACAATTAACCTTGACACATGTCAATTTGGGAAATCAACTATAGAATTCTTAGGGCATAAAATTACAGCAGACAGAATATCTCTGTATATCAGGCAAGGTAGACGATATCTGTACATTCTCCAAACCTGTCACCATCAAAGGGCTACAGAAGTTTTTGGGAATAATAAATTTTTATCACAGATTTATTCCCGGGATTGCTGACATTCTGCGACCCGTTTGATATCATCTCTGCTCTAAACAAAAATATTACTTGGACCGCAGAGGCAGAGGCCGCATTTATGTCTGCCAAAGAGGCATTAGCAAAGCAGCAATGCTTGCTCATCCAAATCCTGAAGCTGCTTTGATGCTTAGCACAGATGCCTTGGGAACAGCTGTGGGTGCAGTTCTGGAACAATACATCAATGGCTATTATCAGCCCCTTGCCTTCTTTAGTCGTCATCTAAGACCAGCAGAAATGAAGTACAGTGCCTTTGATCGAGAACTATTAGCACTTTATCTGGCTATAAGGCACTTTCGTTATATCTTGGAAGGTCGACATTTCATCATATTCACAGACCATAAACCACTCATTTTTGCCTTTAGGAAAGTCACAGATCCTTGGTTGGCAAGACAACAACGACATTTATCCTACATTTCGGAGTTTACTACGGACATACGTCATATTTTGGGAAAGGACAATCTAGTAGGAGATGTGGTCTCCAGATCAAGTGTGCACCATATTCAAGGTGGAGTCAACATTGCTGAACTGGCTGCGGCACAACCTGCGGATCCAGATTTACAGGCACACAGTACAGCTATTACTGGACTTGACATTCAACAGGTGGCACCACAACAAGATAGTCCAGAACTCCTTTGTGATGTATCATTGGGCTATCCTCGACCATTGATCCCATTATCTTGGAGACGGTGTCTTTTTGATGACATTCACAATCTATCACACATCAGGACTTCAGTCAAAATAATGTCACACAAGTACATGTGGCATGGGCTGAAAAAAGATGTCACGCAATGGGCACGAATGTTTATATCCTGTCAATCTGCGATAATTCAACAACCTACCAAGGCACCCCTGCAGCCTTTTCTTACAATATGCAGAAGATTTGACCATGTGCACGTGGATCTGGTTGGACCATTACTAGTATCACAGGACATGAGGTATATTCTCATGGTAGTAGACCGCTTCATACACTGGCCAGAGGCCATTCCATTATGAGTCAGTGATACTGAGGCATGTGCTAGAGCATTCATCTTAAATTGGATTGCTAGATTTGGAGTGCCTACACACATAACTTCAGACTGAGGACCACAGTTCACTTCGGCGTTATGGCCTTCCTTGGCTCGTTTTTGTGGTACATAGTTGTACCACACTACTGCATACCATCCGCAGTCCAACGGCCTGGTTGAATGTTTCCATCGACAACTTAAATCTTCACTGAATGCCCGACTCACCAGCCCCAACTGGGTCGATGAACTACCTTGGGTTCTACTAGGAGTACGAACAGCTCCAAAAGAAGATCTGACTGCATAGTCTGCAGAATTGATGTACGGTACAGCCCATGATTCCAGGAAATATTCACAAGCAATTCAGACATGGACATCCTGCAACAACTCCGCAAGGGTATTGCTAACAGCAAACCATCCTGTACCAACTGACATGGCAAACCTAGCAACAAGTGCCCCAATCACTATTAAACACAGAATTTGTATTTGTATGAAGACAGGTTCCAGTGGCACCATTACTAAAACCATATGAAGGACCATTTTGTGTGATTAAGAGATGGAGTGGTATGTACATTAGACATCAGAGGGCATCCGCAGCTATTCAGCATGGACAGACTTAAACCCGTCCATACGGACCCTACTTCACCAGTTCAGTGCCCTCCACCCAGGTAATGTGGACATCCACCTAAATCAAGCATATCTGGCATCTTAAGTTACAGTGATGATTCTGTAGGGGGGGGTGATGTAGCGGGCACACTGTGCGGTATTGCGAACCACCACCATCAATTCACAGGCTTACCTGATACATCGCGGGTGAGCAGTGCTGGGCGCCAAAGCAGAGCGAGTGGATCAGATAAAGCCCCTGCCTAAATGGCTCATAGCTTTAACCTGCTGGTCCTGTGGACCAGTAGCTGTTCACTAACGAGCTCATTAACAGGCAGGGAATAAAAGGTCTGTGTATGTCTGTAATAAACCAGTCTTGAGTTGACTACCTTTGTGTGTGTTTGCCTTTATTTAGTAGCATCTACCGTAGTAGCCACTACAATTGATCCTGACAGCTCAATAGTTGTCACATTGCTTGGAAAGTTTGAAACATAGATAAAATAGATTTCTATTTCAGAATTCAGAGGTGAAATTTTCAATCCTGGAGGTGACTCAAAAGTGAAAAGTTTTGCAGTGATTGCATAGTTCCCCATTTTTTTTTCACATTCCTGAATTGGTCGACATGGATGTTTCTGTTGTTTCAGGTCCTGCCAGGGGGGAAATTACAGCTTCCATTTGCTTTGAAGATGTGACATTTAAAAATAAAAAGCTGAATATTACTGATGGTGCATGAGATTGAAAGACTCAAAGAGGAAGAAGGACATACCCTTTTATATATAAAAAGAGTCTAATTTCAAATATTATAGAACTAAATAATTTTCTATATCTCTGTGAAACATTTAAAGGTTATTGAAGACAAACCTGTTGATGAGGTGAATATGCCAGTGTAATACTTGTAAACCAGTAAGTTGTAGATAATATTAATAATTAAATTCATTCAAATCCGATTTATGCACTTGGGAGAATATGAATTCAATAACACCAAACATTAAATAAAATGACTTGTAAAATATGCATTATTTCACCAATGACATTTGGAGGAAGACACTTATACTTCCAAAACAATTCAACTTGGATCCCACAGCCCTGTGATTGACTTCACAAGCCATAGGGCCAGACATTCTGGAGAGATGTCAAGTGTTTCTCATTTACTCTCTGATGGTCCCTGCCATGCACTAATCCCAAAGTTGCAGTCATCCTCTTTGTGACTGCACTCTGGGAGGAGACATTTAGACAGCTCGCTTTACAACTACACGACAAAAATCAGGATAAAGTGCCGCATCAAACTAAACCTGGTGATGAGAAAGTATCCTTTGAAACTTTAACAACATGTATCAAACAGTAATTCATCTCTTATAGCTTTTGAATACAAGATCTATTCAAACATTTAACAGTTGTTACAATTGCTAAGCCAGGAGCTATGGGTTCCATTTGTGGATTATGTATTATGTTAATCATTTTTCTTGTGGAATAGGCTTGTCTGCCATCTCCCTTCCCTACCCCATTACTAGCTTAACAACATACAACCCTTTTTTTAATTTCAAAAATAAATTATTCATGATACAGTGAAACCACTGTTACCTGAAAATCAAGCAGGTGGCGAAAATAAATAAAGGAAAATAAAGAAGTAAAAAATACGGATGTTTAAAATTGGTGTGCTACGCCATTAGTTTGCCAGTCATGCAACACCCACCCTCAAGCAACTGGAAAATACATTTATCCAGTATCTACCGATCCCCAAAGGAACCAGATACCAGGGGTTTTACTGTAAAACATAAAGGCGAAGCAAAATATACCAAAGGGCTTTTACATTTTTAGTGTCACATACTATACATTTTGATTCCCATTCAGTCAATACATTCAGATTCTGTAGATTGATATAAAAAAGTGAATTATTAATGCTACAATCTGATTCTTTTACAGGTCTTTCTGGAGTTGGTACAATTCCCTCTGAGTTTGTCTTGCATTCTGAACACCTTGGAGGTTAAAGAACCTCTTGATGATCCCAACACTTGGAGGGGAGACTGCCTAGGAACACCAAGTGCTGTAGGTTTCTGTGAGGGGCGCTGGACAAAGTGGAAACTCTGTCTGCCTTACGGTAGTCAAAAGTTAAAGAATTTCATGTATGTTACATTCTAAATGTAGTATTACATGACAACAATGGAAATTTTACCTTTTTACTTTTTGGTTGCTTCCTACCAGTCCATTTGGGATTTAAAGTGGAGCTTCTCAATTCTCCAACCTGGATTTTCTCTCTTTAGCTCCTTGATGTTCTCTGGGATCAGCAGCTTTTTGTTGAACTTCTATGTCACCCTGTTTGCTTTCTGGTCCTTCTGTAGGAGACAGTGGTCAGAGAACACCGGTGGTTCTGACCATGTCTGCCTTTGACGTAAAGAGGAAGTCTATCCAAGATTGGATTGAACCATTCCATCTCGACCATGTAGGTGGCAACTGTGCCTCACCTTCAGGGTTGGTGAAGGCATTATACATTGGGTTTTGCTGTGAGAATTGGTGGAAGCCAAAGCCTTCATTCTTACTGGGGACCTACTCAGAGATAAAGCCTGATTTTGTTGGATGTGAGCAGGGTCATGAGTAGTAAGTTCACACATCTTTGTTAACTACAAATCCTGGCCAATAGTTCAAAATTGGGCAAAAAATTCTTAATGTGCTGTGATGCACAAGTTCAGAGATTTAATTAGAAGAGACAATCAGTCTTTGAGATCATGTTCAATTTTAAATCTGAAAATAAATCTCTTTTGATTGGTTATATAGCTATGATTATCTAGTTATTGACACCATTCCCCTCGCAAAGCTGCAATAAACCTTGGTTAAATAATTAACCAGTGATATATAGATGCAGTTTGAGTTTCTTTTCCATTCAGACAATTCTTAAAATCCAGCACAAGAACAAAATTATTTCAGATTGGAGCCAGATTAATCAAACTCCATTAAGTATTGTAGATTTAAGTAGTCATTTTAGAGGTTTGGGGACATTAGCTGTGAGGTATGAATGCATAAATCAGTTTGAGATATAGATCTCCTACTAATGCACTGATCCTCATTCAGACATCTGGATTTTTCAGTAACTTTGAGCAAAAAAAGCAATCTGATACATCTGCAAAACTTGAAAACTATGCTGTTGTATAAAAATTGTCATTGTTAACCTTCATTAATAATTCATGCTTGGCCATAGTTGTAATAATTGATATTATCCAATTTTCTATACAATCTTGCATCTCAGTGTCAAAAGTTTGAGCACATTACATTCAGTGCAACAGTGAACTGAGGTGCATAGCATTTAGGAAAATGTCACCTTTCTAACTTGAGCTGGGATTCTATTTCATACTCCAGGAAATGGTCAACAACGAACAGCAAATGTAGGCAATGGAACCACAATATTTGATTGGAATGTCTTGTCCCCATCAGCGCAGATGCTTACTGGTCCCTCACTGTCTACCACATGTCAGTTGTAGAGGAATTGGAACGGGGTTCCAGAGGATTTCCAACCTACTCATCACTACCACGGACACTGCCATTCTTAGAAAAGTTTCTGCAGAAAAACACTTTTGACCACATCCATCATGCAGTCATCAGCCCAGAATGTCCAGCAAGCTTCCAGAAGAAGGACACAACTTATGTTGAGGGGTAGTTCCCTGAGCAGTTTGAAAACCATTCATCAGAATATCTCATCTTCTAAACTCACCAACAAGCACCAAAACTTTGCCTGGCTGACAGTCAAAGACCCCTAGCCATCAGGGGCTTCCTGCACTATTAGAGATTCACTTTCAATTCTTTTTTTTTCAAACTTTATTTAAAAGAAAACAAAAACACAGCATACAGTATAAAAATAGTCAAAGAAAGTTTTTCATCAATACCCATCCACCCTTACAGCCAGCTCCCTTAAGGGGAGCAAAAAAAAAGAAAAAAAATATTAATATATATATATAAAAGATTTTTAAATGTTAAAAACATTTCAAAGTACATCTAAATGCATATAATTCAAATACGGAGACCACTTAGTAACAAAAGAAGAAGAATTATCATGTAAAGTATAAGTAATTTTTTCCATAACAACGCATACTTTCAATTCATTGTGCCAATGAGCTATATTAATCTCAGTATCATCTTTCCAGGTACTAGCAACACATTTACGTGCTACTGATAATACCAAACGTACAAAAGCAATTTGAATTTTATCCAATCCCATTCCTCTTAACGAATATAAATTTCCCAACAAGAAAATCATTGGATCTAATGGTAATATAAAATTATATAATTTCTCCAAAACTACTTTAATACCTTGCCAAAATGATTGAACTTTAACACAATTCCATACAGCATGTAAAAAAGTTCCAATACATGAACCACATCTAAAACAACAATCCGAATGACTAAATCCATATTTTTTTTTAACTTTTCCGGGGTCAAATACAATTGATGTAAAAATTATAATTAACCATTCCATAGCCCACATTGGTCAATTTAATTAGACAATAGACAATAGACAATAGGAGCTGGAGTAGGCCCTTCAGCCCGTCAAGCCAGCACCGCCATTTTACAGATCATGGCTGATCACTACCATCAGTACCCCTTTCCAGCCTTATCCCCATAACCCTTAACTCCTTTGCCCACTAGAGTCTTATCTAACTCTCTTTTGAACATAATCAGCAAATCTGCCTCTACCACCCTCTGTGGCAGAGCATTCCACAGATTCACACATTACATTATCTTGACACATACTTGCCCAATCTTCAGGAAAAATAAATACCAAATCACTCTCCCATTTAAGCTTAGATTTCTCCCATTCTGGCTTATCCATACTATCTTGTAACTAATTATACATAACTAAAATATAACCCTTTTTAGGTATAGAGGAAATTAAAGATTCAAATCTCGACAAAGTAGGTAAAATCATCTCTTTACCACAATTATCTTTTATCAAAGCTCTAAGTTAATAATACACAAACAAAGAATTAACAGGTATCTCAAATCTTTCCTTCAACTGATTAAAAGAAATAAATTGCCCCTCTACAAAAAACAAGCTTGTATTGTCTTTATACCTTTAGAATCCCAAATCTTTAAATGATTGTTAAACATTGAAAAAGGAATAAGCTGATTATTATACAGTGGAGTTAAAATAGATCATTATTCTTTCGACCTAAACACCTTATTTTTTTTAGCCAAATCTTTAATAAATGTTTCAATATCGGCATATCATATTGCTGTAATAAATTCAAATTCCAACGAAATATTAATTCATGTATTTTAACCCTAGGAATACACGCCATCTCCACTTTAGCCCTGCTAGGAGGCTGTTCTAGATCCATCAATCTACTTATGTACTTCAACTGGGCCGCTTCATAATAATTTTGAAAGTGTGGTAATTGTAATCCACCCAATGTATACTTGCATGTAAGTCTATGCAGTGCCATTCGAGCTAATTTACGTTTCCATAAAATCTCTCTCACTGCTTTATTCAAATCTTTTTAAAATATCCCTTAGAAAGTAAACAAGGTAGTGACTGAAATAAATATTGAATTTGTGGAAAAATAATCATTTTAATACAATTAACCCGAACAATCAAAGTTAATGAAAGATCCTTCCACTTAATCAGATCTGCTTTAATCTGTCTTAATATAGGTACATAATTTAATTGATATAATGATTGATAATTCCATAAACACACCTAAATATTTAATTTTACTTGTCCACTTTAATTTTGTAATTGTTTTAAATTCAGAATAATCTCCCACTCCAACTGGTAAAATTTCACTTTTGTCCCAATTAACTTTATATCCCGATAATTCTCCAAATTTCAACAAACACTCTTGCAATTGTTTCAACGATCATTCCGGTTCCGTCAAATATACCAACACGTCATCCACAAATAAATTAATTTTATATTCTTCATTCTTAACCCACGTTCCTCTAATTTCTTCATTTTGTCTAATAGCCTGAGCTAATGGTTCAATAACCAATGCAAATAAGGATGGTGACAATGGGCAACTATGTCGAGTTGAACGAGTCAATTTAAATGGTAAAGAAATCTGTCCATTCATCACCACCCTAGCAATCAGGTTCGTATATAAAGCCTTAACCCAACCAAAAAAAGGGCAGAATTTAAATTTCTCTAACACCTTAAATAAAAAATTCTACTCAATACTATCAAAAGCTTTTTCTGCATCTAATACAACCACCATAGGATGGTTAGGTTTCTTTCGATATGTGTTGACCAAAGTAATTAATCAAAATATATTGTCTGATGCATTTCTATTCTTAATAAAACTTGTTTGATCAATATGTACCAATTTGGGTAAATATTTAGCAAGTCTATTAGCTAATACTTTCGCTATAGTTTTATAATCCACATTTAATAAAGAAATAGTTCTATATGAAGACAATTTCAATGGATCTCCATCTGTCTTTTGGAATAACAGTTATTAAAGCACTAGAACATGATTCTGGTAGCTTCTGATCTTCAGTAACTTGATTCAACACCTCTGCAAATTCATTAGACAAATCATCATTTAAAAATTTATAAAATTCTACAGGGAATCCATCATCCCCTGGGTACTTTCTGTTTGGCATTTCCTGAATAGCTTCCTTAATTTCAAAATCCATAAATGGAGATTCGAATTCCTGAGCATCAATTCCATCTAATACCGGTAACTTTAATTTAGATAAGTAAGAATCAATAAACCCATTATCCTGTTTTCCCTCAGGTATATAATTTTTGATAAAATGAATAAAATTGGTCATTAATTTCCTGAGGCTTATAAGTTATTATTGAATTCTTCTTAACAACATTAAATCTGAGATGTCTGTTCAGCTTTCAATTGCCAAGCAAGTACCTTATGAGCTCTTTCCCCCAACTCATAATAACATTGTTTTGACCGATTAATTAAGCGCTCAAAGTGATGTTTGTAAAGTATTATAACGCAACTTCAACCTCCCCAATGCAATTTTTTTATCTTCTATTACCCCTTTCTGAAAGTCCTTCTCTAACTCAACAATCTTATTTTCTAACTCTAAACTTTCTGCCATATATTATTTCTTAACTTTCGTAGAATAACTAATGATCTTCCCTCTCAAATAAGCTTTAAAAGCATCCCATATTACAAAATGACTATCCACAGAATTAACATTTTTAGTGAGAAATAAAGAAATCTGCTCTTTAACTGAAGCAACAAACTCAGGTTTCTTCAATAGCATTACATTAAACCTCCATCTAAACGACGGACGTACTACCTCTGAACTTTCACAAGAAAAAATTAATAATGAATGATCTGATATAACACTACTTTTATATTCTGCTCGTAATACTCTACCTTGTAAATGCGCTGATACCAAAAATAAATCAATTCCAAAAACAATTGAATTGCTTTCCAAAAAGATTGTATATGTGCACATAACCAGACAGCATGAAAAAAAGTTCCAACTGAATTACCACACCTAAAACAAGAATCTGATTCACTAAACCCATTTTTTAAAAACTTTTCAGGTGTTAAATACAATTGATGTAAAAAATTGTAATTAACCAATGCATAATGAATATTTATCAATCTAGTAACACTATCATGACAAATATCTAACCAATCATCCTCAGAAAAAGGAAAGTTAATATCCTTTTCCCATTTAATCTTAGATCTATTCCATCCCTTTTTTTCCATACTTTCCTGTAATATTTGGTACATCAATGAAATATATCCCTTCTTTGGTGCAATCACAAGAAAAGATTCAAATTTAGTCAATTTAGGTAAAATCATGTTTCTACCAAATATTTGTTTTACTAGAGATCGAAGTTGATAATAAGCAAATAAAGAATTCTCATTAATACCAAAATCTTCACTCATTTGATTAAAGGATAAAAATTGACCTTCTTTAAAACAATCCCCCAAGTTTTTTTTAATACCTTTAGATTTCCAATGTAATAAACATGGATTCTACATTGAAAAAGGAATAAGTTGGTTATTATATAACAGTGTTAAAGTCAGGAATTTACCCTTAGAACCTATCATTCTATTTTCCTCATCCATAACTTCATTAAATGTTTTAGTATAGGCACATTATATTGTTGTAATAAATTTAAATTTCACCGAAACAAAAATTGTTGTGTTTCAAATTCAGAAATATTTGCAATCTCAATTTTTAACCCAACTAGGGGGCCATTCCAAATCCATTAATAAACTAATAAATTTAAATAGAGTCTCATAATAATTTTGAAAATGTGGTAAGCTTAATCCCCCCTAATGCATATTTCCAGGTTAGCTTATTCAAAGCTACTCTCGGAAATTTACCCTTGCATAAAAATTCCCTAACCATTTTATTTAAATCTCAAAAAAAATTCTTATTAAGTAAACACGGAATTGATTGAAACAAATATTGTATACGTGGAACAATATTTATTTTAATTGTATTTATTCTTCCAATTAAATTTATAGGAAGATCTTTCCACTTAATAAAATCAGCTTTAATCTTTTTCATTAATGTTACATAATTTAATTTATATAAAGATTGATAATCAACATCCACATTTATACCCAAATATTTAATTCGATCAGTCCACTTCAAATTAATAATATTCTTATAAACTGAATAATCTCCTTCACCTATTGGTAAAATTTCACTTTTTTCCCAGTTATCTTTATATCCAGACAAAGATCCATATTTTGTTAAACATTCCTTCAAGTGTAAAAGTGACTGAGCTGAGTTTGTTAAATACACCAGTCTTTTTTTCTTCTTTTTTTTCTTTGGCTTGGCTTCGCAGACGAAGATTTATGGAGGGGGTAAAAAGTCCACGTCAGCTGCAGGCTCGTTTGTGGCTGACAAGTCCGATGCGGGACAGGCAGACATGATTGCAGCGGTTGCAAGGGAAAATTGGTTGGTTGGGGTTGGGTGTTGGGTTTTTCCTCCTTTGCCTTTTGTCAGTGAGGTGGGCTCTGCGGTCTTCTTCAAAGGAGGTTGCTGCCCGCCAAACTGTGAGGCGCCAAGATGCACGGTTTGAGGCGTTATCAGCCCACTGGCGGTGGTCAATGTGGCAGGCACCAAGAGATTTCTTTAGGCAGTCCTTGTACCTTTTCTTTGGTGCACCTCTGTCACGGTGGCCAGTGGAGAGCTCGCCATATAACACGACAAAACATAACACCAGTACATAATCAGCAAATAGATTAATTTTATACTCCTCATCTAAAACTCTCATACCTTGTATCTGTATATTTTGTCGTATCAACTGTGCTAAAGGTTCAATTACAAATGCAAACAAAGCTGGAGACAGAGGGCAACCTTGTCGAGTTGAACGAGTTAATCTAAAAGGTTCCAAGATCTGACCATTTACCCTGGCTATTGGTTTATTGTATAAAACTTTAATCCAACCAATAAAAGAGGGACCAGTTAAATTTCTCTAAAACTTTAAATTAAAAGTTCCACTCATCTCTGTCAAAGGCATTTTCTGCATCAAGAGATATCACCATTGGAAGGTCAGGGCACTCTCGATGTTTATTAATCAAACTAATTTCTCAAAGAATATTATCTGAACCATACCTATTCTTTATAACAACATGTATCAACTTCGGTAAAAATTTAGCCAATCGATTCGCTAATACTTTGGCTATTATTTTATAGTCTACATTCAACAAAGAAATTGGTCTATATGAAGACACCTTTAACAGATCTCTATCCTTCTTAGGAATTACAGTAATTAAGGCACTAGAGCATGATTCAGGTAAATCATAATGTTCCTTAATCTGTCGTAACACATCTCCAAACACTGTAGATAAATCATCATAAAATACCTTATAAAATTCAACTGAAAACCCATCATCACCAGGTGATTTTCCACTTGGCATTTCCAACATAGCCGATTTAATTTCTAAATCAGTAAAAGGAGCCTCCAGCTCCAATATGTCTTCTTCTCCTAGTACCGGTAATTTCAACACCGATAAAAAGGAGTCAATCGAACAGCTCTCCTGTTTTTCCTCAGAAGTATATAATTTCTTATAAAATGAATAAAACTCATCATTAATCTCACGAGGTTTGTAAGTAAGAGTCGAAATCTGTCTGACTGCATTAATAACCCTTGATACCTGTTCTTTCTTTAACTGCCATGCAAGTACCTTATGTGCTTTCTCACCCCATTCATAATACCGCTGTTTAGATCTAATAATCAAACATTCAAATTGATAAGATTGCAACGTAATATATTTCAATTTCAATCTAGACAACTCTATCTTCTGATTTTCTGTCACATCTCTGAAATTCCTTTTCTAATTCATCAATCTGTTTCTCTAATTCAAGACTCTCAGTCAAATAATTATTTTTAACCTTAGAAGTATAACTAATTATTTGACCTCTCAAGTAAGCTTTCATAGCATCCCACAATATAAATTTACTCTGAATGGAGTTAACATTTTCTTCCAAAAAGAGATTAATTTGTTTCTTAACAAATTCAATAAATTCCACTTTTTTTTAACAACATCATATTGAATCTCCAACGATAAGCTACACGAAGCTTTTCAGAACTCTCATAAGTAAAATACAACAAAGAATGATCTGAAATGACCCTACTTTTATATTCTGCTTGCAGTATTTTCCCCTGTAAATGTGCCGATACTAAAAAAAAAACAATTCTAGAAAAAGATTCATGTCTAAATGAATAAAAAGAGAAGTCCTCTGTTGGGTTAAGACATCACCAGATGTCCACTAAATTAAAATCTTTCATCAAAGCTCGAATTTGAATTGCCATTTTAGATATTTTAATTTTTTTTGGAGATTTATCTAGTAAAGGTTCCAAAACACAAATTAAAATCTCCTCCAACTAAAACATTTTCATTAGCTTGTCCCAAAAGCAAAAATGCATCCAAAATAAATACTTCATCATCCACATACATGCATAAATGTTAAGTAAAGTCCAAAATTCATTAAACATATTACAATTCAGCTTAAGAATATGTCCTGCATTCATTTCCATTGATTGTAATTCAAAAGATAAATTTTTATGTATCAAAATTGCTACTCCCTTAGCTTTGGAATTAAATGAAGAAAAAAAAACATGTCCAAGCCAATCCATCTTCAATTTTGTACTTTCTTTTTCATCCAAATGTGTCTCCTGTAAAAAAGCAATATCAATCTTCATCTTTTTAATGTAAGCCAAAACTCGCTTACGCTTGATCAGATTATTTAATCCTTGAACATTAAAGGTGGCAAATTTCAAATTCGACATATCTAATACAATTATTAGATAGCAAAAATAGTCACAAAATTAATAATAACAAAGAACAATTTTCTAAAATTAAAATATATAGGCCCTCCAAATAAAAATAATATTCATTAATAAGAAAGAAAAAAAATAACAAAAAAAACTACCAAAAGGTAGTAACTCCATAAAAAAAAACTGGGTATGGATTACCCACTAGTGACTGATGACTAACAAAGAAGTTAGTGTAATCCCCTCCTCCCCAGCCAGGCAGTCAGAAATATTAACATATTACAAAAAGAAATCAGCCTTGAGATTCCAGTCCAGATGGTGAACTGATTTCAAGAGTAGATGAACTCTTTCCATTCCCATTCTTTCTATTTCTGCCATTTTGTCCATTTCCAAGTCCATCAGATATTCTTTTAGCAGATAATGGTGGACTCTTTCTTTGTCCTCTGACATCCGGTAATGAATTAGCAAAAACCATTGCCTCATGCTCACTCTCAAAGAATTGAAACTGATAATTTCCATAAAACACTTTCAACACAGCAGGATAACGGAAAGCAAATTTGTAACCTTTACACCATAAAACATCTTTAACTGGATTAAATTCACGTCGACGTCTGATGATATCTTGACTCAAATCAGGATAGAAGAAAACTCTACTATTCTGAGCCATCATTGGAGCTT
The DNA here is from genome assembly GCF_036971445.1 of Narcine bancroftii. NCBI lineage: Eukaryota > Metazoa > Chordata > Chondrichthyes > Torpediniformes > Narcinidae > Narcine > Narcine bancroftii. The sequence goes on from NC_091474.1 coordinate 158,227,936, forward strand.
GCCTTTGTCTTGCATTTTGAACTGCAAGTCAAAGAATTGTCTCTCTATCCAAACAGTTCAAACAACGAACTATCATAGCTCTTGGCGGCTGACCAGATAAAGGTGGTCTTCTTAAAGCTCGATGTGCTCTTTCCAATATGAATCTGTCAGGAAAGGACTCTTCCCCAACATCTGGGGAATCCAATTTTTAAAACATTTAACGGGATTTGACCTTCTATACCTTCTAGCAAACCCACAATTTTCACATTATTTCTTCTGCTTTGATTTTCCAAATAGTCAAATTTTCTTGTTAACTCTTTTTCCCAGGCTCCTAAATCTTTTACTGATTTTTTCCACCTTTACTATTGTTTCTGTATTGAATTGTACCTGTTGTTTACATTCAGAGAAAGAAGCTTCAAATTTTTTGAAGTTTTCCCAGTTTTCTTTAACTTCTGCCTTAACCACATTTAAGTCTGAAATTATATCAGTATTCATTTGAACCACCTGGTTCAATTGACCAGTAATAATATCCAGAGAAGAAGCAATAACTTCAAACATCATTTAAATAGGCTGAAGTGCAGTTTGGAATGTAGGATTCAGTTCCATGATATGTAACTCACTTTCCTCTATTTCCTGTACAGTGGTAGAATAAGGTAATTCCTCTTCTTGTTGCTCTTCAAAAGGTAGCATTCTTGTTGTTTTGCTGTGATGACCCAATGATGACCCTGCCCGACTTCCTCAGGGGGTCATCGCTGCTGTCCCCCCGCAGACCATTTTTAAAATAAAATTACGGAATTCTCTGTAATTAACAATGCCACCCAAGCGCATAGTCACTGTAGACTGTGTGTCTGCTGTCGGAATTTTCTTCCTCCACCCACCCATCTCTTCCAATGGGAGAGTTCTTTGTAGCAGGCCTCCAGGGTCATGCCCGACTTCTCGGGAGCACGCTCCTTCCTCTGCAGAATGGGTCGAACCAGCGCCATCTTGAGACTGGTGAGTAACTGTTACCTTAGGTTTTTTCCCCACTGGCAATCTTTGAAGCTTGGGGATTGCTGAAAATGGATCTGAGGCTGTTCCAGATTGTTTAGGCCCCAATTCTTCTGAACTTTGAAACTGTATTTTCTTTTGTAACTGAGACTTAGTTTTTTACATTAGTAACCATAATAGCTCACCAAAATATCAAACTAAAAATTAAAGTTTTAAAATTAAAAATAAAAGGTTAAAAAATGGGCATTTAAAAGTCTGACCAGAGAGGGCAGGGATTACACGTCTGATCTCTATGCCATCTTGCCATGCCCCCCCCCCGTTCATTCTTTACTGGATTATTTTTCTAATGCTATTATAACAGTTAAACCTAAGAAAGATAGAGATCCATTAAAAACTGAATCCTGTTGACCTATTTCTTTATTAAATGTTGATTATAAAATTGCAGCTAAGGTTTTAGCAAGCAGGTTGGCTAACTATTTACCAAAGTTAATTCATTTAGATCAGGCTGGATTTGTTAAGAATCATTATTCTTCAGATAATACTTGTATTGAAAGATTAATTAATTTAATTAATATTTCTCAGAAGAAATTGAACTTTCCAATTGTTCTATCATTAGATGAGGAAAAGACATTCAATAGGTTGGAATGTGTTTTATTTTTATTTAAAGTACTAGAAAAATTTAGGTTTGGACCAATCTTTATTAGTTGGATTAAATCTTTATATAAAATTCCTTCTGCTAGAGTGGTGACAAATGGCCAAGTATCATCATTTTTTTTATTAGAAAGATCTACAAGACAAGGGTGCCCTTTGTCCTTGGCATTATTTGTATTAGTTTTTGAACATTTGGCACAATTGATAAGACAGGATATTAGAGTCATTTCTGATGAATTTAAGATTAATTTATTTGCTGACGATGTTTTGATTTTCTTAACAGAACCACAAAATTCATTAAGGTTATTATATGAGAGATTGAAACAATATGGACAAATATCAGATTATAAGATTAATTAGGATAAAAGTGAGATTTTACCATTAGCTGTTGGTAATTATACTCAGTGTTTGAAAATTGTTCAAGTTAAATGGGCAGATCAAATATATAGGTATTAAAATTAATAATCAGTTAGATCATTTATATAAACTCAATTACTTGCCTTTCTTTAATAAAATTAAGAGGATTTAAACAAATGGAAAGATTTTCTTATAACATTAATAGGTAGGGTTAATTGTAATAAGATTTATTACAATTAATCGACCATGAAGATTGGAGATCTATTTGTAAGGATAGTATATCTAAGGTTATTAATGTTCATATAGGTTAGTTCATTGTAATGTTTTGCATTAATTGTACTTAACTCCTCAGAAATTAAAGAAATACAATTTAAGCTCTTCAGATTTATGCTTTAGATGTTCTAAAGGAGTAGAGTTTTTTTTGCATTCAACTTGTTTATGTGATATGATTAAACTTTTTTGGATATGGCTTAAGGAATTTTTAGAGAAAGTTTTAAAGATTCAATGACAAATGGACCCAACATTGTTTTTATTAGGTAAGTTTGATTTTGAGGTTAACTACATATTAAATTGAGTTTTTAAGGTTGGTTATGGTGGTAGCAAAGAAATGTATAGCTATTACTTGGAAAAATAAGATTGATTTGGATTTGCAGAGGTGGGTTGTGGAATTGAGGAAATATATTCATTTGGAAAAAAATAACGTATAATTTATGTGATAATTATCTTTTTTTTCTAAAGTATGGAGCCCCTACTTGGAATATATGGATTTAAAATTTTGGATTACCCTGAAGCTTGTCATGGTGGTGTTGCTTTGATCCATGGTGGTTTACTGTATTTTTCATATTAAATCTCCATTTTTTTCTTTTTTCTTTCTTTGGGTTCTTTGGTGGTGTGATATGGGTGGGTATGGGGGTTATACATTGTATATTTAAAAATTTAAATAAAGTATTCAAAAAAAACTTGTAGAACGAAACAACTCTTCAACATTAGGGAGCTCATCTTGTGGTGCTACTTAAAAAAAGCTACTTAATATATTAAGTAATAACTCATGATTTTTTTCCCCTCGTTTTATCATCAACTGGCAAATAGCATTAACCAGGTTAAACAATCATAATAATTGCAGCACAAAGTTTCTGTCTAAGATGCATATGTTAATTGGACATCATAATCTTTCTGCCCATCTGAGAGCTGCTAAATTTGGCTTCTAAAAAGGTATGCTTTTTTTCTCCCCACTAGCTGAAAATAAAGTTAGCTTCATGCACATCTCTTGCATTCAGCTAATACATGGTCTTCCATTTCACGAATTTGGTTGAGTTGAAATCTTAGTCTTTGATGTGAATGTGCACTGTGTTGATGATATTGTCCTTTTTTCATTTTTACAAACTTATTCAAATAAAGCTTTAGGTTAAATCATAATAATTATTATCCTAGTTTTAATTTTATAGTTTAACAAAAAAAAGATGGCCATCCATGATGACTGATAAATATAATGGAGAAATGGCCTTTGTTTCAATAATCTTGAATAATGATCTTAGAGGAGCAATTAACGTTGTTCATAAATAAACCAATTTTTTTTGTAGCAGATTTCTAAATCAGTTTGTGTGGACTTGTATTTGAATAATGCAACTTTATCTTAATTGAGAAAAATGATACAGAAGTTGGACTGAAAATATTAAAAATTGGTTACTCAGCTGGTCAATTTGAAACCTATGGCAAGAAACAGCAACCTGGAAATAACAGAGGCCCAAGTTTTAATTCTTCAGTGGTCTTTGGGTGCAGCAGTAATGGAGGCCTATAAAGCTTTAATGTTATTGAAGAAAGAGGAAAGTGATGAATTTGGAAACTGTAGGGTAATTGATCCAACACTGGCAATGCAGAAAAATTGACAACCATTACTCGTATTTGGAAAAGCACGGTTAATCAATGAGCACTTACATATATATGCTTTTAATTAGTAAATCCTTTCTTACTGTCTTGATTGAATTACTTAAGGTAAGAATGTGAACCTGATAAAATAGTAAATGATGGAGATGATGATGATGGTTTCAAGAGATCTTTTACTTTTCCTGGTTCACTGTCTCAAAATTCAATAGTGTTTCTTTTAACAATCCTCACAATATTATCAAGTCACTCCATCTGTTTAATATCAATTCTTTTCAACAATAAAAATTCTTATGATAACAAAAGTACAATGCCATGAATGTGAAAATATGAGATGAAAACATGTAATGCATTAAACATTCCACTAGAGATGCAACATTTATCGAAAATGAAGCAGAGTTAATTTTTTTAGATAGTGACCATTCCCATAGGTGTTTTGATGATAGAGCTCAAATTGATTAGATTTCAACAATATCTGAGACAAAAAGTTTGGAAGCAGAGCCAATGTGTGGATGTTTTACTGCACAAAGTAACACTTTAATGAGCATTAAATGCAATCATTAAATCAGAAAGATAACACATTTTCAATTTGAGGAGTTGTATTATTAGGATTGGGTTTGATGATTATGCCAAGAGAAATCGATGGGACAAACACCATATAGTCTTCCAGCTAGTGCTTGCTTGGTCACCTTCTCAGGTTCTGATTAGGCTGCAATTCCACAAGTCCTGCAATAGCTGTTTTAAATTACCGTTATCTTGAAAGATAACCATATATGTTTCATGTTTGCAGATATTCAACTTAAGCCTTGCACATAGAATTATAAAAATGCACCCGATCATTTGTTTAATTGTGCAAAAAGTTTAATTATTGAATCCAAAGCCAACAAGCAGATAAACGTTGCATCAGAAATGAAGATATTCCAATGAATCCTGTCAATTCTGCTGAAAACCAGCAGTAGTTATTGGTTTATGGAGTTCGTCTTGGTGTATTTTCCAAGGAACATCTCAGCACTTGGTAAGAATAATTGAAAATCAAACAAATTTAAATAATAAAACCTGCTAATAATTCTAAAGAAATCCAAACTAATAAAATCATTCTCTGTGTGGATGCAAATACTTTTCACCATTCTTTGGTGAATAGTAAGTTTTGTGATATACCAAGAAACATACATTATCTGTGCTTAAAAAGATAATACTTTAAGGCAAAATTTTGTTAGCATTTTATCCAAGTTTTGTAGCAATAACAACTGGAACAAGAGTACAAATGAGAATCCCAACAAACCCACATACAATTCCATTTCTATGCATCTATGGTTTAAAGACTAGTTATGTCAGCATAACTGTGGCATGATTCATTTTTCAAAAATCTATTGCCCATGTCCTAGCAATGTGTTGACCTTATATGGTGGCTCTATTTGCACATTTGCAAGTTTCTATAGCTTTATAACCCATGTACATGGAACAGGCTCTTCAGCTCATGTGTCAATGCTGACCAAGTTATCTTCCTGAACAAATTGTATTTGACTTGTATCCCAATTTTGATGTCCACCACAAACTTGCCAATGACATTCTTATCCAAATCATTAATATTTATGATAAACAACAGGGGACCAGCACTGACCTCTTCAGTCACAGGGTTCATGTCTGAAACAACTCACTGCTATAAATACCAGTCTCCCTCCACTAAGCCAATTTTGTAATGACATGGCTAGCTTATGCTGGATCCTATATAACCTCATCTTTTGGACCAGTCTACACTATTAGGACCTCATCGAAATCCTTTCTAAACTCCATGGAGACAATGTCTATCATCCCTTTCTATTGATTAACTCTTCAAAAAAAAAACTCAAAGTTGTGAGATGATTTCCCACACAAAGCCATGCTAATGACCCATAATCGTGGGCAACAATTTTTTTCAAAAGGTTTGCTTCCTGAAACAAAATTGATTATGATAGATAACTTCAAGCTGTAGAGCAAGTCCAGCAGATAAACTTACTGCACACAGATTTTTTTTTATTGTGGTTTTATTAGGACTCTGAGCATCAATCTTTCTGAGTTAATTTCCAGGACATCCATGCTAAATTAAACTGGAGAACAATTTTTTTTTTCCAAAAGGTTTGTTCCTGGAAAAAAAAATTGGGGGTTATGATCGACAACTTCAAACTGGCTACAAAGATAATTTCAGGTTTGCTGTATCAAATTGGAAGTTGGAGAAACACTTAATTAACTTAGCATGTTTTATTTTGTAATGATGCTGACACATTGTCTTACTTCATCTGACAAATGTGTTTTGCCACTGATTTCCATTTGTACTTAGCACCTGATGCCTCTCGTGTTAGTGTCAAACAATAGTTGGCCAGCATTGATGGTGTCATGGTCACATACTTAACTGTGTTGGGAGCAGTTCTGGCACCACTGATGATATATCCGAGGTGACATGCGGGAGTTCTGTCTGGAATATTCTGGATTACAGAGGATCACGTGATCTCCCTGTCTGAAACCTAGTCAGAAGTGGCATCACATGCCAATCAAGGTTGGACTCCAGCCACCCATTAGTACACACCTTACCAGTGGCTTATTTTAATGATTCAGCATCATTATTGGCCAGATCCCAGCTTAGAACAGTGTAAACAGTGATCCATGCCACATTTGTCTCTCGCTGCCTCTTGGACCAAGTCCCGGACTTCACTCCACACCAAGTCGCTACTGTGGACATTGCTGGGTGAGTCATGGGTAAGGCGTGCACTACACTTAGTTGAGCCATAGTACTGTGATAGATTAGTGCCTGCAGAATGTTGCACCTGCATTGATACAAAGAAACGGGAGTGTGTTTGAAAGTCCCTGCCTGTGAAGTGTGTACACATTCAGGAGAGTGTGGTAGGGTAAGCAGCCATTGGTATCGGAGTCCTTTGTGCCCAATGTGGCTGTTACACCATTACAGCTTTTGTCTCATACTGTGTAGAAGATGGGCTGGTACTGGTATCAGAGTCCAACCTTGGTTTGATGTGAATGTCTTTATAGCTATTAAGTAGTAATTAAGGAATAATTAAGTCTCTTCTTCCCCTGTTTGTTTCCTGTGTGTTTAATAAAGTTACCTTTGATTGTAACACTTGTAGGCAGACCTGTCTCTCTGTGAACCCACTGGACCTGATACTTTTCCAAACACAACACCCCTCACACACTTGTCCCTATGTCTCCTTTCCACTAACTCTCTCTCTTCCCTTCCCTCTGTCTCCTTTCCTCTAGTTCTGCATTTCCAGAGCCACCCCATCCCTGATCAATTCTCACCTTTTCTCTCCTGTCCTCCTATCCATGTTCAATTATCACCTTTTGTGAGCAGAGCGGTTTGCATAGTGGTTAGTGCAATGCTGTTGCAGCACCAGTAATTGGAGTCGAATCCTGCACTGTCTGTAAGTTTTGTGTTCTCCCTGTATCTGTCTTGGTTTTCCCCAGGGGGCTCCTGTTTCCTCCCACCATTCAAAACGTACCAAGGTTTGTAGGCCAATTGGATCTAACTGGGCGGCACAGGCTCATGGGCTAAAAGGGTCTCTTACTTTGCCTCATGTCTAAATGTTTTTTAAATTAAAATTTAAAAATGTAATTTAATTTTTTTTAAATTCTGTTGGCCTGTGCACCTCCCCTGGCCTTTCTTTCCCCCCTCCCCCAGCCTTTTCATTTAGGTACCTGCTTGGTTTTTGTTCATCAGCTCAGGCCCAAAACCATGATTAAATATCCTTTACCTCTTATGGATCTGAGTAATCTGCTGAGTTCTTCCAACATTTTTTTTCTCCAATGATAGCATCTGCAGATTTTCATGTTTCACTTGACTTGCTCTTCAGGGAACTTGACAGGAGCTAATGTCTCCAATACAGCCAGCTGGAAAGCATGGACTGCCTTAATGATATCACTCAGCCTGGCTTAAATGAGATGTGAAAATTGCTTCACAACTTCACCCTTTCCTATTTCAACCCTATGATCACTCTTCTGGCCAACAATGTAGTAAAGGCTACAACTCGATGTGCAGAAGTGGTAACTCAATTCAATTTCATTAATTCCTATGAAAGATGAGGACCCTTTAGCTTATGCTTCCTGTAGACCAATATCGTTGTTGAATGTTGATTCCAAAATTGTTTGTAAGACCAAACAGGATTTATAAAGAATCATTATTAATATTTTAATAACCATAGATTAATGAATACTAATTGCTCTCCATTGACTGAAATTTCAGATGCAGAAAAGGCTTTCTATAGAGTGGAATGAAAATAGCTTTTCAAAATTTTGGAAAGATTAATTTTGGTCCCAGTTTTATTTCATGGATTAATTTGATCTATCATGCTCCTGTTGCTGCACTAATTACTAATAATCAAAAATCCACTTTTTAAAAAAAAAATCTGTTTCATGGAACTAGATAGGGTTGTCTGTTAAGTCCTTTATTATTTAACATAGTCTTGGACCCTTTAGTTACGTTGTGACTCCAGTGATATTCAGGGTATTAACAGAGGAGATGTAATTCATAAGGTACCTTTTTTGATTTAAAAAAAAATCAACATATGGATGATAATTATAACATTTAGTATCATATCACAATGTAACAGCATTTACAAATATATGTTGATTGAAACCTTGATAACATTAGCAGGAGTGAGGTGTACAAAGAGAGTTCAGTAAATCGTTCTCTACACTGAACCCCAAATCAAAGCATACTAAGTGTTCATCCCACTTTTATACACCTTTGCAGACTGTGTGAGACCCTACAAGTTTCAAATGTTTCACACAGCTGGCGTTTCTTGTTTTTACAAGAACATGTTCCCTTGTGGAGTCTGCAAATGGCTGGGAAATGTCAGGGTGTCCTTACTCTTGGTTTATTTACTTTTACTACATTCTTTGTGGTGTTAGTCACTATCTTACCACAGCACAAGGAAGGTCATGTGAGGAGATTATTACACTCCCACCTTGTTACAAGGCAACTATTTTGTCACCCCATTTATTAATCCTTTGTTAAGGATATTCATTAAACATTCTTTCACAGTCCCTCTTTTTATCATGCCATGATAACTTATTTGGTTGTTAGAATATGGTTAATTTTCCAGCCAACTCCCTGTTCATAACTAATGAAATGACCTATAATTTGCAGACCCCCAAAAAAATCTAGCTTGAGTTTCAAGTTTTTAAATCACATCTTGAAGGTCTGCTTCAGAAATAAAACAATCCCTCTAACAAATGTTAGTTTTATACCATTTTTAAAAAAAAAGATTTTTAAACCTTCTCTTGCTACTGAAGTTAATGGAAGCGAATAAAGTAAAACCATTCAAGCTATGCTATAATCTCTCATTCCTGCTAAACATCTGGTTTGGATTCTCCTTCTCCTTTATCAAATCATTCATTGCTAGGAGGCCCAAAGGAAAAAAAAAACCCAAAACACCCATGAGTATAATAATTCCCCATTTTCACCACTTAGGAGCCTGGTCAGGGCTCTTGCTTGTCCTTCCACCTTGGTGCCAATTTTTTTCAGTCCCAATTCCTTATCAGGACATAATCACTGGACTGGATGTTTGGTCCCATTATGTTCTCCTCCTTGTTTCTCTGAGCGTTACATACCTGTCAATGTAAAGTCTCAAGAATTTCAGATATTTCTTGCACATAATTAATCATTATTTTACTAAGGGCATGTAGGCCAAGACACACTTCTCCATTTTTATCTGCTGCCCAGGGTATATGGCTAGAACTATATTCAACTCCAGCTCAGGCAAATATTGGCAATGATTTTGTTTTTTCTGGGGTTATGCATGAAACAGTTGGAACAATCTAAATTTAAATCCTAAATGGCATGAACCTGCAATAGAAAACCTCCTCAAATTCAGCAAAACTAACAAGGTTGCTGGGAAAGAATTTGGTTTCTGATGGGAATAAAGAAAATATTTAACATTTTATTTTCGACTGTAATTCAAGAAGAACTTTCATTATTTGCTTTGTGTCTGTATCAGTTGTTGGTAACATGCTGAAAAGATCTGATACACCTTGCTGATAATTTCAAACTAGTTCAACATTGAAAACTACCACTGATCTTTGTTTTTTTAAAATCATCATTCATCTTGGGGATCTCGGCACCACTGGAAAGAACAACGTTTATAACCCATCCCTAAGTGTACTTGAGAATGAGTTGATAATCTTCCTTATATTACTGCATTTTTCCCAGCTGTTTGAGGTAAATCAATAAGATCAAGACAGTACTTGTAGCTATGTACTGTAGGCAACAGTACATAAAATCTATCAGTATACACTCAAATGGTCCCATAGGCATTCATGTCCTACCCGCAGGGCACTTAATTGCTTTACCAGGATTATTTTTCTGACAGATAATACATTCCTGTGCCTTTCTTTGTCTCTTTTCTCAAATTAGGGTGCACCACTTTTGTAGTGTGCCATTTATATTTAAACAATACAGGTAAAAATGCATCAGGTATACAAATTTGTCCAGGGGTGGTCAATAATTGAGTTTCTAGATCTCTGATTTCACCCCCCCCCGCTATCTCCAGAGCTTAATCAAAAGAGTAGTGACATCCTCCTGAAGTTTTACTACATCCCCTATATCGGGCAAGACCATTTTTATTTACAAGCAGTTTGTCACTCTCTGAACACAATGAGGGGATCATTTACAGCAGCAGTTACATCTGGTTAAGCATTCCCAAGGGATACAGGGTCCCGGGCCTTGGTATGGGCATCGCATTCTATAATTGCGAGGTGGGTAAGGCTGGGAGAGGGACGTCAGCAGGATAGCGACAAAAGTGACGTTTTTAATAGGTGCCCCCCCAGGATGCCAAAATCTCCCAATGCTGCCTTAAGCATCCAAAATCATGTGCTACACTGAAAGTATACCAAGAGCCTGTATAAATATGAAGTGACAGCCCCTTCTCTTTTATGCAGGTTCTAGTAAGGGCAAGCAATTCAGATTGCCGCACAGACTGTGGATGATGGAAGGCAGCTGCCTCAATTACTTCATCTGTATTTTGGACAATGGCTTAACCTGAACGGTGTTGACCTATCAATAAAGGCTGAACCGTCAATAAGCCAAGTCATAGCTCCATCAGTGGGACTGTCTTTTAAACCTTGTCGTGCCAAAGTAAAACAAAATGAATATGCTTTAAACTACCGTGATCTAGTCTTCAAGTTGACCTGGTGGCAGTGTTTTAAAAAAAAAGTCTGCCGGATTGATAGCAGTGCAGTTGTGGAAGGTCAGATATGGGTTCGGTAAGAGAGTGAGCTCATCGCCCCTCCGACATGCTTGTGTCTTTGGAATGACATGCATGATCTTTTTTCGGCCACCACCAGCTGATTCATTTCTTCTTCCCAGAAAAGCCAACCTGTATATTCTGGTGGTACTGGTTCAGGTACACGCATCCCTGCTACATAATCAAACTAACTTTCTCTGTCTGCTTGTGAGGATATTTCAGTACTGCATGCACCTCCTTGCTCTCTTAACCCTAATTGCTGTACAGTAAAATATTATGTCCTTGGCATGCACTATAAACAGTGGTTGACAATCAAACTAAAATCTTCTTCAAATCGGTCAAATGTCCGATATTGATAGCTTTCAAGCTGTTTGTTCAGTGCACAATTTTTCTTTTCTAATTCTCTTTGTTCTGCATTTCTGCTCTACAAGTTGGTAACTGAGACTACAAGCGGGACTGTAAAAGCAGGAGTGGAACACCATTTCTTGACAGTTGCTTTAATGTCCAATAGCTGTGAAGCCACTGCGTGAATTGCCTTTTACATTGAATTGATCGTCGATCTGTGATCTTACTTAGTCTGCTAATTTAATTTTGAAAAGCTCAAGTGAATCAGATCTTATCTTTGTTTCAGACACATTGCACCATGCTATGTCACATGTTAGCATATTGGAGCTCTTTAGAAATGTTCTCTTCTTTCAGCTAAAGAATACTCCCCAGCTGCTTTCTGACTCGCTCCAAGAATCCACCTTGCCCTTTGAAATGCAGCTGTTTGTAAAAGATGGGATTCATTCCATTATGAATGAAGCACTCTAGAAGGCAGGTTTCAAATTGTTGCTAATAGTACATTCAGCTCAAGGTTTTTTTTTTGATCCCTTCTTCCTCCCACCCTGCACAATATCATTACACAAACAAAAGTGCTTGAAGAGCCTGGACGGTGGGAGGCAAACTTCTTCATTTCTTTTTCCAAAATGAGCAGCAATTCTCCAACAACGATGAGTTTGAAACTTCATTCAGGTACTCCTCAGCCTTCTTTATCATAAATAGAAAGAGATAGAGCTTGGGGTATTTGCTCCAGCTCTTGGGAGGCTGGTGGCTGTTGTGGGGGTTGTGATGGCTGGGGTATATATAGGAGTGGTCTTGCCCACAAAAAATCTTCTGATTCCTCATCCGCATCATTCTGCATGAATAAGGTCACCAAATCTGACATCTGGTCCCCAGGTCTTTGTTTATCATTTTCTGTTTGTTAACCATTTGGTACCTAGCTCCACTCTCAACCTCTCTGCATTTTTTTCTCTTGATTGCCACACTACTCAAACTCAGCCTGTCAGACTTCGCAGTGTTTGGGTGTACCCTCCTTTGTACATAATGATTTGCATTTTCCATCCAGCTTCGTTCTTTAGATTTCTGCCTTTCTTACTGTTCTTGTTCCTTCCAATCCTGTATACACTTTTACCATTTATTTCCAACATATTTTTCCCATAGTAGTTGTTCTGCTTTTTTTATATTGCGCACAGACCATGTTCCTCCAACTGGCCATGCCTCATTGTTAATGCTGCCAACAGCTGTCGAAATTCTTTACTATGTTTCAGATAAAAATAACTCCTTTGTTGTACTGGAGCACCCCATTAGTTTTATCCATATTTTATCTCCTGCTTGCCTTACAAATTAACCTTTTATACAGGCCTCTCTGGCCAACCAATCGAATTAAAATTTAACCACAGGCAATCCTATATTTGCAGTCATGTGTAAGCTTTAACCTTATACCATATAATTCACTGACCTGTATGCTTTGTCTTCTTGTTTATCTTGGTTCCTTTCTGATCTCTGCATGGAACCAGATCAACCTCAGATGATGGACCTCAGTGTTCCTGGAAACTGGGGTGGGAGTCAGATACAATGGATGTGAAGGTGCCTCTTTATATAATCATATAACGATTTACTGCACAGAAACAGGCCAGTTCGGCTCTACTAGTCCATCCCAAACATATTCTCCCACATAGTCCCACTGACCCGCATTCAGCCCATAACCCTCCAAAGCTCTCCCGTCCATATACTTATCCAGACTTTCCTTGAATATTAACATTGTTCTTGCTTCTACCACCTCTGCTGGAAGTTCATTCCATACCCCCACCACCCTCTGCATGAAGAAATTTCCCTTCATGTTTCCCCTAAAATTTTCCCCTTTTATTCTCGACCCATGCCCGCTTGTTTGAATCTCCTCCACTCTCAATGGAAAAAGCCTATCCACATCGACTCTATCTGTCCACCTTATAATTTTGAATATCTCTATTAAATCACCCCTCACTATTCAATGCTCCAGGGAATAAAGTCCCAGCCTTCTCAACCTTTCCCTGATACCCCAGCAACATTCTCATAAATCCTTTGCACTCTCTCTATACTGTTTATATCCTTCCTGTAATTCGGTGACCAAAACTGCAAACAGTATTCCAAATTTGGCCTCAGAAATGCCTCATACAATTTCAACATAACATCCCAACTCCTGTGTTCTATACGCTGATTTATGAAAGGCAACATACTAAATACCTTCTTCACCACTCTATCCACATGTGATTCAACTTTCAGGGAATTATGTACTATGACCCCTAAATCCCTTTGTTCCACTGCACTCCTCAATTGTCTACCATTTAATGTGCATATCCTATTTTTATTAGTCCTACCAAAATATAGAACCTCACATTTATCAATATTAAACTCCATCTGCCATCTTCTAGCCCACTCTTCTAACTGTCCTATGTCACCCTGTAATCTTTGATAATCTTCCTCACTGTCCACAACACCACCAACCTTTGTATCATCTGCAAATATACTAATCCAATTTGCCATCCTGTCATCTAGATCGCTAATATATATGACAAACAGCAATGGACCCAGTACCAAACCCTGAGGCACTCCACTCATCACCAGCCTCCAATTCGACAATTTTCCACCACTACTCTCTGGCAACTCCCATCCAACCATTGTTGAATCCATTTCATTACTTCATCATTAATACCTAATGCTTCCACCTTCCTTACTCACCTCTTATGGGGAACCTTGTCAAAAGCCTTACTAATGTCTAAATAGATAACATCCACCACCTTCTCCTTATCAACCTCTTTAGTAATCTCCTCAAAAAGCTCTATAAGATTTGTTAAACATGATCTATCACATACAAAACCATGCTGACTACTCCGAATCAATCCCTGTCCTTCCAAATAGCTGTATATACCATCTTTAAGATCACTTTCCATTAATTTACCACCACTGACATCAGACTTACAGGCCTATAATTACCAGATTTACTTTTGGATTCTTTTTTGAACAGCGGAATAACATGAGCCACCTTTCAGTCCTCTGGCACTTCCCCCATGGCCAGTGGCATTTTAAATATTTCTGTCAATGCCTCCACTATTTGTTCACTAACCTCCCTCAGGGTCCTACGGAATATTTTGCCAGGACCTGGAGATTTATCCACCTTGATCTTTTTTAATATACCCAATACTACCTCCTCATTAATTCTTTTATTATCCATGAGCTCCCTACCATATTTGTTGACTTCATCCAGCTCAATATTCCTTTCCTTAGTGAATACTGATTTCTCACAAAGCCTACCCCCCTCATCTTCAAAGGGTCCAAATTTATCTCTCAATATTCTTTTACTTCTATTGTACCTATAGAAACCCTTTGGGTTTATTTTTACTTTGTCTGCCAAAACAGCTTCATATCTTCTTTTAGACATGCTAATTTCTTTCTTTAAGTTTTTTTTTTACACTCCTTGTATTCCTCAAGCAATTCACCTATTCTCTGATGTTTATACCTGTTGCACACATCCCTCTTCCTCCAAACCAACTTTCCAATATCTTTTGAAAACCAAGGCTCCCTACAATTTCTAACCTTTCCTTTTATCCTCATGGGGACATACCAACTCTGTGCTCTCAGAATTTCTCCTTTGAATATTCTCCTGAAAATATTCTTTCCTGAAAATATCTTAACCCAATCAGCACCCTCCAAACCTTTTCTCATCCCCTCAAAATTTGCTTTCTTCCAATCAAGAATCCAAATCTTTGGTGCCATCTCTATTCCCTTCCATTACTAACCTAAAACTAATAGTATTGTGATCACGAGACCCAAAGTGTTCACCAACACAAACCTGTGTCACCTGACCTATCTCGTTCCCTAACAGGAGATCCAATACTGCCCTCTTCGAGTCGGTTCTTATAGGTATTGATTAAGGAAACTTTCCTGAACACATTTAACATTTATCTTCCCTCTAGCTTCCCAAATGCTGATGGTCTCTTACTCAGTCAGAAATGACTTCTGTCCCCGTGAGATCCTGCTGACTATGCCAATGTGAAAGTCATTTCACGCTGTTATAAATCAAAGAGGAGAACACAGCAGAACCAGTTAAGTGTACAACAGTTTCTTTATCCAACCTTGATAATGTTAGCAGGAGTGAGGGGTACAAAGAAAGAGTTCAGTAACTCATTCTCTACACTGAACCCCAAATCAAAGCATGCAAAGTGTTCACCCTACTTTTATACAACTTTGGTTAGGGGTCTGCATGAGACCCTACAAGTTTCACACAGCTGGCAATTGTTTTTACAATAACATGTTCCCTTGTGTTGTCTGCAAACAGCTAGGGGAAATGTCAGGGTGTCCTTAAATCCACACTGCTGAAGATCCAACTGCGCTTGGTATGTCATGTCTCCAGAATGGAGGACCATTGCCTTCCCAAGATCGTGTTATATGGCGAGCTCTCCACTGGCCACCGTGACAGAGGTGCACCAAAGAAGAGGTACAAGGACTGCCTAAAGAAATCTCTTGGTGCCTGCCACATTGACCACCACCAGTGGGCTGATATCGCCTCAAACCGTGCATCTTGGCGCCTCACAGTTTGGCGGGCAGCAACCTCCTTTGAAGAAGACCACAGAGCCCACCTCACTGACAAAAGACAAAGGAGGACAAACCCAACACCCAACCCCAACCAACAAATTTTCCCTTGCAACCGCTGCAACCGTGTCTGCCTGTCCCGCATCGCACTTGTCAGCCACAAACGAGCCTGCAGCTGACGTGGACGTTACCCCTCCATAAATCTTCGTCCGCGAAGCCAAGCCAAAGAATAAAGGTTATTTGTGATGTTAGTTACAATCTCGCTACAGCACAGGGAAGGTCATGTTGAAAGCAATTACATTCCCACCATATTACAAGGCAACTATTTTCTCACCCAACTCATTCATCCTTTGTTAAATATATTTGTTAAACTTGTTCTTTCACAATATGCCCTCTCAAAGTAAAATTTAAATGTGGCACCTCAAATTCTGGAGAAGGATTATCAACGCTGTCCAGGAAATCCTCCAAATTCACAGGAAGTAGAAAGGACCAATATCAATATTCTCTCCCAGGCCAACATTCCCCAGCATTATACATCAGACAGGTCACGTTGTCACATGCCCAACCCCGGAATCCAGAAATGCACAATTTATTCTGTTCTCAAAATCTCCTGGAAGAAAGGTAACATTTCCAACTGATTCAGGGAATGCTCAAATTATCCTTTTGGGATATAAAGTCTGTAGCCATGCTTTGGGAGAACACAGAACCTTGGGTAAGCTTTTGGAGGAGTGTACCAACTCATGAAGGATTCATCTGCCCAAAGCATTAAGCACCTTTTGCTCCATCTGTGGAAGACTCAGCAGATCCCACCAGCCAACAAACCTGGAGTACAAGTAAGTCATCCTTATGGATTTACGCTGGTAGGGGCTACTATTAATCCCACTATAATAGCATCAACACATAACCTAAAATACTTAAAATCTAGCAAAGGATATTCTTCCATCAATGATTTCCAATTTATCATTAGAATATATACATGACATCACATACAACCTGTAGAGGGCGTCGAAAGAACCAAAGACTTGTTGATCCAAACCAAGGCTTTTATTAACTAAAAGACTGGAGCATATCACAAGTAGGTCGACCAGTCCAGAATGACCTGGTCTGGCTAGGAGCAATCCTTTAAGATCTGCCAGTAGGTGTGGCTACACTCTCAGCCAATCACAGTCATCCTACACGACCATCTGTACATATACACATGGGTGATAGAATCTGTACTATCACACAACCCTGAGATTATTTTTTCCTGCAGGTGATGCAGAATTACCACTTATTGGTAGTGCAAAAAATCTCTATGTAATATGTGCATGTAAACAAATAAAGAAATGTAAACAAACTGACTGCACAATACAGAAAGGAAAAAATAAAGTGCAAAATTAAGAGTCCTTAAATGAGTCCCTGATTGAGTTTTTTGTTCAGGAGTCTAATGGTGGAGGAGTAGTAGCTATTCCTGAACTTTGCCTTTTGAGTCTTGTGCACCTATACCTCTTTCCAGATGGTAGCAGTGAGAACAGAGCATGTGTTGTTTTGTGTGGACGATTGCTGCTTCTCTCCAAAAGCAGCCTTGCCTGTAGATGTTCTCTATGATGGGGAGGGTTTTGCTGGTGATGTCCTACGGTGTGTCCGCTACTTTTTGCAGTCAGGTTTACACTCAGGGGTATTGGTGTCCGCGTACCAGACCGTGATGCAGCCAGTCAGCACACTTTCTACCATACATCTGTAGAAATGTGCCAAGGTTTCTAATGTCATCCCAAACCTCTTCAACTCCTGAGCAACTAGAGACACTGACACACTTTCTTCACAATCTTATTAGTGTGTTGGACCAAGGAAAAATCCTCCGAGATAGTGATTCCCAAGAATTTGCTCACACACTCCACCTCTGATTCCCCCAGTGAACAAATGAATCATGCACCTCTGGTTTCCCCCTATTGAAGTCAACATCTATTTGGTTTTGGCGACATTGAGTGTAATATCTTTCTTGATAACCATTTGGCAAAGATTTCAATCTCACTCCAGTATTGTACGCGGCTGGTATACAGCCACGTGAAATAACTCATACCGATCTACACCAGCTAACTTTCATGAGAAATCATGATGCATTCATAAAACAGCTGTACAACATTGCAAACACTTTCAATCAAGAAAGCAGGTTTGTAAGCTGTGCCATGTCTCAGCCAATTGGAGGAGCAGTGTCAACAAAACTACATCCTCTGGATAGCTGGCCAACACATGAGTGGTAAAGAGAAGGCTGAAGCATTCACAAACATGTTCAGTACAAAGTGGTGAGCAGACAGTGCACCTTTTCCCCTCTGAGATTTCCACTGTCCTAGAACCCAGTCTTCTGTTTATTCATTCCATAGGGACCAGCTCAATTCCCAACTGTAGGACTGAAGATCTGCATGTAAGAATCCATTCTAGCTAAGCTGATCCAGTATAATTAGAGCAATGGCACATGCCCCCTCAAGGTGGAAAATTGCCCAGATTCTGTCATGGTCACTTCTGCAAATTAACTCACAATACTCTTCAGGTACATGATCCTTTATCCAGAAACCTTGGGGGACAGTGTGTTCCAACTTTTGGATTTTTCCAGATTTCGGAAAGCCCACCTGAATTGTGTTATCGTGTCAACCCCCACCCCCTTCCAGTCACCCGGCTGCCTCCCCCGACGGCTGGTCCCTCGGCCGCCCAGCCACCTCCCCTGACCACCGGTTCCTCGGCCGCCTGGCAGTTTCCCCTGACCTTGGTCCCTTGGCTGCCCAGACGTCACCCCTGACAGCCGGTCCCTGGGCAGCCTGGCAGTCTCTCCCAGTCATCTCCCCCGACTGCCGGCCCCTCAGCCACCTCCCCTGACCGCTGGTCCCCATTTGCCAGATATTGGAGCTTTCCGGATTTTAGATGTCCCAATAAAGGATCGTGTACCTGTATTAGAAAAAAATAATACCACATTGACCCTGTCTGAATGTCTGTTTATTTCCCAAACTGAATTATATGCATCTAATTAATACAGTCAGACACATGTATCATTGGAATGCAAATGGAATAAATAATGTAAAGTCATTGACCTTGTTGTTTCCAGTTTATCAAGGTAGCATGTTCACTTACTTTAATTGTTACTTTCTATAAATAAATAAGATTCCAATTGCAGGGTATGTTTGCAGCCATTTCTAAAGGTAGGTTGATCTGGACAAGGTTTATAAGATAAGCTTGTCAAATTTCATTTTAAGATTTTCCACCCAATTAATGTGAATTTGTTTAGTTTTTAATCACTCACTATTGACTAAATTAAGATAACTTTAACCTTATCATTACAAAATTAAGATGAGATATGCAAACTTTTATCTGTATCAAATATAATTTCTACATTTCCTGGAGAACATGTGCATTAAAAGTATCAACAGGCACTCCTTCATTCCCAAAGGAAAACAGAATGACTTCCACTAATGTAGCTCCTCCCACAACCATAAGACATCGCTGAATGCCTCTCAGACAATTAATCATACCAAGAAGCATGCTTTTATTATTATAATGCAGAAAAGAATGTCACAGAATATATTGCTGTAATGCAACTTTAAAGAAATACAAAGCTTGCAAAATATCTTGTTGCACTTATTGATTTGAGGATCAGGATCTATTGAAACAGAGATTTTGCAAAGTTACTTCATTTACTGCCCTTCACACTGCATTCAATGAAAATCTGGGGGATGGCACAAAATTGGGTTGTTGGATAACTCAAGTTTACTATGCTTTATGTTTACTTTAGGAATTAAATCATGGAACAATGTTTCAGAAGAATATACTATTGGTAATAATTATTTCTGATGGTATGATGAGATTCTAAATCTGGTTTTCAAAATGGTGTCGAAAGAAAATAAACATAATGTTGGAATAACAATAATGTTCAGGAATCAGTATATGCATTTAATTTCTCCAGTGTAGAAATTTAGCAAAATTTATCGTGCCAAACAAGTTAAGCCAAAAATAATGTGAGGATTTCATGTCATAGGACACTGCTTTAGTATTTCAAGTACTGTACATTAAGAGGCATAATTAATTTCATCTCGAAGATCCAATGCACATAATTTTCACGTGTTCACTTACCATTGAAAAATAATATTGAAAGCTTCAACCTAATTCGTATTGGATTTCCAAATCCAATGTTTGCAGTAACTCGAATTGTATTGAAGTATAATTGTGCAGGTTCATGCAACTTGCATTTTGAGTGGAGGTGGAAACAAACATTCATGTAATCAAGATTTAAATATATTACTGAATGAGTACTTGTATAAGGGAGGAAAAATATTCACAATGTCAAAGGTAATCTCTAATTTACACTGCTAATAGATTACTTGAGATATGATCAATTTAACATGCTTAACATAAGTATACCTAGTGTGATTCCAGTTGGAAATCGAGGCTGAATAGTGTAATGAGGTAACAGTGGAGAATGCTAATGAGAATTTCATAATGTGATTCTTCTGACTAGATTACTAGTTATGATCTGCTGGTTACCATCTGGCAATCACAATAGCATTGGGGCAGAAGGCCAGATGGCAAATTACCTGTCAATGACTAATACCATTCAATAGAAGACTCATCCTTCTTCTTTCAGCACGATTCTAGGCATTACCATTCCCTACAAATTACGCTGTACTTGGCACAGAATTACTGCAACTCCTGATAGACACTGGAATATCCTCTGTCAGTGAATGCATGAACTCAACAAAGTCATTCCACCTTCTACAATGCAAAGTTAGGTTGGCCAGAGAGTTATTATCAATTCCAAAGCCACTGAAGAATTGTTCCTCCTTGTTACCATGGATACTGCTCCAAAGAGACTGAAGGAAACTCCATCTTATTGATCACAAAGCTGTATAGTATAATCATCCAGATTAGCCAACATTAGCTTTCTCCACCACTCAGTAATGATGCCATGCTCAGTCGCAACTCAGTGAAACCCCCTCCACATTGGAAAGAGTAGTCTTGTCCTGTACGACGCAGCAAAGTAAAGCCAGTTGGTCTTTAGGAGGCCAAACATATACAATGGACTTGGAATGCTAGGAAACAAGTTATCATTATGCCATCCCAGTGCCTGCCAGTGACAATTACCACTAAGCAAAAGTATCAACTTCTTTCCTTTCCCCACAATATATTGGTCAGAGTTTTCCTGAGAAATGCCAGGAGTTCCAATGCAGAGCTGTGTTCAATCCCACCCCTACTGCTCAGAAAATTCAGACTCCCACACTAATGTGCTGTGACATGAAGCCTTATACTGTGTGTAAGGTACTCGATGAGGATTTCCCACTGACTTGTGCCAGCACTACATTCCTACAATTCACAGCTCCTGAACAAAGATATCTGAATCTATGCCTGATTAGATCTGGCAACGGTTCAACAAACTCAATCTCTTAAATGGAAGGCTTGTTTCAAGTGATTTATAGTTTTGTGAATTAATTGTGGTAACAAATATATTTAATTGTTTTCCGGGAGATCCAAAATGAGTGGTGGGCTAGCCTTGCCAAGCGAACCCAGCTCAGCGCGGACATTGGCGACTTCAGGGGTTTCTACGAGGCTCTAAAGGCTGTGTATGGCCCCTCACCCCAAGTCCAAAGCCCGCTGCGCAGCTCAGACGGCAAAGTCCTCCTCAGCGACAAGATCTCCATCCTCAACCGATGGTCAGAACACTTCCAATCTCTTTTCAGTGCCAACCACTCAGTCCAAGATTCCGCCCTGCTCCAGCTCCCTCAACAGCCCCTAAGGCTAGAGCTGGATGAGGTCCTCACCCAGGATGAGATATAAGGCAATCGAACAACTGAAAAGTGGCAAAGCAGCAGGTATGGATGGAATCCCCCCAGAGGTCTGGAAGGCTGGCGGCAAAACTCTGCATGTCAAACTGCATGAGTTTTTCAAGCTTTGTTGGGACCAAGGAAAACTGCCTCAGGACCTTCGTGATGCCACCATCATCACCCTGTACAAAAACAAAGGCGAGAAATTAGACTGCTAAAACTACAGGGGAATCACGCTGCTCTCCATTGCAGGCAAAATCTTCGCTAGGATTCTACTAAATAGAATAATACCTAGTGTCGCCGAGAATATTCTCCCAGAATCACAGTGCGGCTTTCGCGCAAACAGAGGAACTACTGACATGGTCTTTGCCCTCAGACAGCTCCAAGAAAAGTGCAGAGAACAAAACAAAGGACTCTACATCACCTTTGTTGACCTCACCAAAGCCTTCGACACCGTGAGCAGGAAAGGGCTTTGGCAAATACTAGAGCGCATCAGATGCCCCCCAAAGTTCCTCAACATGGTTATCCAACTGCACGAAAACCAACAAGGTCGGGTCAGATACAGCAATGAGCTCTCTGAACCCTTCTCCATTAACAATGGCGTGAAGCAAGGTTGTGTTCTCTTTTCAATCTTCTTCAGCATGATGCTGAAACAAGCCATGAAAGACCTCAACAATGAAGACACTGTTTACATCCGGTACTGCACGGATGGCAGTCTCTTCAATCTGAGGCGCCTGCAAGCTCACACCAAGACACAAGAGAAACTTGTCTGCGAACTACTCTTTGCAGACGATGCCGCTTTAGTTGCCCATTCAGAGCCAGCTCTTCAGCGCTTGACGTCCTGTTTTGCGGAAACTGGCAAAATGTTTGGCCTGGAAGTCAGCCTGAAGAAAACTGAGGTCCTCCATCAGCCCACCATGACTACCAGCCCCCCCACATCTCCATTGGGCACACAAAACTCAAAACATTCAACCAGTTTACCTATCTCGGCTGCACCATTTCATCAGATGCAAGGATCGACAACGAGATAGACAACAGACTCGCCAAGGCAAATAGTGCCTTTGGAAGACTACACAAAAGAGTCTGGAAAAACAACCAACTGAAAAACCTCACAAAGATAAACGTATACAGAGCCGTTGTCATACCCACACTCCTGTTCGGCTCCGAATCATGGGTCCTCTACTGGCATCACCTACAGCTCCTAGAACGCTTCCACCAGCGTTGTCTCCACTCCATCCTCAACATTCATTGGAGCGCCTTCATCCCTAACGTCGAAGTACTCGAGATGGCAGAGGTCGACAGCATCGAGTCCACGCTGCTGAAGATCCAGCTGCGCTGGGTGGGTCACGTCTCCAGAATGGAGGTCCATCGCCTTCCCAAGATCGTGTTATATGGCGAGCTCTCCACTGGCCACCATGACAGAGGTGCACCAAAGAAGAGGTTCAAGGACTGCCTAAAGAAATCTCTTGGTGCCTGCCACATTGACCTCCGCCAGTGGGCTGATATCGCCTCAAACCATGCATCTTGGTGCCTCACAGTTCGGCGGGCAGCAACCTCCTTTGAAGAAGACCGCAGAGCCCACCTCACTGACAAAAGACAAAGGAGGGCAAACCCAACACCCAACCCCAACCAACCAATTTTCCCCTGCAACCGCTGCAACCGTGTCTGCCTGTCCCGCATCGCACTTGTCAGCCACAAACGAGCCTGCAGCTGACGTGGACATTTACCCCCTCCATAAATCTTCATCCGCAAAGCCAAGCCAAAGAGGAAAAAGAGTTTTTATCATTTAAAAATGCCATGATATTGCCATGTTTGGAGTT
This sequence comes from Narcine bancroftii, assembly GCF_036971445.1. Lineage (NCBI taxonomy): Eukaryota > Metazoa > Chordata > Chondrichthyes > Torpediniformes > Narcinidae > Narcine > Narcine bancroftii. The sequence goes on from NC_091474.1 coordinate 158,251,513, forward strand.
GTCTCTGTTTTAGGAAGTCACCTTTTGAAGATCTGTTCAAGGTAAATCTGGACTCAGGTGCAGGAAATAATAGGTGCAGATGTAAAAGAAATTTGAAGCTATTCTCCCTTCCCCTTGTGCTTGCTTAAACCTAGGAGGCTGCTTGAGGACTGACTGCTGAAGTTCAGGTCATTTTCAAAGCCCCTGAGAAATATGGAATTCAGACCCATAACTACAGCAGTTCAAACTCTCACCATAAAAGTTAAAGCATGAACGTGTGATTATGGGACTTTGCTTGTGCTGTACTCAAGGCATTTAAGGTTATGATTGTCCTAGATGGGGGTCAATAGGAAGGATCTATCTCTATTGACTGTGAAGTCAGTAACTAGGAAATGTCAATTTTACTTATCAGTAAAAAGATAGAGAGTTAAAGGAAAAAATACACAAATAAATAATAGGGGTCTAGAATTCCCAAACTGACAGGGGAGATATCCTGGCATAAGGGATGTAAATTGCACAAAGTCAGTGCTCTGCCACCAGGTGGTGGGAAATCTTCACTGCGCACCTCCCAAGGTGCAGCACTTCCATATTGAGATGCTCATCACATTTAAGAGGATGAGAATGGAGAGTTAGAAAACACTGTCATTTAAAATAAAATAAATTGGGTCAAAATGCTCCTTTCTGTGCTGTGATTTTTAAAAAATATATATATATTATTCTGTACAGCAAAATGTTGAATCTCCAAAAGCCATGTTACAACTCTGGTTGCCAAGCCCTGTGCAAAGCTGTGTGCAACGTTTGCCTGAACTCTCTTATTTTGCTGTAGGTCTGATGCAGACATTCAGAACAGAATTTTAATTATTATTTTAATTTTCATTTAGAGATACAGCACGGTAACAGGCCCTTCTGGCCCAGTGGTCCTTGCTGCTCAAATGCACCCATGTGATCAATTAACCGACTGACTCCATACATCTTTAGAAAACCTGAGCACCCAGAGAAAATCTATGCAGGTCAAAGGGAGAACCTACAAACAGACAGTGATGGATTTAAACCTGGGTTATTGGTGTTGTGCTAAACATCTCACTAACCAAAGCCTCCATGGATACTTCAAGAATCCTGACGTGCAGGACCATCAAATTTCTGCTACAAAGGTGTTCACTGTGTCATCGTTTTGAGATCTGGCACAGGGCCCAGCTCATCTTGACTGATTCAAAATGTGTAGATCATGCTAATAAGTCACTCTCTCCTCCTTGTGAAAAGCTAAGTTCTGAACTGCAATGCCAGAAATAATAATGGCACAGCTCCTTCTTCCCTTGTGGAAAGTCGGGTATCGGATGTGACAAGGATATGGCCAGGGCACGTTCAAACTCTCTGAACATGATAAAGCAGTAGAGATTGTGGGATAAAGGAGAAGCAGGATGTGAGATAGAGGATTAGATACAAGACTTCTGTCGCCTTGAACGACCTTGGATCTTCTGCTGGCCTCTTGCTCTGATCATTGAACCCATGGTCATTAGTGTCTTGTCTTGCAGTAGATAGCCTGTGTGTACAGTAGGGCTCAAATCTGCTCTGTTGCCATCACCAGTGGTTCTGTTGAGGATAGTGTGAAGAATTAGTGTGCTTGTAGTGAACAGGGAATTTACTACTGGTGCAATGCTCTAAGGACTGGCTCCTCCTCTGACTCTGCCCCCCGCATATCCCAATATAAACCCTGGAACCCTGCCAAAACCTCAGTTCAGTCCACAGACCATGTGTGCCATTCTTATTGAATAAAAGCATGTTGTACTTTCTATGGTCTTGAGTGTTCTCTGTCACGTAACAGTGCTGTAATTTTTGGCTTCACAGTTGAGCACTGGAAATGTCAATGATGTGTGAGAAGTGAGTACTGATATTGAAGTTAATTAGTCCCTTCACTCTGACAGAGTCCAGACCTGAAACATAGACTGACCACTTCTAACCATGGATACTGTCTGATTTTTGAGTTCGTCCAGCAATTCTTCATCTGCTCCTTCACTCTGTCATTTGTCTCCAATTTCTGATGGCTGCCTGGCCTCCAAACATACAGGATCATGCTTTGACCAGGTTCCGTCAGGGAGACAGGACATGTTTCTCTGGACTTTTATGGTTTTCATTCCTTGGTCATGTCTACTTTGAGAGGCACAATTTTAACATGAATAGTAAAGGAGAACAACTCCAACCTCTTATCTAATCAGGTTGCCAGATTCTATATATGACTGGTATTAAAAGAAAAACAAAACATTAATATAAGGAACATGGAAAAGATACAAGTCAGACAATTTAATTACATTAGAGTAAAATTATAAAGTAAGAAAATGAGTCATAATGACATCCTGTAACAACTGAAATCTTGTATCTGAATTATTATCTCAATAACAAATCTTTTCCATATTCAAACAGGACATGGTGTCACACAACCACTGATCATGAGTAGGCAGGGCAGCATCCTTCCATTTAAGCAAAATCGCTCACCTCGCTTAAAGAGAGGCAAAAAAAAATGACACGACTCTGAACCAGAGATAAAGAAGAATTATTCCCTCCCATTGTACTGAAGAGGGCCACAAACGGTTTGATATTAAATCTATTTTGAAAATTTTTGTTAAAGTATGGAAAACCTCTCTCCAGAATTTTTATAGTCTAGTCTAAGTCCAGAACATATGAATTAATGATGCTTCTCCACTCTTACACCTGTATCACCAGGGAGTCATATCAGAATAAAAGCGAGACAATTTAGCCTTAGATAAATGTGCACTTTGAATTGTAATAGAAATGTCGAGGACATAACAAAGAGCTATTAACCAACTTAAGAATTGTGTCCCAATCCATATCCGATATAGTCAAATTTAAATCCTGTTCCCAAGTATTTTTGATTTTAACTAATGAAGTCTACTATTTCCTTTAATATTTTCTTCTTTCCTTTTTTGTATTATTAGTTTCATTTTCTAAAAAAATATACTATTTAGAATATGAATTATGAATATGATTTACAATTTATATATGTTAGTGATATACGGAATATCTTATTTAGTTTATGTAACTGTTCATGCTATCTTATTGAATTTTACTCTGTACAAGTCCTTTATTAAAATCAATAAAAAAAATTTTAAAAAGAAAGAAATAACATGAATTAATGCAGTCTATGCAAGAACCCTAAATTTACACACACTTCACGTGTGCTGAAGGGAAAATCATAGGGGCTTGTGAATCCTAAATGTTCAAGTCTTGGCACAATGTTCGCATAAGAAAATCATGTATCAATGGCACTACAACATGCTCAGTATCATTTGCTTCATGTTTTAACATAAGATCAATTTGTTGGTCTAATGACTCCATATGAGAAGGAGCAAAATTCCCTCCATTTCATGGACACATATCTGTCTCTGAGGGTGACAACAGAGCACCATTCAGGAGGGTGAACCCTCACAAGGCATCAGGCCTGACAGCATACCTGGTAGGGTACTGAAAATCTGCACCAACCAACTAGCCAAAGTGTTCATGGACATTTTCCATATGTAACCATATAACAGTTTATAGCATGGAAACAGGCCATCTCGGCCCTTCAAGTCCATGCCGGTTCACTCAAACAATTCCGCTAGATCCCCCGCCTATTCTCCGCCCATAACCCTCAAATCCCCTCTTATCCATGTATATATCCAGCCTCCTCTTAAATGAAAGAATTGACTCTGCCTCAACTATTTCCTCCGGAAGATTATTCCATTCAGCCACCACTCTCTGAGTGAAGAAGCATCCTCTAATGTTTCTCCTAAAATTTTCCCCTCTTACCCTTAACTTGTGTTCTCTTGTTTCAACCTCCCCTGCTCTCAGGGAGAAGAGTCTACTTGCATCTAGTGTATCTATTCCCTTCATAATTTTAAACACCTCTATCAAATCCCCTCTCAACCGTCTACATTCCAGTGAATAAAGTCCTAAACTCTTCAATCTTTCTCTGTCTAGGTATTTTAAGCAAGGCAACATCCTTGTAAATCTTCTTTGCACCCTCTCCACCTTATCTGTATCCTTCCTATAATTTGGAGACCAGCACTGAATGCAATACTCTAAACCTGGCCTCACCAACACCTTAAACAGTCACAGCATCACTTCCCAGCTCCTATACTCTGTGCTATGATTTATGAAGGCTAACATACCAAATGCCTTCTTAACCACCCTGTCAACATGAGAATCCACCTTCAAGGAATGATGCACCATAACTCCAAGATCTCTTTGTTCTTGTGCATTCCCCAATGTCCTTCCCTTTACTACATATGTTCTATTTTGATTATTTTTTCTGAAGTGAAGCACATTTAGGGTACTATGATGAACTAACTTCTACTATGAGAGGCTTTGAGAGGCTGGTCAGGGACAGAATTAACAAGTACCTAATCAAATATCTGGACCCACTGCAATTTGCCTATCGTTACAATTGGCTCTCCACTCAGGTCTGGATCACCTCGAAAACAGCAATTTATACATATGCTGCTCTTCATAGACTACTGTTCAGCCTTCAATACCATTATTCCCAAGAATCTACAAACTCTAAGTCTTTGTACCCTATTCTGCAACAGGATCCTTGACTTTTTCATCGGATGACCACAGTCAATAAGAATTAGAAACAAATTTTCTCTTCACTGATTATCAACGCAGGCATACCCCAAAGATGCGTGCTTAGCTCACTGTTCAAGGCCATGACTGTGTGGCCAGGCACAATTCCAATGCCATCTTCAAATTTGCAGATGAAACCACAGTTGTTGGCAGAATCAAAAACAGCAATTAGAAAGTATACAGGAGGGAGATTTATCAGCTTGTTGAATGGTGTAATGACAACAACTTTGTGCTCAATGTCAGCAAAACCAAGGAGATGATTGTGGACTTCAGGAGGAATTCAGGGGAACATGACCCAGTCCTCATTGAGGGCTCAGTAGTGGAGAGGATCAAGAACTTCAAATTCCTGGGTATCAACATCTCCAAGGCTCTGTTCTGGAGCCTCCACATTGATGCAATCATGAAGAAGGCTTGGCAGCGGCTATATTTTGTGAGGTGTCTGAGAAGTTCATTATGTCATGGAAGACTCTCGTAAATTTCTACAGGTGTACCATGGAGAGCATTCTTACTGGTTGCATCACTGCCTGGTATGGAGGTGCCAACTCTCAGGACAAAAATAAACTCCAGAAGGTTGTTAACTTAGCCTGCAACATCACAGACACCAGAATTCACTCCATCAGGGACATCTACATGAGGTGGTGTCTTTAAAAAAACAGCCTCTATCCTCAAAGACCCTCATCACCTAGCCATGCCCTCCGCTACCATCAGCAAAAAGGTACAGGAGCCTAAAGGCTCAGTGGCACAAGGACAGCTTCTTCCCCGCTGCCATCAGATTCCTGAATGATCAATGGACCAAAGACACTGCCTTACATTCCATGCACTTTTATTTTTAGTTTTTTCATAGTAATGTTGTAAAATGGTTATAATATTAGTTTGCTCTATGATGCTGCTACAAAACACCAAATTTCATGTCTTGTTCATGACAATAAATTCTGATTCTGATTCCAGCGACATCTCCTGCTGCCTAGGAAAGGGTGCCAACATTCCTAAAGGACCTAAACCTCACGTGCTAGATATTTAGATGGGAAATACAGAGGGTTATAGGCTTAATGTAGGTGAATGGGATTAGACATTTGAGTTGGTGTGGATTGATTGTCCAAAACGTCCTGTTTCAGTGCGGTATGTTTTTAGGCCTTGAACTAAATGTCCCCTTTTTCAACAAACATATGATGCACAGGCATAAACCAGTGATAAATGCATCTTCTCGCCTGAGTCTTTGGTATTGTTTGCTATTATCTCAGCAGGATTTGCTGAGTTCCACATATCTACACAGGGGAATGGGTTCATTTCTATTTTATAGAGGAAATCTAAACCAAGGAACCCTGTAGTCATTAATCCATGTGATGTCTTTGTGGGATGCATGAGCTGTTAAGGTTATGACCAAAATAAAATTTGAAATGAACGGATGGGTTGCAGCTTATAAGTCTGCTCTTTGCATGTATCATGATGCAACTCACACTGTGCTCTAATCTTGGAGTAGATGGAGAGCAAATCATCAACAAGAACTGTTGTACAAATGTCTCTGATGTCAAGACCTTCAGCTCAGCAGTGATAGAGTCCCTGATGGTGAAATGCTGACCCATCTACCAGCTCAGGGAATTCTCAGCCACACTGATTACCTCAGTTTACAATCTGTGTTTGGCCATCTTTTCCATAAAGCCATGGAGGAGCTTTATGATGCCATCTGAAAGTCCAGATGTCCCACTCTGATGGTTCCATGATTGTAGCTGGTGAAGAAAGCTCTGTGTCCCCTGATGAATGGGCCCTATGCATAGCCATGGCTGAGGTGAGGAGAACCCTATCCAAGGTGAACCCTCACAAGGCAATGGGACCAGACAACATACCTGGTTGGGTATAAAAGGACTATGCAGGCCAACTGACAGAGGCCCTTTTAGATATCTTCAATACATCATGGCAGCAGTCCATCGACTGGGTTTCAATACAGCCACCATCATGCTAGCACCAGAGAGAATGACAGTAACAAGACTCAATAGCCCCCTTCACACTGTCACTTGAACCCAGTAATTAACCACGAATTTACTGGTTCACCTATCAGTGTGATCACTCCCAACCCTGTGGTGGGGGGAGAGGTGCAGAGGAGTCCAAATCGACTCAGGAATAAACCACCTAGGGAAGTGTATCATTGCTGATACATTTCAAATCGGCATACCGGGTTGCCCAATAGGAACATACATGTCCTTACATACATGTGACCGTGTGGTGAGAAGTCAATAGGAAGGGAGTGGATCTAGCATCAAAAAATATTTATAGTGTTTGTAGTGAAAAGTTTATAGTCAAAAATGGTCTCAAACTGCAGGGATTGGGAGGTATGGAAGCTCCTCTCTCTAAGGGCTGAGAAGGAGACCACGAAGCATATAACGGTCACTATTAAAGACGGCCTGTTATATGAGAGAATCGCCTCCAGGCTCAGGGGCTTGGAGTTTATTCAGGACAAGCCCCAGATGATCAACAAACTGAAGAGTCTTCAAGGAAGTTTGTTCAGGTTGTTGATCACAACGGTAGGAGTGGGAGGGATCGGCTGAACTGGCCATACTGCAACCTCTCCTTCCGGATATGGACTGCCAGCTGGTCAGAAAACGTTATGTCCTTGATCTCAAACCTACAGCCCAGTGAGAGGACTCCTGTAGACTCACTGGTGCCATTGGCCGGTTTGGGACAGGACAAGGAGACCAATACCCCCAGTACCTCATCTGCCCCCAGTTCCCCATCTGTCCCCAGGACCTCAACTGCTCCCAGGACCTCATCTGCTGCTGCACCTCAGTCAGGTAAGAACTGCTTATGAATCAGTTCAATTTCTCTAATGTATTTTGTGAGTGCTTGCTCATGAAGTACCTTCTTTTTAATTTCCCATGTGTTCCATTGTTCTCCAGGAACTGAGGGGAGGAGGAAGAGGATGAAGCCCACTCAGATGCAGGATGTCACCATTGAGATCCTGGGATTACTCCAAGTCATGGAAACAAATGACCTGGAGCATGACCGTCTGCATCAGGAGAAGCAGGTGGAGTGGGAGGAGTGGATGGTGCAAGCCCACCAGAAAGGCTGGGAGGCTGACCAACAGGAGCAGCAGCCACACGCCCAGAGTTTCATGTGGATGATCTTCGACATCCACCTGGAGATGCCGGCCCCGATGGGCTGATGAGGGATATGATCTCCCTCTGCCTTCCTCCCTCCATTGTTTTCCCGAGTCAATGGACCACCCCATTTACCATCCTTCCCCCATAGCAACGAGTTCATTCATGGCAGCGAGTGGGGAGGAAAACTGGCTGTCTGAGGCAGACAATTCTTTCAATCTTCCTGTTTCCTCCTCACTCCTGCTGTTATTGGATGAAGAAATCTTGTGGTTAAAAGTATTTTAATAGTTGTTGTTTACTGTATATTGTTTGTTTATAGATAATAATTGTACATAGGTTTGTTGCCTCGATAACATTTTTAATCATGTTAAATCTTTATTCATGGCCTCAAATTTGTTGTCCTAGCTCATTTACATATTTATGTTGCACAACTTTTTTTTTAAGGTTCAATAACCTTTTACTTAAAATTTCACTTAAAAGCCAAAGTTGTTTGCTTGATGCATTCACAAAAATTGACATAATAGCCTCACATAGAGCCTGGTGACCCTACACTGTGGCACCTCCATAAGGAACTCTGACTGGTGGAGGGAGATCTGCCTCCTCAGTCCTTCATTCTTCCAAGAAGTGCTCCTTGTTAATCTCACATATATTATGCAGGACATAACAGGCAATAACAACATCAGACACAAAAGCGGTTCTAATATCCAATCATTTGGCCAGGCACCTCCAACAACCTTGGAGACATCCAAAAGTATTCTCCACAACCATCTGTGCGGAGCTCAGTTGGTCGTTGAATTTTCACTTCCATTGATCGAGCGCATGGTGTTGTGCGAACCCTTTCATCAGCCAATTCCTTAGTGGGTAGTCAGGGTCCCCAACAACAAGTGCAAGGATTTCCACTCTGTTAATCATCTTGGATACCTGTGGGTATACAACTACAGTGAGGCATATTGACCTACCTCATGTGGGAAGAGATATCCACCTGCATCCTCAGACTTTTTGTGAATGAGTAAGTTGGCAAGAACTTGAGCATCATAGGTACGACCAGGCCAACCCACATACACATTTATCAAGCTGGAACCGCAAAAGCACAATGCATTGATTGACATATGGAAAACACACTGAAAGATGAAGACAAATAATTGTAACTTAGGCCATAACCCTTACCGGCAGTTGTGGTCAACAACAGCTTGAAAAACACCCTTTTTGATTGCAGTAGGCTGCTGTGTCATCATAAGGGGCAATGATGGGATGATGTGTGCCATCGATGACACCAGCACACATATTGGATAGCCCCTTTCATGCACAGTAGAGACAGCCACACCAAAGATAACACTGCTGGATCAATACTCACAAGGGGTGGCATACCACTACAAAGTGATGGCAAGTCTGAGCTGAGGGTCCACAGGCTTTCAGCAGGTTTGTGGTCCTGTGCCTCAGTTCTGGCTCGAGGAACTTGATTACAAAGTCGAAAGTACTATGAGGCATCATAAAATGATTCAGCCACAGTTCATCATCAAAATTATAAAGGACATTAGACCAGAAGACAGGTCCCTGTGGTCTTTCTCTCCTCCACCTCCTTTTACTTTTATATAGCTGTTCAAACTGCCTTAGATTATCCAGATGTCTTTGTCTTTGGCTACTCATCTCAGCTTAAGTTTTCTCCTCAATTTCTCTGGGAAATTTCCCCACATGAGAGTATGTAAACAGTCTTGATAAGGCTCCGACAATATTTGATCATCTTGTTGATAATGATGTTGGTAAGACTGCCTCTGTGGTGAGGGAGGCACACATTCTCAAGAGAATCACACGAACTGCATTGTCGTCCGCCATGGCTGAGGAGAGGAAGATGTCACTTCCTGCAAATATGTCACTCAGGATTGATGACCCTTTGCTCTGTGATACCAGGTATGTAATGTGAAAGGATGCAGAGAACTGGTTTTCCTTGATCCAGTGTGAACGTCCCTATCGGTATTTTAAAATGGTTCATTCACCCATAAATTTAGCGGTTTGCCAATGTGAAAGTGGCTTCACCATGGTACTAACCTCCACCATTAAGAAATGCTTCGAGCGTCTGGTGATGGGAAGTATCAAAGCTCACCTCCCCAATACACTAGACCCATTTTGATTCCACTGCTGATACCACAGCATTGTCCCTCCACTCCATCCTGACTCATCATGGCACCTCATACATCTGGCTGCTGTTCATTGACTTTAGCGCAACGTTTCATATAATCATCCCTCAGAGGCTGATAGAAAAGCTGTCCTCGCTGGTACTCAGTACTACTCTCTGTAATTTGATTCTGGACTTCTTCACAGAAACACTGCAGTCTATCTGAGTCACCAGTAGAATGGTGAGCACTGTCTTGCTGAGCACAGGTGCACTGCAGGGCTGTGTGCTCAGCCCATTCCTGCTCACACTACTGACCCATGACTATCGCCAGATCCAATCTATCATGGTCATCAAGTTTGCAAATGATACAATCGTACTGGGCCTCATCAGCAATAACAATGAGTCGCACTACAGATGTGGTGCAAGAATAACAACCAAATGAGACTTCAGAAGGACCAGGAATGACTACCTTCTATCATACATCAATAACTCAGCAATGGAACGAGTTAAGAGCACCAATGACCTATTGTCATTCACAACATCTGCTCACTTCTTAGAAAGTGCAACAGCAACTGCACTTCCTGAGAAGACTAAAGTGGGCGAGGCTACTGGCCACCATCATGTAAACCTTTTACAGGAGCTCTATCGAGAGCTCCTGGCTGGTTGCATCACAGTGCGGTTGCTGTAGAGAATTCGATCAGAGGTCAATCCAGAGAGGATCACTGGAGTCTCTGTCCCCCCAAGCGACGTGATTGACTGGGATCGTTGTCCGAAGAGGGCACACAAAATCGTTGAGGACCCCTACCACCCGGCATGTAATATCCTTTTAGCTACTCCTGTTGGGAAAGAGATGCAACAGTACAGGAGCCAGCACCACCAGACTGAGAAATAGCTTCTTCCTATGGGCAGTGAGAATGCTGAAAGATGAAAAGAACTGCTCACACTAACTATCTGAGACTCTAATACTTACTGAGCGATATTTATTTATTAACGTTTATTATGTATATTTGTTTTGCATATGCGTTGCTTGTCTCTGTGTGTGTGTGTTATGTCTGGTTGTGTGTCAGTATGATTTGCATCAAGGACTGGGGAGCTCATTTTCACTGGGCAATGGGATGATAATAAAATTGAACTTTAACTTGAACAAATGAAAGGTGATTTGTCAATGTGAGGTCAAGGCATTGGAGCATAATTTCAACTTCAAGTTCAAATTTATGGTCACATTATATCTGAAACAGAGAGAAGGTCTATTCCATGATTTCTGAAAGGCTACATTATAGAATAAAGTAGAAGTAACAAGAACTGTAAATAATTATAAAATAATTTAAGGAAATATTGAAACTACCAGAGGATATGAGCAACATCACCAACTAGAAAATGTTTGTATATCAATTAGACATTTTAATGTATTGATAATAATTAGCACCAATTAATCATATATTTGGGATGTATTTAAGTAATTAATGATGTATATTTGAGCAAACTTAATTTACAATCTCAATTTTCCCTTTACACTTGAACCAGAGACTTTGTCAGAAATATTTCACATCTCGTCACTATTAATGGATTGAAAACTAGGAAGGGCACATAGGAAGGTTGTCAGGCCTGGATTTGAACATGGCCATGGATATGGGCGAGCACCATGTCTCCTCTTTCCAAGTCAACTGGACTTTGGGGATGGGCAGCATCCAAAACTGGCAATGATCGTGAGGAAGCCCAACTTACCTGATACTTGGTTGCCATGGAAGTCAGGAACATGGTGTCCATGTTAAATTTAATGATGTCCAAATTTTGCCAGAAAAAAACATTATGAAATAAACTTATTGAACTGTTTATTTAATAATCTGGCAGCTTCATGGCTAACTTGAAAAAGTTAATGGATAAACAGCCAAGTAAGAATCATCTATCATTTGGCTGCTATGGTTATGGGATTATTTTTAGGAGCTTATGACAATAACGAGTAATTCTATCTATTCATTTCCTGCCCCAAGTCCTAATGAAGGAAAAAGGGTAGAGTCAGGAAGAGCATCCAGCGATGAAAACCGCCATCTCATTAGACAGCAGTTCCCAAAATTAACCCATCTGTAATCTGGGGGAACCAACCATACATAGGACTGAAGCTAATGAGAGAGACTGGATCCATAAAAGTGATCCTATGTTGCCTGGATAAGCAAAAGAAGAAGAAATCTGGTGAACTGAAGTGAACACAAGCTAATTTTTGAGAAAATGGGCACAGAACACAGCACAAATTCATACCTATTATGCTAAAACATAATTCACCCCCATGTTAAACATAATAAAGCACTACAATAATGCTGAAATATGGCTTCTGTTGATTAGAGCCCTCTGGAGCAGGACTCAAATGCACTCTCAGGCAGGGCCCCAGTGCACTCTGGGACAGGGCCCTGGTGTGCTCTGGGACAGGGCACCAGTGCATCTAGTGCAGGGCCTTTGAGCAGGGGTAATGATCAACTTTCACCTTTTGTAGACTATACAACCTCTAGGTCATGATGTCAAGGTTATATTGCTCCTATCAGGTGAACCACTCAGCACAATTGCACAGTCTGTGTGGAGTTTGTAGGTTTGCCCTGTAACCTTGTGGGTTTCCTCCTGATGCCCCATTTTCCTCCCACATCCCAAAGATGGATGAATCAGCAGGTCAACTCTCCACTGTAAATTGCCCTTGTTGGGTAGATGAATGGCAGAATCTCAGGACAAGTTGAAGGAAATTTGGAAAGATAAAATTAGGTGTGGAATTGGAGTTGGTTGACACAGATTGTTTGATGAGTCTATTTCCATGCTGTCGCTCCACGAGGAAGAGGAGGAAGGAAGGAAACAAGGTTAAAAGACCCCTTCTTCCAACCAGTTTAAAGGTTCCACTGTAGTCTAAATGTTTATATTGCTCCTCTCAAGTGCTTGGGGATCTTCCACCTCACCCAATAAAGGGAATGTATGAATATAAGTTGTTTATGGCTGTGGTGATAAGATTATGTGCACTGGCTGGCCCACCCTCCGGTTGTCTCCCTGTCCTTAACTCCTCCCTGGTCTTGCCCATGTGACCCCCAGCCATAAAGGTCGAGTCCCCTTACCTTTCCACTCATTTCCTAGACTTGGACCCAGGCCAGCAGTCTCTAGTACAATAAAGCCTATCGTTCCCCCTCAGTCTTTGTCTGTGTTGTTATTTGGGCTACAGATAGTGCCCAGCAATGGTGGTCTTCAATTAAACAGTAGATTGATTATGAACAGGGTATAAGACAAAAATATTCCTTTTTCTCTAATTCTACATTGCAATTGTGAACTATATGGATACAACAATTTACACAATGGTTTTGAGTCTCATATCCAAAGAAGGATGCCCTGGAGTTGGAGAGGAGCCAGAAGAAGTTTATGAGAATGATCCCAGGGATGTGAGGACCATTTGATGGCTCTGGGCCTGTTCTCACTAGAGCTTAGAAAAATGAGGAGGTATCTCATTGAAACCAACAATATTCAAAGGGCTGGATAGAATGGATGTGTAGAAAATATGTCCAGTAGTGGGACAGCCTAGAAATAGAGGGCACACCCTGAGAATGGAATATTCCTTTAGAACAGTGATGAAGAAAAAATTCTTTACCTGGGGAGGTGATTCTGTGGAATTCGTTGCCATAGTTGACTGTGGGGGGCCGATCTCTCTCATTAGCTTCAGTCCTCTGCATGGTTGGTTCCTTCAGATTACCGATCGGTTAATTCTGGGAACTGCTGTCTGATGAAATGGCGGTTTTCATTGCTGGATGCTCTTCCTGACTCTACCCTTTTTCCTTCATTAGGACTTGGGGCAGGTAATGAATAGATAGAATTACTCGTCATTGTCATAATATATTTAAAATGCAGATTGTTAGATCCTTAATTTGTAAGGTTGACTAAGGTTATGGGATGGAACCAGAATGGTTCCATTATTCAAATATTATTTATCGAAAGCAGATATACTTTCTGTTGGTGGTGATTTAAACATTTTCAAGCATTTTGCTTGTAAATTAAAACATTTTAAAAACTTAAGCTTGATATTTTCCATGTATAACAGTGTTGGATTTGATACTTATATATCCAACCATAGCCTGGTGCTGACCCCATTTGGCCACCTCTTGTATTTTGGTTTGCTGTGAAGATTTTTATGAAATAAAACTACTTGATTCTGATGTTACAGTCCTTCACTCAAAGGGGTGCCATTTTCAGGTTTCAGTCCTGAAATATTAACCCTGTTTCCCCTTCCATAGACCCTGCCTGACCTGTTTGAGTTTCCAGCATTTCCTTTTTTTGTATAAGATTTCCAGCATCTGAGGTCCTTTTGATTTTTATTTGCTCTGGAATTAGCATCAGGCATCATGGTCTAAAGAACCCTTTGTTGTAACACGATTGGACACAAAGTTTGCTGCTTCATTTTGTCTATCTAGAAAGTGAGATAATGACACAAGTCTTCAGCAGCTGCTCAAAATATTTATATTAAACAATTCAAAATACAATATTCTTTAGCAAAATGAATATGAAGTTGGTTCTAATCTTAGGCATCCTCTTTTTTAATTTAAAAAAAGCCAGTTAATTTAAAAAACCCCAAAAAGCTCAAACTAATCTAACCTCTCCCTCAAATCAAGGTTAACATAAAAATTGTAAAGGTGTGAATCAAATAGAGACTTCCAGACACTAGACAGAGAATCTCTGGAGTGTCCAAACTTTATAAATCTTCCAATTATGACAGTATTCTATGAATGGACCCCACAGCTTGTCAAAATGAAACTTCATATCTTTAATGTCTCATCTAATTTTTTCCATGCTTAAACAGGTCATTACATCATGTAACCACTGGGCATGAGTAGGTGGAGTGTCATCCTTCCATTTCATTAAAATTGTTTGTCCAGCTAAAAACGAGGTAAGAGCTAATGTTTTTTTGAAATTTTTATTTATCATTGTATCAATATAAAAAAAATACAATAATATAACATTAACCATTTAGTCATATATAATGATACAATAAAAAGGACTTAAAATTTTTTTCACTCCAACCCCTCTCCCTCCCATTCTAAAAAAAAGGAAAAGGAAAGAACACCTATTGTTACATATATAATATTGTTCGCATATACATATTCATTGATTGTTGTTATAATCTCTATTTGAGAGGTGTGGGTAAGGTGGAAGAGGTGGATGGAAATTTATTCATAAAATTCATATATGGTTTCCAAATATTATAAAAAATGTCAACTTGATTCCTTAAACTATATAACCATATAACAATTACAGTACGAAACAGGCCATCTCGTCCCCTCTAGTCGGAACTGATTCAAGTGATCTCTAGTTCCACTTACCTGCTCCCTGTCCATAACCCTCCAATCCCCTCACATCCATGCACCTATCAAAGTTTTTCTTAAATGACAAAAATGACCCTGCTGCAACCATCTCTTCCAGAAGGTCATTCCACTAAGCCACCACTCTCTGAGTGAAAAAGCCCCCTCTCATGTTACTTCTAAACTTATGCCCCTAACCCTTAACTTATGCCCCCTTGTTCCAATCTTACCTACCCTCAAGGGGAAGAGCCTATTCACATCTACTCTGTCTATCCTACCTCTATCAAATCCCCCCTCAACCTTCTACGCTCCAATGAATAAAGACCCAGTCTACTCAATCTTTCTTTCTATTCTAGATACTGCAATCCAGGCAACATTTAAAAAAAAAATCTTCTCTGCACCCTCCCTACCTTACTGATATCCTTCTATAATATGGGGACCAGAACTGCACACAATATTCCATACTTGGCCTCACCAATGCCTTGAATAGTCTCAACATCACTTCCCAACTCCCATATTCTATGTTTTGATTTATAAAGGCCAGCATACCAAAAGCCTTCTTTACCACACTATCCACATGAGATTCAACTTTCAAAGAATGATGAACTGCTATTCCAAGATCTCTCTGTTCCTCTGCATTCCTCAATACCCTCTCCTTCACTGCATATGCCCTGTTTTGATTATTCTTCCCAAAATGAAGAAGTTCACATTTTTTGGTATTAAACTCCATCTTTCAGCCAACACTCTGTCCAAATCCTTCTGCAGTCCCTGAAAACCATCTTCACTATCCACAACTCCCCATATTTTTGTATCGACTGCATATTTCTTCTTTGGCTTGGCTTCGCGGACGAAGATTTATGGAGGGGGTAAATGTCCACGTCAGCTGCAGGCTCGTTTGTGGCTGACAAGTCCGATGCGGGACAGGCAGACACGGTTGCAGCGGTTGCAGGGGAAAATTGGTTGGATGGGGTTGGGTGTTGGGTTTTTCCTCCTTTGCCTTTTGTCAGTGAGGTGGGCTCTGCGGTCTTCTTCAAAGGAGGTTGCTGCCCGCTAAACTGTGAGGTGCCAAGATGCACGGTTTGAGGCGATATCAGCCCACTGGCGGTGGTCAATGTGGCAGGCACCAAGAGATTTCTTTAGGCAGTCCTTGTACCTTTTCTTTGGTGCACCTCTGTCACGGTGGCCAGTGGAGAGCTCGCCACATAACACGATCTTGGGAAGGCGATGGTCCTCCATTCTGGAGACGTGACCCACCCAGTGCAGCTGGATCTTCAGCAGCGTGGACTCGATGCTGTCGACCTCTGCCATCTCGAGTACTTCGATGTTAGGAATGAAAGCGCTCCAATGAATGTTGAGGATGGAGTGGAGACAACGCTGGTGGAAGCGTTCTAGGAGCCGTAGGTGATGCCGGTAGAGGACCCATGATTCGGAGCCGAACAGGAGTGTGGGTATGACAACGGCTCTGTATACGCTTATCTTTGTGAGGTTTTTCAGTTGGTTGTTTTTACCACTCCATCATCCAAATCATTAATATAAATGACAAACAACAAGGGACCCAACACTGATCCCTGAGCCACACCGCTCGTCACCAGTCTCCATCCTGACAGACAGTTATCTACCATAACTCTCTGGCATCTACCTTTTAGACACCATTGAACCCATCTTACTATCTCAACATTAAGCCCTAATGCCTGAACTTTACCAACCTTCCACGTGGAACCTTAGTCCACCCTGATCAAATTTACATGTTAATTTTTCTAGACCAACTCTTGACATCTTACCTTTCCAAATAAATTTTTGTATCATTTTATTCAAACTTTGAAAACATTATTCAGATACATCGATGGATAACCATTGAAATAAATATTGTATTCTTGGGAAAATATTCATTTTAATACAATTCACCTGTACTATTAGCGTTATTGGAAAAAATATTTCCATCTTCTCAAGTCTTCTTTTTTTTAAATAATGGTAATGGTAAATAATTTAACTTAAACAAATTATTTATATTTCTACTGATTTTTATTCCTAAATATTTGATTGCATCATTTTGCCACTTAAATTTTTATCAATCTTTTAAACTGAGAATAATCCATATCTACCATAGGCATCACCTCACTTTTATCAACATTAACTTTATAACCTGATACTAATCCATACTTTTTTAATCTCTTGTTCAACTTATTTAATGATATTACTGATCTCATTAAATTTATTATAACTTCATCTGCAAATAGTCTAATTTTATGTTCTTTATTACCTACTTCAAATCCCTTAATTTCTCTATCAGTTCTAATTATTTCTGTTAATGATTCAATTGCTAATGCAAATAGAAAGGGTGATAAGGGCAACTT
This sequence comes from Narcine bancroftii, assembly GCF_036971445.1. NCBI lineage: Eukaryota > Metazoa > Chordata > Chondrichthyes > Torpediniformes > Narcinidae > Narcine > Narcine bancroftii. Next base: position 158,268,983 of record NC_091474.1, read on the forward strand.
ATCTAGAAGACCTTTCTTACAAAAAAGATTTTGATATTTGTTTATTCGTCACCACTTTTGCTTTTGGCTGGTCATCTCGTACCTTTATTCAATTTATAAAAGTATTTGGGCTTCTGCTCCTTTAACTTGTGAATTTGTGAAGTGTTTCAAATAAAAGTCCCATTCAAATCTGTTAAATGCTTTCTCTGCATCTAGCACAACCACCACCACTGGATCCTTCTATTTTGTGCTATATTTATCAAAATTAAAAAATTAACAATGTTGTCTGCCGCTCTTACATTTTTAATAAAATCAGTTTGATCCATATTTATTAATTTTGGTATAAATTCAACTAACCTATTAGCTAATAATTTTGATATGATTTTATAATCTGTATTCAATAGTGATATAGGTCTATATGAAGAAGTTTGTAAACAATCCTTCCCTTTCTTCAGAATTACTGTTATTAATGTTGTTTTAAATTATTCTGGCAAATCATGTACCTCTTTCATTTGGTCTAATACTCCATTAATTCTGGTATTAATATCTTAAACTCTTTATAAAACTCTGGTGGAAAACTATCCTCACCTGGTGCTTTATTATTCTTTAAAGACATTAGGATCTCATAAACTTGTATTTCAGAAAAATTATTAGATAACCTTAACTTTTCATTGTCTTTTAGCACAGGCAATTTAACTTGTCTCAAATATTATTTTATTTTGTTGTTATCTTTCAAAGATTCTGAATGATAAAATTTAGCATAAAACTTCTTAAAATTATCATTTTTTTCCTCTGGTTTATAAGTACTCTGGCATGTAGGATTTTTAATTGTAGTTATTGTCCTAGAAATTTGTTCAATTTTTAATTGCCAGACAAAGACTTTAGGCGCCATTTAACGCAACTCATAGTATTTTTTGTCGTGATCTCATTATATCTCTCTCCATTCTATAAGTCTGTATTGTAAACTCTAACAATTTTCTCTTCTCCTCATCTTTTTGCACTTATATTTCCTTCTCCACTTTCATTATTTATTTATCTAACTGGTGTACTTCTTTCATATATTCTTTCTTTATTTTTGAAGTATAACATTATTTTACCTCCTAAATATCCCTTCATAGAGTCCCATATTTTAAACTTACTTTTTACTGAACCTTTATTGGTTTCAATAATTTTTTTTAAAATCTGCTGTCTCACATAATCACAAAATTATTTTTTCTTCAATAAAATTGTACTTAACCTCCATCTATAGCCCATCTTTTTCTCTTCTTCTAATAAAATTGAGAAAATTAGATGTGAATGATTTGATAAAACTCATGTTTCATATTCCATCCTTTGTACTTTATGTTGGAATTGTGTAGAAATTATAAACATATCTATTCATGAATATATTTTGTATCAAAACAAATAAAAGGAATAATCCCTTTCATTTAGATGAATTCTTCTCCAAATATCCACTAGATCCATCTTTCATGAAATCTACTACTATTTTTGCTACTTTATTTTTCATAATTTTATCTCCCGATCTATCAAAATTAAAATATCTCCCTAATATAACTTTTCCCTTGGCATTTAATAATTGCATAAAAATATCTTGTATAAATTTACCATCATCTACATTTGGTGCATACACATTCATTAAGGTCCATTGTTCCAAGTAAATCTGACAATTTACCATAATATTTCTTCCAACTACATTTACACTAGTATCTAATATTTTTACTGGTAATTTTTTTAAATTTATCAATATTGCTGTTCCTCTGGGCATGATGATGCTATTACAGTTCCTACCCAGTCTCTTTTTAATTTTTCATTTCTTTTTCTGTCAAATGCATTTCTTGTAAAAAGGCAATATCTACTTTATATTTTTTCATATATACTAATAATTTTTCCACTTTATTGGTTCTGTATTCCATTAATATTAATACTAATAAAATTCAACTTTTCAGCAACCAACTCTTCCACTAAATCTATTAACCATTTATCTTTCCACTCACATTCCTCCTACATTTAAAACACTAATAGTGTATTTCAACATATAATTATTATATTTAGGTGTATTAAAAAAGAAAAAGAAAGGGAACACAGAAAAAGATAGAACCATTCCCCCCCCCCCACCAAAAGCATACATTATTAATAATATGTCCTTACACCCCTGATCTATAGGAGTTGTAGCCAAAACCACATCTGCTCACATGACTCCACAGAAGCTAGGCTCATACTCCCAACTGACTCCCCGAAATATTATACTGCCTCTTATTGCCTCAGATCCATTCAATCTCTGCCAATTAGCAATTTTAACTTATTTATAGATCTTCTGGGTAAGAAGTTTCCTCCCTAATATTCTTTCTTTCTCAAACAATATATTTATTTTCTTCTTTATATCTTCTGCTGTAATCTTTCTACTTCCTCTCTCACTTCAAACATCACTCACTTCTTGTCTCTCTTTCTCAGGTAATGAATGTACAAACACTTTGGTTTTATTGGTTTCCGTAAAAAAATCTATTTTTTTCCTTCAGGAACAAAAACTTTCAATACTGCCGGATACCTTAAAACAAAAGCATAACCTTTTCTCCATAACACATTTTTAACAGCATTGAATTCTTTTCTTTTTTTCAACACATCAAAACCTATGTCAGGATAAAAGAAGATCTTATTTCCATTATAAATTAATGATGACTATCTCTCTTTCACTTGCTTCAGCGCCATTTCCAAGATTTTTTCCCTCACATCGTAACGAAGTAACTTGACAAGTATCAAACATGGCTTTTGATTTGGCTGTGGTTTAAGTCACAACGCTCTATAAGCTTTTTCAATCTCAATGTCTCCTTGAAATTCAGTTACCCCCAAAGATTGCAGAATCCAACACTGCAAAAACCTCTTCATTGCCTTCTTTAAGTCCAACAATTTTTATATTATTTCTTCTACTGAAATTTTCTAAGATATAATTTTTTTGAGTTAATTGATCTTTGGCTGTAGCCACTTCTCCTTGAATTTTTTTCATTTGTTCTTTAACATATTGAATTTCAAATTCATTCCCTTTAATTTTTTCTTCCACAACTTCAAATTTTTTATCCATTTGTGACAACATTCTTTCCACCTTTTTTATAAAGCTCTTATTCTCAAATATACTCTCATTACACTTTTTCACTTCCATTGTCAATTGCACCAAAGATTGCTGAAAAGTATCCATAGATTTCTTCATTTCGTTTGTAGATATACAAGTCTCTTTCATTTTCTCCAGTTCTTTAGTCAAAATTCTCTGTTCTATTTACATTTCTTCTTCTTCCTGATCACTGGAGCTGGAGGCTTCTTGGGCTTTTTTAAAAATTGCCTCTTTTTTTTCTGAGCTCTGAGCATGTGTGAGGAGTCATGCAGGGACAGAGTCACTTCTTCTCCCGTGGCAGGTGACCATTGTTTGGGGAAATGTTATACCGCAATGTCCAAGGTCTCCCCAGCTCCAGTCTTGTCTCCATGGGATCCTACTTTCCGATTAGCTCCAGGATCCTTCTTCTAGGTAGGCCTCTCTTCTTTATCTGTTCCTTTTTCTTCCTTGATTTCTTGAAAAGTAGTAGTTGTTTTATCCTTTTTTGGTGACATTCTGGGTTGTTCTGTAGGCCTTCCTACAACTTTTCTTTCTGATTTTTTAAAAATCACTTCAGCTTTTTTCAACTCTTTTTTGAAACTTTTTAGGAAGAGAAGCGATTTCAAGTCTAACTCCACGTCACCACGTGACACGGCCGAGCTAAAATTTTCTCATGGATTGAAATCAACTGAATATCCTCTTCTCAAGAAAAGCCAAACAAAACAATGGTGCTAGTTTGATCTTAGATAAAGTCTGAAAAATACTTTTTCCAATTTTTTTTTCTAAAGTGAGGCTTCAAAGATTTTACATTTATCGCATATAGGTCAACATATGGGCTAAAATGAGATAATTTGACTTTAGACATATTTATCCTATGCACCACCTTAAATTATAACAATGTCTTGCACAAAATGAAGATTCATTAATCAAGTCAAGAGTGGAAAATCAATCTTGATTTGAAAAAGATATGTTCAAATCATGTTCCCAATCATTCTTATTCCCTGCTCTTAAAACTAATGTTATCATAAATAGTTTATATTAACCCACACTGGGAGAACAGCATGTCAAAAAGTATATCAATCATTTTTTTTCTGAAATTTGAGGAAAATCTGAAAGCTTAGACTGAACAAAATGCCTAACTTAAAAATATCTAAAGAAATGTCTATTGGGAAGTTGAAATTTGGCTTTCAATTGTTCTCAATAAGCAAAATTATTTCAAATAAAAGGATCTCTATAATTTTAAATACCTAATCTAAACCATTCCTTAAAACCAGCATCTAACAAAGAAGGTTGAGAAAGATAGTTATCTCTAATAGGACTGGCAAGACAGAAACTATTAAGGTCAAAAATTTCCTAAATTGTGTCCATATTCTCATGTAGCCATGATATGGTGGCCCTACAACTCCCAGAAGGCATCGAACTGGCCACGTGACGTCAGTGCGTGATGATGTCAGCGCGGGTCGAGTGCGTGATTTGGGCTTTTGAAAGGTTGTGTGAGTGATGAAGAGTAAATCCATTTGATTCACTCTAAAAAACACCTTGTGTGGTTATTTCATCCAGTGGCCACCCTCACCCTATTTCTCATTATTGGATTATGTGTCAATTTAGAGTTAAAGAGAAATCTAAAATCGTTAACATAGATGAATTTTTAGAGAAATTCAAATCTATTTCTCCCAAGGAAGGGTGGTTCAGTAGTTTATCAAAAGTAGTTTATCAAAATGTACCAATAAAAGTAGATTATGTAAGTTCACCGCCCAATAATAATATCTAAGATTTGGAAATGATTGTTCCCCCATACCATTTAGTCTTTTGAAGATTAGCCTTATTTATACGAGGCTGTTTCCCTTGCCAAATATATGAGGAAATAAATGAGTCCACTGAATCAAAAAAGATTTGTGAATGAAGATTAGTAAAGATTGAAAAAGGTATAGAAATTTAAGTGAAATATTCATTTAAATTGAGTTGATATATCCAATCATTGTAAAGGATAAAGGTGACCATCCCAATAATAATTATTTAATCTAATTAAATAATACTGAAAAGTTTTCTTTCAATAATTTTTTATGACTTCTTGCAATTGTAATTCCCAAATATCTGAATTGGTCTTTCACTATTTTAAATGGAAAGTTGGAATATCTTGAAAAAGATCCTTTCAATAGCAATAGTTCACTCTTTATGCTCACTGATTTAGCTGCCAGATCAACCCTGTTAAGATCAGAATCATCATTATGTGTGGGGAGGAGTGTGATGTATGGTTGAACGATGATGACTTTGCAGAGGCTGAGTCCGATTATGTGCACTGCCCCCATCCCCATTGTGTCCTGGAGACCTTGCAAGCTGTGGGACTGGGTCGTGACTGCAGTGCAGCCCTGGTTCCCCATGCTGTTAGAATGGGACCTAATGCACCAACCATAGTGGCACACCATTAGCAGGAGTGCAAGCATCATCAGATAATGGACCCTATTCACCAGTCTTTATGGTGGGGCTCCCGGGCTCAACTTCCCAGAGGACATCACTCACCACAGTCCATTCTGACCTCAGAGGGTGGTCTTGCCCTTGATGGGAACAGAAAGGGGGAAAACTGACCATGAAGTTATTCCCCTTCTGGAAGGTCTGCAGTATTTAGAATGAGGAGCACCCAAAAAGGAGGTTCCCGCACAGGTTTGCCATGTGGAGGCAAAGCATAGTGAAGGCAGGAATGATGAGAGTGCATTCCCTTTGTGCTGCAGGGACATGCATTATGCCCTAGCATGTGTCTGCACACATGGCATCTCCACTACCACCATTTTTGCCATGTGGCAGGAATTACTGTGAAAAAAAGACACGCAAACCCACACCACTTACTTACCGCGCCCACCCTCTGCACTGCCCAATGTGCCCCCCACTACTCAGTCTTCTGTTCCTCCCCCAACTGAGGTGGCCCCTGCTGCCATCAGAGCAGAGATAATCTCCCTGTTGTGACAAATGGCCAAAAAAGGAACCCTGTCATACTAGACAACCCTTCTCCCCACCCGCTGTGAGGAACGATGCACTCCCTGCTCCATAGGATGGAGACCAGGGACCCTGGCAGATGTGCCTGTCCTACCCAGGTGACCCAAGGCCATTTATCCTAGTGGCTGTCTACTGGTAGAAGGGAAATACCCAGTGTTGGATGGCGCTGGTTGACACGTAGGCAGAGCATACAATTATCCCTGGGAATCGCGAGGGTTGGAGGGGTTAGAAAGTTAATATAGAGTGGCTAGGGGTTTCCATTCTCTCTGTCAGATAAGTCACTCTCTGCCTCTCCATTGGCAACAAGCCTCCCCGCCCCATCCCAGTCCTGGTAGCAGCCTCCTCCGAGTGCATTCTTGGAATGAATGTAGTTAAGGGGCTGTCACTGTTTACCAGTGAGGGTAAATTTATATTTGGAGATGCACGGGCAACTATTGTAGTCAGGGTGGCAAAATGGACTCCCCTTGTCATTCCCCCTCCCTCCCAGGTCGTCTGCACCCAGGAGATTGCAGCAGTGGGTAGTCATGTGTCCTCCCTGTCTAGAACTTATTCAGAAGTCACATCAACTGTCAATCAAGTTTGGACTCCAGCCACTCATTAGTGCACACCTTGCCACTGGCTAATTTAAATCACCAAGGTCATATTGGCTAGAAGCACAGATTAACACTGTATATAACACCAATGCACAGCATATTCTTTCTCTCTCTGCCTCATGGTCCAAACCCCAGTCATCAGTCCATGCCAGGTCACTATTGTGGACATTGCTGGAAGTATTGCAGGCATGATGTGCACTACACTGAAGCTGAACCATGGTATTGTGACAGACTAATACTTGCAAAGAGCAGCATCCACATTGCTAGAGGGAACCAAGTGTGTGTAAGAGTCCCTGTTTATAATATGTGTACTCACGTGTGTGAGCTTGTCAAGTATAGGTTCACTATTGTCGGAATCCAACCTAGGTCTGAAGTGAATGTTTATATTGTTGCTTAAGTAAACTTGACACTCTTCCCAACACAACACCAGTGCAAAGTTTTTAACTAAATTACAAGCATTCAGGGCTTCTGGCAATTAAAACTGATGAAAATAGCACAAAATACTGTACAGGAACTCCCTGACTTGAGACCTTTGTGAATTATTTCCATCTGCATATACGACCAAATTTAAAAAAAAATATAAGAAAAAATATAAAATGTACAGAGTTTATGTTGTATTTGACAAATAATAACAGGGATCAAGGAATGTAAGAGCCAAAATGTGCGTACTTACTTTGTTAGTTGGAGTCCCGGGGTCCATAGACTAGGTACGGCCATCTTGATTCTTATGTGCATGTGCAGTGGGTTCACATATTGGAGTTCGGTTGGCACATGTCGAAAGTTAAGGGCACAAATTCAATATCGTCAGGGCTGAAATATCATGCAAAGCAGCCAAAGGAACCCATGGCCATAACTGGCTAACCAAAGGGGCCATGGCTGAAAGTTGGGACTGATCTGTTCCACCTGGATGGAAATAATTATCTGCCGGTTATTTTTGACATGTAACTTCAAATCCTCTGCATCCCTACTCAAATGGTGAAGCAGAGAAAGGAGTTCACAAAGTTAAAAAGCTGCTCTAGAAAGCACAAGACATTGACTCAGATCCTTATCTAGCTCTGTGGAGTTAACGAGCTTCACCACTTGAACATGGCCTGCCACCTGCTGAACTCCTGATGGGACGTAGACTATGCACCACGCTTCTCTACTCTGCAGACCTAAACAAGAACAGCTTTTCCGTGGTCGCAATGTCCCGCTGAAACCTTTCATCATGTTCATCACTGACTGCAGGGAAGAAGTCCGAGTGTGAATGCGGAAAGTGAATTTTCAATGACATATGGACACTTCGTGGTTTTGTACGCTTGAGGTAGACTTAAAATATGACAAGAAAAAACATTATGTGATAAGAAAATTTTAAGGTGATTTTCGTGATCAGCAGCTCAAAATCCATAAAATACACCCAAAAGTGTTCATGAAGCAAAATCTTCATCAGATAATTTATCCCATGGCTGGTTGAGGGTTTCAAAATGACCTTCATTGACTATTAAATGCCTTAATGTCAGAGGCCATGAATCGCATTTTATTAATGCATCTTCTCCTGTACATTGTCGACCCCAACACCCCTGATCAGTGGTTAAATGACCGCACATTCTCAGTTTATGGACATGTTAGTTTCCCGAAGCAGCGAGAGCTTATTCATAAAGAGAAGGAATGTTTAAAATCGATGACTGTTCCACATTGTTGATTTCCTACTCAAATATATTGAGAAAACCAAGTTCCAAATATGATGTCATGACTTAAATGAACAAAAAGGAAAACTAAGTTTCTCATCCCTTGGTTGATTCTTAGTGTCATCTGACTTGCCAATTAACTTTTTACTTCTATATATCCACTGGCTTACTAGCAGTCATGAGCTAAGAGCCATTTCCAAATAGTGTGTCCTATTTGGGACAAAGACATGTTTGCCTTTATTTACCCCTGTGCTCCACAGTTTGAAATTTGTAATCAAACAATTCACATGTAATTAAAGTGCATATTCCAGATTTTACTCAAGGTTATTTGTAAACATTTTGGTTTGACCATGTAGAAATTACAGCACTTTTTTATAGATAGTTCCCTAATGTTTAGGACATTTGGCTTCACAGGTTATTTGCAAGTCCTCAGATATGTGTAATTGCTTCAATGGTGCAGGTATAAGGGAGTTAGGCTTGCTTCTAAGCTTTTGATCACCTTTGGAGTCTGTAGTTGCCATTTTTCAACAGAAGGACCAGAGTTGTATCAATGAAAATCAAAGAAGCCATTATGAGACTGAAAAACAAAAATAAGAGAAATCTCTTAAAACCTAAACCTAAGGATAACTAAAATCAACTGTTGGGGGACATCATTAAGAAGACAGAGCGTACTGGTGAGCTCAGTAATCGCAAAGGGACAGGTATTCCAAGAAAGACCTCCACTGTTGATGACAGAAGAATTCTCATCATAATGAAGAAAAATCCCCAGATACCTTTCTGACACATCAGAAACACTCTTCAGGAGGCAGGTGTAGATGTGTCAATGACTAATGTTCACAGAAGACTTCATGAAAAGAAATACAGAGGCTACACTGGGGGAGAAATGCAGGCTGGCAGGTGAAGGGTGAATACAAGGAGGAGGGGAAGACATAGGAATAAAAATGAGCAGCTCATAGGTGATTGGAGGAAGAGGCAGAGGGCTCTGGAAGGTGAGGAAGATGGGAGGAAGGAAGGGAAAGAGATGGGAAGCTGGAGGAAGGATGGTGTGGATGACGAGGAGGTAGGGTGGGTGGGAGGGGGTGAGAAATGAAAGAGAAATAATGAGCAGGAATGGGGCCAGAGAGATAGGAAAGCAACAGGGTGGGATGGTGGAATTAAGAAATAAAGGGGCAAAGTACCCAGAAATTGGAGGTCAATTTTGGTGCCATTTGGTTGGAGACTATCAAGGTGCTATTTGTCCAATATTTATTTGGTAAAATAACATCTCTACTTTCTAAAGAGTCTGAGGAAATTTGGTATATCATTGGATATTCTGCCAAACTTTTACGGGTGCATCGTGGAAAGTATATCGACTAGTCACATCACTGCCTCGTTTGCCAATTCAAAAGCCGAGGACCACCAAAGGGTGCAGAAGGTAGTAAATGTCTGTCATTAACTCTGACCTCCCCACCTCAAAGACATCTGTGTGAAGCACTGCCTCAAATAGGCAGCCAATATCAGAAAGGACCCTTTTCACTCTGATCACAACCTCATCTCACTGCTATCTGGGGAAATGTACAGCAGCCTGAAAATGAGCACTTTTAAGGTCAAGAACAGTTTCTTTCCACCAGCGATCAAAGTCTTGAACCTCTCCTTGTTCACTAATTATAGACTTCTTTAACAGCACAAAAGGACTGTCTGCACTATGGTTTCACTTTTTTTTCCATTTGGATTACTATGAATGTTGATTATCTATATTTTGTATTTATTGTCTCTTTTAATTTAAATTAATTAGTTTACTATCATTTTTTTTACTGTTCGGCTGCAGCAAATAAGAATTTTGTCTAAAAATGTACACTAAAAAAAATCCATGTAGCAAATTTCCATTGCACTGAATTTTCCAGCAGTATTTGTAATGAATGTATGTGACCACTAGGTGGCACTGCGTATCAAGGTAATTGATCATCATCTCAACGTGAATGGCAAAGTGAAAGGAAAATAACTGCAGTAACAGGGCACCATTCGTCTTGGCCATAAATGCTAATAAAGGTTGCAGGGATTTTAGTGTTTCAGTACGGGTGTGCTCAAAAGTGGAGATTCTAAGGTTGCTATCGAGAGATACTCTTTGCCGATGCTGCTGCCCTTGTTGCCTATACAGAGACAGCCTTGCAACGAATACCATCCTGCTTTGCAAAGGCTGCCGAGCTCTTTTGGACTGGAAGTTAGCTTGAAGGAGACAGAAGTTTTCCACCAGCCCACACCTCAGGAAATGAGCCAGCCTCCCTGCATTACCATCGGCGAGACTGAGCTGAAGACAGTCCACCAGTTCAGCTACCTGGGGTGCACCATCTCATCAGATGCCAAGATCAATAAAAAGGTTCACAACAGACTGGCAAAGGCAAACAGCATATTTAGCAGGCTATACAAAAGAGCCTGGAACAACAAGCGTCTGAAGAAAGGCTCAAAGTTCACTGTGCACAGAGTCTGGTAGTTTAGCGTAGTGGCATGAGTAAGTAAATCATTTGTCCTCAAGAAGGCATTGTTTCCCTCTTCAGTCCAATGGATAGTTCTGGGGTTTCTAGACAGTGAATCGAAAAGAGGTTTCATGATATGAGCTGTTCCCAGAAGAAACTGACGGTAAAAATTTACCATTTCCAAGAATTTCTGCATTCTTTTAACTGTAGCAGGTCTTGAGTACTTGGTAATGGCCTCAACTTTGGATGGCAGCGGAGTCACGCCTTCCTGAGTAATCCTATGCCCCAAGAAATCAATCATAAAAATGCATTTATTTGGATTGATGGTCTTGGGTCACCTATCATCACCACCTACAACTCCTTGAACGCTTCCACCAACTCTGCCTCCACACCATCCTCAACATCCACTGGACTTTGTCACCAACATTGAAGTCCTCGAACAGGCGGAGGTTACCAGCATTGGGACCATGCTGTTGAAGACGCAGCTACGCTGGGCAGTGTAGAGTCTCCAGGATGGAGGATCATCACCTGCCCAAGATTGTGCTGTATGGTGAATTCTCCAGTGGCCACCACAACAGAGGGGCTCCGAAAAAGAGGTACACAGGCTCTCTGAAGTAATCCCTTGGTGCCTATCACATTGACCATCGCCAGTGGTCTGCTCCAGCCGCCGATTGCGTGGCCAGGTGACACACCATTCACCAGTCTGTCTCCTCCTTTGAGAACACACTCAGGGCTGCCCATGAAGACAAAAGGAGATGGAGGAAGAACCATGATACAGCAGCACCAAACTGAGAACAGAATTTCCCTTGCAGCTAATGCGGCTGGGCATGTCTGTCACAGATTGGTCTCGTCAGCCACCAGCGAGCCTGCAGCAGGCGTGGACACCCCCTTCCTAAATCTTGGTTGGGGAAGTCAATCCATGTGCAGAGAATCATCCAAACTTACAAGCTGCACTCTGAAGCTTTGAGCCATTTAAAATCCCTAGCAAATGTAGGGTACAACTGTACCCTATTACTTCTGCAACAGGCCTGAGGAAGAGCCAGGAGCATGTTCCTATAAGCTTCAATGGAAGAAAAGACCAGCAGTGCGAGGCGCTGGACAATTGCTTACCAATTTTAAAATAGGGTTTTAAATGTCTTAAAATCTTTTTAAACAACCTTTCTAAATGCATGTTTCTTTTAAACAAAATATCCAGCAGGACCTCGCTGTGAGGGCAGGTATGAGGACAATTAAATCCCTGACCTGGGATATCTTAAACCAGGAAGCACATCTGAGGCATTAAATGCAGTTCTGGTCACCCAGCTATGATGTCATTAAACTAGAAGGGGTGCAGTAAAGATTTACAAGAATTGAAATACAAGGAGAGGCTAGGACTTTCCTCCCTGGAATGTATGAGACACCTTATAAAGGTTTATAATATCATGGAGCATTGATAAGGAAAATAGGGGAATCCAAAACTAGAGGACATAGATTAAAGGTGTGAGGTGGAGGGGGAAATTTAAAAGGGACATGAGAGACACCTTCTTCACACAGACAATGACATACTTATGCAACTAGCTGCCAGTGGAAGTGGTAACATTTAAAAGGCACTTAGACAGGTGTGTGGACGGGAAAGGTTTAAGAGGTGTTTGGGCCAAAAGCAGGCAAATGGGACTAGCTTGGGGAGACAAGTTGGTCACATAGCTTTAAAACTTTGGTTCCAGGAGTTTTCCTGATGGCACTAAATCTCAAGGTTCATCTTCACTCCATGCGCACGTCAAGGTGAAAGCGAAAGAACTGCAGTAACAGCATGAGGTGGATCCACTGTTAATACTGTTTGGACGTGTATGGCCGGACCATCCCTTGCTGATTGTACTTGTGGATCCTTCCCCTTGATTCCCCTAATAAAGGCGGCAACACCATAACCCTCTCGCCCGGAGCCAGCTTGGATCTCGGGTCAGGAACATAAGATGTGCCATATGTTTATGGTAATAAAAGCCTAAAAGTCAGATCACTTCTTGTCTTTGGAGTTATTGATAGCAGATCAATTTTATTACCATAATTAGTTTGGGGGGGATGGACAAGTTGCTTAGACCAGAGATGCTGAAAATTGACCCCCAATCACCGGAAGCATCTGCCAAGTTCGAACTCTGGATACGCGGCTTCAACGTGTTTCTGCAGGTCTCCACCAAGATCGTTCAATCTGAAGTAGATGAGCTGCACTTACTGTTCTCATGGGTCAGGCACTGTGTTTACCCAGTGGTCATAGATTCTGGGACTGTCACCAAACCAATGGACATTCTGAAAGGCCAGTACCTGGCCCAGGTGATTGGAGTCTATGCCAGGCACATCCTAGCCCCACATAAGCAGTAACTCGGGTAGTCAATCGATGATCACCTACGGGTTCTGCAGCTGCAAGGCCGTATCAGCAGAAGTGTATGTGGAGGAGCTGATCCAAGATGCCTGTGTAGCAGGCATCAGATCTGATTACATTCGCCAGTGTCTGCTAGAACAGGATGAGCTGAAGCTGTAGAAACCCATCGAACTAGCTAAAACTCTGGAAGTGGCCCTCCACAATGTAGACTCTTTCTCAAACGATAACATGGCTGCCACATGGAGAACGCAGGGGCTGCCATCTTGGGATCACAGTTCACCCCACATCCTGACATGACTATGGCCACCGCCACAGGCGAGCACCCAATGTTCTACTTCTATGGCCACCAAAGGTACCCCCGGTGAAGGACATGGTCTGTTCCATCTGCGGGAAGAGGGGACACTAAGCGAAGGTAGGCAAATCCAAGCAACCTTCTAACCCAACCAGCACTGCTTGCGGGCAGTGGGGGCCACCATCTTGGATGACGCCACCTTACCAGACCATGAGCCCATACAGTGGATCAGACAGAGATGCTACTCTGGCTTCAGTCACACTCAACCAAAGCAACTCTCATCAGATCTCCAGGTTAATGATGAATGTAGAGGTAAATGGGCTTTAGACGAGCTGCCTGTTCGATAGTGTGAGCACAGAGAGATTTATCCACCCTGACACAGTGCAACGTTACTCCCTCACGATTAGAACAGTGAGATAGAGTCTCCATGGCCTCTAAATCCCATTTGGCAGAGATCCACGGCAGTTGCATAATGACGCTGACCATGTATGGTGCGGAGTACAAAAATTTGAAACTCCTTGTGATGCCACAGCTCCGCACACCCGTACTACTGGGTTGGACTTTCAGTACCATCTTAAGAATGACACCATGGAATATGACAGGCCCCATCCCCCCTTCAAGGTCTGCAACCAATAGTTTTTAATCCGCCTGCCCTCCCCTCCGAATGTGTAGAACCAGCAGCCCACGATCTGCCCACCACGAGCAACCTGCGGGCTCTTCACCCTCTGGATTCCCCCCCTCCCACTTCTGTTCGCCAATCTCACCCCCAACTGTAAGACCGTTGCTACTAAGAGTAGGCGATACATCTCTGGAGACAGGGCCTTTATCAAATCAGAGGTGAAAAAAGGGGATCATTGAACCCAGTACCAGCCTCTCGAGATCTCAGACAGCAATGGTTAAGAGTGGGGAAAAATACTGAATGGTTATTGTCATGATAATGAATATGCATGATATATATTAACCTGACCGGAAGTCAGATGGTATGCACTGGAGATGGAAGGTGCAGGATGATGAAATAAGGGAAGCAGGAATATAAAGACACTGAGATGTTCAACTGGTAAAACATGTGGTGATGGTGTTATTAATTTTACATTTCGGGCCACAAATGTGACATTGGCGACGAGGATAAACATTTTGGATTTTAAATGTGATAAACATTTTGGATTTTGAATTGGTGGCTTTGAGCTGGATGGTTTTCTTCATGGCAGTCACAGGAGCTGAATTTCTAGCACTTCGAGGTGTTCCTCATTTTGACCCGATGGGTGATGAAAGCACTGTGAGTGTGAAGCAGAAGGCATGGCTGGAAGAATTTGAAGCCTATGCCAACAGTCGTGGCCTATTTCTCAATAGCAGTACGGCGGAACAGAAAGCGCAGCGGAGGGCGTTACTTCTCTTCAACGCAGGACCCGCAGTTCGGGAAACTTTTAAGACGCTTTCGAATACTGGAAGGAAGGAGGAATACCAGAAAGCCGGAGATGCATTGAATGCACACTATGTGGTGACACCGAATGCTACATTTCAACGCCATTTGTTTCGCAAAACAAAACAAGAAGATGGAGAAATGGTTGTGGGATGCAATTACGTGGTAGCTGATTTGGACAACCAGTTATTGGATCAAGTTGTGCAGCACTGCAGATCAGACAAACTCAGAAGGCGACTGCTGGAAAAAGGGGGTGAGTTGAAACTTACCAATGCTTTAAAAATGGCTGCTGCATTAGAGGCTGTTGAGGGGAAATTTCATACCATGAAACTGAAAGACAACTCAAGCTAGCCCAGTAAAGACAAAGTTGGTCAACAAGTAAATAGGCTCTCGCATAGCCATAGCCAGCCAAGAAATATGCCGACACATGACTTGGAGTGTTACAAATGTGGAAACAGAGGTCATTTTGGAAAAGACCCATGCTGCCCAGCAAAAGGCAAAGTTTGTAGAAAGTGTGGAAGTAAGGTCCACTTGCAAAGAAGTGCAAAAGCAAGTCAAATGCAAACCAGAATGGGAAGAGTACCACTTCTAAGGGCAAAGCTTGGGGGAAAGGAAAGTATCCTGGAAAGAAAGGCACTATTCGCCATATAGAAGGTGACCCAGAAAATGACGATGATGATGACAACCAGGATGGGCAGAAATACTATCAGTTTACATTGAATGATGTACATCATGAGAAGGTCACAGTGATAATTGGTGGTGTGACATTTCCGGTCATTGTAGACTCAGGCAGTGACAGTAATGTAATTGACCGACACTTATGGGAGAAATTGAAAAAAAAAGATAATTTGTACATCAAAGTGTTCAAAGAAACTGTATCCATACACAGCAACCAAGCCATTGCAGACCATTGGATGTTTCACTGCTACTGTTGAAGCTGGTGACAAGTACACCGAAGCAGAGTTTGTTGTCATAGATGAGAGGGAAGAACCATTGCTGAGTAGACGCACAGCGCAAGACCTGTCAATGCTTCATATTGGAGCTCGTGTCAATTCAGTTCAGTCATACAAGGATATGAAGCAAGAATTCCCCGCAGTTTTCCAGGGAGTAGGAAAGCTGAAAGGTCAACAACTAAAGCTAGCAGAGAACAAAACGGTCAAACCTAAGGCGCAACCAGTGCGCAGAATTCCATTTGGACTTCGTGGGAAAGTCGAGGCCAAAATCAAAGAGTTGATCGAGCAAGACATTATTGAATCTGGAGAACATTCAACACAATGGGTCAGCCCAGTAGTGATCGTGCCCAAACCAAATGGTGACATAAGACTGTGTGTTGATATGAGGATGGCCAATGAAGCTATAATTCGAGAACGACACCCCATACCAACAGTGGAGGAAGTAGTGCAGGAGTTAACTACCAGTCAGGTGTTCTCAAAAATTGATTTAAAATGGGCTATCATCAATTAGAGCTGGACGCAGAATCCAGGGACGTGACAACATTTGTGACTCACTGTGGATTGTACCGGTACAAGAGACTATCGTTCGGCATTAATGCAGCTCCTGAGATCTACCAGTATGAAATCCATCAAGTGATTCAAGGCATTCCTGGAGTTGCCAACATTTCTGATGACATCATAGTCCATGCGGCTACAAAGGAAGAGCATGACAGACGGTTGAGGTGTGTGCTATCCAGACTACAGGGGGCAGGCCTTACCGTGAATGGAGACAAGTGCCAGTTTGGTGCCTCAGAGATGGACTTCATGGGACACAGGCTTACACGGGAAGGACTGAACCCAGCTGATGCCAAGGTGAAAGCTGTTGCAGATGCACGTGAACCCCAGAATGCAACGGAGATGAGGTGCTTCTTGGGATTGGTCAATTATTGCGCAAAGTTCATCCCTAACTTTGCTACACTGGCAGAACCATTGAGGAAACTAAGCAGGAAAGGTGTACCATTCCATTTTGGCCATGAGCAGAAGGAAGCATTCATATCTCTGAAACAAAGTCTGACGAATGCCGATACTCTTGGGTATTATGATCCGGCTGCACCAACCAAAGTCATAGCGGATGCTAGTCCTGTTGGTTTAGGAGCCCTGTTGGTCCAGATGTGTGATGTGGGACCAAGAATCATTGCCTATGCCAGCAGATCTTTGACAGATGTAGAAAGGAGATATTCTCAGACAGAGAAAGAAGCACTCGGACTTGTATGGGCCTGCGAGAGATTCCATGCATATTTGTATGGCATTGAATTTGAACTCATCACGGACCAAAAACCATTGGAGGTGATCTATGCCGCCAGGTCCAAACCGTGTGCCAGGATAGAACGATGGGTGTTCAGACTCCAACCGTACAAGTACAGTTGGAGTAGTTCACATTGCCGGGAAAGCAAACATTGCTGATCCACTGTCCAGATTGTTGAAAGATGGATGCCCACAATCCAAGTCAGAATTGGGGACAGAAGCAGAGAGCTTTGTACGCTTCATAGCTATTCAGTCAACACCGGAAGCTGTGACAACGAGGGAAGTCGAGAGAGAGTCCGAACATGACTCAGAACTCATGGAAGTTAGAGAATGTATCCAAAGTGGACAATGGGACAAGTGCATTCACAAGGCATATATTCCCATTAGAGATGAACTTTGTTGCATCGGGCAGTGTGTGTTGAGGGGGTGTAGATTGGTGATACCACAGAGGTTGAGATCGAAGATCGTATCATTAGCTCATGAAGGACACCTAGGTATTGTTTGTACCAAGCAAAACCTCAGGAGTAAAGTATGGTGGCCAGGTTGTGATAAAGACGCAGAGAAATTCGTCAAAACCTGCCATGGGTGTCAACTCACAAGTAGGAGTAATCCTCCAGAGCCGATCCGGAGTACGCAACTCCCGACAGGACCGTGGATCGATGTAGCTGTTGATTTTCTCGGACCTATACCAACTGGTGAGTCAATCATGGTAGTGGTAGATTACTACAGCAGATACTATGAGTACTCTGTGATGAAGTCAACGACCACTGAAAAAACAATACAAGCATTGACAGAGATCTTCGCGAGATATGGATTGCCTGTTACGCTATACTCTGACAATGGTCCTCAGTTCATTTCAGAGACATTTGCTGAATACACGAGGACCACAGGTATCCACCATCATAAAGTAACTCCTAAATGGCCGCAAGCCAATGGGGAAGTTGAGAGACAAAATCAGTCCATCGAAAAACGATTACGAATTGCTCATGCAGAAGGACAGAACTGGGGAGAAGCATTGCTATCCTATGTAACTGTCTATTGGGCAACGCCTCATACAACCACAGGAAAAAGTCCAGCAGAAGTACTTTTTGGGAGGAAAATCCACACATAAGTGCCCGAAATAAAGGAAATCAGGGATGACCAGGAGATGAGGGACCACGATGCTGAAAAGAAGGGAGCAGCAAAGCTGTATACAGACTCGAGGCGTGGGGCCAGGTACTCAGACATCATGCCTGGAGATAATGTTCTGGTGAGGCAAGAGAGTGGTGGTAAGTTAGACACACCTTATTACCATCAACCCTACACTGTTGTATCCAGAAGCAGCAGTATGGTGACAGTCAAGTCTCTAGCTGGAGTCCTGTACAAAAGAAACGTGTCTGGTGTCAAAAAGTACCAATCGACAGTGACACCGAGTGAAGTGGTTGGAAGTCCAATACAACATGCTCAACCTGAGGGACCAGATGATGTTCCAGAGGTAGTTACCAGCATTCCTGATGAAGAGGCCAGAGTACCAGAAACACCAGAGGCCGCAGCGAGCAGTGTTTCCGGTGCTGAAGGTGAACAACCAAGTTGCGACAGTAGCATTGCAGGAAGGCCGAGACGGGACAGGAAACCACCTAAGCGATATGAAGATTTTGTGCCATATTTCTAATCGTGCCCGCATTATCACGAAAGTGAAAGTTTGTGATAGTTGGAATGAGTTTCAATGAAGCGCAGTAATGTTACTCCCCAAGGAAGAGAAATCATAATGGGAACATTTGGACAGTGATTTGATCAATACATCATAAAGTACATGTTTGAGTGCTGTGTGAATTGCATTTTTGTTTAGTCGACTATTTGGTATTAAATGAAAAAAAAACAAAAGTATTGGAATGTAAACATGTGAGGTATATAAATTTAAATGTTTACATTTTGCATATGAGGTGAGCATTGTATTAGTATAATTACAGAAGAACAGTTGAGCTATTATATTACATTTGGTTATAACAGGTTTATGTAACATTTTGTGAAGAGGGAATTTGAAGTTGTTTTTGTTTTGAATTTGAAGTTGTTTTGTTGGTTCAGAAGGCAGAAAAATGCTATTGATAGTGTTAAAGTGTTTACATTTAAACATAAAGATATAAAGTTTATTTCTGGTGAAAGGAGGGATGTCATGATAATGAATATGCATGACATGTATTAACCTGACTGGAAGTCAGATGGTATGCACTGAAGGTGGAAAGTGCAGGATGATGAAATAAGGGCAGCAGGAAAATAAAGACACTGAGATGTTCAACTGGTAAAGCATGTGGTGATGGTGTTATTAATTTTACATTTCGGGCCACAAATGTGACAGTTATCAACTACAATCAGACCATTAACAGGTTTATGCAACTGGACGCATACCCACTCCCCCATATAGTCGAAGTGGTAAACCAAATCACCCAATATCGGTATTTTCCACCATTGACTTAAAGTTGGCATACCACGACCTCCCTATCCTCCTGGTGGACTGCCAGTACACCACGTTCGAAGTGGATGGCCACCTCTACCACTTTCTAAGGGTTCCCTTCGGGGTCACCAATGGAGTCTCTTTCTTTCAGAGGGAGGTGGACCAAACGGTGGACGAACAGTGGACGAGCACGTGCTGCTGACCACATTCCCCTACCTCAACTATGCAAGACCACGATGCCAACCTCCAGACAGCCAAAAGCTTTAGCCTCACCTACAACAAGAATTAATGTGTATTCCGCACATCACACCTGGCTATACTCAGCTGGGTCGTGGAGAATGAAGTTATTGGCCCCAATCCCGACTGCATGCTCCTCCTGTGGGAGCTCCCACTTCCCCACAGTCTCAAGGCCCTGAAAAGGTGCATGGGGTTTTTCTCCTATTATGCCCAGTGGGTCACCAACTATGTGGATAAAGCCCATCACCTTGTAAAAGCCACCTCTTTTCCCATTGGCAGAAGCCCAGGAGGCTTCCAACTACATCAAAGGCGATATTGCCAAGGCTGTGATGCACGCTGTGAATGAATCCACCCCATTCCAGATGGAGTCCGATGGGTCCAACTTTGCCCTGGCTGCCACATTTAACCAGGCGGCCAGAGCTGTAGCATTTTTCTCCCACAATCTCCAAGGACCCAATATCCAGCATTCCTTCATTAAGAAGGAGGCCTAGGCCATTGTTGAAGAGGTACAGCACTGGAGGCACTATCTTGACAGCAAACGATTTACCCTGCTGACTGACCAATGTGCAATCGCTTTCATGTTCAATAATAAGCAGCAGGATAAAATCAAGAATGACAAGATTCTGAGGTGGAGAATTGAACTCTCCATCTGCATCTATGATAATCTTGTACCTGCCCAGAAAGTTCAAAGGGCCTTTGGATCCACTGTCCTGAGGGATTTGCACTAGTGCACAGATAGACAATTTTACAAGCCCTCCACAATGACCTCTGGCACCCTAGGGTCACCAGGTTCTTCCATTTCATCAAAGCCCATAACCTCCCTTTTTCAGTTGAGGACATCATGATGGTAACTAGAAACTGCCAGGTCTGTGCAGAGTTCAAACCACACTTCTGCCAGCTGGACAGGTTGGACCTGATTAAGTCACCCAGCCCTTTGAGCACCTGAGCATGGATTTCAAGGGGCTCTTGCCCTCTTTGAACTGCAGTGTGTAGTTCCTCAACATCATTGATGAGTACTCACATTTCCCCTTTGCCATTGCCTGCCCGGACATGACCACTGGTGTAACCACTTCACCCTATTATATTCATAGCGCCTGGGTGTCTTCCTTCATGAGTGATGAACTGCACCAATATCTCCTAGCTAGAGGTATTGCCTCGAGCAAGATCACCAGCTACAACTCCCGAGGGAATGGCCAGGTGGAAAGGGAGAACATCACTGTCTGGAAGGCCGTCCTCTTCACCCTGAGGTCAAAAGACCTGCCTGTCTTCCACTGGCAAGAGGTCCTCTCCAAAGTACTCCACATAATCATATCCCTCCTGTGAACCCCCACCAATGCCACCCCACATGAAAGGCTGTTTCCCTTCCACAGGAAGTCCATGTCAGGAACCACGCTGCCATCCTGATTGATGTCCCCAGGGCCAGTCCTGCTCCAGAAGTGTGTGAGAACCCATAATCCTAACCTACTGGTTGAGAGGGTCCACATCCTCCACACCAACCACCAATATGCCTATGTGGTGTACCCGGATGGGTCCAAGGACATTGTGTCCGTCTGGGACCTGGCACGCGTGGGAGATCCTGGGACTCCGGCCAACCAGCCAGTTCATCCACCACCCCATGACATATCATGTCACCCCTAATCCAGCTCCCCCCTCACGACATACCATGTCACCCTACTCCAGCCCCCGCCCCATCTGTCTCAGTTCAGTCACCAGGCACTCCATCCACTGACAATGACCAGACCATCCAGGAGTCAACAGCTGAGCCACAGCCATAGCTAAGATGGTCACAACAGTGGACAAGACCACCAGACAGACTGAATTTGTATTGAAGATGGAACCCACCACCCTGCTGGACTTCTTTTTAAGAGGTGGTGGAACTACTGCTAATACTGTTTGTATGTGTATGGCTGGCCCGCCCCTTGCTGATTGTACCCATGGCTCCTCCCCCTTGATTCCACTAATAAAGGCAGAAGCACCATAACCCTCTCCCAGAACAAGCTCAGGTGTCAGGTCAGCAACATGAGATGTGCCTTCTGTTTATGGTAATAAAAGCCTATCAGTCAGGTCACTTCTAGTCTTTGGGGTTATTGATAGGGCAACACTCTGCCCCCATTCTTGGTGTGAGGATCATTCATTAAAGACTGAGATGAGAAAATATTTTTTTTAATCCCAAGGAATTCTAGACCCAAGAGCAACAAGGAGGCTCAGTCACTGAGTATATTCCAGTCATATTTTTAAAAAAATCAAAGTGCTTGCATTCAGTGCAGGAAACTGACCCTGAAGTAAAGGTCACTGATCATTTCATTGAATTGCAGATTACAGGGCTAAGGGCTGAGGGACTTAGTCCTACTTATATTTTTATGTGAAGTTCAGGCAAAACAACAATGGTGAGACAATGCTTAGACAGTAATATGAAATAAAAGCTAAGTGGCATTTGTGATGAAGTATGGGTTAATAAATGAAAGCCATTGTGAGGGCTGCTGGGTGAATGATTCTGATACAAAATCCACAGACTGTACTACAGGCTTTAATTAGCTTAAACTTGTACACCAGTCTTAGTATCTTTGCTGGCTCTATGTGTTTGACTGTTCCCAAAGGGGCCAGCTCGAGTCTTTAAAAGGGCCAGTGATTGACAGCCGGAAGGTGGGGCCAGCCTCCCAGTTGCCTTCCTGCAGGTACAGCAGTTGCCCCCTGCAATAGGCTGGTAGGAGTGCAACCAGTGTCGTGGTTGTATCACCATAGCCATCAAAAATATATTAAAGGCAATGGAGTAGGAAGTCACATGGCACAAGATGGCAGTGGAGACAACTAGTCAACAAGTACTGCTGCAATGCTGTATCTGTAAATTAAAAATTAAATCATTGGAAAACACAGGGTAAGCTAAGAAATGTTCCAGTCAAGTACTTTCAGTCTTTGGATTTACAAAACCAAGGAACTCATGCTGGATACAAAAGAAAGCAAGTTTGTTATTTCAATGATGTTGTCAGGGCCTCAAAGGGAATGTGCAGGAGATTTACCAAAACTGACTAACATGGAGGAAGTTACTCCTTGGTTGACAGTGAGAAAATATCAACTTCAAGTGGTGAAGTAGGCAGTTTCCAATCACTGGAAAAATACCACCAACGCTGTTGCCACAGAATCCTCCAAATTCACTAAAGGAATAAGTGAATTAATATTGATATGGTTTCCCAGGCCAACATCCCCAGCACTGAGGCCCCCGTTAATCTCAGTCAGCTACATTAGGCAAGTTACATGGATCGCACACCTGACACCAGACTCCCAGAGCAGACACTCTATCCTGAGCTCTTTATGGGAAGAGATTATCAAGCAGACAGAGAGAAAACTGAACTAGAAGCAAGACATCCTTGAGTTTGAGACACTGCCAAACCAAAAGAGGTAGAGAATATGCCAGCTATGCTCACCTCCTTGATGTCAATAGAACCAAATGTACAGAGGGGTGTGCAGACAGCATGAATTCTTGTGCACCAGCAACCAAAGACAAGATTATTTTCCCCAGTGCATTTTGTTTCAAATTACACTTCAGAGAAGTTTCAAGTCAGACATCTAAATATTTAATAAATCATCAAGGCACTGCTATCAGAAATTAGATCTTTATGGTGTTTGGAAATGAATCACCAAAAAGAGAACCATATGATTTTATGTATGGCCTTTCTAATTATTCCTGGCTATGATACAACAGATAACATTCAACACAACAGTTCAAATTCAATTATTCACATTGAATTTTGAAGGCAAGTTTGAATCAAAATATCGAAGTGGTCGTGGATATTTTCTGAGTATTAACATTTCAAAGGTCAGACATCACATTTAAAGTAGTTGATCAACTATTCCCAGTAATTCCCGGGGCTACACAAGTACTCTGATACATTTTCCAACAAGTTTCCAAGAGCTGCCTTCTCAGACTAGACAGGATCCTTCATGATTCCAAGACATCCTTCTTTTTCTATGAAACACCACTTTAACTAATTATCGACACTTGTGGCCTTGTTAACTGCACATCTTTCATGTCAGGAAAGACGGGCCCAAACCTCACAACTAGTCTTCCAGCATTTGCTCTACTTGGAAGTGAAAGAAACAATTTGGCTCATTGCAGAGGCAGGGGGGACTGACATTTTTGCATCCAGCACTCTGATGTCAGATTCTTGGCTCCATCCCTGGTCTACATCTAATGTAGACCAGTGTTGTAAACAAAGAAGGGATGGGGTTGGTGGGGTCAAAGGAATCTCTGGAACTTGAAGGCTGATGAACACCACTCACCTAAAACAATGTTGCAAGGTAAGAGCTCTTCTCGTGATAGAAAGGAAGAGCTGCCAAAATAATCCAAATATAAGGTGTTAACTGTTCTTTATTGAAATTTCTAGCTTGGGGATACCCTTGGAGCTGCAAATCCTTGTGTTTTTAATTTTGACATTCTCGGTCTGTCAAAAACTAAGCTGGCTGCTGGAGAGCAGCTTCTGAGATCCAGGTTTCGAATTTGAGATTTATGAAGGTGTCCAAGAAGAGCAGGGCACCCAAAGGCCACTGATTACTGACAGCTTCCTAATCGCTTTGGGGTTTTGGAACCAGGGGTGGATGCCTCAAGTTCTGGTGTGCTGCTGGACAAAAGATCCTGTGGTCATGGAGGTTACAGAGAGATCCAGAGACACTTGAATTCTCTGAAAGGACTCTCATTTTCTTCTCTTTGTTGCCTTGGTGGCAAGCATTGGGTTGGTGCGACCTCTTTGTTTGCCTTTACAGGGAAAACAAAAGAAAACCTTTTTTATTCATTTTGTGCAATTAGCTAGGAACAGAATCTTGAAATGTGGAATATCCCCTTGCCTCCATTGCAGGAAATGTAGCTGCAATGGCCCCTGAATCTGAAAGCAAAAAATTCTTTATGTCGATGTGCCAAAGTCCAGCATTGAAATTATAATCCATGCCTGCCACATTCCAAATGTTAAAAATAAAGCAAATGAACTCAGTTCAGAATCTCACAAATTAATTACACAAGAATGAGTACTTTCACAGTTTAAGTGGTGAAAGTATTTAATTTTTGCTTCTACTACCTAAATGATGGGCTGAATACTGTATATCAAACAGAACAGCACAGGGGTCCTAGACCTTTAATTTCCATCAGAAGAAAGCAAAAATTCCATAATCATGCCTAATTCTTTGGGGTTCTGGATCGATTTGTCCCACTGAGACAGGGAAAAGTTGATAGAGTAAAGGATCCAAGATTGACAAGCGAGGCAGAACAGCTAATCAAGAGGAAGAAGGAAGTATACATAAGGTATAGAAAGCAAAAATCAAGCAAAAGAAGGGGCTGAGAAGAGAGAGAGAAGGGGAGCATAAGAAGGCTATGGCAAGCAGGATTAAGGAGAACCTGAAGGGATTGTCCAACAGAACAGAAAGATGAATAGAATGAGGAGGGACCTTGGTGAATGTGAAGTCAGCACTGAACAGGCTAATATGCTAGACTACGTCTAGAACCTGGTAGTGTTGGAGTTTCTAAAAAAAACATCAGGATAAATAAATCCTGAGGGATAGATGGGATAAGCTACAGATTACTATGGAAGTAAAACACAGAAGTCTGCTGATACCATGGTTGAGGTAAAATACATGACGCTGGAGAAACTCAGTGTACTTTATATAGCAAATATAAAAATACATAACCAACATTTCAGGCTTGAGCCTTCATCAAGTTATGAAAAAATGTAGGCAGTTGCTTGATCAAAATGGTGGGAGGTGGTGAGGGGAGCACAATTTAAAAGGCAGGAGGTAATAAGTGGATAAGGGAGGGAGGGCACAGCAGCAAGCAGCAGCAGGAGGGTTGGATCTGTGAATGGGGAGGGAAGGGGGAGGAGAGCTGGAGGAAAGAAGACAAAGGGGAAGGGAAGAGAGGGAGAACAGAGAGTAGGCTACCAGATATGGAGAATTTGATGTTAATGCCATCCGGTTGGAGAGTGCCCAGACGGAAAATTAAGTGTTGCTCATTTAATTTACGGGTGATTGGCATGTCAGCATGGGAGTGGGGTGCAGAGTTGAAGTGGTTGGCCACTGGGAGATCTCTGCCACTGATGCGAACAGAGCGAAGCTGCTCAATGAAGCAATCTACCAGTCTGTGACCAGTCTCTCCATGTAATAGAATGCTGCACCGGGAGCAATGGATGCAGAGATTGATGAAAGGAATGCAGTACATCTTGTACACGTAGAAGATCAAAATTTGTTTAACTGAAAAGAAACCTTCTGATAGTAGGGCACTGACAGCATCAGTATAATTTGCTTTTCTACTCACAGAACCTGCCTGGTCTGCTGAGTATTTCTGACATTTAAAAATATGCTGTAGCAGAATTTCATCACTAGCCATGAGATTTACAATACCAAAGAGAATTTGGCAGGATGAAAAATAAATTAGCTCAAGATAAAAATTAATGACTATGGGTTTGGTTTATAGATCTAAATGTGTGCTAACTCAAATCCTACTGTAGATTTGATTAAGGTAAACTTGTAGATTGTTTAAAGTATGCTTTATCTGTGAAAATGAATGAATATCCCAAGGATGAATTTGGGTTGTGTGGTAAACCACTGTTTTGGACTACGCCCAAGACTGATCCAACCCATTACCCCTTGCATGCTCCCTAGTCTTCTTCCATGATCAATTGATAAAATCAATTACCACAAAAGACTGAAATTGTGAAACTTTTTGTAATCCTTGGTTGTTATAAGACTGTACACAGTTGCTGGTATCAGTAGTGTTAAGCCTACTGTGTTTGTATGAGTGTTAACAGGGGCTAGTATCAGTACTGTTAAGTTCAATGTGACTGATTATACTGCATTTTGTGATCAAGAGTATTGGTGTATGTTATCACTGTTCCATGTGTTTTAATAAAGATCTTTCCTGTATTCAGCCTGTGTCCAGACTCACTGCTCTTTGAACCCACTGAATATTTTCCTTCCCAGACAACAGAAGGAAGAAAAGAAGGCAAGGAAAGATGAAGGAGCTCACTGCCTGTTCTGGAAGTCTTGCAAATGGGGGCTCCTACTCAAAGTGACTTTCACAAACGTATATCATGGTTATCCACAGTCCTGTTCAATGCAAAGAAAATGGTGTGGAACAATTTGTAGCCTAATATATTTGATTGTTCAGATGAATGTAGTAATACACCTTCCATGCAGGCCCTGAAAATGCGACAGACAAAATTATTATATTTTATTTTCTCCACAACCTATGGAACCTCTGGGGCTTCAGGAAAAATATTATTTCACTGGTTTCATTCATTTAATTATTTTTGATTTATTATGAAATTTAGGACGAGAATTTATCAAGTCTGGTCACGCTGAAAGCACTGAACAATTAATGCATAATACAATCCACATAAAGGTATTATAACCCCATAAAGCAGAAAATGTTTCCTTGAAGCAAAGCATTTTTCAAATTACTTAATTCAATAACAATCAACACAACTGCAACTCAACACTAGTACCACTATCTGATTAGATAAGACTATAATTCAAGGAGGATTAATGATATTATAATGAATAAAATGTAATGATATTACAATTAATTAAATTGCTAGTAAAAATGGCTCAAAACATCATAAAGAAGCAAAGTTATCACTGGGTAACAGGAGATGCAAAGGATGTGACAAGTCTTTCTTCTCATATCTGTTGAGGTTTACTAATTTTAAACCTGTACTGTTTGGTTTTGACTTCATAATTAATCAATATAATTTATTATCTAAGCAATTCAATATTGTCAGGAAAACATCCATTGACTTTTACCATTTACTGTATCCTGATGACTAATTGTTTCATCATGATTAGAAAGTTTGTAGTAAATTATTAGCGATAATTTCCAAATCATCTTGTACTTCATTAATGTATCAGAGTGTCAAAATTCTGATTTTCAGGTCTATTTGTGGGTTGGGGATGGAGGATGGGAGGAGGGGAGGGGGGGGTGGGCCTTGAATTTTATCTTTTCCATTGATCTAACAGCCATTCATTCCTCTCTAGGAACCAGCAGCAAACACTTGTACGATGGCTTTGCTCTAGCCCTGATACCTCACAACAAAAGTGATGAAACACCATCTACGATGGTGAGGAAATTTCAAGAAGATTGTTTTTGTTCTGTTCCACATAGAATATTTGACTTTCTCCCATGTAAATGAGAGAATTTGGTTGTGTTTTATTTTGCTTATTTTGCTTATTTTGTTCACAGATTAAAAAATAGAGAACTCTACATAATTTGGTCTGGCTGAAGAGTTCATCTAGCCTATGTATGATTGTCAGGCAGAAATTTCAGATGATTATTTATATTTTGTCTATAAAAGGTTTCTTCTGTATTATGAAGACATTGCATGCCTTGCTTTACCATTGAAAACTGAATGTTTAATTTATTTCTATTCATTCTCAGGATGTGAGCAGTCACTCACAAGGCCAGAATGCATTGCCCATTCCTGGCTGACCTTCAGCAGGTCGCACCAAACCACTTTCTCAAACTACTACAGTCCATACAACAAAGGTAGTTCTCAGGGAGATCATTCGAAGGCTTCCAGTGCAATGAAGAAACACCAATATATTTCTAAATCTAAATGATTCATAACTTGGATTGCAGTTTAAAGATTTACTAATGTCTGCTGCCTTTGGGAGCATTCTTTTTGGGAGGTGTTGCAGTAATAGCCTGAACAAATAACTGCAGGACATGATATGAATTGTGCACATAGCCATGGCACACAGATGATGGAGGGATTCAATGGATAGAGGTGTGATGAGATACTAATCAGGCTTTGTATTGGTGGAAATTGAATCACACAATTAAATGTTAAGAATAGTACCTTGGCTGTGTAATTGCCAAAACCAATTATGGTGTTATAAGTTTCACATTAACTACAAAATACCCACAATATCTTGACAATATTATCATTTGTTTTAGTACAGGTATTGCAATGTTTGATCTTAAAAAAGGCAAAACTTGCACACAGTTGCCTTATTGAAAGGGAAGTCCAGATAGGACACCTACTTCATTTTAAAATTATTGTTGCAATCTTAACAGATTATACTTACAATAAGTTTTATTTTGAAGGTTGTTGTATCTAGGTTTGTTACTGGAAGTGTGCAGGACTAGTGCATTTTCTTTTGAAGATATGTTTAAAGTCATTCATTTGAATGAAAAAAATAACCAATTCAGAAATAATGCACTTCCATTTAGGGTTTGATATGGAGTAGACGACTCTATCACACTCCATACTTTCAGTATACATTTTATAAAACTTTCTAAGTGGTGTCGAATTGCCTATCCATTTGAAATGGATACAGGAGCTAGAAAGATTGATAAAAGTGGAAAAAAATGGAAAAAAAAACCCAAGAAACTGGCTAATTCACAGGCAGCCCCGATTTATGAGGGCTCCTCCATAGCAGTTGAACAAATTTTTAAAAAAATCATCAGTGCAGGATTTACACATCTAGAATATAGACTTTTGGCTCCGAATCATGGGTCCTCTACCGGCATCACCTACGGCTCCTAGAACGCTTCCACCAGCGTTGTCTCCGCTCCATCCTCAACATCCATTGGAGCGCTTTCATCCCTAACGTCGAAGTACTCGAGATGGCAGAGGTCGACAGCATCGAGTCCACGCTGCTGAAGATCCAGCTGCGCTGGATGGGTCACGTCTCCAGAATGGAGGACCATCGCCTTCCCAAGATCGTGTTATATGGCGAGCTCTCCACTGGCCACCATGACAGAGGTGCACCAAAGAAAAGGTACAAGGACTGCCTAAAGAAATCTCTTGGTGCCTGCCACATTGACCACCGCCAGTGGGCTGATAACGCCTCAAACCGTGCATCTTGGCGCCTCACAGTTTGGCGGGCAGCAACCTCCTTTGAAGAAGACCGCAGAGCCCACCTCACTGACAAAAGGCAAAGGAGGAAAAACCCAACACCCAACCCCAACCAACCAATTTTCCCCTGCAACCGCTGCAACCGTGTCTGCCTGTCCCGCATCGGACTTGTCAGCCACAAACGAGCCTGCAGCTGACGTGGACTTTTTACCCCCTCCATAAATCTTCATCCGCGAAGCCAAGCCAAAGAAGAATATAGACTTTTGGAACTGGAAAATTGACTTGCATAGGTACAGCAGAGTCAGCCTGTATTTTTGATATCAAGTCTCTGCAATGGGGCTTAAATCCCATAACCTGCTGATTCTTGTTGTTTTATATGACAATTGACTGTGGCCATTCACTTTCAAAACTCTGCTGCTCATTCCTTAAGGGTCTGATGAGATGGTAGACTTGTTATCATTCCATAATGCTATAATTCTACCAATATATCATTCTACAGAAGTAAAAGGAAAACATTTCACCTCAGTAGAATCTACTTTAAAGGATCTGAACAACCGAGTCTGCCAACTGGAAAACAACAAGAGAGTAACAGTGAGAATTATTTGATTTATAAAGTTGAAGTAGGAGACAGAACCTGCATATTATAGGCTTGGCTGAAGATACTGAAACTGGTACACTTACTAAACTTTTCTCTGATTTGTTGGTAATGGTGTTTTGGGATGAGATGTTTCTGACACCACTGGAGTTTGACAAAGCACATCATTCATTATTCCCCAAGCCTATGTGGCAAAAACCACATTCAGTGATAAAAGTTACAGAGATAATACTTTGCTTTGAGTAGGAAAATCTAATCTCTACTGGAAGTTGGTGGGTTTCTAGAATTAATTAGCATGCTGTTGGTCTATTCGACAGCCATAGTGAGGTGGGATGGGAGAAGAAAAGGGGTGGGTTGATAGGACTCTGCATTGCCATGGTCCTTTATTATTGTTTTTTTGATCCAGCTTATGGAGTTGTAATTTCTGGTATCATAAGGCCATCTGCAGGCCAGAAGTCATTGTTCATACTACATGAACATCTGCACATGGATAATGGAATCTCTGAAATTATTTCAAAAAAAGCTTTTGATGAAATATCTATTTACAAACCTTGAACATTTTAATTTTGGTTCCTATTTTACTACATGGATTAAATTATTGTTTAATTTTTATAACTGAGTGATCATGGCTAATTATATTAAGTTCCTGAGTTGGAATGTGAAAGGCCTAAATCATCCAGTAAAATGAAAGAAAGTGGTTTCATATTTAAAACAACTTAATGCTGTGATTATATTTTTACAGCAGACACATATACACGACCTGATGTCATGGTGGAAAGGGCAGTAATATCATTCTTCCTTCCAAGCTAAATCTAGAGATGTATTGATTCTTATTAATCAGAATATTCTTTTTAGTATACATAATGCTATTTTGGATTCCCATGGTCATTTTGTTATTGCTTCAGGGAAATTACACAATAAAATGGTGGCTTTCACAAATGTTTATGCTCCCAATGTTGTTGATCTGGGCTTTTTGAATTTGTTTTCCTTCCTTGCTGGATTTAAGTTTATATTCGCTATTCTAGGTGGGAATTTCAAGTGCTGTTTGGACCCTATCCTAGATCGTTCATCTTCTAACCTGGCTACATTAAATAACTTTGCCTCATTAATCCATTCTTTTCCATCAGATTATGGCATTTCAGATCTCTAGCATTTTTTAAACTACTAATAGAGATTATTCTTTCTTTTCACAAGTTTATCACAGTATTATCATCAGATAAAGATTTTGTTAAATTTATGATCAGATAGTTTCTTTTTTGAAACTAATCTTTCCTCAGAAACCTCTAGTTTAGTTATATGGGATATTTTGAAGGCCTTTCTTTTGGGGGAAAATCATTTTGTACACTGTTAAATAAAAAAAAGACTAATAAAGAAAGATTTGAGTTAATTAAACTAATTAAACAGTTAGATCCCCCTCCACGTCCTCCCCCTCCACGTCCTCCCCCTCCACGTCCTCCCCCTCAAAAGATGCTCACAAACTCAAGCTAGCATGCTGGAACATCAGAACCATGCTAGACAAGGCTGACAGCCACCGACCTGAATGTCGGTCTGCCCTCATTGCACATGAACTCCTCAGACTTGACATCGACATAGACGCTCTCAGTGAAGTCCGCCTGGCAGATGTAGGCAGCCTCCAAGAACGCGGCGCGGGCTACACACTCTACTGGTCTGGCAAGCCTTCGGATGAACGATGCCTATCTGGTGTAGGCTTCATGGTCAAGAGCTTCATTGCCTCCAAACTCGAAAACCTTCCGACAGGCCTCTCGGACCGAATCATGTCCATGCGACTCCCCCTTCAAAACAAGTGTCACATCACCCTCATCAGTGTCTATGCTCCAACCCTCCAGGCGGAACCAGCAGAAAAGGACAAGTTCTACACCGACCTGCGCAACCTCATCCAACGCACCCCTACAGCCGACAAGGTTGTCATCCTGGGCGACTTCAACGCTCGTGTCGGCAAAGACTCAGAAACCTGGCCAGGAATCCTGGGCAAGCATGGCGTCGGCAAGTGCAACGACAATGGGCGCCTCCTGTTGGAGCTCTGCGCAGAACAGCGGCTTGTCATTACAAACACCCTTTTTCAGCAGAGGGACAGCCTTAAGACCACCTGGATGCATCCCCGATCCAAACACTGGCACCTCCTGGACTACATCCTGGTGCGAGAAAGTGACAAACGAGATGTGATCCACACCAGGGTCATGCCTAGCGCGGAATGCCACACTGACCACCGGCTGGTTCGCTGCAAGCTCAACCTTCACTTCAAGCCAAAGCCCAGGAACAATAAAGCCCCCAGAAAGAGGTTCAATGTTGGAAACCTGCAGTCAGACGAAGCGAGAGGAAACTTCCAGGCAAACCTCAAAGCAAAGCTCGACGATGCAACCCGCCTCACGGACCCGTCCCCTGAAACCCTCTGGGATCAGTTGAAGACTACCATACTGCAATCCACTGAAGAGGTACTGGGCTTCTCCTCCAGGAAAAACAAGGACTGGTTTGACGAAAACAGCCAGGAAATCCAGGAGCTGCTGGCAAAGAAGCGAGCTTCCCACCAGGCTCACCTTACAAAGCCGTCCTGTCCAGAGAAGAAACAAGCCTTCCGTCGCGCATGCAGCCATCTTCAGCGCAAACTCAGGGAGATCCAAAATGAGTGGTGGACTAGCCTCGCCAAACGAACCCAGCTCAGCGTGGACATTGGCGACTTCAGGGGTTTCTACAAGGCTCTAAAGGCTGTGTACGGCCCCTCACCCCAAGTCCAAAGTCCGCTGCGCAGCTCAGACGGCAAAGTCCTCCTCAGCGACAAGATCTCCATCCTCAACCGATGGTCAGAACACTTCCAATCTCTTTTCAGTGCCAACCGCTCAGTCCAAGATTCCGCCCTGCTCCAGCTCCCTCAACAGCCCCTAAGGCTAGAGCTGGATGAGGTTCCCACCCTGGATGAGACATATAAGACAATCGAACAACTGAAAAGTGGCAAAGCAGCAGGTATGGATGGAATCCCCCCAGAAGTCTGGAAGGCTGGCGGCAAAACTCTGCATGCCAAACTGCATGAGTTTTTCAAGCTTTGTTGGGACCAAGGTAAACTGCCTCAGGATCTTCGTGATGCCACCATCATCACCCTGTACAAAAACAAAGGCGAGAAATCAGACTGTTCAAACTACAGGGGAATCACGTTGCTCTCCATTGCAGGCAAAATCTTCGCTAGGATTCTACTAAATAGAATAATACCTAGTGTCGCCGAGAATATTCTCCCAGAATCACAGTGCGGCTTTCGCGCAAACAGAGGAACTACTGACATGGTCTTTGCCCTCAGACAGCTCCAAGAAAAGTGCAGAGAACAAAACAAAGGACTCTACATCACCTTTGTTGACCTCACCAAAGCCTTCGACACCGTGAGCAGGAAAGGGCTTTGGCAAATACTAGAGCGCATCGGATGTCCCCCAAAGTTCCTCAACATGATTATCCAACTGCACGAAAACCAACAAGGTCGGGTCAGATACAGCAATGAGCTCTCTGAACCCTTCTCCATTAACAATGGCGTGAAGCAAGGCTGTGTTCTCGCACCAACCCTCTTTTCAATCTTCTTCAGCATGATGCTGAACCAAGCCATGAAAGACCCCAACAATGAAGACGCTGTTTACATCCGGTACCGCACGGATGGCAGTCTCTTCAATCTGAGGCACCTGCAAGCTCACACCAAGACACAAGAGAAACTTGTCCGTGAACTACTCTTTGCAGACGATGCCGCTTTAGTTGCCCATTCAGAGCCAGCTCTTCAGCGCTTGACGTCCTGCTTTGCGGAAACTGCCAAAATGTTTGGCCTGGAAGTCAGCCTGAAGAAAACTGAGGTCCTCCATCAGCCAGCTCCCCACCATGACTACCAGCCCCCCACATCTCCATCGGGCACACAAAACTCAAAACGGTCAACCAGTTTACCTATCTCGGCTGCACCATTTCATCAGATGCAAGGATCGACAATGAGATAGACAACAGACTCGCCAAGGCAAATAGCGCCTTTGGAAGACTTCACAAAAGAGTCTGGAAAAACAACCAACTGAAAAACCTCACAAAGATAAGCTTATACAGAGCCGTTGTCATACCCACACTCCTGTTCGGCTCCGAATCATGGGTCCTCTACCGGCACCACCTACGGCTCCTAGAACGCTTCCACCAGCGTTGTCTCCGCTCCATCCTCAACATCCATTGGAGCGCTTTCATCCCTAACGTCGAAGTACTCGAGATGGCAGAGGTCGACAGCATCAAGTCCACGCTGCTGAAGATCCAGCTGCGCTGGATGGGTCACGTCTCCAGAATGGAGGACCATCGCCTTCCCAAGATCGTGTTATATGGCGAGCTCTCCACTGGCCACCGTGACAGAGGTGCACCAAAGAAAAGGTACAAGGACTGCCTAAAGAAATCTCTTGGTGCCTGCCACATTGACCACCGCCAGTGGGCTGATAACGCCTCAAACCGTGCATCTTGGCGCCTCACAGTTTGGTGGGCAGCAACCTCCATTGAAGAAGACCGCAGAGCCCACCTCACTGACAAAAGGCAAAGGAGGAAAAACCCAACACCCAACCCCAACCAACCAATTTTCCCCTGCAACCGCTGCAATCGTGTCTGCCTGTCCCGCATCGGACTTGTCAGCCACAAACGAGCCTGCAGCTGACGTGGACTTTTTACCCCCTCCATAAATCTTCGTCCGCGAAGCCAAGCCAAAGAGAAACAGTTAGATCAACAATAGGCTCAAACTAAAAATTCAAATGTTTACAAAATGGATTGAACATAAACCTAAATTTGATCTTCTCTTACTATATCCAGACAAATGCAAACTTTTGAAATCTAAAAGTCAATTTTACATTCATGGTGATAAATCTGGTAAGTTTTTGGCCAGCCAACTAAGAGGATTTGGTGCTAAGTGGCAAAATGCAAAGGTTTGTAAAGATAATGGTATTATAACTTCAGATCATTCTGAGATAAATGATGGAATTAAAGTATTTTACTTTAAATTATACTCGAGATACTTCTGAATGTAAGAATGATGGTAATTTGATGAAGATTTTTTTTTAGGCAGATTGAATATCCCCAAGAGTTCTTCAGATAGATTAGAATGGATGAATCTATCTCGCAAGATGAAATAAAGTTTGCTCTTTGCTCCTTACAATCTGGAAAGGCCCTGGATCAGAGGGGTATCCTGTGGAATTTTAAAAATTATTTTCTCAATTGCTCACACCTTACCTAAAGGTTGTCTTTGCAGACTTGTTTCAACAGGGCAAGCTTCCAGATTTATTAATGAGGCTTGCATATCTTGAATTGCGCCAAAAGTTACAGACATAGCTGAATGTTCCTCCTATTAAATGTTGTTTCTAAAATTTTAGCTAATAGGATGGAAAAAATTACTATCAGTTATTTCTAAAGATCAGATAGGGTTAATTAAAAAACAATATTCCTATTTTAATAAATGTCACTTACAAAGAAACACACACACACACACACTTTGTGGCAGGTTAAGCTCACTCCTTTATTAGAGATGGAAAGGCTGCTTTTATACTGTTCAAGTTCCCGCTGTTTTTGCTGATTGACTGAGTCATTCATATGAATAATAATAGCGGGTGGGAACATCCATGAATATGAATGCCCTTCTTCCCCAGCCTGTTTCTGCTAAGCTAATTGGGCAGCTTGACCAACGCCATTTTAGGACTGTTGGTCTGATGCTACCCCAGCTTCTACCCCCACCGGTTCATTGTCCTGGGAGTCGCTTTAGCAATCTCTGTCCGTGTCTGCTGTCATGCAATGTGCCGGCCTAATCTCCACAATTGTGGGCCGCCACACTTAATGAATATTATGGACTTGTCCTCTGGGAATACTCCTGAATGCATTCTTTCATTGGATGCAAAAATAGCTTTTGATGAAATATCTGTTCATAAACCTTGAAAATTTTAATTTTGGTTCTTATTTTATTACATAGATTAAATTATTGTATTTTTGGCCATCTGCCACAATTCTTACTAATTTACAACAATCTCGGCCTTTCAATCTGCAATGTGGCACTCATCGAGGATGCCCGTTAAGTCTTTTATTATTTGATCTTGTGATTGAACCATTGGCAATTCCATTTTGTGAGTGTGAGGACATTGTGAGGATATGGAGGAAAGGGATTGAACATAAGGTCTCCCTTTATCAGATGATCTTTTACTTTTCATCTTAGATCGAGTTGCCTCGCTCCCCATCTACTGTCATTACTTTCACAATTCAGTCAATTTTCAGGATATAAATTGAATGTGCATAAAAGTGAACAACTTTTATTGAATTCTCCTGCAGCAATGTTTGATGGTTCTCCTCTTAAGATTGTTAAAAGTCAATTTACCTATCTTGGTATTAGAATTACAAAGAATCGTAAACATTTTTTAAGGAGAATTACTTGCTATGCTTAAACAAGTGAAACATTCTTTGACCTTTGTCTATAACTTTAGTTGGCCACATAAATTCTGTTAAAATGAATATCTGATTGACATTTTTATATCTTTTATAATCTTTTCCAATTTTTGTTGCTAAATCATTTTTGACTTACTTGACTTGGCCATATAATCTTACTTACGTATGAAAGGGTAAAGATACTCACCTTAATAACATTCTTCTACAAGGATCTAAGAGAGAGGGTGGAATGGCTCTGTCTAACTTTAGATTTTACTATTGGGCAGTAAATATATGAAGTCTTATCTTTTGGTCTTGTTTTCATAATCTTTCTGACTGCCCACTCTAGATATCAATGGAGCTGAATTCCCCCCAAAACTTTTCTCATTTAGTGCCTCTCAGCTCTTCACTTCCATTTTCAACTAAGTTAATAGAAAATCCAATTGATAAATATGCCATGAGAATTTGGACACAGTTTAGAAAACATTTTGCATGTCATAATTCTCTCTCTCAAGCCCTATCATATTCAATTATTTTTTCAGCCTTCATTGCATGATGCTATATTTCAGAGATGGTATACAGAGGGTGTTCCAAGTTTTAAGGATCTGTTCATTGATGGATATTTTGCATCATTTGAGCAGCTTTCTGCTAAATTTAATCTGCCCAAATCTCAATTTTTTAGATATTTGAAAGTTGGCATTTTCTTGAATCACAATTATTTGATTTCCCAAGAGAGACTGAATCAAATTTTGTAGATTCATTTTTTTTTTAGTTTAATGTTTTCTCATAAAGGATTAATATCTATTATTTATGAGAAATTGTTATGTCTAAATTAGACTTCATTAGTTAAAATTAAAAATTATTGGGAACAGGATTTAAATTTGACCATATCAGATGTGGATTGGGACATAATTCTTAAGTTGGTTACAATAATGTGACAATAATGGAACCTTTACCTTTACATTTTTTTGTCATTAGCTCTTCCTTTATACAAAAGTATATAGTACTTGCAATATGAATTATGGATATGATTTACAACCAATGTATGTTTTTATATACTGAATGTTTTATTAATTTTGCATAACTATCCTTATCATTTTATTGAATTGTATTATTTGTATCAGTTCTTTATTAAAATCAATAAAATATTTTAATAATAAAAATAAATAATGCAAATAAAAAACCCTAAACATTTAAATCAGACAAATGCTATCAAAGAAAGTTCCAGAAACAACAATGTTGGTGCTGGAAGCTATTATTTTACAGGTGTGCACTTTATCATGTTGACAAGAGGAACAGCTTAATCCTTTCTTTGATTCTGTACTGGAAATGTTGCATTGCTACCACAATCCTGAAGGTTTCCAGTACATCCCCAGAAATTCAAAATACTCTAATGCTCTGGAGAATTTATCTGAAACTAAAATTGGAAGAATGTCTGAAAATACAGGAAATTGCTTATTTGCTTTTTTTCTAAATCCCTGCAAATGTTTTCTGTTAATGCTTCTTATTAGAAGGCCCAGGACAGAGAATTGATGATGGCGTTCTAGTTGTTATTATATATACATATATGCATGCACGTATGTCCACACGCACACATACACACACATGCGCGCGCAGTGTGTGTGTGTGTGTGTGTGTGTGTGTGTGTGTGTGTGTGTGTGTGTGTGTGTGTGTGTGTGTGTGTATATATATATATATATATAAAACAATGCCATACCCCTCTTTAATTGTTTCTCCCTCTATAAAGGTGTACACTGCCTACAGGTAGAAGGAACACCAATGACTGCCTCCCAGCAGACAGTATCATTAACTCTGTAAATGACAAGATTTGATAAACAAGCAGCTAGAAAATGCATCATAGTGAAATTAATTTTGTGACATGATCTTATTCATTACAATTGGCAGGGTATAAATTTAGCCACAAAAGAATTGCTGGAAGCCTACCTTGTCTTATAGTTTTCATATACTGTAATACAGAACATGAGTCAAATATCAATTATCCTTTGTCTTAAATAATTCTCAAAAAAGTGAAGTATCACTATGAGAATTTCATCTCATATTCTAATACTGAGATATACTTTGTAATTATCTAAATAGACCAATTTCTTCCAGTTGTAAAAAAAACAAAAATAAGAACAAAAGAAAAAACAAATAACAAATTTAAAAAAACATATTAATCTAACCGCTCCCACTAAACATGGTCACCAGCAAATATTGTCTTGGAGAAAGAAGCTCCTTTTTTTAACCTGTACATTGATTTTTAATACCTCAATTTATTTGGAACTTATTAAAGATCTGTTCAATAGCTTATTAGTCCTGAAATTCAACCTGTTTGCTATTTTAGGTCATTTGTTGAAACTCACATTGACACTATATACTTTGGAAGATATATTACACCAAGTTTATATCTCCGTTCCAATGCCCGAGCTTCTGTTACAGTAGTTCAAGCACATTGTCTGCTAAGCCACATGTTCATTCACAATTGATTACATATTGGCTGCTCTGCCATGCCTTTAACAGCTAGAATACTTTTGATTGAACAGTTTGAGTCTTGTCCATAGTGCACTTTGGATCACAACTCTCTCGGCCACTCCAAAACATTCAATTTCATTATTGATAAATTAGATGACTGTTATTAATAATGATGGCTTACTAATACAAAACAGCTGCGGATTATATATTGCTACACAAAACTGATACCAAATCTTGTCCATTAAATTGGAGGGTTATGTCCATGAATCACAAAAACAGATGTCAGTTCCCAATGGCGTTTCACAAGAGAATATGGTAAAAGAATTATGGAAACTGAAGAAGAACATTTCACTTGACTGTTTGACAAATGAAATACCTACAATATTACTATCCAATAAATCATTTCTTGATGGGCCTTGCCATAAAACATTTAAGCAATTCTCTGCCCTTCAAAATTGCATGGGATCATGAGCACCCATTATTATTTTGAAAATGCAATTGGCATCAGATTCAATGCATTTTATGAAGGGGCTTCACTGGAATATTGCAAAAATCATCCTGTACAAGGGAATCTCAGGAATCAAAAAGTTCCAGTGGGGGAGAATTGGCCAGATCAAGCAAGAAACTGAGGCATCAGTGAACAAAGTAATCTATTTATTGGATGTTTTACACAGGTCACATTTCCTACTCATCTTTCAAGTTTCTGATCCAGTCTTTAGTAATCCACACCCTGTCTGAAGGTAATTTAAGAAAAAATTATGCCAGCATGCTATTTATTATCAGTTCCTTGGAACCATATTGATAGGTGCAAAGGCTAAAAGAGCTTGGGAAGCCCCAGTGGAAAATAAGTACTTGTTCTTTTTTAAGCATTCTAAGGAGAGGCTTCGATGTCAGGTCATTGACAAAGGGAGATTCAACTGCAATTCAATAAAGGTCTTGAGGGACTATCTTACAATCTGAGATTAATTATTTCCTAGTTCTGCATCCATTTTATGGGAGTCTCCTTTGCAAAGTCTAAATCTACAATAAATCATATGAATTTTCTTTATTCTCTTGAGGCACACAGGTACAGTTCATGAAACGCTCTTGATCAGAAGAAGGTCTTTCTGGCCTCTGTAATTTTTCTGTTAACAATATGGAGGGATGAATCATCTCCAAAGTAGATGGATGAGCAGCAGGGAATGCTTCCTACTGTATCTGTTTGGCTTCATTATTCCCATCAGAAAGCATCTCACTTAGTGATAAATTTGGGGAGTGATAAGCAACCAAAGATAGATTATTTTGTAGGTAACATATGAAGCAACTGCCAACATGAGACCACAAAAATGAATTATATTATCTAAAGTAAAATAGTTGCCAAAAGCAGCAAGCATCTAGGTAAGAAGAAAAATTGTGAAAATGTGGCAGTCTGATATTGTTTGGAGAATATTACCTTTTGAAGGCATAATTCCTGCAGTCCTGCTGTCTCTCACAGACTTCCTTTACGTAACTGAAGTGGCCAATCAATATGCAATTAGTATGTTCCTAATTAGGTTGTATCCTAAAATTAGCTTAAAGGCAAGGTGATAATTTTCACAGGGACAATAGGTTGTCAAAGGCCTAAAATTCCATTATCCCACAAACCATGGGAACCCAATCCCAGAGAAACACAGGAACTCCAGGTGCTGGAATCTTGAGCAGACAGTGAGAAACTGGAGGGACTCAGCAGGTTAGGCAGCAAGAGTAGGTCAAAATGGACAGTCAATGTTTCAAGTCAGGACACTCTTCTCATCTCAAAAAATGCTCCAGGCTCAAAATTTCAACTGTCAGCTGCCTTCAAAATGGTTTCTGACCTAA
Organism: Narcine bancroftii; assembly: GCF_036971445.1. Classification (NCBI taxonomy): domain Eukaryota; kingdom Metazoa; phylum Chordata; class Chondrichthyes; order Torpediniformes; family Narcinidae; genus Narcine; species Narcine bancroftii. The sequence continues at coordinate 158,309,865 of NC_091474.1, forward strand.
AATAGTGGTTTCTTAGCCTCAGAAAAGGGTCTTGATGCAGATTGTTGACTGTCATTGCTCTCCATGGATGCTGCCTGACCTACTGAGTTTCTCCATTTTCTCATTGCTTGTTCAGAAACCTGAATCAAATGCTTGTTTGGAAGTAACTATATCATACATTGGGTTGGGCCTGACCAGTATATGTAGTAGAGATAGTGGGATTGGGACTTTGTAGAGCAAAATCTGAGTTTAAAGAAACAAATAATTGCCATTATTCAGTGATATCTCTCTCTCTCTCTCTCTCCCACCCTCCCCGCTGCCATGCTCCCTCTCTCATGCTGTTTGACTATCTTTCTCCCTGTCTCTGTCTCTGTCTCTCTCTCTCTCTCTCTCTCTTTCTCTCTCTCTCTCTCTTTCTGGGGAAGGTCTGACCTCTACAAACAAGATGGGCTGCACCTGAACTGGAGAGGGACTAATATCCTGATAGGCATGTTTGCTAGAGCTGATGGGGACGGTTTAAACTAGTTTGGCAGGGGGGGTGAAATCAGAATTTTAGTGCTGAGATTATGGTAGAAAGAAACCAGGGTGTAATGGCCAAATAATCTAAAAGTAGATAAGTCTCCAGGACCGGATGAGGTGCACATACGGGTTCTGAGGAGGTGGCCTTGGAGATTGTAAAGGTATTGGAATTAATTTTCGAGAAATCAATAGACTCAGGTATGGTTCCTGAGGATTGGAAGGTTGCAATATAGTTCCACTGTTTAAGAAAGGAGGGAGATAGAGAAAAGGAAATTTTAGGCCTATTAATCTGACTTTAGTAGTTGTTAAGATATTGAATCGATCCTCAAGGACAAAGTTATGGAATTCTTCAAAGTGCATTAAGGGAAGATCCTGCCTGACCAACCTAATGGAATTTTTTTGAGGAAATCTCAAGTAGGGTGAACAAGGGAAAGGCTGTGGATGTTGTGTATTTGGATTTTCTAAAGGTCTTCGATAAGGTGCTGCATAAGAGGCTGCTTAATAAGATGAGAGCCCATGGAATTACCAGAAAAATAATAGATTGAGTAGAGCACTGGCTGAGCGGCAGGAAGCAAAAAGGGTGGGAATAAAAGGATCCTATTCTGGTTGGTTGCCTGTTACTAGTGGTGTTCTGCAAGGGTCAGTGTTGGGGTCGCTTCTTTTTACAATGTATATTGATGATTTAGATTGTGGATTAAATGGTTTTGTGGCAAAGTTTGCAGATGACACCAAGTAAGAAGTGTAGAAGAAATCAAAAGCTCACAGAGAGACTTGGACAGCTTAGGAGAATGAGCAAAGAAATGGCAGATAAGATATATTGTTCAGAAATGTTCAGTTGTGCATTTTGGTAGAGGAAATCAACGGTCAGATTATTATTTGGATGGGGAGAAAATTCAAACCTCAGTTGTACAAAGGGACTTAGGGGTCCTTATGCAGGATAACTTGAAAGTTGACAGCCTGGTTGGTAAAGAAGGCAAATGCTATGTCGGCATACGTTTCAAAGGGGATTGTGTATAAGAATAAGAGGTGTTGACGAGACTCTATGGGGCACTGGGCCCTACTCATTTGGAGTACTGCGTGCAGTTTGGGCCCCATCTCTTAGAAAGGATATAGCAAGGTTGGAGAGGGGACAGAGGAGGTTTACCAGAATGATTCCAGGAATGAGAGGGCTAACATATGAGGAACACCTAGTGGCTCTTGGATTCTATTAATTAGAATGTAGAAGAATGAGAGGGGATCTCATTGTGCTGGTACACCACCAGCCTACTGCAGGGGGCAACACCTGTACCTGCAGGAGTGAACCGCCAGCCTACTGCAGGGGGCAACACCTCTACCTGCAGGAGTGAACCGCCAGCCTACTGCAGGGGGCAACACCTGTACCTGCAGGAGTGTATGTGGACAGGACAACACCTGGCCAGCTGTCAATCAGTCATCCTGAAGGGATCAAGCCCCACCCGGTCGGGTGTCAATCACCCTCTGGGATATAAGCCTGCAACAGCCTCCTGAAGCTCACTCAGAGATACTGCAGCTACAGCCAGCCTGGCTCTGTGGAAGTCTTTGTGGATTAAAGCCTGTTGTACCTTCTGTGTGACTGATTCTGGCTAATAGCGCACCACAATTTAATCCACAAAATTTTCCCACGGCTGCCATGGAAAAATTCCTGAGTGCAGGGAACCTCGAAGTTGACCCACGCCACCCAGAAGCCCAGACATGCTTTGAGATCTGGCAGCACATGATTGAGGCAATCATTGAGGCACACGAAGGTGACATCCTGGACTCAGATTGGAAGAGGTTGGTCCTACTCTGGTCAAAGCTGGGTCCCCATGCCTTCCAGGCAACCAAAGGCTGCTCCACGTACAAGAGCACAATGGACACTCTCAAGAATTTGTACAAGCCCCCCATGAATGCGGTCTGTGCAAGGTACCTCCTCAACACCCGAGCCCAGCAACCCGGGGAGACGGCTGAGTCTTACCTGGGACACTGCGAGAGTTGGCCCGACTGTGTCTGGCTGAACCCAGTATAGGTGCAGAGGAGGTTGAGAGGCTGATCCGGGACACCTTTGTCTGAGGTCTATGCTCAAGGACTATCCGGGAGAAGATGCTGGAAAACAATATCTACACCCTAACCAAGACAGTGGAAGTGGTCCAAACCCTGGAAGCAGCAGTCCTGCACATCGTAGCCTTAGATTCTAGGTTCCTCCAGGCTCCTTCATGACCTTCTCACACTGCAGCTGCAGCCCCAAACTGAGCTGGTGAGGAAAATGTTGCTGCGGCAGGCGCCTGGCACCCCTGTAAGTAGTGTGGGTCAGACCGACAATCGCGCCAAAACTGTCCAGCTAGGAACCAGTATTGTTCCCGATGCGACAAGAAAGGCCACTTCACTTAAGCGTAGCTCTCAAAACCAGCCGGCAACTCAGCGGCCCTCTTTAACCTCCCCCGCGGACTACTCCACATGTGCATGCCGGGTGGCGCCATTGTCTCTGCTACAACTTACGTCTTCCCCGACCTCGACAGTGCAACATCCGGCCCCACCAGCGTTTGTCACAGTGAGTGCACCGAGCACCTGGACCAGCCCCAGCCCTCGCCAGCGCCATTCGCCGAGAACTATAGCATCGTCACTTCCAGCTCATGGCATGACGTAACTTCCAGCTGACGTAATGATGTCACTGCCAGTGGTCGCGATGATGTCACTTCCCCTGGTGCAACGAACTAGGCCTCCATTTCCACCGCCATCTGGGCCAGGCAGCAGCTGACACGGAGGGCCCCCGATGATGTTGAGAATGACGTGGTCAACAAAGGCGGTGACCAGGCCGCCCTACCGACAATCCCCATGCCTCTGGGTGCCAATGGCTGCCGCATGCCGCACCCCACGACCGACTTTGACATGGTCAACACGGGCGATGACCAGGCTGCCCTACTGACACTCCCCACACCTCTGAATGCGATCAGCTACTGCATGCCGCACCCCACAACCAATGTCGACATGGTCAACACGGGCGATGACCAGGCTGCCTTACCAATGCTCCCCATGCCATAAATCGCTGCGCACAACTGGAGAGTGATGACTTCAACTCCAAAACGGTCCTGGCCGCCACCACGCTGACCAGGGACATCCCTCATGACCTTGGGCACTCTATGATGGACGTGCAAGTCAACTGGCAGGTAACGAAGTGCCTGTTTGACAGTGGCAGCACCGAGAGCTTCATTCACCCAAGCGTGGCCCACTCCCTGAGATTAAAAGTCCACCTCACCACCTGCTCAATCGGCCTCGCCGTAAAGGATAAGACTGTTGGTACCCTCGGGTACTGCTTGGCCGATATAATTGTGGGAGGGGAGACTTACACAGGGTTCAGGCTCCTGGACATGCCCAAACTCTGTGCCCCTGTCCTCCTGGGCCTAGATTTCCAGTGCCACCTGCAGAGTGTCACTCTTGCCTTCGGGGGGCCCTAACCTCCACTTACGTTACACAGCACGCCAACCTACCAGCCCAAGCCAACCTGCGGCCTCTCCACACTGTGCATCACTCCACCGCTGCTCTTCCCACATCTTGCGCTAGGCTGCAAGCCGACAGCCACCAGCAATAGGCGCTATTCCACCGCAGACAGAGACTTCATCAAGGCAGAGGTGCGGCAACTCCTGGCAGAAAATGTCATAAAGCCCAGTAAAAGCCCTTGGAAAGCCCAAGTCCTGGTGGTCAAAGGGGGAAGTAGGTTGGTCGTGGATTACAGCCAGACCATAACCGGTACACCCAGCTGGACACCTACCCTCTGCCGAGTATCAACGAGATAGCCTGCTATCGGGTTTTCTCCATGATTGACCTGAAGTCGGCATATCACCAAATCCCCATCCACCCAAAGGATAAGCTCTATACCACCTTTGAGGCGGACGGGCACCTGTACCAGTTCTGCAGAGTTCCCTTTGGGGTCACGAACGGAGTATCCGTTTTCCAGCAGGAGATGGATCGCATGGTAAACCAGCACAAGCTGAAGGCGACATTCCCGTATCTGGATAACCTCACTATCTGTGGCTGTGACCAGCAGGACCATGATGCTAACCTGGAGAAATTCCTCCAGAAGGCCAGGGAGCTGAAATTCACTTACAACCAGGAGAAGTGTATGTTTAGCACCACTCGCCTTGCCATCCTGGGGTATATCATGGTCCATGGAGTCGTCGGCCCAGATGCAGAAAGGATGAGCCCAGTAATGGAGTTACCTCTCCCCCCCCCCCCCCAGCTAAAGGCCCTCCGCAGGTGCCTTGGCCTGTTCTCTTATTTCTTGCAGTGGGTCCCTCGCTTTTCAGACAAGGTCCGCCCACTGGCCCAAGCTACAACTTTTCCCCTCCTACCCGAGGCGCAGGCATCTTTCACCCGCATCAGGCAGGACATCACAGACATCACGATGCAGGCCATGGATGAGGACTCCTCCTTCCAGGTGGAGAGCGATGCCTCCGAGGTAGTCCTCGCCACTACCCTCAACCAAGAGGGGCACCCTGTCGCTTTCTTCTCCAGGACCCTCCACGGCTCCGAGCTAGGGCATTCTGCCATTGAAAAAGAGGCCCAGGTGATTGTGGAAGCGGTCCACCACTGGTGCCACTACTTGGCCAGCAGGAATTTCACCCTCCTCACGGACCAGTGGGCCATGGTGTTCATGTTTAACACTACCCACAAGAGCAAGATCAAGACCAACAGATCCTATGCTGGAGAGTTGAACTGGCAACCTACAGCTACAACATCCAGTACCACCCCTGGAGGTTTAACGACGCCCCCCCCGCCCCCCGCCCCCCGCCATGCCCTCTCTCACACCTGTGTGTCTATGCACGACAACAGGCTTCAGGCATTGCATGAGTCCCTCTGCCATTCGAGTGTCACCAGGTTGTACCACTTCATTAAGTCCTGGAACCTTCCATGCACCATCAGGGACATCAGGGACATGACCGAGGCCTTGGGTCTGCGCGGAGTGTAAACCCCGTTTCTTCCGCCCTCCTCAGGCCCATGTTGTAAAGGCTACTCGGCCTTTCGAGCGTCTCGGCATGGACTTCAAAGGGCCCCTGCCTTCCGTGAACTGAAATGTCTACTTCCTCACGGTAGTGGACGAGTACTCACGCTTCCCTTTCACTATCCCTTACCCGACACCTCTACGGCCACCATCATCAGGGCCTTGGGGCAGATCTTCACCATGTTTGGCAACCCCACCTTCATCCACATTGACCGGGGGTCTAGTTTCATGAGTGACAAGCTGCGGCAGTACCTGATGGCGAGGGGAATCGCGACCAGTCTCACAATGAGCTATAACCCGAGAGGCAATGGGCAAGTGGAACGTGAAAATGGGGTGGTCTGGAAGGCAGTCCTCCTGGCTCTCAGATCTAAAGGGTGGGCCATGGAGTACTGGCAGGATGCCCTGCCCAAGGCGCTCCATGCCATTCGGTCACTGCTGTGCACGGCTACCAATCAAACCCCTCACGAACGTCTGTTCTCATTCCCAAGGAAGTTGGCAAATGGAATGTCCCTCCCACCATGGCTCACGTTCCCAGGACCTGTGCTCCTACGTAAGCACGTACGGACGCACAAGACCGAAGCCCTGGTCGAGCAGGTCTTCCTCCTACATGCAAACCACAACTACGCCTACGTTAGGTTCGGCAGTGGCAGGGAAGTCACTGTCTCAGCCAGGAACCTGTCACCAGCAGGAGCACCCACCAGACTATGCCATCCTCCAGCCCAGGACGATGCTGACCGGGCATACATCCCCGTCCCCAGGCAGCTATGGTGACATAGGACTTCCTTGACCACCAGGGGCCCACTTCAGCCCTGGGAAATGAACCTCCCCCACCCCCCAATATGACCCTCATACGTTGACCTCGGCTCCCCCACCCCTGGCCATCCCTCCGTGCGGCACCACACCAGTCTCACAGAGCCCGGCCGCCAGCCCCCCCACTTCCCCTCCGACCAGTGACCAGGATCCAGCCCTACGATGGTCACAGAGACCCCGGAGGCTGCCGGACCATCTCAATCTGTAAAAATTGTATGTGTATAGTGGATATGATTCCTTGTTACTCCGCTCCACCCCCCACCCCCACCCCGGGACAATTTTAAAGAAGGGGTGAATGTGGTGGTACACTACCAGCCTACTGCAGGGGGCAACACCTGTACCTGCAGGAGTGTAAGGGGACAGGCCAACACCTAGATGGCTGTCAATCACCCTCCGGGATATAAGCCTGCGTCGGCCTCCTGAAGCTCACTCAGAGTTACTGCAGCTACAGCCAGCCTGGCTCTGTGGAAGTCTTTGTGGATTAAAGCCTGTGGTACAGTCTTTACCTTGTGTGGGTCTGATTCTGGCTAACAGTGTACCACACTCATAGACACATTTTGAATAATGAATGGATTGGACAGAGTGGATGTAAATAAAATGTTACCCCTGTTGGGTGATTCCAGGACAAGAGGGCACAGTCTTAGAATTAAACAGTACCAATTTACAATAAAGATGAGGAGAAATTTCTTTAGGCGGGGAATAGTGGATTTGTGGAACTTGTTGCCACGTGCAGCTGTGGCAGGATCACTGGGGGAATTTAAAGGGGAAGTTGATAGGTATCTCATTAGTCAGGGTATCATGGGATATGGGGACAAGGCCAGAACTTGGAACTTAATATGTGAACAGTTTAGCTCAGGGAGATTTCATGGGGCAGACTCGATGTGCCAAATGGCCTGCTTCTGTTCCTTTTTCTTGTGATCTTATAGAGAGATATATATATATATATATAGACAGAGAGTGTGTGTGTGTGTGCGTGTATGTGTGTGTGTGTGTGTGTGTGTGTGTGAGAGGAACACACACACACACACACACACACACACACACACACACACACACACACACACACACACACAATCTAAATTAAACTCATATATTCCACTGGGCTGGACCATTGACATTTGGAACATATGTTAACCACAACATGTTCAACATGACTTGAACCCAAATCTCTCTGAAAATTCCTATCATTCGTCCAACACACAAATCATGGGATTCAGTTTGCGGCTGTAATACTCACAGGCTGTAAAGTCCTTTTGCTGCTGATGAGAACCACAGCCAGATGGTGTCAACCTCTGGGCTCCTTCTGATACTTCTTAGCAATGTGATTGGTTCAAACAGGTGGTCTCTAGCCACTCACCAACTGAGGCCCAGTGAGGACAAAGTTCAATGGCTACTTCTTACTTGCCCAGCATACATGAAGCACTCAGTTGCATTCCCATGAAAAGGAAGCAGAGGTGTCATCATTTATAATGCTGGAATGATCATAGCTGTTGTCACACCAAAACCTGCCTCCCAGCACCATTCATGCGGGAAACACTATAAATTCCTGTGCTATACCAATGGAGCAAAGACTTAGCTGAAAGCTTCTGATCCTTTTTTCCCCCCATTTAGTGGTCCCTGAACACAAACAAGAGGAACATTCCTCCTGTTGTGTCCAACTGCATGACAAAGGTAAACCAGATTGTTAAAATTTGTAGAAAACTGAAGTCCTCTGTGATTACAATGGCATTATCTAAAGTATTTCAGCTTGAGCACAATGGAAACAGAAACATTGGTAACCAATATAAATCCTTTAACCAATTTCAGAACTTTCCCTATCAATCATACAGACGGACTTGAACATACATGAACATTTCTCAATTGTCAACAGCCTTAAATAATCCACCTAACATCAAGAATCAGAGAACTATTAACACAAGTACTGAAACAATTTAAGGACAAACCTTGCTACCACTTCCTGAGAGCAACTTGGAATGGATTAGATATGTATAGCTTTGCCAATCCTTCCCACAATTTAAGATTAAGTGAAAAAATAGTAGAGGAGATTGATTTGTATTAGGCAGCTAAAGATTGCATCATTCAGCTCAAATCTTTTTAATCCGGTGTAAAATTACGATCCATGTATGAAAGTTTCAGAAAGCCATTCATATCTATACGGCCGTGACAGCCTTTTGTAAGTTATACTTCATTCGTATTGAATGTTAAGTGCCTTGCACCTATGTTAATTATGATAGGTTAAAGGACTGCTGTGCAGTTCAAAGGAAAGAACTCCCTTTATTACGTATCTTTGACCAGTTAGAATAATTGATGCTAAAGAACACTTTCAAATATACCATCAATGTGTCACTTAAAAATACACATTCAATTGTCTTCAAATAAATATGTTCATTCTTCTGTAGGATTACAAAAGATCATAAAGAAGTTTGTAACAAGGCATATGCTTGTTGTTTGGGATTTGGCAGGTACTGAACCTAGAACCTGATGTTTTAAATTTTCTGGTTCAGTGAAGAGAAGATGAATCATTCCTTAGAGAGGAAAAATCATCTGGTCTCACAAAAGGATAAGGTTAAAAATAAATAAGTAATAAAAATGCTTCCTTTTAGGGAGTTATGTTTGGTGTCAGCAAAAAGCATCCAAAGACATAACATATTTTAATCATCAATTTAAGATGAGTGACTTTACAATGTTACATCTGGAATCCAAGACCCGAACAGCTCACGGCAGGTAATTTCAAACACACTGCGGGGAGTTAACATATGTAAAGGGAGCGTATGTGGTATGTGTGAAAATATGACAAAGAGGTTTATGATGAATGATAAACTTTTTTCCTGTTTGATGACAAGATAAATCAAACAATTCTCTGATCTGTAAGTTTAATCAACTCAATGAATGTTGAGTAAAATATAATAATTGGCTGAGAAATTGTATTGCACTTTAAGAAACGAATTCAAATGGTGCAGCCAGAAAGACCTGCCCCATTTCATGTGGGGCCTCAGGAGTGATTCTCTGATGTGTGCTGTGCAATGTGTTGTGGGCTTAAAAACTGCACTGTAAAACCTCTGAAATGATTTGAATTGAATTTGTCACATATACCACGATAAAGTGAAAATGTTGTTTTGCGTGCTATCCAGGCAGATCAATCAGAGGCTTTCATTGGGATTCAACACAGAAACCATGCCTTACTTTGAAAGTCCTTTGAAAAGTATTAACATTAAAGTGTGATTGCTCACCATGACAAAAGCTTAAAAACCAACTATTGTCAACAAAGACAGCTAATTCATTGTAGGGGGACCGATATAGACCAGTTTTGTCTTGGTTTGGAAATGAGAGCGAATATTATGCATTCTGTGGAAAGGTCTTTAACCAGTTTTTTTATATAGATGAACCAAAGAAAGGATCATGTTTGGATGCATCAGAACTAGACACAGGAACTGTTCTGCCCAAGACTGCCAGTACCTGCAGAGAGTTTTGAGCTCAGATCATGCCACAACGCAAACCAACCTCCCCTACATCCACTCTATTATCACCCCACTTTGAAACATATTAAATGGCCCTTCCCGCTATTGTCACACTCTTTTCTCCCTCTTCTGTCAGGCAGAATATGCATAAATTTGAAAACATAGCCCCAGATTCAAGAATGGTGCTTTAATCTGCATTCGATGTGCTGAAAATAGGTTAAAAAATACAAAAATATTTCAGTAACATTAAAAATAGACCACAAATAGCCCAGTGTAGTTTTTCAAAGCTTCATTGATGTACCTCAGTCAATAAATTAAGCATTTTCTGAAATATAAATACATAAAATAGTGACTGCAGCATTAAAACACCTGAGAAGGACTGTTCCTCTACAGAGCCTTTCTAAACCAGAGCAATCAACAGAAACTTACACTCTCTCTTGAGATTTAGTTGGCTTTGAGCTTGGGCAAGTTGAATCTTAAAGTAATGTAAAAACACTCACGGAAACATAAGTAGTAAGTAGTTTCAGGCAAAACCTAACAGTTTAAATTCTCATGGTGCTTCAGCCAAGCTACCAACCAACAGCTATGATGGACATTAGGACGAACCAGTCTCACAATCTGGGTGCTGTGGATGAACTTTGAAACAAGGAAAAGTATAATTTTGAAAAGAGTTCAGACACTGCTGAAGAATCTGGAAAGCAGTCACCAGCCTTCAACACCACATTTCAATTTTAATTTGCAATTACAATCCTGGCCTCTCATTCCTGATGCCCCAATCTGATCGTCCAGGCCTCAAACTTTCCAACCTTTGTTTCGACTCCAGACCCCAATGAGCCTTTCTCTGCTCTGAAATGAGATCTTTAATTCAGATCTTGAATCTGGAGCTACATGCTTCCAAATTCATGCATATTCTGCCTGAAAGAAGTGGGGAGAAGAGAGTGTGACAATAGTGGACAAGGAAAGTTGAAGTTCATCAGAAATTTGCCAAGTACAGTCTCAACTTTGAGCCATTTTGGTGATGTAGGGAGTTCATGCATCATACATCATGTAACATTGCCTGCTGCTAATTTGATAAACATACAGTCACTGTGCCAGAGAGAGACCAGGAAAAACAATTAATTAAACCAAAAGGTAAAAACAGACTTGCAAAGCACCAATCACAACTTTGATTACTTCCCTTTCTGTTTTAAGAACTTTTGACAGACATATGATTGAATAATGTCCAGCAGGTGTGGCAGCACTGTAAAACCTCTGAAATGATTTGAATTGAATTTGTCACATATACCACGATAAAGTGAAAATGTTGTTTTGCGTGCTATCCAGGCAGATCAATCTACACATGATAATGAAGCCCAGCGCAAAAATAAAAACAAAAGTAGTGTTAAAGAGAAAGCTACAGTTAAACAGTGCAAGGCATCAACATATATTTCTAGGAAGTTAATTTAAAAGTCAATCACACTATGAAGAAAATATCCTCATATTTTTTCATAAAGTTAATTTTGGTAATATTCTTCTTTGCAAAGCAATGGCAATTTGTCCTTAATCACATATATAAAAATAAATAAATAAATAAATAAATATAAAATTTTTATCATATATAAATATATATATATATACAAGTATATATAATATATATAGATACACACACTAACACACACACATACATACATACATACATACATACATACATACATACATACATACATACATACATACATATATATATGTACACATAAAAAAATCCAAATGCTTTCTTGTCTGCAAATCCACATTAAACATGAAGTAATTGTCCTGTACAGTATCAACAGAGAGACTAACATTACACAACATTTCCACTGGGTGTCAGTAAAACACTTCCCTATTTTTCAGGCCAATCTTACAAAAAAATGGGAAATACAAATGCTGGAAGATGAAAACAAAAGTGAGCTATGAGGAAAATACACAGCAGGTCAATCAGTGCCTGAAATAATATTTTGCATATCATCATTAATATTTTCAGTAATACTGAATGATTTATGACCAAAATATTAACTTCTCTTTGTTATACCAAAGGTAATCTTCCCATGTTGTTTGAAATATGTTTTTTGACTGTACAACACTTCTGTACTTATGGTACAACAACAGTTGTTTTCACAGATTAATTTTTTTTGTCTTGAAAATAATATTCCATTCTGATTAAATAAACACCTTGGTCATTGGTATAAATATGAGGAAAATCTTAATTTTGTCTAAAGAAACCTCCACATTATAAATTGTTATACCTATTATTGTCAAGGGTCAAGTCATTTTATACTTTAAGTAAAGCATTTAAAACGAGGGCATGCTGAAAAAGAATGATTATTGGTACCATATGTTAAAATTCTGGAGCATGAAACATATTAAATGTCTGGCTTTCTAGTTGTGGATGACTTAAAAGTCTTGAATTGTAAGTAATTCTATTTCATTGTGTGTTGCCCCTGGAAATCTCCTCCCTGGTTATAACCAACATTCAAAAGGTGTATCTATGCTCTCCATCCACTCCACACCATATAAGATTAACATAAATTGTACATGTTAAAAACAATTAGATAGTAAATTTGTCATATTTTGTGGTTCACGACTCTAATGAACATTTGCTCTCACATGGTTAAATCCCCATTAGAATTTCTGTGCTTTGATTTATTGGAAGGAACCTGCTGGGGAAAACATGCCTGTGGAGCTGATTAATGTCAGCTTCTGTCATCGGCTTCTACTTAGATTCTTGGCCAGCCCTGACGTTGCCTCCCTCTAGAAATCTGAAATATTCATGAAAAAGATCCAGCAGCTTCCCTGTGAGAGATTTACAGAATGCCTTTCTGGCAAAAAAAAAGCTGGAAGATGAATGGAAGTGAAATTTCACATTGTGTATGGCGCTTGTTTCTGTTACAGATCTCTCTAGAGGAAAATATAAACGCTGGGACCACACCAGCAAGAGAAACAAATTAATAGCATGTTCACCGGTTTTATTACAGATGTCTCCCGTTTCCTGTGCTGGTTTCTGTGCACTCATACTGCTTGTCAGGTTTGAGGTTTGGGAAATTAATGCTTTAGTGCTTGGTCTGAAAAAAATTATAAAGATCTGGGAACATGCAATGGGCCACCACTTCACCAGCCACCCCAAATTCCTACCACTCCCTCCCACGCTCATCAATAGGCCATTGCTATGTGTCTTTTTGTAATCTTTTGCTCTTTGCATTATCAACTTGAGGCCTGCACACAAAATGTGATGATCATGCAAGAATGAGTCATAGAAAATCTTTTTTGCCATGATTAGTTTTGTTACATTCAAGAAAGCTTACTTGAAAATAAAGGGCTTTACACGGAACAAAGTGATTGGCTACTGTGCTAAATATGTTGAAGCTTTTAAAAATATTCTAACTATTTAGCCTTGAACATTTTTTGCATAATTGTTCATCTTACCCTGTGTAGTCAAGTCATCCTTCACGTTTATTTTTATTAGCATCCTATTTCTGTTGCTTGGCAGGAAACATTTAGATGCAGAAGATGGTAACAAGGGACCTTCCAACCATTCAACTTCATTTTGAATGAAAGGAAGGCTATTTTATGTAAAGTCCATGTAATTAACAATTTGTGCTTAAAATACTCAAACCCATAACTTAAGAACATTCATCAGAGGTGAGTGAGGTCTCGAGAAACATTCTACATCAAATGTTTTTCACTCCTGTTAGTAGCTTTGTATGATCAGAAGCTGTAAAACCCACACAAGAATATGTCTGGATCTGCACTTCCAATGGAAATTTGATCTTGCATTAGCATTTATTTAAATCTTACATCTTGTATATCACACTTTGCACTGTAGTGATATAATATCCAAATTTGATTACATATAAAATTAGATGCTATATCAGTTATAAATATTGGTAAAATTTTGCAATGATCTGCTAACTCTTTTTTTCAGAAATCCAGTCAAATGTATTTCCATATATAAATGTTGAAGTGGTAATAAAATTCTGTAATTGGAGCACATCAAAAAATGTGCCTAGTTAAAACTTCCTGTTTCCATAAATTCCAATGGTATGATGTATACCTAATTTTGCAACTCTGAGAACATGTAGAGAATAAAGCAAGCTTGTTGTAAAAATGATTCAGGAATCAATTTATTTTACAAAATAATAATTACATTCAACAGTACATTTATCTGAACTTTAGGAAAAAGAATTTTTGGCTAGATCTGAAAATATTAAAAAAATTGTGATTAGCTCTAATGCTTGTTCTAATTGCCTGGATCTCAGGAAATTTTTGGGAGTTGAGGGCATTTTTGGAGTTCAGTAGAAAGTGATAAATCAGTCAGGCAAGAAATATGAAGAAAGTACAGTTGAGTGTGTGGTTAAAGAGTAAGAGTAGGTGGAGGGTCATTGGAATCTTCCAAAGCAGGTGGAACCTCTTCAAAATGGAAAGGTTTCGCTTAAGCTGAAGGGGTACCAACAGGTTTCCTGGGAGGTTGGCCAATGCTACTTAAGAAGGCCTAAACTAGTAAAGAGTTCACTGCTCCAAAGCAGTAGTTGAGGCAAGAGCAGAAATAAAGAAGTCAGAGGTTAAGACAAGTAACTCAACAAGAAAAAGGTAGGGTTAGGTGAATTAACACTGTTGGGTGATGGTCAGAAATGCATTTATTTTATTTCAAAGAATAAAATGAGTAAAACAGATGAGCTCTTACATGGAATTCCAATACTGTAAACACTACAAAAACTTCGACAGAAGAACAGGACAGACAGCTCAACATTCTAGACTTTTAGATGTTTCAGACAGTTTGGAGATGGATATAAAGTTGGTGGGAGTGTTGCATTCTCGACTTGGAGAAACGTTATAGGTGCACTTGAAGAGGACCTCTTGGAGATCAGAAATAAGCATCCAGTTGCCCAATTATCTTATGGTCCTCCAATAACCAGTGGAAGATAGATATGCTGTCAGTCCATAGAAAAATACAGTTGTAGTGGATGATTTCAACCCCCCCAATATTACCTGGGATCAGGGAAAAATTAGTTTGGTGTATCCAGGAGGGATTCTTGAAATAAGATGTAAATAGTCCAAATAAGGGAGGAGTCATATTTAATATTGTTCTTAGTAATAAACTTTGGCAGGTGATCAATGTTTCAGAGGGGGAACAATTTGAACCAGTGATTATAATTCCATAAGTTTTAATACAGTTCTGGATAAGGATAACATAGATCATTAGGTGAAAGTGGTAAACGGAGGAAAAGCTAATTAAACAATATTAGTCAATAACCGGGAAAAGCAGATTGGGAATGGTTGTTGGAGAATAAATCCATGTGTGAAATACAGGAGTCTTGAAGGGCCAGTTGAATAGAGTTAAGATATGGCATATTCCTGTGAGGATGATAAGTAAGGATGACAAGGTTTAGGAAACCCGGAGGACAGGAGATATTTTAAGTTTAGTCAAAAAGCAAAAGGATGTACGTGTAAAATTCTGGAAGTTTAAATCTGACAAGTCCCTTCGTGAATGTAAAGAAAGCAGGAAAGAACTTGAACAATGAATTAAGAAGGCTAACAGAGCCAAGAGTCCATGGTAAATAGAAGAATCCCAAGGCATTTCAGATGTAGACGGGATCAAAATGGTAGCTAGGGAAAGGTTTGGTCCACTCAATGGCAAAGGAGGAGATTTATGCATGAAGCTAAGGATGTGGGTGAGGTCTTTCATGAGTGCATCAGTATTCACCTAGGAGAAGGACATGGAAGGAGGGAATGTTGATACTTTAGGAGGTACAGAGTATCTCAGAATACATTATGGTAGATAAGTTCCCAAGAGCTGGGGCTAGATTTTTAGTTTAGCTCTATATATATTTTTTTCTTTCTATCCCTTTTTTTCCATTTTAATAACGAGTTCATATGTACTGTTATTTGTAATTTGATGTTAATTTATTTTAACATTATTATCATATGTTCTTTTATAATTTGTGTTTGTTAAAACCAATAAAAAAGGATTGAAAGTTCCCATGGTCTGATGGAATCTAACCTAGGATACAGAAGGAAGCAAGAAAGATTACTGGGGTCTTGACATCCTCTTCAGCAATGGGGAAGGTGCCAGAAGAACAGAATAACCAATGTCTTTTCTTTGTTTAAGAAGGGTAACAGGGAATATCCAGAAAACGATAGGCCAGTGAGCCTCACATCACTGGTATGGAAATATATGGAGAATATTCTGAGATACAGAATTTCCTTACATTTGGATAAATTTGAATTTTGAATTTAGACATAAATGCATGGTAACTTGCCCTTTCGACCCATGAGCCCATGCTGCCCAATTACCTGAATTGACCTACAACCCTGGAGCATTTTGAATGGTGGGAGGAAACCTACGCAGACTGGGATAACATACAAACTCTTACAGTCAGTGCCAGATTTGAACCCTGGTCGCTGGTGCTGTAATTGCATTGCTCTAATCTATGCTATGTTAACTGTGCTGCCCCCGTGTGGATTTATTAATAAGGACTTATCAGGGGTAATCAGTTTGGCTTCATGAGAGGGTGGTTTTGTCTCTGAGTTTGAGAGGTGATAAAAATGATTGATGAAAATGGTATAGTGATTGTTGTCTAGTTGTACTTTAGTAAAGTGATTTACAAGATCCAACATCACATAAAGATGATCCAGAAGATTATTGGTCACATGGGATCCATGGTGAGTAGTAAATTGGATATCGTATTGGCTCAGTCAGTGAAAGTAGGCATAAATGGCGAGGTGCTTTCCTGACTGAAGGACTGTGCAAGGATCAATCTGGGACCATTGTTATTTATAAAATATGTAAATGATTTGCATGAAAATGCACATGGGCTGATAAGTATGTTTCCAGACAATAAAAAGTTGGTGCAATTGTAGTTAGTGAAAAAGGTTGTCAAAGGATATAGCAGGAAATAAGAGCAAAAAAATAGCAGATGGAGTTCAATCAAGACAAGTGAGAGTTGATGCATTTTGGGATGTTAATATGCAAGAAAGAATACAATCAATGGCAGGATGTTTAGGACCCTGCTTGTACAAAGGATGCAAGTCTATATCTCTGCACAAGTGACAACAAGTGGTAAAAAGGTACAGAGCATATTTGCCTTCAAATCATTTATTATCATTTGATTGTACAAGTACAACCTGATGAAACAGCATTCTCCAGTCCTCAGTGTAAAACATGCAAACATCCAGGACAAACAGTACATTTGAAGAACAAGTATTCAAAAAACAAATAAATTAATATTGTTTCATAAAAATGAGAATGTTGGATGGTTAGTGTGAGCAGTTCCCTTCATTCAGCAATCTCACTGCCCATGGGAAGAAGCTCTTTCTCAGCCTGATACTTTAGTATCCCTTTCCCAACAGGAAAAGCTGAAATATGCTGTGTGAGGGGTAGAAGATGTGCTATCTTTAGACAGCAATCCCAGAAATCCAGAAAGTCATGAGGCACAGGATCTGTGGAACCTTGGCTGTGTGGATAAAAAAAATTGGCTTGTATGAAGAAAGCAGAGAGTAGTAGTGGGAGGAAAGTATTCTGCCTGGAGGTCGGTGACTAATGGAGTGCCACAGGGATCTGTTCTGGGACCCCTGCTCTTTGTGATTTTTATAAATGACCTGGATGAAGAGGTGGAAGGATGGTTCAGAAAGTTTGCAGATGACATGAAGGTTGGAGAAGTTGTGGATGGAGCTGAAGGTTGTTGGATGTTACAAAAGGATATAGACAGGATGCAGAGTTGGACAGAAAAGTGGCAGATGGATTTCAATCCAGATAAGTGGGAGGTGATGCACTTTAGAAGGACTAACCAGAAGGCTGAGTACAGGTTTAATGGTTGGTTACTTAAGAGTGTGGATGAACAGAAGGACCTTGGGGTGCAAATCCATTCATCCTTCAAGGAGGTCGCACAGGATGATGGGATAGTTAAGAAGACCTATGGGATGCTGGGATTCATTAATAAGGGGATTGAATTCAGGAGTAGAGAGGTCATGCTACAACCCTACAAATCTTTGGTAAGACCACACTTAGAGTGTTGAGTTCAGTTCTAGTCACCTCATTATAGGTTGCAGAGGAGAATTACCAGGATGTTGCCTGGATTGGGAAACAAGTCTTACGATTGTAAACAAGTCATACAAGGCAAGGTTAGCAGAGCTGGGACTTTTCTCTTGGGAGCATAGAAAAATTAGAGGAGACTTAATAGAAGTCTACAAGATTATTAGAGGCATAGAAAGGGTAGTCAATCAGCACCTGCTTCCTAGGGCAGGATTAGCAAAGACCAGAGGACTTATGTACAAAGTTAACAGATGAAAGTTTAAAAAAAATACACAGAGAGTTGTGGGTGTCTGGAATGCCTTGCCTGGAATGGTAGTAAAGGCTGAAACATTGGGGGCATTTAAGAGACTCTTAGACAGACACATGGATGAAAGAAAAATAGAGGTTTAGTACATATTGTTTAGGAAGGAAGAAATATATGGGTTGGCACAACATCGAGGGCCAAAGGTACTGTGCAGTACTATTCTATGTTCCTTGATCATGTTAATGGGAGGGAGGGAGACTCGACTGATCCTCTCTGCCACTCTTATGGTCCTGTAGATGACCTGATCCATTTCTATGCAGCAGTTGTACCACACTGCGATGCAGTCAGCCAGGATGCTCTCAAAAGAGTTCCTGTAGAAGGCTAACATAATGGTGGTCAGTAGCCTTGCCCACTTCAGTCTTCTCTGGCAGTGCAATCACTGTTGTGTCTTCCTGACAAGGGACAATATGTGGTGTGTCCTTGAAAAGTCACTGGTTAAGTGGACTCCAGAGAACTTATTGAGTTATTGATGTGTAGTGGAGGGTTGTCATTCCTGGACCTCCTGAAATCTACAATCATCTCCTTTGTTTTGACCACGATAAGACTCAGGTTGTTATTCTTGCACCATATCATGAGATTTTTCACCTCTTCTCTTTAGTGCAATTCATCATTGTTGCTGATGAGGCCAACTACTGTTGTCATCTTCAAATTTGATGACACTGTTGAAGGTGGATCTGGCATGCAATTGTGGATCAGTACCCTGAACAGGAGCTGGCTGAGCACACAGCCCTGAGGTGAGCCAGTGCTCAGGGTGAAGCTACCAAGCTAGACAGACTGTGGTCTTTCCATTAGGAAATCCAGAATCCAGTTTGAGAGAGGGTTGTTGAATCCCAGTGAGGACAGCTTCTCCATCAGCCTCTTGGGAATAATTGTATTAAATACTGGGCTGAAGTCAATGAACAGCAGCCTGGCATATGAGGCATCGTTCTCCAGGTAGATCAGGATAGAGTGAAGAGACCAGGCGATAGTATCGTCAGTGGAACGGTTTCTTCCACAGGTGAAATTAAATGGGTCCAGTGTCTCTGGGAAGTGTGGTTTGATACGTTCCATCACCAGACATTCAAAACATTACATAATGGTCAGTGTCACAGGGCAGTAGTCATTGAGGCTTGTTATTGTTGCCCTCTTGGGTACCAGGTGACATTGGGGCATTGAGTATAAAAGTTGGCTATTCATATATTGGCTGCATTAAACTTTGGTTGGGCTATATTTGGAATAATATGCACAGTCTGGTCACACATTACAGGAAGGATGAGAAGGGTGCAGAAGAGGATGTTGCCTAGATCATAAAGTATTATCTGTAAGATCAAAGTTGGATAGTTTTCTCTGGAGTGTTGCAGGTTGAGGACTGATCAGATAGCGGTTTGTAAACATATGAGAGTCATCGAGAGGATGGATAATCAAAACCTTCACCCAGATTGGCAGATGTTTAAGGTGATCAAGGGAAAGTTTAAAAGAGATTTGTGATGTATTTTTTTTTCCCCACAAAGAGTGGTGGGTGTGTGGTACGTGTTGCCAGGGGTTGTGATAGAAGCAGATGCAATCAGCAATTAGACAGATACATGAACAGGAAGGGAATAGAAGGTTATGGGTAGGAGCAGGCAGATAGGAACAGATCAACAACGGCATCATGGTCAACACAGATATGTTAAGGCAAAGGGTCTGTTCCTCTGTTGCAATGATCTGTGTTCTGTGTTCACTTTGGGTACAAATAACTGAAAATTCTGCCACCATGCAATTTGTTGTATCAAAGTTTATTTAAATATTTCCTATTTAATTTCTCCCATAAATAATCTTCATCTTCCAAGAACAGCTCAAGTTTGAATTCAAACCTCTACTGCCATCTAGAGTCCTGGTTTGATGTGCTTCCATCTGACGACTTGAACATTAATTTTGAATATAATTTTGTTTGAGCATTTATCTGCGGAATTAAATTCCCTCTTTCCCATTTGGCAGACATGAAATATCCCACAGCTCAGCAGAATGGAAATCAGAAATTTATGTTGCTTTTCTGGGCAATGTGTGTCCGTAAGGCTGTAGGAAACAATCACAGCTCGATGCCAAGATTGGCAGTAAATTCAAGGTGAATGGCTATATCACCACTGTAAAGGAATCTTTTAGGGCAGGAGTTGAGTGTGTGGCCGGTGGGCTGATTTCAATGAGCCAAATCAATGTGGACTGTGCCTCATGTGGAGCAGGTGACCACATCTATCCTGGTCGCTCCTCACTCTTTGAGGGCTGACTCATTTTTCTAGGAAGGTTGAAACCTGGGACTTCATCCCTCAGGTCTGCTACCCGATTGTGGTTGTTTGTGTTTGGCTTCAGCCAGAGGATGCACCATTGCAAGGGGAGACTGTCATCATTCTGTCAGGTTTGGTGTGCTTTCCAAAAGCGCTCCTGGGATTACAGATGGGCACATTGGAGGAGGGGCTAGCATTCAAGGTTCTTTCTCACTGGGTGCTTTGTTGGCCTTGTGTTCTTTAAGGAAAACCACAGAAAATTTCATGTGGCTTGGCACAGGAAGCCATTTGAGCCATATTGGTCTCAGTGCTGCAAACATGATCCTTGCGGGATCCTGGAGATAGACATCCACCATGTTAGAGATGAGGTTCCTGAGCTAGCGGGAGCAGTAATGCTCTTTGGTTGGGAAGACTCTTAGCTGGAAACAGCATAGACACACTGCTTCTCTTCCCTAGTAGTCTAGGTTTTAACCTGAGTTCTGATATTCATGGAGGGTTGCCAATATGTCAGCCAGCATTATGCTGTGGTATTTCTATGTTGGATCAAGTGTACACAACCGGCCATGGAACCAAGCATGAAGTTCTTGCCCTTTTTTAGATTGTTCAGATAGAAATTTGAAATAATTGATTCTCATGCGGTCTGTTGATAACTTATATGTGCATTTTGGTGAATATTTAAAGCAGCTGATATGATCGTGATAAGCTGGACTGGAGTTACCCTCGCTTTTAGGGGACAGGAATTAATGGGGTATATTTTCCTGCTGTTGAGTTGATGTTAAGTATGCAGCTTTAGGAGAGGCACAGCTTCTTCCAGGACACAGATCATCACCTCAGTATTCAAGATATGGTCCTAGCCAACAGTTTGAGCCATGTCAAGTGCACTTGGGTTTTTTGAGCAGGTTTGTGGAATTAATTGGCTGAAGGCTGATACCTGTGCTGACAGGAATATTGGAAGAGGAAAAGAAGCATCTACTTGGTGACTCTGATTTCATCTTTATCTTCTACATTCATGCCTGGCTCCACTACCATTAATGATGGACTATTGATGAAACTTCTTGAAGAGCTGAAAGAAAACTTTTATTTTTCTGCTAACCATGCCTGTTCCACCTATAATTCTGCCACAACAAATGGAGCCCTGTGTACAACACAAGTAGGTGTACACAGCATTTAATTGTAGTATGGAACATGGCAGAGTCAGTGCCGTCAACATTAAAGCAGGTAAGTGTTGCAGGCCAATAGATGTGGTAATAGTTTCAAGCAGGCTGTGTGTCGTTTATGCTGCAGAGCTGGAGCTGAAATTCTCTGCCCCAGGAGAGAGCAATACATAGCAGTGTTTAAAGTTAAATGTTTCTGGTGCCATGGGGAGCATCAACACTTAAGTTAACTGCACGCACGTTTGAAACGAGTTCAGCAGGTCCAAAGGATTCCCTAAACACTTTTCTGCGTAGGCTTGACAGGCATTAAAGTTAATCTTCATGTGGGGTCAATCTATAGGAGTGTAGAACTTTAGACCCCAAGAGAGCCACACCACTTGTCTCCAGCATCCAGCTACGCCCCCAACTCCAAACTTATCCTCTAACCTTAAAAATGGGCAATGAAGGCAGAGAGGAGCTGCATGCTAAATTGTATTTCGGGAGTTTAGTTTGTAATCAATTTTCAAAAATTAAAAATAGGCAAATTTCTTTTTTTACAAAAGTTATTTTTGGTTATGATTTGAGATTTTCTCCAAGGGCTCATAGAGCGGTAACATTGAGATAAAGAGCAAAATGCTGTCAGGATTAAAATCTGGTCACATCATCTGGGTGGCAGGAAAGATTTTAGAACTCATGACATTGGCCTGGGCTGAGAAAGCAGCTGCTGAGTGTTGTCCTTCCTATTTCCTGCAATGAGACCTCGCAGGGATGGTGCATGTTCCAATGTTAAGTTCACTATGATGAATAGTCAAATCTCTTGTACAACTAATGACCAGTCAATGTAAAGGTAATGGGCTTTTATATTGCTCTCACGATATATCAATGCAGTATCTGCTGTTAAAATATAGCAACTGTATTTTATATGCACAGTACTATATAGATATGCATAAGAGAGAGAGCGAGAGAAAGAATTATATATAGTATCAGCCACAAACGAGCCTGCAGCTGACGTGGACATTTACCCCTCCATAAATCTTTGTCCGCAAAGCCAAGCCAAAGAAGATATCGAAAATGTAGTTACTATATTATACCGGAGGGAGAGTGCATTGAAATTTAGTGACAGCAATAATGGGCAAAGAATTTGTAAAACATATGCAAGATATGCGTTAAAAATGTCAGCTCCAAGAAGGAAACTAATTTTGAGTATGCATATTTCATTCTTCAGTTTTATAATGTAAAAACTAATTTTAAAAAAAATTATAAATCACTTCAAGAATTCTTTATGATAAGATCATTAACAATTCTGCAATGGACTATTTCTTCAACAGTTATCGTGGGGAAATGCTGTCATCTGGGTATTGTTTAGTAGAGGCCAAGATAAAGGAGTATACTCAGCCTGTCCCTTGGGAAAGGATTGCAGATTAAACAGAAGCATGATTAGATGCAGATGACCTAAAGGGAAAAAAAAGATACAAGAATTTTACACCAGTTAGACTTCAAAATCTTGTGTTCCATAACAGCCTGGTGTTAACACAGTAAAGAATGAATGAGAAATAAACTTTGTACTACATTTTGTTATAGGTTTCCCATAATCCTTTTCCAATTCAAGAGAATGGGCCTTTATTGGAATATTCTTTTCTGATTAGCTAGGTCACTCCAAAAATAGTGTGAAAAGTAGTTAAAACAGGCAACAGGTGTCTGTTCTGGAGGCAGAGTTGGGTGCTATTGTGAACTGCAGTGGCCTGGTGACATGCTCTAGCCTCCAGAGTGATGTCTGAAGGACATGGCAACCCAGAGGTAACAGAGGTAAGCATTACTACCTCTGAGGCACACCTACGCCTGGATGGTCATGGAGTGAGAAGGTGAATTTAGCAGTAGAAGATTTTCTGTCTATGGCTTCAAAAATGAGTCATCTATGGCTGATCTAATAAGGAAAAAAAACAATACAAGGTAAGTGACTCATAATAAAGAGGCGAAGGAAATATGCTTTGATTATCAAGGAGCATTAGATGCGATCTGTGAGATATACATCTTTACATTACTATTGCAAAGAACAAGCAGGAAATATGTCATATTCAGATGTACAAAAGCTATCAAGTGTTTTTCAGCTCAATTCTGAAGCATGTTCTTTATAACACCAATTTCAAATAAACATACATACTATTAAGGTCACCTGAAATTTGTGTTATTAAGTTTGGTCCTTGGCTCTGCTAAGCGATCTGATCTGAACTGGTTCAGAAGGAGGGAGTAATGATTGAGAACAGAAGGTATCTGATCACAACATTGTGATCCCTGCTAAATACCTGCATTATCCTTGAAGAAGGGCTCGGGCCCGAAACATTGATAATATATCTTTACCTCCTATGGACTCAGTGAGACTGGCTGAGTTCCTCCAGCATTTCTGAGTGATTTTACTGAACAATTTATGCCTGGGCATCGTTATGAACTACTCAACACTTTACATTGGTACTGGCACCTGTGTCTTTCTTCCTGATAACTTGAGCTTCATAAGCTCAAGGGACGTTTATGCCAAAAGGGAGTCTATTTGGCCCAGGTAGGTCCTGGTAGGGTACAGTGCACTTGATGGATGTGCACTCAATAGTAAGGAGGGCAATAAATTACAAGAAGAATTAAATTGGCTGATAGAATGGCAGATAAAACTGAGCACACAGAGGAACATATTGATTCATTTTCTACGAAGAAGGAGGAAAGGCAGTGTAATATACAATGAAAATATAAAAAGGGTACGGCAACGAATTTGTTGGACAAATCTCTAATATGATTGTTGATAAAGCAACTAAAACTAAACTTTGATATTTCAGCAGGTAGATTGGCTACCACATTTTTTTTTTAAATCCATGTGGACTAAGAACCATCCAGTAGTTCACCCATTTAACATTGGGTTTGTTTTAATTGAAATTCCTGTGGTTCAGTAATGGTTTCTGAACTTTATAAATTTGTGGCATGGAGTTCAAAAGCAAGGATATTACAGAGAACATCTGCCAGTCTCTGGTTCCGTCACATCTGGAGTACTGGATTGAATTCTGATCACTGCACTGCAGGAAAGGTGAGAAGGTACCAGAGAAAGAGAGGAAGAAAAAAAGGTTTGTATAAATAGTCCTGGCGATGAGAAGCTGCATTTGCATAAATAGTGGCTGGAATGTTCTCATGAGAGATTAGATTTGATTGAAGTGATCAAAATCACTAGGGGTCCAGAGAAAGTGAACCGATAGAATGCGTTTCTGAGAAGCAGGGTACACAGACCCAAAAGGACAAGAGCAACATGAAGGGGGAAACAATTTTAGGCAGACACACCCATTATCCAGAAGTCACTGCCTGAAAGGAAATGATAAAGCACATTCAACCATCGCTTTAGAAGGAAACCAGATCGATAATTGAAGGATAAGTAGTTTCAGATCCAAAGAAATGGACTGATTGGATTGTTATTGATAATGATCATGAGTTCATTGTCCGACACATTTTATACAAAGTACATACACACCAACATTCTTACTTGCTGTAGCTGAACAGGTACTTGTAAAGAAAATCCAGAGTAGTAAATTTAATGACATTGAATTAAAATAGACAATAAATACATAAGAAAGATGGATAATAAATATTCACATAATTGTAGTGTAAAAGAGTGACTTTAAATAGTGCAGTCTTTTTTTTAGGTGTCCGAGAAGTCCTTGCTGGAAAGAAACTGTTCTTGAACCTAAGGGTGCAAGTTTTCAGGCGTCTGTACCTTCTACCCAAAGGTAGCAGTGAGCGGAAGTTGTGATTTAGGGTGATGGGGGTTATTTATGATATTGGCTATCTTTTTAAGAAACATAGATGACTGTAATGAATGGGAGATTGGAGTCTGTAATGAACCTGGCTATGTTTACGGTGGGCTGTTTGAATTTGATGGGTGAAGTCAATGACAGAAAAGCCCGTTGAAACACATTGTTTTGGATCACACTCAAACAAGGATGGTGACTTGTACCAGTACCTCTGTATGTAACTGCACAAGTATTAGTCATTACTTTAATAAAGAGGATAAAATGGGAAATAATCATAAAAAATTTTTTTTAATCAAATCCTTTTCCTGATATACAGAGGAATCTTAAATATTATGTGGCTGAAAAATAAATACTTCAGGTCTGATTCTTCAATATACTTAAGTGACAATGCACTGATAAAAATGCCCCCTTTCAAAAAAATCAGTGTCCTGATGCAGTTGTAGAAGAGTTAAGTGCACCACCTATTAATTCAGTTGTTTTATTTTCTGTTTAACAATGTGACTTGTATGGTAGCACAAACTGACAAACTCTAACTGTGTATTTTTTGTGCAATTTTTATTCAAACAAAAAGCTCAATTCAAATTAAGCAACTTTAAAAAGAATCCAATTGCATTCAAATAATTGCTGGGAAATCTTGCCTTTTAACCAAAGTTCTTCCTCCAACCAACACCACCATGACAAATGAACTGGTATTTCATACAATTTACAATATGTGGAATATTATTTCCCACAAACCAACTGCTGTGTTTGTAACACATAACAGCAACTGTAGTTTTTAGTTGTTGGTTGTTTGTGAATTGCTTTTAGATTTCCTGAGGACAAATGCAAATAATTTCTTTCTTCTTTAAGGTTTCACAAGTTGATTCTGGTCTGTACTGATTTAGTTGATCTCAGCCAGAACAGAAACGGTGGTGTGAAAATTGGTCAGTGCCTGAGGGATCAGGAAAAGAAAAAACAGTCTGGATAAAATCCTACTCTGACTGCTTCCCTGTTGTAAAGTTTCCATGTGTGGGCATTAAATGCGGACAGATTCAGACTTAGAATCGAGGATTCCTTTGTTGAGTAGTTGAGCTCACATGAAGAACTTTCCAATTAGAGAAGATAATTGAACAACTGCAATTAACGACTGCTAGTTCTCTGGATAGTTCAAGGATAAAATGGGAATAAATGAAGAGATAAATGCAAAGGTGAGGTATCGTCAAAGTACAAGAGAACAATCACAATGTCAAATAAAGGTTGATAATGCTATTCATGGGCTCCTTCATCAGAACAAAGCATCTACTTAAGAAATACTGTATAATACCTGAATTGTATTATTATTGGAAATAAATGGTTAGTTATCACTTGATAATCCTGTAGTGACAATGCTACATTCACTAATCCTTCACAATGACAGTCTTTGCCAGCTACAACAAAATTTTGCTTAATTCACACTTCATCATGCACTGATCTCACAAAAGCTCTTACTGTCCAACACACAGAATGTTTATGATTTTTTGAAAACAACTTTACCAAAATTGTCAGTTATCTGCAAAAATTTTCGGTGGTGACATGACAAGTTGAAAAAAAGTTTAATTTTTTTTAAACCTGCCCTGCTCAAGTGGGACTCTGATGCACTTTTTGCACCATTTTGAATGTTGCTGCATTTATCTTATTTTTGTAAGCAGAGAATTAAACTTTAATTTCATACTTAAAAAGCCTTCCCATACTCTTTATTGTTGTTATAACCTGCCCAGAAGCCTCATGTCCAACACCTATCGCAGCCCAGTATTATGCTGATGCAACTGGGCTGGGATAGGAATGTGGACCTGGAGCTCCTGGTCATGTTCGGTGATGGCAGTGGGGAGATGTCGAAGATTGGAGTGGGGACCTTGGGGTCCTGGGCAGGTTCAATGATGATGGTGGTGGAGAGGTGTTGGGAATCAGCAATGGCCGATACAAGTATTCTGCTGGTTAAACTGGACTGCTTAAAGCCAGTTCTCAGATATCCAGAAAATGTAATTAACTGTTACACGTCCAGTCCAGAGCATTTCGGACAATCAAACTTTCTGTGTATAGAGATTCAGATAGATAGAGTTAGCAGATAATTGACTTTAGTTATTCCACTGCCGATGTCAACAGCATTATTTTTATTGGTAGTAACTTGCATTACACCTCCCCCCCCCTGCCCCCGCATCTTTAACTTAAAAAGGGACCTGGAAAGGTTAATAAAATGAAGTGTGTGGGATCGGTACCATGTCAGAACAAATATTTTAGGAGAAGTGTTAAATGGTCAGAGAGGTAAGTTAGGTCAAAGAGATATATTAAAGAATCTGCAGACTGTGGGCTAAGACAGTTGAATACACCCCCACTAAACAAAGAAAGTAGTGATGTACAAGAGACCAGAAATCGGGGGCTGGAGAGTTTGATGAGGATAATTTTAGATTTGATGGTGGCCATAAAGTGAGACCAAGAAAGGATTTATATACATGGAGATAGAAAACTGGTATAAAGGATGGTAAAACAGAAAGAAAATGGGAAGGATCTGTAATCGGGTGTAAATGTGAAAGGTTAAATGACAAAGGTGGTGGTACAAGGCAAAATAAGAATAGTACTGCGACAGATAAAGAAACAATTAATGTTTGGAGGAAACGTCACTTGGAATGATAGAAAAAATTACAAACACCTGCTTTCCAAAAACAATGGACAATAATTCCAAACTTGTTGAAATCAAATTTGTAAGGCAATGTGTGTCTAATTGAGATTGGAATAGGTCTGAAATGGAGATTGGATACTTGGGATCATAGTTGCAGCTGAACAGAAGCATTCTTTAAAATATATTTGGATAACCAAATAGAGAGGAATCTGCAACAGGAAAAAGGAGTAGGTTTCTAAATTGCAAGATGGAGAGTAACACAACAAAGCAGAACATGTATTTATTGGATTAGAATGGACAATCCATTGCTCATAAATTTTAAATCACATTTTTAGTGGCAGAGAGGAAAAAGCACATCCCCATTTCAACACTATGGGGATCATATTTTAATTAACACCAGTAGTAGAACATTTAAAGATTGAAATTTGCTGGCTTTTCCTTCAGAGAAAAGCTAAACCAAGGACTATTATTTTAGGGAACCTAAACATGGAAATAATAAAGAATATTTGACCTAGAACTGGATGCAACACCCATGCACAGGATGCAGAAATTCCCATGTTTCTATATTTTGCAATTTCCTACATTACTATATTTCAAAAATAATTGTTTAGCTATGCTCTGGGATTTTCAGGAGGAAGCAAAAATCACTACATTTTTTCAACTTATTAGTTCTTGGAATGTAGGTTGTTGATGGCAAGGCCAGCTTTTATTGGCCATGACTAATTATCCTTGAGAAACTGATGGTGGACCACTTTCTGAAATTGTTGCAGCCCATGGGCTTGACTTGGACATTTCTTTCTTCCTTAGCCTTCACAGAACCATTGCCCATAATGAACTCTGAGATTATGAAACAAAATCAAAGGAGCTATGCAAATAGTTTGACTATGTTTAGAAAGCTTCATTGTTATTTATCAATTTCCAGTCATTCTGAAGCTAATAATACTACATGAATGTTATTTGTGATGCAGTAAATTGGAATAAGAGAGTTAAGTGTTTTAATCAGAGCTAATGTCTGTGTGTAGATAATAGCAGTTATAAAATTATCATTGTTTTACCTCAATAATTATAATGCAGTTTATATTGAATAACCATATTATTTCTATTTAAAAAGGTAATATACTGAGCACAATGGGGAAAAAAGTATTAAATCGATTGATAAAATCCTAATCTACATTTTGAGGAAAAATTAAATCTGATTTTCTTAAAAAAGAATTATAACATTATTTCTGGAATATAGAAATCCCCACATTTTTATAATTTTACTATTTTCTACCACAATGACTGCACATCAACAATATTCCTTGGGATATAAAGTGCTTTGGGATATTCTGAAGTAGTGGAAGGTGATCTGCAACGTTAATGACTCATGGTACCCTGGTTAGTAGTACAGAAGTTTACTGCAGTTATTTACCACAATGTGGATTTCTAAAACAGCAGGAGTATAAACCTATTCCTTTCTTACATGAAGGAAAGTGGATACATTGTAATATTCAAATTTTAAACATGACAATAAATTATAAAAGCAGCAATGCACTGAAATTTGACATAATTCAAGAAAGTTTAAGAAGGGTCTTATTGCACCTAATAAATTCAAACTGAGCAGCTATATCCTTGAAATCAAGTCATATACATTTCTTTTTAAATGTTCTAAGCAATAATAATTAAAATTACTAGCTGTAGCATCAGGGACTGATCATTTCATGTGTGTCATAGCATCTATAACTTCCATTTATGTTGTACCTTTAACACTGTAAAACATTCACAAGAGCATTGTTAAATTTTTTTAAAAATCTGCTACCCAGCTACTAAAGGAGAAAGAACAATTAACAAAAAGCTTGGTCAAAGAGGTTAGTTTTTTTTTAAGGAATGCCTTAAAGAAGAAAAGAGAGATAGAGAAATGGAAACATTTGGAGAAGGAATTCCAAAACTTAGGAGTTTGGCATCTGAAGTACAATGAGATGGTGAAAGGGATACATTCAGTAATAATCAAGAAGCCAGAATTAGCAGAGATCGAATATTTCAGAAGATTATAGAGCCAGATTTGATAATACTAGTAAAGATGCTTACCATCATAGATAGATTTGAAAGCAAAGAACAGAGTTTTAGATTTAATGCATTGCATAACAATGGGGATCAGTGAATACAGTTCTGGTTGGTGAACTGCTTCCACAGTGTGAGATCGGACATGGTCTAATCTGATATTTATGAAGCATAGATCAAGAAAGGTTGGAAGGAATGAATTTCAAATGCAGAGGAAACAAAGGCAAAACTGAAGGTCATAGTAATGGATGAGCTGAACAGCAGTAAAGTTGGATGTTGATATGGAAGTGGAAATAGATAGTTTTAATGCAAGCCTGGGTGCATGACCCAGGGTTTTATTGAGGCAGATACTATGGCTTCAAAATGATTTGTTTAGTTACAGGCAGTAACAATGAAGGAGGGATGGAGTCAAAGTTTAGGAAACAAAGTTTGTGACAGAAGATGATGGCTTTGGTTCTCTCAAATAGGAATGACTAAAGGAATGCCAGAGGTAATGGTGCATGCACAAAAAGGAATAATAATTTTGCATTACCTGGAAATATTTTCACTGTCCTTTTCACACTAGCTAACCAGTAGGTAGGCCATTCAGTGAACCAGTTAAGGAAGCCATTTTTGCCTTTCACACTGAACCACTGTCAATCGGTTACACACTCATCACAAGATATTCCTGGGAATAAGGGATTCTATCCTCCACTGGTGACATCTGAGTGACGCATCGAGCAATGGTGGACTTCCACTACATTCTGATCGATATATTATGACCTTGTATTTAAATAAAATTCATCATGCTTAGTTATAACATGATTAAGCATTATGTACAGCACAGTATGAGCCCTTCAGCCTCTGTTGTTGCGCTGACCTATATAAACCTTTATAAATTTATAAAAGGCCACGGGAAAGTATAGCCACACAATTTATAGACTGTGGGAAAGAACAATGGTGGACCTGTCCACCCAGAATTCCATGCAGCAGAGAAAGGGCTGTATGCACGGAGCGCTCATAGAGCATTCATGGAGAGGTTTCTCTGCCGCACGGAATTGTGGGAGGACAGATCTGCCATCTCTCTCTCTCCTGCTGCGCCTTTCCCACAGTCCTTTAGAAATTTATAAAGATTTATATAGGTGAGCAAAGTTTATAACTTTTTAATCTTTTGTTTCCTTCATGTTTCCAATTTTTTTTTCTAGGATACCATGTGCCCCTTTCACATTGGGCTAATCGGTACACAGGCATCATCAGATGCCGGGGATGATACTATCTACCTAGGTAGATTCGTCCCAGCATCTGATGACACCTGTGCGCTGATTAAAGAGCTTTCACACTGGACCCTTAACTGATAGATTGGCCGTTAATTACTAGAACAAGGTGCTAGTGTAAAAGAGGCTAATGGAATCTGATAAAGATAGACCCTTTCAACTAATTGATAGCTGAGAAATCATCATGAAAGTGGTTAATTACCTTTGGCATGGTTAAAGAGGAAATAAACAGTGACCCTCGGCAAGACCAGACAGCTGCCTGGATGCATTCAAACAAGGAATGTTGAGAAACTACATTTTCAAGAACTTTGAAGGGAATAGGGAGGTTGGAGACAGGGAGGGGTTAGTTATTAAAGCAGAGACGCAAGATTAGCTTTCTCAGAAAGGGGTGAAGGCATCGCTTGAAAGACAGAGAAAGAAAGGGAGAATGGAACAAGTCAACAGTTCAGTGTGAGTAATCCAAGGTGCAGGAGCTCGTTCGCAGATCAAAGTAAATAAGGAAATATGCACTGATAAAGATGCAAGGTTAGGGAAAGGGCTGAGGTACATTGGATCTTTAGACCTCATTCTTGTTCATGGATTGAGAGATGGTCTGCAATAGAGACAAAAAAACAATGGCTACCCTTATATTCTACAGTGATCCTGGAAGAGTGAGCAGCTTCTCCAGACTCAGTTATCCACGACACATTTGAATCTGTATGTCTTTGACATGTGCAAAGTAACAGAAGTGCATGTTCATTTTGTAAGAGAAACTTACACCAGAGATATGTAAAACCTAATGGTGAAGCAGTTATTTTGCCATGTTAAACAGATGAGCCTCTGTTAACTTGTATATCTTCCACATGTATAGTATAGTTCCAGTAAAATCTAACAAATTGCTTATGTAAATTTCCATGTCTATCTACTTCAATTTATTCTTTCAAATTTCCTTCAAGGTGACATTATCTGTCAACACAAGAATATCTTTATGCAGAGTAAATTTTCATAATCTTTGCAAGTTCAGTGGAATCCTTTCAATAAGTTAAGAACAATCCAGTCCTTACTCAGAGAAACAGATCCTGATCTGGAACAATAGGTGCAAACTAATACCCCAGATTTGATTGAGCATCCCTTTAAATCATTACCTACCTGACAACTTGATACACGGCTGCTGTATTAAGTGTGCATTGGCCAAATGGTTTCTGCTATCAAGTGTCATCAACAGCTTGAGATGTGGTACAGAGTAGATTGTTTCCAATTAGTATTCCCTCCTCCACACCTGAGGCGACCAATGGGAATGATTAGATCTGTTTAAAGTTGTCATTGAATAATGAACACTTAACTCATTTGTAAAACAGGTGATCATACTGAGTGATGGTTTCTTGTTAGCAAAATGCAAATTTATAACTTTATATAGTTCGATTATTTTCAAGAAAATATGGTCATGTGTCAAAGTTGCAAACTTCAGTCTGCTGGTAAAAAGCATTGTAAATCACATCTGAATTCTCAGTTGCTCTGGATTTCATAATAGCAGCTATGCCACTTATTGTATTGTGGTACTTGGTACCTGCAGTCTGTTTCTGCGGAGATTGTGTAATGTAACACTTTTTAGCTCTATCTTGGAAGTGAGTCTGTTTTTTCTCACATTGCAGTCTTTCATCTATCCATGTTTTATTCACAACCCCTTTCTTTTTCTCCTCTGGGCAATGAAAATCAAAAACAGTCAAGTGTCCGTCAACCTATTCCCAAAATACTTCCATTCAAAATGCACACTTAAAGAAAATTGGAAGTGCAACTTTCACAGAAATCCATGAGTCTGTGATCATTGTAAGGATTTTATGACCAATCTTCCTTAAGAAGTCAAATTGAATTTGATTTTTACAGAGATTTAGAACAAATTAAGCAAAAACCACTATTTTGCTAAAACTCCTTGGGGATAATCTTAATCGTATTGTTTGGTTATAAATAGCTGACAGCAAATTGGCTGCATGATACATACACTGACCATTATTTTTTTCCTAGAAAAAATTGAGCAGATATACAATGGGAGGGTAATCTTTTAATCAGTGTTTTTGCCTGATAATATAAATTCATGCTATTCATCCTCACTAAGATTATTTAATTACACATAAGAAGGCTTCTTAGAAAATAGTGAATATGTTGGTCGAGTCCATCATTGTTGAATACATTAGCCATCAGCCACGTGTGACCACGATGAATTCAGATGCCTAGTAACTGTACCTCAGAATATTAAATAAAGTGTTTATTCATAAATGTCACCGTTGGACAAGTGATCTTCAACAGCACATCCATCAAATGACATTGCTTCTTGCACTCCAGACCAATGGGCAAATGCATTTCATCATGATGTGTTTTTTGTTACTGAGTGGTTACATATATTTGCTCAATTAAGAGATGTAAACCACATTTCTCTGCATTATGAGAATGTATGTATGGCTTGTGTACCAAAATAATGCATACTGCCTAATCACATCAAGGCATCATAAATGGTAGACAACACTGATTTAGAAGCACAATTGTGGGGTACCTTAGTTTTTTTTATACAATAACATGAATAGCAAAAAAAAAACCTCTCAAAACATCAATAAGTCCAGACACAGATATTCACTTGATCCACCATTCAAAACAAACATAATCAAATTTAACTTCCTGACAGTCTGCTCCTTCCCTATGTGCAGAGAATAGATCAATTCCATTCTTTAGCTAACTGGGAGAAGGAACCTCTAGTACAGTGGTTCTCAATCTTTTTCATTTCCACTCGCATACCACTTTAAGTATTCCCATTGCCATCGGTGCTCTGTGATTAGTAAGGGATTGCTTAAGGTGGTATGTGGGTGGAAAGAAAAAGATTGAAAACCACTGTTTTAATCATACCCAACTGACTCGTTATGTGCATGGTTTCATAAGTCCAAAGGAAATGGGCCAATGACAATTTTTCTCTAGCAAACTATTTCAGTAACAATTGAGTCTAGAGCTGTGATACTCAACCTTCCCTTTCCACCCACATACCAGCTTAAGCAATCTCTTACTAATCACAGAGCTCTGATGGCATAGGGATTACATAAAGTGGTATGTGAATGAAAGAAAAAGGTTGAGAACCATTGGTCTAGTACAATATTGTATGGCTGCATCTATCCAAATTCCATTACAGAATGGTCTGTACTAACAATTCAGCATCTGTGAATTTATCTCCAATTCTATCCACTAATTTGATCGAACAAAAGGACACCAGCATCCTGCAGCCTCTTGAAATCCATTATAGCCTGAATAGATATATATCTACCTTGCTTCCCACTCCTTAAAAGGCACCACAGGATTTACTTCTGATTTGAAGGGTATCAGACTAAATCCAGATTAAGGAAGTAAGGAATTAGAAGTATGGAGATGTTGTGTGATGTGCTGGAGATGAGGGAAAGAATTGCCAGGGACATCAGGTGTTGGGGATGGGGGGGGGGGTGGGGGAAACCTGTGATAAAATTTGATTTAAAATAAATAAATAATTTTTTGGAACTTTCTGATATTTTTCACAAGACTCTTGATGTAAGCTTGGCATATATATTAGATGTAAAATGTATTATAATGTTAAAGCTCGACTGCTGTGAAAAGCTCAGAATCTAATTCAACCTAATGCATGTAAGTAAAATGAGTTTGAGCAATCTCAATCAGATTGAAATTGACACAAAACTTTCTTTAATGAGGCACAAGTTGACTTTAAATTAACAATTTCACTCACATCCCATTTATATTAAAGAACTATTTCCAATAAAAGTGGTTCTGTAATATAACCTAGTTTCACTGTTATGAATTTATACAAAGGGGTGAACTCGACAGCGCTGGAACAAATGCCCATAAACTAGTAAACTAGCTTTGCACATATGGTGTAGCTTGTAAAATGTTACAGGCGTGTTCACAGCTTTTCCACTCTGCTCATGGACTCTCCACTTTCAGATAACATTCTGCTCCAGTCAACAAGAACTGTGTTGTGTCTATCTTAGTGTTGGATATACTATGTGTAGAATACATTGATGTTATGTGGGCCCTGCCATGCCTCTGGAGTAATAAAAAATATAACCAATTCAGAGAGTACTGAGGTGTGCACTCTGTTTCACATATTTATTTTGCATTTTCATAGTATAACATCTCTTTCAAGATCTCTAATTTTATGGACGCATTCAAGGTATTGATATCACTATGGAATCATTCAGCACTGAAACAATCCCTTTGTCCTAGCATATCCATGCAAATCATCAAAGATCAATCCATACTAACCCTATTTACTAAAACAGTCCATAGCCTTCATTAACTTGACGCTTCAAGCGCTTATGTAACCACTTTATGGGACCATCATCCACTCAGGTATGTGTTGCAGATTCCAACCATCCTTTCAGATGCTGTGGTCGAGTGCAATACACAATTGCTGGAGAAACTCAACTGGTCACGTGACATCTTTAGGAAGTAAAAGGTAACCAATGTTTCAGGCCTGCCCCCTTCATCGGGAATCAGGAGAAAGAGGCTGAATAAAAAGGTGGAGGGAGGGGAGTGGAGTAGAAGAGAGGTTGGAGGAAGGGGAAAGGGTAGGAACATAGCTAACAGGTAAGAGGTAGTAGGTGGATACAGGTAGGAGGGTAGAAGAAAAAGAAGCTGAGAAATGAGAAGGGAGAGGGGAGAGGACTAAGATGGGTAACTTATAGGAGAATGAAGTGAAAGGGGTGGAGAGCTGGAGGAATAGAGACAGAGGGAAAGAGTGAGACGGGGAAGGGGATAATAGAAATTAGGAAAGTCGATATTAATGCTATCTGATTTCAGGCAGCCAAGATGCAGTCAGGCTCATTTTGGCAGTGCATTAGTCCATGAACAGACATGTCAGTATGGAATTAAAATAGTTAGCCACGGGGAAGTTCTTGCAATTGCAGCAGGCAGAGTGAAGGTGCTCAACGAAACGATCTCCCAGTCTACTCTCTGTCTCTTCGATGTAGAGAAAGCCTCATTAGGAGCACTTGATGCAGTATATGAGCCTTCCATTTTCACAAATGAGGTGTTCCTTCTCTTGGAAGGACTGTTTGGGGTCCTAAATAGTAGTGAGGAAGTAGTAAGCACAAGTGTTGCACTGTTGCAGTCACAAAGGTAGATACCAAGCAGGTGTTTAGTGGGAAGAGATGCGTGGACATCGGAGTCTCAGAGTGGGTGGTTGCTATGGAAAGCTTTGTGATGAGCAGAAATAGAATGCAGATGCTGCAAATCTGAAATAAAAGCAAAAACAGTGGAACTGCTCAGTAAGTCAGGCAGAAATGGTGGAAGGAGAAACCGAGTAACTATTTTGGAGCAAGGATATTTCACCATAACTGAGAAAGAAAGCAAATTAGTTTAGAGTTTTTAAGAGTGTGGGGGAAGGTGGCAGCTGCAAGGGGAATATTTAAGTAAAGGTCAGGGTTTCCAAGTAAAACTTTGGCCTCACCCTATCAGAGATATTCCCTTTGTTTTATGCAGCCCTCCTCTACCTTCCTTGCAAGGAAAGACTAACTTATTTGCTCGCCTTCTCAGCCCTGACAAAGGTTCTCTTTGTCTGCACCATTTTCTGCTTTTAAGTGAAGCTGTTGAAGAAGAATGTTGCAAAACTTCCCACATTTCTTGAACAGAGTTACGAGAACTTCAATATTTGCCTCAATGGGCAGATTGAAATTAAGTGGTTCAATAATGTAACATTTTTATCCCAAATACTATTGTTCAGACAAAACATTCAAGTCTTTGGAACTGAATCACAGAAGTTTCTGACTCAGAGATGAGAAAACTGCCAAATGAGTCAATGTAACAAAGATAAAAATCACGATTTTCCATTAATAAATCATTATTTGATGAAAACTTAACTCTGTTTAAAAGTTAGTGTATAAACAGAATTTTTCATCTAATCGTTCATTAAAATGTAGAACGCTCAAACATCTTTCACAGGATTACAATATGTGTCAGCAGATAAAAACTGAGTGACCCAGGGTTGAGCCATCCTGTCACAGCAAATGCCGTTTAAAATTGCTGTTGAAATGCTGAGTTCCAGTTGAAATTTTTATATTAAAATATATACACAAGAAAATTGACAAATCTGCTGACCTAAAAGAATATAACATATTTTGAAGCTTATAATTTAAATGTTCATATTGGTTGACAGAATTTAAGGTGAGATTCTGATTGTTTTCTACAAATAAAATGTCAAAAATGGATTGTTTATATTATTTTCTATTTTGATTTACAATACAACACTTACCATCAGTGAACCAGTACGGACTCGAAGGGCCGACATGGCCTGTTTCTGCTCCGTAAATGGTTTATATGGTTATATAAAATAGCACTAAAAAAGGAAGAGTTTAGAAGATGGAACAACAGCTGATGACTTACAACTGCGAAAAAAATGGGCAGGTAATTAACCCATTCATTGCTGCTGTTCTCTAAAAAAAATGATGAATCATCTGTTGTCTACACTGATCAATCAGCATTTTGCCTCTTCCAGGCAATATTTTGATTAGTTGGGAAGATAGGCATATGTAAGTATGATGTAAACATTATTTACATGGAATAAGAACCAAGAATTATTTTCCTGTACACTGTTTTAAATCTGCAAATATGACTAAGAGAATGTCTCCTCAGGCATAGGCACGCGGATAATTAGAATTGTCTTCTGCATCCATGAAGCCACAGTGAAAATGTTAACTGCAGCGTAGTTCATCTGTTGGCCTTCACACATCTCACTCAAAATAAAATGTGCTGTGCAGCTAAATAATAAAATGTGCTGTGCAGCGAAATAATAAAATTAAAAGCAC
This sequence comes from Narcine bancroftii, assembly GCF_036971445.1. Taxonomy (NCBI): domain Eukaryota; kingdom Metazoa; phylum Chordata; class Chondrichthyes; order Torpediniformes; family Narcinidae; genus Narcine; species Narcine bancroftii. Next base: position 158,347,864 of record NC_091474.1, read on the forward strand.
ATTGAAATCCTGACATGGTGCTCTGTGGAGAATGTGATGCAACTGCTATTAAGATTTACCATACTTATCCAAAACTTTGAATAAATTGAGAAAAATTGACCTTGCTTCTCATATCAATATATTTCTCCTCATTTTAAATTAGATGATTGACTGCACTGACTTGATAAGCACCCTTCTTCTATTTAGCTTACTTTTTAATTAGGTGCATTTTAATTATAAGGCTACCTTTGGCATCACTTAGGGCTACTTCCATTTCCTGTAGTAGAACCTTCAACTCCACCATGAATTCCTTTTTGTATTGAACTAATACAGGATTAATGTATTTTCATGCTCTTCTCCATGAACAATGGAGCAGGTAATTGATTAGCCACCATGTGTGCAGAAGTCCTGAACTCGAGATTTAGTTTCCTGGCCCAGACAAAGAGTAAAAGAGATGGACATCCTGTTACCACCATGCAGGATGTTAGTGAGACCACTTGGAGCACTGGTTGCTCAGCTATAGGAAGAATTTCATTAGGCTCGAAAGGATGGAGAAAAGTTTCACAAGGATGTTGCTGGGTCTGGATGATATGAGACTGAATTGGTTGGACTATAAGAGGCTGAGGGGTTACGTTAGAGAGGTCAATCATAAACAGAAATAAGATGTTGGTTAGATTATTTTATCTTATGAGTCTAAAGCTAGCGGATCAGATTTAAGACAAGATGGGAAAGATTTGAAGGGAACCTGCCTGGTGGATATGCAAAATGAAGTGTCAGAAGTAATGGTGGAGGTGGATACAATTACAATGTTTAAAGGACAGTTTGACAGATACATGGATAAGAACGGTTTAGAGGAATATGAAGCAAACCATATAACCATATAACCGTTTACAGCACGGAAACAGGCCATGTCGGCCCTTCAAGTCTGTACCGGTTCACTTGAACAACTCCACTAGCAGCATAGATAAGTTGAGCCAAAAACCTGTTTCCATGCTGTTTTACACTGTGACTCCAGTTGATGACGGATTGATTCCATTTTCTGTGGTGATGTGCTTGAGGATGAGAAAATACATAGAACATAACAGTAGAGTACACACTGTTCAGCCCACAATGAAGTGCTGACCTATATTTTTAAACCTACTGCAGTAAATTGGGATTCACTGGTAGGGTGTTGTGTTGATGGCTGGCTCCACCACCATCTGCTCACATATAACCCTGGTTTCCCACCTAAACCCAGAACCCTTCTGAAGACTACTGAGAAACCCTACCCATAGTTATAAGCTAATAAAAGTGTTTGTTCTCCCTTCAGTCATGAGAGCTTTTATTCATGCTACAATTTTATTAGTTTATTCCCTAACGATGGAAGTGCTACTCAAGCCTCTGTCTCCTGGCACGGGTGAGGGGTTCACATACTGGCTAGACTGCTTCCAAGCCTATCTGAATGTGACCAGAGACGTCTTCTACACCAATAAACTCAGGAGGTCCGCACTCGTTTCGAGGGTAGGAATGAAGGGGTATGCAGTCATCAAGGACTGCACTATATATGATGCTGCCATTGAGGTGTTGAAGGCTTGGTACCAGAAGTAGTCGCAATACTTGGTCCTAGCGAGGTACTGACTCGCTCTACGTCACCAATGGCCAGGAGAGTCCATCGATGACCACCTGCTGGATCTGTGGACGCTTACCAAGAAGTGAAGATACAAAACTGCTATGGTCCACGTTCATGAGGAAAAATAGATCTGGGACACTCTAGTCGCGGGGGTCTGCTCGAGATACATGAGGCAGTGACTGCATGAGCTGGGAAAGAAGGGCCTGGCTAGCCAAATTGAACCGGCCAAATCGTTGGAACAGGTCAAGCTCAAGAACGACGACTTCAAAGCCAGCGAGCTCGCTCACCCACGTGAACCCTTCCAAGGACCAGCTGTTCCAAATACCTCAGCCCTAACAGTTGCTGCTTCCCGTGCTAGGGAGTGCTTTATCTATGGCAAGAGCCAGCATCCCCAATCTCGGTGCCCGGCAAAAGACACAGTATATTTCAGCTGTGGTAAGAAAGGGGATTGGGCGAGGGTTTTCCACATGAGGGAAAGCTCAGAGAAGTCCGCAACCTGCACCACTCCTGGATCCGATTCCAGCCCCAAGCCATCTGCCCCGAATTCACCCGAGCCTACTTGCTACACTACATACTGATGGAGGGTGGCAATGGCAGTGAGGAAACAGCATGAAATGTTTAGGTGGCCATCTTGTCGTGACCCAAATTCAAACTTGCCACCATCTTCTTCAGAGAAGGAAGGAGGGCAGTCATCTTGCTGCACTACGAGGTTGATGCCATCTTACCCATGCAGGGCAACCCAGGATGGTGGGGGCCACTCGAGTGAGGAGTATGGAGTCTCTGGGGTCCTAGCCTCTATAGTCCTAGATCAGGATAGACCTCAGCAGCTCAGCAACTCCATAGTGACTGTGAAGGTAAACAGACATTCCACTAAATGCCTATTTGACACAGGCTCTACTGAAAACTTCATAGACTCATGGATTGTGGAAGAGCACAACCTAAAGATGTATCCTTTCAATTATCATATATTCCTTGCATCTCATTTGCAATCAATGCATGTTCAACAACATTGTATAGTATAACTGTCATTTTACGGGGGGGGGGGGGGAAGTTCTGTAAATTTCGCTTGTATTTACTTGATTAATTGTGTGCTCCAGTGTTGTTGGGTCTGAATTTCATGTGTCACCTTAAAAGCAAAACTTTGGAGTATTCTGTATTCTGGTCTCCTCCCCTGTAACAGTTCAGAATGGAGGGTCCCTAAAATCAGAACTCATATGCAGCCTTTCCAAACTGAATATCAACCCCCTTTCTCCCTTCCTGAATCTGTCCTTGGACTGCAAACCTATAGTTACCAAGAGCAGGAAGTACAGTACAGCAGACTGAGATTTCATAAAGTCTGAGACACAACGTCTGCTCGACAAAGGTATAATTGAACCTAGCACCAGACTGTGGAGTGCGCAAGTGGTAGTTTTAAAAGGGGAAAATAATTCTAGGCTAGTAATTGACCATAGCTAAACTATTAATTGGTACACACTCCTGGATGCATACTCCCTCCCTCGAATTTCGGGCGTGGTGAATGATATTGCACAGAATTGGGTCTATTCGACCAACAGCCTGAAAGCTGCATATCACCAGCTGTCAATCCGTTTTGAGGACGATCCATATTCGGCATTTGAGGCTAACGGTCATCTCTATCAATTCCGGATGGTCCCTTTCGGTATCACTAATGGAGTTTCTATCTTCCAGAGGCAGATGGACAGAATGGTAGATGAGTATAGGTTTTAGCCTACCTTCCCCTACCTCGATAATGTCGCCATCTGTGGTCACACCTTGGAAGACCATGATGCCAACCTTCAGAGTTTTCTCCACACAGCGAAAGTGCTGAATCTCACATAACTCTGATAAGTGCATGTTCAGGATGAAACGTCTGGCTATCCTTGGCTACGTGGTGGAGAATGACATCATTGGCCCTGACCCCGATAGGATGTGTCCCCTTTAAGAACATCCTCTTCCCAGGACCACAAAGGCTTTGAGGAGATGCCTGGGGTTTTTCTCAGGTTATGCCCAGTGGATCCCTCAATACACTGATAAGGTTCACCCTCTCTTAAAAAGCCAGTAATTACCCCCTCTTGGCTGAAGCCCAAATAGCTCTTAACTACCTCCGGAATCACATGGTGAAAGCTACCATGCACGCGGTGGATGAGAATGTACCTTTCCAAGTGGAAAGCGATGCTTCAGATGTAGCCCTGGCTGCTACCCTCAACTAGGCGGGCAGGCCTGTTGCATTTATTTTCCTCTGACATTACAAGGCCACAAGCTCCGAATCCATCTGTGGAAAAGGAGGCTCAAGCCATTGTAAAAGCCGTGAGGCACTGGAGACACTACCTGGCTGGTAGGAACTTTACTCTCCTCACTGACCAGCGGTCGGTCGCATTCGTGTTTAATAATGTCAAGAGGGGCCAAATCAAAAATGACAAGATTACTAAGTGTAGGATCAAACTCTCCACCTACCATTATGACATTGCCTATCAACCAGGAGCTCTTAATGACCCTCCAGAGGAAGCTGTACCTCTGCAAACACTCAGCCAATTGTGGTCTATGCAAAATGAGCTCTGTCATCCAGGGGTTACCCACATGGCTCATTTTGTCAAGGTGCGCAATCTGCCCTACTCCATGGAGGATATCAGGGAAATGATCAGGTCTTGAAAGGTCTGTGTGGAGTGCAAGCCGTTCTTCCACTGCCCTCCAAAGGCGCACCATATCAAGTTATCCAGGCCCTTCGAATGGCTCAGTGAAAATTTTAAGGGACCTCTCCCCTCCACGAATGGGAACACTTTCTTCCGCTCTGTCATTGATGAGTATTCCTGCTTCCCATTTGCCATCCCATGTCCAGACATATCCACTTCATCAGTCATAAAGGCCCTACATTCCATTTTCGCTTTGTTTGGGTATCCCAGCTATATTCATAGCGACCAGGGTTCATCCTTTATAAGTGACAAGCTACATCAGTACCGGCTGGCAAGGGGCATCGCATCCAATAGGTCTACTAGCTACAACCCCTGCGGGGAAGGGGCAGGTTGAAAAGCAGAATGCCACAGTCTGGAAAGCTTTAAAACTGGCTCTGAAGTCAAAAGGCCTTCCAGACTCATACTGGCAGGGTCCTCCTTATGGTGCTCATTCCATTTGGTCACTACTATGTTCTGTGACCAACACTACTCCTCACTAGCTCCTATTAAATTTCGAAAGAAGGTCGGCATCAGGAACTACACTCCCAAACTGGCTCACCACTCCTGGTGCAGTCCTTCTCAGGAAGCACGTGAGGAGAAGCAAGACAAACCCCCTGGTGGTAAGGGTGAAACTGCTTCATGCCAATCCAAAGTATGCCTATGTGGAGTACCCGGATGGCAGGTAGGATGCAATCTTCATCAGGGACTTGGCACCCGCTGGAACAGAGGGTCTGTTGCCTCAAGTGCCCTGTGAGCCACAGAGATCATTCTCGCTGCCTCCAGTCAGGGATTTAGGGAATCTAGTTCAGGAGGAAAGTGCATCCCCCTCCACTGAAGAGCCGCAGACCCAGCCCACCCCTCCTTCCTCACAAGGGGACCAGGAGACCCAAGGAGTCCAAGACCCCTGGTGCTAAGGCGCTCCACCAGGATCTACGGACCCCCAGTCTGCTTAAATCTGTAAATTTGTAAATGTATATTTTTCAATTTTTTTCTGAACCTATGCTCTCTGTCTTCATTTACAGAACCTAGATTCTACAGGAAGGCGTGAATGCAGTAAACTGGGATTCACTGGTAGTGTGCCTCCCGGCTCCGCCCCCATCTGCTCACATATAACCCCGGTTTCCCATCCTAACCCAGAATCCTAACAAAGACTACTGTGAAACCCTACCCAAAGTTATAAGCTAATAAAAGTGTTTGTTCTCACTCCAGTTGTGAGAGCTTTAGTTCATGTTACATCTACATAACAATCTAAACCTTCTGTACCTCACACCAATAACTCTCTATTTTTCTTGTATCCATGTTCCCGCCTATGAGTCTTTTAAATGTCTCTATTGTACCAAGCTCCACCACTACCCTTGGTGATGCATTCAAGGCACCCATTATTCTCTAAGTAAAATGATATATCCCTGATGTCTCCCCTGAACTTTCCTCCCCTCACCTTGTACAGATATCCTGTGGTGTTTGCAACTCTCACCCCAGCAAAAAAGTCCTGGCTGTTTACCCTATCTATACCCCTCATAATCTTGTAGTCATCTATTAAGTTACTTCTCAACTTTCTTTGCTCTAAAGGTAATCACACTAGCTCTATTAAGACATATTCTCCAATCCAGGATTCATCCTTGTAAATCTCATCTGCACCCTCTTCATAGCTTACACATACTTCCTGTAATGAGGTGACCAGAACTTCACACAATATTCTAAGTGTGGTCTTACCAGAGTTTTATATGCTGCAACATTACATCACAACTCTTGAACTCAGTCCCCTGACTAATGAAGGCCAACATACCATATGTCTTCTTAACTACCTTATCAACCTGTGTGACAACCTGAAGAGATCTATGGATTTGGACCCCAAGATAACCCTCTGTTCTTCCATACTGTTAGTAATTCTCCCATTAATCATGCACTCCACTCTCTCAAGTTCAAAACTAATCCAACAGCTGACACCAGAACACCCTCTGTCTACCACTCTGTCTGACAAGCTGAGTTCTGAGATCAATCTGACAATAATCTAAGTAGCCGCTCCTCTCATCGCTTGGCTGAAGCAAACTAGATTTCCGCATAGACTACTTTTTCTTTGCCATCTTGTATCTGTACCAGATCTTTGATATAAAGTCACAATGTTCCAGTCATTTGAAATTGATTTCACTTTTTATAGAGATTCACTTCAAAAGGGAACACAGTTACTAGGAAATTACATTTTACAACATTAATGAGATTCAATTTTAAAAGAAAAATCCAAATTCCTATTCTGCCCATCATCTGTCTTTTTGTTTTGTTTTAATGAGTTAACCATATTAGGACAAAGTTCCTTTGTTTTGCAGATGCCGAGGGCAATATTCTCGATCCCCAATGTAGGCTGAAAACTGTCTTTATTGTTTAGGCAAATAGCTCCATTAATATTGGTACAGTTTGCAAGATTTTGTGATGCAGATATGAGTACTGGATACTTCAGCTCTTTTAAAGCTATGTCTTTGTTGAACTTTGAACTCTCAGCCAAGTTTTTACTGGTTAAACTTCAACCCAGCCATACCTGTATATTCAACCTATTCTAGTCTTCCGTGCTCAGATGTGCCTGTGCCATACATAAAAAAAAAAGCCTAATTTTGTGCATCTGCAAATTAGATGTTCTATTTTATTTTCCTGGAGAACTACGGTCACATTTATCCCAAGGTGTGATTGCATTATTCCTACAAATGCACTACGATAAATGTACTCTCCGACACGCTCACCTCAACATTTTAAGGAAAGGGCTAGCCATTTAAATATGATGGTGGAAATGTTTCAAATATAGTTTTAAAGGGCTATCTCAAAGGTTGGTTGGAGGAAGCAAGGGACATCCACCCTGAATGCAAGCTTCTGGACTTTAATGTAAATTTGGAATTGGGCATAGTTTATTGGAACCATACATATAATTAATTTTAAAAATCATTCTTTTTTTAATAATAACATTCTAACAATAATTGTGGGGCTTCTCAGGACACTGAGATTGGTGCATATGAGGCCTTCTGTTAGAGCACAGTTTTGATGTGCATCCATCAAGCTGTTTTCATTTTTCTCCCAGAGCCATTTTGCCAGATTATTTTGTGCTTATTTCTACCTATTCAAATGCACTCTGGCTCAACTATTCTCCAATAAATTGTTCCATACTTCATGATACATATTAAACTGATGAATCATGGGGAAAAGCATCTTTGAGCCTCTGCTACATTTCTATTGTGCATGATTCCCAAGACATGGTGCAACAAAGTCTGGCATAGAAAATGCATACAAAGTCTATTTTTCTAGTTTATGTATTGCATACATGTGAAATGTATATGTAGGACTTGGGGAAGGGGGTGGGGAAAGTAGTGATCTACAAGAACTTTCTGGTAAGGTTTGATAAATTCCTTTGCAAACAGAAAGAAATAGGCAGAATCAAATTATTTCTAAGCATCTATGTCTTTTCTTTATACACCTCTTACTGCCTTATGTCCACATCACACTCTTGATTATTATTCAGTTAAGCATTTAGCAAGTCATTTTATTTCTTTCTGCATGCGTGTCAATTTTTTTTAAAAATTGATAGTTGCAGCATGAGCCCATGCACCCAAATATACATGTGTGACCAATTCACCTACTAACCCTGAACATGTTTGAATTGTGGGAGGAAACAGGAGAACTCGGAGGAAACCTATAAGAATATTGGTGTTCTGTTGGGAATATTATCAGGTTCAGTGGGTTCACAGAGAGATGAGACTGGACACAAGAGTCACAAATAAAGGTAACTCTATTGTGCACATGGCAATCAAACAGGGGAGGCGCCAGATGATACTTAATCGTTCTTACTACTTAATAGCAATACAGGCATTCACATCGGATCTAGGTTGGACTCTGATACTGGTGGCCGCCTATCTGCTGCACAGTATGAAACAAAAACTTTAACAGTGTAAGTAGGCATGTCGAGCACAAGGGAATCTGATACCAGTAGCTGTTTACCCTATCACACTCACCCACATGTGTATGCACTCAAAGACAGGGACCTCAGCAGACACTTCTGATTCCTGTGCCTTGGAGTTTGTAGTGCGGCTCAGTGTTAAGTAGCATACAGTTATTAGCACACTCTAACAAGACAGGCATACTCCCAGTTCCCTGGACCAATGGCTGGAGGGGGTGGCTCAATGTTAACTACTGTCAAACAATATTATGGTCCCGCTCTAAGTGTAGTGCACAACTTGCCAATGAATCCTCCAGCGATGTGCACAGTTAAATTACCTGGCCTTGACAGTTGTGCCCTTCTGGAGTCTGGAGCTGAACCACCTGCCCTTCAGCAATGGGTGTCAGTGGCTTGGTTGACCTATTGTAACATTTTTTCTGTGTAAGGTGTTTGCATAGTAGCTAAGCCTTAATGTCCTGAGGATCCTTAATGTGAGGCTCCAAGAGCTTTTTAACTACTGGAAGTGTCATCCTGGTCTGGCGGAACATCAAACGCTGTGCCAGCGAGGCCAAGGTGTTATCCCGAGGGACATTTCTCAGGTTCAGCAAACTGAGGAAGATATCTGCTTTGTCTCTGTAACAGTGCTCCATGAGTTGCATGGCACTTCTTACAGCTCTTTTGGCAAGCCCATTGGACTGAGGATATTACGAGCTGCTAGTAATGTGCTTGAAATCCCGTGAGGATGCAAAATCACAGAACTTCTGACTAGCAAACTGGCCACTGTTGTGGGACAGGAGTACGTGTGGGGCTCCATGTAGTGAGAAATGGCGACTCAGTTCTTGATCACTGCTTCTGAAGTGGTAGCTCGCAATAAGTCTATTTCAAACCAGCCAGAGTATGAGTCAGTCAATACCAGGTACTGCTGTCCATGCCAGTTGAAAATATCCGTTGCCACTGTGGACCATGGTAAGGTGGTGGGCATTGGATGCAGTTGCAGTGGCTCCTTTTACTGGTGTTGCCTGGTATGGTTTCAAACCACACACGACTGGACTTCCCCATCTATCTGGTTGGACATTCCTGGCCAGAAAGCTAAGTCCCTCACCCGGCATTTTGTTGCATCCATACCTGGGTGTCCTCTATGTAAGATTTCCACATACAATTTTTGTAGTGCAGTGGGGATGACTGCTCTTTGGCCTTTCATGATGATTCCCTCGTTGATGATCAGCTCGTCCCGATAGGGAAAGAATGGCTGTACGGTAGGTAGCAAACTGCGCTGTTTATTTGGCCAGACGCCTGAAATGAACCTGCCCAGGGAGGTCAGAGTCCTGTCATCTGCAGTATGCTGCCGTAGTTCATCGAGACGCGCCGAGGAGATATGGCTTATTGTCATGACATCAAAAGTGTCCTCTTCCTCAACATATTGGGTAGTGCACTTTCCAGGTGCTCGTGAAAGAACAACGGCTAGGTACGTCTCTTTGCCACATATGTGCATCTCAGTGATGCTGTACCTTTGCAGATGGAGCATCATTCGCTGAAGTCTCACTGATGTTGCATGGATAGGTTTGTTGATGATTGTTACCAAGGGCAAATGGTCAGTTTCGACAATAATCAGTCTTCCATATGTTTAGTCATTAAATTTGGAGCAGGCAAACACTACTGCTAAAAGCTTCTTCTTAATTTGGATGTATCTCGTCTCCATGTCTATTAGAGATCTGGCTGCATTCACCACTGGTTTTCCATCCTGTAGACATGCTGCACCTAGGCCATACTGTGAAACATCACAGGTTAGCAGCACAGGTTGGCACACTTCGAAGTAAGAGAGGACAGGGGGGGCAGGATATGTGCCGTTTGAGGGCCGCAAACGCATCCTGTTGCTGCTGGTGCCAAATCCACTCTGTGTCCTTGTGAGTCAACTGTCGGAGAGGAGCTGTTAATTCACTAGCATTGGGTATGAACTTTCCCAGATAAGTTTACCATTCCCAGGAATCGCTAGTGGGACTCTGCATCTGTGGGTGCTGGCATCTCGCTGATGGCCTTTGTTTTCGAAGGGTCCACTTTTAATCCCCTACTGATGAATACGTGGCCCACGTACATGACTTGGTCGAGGCAGCACCTGCATTTATCAGGGTTGAGCCTCAGATTTACCTTTCGTGTCCGGTCAAGCACCCTTCGCAGATTCTCGTCATTTTCTTCACGCGACGTACCACCCAGCAGTATGTCGTCAGCAATGATGGCACAAGGATACCCAGCAAATATTTGCTCATAGCCCTTTGAAACACCTCACTTGCCAAATTGATACTGAATGGCATTCTCCGGAACCTGTACTGGCCGAATGCTGTGCTGAAAGTAGTCAGCAGGGACGAACAATGATTAAGCGATATCTGCCAGAATGAGTTCCTCACATCTGGAACTGAGAACACTGTTGAGCCAGCCATCTGTACAGCCATTTTCTCTACTGTCCGCATAAGGTGAGGCAGTCTTCTGAGAGCTGTGTTAAGGTCTTGTGGATCGATGCAGATGCGAATTTGCTGTCCGTCCTTCTTTTTGGTAGCCACCATGGATGAGACCCATTCCATTGGTTCCGAAACCGGTGTTATGACACCCAATTCTTCCATTCTGTCCAGCTCAGCTTTAACTCTTTCTTTCATGACCATGGGAATGCAGTGTGCTGGACGAACCACGGGTCTCACCTCTGGGTTGAGCTGCATGGAATATGTCACTGGAAGCCTTTTCAGCTCACCGGTGAAAAGTTCACAATATTCAGAGAAAACTGCTCGTGAAAAATCATCCTCAGCCAGACTTACTTGATGGACGTCGGTGCCAAAGTAAACGAGTCCCATGTCCATGACGCAGTGAGGCTAAGCAGAGGCTTGACATCCTTCTCCACTACAAAGAAAGGTAGCACATGAGAATTCCCTTGTATCTGGCATCGCAACTGTACAGTGCCAGTGGTAGGGATTTTACTGCCTCCATAAGCCACTAAGCTTGTAGATTTGGGACATGGTTGTACTCGTTCCTTGTCTTTTAGTTGTTGGAAAGTTTTCACTGACATGACGTTGCACTTTGCACCAGTGTCTATTTTCATCTTGGGCATTTTGCCATTTACCTCCATGGACATGAATGCTTCTGATGTGGGCTGTCATTGCTGCAGACACTCTGTCGACCTGGTATTTGTCTCCTGGGTCACCCTCTCCATCTCTGTACCCTGGCTCCAGTAGATTGTCCACTCCCTGGACCTACAAAACTTGCTTATAGAGGTTTCATCTGCCACAGTTTCGACACTGCTGGCCGTACTTCTGGGCACATCTCCCATTTCAAAAAGTGGTCATGGAGTGGCCTGTCTGGGGAACTGAGCATCCTCTTCAATCCTCTAACCACTGTTCGCCAGTCCGGCTTGTTACCGTGTCAATACTTGCGATAGGGTGCTGTGAAGCAGTCAGTTTTCTGCTGTTCTACTCAGTAAGGCATGTTGCAATGGCCATCTGCAAAGTTAGGTTGCCCTCTCACAGTAGTGACCTTCTCATGTGGTCATCACGGATTCTGCATATCATACAGTCTCTAATCAGTTCATCACTAAGCGTGCCAAAGTCGCAGGTTTTGGCTTTAATTTTTAGGTTGATCACATATGAATGTATGGACTCACTAGGGTTCTGGTCCCTTTTATTAAATTCGTGTCTCTCCATTGTTATAATCTTCTGAGGGTTGCACATCTCCCTAAACTTTCGTTTAAGGCATTCGGGTTCCTCCCTCGTTTCATCTGGACGGTTCATGAGATTCCCCTCACGCACTTCACCTGCGTAGACAAAGGACCTCTGCCTTTCAATTGTTTCTGTGCTCACCAAATTTAACAAGATGTATGGTACTTGCAGGCTTATCACTGTGTGCTGCTGCTATAAAAAATATCATATTCCTGTTCAAATATGTGCCAGTTCTCGGCCAATTTTCCTTTGAATGCCATGGGGTTGGGCCGTCGAAACACACCGGCCATTTTGAGGTTTCACATATGTGGTTTGAAATACTCACTGTGGTACTTCTTCAGTTGCGAGGCTTCACTTCTGACACCACGTTCATTATATTATGCTCCAAATAATGAGTAGAGTCGGTAGATGAAGTGAACCACAACAAATGCTTTACTGAGCAAGATAAACGTATTGACATTACTGGGAAGGGGGGAGATTTTGCAGCTTGCATCCACAGCCTTCCATATACTCCTTACTAACTAACCAGGTACCCCGCACATGCGCAGTACCCCACTGTAAATACGGAGGTTGCAGCGTGGTTGCACCAGGAGTAGAACAGCCACAACAACAGCTGCCTACAAAAGAGACATTAATGGAATACTTTTGTGGATAATGTAGAATGGAGATATGAAATAATAAAAGAGGTGATGGTACAAACCAGAAGTAGATGGTGAATGGGGCAAGTAAAAAAACTGTTTTGGTCAGATGGAGGAGTATTAAGCAATGCTGCAAATTCAGAAGCAGAATTTATTGTCATGAGCAAGTCAAGAAACTAGGTGTTTTGCGGCAGTATCATAATGCAAACATTCATATTATAACAATCTTACGACATTATAAAAAAATTAAAATGGTAGTGCACGAAAAATCAGGCACTGTCTTTGGTTCATGGATGATTCAGGAATCTTATGGCAGCGGGGAAGAAGCTGTCCTTGTGCTGCTGAGTCCTCATCTTTAGGCTCCTGAACCTTTTTCCCAATAGTAGCAGCGTGAAGAGGGCATCGCCTGGGTGGTGAGGATCTTCGAGGATAGAGGCTGCTTTTTTAAGAACCGCCTCATGTAGATGTCCTCGATGGAGTGAAGTCTGGTGCCTGTGATGTCACAGGCCGAGGTAACCACCCTCTGGCATTTATTCCTGTCTTGAGTGTTGGTGCCTTCATACCAGACAGCGATGCAACCATTCAGAATGTTCTCCATTGTACACCTGTAGAAGTTTATGAGAGTCTTCAGTAACATACCGAATCTCCTCAGATACCTCACAAAATATGGCTGGTGGTGAGCCTTCTTTGTTATTGCATTAACAAGGAGGCTCCAGGACAGATCCTCAGAGATGTTGATACCCAGGAATTTGAAGTTCTTGACCTTCTCCACTACTGAGCCCTCGATGAGGACTGGGTCGTGTTCTCTTGACTTCCTCCTGAAGCCCAAAATCATCTCCTTGGCTTTGCTAATGTTGAGCACAAGGTTGTTGTCATTACACCATTCAACGAGCTGATCTATCTCCCTCCTGTACGCTTCCTCATTGCCGTTTGTGATTCTGCTGACAACTGTGGTGTCATCAGCAAACTTGTGGATGACTTTGGGATTATGCCTGGCCACCTAGTCGTGGGTGATAATGAGTAGAGCAGTGGACTAAGCATTGCATCCTTGGGGTGCACCTGTGTTGATAATCAGTGAGGAGGAGACATTGTTTCCAATTTGTACTGACTGTGGTCTTCCGATCAGAAAGTCAAGGATCCAGTTGCAGAGGGGGGTACAGAGGCCCAGAGTTTGTAGCTTTTTGACCAGCACTGAGGGAATAATGGTGCTGAAGGCCGAGCTGTAGTTTGATCTGAAACTGCCTGAAATATAGGTTACCTGAAAATGGAGAATTCAATCCAGTGAGATCTGCACAGATTGCTGGCAATAATTCCTCAGTAGAAGCTGCATTATGGATTCCTGCATGGTTGAGCATGTTCCACTTGCCCTGCACTGCCAGATTCAGCATGGGAAATATCTCTCTGAGCTCACACCAGGTTAACTGGCAGAAATAGAGTGGCCCTATCAAATGAGTGGGAGAAATCTGTTGCCAGGAGAAAGGTAAGTAAAGTTGGATTCCTGGGATGTCATTAAAGAGAATGAGCTTAGAAGAATGAAAACTGATTGAACTGAAACATACACAATCCTGGAGCCGCTTTACAGAGTAGATGCTGAGTTGACATTTCCTCTGGCTGGGATGATTAGTGCTATGGATCACAGTCTCAAAGTAAGGGGTCAGAGCAACCTTTAACAGCAATGAGAAATATCTTCACGAGAGGGTAATAAATCTTTGAAATTTCTATCCTAATATATTCCAAGACAGAGATCAATAGGATTTTAGATTTTTATCTTTGAAGAAATCAAAGATGTGAAGTTTGAAAGTGGCGATGAGATAAAATATTAACCATGATCTTTCATGATTATACTGTATTTCTCAGATTTTATGCTCTTTTAACTTGATTTAATTTGTTTATTTTAATTGTTTAAAGAATGTGTGCATGTGTGTTTGCGACAAGAAAGTGATATGGCCAATTTTCAAATTCGAAATCCTGTGCACTAGGAAGGTAGCTGAACCCTGGCTGCTGAGTTCCTGGTGAAAGTAGTAAAAGTCACTGGAAGGTAGATTTGTCAGGCACAACAAAGTCAAGAAATGGGTAACAACCAGAAGAACAGATGGGCACAATAATGATCCTGGGAGAATTCCATGACAGGAATTTGGACATTGTGACCCTGCCTCAGAACCACTCGAGTTGCTGACCCCTGGAATGCTGAGATTCACGTCATTGTAAGAGAGGATAACAAGACATATCACCCAGCCACTCACAAGAAGGAAAGTCTTAAGAATGTGAGACCTATTTCCATAAAAATGCACATAAATATCTACAAATATCCTCTGCATTCAAACTGTCCACACTGCATCTCAGCAATCAACACCACACGAAGATACTTTAATATAAACAAATATGAGCCACATACAAGCAATACTGAGAGCACCTTGTATAGACAACACTTTCCTTATTCTAACATATCCTAATTTCAGAGTATCATCTTCCAAAGCGTGAGCTGTGATTATCCTAAATTTAGATCTTTTAAAATCAAACTCTGTGGCTGTTACCTTATATAGTTTTAATTCATTGATGGAACAGTTAAATATTTTGCATAGCTTTGCAACAGGATTTACATAACAGTGAATAACAAATCATTTACTGTATAAAGATACAAAGATATATAGAAATAAAAATACTTAGAGATACAAAAACTTAAAGAGATACAAAAATTCAATGAAAAATTTCTCGTGCTAATGCTTCCTTCAAGTCTTGTAGAATTAAAGCAAGCCGTTATCCTGGGCAGATATTATGACATATTACATCATAGTCACTTTGGTAACTCTACAAACAACAGTTCTTCTAAAGAGAAAGGCACAAAATTAACTAAGAATTAAAAACACAAAGTTTTTAACCTTTACACCTTGCACCTGATGATCAGGTTCTTCCCTGTTACTGAGAAGGAGCGCTGCATCCACAGTCCCAATTTCTGGTGGACTTTCTTATGGTTTACCAGAGCATCCAATACAAACTCAAACCGGGCGCAGATGCTGATCAGACTGTGGACCGATCATGTGTCTGAACAGAAGATGGCGACATCATCCATATACAGGGAACCCTTGACCTGAATGCCTCCACGGCCTGGCAATGACAGTCCTCATGCTCTCATCCTTCCTGATGGATTCAGCAAAGGGTTTTATGTAGGACACAAATAATACTGGAGAATGTGGGCAACCCTGGCTGACACCATATTGATGGGGAAGCTATTTGTTTCCCACCCATTGGATTTGGACTGTGCTATGGATATCCGTGTAGAGCAGTTTAATCTAATTTCAGGTTCCCTCCCCGAAGTCCATTTTGGAGAGCATGTCCATCATGTACATGGGCGATGTCAACTCGAAAGCCTTCTCTGATCCAAGCTGACATGGCAAGTGTTCACCTCCCGATCCTGCACATAGCTGATGGTATTTTCAAGCACTGTGAGGCCGTCAGAGATTTTCCTGCCTGGAATCATGCAGGTTGGTCTGGGTGAATCACCTGCCCCAGGATAGACTTGTCTTGAGTGGAGATGGCTTTGGACAGGATTTTGTAGTCAATGTTTAACATTGTTATAGGTCTCTAATTCCTCCACCCTCTTCTATTTGAGGATGAGGGTGATGACGCCCTTCCTTATGGAATCTGATATGCACCCTTCCTCGAGCATAATGCTGTACACTTTCAGCAGTTTCGGACACACCCAGTTCCACAGAGCTGTATACAACTCAGCTAGTAAGCTGTCACTTCAGGAAGTTCTACTCGACCTAAAGGAACAGATGGACTCTGTCAGCTCTCCCAAGGGTAATTGGCTCATTCAGACTCTCCCGCTTGCTATCGTCTAAGACCTCTGTGATGGAGGACAAGAAGTTTCAGGAGGCCATTCTTTCTGTAGCCTTAGTGTCGTAAAGTTCAGCATAAAAGGAACTGCCAATCCTCTGTATTCCCATCTGCAAGGATGTGACTGAGCCATTCTTAAGGCTATGGATCACAAAGCTCCCTCTGTGAATCTTTTGGAAGAAGAAATGTGAGCACAACTCATCCGCTCCACTATGCGAACTCTGGATTGGAAGATAATCTTGGAAAACTGAGGTGATCTTCACCTCTTGGAGTTCCTCCCTCACATCCACCCCTCTCAACTCCAGAAGGAGGAGTTGGTACAGGTCAGTTTGGAGTTGGCTCAGTTCCCTCCACCTCATTCTTGGGCTCTGAACATCTTTGAGGATAAGAACATTTTGATGTTCTCCTTGGTCATTATCCACTGTGGAGTCAAAGAAGGGTTTCTCCAATTTGCATACCCCTAAATTAGTTCCGTTCTATTCTCTGGGGTCAACAACTTCACGTTCAGCTTCCACATTCACCTGCCTGGCTTCTGGTCCTCCTGTATGTGAGCCAGTAGTCAGAGAAGAACACTAGCATGACATCGTGATTCTAACTGTGACGGCCATCGACACAGAGACAAAGTCTATCCAAGCTGGGATGAGCTGTCCAAACTCGACCAGGTGGGCTGCGACTGTGCTCCGCCTACAGGTTGCTGAAGGTGCCGCACAGCTGTGTGTCCTTTACCACATCCATCAGGAGTCTGGAGAGCTGTCCAGTCTCCTGTCGGCATCGCCGGATTTTCCAGCCATATTGAAGATGTAGTTGAATTTCCCCAGCTGCAATGACTAGCCTGGACATTGCCAGCAATGGTGGGAGTGTCTGGAAAACGGCCAGCCTTGCATGGGCAAGGCGTACAAATTGGTCACCTGGGGCTGATTGTTGTGGTACTTTAGGATCACCACAAGGAGATGCCTTCATCCCACCCCCCCCCCTCAACACTATCTATCTCCTTAAGCTTGGTGATTACAAAGTTGCCTCCTTGCAGCAAGAAACCTAGACTGGATGCATGACAATTCTTCCCCTTGACCATACAGCCAAGCCATGAGGCCACCATTGCAATCACCTCCAATAGTTCCTAAGGGGTGGCAGCCCACAATCAATCCTGCATGAAAGTTCCATCTGCCTTGAATTTGTAGTGCATTTGACATTGCACAAGTTGAGGGTGGCTATTTTATTCTCCATTGTTGTTTATTGGATTATCCAGTTTGCAATCCTTACAATCCAGTGTCAATCAGCCTGAACTCTCATGCCTACTGCTTTGGTGAACTGCAGCACTGATTTCAGACTCAGGAACAGGGGGTAATCTTCCTCTGGGAGTGGGATCTCCTCAGGTGAACCAGATGGTGTCATTGGGAAAAGGTCTGCTATTTTCATGTTTCTTTGTCTCCTGGCTGGCTTGTATTCTCCTTCTCCAAGAGCTGGGGTTGGGAGGGGTGGGGGTGCAGCCATCTCTACTGTTCCTGGTCACCTGGAGCTGGGGATCCTTGGATGCTGTACATTCCGCAGTCAGGTTTACTTGTAACCCATTGTCTTCATTCCTTTCCCCTCCATTCTGGCACTCCCTCTGCCTTCGTCTAGTGCTTGTGCTGGCTTCTTCCTCAGACAATGTGAAGTTGCAGGTTTCTGTTTGTGTCTTGACCCTTTTCCCACTGCTTGCATTGTTGGTTACCACTTTCATCTGTGGGATTTTTTGAGTTTTCTTTATTTTCTTCATCATCAGCCATTTTCCCACTGCAGCTCCCTCCTCCATTTGAGTCACCTTACTCCCCCAGGTCCTGGTCATTTCTAGTGTGTCTGTTGCACTTAAGGTTAAGAAGGTGTTGACCTTGCTGGGAGGGCTGATGTTGAGAGTTTCCCCTCTTCTTGGCTGTGCGTGGGGCGCTACCAATTTTGGGTGTGCTCTGTAGAGGTGGTCTGCTTCCCACACAAGTTGCAGGACTTGCTCTCTGCACAGTCCTTGGGAGGGTGGCCATTTCAAACTTACCAAAACAGAGGACAGCATCAGAAACTCTCTCAGAGGGGGGCACTGCTGTCACACTTCCCCCTCACTGCGCATGCACCAGCCAGCACTTTGTGCGCCACTGTCACATTTCACCCTCATCGCGCACGCTGCGAGTCGAGAAGAAACATGGCGGTGCAAGCCGCATTTAATAGTTAAGTGCCTTTTCTGCCACTTAATTCTTCCTCAAAAATGGAGGGCAAATTAACATCTGGCTCAAGGTGGCTCCAGGCAGAGGACAGAGGGCTCAAAAGCCGGTCTATACTGCCTAAAACGGACATCTGGCCACCCTAGTTCTCAGTCTGGTGGCCTTTCTGCTTGCAGTTCTTGCAGATGATATGCTACATTGGGTTGCCACATTTCCACGTTGGTTGCAGTTCCTTTACACCCTGGGCTGTCCAGCATAGCCCAAGTACCTATGGTTCCCTCCAATGGCAAACACTGATAGGGTGTGGACGATGGTTCCTTTGGTCTCCTCTCTCAGCTTCACCTTCAATTAGCATTTGCTGGTCTAGATTTCAAACATGTCTTTGACCTTCAAGCAGATCCCTGTCCCCTCAACATAATGGCAGTGGAAGGCGAGCATGTCCATGACTGGCACTTGTGGGTTGAACTTACACACCGTTATCACTCATTACTTCTTCATGGAATGGTGAAGAATGGCTCTGCTTTGAATAGTGAGAAAAGAGCCATGTTCCTCTTCTGCAAGTCCCAGAACATTCTCAGCCATCATGGAGGCAGTAGATGTCCTTCATGTCAAATCGGTAGCATTGCATCAAGAGCTTCCAAAGAGGTCTATATGACCAGTGTTTCAGGGCTGAGCCCTTCTTCAGGCTATGAGCAAAAAGTAGGCAGGCACTGGAACAAAACGACTGGGGAAGGAGAGCAGAAAGAAGAGCAGAGACCAACAGGCAAAAGGCCACAATTGGAAGGAGGACAGAAGAGGAAGGTGAGAATTGATTGGGGAGAGAGGTGTCTCGGAGAGAGAAGAGGTAGAGGAAAGGAGACATACCTATAGGGGAAGGGGAGAGACTGGAGAGGACAAACAATTACGGTAAAAAGGCTACAGGGAGGAGTGATGTCTCCTACTTTCTAGCTCTGTCTCTCTCCCTTTCCCTTTCTCTCTTCTCTTCTTTCTTCTATATTTGCATTCACTGAGCCACCTCTCTCCCTCAATCCATTCTCACCTTTCCTCTCCTGTCCTATCTATGTCTAATTATGTCCTTCTTTCTGTTGGCCTGTGCTCCTCCTCCTGCCCCTTCTTCCCTTCTCTTGTCTTTTATTCAGGCATCTGCCTGCTTTTTGCTCATGCCTTAATCAACGGCTCAGGCTTGAAATGTTAGTTATGTATCTTTACCTCCTATGGACGCTGCGTGACCTATTGAGTTCCTCCAGAGTTTTTGTGTTATTACTACAGTCACACAGTCTGCAGATTTTAGTGTTTCACACTGTTGTGAGTGAGGAAACAGGTTTGGTAGGTCTCAAAGGCAAGGACTCTGGACACAGTTTTGATGGGGAAGGATTGTATTTACAGAAGGCAAGTGTGGGAGATTGTAAGAGTTGCAACACACACACACACACACACACACACACACACACACACACACACACACACACACACACACACACACACACACACACACACACACACACACACACACACACAGAGTTTACAGTAGCCATGGGAAAATAATAGCAGACAATAACGAATGTGGAGAAAATAGCGTGGGTACGAAATACACACACACACAAAATGCACTGGTACATACCATGATCAAGGAAAAAAATGTTACAATGCCCCACCACTTCTTGACTCAGTGTAGGCACAGCTCTATGCTACAAGGTACACTAATTAAATGCTCCCAACCCTTTTAACATTGCACATCTCACCAACAGTTTCTCCAGTGCCCTTCCACATTTCTAAGGTCTCAAGCTGGCAAAGAGAGAGAATAAAGAAAACATGGCACCTTTATAGTGCTGTAGGTTCCAGTCCAGGTCATTAGCAGGGTAAATGACTCAGTGCCAGGAAGGTTAATCCATTTACAACAGCCAATGGCCAAAGGTCAAGTACAGACAGACTGGAAAGTCCAGTCCAGGTAATTTACATGGCCCCAACATCAAGGTGTACACTAATGGGTGGGGCAGAACCAAACCTTGATTGGCAGCTGGTGTGTCTTCCTACTAGGAAGGGGGCAGGGCTGTCATGTGACAGCCACAACCCTTCCCAATACACAGACCTCTAATAATATAGTACTCACTACTGATGAAATACATCTTATTGGTGCTAAAGTCAAGTGCAGTACATAAAAGTGCTGGAGAAACTGATGAAGAGCTCAGGCCCAAAATATCAACCCCCTTTTACTTCCTATAGATGCTATGAGA
Source organism: Narcine bancroftii (assembly GCF_036971445.1). NCBI lineage: Eukaryota > Metazoa > Chordata > Chondrichthyes > Torpediniformes > Narcinidae > Narcine > Narcine bancroftii. The sequence goes on from NC_091474.1 coordinate 158,368,630, forward strand.
CCGGGTGAATTTCTCCCGCACTTTCATATACTGCTCGCTATTACCTTATTGAAATGGCGGAGAACATTGATTTTTTGCATTCAAGCTGAAGAGGATGAAATCTCCTGCACTGTCTGGGAATCACTAGCCAACAACCACACTAGCAGTCCAGTTTTCACTCTGAGACGATTACTTCACAACTCCTCAGACTCAACATCTGGCCTCAGCGTGAGAGGTTAGTAATAACAGGACCCAGTTTGAGCATTTATGCTCTGTACAAAAATCCTTTCTGGTCAGGAGCATTGTTCAAAGGAAGAGCTCAGTCTATCAGGCAGGAGGCATGGTTAAGGAATTACCACCATCCTGAATTGATGCCAGACTAACATGGTGTACATAACGGACCCATCACATCCCAGATGTAGCCGCTTCTTCCTCATATCACTGGAGAGAAGGCTTAAAATTACGAAAGCACACATCAACTTGTTTCTTCCCTACAGCCAACAGGCTCCTGAATGAACTGCATTACAGAGCAGTCATGATGCTCTTGCTTGGTGATAACTGATTTTGCTTTTTATTCCAGCCTATTCCCTGTAATTGTGCTTGTTACACGGCTGTATGAATCAAAGAAGAGGCCACCTTATGGTAATTTTTGACAAATAACCTGAAACTTCAAACTTTGCCAGCATATCCTTCCTTGTGATCCAATGTTTTTCGCAATTCTGAGTGGATCCCAGCAACATCTGCTATCTTCCCCCAGGTTAGTTCTTGTCCAGCTGTCTCCAATGCCACTTGTCTGGAATGGCTTGTAAAGTCTGAATACGTTTGGAGACCTGTTGAGACACTGCATCAAATGAATTTTTTTAAAATTTATGCTCCATGCTTTCCTGGGCCCCTCATGGAAATTATGCCCTGTGCTTGTGAAGTGCTCTCTGAGACCATCAATATGTTAAAGCAGAAAATTAGCAAGTCCTATGTTTCATTAGAGGGGGAAGAAGGTACATAAGTGCACGAACTAGAGAACATAATACAAGGAGAACTGGGAGATCTGTGGGTATACTGGCTTAAATCACTGAAAATAACATGACAGGTTGAGAAATGTTTTTAGAAATATACTGGATCATACAATTTCTGAATAATGCTGATATATATTAGACAGGAAAGTCATGATAAATCTTTAGAAAACACTTAGTTACAACTGGAATTTTGTGTCCAGCATTATACACCATAACTTAGGAAAGATGTGAGGATTTAGAAGGGGGTAGAAGGGATTTGTTCAATGATTCCAAAGTTGAGGAACTTTCGTTATACTGATAGCTTGGGGTTCCGCTTGGAATAGAAGTTGATACCCAGCTGCAATCCCCAGTTAAGCTCCTCAGTTGTCCCATCTAAGGCAGAGCCTACAGATCCTATTTTAACCCTTACCCGTTACCTCAGGGTTCATAGAGCTGGATCAAAATAGTTTACCTTCAATCCCAAAATGGCGAGAAGGGTACGAGCAAAAGAAATAATCATGCATAGCATATGGACTCTTCTTTTGATGTTTAGCTGATCATTTTATTTAATGTCAACTTGTGATAATTTTGAAAAAGCATAACGTTGTTGCTGGAAATATTAAATATAGGAAATGCCGGGACTCGTCGCTGTCCAATGTCCTCACATCAGATGAAAAGTGATTGTCCTGCAACATAAACCCCTCTCAAAGCAATTCACCAATGGGTGTGGCTTGATGTGTAAAAGGATTATTGAATTAAGTCAGTCTCAACCAAATGCAACTGCAATTATTTCCTTTGTGAACAAGAAAAATTCAGGTATAATTCACACATATTTTCAGAAATGGCTTACTTCATCAAAACTGACATCAGATCCACCGTCAAAAGTTGCGGAATGTGTAGTTTTGTATAATTATTGTTTATAATTAAGGCCTATTGCAAGTTGAACCCCAATCTGCACCTTTTCCATTTGGACTGGACTGATTTCATATAACTTTGTACCCAATTTCATACATGTCCTGAATCGATTGCCATTTAAATACCTGAACTTTAATTTAAATGTGTTGTGAAGGAGAGTCAGCAGGATAAGAAATCAACCTAAATTTCCCATTCAGAAAACATGAGTGTAAGTTTAGAGGATATGTCACAAATGACGGCGTACGCATACCAACCATTCTCCAGAGTACACTTCTATTGTGTAAACATACCCTTTACCTGTGTAAAATGTGTCAATTCACAGATTACATAAATGCCGATGCTTAACTTTTCATAGCCAAGGAAAGCGGTAATAAAGTAAATTTATGTTTGCTTATTATATAATTGATTTTATCCAGATGTTTATAAGACATAAAACATTTCAGAAGTAATTTTGCCTTTTCACCTTCAGTAGCTTTCTGATTATTAAACATTCCAATTTATTTCTTCACTGCAACACATTAGCATTAATAATAAGACTGTCAATGCTGCAACTATTGCAGCCAAAGCCTTTTAGTTAGGTTTTCAGTAGCATTTTTAAAAGTTGTGAAATGTTTGAAACTGGAGGACAACTTTAATCCCAAGTGAGTTTTAGAACACTGAAATTCACCCACTGGTCTGAGATAATTTAATCTCTGGGTTTTTTATAAATGATTTCAGATCACTTCTCCACAAAATATGGATTGGAAGACAATAACAGGGAGAGGTTTATGACAACTGCCAGTTTGCAGGTAATTGAGCAACGATAGAGGTATCTTGGGGAAGGGAGTGGGGAACAGCGGAGGCTACAACACCATGGCATTTTAATTCCAGTTACCATTTATGCACCCACAGAAACTGCCTGAACCCAATCCAGTGATGTTTTAAATGAAACAGCTAATAAAGTTCCTGGACATCTTCTCAGCAGAGACATTTAAACCCTGACATCCATCCCACTGAAGAATTTTATGACTTATTGTCTAAACAGGGCAACTTGAAAGAATTTTTTGCAGTGGTTTTGGTCAGACAGAGTTCCATAGTGGGCAAACTATGTTAAATATTTGAGCATTTAATTAGTCAGGAGAATGTTGGTTTAGACTACACTAATCACCAGCTGTTAATTGCTGTATGTTGCTAACAGATGGGCAATAGTAGTTTAAACAATTCTGTTGTGATCTTGGGACCATTATTGTAACAAATGACAGAATTGATATTTAAATTTGAACACTGAAGGCCTCAGTAAGTGCAATATTTCATCCTACTTTGGGTGTGCGAACATCAAGTTGGATGTCACCAAAGGATAATACCCATTATATTGCTTCAAGATATTGTGATTTTCTCCAATTAAAAAGCAGTGGGTGTCCACTTGTGCTTCGCAGACAGCAGACACTGCCTGACCTCACCACTGCCATCTGACTTGTGTGCTGGGAAACATCTCGGTGCTATCAAAGGCAGGCAAAACAGTGTGGGGGACAAAAGAGGAAGAGAGGAAAAAAGATGAGGTAATGGGAGAGGGCAGAATTGAGGATGGTATGAATTAAATGGGGCACATTAATGTGACCCCATTCTTTTGGGGTGGGTAGAAGGGAGCCCATGGTCCATCCAGCGCCTTTTAAATGTACATTTCTGTCATGATCTTTACAAGTGCTTCAGTTCTACCAAAGTTAGCCCCTTAAAGTCAGTGTTGGTAATGACGATAAATGATGTTGCAGCAGGGACTTTTTAATTCATGTATGTTTCTTGACTTTCAGTGTGATATATTCCTTTAACAGTCAGGTCATAAGTTGTAACTAACCTTCGGATCCAATTTCTATCAAAGCTAAAAATGCAAGAAAATTAAGCATATCGATGACATCAAACATTACATGTTAATTGTTGCTAAATATTTATATTTTTGGTATTGCAGTTTGTTTACATTTCTCTCTTTTGTACACGTATCTATTTTTCTTGAGTGCAGTTTACTGTTACCGATAAACAGAAATTCTGCCTGATCCGCAGAGAAAGGGTTGCATGTGATATCATGTATGCACTCTGACAATAAATTTGACCTTTGATCTCTCCTTCCTCTTCATTCAGTCACACAGGCAGACTTGTAATTCTTATGGCATGAGGAATATCCTCGCTGAGCTGGGGACTGGCAGAGACAATGACCTTAAACTGGAAACTTGATTTTATTTAAGTTGTGCCGTTTGAGCATAAACAAGGATCAGATATAATGGAAACTTAAGAATGTACTCCATTAAGGAGATGGTACTTGAAAGGTGTTAAAATAGAACTCAATTTCAAACTTTTGTTTTTCACAAATTGGAATAGCCTAAATTATTTCCAGAAGAATTTCTGTTAGATTCAAACAATGCAGCTTTGCAATTTATCCAATACTAATAATAATTTGAATCCAAGTTAAACCATTAAATCATAATTCTGCCCAATGCATGTACAAGCCAAAGATAATACAGGAGATTTAAATTTTACATGTTTAATAATACAAAATTTACCATGGTCTGTAATAAAATAATATCCATTAACAGTTAAAAAGAGAGCAAGCTATTTTTGTTATGGCTGCATGTAGACTCTATACTAAACATTAATTTAATATTAAAATATTGTAATTTTTATTGCATTCATTCTGATATGTTTAATATCAAAGCATGAAATCCTGTAAGAAGGATTAAGTGGGCAGTACAAACATCTTAAGTGGAATAATAGCATGGGACATGTCATGCTTTCTGAGTTCAGCCTGCACTGAGCAGCACTGTAGGAAAATATCCTACAGAAGTTAAACAATAACTGTAAAATAACCTGTGATTATAAATTGGCTCTAACTCTATAAATTACGGGTTACTTTACAATGGGTGCAAGGTATAACTGTTCAGGATGGTAGAAAACACAAGGTGGGGCTACAGGACTAATCTCAGTGAAAAATAAGAAATTTGTTTAGGTCCAAGACCAAAAACACTGCGTGGAGAGATGAAAAGAAAAGTGAATCACCATGGTTTCGAAATCTATTTACATCCTTTATAGGAAACTCTGCTTTTTATTTGAATCAATGTAAAATGGCAGTTTGATACCTGTGAGGAATCACCATAAAATGGAGTTGACATTCAGTTTAGGGCAACGATAGACAGTCCTCAGGGGAAGCACATCAAAAAAGCATGTGCTGGATACTGGGCCTTTAATATCTGACTGATATGGTGATCTCATTTCAATTAAATTCACTTTGCTACATCCTGTTGGTTGGGATATTGCCAGAATCATCACCACCTTGCCCTGCATTGCAATCTCAAGAGACAAGAAGGCAGGATCGTGCCAACAAAAGCTTTCATGCTTCATATCTTCCCAGTATAAATCAGCATACCTCCTCTGTTGCATACATTGTCAGTATGAGTGAACTGGGCTATAATCCAAATCCCAGGCAGTACTGGCAAACTATAACCTTCTTCGATAGTAGGTGCCATGAACAACATCTCAGCGTAATGCTGCTCGGTGCATTCTATGCAATTCTGTCACTTTGGTGAAATTACTCCAGGGCCTGACTCTACAACAGACATGGTGCTTGGTTATCCCAGCAACTGTCCAGTATCCTGAAAGCAGGCAAGGGCTTGTGAGCCGTTAGTGTTCATTCGTGTGGTTAAATTTGGTATTTATCAAGGGTGAGGCCAAAAATAATACCATGTAGGTGCAGAATTCAGGAGACTAAGTTTTGAGTTTGTGAGGAAAGCTCCAGGGATGATTTAAATGGGAAGTAACAGAAGAAAGTAGACAACAGAATAAAAGTGAAGCATTTACAAAAAAAGTTTAAGAGATGTGGGGAATCAATGTTTCCCGTTGAGAAACATCAAGATAGGGTTCAAAATGACTTAATAAAATGATCAAAGTAAACTTAAATCCCAAATATACATCTTTACTATCACTCCAGGGTGGTTAAAAATCTTTAAGTTATAGTTAAAATAAGCCTTGAAGAATCTCTTCAGATTGTCCCAAAGCCAAAACAATGCAGTAAATCATACGGAAAGAAAAAAACTTCCCACGTGCAGTTTTGGGTTTGAACATTAAATTAGACTTAACAACCTGTGTTGAAGATAACAGATTTCATCAGGGCACTAGATGAAGCCACACAACAGTTGGCCTCAGCAACCTTGGTGTTGGGAAGAGAAGCATAAGCCAGATTACCCAATTTCTAACCACTGGTCAGTGGCTCCTGCTAGAAATGGTAACACTAATCTATAATGCAATGATGTAATGAGAGTTCATTGTCGTATACACAAAGACAATATACAGATACACCAAAATTCTTACTTGCTGCAGCCAAACAGGTTTGTAAAGTACACCAATTATAACAAAAAACATTTAAAAAAATCATAACATGCCAAGATGGGAAAAGGGATAATAAATATAGAAGGATAGGAAATGTTTAGAACTCCAGTGAAGTGGTCCAGGAGTAGTTTATGGACAGGTTGGTAAGTTGAGGTTCAAGCGGCTGGTAGAAGGTGGATTTAAAAAAAAACTATTCTTGAACCTCAAGGTGGTGGACTTTGGTACATTTTACCTGAAGGAAGCGGTGAGAAGTGGTTGTGACCAGGGTGATGGGGGTCCTTTATAATATTGACTGTTTTCTTGAGGAAGTTTTTCACAAGGAGATCTTCACTGGATGGGAGGGCGGTTCCTGTGATGGACTTGTCAAGGTTTGTCACTTTCTGCAGCCTTCTGTGATCCTGGGCTCTTGAGTTTCCAAACCAGGCTCTGATGCATCCAGTCATAGCCCTGTCCGCTCCCCTCAACCAGGCGGGCAGGCTGGTTGCATTTTATCTTGGACATTTCAAGGCCACAAGCTCCGAATCCATCTGTGGAAAAGGAGGGTCAAGCCATTGTAGAAGTCGTGAGGACTGGAGACACTACCTGGCTGGTAGGAAATTTACTCTCCTCACTGACCAGCGCTCAGACGCATTCATGTTTAATAATGTCAAGAGGGGCCAAATCAAAAATGACAAGATTACTAAGTGTAGGATCAAACTCTCCACCTACAATTATGACATTGCCTATCGGCCAGGAGCTCTTAGTGACCCTCCAGAGGAAGCTGTACCTCTGCAAACACTCAGCCAATTGCGGTCTATGCAAAATGAGCTCTGCTATCCAGGGGTTACCTGCATGGCTCATTTTTTCAAGGCAGGCAATCTGCCGTACTCCATGGAAGATGTCAGGGAAATGACCAGGTCCTGCTGGGTCTGTGCGGAGTGCAAGCTGCACTTCTACCGCCCCGCAAAGGTGCACCTGATCAAGTCATCCAAGCCCCTCGAATGGCTCAGTATCAATTTTAAGGGTCCTCTCCCCTTCACAAACAGGAATACCTTCTTCCTCTCTATCATTGACGAGTACTCCCGCTTCCCGTTCACCATTCCATGTCGACTTCATCAGTCATAAAAGCCCTAGATTCCATTTTCACCCTGTTCGGGTATCCCAGCTATATTCATAGTGACCAAGGCTCATCCTTTATGAGTGATGAGCTACATCAGTACCTGCTAGTGAGGGACATTGCATCCAGCAGGACTACTTGCTACAACCACTGGGGAATGAGCAAGTTGAAAAGGAGAATGCCATGGTCTGGAAGACTGTCAAACTGGCTTTGAAGTCAAAAGGCCTTCCAGACTCACGTTGGCAGAAAGTTCTCCCTAAGGTGCTCCATTCCATCCGGTTGCTACTATGGACAGCAACCAACACTACTCCTCACAAGCTCCTATTCAATTTTGAAAGAAGGTTGGCATCGGAAACTACACTCCCAACCTGGTTCACCACTCCTGGTCCAGTCCTTCTCAGGAAGCACGTGAGAAGCAAGACTGACCCCCTGGTGAAAAGGGTGACACTGCTCCACGCCAATCCCATTACACCTATGTGGAGTACCCGGATGGCAGAGAGGACACCATGTCCATCAGGGACCTGGCATCCACCTGAATAGAGGATCCATTGCCTCAGGTGCGCTGCAAGCCACGGAGCTCATTCTCACCACCCCCAGTCAGGGCCTCAGGGGATCCAGTTCAGGAGGAAAGTGCATCCCCCCCACCATTGAGCCAGAGACCCAGCCCACCTCTACTCCCTCACAAAGAGGCGAGGAGACCCAAGGAATCCAAGACTCCCTGGTGCTAAGGCACTCCACCAGAATCTACAGACCCCCGGATCGCTTAAATCTGTAAATTTGTAAATAACTGTATAATTTTTTACTTTTTTTCTGAATCTTTATTCACAGACCCTAAATTCTGCAGAAAGGGGTGAATGCAGTGAACTGGGATTCACTGGTATGGTGTTGTGCTTATGGCTGGCCATAACTCTGACTCCTAATAGCACCTCCCAAACGAATGATCTCCACTATCAAGAAGAACAAGGGCAACATGCACATGGGAACATTATCTGCTGAAGGCTTCTTTCCACGTTGCACACCATTCAACTTGAAAATATTTCACTGTATCTCCCTACTTTGGAGTACCAGAGGAGTACATTCATGAGAAGGATGGCAGTAGTTAAAGAAGGCAGCTCACCACCACCTTCTGAAAACCAGCAATTGTAATATATGTTGACATTGCCAATGTTGTAAAATAATACTGTAATGCCAAGTCTTGTGCATCAGATGGCTGTCCTATTTGAACATTGCCAAGTGATGTTGGGATATGGCAATGTATGATGTCCTTTCAGGATTTATGGGTTATTGAAGTGCCTGAGCATTATATAGGATATACTTTTTCAATATTTTGTTTAAGATGTTACATCCATATTATTTTAAATAAGAAAAATTTGATTACATTTTGAATTTACAGTGATCCACCCCACTTTTCCATCCCACTAAAAAAAATTAAAATAGATATAACATATGAAAAAATATATAGGACATGTTTGATGTTTCACCATGTATTAGAGTCCAGTCAGATGTTTTATGGGATTACAATAGATCAGGACACGGCCAAGTTTTTTTAATAGATATTTAATGTATCAGAACCATGCCACATGTACATGAGGTTTCCTAACCTATCAGAATGCTACCAGCTGTGGAGAGTTTTGTGGAGGGGGCGTGGGGGAAGTGCTCACAATGTATCAGGATTCTGCCTGGTGCTGAGGAGATTTAATAGTGTGTTCAAATTTTGCCAGGAGCTTGTCATATTTTTAAATCTGTTATCATTTTGTATGGAGTTTCAAAGTACATCTGAGCCCTGCCAAATATGTATGAGATTTCACATTGTGTGCATCTGGCATGAAATTTTGCCATGTGTCAGAATTCTGTCGAATTGGTGTGCACTATTCCCCTCCATCAGACCCTATCAGTTATGGATATTTGTGGTGCAAAGTGGATATAGCATTTCAACCTTTATCAAGGTACAGTAGAAGTCCAAAAATCTGAATGCTAGAAATCCAGACCTGTCGAGAATCTGAACTCTCAAGCTTTTTAAATTTAGTAGACATTGTGTGCTTGTGAGTATGTGCAAATGCTGGAGATGAACAGCGACCACGTTGAATACAGGCAGTCACAAAGAAATTCATTTGTATACTGTATTTTTCTTTGACGATGTTCATTTTTAAACAATTTCAAGCTTTACATGTCTCTTTTTTTGTGGGAAAAAATTATGTTTATATTTTTGTCAAGTGATGACTATTTTTCTTTAAAACTGCTCGTTTTAATAAATTAAGAATGTTGTATTTGCTGATGAATAATATCAAAATGTACCTGTCCATCACTTTTTTATTCCCCTTGAATTTGAATTTAAAAGTACGCCTGAGAATCTGGAAAATCTGGACTGACCCAATCCCCAAGCAATCCAGATGTTAGGTCTTCTACTGTATACGACTACACCCAGTTGTATTTGGGATTTCACAATCTATCACAAACTTGCCAAGTATCTATGGTTTCAGAGAATCAGGATTCTTTCCAGTGATATGTGAGTATAACATTGTGACAGAATGGTGCTAGGGTTATTTGGAGTTCCTTGATCCAGCCATGTGTGTACTTGTTTTCAAAGTGAGCCAGGATTGTGTGGGGGGTTTCAGAGTTGGAGGATCCTGCTATGTTTGTATGACAATGTAGCCGACTGCTACAAAGAAACACACACACTTGCAGTGTGGGAGGTTAAGCTCTGAGATTTATTGAGGCTGGAAAGGCTCCTTTTATACAGTTGGCGTTCCCGCCATTTGATTGGCTGACATCAGCCGCATGAATAACAACAGCAGGTGGGAACAATTTTGCATGTGATTACCCTTCTTCCCCCACCTCTTATTGATGAGTTAGCTGGGCAGCTTGGCCAGTGTCATTTTAGGCCTCCACCTTTCAACCACGCCGCTTCACTGTGTTAAGGGACGTTACAATACAGTGTGTTAAGTTGCTGTTTACGACCGTGCGTGTCGTGTGATGTGTCGGATCGATCTCCGCATTGGCGGGCTGCCATGATGGTTTCCTTGGCTACCAGCCTTCTGCCAAGTGTGGCTGAGAATTTACAAGGGTTTGAGGATCATAACAAGACTGTGAAAGCTGCACGGTAGATCATGCAAATGGTTGGAGTCTGTAATGACATTATCACGGGTCCTGTCGAGTGGGCAGAGTTTGGGTGGTGATGGATTCACAGTGAATCAGCATCCTGTCAAGTACTGTCATGGATTTCAAAGTCTATTAGCATGCTGTCAGGTGTGTATGGGGCTTCACAGTGTTTGAGGATCCTGTCAAGTGTGCATGGGATTTTGCAGGATATCAGAACCTTCCCAAGCGTATATAGCATTTCATAGTTGATCAGTATTCGGCAACGTGTAAAATAAAATTTAAAAATATACAAGAGTAGAAGCAGGAAAAAAACTGTGGGACCTTCTTATCTTCTATGCCTGTTAGTAAAATCTTCGCTGATTTTTTTATTCAGCATCATTTTCATGAACTTATCCATTATCATTTGATTCTCACCAACTAAAAAGCTACCAATTTGAGTAGAGAATAAAATTGTATTACCCGCACAATCTCTTTTTTTTTTGAGTCTGTGACTCTGGTTCTAGACACTCTGCAAGTTGAGTCACCATTGCTTTACCTACCCTGCCAGATCCAATCTGAATTTTGTATAGTTCAATGAGATCACCTCACATTCCTCTGCACTCAACAGAATATTGATCGAAGTTCCTTAATCTCTTCAACTGGGTAATCCTGCACCTCCCTACCCCCCCACCCCCACCCTCCACAATCTCACATTCCCACTCCCCAAAGAGTGTCCTGCACTCTAATCCTCAGAATCAATATGGTCAATCTTTTTTTACACTTTCACCTCCCAAGGAAGACCAGATCTGTGTAAAATATTCCTCGTGCAATTTCACCAGTGTATGATGTCCTTTCACTGAGATATTTTGTCTTGAATACAAATCCACTTGAAATAAAGACCAATTTATCATTCCTAATTACCAGTTTCACCCATATATTAACTTGCAATGATTCTTGTGCGTGGACACTCAGGAACCATTGGATACCAATATCTTTCCATTTTTCACCATTTGAAAATACACTATTTCTGGACATTTTCAATCAAATTGCAAGACCTTGCCTTTTTCCACATTATATTCAACCTACTACATCTTCACCCATTCAATTAACCTGTCAACATCCACCTGATGTTTTTCTGTACCCTCATGATTAACGTAGCCATCTAACTTATCATAAACAAATTGGAGTATATGAAACATCCCTTCATCTAATTACTGATATAGATTGTGAGTAGCTCGGTTTCTCAGACCCATTGCTGATCCCTGCTGTACCTCAGTAGATGTAGCCCTCCACCATTTAATGTCCACTCTAAACTAATGTTTGTAGTAGGAGGGTGAGTGGAGAATCAAGGAGATATTGATAGGCCATTGTGTAAGATAGTTACAGGAAAATAAGTGGAGTAATAAGATAGATGAGTGTGATGAGATTGGCACAGATGGCCTAAATGTTGCCCTGTCCCCTTACACTCCTGCAAGTACAGAGGTTTCCCCCTGCAGTAGGCCGGTGGAGTACCACCACAATGGCCTAAATGCCCTCTTCTCTATCATAAGGAAATATAAGAGGGAAACAAACAGCTTCAGATGTTGTATCATTAAGCCTTCTCTCTTATAGAACATTACAGCACAGAAATGCCTTTCAGTCCACAATGTTGTGCAAACTTATGTAAACCGACTGCACAACAACCTTACCTAACTCACATTCAAAAGTCTTTATTTTTCTTGCATCCATGTGTCTTTTCCAGGTCCCTATTGTAGCAGCCTTCACCACCACCCCCAGAAATTCATTCCAGGCACCCAGCTCTCTCCATGTAAAAAAAAATACCTCTGACTTCCCACCACTCACTTAAAACTGATGTTCTCTAGTATTTGCTATGGTTGCCCCGGGATAAAGGTGATGGTGATCCATCTGATTTAAGCCCCTCATAATCTTACATATCTCTATTAAGTCACATCTAATCATTTGTTGTTATGGAAGGCAATCACATGTGATTGGAATATTAGAAAGAAAGTGAGAGCAGAAGTGGGAAGAAATAAGGGGCCAGTGAGATAATACAATACATGGCTTGGATTGAGGACTGCTTAATTGACCAAAATACAGCTTTGGCGAGTAATTGCAGACTGCAGCCACCATGTGCTGACGGTGGAGGGAATTATTATTTTACTTGGGAGATGGGGTGCCAGACAGGCAAGGTGCTTTGTCCTAGATGGTGTTGAGCAGTTGAGAGTTGTTGCAGCTTGTCCAGGTAAGTGAAGAGTGTTCCATCACACTCCTGTCTTGTATCTGGTAGAGGACGACAAAGTTTTGGTTTGCCAGGAAGTGAATTGCTCACTGAAGAACACTCAGCTTTTGCTTGGCTTGTACGTATAATATGGCAAGTTCATTTGAGTTTCTGGTTAATGGTGACCCCAACAATGTTGATAATGAGAGACCAATTGAATAAGAATAGGTGGTCAACTCTTTCTTGTAGGAAATGGTCTTGACAAATACTCTGGGAAACAGCAATCACTCCCATCCCTCAACAGACATGCCTAACAGGATTCTGTTACATTCTGAAGCCTATTAATGATTGGCAGAATCCTCATACATGGTAAAATACAATGCCTTCCTGGAATGATCATGTTAATCTGTGAAACTCCATGTATATCTGGTATTATCCTGATACATCCTTCATTTTCCTCAGACTCTAATAAGAGCTGATAATATTCACAAACACTGCAATCCCATTGACAGAGTTCAGATACAGGGTGAACCAACACAAACAATTGGTAGTGTTCTGTTATCCTTTAAGACCTCCTACATACTTGGCAGGATCCTAATAACTGCAGTTACATGATTCCATGTGGAGATGGAGAGGGAGATAGAGAGGTGGGTAGAAGAAGGATGAACTCGGGGAGAGAGAAGGCAATGTGGGAGATGCAAGATGGGAATGGATAGAGAAGAGGATGAGGTTAAAAAGGGAGGGGAAGTGATAGGAGAAGCAGAAGGAACGGGCATTTAGGGTAAGTATTTTGGGGGGAAGAAGGAATTAGGTGAAAGCTGGACACTGAGTTTGAGAGATGGCCAAGTGCACATATGTGCCAACTAGAGAGAGAGGGGGAGAGAGAGAGAGAGAGAGAGAGAGAGAGAGAGAGAGAGAGAGAGAGAGAGAGAGAGAGAAAGAGAAAGAGAGAGAGAGAGAGAGAGAGAGTGTGTGTGTGTATGTGTGGATAGAGTTCATCTGCGTGTGGTTAGTGTCAGAATGAGGCTATGAGTCTTTGCAGGAGACCCTGATCTCTAATTGACCAGGACTTCCTTGCAATTGGGCCAAGACTTTGTTTTATCAAAACCATGTTGCAGCTGGTATGCAAGACCGACGTCACATAAAATGAAATTATATACAGGCATATTACACTCTTCACTAAGCAAGTCATCCTGAGCCTGAAGGATGGCTAAAGAGAAGTATAATCTAAAGGCAGAGAGGGTAGGCCATAGTGATGAGCTATAGACAGGTCAGAACAATGGGGTTGAAGAACAGGATATCAGGGCCAGGAATAATAAGATCCATGTGAGTGTCCTGCAGCTGGAAAAACTGAGGATGCATCAGCTGAACGTACTGTTTATTCAGCATTATGACTCAAATTCAAATGGAAATGAGATTTTAGAACAAATATTTCCTGATTTCTCTTCCCATTAGGGCCTCTCAAAAATGATTTTGGGAAAACTTCTTGTGGTTTTTAGTGAAAGCAGATTGAATAATTGGCAGTCTTGAATGAGTCAGCATTAAGCTGACAGTCTTAGTGACAGGTTAGGATTGGACAGCGAAGCATTTGCTAAATCTGATCCAATACTTTGAGAGAAACAAATGCAACTTGTCAAATTAAGCAGCTTAAAGCCGATGAACAGCAATAGAATCATGAAGGGACAAATGAAAGGTCAAAACAAAATGATAAAATCCACAGGTTACAGATGGAATCATAGGTAATTTTTATGTCAGTAATTCCACTGGTTCTAAACATTCATTACAATGAAAGGTACAATAATGGCTTTGTTTGGCCATTCTGTTCCTGTTTGTTGTAATGACTTCCTCTACAGAAAGTATACTTTAGGGTTGTAGCAAAGCCCAGAAGGAACCTACATGTTCTTTGCTTTGCTGGGTTAATGTAGGACGTGATATCCATATTAGATGTGATATCTTTCAGAATGCCACCTGGACATAAAAGGCACAGGAGTAGCAGAAGTTCAATTCATTGTAAAGTCCATTGGATCTAGATTCATCTTTTCTTATAACATAATTCCTGGTGCCTACTCTCCCTGACAGATAGAATTCACAGCTTCCTTTTTTTTAATTTAGACATATGGCACAGTAACAGGCCTTTCCAGTCCATGAGCCCATGCTGCCTAGATACCCCAATTAACGGACAACCCCTGCACATTTTGAAGGGTGAGAAGAAACCAAAGCACTTGCAGGAAACCCGTGCAGACGTGAAGAGAATGTCCAAACTCCTTACATACGATTTGAACCCAGGTCGCTTACACTTTAATAGCTTTGCACTAACCACGACACCAGCTGTGCCAACCATCATCTTAGACATTTAATTAAATGGTTCTGAACCTAAAATAAAATGATGGGTATAGGAACGTCTTTTGTTAATGATTCACCATCGCAATGAATTTTTTTATGCTCATAGTCTTATTAAAAAGTTCTGATAGTTGTAATTTTTAAAAAAAGTATTGTATGATGAACCTTCTTGATTCTTGGTGTTAAGAGTAGAGAATTCTAAGATACTACAAAGCATTATTGCATAATAATATTTTACCCTGGTTACTATACAATATATCTTACACCAAGGAATGGTTCATTGGGATTGATGAATGAAAAAGGGATGAAATTAAATTCTATATCCTGGAGCTTGGAAGTTTGGTTAAAATTAGGTTCTCAAGGATTATAAAATATGTGCAAATATCAACTTTGACTATGAGTGTTCTTTTAATGTAAATGTTAATGATGGAACATGGTAAAAGGCACTTCGGGTCTATGAAATCCATGCAGCCCAATTACAGCTAATTAACCTACAAACTCTGTAATTTTTTGGATGGTGGGAGGAAACTGGAGCATGCGGAGAAATCTCATGCAGGTCAGGGGAAGAATTAACAAACTCCTTACAGTCAGAGCAGATTCAAACATAATGTAAATAAAGGTAGGGAGGCCCATCAAGGAAAATGAAGGAGCCTACTCACTGTGAATGAAAGCAATCATTACACTATCTTGATCACTCTGCTTCATTTATAATTGTGATGTTTTGATCGTACAAAAATATTATTTCTTAAACAGAATTGGTTTTGTTTCATGGTATGTTGTATGAGACCCTTTTTTTAATGTGCATGAATATGCACATCATTCACCAACAGTTCCTGGTTCATCGTTTCCCTGGATTCATCTCTCAACATTCTAAAGCATTATCAAGTAGCCCATCGAGCCCAGTTAATGTGGTTCCACAATTAACCCTTGTTTGTAATCTAGCTGACAACTAATTGGGGAACTTCAAAAGCGATTTGAATTTTGACAGCCAACTTACAGCTTCAGTGCAGAAGCTGTTCAATCAGTCAAGCACACAGATGTTCCCTTTCTTTGCACTGTAACCACTGTGGTTCACCACAAGAATGAACAATATTGAATACTTTATCAGAGCTTATAGTCAGGAGTTACCAATGAAACTAACTGAAACAAAATATGGCTTGGCAGAAATGTCTTGGTTTAATTTACTGGTCAACCATATGAGTGTTAACTTAATGTACATTGACCAAAAGCTGCATATGATCATTAATCTTGGACAAAAAGCAATCATATCAAATTTTTAGATGACCTCATTCAAATTTTTACTGTTGATGTTTCTTCCTTGGTAAAAAGTATTCTTTTTAATTTAAAGAAATTTTTTTTCTTCAATGCTGCTGAACTTTTATCGTGTTTCATTTAATTATAGAGCTATCTGTGTTGATTTTCTCTTTCTAAATGCAAACAGAACAGATTACTTTTTTTGGGCAATGGTAACGATGAATAACTGATCACAGAATATATAATCCCTTTCTCCTTTCGTACTTTGCTCTGTCATTAATGCATAGGCATAAAAACCAGCACCTGATTTTCAGATTTCAGGTTTATTGTCAGAGTACATACATGACATTCCTTTTTCCTGTGGGTGCGGCAGAATTACCACTAATTGGTAGTTCAAAAAATAAACTGCACACAGCATGAAGATGTAAACAATCAAAAGAACTGTGAACAGATAACAGATGTATACAAAATGATCGTGTAATACCGGGAGAGCAAAGAAAATCAATAAAGTGCACAAGAAAGAGTCCTTAAATTAGTCCCTGATTAAGTTTGTTGCCTAATCATAGAGGGGCAGCAGCTAATTCTGAACCTGGTGGCAGCAGTGAGAACAGGGCATGTGCTGAGTGGTGTGGGTCTTTGATGATTGCTGCTGTTCTCCTGTAATGTCCTGGGCTGTGTCCACTACCTTTTGGAGCGGCTTACCTGGGAGATATTTTGAGAATATTTGAGTTTTCCAGAGAAAAAAAATGATTCAGAAACACATTCAGCATCTTAGCTAGATAATTTTCCACTTTATCTTTCATAAGTTCAACCTCTTAAATTTGTTTACAGTTAATTCCTATCTGTTCATATCAAGATAAACAATCTGCTGAATCTTTTTTTTTTCAATTTTCAGTAAAGGCCCTTCTTGTCCATAAGCCCGTGCCTCCAAAATATACCATTTAACCTACAAACCCATCTTTGAGGCATACTGAGGAAAGAGAAGGGGATAAGGTCCTTAACTCCCATCACTGGTCTTGTTCATGGTCGAATTATGTGGTTTCAGGTTACTATCAAAAAATATAGAATTTTGGAAGTATCATTCTGTCACGTGAAGAAGGACTGCACTTGTGCCTCAAGTGGTATACAAGCATTGCCACTTTTTGAACACGAACTCCAGGAAAGGAAAATCCTGATGATTGGACCTATGTATCCATTCAAGATTAGTGCAGATGTGAAGGTGGTTACAGACAAGTCAGGCTAGCTAGTAGAATTGAGAATGGATCAGTTCTTGGCAATGTATCTTGATTTTTT
The DNA here is from genome assembly GCF_036971445.1 of Narcine bancroftii. Classification (NCBI taxonomy): domain Eukaryota; kingdom Metazoa; phylum Chordata; class Chondrichthyes; order Torpediniformes; family Narcinidae; genus Narcine; species Narcine bancroftii. The sequence continues at coordinate 158,386,145 of NC_091474.1, forward strand.
TTCCCAATTTCTGGATAATCTGCACCAATGTACCAGCAGGAATGCACAAATATCCTACTTCATTTGATAATCCAGTCATATCCTCTCTCATTTGAACATCAACTAGTTCTACTTGGAAACAACTTCTACTCTACATTTGAATCACAGGATAACATGATAATTGGGGAAGCAAGTTGGGCTGAAAGCCATGTTTCTGAAAATGTGCATTGCTGGCTCTAGAATGAAGGTGCTAACTCGAGCTGAGATAATCATATGAGGAGCATCACTTTGCATAGCAGTTCTAATCTACTAGATACAATTACCTAGGCGAGCCAGAAATAAAAATGATACTTAGGTAACAGTGCAGCTCATACATGGTACTCAGGGAGAAAAATTCAGCTTTAATTACCATGGTTATTTTTGCACATCCGTCCATTGTCATTCCCATTGAGTTAAGTGCAACTCAATGAATGCAGAGTGAAGTGCTACCACCTGATAATACTCACTCAAGTATTTAACACTGGTAACCAAAAATAATTTCTCCCCCTACATTTTAATAACAATAAATAGTTTGAGAACAAAAGAAGAAAGCATGGACTCACTGGGATTTATTGTCACAAATCACAAAGTGCCAGAAACACTCAACAAGTTAGGCAGCATCAGTGAAGAGGAAATCAGCGAATGTTTCATACACTGCCTGACACCACAAGGATTTTCTATCTTGACTTCAAATTTACACCATCTGCCATATTTGAATCAATAAAAAAAAACACTCCAGTCTTCTAAATATTTGTCCTGCCACATATCCCATGTTTAGAATCAGAAATAGTTCTTACATATATTAAGGTCTGTTCTGTAAAGATCTACGTGAAAATTAAAACAGTTTCTGCAGAAGCTGAAAATCTAAAATAAAAGCTGATAATTGAATTGACATTTCTAATGAAGGGGCTTCGACCAGAAATTCTTCCCACAAATGCTGAATATTTCCACCATTTTCTTTCTCTACTTAAGAATTTCTATCAATTGGGGGAAAAAAAGGCATCTAATTATAGAATGCTGAAGTTCTGGATGGCAGCCTCAGTAATCAGGACAGGGGTTTGATTCCCACACTGTCTGTAAGGAGTTTGTATGTTCTCCCCTTGTCTGCGTGGGTTTTCCCCAGGTGCTCTGGATTCCTCCCACTGCTTAAAATGTACTTGAGTTGTAGATTAATTGGCTGTCATTGGGCAGCACATGTTTGTAGGCCGAAAGGGCCTGTTACCATACTGTACGTTTAAATTTATTTATTTAAAATGAGATGCAATGAACAAAATGAGGGTATGGAAAGTAGGCCTCCTGCTTGATCAAGAAGTCGTACCACACAAGTTGCACCAGATGAAAATGTAAATGTTATTTTTCACATGCTCTCTTTTGAGAAAGCAATAAATAGAGAAGTATCTGTATTTCATTTCAGTAGATGATGTGTGTGCACTTCCCCACTGTGTCATCTGCAAGGTGGAATCAGCACAAGGCAGAGCCTCAATTCTCTATTGGCTTCCAGCAAACAAAGCTTAGCTCATTTAGATAAACTGTTCCAGATGAGCAAAGTCTCAGATCTCTGGCACTTGCAGATGCTCTTTTTCTTTCATTGCATATTTCAAGACATTTATTTACAATATTGGCCAGACCACCATCAAACTGAGTTAATCCTTTCAGATTTCTCTCAAATATATCAAATAATTGGAAATGCAACACAATATTCCACTTCTTCACCTGTGTCAAAGGCTCTTGGAGAGATTGTGTTAATTGAGATCCTATCATGTTGGGAATTTTCCAACAGACCTATGTTTGATGCACATTTGATTACTATGTTCCCTATTTCTGAGCTCTTGGTACTTAACCATTCTGAATGTTTATAATGGCACAATATGACATATTCTAGAGGTTAACATTTACCCTTGCTCTCTATCCAAAATTTTATTGTCTTTTGCTCAATCAATTATCAACTGAAACAAAATACCCCTGTATTTTTTAACAAGGAAAATTATACGAAGAACATTTGAAAGGCAGCCCATAACAACAAACAGCGTGGTGCAAACGTTACATGTAATTGGAGAAAACAAAATATCAAACTTTTATACAATAACTCAGCCTTCCATCAAATCAATGGTGCAACATAGTTTGGAAAAAAATTCAGATTATTGTTTTCTTTTTTGCTAACTTTGCAGATACTGTTTCCATGTGCTAGGTGGCTCCAGAGAAAATGTCAATGATAATGAGTTTATTGTCATATACTATTATACAATGTATGGTTCATATACGCCAAAATTCTTACTTGCTGCAGCTGAACAGGTACTTCATGAAAATAAACAATTACAAAAACAATTATAAAACAATTACAACAGTAAATTAAATTGAGTCAATAGATACAAAATATATAATTTTAAAAATCAGTTATCCAAGTGTAAAAAGGCGAATTACAATAGTACAGACAATCCTTTTGTGGCTTCGGAGCAGTCCATGATTAGAGTAATAAGGGGAGGTTGAAGAACCTGATAACTATTGAAAAGAAAATGGTCTTGAACCTACAGGTACTGGTCTTTGGGCTTCTGTTCTTTCTGTCAATTTGACTTTATTGGAATATAATCCATTGGCATACTGACAATAATCAACCAATCATTTTGAAGATAATGCTTTGCATTTACAATCATATTTCTTATGGAACCTTATCAAATGTCTCTCTCTCTTTCTCTTATCCAGTGAAAGAGACCTCTTCTAATCAAATAAGTATATTTGTGAATCTTTTGAAAAGGAGGTTCCTTAATTGAGGTCAGTGAAACTATAAACAGATTGGAGAAGTTTGCGATCAAGATTATGTTGTTGCTTGGGAGCAGTATTTGAGAGTCGAGGTCATAATAAAAGACTGTTATCAAAAAAATTGAAGAAGGAATTCAAGAGAAATATTGTATTTGGAGAGTGATGACAATATGCAACATGCTACTTTTGGAAGTGGTTGAGGTGAAGAATATTAAAATATTTAATGGGAATCCAGGTAAGATATCAGAGAGAATAAAAATAAAGGTAATGATGAATGGATAAGGTGAAGTCTAAGCATCAGTACAATGAATTAAGGTAAATGCCTGTATCTATAGTCAACCATTCATATTTATGTTTGTTCTTGTTCACTTCTGTCCCCATAATTTCTGAAATATTGTCAAATGTGATGACAAAGATGAAAAAAAAATGATCACTACAATTTTCCACTCTATTAACTCTAGAAAATTTTGGAAAATTGTACTTAAAATAACTGTAATTTCCTCAACTGCATTAATTTGTTGGTATGGAAATGATCATATCCTAGAGGTTCTTTACTCTTCTCAGTCCTTCCTCATTTCTTTCTTTTAGGTTTCCTTGTAGCAGAAGTATTTAATCTTCTCATTCCACTGTGAACATGCTAACAAAGTTCTCATTTAACAAGCCTTCATTTTCTTATTGCCTGCATCTGCTTTTCATGGACCAGCATTCCTCTTTATTACCTCTCTCTCTTTCGCTCTTTCAAAATAATTATTAGAAAACTTTTGCAGTGAGCAACAATTCATAAAGTGCATTTGTGAAAACTTAATGTTAACAATTTAATTACCATTACAACAATCTTCTTTGGCTTGGCTTCGCGGACGAAGATTTATGGAGGGGGTAAAAAGTCCACGTCAGCTGCAGGCTCGTTTGTGGCTGACAAGTCCGATGCGGGACAGGCAGACACGATTGCAGCGGTTGCAAGGGAAAATTGGTTGGTTGGGGTTGGGTGTTGGGTTTTTCCTCCTTTGCCTTTTGTCAGTGAGGTGGGCTCTGCAGTCTTCTTCAAAGGAGGTTGCTGCCCGCCAAACTGTGAGGCGCCAAGATGCACGGTTTGAGGTGTTATCAGCCCACTGGCGGTGGTCAATGTGGCAGGCACCAAGAGATTTCTTTAGGCAGTCCTTGTACCTTTTCTTTGGTGCACCTCTGTCACGGTGGCCAGTGGAGAGCTCGCCATATAACACGATCTTGGGAAGGCGATGGTCCTCCATTCTGGAGACGTGACCCACCCAGCGCAGCTGGATATTCAGCAGCGTGAACTCGATGCTGTCGACCTCTGCCATCTCGAGTACTTCGACGTTAGGGATGAAAGCGCTCCAATGGATGTTGAGGATGGAGCGGAGACAACGCTGGTGGAAGCGTTCTAGGAGCCGTAGGTGGTGCCGGTAGAGGACCCATGATTCGGAGCCGAACAGGAGTGTGGGTATGACAACGGCTCTGTATACGCTTATCTTTGTGAGGTTTTTCAGTTGGTTGTTTTTCCAGACTCTTTTGTGTAGTCTTCCAAAGGCGCTATTTGCCTTGGCGAGTCTGTTGTCTATCTCATTGTCGATCCTTGCATCTGATGAAATGGTGCAGCCGAGATAGGTAAACTGGTTGACCGTTTTGAGTTTTGTGTGCCCGATGGAGATGTGGGGGGGCTGGTAGTCATGGTGGGGAGCTGGCTGATGGAGGACCTCAGTTTTCTTCAGGCTGACTTCCAGGCCAAACATTTTGGCAGTTTCCGCAAAGCAGGACGTCAAGCGCTGAAGAGCTGGCTCTGAATGGGCAACTAAAGCGGCATCATCTGCAAAGAGTAGTTCACGGACAAGTTTCTCTTGTGTCTTGGTGTGAGCTTGCAGGCGCCTCAGATTGAAGAGACTGCCATCCGTGCGGTACCGGATGTAAACAGCGTCTTCATTGTTGGGGTCTTTCATGGCTTGGTTCAGCATCATGCTGAAGAAGATTGAAAAGAGGGTTGGTGCGAGAACACAGCCTTGCTTCACGCCATTGTTAATGGAGAAGGGTTCAGAGAGCTCATTGCTGTATCTGACCCGACCTTGTTGGTTTTCGTGCAGTTGGATAATCATGTTGAGGAACTTTGGGGGACATCCGATGCGCTCTAGTATTTGCCAAAGCCCTTTCCTGCTCACGGTGTCGAAGGCTTTGGTGAGGTCAACAAAGGTGATGTAGAGTCCTTTGTTTTGTTCTCAACAATGATTAAACAAAACAAAAAAAAGCCTTAATTTTGTACAAGGCCCCTCATAATGTTGAGATCATGAAAAGAACCGTATAAATGTTCATCTTCTTTGTCCTCTTACAGACAGTTAAATATGTTTCCTCCTAAATTGAACTTTTTTAGCATATCATACCTACTGGCAATGCTGAGATAAAAACATACGAATTGGGCAGCAAGGTTGGCATAATGTTAGGGCAACACTATTACAGCACCAGTACCCTGGGTTCTGCCTGTAAGGAGTTTGTATATTCACTGTGTCTGTCTGGGCTCCTCAGTTTCCTTCCACCCTTAAGTAACTTACAGAGTTTGTAGGTTAATTGGTGCATTTGGGAGAGGGGCACAGGGTCATGGACCAGAAGAACCTGTTACAAAGGCGAGAAATCAGACTGCTCAAACTACAGGGGAATCACGTTGCTCTCCATTGCAGGCAAAATCTTCGCTAGGATTCTACTAAATAGAATAATACCTAGTGTCGCTGAGAATATTCTCCCAGAATCACAGTGCGGCTTTCGCGCTAACAGAGGAACCACTGACATGGTCTTTGCCCTCAGACAGCTCCAAGAAAAGTGTAGTGAACAAAACAAAGGACTCTACATCACCTTTGTTGACCTCACCAAAGCCTTCGACACCGTGAGCAGGAAAGGGCTTTGGCAAATACTAGAGCGCATCGGATGTCCCCCAAAGTTCCTCAACATGATTATCCAACTGCACGAAAACCAACAAGGTCGGGTCAGATACAGCAATGAGCTCTCTGAACCCTTCTCCATTAACAATGGCGTGAAGCAAGGCTGTGTTCTCGCACCAACCCTCTTTTCAATCTTCTTCAGCATGATGCTGAACCAAGCCATGAAAGACCCCAACAATGAAGACGCTGTTTACATCCGGTACCGCACGGATGGCAGTCTCTTCAATCTGAGGCGCCTGCAAGCTCACACCAAGACACAAGAGAAACTTGTCCGTGAACTACTCTTTGCAGATGATGCCGCTTTAGTTGCCCATTCAGAGCCAGCTCTTCAGCGCTTGACGTCCTGCTTTGCGGAAACTGCCAAAATGTTTGGCCTGGAAGTCAGCCTGAAGAAAACTGAGGTCCTCCATCAGCCAGCTCCCCACCATGACTACCAGCCCCCCCACATCTCCATCGGGCACACAAAACTCAAAACGGTCAACCAGTTTACCTATCTCGGCTGCACCATTTCATCAGATGCAAGGATCGACAATGAGATAGACAACAGACTCGCCAAGGCAAATAGCGCCTTTGGAAGACTACACAAAAGAGTCTGGAAAAACAACCAACTGAAAAACCTCACAAAGATAAGCGTATACAGAGCCGTTGTCATACCCACACTCCTGTTCGGCTCCGAATCATGGGTCCTCTACCGGCACCACCTACGGCTCCTAGAACGCTTCCACCAGCGTTGTCTCCGCTCCATCCTCAACATCCATTGGAGCGCTCACACCCCTAACGTCGAGGTACTCGAGATGGCAGAGGTCGACAGCATCGAGTCCACGCTGCTGAAGATCCAGCTGCGCTGGATGGGTCACGTCTCCAGAATGGAGGACCATCGCCTTCCCAAGATCGTATTATATGGCGAGCTCTCCACTGGCCACCGTGACAGAGGTGCACCAAAGAAAAGGCCTAAAGAAATCTCTTGGTGCCTGCCACATTGACCACCGCCAGTGGGCTGATGACGCCTCAAACCGTGCATCTTGGCGCCTCACAGTTTGGCGGGCAGCAACCTCCTTTGAAGAAGACCGCAGAGCCTACCTCACTGACAAAAGGCAAAGGAGGAAAAACCCAACACCCAACCCCAACCAACCAATTTTCCCTTGCAACCGCTGCAATCGTGTCTGCCTGTCCCGCATCGGACTGGTCAGCCACAAACGAGCCTGCAGCTGACGTGGACTTTTTACCCCCTCCATAAATCTTCGTCCGCGAAGCCAAGCCAAAGAAAAAAAAAAAAGACACCATTATATTTGTAGGAGGAGGGGAACCACAGTGTCAGAGCAGATAGAGGAATGGAGGAGGGAAAAGATTATGTTAAAATTGCATGCACCATTAGAAGTCAAAGGGTTGAATGCAGTGGAAATATTCTCAGGTGCAACTATTTCAATGCAAGTATTCTAGGAAAGGCAGGTGTGCTTAGAGAGTGGATTGGCACATGGAATTATAACATAGTGGCAATTAGTGAAACTTGATTCCAGGAGGGGCAAGACTGGCAGCTCAATGTTCCAGGCTTCCGTTGCTTTAGACACGATAGAACAGAAGGGATGAAAGGGGGAGGAGTGCCAAAGCTGGTCTGGGAAGACATCACAGCTGTAATCAGACAGGACAGATCAGAGGACTCGCCTACTGAAGCTATATAGGTGGAGCTGAGGAAAAGAAAGGTATTACCACACTCATGGGTTTGCATTATAGATCACCCAATAGTCAAAGAGAATTAGAGGATAAAATATGTAGAGAGATAGCAGACAACTTCAGGAAACATAAGGTTGTGATAGTAGGGAATTTTAACATTCCACATATTGATTGGGACTCCCATACTGTAAAAGGGCTGGATGGCTTGGAGTTTGTCAAATGTGTTCAGCAAAGTTTTCCAAATCAATATATAGAGCTACCAACTAGAGAGAGTGCAATACTGGATCTCCTATTAGGGAACAAGACAGGACAAGTGACAGAAGTATGTGTAGGGGAACATTTTGGGTCCAGTAATCATAATCCCATTATTTTCTAGTTAGTTATGGAGAAGGATAGCTCTAGTCTTCAGTTTGAGATTCTAAATTGGAGAGCGGCCAATTTTGAGGAAATGAGAAAGGGTCTAGAATGCATGGATTGGGATCAATTGTTTTTGGGCAAGGATGTGTGAGGTAAGTGGAGGAACCTCAAAGTTTAAATTTTAAGATTACAGAGTTTGTATGTTCCTGACAGGATCAAAGGCAAGGTTTGAAGGCACAGAGAAACTTGGCCTTTGAGCGATATTGGAGATCTGGTTCAGAAGAAGAGACAGGTGTTTAACAGGTATAGGCAACATGGAGCAAATGAGGTACTTGAGGAGTATAAAAAAATGCAAGAAAAACCTCAGGAAAGAAATCAGGATGGATAAAGGAAAATATGAGGTTGCTTTGGCAGACAATGTGAAGGAAAATTCAAAGTCTTTCTATGGGTATATTAAGAGCAAAAGGATAGTAAGGGACAAAATTGGTCCCCTTGAAGATCAGAGTGGTAGGCTTTGTATGGAACCAAAAGGAATGGGAGAGGTCTTAAATGTTTTTTCTCACCAGTATTCACTCAGGAAAAGGGCACAGAGTCACGGGAAGTAAGGAAAACAAGCAGTGAGATCATGGAACCTATACATATTAAAGAGGAGGAGGTGGTTGATATCTTAAAGCAAATAAGGGTGGATAAATCCCCAGGGCCTGACAAGATATTCCCTTGGATCTTGAGGGAGGTTAGTGTAGAAATTGCAGGAGCTCTGGCGAAAATATTTAAAATGTTCTTAGCCACAGGTGTGGTGCCAGAGGATTGGAGGGTAGCTCACATTGTTCCGTTGTTTATAAAAGCTCCAAAAGTAACCCTGAAAATTGTAGGTCAGTGAGCCTAACATCAGTAGCAGATAAATTATTGAAAGATGTTCTAAGAGATTGGATATACAATTATTTCGAAAGCCAGATTGATTAGGGATAGTCAACATGGCTTTGTGCATGGTAGATCATGTTTAAACAATCTTCTCGAGATTTTAGAGGTTACCAGAAAAATTAATGAAGGAAAGGCTGTGGAAATTGTCTACATGGACTTTAGTAAGGTTTTTGACAAGGCCCTGCATGGGAGGTTAGTCAGGAAGGTTCAGATGATATTCATGATGAGGTAATGAACTGGATTTGACAATGGCTGGATGGAAGAAGCCAGTGGTGGATGATTATTTCTCAGATTGGAGGCCTGTTCCTCAGGTATTTGTGTTGAGACTATTGTTGTTTGCCATCTATTTCAATGATCTGGATGATAATCTGGTAAATTGAATCAGCAAGTGTGCAAATGACTCTAAAATTGGAGGTGTTGTGGACAGCGAAGAAGGATTTTAAAGCTTGCAGAGGGATCTGGACCAGCTATCAAAATGGCAGGTGGAATTTAATGCAGACAAGTATGAGGTGTGCATTTTGTCAGGTCAAACCAAGAAAGGACATGCATGGTAAATGGTAGGGCACTGAAGAGTGTGGTAGAACAGAGGGATCTGGGAATTTGGATACACAATTCCCTGAAAGTGGCGTCACAGGTGGATAGGGTTGCAAATAGAGCTTTTGGCATATTGGCCTTCATAAATAAAGGATTGAGTATAGTAGCTGGGATGTTATGTTAAAGTTGTATAAGACATTGGTGAGGCAAATTTGGAGTATTGTGTGCAGTTTTGGTCACCTAACTACAGGAAACCTATCAATAAGATAGAAAGAGTGCAGAGAAGATTTACCAGGATGTTGTCTGGACTTCAGGAACTGAGTTACAGGGAAAAATTAAACAAGTTAGGACTTTATTCCCTCAAGCATAGAAGAATGAGGGAAGAATGAGTGGGGTATTTAAAATTATGAGGGAGTAAATGTAGGTAGGCTTTTTCCACTGAGGATAGGTAAGAAACAAACCAGAGGATATGGGTTAAGTGTGAAAGGAAAAAGTTTAGGGGGAACTTCTTAACATATAGAGTGGTGTGGGTATTGGACAAGCTTTCAGTTGAAATGGTGAATGCAGGCTCAATTTTAACATTTAAGAAGAATTTGGTCTAGTAAGTGGATGGGAGAGATATGGAGGCCATGAAATGGGTACAGGTTGGTGGGACTAGGTTAAAAAAAATGGTTCGCCACAGACTAGAGGGGCTGATGTGCCTGATTCTGTGCTGTAATTTCTATGGTTCTACTTATCTGTGACAGCCTTATTTAATATGCCAGTATCACTCATAATTACAGTATAAAAATTCAAATGATATACAGTAAAATCCCCATTATCCAGCACCTATGGTGATCACAGATGCTAGAAATATGAATTTTCCATTTGACTGAGACTAACTCTCACAATGTTTAAGTAATACACCTGCACTGTTTAAAAGACAGAAGAGTGTTAAGTGTAATCTGAAAAAAAAATCAGTATTGTAGTCTTTATTTATGTTAATTCACTTTAATCAAGCCATTCCTGTAAATTACAATATTTAAATTTATTTTTGAACCCCAGTTGCTGGTGCTGTTACAGTGTTGCATTAGCCGCTACGCTAACTGTCCCACCATCATAATTAACCTCCCCTTCCCCAAGTTTACAGATAAAGACTTACTAATATACCTATTAAAGATATAGATCCTTATAAGGTAAGGATAAGAAGACATTTTGGGAGAATTGCTCCAGTAGCAAGCGGCATTGACCGGCTCTTCATTCAGATGTCCCAATCAGACCCTTGGTGCAACCCGTTGAACCTCCATGCAAGTGTCATGGTCAGGCCTTTGATGCACCTTCCTTTAAACTCAAACCCCAGCTGCACAAACACTGTGTTAACTAAGACACTAACTGTGCTATCTCCATAATTAACTTTCTCCCCTGAAGTTTACAAATAAAGCCTTACTAATATATTTATTAATACACTAATAAAGATAAAGAGTCTTATGTGGCAAGAATAAGGAGAGACTTGAGGAGAGTCACCCCAGCGGCAAGTGGCATCGACTAGTTCTTCATCCAGGGCACCGTCATTTTATTCAAACACAACTTTATTGAAACACCTGCTGCAGGCGGGGCATGTCCTGGGCATCTTGCGGGCAAATATTACTCCAAAGGGATTGTGTGTTGCTTTAGAAAATATTTACTTTCATAATTTTAAACTTTTATTTAAAATCTGATTTAAAACTTTATTTATTCTTATCCATTTCTAGTTATCTATTTATTTATTTCCTTTTTTTTCCCTGGTTGTTAGAATGCTGGATAATGGGGATTTTACTGTAAGTATATTCTACCTGTCTATCCAAATGAGTAATCTCTATTTACTACAAGTTATAAAGAACTAAAAGAACAACTGACAGATTTCAAACCAGGAATTTTAAACTATGCTTATTACATTTTGAATCATGTACATTTTTTGCATATGGGTACAAAACATTTTTAAGGTGAAATTTTATAAGCCCTCTCTCAGAAAGATAGAGAGTTTGGAAAACACATTCAAACCATGCTATTAATGATGTACCATTAGCGATTTGAATGGGCCATAAATCTCCCCCCCCCCCCCACTAGGTCAGAAAGAAAGGGCAGGGAACAAGTAGAGTAAAATTCCTATTATCCGGAATTCAAGCAATTAGCAGTCTCAAGCAATAAATGGATAAAAAATACAGAAGTTAAAATTAGTTCATGAATCGCACAACACACAATCTCAAGCAACTGGAAAATTCATGATCCGACATCCATCAATCCCTATGGTGCCGGATACCAGGGGTTTTACTGTATCACATAAATTTTAAAAAGTGGAGTTGCTTGGGTGATTTTATACAACAAATATATTGAACATCTATGGAAATGTAGAATTCCTTTCATATTTGAAGCTTCAAGTTTTTGTTGCTTCTTATGAACTTGTTTATGAAACTGCAAATTTCTGTTTCCTGAAGCTAGACTCCATTTGTAAAAATCATGTGATCTTCACTCCTGTCCTGAACAGTGAAAACATATCTCAAATCAAGATGCATTGTGTTATCAATGCATCATATCCTTTGACCGTCTTGGACCCAGGAAGGCAGGTAAGCCTTTTAGACAAGAGCCGATATGAAATGCATTGGAATGCATACTACCTACCTTGGCGGATAATACACGAGATGAAAATGACCCCTATCCCATGTTCGTTGCCTTTACACAGGTAAGTGAAGCAGTTAAAAGGTGGTTAATTCCCATCTTTTAATGGCTGTATAAAAGGGGTAAGAGAGAGAGAGAGAGAAGGGGAGAGAAAGCATGATGTTTGAAGACAGTGCATGCATATTGAGCAAGATAAAAATATGATTCATATATTCAGTACTCTTGAAACAAGAGTAAGCTTGAAAAATTTCTGCAAGCTGCTATGAATACTTGAGTGCAAAGTATCTTACATACAGACTCTCCATTCTCCAGCCAAGATTCTGGGAAAAAAAAAATTCAATCCATATATTAAGATGTTCTCCTGGCCACCCTGGCTTCCCATAGAGCAAAGAATGCAATTTTGGTGCCTCTGGCTGCTCCATAATGCTGTGATGGCTGAGCACAGACATTGAGAAAATGACTGGGCCTCTTCAAGATGGGAGTGTGAGCTTAGTACTTGGAAAGAAGACAATGTAAGAGCTGATCAGAGAGAAGTGAGCAAAACAAGATTTCACGATAGAAATGGGCTTAAACCAGTTGAATGCTCCCCCTTCAGTGAATTACAGAGTAATCCATCATATGACCTTGTCACAAAGTCAATCCCTAATCTGCAATGAGAACATCTGGACAAATACAAGTTGTAGAGATTCATTATCATGAAATCTTTTACCCTGGATTATCCTTTATTAATAGCAGACAATCATTTGCTGAAAGTTCTAAATATACATTTGTTGCTCTTTCATAAGAAATATATGACAGAATACAAAAGAAAAAACTGCCATTTTGTCATCCATTGTTTAATTTCTATAAATAACAGATAAAATTGTGTTACTGCAGATGCTGTCTTGTTCTATGTTGCCGATGGATGGTCAAAAGTAGCTGTGGCCTTAAAAATAAAAGAAATGGAGGGATATAACATTTTATTTTGGCTCATTCTAATAAAATAAAAGGAAGAAATTGATCTGGACCAGACACATAAATTCCATGTCTAAAAGACCAGGTCAGAGACTGGGTATTCTCATCAATTGACTCTCCCTCTGTCATCCCCATCCATTCCACAAATGATGAAAATGATTAAATAGTCTCTAATCCCTTGGATGAGAGAAATTCCTGAAATGAATAAGATTGACACTGTCCAGTAGAGAACTGCTTGCTTTACTGCCATCTTGCTAACTGTGTGTGTAACACTATGGCTGGAATTTCACCTATAAAATCCACTGTAGTTGCTCATCGAGGTTATGTTGGCACACCTTCCAAAACATTTGACTTGTGACTCCAAGTAAAGCAAGGAGTGCATCACCACTTGCAAACTTCTGCTCCCTGTCTTTTTCCTGATTGGATATTTATCCTTTATCATTGCAGAGTGTAAATCCTCAAACTCTCACCAACAGAATGGCAGGGATGGACAACCATTTTTTCAATGATGGGCAATAAATGATCCCTTGTCACAAATACCTCCATCATTAAAAATAATTGAATAAAACCATAGACATATATTACAAGTGTGGTCATTGATGTAAGATGCTGGAAAACAATGAATTTCATGATATTTTTATGACAATAAATTTTGATTCGGAAAAGAGGCACGAAAACTGTGTGCAGCGGGTTCCAACAGTGATCAAATAATCCATTTTTAGATTAAAGTAATAGATAAAAGGGATAACTGCTCTGCTTAACTTCAGCATGGTGCCAAGAAAAAGCACGTCAGAAGTGCAATGTTATGGTAGTCATGGAGGATTTTAAAATGCAAGTACACTGTATATTGAAAAAGCCAGGTTGGGACTGGATCTCAAGAGAGAAAATTTTAAAATGCCTATGAGATGGCTTTTTACAGTCATTTGTCGATGAGCCCTCAAGTGATCGGCTGTACTGGATTAGGTGATTCGAGATCTTAGGGTAAAGGAACCGTTAGGGGGTAGTGATCACAACATGATTCATTTGAGATTTAACAAGGAGAAAGGGTATCAAGGAAGAGAAGTGAGTGCAGATACTATTTCAAGGAAGAAGATGCTCAGAAAACGGAATTGTCTAAGGGTGGATAAGTGTCCTGGACCAGATAGATTGCACCCTCGGGTTGAGAAAGAAGTCATGGTCGAGGTTGTGCAGATATTGGTAATGATGATTCAGGAACCCAATAGATTCTGGTATGGTCCCAGAATTCTGGAAAAATTGCAAATGTCACCTGAGTATTCAAGAAGGGAGGGAGGCAGCAGAAAGGAAATTATAGACTGGTTAGCCTGACATCGGTGGTTGGGAAGATGTTGGAGTCGATTGTCAAGGATGAGGTTACAGAGTACTTGCAGGCACATGACAAGATAGGCCAAGGCTAGCATGGTCTCCTCCTAGAATTCTTTGAAGAAGTGACTAGCAGAGTGGATTAAAAAAATGCAGTGCATGTTGTGTATTTGGATTTTCAGAACTCCTTTGGCAAGGTGCCACAAACGAGGCTACTTAACAAGATGAGATCCCATGGTATAACAAGAAATATACTAGCATGGGTAGAGCATTGGCTGATTGGCAGGAAGCAGTGTGCCAGAATACAGTGATCATATTCTGATTGGCTGCCAGTGGTGAGTGGTGTTCCAAGGGGGTCCGTATTGGGGCGCTTTTTTAATGATTTAGATTATGGAATAATGAGTGTGTGGCCAAGTTTGCAGATGATATGAAGGTAGATGGAGGAGCAGATAGTGTTGAGGAAACAGGGAGACTTCAGAAAAACTTAAAACAGATGAGGAGAATGGGCACAGTAGTGGCAAATGAAATGCGATGTCAAAAAGTGCACGGTCACGCACTTCGGTAAAAAAATAAACGGCAGACTATTTTCTAAATGGGGAGAAAATTAAAAATACCCAAATACAAAGAGAGCTGGGACTTCTTGAGCGGGATAACCTGTTGAGAGAATGGTGAAGAAGGCAAATGGAATGTTGGCATTCATTTCAAAGGGAATAGAATATAAGAGCAGGGATGTGATGTGGAGGCTCTATAAGGAACTGGTGAGACCTCACTTGGAGTATTGTGAGCAGTTTTGGACTCCTTATTTGAAAAAGGATATGGTGACAAGGGAGAGGGTTCAGAGAAGGTTTACTAGAATGATACAGGGAATTAAATGGTTATCATACATGAAACATTTGACAGTTTATGGCCTGCATTCATTGGAATTTAGAAGAATGCGGGTGGATCTCATTGAAACATTTCTAATGCAGAAGAGTGTGAAAAGAGTAGATGTTGAATATTTTCCATGGTAGGACAGTCTACGACAAGAGGGGACAACTTTAGGAGTGAAGGGTCTCTACTTAGAATAGAGATGTGGAAGAATTTCTTCAGCCAGAGGGAGGCAAATCTGTGGAATTTGTTGCAACAAACAGTTGTGGAGGCCAGGTCATTAAATGCATTTAAGAGAAAGATTTATAGGTTCCTGATCAGTGAGGGAATCAAAGGTTATGGGGTGAAGGGTGTGCAGTGGAGCTGAGTAGGAAAATTAATCAGCTCATAATTAAATGGCAGGGCAGGCTTGATGGGCTGAATAGCCTACTTCCTATGTCCAACAATTGGGTCTGGACCTGGGTTAAAATTCTGTGCTATCTGTAAGGTGTTTGGGAGTTTGTTCGTTCTCCCCATGTCTGCGTGGGTTTTCTCCAGGGACTCCGGTTTCCTCCCATCCTTAAAAACATTCCGGGGTGTAGGTTAATGGGGTGTGAATTGGGTGGCATGGACTCGTATGGCCGAATTGGCCTGTTACAGTGCTGTATGTATAAATTAAATTAAAGTCTTACTCTTTTACCGGAGGCAACGAGTATTTATTTTGAATGTGCAAACTCCACTCTGCTATGCTCTGTCAGCATTTAGTGTCAGCCTTGATTTTTGTGCTCAGATCCCTTGACTAGAAAAAGAACATGTGAATGAAAACTGGTGTGGCCTTCGAAGGAAGGTCAATGGATGATTCATTTTTGTTCAATTTCTCTGGGCATTCAAACCCCTCAAACACTGGAGCATTAAAAGCAAACAATGCGTTAAAAATTCTGCAAATTGTAACACCAAGCAGATTTTTCAAGTTGGGGAGAGGGGCGTGATGCCAAAATGTTAGAAATCAGTTCCAGTTATTGAGCTTCATTCCAAACAGCGGGAGAAGAAACATCCTGCTAGAAACATTTGTCTAGAAACTACAGGCTTCTATATTGGCAGTGGAGTGGAAAGTCAAGCAATGGAGTTTTGTCAGAAATTGGGAGGTTGAAGAGGGAGTTATAACTGAAAAAAAGTAGACTCAGGTTTTGAACATTAATACGACATAAAAGGCTATTAGATTAAGAGGGACTTGAGGGAATATTCGGATATGTGAAGGGTATTGATTGAATTTCAACAGAATTCTCGCAGCTAATGATGATAGCCAATGAGAAGTACACAAATAGGGAATGTGTTATAATTGAGATCAATGATCTGAGTGGGTTCAGAGGAGGTTTTGCTGCAGGTATGGGAAGGAGAGGCTGACATGTGCTGAAGTGAGAGTCCTCAAAAGTAAACAAAGATTACAATCTACTCCTGGTGCAGTTAGGTAATGTCAAACCTGTTGGTGCAGTGGCCATCTGTTGATGCACTGAGTAGTCAATCCAGTTCCAATGTATTTGCTCAGGCACCCAAATCATGGAGGCAACCACACAGCAACAAACAGCTCATGCTCATTGAAATGGGACCTGCATTAATTAAGCCTCTGAAGATAGTTGGAGATATTCAGAACTACCTAGTTATAATTTTTCAAAGTGAAATTTTTTTTGGTTCATTGGGTCCATGCCATCTCTCAATAGAGCAATCTCAGCAGTTCCATTTCCTCTTCCTCATTTCAATCTAGCCTGAAACTTATTCTTCTCCCATACATGGCTCATTCTCTTTGATTCCTTTGCATCTTACCTACATTAACGGGCTATTTACATCATCAAATTAACTAACCAGAATGTTTTACAGATGTGAAAAGAACCAGAGCACATGGCAGGAAAACAAACTGATCCATTCTCCCACTCAGTCCCACTCCCTGCCTTTTCCCCTAAACTTTTGATACCCTGATTATTCAGATACCTATCAATTTCTACCTTAACTTAGTCTTCTCCACTCTCTGGCTAAAGAAATTCCTCCGCATCACTGTTTGAAATTGACACCCTTCAGTCCTGAAGTTGTGCCCTTGTCCGCGACCATGGAAAACAACTTTGCCACATCTACTCTGTCCAAGCCTTTCAGCATTCAAATTGTTTCTATAAAGTCCCTCATTCTTCTGAACTCCAAGGACAGCCCAAGAGACATCAAATGTTCCTGATACGCTAATCCCTTCATTCCAGAGCCATTCTTGTGAATATTCTCCAATACGAGGAAACCCTTTCTTAAATGAGCCCAAAACTGTACACCATACTCCAAGTAAGGCCTCTTCATCACATCCCTGCTTTTACTTCCTTTTCCTCTGGATATGAATGCCTTCGCCACTGACTCAATCTGGAGATTAACCTTCAGGGTGCCCTGCACAATTGTTCAAAAGTCCCTTTACACCTCCTAATTTTGAATTTATCTCCATCCAAATAATAGTCTGCCCTCATATAGCTTCTCCCATAGTGCATAATCGTACACCTTCAAACATTGTATTTAATTTGCTATTTCTTTGCCCATTCTCCTAAACTATTTTCTCTTTGCAGCATCTCTATTTCCTCATCACTATCTGCCCCTCCCACTTTCTTTGTATAATCTACAAACTTAGAAACAAAGTTATTTGTTCCACAATCATTGACGTACAACATAAAAAAACAGACTCCTACGCAATACCACTGGTAACCAGTAGCTATCCGGAATTGGATCACTTTATAGCCACTCTCTGTTTTCTGCCGATCAGCCAATGTTCTACTCATAGCTATAAAGCAGGCCAGAAGTTAGGATCCTGCAATGTAATTCACCTCCTGAGACAGTAAAGTCCACCATCTACAAGATACCATCGGAAATGTGCTATGATATACTTTCCACTGCCTGAATGATTGCAGCTCCAACAACACTGAAAAACCTCAACTACTACCCAAGACAGGCAAGATGGGTGCTCCATCCTTCAACTCTAAATATTCACTCCCTCCTCCACCAGTCCATTATGCATGCAAAATCCACAAAATGTGCTGCAGTTAATTGTCAGAGTTACTCCAACAAGGGCTCCCAAACCCAAGATGTCTACTTCCAAGAAAGACAAACAGAAGATGCATGCCTGCCTCAAGTCATAGAGCATCCTGATTGGAACTAAATTGCTGTTCCTTTGCTGTTGGTCCTAAATTCTGGGAACACCTAATGGCACTAACAATATGGGAATATTTTTAACAGTGGCTCAAAAAAGTAGCTCAACATCACTTTCCCAAGGGTCTTGCCAGATTTCAGACTTATTGTCAGATTACATACATGACATCACATACAATCTTGAGATTATTTTTTCCTGCGGGTGTAACAGATGGACAGTGCAAAATATTAACAGTACATGGTGTAAACTTGTAAACAAATAAAAGGACTGTAAACAGATAACAAATGTGAGCCAACTGACCGTGCAATATAGAGAACAATAAGAAAATCAATAAAATGCATGAGTAAGAGTCCTTAAATGGGTCTCTGATTGATTTTGTCCTTGAGGATTCTGATGGTAGAGGGGTAGCAGTTGTTCCAGAACCTAGTAGTGTGAGTCTTGTGGCACCTATTCCACTTTTTTTAAAATTTTTTAAAATTTTTTATTTTTCACACCATAAATCACATTAGCCATGATATACACTTTTTCTTTTTCACACATATACAGTGACTTTTTCTCCACCCCCCCCTCCCTCCTCCCAGGCCATCCCCCCCACCCCCCCCCCCTCATCCATTTTAGGTATACAATCTAGGTTGCATTAAACCAGTCAGACAATGTTGTCATTCAACAAAAATACACCAGAAATTCTACTGAGTCCATTCTTTTCTTTCCTTCTCCTTCCATCAACTTAGGTAATGTTTGTCCCCGGTAGGTTTTCACTATTGTATTTAATGTAAGGCTCCCATATTTGTTGATGGTAGCATTGAGAAAAGAGCATGTACAGTGGTGTGGGTTTTTGATAATTGCCGCTGCCCTCCAACGGCTGCATTCCCTATAGATGTACTCAATAGTGGGGAGGGTTTTGCCTGTGATGTTCTGGGCTCAGTCCACTCCCTTTTGGAGGGCTTTGTGCTCAGGGGTAATGACAATGTTCCCTTTCTGTAATTAAATAAAATAAATCATAATTGACTGCATGGCTGATATATCTGCATGAATGACAGTAAAAATTAGCATTCATATGCAAGCCTTTTTTCATCGAAGGTAATAGACAATAATTTGTTATAAATTATTGCCATTATTTTAATTCTTTATGTAAAGCATTTGTGATGTAATGTCCCATGACACATAATTTTAAAAAAATAATACATTAAGGATTTTCACTTTATACTCCAGAGGCTATATCAAGCTTTAACCATGTTGGTGACCACATTTTTATTGAGTTATGTTAATTGTGCTATGGCTCAGCATTGAATAGCCGTGGTACAGGCAGGCATTCTCTATATTATTAATCATAAGATCTTGAAATTCAAGTTACTTCAACAAAGCCTTGGCACATTATCACCCAGAACTGCAGGTTCTAGGTGGTGAAGCCTTTATTTGCTCATAAAGTATGTTGGTACTTCTGCTTATAGCAATTCTATTGAAAGAGTAAACATTTGGGAGCATACTAGGCATTCAAGATGATGTAAGGTGAAGGTGTGGAAAATTTGATTCCAAATGTTATATATTAAAGCTGTCCAATCATATTTTTTTTATTAAACAGTTCTCATATAACAATGGTGATAAACGCTAAATTTTATTTCCATGACTGGAACTAACATTTGCTCAGTAAATGAAGAAATTTCACTCATTTGCTCTAAAGCTGCACCCATTTACCAATGCAGGTGTTTAGCAATTGAAGGCAATGACACAGATGTCAAACCAATACTCACAGTTTTTTAGCAAATTGGATGACACTTAGACCAGGAACAGTTATGGGATTTATAAAGACTTGTCAATTATTGAAATAAAAAAATAAATCTTGAAGTTTACATTTAGTTCCATCTGACTGTCCATATACAACCCAATGAGGAGTGGCACAGATAGCATAGTGGTTAGTGTAATGCTGCTACAGCACCAGCGATCGGGAGTGGGGTTTGAATCCTGTGCTGTCTGTAATGAGTTTCTACATTCTCCCCATGTCTGTGTGGGTTTTCTCCTGGAGCTCTAGTTTCAAACTGTAGGTCAATTGGGTGGAACTGGGCAGCACAGGCCTGTGGACCGAAAGTGTCTGTTCTCATGCAGTCTGTCTAAATTTATCATTAGAAACAGCATTTTTCTGGACCACGGTGCACATCCTTGCTGAATTAACACTCTTTGGAAGCATCAGTAGAGAATTAAGTTTGGCTACTGTTATGAGCCCAGAGGACCCCAAAACCCAACAGCAATAGAAATCCACCAAGATAAATGGTTACTTGAACAAAAGTTGCTTTTAATTATCTTTAAACATGAAAACAGGATCAAAATTTCTTATTACTATTAACTTAGCCTAACATAACCCCCTTATAATTCTAAACACACATGTATGTAATGTGTGTGTAAGTTCAGAAAAGTTCTTTTATTCACAGTCCAATCTCACTTCTCACTCCTCCTTGTTCACCGGTATCAGACAATTCTTATACTGTGCACAGAATTTAAAATGTATGAATCTTCACCACGCTTTTGCATTTGAAAGGTAAATGGTTACCACTCAGGAAGATTCTTGTTGGTTTTCAGAGAGAGATTTGTTGCTCGTTGGATACACACACAATCTGATTCCTTCCAATCAGCCACTTCAGTGTCTTGCCGAAGGAATTTTCACCATTAGGGTTTTCCAGATGATCTCTTTCAGGTCACCACAGATTTCCTTTTCTGCTTCCCCTATTTCAAGTGAAACATTAGACAGCCAGTCATCATCTCTTGAATGGACCACAAGGGCTTTGAACAGGCTGAACTAAGAACTCACAACCCATCTTCAAAATGTTTTTTTTCCACAAGCTTGCCAGCTTTTCATGTTCCAGTCCCAACTGCTGCTGCTGAACTGTAGAACTGAATTTTTTTTTCTTTCTATCTGAGAAAAGCCTGATTTACTATCTCTGCAGATTGTTCTCTCTCCTAGAACAGCAAACTGCATTTAGATAAACTACGGCACCAGACCTAATCTTTGTCTTATTCTTGATTTTTTCCATATACTTTGATGGAGTCTTGTTTTTGTCATTTCCATTAGGGAATGACTTTCCCTTGTAAATTAACCTTGAAAAGTCCTTATAGGTATTCTTCAAGGTTTTTGCAAAGGCACTTGGAGCCTGGACTGTCTGGCTTGCAGAGCTCCAGCATTTTAAATGGGATCTGTTTTGAAATGTTTGTATCTGTGTGACCTAACTAAAAACTCCACACAATTTATCTCCTTTAAAACATATCCATACATAATATAAAATATAACATAATCAGTCACACTTAAAAGAGAAAATAAGGCCAAACAAGTTGACCAATGAAAAGTGGAGTAACCAAATTCACTGAGACCTGGTTAATTTACAAGGGAAAGTCGTATCCTAATGGGAATTACAAAAACAAGACTCCATCAAAGTATATGGAAAAAATCAAGAATAAGACTGTAAGCTTAAAAGTGTAAGAGAACTAATGATTCTAAACATGGATCTATAGATGGCTGATAAATATTAAACAAAGCAATCACAAATAAATTGAAAATGTTGAGCAATGAATAGAGGTAGCCATTACTATGAAATAGAAATGGAGTGAGTTAGAGTTCTGAGTTGGAGGTTTAGCATTCACAGTTGTTCACATGATCAAAGCTTGTATGGAAGCTTTATTTAGTGATGATCCAAAGGTTTTTCAGATATACAGACATGCATATATAGGATCAATCCCTGTTTGTTCTATCCTAAATTGTTAAACATCAAGTTAATAATTGTTGGTTACAATCCAACTGAACTAAAGTAGCAGAAGTAAGAAATTAAGTCAAACACATTAGCCAATCTGCTAACCCCAAAAAGATGTTAAACCTATTTAGTTTTACTCACCACAAAAGCTTTGCAGCTCTTTGGAGCAGAAGATCTTATGCTTGTGAAATTTTTTTTGGCTCTACGATCATTTGTTATTCAGATTTCATAAACTGATTGCATAAGCCCCAACTTGGCAGTGAACCCTGACAAATGATTATTAAAGAGGTTTTGGAATCATCTCATCCAAATGGTTTGACCGTACAGTTCCTTCCTGATAGCTGAATTACATCATTTCGCAAATAAATGTAAGCTATTTGTCATAACCATCGTATTTCAAACGCACATTTTGTCAACGGTTCTCTTGGCATAATGCAATGATACCAGCAAGATTAACGTTATAAAATCTTAGTACTTCACAATGTGAGGAATTGGATTAACATTGTAAGTATTTCTAAAGGGAATAAATGATGCATTGTATTATTAATGTAACATCATATTTTGGAACCAATTATGTTCTGCTTTATACCTGATATGTTTTAAAACCTCTTCTAAGCAGTTTGATTTCACCTGTGAAGACAAACTAAACTCACTGTGAATGACTGTATGATGCAATCATTTTTATAATCCCAGTTAATTGCTGAATTGATGGACCTGAGCACTTTTTCTGGCCAATTGCCTGTAGAATGGAACATTCAGTCAAACACAGTGTTGGCCAAGCCCCAGATTTCTGCCCCAAATCTAATATTCCCTAAACTGCAAATTGGGCAGAGAATATACTGACACCTGGAAGATTTTTCTCTCTCTTTCCCAGTAGTGTTATGATAGGGAGCCAAAAACTGAATCGGAAGTTCAGTCAGGAAGACTGCAACTACTCTTTTGAATACAAAGACTCAGTATAGAATTTATGTTTAAACTAATAGTGTACACAAAGCACAATAAACTTGGAGATGAATATTGCCAGCATCTACTGGCTTGGCACATTGAAGGTATCCTTTATTTTGTATGAACGAACAATGTGGTTTTTATCTCTGTTTATTTTGTGGATAATTTTTGCACGAACTTGGCTTAGTGGAAGGAGTTAGAGGGTATAGTCAAGAGTAGTTTACAGGTTGGAGATCTATGACCAATGGTACAGCACGGGGTCTGGTGCTGGATCCCCTGTTGTTTGTTATATATAATGATTTAGGTGAGAATGTAGGTGTTTGGGGTGATACTAAGTATTGGTGGTGTGGTGAACAGGGAAGTAGGTTGTCTAAGGTTACAACAGGTTCTAAATCAACTGGGACAGTGGGCAAAGGAATAGCAGCTGGAATTCAGCTCAGACAAGTTTGAAGTGATGCATTTTGGGTAATGAAACAAGGGCATGACATATGCTGAGACCTGGGGAGTGCTGTCGAACAGAGAGAGCTAGAGGTATTTCATTGCTTTTGGAAAATGGGTATACAAGTATACAAGATGGTGAAGAAGCTGTATGGCATGTTGGCCTTCATTGGACGGACAACTAAGTACAAAAGTTGGGATATCATGCTTCAGCTGCACAAGATGTTGGTAAGACTGGTCTTGGAGGACTGTGCTCAGTTCTGGTCACCATGCTGCAGAAAGGATGTGATTAAGGTACAATGGCTGCAGAAAAGATTCTTATCATGTTTGTTGGATCTGGAGGGCTTGATTTCTGAGGGGACATTGGATATGCTGGAGCTGTTTTCCTGAGAGTGAAGGAGCTGAGGGGTAACTATATAGAGGTTTATAAAATTATGAGAGGCATAAATAAGACAGACAGTAACAGTATTTTTCCCAGTGTATGGGAGTCTACAACTAGACGGTTTGGGTTAAATGTAACAGTGAAAAGTCAAGGATCACTGAAGGGCAAGGTTTTCACACACAGCATGGTGGGCATATAGAACGAGCTGCCAAAGGAAATGGTGATAGAGGCAGATTAATTTACAATGTTTAAAAGAAAATTGGACAGGTTCATTGATAGTAAAGACTTTGAGGAAGATGGGTCAAAAGCAGGCAAATGTGACTAGCTCAAGAAGGCAGCTTGTTTGCCACAGATGAGTTGGGAGAGGGAGTTGTTTCCTTGCTGTGTAACGTTATATCTCTAAATCAATGTGCTCATTGGAATAATTTATCCACAACTTTGATTAAAATGTAAGCTGTGCAGGTTTTGCATACAAACTGTTGGCTGTACCTGCAGTTTAAATTTTTATATAAACAATATACAGTAAAATCCCCATTTTCTGGCACCTAAGGGGATTGTGGATGCCAGAAATGTGATTTTCCAATTGACTGAGACTCACTTTTACAATGCCTAACTAATACACCTGCATTAAAAATACACTGTCTAAAAGACAAAAGACAGGCCAAAATGTAATTTAAAAAAAAAGTTTTGTAGTCTTTAATCATGTAAAGTTCACTATAATCACGTGAAGAAAACAATTGGAGACCACGTATGAATCATGAAGTTGACTTGCTGCTGAAGATCAGGTGAGATGACCTAGCCCTCAACTATAAATCCAAGTACGATCTCGAAAATGCCATCAGGAAAGCCAAGAGATGGTACTCCAACAAGCTTGAATCCCATAAGTACATCACGGGAGAGTATGCATACTATCAAGGATGGCAAACAAAGCCAGGCAACATAACATGCACGAGTGCAACACTCAATATGTTCTGTGCTTGATTAGAACAAGGAATCATTGGGGATGTGTCATCCAAATCAATGACTATAAGCGCCGCTCCACTATGGACAGTATTACTGAAGTCAGGCAGCCTTCAAGATGGACTCCTGGAACATGTTCAGAGAGCCAGTGTAGGTGAACTGGGAGACATATTCACTGATAAGTTTAATATTTCTTTGAAACAGGCTGCAGTTCCCACTTGCTTCAAGAAGGCCTAATAACAAATAACCAGTGGCTTTGACATCACTTTCATGAAATGCTTTGAGAGGCTAGTCATGCCTCATGTCAACTCTGGTCTACCAGACAGCCTTGACTCACTTGAATTTACATGCCAATCAGATCCGCCATAGATGACATCTCACTGGCCCAGGAACATCTGGAGGCTAAGGGCACCTAAATTAGACCACAGTATATTGACTACAACTCCATCTTCCATACCATAGTCCCTAGAAAATTCATTCCCAAACTTTAAGATCTTGGCTTGTGCACTCTCCTCTGCAACTGGATCTTTGACTTCCTGTCCAAAAGAATGCAATTAGTAAACATGGATCTCAACATATCCTCCAGATCATACATAACACCAGTATTCCTCAAGGTTGTGAACTCAATCCCCTACTATACACCCTCAACACCCATGACTGCACAACCAAATAATGTTTCAACTCATCTACAAATTTGCTGTTTACTTTGGAGAAGTAGGTTGGGTAACAAATTATCATGAGATGGAAAATAGGAAGATTAAAAGTCTAGTAGAAAGGTGTCAAGATAACAATCTCTCCCTCAACATCAGTAGAATGAAGGAGATGCCAATTAAATTCATGCGAGGGGGCAGAATCAATGTCCATGTCCACATCAATTTTGATTAAGTGGAAAGAGTAAATAGCTTCAAATTCTTTGGAATAACCAACTCCTATGACTTGACTTTGGACAAGTACATTGGCATGAAGGTCAAGAAAACTAAAGAAAATTCAGAAGTCCCCGTTCTTCCCTCATCAACTTCCCCAAGTGCACCATCAAAGGCATATTCAGTGTGGTATGGGAGCTACTGTGCTGAAGAAGCTGTAGAAGAACTTTATGTAAACTTCCCTCCTCCGCCCCCCCCCCCCCCCCCCCGGGACTCTAAAGGCAGCTGACACACTGAAGGACCTACCACACACCAGACACACTCTCCTTCCATTGTGGAAAAAGCTCAAGAGTGTACATGCCCCAAAAGACTTAAAGACCTTTTTTTTCCCCCGCACAGGACTTCTAAATGAATCCCACACCATTGCTCTCATGCTGTCCTTGCTTGATACTAATTGATCTTTTTTCTTCACTGTCATTTCATACTCTGTAAATTGCCCACTTCTACTTTATGTGGCTGTATGAATGTTTTAGCTAACCTTAGTGTAGAAGAACTGTTCTCACTGTGCTAGGTATAATGTGACAAATACATTTAAACATGGAGACAGCCTATTATGGAACCACAGTATCATACATAATAGGAGGAGATCTTCCACCCTTTCACATCTATGCTTCGTCTTTGGAAGAGATAATCAATGAATTCCACACACTGTAATTCATTCTGCAGAGCTCTGCAAAATTTCCTTTCTCGAGTCTATAACCAAATCCCTTTTGCAAGTCACTATTGAATGTTTACCAATCATTCTATCAGTCAACATGTTCTTGTTCAAAATGACTCACCATGTAAAATAATTTTCACCCCATTATCTCTCTGATTCTTTAATCCAAAAATCTTAATCCCTAGTGATTGTGTCCTCTGCAGGTAAGTTAAATTTCTCCATATTTCATATTTCTCTTATATCTTCATAAGCTGAAGATCTTCACTGAAAGAGAACATGTTCACCTTCTCCGATGTTTCTACTGAACTAAAACCCCCTTGTCCCTGTTATAAAATACATGCAAATCTCCTCTGCATTCTCTCCAATATTTCGGAAACTTCTGAGAGAAATGGACACATCATAAAAAGGTGTTGCAAACACACAGCATCCTTTCCTTGCTTTTGTACTCTTGTTTGCACTGGGCCAAATATGCCTGAGATCAGTTAGAGTTCTTACATGTCAGGCTCCATAAAATAAAAGCTTGAACCGTGCAGGACCTGATAACTGCTGGGAGAAGTGATTGGTTTGGACAGATCAATATTGCAGCATCAAAGTTTGAACTCCGAATTAAAAGGGACACAAGGTTACCTTGTCAAGGATCCTACTCCTGACATTGTGTCAACCCACTAATCTTTGCACCTTATTCTCTCCACATTCCTGTCAGATGAGACTCTGTACAGGGATTTCCAAGTGAAATATTGTCTGCAATTGAAGAAACGAGTAGCTTTGTGATGATACTATAGTCCTGGTACAAATGTTGTGTTCTTAGGTGCACCAAAGAAAAGGTACAAGGACTGCCTAAAGAAATCTCTTGGTGCCTGCCACATTGACCACCGCCAGTGGGCTGATATCGCCTCAAACCGTGCATCTTGGCGCCTCACAGTTTGGCGGGCAGCAACCTCCTTTGAAGAAGACCGCAGAGCCCACCTCACTGCCAAAAGGCAAAGGAGGAAAAACCCAACACCCAACCCCAACCAACCAATTTTCCCCTGCAACCGCTGCAACCGAGTCTGCCTGTCCCGCATCGGACTTGTCAGCCACAAACGAGCCTGCAGCTGACGTGGACATTTACCCCCTCCATAAATCTTCATCCGCGAAGCCAAGCCAAAGAGAGAAGAGATTTAAAGAAAGAAACAATTTCAGGTGTGAGAAATGGTATGTGAGAAAGATCATCTATTGACGATAAACTGAAGAACAAAAAGGAACAATCAAACCATTGAAACTGCATTATACTCTTCCAAACAATCCAAGGGAAAGATGAGATCAAATCTGCAAGAAAATTTTTGACAAGAATAAAAGCAGCAGGTCAATTGAAGCAAGAATTTCAATTTCTAATATTAACTGGAATACCATTAATGCCATAGATGTAAGGATCAGTGATTTTAAATTCCTTTGGCCAGCACATGGCAAGCACAAAAAGGTTCTTGGGGAAGGAGTCACAACCCTGGATTTAGTTTTTGGGAATGAAGCTGGTCAGAAAGCCTCCTTCCTCACCTTTTTTTTTAACTCCAAGGAAAACAAACCCAACTTATCCAGTGTCTCCTCATAGCTTAAACGATTCATTCCAGGAAGATTTTTTTTTTGTGAATCTCCTCTGCACCCTCTGTAAAGCCATCACATCTTTCGAAAAGTGCAGTACACAAAATTGCTAGAGAAACTGAGAAGGTCATGTAGCAGGACTCTGAATAAAAAGGTTGGGGAAGGGGTTAGGGGAGGAGAGGAGGGAGGAAGGGGTAGGGAGAGTACAGGCTAGCAAGTAATAGGTGGATATAGGTGGGAGGATAGAAGAGAAAAAAGCTGGGAAGTAGTATCGGAGGGAGTAGCTGTGAATGAATAGGGAAGGGGTGAGGAGCTGCAGGTAAGGAGACAGGGGGATAAGAAAAAGAGACTCAAAGGAGGGGTTTAAGGAAGCTGGAGAAGTCGATATTAATGCTGTCTAGTTTGAAAGAGCTGAGACTGAATATTCTGGCTTAGCACTTCAAACTACAATAATCCAGCCAATACTGAAACTCAGAGACTCAAGACACAGCATTAGAGAAACTCAGAAATGTGGTTGGGAGAAGGGCAGGACTAGCAGGATATAGATGTTACGGATGTAACAGTTGGAGATGTAAAAGAGATAAACGAGGGATTATGGAGGGAGAATGTCATAGCTAATAGAGAACTTCTTGGAGGGCTCATCTAGCAAAGCCATATGTGTAGAACTCAGGAATAAGAAAGGTACAATCACAATAATGGGGTTATACTGTAGACCTGAAAATAGCGAGTAGAAAAGATATGCAGGCAGATCACGGAAACATGTATAAACTACAGGTAATTTGAACTTTCCCAATATTTATTGGATCTCCCTTGGTGCCAAGGCTAGAGATAGGGCAAAATCTATTAAATTTAAATTTAGACATACAACATGGTAACAGGCCCTTCTGACCCACAAACCCATGCCAACTAAATACATCCACTTAATCTACAGCCTCCAAATGTTTTGAAGGGTGGGAGGAAAGTGGAGCACCTGGAGGCATCCCACGCAGACATACGGATAACATACTAACTGCACACAGGCAGCGCAGGATTCGAACATGGGTCACTAGTGCTGTAATTACTGAGCCCGACATTGGGGTATGAGCCTAGTGATAATTATTAATAATTATAGGCTCATCCTTGGATGAATGTGTTAAATTGGAGGAACATTAATTATAGTAGTAGTGGACTAGAACATTGGTTGTAGCTGTTCGAGGGTTAATCTGATGCATGGGAGCCATTTAATGGGCAATTGATTAGAGTTCAGGACCAGCATTTTCTTGTGAGAATGAAAAATAAGGATGGCAAGCTTCAAGAATCTTGGATGACATGATATTTTTTAAGGTTAGTCAGAAAGAAAAAGGAAGCATATGTAAAGCTTAGGAAGTTGAGATCAGACAAGGCCCTTGAGCAATATAAAGGAAGCAGGAAAAACTAAAAGTTGGGAGGGCTAAAATGGGCCATGAAATATCCTTGGCAAACGAGATTAAGGAACATTCCAAGGCATTTTATATACATATTGGGAGCAAGAGAAAAGTTATTCACTCAAGGACAAAGGAGGGAATTCATGCACGGAGTCAGAGGAAGTGGCTGAAGTCCTTAATGAGTACTTCACATTAATATTCACTAAGGAGAAGGACATGGATGATGGTGAGATTAGGGAGGATATGTTGTTGTTCTAGGGTATGCCAATATTAAGAGGTAAGTGGTGTTGGATGAATTTGAAAATGTTAAGGTAAATAAGTCCACAGGGTTTCCTGGCATCCATCTCAAGATACTAGTGGAAGCAAGGGAGATTATTGATACATTCCAGAAATACTTGTATCCTCCTTAGCCACATGTACTGTACCAGAAGTGTGGAGAAAAACTAATGTTGATCCTTTGTTTAACAGTTTAAGAAGTGCAAGAGGGACAAGCCAGGAAATTATAGGCCAGTGAGCCTTACATAAGTAGCAGAAAAATTATTGCAGAAGTTTCTTAGGTTTAGGATTTACTCATTTTTTGAAAAACTTGGACTTATTAGGGAATTTGTGCGGGGGGAGGGTGGGATCTGCCTAGGTAGCTGAATCAAACGCAATGGGTCAAATGATCTACTGTGTTGTAAACTCCCTGTGATGCGATAATTTTAAGTGCTGCCAACTGCAATCTAAAAGAGGGTTACATTTTAGCCATTTTCTCGAAGCTGCTGTATTGCAAACTGTGGTGGTACACTACCAGCCTACTGCAGGGGGAAACATATGTGCCTGCAGGAGTGTACCACCGGCCTACTGCAGGGGGAAACCCCTGTACCTCCAGGAGTGTAAGGGGACAGGACAACACCTGGGCGGCTGTCAATCAGTCGGTCTGAATGGGTCAAGCCCCACTCAGTCGGATGTCAATCACCCTCCAGGATATAAGCCTGTGCCAGCCTCCCGAAGCCTCACTAAGAGTTACTGCAGCTACAGCCAGCCTGGCTCTGTGGAAGTCTTTGTGGATTAAAGCATGTTGTACAGTCTTTACCTTGTGTGTGTCTGATTCTGGCTAACAGCGCACCACACAAACTTAGCAAGGGATGGGGCATTCTTATCAGATCCGAGCAAAAAAATGTTGTTGAAGGAAGTCTTAGAGCTTGAGAGCAGCAAGGGTTACAGATGGGCAGCAGTGACAGAATCCCACAGAACACAGAAAAAAAATGTTGACTGTATTCAATTAATATTTTGTTTTTATTACCTGATTCTGAATTTTGACAGTTTATCGAGAGCACCACACTGTGTAAGTGTCCATTTCATTCCTGGTACTCCGGCAATGCATGACTACTCTGTGATAGGTAATAATGTCCAGCATCAATAGAATTTTGGTGATATATAACTATCTGCTTTATTCATCTATCTTCTCTGTCATTTGAGTATGTGAGATGGATTCACTTCCTGGTTGTGTGATTTTAATTTATGTGCTTTTCTTTCTAGTTTCTAAGAATCAGCTCTGGCTGTTCAACACTTTCCCCCCATGCTCCTGTAATGGTAAACATATTTGTAACATATACACCTTGTGGCATGAGAACTAAAAGTTTTTCTCAGTCCAAAGTATCCTAAAATATTGCTGCAGTTTGGTTTCATACAATTAGGTTGTTATCTGCTGCACACAAATTATTTACTTTGGAGATAAGATGAATGGTTCTGATCTGAAAAGGTGACAACACTTTTTCTCCTACTAATGATGCTTGGCTTATTGAGTTCCTCCAGCAGATTGTTTGCTGCTTTATTCACTTTAGATCTGTTTTATAATCATTTGTTGTCAATTTCCTCATTGACTCCATAAAAGAAAACATTTTTTGTGAACTAATAACTTCATTATAAAATCCCCTTCTCACCAGAAAGAAATTCACTTTCTCAGATGAAGAAACTTTGGGTTTGTCAGTAAAAATGCACCCAGGATTGGGGCCAGTGCCAAACTCTGCTCACATCAATCACTGGAGGTAAACTAGCCAGAAATTACATCTGTGCAAAGCTTTTCTCCGTAAGAAACCCAATAGGTTATGTGTTCATGATGTTACATTTTTTATCTGTTAAAGTAGGTATGTGGCTCTAAATACAGTGAACATTTTTTTTCCCCAAAAGGTTTGCTTCCTAAAAAACAATGGGGATTATGATAGACAACCTCAAGATGAACACAAAGATAATTTCAGATTTGCAGTAGCACATAGGAAGTTGGAGAAACATTAAATTAACTTTTATTGAATTTAGCATGTTTAATTGCATAATAATGCTGACACATTGTGTTAGTTCAACTGGCCTAAAAATATTTTGCCGGAATTGATGGTTTCCAGTTGCCCTGATACCACTTTTCCATGGTCACAATATCCTGGTGAAACCTTTCACCAAATTTGTCACTGACTGCACCAAGATCCCTTCATCTGTTACAGGGAAAAGTCCAAGATATATCGAAGAGGTTAATTGGACATGATTGCTCCTTTCCAATTGATTGAAAACCCATGCTTTAAATCATTAGCCAGGTTTAGGTAAAATTTCTCTGAGCATGACAAAACAAGGATGGCACCTTTAGCTTCAAGAAATTACAGCACTAGGGACACGAGGTTGAATCCAGTGCCATCTGTAAGGCGCATGTATATTCTCTCCATGATCTGCTTAGGTTTTCTATGGGTGCTCCAGTTTCTACCTACCCTCCAAAAATATTCGGGGATTGTACATTAATTTGATGGTATGGGTTTCAATGCCTGGAATCATCTTTTACTGTGTTATAAATAAATGTAAAAATTTAGTTAAAATTTAGGAGCCCTAACCATCCTCCATTAACATTGCCTCTTACAATATTTATGATGGCTGCCTGCTTGCCCTCCTCCTACCCCATGGTCTGGGTTACTGAAAGCCAATCGATAGTGAAATACAGACACAACTTTGCTTATCCAAGTCCTGCTCCAACTTATTTATTTTTCCCCAGTGGTTTTACATCCCGACTGAAATTAAAACAGAAAAAGCTGCAAAGGTTCAACAAATCAGATAACATCTTTGGAAAGAAAATGTGGACCTTTTCTCTTTCTGTCTGGCCTGCTGAACTATTTTTCTTTTTATTGTGCATTTTCTTTGTGTTCTTCCACTATTGAACAACTTCCTTCTTCCCTTTTCAGTATTCCTATCCCCACATTCCTAAGTAACAATGGATGTCAAAGACAGTTCCCCGATTTGACCAGGTTTTGTCGCCTGTGGCAAGCTACCATTTAGTTCAGTCCACCAGTACTTGGCTCAAGCAGACCACACAGAATATTTAAACCTTGGAATTGGCTTTGATGTGGTCTATGATGTTGTCTGCAGTACCATGGCTTTTTTAGATTGCTCTGATGTGATGTAGGCTTGGACAGACAATAAGGGCATGAAATAAAAGCAGAGCAGTGCCTGCTCCACCACTCAATCACATTGTAGCTGAAATTTTTCTTCAGCAAAGCCTTCCTGCATGCTCTACAGATCCCTTGATTCAGTGTGCATTTATCTCTGTTTGAATAAACAAAGATGGTGAAGCCTCTTCCGCTGTGGTAAAGGCAGTTCCACCACTGATGTAGACCCACGAAGAGTGGGAAGGATAGGTGCATCGACCAGAACTCCTCCATGGGGTCCTACTGCCTGGTGGTTATACTGACATCCTCGTACATGCATGGGAGCCCAGACCATGAAGGTTGTGGGCTTCAGAGGAACAGTTGGTGCCTTGAGAGGGAGAAGTTTGGGAGAGGACCCTGAACAGAAGATCAGCTTGAGACTCAGTGGCCAGCCTCACACCAGGCTGCCAGCTGCTGATGGGAATGAGATCTCAGGATCAAGATTTGAGGGTGCCAATGGCAAGCAGGGCTCCCGCAAGACCTTTGGCACTGACGGCTTCTCATGATATTGGGGATTTGGAACCAGGGACTGAGGAGGATGATAATTCACCGCTGGAATGAACATTTAAGTGACAGGAATGCAGGAGCCAGTGACACTGGAAGAGGTGGCTATATAAGTGACAGGAATGCAGGAACCAGTGACACTGGAAGAGATGGCGAAATCCAAGAACACTCAATATCTCTTAAGGGACTCTCTTTTACTTCTCTTTTCCTTCTTGTTCGGGCACTGGACTGGTGGCACCTCCTCTTTGCCTTTATGAGCAAATAAATGGAACAAATTTTGTGCATTTACGTACATGATGGAAAGGGAATCTTGAATGTTCAGTGAATTCTCCACCAGCCTCCGGGTGAAGATTTTTCTTTTCACTTCTGTCCTTAATGGCTGACCCCTGATTTTAATGTCCTCAGTAAAGAAGCAACAACCTTGCTACCCCTCGAAATAATGTTGTTTGTTTCAATAGACTGACATTGAGTTTGGTCATGAGTGGGTTGATCCTTGGTAGTCTTTGACTTACCAAAAAGAGAGAGGGAATAAATATGTTGGTCGGCTGTGATTAGGAAGGTATGCAGGGATTAGTCCTCGGGCCTCAGCTATTCATTATCTATGTTGACAAACTAGGTTGAGGAGCCCAAAAATAACATTTCCAAGTTTGCTGATGACATGAAAGTAAGTGGAAAATGAGTAATGATGTGCATGCAGAGGCTTCAGGGGGTATTGACAACCAAACTGAGGGGGCAACAAAAAGGCAGAGAACAATATAGAAAAATGTGAGGTTATGTGCTTCAGCAAAAAAATAGAAATGTTGTTTATTTTTTAAAGGATTAGGGAGTGGGGATTGTTGATGTTTAAAGGACGCTGGATGTTGATATGAAGTTGCAGCGCAGCAATTCAGAGGCAAGCGGTGTTTCAGCTTTTACTGCAAGAGTTTTTCAGTGCGAGAGAGAAAATATCTTCTTACAAGTGTAAAAGTCAATCCCATGTAAAAGTCAACCCCACATTTTTGGCCTTTAATCTGGAATTTTCCATACATCTCGCATAAAAGTCAACCCTAGTCTTTCTCCTTGGCCCTTTTCATCCTCAGTCAGCAGTTGCCAACACTTTCAATGTGGATTTCCCACCTGGTCCTGGCCACCCGCAGGCCGGAGCTCCCATACCATCAACCTAGATTTCCCACCTGGATCCGGTCAGCCGCAGTCCGGAGCTCCCATATCATCAACCTAGATTTTCCACTTGGTCCCGGTCAGCCACAGGCCGGAGCTCCCATACCATCAACGCAGATTTCCCAGTATGCAGGCCGGAGATCCCATACCATCAACGCAGATTTCCCACCTGGACCTGGTCACCCGCAGGCCGGAGCTCCCATATCATCAACCTAGATTTTCCACTTGGTCCCGGTCAGCCACAGGCCGGAGCTCCCATACCATCAACGCAGATTTCCCATCTAGACCCGTACGCCCGCAGGCCGGATCTCCCATACCATCAACGTGGATTTCCCAGTATGCAGGCTGGAGCTCCCATACCATCAACGCAGATTTCCCACCTGCTCCCGGTCACCCGCAGGTTGGAGCTCCCATACCATCAACGCAGATTTCCCATCTAGACCCGGACGCCCGCAGGCCGGATCTCCCATACCATCAACGTGGATTTCCCAGTATGCAGGCTGGAGCTCCCATACCATCAACGCAGATTTCCCACCTGCTCCCGGTCACCCGCAGGCCGGATCTCCCATACCATCAACGCAGATTTCCCACCTGGTCCCGGTCACCCGCAGGCCGGAGCTCCCATACCATCAACCTAGATTTCCCACCTGGTCCCGGTCACCCGCAGGCCGGAGCTCCCATACCATCAACGCGGATTTCCCAGTATGCAGGCCGGAGCTCCCATACCATCATTCCAGATTTCCCACCTGGTCCCGGTCACCCGCAGGCCGGAGCTCCCATACCATCAATGCAGATTTCCCATCTAGTCTCGGCCGCCCGCGGGCCGTAGCTCCCATACCATCAACGCGGATTTCCCAGTATGCAGGCCGGAGCTCCCATACCATCAACGCAGATTTCCCACCTGGTCCTGGTCACCCGTAGGCCAGAGCTCCCATACCATCAACGCAGATTTCCCACCTGGTCCCGGTCACCCGCAGGCCGGAGCTCCCATACCATCAACGCCGATTTCCCAGTATGCAGGCCGGAGCTACCATACCATCAACACAGATTTCCCATCTAGTCCCGGCCGCCCGCAGGCCAGAGCTCCCATACCATCAACGCCGATTTCCCAGTATGCAGGCCAGAATTCCCAACGCCTCTAATGATGCAGATACCTACCTTGGTCCCTGAAAAATAGTATCTATGTAATAGTTGATCCTATAAATTTAATATTAGAAAATGGTCTAGAAAATTCGACTGTTATACGATATACAGCATATCATCTTGTTAAGAATGTATTTGTACAATTTTGCTCTCCTTACCCATAAATGAATGTATAGGGGCTCCCAAGGTAATGGAAGACCTAACTTACAGAAATCTGACTTTACACAAATTCTCTCATAAATACTTAAAAGGTTTTTCAGGATGGTGTGAATAAGAGGGGATGAAGCATATCAGCTCCTGTCTGAGTGGTAACATGGATTCATTCCAGTTCACCTATCGCAGCAACAGGTCTACGGCAGATGCCATCTCACTGGCTCTAATCAAAGTCCTGGAACACCTGGACAGCAAAGGTGCAGACATCAGGATGCTCTTTATCAACTACAGTTCGGCATCTAACACCATCATCCCCTTAAAACTGGTCAGCCAACTCTAAGTCCTGGAAGTTAAAACCCCACTGTGTAATTGCATCATAAATTTCCTCACCTCCAGACCAACGTTAGTGAAGATTGGCAAGAACTTATCCTCCACAATCTCTATCAGTACTGGAGCACGATGGGGCTGTGTTCTCAGTCCCCTGCTCTATTCACTTTATACCTACGACTGTGTAGCTCTGTATGACAATAACACCATCTATAAATTTGTAGTGGGTTGTATAAAGGAAGGGGATGAGTCAGCATACAGGATGGAGACTAAAAACTTGGCTGAGTGGAGCACCAATAACAATCTTGCACTCAATGTCACCAAAACCAAGGAGCTGATTGTTGACTTCAGGAAAGGAAAACCAGAGGTATACAATCCAGTGAAGGTTAGGGATCAGAGGTGGAGAGAATGAGAAAATGTAAGTTCTTGGGAGTCACTATCTTGGAAGATCTCACGTGGATGAACACACCAATTGCATTGTGAAGAAAGCACGTCAGCACCTCTACTTCCTTGAGTTTGTGGAGGTTTGGTATGACACCAGAAATACTAGCAAATTTCTACAGAGGTGTGGTGGAAAGTGTGTTGACTGGCTGCATCAGGGTCTGGTATGGAACACCAATACCCCTGAGCATAAAGCCCTCCAAAAATTAATGGACACAGCCCAGGGCATCACAGGCAAAACCCTCTCCACTATTGAGTACATTTACAGGGAACGCTGCCATCTGAGGGCAGCAGTAATCATCAAAGACCCACACCACCTAGCACATGCTCTGTTCTCGCTGCTGCCACCAGGAAAGAGGTAGGTGTAGGTTGCTACAAGACTTACACCCACCAGGTTCAGGAACAGCTGCTCAATGACATCAGACTCCTCAATGACAAACTCAATTAGGCACTCATTTAAGGACTCTTACTTGTGCACTTTATTGATTATTTTTCTCTCTATATAGCACAGTCAGTTTGTTATCTGTTTACGGTTCCTTATTTGTTTACATGTTTACGATGTGTACAGTTTATTTTTGCACTATCATTTAGTGGTAATTCTGCCTGTACCACAAGAAAAAGGAATCTCAGGGCTGTGTTATGTCACGTATGTATGTATATATATATATAAAATATATATTATATTTCATCAGTTTAATTCTGGTTTATATATGGGTGAGTAGTGATAAAATAAAAGAATTATTGGATGTGTAAAAAGAGAAATATGATATATTCAGCGAATGAAAATGGATATTACTGACTTCCACAAAAATTGGCTTAGACACCAGTTCTTAGGAATGGAACACTTAAGTGTCTATAAGTGATACAGAACGAGAGCAGCAAAGGTTCACCAAACTAGTAAGTGGAGTGGTGGACATCATGTGGGCTGGATCTTGATTCTCTTGAGAGTAGAAGAATGGCAGATGAACTCACTGATTCACACAAGATACTTCAAGCCTGAACATGGTAGATGCAGGGAGGCTGTTTCTTTAAGCTAATAATTTAGAACTAGCAGTCATATTCCCAAAATAATGGGTAGGTCATTTAGCACTGAATTTAAAAGCTCCTCATTGAGAGGACGGTGAACCTTTGAAGTTCTCTACCCTGAATGGCTGTGGAGGCTCAGCTATTGAATTAATTTAAAGCAGAGATTGATTGATTTCAGAACATGAGGAATCAGAAAAATGGGGATGGGAAGGAAAATAATGTTGAATAGAATCTTATTGAATGCAGAGTATGTTTGGGTAGGGTTGAATGATCTACTTCTATTGAATTTCTTATGTACTTAGATATCATAGATAGTGACGGATAACATTTAACATTGCCACAAAATAGTATTTTTTCACATGCATGATCTGTTGTTCATGATTGTATTGGATTGTATTCCAGCTACACAATGGAGGAGGAGTAAAATTTCTTTTAGTGCCTGAAATTTGCTGAGTTAGCAGGAAACACCCTGGGAGGGAGTGTGTGTGCAGTCAAAGGCACCTTGCACCATGAGGAGGTCTGCAATCTGTCGACTCCTCATGATTATTCTGCCTCAGGAGGAGGAAGAGAAACACAAGAGTATCTGTGTATAGATGGCCTCACTGACCTCCCTTTGCAGCAGGACACTGGTCATATCCTCAGCTGCAGCTAGAAGTCAAATATGTAAAACAATGATCCCTTGACTGCCATATCCAACATTATCCAACTTCAACACTGAAATTGTTGTAATTGGCAAATTTCAGTCACAAATTTCAATGAAACAATCATATTATAAGCACTGTTTATAGTTAAAATTGAGTTAAGGAAATTTCCCAGAGCAGCCACACAGCAGATAATACAAAATACATTTCAAACTGAGCATAGAAACATATGATATTAGAACAGGAAAAGGGTATCTAGCCCTTGGAGCCTGATCTGCCATTCATCAACATTGTGACTGATCTTCTGCCTAATTAATTTATTATAGATAATAACAGAAAATAATGCATAAAATTAATGACTTCTATATTTTCTGTTACCATCCTTCACAGTTCTATATTTGCTGCTCTCACTTCAGAGTTTCAAAGTTACAGGGCTGTCCTCCTTATTACTGCAATGTTAGACTCTTCGTTAAATATTAAATGATGAGATTTTTTTTCCCCCAGGAATGTAATAGTTTATGGGATGTTAGCATTAATGGCCAGGCCAGCATTTATTGCCCAACCCCAAGAAGACTGACATGCTAAAAATACTTTTTTTTTCCAAAGCTAAAAAAGGTTAAGGAATAAGTTATTTTGTTTTTGACTTTTTTTTTGTTGGATCTGAGCCAAACAGCATCCAGAGAGATAAATGAATGAATAGATTAGAAAAGCCACTGCTGGAACTAAATCAGTGGTAACAGCAGCTGTGTTTTCTCAATGCCTGCTATTACTCAGCTCACAGCTATTCTACTGCTTTACAAAACCACAGCCTGTCATTAAAGAGTCATTCCCTTACTGCTCAATATTAAAGCCATCTTTTAACAGTTGTTTTACAAACTCCAGCAACCATCTCAAATCACATT
Source organism: Narcine bancroftii (assembly GCF_036971445.1). Lineage (NCBI taxonomy): Eukaryota > Metazoa > Chordata > Chondrichthyes > Torpediniformes > Narcinidae > Narcine > Narcine bancroftii. The sequence goes on from NC_091474.1 coordinate 158,425,027, forward strand.
TGCGTTTAAAAAAAAACAACCATTTCATAACAAAGCACTATATACTGAAAACTATTGTTAGCTTTTTATTTTGAAAACAAAAGTTGTGTCAATCTGCTGGATAATTTAAATCAACACTATTACCACCTAACAAGAGAAAAATATTGTGAAGTAAAATGAGAATGTAAGAATTACTTCAGTGAAATATGAAACACAAGAGCACTTTAACTATGTTGACCATAACACGTTGGAATGATAGTAAAATTTAAGCATCAGGAGCTTTTTTAAAACCACTGTTCAAAAGTGCAGCATTTGTGATTTTATATATTTAAGATTGCAGTATGAGTCAGTATTAGAGAAAAACTAAGCAAGGAGTCTTATTTCTCCATCACTGCTGTCTCTATCTGGGGTGAACAGACACACATGTCTATTATAACTTAGATGCATGGACCCAATACAAATCAGAGCAGCATGATCCAATTTGAATTTAATTCCTCTTGTAAGGAAAGTGTTTTATTATCTAAGGAAACCATTAATGTCTTAGTAATATCCAAAGCAATTAAATTCCATTTTTCAAGGGTCCCTGTCCTTTGATGTTTGATATTCAGATTGTGGTTTCTGGTATTTCTCTTCTCAATGATATATGATTGAAACATTTCAACCACAAAACAGCTTTAGAATTTTACAATTTGAATACAAGAGAAGTATGGTCTGCAAAATCCATGAAATAGCAGTCCTGGCTGATTATAGCCTGAATATCTTTGTGTTTTTTGACTTAGTGTGTCATGCTTACTGTCAGAACTTTTAAGTTATCATTCTACCATTGAAGTGTGCTGTGCAGAAATTCCATTATAAATGCCATAAAATAATATCACCTTAGCACACACCATTCTCCATTTGGTCTTACTACCATAACTCTGTCTTTAGAAACACAATAAGTGTGAACCAATTTTAATTCTGGTTCAGGTTACAAAATGGGCAAAACATATTTAGTTCCTTGTCAGATATCCTTCCATTTCATACACAGTTCAGGGGAAAAAGCTATCAGCCCTCTCCCACAGACCCAGCTCCCTCGAGGCATGTGAGGTGGTTTCAGTCTTAGAACTAAATCCTGAACCTCATCTTACATTCAATAGCCATGATCCCTGGTCATTAAAATATGGATACTAAGGATTTCATTCCATTTCACGTTCATTACCGGCTTTCTGACTTCCAAGGAAACACTAGCAGCTGGAAGGAGGCAAAATAGCCAAATGAGACAGGCACATGACTGTTTGACACGGTGTGTGGATCAACGTGAGCAGGGAACGTGCTGATCTTCCTCTCCAAAACTGGAACATCTTCAATGTCCAACATCTACTGCCATTCCCATACATGATCCCCTTCTCTCAATCCCTGACTTTGCTTAATGTGTTTTATTATAAATAATCCCCCTTCCCAAAATCAAACTGGAGCAGCCCTACACCAATCTCAGACTCGCCTTATTTATAAAAATTCTTTCCAACATCCAAATCTTTTTAAAAAAATTAAATTTAGATATAGAGCACAGTGACAGGTCCTTTTGGCCCATGATCCATACTATCCTATTAAAGACGATTAACCTATACCCACCCTCTCCCAGCTCATTTTCAATGGTGGGGGGAAACCGAAGCCCCTGGGGAAAACTCACACAGACACAGGGAGAATGTACAAATTCCTTATAAACATCGCAGGATTCGAACCCCGGTCCCAATTGCTGATGCTGTAAGAGCATTGCACTAACTTCTATGCTTACCGTGTCACCCTCACTATGCTAACCATCCTGGTCATATTTGATGTCTGTTTTCCACGCAAGTACCTGACTAGTGTGCTGGGCCCACCCATCCACCTGGCATCTGGTGGCTGAGGAGGTGCCTGGAGTGCTGCACAGGGATCCAGGAAACAGGTGTTTTCCAATTCCTAAAATGTCTGCCCACGGAAAACACGTCACCTCCCCTTATTATCATAGCCAGCATATAAAATGGAAATTGCACCACATCTGAGCCTGAATTGTTTTTTTGATACCTGATCTGTATCACTAACCAGTTGCTGGTCCCAACCTGGACTCAGTATTGCAAATGACTACACCACTACCTTTCCCATATGGCCTCTGACAATCCTACTTGATCCAAACTCATCACATATCCTAGAGACATAAAAGTGACTGCAGATGCTGGAATCTGGAGCAAAAAGCAATCTGCTGGAGGGACTCAGATGGTCGAGCAGCTTCGTAGACTATTCTTTTACTCCCACTGATGCTGTTCAACCTACTGAGTTCCTTCAGCACATTGTTTTATGCTCTAACACACATGCTGTCTGGCACAGGGTTGAGTAACCAGTTTTTATTTAGGCTCACGGGCTACTGGCCAATTCAAGGATCAACTCATTTGCCTTTTGATTGCATTGCTTCCATCTGCAGATTCAGAATCATTCCTCGGATGCTTATCTATATGAAGATCTTGACATTTTTGTATAAAAGGACAATTTAATTAAATTCTTACAGGTAGCCATAGGTATTATTATCTTGTGTCATTTTGATAGAAGATTTTAATATCAGACCTGGTTTGGAAGACAGGACAACAACTTCTCACTAATGGTCAACTTTTGATGATGTATTTTTAAATGAACTTTCCTTTGTTCTCAGTCTAGCGGATCAGAGGTGAACAGCGTGATATTCGGCCTAAAGAGAAATTGATAGAATTTGACAATTTGAAGTCCCATAAGAGATACTGCCCTACCTCTCATAACAGATTTCATGATTTTTATTTTTTTTAATGAGATTTTGAACATTTTTATTAATATGATATAATTGCAACATCTCCAAGGCATATAAATTGCATTAGAGCAAATTATAAAAAATGCTAGAAAAAATTTAGATTGTAAACTTTAAAGAAAACGATAAAAATCTTTTGTCATTAACCTTTGCTTTAATCCTACATCAACTTGCAAAGGAATGATAATATCGATTCTCTAGTTGGATCCTCCAAGACTTGAAAGTTCTTACAAAAAGCCCAGAGTCTTGATTTTTGAAAACTGCAATGCTGCTTGTTGTCAAAAATGCCCAGTCAGGGTATCAGGGAATCACAGGGGCTTTGATGATAGTCAACTTCAGATATCATAAAAAAGTTTTGTTACATAACATCTTACAGGATGCAGACAATATTTCTTCAGTACAGATCAAAACCTGCAAACCCAAGGCCTAGATAAGGATAAACTACAACTGATTGTCCTTTCTCAGTAACTTCGCTCCTTAGTGAAGTAAGCACCAGGGCATTCAATGTGGTGGCACATCCAATTCTTCGTCTGCAGATCTGAGTCTGTTGTTGCAAGGTAAAGAACAAAGTTGGAACCAGACCACCTTGGGCCGTCGAGGAAATTAAATGCCACTGTCACTTCAGAGTTTCATTAAAATCTTTTTGGCTCAAGTCCACAAATTACTTAAATTTTCTGCTTCCCACCTGTTGGACAACAGGGACATCCATTTTATGTGGTATTACAGACATTTAGAAGGCACTGAATGGACAATGCCACACCATGAATACCACTTCCCAAAATTATCTTTTCCGTGATGCTGCAAAATGCATATAATTTCAAATCCCAGTATGACTCTTACTAAATAAACCAAAATTTCTGAAACAGACGTACAAGCTTTAAAAATTATTTGTTTCTTGGCATGTAAAATCTCTCTTCTCCAACTAACCACTAAAGGCAAATTAATGAGATATCGTAGCCTATGCACTACTGCAAAGTGTGGAAAGAAGATACACACACCAGGACTTGAAGTCGAAGAATGATGGCAGCTCTGGTTATATTCCCTCCTCGCTGTTGACATCAGGAGTGACATCACAGCAGCGGCAATCTCCGACGAGGTGGCATTCCTGCCGTTGCTGGGTTTCCTGCCGTGTGGGTGGTCACCTGGGATGGTCATTGGCCCTGTGGGGTCTGAGTGGTCACCACATTCATCGGCCATTTTGTATACTGGTTTGCATTCCAGTTAGCTGGCTGCTACAATACCATTGTAGATGGTTTTCTTCATCCTTCAAGTAGATGGAAGAGCACTGGCTATTCTTCGAAAGTAATTACCTGTAATTGACAAGTGTTGGTCCCTCTTGAAGTCATGAAAGAGGTTGCATAAAAATACTTTAAAAAAAAATGAATAGTTGAACCAGTGGTTCTCAACCTTTTACTTTCCACTCACATAACCCTTTAAGTAATCCCCATGCCACAAGTGCTATGTGATTAGTAAAGGATTGCTTAAGGTGGTATGTGAGTGTTTAGGGAAGGTTGAGAATCACTGCTCTAGACCCAATTCTTACTGAAATATTTTGCTTGAGAAAAATTGTCATTGGCCCATATTCTTTGGATTTATTAAACCGTGTACATAACGAGTCAATTAGGTACAATTAAAACAGTGGTTTTCAAACTTTTTCTTTCCACCCAAATACCACCTTAAACAATCCCTTACTAATCACAGAACACCTATGGCGTAGGGATTACTTAAAGTGCGATGTGAGTGGAAAGAAAAAGGTTGAGAACCACTGAATTAAACCATTCACTGGGATGAAAAAAGAACCCTTCAAACAAACGCAGCTATTTCGGTGATTATTTTTTCTTTCCATTTTCAGTGTGACAATGAATCCTTGCAAACTATTGCATAAAATCAACACAGGTGCACATGGGAATTATAATTTTCACTAAAGATTTACATACATGTTGAAAACACACAAGAGACTGCAGATGTTGGAATCTGGAGCAATCTGTTGCAAGAACTCAGTGGGTCCAGTAGCAAGAGTGGGAAAAAAATATCAATGTTTAAAGCTGGAAATTTTGATGTTGCTCAACCCACTGAGTTCCTCCAGCATATATAAAACATTAAAGTCAGCAAACACCGTGGTTGAAGTAAAAACACAATGCTGGAGAAATTCACCAGGTCAAACAGTGTTCGTTATATAGCAGAGATAAAGATATATAACCAATGTTTTGGGCTTGAGCCCTTGATGAAGGGCTCAAGCCCAAAACATTGGTTATGCATCTTTATCTTTGCTTAATAAAGTACACTGTTTGACCTGCTGAGTTTCTCTCACGCTGTTTAATTTCCTCCATCAGACAGCGTTTTGTTTCACATGAACGTTCCCCCAGATGGAGCTGTTCACCCAGTTTTGGATTTCACTGCACTGTATTGCCTTTCAGCTCATTTTCATCTTTATATTTTAAAAGCTCCTTCTGATAACACTAAAAAAGTAAAACTCAGCAAATTGGATGTTTGCTTCGTATTAATTCTTCTATTTTTGTAAACGAGGTGCAATTCAAGACAAAAACATTCCAAGTATTTTCCTTCCTTTCATTATCGTCAAATCATTTTAAAAAGTGTTGCATTTCTAAATATATTTTGCATTACTATGTATCTGCTATTGAAATTTCCATAGATTTTCTCAACCAACTTGAACTGAAAACTCAATTTATACAGTTACTTACAACTCAAAACACATTCGGTTATTCATTCCAAATCTTTACACAAATTATCTTAAAAATCTGAGGGGAAGCAGATTTTGTAATGCAGCCATGATGCACATCTATTTTACATCTCTATTACCAAGGTGATGGAAATATATAATGAAGACAAATGTTGTGTAGAGGGAGATGAAATAATGTGGAATAGGCCCAAACAAAACGGTAAAAGGATATTTAAAGAAAACAGAAACCACACAGAATCCAAAATACCAGGCAGAGACACAAAATATTATTACCACAGATTTAGACCCAACCCAAATGTTGCTGATAATTTTCTCTCTTCTTCGGCTCTTACTGCATACTAAAAATATTTTCATAATTGGACAAGAAGGTAAAATGTCTTAGGTTATTAAAATTATATTCATCCATGATGGTTGCTGAGCACTTTGAGTGAGAAATTATCGTGTTTGAAACAGTGTAAATTCCAAAGTGAGGACAGAAAGGGGCTATAAAATGTTTAGCTAAATTGCAGTAGTGAATTTGCAAAAAAAATTGGAAAATTGGTCATATTATTTCCATTTGTTTTCCCCATTGTATAATGAGCAGTGAATACACTTTATTGAAGGAAGTTTACTTTGTCTGTGACCATTCATTAGCACTATTACTGTATTTTTCTTCTTTCTTTGGCTTGGCTTCGCGGACGAAGATTTATGGAGGGGTAAACGTCCACGTCAGCTGCAGGCTCGTTTGTGGCTGACAAGTCTGACGCGGGACAGGCAGGCACGGTTGCAGCGGTTGCAGGGGAAAATTGGTGGGTTGGGGTTGGGTTTTTCCTCCTTTGTCTTTTGACAGTGAGGTGGGCTCTGCGGTCTTCTTCAGAGGAGGTTGCTGCCCGCCAAACTGTGAGGCGCCAAGATGCACGGTTTGAGGCGAAATCAGCCCACGGGTGGTGGTCAATGGGGCAGGCACCAAGAGCTTTCTTCAGGCAGTCCTTGTACCTCTTCTTTGGTGCACCTCTGCCTCGGTGGCCAGTGGAGAGCTCGCCATAGAACACGATCTTGGGAAGGCGATGGTCCTCCATTCTGGAGACATGACCTACCCAGCATTTAAATTTACACATACAGTACAGTAACAGACCCTTCTGGCCCATTTACACCCAATTAAACTACAACCCCTGTACCTTTTGTAGGGTGGGAGGAAACTGGAGCACCTGGAGGAAATCCATGCAGTCACGGAGAGAATGGACAAACTCCTTACAGATAGTGCTGGATTTGTACCTGGGTAGCTGAAGCTGTTACAGCATTTCACAATGGCATTAGATATTAGTTTTTCATTTAAAATTTAATTCAATCTTCCAAAAAAAAACTGAAAGATTAAACATAATAGCTTAAAATATTTCAATTATCACACTATTGATCATCCTAAGTGTTTGATACCTCCTCCATTATAATAATGAGGGTGCAGAATACCTTCTAAAAGTGAACTGCAGGGCAACTTAACTGTGTTTCACAAATACAAAGGAATATTAAATTAAATTATTTTAAATTTAAGTATTTAGCACGGTAACTGGCCCTTCTGACCCCTGAGCCCGTGCCACCCAAATATCCCAATTGACCTAGAAGCTCCGTAAATTTTGAAGGGTGGGAGGAAATAGAAGCACACAGACATGGGGAGAACCAACAAACTCCTTACAGTGCTGGATTCAAGCCCAGGTTGCTGGGGCTGTAATAGCATTGTGCTAAGTGCTAACTTGGTATTTCCACCAAGTTTCTATTCCAAATCACATCTCATCTCGACTTCAGAAAATATTGATAATTCTATATCAGGATTCTTGGAACTACAGGATTTTGCATTTCTGACATAAAAAAAAGCAACAGTTTGCCAACTGCCCACCACCTTTGTATGAACATTCAGGGATAATCCATTTTAAATATCTGTTAACAATGCAGAGTCCACAGCAGCCAGAAGTAAAATATGGAGTTTGTTTTCTGTTGCAAAATATTTTCTGATGTTGTCAGTGTGAAAGAAAAAGAGAACACGCTGGAAATATTCTGCACAGCAAGTAGCAGAGACAAACACATTTAATATTAGACATTAATGACCTTTCTTTAATGTATAATTATGTTGTTGAGTGTCCAAAAGATCTTGTTTATGGATAAAGATAATTCAATGAGAAGTGCATTTGACATGAGATTAATTAAATTAACACCTTTTGTTGGTCTGGATTCTTCCCCCATTGTTTGAATTCTAAGACTTTCTGATATATCCGGCTTCTGCCTTTTCTGATTTTTGTTTGAAGGGCTCAGGCCTGAAACATCAGCAATATATCTTTGTCTCCTTTAGATGCTGAAAAGACCGGCTGAGTTACTCCAGTATTTCAGTGTGTTTTACTACAATCACAACATCTGCAGTCTATTGTGTTTCACTAAATTTTACTCTGTGAAGCTTTAAGTATTCAAATCCCTCAAATGAAATACATTTTCAGGCTTCCATGCAATAGTTGAAATTTATAGTCAGCTCTGCATTGCCAAGAAATTAAACTGCATTGTATTTTTAAGAGGTGGTGGGTAGCAAAGGAGGCATTATGGGTGGGGGGTAGAAAGAGAAGGGGAGATATAGGATGGACAAGTGTGCACTCTATCAAAAAGTCATCCCTTGAGATATTTCATCTACAAGGATATTTGAATATATGGCACAGTGGTCAATGCTATTGCCTCACAGCTCCAGTGACTTAAGTTCGATTCAGGTCTCTGGTGCGGTCTCAGGGTTGACTGTGTGGGTTTCCCCTGAGTGCTTTAATTTCCTCCATAATCCCAAAGACATCACGTTTGGAAGGTTAATTGACCATTGTATATTGCCCCTAGTGTGTGGATGAGTGGCAGAATCTGGGGGAGGTGATGGAGATGTGAGAATAAAGTGGGATTTGTGTGAGTGGGTGATTTGTGGTTGACACAGTCTTGGTAAGCTGAAGGTGTGATTTCTGTGCTGTGCAACTTTAGGAGAGGTGTTATTCATCTTAAGTTCTGATTAAGTTACATCATGTTGCTTTTCCAATGCAATCTGGTCAAGTCAAAACTCACTGGCATTTCTGGAACATTCACACGTGCAGGAGTGTAACAGATGGCTCAGAAATTAGGCATGGATTAAATATTATCAGGTCATGGCAACAGCAGGCTTTGTTGCCAGAGTTTTATTGTCATGGTTTAGACCAGAGCTCAAACTATTGCTAACAATGAGAGTGGCATTACTGAGAGGCTGGGAGAAAGGACCTGGTTATCAATGGTCAACTTGAACATCTTGAAACCAGGTTCATCTACCTTTCTGACTTGCACAAGAGTTTGGCTGTAGGATTTCCACAGAATATTCTTCACATTGTAAGTTTTTTTAAGATGGGGGTGGGGGGGGGGGCAGGGTTGCAGACTAATGGATCACAAACATGGATTTTTTTGGGTAGGCACTCAGCAGCAACCCCCCCAACCCTTCCAGACCCAGAACCTCTTCAGCCTTCCACAACTTGCAGACATTTGGTTTTTCGCTCCATCTTCTAGTCATGGCCCTGTTTAAACAAATTTATGATATTTTACAAAAAATACTGCCATTTCACTGGTAATTTTAATAAAGTATCAGTCCCCATTGGACAATTGGCTTTGTCTACTAATTAAGTTTATTTACTATATATCTCTTCTAGTCTTTACTATTGCTTTGCTTCAGTAGCATCTGCCCATCTGTCATTAACATGCAACACCCCTGGCGTGCTGACTAGATTTCTACATAAATTGGTTGCACCTTATCCTTGCCAGTTGAGTCTGAACCACAGTTTTATTGATGAAGAGGTTAGTGCTTTCTCCATTTATCAATGAAGATTCAGCTGGTAGCTCATTGCTATGAATTTCTGCCTCATAATAGCAGTGATACCTTTGGAAGCAAAGTGACCAGATGAAATAAAAGGGCAGTTTGCATCAATTTTCATCTGTTATTAAATTGAAATATCCTGTGGAGAACAATGCTGCATTAGATTATCACAATTAGGCACCAGTAACCTTAAATCAATTTAATAAGGCTACGATTGGAAGTTACAACCAAAACAAAATATTTGTGTCAGTAAAGAGTAATGAAGAAAGATTTTCTATATTTTGATATATCCATTCTTACCTATCAAATCACGGGTTGTCTGCAGATTATTTCACAAATGGTGCAAACTTACATTGGTCAAGCCAACATTAATTAATCAAGAGAATGGGCATAGATCAGCCATGAATGATGTGGCAGGCTTGGAGTAAACTGAAGTCTACACCTGCTACTATTTATTATGTTCTTGTATTTCTCCAGAGTCTCTGCCACAGCAAGCACCATTTCTTATTGTCATTAATGAGTCAAAATTAAACCTCTAATGTTTTATCTATAGCTGAATACTAAACAGAAGCCAGTGATAAATTCAATTTTCACACTAATCCTTTGCTACATTTGGCTAATGACATTGATGACAGGCAAAATTGCTTATATTTTACTGTGTGTAATGAGGGTACTTCCTGTGAAAGTTTTCCCCAAGCTTTGAAATGTGCAATTGTACATGTGTTTGTGGTTTATTGGTAGCCGTAAATCAGCACTTCTCAAACATCAAGGTGAACTGGAGCACTTCATGACACGTTGTGATACAATGCACTTTAAAGTTACTTATGGTCACAGTTGTTGACCGTTACATTGCTAACTTCTAATACATTACAAAAAAACACAAATGTTTCATAATTGTTTGTAATACTATTTGTCTACGATGCGTGAGACTGAACAGTCTTGTTTTAATCATGTTTTAATCATGTAAAATGTAGAGTTTTCCACTGAATCTGACCGGGTGCTGCCAAATTCTTCAATGACAGCAGAAAAGCAGCAAATGAATTGTTTTATTTGAATGAGCATTGGATATAATTTCACCAAATCACAAGGACTTACAAATTGACTTTGCCTGGGCTTGACAATGATCTGTGTGAGAAATTGAACACACTCTTACAAAATGAGCAGACTCTTCCTGTGAACAATGTATTTTCTTGGGTTTTTTTAAATTTTGCTTGCCAGTAATATACACAGCTCACATTTTGGTTGAGCCTAGCATAGATTTTTTTTCAATTTACTTGGATTAATCCTGTTCATTTCCAAGTACACCAAAATGGCATCTGTTGTAAACTATTCAACTCTCAATAAATTGACCAAAGGTGCATAACATCCCTTCTCTGGAGCTTTCACTGATGTTTGGTCAGAATGAATTCTTCGATACAGTTTACAACTATATCTTTGGCATTCACAATAATTTTTTTACCTGGAGGCTATTTCATAAAATTCTACAAGTACCAATTTTCAACCAAGAGGCACACATGTTTCTCCCTCTCTTTAACCTAAAGTTAACTTAAAAGGTTATTACTAACAAACAATTGCATTATGTTCACTTAAGCTTCATTTTAATACAGGTATCTCAGAAATATGCACATTACCTGAATGTATTATAAATAAACTGCATAATTTGTGCCAGATACTTTGATTCATACAGTTACATCCAATGATCACCTACGCAAAAGGAACAGATGTAACTTAAGTCAAATAATCAGCTTATGTCTGCATCTAATTAACAAGGAAATCAGAAATTATATATTTATAAGGAACTAATTTGGAGATGAAAGATATGAATAAAAATGACTCAGACATACTGTGCATATTATGTTTTAAGGGTAAATGGATAATTATTGTTTAAAAGAATCTGTTTTTTTAATCACTGATATCTGAGTACTTTGTATTTTCTGTGTGCCGATGTATGGGGATTAACTGCCTGCCTCGGTCATATTTCTTTGAACAATATTAACCTATTTGAGAGTGTAACATAAATGAGCAGAAAAGGTATAATCTTTATATAAATAAATAAAAATACACAATGTTTGTTGGAGTATATTTTCACTTCAGAGTGAAAAATTAATTATCAAACTAATCTTGTCCAAGGCTCAGAACATCCAAATTCCACTCTTCCCTCTCAGTTCTCAAATCTCACCATCCGATTTTCTGGGGACTTCCCAAATTATTTTCAAATCATGAAAAAAAAACTTAGCTTACCACAACAATGGAATTGCTAAACCAACATCATAACTTATTCACTTCAATTTAATATGGAAGTTCCTGTTTATTGGTTCAATATTTGTTTATTGTCATTGCATTCTGTGATATTCTTAGTCTTGCTCCCTGAATGCTGAGGAACATTGCTATCCAAACCCTTGCTGTAATTCCATTACACATATAAAATAGTGAAAGCACATGCCATTTGTTGGGTGAGTTTTGATATTGAGAATGAGATTATTGTCATACCCAGAAGTACATCCAAATTCTTACTTGCTGCAGTTAAAAACCACAATAATACAGATTAAATTACCCCTGTATGGAAAGAGATCATAAATATAAAAGTTAGGTAAATAAATATTCAGTTTGTTGGTGCAAGAAAAAAAAAGTGGTGTTTCAAAAGTATGGATAGGTTTTTATCTGATTCTCATTCTAATTTTCTTTACACAGCAATTTATTATACATAATTTTTCAAGTGAAAATATGACTCATTAATCTTTGTATATTTTAACACCTCTGGAACATCAGCCAAATTTTGGAGAAAATTTGCTTAAATTGTTTGTCTTCTTACAAAAAAAATCTGTACTCAATACTAATATTTAAATATTCTCAAAAATAAACAACAACAGGCTCTCCTACAAATATATTTAGTGTTTTTTTTCTGCCACAAATCGTATATGTTTAAGCATAACTAAGTCCCGGAAGTAGACTGTTCAGTTATGTGCACAAAATGCTGCCAACAACCCCCTGCAACTTGTAATACTTAGCAATGCTTCTGCTTTGAGCATTCATTCTGTCAGTCCTGATATACTTCATCATCTGCTTGAACTATTGTTAAAATAATTTCAGCTCAGTAGGTGAGCACAACATTCCTATGTGCATAATCCAGTGATCAGTGGAATCACCGAGAGTTTCTGCTTTTAGTTCATTAGTCAGCTTTTCCTCACTGGTTTTATTATTTTTACAAAAATTCAGAAACTGGCAGAGGTATTAAATTTTCCAAAGTTGTTGGTTTTATCTTATCCAGTATTTAATGGCACATGAAAGTATGTCCACGATCATTGTTCATATGTGCCAGTGAAAAAAAGATGCCCTCCACTTATTTATCATATTTTATATTTCATGCAGGCATTGCCAATACTGGGTTTTGTAATTATACTTGCTTTAGGATTTGACTTTTTTTTAAAAACCATTAATTGCTCTAGATTGATTGGGTTTACTTTTAGTCAACTTAAGAAAATATTTTAAAAATAAAATTTAATTAAGTGAACAATTGTATATTTTGTTAACTATTAGATGGCACAAGACTGGTATAGTCTCCTGATAGGAGGGCAACATATTCCAAAAGCCACATTATTAGCAAAGTGCATGAGTTCTGGGGGATACTTTGTTTTTCTAGGGTTATCTTTCTAAGGTGCAATGAACTTGGAGTAGCTATTTCACTGGCAGTAATTATCTTGTGTTTCGTCTAAAAGACACAGATCTATTTCGGGCATTGTTATGCAGGGGTCAGCAGCAGGTCAATTAGGAAGGTACAAATGCCAACTATGTTTTGGATAATGTTTTTTTTCTGTATTCAGGACTCAGAAAATATCTTCCCACAAGAGTCAAAGGCCTCTCAGGATTTAGTTCAACATCTGTTTCTCAACTACTTATTCCTGATTCGTTTTTGACAGAAAGGACCTGAGTGAATTTTTATGATAGCCCAATTTATCATCCAGTATTACAAGTTTTGTTATTCAACCTCAGATATAATTTCACTCTATACTTTTGAAAATGTTCTTCTCTTGCTTTTTTTGGTGTAACTTTTAATTTATCTCCTGTTATGAAATTGACATTCCCCACATTTAGATGGTTGTTGCATTGGCCTTCTCTGCTAGTTTAGTGCCAACACTGGGGTTGCAGACCAGCAATTTTAAAGGCGTGTCCTGATTGATTAAAACTAACAGATTTGTCCCGACAGAAACTACACTCGCAATTGACTTGGATTTCTTTTATAACATGCCTGATGTCTGTGCCAAATGTCGATCAAGTTTACAATGAAATGACCAGCATAATTCTCCTACCTCTTTCACTCCAAGATGACTATCTTGTGGATTCAAAAACTAATATTAAGTTGTCATCCTATCACTGAAAAATTGATTAAAAATTTAATTTCTCTTTTTTTTTCCTTATGCACACTTTCTCATACTTCTTCCCATTTTTATAACTGAAAAAACTGCAATAGCCCCAGGAAATTCCAGACTTCATGCGCCAGCCAGTTTTATAAGTTTTTATATGAACTGCCGTGAGTCTAAAATAAATTCTTCTGGGGAATATTTTAAAGGGAAATGAAAATACCACCATGAAACCTTGTTACCTCAATCCCATTCTAAGATGGTTGACCAGATTTTTAAATTGAGAGCATCAAGAAGATCTGTCCCATGATGAAGAGCCATTGACTTAAATATGCAAATTGGATTCCAAAGAGATTCCTGATATTCAATTGTTATTTTTGGCACTGGTTTGAAGAGAGTAATGATTTCCTCAGGTTGAAAATGTGGACACAAGGCCCAGGTAATAATGAAGCATCACATTGTTTTTAAAGCAGAACCCCCTATTCAGAATGTGCCTCAAATCCTGTCACAATTCCTCTCCCTGAAGCTTCTAATCAACTTGGTTGATCCCAGAGTTCACGCTACAGAGTGCACAACAGCAGAGTCCAATTTATCAGATTGGCAGTCATTTACCAAACACTTTGGTAGAGAGTACATCAGATGGCAATCACGGACCAAACATTAAAGTCAGTAGATTAAACCCTTCTCTCTTCCACACAAACCCATTACTATCTGGCCTGCACCCCCTCCCGTAGTGAAAATATGCCTTTAATTTTCAGATGTCAGACTAGCCTGATTATGCCGCCATAACCACTCAAAAAAATAAGTATTCAAGAATTCTATAATTGTCATAATTGATATTGAACTGAGTCATTTTTTGAGCTGCCTTTCACACTTAAGAGTCATTCCCCGCTCCCTCTCCCCTCCATCCAAAGCAGTTATTCACTGAAAAAGTTAACTCTTGATTAACCGATGTCCAGCTTTAAGGATATTTTCAACCAATTGAAAGTGAACCATAAGTCAAGAAATCATTCTGACCTGCTCAAATTTTGAATGTTAAATTTAAAGTGTGGTGCTTTGTATCCTGTATGACATATCCATTTCCAGATGAGATAACTAGAAATTGGTACTCCAAGGGTTAATAATAATCAGGGTTAATACTAATCACTAATCTACATGGTTACTTTAGTAAGAATGAAAACCTTTCTCCGGTATCTCGATGAAACAATAATGTTACTGCAACAAAACTACTTTCCACTTCTAGCGCAAATCTGAACACTCCATTATTCAATCCATATGGAGCAAAGGAATGTATCTCAAAGATCAATGGAAACTGGTGCCTCCAGTCATAATGCCCATAATCTATGTCTGTGAACTTAATCTTTTAATGACACTTTTTAATAGTATTAATTCCACATCGGCTGTAGCAAACAAATTGTTGTAAGATCACAAGATTTTGGCGATCAGTTTTGCTGTGGTATTTCAGACTTCAAATTGCTGCTTAATTCACCATGTAACACTGCAACTGCGTATTCCCTATAGCTCTATCTGATTTTGATAGTGTCTGGGATTCATCATTACGCATCAATCAATAGATATGTGAAAAACAGACTGATATGTGATAACATTCCAAGTGCAAAAACCTTGTTAAGTCTGGATTGGCATGTAAATATTGGTTGCTTTCCAGATAACAGTTCCAAGAACCTGTAAAGGTAATTTTCTCACTTCACAGATGCTTCATTATCTGCTAAATGTTCACAGAATGTGCTGTAACAAATAAGTTTTATTTTCTAGTAACACAGACCACATACTTATTCAGTCACACTCAAATAATATCCATGATATCCAAATCAATTCTGGTGAAGACTGGCTAGGAGTACATGGTAGAGAAAATAAAGGGAGCCTGTCCTTCCTTCATCTAAAATTAAGCTGAAGCCAGAGATAAGAAATTTCTAATACAGGTGGTCCTCAACTTACGACCTACACAAGTTACGTCCACCTGCACATACGACCAATGTTTAAAAAATGCTGTACATATGGTGAGATTCTTCATTAAAGGTTCATTTGTTTAATTTTTTTGGAAAATTGCTTGAATATCTCATTAAGACATATGAATCCGATTTACGACCAATCTTTCGGTCCCAATTACAGTCATAAATTGAGGACTACCCTGTAGTCATATCTGTGGAGCTGTCATTGTTAGCACAACTTGCTTGCTCTGTAATATTAGGGCCAAAAGTGACGATGAAAGTTTCCTCTCCAGAAGCCATTGCTCATTTTAGGATATCAATGCCAGTTTTCTTTCCAACTGTGCTTTCTATTAAACACAATTGTGCTAATATTACTAATTTTAACCATTACCTTAACTCTAACTGCCTCAAATCATTAGGAATACATTCCTTTATGCATTAAATTTTTATATCATATATGTAGGATGTTAAAGTCCATGTCATGGGCAACTAATGTATTTATGCATAAATTAAAGACAAGTTGCATCTTTTGAGTAGAACATATTTTAAGCAAGTGCAGGGGCAACAAAAGAGGAAAGAATGACAACAATGATATTAAATGCCAAAAAGGATGATGGTGCAGGCATAAAGGAGATAATAATTGGGTAACATACCAACAATAGTCAAGGTGAGTAAACTGAAAAAGGGAATATTTTGAAACCGAACTCAGCATCTGGTCCAAGGTTTTGTATTGTACCAAGTTGAAAGCTGAGGTGATGTCACTTGCTGCGATTTGCTGGCGGAGGACAGAAGGCCAAGAATGGAAAAAGATTAGAGAGGTTACCCAAAACCCAGTAATGCTTGCAAAGGAGGTATTCTCCAAAATAATCACACTCCATTTGCTGTTAGATTTCACAGTGCAGCATATTGTGAACAGTGAATATATCAAAGCAGATCTTCTGCCTTAAAGGAAGTGAGGACTTGAGTGCTGCATTGCAGCTAAGTTCTGGCCCTGATGCTGGATCATGACCCAGATCATTAGACATTTCATTGCTTTTACAGATGCGACTCAACCCGTTGATTTCTTCCAAGAGTTATTTGCTTCAAATTCCACCACCTGCATTTTCTTGTGTCTCCACACTGCATTTTTCAATAGGTTCCAGTGTCAAGCATAGTCATGGGCTTAAACCAGCAGTAAAACTTATGTTTGGCTTCCTGTCTGAAAGGTGGATCCACATGGATTCCAACAGGACAGTGCCAACATCAGACTTGCAGCTCTCAGGCTGGGAAATCTCTGCCATTATTCATTCAGATGGTCTGTTTTAAAGACTATAAAACAAGGGTGTTTATTTCTAAGGGTTCAAGTTGTCTCCTACAATTAGTTATATTTGATTGAGATACCTCCTTTGTTATCACATGTCAAAGGGACTTCAAACTCTCCATCTTTCACAAACACAAGTGAACCTCATTACTTTGCTTCCTAAAGGTGTACAATGCATAATCTTGGTAACCGGTCTTGAAACAATTCCTTCAATGTCAAATTACAATCCAGATTATGGAAATTATTTGTTTCTGCTTTACAAAAAAAATGTGGTTTACAGTCCTCAGGAATAGAACCATTTACATAAGTTGGTGACCCCTTGAAGATCAGAAAATGATTCTTTTTGTGATTTTATTTAATACCTGATTTAGATCTTCCCAAAACTTCCAAATTGCATGTACTGTTGTTCCCGTTTCCTTCTTACAGCGAAAACATCTATCTGATATTGTTGGGTCCCATTTATTTAACTTTTGGGGCGTGATATATAGCCTGCGTAACCAATTATATTGTATCATGCGTAACCTACTGTTTATTATATTTCTCATAGTTCCGGAGCATAGCTTTCCCATTTTTCATTTTTTATCTTTATGTTTAGATCTTGTTCCCACTTTTGTTTGGGTTTACATCTTATTTCATTGTTCTCTTTCTCTTGCAGCTTGATGTACATATTTGTTATAAATCTTTTAATTATCATTGTGTCTGTAATTACATATTCAAAGCTGCTTCCTTCTGGTAACCTCAGCCTTCTTCCCAGTTTGTCCTTTAAGTAGGTTTTTAAGTTGGTGGTATGCAAACATTGTACTGTGAGTTATACCATATTTGTACTTCATTTATTCAAAAAATAAATTATTTCCCAAAAAACAATTTTCTATTCCTTTGATCCCTTTTCTCTCCCATTCTCTCACGGAAAGGTTATCGATCGTGAAATGGATTAGTTGATTTTGCGTCAATAATAAGTTTGGAAGTTGGTAATTTGTTTTTTCCTTTCTACGTGAATCTTCTTCCAAATGTCGAGCAGATGGTGCATTATTGGTGAACTTCCATGTTGCACCAGTTTTTCATCCCACTTATAAAGTATATGTTTTGGTACCTTCTCCGCTATTTTATCTAGCTCTAACCAGGTCCAATCTGGTTTTTCCCTTCTTTGATGAAAATCTAAGATATCTTAATTGTGCTGCTCTATAATAATTTTTAAAGTTTGGTAGCTGTAAGCCCCCTTGTTTGTACCATTCTGTTAATTTATCTAGTGCAATCCTCAGTTACCCCCCCCTTTCCATCAGAATTTCTTTATTATTTTCTTTAGCTCATTGAAGAATTTCTCTGTTAAGGGAATTGGTAACAATTGAAATAGGTATTGTATCTTTGGGAAGATATTCATTTTAATGCAATTTTTTACCCTTCCTATCAGTGTTAGTGGTAAATCTTTCCAATGTTCTCAGTCATCTTGTAATTTCTTCATTAATGGCTGATAATTTAATTTGGATTGGATTGCTTGTGTTTGCCATTTAAATGGTGATTCTTTCTTCTAAGTAATACAAGAAGAACTAGGCCTCAAATTGGATGAAGCATAAAAAAGATTTATTATGATAGCCTTAGCTGTAGCAAAAAAATGTATAATGTCAACCTGGAAATCAGAAGAGAGCCTGAAAGTACAGCAATGGTACATAGAAATGAATAAATGTATTCCATTGGGAAAAAAAACAATTTTTTTAAAAAGTCACAGTATTCGAACAAATTTGGGAACTGTACATGGAACACAACAGAAAGGGCCTACTGCAGATCTGCATCCCCTAAAATGATAGAATGAGAAGACGACGAAATGAACTGACCCAGTGTGTAAAAGTAGATGACACAATTTTTTTGTTTATTTTCATTGTGTGATGACATTGTTTAATGGGTTTATTGTATATGTTGAATGTTTAGTGGGTAGGGATGGGGGTTGGGAAGGAGGGAGGGGGTAAAAAAGGGGAGAAAATGAAACTGTGTATATTCAAAAGGGAAATGTTTGTGTGTATTTTGGTTAATATAGTTCATAGTGTGAAAAATAAAAAAAAATAAAAAATCAGAAAATGAAAAATATGTATAAAGAAAAAACTGTACTTTCTTTTATATGACACTGCCTTAATTGAAAGTAAATGTTTAAACTTCTGTACCTATTTTTACTATCTCAATACAATAAAGTTCAAACAACATTTTATTTCAAGAATAGTATTTATTTATCAAGCATTACAAAATTTGAAGTAATTTAAGCACTAAAAGTATGCTAAGAGAAAGCTTGAGTCAAACACAACAATAAATGTCAACTGAACAAAGCTGAGCAATCCTTTTTTAAGAGTTGTCATGTGTTGAAATTAGGAATTTTAACTGCAATATTTGGTTATCTGTTGTAAGGCAACTGAAGTCATCAATAAAGCACAAAGTAAATCCATTTAATATTTATATTCTGCAAATTTCTGACATTTTGAACTTGTGGAGTAAAACAATGGCATAAAACAAGCAATTTCACAACACATAGCTTTGACACCATTTCCAGTCAAAGGAAACAAAAAAAGATTTATTTAAAACATTTATTCCAGACTGATTCACTGGTATAATGGTAACTTTTCCACATATACACCCACTATTTACAGCATTAAATATTTACAACGGTGAGATCAATCCCACCATTTTTGCACTCACATCCCACAACTTCTTTGCAACTTCATCATCCATTGCTTTAGGCAAAAGCTCCTCCTGTTTGCAATCTCCAAAATATTCACCTGACACCCCTTCAACTTCATGTGATGTAGCCAAATAGAGAGATGTCTCCGCTCCTTGTTCAGGTGTTTTAAAGAAAGCCCAGGACATAAACTTGAATATTGGCTGTCCAAGTAAAGGGATACTGACGTGTCTTCCCAGATTTGTACGTACAATGCCTGGGTGGAGCACATTTGTAGTGACACCACTACCATCCAGGTGTTTGGCTAGTTCACGGGTGAACAGAATGTTGGCTAGCTTACTCCTGCTGTACCCAAAACTTTTGTTGTAGCTTTTTTCACTGTTCAGATCATCAAAATTTATCTCACCATACTTGTAGAGCTTAGAGGACACCACCACCACTCTGCTTGGGGCAGACCGTTTAAGGAGATCTAGGAGGAGATTGGTGAGAAGGAAATGTCCCAGGTGATTCACACCAAACTGCATTTCAAAACCATCTTCCGTTTTCATATAGGGGCACTGGAAAATTCCTGCATTATTGATTAAGACGTCTAGCCTTTGCTCTTCCTTATAGAGAGAAGAAATTAAAAAGTATTTTTCATTCATCACATTGCTCACACAGTAGCAATTCTTAGATATTTCTAATTACGATGAACTCATGATCAAAAATATTATAGCAATGGTAGTGAAAATAAAAACTATTAAGGGAATATTAAGACAGACCATTTTAAGAAAGGACAAAAGAGGTTACTCACTGTTGAAATTGATACACAAAAACTCTCAAACTTCTAAAAAATACTGTTCAAATTAAAAAGCATTGGTAACATGATAATAAGACAGGTGTCATTGCTCTTATCAAGAGCAAATCTAAATTGCTTAAATTAAATGTACTGATCATAGGTCAGATATCAGTTTTCAATAAACCAACAATTAAGTGTGGAACACTTGAGCTTAACTGAAGTATTCCTTACATCTTTAGCTGAATCACTAGTGTCTGCATTTAAATATCACTTCATTCCAAATATAGTGAACTCATGATTTGGCTACTTTTTAAAGAAAAAAAATTGTCACCTAGAAATGCATTTAAAAATTAACAGAAGTACAATTCCAGTCTCGATTATTTGACCTAATTCTACAGCTCACTATTCATCACAAGGCTCTGTCCACTCACTCGAAGCTTGATAAATTTTACTTAGAAAATTTTACTGCTGAAATCTTTAATGGCTGTACATTTATCCTTGTCTGAGCAGGAGGAATTAGAAAGAGGCATACTTGCAACAACAACAAAAAAAAAAGAACTTTGCTTCTGAGGTTGAAATTGTGGTTAGTAATTTTAGTGTGGATGGGGAAAAAGGCCAATGAACTAAGTAGGAAGAAGCAAAAGCTGGAGCAAAATAGGAAATCCACAACCTAAAAGGGTGGAGGTGTATATAAATTTTACACAAGGGATTATCCATTTAACTTACATTATACAACCCCCTCACTATAACCTGAGGTTTGGCAATCTGCCAAGCAAAGTGATGCAACAATCTACAATCAATTCTGTAAGAAATGGTTTACTTTCATAGAGAATCCCACAAAAAACTAAACCTCCAAGGTATAAAGAAAAAATAAAATTAATATAACAATCTTAGCTATTGTTATCTTGGTTGTGGATCACCAACTTGTGAAATTGTGTCCACATGTACAGCTCTGAAGCAAGGAACATGACCCCCACAATTCGTTCTCAGTGGGCGAGTAATTAGTGGTTTGCTGAGTGCTGCAATCATCAATGAAGACTATTTTGCCCCACAGTAATGCGGTCATTATGACGCATGTTTTAAATTGAACCCAAGATAGCCTGAAACTGGAACGGAAACTGTTAGAACTTGATAAAATCATGAGTTACACACAGAAAAGAGGGATTAAGAGGATTATCAGAAAAATCAAAAAACACTGCCAAATGGCACTCGCATGTAAACAATATTGTTAACAGACCCATGATTTAAATCACAATTTTTCATTTCATAAACAATGTCTAAAACAAATGTGTTTTACCCATAAAACTTAAAACAGTATTCAACATCTCAGGCAATTCCAGGAACACAACTCAGAAAAAGAAAATCCTAAACTTTAAATAATTTATGAATAAAGTAGATATGCAATCTTGCTGGATAAATTCAACTGAATTTTTATTATTATTCATCCATGTCTCTAACAGCTCAAAGGACTGGGGCAGATCTGCTAAACTGAAAGGAAGATCCACATTTTTTTTAAAAGTTAAACCAGATTTGGGAAACTGTATTCACTAGAGACAAGGATGGACTTGTGGGAATTATGAGAGAATCAGTATTTTAGCCAGAAAGGGACAGAAGTTTTTTTTTTAAAATCAGTCAGATTTTCCTGTAGAAATAGAGCAGAAGCCAATTGTTCTGTTATTATAGGATATATCTGACAGTAACTTCCAGCATTTACACAGACTTCTGAATTTCTGCTTTTATCTGTCTACGAGAATTCTTCAGTCAGATTGCTTGAAAGGCATCACTGTTACTTGGCACGACAAGGGCACTGTATTGAATCATACAGAAAGTATTTCTGTTGACAAACTTGCTAAATGTCACTGGAAAATTATATGCTGCAATAAACAGCTAAACCTAGGGAGTGGGTCTTTAATATTACATTTTTAAAGCCACCAAGATGGTGGATGAAGGTAAACCAGCAACAAGAGTGAATGTTTCTAGTATAACTAATATGATCACATAGAGAAAGAACTGTGGGATTCCACAGTGTTCTGCATTGAACAGTTGTTCTTTTATTAATTATCTGGGTATAGGCATTATGGGCATATGTTGCAAGTCATCAGACGTTATAATGACTTGTGTAGGTGTAGAGAATGATCTTGAATTGTTGGGAGAGTCAGTTTGTAATTGGCAAATGATGTAGCATATGTGGGTAGGTTAAATGATGATCAGATGTAACAATTCAGCAAAGAGTTGGAAAGAAAAAAAGGCATTGTAGTGCAAAAATCTTAGAAATTTCATGAAGAATTCATAGGACATTGTTTATGATTAAAGAGAGATCTTGCTCCAGGAAGAGGATATAATTGCATGGTCAGATTATATGCAAAGAAAAATTTTTATTGGAAGAATATTGAGCCTCCAGTTCATACTGTTAGCATGTCCAGTAGGAGAAAACTTACATTTTTAGGTTATTTTGCAGTAAGATATCATTGATATATGTAAATATTTTAAAAATATTTTAATGAAGAACATATTCAAACAAAAAGAGTACAATTCAATAAGATAGTATGGACAGGTACAAACTAAAATTATCTGTATAGCACTAACATAAATAAATTGTAAATCATATCCATAGCTGCAGCTCCTTATGATCATGTTAGGGAATTAGATCTGGATGAACTCCAGATTATTTGGGAGGCAGAGGGTGTGATAGACAGAGCTATAAGGAGACAGTCACACCCAAGAGGACAGGAAACTGGAATAGACATCAGCACAGTATATTATTTTGGATACTATGTTTGGGGGGGGGGGGGGGGGGAACTATCTACTAGGGACACCATAGTGATCAGTCTGGCCCTTCAGCTCAGAAGGAGAGAAGAGTTACAGTGATAGGGGATTTGATACTTATGGGAACATATGATAGGCTGTGTGAAGAAGATCTAGAATCCCAGATGGTATGTTACCTCCCAGGTGCTTTGGTCAGGGACATCTCGTATCACATCCATAGCATTCTCAAGTGAGAGGGTGAGCAGCCAGATGTCATGGTCCATGTTGATACAAATGACATAGATAGGAAAATGGACAAGGTCCTAAAGAGATAATATAGGAAGTTAAGAAGGAAGCTAAAAGAGCAGGACCTCAAGGGTGGTAATCTCTGGATTGCTCCCTGTGTCACGCACCATTGAGGGCAGAAACGGGATGCTGTGGCAAATGAATTTGTGTCTGAAGTGTTGGTGCAGGGGATAGGGATTCAGAGGGTAGGGGTTCAGATCAGTGGATCACTTGGATCTATACTGGGATAGGTATGAACTACACAAAATGGACTAATATCCTGGCAGTCAGTTTTTTTTAAAAAACCTAAGAGTTGTTGGTGAGGGTTTAAACTAGTTGGGCAGGGGGTTGGGAACCAGAAATGAGAAGGCAGTGAATAGGGCAAAAGATACACAAGTAGAAACACTGTGGCAAGATTCTAAGAAAGGATAGGCAGTGAATAGGGCAAAAGTGCAAGCATAAGATCAAGGATTTAACTTGGGGTACTTTGGAAACAAAATTGTAAAGGGTGACGAATACAGCACTGAAGATCTTGTATTTAAATGCCCGCTGTACAAGAAATAAGGTTGATTGCATGCAGTCTGATAATGTGAAAAAGTAGATAAGTTTTGGAAGGATACAAGTATTTTATTGGGACAAGTTTTGAAGAAGCAAATTTTGAAGGATCACAGAGTATTTTTATTGGGAGATATTACCCAATTGAAGTTAGATACAGCTGTATTTATCAAAAAAAAGTTTTTAAGTAGAGCAATAGCAAAGAAATCAATAGCTGTCACATGGAAATCTGGTGATATTGTGGGGTTGAATAGATGGCAAATGGAATTATTTAATTGAATACCATTAGAGAATAATGAATAATTTATAAAATCAATCAGACAAATTTTATAAGATTTGGAAACCCTACATGGATTTTATTTCTATGACTGTCCCTGCAGCATCCACCACGCCCCCACCAAACCTGCCCTAATTAATTATGGTTTAAGATTGTTATGTAAACTGCAATTAATTATTTAAAAGATATAGGTTTATTAGACAGGCATTTTCTTTTTTCTTACTTTTGGGGAGGGAGTGGGGGTGGGGGGAGAAAATGTACAAAAACTATTACCTTTGTGACAGAGTTTTTATTATTCTTATATTATGGATAAATACTATATGCTTCGACACAAATGGAAAATAAAATTTATAAAAAATAAGATTGATGATCTTGTAGCACGGCTAGAAGTTGGTAGGTATGACAGACATTGTGAGTTGTGGCTCAAAGATTACAGCTAGGAACTAAATATCCATGGATGCAATCTATTGGAAGGACAGGAAAGTAGGCAAAGGGGGATGGGATGGGTGGTTCTGCAGGTTAAAAACAGAATTACAACAGAAAATCCAGACTGCTTGAGGATCAGATCAATCTGGATTTTCAGATTTTCCAGTTTGTCAGGCAGCACTTCTAATATTTAAATTTAAGCTGGAATAAAGAGATGAACAGGTAAATTTTTACATTTATTAATCAATGCAACATTCTTCATTTATCAAACAAGCAGTTTTAAAAAAGAAAAATGCCACTGTGCATCTTGGCACTTACGCATACACACACAAAAGCCCAGTAAATTTAAAAAGTCTGAGCTTTCAAAAAGTCTAGAATCTCAGGTCTGGCTTTCTGGTATCTGAAATTTTGGACTTCTGTAAATCTTTGGAGCGAGCAGACACTGAATATAGGGATATAAAATCCATGTGAGTAGAATTGAGAAACAATAAAGGAAAAAGATGGTAGTTGTATACAGATCACCACATTGTAGCCAGAATATCCCATGCAAGCCACAGAGGGAGATAAAGAAGGCATGAAAAACAAAGGGCAATGTAACAATAGTCATGGGTGATTTCAATAAGCAGGTTGATTGGGAAAACCAAGTTATGGAAACCAGTTATGGAAAGAACATTGGCTGATCGGAAGGAAACAAAGTGGGAATAAAGGGATCCTATTCTAGTTGGCTACTGGTCAGCAGTGGTGTTCCACAGGTGTTAGTGTTGGGGTTACTTCTTTTTATGTTGCATGTTAACAATTTAGATTGCAGAATAAATGGTCTGTGGCTATCTTTGCAAATGATACAAAGATAGATGGAGGGGCAGGGAGCGATGAGGAAACAGAAAGGCTGCAAAGAGATTTAGGGATATAAGGAGACTGAGCAAAGAAATGGTAAATTAAATACATTTCTGAAAAATGTATGGTCATGCATTTTGGTAGAAGGAATAAAAGGGCAGACCATTATTTGGATGGGGAGAACATTCAAAGTTTAGTGATGCAAAGGGACAAGGTGTCCTCGTGCAGGTTAGCCTAAAGGTGTGAAGGTGGCAAATGCAATGTTGGCATTCCTATCCAGAGGAAAAATATACAAAAGCAGGGATGTGACACTGATGCTTTATAAGACACTGCTGAAGCCTCACTTAGAATATGGGGTATATTTTGGGTGCCTTATTTAAGAAAATAGATGCCAGTACTGGAGAGGGTACAGAGTAATTTTCTTCACCAACTCTTCCCGTATCAACAGCAGAGCTTATACTTTCGTTCTTTATTAATCCAGGTTCACTGCCTCAACTCCAGGACAATTAATAATATCTCAGATATTTATTAACTTAGACCCCAAGGTATTAATGCAGTGCCCAAAATATTAACTGGTATTTACCCAATCACTACTTATTAATTAAAATATTTAGCCAATGTATTTACCACATTAGGGCATTTACCAGATCTTAGAGATATTCACCCACACCACTCCTAATAAAATAAGTGCTAGTTATTTAAAACCCTGGTTTTATTATGGATTATGTACTTAATCAGTATTTATCCATCCTCTGGACATTTATTCAAATATAAAGTACCAAGTATATACATTCCAAGTGAGGCAGAGGTTCCTTGCATCTCTTCCAAACTGGTTGACTGCATTTGGTGTTCAAGATGTGTCCTCCTTACATTGGTGAAACCAGGCATAGACTAGGCAACTGTTCCAGAGTACCTCCTCTGTGTCTGCAATAGCCATCTTGAGCTCCTGGTTACATGAGTGTTCTCACACAGAAATAGACCTAATTTATCCATGTTGCCTGCCCAAGTTAATCCCATTTTCGTGCATTTAACTTGTATCCTACAAAACCTTTTATATCAATGTACTATCGGGATGTCTTAAAAATCCACTTCTTTTGGCAGCTCAATCTTCATGCTCACACTGCTCTGTGAGGAAAAAAGTTGCCTCTTAGGTTCTCTTTAAATATTTCCCCTTTCACCTTGTCCTCTGGTTTTAGACTCCCCTCTGCTGGGAAAAAGACTGACCATTCACCATAATTATGGTCCACATGATTTTTTTTTACATCTCGATAGGATTACCTATCAGCCTTCTACACTTCATGGAGAAGAATCCCAGACTCCCTTATAACTTGCACCCAATCAAAAGTAACATCTTTGTGAATCTTTTCTGAATCCTTTCCAACTTAATTACATCTTTTCTAGATCTGGGTGACCAAAACTGCATGCAATATTCCAAGTGCGGTCTCCTTAAAATAGTGTACATTTTTGCATGGCATTCCAATTGGCAATCAACGGCATAACTGATGAAGACAAGAATGCAAAAGATATTCACTATCCTGTCTACCCATGATGCCACTTTCAGGAAACCCTTAAATCTCTGTTCTCCATCTCTCTCCTGTCATCTATTGTGTAAAACCTGTCCTGGTTTACCTTACCACATGCAACAATTCATACTTGTCAGAGTTAGATTCCATCTGCTAGTCATTGGCCAACTTTCCCCATTTGATTAGATCCTGTTGTAATCACAAGATAACTTGTGACCCAAAACACTGACTGACCATTTCACTCTAAGGATGTTGTTTGACTCATGTTGATTGCTTATAGATTTCACCAGCTGCAGCTTTTGTGTTCTTTGACCTTTGTCATAGACAATTATATAACCAATTTTGGGTTCGCCCACAAACTTACAAACCATGCCAACTCCATTCTCATCCAATATTATTAATGCAGATGACAGGCAACAGGGAACTCGCACGATTCCCCGTGGTACACCACTTGTCAGAGGCCTCCAATCTCCAAAACAACCCTCCACTGACACTCCTAGCACCAAGCCAGTTTTGTATGCAATCGGCTTGCTCATCCTAGATCCCATGCAAACTAACATTCATGTTGTTTTAACTCTCCTTCACGCTCCCACACTGACCTGTCCTCAGCCTTACTGCGGAGAGGCCAAACACAAAATGGATGAACAATACCTCACATTCAGCTGAGGTAGTTTACAACCAAGAGGTAGGAATACTGATTTTTTTTTTCAAATTTAAGGTATCTCACACCTTTAGTGTTCTCCTCCCATACATACTCAAATCTCCATCTTGTTTTCTGCCTGATCACTTATTCACTTTTTCCTTCCCCTTTTCCCACCTGGTCCATCTGCTCATCACCCTTCCCTTTATTATCTATCACCACCCCATTCTTGTTCCATTTGCCCATCATATCATCCACATCTGGTTCCACCAATCACCTACCAGCCTTTAGCATGAAGACTGGTAAATCTCCCCTATCGGTCCTGATGCAAGGTCTCAGCCGCATGCTCCTTTTGCCTCTATAGATGTTGCTTGACCCGAAGGCTTCGCCTTTTTGCTTGGAGGTATTTCCACGTGACGTGTACTCTCCACCAATTATTCATGGCAAATGTATCCCTTTGCCCCCCACTCAATGTATTCCCAAATATTTAGCACATGTCTTGCCATCACTCCTGCTCTTCCATTTCAATATTGTTCCAAGTTTGCTCCTCCCAGATGTTGATCCAATTCCTCTCTAGTATTACCCCATTCCCTAATGTTCTCTGTTCCACCCCTGGACTTCACCTCTTGGGTATCCAGTATATTCTCCTATAATATTGCCCCACTTCCACCACGCCTTCCTGGCTATTTCCTCACTCCCGGGCTCGTCCTTTCTGTCCCCACACCCCTCTCCCCCGTTATCTGCACTCCCCTCACCTCAAGGATCCTTTGGCAGAAACTCCGCACCGAGCTGAGCGAGGCCAGGTCGAGCGGGCGGACCAACACTTCCCCGGAGGCCCCAACGTCACCCCCGTCCTGCTCCGGCTTCTGCTGGAGCTGCTGCCGGATCTGGCAGGCCGCCTCCTCGGCTGCGGCCGGGTCGCGACACGCCAGGATGACGCGGGCGTGGAGCCGCGCCAGGCCGGCTGCTGTGGCCCGCCCGATGCCGCTGTTGGCGCCCGTCACGATCACCGTCTTGCCACGCATGGTGGGGGGGACCGGCAGGCGGTCCGCAGCGCTCGACATGAGCCAGTGCCTGAGGTAATATGCGGCCGTGAGGATGGCCACCGACAGCGGCCACAGTAGCATCCAGCGCTGCTCGGCCGAACAAAGTGCACCGGCGGCCTGCAGTGCAACCGCACGCCGCGAGGGAGGGAGGGAGAGAGGGGGGGCCCGGGCAGCCGTCAATCATTCTCTCGCTCCCGGCGGCCACTCCAAATCACTGCACCCACTTTCATTATCCCGTTGGTATTTACTCGCTGCTTGGGTATTTGCCTCTCTCCCAAATTTGGGTAATTAAACAACCATGTCCAGCTCCCTCTTAATTAGTTCCAAGCCTCCTCGGAGTTCCATGCTACACTCAACTCATTGGGTCCCTACCTTTCCCTATTGTTCCCTTCTGCACATCACCCTTCTCTATCAGGTGCCGCACATTGCTTTCTCCTTGACGCACAGTCCAAATGCAGAGTCTCAACTCTCTAACTAGACTCCTGTGGATATGGGTGCTGCCTGACCTGCTGAGTACTTCCAGCTGTTTGATTTTGTTCATCCAGATCCCAGCATCTACATTCTCTTGTGTGTGCATTTACAGGTACTTTTTTTTATTGCCAAAGGGGAAGCACCCAACTTTGCATTGTTGTAATAGTATAATAAATGTTCTTTGTTCTCAGTTTTTGTCTGGAGTAAAATCTGTGAAGGCACCTCTGCTTCTCACACCATTCGGTCTGTGTAAAGGCAATGGTGCTGAAAGTGCAGCCCTTCCTCTGGTTATGAAAAGGCCCCTTTCGATGAAGGCAAGATCAGCATTCCTTGTCAGTTTGTACAAGGGGTTGCAGTCTCTGGCTGCTCTTGACATGATCATTTGTATTGAAGGCTTTAGAGGAGGAGGTTCCCAGCCCAGAAATCTGCTTGACCATCATTTGGGAGATTGTCTTTCTGCCTGTACACTTAATGAATACAGGCACTTTTCGTGCTCAGTCACCTCTGGAGGGTGTACCCAATACACGATTGATGAATCAGACTCCCTCTTCTGAGCTTCATCATAGTATGAAAATATCAGTATGTTAGAGCTGCTTCAAGAATGGTCTCCAATCCTTTAAAATTATGTAACTTTTTTTTAACATAACATCCTGTCCCTTGACTGCTAAAAATAGAGAAGGTACATCTGGGATGGCACTGAGAACTCCGGAACTCTTCATTAGAGACAGCATAATTAAGAGGAACACAATGTTTTCCAAATTACCCACCCACTCATCACGTACTCTCTGTGTTAGGATGTATTGGTCCAAAAATGGCCTTATTGGTCACTTCAAAGTCCAGAGAAACGGAGTGAAATCAATTCATCCTAAGTGCCAAGGGGGAAAAATGGCCCTTGTCAAGCAGAAACACCCCTGTCAATGCATATATAACAAATACTGTGTCAAAGCCTGGATGATTTTGTAAAGTTCTCAGCAAAGATACTCTCTGGCAGGTATCTGAGATAAAATCCCTCATAGAAGGTGACTGACCCTGATCTACAAATCACAGCAGTCATGTCTATCCATTTATAGATGTTTACCCTCATACCTTGTGGTAAACATGTTGCATATCATAGTTTTCTTTTGATCAATGCAAGAAAACTGAAAAATGCAGGGTGATTGACCAATGTATCCCAAAATAAAAAGAAATGCCAAACAAGGTTCTCAAAAGATGACAGCAGAGAAACAGTTGTTATTATTATTATTATTTTTATTATCATCCAGTGACCTGAAAGGACTTGTTATGTTGGTGTTGCAACTTAATAAAAATGTTGGTATGATGTAGACTAATAAAGGAAACCCAAACATAAAAGCACAATTTTTTTTTTAATGTATGTTTGGGTTCTTTACCAAAATCATTTGCTTGAAATTCACTATATTCTAGTTAATTGTAAATATTTGAACAATTGGTTCATAATCTTAAAAAAGAAGAATCTCAATGGTAGCTGTATTTGAATTTTCAGAAAATGCTGAAAACTATTGGTTTCCAAGAACTATATCACCACATTTCCATGTCCAACTGTGCTGCCAAAAAGTATCAACATTCCTCTCCCTCTTCATTTTCAGTTCACTTGTCATTCTGTATATTATCTTTCACTTCACTGCTGTAGCTAATGTTCTGTACCACAATTAATGTTGGCACCCATTTAACGATAATGTAAATAACAGTAAAAAGAAAACCCACAAAGCACTACTGATGACTAAAAGCAAAGCGTTACATTCCCTTCCAGTTTCCTGTTGCCACACCAGTTTTCAATCCAACTTCTTTCTCATCCGTTATATAAACCTTGCGCCTCTGCTCCAATAGTCCAGGGCCCCAACCAGCATAAATGCATCAGACATTGATTTTGCCAAATCAATGACATACCACATAAATTTTAAGTTATTTAGTGTTTGATTTTCTACACAGGCAGATTTTGAAATTTTTGTAAATTCCAAGTAACAGATGGGATTAAGAAGATGGGTTAAAAAATAACTACATTGAATTTGCATTATACACCAGAATACAGAAAAAAAGGCTGTTGAAAATGAACAAACCAAATTTCAACTGTAAAATAATGAACTGAATAACTTCATTTGTACTAATAGTATACCAGCCATTGTTCTATAAGGGTGGTTGGTCCAACATTGTTTGAATTTCTTCAAATTTGCTAGCAATTGAAAATCTAAAATGTTTCCAGTTATACAAAACTGCAGAACAATATTGAGAGAATAATTATATTACATTGAACAGACATTTTTCATAGGCTTTATTTTATTTTAAACAGGTGAAATGAACTGATTTGGAAATCACAGACCCAGATCCTGCTGAAGAACATCTTGAAGCTTTTTTTTCTCCTCATGCTTTGCAAGAAAACCTTTCTCCTTATAATAGCTAGAATTGTGTATTATAAATAATACTCAGGCGAGCTGCTGAATGACGAAAGTTGGCGCCAAGTCTCAACTATTCACAGCCCATATGTCCTAGATTGGCAACAAAACTTATCTGAGTGGGGAAAAAAAATCAGTAAGGATGTAAAGTGGTATTGGCACTTGATTCAAGAGTTTTAACCATTCATTACAATGCTGGCATAACTGTGCTATCATAGTTTGATTGGGCAAGATTCAGCAGGTTTGTTGATGTATGAATTATTTTTGATGATGCAGATTTTGAGTAATGGTGCATGTTGGATCAGTCAATTTTGGATGAGAGAACAGTATTAATATTAAAACAAGGGTTTTGCTCATGATTAACATTAAGAAACTTTCATTGGAAATGCATGTAAAGATGTACAGCTATTCTAAGATAGATAACAGTTACTGGGTTTCCCTTATAACACCATCATCCCTTCAAAACTGATCAGCAAACTCCAAGATTTGGGACACAACACCCCACTGTGTAATTGGATCATGGATTTCCTCAACTCCAGACTACAATCAGTGAGGATTGGTAAGATTTTCTCCTCCACAATCTCTATCAGTTCCAGAGCACCACAGGGCTGTGTTCTTAGCCCCCTCCTCTACTCAGTTTACACATACGACTGAGGCTCCATACAATAATAACACTATAAATTTGCCGACAATACCACGGTAGTGGGTTGTATAAAGGAAGGGGAATGAGTCAGCATACAGGACAGAGATTGAAAACTTGGCTGAATGGTACAACAACAATAAATAACCTTGCCCTCAATGCCACCAAAACCAAGGAGCTGATTGTTGACTTCAGAAAAGCCAGAGGTGTACAATCAGTGATCATTGGGGGATCAGAGGTAGAGTGTGTGAGTAAATTTAAGTCCTTGTGAATCACTATCTCGAAAGTTCTTTCCTGGACCCAGAACCCCATTGTCATTGTGAAGAAAGCACATCAGCACCTCTTCTTCTTCAGGAGTTTGCAGTAGTTTGGTATGACATCAGAAACCCTGGCAAATTCCTACAGAGGTGTGGTAGAAAGTGTGCTTAATGGCTGCATCATGGTCTGGTATGAAAACACCAATATCCCTGAGTGTAAAGCCCTCCAAAAGGTAATGGACACAGCCCAAGACAACACAGGCAAAACTCTATCCACTATTGAGCACCTCTACGTCAGAGAGCAACAGTAATCGCTCTGTTATTGCTGCTGCCTTTAGGAAAACCAACAAGGTCGGGTCAGATACAGCAATGAGCTCTCTGAACCCTTCTCCATTAACAATGGCGTGAAGCAAGGCTGTGTTCTGGCACCAACCCTCTTTTCAATCTTCTTCAGCATGATGCTGAACCAAGCCATGAAAGACCCCAACAATGAAGACGCTGTTTACATCCGGTACCGCACGGATGGCAGTCTCTTCAATCTGAGGCGCCTGCAAGCTCACACCAAGACACAAGAGAAACTTGTCCGTGAACTACTCTTTGCAGACGATGCCGCTTTAGTTGCCCATTCAGAGCCAGCTCTTCAGCGCTTGACGTCCTGCTTTGCGGAAACTGCCAAAATGTTTGGCCTGGAAGTCAGCCTGAAGAAAACTAAGGTCCTCCATCAGCCAGCTCCCCACCATGATTACCAGCCCCCCCACATCTCCATCGGGCACACAAAACTCAAAACGGTCAACCAGTTTACCTATCTCGGCTGCACCATTTCATCAGATGCAAGGATCGACAATGAGATAGACAACAGACTCGCCAAGGCAAATAGCGCCTTTGGAAGACTACACAAAAGAGTCTGGAAAAACAACCAACTGAAAAACCTCACAAAGATAAGCGTATACAGAGCCGTTGTCATACCCACACTCCTGTTCGGCTCCGAATCATGGGTCCTCTACCGGCACCACCTACGGCTCCTAGAACGCTTCCACCAGCGTTGTCTCCGCTCCATCCTCAACATCCATTGGAGCGCTTACATCCCTAACGTCGAAGTACTCGAGATGGCAGAGGTCGACAGCATCGAGTCCACGCTGCTGAAGATCCAGCTGCGCTGGATGGGTCACGTCTCCAGAATGGAGGACCATCGCCTTCCCAAGATCGTGTTATATGGTGAGCTCTCCACTGGCCACCGTGACAGAGGTGCACCAAAGAAAAGGTACAAGGACTGCCTAAAGAAATCTCTTGGTGCCTGCCACATTGACCACCGCCAGTGGGCTGATAACGCATCTTGGCGCCTCACAGTTTGGCAGGCAGCAACCTCCTTTGAAGAAGACCGCAGAGCCCACCTCACTGACAAAAGGCAAAGGAGGAAAAACCCAACACCCAACCCCAACCAACCAATTTTCCCCTGCAACCGCTGCAATCGTGTCTGCCTGTTCCGCATCGGACTTGTCAGCCACAAACGAGCCTGCAGCTGACGTGGACTTTTTTACCCCCTCCATAAATCTTCGTCCGCGAAGCCAAGCCAAAGAAAGGAAAGAGGTATAAGGGCAACAGGTCGTTTACCACCAGGGTCAGGAACAGCTACAACACCACCAGCAGATTCCTCAATCAGAGACTCATTTAAAAGTTCTTAAGTAATGGAAGATTTAAACTGTGTTTCTTACTTTTGCAGCCTTTGCAGAAAACTTCTGCAAGGCTGAGAACCAGCTTGTTGCATATGAATTAGTAGACACACCTAAATTCCACCATGGGGCCCAGGGATGCATATGAATTATTAGACATTATCCAACTTCCACCATGAGGCCCAGAGATGTAGTTATCTTTTGTTGGTCGCAGACTGTCAGGAGACCTTGAAGATAATTAAATCATTTGTTGAAAGAGATAAGATCTGAAGTAAACAACTTTTGGGTAATATAAGCCATGGTCCCACTGCTGAAGTTTGAGACTCTCCAAGAGGTGGCAACATCTCTCAGCAAGAAGAAGAACTTCAAGATTCCAAACCGACGTCCTGGTCTGGGGAGGTGGAGAAGCTGCTACCGGCGCCCAGACAACCTACTACAAGTGCGCAGTCGTCGCCTTGCTTTGGCAGTTGGGACCAGTCCAGGCATTGATAAGTATAATTGGGAAGGGCTTGCATATTGTAGTGTGAATTCAGCTAGCTATTTAGCAATAAAGACTTGTATAAACTGAACTGCTTTTGGTGTTTGTGTGTGTGTGTATTTTCTTTCGGTAGCTCAAACACTGTGACCAATCTAAAACGATCAAAATGAGAGGTATAAGTTTACCCAAGACATCTTACTTGTGCACTTTATTGATTTTCTTTTTATTCTCTCTGTATTGCACGTCAGTTTGTTGACATTCTTTTTGTGTTTGTATGTTTTATGCTGTGTAGTTTATGTTTTGCGCTACTAATTAGTGGCAATTCTGCTGCCCAGCACGACCAAGGCACTCCGCTGGCTGAATATTTGCTCCCATCTTCACCAAAGGGTTATGTGTTACTTCAGAGAACATTTACTTTGATAATTTTAAACATTTATTTCTTACCTATTATTTTATTCTTATTTATTTTCATTTTTTAGATTTATTTTCTTCAATTTTTTTGCTGGTGACTTAAGTCTGCCAGTTGTTTGAATTCCAGTTACCAGGGATTTTACTGTATCTATACCAATAGAATAATACATGCTGTTTGATATAATGTAGGATATCATATATTTGTCACAGAGAAAATGTGAAATTCATCTTCCATTTTTTAAACTAACATTTGCTTTGAGCAGTAAAGCCATGCTTTTGTCATTGTTCCCCTTGACCACAGCACCAGCTGTTGCCTCTGATCTGAGTATAGCTGCCGCTGATAAAATAGTACCAGGAAACCAGTAACTCCAGGCACTGGAAGCTCTGCCTTTCTAGATGCAGGGAGAAGCCCCACCCTTTTTCAAGAAGTAACCCCAGTAGAAGCCTTGCAGAGGCATAATTGGGTCTGTCACAAAGGATGGGGCCAACAGTCACAATCACATTGATTGGCAGGACAGGCCTAAGGTGCCAGGTGGCCTGCTGTACTTGAGTCCTTCGTGTACTCTATGCTGGTGTTACAATGGGACCGCATTGAAGGGACCAAAGATGTTTGGCCCTCATGCCATCCAGGGAAGAGGTGTCAAATACTAAATATTTATCGTTCATACTATAATTCACATTCATTTATGTTGACTGCTCTGTGAGATAAACTGTTGTCACTTCCATCAATTTTCATAATTGTTTGCACAATAGACTTTTGTCTGCCCTTAAATGGAAAGGAGATAAAAATAATCTTCAGAAAATGTAAAACTCAAATATACAAAAGGGGTACAGCTAGTTCACATGGCACTTGATACAGGTGTTTTAACCATTCATTACAATGTTGACATGTTTGTACTAACATCGTTTGCTATTACAGTGAGATAAATTTAAGTCAATAATAATTTAAGGAATCTTACTTGTGCACTTTATTGATGTCCTTTTCTCTGTATTACACAGTTTGTTTACACTCGTTATCAGTTTTCAGTTCTTTTATTTGTTTACATTTTATGCTGTGTACAGTTTATTTGCACTGCCAATTCGTGGTAATTCAGCTGTGCCTGCAGGGAAAAGGAATCTCAGGGTTGTATGTGATATCATGCATGTACACAGACAATAAATCTCTGAATCCAAATTAAAAATAAGCAATACATTCTTGTATTGGGAAGGGTTGTAGCTGTCATGTGACAGCACTGCCCCCAGCCTCGTCAGAGGACACACCAGCTGTCAAACAAGGTTTGGTTCCGCCCCACCCATTAGTGCACACCTTGCCATTGGTTTGATGTAAATTACCTGGACTGGACTCTCCAGCCTGTCTGTACTTGGCCTCGGGCCATTGGCTGTTGTAATTGGATTAACCCTGCTAACAATCTGGGCTGGACTCCAGCACTATGAAGATGCCATGTGTTATTTATTCTCTCTCTTTGCTAGCTTGGGGCCATTCTACTTCACGCCAGGTCTAGAAATATGGAAGGCCACTGGAGAAACAGTTGGTAAGATGTGACAATTAAAAAGGTTTGGAGTGCTTAATTAGTGTCCCTTGTAGCATAGAGCCGTGCTTGCACTGAGTCAAGCGGAGGGGTGGTGGGGCATCATAGTGATCCTTCCTTGATAATTTTATGTACCAGTCCATTGTGTGTGTGTGTATATCTTGTTCTTGTGCTATATTCCCCAGGTTTGCTATTAATTGTCTGCTATTACTTTCCCACGGCTGTTGTAAAGTGTGTGTGTGTGTATATCGTCTGTTACCATTTCCCACACTGGCTTTGTGTAAATTAAATCTTTCCCCATCAAAACTGTCCAGAGTCCTTGCCTTTGAGACCTACCAAACTGTTTCCTCACTCACACCAATATTAATGGGCCTGCTCAGTTTCCTGAGGGAGGAAATTAGCATGTGAAGGGCCTCTTGAATCAATAGTATAATGGACAATTGACACCTCTGGGAGATGTTGAATAGGTTGGACATTGCAGCAGATTAAACTGTGGCAAATAGAGGGACTGTGGAATGTGTCTTGTCTCTTGTCCCAAGTAACTGCAAATTGCTCTTGTGAGTTGAAATGGAGATGAATTGAAAAGAAAGCATTCTTGTTGCAGGGTCTGAATTGTGGGCTACAGACAATCTTGAAGGGAGGGCAGAGGACAACAACTGGTTCCCTTTTGGCTGTTTCATCTACAATTGTAGCCCCAACAATGAAGACGCTGTTTACATCCGGTACCGCACGGATGGCAGTCTCTTCAATCTGAGGCGCCTGCAAGCTCACACCAAGACACAAGAGAAACTTGTCCGTGAACTACTCTTTGCAGATGATGCCGCTTTAGTTGCCCATTCAGAGCCAGCTCTTCAGCGCTTGACGTCCTGCTTTGCGGAAACTGCCAAAATGTTTGGCCTGGAAGTCAGCCTGAAGAAAACTAAGGTCCTCCATCAGCCAGCTCCCCACCATGACTACCAGCCCCCCCACATCTCCATCGGGCACACAAAACTCAAAACGGTCAACCAGTTTACCTATCTCGGCTGCACCATTTCATCAGATGCAAGGATCGACAATGAGATAGACAACAGACTCGCCAAGGCAAATAGCGCCTTTGGAAGACTACACAAAAGAGTCTGGAAAAACAACCAACTGAAAAATCTCACAAAGATAAGTGTATACAGAGCCGTTGTCATACCCACACTCCTGTTCGGCTCCGAATCATGGGTCCTCTACCGGCACCACCTACGGCTCCTAGAACGCTTCCACCAGCGTTGTCTCCGCTCCATCCTCAACATCCATTGGAGCGCTTTCATCCCTAACGTCGAAGTACTCGAGATGGCAGAGGTCGACAGCATCGAGTCCACGCTGCTGAAGATCCAGCTGCGCTGGGTGGGTCACATCTCCAGAATGGAGGACCATCGCCTTCCCAAGATCGTGTTATATGGCGAGCTCTCCACTGGCCACCGTGACAGAGGTGCACCAAAGAAAAGGTACAAGGACTGCCTAAAGAAATCTCTTGGTGCCTGCCACATTGACCACCGCCAGTGGGCTGATAACGCATCTTGGCGCCTCACAGTTTGGCAGGCAGCAACCTCCTTTGAAGAAGACCGCAGAGCCCACCTCACTGACAAAAGGCAAAGGAGGAAAAACCCAACACCCAACCCCAACCAACCAATTTTCCCCTGCAACCGCTGCAATCGTGTCTGCCTGTCCCGCATCGGACTTGTCAGCCACAAACGAGCCTGCAGCTGACGTGGACTTTTTACCCCCTCCATAAATCTTCGTCCGCGAAGCCAAGCCAAAGAAAGTAGCCTGTGCAACCTGGAATGTAAACTTTCCCCTGTTAATATAATGGGTCTGTTCCTTTAAAACATTAATTTCTAAAATGCATTCAGGGAAAGGCACTATTAAGACTGTGGCATAATGTCTCTATGCACGTTCAGAGAAACTGAACATACAATTTATCAATACATAATCAGAGTTTGTAGATGCAAAGTTACAGTTTGTAAGTTGACCATCATTGATTGACCATGGTAGGAAACAGTTATACATTTTGTTTCATAATGACAGCATTACCCCAGAACTCCCATCAATAGAAAAACACCTCATGGGGAGGGGGCTGGGGGAGCCTTTATTTTAAAACACTAAATTGGCTACCTTTCTGTCCTGACTCCACCTGGCTATTGTCACAGGGAACTAATACAGGCACTTGAGGCACCTGTTGAAAGAGAACTCAAGTGGGAATGGCATCTTGGTACTTAGCCTCGGGCCATTGGCTGTTGTAATTGGATTAATCCTCCTGGCACTGTCATTTTACCCTGCTAACGACCTGGGCTGGTCTCTCCAGCACTATAAAGTTGCCATGTGTTCTTTGTTCTACCACTTTGCTAGCTTGGAACCACCCTGCTTCACTCCAGACCTAGAAATGTGGAAGAAACCTTTGGTAAGATGTGCGCTGTTAAATGAGTTGGGAACATTTAATTAGTGTCCCCTGTAGCATAGCCGTGCCTGCACTGAGTCAAGGGGTGGTGGGGCATTATAGTGATTTTTTTTAAATGTGTGTATATAATCTGTTATAATTTCCCACACTTGCTTTCTGTAAATAAAATCCTTCCCCATCAAAACTGTATGTCCGGAGTCCTTGCCTTTAAGACCTACCAAATCTGTTTCCACACACAATTACCCACCAGAAAAATAGGAAGATTTCATTTGACTGAACATACTGGCTATTTGGGAACTAAATATTGCTGATCTCATCAGTTATCCTTGTACCTCCTCTGGCTGGGAGGTAGAGCTGATGCATTATGCACTGCAGGCAACAGATCTTACAGGATCAGGCAGAATTCTTTCCCTCAATATGAATAATGTTTCTTTGAGCATTAATTATCACTGTTCTAGTAGACTGCTTAACTGAATTGATGTTTACAGTAGAATCCTCGTGCAATTACAGGTTCATGACACTTTAAACTACAGTTATAACTATTGGGAATGGTTCTTTACCAGGGTAACATGCTTATGTAGCAGTTATACAAGTGCCAACCTATTTGTGAAATAGCCCTGTTAAAATAACATCACATTACCATGTTTACTACCTGCGACCTATTATTGCCCACAGTAGTTTTTAGTACTGTATAAGGTAAATTAAGATTCATGGTTCTGATGAAGGAATTGCATGTATGATTCCCAAAAATTTAAAAGTAATGATAAAGAACTAAATTGATAGAAATAATGTGAACCTGATTTCTTAAAATACCATTTTGTCCATTTATGTAAGCATTGACTGTGCAGTACAAAATACATAGAACTTTTTTAAAAAAAGTTCCACCTCAGGTTCAAATTGGCTTTAAAAATGCATAAATAATTTAAAGCCAAAGAGAAGTTTCTTCACACACTTCACATTTGGAAATTTTAATGAAATCAAGCAGCTACATTTAATCTAATGTTTATTTATTTACCTTGCACTGGGAAAAAAATGACCCATTCAGTCATAATTCTGTGTAGATTCATAAGAAAATTTTAGTCAGAGTGCCTAGAATAATGATTTTAAGGATACTAAAAATTATTCCTTAAAAAAACTAATATTAATTTTATTGAAGTACACTGTGGTAAATTATGTACAAAGACATAAACTCTACAAAATGCCTTTGTGAGGACAACTGTTACAAGTATAGTTGAATCTCCTCCATCAAAGGCCTCAAGTGATGGACACTAGACATAGTAGGGATGTGCTACTTCTTTGTCCAGCATTTTCAACCAATCTTACAAAATATCAAAACTCAATTTACATGTAATGGGACTTATGTTCAAAATCACCCTTTATCAGGAATGAAAGGAACTAAAAAGTTCTTATGACCAACCAGTTGTTTTACTAACATTATTAATTTGGCCCATTTGTACTGGATTTGTCAGCCACTTTAGAACCTGCTTGTGTGCTCAGTTTCACCTGTGTGTTTGCATGCTCAATTTCGATCGAATTACAATCTCGCGGAAACTCCAGGCCATAATATATACTCAGTTGAAGTGGCTTGTGTACTGTTTTATTGAAAGCTTAGAGATGTTTGCCTTGCCCAATCCATATATGTAAATATATGTCAGTAATGCATTTCCATGGTAAGCAATTTGAACTGTCATTTTTAGTAGGAAATTATAAAAATTACATAACAAATGCCCACTAGATGGTGACAGTGGGCTAAATTTTAAAATATTTTTGGATTTTTGGTTCTGGCCTTAAATTAATAAATGCTGGTGGCAAAATTGGATTTATTTCTGATAGTTAGTTGCCCTGAGAAATTGTTAGTTGCCTTTCTCCTCAATGAAAAATTGCAATGATTGGGTTAAAGGCATATTTGAGAAGACAAATCATTAGTTTTACATCTAAAATTAAGAAACAATATTCATTTGATGTTGATAAATTAGAGAAGGAGATAAAAATTTTAGAAAAAGATTTACAACAGGATTCAGTGGAGATTAAGAGGTTCAGAACCTCAAAGCAAGAAACACTGCTTGAAGATGGCA
Organism: Narcine bancroftii; assembly: GCF_036971445.1. Taxonomy (NCBI): domain Eukaryota; kingdom Metazoa; phylum Chordata; class Chondrichthyes; order Torpediniformes; family Narcinidae; genus Narcine; species Narcine bancroftii. The sequence goes on from NC_091474.1 coordinate 158,466,063, forward strand.
TTAATGCACATACTGGGCACTGTTGCTCAATAATATTTGCATACATGGGTAGGAAAAGCCCATTCAGAAATAATTTGATGGTAGAACATCCTGGTCAAGCCTAAGTAAGATAAAGCCCAATGACTAGGTTTGAAGTTCACAAGAGTTGCTCTTCTTTCTGAGACAGGTTTAGCACAAATTTAAATGTGGAATAAACCTTCTTCAACTTCTGTTCTGTGCTACCTATTTCAGACACAACTGCCTATCATTATCAGTACATGTGTCCATCGCACTGAACTGTAGAGTCAAAATCTCATCTTCACGCTGATGTCATGGTCAAGCATAAACAACAATGGGGGTTGTGGTGTGATAGCATAGGTGGGAGACATGAAGAGACCCCTCTCCCTACAGAAATGCTAAAATCCTGATTTTAAGTTTTGTTTTTAAAAAAAAATATTAAATATTTTTATAAAGTACTGTTAACTAATAATAAGGAAAACAAAATCTTAAACAGTTTTTAAAAAATGACGCAGAAACTGACATCAACTACTGAAGAATTTGGGCCTACCTTTGAGATGAAGTCTGGAGACTATTTCTCACCATCCACGTCCACAGAGACCATCTTTGTGAAAGGTACAGATGACTCCAGCTCTGACTCTTCGGAGCGCTGGCGAAGATGGCGCTGGAGCCTGGAGATGACTTCCTTCGGACTATGAAGAACAACCACGCATGAGTGAAATTTTGGCCCATGGTGCAGAGGTGACCAATCTGTCCTGGCCCAGCGATACTGGACTGCTGAGGGAGAGGACCAGACCCGGCGGATGCAGTCACTTTCAACAGAGGAAGAAGGTGAAGTTGTCGGTGGAACCAAAGAAGAGGAAGTTTATCCAGACACAGAAGAAGAGGAAACTGATATACAAGGGTAGGCCCTTATCTAAATATGTTCAGGACAAGTCCAGACCCTGCAGTACAATTAGATACTTTGTCTAAATAAATTGAAATTATGTCAAAGCAAATGAATCAAGGTTTATCATCTTTGAATAATCAATTGACTGGTATGAAGGAAGAAATGGTAATCATTAAGTCTGATGGGGCAAAATGTATGAAGCTGGTGGATAAAGTACAAGATAAAGTTAAGAAGTTTGAAGAGGACTTTCATGATTGTCATGTAAGTGTTGAGCAATGTAAAGAAAGGATGGGACAGATGGAGGATTCTCAATGGTTGGGAAATACAACAATATGATTTATTAAAGAAGATTGACGCTTTGGAGAATAAGAGTCGAAGGAATAATGTTAAAATTGTTGGACTACCTGAAGATTTTGAAAGGGTAGACCTGGTACAATTTTTTCTAAAATGAATTCCTGATGTTTTGGGAAAAGAATATTTTCCAAATAGTTTAGAGCTGGAAAGAGCTCACAGAGCAATTAGAAAAAAGTCCTTTCCTGGACAACTGCCACATTCCGTATTAGTCAGGTGTCTGCATTATCAAGATAAATAGTTCAGAATGCAAGAAAAAAAATCAAGGTCCTTTGGTTGTTAAAAATAATAAGAGTTTTGCTTCTCTATTCTGATTTGAGTCAAGCTGTTATTAAAGGTTGTAAAGTTTAATTCTACCAAAGCTGTTTTGTGGAAGGATATAAATTTGCTTTCCAATACCCTGCTATTCTTAAAAGTTTTTTATGAAGATTTTCAATCCCAGTTTGTTAGAGATGATACTGAAGCTCCTACTTTTTCTAATTCTTTGCCTCATAATAAAGTCAAGAAAGTCTTTCTCAACAATTCAAATCAGCTCAAGAGGAGAAGAAGAATGGTTGTGCTGGAGAAGGAATGTCAATAGTTGGTTGAAATTGACATTGATGATGATCTGGTTAACAGAGATTTGGAGGAAGCTTACTTGAGATTATTCATTGTTTTTATTGTTTTGTTAGAAACATTAAAAAATAGGTGCAGGAGTAGGCATTTGGCCCTTCAAGTCCACACCACCATTCAATATGATCATGGCTGATCAGTACCCGGTTCCTGCCTTCTCCCCGTACCTCTTGATCCCCTTAGCCATTAGGTCAAATCTAACCTATTCTTAAATATTGACAAGGAACCAGCCTCAACTCCTTGCTGTGGCAAAGAATTCCACATATCTACCACCCTCTGAGAAGAAAATTTTCCTCATCTCAGTCCTAAAAAACTTCCCCCTTATCCTTAAACTGTGAACCCCTGGTTCTGGTTTTCCCCAGCATTGGAAACAACCTATCTGTGTCTAGTCTGTCTAATCCCTTTAAGAATTTTATGTTTCTATAAGATCCTCCTCTCCCCCCCCCCCCACAATATTCTAAATTCCAGAGAATACAAACCTAGTGGTTTTGTTTGCTTCTCCTTCTGAAGTTGTTGGCCACTTTGTGGCATTAGTCACTTCCCATATAATTGAGGGAGGTCTTACTGTGGTACATTCCTTTTGTTGTTGGGTTTTTATGGGGTTTCTTTTTCTTCTATTCTTTCCTTTGAGGAGATGTATTATATATTGTATATTGACCATGGAGTCCCACAACATGTGGCATGGAGGTTTTTGAGGTAAATTAAGATGATGACTAATTTACGTTTTGCTACTTTTAATGTTAACGGGCTCAATAATACAATTAAAAGAAAAAGATTTTGGCTTGCATTGAAAAGTTGGAAGTTGATACTGCTTTTTTGCCAAAAACACATTTGACTGAGAAGGAACATCAGAAATTAAAAAGAGATTGGGTTGGTCAGGTTATAGCTTCCTCACTTAATTCTAAAGCAAGTGTAGCTATTTTGATTAATAAGAAATTATTTAAGTTGAAATCAGTAATTGAATCAGTTGGTAGGCTTTTAGTTGTTAATTGTAAAATTTATTCCAAATCATGGACTTTGAATATTTATGGTCCTAATGTAAAAGATGAGAAATGTGTGTTAGATTCCTTTCTTAACTTGAATCAGCCATTTTAAAAAGTTATGCTTGGGGGTGATTTTAATTGTTGTTTGGATCCATTATTGGACAAATCTCCAAAAACTGTAATTAGGATTAAAATGGGAAAACAGATGATAATGTTAATGAAAGATATAAATTTAGTCGATGTATGTAGGAGATTAAATCCTAAAGAGAAAGATTTTTCATTTTATTCATTTTGACATGACTCTTATTCTAGAATAGGTTTTTATATCGGCACAATTACAAGGTCGTGTTGTATTAGCTGAATATAAAAGTAGAATATTGTTAGATCATTCTCGTATTAATAACATATACAGGTTTAGAAAAGATACAATGCATTGATGGAGATTCAATTATTTGTTGTTTTAAAAAAATATAGAATTTTGTAATTTTATAAGGGATCAAATACAGCAATTTTTGAAAATAAATATGGATTCAGTTAATAGTAAATTTGTTTTATGGAATGCTTTAAAAGCATATTTGAGAGACAAATCATTAGTTTTACATCAAAAATTAAGAAACAATATTCATTTGAAGTTAATAAATTAGAGAAGGAGATAGAAATTTTAGAAAAAGATTTACAACAGGATGCAACAGAGATTAAAAATGTATGTTTGATTAATATGAAATTACAATATAATTCATTACAGACATAAATTTGAGGTTATTACAAATAACTAAACAAAGATTATTATGAATTAGGGGAAAGAGCTCAAAGTTTTAGCTTGGCAATTAAAGACAGAACAAGTTTCAAGAACAATAAATGCTATTAGAAAGGATTCAACTAGGAGCCTGGACTTGTGATCCAGAAATATAACTCTCACTGGAGTTTACAAAAAATTGCTGGAGAAATCAGGCAAGTCATGCGGCATTTTTTTGTATCAAAAAGAAGATACATAAACAACATTTTGAGCCTGAGCCCTTCATCAAGGTATGAGCAAAAAGTAAAAAAGCACCTGAATAAAATAGGGTGGAATTGGGCACGAGGAGGAGCACAGGCCCTCAGGCAAGAGGACATAGGTGGATATGGGTGGGAGAGAAAAAAACTCAGATGTGATGGAGGGTTATCTGAATTGAGAGCAAAGGAGGTAAAGAGCTCGGAAAGAAGACAGGGATGGGGAAGAGAAGGAGACAGGGAAGGGAACCAGAGAAATCAATGTTAATGCTATTCAGTTGGAGAACACACAGACAGAACATTAGCTGTTGCTCCTCTGATTTGTGGGGGCTCTTTTCAAAGATAGAGATACACTACTAAAGTTTTGCTTTAAAGATACATAATGGACATTTTGTTTCAAAGACATGGATACATAACCAACAGTTAATTTCAAAGATAAAGTTTCGCTGGCATTTTTGTGTAAACTACAATCATAGTGTCTGCAGACTTTCTTGTTTAACTCAAATCTCTTTATAGAAGCTTGGAAATCCAAATCCAGTTTCATAAATAAATTCTGGTGATAATGAAACTCTTGGCTTATTGTAAAGATAGATCTAGCTGGTTGACTCATATCTTTAAGAAATCAAATCTGATAACTTCTAATCCTACATGTGAGACCAAACACACCACAATTTAATTGACTGTCATTCATTTTAAGGAGAATTAGAAGAAAAATGTGTGCAGATGTGCATCTTTGGCTGCAAAGCAATTAGACTGTGGTGGGTACAGAATGTCTAGGAGGAAAAGGAGGCAGTAGGTTCCTTTGGATAGTTCACTAGGCAAATGGTCAATGTCATTTAACAGCAGCAGAACTTTTAAGTAAGCACCAGGACCTTGCTTGGATGATAATTAGAAGAGCCTTCCTGTAAGATCTTTCATACACAGCTGGAGTTTCAGGTCAGTGCTTACTATCTTTTGAGGTGGCTGTGGTGGGTGTTAGATTGTCATCTATCTCCTTCTGGAATGTAGGTTTGCTAAGAAGATCTGCAGTCGAATGCAGTGGTCTTTCTTGAAGTTCATCCAATATAGCTGCACTATAGGCTGTTTCTGGAATTCATTTCGAGGCAAACGTCGACTGTTACTGGAAAATCATCATTTCAGGGAAAGAGGGACATTGACCATTCGCAAGTGTGGCACACTGAGCTTTTCCAAGGTCTAGGACCAGGTGCATAGAGGCCTGGTGGATCTGCCACAAATTTTCACCGATGAGCTGGAACCTTTGGGCTTAATCACTCATGGAATATTTACAAAAATAAATAAATACAAAATATCTATAAAATGTCAACAAATTCAATGATGTAGCCTATATGTTGAATAATGATACTATTGTTCTAACAGAGTATAAATATATTTCAAACTATTTTTAAAGAATAATATTTAGGAATGGGCAATAATAACATTTCCAGCAACAACTGAGGTATTATTTTGCATATAATAATTTGAATTTTATGATGACTATCAGGAATCCAGTTTAAAAAATCAGGTTAAAGTAATCCTTGCTATGTATTCCTACGTGTATGCTTTAATTCAGATATTGTTCTACTTATGAAGCTAATCAATATTATAAATTCAAAGAAAAAATGGATGATAAATTTGTCTTAAAATTCTCACATAATTCCTTTTATCCAAAAGTCCATCAAAAATTCTCATTCAAAAAAAAAATGTACACAGAAGAATTAACTTGCAGTTAAGTGAGTTCTTATGGGATAATGGGTTCCAATAGTTATTTTATGTGAGTAAAATGCACTAATTTGTCAGTATAAAATGTGTACAGAAGTTCTGCCGTGTAATTTAAACCAATGGGCATTTGACAGGGATATCAATGCTATTTATTAAGGAAATATACCATTTAGTGTCCAAGTAATATTAAATTCAGGAAACTATTTTTCAATGTCAAAGTGAAACTATAAAAACAAAGTTCTGTTGATAGGTTATAGTATGTACAAGATGAACAAGATTTCTGTCTGGCTTTTCATTTTAAGAATGTAGATGTTGACAATAACACATGTGTCTGTTAGTAGAGTTCTTTTATTATAATCATATACTCCTTACATCATTCTACATAAGAAATTTTTTTAAACTTCAGTACATTTTAAACTATAACACATTGAAGTATTCTGTAAAGTGCAACTGTCTTTTGGCTGAAAATCAAAGAAAATATGAGGTCGTAGAATGTCTAGGACTGTTTTTTTTGGTGAACCAGCAAGATAGAAACTTTCATTAATCTCCAGCCCACAGTCGCTAATCATCTTCAAAACTTGTCCGATGGAACTTATGGGTGCTCTTCCTGTTATTAAGTATGTGCGGAGAGGACATTCCATGTGTTCATTTTTGGCAATGAATTTTTTCTGGATTTTTCCCAGTAATTCTATAAATCCTTTGATATGGTTCTGTTCGTGAAACAGGGAAATGACAACTTCAGAAAGAATTGTTCTGCATTAAAGTACACAATCAAAATTCCATATTTCTTATCTCAACTAATTAATTTCAATGACAAGTTCAAAGAAATAGTGAGATCTTTTCTCACTGCCCTGTTATGCTTAATTAAAAAATTGAAGATGGTTTCAGTTAAAGCTCCACTGACTTCAGCTGTAAACCACAACTTAAACTTCTTAAAAGTGTCATTATATATAATATATATATTAATTTATTTATAACTAAACACACACTGCAGAGAGAAAATTAAAAGGGTGTAACTCAATTGCAAAGCTCAAACAAAATTGAAACTACTTTCATATTAAAGCAATGTGAAGCAAAGGGGGATTTCTTAGTTTTAGGCTTGCAGTGGAGAGTTTTACCTGCCAGAATCACGTATCTGAAATTCTAGCACAATACTGCTTTTGGTCTTTCATCATTCTTTTCAATTTTTTGAAAACCATTTGAGCTCTGCAGTGGCAAACTTTTAATATCTGCTCTCAGTAGGTGAGCTACCCCACCAGGACTGCAAGATTGGAAGATTACTTCCATGATGCCATCTGAGCGCTGACAGTTTCCGGTGCCTTTCTATATTGTGTAAGTAATGTTCTTCAAATCAAATATTTCTGGTCACTTAAAGCTGAAAGATCCCAATGCATTGGGAATAACCTTGACATTATTTTTGTAAAACTTAAGCAAAATCTTTTAAAAAGGATTGCTGAACATGAATATATAAATTATTTGCCTGACATGTCAGCATGTTCCTTGTTCAGTAGAGGTGCAAGGAGTGTGGATTTGGAGAAGAAAAAGAATGAAAATTAAATTCCGTACCTTGAATTATGAGATGAGCTGTAAGAAAGAAGTGATATTGGTCCCTATACATTTCTGTTTTCTTAATGTATGCCTGAATTTGTACAAGGAAGGGTCTGAATCTTTAATGTAATTGTATTTGTATCTTAACTCAGATTTGTTTTCTTTCACTTAAAGGTAAGTACGGGCTCTTAGTACATTTATCATTGGACTATGAAGGCACCAGATTGACACTGGAACATTTGACCATGCAGTGAACAATAATAAAAAATAGCCATTGCTCTTTCATCTTCAGGTCCAAGTACAGCATATGCTCCATTAACCATTTAGAAAGAAACAATTAGAAGTTGCATTTATGTGTCATTAATGCATCTGGACATACACAAAATATTTTCATTAATGAATTACTTTCAGATCTGTGCTTCACCAGTACAAAGAGAAGCTGACTTGTGTGTAGGCACAGAAGCCTACAAGCTAAGTGGTGCAAAATGGTTCATTAAGGATCATGTTTCTGCATTGCATGACACTGTAAACAAGTTCATATAATGACAATCAAATGAATGGTCAACTACTCTACTTTTGATAACAGTTGAATGGTGCATGCTGCCCTGGACACCATGAAAACTCTATTTTACTTTTTAAAAATAAATATAATTTTTAATGCCTGTTTATCAGACTTTCAACTAAAATGCAGTCATTGTTGCACTATAATATCAATGTTAAAATATTTACTTTCATTCCAAAAGTTTATCAATGTTAAAATATTTACTTTCATTCCAAAAGTTTGAAAGCCTAACCGATAACCCAAACTGACAGAGAAGCTCCCAAATGAGTTGACCTAGAACAAAGTTATCTTTTTCTATAGATATTAGCTCAGATCACAAATTGCTTTTCTCCAATGCAAAAAGAGCTGAAATTGCAGTCACAGTTCTGCCTGCAAGTTGCTCAAGATTAAGTAAGGATCCTATGTAAATTATGTTTTCATTTTAAAATTATAGCCTCAAGGATTGGGCTGATGTAGGGAGAGTGTACTTTCTATGTCTAATCTCTTCACTCTGATCATTATTATCTCACATTCCAATCTATGATTTTTAAAAAATACTTTATCCAATAGCTTTTTGTGATAACAGACATTATTTTGGATTTCCTGGGAACAGATATGTCACAGCAGCCAGATAAATAGTTAAATTAACATTTTTAAAAAATGGCCTAAGGCACAATGCAGAAACTGCTGACCACAAAAGTTCAGGAAAAATGACTGGGTAGAAAAGAATAAATTTTAAAAATAGACCCATAATAGTCGAAAGAGAATTAGTAAATCTAGAGGTTTTAGTAAGTTCCAGAGAGGAGCTAACGGGGATTGTGTAAACAATGATCTCCAAAATATAAATAGATATACAACAAAGGGTGGGGATACAAGATCTGAGGATCGAACAAGAGTTGGAGTTGAAAAATAACCATGTAACCATTACAATGATTGATTTTTTTCGCCTTAAATTCAATCGAAATCTAACGTTAACAGGAATGAATTGAGAAAAAAAACTCCAAAAGATGTCTCAATTAAAAATGCAATGCAAAACAAGAAATTAAGTTTTCCTTTCAAAAGTGAGCTAGACTTAATTTTCTCCTCCCCTATTCATATTTGCCTCTATTAATAACCATTTAACTGGATCATTTCAAATACTCACCAGGGTGCTGTGCTGTATTACATTTGTTAAATAACTGATGCTATTCTCAGAAATGCACAGTTGCAATATCACAGGATTATATGATTAAGTTTCAATATTGTTAGGTTCATAAAGTTGCAGTGTAAAACCGATTTTTGCTACATCCACTCCAAGTCTATTTACTGCTTTCATAGTATAAAGGGGTAATACTGGCAAGATCTTCAGATGCAACAACAATAAATACATTAATTCCAGATTTGTTGAAATTTCCATGTTGATTTCCTCAAAAGTTTTGCCACGTTTCTTCAAAAAAAAGTTCCATGTAATTTGATTTTTTTTCCTTCCTTGTCATGACAACAACAATTAAAGAGCACTTCAATAATGTACTTTCTTTTCCCAGACTATTAAAATATATGGCTCCATTTGGGCTCATTGAGAGACCATTTAATCGTCTTGATTAAGGTCCTAAATGAATTTCAGAACTGCAGAAATCACAGATTCGTCAATATCAGATGTTTCCAACAAAGGGCCAGATTGTCTGATCCTCTCTGACTTCAGTATCTCTAGATTCCATCTCAACTGTTCCTAGGGTCTCTAAAGTATTCGGCATTGGAGGGTGTCTGGGTTTTGGTGTCTGATGGCAGGGCATTTGAAGTTCTTTTTTTCTTTGAGTTCGACTGCTAGAAATCTCACCACTTAATTGTGTTGTCAGGTATATCGGCCTTGGATGAGACTGACATTGCACTCAACCAAAATGTACTTGAGAGTAGCAGGAATTGTGCAGAAGGGACATGCTGAGTCCTCTCCCAACCATAGATTTAGGTTTGTCGAAGAGGGCAGGATACCATATGTGGCTCTAATGATAAAGCTTTTTCTATTTGACTCCTTATTCCAAATAACCTTGCAGGATAGTATCCTCCTTTCAATGCCCTCCCATCTTATCCATTGTTCTTGTTTTGGTTAAGGTATATGGCTTTAGCAAACCTGGTTGCTTCTTGTTGGCACACTTCCTCCACCACCAGCTGCCAACGATTAGATGGAATTGCTTTCTGCTAGGTGGTTTCTTTGTTTCTAAGCCAAAGCCCCCTCTACCTTTTTGCACATATTTCCAGTGTTGCTTTGGTACATTTGTATTCCTCCACAAGGCTAGACAATGCAAATGAGAGGATTCTATCCCCATAATGCTGTACTCTACTAAAACATCTGGATAGCCCAAACCACTTCCTCATTTGTGAGCTAATCAGTTTCTCCATTTTCTCAATGTTTGATAGACACACTTCATATATTAATGGGCACATGTGTCATGGTTGTATGTTGAATTGGAGACACCACATCTTTAGCTTCCCTGGGAGTGCAGTGTTGTTAATTTGCCTAAGGCCACCAAGTATATTCTGCCTGAGTTGTTCAACCTCGAATGTGTCCTTTTGGGTGGCATTATACTAATGACCAAGGCTTTTGATTGGTTTCTCCAGGACAGTTGGTATTGGTTCTTCATTAATGCAAAAACATTTGTCTGCAAGCCTGCCCTTCATAATGGAATTACTGTTTAAGACTTGTTCGGTTTGTGTCTTGGGTAAACTTGTACCTCTCACTTTGTTCGTTTTAGATTGGTCACAGTGTTTGAGTTACCGAAAGAAAATAGACACACACACACACACACACCGAGAGCAGTTCAGTTTATACAAGTCTTTATTGCTAAATAGCTAGCTGAATTCACACTACAATATGCAAGCCCTAATGCCTGGACTGGTCCCAACTGCCAAAGCAAGCGACGACTGCACACTTGTAGTAGGTTGTCTGGGTGCCGGTAGCAGCTTCTCCACCTCCCCAGACTGGGACGTCGGTTTGGAATCTTGAAGTTCTTCTTGCTGAGAGATGTTGCCACCTCTTGGAGAGTCTCAAACTTCAGCAGTGGGAGCATGGCTTATATTACCCAAAAGTTGTTTACTTCAGATCTTATCTTTTTGAACAAATTATTTAATTATCTTCAAGGTCTCCTGACAGTCTGCGACCAACAAAAGACAACTGCATCTCTTGACCTCATGGTGGAAGTTGGATAATGTCTACTGATTCATATGCATCCCTAGGCCCCATAGTGTAAATTTAGATAATGTCTTCCTATTCAACTGCATCCTGGGCCCCATGGTGGAATTTAGGTGTGTCTACTAAATATGCATCCTGGATCTCATAGTGGAATTGAGATTATGTCTTCTGATGCAATTGCATCCCTTCTTTCATAAGCTAATCTAAATCCTCCATTACAGTTTGATTTCAATTTGTGCCTATTTGATGTTGCCATGAAGCTTATCAAGGAGATGCTTAATGTAGGCCTTTGTTGTTAATATGGTTATGTCATCCATGTATGCTCTAACTGAAGGAAGACATACCCCACTCTTCAGGTAATGCACGGATGATAAACTCCATTGCCATGGTGAAAGCAAGGGGAGAGATTGTGTAACCTGCCATTATGCCTACTTCCAGGTGCTGCCAAGGTGTATTCCTGTGTTGTCATAGAGATCTGGAAATCCTGAAAATGCCTGATGAGATAGGTGATGGTCTCTGGAACCCTGAAGAAGTTGCAGGCTGTCCAGAGCATCTTATAAGGGACTGATCCCAAGGCATTGGCTAGATCAGAAAAAACCTACTGAAATCAAACCAACATAGCTTTAATGAAGAGAAGTCAAGTTTGACAAATTTGATAGTTATTTCCAAATAATAACAAGAGTCAAAGAATAGAATCTGTGGAACTACTGTATTTTGGATTTCCAGAAGGATTTAAGGTGAATGCATATGGCATTGGAGAGATTATGTTAACAGCTGATTATCAAAGTCAGAATAAATTCCACTTTTTCAAAGTGGAAAGACATAAGCAGCTCCAAGGATCAGCCCCCTAGCCCTCAATTATTTTTGATTTAGTTAACATCCTGAACAAAGTGGCAAAGATATCCAAGTTTGATGATGACATAAAGATGGGTGGGAGGGCAGGCTGCAGTGAGAATAGATGGACTCTGCTACATGATATGCATAAGTTAAATAGAGGTGAAAATAGTAAATCATCTTTAGAGTAGGGAAATGTGACATAGGAGGATCAAAAAGACATATTAAATAGTGAGTGACTGCATTATTGTCAGAGTATATCCATGACATCACAACCTTGAGATTCTTTTTTCTTGTGTGAGGCTTGCCACTTATTGCTGATGCAAAAAACTGACTCAAAGTACATGTGAACAAATAAAGAAATTTAAACAAATTGCAATACAGAGAGTGAGCAAAAAATCAATAAAGTACAAATATAAGAGACCTTAAATAAATCTCTGGAGTTTGTTGTTGAAGAATCTGATAGTGGAGGAGTAATAGCTATTCCTAATCCTGATGGCATGAGTCTTATGGCACCTATACCTCTTTCCTGATGGTAGTAGCAAGGACTGAGCATGTGCTGGGTGGTGTGGATCCTTGAAAATTGCTGCTGCTCTGTGATGGCAGAGTTACCTGCAGATGTTGTCGAAGGTAGGGAGGGGTTTACCCGTAATGTCCTGGGCTGCATCCACTACGTTTTGCAGGGTTTTTCACTTGGCGGGGGTGGGGGGGGGGGGGGGGGAAGGATTGGCATCACCATACTAGGCTGTGATCCTGTTGGTCAGCACACTTTCTACTACACACCTTTAGAAATTTTCCAGGGGTTCTGATGTCATGCCAAACCTCCACAAGCTCCTGAGGAAGTAGAGGGAGGTGCTGGCGTGCTTCCTTCATGATGCCATTTAAGTGTTGGGTCCCGGAAAAATCCTCCGAGAGAGTGACTCCCAAGAACTTAATTTGCTCACCCTCTCCACCTTTGATCCCCCCAATGATCACAAGATTGCACATCTATGGTTTTCCCTTTCTGAAGTCAACGATCAGCTCCTTGGTTTTGCTGACATTTCAGCATGAGGTTGTTGTTGGTGCACCATTCAGCCAAGTTTTCAGTCTTTCTCTAGTATGCTGACTCATCACCCCTTGGCATCATTAGTGAATTTAAAGATGTTGTTTTCATATTGAGTCACACAGTCATAGATGTATAGCAAGTACAGCAGGGGGCTAAGAACGCAACCCTGTAGTGCTCCAGTACTGATGGAGACTGTGGAGGAAATCAACTTGGTGAACCTCCTCAGCACTGCCTCCAAAACCCATATATTCTTTGAGTATGGAAACCAAAATTGCACTCTGTACTCCAGGTGCGCCATCATTAGCACACTGTACATTTACAAAAGAATCTTAGTCCATTTCCTCTCGCAATGAAGGCCAAGCATCCCATTTGCCTTGAATACCTGCTACACCTGCAAACTAACTTTAATACTTCTCTATTATTAAACTCCAACTCTCTGGCAATGAAGGCCATTATGCCAATTGCTCTCTGAATTATTTACTCTGCCTGCATGCTTACTTTTTGCTTCATGCACAAGAACAATTAGATCCCATCATCCCCCTCAATTGCAGATCCGAGACCACAATCAGTGTCCGAACACTGGCGTCAAATGATTAACTGGGTATTAACTGCCTCTACCCCAACTCGTATCCCTCAAGTTTGCTAATGCTGGCATGCTGATTAAAAACGGTGGAAAAGGGTCAGCAGATAGTCACCCATTTCCAGTTGAAGATAAAACACTCTGATGCCCGGGGATGGGTTGTGTTCAGTGGAAAAGCAATTAATGTCTGAGCTAAGGGTGGCCCAGTGGAAACTGCACAAAGGGCTTCCTATCCCGGGACACTGCGCAGCCAATTAACTGGAATTAAGTGCAAAAGGGGCTACTAAATCTATACACTGTCAGCGCTTACAGTTGGGTTTTTTTTAAATAGAAAAGCCTTCATTAGGGAGGTCACATATTTTATAATAGTAGCACCTTTGTAAAAGAATATTTGGGCCCCTATATAGTCCAAATATGGTTGCCATATTTTTTATAAATACATCACATTTGTTCTTTAGATTTTATATGATTTTTCTCCATAGGTATACAACTATTGATCTTCCATCGTGCTATCTGTATAGGGGAGTCAGATTTCCAAGTAATCGCAATACATTTCTTATTTATTTATTACTTATTTCAATAAAATTGCCCAAAAAATAAACCTCTGAGTCATCCATGAAGGGCACCTGTTTTCCTTGTTAGTATTTCAGTAATATCCTGCCAGAAAGATCTCACCTTCACACATGACCACATAACTTGTACAAATGTTCCTATTTCTATATCACATCTAAAACACATCTCCGATATTTCTCATTTTGATTTACGTAATTTCTATGATGTGAGGTATAATTGGTGTAGAAAATTATATTGCACTAATCCATATTTTGCATTTATAATTGACGCCATGCTATCCAAACACTAAACATTAATCAGAACTTTATTGCAACTCCTAATTCCCACTTCTATCTCTAGCAATTCCTGTAAGCCTGGTTTTGCACTTTCATTTTGGAGAGTGGAATACATTTTAGATATAAATTTGGATGTGTTCCCTAGCCAAATCGTTCATCCATCTCACTAATTTTAGGTGAGGCCAAATTTTCTCCCCATCTTTCTCTTAGATACTCCATACTTATTTCTTAATTGTTCAAAAGACATAAAAAATCTTTCCATATAGCAATCATTAACATATCTTATTCCTTTGTCATACCATCAATTCAATATTTTGTTACCCAGATTCATCGGTAGTCATACATTTTAACATAATGATGTACCTGCTTTTTTTTTCCCTGGCACATTCATTTATTTCTTGCCTTATTCTAATCATGTGTATTAATATAGGATTGTCTGTATTTTTGTTATTGACTTAACATTCCACTTATAAATAAAGTCCTTCATTTTTTCCTCTTTTATTGAATTCAATCCCATTTAAATCCACGAGGGGGAACTGTTTTCTTCAAAGAAAGATTATAGAAATCTTGCTTGTGTTGATAGATAATACTTCTTAAGTCCTCCAAATTAATAGTCCCATGTTAAGTTTTCCAGTGCAATTCTTGGTACTTTCTTATTCCATAGGAATCATTTAAAGAAATTTTAATTAGTACAATAGGCAACAATTGAGAGATAAATGTGGTCTAGGTATCTCTAGGTATCACCTTCATTTTTATACAATTTACCCTTCCTCAATGTAATTGGGAGATCTTTCCATTTCTGTAAATCTTTTTCTTTTAGAGGGGTATAATTAAGCTTATAAATTCTGTAAATTATCTCATTAATTCTAAGCATTTAATTCCATCCTTCCTCCATTTAAATCTACTAACTTTTTGGTATCTTAATCCAAATTCTTCAAAGGCATTCTCACTTTTATCCATATTTTATATCTCAATATTCTTCCATATTTTTTCTAATATTGTTTGTAATCTTAATAATGATTCAGCTGGGTCAGACATATATAATAGCACATCATCAGCAAATAAACTAATTTTATGTTCTTCCTGTCCAACTGTGAAGCCCTTAATATCCAGATCTCTTATAATCATCCAGAATGATAAATGCAATAGAAACAGAAACTATAATATATAAGCAAAAATAAATAAACAATATCATATGACACTATATAATTCAGAATTAGTAAGAGATGAAAATGAGATGGAATAATTTTTAACAAATGTTGAACTTCCTAAACTAGAAGAGAGAGAAAAAGATGACTTGGATGCACCTTTTACAAAGGAAGAAATAAAGAAAGTGTCATATGATATTGTCTAAACTTTATTTATTTATTTTTGCTTATATATTATAGTTTCTGTTTCTATTGCATTTATCATTCTGGATGACTCTTCTGCTTTAACCTGCCAAGATAACACTTTGTGTGCCTGTTTTCCTAGTTCATAATATTTTTGTTTAGTTTTTAATATCATTCTTTTCATTCTGTTTGTAGTGTATCATATTGTAACTTTTGTTCTAATATTCTATATTTTTCTTGTGTATCTGATTTCTTTTGTCCATTTTTTATATCCTTCTCTAGACCTTCTAAGTCTAAAATTTTCTCAAGATTTTTAATGTAAGAAATAATTTGTCCCCTCAAATAAGCTTTAAGCATATCCCATATTAGAAAACTGTTGTCAGTGGAAGAAAGATTGTTTGCACAAATTATTTCTATCTGTCTTAATAAATTCACAAAAATCCTTCTTTAATAATGTAACATTAAGGCGGCATCGATACACTTTCTTGCTTTTCCATTATCGTAATAGTTAACGTTAATGGCAAGTTGTCCTATAAAAGTCTTGCCAAATACTGTTTTTACCATTCTACTTTGTAACTAGGCAGACATTAAAAATAGGTCAATCCTTGTATGTGAATCATCTACCCTTGAGTAGAAAGAGTAGTCTCAGTCTAAGGGGTTGAGCCATCTCCATATATCAATTAAATTTAAATCCTTCTTGAATGATATCATTTTTGCAGCTTTCACGCTAGTTATTGTTCTCGCTAATTTGTCCAATATTGGATCTAAACGAAAATTGAAATCTCCTCCAATGAATATATTTTGTCTTTCCCCCTGCAGTTTTTAAAAGCTATCCTTCATAAAGACGTCACCTTAATTTGGGTTTAAATGTCCATGATTCTGCATAAATTTTGCAGTGTGCCATTAGATTGATCAGTTAATGTCTCTTCTATCATTATTGGTATATTCTTATTATTTAAAATTGCTACCCCTCTTCCTTTTGATCCAAATGAAGACAATATTATTTGCCCCACCCATCCTCTTTTTAATTTTGCATGTTCAAATTTGGTGAGATGTGTTTCTTGTAAAAAGACTACATCTTCCTTTAATTTTTATAGGAATGCCAAGACCTGGTTTCTCTTACGTGTCCATTAATTCCATTAACAGTAGAACCCATAAATTTTAATGTTCTATCCATAATCTTCTTTAAAACAATATAATTTTAATAGTAAAATCTGACTCTTTATAATAAAGTGATCCTTCCCTTTTAAGAAAAACACACAATGTCTCTGCCCTGACAGTGATGTAAATGTAGAGCCCCAAAAGCCCACAAAAAATGCCTGCAGAATCTTTAGGAAGAAGAAACACCCCATTTAAAGCCATTTATCTTTGTTACTCTTTTCCAGGTGATATTCTCCCTCTTAGACTGGAGTCTCCACCCTGCTATCACTTTTCCCAGATTTTCTTTTACTGAGCTCTCCATGAGCATTTCTATGCACTTTATTTTTAAACAATAAATACAAGACTGATTAACAAAAAAAATTAAAAAATACTAACTTACATAGTTCCATTATAAATATTTTCATAATCTTCTTCCACTGCAACCTGAATCTCTTTTTTTACAAACTTCGCAGAAAGTCTTCCACGTTGTTCTTGGTCTTGAAAAATCTCTGGTTCCCTTCCGCTACTTCGACACTCAGTCATAGAATGTATCATTGAGTATTTCAAGATTTTAGCACATAGTTGTCTTTTCACATCTTCAAATTCTTGTCTTTATTTAATCAAAGTTGGGCTAAAATCTTGAAAAAATTAATACCTTTTCATGTTCAACCTTGGGAAGACCATTATTCTGGCCATTAAATGCTGCTCCTCCCAGAATTTCTCCTGTTCTCGGTAGCTTATAAGTCTCACCAGAACTGGTCTTGGTCACTGGTCGCCAGCTCTTCTGGGTCTGACTGTTCGGTGAGCTCTCTCCATATGCAGTTTTTCTCCAAATTGGTCTTCTGCCAACATTTGTGGGATCCATTTTTGAAAAAAAAATACTGGGTCTCTTTCCTCTATTCCTTCCTTTAGACCAATAATTCAACATTATTCTGTTGACTAAACTTTTCCATATGGTCAATTTTGTCCAGCAGTCCTTGTTTATCTGACTCCCATTCTTTGGCTTTTTTTCCCAAAGCCTCAAGTTTTTCATGCATTTTCGTCAATTCAAACTTGCTCAACCCATTCTCTCCATCAGGTCTTCAACACTCGCTTTTATTTTTGACATTTTCTCCATCATATCTCTCACCATTCATTGATGAATCGGTTATTCAAATTCTCCATTTTTTTCCAGGATGATGTTCAATTCTTGACCCGACTCCCCAATTTTACCTAGTTCTGCTTGTCCCATTGCCATTTTTGCACTGTTCCCTTTCGGACATTCACCCAATGTTCCCATAAATAGGAGCTTCTTCAGTCTTTATTTTCAGCTGCCTTGGCTTCTCCATGCTAGTTTAATCAAATTTTGATGAAGAAAATCTTGAATTTTCAATTTTAACCGTCTATTTAGTATTTTTCATGCAGAGCTCAACCAAAACACATCCAAGTCCTTCACATGGCTACATCCTGCAAATAATTACTCTGATAAATTGTGTCTGATCTTTAGAAATGATATGTGGAAGGACATTTTCCAATCTAGTTGCCAATATTTTAGAAAAAAAAAATAGAGTCCACATTCAATAAGGAATGTATATTTAGTGTGATCTTTATTTTTTTTAGGGATTAAAGAGATAGATGCTTTATAAAAAGATTTTGGTAATTTAGTTACAAAAAGGGCATCCTTAAGTTTTACATAACCAAGAAGAAAGTTGATCGGGAACAGATTTGAAAAAGTCCACTGTGTACCAATTGGGTCCTGATCACATTTTTTTCAGATATCTACAGATGAGGAACTTTTTAGATGTCACTTTATCTACTTTTACAATACTATATCAGACTGAAGCTACTGATAACATTTCATGTTTAAACCCCTTTCAGAAGAGCTTAATGGCAACAATTTATGATTTGAGGTAGCTGATAAAATTAAGAAAGAGAACTTCAGATACCCTTACCTGTAAAGACATTGGAGAAAATTCTCCAATTAATTAACACTTCGTCAATGTGTGCTTGACATGCTTTAATATAGTTTAAGGTGGTTAATAGGGCCCATATGTCTAAGGAAAAGCTAGCTAGTACTCCCATATAAACCCTATCTGTGACAGAAGTCATTCTCAGGTGACTTCCCTGATGCATAGTTTTGGTCCTGTCCTTCCTTGAAAAATATTGGAAAGTCTGATTATAGTATTTCAGAAGTCCCAACAGCTTGAGATTTGGTTGTCTAGGCTGGTTCCATTGTCAGGAATATGAGGCAATCAAGTCAAAAAATGAAGTTTTTACATTAAGAGCACCATTCCCTTGCTGACAACCTTAACATCCTTTGTAAGATTTAAGATTCCTTTATTGTCATGTAATACAATTCTTTATCTGGAACACTTGGGGGACAATGTGTTGTGGATTTCAGAACAAAATCCAGCTGCCCTAGATTTAAGCCCACCCGAATTGTGCAGCTGTATCCACCCCTTTCGTCACGCTGCCACTCTCTTCCCCCCCCCTCGCCCATCTGAGTCATGCTGCCGACTCTCTCCCACCTCGCTCACCCGAGTTGCTGCCATTTCTCTCCCACCTCGCCCACCCGAGTTGTGCTGCCATCTCTTCTCCCCCCCACCCCCCAACCGCCCAACCTAGTTGCGCTGCTGTCTTTCTCTCTCTCTCTCCCTCCACTGTACCAGCGCGAGGAAAAATGCTGGTTTTTGGAGCTTTCTGGATTTTAGATGTCCGGATAAAGGTACTTGTAGTACAAAATATGTAATCTTACATGTAATTGCCTTATGCATGCTGGAACACAGAGTCACCATTAGTTTTATGTAGTGCCCCTGATGGGGCAAATGAGAGTTCCTAGAGAGCCATTCTGTCCATCAGCATTCCTGCAGCCTCTGCAGCTGCACAGGCTCCTAAATAATCCTTTGGCAACCAAGCTCCAGATCCAAACCTCCAATACAATGAGGAAGCATTCAGTTCTCGAGGCACTTTGGGAACCCTTCTTGCCCTCAGCACACTCTAGTCCCAATTCAGATACCTGGATCCTATGTGCCAGTCACCAGCAGCCTGCAGCCAATGTGTGACCGCAAATCGCCTGCAGCCTGTGTGTGTCCCTCAGCTTCTGAGCTCTTCACCATGATTACTGTGCTGTGGGGTCATCTCTTTTTCTTTTTCTTAAAGGGGGGGGGCAGTGTTCTCCCTACTTCTGTTGCCCTACACCAGTCTGCTGCTCCACCTGAGTCTGAAACCCTTCGACACCACTGCCAGCACAGGCGCCGCCGTCTTGGGTGCAGTCCCCACAATGCAGGATTTTAAAATAAAACACCACTGTTTCATTGAACAGGTATTTTAAAGCCTGTATGGAGTTGTTAGCATTTAGTGGTTGAACCTTTCAGAGAAGCATTGTGTTTCTGCTCTCGGGTCTATACAGGGGCAGTGCTGCTGTTACAACTGCTTCAGCAATGCCACCATTTTTTTTTTACTTGCCCCACTACTTCTTTGAACCATTGCATTGAAGTTGGGAAGGGTTCAGTGCAACTTGAGTGGGTCAAGTTGTCAATGACTGTGAACAATGTGATTGAGAAGCTGAAGGCTCAGCTGTCCCAGCTTTGGATTGCAACTCACCACAGCAACTTGAGCCACAAGACATCAGTATGTGCAAGATCAGTTTGACAGTAGGATCCCAAGCTTGATGACAACAGTAGGTTTGTACTCTGGAGTGATGAATTCCCATCCCAGAGGGAGGGAATGTGTAAGAAAACAGAACTCGAGAATATCATGACGTCCAACAATATCTCCAGGCACTGGTATCAAGAACAAAGCTAGAAGAAGAATGAGTCTGGGGGAGGGGGGAATGGGTTTGTATGGGTATACACACATATAAAATGATAGGATCCAAGTTCCATGCAAGACCTTGTTCTGGTTGGACTCTCTGAGCTCCTGGACACCTCTTGCAGGTTTTCCAGCAGGTTAGTCAATTTCCTGTAAATCTCCCTGTGCAGTATCCACCACATTTTCTTCCACAGAGCAGAACTAACGTGCAATCTTGCCATCTGGGAACTGACATAAACTAGAAAAGATTGTGTAATGAGAAATGATCACACTGTCATTTTTAGCAAATTCTATTCTTACTAGTCACTGCTTCTGTGCTAGACTAAGCCTCACAACATTTCTTCAATCCAGCTCAAGCATTTATAATTGTGTGTTGCAATGTGAGTGTGATGTTTCTGGCACGGTTGAATACCTGGATTTGAGATGTGTGCAAAGCTCTGAAATATTGCATGTGTGAGTTTATAGATGCTGTTATTTTCACTGAGTGCACAATATGTTAAAAACAGCTCAACTTCCTTTTGCATCCAATGCAAAGGGATCACACTATCAATCTCTCCCATTGTGACTTGATTGTCGCCTCAGAAAGCATTAATTGAAGTATTCAGGATTGAGATTTATGGAAAATGGAGCTGGTTGAGGTAGCGGTTAGCACACCTTTACAGTGCCCGCAATCGGGACCAGGGGTTTGAATCCCGCGTTGTCTCTAAGGAGTTTATACATTATCCCCATGTCTGCGTGGGTTTTCCCTCGCGGGTTCTGGTTTCCTCCCACCCTTCAAAAATGTACAGGGTTGTAGGTTAATTGGGTGTAAATTGGTCAGGATGGGCTCGTGGGCCAAAATGGACTGTTACCATGCTATATGTCTACATTTAAAATTTAAATTAAAAAAAATAATTTGAAATATAAAAATTTATACAGATCAACCAGTATTTAATTGGACAGCCAAAGGAATGTGAGCTCTGATTAATAGTCATCTGTTCCTGTCTTGTAATATGCCTATGCTCCTTTTAACATTCTATTCTTTTGGTACATAATGGAAGTAATCTTTTAATTTTCATATGCAATGTGAATGTTCTACATTGACAGCTTTGGAATGTACTAGTCTTGAAACTTAGTTCCTCTGGGTGAAAATCATCAGTCTCCTGGAAAAAAAAACAAAAGTTGGATAGCACTTCCCTCATTCCTCATTTCCTGAACACGAGTAACTGATAGTTTAGTCTCAAGTGTTCAGATTTAATCAATAATGAAGTATAGCCAAGCACAGAGAAATGAAGGGATTGGAATGACATCAAAGTCCGTAATCTGTCGTTTCTTTCCAGAGCACCAGTGTAATTCTTAATATGGGAGGAGAGGAAGGCCAATGTTGCTCCTAATGTCTTTTCCTCATTTAATCCAATAATGAGATGATTTCTTAGCTGAGGAAAATCTAGTTGTCTACTGCAATTGGTGAATTAGTATCTTTAAGTGTATTTATAGAATGATTGTGAATACAGTATGATAGAAAGCATCTGGCAGAGATCATTTGAAATAAATAATTCTAAATTCTGCAATTCACTAAAGAATTGGTAAATGGAACCCTGTAAAGTAAGACCAGCAGATAAACTTTCTGAACACAGCTTTTTTTATTGTGGCTTTATTAAGGATCTGACCTTAGTTTACTGCAGGAGATCCAAGCTAAATTATACTGGACAATTTTTTTTTCAAAAGGTTTACTTCCTGTATATAAAAAATGATTTTATCTGAAGATATCTTCACATTTGCTGCATCATGTAGGAAGATGGTGAAAAATTAAATGAATTTTTATTGAGTTTAGTAAGTTTGATGCTGACATAGTTCAACTGCTCTAAAAGCGTTTTGCCATTGATTTTGATTTGTACCCAGCATCTGATGCCTCTTGTGTCAACGTCCAACAATAGTTGGCCAGTATTGATGGATTCCAGTTGGCTTGATACTGCTTTTCCATAGTTGTAATGTCTTGGTGAAACCTTTCCCCTTGTTCTTCACTGACTGCACCAAGATCAGCAGGAAAGAAGACCAAGTGTGAATGCAGAAAATGAATTTTCAATGACATTTTGCAATTCATGGTTTTGTATGCTTCAAGCATGTTAAAAATATAACAGAAAATTTAAAAAAATAGGTTACATCTTTTAAAAAATGGTAGATAGGAAAATGTTAAGGTAATTTTCATGATCATCAGCCCAAAATCCATAAAATACTCAAAAATGTTCATTGTCTAGTGATCGCCCTGCTTAATTTTTTCTCTCCATTTTTAAATTTTAAAGAAAAGTCCATTTTTAAAAAAAAAACTTGCATTTAACATCTTAAGATCTATGAAACAGCTCCAATCAACACTGACTTTTTCCCTCTTCATAAATGTTGCCTGATATGCTGAATTTTTTTCTGAGCATTTCTGTGCTTGTTTAAGACTTCATTGTTTTGGAAGAAAGCTATGAATAGGACAATAACTATACAGTAATGAAGAAAAGTTAACTTTAAGGCATTAAAAATGTAAAGAATTCACAGAACAGCTGAACAAAATAATGTTAAGTTAAAACAGGATGAAATATTATATGGGGCAGCACATTTAGTGTAGCGGTAAATGTAACACCAGCCACCTGGGTTTGAATCTGTGGCTGTAAGGAGTTTGTATGTATGCCTGCATGGGTTTCCTCCAGATCCACTGGTTTCCTCCCAACCTTCAAAATGTACCAGAGTTGCAGGTCAATTGGGTGTAATTCAATGGCGTGGGCTCTTGGGCCAAAGGGCCTAATATGGTCTGCCTAATTTTCTTTTAAACTGTGGTGATATGTAATTACACCACTAGGTCACCAGGGGTCATCCTGGTGACCTTGTATATAAAGCAGTCCAGAGCTATAGTCTTGCCTTCCAGGTTCGTCTTGGAGAGAAGGCCTCTTAGAGTACATATTAGTTTATTAAAGCTGTCTTATACTCGCACTGCTGGTGTGGTTATTGTCAGTAGATAAGCATTCAAAAATAAATAAATAAACAAACAGACATAGTCTGCAAGTCTGAAGACCCTTCATCTTGACCTGAAGTGTCAACTCTGCTCCTTATAAAGAAGCTGCCTGCCCAATTGCAATTATTTATGTTGAGATTGCTTTTCCCATAAAAACAGTAGGTCAATGGACCTACATGGACTAAAATGTGTATTTATGATCCATAAATGCTATCACTTGATAATGCTTTTTACATGCAGTTTTTACATTCTTATTCAACTGTACCCCATGGAAGAGATACTAACACTTGACATGAAACATTGTGAGTTCACTGAATTATATTGAAATATGATTGATTTTTTTTTAGTTTAACTATCCTTGAGAACAAAAACATCATGTGTGAACTTGCACCTTAAAAAAAAGGTCTAAGTAAAAGGTTCCAATTTTGCTGATTACATCTGAATTTTTTAAAAAAAAGAGCTGTTTTTGGTACAAAAATAAAATCCCTTTTTCTGGTGCAGGAGAGAACAACGGTTGACAATGATAAAACAAACAGAACTAAGAGAACACAGTTACCTCACATCAGTGCACCCTGGCTGCCCTGTGCACAACCAATTACTAAATTGCAGGGGGAAAAAAATGAAAGGATTTTGGAAGACATCCTACCATCTAGTTTTTCCAAAGACAAGGGTATCTACTACAGGGGAAAATAAAAACACCTCCAAATTTCCTACCAAGCTACAAACAGCCCTGATCTGGAAATAATCCACTATTCCACCGTTGTCACAACTGAGAAAGATGTGTTGCTGTCACCTTCTCATGAGCAATTAGGGATGAGTAATAAAATACAAACTTTGCCAGCAGCTCTCAGTCCAAGAAATTAATCAGGACAACATGAGCAGAGTTTGCTGATCCTCTGATCAGCTGCATAGCTGACTGAAGTTATTGTACGACTTTCCCATTAATAGTGCTAATAGCCTCACCGTTTTTTCAATTGCAAAACTCAAAGTTAGAGTCGTCATGATATTGCAAATAAAATTTTGATTAGTACAGGAACCATACAGTAATTCATTAAAGGTAATCCTTTAGCCAGTAAAATTTAAAAAAAAATCACTGAATAGATAATGCAAAATAATATAAATCAGAATGAAAACCAAAAATATTGCAGTTTAAGTCTACAGAGCCTTTGACTGGGACCTAAAATGTTAGCTGTTTCTCTTTCCAAAGATGCTGCTTTACTTAGTATTTCCTGCATTTATTTATATTGAGCAGGCCTTTTCCTTGGAAAAATAGGTCAGCACATAAACAAGTAGTGAAATTTAATTATAAATACAATTGCTTGAAACTGCTTTTGACAGACACAGCTTTTAATACATGTTGAGCTCAACAGCAGTAATGACTTTTCTGTTCCCCTTTCCCTTTGCTACTGTTCAATGATGGTACTTCCTCAGAACTAGAAACTGCACCTAAGATCATCGAGACAAGCGTTTCCCAAACCGGGTTCCGTGGAAAGGCGCAGGGTCCCGCGGAAGAAAAGACTAGTAATAACTAAGACTTGTAATAACTATTTTTATATAATTTAAATTAAGTTTTTACCTGGGTTTCTAGACAGATGTCTTGATGCTAACAAGACAAAATGGCGTATTGAGGGCCGATGCCAGCAGCGCAGACATCAGGCGCCAAAATACCAGTTAGATCCAATGAGACTTGGATTTCTTTTAGCACGAGACTGCCCGAAATTTGTAAACTTAAACTGAAAGATATTCCATGTGTGGAGAACAGCCGGAATGGCTTTTGCTGACTTTGTGTTCCCTCTTGCTTGGTTCCTCCCCCCTCACATGCTCACTCACTCCCTCCCCCCTCGCTTACTCACTTGGTCCGTCCCTCCTTCCCCTCCCCTCACTGAGATTACTGGTGATGGAGTCAGTGTGGGTGTTGGAATGGTGTTGGTTGGGATCGGAACTTGTGTTGATAGAGGCATCGGGGGGCTATGGTATGTTTTCAGTTAGGGTCACGAGCGAAACGACAGTGGCTCCAGCATCTGGTCGGTGGGGACAGGGGTTGGAAGCTCGGGACTGTGGGCAGCAGAGGCCGGGATGCAAATCCACGTTGGAGGCATCAAGGGCCAGGGCTGAGGTGGATATCTGCATCAGAGGCATTGGGAGATCTGGCCTGTGGGTGTCTGGGGTCAGGTTGGAAACCCACTTCTAGAAGGTCGGTGATCTTTGTATTTGGAATGTGGTTAATATTCAGTTGAAATGAAATAATCAAATTCTGAAGAAATGGGAGTTTGAAAGCACTGCCTCAGATTGCTTACTGTTTAAGGAAAATAATTTAATTTATATTAGACTCAACCGCGCTCGACCTGAAATTGGCATCATTCTACTTCCAGTTGGCTTTTGGTTCGTAACTATGGGGTTCTGAGATTTCCAAGTGCTACCAGAGAGGGATCCATGAGCTGAAAAGTTTGAGAAGCCCTAATCTAGAAAATAAACAAAATGTGAGGTTGAATTTTCTTTAGGAGTGACTTTCTCATTGATCCAATATGTAAGAGCGCTTCAACAAAGTCAAGTCCCCCTTTACAAATTTTCTGCAAAGCTGTTGCTCCACTGCTTGAGGGATTTCCGAGCATGATTAAGTATGTTCAGATAGGGCAATTCAAACTTTCATTTTTGGCTAAGAACTTTTGCTGGACCTAGTAATTACAGAAATTCTTTGAGAGACTCCTGTTTGTGAAACAGGTCAATTACAACTTCAGAAATAACTAGCTGCAACATTTCTGAGAATGTACCCATTAAGCTCAAATGTTAGTATTATAGTGTATCACTTTAGGCCAATTCAATTCAAAATGTTAGTGGAATTAAACAGCCTTCTTTCTCCACTCAGTTACATGTGATGCCCATAAAATGGTCTCTGTATATTTGGTTCATTATACTGGCTCCACTCCAGGATAAAGTTAATGTTCGTATAAAATAGGTGTAGAATTACTCCATGAAGTTTAAACAAAGCAGCAAGCAAAATATTTTTTTCTTGTACTTTACAAGGTAAGGATTTTTTTTGTTTCTCAGAACATAATTCACAGTGGAATAAGCAGCAAAAACTACAATTGGGTATAATATAAGGTTTAGTATATGTACTCCTTCATATACTCAGAAAAGCTGGTGGAGGAGCTAGAAGATTCACATTTATGTAGAGAGGTTTCTATATACCAGCTGTAGGAGCCATATGTGCTCTACTTACCTGCCTTCGATGCTGCCCTTTTTCAGTGCGATGTTGCATCCACACGTGGGCTATTCTCTTTGGATGTTTGGCGCATGTGCAGTGGGTTTTGGGTACTGGGGATGGTTGGCGCAGGAGTTTGGGCACAATTCCTCAGTTCATTAGCCCGTTGACAGGGCTGATGGGTTAAGGATTAGGAGGATGAGTAGGGCTCAAATATCTCTTGTTGACTGTTAATACAGACGTTGTTACAACAGTTGTTATCAATGTTATGTCATAATAGATCGCTACAAGTCTTTTGTGCTTATCAATAAATCTTTTTTTTTTAAAACCTCATCTGGACTTGGTAGTGAATTAAATTGAAACATGACACAAACAAGAGCCCCATCTCGCCTCCAAGTAGCCTTTTATGGATAGAAGTTACTATACCAGCCATTCTCAACCTTTTTGGTCCTGTTAGGATTCTGCTCAAAGTTTATGGGTTCCCTTCCCTGTGAAGCAGTCACATTTAGTTGGTTTCTTCCGTACTTCTCTCCTACTAAAAAAAGTTATGTGAGGTGAAAAGAAAACAAGGCTTTTATTCCTTATGTAGCAATTGATTTCAGAACAAACATATAAATAGGAAATCATTCTTCCTGAATGTAGGAAAGTAGAATTTTAGTCTATGACCTCTCCCCTCCCTTCTTAAATGGACTATGGCCCCATTGAGAATGGCTGCTATATACTATATATAGTATTTCTCAGCTGTGCTGGAGAGTGGTGGAAACCTAATATGACCAAATGCAGATCCTGCTTGATGATAGATTAAAATCACTGATGGGGAAAAAAAATAGAATTTATGCTAAAGTAAGTGAAACACACTGAGGGTAAAGATAAACATGAAAAAATTGAATTTGGATCTGAAAAGCTAAGCCATGTCGAAATAATCTGAACTATTTATTTGAATGGACAAAGAAAAATGTGGAAAACGAGGAAGACTAATTGATACTTACAAAGGGATATTGATAAGGCACCCCATGTGGTTGGCTTTTGATGTTCCTCAGTGCATGTCGGGGCAAGCATAAATATATAGGTTGATTATAAACTGGCTGATCATAAAAAGGACAAAATAGTTTTTTCAGATTAAGGATCAGTGCTGAGACCAAATTATTCATCCTCCAAAGAAAGCAACTCATCTTGCCCACCCATTCGTCATACTTTCAATTCTACAGTACTGCAACATCATTGTATCTTTTGAATATTTTACAATGCAATTAAATTCTTCTTGTAATGTGATGAACAGTCTTGTACAAAACTTAGCTGTGATCTAAACTGCTATAATTAAATCGAGGTACAATTAAGATTAATATAATTAAGTAGAGGTAAAATATTATTTTATAAATAATATTTAAAATATTAAAATTGATGGATGAAATTAAAATGTGTGGTTTAGCTAACATAAGGGAGAATGCAATATAATGCAGAAATACCTTGTAGACTAAGCCACACCTGTATTACTTAAAGCAGTTCTGGTCTTTTTATTTGAGAAAAAAACATACTGGCTTCAGAGGCAGTGCAGAGGAGATTCACCAAGTTGATTGAAGAAATTAAGAGGTTAGCTTATGAGGAGATCTTCAGTAGCCCAGGAATATACTCTTGTGAGCTTATAGGGATAAGAAAGGTTCTTAGAAAAATATACAAGATAGAAGCAGAAACATACAACATAGAAGTATTTCCACTGGTAGGTGAGACTATAATTTGAGGACATAGCCTCAAAATTCAGGGAAGGAGAGATCAGGAGGAATTATTTGTCACAAACAGTTGCAAATTTATGGAATTCTCTGTCCAAGGAAGCAATAGAGGTAGCTTCAT
This sequence comes from Narcine bancroftii, assembly GCF_036971445.1. Classification (NCBI taxonomy): domain Eukaryota; kingdom Metazoa; phylum Chordata; class Chondrichthyes; order Torpediniformes; family Narcinidae; genus Narcine; species Narcine bancroftii. The sequence goes on from NC_091474.1 coordinate 158,494,453, forward strand.
TTACTGTATTTAAGAAAAAGATGGATAGATTTTTGAAGAATAAGAGGAATATCGGAAGCACTGGAGGCAAATCTATGGACACTTGGTGGCTCTGGAGGGGACTCTCTTTTGCTTCTCTCTCTGACTGTAAGAGGCACTTAGACAATTCCTGCTGGTGGCAAAAATAAATTTCATGTAATATGACACTGTTTTATTACTACGATAATAAATTGAATCTTGAATTAAGGGTTAACGAGAACAGGAATGTAAAATGAACTTGAGTCCATGACTAGATCAATCATAATCTTAATGAATGGTGGAACAGGCAGCATGGGTCATATGGCCTACACTATTATTAAAAGATCAAATCAATCTTCTTCTGGGTTAATGTCTGGACTTGATCTTTGGTTAACTCTGATGCTTCAGCATCAACTGATTGCATTTCTTTGCCCAAGTTCACAATAGTGTTCAGATGAATGTAAATTCCTGTGTCTGACATCTCAGACATTATTGTACAACATCTTAAATCTGACTTCTTAACTTTAATCTTCAGTTATTAATAAGATATGTACCTTTGACATGACAAATGAACCAAAATGCACCTTTATGTTTGAGACAAATGGATTTTAACATTGTACATTGGGGTTAATTACCAGTAACTCTTTCATCTAATTTATGTTGAGAGATGCTTTGAGAAAGGTCATGCCTGGCCTGGGGAGGAATGTCCCTTCATTGACCGATTACATGTTCAAAATCAAGAATCACGATTGTGACTTCTTAGCATCTGATGTATAATTTCCTGCACGTTAAGTGGATGAAAACCTAACTGTCAACCCAAATATAACTCATAACTTCTTGGTACTGCCAATAAAATAAAACTGTAACAATTTTTTTTTAAATCAATAAAATGTAACTTGAGTTACATACTGTAAGTCAAACATTATTTTATGCAACAAGTTAATTTTTATTGTTGCAGTTTTGTTGGCAGGACTCAGAAATTACAAGCTATATTTGGGCTGATGGTGGTCATTGTAAATATTAAGTATCTATCGATCTTTTGCATGATCCCTTTTAAATGTATACTATTGTAATTGTATTTTTTCATGAAATGCTTGTTTGGCTGCAACAAGTAAGAGTTTTGGTGCAAATATACACAGTACAATATACATGACAAACTCATTATCAACAAGGAAATCAAAGCAAAATGCATTAAAAAAAAAACCTGATGGCAGAAATGAAATGTGAAAAACTATGATAGTTTGCTCTTTTTTTTGTGTGACATATAAACAATTTAGAAATGAGAACAGGGTAAATATATTTGTGGAAGATTCAAGAAGAGCAGCATGGTTAGCTAACTACGACAGGTGGGTTTTCTTAATTTAACTTATTAAATATTGGTTTAAATATGGTTGTCATAGATCATATCAACAAATTAGAGAATTTACCCTATGTTTAGATCAAGGGATTGCCTAATATTTACTTATTTTCTATCCAAAATTTTTTAAAGAAACATTGTTAAACAAATATGGATAGGTTTTTTGATTTATATTGTGATATGTGTATGATATGACCTGTTATTTGTTTAATTGGAAGACTTTGTATGTAGGATTTATATGTTAAACTCAATAAAAATTGAGTATATTTTGGGCAGTGTGGGCTCATGGGTCAGAAGTGGTATATCAAAAAAATAAACTGGCTGTTTGATTGTGAGAAAGAAAGCTCAAGATGACGGAAAGTCTCTCAATGGATTAGCCAGGAAAAGCAAAACATTTTTTAAAAAGGTGCTAAAACCTGTGGTGTTGTGGAATGCATCTGGAGATAGCATGGAAAAGGAATAAACAATAACAGATAAAAATATAGGGGAATGTTGGCATGCATGTCCATCGAGCTATGTAGGTAGCAGGAGAGACAACTAAGGTAAAAGGAGGTACAGAAGATACCATCCTTTATTAACTGAGATATAGAACTGAAGAGCATGAAGGATATCTCTAATTTGTGTAATGTACTTTTTAGACCACAGCTAAAGTTTTGTATAAGACTTTGATCATCACATTACAGAAAGCATTTAATTGCATTAATTGCAATGTTCAAAGAAAACACAAGCCTTTTGCAGTATTCAAGAACTGAAAGTATGATGAATGGATGCGAAAGATGGATTTGCTTTCTTTGGAGGATGAATCAAGTAAAAAGGTACCAAGATTTGAGAGGCTTTAACAGAGAAGGCCATCAGCAAAATGTAAACGTAAGATATTTGTCATATGGATTAAAAGGGATTTGAGTAAAGTTTTATCTGTAAGGAATGTGGAAAGTGAGACGCTCTCTTAAAGGATGCAGTATTTATCATTCACAAATAAATCCTTGAAATATCTACAGTACAATTCTGATTATCCAAAATCCTCAATTATTCCAAATTTTTTGGACCTGGAAGTTACATCTGTTTGTCTCTGAAAATTTTTTCAGATAATTGAGAATCTCAGAAAAGCCAGAAGTCTTCATTTATGTGAAAGATTTTGAAGCCAAAATGATATCATTTTGCCTTTGAAAACTTTCAGATAAATGAGGATATCCAAATCAATCAGAAATCCTCAGTTATCCAAAAAATTTTTTGGAGCCGAACTGATATAACAGGTTGAAAAAAATGTTGGCATTTTGGAAAAACCCCTGAGTAGAATTTCGAGTTTTTGTGTTGGATTTATTTTGTTCAGGTTGTTTTTTGATGAGAATTAAATGTTAGTTCATGCTTAAAAAGCCATCCCTTGTTGTTTGTTGTTGTTCAAACACTGTTACAGTTGATTTGTTGTTGCTACTGGGATGCTTTTAAAAAATGACAGGTTATCCTGCAACAGATTATAGATATGTTTTTGGGAGATAAATTGGGGAAGGTTTTTTTAGTGTAGGTCACATACAAACATTTCAAAACAGATCTCATTTAAAATGGTGGAGCTCAGATCAAGCTAGAAAGGCCAGCTCCAAGAATGAAAGCTTTGGAGAGTGTCCAAGGGACTTCACTAATGGATTGATGTTTACAAAAAGGCAACAGATGAAATAACTCATTGGAGACGCAGGCTGTCTGGGAGTGCTGCTTGCTGTTCTAAGTGGGTAATGTGATTTGTGCAAGCAGAGAGGGAGAAAAACAGGGTTTTTCTCTGAGAGAGATCAGTTCTGCAGTTTTACAGCCAGCAGCAACAGCTGGGACTGGAACAGGACAAGCTGGCAAGCTTGTGGAAAACCCCATTTTGAAGACAGTTGTAAGTGCTTAGTTCAGCCTGGTCAAAGCCTGTGGTAACCTGAAAGAAAGAGGTTATCATCTGAAAAACCCTGATGGGGAAAGTTTCTTCAGCAAGACACTGATGTGGCTGATTAAAAGGGATCAGCTTGTGTCCAGGAACAACAAATCTCTCTCTGAAAACTGACAAAAACCTTCCTGAGTGGTAACCGCTTACCTTTCAAGCACCAAAGCCTGGTGAACTTCATGATTGTTCAATTCTGTGCACAGTATAAGAATAGCCTGATACTGTTGAACTTGGAGGAATGAAAAGTGAGATTGGACTGTGATCCAAAGAACCTTTCTGAACTTGCACACACATTACATATACGTGTGCTTAGAATTCGAAGAGGGTTAAGTTAGGTTATTTAAGTTAATAGTGATAAGTTGAAGTGTGAATCTGTTTTCAAGTTTAAAGACAATTAAAAGCAATTTTTATTTAAGTAACCATTTGTCTGGGTGAATATCTATTGCTGCTCGGTTTATGGGTCCTCTGGGCTCATAACAATCTGAAAATATCATTTATCCTAAATGAGCCTAGTCCCAACTATTTTGGATAATGTGAGTTGTACTGTATTTAATGGTTATGGAATAGAAGATTTTGGTGGACATTTTTTTAATTGGTGCAGATATGATAGATCAAATAATCTCTATTTGTGATTTAAACATCTATGATTCCAAGTAGTTTGGCATACTATAAAGCGATTATAAATCCATAATTTTCAGTTCCCTCTTGGTTACACCTACACAAACTATGGCATTGGATTGTAGGTTGACCAACATGCCATCTGACTGTCCTGAGATAACACTTTTTCTCCTGCCTGGCCCCAAGCAAATTCTTCCACTGAATCCCTGACTCCCAGTAAGGGACCCATTCAGACTCAGTACAGGGCCCATTGAAGTGTAGAAGATTGACTTCTGGCATTCTCCAAAATATACAGCTGCTGAGCCCCCACTTCTAGGGATGGTCTGTCAATGTTGCCACAGCTATTGAAAATGTGTGCATGCGTGCGCCTGTGTGGCCAGAAATGCTCCTTACCTTCACGTATTCAGTGCCTGTAATATATATGTGGATGCTGCTTGTACATATATTGGTTCCATTTATTTAGTTTATGTATGCTCAAGGGTTTGAAATGCTTCAGTTGTCAGTTCTGTAGCAGTTAAATTTAAATTTAGACATAGTGTTTGTCCCACTTCCAATCAGCATCTTGCAATAATCAATTATTTTGAAGACATTGCCATAAATACTGCATGCTCTTTCTGCTAGTAATGGCAACTCAGAGCCAGCTGATAAATCTCCTGATTTATCTCTACAAATCCAACTACAATTACTGCTCATCCTGAGGCATTACACATCAGGGGATGCAGGTAGCATGTAAGGCAATGAATCATGGATTAGAAAACCACTTAAATAAGGCTTCATATGATGGAAAGTGCATTGAAAAATCTCCCATCTTCCCAGATGGCTCCATAACTAAATTTAAAAACATGAAATGATGCATCTAAATTACTGGAGTGCTCTGATAATCTTCAGCCACATGAATGAATAGGCCATTTCATGCAGGCCTCCGCCTGGAGGGCGGCTACCAATGCGTAGGGAAAACTTAAAACTTGCCTTTCATGGAACGTCCCTAAAAGGCGGCTGCTGCATCGCATTCATGTCGAGTGGCGCCTCATAGCACCCTCCAGAGCTGATGGAGGTGAAATAACGTGCTGTAGTGCCACCTGTCATAAATACATGGCAAAGCAATGGGTGTTTTCTCTACCTATAATCCCTCACACAGCTGGAACTGCTCTGTTTTTCTCTGAATAGTTCCCGCTGCATAGGGGATTATGGGTAGGGAAGACAGCCATTGCTCTGCCGCGTTTTGAGCTGCAGAGAGCAGCCCCGAAGGCTGAAGCAGCCTGGTGAGGCTGTCACAGCCTGCACCGGGCCCCGCTGCCCTGACGGCTCTTGCCTGCCAGCCCTGCCTTGTGGGGGTCATGGATGGAGAGGGGTGAGTGTGGAGATGGGTCATTGGCTGATAATGTCATCAGTCCGGCCCTAACCAGCTGCTTGCAATGGCTGTACATTCAAGCCAGGCGGCAGAGTGCAGTGCTCTGCCAATTATTCTTCCCTGAGAAGAGTTGGATTTGGAGCCTCCAAGCCGGCCACGCATTCAGAAAGGTAAGTCTCTAGGCGTAAGGGCAGAGAACCTCCAACTTTACAGCTGGACTTTTTCCTTGCTTGAAAGGCTCTGGGGATATCAGAGCTAATATGGCATTCTGAGCTTCCACCACAACATTCTGATATTGTGTAACTTCTTTATACTTGCAATGAAAGCTATAACATTGCTTGTGCATGACAGCTGAGTTAGCATAAATTGAAATTCAAATGGGCACTATCTCCAAGCTGGAAAGAAAAGGTTCCAAGTTCAGTACAGAGCTCTATTTGGGATTAGATCCATTATGCTGCCTAATATTCTAATTAAGCATTCGAGATTTATCATACACCAGGTACCTTGTTCTGCATGTATCAAACACTCTTATCCTTCTCATGTCAGTTTCTTTATCAAGATCATCTTGTACAATCAAACTTGTGTGCCAACTTCCTCTTCAGTGAAAGTGACACCCAGCCTGGTTACAGTTCAAGTAAAAATAAAAAGCTGGGGTAACTTAGCAGGTCAAACAATGTATAAAGACACAGTTCATGTGTCCATTGATTTATCTTATTCTGAAAATGCTTTAATCTGACCAAATTAGCATTGATTTTGTCAGTATTTGAGACAATGCCTGAAAGTATTAGGATAAGCAAGAAGCTATCTTCCTATTTGACCTCCTGCTCTTCAGCCACTACACTTTGCCAGTCTGGATTTCAGAGTCTGAAGCAAGCATAAAGTCATGGATGAGGAATCATTCTGGAGATGGAGAGGTGCAGGAAGTGAGAGATGGAAGATTACATTTTAAGAAATTTGGTGGTGGATGTGCTGGGAAGTTATGACCATATTGTCACCTTTAATTTCTTAAGGCCTCAAGAGTCATGCTTGAACTTTCTTCTGGAGATAGCTTAGGGTGTTGAGGTACAAAGTTGCAGTAAAGACGAACCTCCACTGTTATGTTGCTGCTGGTGCAGACTGTATAACACTTGAATGGAGATCATGGATGTGAACCATAGAGAGTGATGAAGGGTGATCAAAATATATTTTTGGATGATAACAGGATTTGAGGAACTGACCATTGTGTGAAACTAGTAATGCAGGTGGAAAAATATGGCATTCGTGGATGCATCCACTAATTTGACTGTGGATTTGATGCTACAGAGTTTAGTGTATTAAGGTGCAGTGCTTGGTTATGCAATTACATTCCCATTTGATTTTTCACTCCCACTGTCATTTTATCACGTTTTTGCAGGGCCATCTCTCTGAGGATAGAGGATAATGGCATCCAGTGCTGCACTGGACAATCAGGGTACATCCAGAAAGATGCAATACTTCTGGCAACTGCAATGTGCTTCCCTTTTAAATGTGGCTGACTTGGTTAACTTGAGCCTAGTCAGGTCCCAGCCATTTTTGCCCTGAGGTAATATGCTAAGGCAATCAGCAGTGTATTTAACCCTGGATCAACAATCAAATCATGTTAATAGTCAACCAGCTTTGTTCCTGGGTCTACAGTAGAAGAAGAGGATGAGGTTAAGTCACCCATTGTGCTCCCACCGCAACCTTTCCAGCATTATCCAATTTAGTCTATCATGTGTTTAATACTGTTTGGAATTCTTTTATGGTATTTAATTTGGATCTGAAGAACAAAGAGGTACAATACCAGCAATGAAAGTGAACTGACATGCATAGAAATTCAATTCAGCCTTATGCTGCTTTTTTTTTACTGTTGTTCTTGTATTAAGTGCATGCAGACAAATATCTTTCTCAAGAATCTGATTATCTTCCCACATGTGCAATATCTATGTCTATTTCTGACAGGCTTCACAGATCTCTACATTGGTGACTTTTGGTATAATAACTTCCAGGAGTTCCTTACCCCACTCAGTTTCTTCATTCAAGGCAAACATCTCTTCTGGAACAATGCATTTTTTTGTATCTTCCAAAATATCAATGAAAATCATTCACAGTATGAATATCTGCACCATATGAGACCCATCTAATCTTTGTAAGAACCAGAAAAAATATTTTCTTGTCTATTATACTGTATTGCTGGCATCTTGCAATCTCCACTCACCAAAGACTTTAAGTGCTTCTGACAAACTTTCCCTGAGGAAAACACGTGAATCATAATTCTGATTCAAATTCAGATTGTTCCTATTTTCTTAACTGATTGCAGTCACAATCAGTCAATTACTTGGCTAATAAAATAGTTTGTTGAAAGAGAAGCTTGTAAATACTTGTTTAAAAAAAACTGTTGCCAACTAAGCTTCAATCGTATAACTGGTTCAAGCAGATGAAATTTCAATCTAATTTACTATCTTTCAATGGTAACTCCCCAATATGCTTTTGTTAAATAGATACAAAAATGTCATACATGCATTTAAACTAGCCCTCTATAATTGTCTTGTTGCATTTACAAAGATATGTTACAATTGGTAATTTAATTTAGAACAGAAAAACTCCAACCTGGCATTGTAATTTTTACCATTGTATAACATGTTACCTTAATCTTTAAAAAAAATGCAATCACTGGTTTAAGATCTCTACCACTGGTATCCAGTTGTAATAGTTAATGTGACCAGTAGTGAAATAAACTTAATTCTGGAAACCCAAAAGGAACAAAATTAAAATTTACAAAATAAGTCCCACATTTACTGTTCAATGGACATGGAGATGGATTATTTTGCCATTTATCTTACTGTTGCGAGCATTATGCAAAGGTTGGATGTTACATTTCCTTCATTATGCCAGTGAACCAATTGATTTCTCAGATGGTTTGACTATCAGATGGGAAAATTTGGATCAAATGTTCACGCATTCACGAGAATTTAGAAGTATGAGACTACTGTATATTTCAGTGCATAAGTCAGTTTGTGAAAGCATAAAAGATTTCTCAAAAAAAGGCTGGGGGTTTGGGGGGGGTGTCAATTTATACAGCAGATATACTTTTAAGACCTTAAATTCTCCAAAAAGTAAATATTAATGTCAATTTGGCATGTAAGCCAATGCTGGAAGCTGCCACTCCCTGACACCACCCCACCCCTGGATGCGGTGTGGCTATTATCCTACTTGGATCCAGGTAGGATAACCTCTCCTACCTGGGACCCTGATGTCGCCACTCCTGCCTGGTTGGCCAAGGTTCCTGCTCCCACCGGGAAATTATTATTATCAGTTAATTGTAATTGTGTTCTGTCAATTGATGGGGTTGAAAGTCAATAAATCCCCAGGAACTCCTAACCACAGAAAGTTAGTGAAGTCAGTTCTTTGGAAAACTGGGAATTGGATGTGGCCCTGATGATGAATGGGATCAAGTATGAAGAAAAAGCAGAGAAAATGTATTGAATTCCTATGATCAGCCATGATTATATCGAATGGTGGTACAGGCTTGAAGGACTGAATAGCTTAGTCCTCCACCCGTTATGTCTTTAACTAATTAATTCTGTCAACCAAGATTACTTACTTCAGTTTATTATTTATTCTTTAGTCCTTGTATTTATGAAGATATTACTTGTCATAGGATTAAGGTTGCAATTGTCTTAGTCTTATGCTATAATAAGGAATTATAATTTAAATTTTACTAAATCACCACGAGTACGACCATTTTATACCAGTCTAAGCTTAAAAGTATTTGTTTGAATCACTTATGAACACTAAATGGAAAAGACTTCTGTTTTAATCATTCATATGATACATCGTGAATAAAAATAGTTAATTACTTTGCTTAAGGATTCTGATAAACTAGAAGGGCTTTTCTTTATAATTTGGTCATCTTCTAGTCACCCACTAATGATGCTACGAAAATAGTTACCCTTTAATTCAACTCCAATCCGAGGCACTAAGTGTTCACTGTAGCAATACATGATTTTTTTCTCTCTATTATGAATTTGAAATTCATTTCCACTTGAATTTCACCTGCACATTTCATCTTGGAATCAAAGCTGCCCAGAAAACAATTACAAGTCCAAACTAGGTCAAGATCTGATACAAGCTTGACAAGTAAGAGAATATAAGGGAGATAGAAGAACGAGTGGCTTGGACAACAATCTCTCCCTCCAAGCTGGTCATAGGCTTCTGGAAGAGAGAGGGACAAAGCTCACTCCCCATCTGACATCAACAGTGCTGAGTTGGAGATAGCAGATGACATAAGTCCTATGAGTGAGCAACTTCAGTGATGTGTGTGGTCCACATATGTCAATGTTATGGCTAAGAAAGTGCACTTGTCTTTGAGTTCAGAAGCTTGAAAAATTTGGCATGTCACCTCTGTCTCTCTACAACTTGTATTTGGGGCTCCCACTCCAAGCATCCTGTCATGGTGCATCACAGCGAGTCTTCCCCCCAAGACCACAAGAAACTGTGAGGGTGTGAACGTGACTCAGACCTCCTCCCCTCCATCGATTTCTTTATACTTTCAGCTGCTTTGGAAAAAGAATGTTAAAAGAATCAAAAGTAAAAAAGAATGCTGGAGAAACAGGTCAAACAGTAAAAGATTAAAAAAATACATAATTAATGTTTCAGGGTTGAGCCCTTCAGCAAGGTATGGAAAAATGTCAACAGGTGTCTGAATAAAAGGATAAGGGGGGAGGTGTGGTCAGGAGGTCATAGGTGGAGGAGTAAGGAAGAGCACAGCAGCAAGGGGAGTAGGGATGGCTAGGTGAATAGAGAAGGAAGTGGGTGCAGAACTAATAGGGGCAAAGGAAAGGAGGGGGAAAGGAAAGAAGACTAGCAGAAACCAGAAAAGTTGAGGTTAATGCCATTCAGCTGGAGAATGCCCAGACAGAAAGTCAGGTGTTGTTCCTCCAGTTTATGATGTTCTTGGTGGACATACATGTGAACATAGGAGTTTGATGCAGAATTGAAATGGTTGGCCACTGGGAGGTCTCTGTCACTGGTACAGACAGAGTGAAGGTGTTCAGCAAAATGATCTCCAAGTCTGATCCCAGACTCTCTGATGTAGTGAAGGCCACAAAAGGAGCACTGGGTGTAGTAAATCAATCCTCCAGATACACAAGTGAATGTTGCTTCACTTGAAAGGCCCATTTTTGGTCCTGGACTGTGGTAACGGAGGAGGTTTTAGCACAAGTGTGGCACCTCCTGTGACAACAGAGAAAGATGATGGGAGTTGATTGGTGGGGAGGGATGAGTGCATGAGGGAGTCACTGAGGGAGCGGACCTTACAGAAGGTGGGGAGGAGAGGGGAAGATGTTTCTGGTGGGATCATGTTTTAAGTGCTGGAGATTCTGGAGGATAAAGTATTGGATGCGGAAGCAGGTGGGGTGGTAGCTGAGGACAAGGGGAATCCTGTGTTTATGTCTGGGGCAGAGGAGGATAGAGCAGATGAGTGGGAAATGAAGAAAATGTGGGTGAGGTGAAGGTGGTGGAGGGGAAGCCGTATTGTTGAAGAAGCCAGACATTTAGGAAGATCTGGACTGAAAGACCTCATCAAGGCAACAGATGTGGAAGAAACCGAAATTGAGAGAAAGGAATAGAATCCTTGCAGGGCACAGGGTGTGAGGAAATGTAGTCAAAATGATTGTGTGAGTTGGTGGGTTTGTAATAAATTTCAGTGGAAAGCTTGTCTCCCAAGATGGAGACAGAGCGATTGAGAAAGGGGAGAGTGTTGTTGTCGATGGATCAGGTGAGTTTGAGATCGGGGTGTCAGCTGCGAAGTGAATGAAGTTGACAAACCTATCGCGGGTGTATGACGCAGCCCCAAGAACAATGGACTGCAAAAATGAACAGCTGTATACCTATGGAAAAAAAAATCCACATATAATTTAAAGAATAAATATGAGACTTTTGTTAAGATCTGGCAGCTATACCTGCACCAGAAAGGGGCCAAAATGCAGTAATTAAAATAAAGGACTATAAATTTTACTATTATACATTACCAAATGTGATTTCCCCAAGTGTATTCTATATTTTTATGATATATAAGCTCTGACATTGTGTAGATCTGTATGTATGGAAAGGTACAGGGAGGGAGGAATATTTTTATTGTTTATAAGAAAAAGTTTAATATATTGTGATATTGAAGATTTTTTTATGTATATTTTTGTTAAAAAAATTAAAAAATAAAATATTCAAAAAAAGAGTTGAGGGATCTTGCCTGTGTAGGCTTGCAACATGTTTTACTCCACAAAGCCACAAACAGGCTGGTATACCTGGGACCCTGTGGCTACTCCTTTAATCTGGAGGAAGTGAGATGAGTTAAAGGAGAAGTTGTTTAAAGTGAGGACGAGTTCTGCCAGGCAGAGGAGGGTGGTGTAAAGGGTTACTGGTCAGGGCTCTGGTCCGGAAAGAAGTGAAGTGCTTTAAGACCTTCTGTTGGGGGATGGAGGTATAACGGGATTGGAAATCCATCGTGAAGATGAGGCAGTCAGTTCAGGGAATCTGAAGTTATTGAAGAGATGGAGGGCAATGTAAGTGTAGGTGGGAAGGAATTGGACCAGGGGAGAAAACCTTGATCGGTGGAGCACGAGCAAACGGAAAAGTAGAAATGGGCAGTGGGGGGATGTGAAACAATGAGGTTGGAGGCTGTGGTGATAATGTAATTACACCACTAGGTCACCAGGGATTATCCTGCGACCTTGTATATAAAGCAGTTCAGAGCTACAGTCTAGCCTTCCAGGTTTATCTTGCAGAGAGACAAGACCTCTTAGTGTACAAATTAGGTTATTAAAGCTGTCTTATACTCGCACTGCTGTTGTGGTTATTGTCAGTATAATTTAATAAACTAATATGACAGCTACTAGGATGGAAGCTGCTTCTGCTCCAATGTGCATTCCTGACCACCTGGAGACTCATCCTGAGGAATGGAATCCGGGGACGACTAGCACGCATGTGCTTCCGAGGACAGAGATGGAGAGGAATTGCTGTACTGGAATCGTGGTGGAATGCAAGAAAGACCACAGAAGTATGATAGGGCAGATAAGAAATGGCCAAGAGCCCTGCCTGCCCGTGAGTTTGCCGGTACAGGTGCCGCAGACCCTAAACCCTGGTCCGATCAGAAAGGGGCCACTACAAGTGCGGGTGGAAGGATCTTCACAAATCGTGCTTCCGATCGCCACGTATGTGCAGAAATCCCAACCACTCCAGAGCTAAGGAAAGCAGACACCTCTACCGTCACTCCTCCAGCAGCAGTTTCCCCATACCACAGAGACCTGACGTCACCGCTGGGATCCCCCTCCCCTAAGCCTGCTGCAAACATCCCAAAGCCAGAGACTCAGCCAACAGCCCCAAGCACCCAGGTTACTCCTCCAGCAGCCACAAGCCCCACAGAGGCTCTACCAGCAGCTCCCAGTACCCCAGGGTCCACCCTTGCTACACTTAAGGGACCAAAGACTGCGGCTTGGCCATGTGCTGCGACCAGACAGGCTGGAGCTCGACCCCAGAAATCGCGGAGCCGGGACACACTTCTGCCACTGGCAGAGATGCTTTCTGAATTATGTGGAAGGTGCTGAGGCATCTGATAAAGAGCTATTAATGCTGCTGTTAGCCCAGCTGGGAGACCACCCTTATACAGGATGCCAGGTCCAGAGGCAATGAGCATTTAACAGAGGCATTACAATAAGGGGCATAGTGAACTCCACTCATGGTACAGACTCATGACCAGGTCACAACAAGTAGGGGAGTCTGCCAGAGACTTTATACTCTCTCTGAAAGACCTGGTGAGAGGCTGCAACTTTAAAGCAGTATCAGCTCAGGAGTATGCGGAGGACTTTATTAGGGACAGAATTGTTGTGGGCATATGGTCCACTGAGACAAGACATTGATTGCTGGAGAAAGGAATGGTGGGGCTAGATGAAGCAGAGACTATTGCAGAAGCTTTAGAAAGCACTAGGAAAGAATTGGAGGAGTACTCACAGGACCCTGGGGCTTGGACAAATGTCACACTCCTGGACAAAATATCACCACCCTAGACTTGATGGCAAGACCCAATCCCATACAAAGGGATCACTAGCCCACACGGCCACATGACCAACTTCCCACTCCCACACCTCCACCAAGAAAGTCCAAAAGGCAGACCGAACTCCCCACCCCTATACCACTACCGAGGAGGTCCAGAAGGCAATGGAAGCCACAAAAAATTTTGAACTTACAAACAAGGGAAGGGGGGTGGGGGGGGAAGATAACAATTTATAACAATTTCTTAAGGGGGGGGGTGAATGTGGTGATATGTAATTACACCACTAGGTCACCAGGGGTCATCCCAAATATTGTGGAACCCTAGCTGGGTCTGTATCATTGCTGACTCTATCAACCTCTGATTTAGGGCGATTTAGAGTTCAATCACATTGAAGACCTGAACTTAGAAATTAGATTCCTTTAAATATAGAAAACAAATCTATAGCAAGCTGTGTGTTCCTAATCTATCAGAATTACCAGCTAGGATGGGAGAAGGTAAGATCCAAAAAGTCTGAGAGAGCTGGAAGTAAAGTGGGGGGCGGGGGAGGGGGAAATATTAGGCAGTAGTAACTGATGGTTTTAATATGGAAATAAAATAAATCCTAATGCTCTTCCATTGCCAAAAAAAAGTCAGTTGAGAATTGTGAACTTGGCTTTTGGATGGCAGCCTCCAATAGCCCACAGGAACTCCTGATTTGGTTGCTTAGTTCCTGAAGAAACTAACTGCAGCATGCATAGTATATTCCTATGGGTAAACAGGTTCTAAAAATGTTAGTTCTACTAACTGCACAATAAATGGATTTAATGCCAGTACAGGTTACACAGGCAGCTCTAAACATCAACCCTAACCAATATGCCGTAAGAGGTATTTGCAGCACAGAATGAGCTTACCTCACCTACCATGCTGGACCACTGGATTGCTGACAATGCAATTCAAATAGAGTTCATCAGTATAACTTGAACTTCCTTCTAAACATCTGTGCAAAGATTTTTAAAAATTATCCACAATGAAAATATTTAAAATGTCAATGGCTACTAGCTTATTTTCATCAATTAGGAACAAAAAAAGAACTCTGGCCTCCCCATTCTTTAATACTACCACCCTTCTCCAAACTATGCCATCCTTTTCAATGCCACTTTCCACTAACAGCATCCAGCCTCACCACATCACTGGATTTTTTCAATCCATTCATTGCTGCTAAATGTCATATTGTTTTTCCACCATCCAGTAGTGAAAAAGCAGAGATATGCTACCTGAATTACACCTGCCTCTAGTTTTAACATTTCCTCAATTTTAAAATCTTTATTCTGGTGTTAAAATTCTTTCATTCCTCCCTTTCACTATAATCTTCTACAGCCTTAGTTTCTTCTGCGACATCTATACTAATGCATTTCTGACTTTATCAATTACCTCAAATTTAAAAGCACCATTTAAACTCTGCAATTTTCGATATAAGCTTCTCAGTTCCTGTCTCTTTCCTTATTTGAGAGTCCTTAAAACTGCCCCATTTTACCAACCTAAATTAGTTTTCTCATGTGCGTATTGATCTTTGATAATGCTCCTATGAAATACCTTAAGAATGTAAGATACTGTAATAGTTTCTGGTGAATTCTATTTATTCAGTGTGAAATTTGTAGTTCTGAAAGATAATAAACTTTGCCTTGCAGATTTTGCACTTTTTCCATGATTTATTTTTAAATTGATAAATACTATTATTGTAAAACAAGTGGATTAGATTGAAAATCCAATGTCAATTCACTTTGATATACATTTAGCTACGTGAAGTTGCATTTTGGTAAAATGGTTCATTATTGTTAAAACAAGATTATTTATATTTTTTAAAGTCTATCCAACAAACATTACAATAATTTAATTCTTAATTTCAGCACAAAAGAATATATGAACTTGAACAGAAAAGTCTGCATTGAATTGAGTTTTGAGATACAAATCTCTTACATTCTAGATATGGTCTCTAGACTATTAGCAAACACTGTGCTGCATTTTTGTTTTCCTATATCCAGTTAATTATGAAGGACTTGCACTTGGTAAAATTGGGAAATGTATAGTATATTCCTTGTTTTTTTACTCAAATGTGCTTCTAAATATGCCAATTTTAAAGAAATTCTAAACTTGAAAAAATATAATCCTATACTTTGAATGAAAATACAATTTCTCAGAAAACTAAATTAAATTTTCTTTAACACAGACAACCAACCACAAGAGCTCACTTTCAAATGAGAGAAAATCTCCCTCATACAAACAATTAGACATTTTATTTTAAAACTAACTCTAAAATTATATCTGGATTTTTAAGAATTTTCAGTAATTCTAAATTAGATAAAAGTAATAAAATAGTTTAAGGCAGATGTTGCCATGATAGTGTTTAGAATTAGGGTGAGATTAAAGGGATATTTATATATTGAACATGAATGATGTTTCCAATTATTTTATAAAGTTATCACTGTTATCAACTTCATAATAGTGAAGAATCAATAGAGCCTGTTGTAAATTCACAATAAAACACACAGTCCCATAATCTTCCAGTAATGTAGCTTTAATTTTGCTTGTTGTGTACAGTTGGTCTTCTTAAAAACTATAATTGCTATGAAAAGACCTATCCGACTGCCTAACGCATCTTGCATTGTGTACCAGCTGGGAAGTTTGATGGGTTGAGTGCCTGTTCATCAAAGTAAATATGCGGGCATATTTCATCTAACAGAACTGTTGCTGATAAGCCAGATAAGATGAATGCCTCGTCAACATTCAGACCCCAGCTACGAACGGTCTTCAAAGCTTTTAATCCAACAGCTGAACCGCCTCTTTTTATGATCAAGAATACTCGAATTGGGCAATCCATGCCTTCATTTTTAGCATAGAACTTTTTCTGGAGATTTCCGATTGCTTCCAGAAATCCTACGAAGGGGCCCTATTTGTGAAACAGGTGCATTATAATTTGGAGAAACAACATGTGTGCAACATTTTCCAAATTTTGATCATTTGGTTCAACTTTTGCTACATTTATACTCAATTAATCCAGACTCACTTACTCTCACCTCCCAATTAAATAATCGTAAACCACTACTATTTTCTCAGTCACAATTTCTGAGAGGGTTCTTCAGAATTCTCCTGAATGATAACCAGGTCTGTTTTTCAAATGATGTGTAGTATCAAATCAATTATTTCACTTCAAATATTTCCTTTTCATTAGGGACAAAAACTGCTTTCATTCAGTTAGCCAATTCTGGAGAAAACCACCAGATCCATTTTTGGAAAATTGCACTGTGTAATAATTGGACTCTGTTATTTCCATTTTAGCATGTTTATATCAATTCTGTGATAACCATTCTTCTCGAATGATATTCAGAGTATTTTCACTCATTTAAAGCAAAGAAAATGCTTCTGAACATGGAATTTTAAGTCCAAAGTCTTTTTGCTTTTACTCTTAAGAAACATTGTTTTTTTGCTATTATACACCTTCATGTACTAAAAGTTTACACAATTGGAAATGTTACACAAAACCATATATTATAAAAATGTGTGATATTACAATGTTTCAATTGTCTCAATAGCTCTTCTGAAAGGAAGTCAAATGTGGGATTTCCAAAAGACACAAGAATGGGAAAATCTGACATTTCTAGGCTCACACAATTCTACTCTGGAATACTGAGAAGGCGGCTGAAATTCTATTTGCCCCAAGAATGTTAGCATAAGGGACCAGGTGAAAAATTTCCATGCCTGGAATTTCTTTGCCCCAGGGATTAGTCATCCAGCCCATTTGATGACCCAAACTTGCGTTCTTGTCAGAATTTAAAAAAATTCTTATTTCAAAGAATTATGGTACAGATAACCCAAAACCTAAAGCCAGTTTCAAACCCTTCTCTCATCACAATAGGCATCCTTTTGTGGTCACATTGGCACAAATAGACCTCCCAGTGGAGAAGAACTACAAATTCAATTAAAAAAAAATGAACATTATCCTTTAATCATGAATTAAAGTATCAAAAAATAAACAAATTGAAAAATGTTATTTTAATCTAAATTAATTACTGTGGCCAATTGTGTTTATAAAATATAAATGTTTATATGCCCAATCTTGAGTTCTGAGAAACAGTTTGACTATCCAGAGGGATTAAAAATTATCCACAGGAAGCACCAATATAAAATTACAGTAACATATTTAATCAAGCCATCTATTATTCAGGCATTTAAACATGAGCCAAATATTCAAGCAAGGCAGCTTTGTGTAAGTACTGTATGTCCTTGTGTATCACCAGAACTGTGTAAACTGTAGTATTGATTCTCATTCCTGCAATCTAGGATTATTCACAAAGCTCATTACATTAAATTATAGAACTATGGTGGTGAAGCAGGGAGAAATGTAATATTCAGAAGATACTTAGACAGGTACATGGATAGGAAAGGTTGAGAGGGATATGGGCTGAATGCAGCAAATGGGATGAGCTTGGTTGGCACAGACATCCTGGCTAAAGGGTCTTTTCCATGCTATAGAATTCTTTGGCTCTGCCCTTGAGATGCCCATCAAAAATACTCTGGGAGAAATAGCATTTATTGTGCAAAACTCAACATTGTAGTAACAAGAACTGACCAGAGGCTGGGTTTCTTGCTGTTAAGTGACTCATCTCTTGATTCACCATAACATTCCACATCAAAAGTTGGCAATATGATGAAATAATCATTACTTGCTTGGATAAATGCAGCTCCAACACTACTGAAGAAAATCAAAACTAACTAGACAGGGTGGCCTGTTCATTTGGCATTATATCCACCATTCAAACATTCACCTGTTCCAACACTTGTACACATTGGATGTGGTAAACAGTGTGTACCCCTACAACATGTATTGCACTTACTAACCCAAAGTACTCCAATGTCATCTTTCAAATCTACAACAAGCACAAGGGAGCAGCTGCATCTGGATGATCCCCTTTAAATTATATGACATCCTATCTTGGAAAATATGTTATGATTACTCCATTATTGATGGATTTAAATCCTGAAATTTCCTATTTATCAGCATCTTTGTATGCATTTTCAAAAGCAAAACTGCAATGATTAAAGGAGGCTCAACAGCATCTTCTCAAGGACAATTAATGATAGGCACTAAATGTTGTATATTTAGCATTAAATTTTGTACCTTCTCACAACACCCTCATCAAATAAATACACAAACATGCCAGATGGTAGTACAGGTGTATTAGGTTCCAGATTCAAGATTCCTCAGATTTTTTTGTGTGCATTATCTCCATTCCACTACTGAATTGCAAGTTTGGGAACAACTGGAGGTGGACTAACTTCATTGTTTTAAAAAAATCATTCTGTGCTAATATTCCATTCTATCTATGATCAGATGGTAGCTAGGTAATTACAAAGCAAAACTAGGCTGGGTGCTGAATCAATAATCACTCTGTATAATCTGTAATATCTGTTGTCTTCAATAAAAACAGAAAGCATGGGAAGCACTCAACGATTCAGGTAGCATCAGTAGCCGCTTTCAGATGCATTCTCCGCCAAGAATGCGCCTGCAGAAACGGACTCAAACCTGTTGAATGGTCGTTCAGGTGGCCACCTGAAAGAGACAGCTGCGCCTCGGAGCATACTCCAGCTCCTGTCCCTTTGGGACGTCGGGGCTGGGGCTGCCAGCGCGGGACATCAGGGCTGGAGCAGCCAGTGCGGGATGTCAGGGCTGGGGCGGCTGGTGTGGGACATCAGGGCTGGGGTGCTCGCGCTGGCTGCCCCAACGCTGATGTCCCGCGCTGGGGGGCAGGGGCAGCGGAAAGGTGGGCTGTCAGGCACTCGCCAGCTGATTGTCATCCCCTTAATAGCCGCTTACAGGTGCCTGCATTCAGGTGCCCGGGGGATTTCAGTGCTCCGGCGATTATCCCTCTCTGACTCCAGCATCCCTTCCAGTGCGCGTTGTGCATCCATACTAACAAAAGTTTGTGAAATAGATGTGTCTTTCAATGAAGACACTTCACAAATGAGCGCTATTAAAATGTCCTGGGCCTTAAAAGAATGGCTGCAAACCATAGAATCATCTTGTGTGTCATTGTTGTCTGACCCATAAACTTAATGAGATCTTGGTAGCGTAGATGGCACATAGTTACCATCCTGAGCAGGGACAGCACATTCTATTCCCATTATAACAACGTCTGTCTCCGAGAGTTACACTTTAGTTTTGCTTTCTGAATGCATATTTGTGGCTAATCTCAGCTGAAGTAGCTTGTTTTTCTCACTAGCTGCTATATCTGGATACCTACCTGCTACACTGAATGTACTTCAGCAACATTCAGACACAATCACATTTTTGAAACTATTCACAAGATCTAATGATGTGCCATCAAAAATGAAAACAAAAGTTCGTAGCACTTGCAGGAGCTAAAGGAAATCACTGCTACTATACCGATGGTCATTAACGAGTGTTTTTATTCAAATTCAGCACGCCCCTTTAAGTGCAGCATGAGCTCAGTCACTTGGTGCATTGTGACATCATAATCGCTGCCCAAGGTGCGCGCTGGAAGGGATGTTGGAGTCAGAGAGAAACCTCTGACGATGCCATTTCCCCAGGGCTGCCCCGCCACGTGGCGATACAAGTGGGGCTGGTTCGCCATAAGGATGTGTGCCGCCACACAATCCACCCACCCCCACCCCCCCAAGAACCAGCTACGCATCCTGTCGCTTTGGCGACTGGCCCCGGTGCTTGTAAGCAGCCATCTGCACCGGCTGCGATGTCTAAATGAGTAGCTTTTAAGCGGTCCACGGTAAACAGTTCTTCCCTGATCCCCACATCTAAAGTAAAAGTCCCACCTTTGTATGGGCGCAGCAGCAGGGCCCTCTGTGGTCCTCTCCAGACGAACACAAATTGGACCACATCCAGATATTTTGGTTGATGGGATGGTTGGGTGCCGTAATGAGATGTGGGTGGTGGGGTTAGGTTGCCCAGTCGTTTACGGAGGTCTGCAAGCTGCTCACCTTTGTTGTGCGTCGTCTCAGCCTCCGGGCCGAACAATTCGCCTGGTAGGGAGAGTGGCATGCTGTAAACAATTTCTGCTGACGAGGCTTCCAGGTCCTCCTTGGGTGCCGTCCTAATCCCAAGGAGAACCCAGGGCAACTTGTCCATCCAGTCGGGGCCGAAAGTCTTGCCATCAGAGCGGACTTTAGGTGTCGGTGGAACCTCTCTACCAATCCATTAGACTGTGGGTGGTAGGCTGTGGTGTGGTGCAGTGTCACCCCTAAAAGCCTTGCCAGCTGCGACCATAATCTGGATGTAAATTGGGCACCTCTGTTGCTCGTGATGTGCGCCGGCACACTGAAATGAGCGATCAACTAGAACACCAGGGCTCTAGCACACGTCTCCGCTGATGCCTCATGGACTGGGATGGCTTCTGGGCACCTGTTGCTGTCCACTATGGTAAACAGGTACCGCGACTCACTGGACACCAGCAAGGGGCCCACGACATCCACGTGGATATGCTGGAACCTCCGCATTGCCAAGTCGAAATGTTGAACAGGGGCCTGGCACCTGATGCAGTTGCAGGTTAGCGCTGCCACCTCCTTCTTGAGGCCATGCCAGACAAATTGCTGCACCACCATATGCACGGTAATCTTTACTGAGGAGTGGGTGAGATCGTGGATAGAGCTGACGACACTAGCCCTCCACTCCCGTGGGACTACCGGGTGTGGTGAGTCGGTGGAGGTGTCGTAGAGCAGCAGCTGGTCGGTGTCAGGAAGCTGGATATCCTCGGGCTGGAGACCTGAGATGGCGGTCCAGAGAGCTTGAGTTTTGGCGTCGTGCGCTAGTTGTGCATAGTCGAGGCCGGGAGCTACCGTGCTGATGGCCGGGCGGGAGAGTGCATCCGCTACTACACTGTCCTTGCCCGCCCTGTGCCGGATGTCTGAGGTGAATTCGGATATGTAGGACAGGTGGCGCAGTTGCCTGGCCGACCAGGGGTCCTTGGCCATAGCCAGTGCTTGAATGAGGGGCTTGTGATCGGTAAAAACGGTGAACGTTCTGCCCTCCAAGAAGTATCAGAAGTGGAGGATGGCCAGGTACAGAGCAGTCTAACGTATTTAAGCTCCGGCAGCTATAACTGCTTACTGAAAAAGGCCAGCGGGCGCTATTGCCCGTACAGCCACTTTTCTAGGTCTCCCCCGATCGCTGTGGCAGAAGCGTCAACTGAGAGCGCTGTGTGTGCATCCTGGTGCGAGTGCACCAACAAAGTTGTCTCTGCGAGGGCCTGTTTCGTTGCAGTGAAGGCCTTGTCCACTTCCTCCGACTAGGCCAGGGTCTTCTCTTACGTCGCAATCAGCCCAAAAATAGGGCACATGATGTGGGTGGCATTGGGGATGAATCTATGGTAAAAATTTGCCATTCCCACAAATTCCTGCAGGCCCTCGAGGGAGGAGGGATTTGGAAAACACTGATGGCTGCCACTTTCTCCGGTGCCAGAGCTGCCCCAGATGCTGAGATGATGTGCCCCAGGAACTGCAATGTCTGTTTCCCAAACAGGCATTCGGCTGTGAGGCCGAATTCCGCCAGCCAGGCGAACAGAGTACAGAGATGGGCCTTGTGCTCTTCGCAGCTGTGGCTGGCTACCAGGATGTCATCTAAGTAAATAAAGTGCAAATCCCTCCCCGCTGCGTCCATGAGGCACTAGAACGTCTGGGCCGTGTTTTTAAATCTGAACGGCATCTGGAGGAATTTGAACAAGCCGAAAGGGGTGATAATGGCGGTCTTTCTAACGTTATTGGGGTGGACCGGGATCTGGTGGTATCCGTGCATCAGATTGACTTTTGAAAAGAACCACAGGCCGTGGAGGTTGGCTGTGAAGTCCTGGATATGGGGGACCGGGTACCTGTCTGGAGTTGTGGCATCATTTAGCCATCTGTAGCCTCCGCAGGGCCTCCAAACCCCTGATGACTTCAGAACCATGTGCAGTGGCACCACCCAAGCACTGTCCAACCACCGAACGATGCCCAACTCTTGGAGCCTGGAGAATTCCTCCTTTGCCTGTTTTAGCTTTTCCGGTGGCAGCCATCTAGCTCCGGCATGCAGTGGGGGGCCTTTTATGGAGATGTGATGGAAAACTCCATGGTGGGGGGAAGCAACGTCGAACCGTGGCTGCAGGATGGCAGGGAACTCAGAGGATCTCGGCGAACTCATCCGTGGTGGTGGCTACCTTGGCAATTTTGGGTCTGTCATCGTCCGCCATACCCAGGCACACCGAGCGAAAAGTATGGGCAATGAGGAGCCTCCTGCCCCTCATGTCCACTAGCACACCGTGAGCCCTTAGGAAGTCAGCCCCTAACAGCGCTGAAGCCAGGACAAACCTCCAAGTGAACTTTTCATTCCTGATCTGTACCTGTGCCCTACGAGTGCCATAGGTCTTGATTGCAGAACCATTGGCAGCCCACAGGGTTGGACCAAAGGTCCAGGTTCAAGTTTCCAGCACTGTAGGAGGGAGGGCGCTCAGCTCGGCCCTGTGTCCACCAGGAACTGGCGGCCTGTGGACTTGTCAGTGATGTAAAGAAGGCTGTTCAAGTGGCCAACTGTGGCAGCCGTCAATGGCGGTTGGCCTGGCCATTCCCTTGGAAGTTGCAGGACTGGCTGGAAATCGCAGGGCTGATGGCACTTGCGGGTTTTCACTCCCCAGCGCTGGTGATAAAAGCACCATGTTGGCTGGGTTTCCTCCGGCTTGTGCTTGGGGGTATCCTGCGGACGGCGGGGACCCGGCTTGGAGTCTTGGCTGAGGGCTGCGTCATTCTCCTGTTTTGCGTGCCAGAAGGCACCTGCCCAGGCTGAGGCCTTGTGGGGGTCAGAAAAGACCTCTTCGGACAGATGGTGCCGGATATCTTTTGGCATCTGTTCAAGGAATATCTGACGGAAGAGGAAACACGATTCATGATCCTCCGCCAGGGCCAGCATTTCATCCATGAGAGCTGAGGGGCTGTGACCCCCAACCCATCCAGATGTAAGAGCCTGGAAGCACACTGGTGGGGAGTGAGGCCAAACTTCCCCAGGAGTAATTTTTGAGGGTGGTATACTTGCCCTCTGCTGGTGGCCGGTGAATTATGTTGACCACCCTAGCCGCCATGTCCTAGTCCAGTGCGTCTACAATGTGGTAAAACTTTGCGACGTTGGCTGAGATGTTGCGGAGGTGGAATTGTGCCTCCGCCTGCCTGAACAACGTCCGTGGGTGATGGGGCCAGAAAGTCAGGTAGTTTGATTGCTACAGCGTTCACCTCGGCTGCGTCCATTGTTCGCTGGGTCCAGATAGATGTCTGGGCCCGTTGGGGTCACCACTGTGGCGATTGCAGGAGCTGAAGGAAATCACTGCTACCACACCAATGGTCATTAATGACTGTTTTTATTCAAATTCAGCACGTCCCTTAAGGGCAGCTTGAGCTCAGTCACCTGGTGCATTGTGACATCATAATCGCTACCCAGAGTACACGCTGGAAGAGATGTTGGAGTCAGAGAGAAACCTCTGATGACGCCATTTCCCCATGGCTGCCCCGCCACGTGGCGATACAAGTGGGGCCGGTTCGCCATAAGGATGTGCATTGCCACAAGCTCTGTTTTTATCTAAATATTTTTTAGCTTTTTATGTCAGTTAATATATCATTCAAAATACAGTAAAAAATATGGCCATGCAGGGAACTGGGATTCACTGTTCGGGCATTGTGCTGATGGCTGGCCCTGCCTCCTGGCTCCACCCCCATCTTCTCACATATAACCCTGGTTTCCCGCCTAAACCCAGGATCCTTCTGAAAACTACTTTTGAACCCTACCCTTAGTTATAAGCTAATAGAAGTGTTTGTTCTCCCTCCAGTTGTGAGAGCTTTTATTCACATTACAATTTTATTAGCTTATTCCCTAACGTTGGAAGCGCTACTCAAGCCAGGTATGCTACTGATAGATCCTCTGTCCCCTACGCAGCTGAGGGTTTCACATACTGACTAGACTGCTTCCATACCTACTTGAATATTACCAGAGACGTCTTCCACACCAATGAACTCAGGAGGACCGCACTCATTTCGAGGGTAAGAACGATAGGGTATGCAGTCATCAGGGACTCCTCTACATATGATGCTGCTATTGAGGTGTTGAAGGCTCGGTACCTGAAGTCGCAGAATGAAGTCCAAGCAAGGCACCAAATCACTCTACGTCAGCAGCGGCCAGGAGTGACCATCAATGACTACCTGCTGGATCTATGGACACTTGCCAAGAAGTGCTGATACGAAGTGGCTACGGGCCGCATTAGTGAGGAAGAACAGATTTGGGACACCCTAGTTGCAGGCGTCCGCTCGAGGTACAAGACAGCGACTGCTTGAGTTGGGAAAGAAGGACCTGGCTAGCCATGTCAAGCTGGCCATATCACTGGAACAGGCCAAGCTTGAGAACGACGACCTCAAAGCCAGCGAACTCACTCACGCAGGTGAGCCCTTGCAAGGACCGGCTGCTCCCACTACCGCTCCCCTTATGGTTGCCGCTTCCTAAGCCAGGGAATGTTTTTCTGCGGCAAGAGCCAACATCCCCGATCTGTTGCCTGGCAAAAGACTCAGCATGTTCCAGCTGTGGTAAGAGGG
Organism: Narcine bancroftii; assembly: GCF_036971445.1. Lineage (NCBI taxonomy): Eukaryota > Metazoa > Chordata > Chondrichthyes > Torpediniformes > Narcinidae > Narcine > Narcine bancroftii. The sequence goes on from NC_091474.1 coordinate 158,519,348, forward strand.
TTTGTCATGCGAAGGGAAGCCCGTGGCCTGCACTGCTCCCGGATCTAATTCTAGCGCTAAGCCGCCTGCCCCATATTCACCCAAACCCACTTGCTGTGTGACACGCTGATGGAGGGTGGCGATGAGGAAACGGCACCAAGAGGTTCGGTGGCCATCTTGCAGCGATCCAAATTCAAACAGCGCCATCATCATCAAAGAAGGAGGTCAACGCCATCTTAGCCATGCAGGGTAACCCAGGACATTGGGAGCCACTCGAGTGAGGAGCATAGAATCTCGGGGGACCTAGCCTCGATGGTCCTAGATCAGGACAGACCTCACCAGCTCAGCAACTCCATAGTGACTGTGAAGGTAAATGGACATTCCACTAAATGCCTAATCGACATGGACTGAAGATGTATCCTTCTAATTACCCATATTTCTCATGTCTCACTCGGATTCTACGCATGTTCAGCAACATTGTATAGTACACCTGTAGTATGAAGTGGGGGGGGGGGGAGAATTCTGTAAATTTTGCTTGTATGTTCTTGATGAGTTGTGTGCTCTGATGTTGTTGGGTCTGGACTTCCTGTGTCACCTTAAAAGTGTGATTTTGGTGTATTCTGGTTCCCTCCTCCTGTAACGGTTTAGAATGGAGGGACTCTAAAATCAGAACCCACATACAGCCTCTCCACACTGAATATCAACCCCCCCCCCCACCCCACCTCTCTTCCTGAATCTTTCCCCAGGCTGCAAACCCATTGCTATCAAAAATAGGATGTACAGTACAGCAGACTGAGATTTTATAAAGTCTGAGACTCAATGTCTGCTTGACGAAGGTACCATCGAACCTAGCACCAGCCCGTGGAGAGCGCAAGTGGTAGTGGTAAAGAGGGAAAACAAGTAATTGACGATAGCCAAACTATTAATTGGTACACACTCCTGAACACATACCCCCTCCCTCGTATTTTGGACATGGTGAATTATATTGTGCAGTATCACCGGCTGCCAATCCATTCCGAGGACCATCCATATATAGCATTTGATGCTAACGGTCGTCTCTAACGATTCTGGAGAGTCCCTTTCGGTATCACTAATGGGGTTTATATCTTCCAGAGGCAGATGGACAGAATTGTGGAGAGGTATGGGTTAAAGGCTACCTTCCCCTACCTTGATAACGTCACCATCTGTGGCCACATCTTGGAAGTCAATGACGCCAACCTCCACAGATTTCACCACTTGGCGATAGTCCTGAACACGTACACGTCAGAGTTATAAGTGAATTTTAGGGCTTAACGGCTGACTATCCTTGGCTACGTGGTGGAGAATGGCATCATTGGGTCTGATCCCAATAGGATGCACCCCCTATTAGAGCTCCCCATTCCCAGGACCACAAATGTTTTGAGGAGATGCCTGGGGTTTTTCTCATGTTACACCCAGTGGATCCCTCAATACGCTGATAAAGTTGGCCCATTCTTAAAAGCCACTCATTTCACCCTCTCAGCTGAAGCCCAAATGGCTTTATACTACCTCCAGAATCACATTGTGAAAGCCACCATGTACGTGGTGAATGGGAATGTACCTTTCCAAGTAGAAAGCAATGCTTCAGACATAGTCCTGGCCACTACCCTCAATCAGGCAGGGAGGCTGATTGCATTTTTTTCACGGACATTACAAGGCCACAAGCTCTAGAACCCATTGATGAAAAAGGAGGCTAAAGCCATTGTAGAAGCCCTAAGGCACTGGAGACACTACCTGGCTGATTGAAGATTTATGCTCCTCATTGACTTGCACTTGGTCGCATTCATGCTCAAAAACGTCAAGAGGGGAAAAAAATTAAAAAATGACAAGATTGCTAGTTGGAGGATCGAGCTCTCCACCTACAATTATGACATTCCCTATTGGCCAGGAGATCCTCCAGATGCCTTATCCAGAGGAAGCTGGGCCTCTGCACACACCAGCCAATTGCGGTCTATGCATAATGAGCTCTGCCATCCAAAGGTCACCTGCATGGCTCATTTTGTCAAGGCACACAATCTGCCCTACTCCATGGAAGACATCAGGGAAATGACCAGGTCTTGCAGGTCTGTGTGGAGTGCAAGCCGCACTTCTATTGCCCCGCAAAGGCGCACCTGATCAAAGTCATCTAGGTCCTTCGAATGGGTCAGTAATAATTTTAAGGGACCTCTCCCCTCCACGCACAAGAACACCTTCTTTCTCTCTGTCACTGACGAGTGCTCCCATTTCCCATTCGCCATTCCATGTCCACTTTGTCAGTCATAAAGGCCCTAGATTCTATTTCATCCTGTTCGCATATCCCAGCTATATTCATAGCGACTGAGCCTCATCCTTTTTGAGTGACGAACTATGTCAGTACCTGCTGGTGAGGGCATCGCATCAAGCAGGACTATGAGCTACAACCCCTGGGGGAATGAGCAGGTTGAAAAGCAGAACACCACCATCTGGAAAGGTGTCAAACTGGCCCTGAAGTCAAAAAATCTACCAGACTTAGGCTGGTAGGAAGTCCTCCCTATACCGCTCCATTTCATCCGGTCGTTTCTATGTACTGTGACCAACGCTACTCCTCACAAGCTCCTATTCAATTTTGAAAGAAGGTCAGTATGGGTAACTATGCTCCCAAACTGGCTCACCACTCCTGGTCCAGTCCTTCTCGGGAAGCATGTGAGGAAAAGCAAGGACCGATGTCCCCTGGTGGAAAGCGTGAAATTGCTCCCTGCCAATCCCACGTATGCCTATATGGAATACCCGGATTGCAGGGAGGACACCTCTCCATCAGCAATCTTGCACCCACCGTAACAGAGGGTCCATTGCCTCAGGTGCCCTGCGAACCATGGAGCTCATTCTCGCTGTCCCCAGTCAGGGCCGCGGGGGGATCTGGTCCAGGAGGAAAGTGCACCCCCCTCCACCGTCGATCTGGGGACCCACCCCGCCTCTCCTCCCTCACAAGAGGACCAGGAGACCCAAAGAGTCTAAGGCTCCCCGGTGCTAAGGCGCTCCATTAGGATCTCCAGACTCCCGGACTTCTTAATTCTGTAAATTTGTAAATAACTGTATATTTCCTGAGTGAAAAAAAATGCTCCCAGACACTTGCCATGTTGTTACATTTTGATTACTGAGCATTAAAATTGCCTCATCAGCCTTTTTCATCTGGAAAAGTGCTTTGCATTCGACTTCAGAAATTGTAGCGGTCTGGTAACATAAATTGGGACTGTTCTTTAAGCAACACCCATGCCCTTACTGATCAATCAGCAATGATCTATGTATTTGATGGTGCTTTTAAATAGCTCAGATATGATAACTTTTCCTTTTTGCTAACGACTGATCCTGATGCATGTTGAAATATGTTAGCAGCATTGCTGATGATCAATTTGATGCCCATGAGTAACACATGTGCCGAGTTCGCTTACTCTGCATGCACAAGCACTGAAAGTTCTCCAATTGGACTCAATATGGTGATAATGAGGGCTACACTGCTACAAAGTCAAATAAGCTCCTTTTCCCTCTTCTCTTTCAAATGGATAATTTACTCTCTGCAGTCTCAGTCCTGGTGCAGAATCTTGATCCGAAATGTTAAAACTTCATTATCCTGCCATCGAGCCATCAACTTCCTTTATTCATTAATGCTATTAGCATTCAATTACTCACTTATGGTTATTTATTCACTCATTCATACAATTTTTTTCAATTCATCCATCATCTCTTGACATCAACATTAAAAATAAATTCATCATAAAAAATTCAATTTGCCCTGTATCCACAAATGAATTATGGAATGTTCCAGATTTCCACAATGTTTTGTGCAAAAGATTATTTATTTCACTTTAAGATGCTTAATGTGCAAAAGTGTGCATCCTGCTCTGAACTCTTTCACCAGAGCAAATAACCTTTTGCATCCACTCTATTCAATCCTTTTTAGACCTTGGAAAAAGTAAAATATATTTTTCTTTATTAATTTAGTAAGATGTGGATGCCACCGTTAACATTCATTGCCATTGAAACCAAAGAAATATAAGCTAAATTCATGCAATTTACAATTGTTATTTGTCTCAGAACTATTGTACTCCATTAAAGCCTTTCTAATGCACAGGACCTAAAGTTCAATACATCTGAAGCATAATTTCTTCCCATTTGCAATGCAGATACTTTGAGTTTGGGGTTAAGGTTCCATTAGTTTTTTAAGATTAACTTTTGTCATTTAAGATGGTCTTAAAATAATTTATTTGACAAAACTTTTATTCATCTCAACTTTTGTATCATAAAGCTATCTCAGGCACTTAGCCATATGAATAAAAGCTGAATTTATGTAAATGAACATCCAAATCACCTTTTACCTCCATAATTCCCAGCATTTAGCCACTGAGGAAACACTCTAGTTTTTAGATTCAAAGTGTATTAAACTTATGTTTTCTATTGCCATATTTAACTCCATTTGTCACATTAGTTATCACTTTTAATTCCAAGTTTCCCATAAAGGGCTTATGAATCCTCTGCCATTGGAAGAGAAACATATAGGGACTTCCATGGAATTTTCTCAAACATGTTAGTTATTTCCTTATATTCCACTGCAGTCATATTCAAATCGGTCTTACCTCCCTGTTCCTTTAACTTATTTTTGATTATATTCAAGTGTTGGATTTCACAGCCTTTGCAATTAAAATATTTTTGTTCATTCAATATTTTTTGTTACCCAGTGAAATAAAATTCCATTTCCACAACATTTGTGTAAATCTATTTCTGAAGGTATTTATGATGTTTTATTGATCGAAGTTGTTTATTTGCACAAGTGGATTTTTGACTTTCCTTATGTAGAGGTTTGTACTTTATGAAATGCATTTTTAAACATTTCCAACAGTTTGTCTATGATTAATCATTAACAGTTCTGTTCATTTATAAATTTATTATTTATCCTTTCAGTTAATTTATTCAAAATGAATTGTTATTCTTCCTTCACCAGCTCAAATAAAAATAGAAAGTCAAATATCTTATTTGGCTTGGCTTCGCGGACGAAGATTTATGGAGGGGTAAATGTCCACGTCAGCTGCAGGCTCGTTTGTGGCTGATAAGTCCGATGCGGGACAGGCAGACACGGTTGCAGCGGTTGCAGGGGAAAATTGGTTGGTTGGGGTTGAGTGTTGGGTTTTTCCTCCTTTGTAGTGGAACCACTGTGTAACTGCTAGTGCTGTCTAATACGAATGTATTGTATGGGCAGGCCCACCCCTATACCTGTAACTCCCTCACTGAGAATCCCCATAAAGGCAGTTACGCCCAAAGCCCTCTCTCAGTACTTGCCTTGGTACCAGGCCAGCAACATGCGAGGTGTGTCTGCACTTTACAGTGATTAAAGCCTATTAATTATGACCTAGTCTGATGTGTATCAATTTAATTGCCATACTTTCATGCCATGGACAAGGCAATATATGCGGATAAACTGGACACTGATCCTCAAGCTCAGGAGGCCTCCATAAAGTTCGATCAGTGTTTGCACTACCTCAATGACTTCATGAGATGAAACGATGTGCAGAGCAAAGAAGATGAATGGGACCTACGCTTCGCAAAGTTGGGGCACCGCATTTTTCAAATTATCAGAGACTGCAGTACTTACATAGGTGCTATGGAGCTCCTCCAGATACAATACCAAACCTTGACAAATGTCATCTATACCAGGTATCTTCTGGGCCATCAGAGACAAGTGCCTGGTGAGTCAGTGGATGAGTAAATGCAGGTCCTGTGGGAGCTGGTGCAAACCTGTGGCTGCCAAGAAGTTTCAGCTGCAGTCCACTTACAGGAGCTGATCCAAGATGTGCATGTAGCTGGCGTCAGGTCTGATCATATTTGACAGACACTCCTAGAAACGAGTGATCGGAGCCTGCAAGAGGTCATGGACCTTGCCAAATCCCTTGAAAGAGCCCAGCAACATGCAGAGGTCTTCTCCTCTGGCAACGCAGCGGCTGCGTGGGGAGCACAGGTGCCACCATCTTGGGACACGGGATCCCAAGTTGCCATCGTCGAGCACCCAAAGTGTCACTTCTGTGGAAATGCAAAGCATCCATGTAGGAACTGCTTGGCCACAGACGCGACTTGTTCAGGCTGCAGGAAGAGGGAGTACCATGAAAGGTTATGTAGTCCAAACCCTCCTCCAGCAGTCCCCTGTAAGGTCGACAGCCATCGCCATCTTGGACTGTGTCACTTCTGGTCAGGGAGGATGGCTCACAGGACCATAGGGACCACAACATGGGACGGCATCATTTCTGGCAGTGAGGAACAGCACCGCATGCACAGCATGGTAATCACCATCTTGGATGGCACCATCGAGCCAGTAGCAGCGAATTAGACAGCAATCAGATGTTAACCTCGATCATCCTGGACCAAAATGGCTCACATCAGTTAGCCAGGTCTATGATGGACATTGAGGTAAACGGTCACGTTTGATACCAGGGGCATAGAGAGCTTCATACACTCAGACACAGTATGGCACTATGCCCTCGCAGTGACCCCAGCTAAGTGCAAAGTCTCTTTGGTATCCAGATCCCACTCGATCAAGATTCACGGTAACTGCACCATAAAGTCCTTGTTATGCCACAACTCTGCACACCAATCATATTGGGATTGGACTTTCAGTGCCAACAAAAGAGTGTCCTAATGGAATATGATGGATCTCACCCCTCCTTCATGGTCCGCAATGACCAAATTTTAAAACACACATCCTCCCCTCTGAACTGGGCCAATCGGCATCCAGAAACCCGCCAATTGCACAACTGCCGACCTTGTTTGCGAACCTCAACCCCTGACTGCAAGCCTGTCACCGCCAAAAGCAGGCGATACATCCTTAGGGATAGAGCCTTCATTAGAGCAGAAGTTAAACAACTTCTGGCTAAAGGGGTTATAGAACCTAGCACCAGCCCATGGAGGGCACAATCGGTGGTAGTAAAGATCAGGGAGAAGCACCGCATGTTCGTAAACTACAGTCAGACCATCAACCGATTCACCCAGCTGGATGTCTATCCACTCCCCTGCATAGCCAACATGGTGAATAAAATCACCAAGTACTGGGTCTTCTCAACAATCGACCTTAATTCGGCATACTACCAGTTCCCGATCCGTCTGGAGGACAGCCAATTCACGGTGTTCGAGACAGATGGCTGCCTTTACTACTTTCTCAGGGTCCCCTTTGGAGTCACCAACGGGGTTTCTGTCTTTCAAAGGCAGATGTACCAGATGGTGGATGACCATGGGTTAAAGGCCACGTTCCTCTATCTGGACAACATGACCAGCAGGACCATTGACACTAACTGACATAAATTTCTCCAGATGCCCAAAAGCTCAAGCTCATATATAACTAGAAGAAATGCATGTTCCACACTTCACATCTGACTACACTCAGTTGCACGGTGGAAAATTGAGTCATTGGGCCTGATCCTGACTGGATGCACCCCCTGCTAGAACTCCCTGCCCCACAGCATAAAGGCCCTGAAAAGGTGCTAGGGGTTCTTCTCCTATTAAACCTAATTACGCAGGTAAGGTGTCCCCACCCCCCACCCCATCAGCAGAAGGCCAAGCGGCCTTCACACACATCAAGGACAATATTGCCAAGGCAGCAATCCACGCTGTGGATGAATCCATCCCTTTCCAAGTGGAGAGTGATTCGTCCGACTTTGCTCTGGCTGCCACCCTTAACCTGGCCGGCAGGCCAGTGGCATTTTATTCCCACCCCCTCTAGGGCCCCAAACTCTGGCACAGCCATTGAGTAGGAGGTCCAGGCCAGTGGAGGTACTACCTGGCCGGCAAACTGTTCACCCTGCTAAATGACCAACGTGCAGTCACTTTTATATTTAATAACAAGTAGTGGGGAAGAATTAAGAATGATAAGATCCTGAGATGGAGAATTAAACTATCCACCTACAACCTGGGAAGCTCAACAAGCCTCTGATACACTGTCCCAGGGGACATGCGCTAACACGCCAGGGTCACCAGACTTCACCACCACTTCGTTAGAGCTCGCAACCTCCCTTATTTGGTCAAGGATATCTGTGAATTGACATGGAACTGCCCCACTTGTGCAGAGTGAAAGCCATAATTCTACCGGCTGAAGGAAGCTCATCTAATTAAGGCCACTGCCCGTTTGAACGACTGAGTGTGGACTTAAGAGCTCCCTCCCCTCCACCAACTTGAACGTGTACTTTCTCAACATTGTCGACGAATACTCACATTTCCTGTTTGCCATCCCCTGCCCAGACATGACCACAGCCACAGTCATCAAGGCACTGTTCAATCTGTTCAGATACCCCTGCTATATTCATAGTGATCGGGAGTCCTCCTTTAAGAGTGACGAGTTGCACCAGTACCCTCTGGCAAAGTGTATAGCCATGAGCAGGACCACCAGATACAACCCCCAAAGAAATAGCCAGGTGGAGAGGGAAAACACAACTATTTGGAGGGCAGTCCTCCTAGCCCTCGTCAAAAAGCCATCCTGTTTTCCAGTGGCAAGAGGTCCACTCAGATGCACATCATGCTACCAGGTCCCTCTTCTGTACCGCTACAAATGCTACCCTGCATGAAAGACTGTTTTCCTTCCCCAGGAAGTCAATGTCGGGAACCACGCTGCCATTCTGGCTGATGACCCCAGGGCCCATCCTGCTTCGGAGACACACCAGGAGCCATATGACAGACCCCCTGGTCCACCTCCTCCACACAAACCCCCAGTACAGTTATGTGGAGCACCAGGATGGACAGAAAGACATTATTTCCATCCAGAACATGGCGCATGCCTGAACTCCCACAATCGACCAACCAATGTCTCTCCCTCCCACAACTAACGGAGACACAATTGGGTACCCAGCCGCACTAATGGCACCTGGGGCCCCACTCCAACTAGAGACCAAACAACCTACAACCGCCTCCCCCTGACCCTATTAACTCTTTTCAGCCACCAGACCCCCAGCCTGTCATGCAGGACCCAACAGCTGACTCATAGCCAGCACTATGAAGGTTGCAACAACAGACAAGACCAGAGGACAGGCTAAACCTGTAATGGACTTTAATCCACTTCACCCCGCTGGACTCTGTTTTAAAAAAGGGTGAATGTGGTGGAACCATTGCATAACTGCTAGAGCTGTCTAATACCAAGGTAGTGTATGGGCTGGCCTGTCCCTGTACCTGTAACTCCTCCCCTGAGAATCCCCATAAAGGCGGTTATGCCCAAACCCCTCCCTCAGTACCTGCCTTGGAACCAGGCCAGCAAAATGTGGGACGTGTCTACAGTTTATGGCGATTAAAGCCTGTTAATCACAACTTCTGTCTGATGAGAGTCATTGGTCATTGATAGTGTATCACCTTCCAATAAAATCATTGATTTTTCATTATTGTATGAAAACTAACTAAAATACTTGATGAAATATTGTTACCTTTGCTGCTTCAGCTGTTCCACTTCTTCCTGTCTATGTAAAAATAAAAATCTCAGGTTATAACCATATTATTTCTTCAAAATGTTCACTGATCTCTAATTTTTCTTTGTCAGAAAGTCTGACTTACATTATTTAGTTTATCTTGCATTTATCCATAACATTCCTACTACCTGATCACCCATATTGAATTCCTTCCTTTCTCCTACAGCTATACCATTTCTTTGCTTTGATAGTCCTTTATGAATTTCTCTGTCCTATCTATAAATCATGTAGCCTGGAATATTTAACGTATTCACACCCAACTTGTAGTCACAGTTCCCTGAAATGATCATTCATAACACACTTTAAGATTTCAGATAAACCTTGCCATTCCTGACAATGTTTTTCACACAGTGAACTTAATTGGCTTATTTCTGCAAATGTACATTGCTTTACAGATATATTGAAGTATCAGCAATCACTGGATGACAAACACATTAACAAAGCATTTTATCTCACACTTCAGATAATAATTTTTAAAAAATTAAATCAGGCCTACAGCACAGTAACAGGCCCTTCTGGCCCACAAACCTGTGCTGCTCAAATACATCAATCAACCTACAACACTTGTATGTTTTGAAGGGCAGAAGAAAACTGTAGCAACTAGGGAAAACCTACATAGACATGGGTAGAACATACAAAACCCTTATAAACAGCCCTGGATTCAAACCAATGTTGATGGTGCTGTAATACTGCTGTGCTAACCACTACACTAACTGCATTGAATTGATAATTTTCCAACAATGGCATTTACAATCTCATCCTGCTAAGACCATTAATGTATCTGTCATGATAATGAATATGTATGAGATGTACCGGAAGTCACGTGGTATGAGAGAGAGATAAGAACACAAGCAGGAGAACAAAGGGAACCGGAGAATAAAGAGACACTAAGAAGTTTACCTGATAAACTTGTGTTTAATGTTTTATTAACTTCACATTTCGGGCCACAAATGTGACATTGGCGATGAGGATGAAAGAAGCTTGAAGAAAATTAAAGACTAAACAAGATTACAGAGGATTACAGACAACTTCAAAGTGATAAGAATTTTCTCTTTGACTCAGTACTTTTGGGGCTGGAATATTTCCTCATGGCTGGGGCAGACTTTCTAACACATAGTGGAATTGCTCATTTTGACCTGACTGGTGATGCAAGCACTGTAAGTGTGAAGTGGAAGGCATGGATGGAAAAATTTGAATCCTACACCGACAGTCGTGGCATATTTCTAGATACCAGTACAGTTGAACAAAAAGTGCAGAGAAGGGGGTTACTTCTTTTCACTGCAGGACCCTCAGTTCGGGAAACATTTAAGACACTTTTGAATACTGGAAGAAAGGATGAGTACCAGAAAGTGGTAGATGCATTAAATGCACACTATGTAGTGACACCGAATGCTACATTTCAACGCCATTTGTTTCGGAGAACGAGACAAGAAGATGGCCAGACAATTGCTCAGTACGTGACGAGACTACGCCAGCTAGCTGTTGGATGCAATTACATGCCAGCTGATTTGGACAACCAATTATTGGATCAAGTCGTACAGCACTGTAGATCAGATCAATTCAGAAGACGTCTACTGGAAAGAGGGAGTGAGTTGGAACTCACCGACGCTTTAACCATTGCTGCTGCATTAGAGGCTGTTGAAGGGCAATTTCATACCATGACCCTGAAAGACAACTCAAGCCAGCAAATTAAGAGGCTCTCACATCGCCATAATCAGCCAAGATATACGCCGACACATGACGTGGAGTGTTATCGATGTGGAAACCGAGGTCATTTTGGAAAAGACCCATATTGCCCGGCCAAAGGCAAAGTTTGCAGAAAGTGTGGAGTAAGGACCACTTTGCAAAGAAGTGCAAAAGCAAGTCCAATGCAGACCAGAAGAGGAAGAGTACAACTTCCAAAGGCAAAGCCTGGGGGAAAGGAAAGTATCCTGGAAAGAAAGATACCATTCGGCAGATAGACGGTGACGATGATGATACCCAGGAGGAACAGAGTTGTTACCAATTTACGTTGAATGATGTACATCATGAGAAGGTCCCAGTGATCATTGGTGGAGTGACAGTTCAGGTCATTGTAGACTCAGGCAGTGACAGTAATGTGATTGATCGACATTTATGGGAGAAGTTGAAAAGGAAAAAGATCATCTGTACCTCAAAGAAGTGTTCCAAGAAACTGTATCCATACACAGCAACCAAGCCATTGCAGACCATTGGATGTTTTACTGCAACTGTTGAAGCTGGAGATAAGTACACCGAAGCAGAGTTTATGGTCATAGAAGAGAGGGGAGAACCATTGTTGAGTAGAAGCACAGCGCAAGACCTGGCAATACTTCATATTGGAGCTTGTGTCAATTCAATTCAGTCAGACGAGGATATGAAGCAAGAATTCCCCGCAGTCTTCCAAGGAGTAGGAAAGCTGAAAGGTCGACAATTGAAGCTAGCGGTAGATGAAACGGTCAAACCCAAGGCACAACCAATGCGCCGAATTCCGTTTGAACTTCGTGGGAAAGTCGAAGCCAAAATTAAAGAATTGATCGAACAAGACATTATTGAACCGGTGGAACATTCGACACAATGGGTCAGTCCAGTAGTGATTGTGCCCAAACCAAAGGGTGACATAAGACTATGTGTTGACATGAGAATGGCTAATGAAGCTATAATTAGAGAACGACACCCTATACCAACAGTGGAGGAAATACTTCAAGAACTAACTACCAGTAAGATATTCTCAAAAATTGATCTGAAATGGGGCTATCATCAATTAGAGTTGGATCCAGGTTCCCGAGATGTAACTACATTTGTGACTCACTGTGGACTGTATCGTTACAAGAGACTATCATTTGGAATTAATGCAGCTTCGGAGATCTACCAGTATGAAATCCGTCGAGTGATTCAAGGCATTCCTGGAGTTGCCAACATTTCTGATGACATTATAGTCCATGCACCAACGAAGGAAGAGCATGACAAACGATTGAGGCATGTACTATCTAGACTACAGGAGGCAGGCCTTACCGTGAATGGAAACAAGTGCCAGTTCGGTGTGTCAGAAATGGACTTCATGGGACACAGACTTACACGGAAAGGACTAAACCCTGCAGAGGCCAAGGTGAAAGCTATTGCAGAGGCACGTGCACCTCAGAATGCAACAGAGGTGAGGAGTTTCCTAGGATTGGTTAATTTTTGTGCAAAGTTCATTCCTAATTTCGCTACAGTGGCAGAACCACTAAGGAAACTAACCAGCAAAAAGGTGTACCATTTCATTTTGGATCTGAGCAGAAGAAAGCGTTCACAGTGCTGAAGCAAAGCCTGACAGATGCAAAAACTCTTGGATATTACGATCCGGCGGCATCAACCAAAGTCATAGCAGATGCCAGCCCGGTTGGTTTAGGAGCCGTGTTGGTCCAGATGCATGATGGAGGACCAAGAATCATTGCCTATGCCAGCAGATCGTTATCAGATGTGGAGGGAAGATACTCTCAGACAGAGAAAGAAGCACTCGGACTTGTATGGGCCTGTGAGAGGTTCCAAGCATATTTATACGGCATTCAATTTGAACTCATCACAGATCATAAGCCATTAGAGGTGATCTATGCACCTAGATCCAAACCATGTACCAGAATAGAGAGATGGGTACTCAGACTACAACCCTACAAATATAAAGTAATCCACATTGCAGGGAAAGCAAACATTGCTGATCCGCTGTCCAGATTGGTGAAGGATGGATGTCCACAATCGAAGTCAGAATTGGGGACAGAAACCGAGAGCTTTGTACGCTTCATAGCTATTCAGTCGACACCGAAAGCTGTGACTACGAAGGAAGTCGAGAGAGAATCCGAACATGATCCAGAACTCATGGAAGTAAGAGAATGCATACAGAGTGGACAATGGGACAAGTGTACTCACAAGGCTTACATTCCCATTAGAAACGAACTTTGTTGCATCAGACTTTGTGTATTAAGAGGTTGCAGATTGGTGATTCCGCAAAGATTGAGACCGAAGATCGTATCCTTAGCGCATGAAGGACACCTAGGCATTGTTAGTACCAAGCAAAACCTCAGGACAAAGGTATGGTGGCCAAGTTGTGATAAAGACGCCGAGAAATTTGTTAAAACTTGTCACGGATGTCAAATCATAAGTAGGAGTAATCCGCCAGAACCGATCCGGAGTACGCAACTCCCGACAGGACCATGGATCGACGTAGCTGTTGATTTTCTTGGACCTTTACCGACGGGCGAATCAATTATGGTAGTGATAGATTACTACAGCAGATACTATGAGTACGTGGTGTTGAAGTCCACAACCACTGAAAAAACAATACAAGTGTTAGCAGAGATATTCGCGAGATATGGATTACCTGTTACATTATACTCTGACATTGGTCCACAATTCATTTCAGAGACATTTGCGGAATACATGAGGACCACAGGTATCCACCATCATAAAGTAACTCCGAAATGGCCGCAAGCCAACGGAGAAGTAGAGAGACAAAATCAGTCCATTGAAAAACGATTGAGGATTGCACACGCAGAAGGACAAAATTGGCGAGAAGCATTGCTATCTTATGTGGCTGTCTATCGAGCAACGCCTCATGCAACCACTGGAAAAAGTCCTGCAGAAGCATTTTTTGGGAGAAAAATCCACACAAAAATGCCAGAAATAAAGGAAATCCGAGACGACCAGGAGATGAGGGACCACAATACTGAAAAGAAAGGTGCAGCAAACCTGTACACAGATTTGAAACGTGGAGCCAAGTACTCAGACATCATGCCAGGAGATAATGTTCTAGTGAGGCATGAAACTGGTGGTAAGCTAGACACACCTTATTACCATCAACCCTATACTGTCGTATCCAGAAGTGGCAGTATGGTGACAGTCAAGTCTCCGACTGGAGTCCTGTATAAGAGAAATGTATCAGGTGTAAAAAGGTACCAGTCCATAGATACATCGAGCAAAGAGGTTGAAAGGCCAATACGAGATGCTGAAACTGAGAGACTTGATGATGTTCCAGAGGCAGTTACCAGCACTCCTGATGAAGTGACTAGAGCGCCAGAAACACCCGAAGCCGTGGCGAGCAGTATTGCCGACGCCGAGAGGGAACAACCGAGAAGCGACGACAATATCGCAGGCAGGCTGAAACGAAACCGGAAAGTGCCCAAACGATACGAAGACTTTGTGCCATAGTTTTAATAAGAACTTTGGGACAGTATTTTAATCTTATATCATAAAGTGCATGTATGAATGCTGTAGGAAGTAAACTTTATGTAGTTGAGTTATAGTATTACCATTAGTTACGATGTTTGTATGTTTCCGAGGGATATTGGTAAGTGAAGGTAAAGTTTATTTCTGATTAAAGGAGGGATGTCATGATAATGAATATGTATGAGATGTACCGGAAGTCACGTGGTATGAGAGAGAGATAAGAACACAAGAACAAAGAAAACCGGAGAATAAAGAGACACTAAGAAGTTTACCTGATAAACTTGTGTTTAATGTTTTATTAACTTCACATTTCGGGCCACAAATGTGACAGTATCTAGTTAATTAATGAATGGATTAAGAAATAATACACCATATTGCAGGAAGTCCAGCCAAGACAAGAGAGAATCTATTTACAGAAAGGTATCAGTGCTGTGGAGAAAAGAAAAAACTAAAATTGTTCTCTTCAGAGGAGAAAAGGTTGATCTTCAAGATTGCAGTATTTTTATAGTGTCAATAGAGAGAAACTGTTTCTATCTACAAGAAGCTTTAGTTACAGGTACATAGAACTACAGAACATTACAGAACAGATACAGGCCCATTCAGCCCTTCTAGTCTGTGCCGAACCATTTTTTTTGCCAGGTCCAACCCATGGACCTGAACGCAGTGCACAGCCCTCTATACATACTTTTCCATCCATGTACCTGTTTAAATTCTTCTTAAATATTAAAATTGAGCCTGCATTTGCCACTTCATCTGGCAGCTTGTTCCACTCTGTGCAAAGAAGTTTCCCTAATGTTACCCCTATCAAATCTCCCCTCAGGGAATAAAGTCCAAACTTTGGCGGTACTGCTGGAGCCAATGTAGTGGTAGTGCTGCCACTGGTGCATACCCACAGGGAGTGAGGGAACAGAGATGCAGTGCTCCTGTGGGGTCCAGCTGCCCAGTCAACTGCTGTCGGTTCCTTACGGGCTTGGAACAGCCCATTGAGGGAACCGACAGTGGTTTTACTTGAGATCCTGCGACCTTGGAATCTGTGCCCAAGTCCCATTGAGGGAACCGACAATGGTTTTACTTGAGATCCTGCGACCTTGGGATCTGTGCCCAAGATCGCAACACCTATTAATTGGAAGCAGCTGGAGAAGCGGAGAACTGGAACAGGGCACCACAGGTCAGACAAAACACCCCTTGTCTGAGAAGGAGAAGTGGAAGAGATGACCCACGGGACTGTGACCAAGGAGGTGGACTAGTGAGGAGGTTCTGAGGTTGAAGGACCAGTGTGGTCTGATGGCGACTCGAGGTGAGGAATCCATGGAACCTGCAGGCTGCTGGAGACTGGTGTCGGGAGACTTGCAGCGGACTGCTGGAGACTCACTCGAACTGGCCAGAGGAGCACCAGGTATCGGAACCAGGATGTGAGAGGGTGCCAAGGGCACTGAGGAGTCTCTGACTGTATCTGAGCTCGGGGTTGCCAATTGTTTGGACTGGACGCTGGGTGGCAGTGGAGGCTGCAGAAGCGCAAGAGGCAAATCTGTGGACACTCGGGGAACTCTCTTTTGCTTCTCTTTCTCTGACTCTAAGTCTGACTGTAGGTCTGACTGTAAGAAATATAAGAGGTGCTTAGGCAATTTCTTCCAGTGGCAAATCTGTCTGCCTTGCAGCAGGCAAAAGGGAATTTCAACAATAAATGGTATCTTGAATCTTGAACCTATTTTACCTCTCCCTGTAACTCAGTTCTTTAAGTCCGGGCAACATCCTAGTAAATCTTCTCTCCACTCTTTCTATCTAATTGATAACTTTCCTGTAGTTTGGTGATAAAACTGCACACAATACTCCAAATTCTTCAATGTCCACAAACTTGCTGTATCAATTTACCACATGATCAGAGAGATCATTGATATAGATGACAAACAGCAATGTTCCCAGCACCAATCCCTGAGGTGCACCACTCATCACTTTGTTAGGATTGTGATGCAGTGGCTGAAAGGCAATGGAAATACTCATTTAGAGTTCTGACACAGACAAAATGAGCTGAATGGCTTGGGCCATGGCATACAATAATTTAAGTTGCATTTCTTAGTGACGTATAAATTTTCCTCTGACAGAGAAGTGTGCGTGACCTTAGTATAAAACAGTCAAGTCAAACAAGTCACTAATTATTATAACAAGATTTTGTAGTTTTTGCAGAAATTAAGAGATAGTTAGAATCATCGACCTGAAATGTTAATTCTGTTTCCATCTTTGCAGACGTTACCTGACCTACCGCTTTTGTTATTTTACTTCTTAACATTTTCCTATAGAATTTCTGTTATTTTTATCACATTTGTTCACTGATAATTACTTGTAATCTCCCTTTTAATATCTTATTATGTTCCTCTTAACCTTGCCCCAGTCATTTAAGTTAAACAGGAAGTCTGCAGTGTTGCATGACCTGCTGAGTTTCTCCAACACTTTGGTTTATTGCACTTCAGTCCTTTAAAGTGTCGATGTAAACTTTAGCTTTTTGCCAAAGATGTTTGTCTCAATTTTGCCATCAGCAGCAAAAGGAAAGTGCTTTGCCGCACATCTCAGGGAAGGTTGTTTATGAAGATCCATCAAATTCTGTGGAGAGTTTTTCCATTTTCTGCTTACTCAAAATACATGAAGCCATTTCTAGTATTTGCATAATTAGGTACACATCTGTTAAGATCGGCAATGGTGAATGATATACAGCAAAGTTCATCTCTGCTATATCCTGATTTCACTAACACATTTACCTCTATCCTTCAAGAATACAATTGCATACTCTCTGGGAAATCCATGGTTCAATTATTTTATACAAGCCAAAAGAGCTTTTCAGTTGAGAAGCATGGGAATATTTTAACTGAATTTGCGAAAGGAGATGAGAAACTGCACAAAGCTTCTCCTGTTTTTTTCCCAGTTGAGGCCAACAAGTTGAAATTCACTTTCTAGATTGTTAGCAAAGCTCTCCAAGAAATGAGCTAAGGTAATTGCATCAATATTCCCAGGAATGTGAACCTAGCATGTCTGTCTGCACTATAAATTGTGCCTATAGGGGACTTTAAGTATGGAATCAGAATTGTTAAGTTCAGTGAATTAGCATTACATGTCACCAGGAAATGCTGATAACAGGTGGCACATGTTCTTTTAAATATAAATTACATTTCTAAGGTTGATATGAACACATAATTGACTAAAATACAGATAGCTAATTTCTCTAAACATCCACAGGACTGAAAATAATGCCTTAAGGTTGGCACCAATATGTGGGTCCTATTATTGCTCTCAACCCTGTTGAAATGCTGCAGCCTGCTGGAACCATGTTTAGTAAATTTACATATAAATACAAAGGTTTTAATTGACTGTCATTGTCATTCTTCATTTAATAGTTTGTAGAATACACACCAAGGTCCAGCTTTAATCAGGTCCACACAGCATGAATAGCTTACAGCACAATTAATTAATTTTAATATTAGCCTGTGGTGCAATGACCTGCAGAAAAGACAGGTAGGCCTAGATAATCTGAGTTGGTCAAACTGTTAAATTCTGAGGTTATGATTTAGCTTGTATCTTTGATATCTATAATCAGAACACAAGCAACTAAAGACTAATATACTTTACTAATAAGAACCTGTTTCCACAGATGATGTATATTTTACTAGCAGGTTTTACACTTGCATCCATCTAAATCAGCTGTTCAGTGTCCAGGGATTAGGAATGGGGTTTAGTTTTTCACACTAACTGGGACAATGAACACTTTCGCACTTGCAAGGAGCATTCCCAGAGTTAGGACTGTTTTACCTTCTACTAGTAACGTTATGATGCATTGAGCGATGGTGGACCTGATCCTATATTTGAATAAAATTAATCATGCCTAATTATAACATATTTAAGCTTTATGCACAGCACAGAATGAGCCCTTCAGCCATTGTTGTTCTGTCGACCTATATAAGAGTTCATGGGAAAGTACTAAGAAATAGATAGCAATAGCGGACAAATTTTAAGCAGCGTGGGAAAGTTGATAGCACTATGGCGCACAATTTATAAATACAATGGGAAAAAGCAATGGTGGACTTTCCCTCTCAGGGAAAGGGCCGTTTGCACGAAGCACTCATGGAGGGGTTTCTCTGCTGAACAGCATTCTAGGAAGACAGGTGTGCTATTGCTTTTTCCACACAGTCTTTATAAATTGTGCGCTGTAGTGCTACCAACTTTCCCATGCTGGTTAAAAATTGATCGCTATTGCTATTTATTGTTATTTATTTCCACTCTCTCTCTCCCTCCTGCTGTGACTTGCCCACATCAAAGTTTATACCTTCATTTTAATCTTTTCTTCCTACATCTTCCTGCACTCATGCAAAAACTTGGTTCATTTTCATCCCACAATGCAATTGCCCATTCTACCTTGCCTGATTGCAACACCAGCGTCTGCAGATGCCATGGGTTGTATCAAGGCAGTCCATCCCCGGCATGAGATGACGTCATCTGATACTGGCGTCGAGACAATTTTCCTTTCACACTAGACATTTTAAAGGCTGATTGGCCGTTATTTTCTAGGACTACATTCAAGTGCGAAAGGGATTATTAATACACCAAATTCCATGGGAAGTGTGTGCATATAGTAAAATTGCAAGTATTCATGGTTGTAGTTACTGAAAAGACCATAGTCAAATGGAACACAAGTACATGGACATCCACCTCATTTATCCTGAACTATCATACACATCTTCCTTTAGGACCAACAGAATATTTTCATTTTCCTTTTACTCTATTAAGCCAGTATTCTCAGGAATACAAGAACACTGGAACATTAATTGTAAAGTTAGAACACAATGCAAGAACAAGGAGTAGAGCATTATGTATGCATAGACAAATGCACTTATTCGGAATGTTTCAGGCTCTCAAATCTATCAAGGCCCAGGACTGAGAGCACTTCTCTGTTTGAAAATAAAGTTCCAGGCTCTATCTAAACCATTAGCAATAGATTTAACATAGTAAGAACACCCACAGAGCTGCACTTTCCAGTCCACTGTTCTATGTTAGAGTAGTTAGAATAAAAGGGTAGTAAGGGACAAAATTGGTACCCTAGAAGATCAGAGTGGTTGTCTATATTGTGGAGCCTCAAGAGATGGGGGAGATCTTAAAACAGTTTTTTTTTGCTTCAGGAAACTGGCATAGTGTATAAGGAAGTAGCGAAAACAAACAATAGTGGCATGGAACATGTAGAGATTAACGAGGATGATGTGCTTGGTGCCTTACCACGAATAAAGGTAGATAAATCCCTGGGCCTGACATTCCCTTGGACATTGAGGTAAACTAGTGTAGAAATTACAGGGGCCCTGGCAAAATACTTAAAATATCCTTAGTGACGGGTGAGGTGCTAGAGAATTGGAGAATAGTTCATGTTGTTCTGTTTAAAAAAAGGCTCTAAAAGTAAACTATGAAATTACAGACCAGTGAGTCTGACATCAGTAGTAGGCAAATTATTGGAGGATGTTCTGAGAGATCGGATATATGGGTATTTGGACAGCCAAGGGCTAATTAAGGATAGTCAGAATGGCTTTGTGCATGGTAGATTGTGTTTAACAAACCTTATATAGTTTTTTGATGACTTTACCAAGAAAGTAGATAGACAACAGACTCGCCAAGGCAAATAGCGCCTTTGGAAGACTACACAAAAGAGTCTAGAAAAACAACCAACTGAAAAACCTCACAAAGATTAGCGTATACAGAGCCGTTGTCATACCCACACTCCTGTTCGGCACTGAATCATGGGTCCTCTACCGGCATCACCAGCGTTGTCTCCACTCCATCCTCAGCATTCATTGGAGCGACTTCATCTCCAACATCGAAGAACTCGAGATGGCAGAGGCCGACAGCATCGAATCCACACTGCTGAAGATCAAACTGCGCTGGGTAGGTCACGTCTCCAGAATGGAGGACCATCGCCTTCCCAAGATCGTGTTATATGGTAAGCTCTCCACTGGCCACCGAGACAGAGGTGCACCAAAGAAGAGGTACAAGGACTGCCTAAAGAAATCTCTTGGTGCCTGCCACATTGACCACCGCCAGTGGGCTGATATCACCTCAAACCGTGCATCTTGGCGCCTCACAGTTCGGTGGGCAGCAACCTCCTTTGAAGAAGACCGCAGAGCCCACCTCACTGACAAAAGACAAAGGAGGAAAAACCCAACACCCAACCCCAACCAACCAATTTCCCCTTGCAACCGCTGCAACTGTGTCTGCCTGTCCCGCATCGGACTTGTCAGCCACAAGCGAGCCTGCAGCTGACGTGGACATTACCCCTCTATAAATCTTCGTCCGCGAAGCCAAGCCAAAGAAGATAGTTTTTTGATGACTTTACCAAGAAAGTAGATGAAGGAAAGGCTGCGGGTGTTGTCTACGTGGAGTTTTAGTAAGGCCTTTGACAAGGTCCAACATGAGAGGATAGTTCAGTAGGTTCAGACACTAGGTATCCATGGAGAGGATGTAAATTGGATTTGAAATGACTGAATGGGAGAAAACAGAAAGTTGTAGTGGATGATGGCTTCTTAGAATGGAGGCCTGTGATTGGTGTTGGGACCATTGTTGTTTGTTGTCCATATCAATGATCTGGATGATAATGTGGTAAACTGGATTGGTAAGTTTGCTGATGACACCAAGATTGGAGGTGTTGTGGACATTGAGGAAGGTTTTCAAAGCTGCAGAGGGATTTGGAGCATCTGGAGAAAATGGGCCAGGAAATGGCAGATGGAAGATGGCAGATAACAACTGTGAGCTGTTGAAATTTGGAAGGACAAACTAAGGTAGGACATTCATATTAAATGGTAGTGCACTGAGGTGTGTGGAGGAACAAAGGGATCTGGGAATAATAAGTGGCGTTACAGGTAGACTGATTTATGAAGTCCAAGATGCTAAAAGCTTTCTTTAAAACCTAAGTATTGAGTATAGGAGTTGGGATGTTATGGTGAAATTGTATAAGACATTGGTGAGGGCACATTTGGAGTATTTTGTGCAGTTCTGGTCACCAAACTACAGGAAGGATATCAGTAAGATCGAAAGACTGCAGAGAAGATTTACTGGAATGTTGCCGGGTCTTCAGGAGTTGAATTACAGGGTAAGATTAAACAGGTTAGGACTTTATTCTTTAGAAGAATGAGAGGAGATGTGATAGAGGTTTACAAAATTATGAGGGGTATAGACAGAGTAAATGGGAGTAGCCTCTTTCCACTTAGATTAGGAAAGTATTAGGAAAGACATGGCTTTAGGGTGAAAGGGGAAAGGTTTAGGGGAAACATTAGGTGGAACTTCCTCACTCAGAGAGTGGTGATTGTGGAATGAGCTGCCATCTGATGCAGGTTCACGCTTAAGTTTTAAGAATAAATTGGATAGATACATGGATGGGAGAGGTCTGGAGGGTTATGGAATGGGTGCAGGTCAGTGGGACTAGCGGAATGATATTTCAGCAGACTAGAATGGGCGAATAGCTTGTTTTCTGTGCTGGAGTGTTCTATGGTTCGAGTATCCAATCACTCGACAGGGGAGCGCAAGGCCCTATTGAAACCTTGCCAGTATTTTTTTTGCCACCCTGAAGTTTTCTCCTGGGAGCTGGATGTTGGTTTGAATAAAATAATAAGAGAGCTGCTAGGAGATTATTCAAAGACACAATAATTGATTGCACAGCAACTATTGTAAAATCCAAATAATCCCTCGATAAGGAGGGTTTCTGTACAATCCCTTCCTGTGAGAATTTGTAAGGACAGTGTAAATAATATGGAATCTTGCCCATGCCAAAATGAAAGATAGAATCATTTTTGTATTCTTTGTTCTATATCAAGCCCACATTTTCACTAATTATGACTTGGGGTTTGTATGGATTACACCAGATGCATTGATGAGATATTGTTACAATTTCTACATGCTAACAGATCCTTCAGATATACAAGATTAACTGATAAAATTTCTACATATATAAACCTTATCCTTAAATATGGTTTGACATCTAAATGAGGTTATGTGATATTTAATGAAGTTATATGAAACATAAATTATACAAAATGTATGTTTTCATTTTAATGGGATTTGGATAGAATTTTCTCTTTCTGCTGATGGCAGTTTTTTCTTGGTCAGTTTAATATTATTGGTAAAAGCAGTAGGTTTATTATTTTGTGAAATTTAATGACTAAAACATAATCAGTTCTTCATTCCTTCCTGATGGATATTTAATACTGGGGATACAGCTATGCCTTCATTGTCTTATCCTGAGCCACAGGCTTTAAAGTGACTAGCCATGAACTTTTTAATATTCTTGTTCCAATAATCATTGCCCAAAGAACCACTAAGATTGATTTCTTCATTGACTGAGGATAAATATATTCTGTAGAACTGTCATTATTGTCCTGGCCATCTACTGATAATGACACATTAAAATGCGTCTCCAGAAGCCAGGGGAAAATGTATGACATTTAATACTCCTCCATCTGTGGAAAGATACAGAGGAACTAATTTGCAATGTAATTGATTGATCACTACTCAATGTAGATTCAGATTTTGTGCACACTATTATCTTACTGTTAATAGTTCAGATGCAACTAACATTGTACTAATTAGATTACAACACATTTTCCACTGTTATTTATAATATCAAAGTAATGGATCAAGTAGGTTTTTTTCCCAAATGTATAATAAAGAGCATTTCCAATCAAAAAGTAATAAAAGATTGCAGATGGAATTTTTTTTTCATAAACTGAACAGTTTAATGTTATTTATGACTGGCCTGCTACTTGCTTCTTGTTTGAATGTAATCAAATACAAATCAAACATCCTGTCAAATGAGGAGAGGTAAAACTGATCCCAGGTTCAGGTATGTCTTTGCCTGAGAACAGTTTGTCCTTGTAGTTTTTTGATAAAGAGCCTGTAGATTTCAGCCTACAGATAACATGGAATAACTTGACAGTGCTTTTGACCTAGAAACTTTCATTCATTTTAGTGATGTCTTCACTGCTATGTGAAGCAATTTGTAGATATTTCAAATAAATGTCATAATACCAATTGAAACTTTGTTTATCAGAATAGTCATTTATACCTTAAATGAATTGATTTTTGAGTGTTATGCAGAATTTTATATTTATGTTTCCTCTGGAGTTTTCTTGCTTTAGTGGAGTATTTTGTTTTCAATCAAAGTCAAATAAATTGGATACTGCTTTGAGATTCTTTGCTTGGAGGATACTGCTTTAGTAAAAATAAAAGGCAGAACATGATATTGTTCATATAGTTTACAATAAAACATGATTCTTCTTGTAAAAACAATGCTTACAATATAAACTATTGATTTCAGAGTTAAGATGCAGGCTGGGATTTTAACTGCTTACGAGAGATAAAGGGACAGTTAATGTCTCAATCTTGGGAAATTCAAGCAGAATGTGTGTCACAGGTTAATTAATCCTAACTCTTAATCACGGCCACTGTAATCCCATCTATTTGGTTAAATAAGATTGACAATTCGATCTTTGTGTTAGGGACATGCAGTTTTCATTGCCAGCCTAATGCCAGCTGTGAATTGCATGTTTGGCTAAATGCATTTTATATAGATGGATTTAATATAAACAATGTTTACCAAAGACTACCCAAAACAATTAGAAATGATACTAAAGTACAACACACAAAAAGAGATAATTGAAACCCATCGGATACAGGATGTTTGTGAATTACTTTAAGTATGGCAGGAGGCTGAAAAATTACTTTTAACTGAAATACAAACCCATAAAAAGCAATAAATAGCAACATTTAATTCCAAGGTCTGAAGAAAAAATCTTTAATGTAAATGATTTGTCTGCAATGTAAATTGAACATTGGCATATCATTCCACTAATCATGTAGCTTTATCCATTTCAAATTGAAATGTAAAGGAATTTGTATGTGTATGAATTGGATATTCTAATGACTCTGGCTGAGTTAATGTACTGGAATACTACAATATTTTCAATATGCAGCACTAAATTATATATTTGAAGTGTAATATTAACCAATATCTGTCAGAAATGGTTGAAAATGTAGACTAACAGAAAAATAAAATTGCCACTTTGCCTAATTGTTAACAAAATTCAAGTGTATTTTCTTTTCACAATCACTGGCATGAAATAAAAAGTGTTAAGAGATTGAAATGAACTTTTCTTGGAGCAAGATGTTCATTTCCTGAACATGTGACCAAGCAGATCCCAGCATGCATTCAAAGACCAAGCAGATTCTGGGCAGGAGGGAGAATCAGGAGAAAGTTTCTGATTCATTCTTTTGGCATTATAGCCAAAGGATCCAGTTTTAAGATTTATTTTTTTTAAAAACTGATAGTCATCCTCTTCTTGTGTACCAAGATATAGCAAAAAGCTTTGTTTTGCATGCTACCCAGGTAAGTCAACTCATACACCAGGTTGTGCAATAACAGATAAACAAATAAGTAAACAATATAGTGAGCAATGTAAGTCAACTATCAAAGGTTATAGAAAAAAAGTAAAGTTAAAATAAATGCAAGGTGTCAACTGCAGAGAAATGTAAATTCAACAAAACCTTGGAAAAACAGTCAACATCCTAAAGGACTCATCCCATCCTGGCCATGTTCTTATCTCCCTCCTCCCATCAGGAAGATGATTCAAAATCACTCTCCAGATTCAAGGACAGTTTCATTCCTGTAGCTATCAGATGATCAAACAAACCTCTCACTGGTAAAATAATGTTAGTCTTCTTCCATTCAAACTGATCCCTCATTGAAATTCTACTATTTTAATCTGCTCTACTTCTGTATGGATATACTTTTTTAATAGCATTCAAAACAAACCTATTACATGATAATAAATGTAAACTTGAACTTTTGCCTATGAGAGATCCTCTTAAGAGTCTGATAAAAGCAGGAAAAAAACCATCCTTGAATCTGGATGTTTACAACTTCAAATTCACGCATCTTCTGCCTGACAGAAGGGGAGTGGAGGTGGAAAGAGAATAAGATTGGGGTGGGATAATACGTCACTAGCCCTCCCAAAACAGTGAGAGGTATAGAGTAGTCTATGGATGGGCGAATGGTTTGCAATGATGGCTTGAGCTGTAAATACATCTCTGCAGTTTCTCATTTTTAGGCAAAGCAATTCCTATAAAAGCTGAAATGTATCTGAACAGGATACTTTCTCAGGTGTATCTGTAACGTTGATAAGAGATCTTGAGGACATCCTGAATTTCTTCAGATTTCTGAGAAAGTAAAGTCTTTGGTGAGCATTCTTGATTGTAACATAGATGTGATTGGGCTTAGACAGGTTGTTGGTAATATTTAATCACAAGAACTTGAAGCTTTCCACCTCAGCATTCTCAACATACACAGGATTGTGTGTGGCACTCAGTATCCTGAGGTCATTGACCAGCTGCTTTGTTTTTGATGACATTGAGGGGTTGTTATCCTGACAGCATACCACCATATTTTCTACCTCCTTCTTATATGCCATCCTGTTGTCCAACCTGTGACAGTGGTGATATCTGCTAAGTTGTGAATAGAGTTAAAGCAGTGTTTGGGAACACAGTCAAAGTGAAGAGGGAGTAATAGCCAGTGTAAAAGATCATTGTGGATGACATATTGTTACCAATTCTCACTGTTTGGAGTCTACAGGTCAGGAAGATAAGGATCCAGGAGATACCTATGTCTCAGAGTTCAGGGATGATTCTCGTGGGATGATGGTATTGAAGGCAGAGTAGTACTCAATAAATATGAATATAACTCGTATGGGTGTTTTATAAAATCATCATGTCTAATGGATTTGATATGATTACATTATATTTTGTATGTTGACATGAATATATGCATGGAAAATTTAAATAAAACATTTTTTTTTAATGAGTCAGACTATGGAGGTATTCCAAAGTAGAGTTCAAGGAGATGCCAAAAACCTGCTGATGATAGGCTACTTGGTAGAGGGGCATGACCAACTTTTGACTTACTATATCTGCTGAATTTATACCCAACACCACAAAAAAAAAATGCAGTGGCCTTCTAGTACAATCATTATCTTATTCCTTTCCTCTTCCAAGAACCATCATACCTCATGTCTAATAATCCATCTACAACCGAAAGCACATTCTTCAACTTAGCTTTAGTAGTGAATTCCACTCTCTGAGGATATCCCTTCTTATTTCACAGCAAAATCTCTTATTCCCTATATTGATGCTGAGTGAAACATCTTCCTACATTTAATCTGTTCACTCCTGTTAATATGCTGTACATTACCATGAGATCCCTTCTTTCCTTGTTTGACAGTTCTGCAATATCAGGAAACAATTTGTTTAACTTTTGCAGCAGGCTGTTTATCCCTTAACTAATCCTTCAAAAACAATCAAGTTATTCCTTCTTGTTCACCTATATAATTACAATTACTTCAAAGGAGATTTATAGGCTCAAGTATCTGGATGGCCATGAGAGTGAAGACTGCTAAATGAATTGAACTATTTTCTTCGTGATAAAGAGTCAATAAGTACATCATAAATGATTTAAGATTTTCAAAACTAAAAGTTTTTTTTCTGACTGCACAGAAAATATCATGTCAGAGTTATGGAAAGGGAAAACTGAACTGTGAGTACTAACACAGATATTCAAGGTGATGTTGAATTCGTCTGCAACTGAAATGTTACGAGTTTTGATTGGCATTTCATTTTCAGCTCTCCAGGAAAATATATTTTCAATTCTGAACAAAGACACAAAAAGATCAAGCATTTTTCTTTACTGGAGTGAGAAGAATAACTGGAAACCAAAGATTTTTGAAATTCCATGGTGCAGTGATAAGGTAAACTCTAACAGATTGCACAGGTCAGCAAGACAGCAAACAAGATGGCACAAATTTAAACTGCTCACTTGAAAACAAGTCTGCCATAAAGATACTAAAAAGGTTAGAAATTGATTTCACCGCCCCCCCCCCCAAAAAGAAAGACTTTGTCAAACAGAATTAGAACTAATTGAACACGAGTAATGGATTTGAGCTGGGGTGCAGGGTTAAATTATTTGGTGAATGTCAAGGAAAATACCAACACAGATTTCAAACCCCTGAGGGCCTCTTGTCTATTAGATTCTAGGAATCTAAAATTGTGGGAAGCACTCCACCATTTTATTAAAACGCATCCCAAAAGACAAAGTTTCATTGCCAGCAACATGCATTTTGAAAATTGGCTTCTAGTTATTGGCACTGCACAAAAGTCGGGAAAAGTGATTTGTTACTGCATTCTTATTAGGGCAATACAATTTCTGTGAATACATATTCCCATATGATTAAAATATTATTCCGTATGTAGGTGAAATTCATTAGTTCAATACTGATTAAAATGGTTCTGAGCATTTTGGTGCTAGATTTTAATTCTTTTCCATAAATTCTGTACAATCAAAACCACAAATATTAATAGTTTAATTGAGATTTTCAAAAATTACAGGGCAAAAAAAAAACCCAATAAAACTGAAACAGTTTAAAAATGACTCAGTTGTTCTATCATTTCTCTAAACTGTTCAAAATTATTATTTATTCTGAAAATCAATCCCACTTCAAGCAAATCCTCCTGAACTCTACCCAGTGCATACAGCCTCAAATGCCTTGGAATGAATACCTACCACTAAACGTAAATTAGCCTTCTGATTCCATTGTCATGTTCAGCATTCTGAAATTCACAAGTGAAACACGAAAGTCTGCAGATGCTGTGATTGTTCCTCCGAAATGTAGGAGGAAGTCAGCCAATCTTTCAGCGTCGATAGGAGACAAAGATATATTGCCCAATGTTTGGGCCTGAGCCTTTCCCAAGTCATAATTCTAGTTATTGGCACTTCACAAAATTTGTGTGTTCACTTTCACTCTTTGGATTCTGCCTGATATCTTGATGATGAGCTCAGAAATGAAACATTACTTACTCTTTGCTTCCTATAGATACTACATGACTTACTGAGTTTTTCCAGAACTTTTGTGTTTTGTGCCTGAAATCTTGTGATGCGAGGCAGTACTTTCTCTATGTTCTATACCATTTGGAAATTAGTTCAAATATCCTCAAAAAAGGGTTTTGTTTTCACAAGGACAGAGGGGTGGGGAGTATTTTCAATGTTTCAAAATATTCTCCTGCTGCCAGTCATTTGAAAGCTCTTCCCTAAGGATTATCAATCTCACCCTTCACTAATTGATAGCTCACCTACCATTGTGCAATTATGTTTTAAATGATTAGACAGGACATGCCCACAGCCTATATAGCTTCTTGTTTCACTTGTAAGCAGTCATTTTCATGCTCAAATTTAGCATGCTGAAATTTGCCAAATACACTTGAGAATGGTAATGGTGTTGTCAGAATAAACAAATGTTTACATAAAGCGCTGACTTTCTTTGGCAGCCCCATAGGAGTAAGGATGGATTAAATGTCACATTGGTTTTGTATGAACTGAAGAAATTAATCTGAAACCACCATTTTTGTTCTTATTCATTTCAAGAATGTGGGCTCCGCAGGCTGCCCATCCCAAAATTCCACCGAGAAGGCAGTGGTAAGCTGCCTTCTTAAACAGCAACAGTGCTTCAAGTGTAAGTCTATCCACGATGCTAGAGAGCAAGTTCCAGGATTTTGATCTAGCCTAGGAACAGTAATAGAAGTCAGGATGGAGTATAGCTTTGAGAGCAACCACAGATGGGGCAAAGGCATTAGGGAAGGCAAGTGGGTGGATATGACAGGGATCCCAGGGCTCAAAATGAATGATGCATTCCTTCAAGGACACTTTAAACATTTATTTGAATCTTTTATTCTGTTCGCCTAGTAGTCTATTACTGTAACAGAGTTCAGAATAGATCATCTACTTTGGAAGAATAGCATTGGTATGTACATGATGTGCTTGCCCAATGAAGATCACAATGTTGGGAAGTTGGCAAATGATGTTGGTTCACTAATCCTTTCAATTAAATTGGTATTTGTCTGGTGCCTTGAGGTGACTGTTGCCGGTAACCCAGGACTCAAAAAGCAAGCAAAATAGCAGAGCTCAGTGCTGTCTGATAAGCCAGTGTTTCGTCCCCAGTGTGAGGTTCTAATGTTCAAACCAGCATTACACCAGTATTCTTCCCTGACCACTGCCTCTTTCACGCCACCTGTTACATACAGGAGGACCAGAAGGTAGACAGGGAAATGTGGAAGCTGAATGCAACGTAGCTGACCCCAGAGAACATAGAGGAATTAAAAAGGGAGTATGCTGGTTGGAGAACCGTGAAACCCTTCTTTGACTCCCCATGACCTAATGTGAAGTGACCAAGGAGAATATCAAGGTTCTTCATCCTCAAAGGAGTCCAGAGGGCAAAACAGAGCCAATTCCAGACTGACCTTTCAACAACCTCTCCTTCTCAGTCGAGAGGGGTGGATTTGAGGGAGGAACTCCAATAGGTGAAGAGCCAGCAAGCCTTACTATTCACCTCAGAGTCCTCCAAGATCATCTTCCAAATCCAGAGTCCACACAGTATAGCAGGATGAGATGAGCTCATGTTTCTTCTTTCAAAAGGTTCACAGAGGGAGATCTGTGATTCATAATCTTAAAGAAGATAACTGATAGTCACACCCTCGCAGATGGGCATTCAGTGGATTGGCCAGTGATAGCACAGGCACCAGATCATTCCATCAAGGGCAGCTACACAAGGAGGTGTCTTAAGAAAGTAGCCTCTATACTCAAAGACCCACACCACCCAGGCCCTCTTCAATTTGCTGCCATCGGGAACAAGGTACAGGAGCCTAAAGACGAGCACTCGATGGCACAAGGACTGCTGCTTCCCGCTACCATCAGATTCCTGAATAATCACTAATTTTATGAACACTGTCTAACTTCTTGTGCATTATTATTATTATTTTTCTTACAGTAATGTAGTAAGATTATATAAAATGATAGATGACAGAAGGTTTTGGGAGGCTGTGCTGTCTGTAGCCTTAATGTCATATAGGCTGCCATAAAACACTGAAATTCATGACTTGTTCATGACAATAAATTCTGATTCAGATTAGATCCTTTTATGCCAGCCTATATGACATTAAGGCTACAGACAGCACAGCCTCCTAAAACCTTCTGTCATCTATCATAGAGGTCTTAGACCACAGCACAGATCAGCCAATTACTCTGGGGGAGCTAATGGACACCATCTGTTCCTTTGGGTTATGTAAGACTCCCAGAAGCGATCACTTACCTGCTGTGGAAGCCTCTGTGGAACTGGGTATGCCCAGTCCTGCTGGAAGTATACAATGCTATTCTCCTGGCAGGAAGCATGTCAGACTCTAGGAAGGAATGTATCATCACCCTCATCTACAAAAAAGGGGAAGGAGGAGGATGATATCAGGAATTTGAGACCTATTTCATTGCTAAATGTGGATTACAAAACCCTGTCCAAGGCCATTGCCAACTCAGTCGTCTATTCTAGGACAGGTGATCCACCCAGATCAGACCCATACGTTTCAAGCAGGAAGATCCCTGACAGACTCGCACTGCTCAGGGACAGTGTAGTACAGGGGGATGGACACCTCCCTTGTCAGCTTAGACTCAGAAAAGGCTTTTGACTGGATTTCACACGCATACATGATGGATGTACTCTCCAAAATGGGCTCTGAGGAGGCAATCGAGAATTGGATTAAACTGCTCTACACAGACATCTGTAGTGCAGTCCAAATCAATGTATGGGAAATAGATAGCTTCCCCATCAAGTCTGAAGTTAGGCAAAGCTACCCTCTGTCTCCAGCCTTATTTGTGCGCTATATCGAGCCCTTACCGAATCCATTAGGAAGGTCGAGGCCATGTAGCAGTGGTACCTAGGTCAATGCCTCCTGTTCATGTAAGACGCTGCCATCTTTTGTTCAGATATATGATTGGACTGGAGACTGATCAGCATATGCGGGCAATTTGAGTCTGCATCAAGCACCAGGATAAACCAAAAGAAGATAGAGGCAATGCTCTTCAGGAACTAGCCTAACAGTTCCACCGCCCCCTTCACAATCAGATCTAACTACTTGAAGGTTTGGAGGGACTGAGGCGTGCATCAAGAATTGGTGGGAGCAGATTGCAAAGGTTCACCAAAAATTGGGACTGTGGGTGAGATGTTTCCTCTCAATAATGAAGAACTTGGTCATCAGGTGTGAAGTGCTCTCGGTGCTCCTGTACATGGAGCAGGTAGGTGTGGCCCATCCCCTTCATCTCCACCCTGGCAGTTACCTGATCAGTTTTCAGATTCATATGGGGATTCAAAATGGATAGGGTCCGAAGGAGTGCCATGTACAAGTCGCCAGAAAATGGGGGCAAGGGCAATGGTTCTTATTCTGATGACTACCTTCGTGTGTGGCTGTATCAAGCTGTCCATTAAACCAAAGTACAAGGGCACAGTTCCGCTATATGCTGAGGTTCTACCTGAACTGGGTGGCGCGAAGGATAGGGCTGGCACCGTTGCCAAGCAATATTCCAGTTAGCTGGACTTTGCCGCACTACCTAACCTTCGTGGAAAAGTTTTTCCAGGACAACATCTTTGACCACAAGACCTTTAGACAGTGGTCAGCATGGAACGTCCTGCAGACTCAATAGATCCAGTGGGATGGTTCCCTGAGAAGACTGTCCAGGTCATCTGGCTGAATGCCTCATTGCCAGGACTCACAAAAAGCACCATGATTTGTCTCGGCTGGCAGTGAGAGGAGCCCCCGCCCCCACCAGTGCCATATTTCTTGCACAACTGGAACATCACCCTCCAAGCACATTGTCCTTGGCAAGACTGAGGTGAAGTGGAGACTGTCACCCACCTCTTTGCCGCATGTAGATTCACAAAGTATGTGGGCATAGGGATGCAGCGGGGGCTTTGTCACAGTTCATCCCCAGCAGCAACGTGACAGAAGACTCTCTGATTTACGGACTGCTCCTGGGAACACTCTGAGTCTGACATCCAGAACTGCTGAAAGAACATCAACTCAGTGAAGGACATCCTTTGGTCGGCCCAAAACCTTTTGATCTTTCATCACATGGAGATGTCAGTCTGGGAATTCTGCTGACTGGTACATTTTAGGCTGTAGTAGTACATGCTGAGGCTTGGTGCAGCCAACGCAAGGGCACTGTGGGGAGCATCCTTCCATTACCGGGCACTGAGGAGCTGACACTGAGGGGAAGCTCCTTAACAACAGAGAGGGAGAGAAACAACAAGGGCCACAGTGATGGTAATGGAGTATTAAGCAAAGAATGTAAAATGTGAAATGTGCATTGATGAGACAATTGACACAATGTAAACAGTTTTGAACAGTTTTTCCTGAACTGTAAACTATTTACCCAATAAAATTGAAACTTCAAAAGTTAAAGTCTGGAAGTTTTTTTTTCTTGTTTTGTATATAATTTATTGTATATATTTTTTTTTAATTTGTCCTATCTCATTTGTCTAAATTCCAACAAGTAAATAACAGGCGATTCAATCTCTCCTCATAGACCGCCCCCTTCATCTCTGGAATCAACTTGGTGAACCTCCTCTGCACTGCCTCTAAGCCAGGATATCTTCTCAGGCAAGGAAACAAGAACTGCACACAGAACTCCAGGTTGCAGCCTCACCAGTTGCCTGCACAGTTGCAGCATAACCTGCTCTTAAATTCAATCCCTTTGGGAATGAATGACAACATTCCATTTGCCTTCTTGATAAACAATGTCTCCTCCTTACGATCAACACGGACACTCCTCAAGGATGCATGGTTAGAGTCAGGTAATGCTATGAAGCTGGCAGGACATGCTCTAAAGAGCTTCCAATAAAAAGCTTCAAAACAAGGGGAAAAAAAAATCGGTCCAAATAAAAAGATTCAACTTACCCACGCTGAGGTAATGTGGGCAAGAAGAGCAGGAGGCAGGTGACTGAGGAGCAGGACCAGCCAGAAACATCGAGTGAAAATTCACTCAATGCTGGCAATCTGGAGGGTCCTGCGCTAATGGCAGGGCTTAATGCAGAAGGCGCAAAGACGAAGCCTGCAACGTTGAGTACGCCCAACATAGATATCCTGGCAGCAGTGTGGTCGCTGGTGACCCAGATCGGTGGTCTGGAACAGCGATTAGACAACAGGCTGAAAGAAGTCTCCGAAGGCCTGCTCAACCTGCGAGCTTCAATCAAGACCCTGACAGATTGAGTCGGGACCTTAGAAGACAAGATGGAGGATGTCCAGGACAGGCAAGAAAAATTGGAGAACACAGCTGATGCATGGGTCACCGAAAAAAAAAGCAACCGATAGATAAGTTGGAATACTTAGAAAATTATAATTGACGTAACAATATCAGACTACTGGGCCTGAAAAAGGGGGAGGAGGAGAAGGACCCAGTGGAGTTATTCCAACATTGGATCCCCGAGGTGTTGGGGAGGGAACGATTCAGAGGTCCCCTAACCATAGCATGGGCCCATCGGACATTCAGTCCCCGCCCCAACCCAAATCATCGACTGAGACTGGTTCTGGTATAGTTCATCAGTAGCTGAGACGGTAAAACAGTGCTAAAGGCAGTGATGACCAACTCAAAGGAAACAAAAGAGCTGGTGGAATTCCGGGGGTGGGGTAGAATCCGATGTTCTATCCCGACTTAAGCTCTGTGCTGCTTAAACAAAGAGAAGAGTTCGACCAGGCCAAGAAAATATTGAGAGACAAATAAGTCAAATATGCAATGCTGTTCCTGGCTACTTTAAAAGTCATGCTGCCTGGAGGGGAAAGCAAACATTTTAAGGAGCCACAGGAAGCGATGCGATGTGCATCAGAAAATGTGTAGACCCGCAAAACACAGGCTAAATTGAGCATTTTGAGGGAACTATGGATGAAAGGTCTAAGTAATCACAAGATAATGGGGGCTCACAACAGTTTTACAATTATTGACTTACAAAGACAATTGAAATAACTATGGACATGAATGGACAAAGTAACCGGGCTTTGACAGAATTCTGTAACTGGTTGGGGGAATGGGGAAATGTATATTTTTATCTTTCTTTGTTTAAAAAGTTTCTAAGTAGAAAAGAATAATGGGAGCTTGAGGCAGAAGAGACTGCGCAAGGCTGCGGTGTAGATTGTGCAAAGAAGATGACATACGAGAAGACTCGCAGTAAGAGGGGAAATGGCGCAGGAGTAAAGAAGAGCAGCGCCAAAGTAGAAGATGGGATTATTTTGAATGTTTTCTTTGCTAACTTTGATATACAGGGCTTTTTTAATGTTTATTTCATTTTATTTAGTTCAGTTTGTGGGGTGGGGTGTTATGTTACTCATGTCTATCTTCATTCTTTTCTCTTTTTTTCTGGCTGATGTGGACATTGGCGCAGAGAGACCAGGAGTGACGGAAACGAACGATGAGTGCGTCACTCATGACTATCAAACAAGTGTACTGTGAAGGTGAAATAATAAGATGTAGAAATACAAATGAATAAGGCTATCAAATTTATCAGTATTAACGTGAATGGCCTGATCAGCCCTCTAAAAAGGAGGATAGTGTTGGTTCTCCTCAAAAACTGAAAGCAGATATAATATTTTTACAGGAAACACATTTGATAAAAAAGGAACATGACAAACTCAAAAGGGACTGGGTGTTCTCCTCCTCCTTTGGCTTCAAAGCTAGAGGGGTAGCCATTTTAATACACAAAAGGATCCCGATGGAGGTGAGCAGTGAGGTTACAGACCTGGCTGGGAGATTTGTAATTGTGCACTACCAACTATATTCAGAACCTTGGACACTATTAAACCTTTATGCGCCAAACTTTGATGATGAGTAGTTTATCCAAAATGCTTTCCTGAAGGTGGCAGAGGGAAGGCAGAATACATTGATGGGTGGAGACTTAAACTTATACCTGACCCTATTCTTGATAAGACAACAAAGACACTTATGAGGTTCAAAGAGGCAAAAAGCAACTCCGGCCTTCATGAAAGAATTAAACTTTATAGAAATATGGAGACAGGAACTATTCTTTTATTTGAAACCCCATGATTCCCACACTAGAATTGATTATTTTTTGATGTCTGCCGAGTTGGAGAACAGAGTCCTTGAATCGGAATACTTAGCAAGACTAGTATCAGATTACTCACTGTTAACTTTACAGATAACAATGCTTGAAAAGCAGGCATTTGCATATAGATGCCACTTTGACGCTACATTATTGAGAAATCCAGACTTCTGCTCCTTTGTTCGAGGACAAATTGCCCTGCTCTGTGAAACAAACTGCCCCTCAATGGATAACAAATTCTTAGTTTTGGATACACTAAAGGCCTACCTAAGAGTGCTAATAATTTCATACACCAATAGTATCAAAAGAAAGCACTTAAGTAAGTTAGAGACACTGGTACAGGAGATCACAAAATTAGAAAAATAACACCAAAATTCGGGATCAAAAGAAAAATATCAGCCAAGAAGCTTAAATATAATACTCTGCAAACATAGAGTGGAAAAAAAATGCTCTTGAAATCGTAACAAAGATATTATGAACTAGGTGAAAAAACACACAAAATATTGGCATGGCAACTGAGAGCAGATGAAACTCAACAGACTATTAATGCAATTCAGTCCAGGCTGGACTTGATAACACACAACCAGAAAGAAATTAATGATATCTTTAAAACTTAATATGAAATATGGATAAAAATGAAGAGTTACTGGCAAAGATTGAGCTGCCAAGACTGATCCAAGTAGACCAGATGGAATTAGAAGCCCCACTCTCTAAGGAGGAAATTGGGAACCTTACAAACAAATAAGTCTCTGGGAGAGGATGGTTTCCCCCTGAGTTCTATAAAGAATTTAAAGACTTACTAATACTACTATTAATGGGGAGTAGTGCAGTGGTTCCCAACCTTTTACTTTCCACTCACTTAACACTTTAAGTATTCCCTATGCCATAAGTGTTCCGTGATTAGTAAGTGATTGCTTAAGGTGGTATGTGAGTAGGAAGGGAAGGTTGAGAATCACTGCTCTAGACCCAATAATTATGGAAATATTTTGCTTGAGAAAAATTGTCATTGGCCCATTTCCTTTGGAGTTATGAAACTGTGCACATAATGAATCAATTTGGAATGATTAAAACAGTGGTTTTCAACCTTTTTTCTTTCCACCCACATATCACCTTAAGCAATCCCTTATTAATCACAGAACACTCATGGCATATAGGGAATACTTAAAGTAGTATGTGAGTGGAAAGTAAAAGGTTGAGAACCACTGGGGTAGTGGATCAGGCTCCAGAGTCTTTTTTTTTTTAAAAACAGCCATTGTTTTGGTGATACCCAAAAGAAAACAGGGGACTCAACAAAGCCATCCTCGTACAGACCCATATCACCACTAAATACAGACTACAAAATAATAGCCAACAGTTTGGTCACTATCTCCCTATTTTGATAAATCCGGACCAAGTGGGCTTTATCAGGAAAAGACACCCCACCAATAACTTAAATAGACTGCTCAACATTATTCATTTGGTCCAAACAAAGCAAGATCCAAGTATAGTAGTCTCACTGGATGCATAAAAGGCCTTTAATTGGCTTGAACCTTTTTAAAGTTCTGTAAAAATTTGGAATGGGACAAGTATTTGTCAACTGGGTAAAAACACTATACGACAATCCATGGGCAAAACTCAGCACAAATGGGCAAACATCATTAACATTTCCCCTTAGTAGATCCAGTAGGCAGGGGTATCCCCTGTCACCAGGCTGTTTGTCCTAGCAATTGAACCATTGGCAGAAACTATTAGAAAAGATCCAATGATAAAGGGATTCAAAGTGGGTCAATATAAGCACAAAATAAACTTAATGGCAGATTATATATTGTTGTTCCTGACAGACCCGGCTAGGTTCTTGCCAAAGCTGCTCGCCACACTGGAGGACTATAGAACAATATCCAGCAACAAGGCCAATGTAGAGAAAAGTAATATTATGCCACTAAATAAGTTTAACTATGAAGAATACCAAAGAAAAAGCAACTTTAGTTGGCAGATAAGAACATAAAGTAACTAGGAATAAAGATTGATAACAATTTGGAAAACCTATACAAATTTAACTACCCGCCCCCCCACCCCAATGCTTGAGAAGATCGAGGAAGATCTGATGATGTCTGATGATGAGGAGGGAACTGCCCATCACTCTAACTGGGAGGGTCAACTACATAAACATGAAGGTGATGCCAGGTATTCAATACCTCTTCCAGTTGTTGTCAAATCCACTCCTGCAGTCTTTTTTTAAAAAATGCTGAATGGCAACATAAGGGAATTTATTTGGAATGGGAAAGTACCCAGAATAGCCTTAAAGAAATTGACAAAGGACTACAGCCTGTGAGGGCTAAAATTACCTGATTTAAAGAAATTCTATCTAGCAGTCCAGTCGAGGTTCCTTGCACCCACCTGGGTGCAAATGTGATTACATGCAGTGGGGGAGGAGACGGTGGATGATTTCATATATAAATGAGACCCCAAATCAATAACAAAAAAAGGGCAATCCCATACTGAAACACCAGATCAAAATTTGGCACAAAATTATTGGAAGCATGGGGAAAAAAAGTGGAAATATCTCCTAAGGTATTAACAAATGCAACAAAATCTTGGTGATTTGGCACCAACAGGGGATCCAAGTATACAACATTCACCTGTTCCCTGCTATCTACTGCTACGAATGGAGACAACTCGTGTCCTTCGAGCAGCTAAAGGGCAAATAGGATTTGTCTTATGGAACCTTTCAATGTTTCCTCCAATTAAGATAATTCCTGAGGGACAGGTGAGGCCCTGCAATGACCCTGCCTGTGCCTAGTGAGGTCCAGAGGCTGCTTCAACAGGGAAATGCACCTAAATTTATACCAAGAATATACTCAGTACTTCAAGCTGAAAGCCCAAAACAAAAGTTACATCAAAGGAAAGATGGAGTTGGACCTGGGCATCACAAATGATGAAAGATGCTGGTCAGACTGGTGCAAGGACAGTGTCACAACAATCATTAACTCTAGATATAGAATTGTTCAGTATAATGTTTTGCACGAGTTCTATCTCACACCCCAAAAGATACAAAAATTAAAACCAGAGGTGCCAGAAACATGCTTCAGATGTGGAGAAGATCAAGGAACATTTCTTCATGGAACCTGGACCTGTGTAAAGGTAGCCCCATTCTGGCAAAATGTGGCCAACACACTAGCCAAAATAATGAAGGTAATCATCCTGCCAGACCCAACACTATATCTTCTAGGGAATCTTATGGATGTAGGCTACGAATTGACCAAATTCCAAATTCAATTCACATTTATATCCCTGGCCATAGCAAAAAATGCATAGTGATGACCTGGAAGTCCGACTCCCCTCTTCTTATCAGCAAATGGGCTACCAAGATGCACAGCTGTATTCCCATCGAAAAGATGACTTAATCTTAGGAACCGACACAGCACCTTTGTTGGAATATGGCAACCATATCTGGAATATACGGGAGCATGACTTGTAGCCACTCCCCAACAAAAAGGTTTATTGAGAACTGCTAACAGATAGATTAAGAAAATGTGCTGATACAAGGGGTCCATGATCTCCATGGACACATATGGGAAATACTGACTCCATATTCAACCTTTTGTTTCTTCTCTTTGTTCTTCTGCTCTTCTAACTGTTCTACTTTATATCATGTTTATATTTCAATTTTTTCTTGGGGGAGGGTTGGGGGGGGTGGGAATGGGGGAGGGAGAGACGTCATATATATAAGCAAATCACTGGATAAAAATGACATGGTCTGTAACAACCAATGATGTACTCTCCTGTTTAAGATTGAAAAATCTAAATTATTTTTATTTTTAAATGCATGCTTAGCCCACCTCTCTACTCACTCTGCACCCATGTATGTATGACCAGACACAATTCCAATGCTATCTACAAATTTGCCAACGATACCACAGTTATTGGCAGAATCACAAATGGCAATGAGGAACTGTACAGGAGGGAGACAGATGAACCCATTGAGTGATGTCACACCAACAAACTTGCACTGAATGTTAGAAAAAACAAAAAGACGATTGAGAACTTCAGGAGGAAGTCAGGAGAACACAATCCAGTTCTCATTGAGCACTCAGTAGTGGAGAGGGTCAAGAACTTCAAATTCTTGAGTGCTAACATCTTCGAGGCTCTGCCCTGAAGCCTGCATGTTGATGCAATCACGAGGAAGGTTCGCCACCTGCTATACTTCGTGAGGTGTTTGAGGAGATTCAGTAAATCACCGAAGACTCTTGAAAACTTCTACAGGTGTACTGTGGAGAGTTTTCTGGGTGGTTGCATCATTGTCT
Source organism: Narcine bancroftii (assembly GCF_036971445.1). Taxonomy (NCBI): domain Eukaryota; kingdom Metazoa; phylum Chordata; class Chondrichthyes; order Torpediniformes; family Narcinidae; genus Narcine; species Narcine bancroftii. The sequence continues at coordinate 158,559,257 of NC_091474.1, forward strand.
AGTTTGGAGGTGCTGGCGCTCAGGACAAGATAAAACTCCAAAGGGTTGTTAACGAGGCCTGCAACATTATGGGCACCAGACTTTACTCCATCAAGGACACCTACAAGAGGCAGTGTCTTAAGAAAGCAGCCTCTATCCTCAAAGACTCCTACCACCCAGGCCATTCCCTCTTCACTCTGTTACCATTGGGAATAAAGATGTGCACTCAGTGGCACAAGGTCAGCTTCTTCCCCACTGCCATCAGATCCCTAAAGGATCAATGAACCAAAGACACTGCCTTACTTTGACTTTTCATGCACGATTTTTATTTATTGTTGTAAAGTGGTTTATATGAATGTTTACACTAAGATGCTGCTGCAAAACAATAAATTTCATGATGTATTCATGACAATAAATTCTGATTCTGACCTGCAAACTAACCTTTTGCAATTCACACACAAACACTCCCAAGTTCCTCTACACAACAGCTTGCTGCAATCTTTCACAATTTAAATAATAATCTGACTATAACTTCTGCATTTTTCTCACTATGCTCGATGCATTCCATCGTCACTGGGTGACTTACCCACTTTTGGAGCCACTAGTTTGCTCAGCAGTATCCCCTTTAACGATACTGATATTGTATCTAGGTCCTCACCTCCCATCTGATCATGAGTTCTCTTTGTCAAGGTTAGATGAGTCTTCCACAGTGAATACTGACACAAAACATTCATTCAATACAGAATCAGAATTTATTGTGATGAATATGTCACGATCTTAATTGTTGTGTAGCAGTAGGTGAAACTAATTATTTTAAATGGGAATATTCATTACAGGTGAGAATATTCACAACAGGTCCAAATATTAAAGCTATAAATTACATTTAAAAATAAATAAATTAGCGCAAAAGTAGAAAATGAGATCGTATCTGTGGTTCATTGTCCATTCAGCAATCTGATGGCAGAGGGGAAGAAGGTGGTTTGTACCCTTGGGTGTTCGTCTTCAGGCTCCTACACCTCACTGCGACCATCAGGAAGGAGAAGAGGCCTATGGCCTGGGTAGTGAAGGTCCTTGAAGATAGAGGCCACTTTCTTGAGACATCATCTCTTGCAGATGTCCTTAATGGAGTGAAGACTAAAGCCTATGATGGTGCTGGCTGAGTTCACAACACTCTGTAGCCTCTTCCTTTCCTGTGTATTGGCACCTCCATACCAGACAGTGATGTAACCAGTCAGAATGCTCTCTACAGTACATCTCTAGAAAATTGCAAGAGTCTTGGGTGACATACCAAATCTCCTAAAACTCCTAGCAAGCTTTTTCATGATTGCATCTACATGAAGGCCCCAGGACAGATTTTCGGAGATGATGACACCTAGGAATTTGAAGTTCTTTGCCTTTTTCACCGCTGACCCCTCAATGACTGGTTTGTAATCTCCTGATTTCTTCCTCCAGAAGTCCACAAAAATTTCCTTAGTTTTGCTGATGTTGAATGCAAGGTGTTGTTGTTTTTGTTACACCACTCAACTAGTTGATCTATCTCACTCCTACATGCTTCCTAGCCACAGTCATGGCTGCAGAGCGAATAGAGCACAGGCTACTCTTGAGGCTCGCTTATGTTGATTGTCATTGAAGAACAGACTTTGTTTCTGGTTCATACTGACTGTGGTCTTCTGATGAGGAAGTCAAGAATCCAGTTGTAGGTGGGTTGTAGAGGACCAGGGTTTGGAGCTTGTTGACCAGTACAACTCAACTGAGCTGTAGTCAATGCAGCAACAATCATCAAGGATCTACACCATCGTATGCTCTGTTAGCGCTGTTACCAAGTGCAGGAAGAGCTGCTACTCCTCCACTATCAGACTCCTCAATGACAAACTCAATCAAGGACTCATTTAACGTCTCTAATTTTGCCCTTTATTTTTTTAAATTCTCTCTGAATGGCACAGTCATTTTATTTACAATTCATTGCCTGTTTGCAGTTCTTTGCATACATTGTGTACAGTTTTGTTGCACTACCAATAAGTGGTGAGACTGCCTCACCCACAGGAAAGAGATTCTCAGGATTGTATGTGGTGTCATATATGTCCTCTGACAATAAATCTGAAAACTGAAGAGTAGCCTGCTGTACGTATTGTTATTGTCTCGGTGTTCCAGAGCTGAGTGGAGAGAAAGTAATAATTATATCTGCTGTGGAACTACTGTGACAATGGGAAAATTGCTGTGGGTTCAGATCTTTACTTAGGTATGTGTTGATTCTAGCCATGGCCAACCTCTTGAAGTATTTCAACACAGTAGATGCAGTGCTACCAGATGAGAGTCATTGAGACAGCTCACTCTGCTCTTCCTGGGCACCAGTTTGATTGATGACCTTTTGAAGCATGTGAGAACCTCACACTTCAGCAATGAGATTGAAAATGTCTGTGAACACTCCAGCTAGGTGATTGGCACATATTTTCAGTGCCATGCCAGGTATACATTTAGAGCCTCCCCTTCTTGAAAAATGGTCCATCTTTGAGGCAGATATCACAAGGGTTGTTTCCTATTGACACTGTTGAGTTCTCCTTTTCAAAGAGAGCATAAGAGGTATTCAGCTCATCAGGTAGTGAAGTATCACATCTGCAACTATTTCCACATTTCCCAACATTACTTCACCCTTCTCATCTAAGAGACCGAGGTTCAATTTAGCCACCTTTTTCTTCTTTATATACTTTTTACTATGTTTTTTATAATTTGTGCCAGTTTACTTTTGTTATCCATCTTCTCTTTCTTTATTGCTTGTTTTGTGATTCTTTGTTGCTTTGTAAAATTTTCCTAATTTTCTAGTTTCCCATGACTCTTATCGTTGGAGAGTAGCAGAAATCATCAAGGATCCACAGTTCTCACTGCTGCCATCAGGAAAGAGGTATAAATGGCATAAGACTCGAACCTGTACTACCAGGTTTAATGAACAATTGCTAGCACTCAACCATCAACAGGTTCAATCAGAATTTATTTGAGGACTCATAACTTTGCATATTATTTTTTACTAAACATTTTTAATGTATTTTCACAGTAAGTTTATTTATATCTCTTTCTTTGTTAACATTTCTCTCTTTTGTGCATATGTCTTTTTCTTGAGTACAGTTTGCACAGCTGAGGATGAGGATGCTGCTTGGCCTGTAGGAAGAAGAATCTCAGGGTTTCATGTGATGTCATCTATGGATCTGTCAATAAATTTGAACTTGAACTTGACTTTGGATGTATGAGCTTTGATTTGCCTTTCTTTATTTTCTTAGTTATCCAAGGCTGGCTTTCCTCACCCTTCACATCCATTTTTTTTAAAACTGAAATATACTTTTGTTGAGCACAGTGGAACATCTCTTTCAAGTCATTCACTGTTCCTCAACAATCCCACCATATGACCAGTGTTCCCAGTCTACACAAAGCAACTCCTCTCTTATCCCAATGTACTCCATCATTTTTTGACACAATACATTGGTTTTCAATCAAATTTTTGCATTATTTGTATGAAAAGTTAATGCAAATAATGAATTCATGCAAAATAAAATTGAACATGAAGTAAATCACAAAAGTTTGCAGACACCATGATTGAGATTTTTTTTAAAAACTATACTGAAGAAACTCAGCAGGTCAAACAATGTCCTTAATATAGCAAAGGTAAAAATACATAACCAATGTTTCAGGCCTTAGCTCTTAATCAAGGTATGAAAATTGTCGCCAGGCATCTGAATAAAAAGGTAAGCTGGGGGTGGAGAGACGAGGGGAGAAGAGAAGCATGTTCGCAAAGGCAGGAGGTAATAGATGGAGAAGGGAGGGAGGACATAGCAATGAGCAACGCATGGAGGGATGGTTAGGTGAATAGAGAGGGAAGGGGTGGAGAGCTGAGTGAAAGAAGATAGGGGAAGGGAGAGCAGATTGAATATGATCCCTATTTTCAAAACCATTACTTTTACTTGTCGCATTGCACAGGACCAGATCTAAGATGACATGTTCCCTTGTACTTTCAGTAACATGATTTCCAAGAAAGTTATCATGGATGCACATTATGAAATTCTCCTCGTGACTGCCTTGACCAACTTAATTTGCTCAACATGCAAGCTAAAGTCTGCCTTGTCAAACCAAGAAAGGACATAGAGGACAAACCAAGAAAGGACATATACTATAAATGTGCAGTAGAACAGAGGGATCTGAAAGTGGCATCATAAGTAGATAGAGTTGTAAAAAGAGCTTTTGGCATAATAGCTTTCATAAATCAAGTATTGAGTATAGGAGTTGGGATGCTATGGTAAAATTGTACAAGACATTGGTGAAAACAAATTTGGATTATTGTGTGCATTTTTGGACACCTAACTATAGGAAAGATAGTCATAAGATTGAAAGAGTGGAGAGAAGATTTACTAGGAAGTTGCCTGGACTTCAGGAACTGAGTTACAGGGAAAGGTTAAATATGTTAGGGCTTTATTGCCTGGAGCAAAGAAGAAAGAGGGGAGATTTAATATTTAAAATTATGAGGGGTCTAGACAAAAGTAAATGTAGGTAAACTTTTTTTCGCTGAGGGTAGGTGAGATCCAAACCAGAGGACATGGGATAAGGGTGAAATGGGAAAGTTTTAGAGGAAACATCTTCACACCCAGAGTGATAAAAGGAGTAAAAGGGGAGGGAGCGGCCAGTGAGGAGCGGCGCACTGAGTGAGTGGGGCACTGAAGGAGTGGGACTTCCAGCCTTTGGCTCAACAGGCTTAAGCAAAAGCAGGCAAGGAGAAGGGTAAGTGGCATTATTTTAGCTCAGTCATGCCTATGGGGTTAGTGCTTTGTACTGGATGTCAGATGTGGGAACCATGGATGAGTCCCACCCTCCCAAATAGCCACATCTGCGTCAGGTGCACCGAGATGCAGTTCCTTAAGGACCGAGTTGGGGAACTGGAGCTGCAACCTGAGGACCTACGGCTGGTAAGGGAGAGTGAGGAGTTGATAGATTCAACTTTCAGGGACATAGTTACCCCAAGACCAGATGTGTCAGGTAAGTGGGTAACTGTCAGGGGTTGGAAGAAAAATACCAGGAAAATGGAGAGCACACCTGTGAATATCCCTCTCAGTAGCAGGTATATTTTGTTGGAAGCTGTTGAGGGAGATGACCTGACAGAAGCTGGCAGCAGTGACCAGGTCGCTGGCATGGCGGACCAAAAGGTAAAGAGGAATGCAGTGGTTATTGGGGACTCCATTGTCAGAAATACAGACAGGAGATTCTGTGAGCCAGATAGGTATGCCCGCATGGTGTGCTGCCTCCCTGGTGCAAGGGTGCAGGATATCTCAAATCTGGTCCAGGGTATTCTAAAAGGGGAAGGCGAACAGCCTGATGTCTTGGTACATGTGGGTACCAATGACATAGATAAAAAGGAGGAAGTACTGAAAAATGATTACAGAGAGCTAGGACAGAAACTAAGAAATAGGACAGCCAGGGTGGTGATCTCTGGTTTGCTACCTGTGCCAAGTGCAACTGAGGACAAAAATGGAAGGTTAAGAAAAATAAATGTGTGACTGAGGGGCTGGTGTAAAGGACAGGGTTTTGGCTTCTTGGATCATTGGGATCTCTTTTGGGGAAGGCATGACCTCTACAAGAAGGATGGGTTACACCTAAACCCAAAAGGGGTCAATATATTGGCAGCTAGGTTTGGTACAGCCGTCAGGTGCGGTTTAAACTAATTTGGCAGGGGGGTGGGAACCTGTATGATAGGGCAAAGGACAGAAAAGATAAAACAGGAAAAGTTAGGTTAGGCAGCGAAAGTAAAAAATCAGAAAGATCAAGGAAGGTGAAAAAAGCAAATCTGAAGGCTTTATATCTTAATGCAAGAAGCATTCGGAACAAGGTAGATGAATTAGCTGTGGAAATTGAGATAAACAAATATGATTTGATTGGGATTACAGAAACATGGCTGCAGGGTGGGCAAGCCTGGGAACTTAACATCCCGGGGTATACGATATTTAGGAGGGATCGGCAAGAAAGAAAAGGAGGTGGGGTAGTATTGATGGTGAGAGAAGGGACCAACACGATTGACAGGAAGGATATTAACTCAGAAGATGCGGAATCTATATGGGTAGAACTGAGGAATAGCAAGGAGTGGAAAACGTTAGTGGGGGTGGTATATAGGCCTCCAAATAGTAGTGTAGAGGTGAGGGAAGGCATTAAAAGAGAAATTAGAAAAGCGTGCAATAAGGGAACAGCTGTCATCATGGGAGACTTTAATTTGCATATAGATTGGACTAGTCAAATTGGTAAAAATACAGAGGAGGAGGAATTCCTTGAATGTTTACGGGACGGTTATCGAGACCAATATGTCGAGGAACCAACTCGGGAGCAGGCCATTTTAGATTGGGTATTATGCAATGATAAGGGGCTAATCAGCAATCTTGTTGTGCGAGGCCCTTTGGGTATGAGCGATCACAGTATGATCGAATTCTCACTCGACATGGAGAGTGATGAAATTAAAACCGAGACTAAGGTTCTGAATTTAAATAAAGGGAATTATGATGGTATGAGACGGGAGTTGAGTAAGATTGATTGGGTGGTGTTTATGGGGGAGTTGACTGTGGATAGGCAATGGAAAGCATTCACAGATCTAATGGAGAAATTGCAAAAATCGTTTATACCGGTTTGGCATAAAAATAAACCAAAAAAGGTGACTCAACCGTGGATAACAAGGGAAATTAGAGACAGCATTGGGTCGAAAGAGAGAGCATATCAATTGGCCAAAAAAAGTACCGCAACCGAAGACTAGGAGCAGTTCAAGATGCAGCAAAGGAGGACAAAGGAATTAATCAAGAGAGCAAAAATAAATTACGAAAGTAAGCTTGCGGCAAATAAAAAAACCGACTGCAAAAGCTTTTATAAATATGTCAAGAGGAAAAGATTGGTGAAATCCAGAGTAGGTCCTTTGCAGTCGGAATCAAGGGAATATATAATGGGGAATAAGGAAATGGCAGACCAATTAAATTCTTACTTTAGTTCTGTTTTTACAAGAGAGGATACAAATAACCTCCCAAGGATGTTGGGAAACATAGAGACTAATGCAAGGGAGGAACTGAAAGAAATCAGTATCTCTAAGGAGATGGTCTTGGGGAAATTGATGGGATTGAAGGCAGATAAATCCCAAGGGCCTGATAATCTACATCCTAGGGTACTCAAGAAAGTGGCCATTCAGATAGCAGATGCTTTAAGAATTATTTTCCAGAACTCGATAGACTCAGGATCAGTACCCATGGATTGGAGGGTAGCTAATGTTACCCCACTATTTAAAAAGGGGGGTAGAGAAAAAGTGGGGAATTATCGGCCGGTGAGCCTTACATCAGTAGTGGGCAAAATGATGGAATCCATTATTAAGGATGTAATAGCGGAGCAGAGAAGGGATCGGACGGAGTCAACATGGATTTACAAAAGGTAAATCGTGCTTGACAAATCTATTGGAATTCTTTGAGATGGTGACAGGTAAAATAGATGGGGGAGAGCCAGTGGATGTGGTGTACCTGGACTTCCAAAAGGCCTTCGATAAGGTCCCACATAAATGACTGGCTTCCAAAATCAAGGCTCATGGGATTGGGGGCAAAGTATTGATGTGGATTGAGAACTGGCTGGCAGGTAGAAGACAGAGAGTTGGGATAAATGGCTCGTTTTCTGAGTGGCAGGCGGTGACCAGTGGGGTACCATAGGGATCTGTACTGGGACCCCAGCTGTTCACAATTTACATTAATGATCTGGATGAGGGGATTGGATGTAATATCTCCAAATTTGCAGATGACACTAAGCTAGGAGGGGTTGTGTGCATGGAAGAGGGGGTCAGGAAGCTCCAGTGTGATTTGAATAAATTGAAGGACTGGGCAGATACATGGCAAATGCACTACAATGTGGATAAGTGTGAGGTTATCCACTTTGGTAATACAAACCGGAGGGCAGATTACTATTTGAATGGCAATACATTAAGAGATGGGGAAGTGCAGAGAGACCTAGGGGTACTTGTACATCAGTCTCTGAAGGCGAGTATGCAGGTACAGCAGGTGGTTAAAAAGGCAAATGGTATGTTGGACTTCATATCAAGAGGGTTTGAGTATAGGAACAAGGATACCTTACTGCAGCTGTACAGGGCCTTGGTGAGACCACACCTGGAGTATTGTGTGCAGTTTTGGTCACCTTATCTAAGGAAGGATGTTCTTGCAATGGAGGGAGTGCAGAGGCGATTCACCAGGCTGATACCTGGAATGGCAGGAATGACTTATGAGGAAAGATTGCGCAAATTGGGATTGTACTCCCTGGAGTTTAGAAGATTGAGAGGGGATCTCATAGAGACCTATAAAATTCTGGCAGGACTGGACAGAATGGATGCAGATGGGATGTTTCTAAAGATGGGAAAATCCAGAACCCGGGGCCATGGTTTGAGGATAATAGGCAAACCATTTAGGACCGAGATGAGGATGAATTTCTTTACCCAGAGGGTGGTGAATCTGTGGAATTCATTGCCACAGAGGGCAGTAGAGACAGGTTCATTAAATATATTTAAGAGGGAATTAGATATATTTCTTCAGTATAAGGGTATTAAAGGTTACGGAGAGAAGGCGGGGACGGGGTACAGAACTTTAAGATCAGCCATGATCTCGTTGAATGGCGGAGCAGGCTCGAAGGGTCGAATGACCTACTCCTGCTCCTATCTTCTATGTTTCTATGGTGGAAATGTGAAATGAGCTGCAGTTGAAGTGGTGAATGTGGACTCACTTTTAATTTTTTAAGAAGAATTTGGACAGGTACATAGATTGGAAGAGTATAGAGGGTTATGGCTGGGATGCAATTAAGTGGGACTAGGCAACAATAATAATGATAATAATAATTATTTGGCATGGAGGAGAAGGGCCAAAGGGCCTGTTTCCGTGCTATGGTTCTATTGTCAACAGGTGGTCTATTCTTACATGCATCAGAATTATCTTGGTTTATTGCTTGTGCTACAGTAATGTTATTACAATAAAATCCCTGATATCCAGCGTCTACGGGGATTGATAGGTGCCAGATGAGTGAGTTTTCTGGTTGCGTGAATGGAAAAGGGTGAGGCACATGAATTTTGAACTTCCAATATTTTTACCCATTTATCTTATGCAATTTTCTCAGTTGCTTGAATTCCAGATGACAGGGATTTTGCTGCATTTGGTGGCCTATAGTCAGTCCTACCAATGATTTTTCCCCTTCACTATTCCTAACCTCAACCCAGGTGGATTCAACATTTTACTCCTATGATCTTGTATCTTCTCCCACTATTGACCTAATATCAAAAATAATTGATGTGTTACTCCATCTTTCTTACCTTCCTGCCTAAACTTCAGAATTACCCGATATCCTTAAATATCCTGTGTGGGGAAAATTGTGCTTTTCTTCAAAAAAAATAGATTCCTTGAACAGGCTGCCAGGGATTATGCTGATGCAAAAATGCAATAACATATAGGGAATGGGGAAATATTTATCATGTGCAAGAAGAAATTTAGTTTAATTTTGCATTGTGTTCAGCATAGACATTGCTAGTTAAAGAGCCTATGCTGTACAGTTCGATGTTATAAGGACATTTTTTTTTAATGTATGACTTTAACACTGGGATTGAATTACTTCTGTACACTCTGTTGAATTATCTCCCACTTCAAATATTGCTTCACCTGAAGATTAAAATTTGATCTTTATGTTCCACAAATGCACAACAACATTAAAGCATTTATTTTATGTTTACTTCCACTGCAATTAATTAAAATCAAGAGAGATGCAAAATGTCTGCCAATCTATATTCCATTTACAACACTTGAAAAAGTCTGAATTTTTATTGGTGTTTGTTGTCAAAGTAAACCAAGTGAACATGAAAACAGTCTGAAAACATGATTGGATCTTTCATAGTTCCTTTTCAACAAACCACTGCAAATAAATTTGGCCTTATAAACACAAGAAGAGTTTAATAAACCAATGCTGCATTCATTTGCAGTTATTGAATAGAATCGAATTCAAATAGTTAGTGCAATAAATAACTGAGCAGATAATCATTTTTGTATTTATTCAATGAAAACTATTATAGAATTGTGCATAGTCCTTCCAATGACCCCAATAACTAATTTAGCAGACCAAAACTCAGCTTAATAATTGGTCTTCAAGGGATGCTTTTAAAACAAGAAAAAGCAGATTGCTTTCCCCAGAAATACAAAAAAACACAGCAATCAGGCCAGACCACCCAAGCACCAAAAATATCAACTATAGTAAAAAAACCATATCTGAAAATAAATCCCATTACTGTCATAGTCAATCCAAGGTTTTGAAGTGGCTTAAAAATATAATACTGACAAAAGGAAGCTGTTTGCATTATTTTAAGAACTGAACAAATGCACAATGTCTGGACCACCCACAGATAAAATTAAGAAATAGCACTTTTATCTGCATTTGGTTATGTAGTTTAATGGTCAGTGGCTATCTGCTCTAACGCAAACAATATATGTTCATATAAACCTCCGCATTCAACATAATATCCTTCGCAATTTCCACCACTTACAATGTGATCCCACCACCAGGCACATATTTCCCTCTCTGCCTTCTGGAGGGACTGCTCCCTCTGTGACTCCCTCGTCCACTCATCCCACTAATCACCCCCTTGGTACCTACCCCTTTTACCTCAGGAAGTGTTACACTTGTGTTTACACTTCCTCTCTCACTACCATTTGAGGCCCCAATCAGTCTTTTTAAGTGAAGCAAAATTTCATGTGTTTCTGCAAGAGTCATCTACTAAATCACTCCTCCTGTTTGGATTATCTATATCTGAGAGGCTGGATGCAGACTGGGAGATCACCTTCACATAGTCTGCAGCAATGATGGGGATTTCCAAGTGGCCAACCATTTCAATTCCTGTGGTGACTTTTATGTCCATGGCCTCATGCAATGCCAAAACAAGACCACCTGTAAATTGGAGGAGCAACATCCAATATTCCATCTGGGGACTCTCCAACCAGATGGTATTAACATAGATTTCCATTAGGTTACTCCCCCATCTCCCTCACTTCCCCAACTCTCTGTCTCCTTTCCTCCAGCTCTCCACCCCCTTCCTTCTCCATTCAGAGAGCTATCCTGTCCCCAATCACTTCATTTTTTCTCTTGTGCCCTCCCTCCCACATCCACCTCTGACCTCTTGCCTGTGGGCCTATGCCCCCTGCCCCTATCACTTTATTCAGGCTGGGATACAGACTGCTTTTTGCTCATTCCTTGAGGAAGGGTTGGTTATGTTGGCTATGCTTCTTTATCTTTGCTACAGAAAGAACGTTGAGTGACTTGCTGAGTTATTCCAGAAATGTTGTGTAAACTTTGTTCACATAATGGAGTTGCTGGCTAAGCTGGCATTCATTGCCCATCCATGGTTATCCCTATTTGATAATTTGCTATGCCATGTTACAGAACAGTCAAGATTTAACATCTCTATGGGCCTGGATTCACACATGGGACAGAATTGATAAAGGTAGCAGATTCCATTCCCTAAAGAGTTACCGTGGATAGAGAAGGGTAGAAATTACTATTCTCATCAGTTCCCAGGTAAAATTTCACATGCCTTCTTTATGGATAACTGCTATAGCTAGTGACCACTATTAATTCAACTTCTGAAATCATCTTATGTCACCAGTAACTTCTGACAATACAAAAATACAAGAAAATACCATTGACCTAGAGAGGGCAGAGGAAGGGGAGCATTTCACTAAGCTATCGCCATTATATTTTTTTCACCTCAGCACCAATTTCCCGCACTAATCAATTATTCCCAGATTACTTTAATATTCAAAACCCAACAGATTCAAGTCTTGAATATATTTTGCAACGATCACAGAAAAGTATTTCTTATCTTAAGGACCACTGGGATCAAAATCTTTAGTAATTTATCCACAACATTGTAAAAACTGCATTAGCCTTCAAATTTTGGCACAAAATACAAGCATGAAGAATATGACTTTTTGAGATTTTAGAAAAGCATTAGTTCCACTAAAATAGCACAGAGGAGGAACTTCAGATGTATTCAGTTTTAACCCTGCAAAATTGCTTCAAGGTCAATATTGACATGTTATAAATAAAAGTCAGTACATCCATGGCAAGAGTTTAGATGTTCTTGTATCAAGATGTTCTCATCTTCTAGTATTAGTCAGAAATGATCACAGACCAAATTTTTGTCTGCCTATGTCTGTCATATCATAAACTAGAAAATTTTGATATAATCCTGGAATCCAAGTGTAAGAGAAACTACGCTGATAATACTTTCAAAATAGAAATTGATTCTTTGACTACTTTGTGCGCAGTGTTTTATATTTATATTTCCAAAAGCAGTGAATTTTCATCCATTGTCAGAAAATCATACACAACTGATAGTAAAAAGTTTTTGACCTTAACGTCACTAAATGCTAAACTTGCAGTTAGCAGCTAAATGTTCAATAGCTGAAAAAATACTGGAATACAGACTGTATCTAATGTACCTGCAACATTATCTTGGGCTCATGGTCACAGGTGGAATCAGATAGCATGCAATTCTTAGAATATTTCTCACATGCTTCTTGATTTACAAAGGAATCTCCATCAAAAGCCACTCTTAGTTGCTTCTCAGAGAGCTGTGCATCTTTGTCAAGATGACACAGTGTAGCTGCCGCGATTCCTTAAATATAGAAATAAATTGTTAAACATTTCTTATGTAGCTCCATCCTATAAATCCTGCAATGTTGACATGAAAACAATGTTATGAACTGAAGATGCCCTACTGGGTCTTTACCATGCACATTGCTTGGTCCCCTCAGTACTCACTTGTTACTAGCACTTGTCCTCTTATCCACTATGTGTTAATCCATATCCAAGAAGAAGAAAGATGAACTCTGACTGGATTATCAGAAGGATCACAAAAGGGTTATAATTGTTCAAAGACAGTTGCAAATTTGAGTTTGGAGTTAACCATCTCAGATTCCTCAACAAGTTGAAGGTCATAGCACATTTGCATAAAGAAAGTTATTCAAGAGATTGCACTGGAGTTCATGAGCACTCTATTTTGTCATTCATCTATCTAGAGCAGTGGCTTTTAAACTGTCCCCCTAAACTCACATTTCACCTTCAGCAATCTCTATGCCATCAGTGCTCTGTAATGTTGTTGAAGGTGGTATGTGTGTGGGAAGGGAAGGTTGAGAACTACTGATCTAGACCCAATTGTTATTGAAATATTTGCTTGAGAAAAATTGACATTGGCCCATTTTAATAACCATATAACCACTTACAGCACAGAACAGGCCAGTTCGGCCCTACTAGTCCATGCCGTAGCAAATCCCCACCCTCCTAGTCCCACTGACAAGCACCCAGTCCATACCCCTCTAGTCCCCTCCTATCCATGTAACGATCCAGTCTTTCCTTAAATGTAACCAATGATCCCGCCTCGACCACGTCTGCCGGAAGCTCATTCCACATCCCCACCACCCTCTGCGTAAAGAAATTTCCCCTCATGTTCCCCTTATAATTTCCCCCCTTCAATCTTAAACCATGTCCTCTAGTTTGAATCTCCCCCTTTCTTAATTGAAAAAGCCTATCCACATTTACTCTGTCTGTCCCTTTTAAAATCTTAAACACCTCTATCAAGTCCCCTCTCAATCTTCTACGCTCCAGAGAAAAAAGCCCCAGTCTGCACAACCTTTCCCTGTAACTCAGACCCTGAAATCCTGTCAACATTCTCGTGAACCTTCTCTGCACTCTCTCTATTTTGTTTATATCTTTCCTATAATTTGGTGACCAAAACTGTACATAGTACTCCAAATTTGGCCTCACCAATGCCTTGTACAATTTCATCATAACCTCCCTACTCTTGAATTCAATACTCCGATTTATGAAGGCCAACATTCCAAATGCCTTCTTCACCACACCATCTACCTGAGTATCAGCCTTGAGGGTACTATTTACCATAACTCCTAAATCCCTTTGTTGCTCTGCACTCCTCAGTTGTCTACCATTCAATGTATATGACCTATTTAAATTTACCTTTCCAAAATGCAGCACCTCACATTTAACTGTATTAAATTCCATCAGCCATTTCTCAGCCCACACCTCCAGCCTTCCTAAATCACCTTTTAATCTACGGTAATCTACCTCACTGTCCACAACACCACCAATCTTTGTGTCATCCGCAAACTTGCTTATCCAATTCTCTACCCCTACATCCAGATCGTTAATATATATAACAAATAATAGTGGACCCAGGACCGAACCCTGAGGAACTCCACTAGTCACAAGCCTCCAATTGGACAAACAATTTTCTACCACTACTCTCTGACACCTTCCATCCAACCACTGCTGAATCCATTTCACTACCTCCTTATTTATACCTAATGCCTCCACCTTTTTTCCTAACCTCCTGTGGGGAACTTTGTCAAAATCTTTACTAAAGTCCAAATAGACAACATCCACAGCTTTCCCTTCATCAACCTTTTTTGTAACCCCCTCGAAGAACTCAATCAGGTTTGTCAAGCATGATCTATCCCTGACAAAACCATGCTGATTACTCCCTATCAATCCTTGTACCTCCAAAAATTTGTAAATAGCATCCCTCAGAACACTTTCCATCAACTTGCCCACCACAGACGTCAGACCTACAGGCCTATAATTCCCAGGTTTGCATTTGGACCCTTTTTATTTGGAGTTAAGAAATTGTGCAGACAACAAATCAATTAGGTATGATTAAAACAGTGGTTTCCACTTACATAGCACTTTAAGCAATCTTTACAAATCAGAGTACTTATAGGATAGGGGTTGCTTAACGGGGCAGTTTGAAACCACTAATATAGAGAGTGTAAGTACAAGAAAATCTAGCCTTTGTTGGCGAGTGCCAAGTTGTGGACATTTTTACTTGTATGCTGGGAACTGTGCAAAAATTAAATTGTGAGTGCAGCATTAAGTTGGAACAAAATTAAATAAGATCAAAATCAACAGAAAAAAGATTTGGGGGGGGCGGGATAAAAACAGGAAAAATGAAATCAACATGTTAAATACATAATCAAAATCTGGAGTAATGCTCATGATCACTGACAGAGTGAAAAAGGTGTTTCTGAGGCCAGTGGATTATATTAAATAATTTCTCTCACGAGAAACAATAATATTCAAAGTTGAGATTTATTGTCAGAGCACATACAAGACATTACATTTTTGTAAGAACCCTGAGATTCTTTTTCCTGTGGACCAGGTAGAATTTCTACTTAATGGAAGCACAAAAGTTTGTACGTAAGAAAAGATTTGTATACAAAAGAGAGAAATGAAGCAAACAAAGAAATGTAAATACACTAACAAATTAAATTTTCTTCTTTTTTCTTTGGCTTGGCTTCGCGGACGAAGATTTATGGAGGGGTATGTCCACTTCTGTTGCAGGCTCGTTGGTGACTGACAAGTCTGATGCGGGACAGGCAGGCATGGTTGCAGCGGTTGCAAGGGAAAATTGGTTGGTTGGGGTTGGGTGTTGGGTTTTTCCTCCTTTATCTTTTGTCAGTGAGGTGGGCTCTGCAGTCTTCTTCAAAGGAGGTTGCTGCCCGCCGAACTGTGAGGCGCCAAGGTGCATGGTTGGAGGCGATATCAGCCCACTGGTGGTGGTCAATGTGGCAGGCACCAAGAGATTTTGTTAAGCAGTCCTTGCACCTCTTCTTTGGTGCACCTCTGTCTCGGTGGCCAGTGGAGAGCTCGCCATAGAACACGATCTTGGGAAGGCAATGGTCCTCCATTCTGGAGACGTGACCCATCCAGCGCATTTGGGTCTTCAGCAGCATGGATTCGATGCTTGCAGACTCTGCCAGCTCGAGTACTTCGATGTTGGTGATGAAGTCATTCCAATGAATGTTGAGGATGGAGCGGAGACAGCGCTGATGGAAGCGTTCTAGGAGCCGTAGGTGATGCCGGTAGAGGACCCATGATTCGGAGCCAAACAGGAGCGTGGGTATGACAACGGCTCTGTACACGCTATTAAGTAATATGCAAAGAAAGTCCTTAAATGAGTCTCTGATTGAATTTGTAGTTTAGGAGTCTGATGGTGAAGGGGTAGCAACTGGTGGTATGGGTTGTGGCATCTACTCCCCTTTCCCGATGGTAGCCTTGAGAACAGAGCATGCCTTAGGTGGAGTGGATCCTTGACAATTGCTGCTGCTCTCGATGGCAGCATTCCATGTAGATTTTCTCGCTGGTAGGGAGAGTTTTGTCTGTGATATTCAAAGCTGTGTCCATGACCTTTTGCAGGGCTTTCAACTCAGAGGTATTGGTGCCCCCATATGAGGCCACGATGCGTCAGGTCAGCATACCTTCTACTACACATCTGCAGAAGTTTGCCAATGTGATGCCGAATCTCCGCAAACTTCTGAGAAGATGGAGACATTGTTGTGCTTTCTTCACAATGACATCCAATAAAATTCCTCTGAGATAGTGCCTCCCAGGAATCATCCAGTGATCTCTGGATCGTACAACTCTGGTTTTCCCTCCTAAAAACTATAATCAGCCCCTTGGTTTTGGTGACATTGAATGCAATGTTGTTGTTAGTACACCATTCAGCCAAGTTTCCAATCAGTGCTCCTTTGTATTCAACCCACTATCCGTGATATCATCACCAAATTTGTTGATGGTGTTATTATCATAATCAGCCACAAGGTCATGGGGTAGGGGGCTATGAAGGCAGCCCTGTGGTGGTCTGGTACTGATTGAGAATGTGCAGGAGATGTTCTTACCGATGCTCACTGTTTGGGTTCTGTTGGTGATGATATCAAGGATCCAATTACACAGTGGGGTATGGAGGCCCAGGTCTTGGTATTGGCTGATCAGTTTTGAGGGATGGTGGTGTTGAATGCCAAACTGTAGTTGATAAAGAGAATCCTGGTGTATGTGTCTTTGCTGTCCAGGTGTTCCAGGGCATTGGGTAGAGCCAGTGAGATAGCATCTGCTGTGGTAGGCAAATTGGAATAGATCCATGTCGCCACTCAGGGAGGAAATTATATGCTTCAACATCATCATCTCAAAACACTTCATTGTGGATGTGAGTTCCACTGGACGATAGTTATTTAAGCAGGTGACAACACTATGCTTGGGCAGAGGTACAATTGAGGCCTGTTTGAAACAGGTGTATACCGTGACCTGAAGTGAGATGTTGAAGATATCTGTGAGTGCACTAACAAGTTGGTCAGCACAGGTTATCAGTACTCAGCCAGGTACTCTGTCCAGACCAGGTGCTTTATTTGAATTTATTCTCCTGAAGTTAATTTGCACACTATACTCAGATGTTGATGGTAGCGAGTAATCAGGGAACACATGGGTGTTCAGTGGTTCTTCCTTGCTCTAGTGATCAAATTGGGCATAGAAGGCATTGAGTTCATTTGGAAGTGAAGCTTTGCTGTCTCCTGCTGCACCAGATTTGGATTTGAAGCAGGTTACATTATAGTAACCTCCAACCAGATGGCATCAACATCAACTTTTATGGTTTTTGTTAGTGCCCTCCCCTCACGCCCCACCCATCCATATTTCTCTAGCTCTGCAAAGGTTAAAATGGGTTGCAAATTTGCAAGCAGTTCTGCATGTGGCTTTCTGGATGCTGTTTGACATTTTTATGCAGTCGCCTAGCAACATCTTACAGCCAAGCTTGCAGCTGGATTCTGAGCCATGTTAAGAGAGACTATATGTGTTAGTTTAGTTCTTTTGTTCTGCAAAATGGATGGATTGCAGAAGTTATGACAAATTCTATTGACTATCTAATAATGTATACCAATTGATAATAATGCTCACAATGTTTAATATTGTGATGATACGCTGCAGTACATCACTCAGCCAAAAGATGGCCTAGAGACTTTGCACCCAGTCTAATGACATCTGACCACCAGGTGGTCTCCAGAGGGCCGACTGTGGGCTCTCTCTTTCTCCCTGGGATCACACTGTGAGCACAGATAGCAGCCAACTAGATATTTATGTGAGTGGAATAAAACTGTGTTGCCCCAAACAGTATTGTGCCTGTGTTTTCCTTTGGTGCAGCCTACCACAAATATCATTTAATAAACTTTGGAAAACTCAAATTTAGTATTAATTTGTTTGAACAAGTCATAGACAACAATAGCATTCTTTCATCCTCCAAGCAACTATAAAGTAGTTGCTACATTTAAGTCAATAGAAACAAAATTAAGTCAATAGGAAGTTGGACATTAGATTTGGATTTTGAATTGAATCGATTTGGCTGTTTGGATACATTTCGAACTGAAGGAGGCACAATTGCCAACACCATTATCAAGGCCATTGAAGAATCAGTAAGCCTTACTTAAGGATTCCTGACGTTTGTGTTTTTTGCAAGTTAAAACACATTTTGGAGAAACTGCTGCTTGTCCTTTGAGGACTTTTTTGGATTTAGAGTTATTGCTGTGCAAGTTTGATGTCTGAGTGCATTGGTTGGCTGAATGGATATGGTAGCTGCTGTTGGAGCAGTCCCTGATGAGCTATGTGTCGAGGAGATGAAGGTCAAGGAACTTAAAGAAGAATTACAACATCAGGGATTAGATTCAAATGGAACCAAACTACTCTCAACCAAGACTGAAAGAGACAATAGAAATAGAGAAGATTTTGGCTGCTGGGAGTACAAATCCCACAGAATTACAGCAAAAAAAAAACCTCAATAGAATCCAAGGACAGCAACATGAAAATGGCTGAAGATGTGTCACAAGTTGTTGATGTGGAGGATGGCAAATAGAAAATCTACATGCTGTCATCGAGAGCAGCAGCAATTGTCAAGGATCCACTCCACCTAAGGCATGCTCCGTTCTCAAGACTACCATCGGAAAAGGGGTATAGATGCCACAACCCGTACCACCGGTTGCTACGTCTTCACCATCAACAAGTGCCTCAGGATAACCAAGATGAAATTCCAACTTTGTAAGGGTGTGTCAAAGAGTGGAAGCAGGAGTAGCAAAATAAGTTCTAGAACAGGCTCCAAAGTTTCAAGCATGTTTAAAAGTTCAGGCTGATGTGGCTGCTCTTGAAGCGGAACAAGAATGCATTAGGGATAAATATGCTTTAGAAGCACTAGAGGAAGAGCAAGAGGAACAGTTAAGGAAGAAGGCGAGCAGCTGCAATTGGAAACAAAAAAAGCTGTTAATAAGGCCAGATCAATGGTACTAGATGGCTCAGAGGCATCTGGTGTTTAAAATAAATTATCTAAAGCACTTAACGTTATGGAGTCCTGTTTCGAGGAAGGACAACAGAAAAATAAAATATTTAATATCAAAGAATAGCCAGTGCCTTGGTTACAAGACATATATCTGAAGAAAGCCAGTTAAGGCACGGGGGTGCCAGATCTCAAACACCAATAAAGTTCTTAATGGACAGAGATGTGAGCCAAATACCATCTTACAATGCAGGATAATGGAGGCTTCCGTTGGGTAACAGGAATCTGGGTGAACAGAGTAATGTATGCCCAGGCATGAGAAAGCAAGGTGAAATGGCTGCATTGTTAATCCAGATACAGTCTCTCTCCTCTCTGCCTAAGAAAGAAATTCAAGCTTTTAATGGTGACCTACTTCAGTTCCCAGCATTGATGATAAACTTTGAATGCAGTATTGAAATTAAGAGCCAAACCTCAGAATATTGTCTATATAATTTGGAACAGTTCACGGCGGACAACCACAAGAACTTGTAAGGATTTGCCATCCTATGGATCGAATGATTCAAAAGGGCTAAGTCTTTACTAAAAAGGATTTTGGAAACAAGCATAAAATTGCTACAGCTTATGTACAGAAGGCTTTTTCATGGTCATCAGTAAAACCGAATGGCACGAAAGTTCTACAAGCTTACGCCCTACTTCTAAGAGAATGCTACAATGTCATGGTCGACATGTCTACTAATATGCTAATTATTTTAAATAAATTACCCAACCAGATGAGAGAAATATGGAGAAGTTCAGTTGTTGAATACCAGAAAGAATACAATAAAATTGTTACTTTTATGGATTTAATGGAGTTCATTGAAGGGAAAGTAGACATTGTCACAGATCCAGTGTATGAAATTATCAAAGGCTCTCAGACAGTAAGCAAAGAAGTTGACAGGTTCAAATCATACCCTCAACCAAAATTGAAAAAAATGTACATTTGTCACCTCCATGGCAGTTGGGAAATTAAGGAAATGGAAAGTTGGCCTGCTGTGAAGAAATGTTTGTTCTGTAACAATAAGCATGCTTTGGAAAAGTGTACATAGTTGGAAAAGAAGGGACATAGTGATAAAAATTGCTTTTGTAAAGGAAAATGGAGTATGCTTTGGCTGTCCGTGTAAAGGACACCAACAAATTCTGCAAAAAGTGACTTAGCTGAGACATATGAAGGCAAAGCATCCCAAAATGCTACACATCTTCCAGGAAAAGAAAAATATAGAAAAGGAACAAACAGCAAAAAAAAAGCAGATGGAAACAGTGCTAACGCTTCGATACACACAAATGGTCTTACTTGGCCTGGTGAGAACAACTGCAAACTTACCTGTGCAAGTCAAAGCCAAAAAATGGAAGTGCAATAGTGCACTTATGCATTTCTTGACCCAGGTAGCACTCCAACATTTTGCATTGTAGGGCTAATAAATAAGCTTAATCTTCAAGGAAGAAGGACAAAAATTCTATTGAGAACAATAGATTAAGTTAAACACATTGAAACTAATGTTGTTTTTGGCCTAGAGAGAGATCGCTGGACTGGATAGTAATGATTTTTGTTAACTTCCAGATGTTTACACGCAGAAAATTATGCCTGAACATAAAGGAAACATCCCACATCAATAAGACTTTGAACATTTGATGCATTTGAAAAAATTGTTTGTTTATGCAAAATCAACTCTGAGATTAAGTTGCTCATTGGTTCAGATGAAAAGCTCTGGAGCTGCTAGATACGATAGAATGTCAAAACTATGTTTGGTTGGATGATTAATGGACTATTAGAAGGGAGAAATGAAGTTCAAGACTAGATGGCTATGTGTTAACAAGATATCGATTATTAAACTTGATGCGCTGTGGGAACAGTAGTTCAAGATCAACAAGTGCCTCAGGATAACCAAGAACCTTTAAGGGAAGGCCAGCAGTTCTTGGAATCAGTATCAAAATCTGCCAAGCTGGTTAATGATCATTTTTATTGCATTGGATTACCTTAAAAGAAAAGGGAAATATGCATGTCTGATAATAGAAATAATGTTGTCGAACAATGTAGAAAGAGAAGATTCAAGAAAGATTCTTCTTTTCATTCAGACTACAACTGCGTGCCTGTCGTGTTATTTAAAGGTTATGCGGAGGAAGTACCAGATGTCATCTTGGAATGTAGTGATGACCAAAAAAAAGGTACTTATCACATCATGGGGATTTGCATCCACAAAAGAAAAAGCTTTGAGTGATGTTTTGGGAGTTTCACTAAATTCTCAACTATTATAGGGTCCAGATTTGACCAGTACGTTGACAGGCATCTTAACTATATTCCGTAAAGAACCTGTTGTCATCACTGCAGACACTGAAGCAATGTTTCACCAGGTGAAAGTACCAAAAGACCATGACTTGTTACAACTATTTTGGTGACCTGATGGAGACTACAGACAGAACATGATGGAATGCAGAACTTCAGGGCATATATTTGGAGTGACTTCACAAGTTGTGTGAATTTTGCCCTGAGGAAGTGTTCTGAGGACAATACAAAACAATTTAGCTCTCAAGCTATAGGTATCATCAAGAATAACTTCTGCGTTGATGACGGACTTGCTTCTGTAACTACAGAAGAAGCAATAACTCTTATCTGTATTAGCAGCTATATCTGAAACAGGAAGAGGTCTCACAATTAAGAATGTTAAGGAGATGATCTGCTTTTGCCAGAGGATGAAATTTGCAGATGAAATTTCAAGTCTGAGAAAGGGAATGAATATTAAAGGGACAAGCAACATTCGTAAACTCAACCACATTCTGTAGAATGGTGTATTGAGGAGATGAAACATCCTGTCATGCTGGCCAAGGATCTTTACATCTCTGATTTGATTCTTCAGCATAATCACGAAGAGGTGGGCCATAGTAGTCACAACCACATGTTATCCAATCTACACCAAAATTATTGGATTCCAGAGTCAATCCGAAAAATTATGTTGAAATGTGTTGTTTGTCAGCCGACTGGACAACAGCAAATGACAGATTTGCCCCTTGACAGAGACCCTCCTGATGAACCTCCATTTACATATGTTGGATTTGATTATTTGGACCCTTCGGAATAAAGAATGGAAGGAATGTCGTGAAATGCTATGGTATTATTTTCACATGTTTAACCACAAGAACAATTAACATCAAAGTAGCATCATCAGTTGACACAGACTCCTTTATTAATGTCCTTCAGCGTTTTATTGCCAGTTGTGGTCAGGTAAAAGAACTACAATCTGATAATAGTACTAACTTTGTGGGGGCACAACATAATTTGAAGAAAGTGCTTATGGACTGGAATCAGGATCAGATTCATGCTAAATTACTCCAGAAAGGAATCGATTGGATTTTCCATGCCCCTTCTGGCTCAGACTATGGAAGTGTATGGGAAAGATTGATTAAATCAGTGCAAAATGTTCTGAATTACACACTAGATGGACAAAATCTTCATGAGGTTCTTCAGACAGTTCTATATGAAATTGAAGCTATCCTCAACAGCTGTCCAATCACCAAGACCTAAAGATCCACATGATCTTGAAGCACTTATCCCGAACCACCCTTTGTTTCTTAAGACTAAGCATTCGTAGATACCTGGGCAGTTTCAGAAGGATGACATACATCCATGCTGCAAATGGAAGTAGGTGCCATTTATACAAGATATGTTCTGGAAAAGATGCATTAATTAATATCTTTCACTGTTGCAGAAGAAACAGAAATGGTCCAAGACCAGGCACAATTTCATGCCTTGGGATGTCGTAGTCATCATGAACAATTCAGCACCTCAAAATTCCTGGTTGATGGGGAAGATTGTTGAAACCATCCAGGATAAAGGAGAACTTGTACGTCGTTTGGATCAAATCTACTGCTGGCTTTCTGAACAGACCAATTTTAAAAATCTGTCTTTTACAAGAGGCACAAAGATTTGATGATTGACATGTATTTTCTTTTGAAATTTCACGAATTAGACTTCTATGTACTAGGTTTGCCCTTTTTTCTCCTTGTAATTTTTTTTTTAAACATTATAATTAGGAGCCAGTATTCTACGGGTTGAAATGGATTGAAAATTTGCAAGCAGTTCTATATGTGGCTTTCTGAATGTTATTCAAACATACTGTATTTTTACACTGTCTCCTAGCAACATCTTCCAACCAAGGTTACAGCTGGATTCTCGGCCATGTTGAAGAGATTACATGTGTTAATTTAGTTCTTTTGTTCTGCAAAATGGACACATCGTAGAAGTTCTGATAATTTCTATTGACCATCTAACAATGTTTTCTTGAAGTGTAACAACATATAGCAACTGATAATAATGTTAACAATGTTTAATATAATTTAATAAACTTTGGAAAACTCAATTTTTGTATGAATTTATTTGAACTAGTCATAGACAACAACAAAATTATTTGATCCTCCAAGTGACTATAAAGGAAAATAGCACTACAGTCTCTCTCATCCTTTCCTTTCCCCTCCACCTCCTTTCTTCCAGCTCTCCATTCTGAGCCACCCACTTCACCAATCAATTCTTACCTTCCTCTCCTGTCTTCCTATCTATGTTCAGTTATCACCCTTTGTTTGTTGTCTGTTCTCCTCCCCTTTCTTTCTTTCCTTCTCCCCAGATTTTTTTAAAATTCAGGAACATGCCTGTTTTTTTTCCCTCATACTTTGTAAAAGGGGTCAGGCCGGAAACATCAGTTATAGATCTTTAATTCTGATGGTCACTGCAAGACCTGCAGAGTTCCTCTAGCATTCTTGCGTTTTTACTACAACTACAACATCTGCAGATTTCCATGTTTCAAGCAATATTCCAAGAGTGGTGTCACTAATGTCTTATATAATTGTAGCATCATGTCCCTGCTCCTGCACTCATTGCCCTAACCAATGTAGGTAAGCATGCCAAATGCCTTTTTCACAACCCGGTCTACCTGAATTGCCATTTTTATGGAAGTATGTACTTGTACTCTTAGGTTCCTCTGTTCTACAACATTTTCCAGGTCCCTAACATTCACTGTGCAAGTCCTGACATCGTTTAACCTATCAAAATGGAAAATCTGGCACTTGTCAGACTTAAATGCTGACTCACTTTCCAAGTTATCTAAATCCTATTATAATCTTGTATAATCTTCTTCAGTGCTCACTATACCACCATTTTTCGTGCCATCTGTGTATTTATTAATCATGGCATCTACATTTGCATCTAAATCACTAACATAGATAACAACTCTTGACCTCACACTGATCTATGCAGCACAATCAAATTTGTGAGACATGATTTCCCACGAATAAGGCCATCCTTAATCAGTCCTTGTCCTTCCAAATTCAGGTTGATGCAGTCTCTCTGAATACCCTCCAGCAAATTATCCACAACTGTTGCTAATGTTCTAAGGCCTGTACTCTCTTTTTTCTAAATAAACCTACAATATTTGTTATCTCACCTGTGCTTAACAATTATCCAAATATTTCTGTCAGGGTTCCTGTAATTTCTTCCTAGCTTCTCAAAATCCTGAGATACACTTGATCACGTGGCTCACCGGAGTCTAATCAATCCGGCTCGGAATTTCCGAGTGACGTCATTTGGAACGTGCAGGGTTTTCAAAAGCTGCAGGTGACTGTTTGAGTAAATGACTTTTACTGAACTTCGACTCAACTACGTCTGATCATTTTCTCATTTTTCATTTCCTACAGATTTATCTTTATGTGCTTTTGTATTTCTAGCACCTCCTCTATTTACATCCACATTTCATAGCTGCCAAATCTTTCTCCATGTTAAATACAGATGAGAAATATTAATTTAGGATCTCACCCACCTCAACATTTAGATGATTTTGTTGACCTTCAGGGAGCCCTATTCTTTCCCTAGTTACTCTTTTGCACCACATACCTGAAGAATCCCCAAGGGTAAATCTCATCTTCCAAAGCCATCTTATATTCTTTCTCATTTCCCTTTTAAGTCAACTCTTGCAATCTTTATATTGCTCACAGTATATAGCATGCTTGTTTTCAACTGTCTATAATGGACATGTACTTCTGTCTTTTTCTTGACCACATCTTCAAGATCAGTTAGGCTTCCCTAATTTTGCCAGCTCTGTTCTTCACACTAACAGGAAGATATGTTGCTGCATGCAAAAGCTTTCTACCCAACAATGAAAGATTAATTTTACCAAAAGACCTACAGCAGTTCAAATTCTCAGGGTAGTTAGTGATGGGCGACAAATGCTGACCTTAACAGAGATACATAGTGACTAAAAATGAAATTATATACTTGTAAAAAGAGTAGTCATGGTTTAGTTATGAACTCTGATGCACATCCAGTTATGAATAAACAAAAGATTGCTGGAGGAATTCAGCAGATCAATCAGCGTCCATTGGTAGAAATGGTCAATGTTTTATCTTTTCTTCTTTAGCTTGGTTTTGCGGACGAAGATTTATGGGGGGGTATGTCCACGTCAGCTGCAGGCTCGTTCGTGACTGACAAGTCCGATGTGGGACAGGCAGGCACGGTTGCAGCGGTTGCAAAGGAAAATTGGTGGGTTGGGGCTGGGTTTTGGGTTTTTCCTCCTTTGTCTTTTGTCAGTGAGGTGGGCTCTGCGGTCTTCTTCAACGGAGGTTGCTGCCCGCCGAACTGTGAGGCGCCAAGATCAAAACAAGGATAAAAAGGTAAAATTACATTTGAAGAGGTAAGGAAGCTGTGGAAGGCCCTGGTGGTGATTGGATTTTAGACTGACAGTATGAGAGGCAGGCAGATATCACTAGGAAGAGTGTGTGTGGGGTGGGGTGGGGGGGGGGGTTGTGGGAAGGGAGGAAGAAAAAAATGAGAGAGTGGGAAAGAAAGAATTCAGGAGTAGGTAATAAAGAGCTGGAAATAATGGAACCAAATAGCTCTTCCAAATTAGAAAAATTGCATTAAAATGTATTTGCACTTAAAGCAAGAATGTGATTTTTCATGTAAATTATGACAATTAAATGAGGTGAAAACAAGCTAAAACAAGAAAAAAATGTAAAAGCTGCAGATGCTGGAAAACTAAAAACAGAAAATTCTGAAAATACTTAGGGGGTGGGGCCACATCTGTGGAAAGTGAAATGAATGAACATTTCAGGTTGAACTCCTTTTCTATTTAACAATTTATCGACTTTTGGCCAAGGCTGCAAAGACAGAAACAGGTACTATTTAAGAAATGTATTAGAATTCACAATAGAAGACATTAGGATTTTTCTGGACTGATGAACCTTAATGAATGACAGAACAGCCACGAGGAACTAAATGGGCTAGGTCTGCTTTTATTTTTCATTTTAATCATCTTGGGATTTGCTGAACAATTATAAAAAACTGCAGACTACAATATATATATATTCTTTACAGAATTTTGATAGGCAAGTAAAATTACTTGTTTCCATTACTTCAGAGGGTGTACATATTACATTTATGCTGTGGACTGCATTTCCTTTCTCTTACCTTCATTTAAGGCCTTTTCTACTTTAACAGGATCTGATGAAAGGTACAAGTTGGTGTGATACGCTTTAAGGTAATTAATAGGACTTGTTCCACCAGTCAAACAAAATCTCTCAATTGACAAACCTACAAAAAAAAATCTGTCACTTATTATATTGTGCAAATAAGAACTATTAAGATAAATTCTGCAAAATTTTATCACGTTCTCATAAATTTCTAAAGGTAAAATTCAATTCCTCCAATTATCGATATAGTCATACTATAAAACATACTATGAAACTTCAACTACAGAAATAGTTATAATCAAATTCAAGGGTTCATGTCCAATATTTCCATTCATCATGCTTTAACTATGGAGATGTTTTCATGAATGGGAGAGTCTAAACTTAGAGGACAATACTGCAAAATAAAGGAGTAATCCATAGGAATGCTTTCCTTAGATGGTAGTGATCACTGGAATTCTCTATCCCAGAGGGCTGTGGAGAAATTTACCAGAGGAGGTAGATAATATTTTGTTAAAATGGGGACTTCAGGATTATGGGAAACCTGCACAGGAAACAAGGCCTGGGACATATCAGAATGATTACACTGAACAGCAGAGCAAGTTGAGGGGCCAGGTGACCTATTCTTCTGTATTCTGTATCATGGTAACTATTTTACAAAATAAAACCACTTAAACTGGAGTCCAAATTATTTACTTACATTGACACACAAGACCAATTCATCTCTTGGTACAAAACAGTACCTACTCACATTACTTTTAGTTTCTAGTATGTAATAAATGTTCAATCTATGCTAGTGCATTTCTTTCTCCCCAACCATAACCCACAAATCTCGATTTATCTTGTGATAAATCTTCAAGCACTTTCTAAAATTCTAAATAGATTATCTAAAGCATTTATTAATCTTTTAACACATTGCTACAATCAAATTCATAGCTTTCCTTGTTGAAAACCTAGAATTCAACATTTGCATTACTTTAAACTTAAATTCCAAAACTAATTGCATAAATATAATCAGAACAAAGTCACTTTTTTACTTATATCTACAAACCTTTCTAAATAGTACAAACTTAAATATCCTGAACAGAAATGAACTATTTGTGCAGGTTTGCATGAACAATTAACTATTTTTCCTTTAGCAATGAAAATCTTCCTTCTGTTTTATGTGGTACTTGGTTGAGAACATTGCAAATTAGCTAATGCATCAAATAGATTCCAGAAAATGTTCTCCCCCCTCCCCACCCCCCAACAATAAATCATTTACATCATTTCCAGAGCAATCCATTGCTGTAACCAATTTGTGCAAATTGCCTTCACAAACATTTTGAATCACATTTGTAGAGCTGAGGGATGGCAGAAGGCAATTGCACACTCAGGTCAAAATGTTTTGCTGAGCTGCCAGATGACAAAGATTCACAGCATTTGTAAATCTGCTGCTGCTTAATGGAATTATAGCTTGTTATGCCATTATGCTTCAGTTCCTCCAAATAGGTGTACATTCCACCAAAAGTAGAGAAATGTTTTTGCATTGCATATAATATCATGGATGAATTAAAGCAGGGGTTCCCAACCTGGGGTAAATACCCCCAGTGGTACATTTGTACTTTTCGGGGGTACATTGGGTCTGAGAGAATAACCACTACTGTACAATACATGGTGTTGTAATCTGCAGTCTGATTGCACAATGTCATGTTTTTTTTAAATCTTTAATTTTTAGGGGAACATGGAAACCTATAAAAATGCCCAAGGGGTACAGAGGAACAATAAGGTTGGGAACCCTTGAATTAAGTATTTGCAGCCTGCTGAGGTCAATGTCATTTAAGACCAGTGATCTGGATCTCTGCAGGAAGACCAGGCACTGCTGCGAGATAATGAACTAATGCTTGCAAAGGCCATCTCCACATGTCTGGCTTATGAAACCACGAAAGAGAACAGCAGAAAGCTAGCCACTCCGCATCAGCGAGGCATGAGCATAGACACAGTCCTGGCAGGACCTATGAATAGGCAGTGGCCTGAAGCCAGAAGAAGACATAGCCAACCAAGCCATGCTACACTCTCACCCAGGACGGAGTATGGCAACTGCAGCGGCAACCATGTGGCAAGATGAGAGATGTGCCTGGCATTCAGTAAGGAGTGCAGAGCATGCCGGAAATGGAACCATTTCAGCAGATGCTGCAGAGCGAGGCAGCAACTCACCCTGAATCCCAGATACAGAAGGATGATTAACCAGCTGGAACCTGAGCAAGGGCAAACCAACTCGGATGACATGTGTTAAGTTGATGGATTGACTCTGTAGATGGCAGGGGACTCCACAAGAATCAGAAGGAATAACGAAGCATTTGTAACATTGAAGTTCAATGGTAAAGCAACAGATATGAAAGTTGACACTGGAGCCAAGTGTAACGTCATGTCATGAAGAAAATTCATCCTATGAGGAAGTCAGAACAGGTCATACTGTGCTTCAAGTCCACAAGTCTAATGGCATACAAAATTAGAACCAACGGCACAGTATGACTACATTGCTACGTTCAAGGCCAGCTGCACATAGTAACTTTTTTTGTAATCCAAGAAAATGTCCTGCCTCTGCTGGGCCTGAGCACAAGCATGGACATAGGTCTTGTTTTGTTCAGCAGAGAAGTACACCAGACTAATCCAACCGAAGATGATCTGATGCACAGAATCTTTTTTCAGTACAGTGACCTTTATACAGAAGAACTGGGAAAACTGCCAGTAACATGCTCCATGTGGCTCGACCCAGAAGTGAGGCCCAAGGTTCATCCGGCACGCCATATACCAATAGCAATGAAGGACTGGGTTATGCCTGAGCTGGTCAGGATGCAGGACCTGGGCTTGATTACCAGTCTTCAAGCCCACCGAATGGGTGTCCTCCATGGTGGCTGCTAAGAAAAAGGCAGACAGAGGATTTGGATCGGCATCAACCCAAGAGAACTCAATACAGCTTTAAAACAACCACACCATCCAATGCATACCGTGGAGAAAGATGCCGTGCAGATGACTGATGCAACCATATTTTTCAGTTTTGGACGACGCAAAGAATTACTTATGTAAAATCAAATTTGACTACAAGTCATCAGCCTGAAGAAAACTGAGGTCCTCCATCAGCCAGCTCCCCACCATGACTACCAGCCCCCCGACATCTCCATCGGGCACACAAAACTCAAAACAGTCAATCAGTTTACCTATCTCGGCTGCACCATTTCATTGGATGCAAGGATCGACAACGAGATAGACAACAGACTCGCCAAGGCAAATAGTGACTTTGGAAGACTACACAAAAGAGTCTGGAAAAACAACCAACTGAAAAACCTCACAAAGATTAGTGTATACAGAGCCGTTGTCATACCCACAGACCTGTTCGGCTCCGAATCATGGGTCCTCTACCGGCATCACCTACGGCTCCTAGAACGCTTCCACCAGCATTTTCTCCACTCCATCCTCAACATTCATTGGAGCGACTTCATCCCTAACATCGAAGTACTCGAGATGGCAGAGGCCGACAGCATCAAATCCACGCTGCTGAAGATCCAACTGCGCTGGGTAGGTCACGTCTCCAGAATGGAGGACCATCACCTTCCCAAGATAGTGTTATATGGCGAGCTCTGCACTGGCCACCGTGACAGAGGTGCACCAAAGAAGAGGTACAAGGACTGCCTAATGAAATCTCTTGGTTCCTGCCACATTGACCACCACCAGTGGGCTGATATCGCCTCAAACCGTGCATCTTGGCGCCTCACAGTTCGGTGGGCAGCAACCTCCTTTGAAGAAGACCGCAGAGCCCACCTCACTGACAAAAGACAAAGGAGGAAAAACCCAACACCCAACCCCAACCAACCAATTTTCCCTTGCAACCGCTGCAACTGTGTCTGCCTGTCCCGCATCGGACTTGTCAGCCACAAACGAGCCTGCAGCTGACGTGGACATTACCCCTCCATAAATCTTCGTCTGCGAAGCCAAGCCAAAGAGAAGACAAGTCATCACTGCTGACCACATTCAGCACGAGTTTCAGCTGATACAGATTGCTGCGAATTCCATTTGGAATCAATTCAGCCAACAAAGTATTTCAAAGATCAATAGAGCAAATCTTTACGGGGTATCCCTGTTCCATCATTGTTGATGATATATTCATAGGTGGAAAAAACTTAGAAGAACACGACGCAAATTTAAAAAAGGTACTTGACAAAGCCCAGAAGGTTACTCTTAAGCTTAATCCCCTTAAGTGCAGCTTTCGGCTAAACCAGGTCTGTTATGTAGGCCATGTTTTCACAGGAGAAGACCTAAAGGCGGAGCCTTCAAGGACTAATGCATTCAGTGAAATGACGGTGACAGTGCTACAAAGTTTCCTGGGCATGGTCAACAACCTGAGCAAGTTCATTCCGAACACCACTGATCTTACTGCCCTGCTAAGGCAGTTGATGCATAAAGACATGATTTGGTCCTGGCAGGAGCAACAACAAAGCACATCCACACATTAAAAAGGCATATGTTATGCCTGTCTATTCTATCATACCACGGCATGCACAAACCAGTCATGCTAACCTGTGATGCATCATGCCTGCAGGATGGGAAACTAGTGGCCTACACATCCAGGTCATTCACCACCATGGAGACCAGATATGCTCAAATAGAGAAGGAGTTGTTGGCAATAGTTTTCGCCTGCTCAAAATTTAACAACTACATATGACCAGTGACCATAGAGATTACCTCTGGTTACAAGTCTGAAGAAGCCCAGCAAACTGCAGGCCTTCTTAACTGTCCCATCAACTTGCACAGCGACCTTGAGCGATCTGTGGATCTAGACCCTAAGGTCCCTCTGTTCTACTGTCAGCTATATGGATGCTGAAGCTCAGAAGTTTTGGAGGCAAATCCTTAGATTCTGACTCTGGGAACTCTCTTTTCATTCCTTCTCTGACTGCAAGAGGTGCCAAACAATTTCTGCTGATGGTGAATCTTTGCCTAACCGTAGGCAATAACAATAAAACAATCTTGAAAAAAGAGAATATCTGAAACTTTGTTAATTCTCCATCCCACTTCCTCTATAACCTGTTTGGCTGCAACCTTCTGCACTGTAACAATGAACCTCAACACAATCTTGAAGAATAATACTATCCATGAATCAGATTGAATGCTTAATGCATTCAAGGCAAAGCATGAAGCTCAGTTAGCATTGCATTCTTCCTTGTGAACAGTGTATTTATTTTGGCACACTCAAATCGACCCACCAACATCCTGCAGATGACTATTTTGCTCTCAAGAGAACAATAGCAATGTTCCATAGTTTTTACAGTTAGAGAAAAGCCCAAGAGTGCAAATGGAACACGATCCACGATTCAGATTGAATGCTTAATGCCATTCAAGGCAAAGCATGAAGCTCAGTTAGCATTGCATTCTTCCTTGTGAACAGTGTATTTGTTTTTGCACACTCAAATTGACCCACCAACAATGTGCCTGGGCACATTGAATGTAGAAGGCTGTAATTTCTTTCTTCTTTCTTTGGCTTGGCTTCGCGGACGAAGATTTATGGAGGGGGTAAATGTCCACGTCAGCTGGAGGCTCGTTTGTGGCTGACAAGTCCGATGCGGGACAGGCAGACACGGTTGCAGGAGAAAATTGGTTGGTTGGGGTTGGGTTTTTCCTCCTTTGCCTTTTGTCAGTGAGGTGGGCTCAGCGGTCTTCAAAGGAGGTTTTTGCCCGCCAAACTGTGAGGCGCCAAGATGCACGGTTTGAGGCAATATCAGCCCACTGGCGGTGGTCAATGTGGCAGGCACCAAGAGATTTCTTTAGGCAGTCCTTGTACCTTTTCTTTGGTGCACCTCTGTCACGGTGGCCAGTGGAGAGCTCGCCATATAACACGATCTTGGGAAGGCGATGGTCCTCCATTCTGGAGACGTGACCCACCCAGCGCAGCTGGTTCTTCAGCAACGTGGACTCGATGCTGTCGACCTCTGCCATCTCGAGTACTTCGACGTTAGGGATGAAAGCGCTCCAATGAATGTGGAGGATGGAGCGGAGACAACGCTGGTGGAAGCATTCTAGGAGCCGTAGGTGATGCCGGTAGAGGACCCATGATTCAGAGCCGAACAGGAGTGTGGGTATGACAACGGCTCTGTATACGCTTATCTTTGTGAGGTTTTTCAGTTGGTTGTTTTTCCAGACTCTTTTGTGTAGTCTTCCAAAGGCGCTATTTGCCTTGGCGAGTCTGTTGTCTATCTCACTGTCGATCCTTGCATCTGATGAAATGGTGCAGCCGAGATAGGTAAACTGGTTGACCATTTTGAGTTTTGTGTGCCCGATGGAGATGTGGGGGGGCTGGTGGTCATGGTGGGGAGCTGGCTGATGGAGGACCTCAGTTTTCTTCAGGCTGACTTCCAGGCCAAACATTTTGGCAGTTTCCACAAAACAGGACGTCAAGCGCTGAAGAGCTGGCTCTGAATGGGCAACTAAAGCGGCATCGTCTGCAAAGAGTAGTTCACGGACAAGTTGCTCTTGTGTCTTGGTGTGAGCTTGCAGGCGCCTCAAATTGAAGAGACTGCCATCCGTGCGGTACCGGATGTAAACAGCGTCTTCATTGTTGAGGTCTTTCATGGCTTGGTTCAGCATCATGCTGAAGATTGAAAAGAGGGTTCGTGCGAGAACACAGCCTTGCTTCACGCCATTGTTAGTGGAGAAGGGTTCAGAGAGCTCATTGCTGTATCTGACCCGACCTTGTTGGTTTTCGTGCAGTTGGATAATCATGTTGAGGAACTTTGGGGGGCATCCGATGCACTCTAGTATTTGCCAAAGCCCTTTCCTGCTCACGGTGTCGAAGGCTTTTGTGAGGTCAACAAAGGTGATGTAGAGTCCTTTGTTTTGTTCTCTGCACTTTTCTTGGAGCTGTCTGAGGGCAAAGACCATGTCAGTAGTTCCTCTGTTTGCGCGAAAGCCGCACTGTGATTCTGGGAGAATATTCTCGGCGACACTAGGTATTATTCTATTTAGGAGAATCTTAGCGAAGATTTTGCCTGCAATGGAGAGCAGCGTGATTCCCCTGTAGTTTGAGCAGTCTGATTTCTCGCCTTTGTTTTTGTACAGGGTGATGATGGTGGCATCACGAAGGTCCTGAGGCAGTTTTCCTTGGTCCCAACAAAGCTTGAAAAACTCATGCAGTTTGACATGCAGAGTTTTGCCGCCAGCCTTCCAGACCTCTGGGGGGATTCCATCCATACCTGCTGCTTTGCCACTTTTCAGTTGTTCGATTGCCTTATATGTCTCATACTGGGTGAGGACCTCATCCAGCTCTAGCCTTAGGGGCTGTTGAGGGAGCTGGAGCAGGGCGGAATCTTGGACTGAGCGGTTGGCACTGAAAAGTGATTGGAAGTGTTCTGACCATCGGTTGAGGATGGAGATCTTGTCGCTGAGGCGGACTTTGCCATCTGAGCTGCGCAGCGGGCTTTGGACTTGGGTTGAGGGGCCGTACACAGCCTTTAGAGCCTCGTAGAAACCCCTGAAGTCGCCAATGTCCGCGCTGAGCTGGGTTCGCTTGGCGAGGCTAGTCCACCACTCATTTTGGATCTCCCGGATTTTGCGCTGAAGATGGCTGCATGCGCGACGGAAGGCTTGTTTCTTCTCTGGACAGGACGGCTTTGCCAGCAGCTCCTGGATTTCCTGGCTGTTTTCGTCGAACCAGTCCTTGTTTTTCCTGGAGGAGAAGGCCAGTACCTCTTCAGTGGATTGCAATATGGTAGTCTTCAACTGATCCCAGAGGGTTTCAGGGGACGGGTCCGTGAGGCGGATTGCATCGTCGAGCTTTGCTTTGAGGTTTGCCTGGAAGTTTCCTCTCTCTTCGTCTGACTGCAGTTTTCCAACATTGAACCTCTTTCTGGGGTCTTTACTGTTCCTGGGCTTTGGCTTGAAGTGAAGGTTGAGCTTGCAGCGAACCAGCCGGTGGTCAGTGTGGCATTCCGCGCTGGGCATGACCCTGGTGTGGAGCACATCTCGTTTGTCACTTTCTCGCACCAGGATGTAGTCCAGGAGGTGCCAGTGTTTGGATCGGGGATGCATCCAGATAGTCTTAAGGCTGTCCCTCTGCTGAAAAAGGGTGTTTGTAATGACAAGCCGCTGTTCTGCGCAGAGCTCCAACAGGAGGCGCCCATTGTCGTTGCACTTGCCGACGCCATGCTTGCCCAGGATTCCTGGCCAGGTTTCTGAGTCTTTGCCGACGCGAGCGTTGAAGTCGCCAAGGATGACAACCTTGTCGGCTGTAGGGGTGCGTTGGATGAGGTTGCGCAGGTCAGTGTAGAACTTGTCCTTTTCTGCTGGTTCCGCCTGGAGGGTTGGAGCATAGACACTGATGAGGGTGATGCAACGCTTGTTTTGAAGGGGGAGTCGCATGGACATGATTCGGTCCGAGTGGCCTGTCGGAAGGTTTTCGAGTTTGGAGGCAATGAAGTTCTTGACCATGAAGCCTACACCAGATAGGCGTCGTTCATCGGAAAGCTTGCCAGACCAGTAGAGTGTGTAGCCCGCGCTGCGTTCTTGGAGGCTGCCTACATCTGCCAGGAGGACTTCACTGAAAGCGGCTATGTCGATGTCAAGTCTGAGGAGTTCATGTGCAATGAGGGCAGACTGACGTTCAGGTCGGTGGGAGTCAGCCTTGTCTAGCATGGTTCTGATGTTCCAGCATGCTAGCTTGAGTTTGTGAGCATCTTTTGAGGGGGAGGACGTGGAGGGGGAGGACGTGGAGGGGGAGGACGTGGAGGGGGAGGACGTGGAGGGGGAGGACGTGGAGGGGGAGGACGTGGAGGGGGAGGACGTGGAGGGGGAGGACGTGGAGGGGGAGGACGTGGAGGGGGAGGACGTGGAGGGGGAGGACGTGGAGGGGGAGGACGTGGAGGGGGAGGACGTGGAGGGGGAGGACGTGGAGGGGGAGGACGTGGAGGGGGAGGACGTGGAGGGGGAGGACGTGGAGGGGGAGGACGTGGAGGGGGAGGACGTGGAGGGGGAGGACGTGGAGGGGGAGGACGTGGAGGGGGAGGACGTGGAGGGGGAGGACGTGGAGGGGGAGGACGTGGAGGGGGAGGACGTGGAGGGGGAGGACGTGGAGGGGGAGGACGTGGAGGGGGAGGACGTGGAGGGGGAGGACGTGGAGGGGGAGGACGTGGAGGGGGAGGACGTGGAGGGGGAGGACGTGGAGGGGGAGGACGTGGAGGGGGAGGACGTGGAGGGGGAGGACGTGGAGGGGGAGGACGTGGAGGGGGAGGACGTGGAGGGGGAGGACGTGGAGGGGGAGGACGTGGAGGGGGAGGACGTGGAGGGGGAGGACGTGGAGGGGGAGGACGTGGAGGGGGAGGACGTGGAGGGGGAGGACGTGGAGGGGGAGGACGTGGAGGGGGAGGACGTGGAGGGGGAGGACGTGGAGGGGGAGGACGTGGAGGGGGAGGACGTGGAGGGGGAGGACGTGGAGGGGGAGGACGTGGAGGGGGAGGACGTGGAGGGGGAGGACGTGGAGGGGGAGGACGTGGAGGGGGAGGACGTGGAGGGGGAGGACGTGGAGGGGGAGGACGTGGAGGGGGAGGACGTGGACCTGTCCTCGGGCCTGCGCAAAGGAGCTTTTAGGTGGAGTGCAGTGCGCGCAGTACTGGCCCCACCCTTTACACCCATGGTTCGTGTGCCGTGGCCAAGCAAGCTGGGACGTGGCAGCGAGGTCCTTGGGTCGTAGGTTTTATATCGGAGTGGCCTTCTCCTATGCATGTTTCTTACCCGGGCTGGAGGGGTCTGCCTCCCCTCTTAGGTCGGTCCATACTGCCCGGACCGGGGCCGAGGCCGCCGCTGCTCTCCTTGTGCCCTGACTGGGGCCGCCGCCTCCAACTCTCTGCCCAGACCGGGGCCTCCGCCTGCCTCACTCGACCGAGGCCGGGGCCGCCGCCTCCCCCTTGCTCCTGCCCGGATTGGGGCCGCCGCCGCCTACCCTCAGCCCGGGCCGGGGCCGGGGCCGCCACTGCTCTCCCTGTGCCCGGACTGGGGCCGCCGCCTCCCACTCTGCCCGGATCGGGGCCTCCGCCTGCCTCACTCGACCGAGGCCGGGGCCGCCGCCTCCCTCTTGCTCCTGCCCGGATTGGGGCTGCCGCCGCCTACACTCTGCCCGGACCGGGGCCGGGGCCGCCGCTGCTCTCCCTGTGCCCGGACTGGGGCCGCCATCTCCCACTCTCTGCCCAGACCGGGGCCTCCGCCTGCCTCACTCGACCGAGGCCGGGGCCGCCACCTCCCTCTTGCTCCTGCCCGGATTGGGGCCGCCACCGCCTACCCTCTGCCCGGACCGGGGCCGGGGCCGCCGCTGCTCTCCCTGTGCCCGGACTGGGGCCGCCGTCTCCCACTCTCTGCCCAGACCGGGGCCTCTGCCTGCCTCATTCGACCGAGGCCGGGGCCGCCGCCTCCCTCTTGCTCCTGCCCGGATTGGGGCCGCCACCGCCTACCCTCTGCCCGGACCGGGGCCGTGGCCGCCGCTGCTCTCCCTGTGCCCGGACTGTGGCCGCCGCCTCCCACTTCTATTAAAAATGTTGTTAAAGGTAATACTACATTCATCCTTTCAGATCCTGCATGTACTGGACGCATTAATACACGGAAGCACCCAGATTTCTGCTGCAATATCCAAATTTTGTGTGGCTACTTGAGTGATCCTCTATAATACGCATTCCCTCAACATGATCACGAGCCTGAACTTTACACATCTAACAACAACCCTGGCTATCCCTCTCCCCAGCAGCCAAGAGTGCATCCTCCATCATGATAGCAATCCGAGCCACGTCCTCTAGTTTTTCTACCCCTTTTTCGAGCAAGCGCAGCCTCACTTCATTCGATCTGAGCCCGGCCACATAGGCATCCCGGACGAGATCATTTGTGATCTCGGCAGCAGTTTTGTCCACACAGTTACAGTCCTTGCCCAATGGCTTTAATACTTGTAAATATGCCCTGCTTGACTCGCCGGGCTGTTGCTTCCTCGACGCAAGCACGAGCCGGGCATGAACTCTGTTCACCGGTTGATAATACAGTCCTTTCAGTACCTTTATGGCTGTGGTGTAAGTGGTCTCATCCTGGATGTTCTCGTAGACTCTCAAGGACACCATAGACAGCAATGCTGTTAGACGCTGGTTATCCTCCTCCACCTCAATGAGTCTCAGGAAGTTTTCAAAGTTCAGCAGCCAGAAGTTAAAGGCTTTGAAGGCTGTAGCTGACCGTGGGTCGATATCAAGTTTTTCTGGCCGAATTAAACGCTCCATCCCTTCCAAAAAAAATTCTTTTGCTAATAAAAGCAATATCACACTCCAGAAGGTACTCTCGCAGCTCTGCACTCATGAATGAGGTCCCCCTATCACTGTGGATGGAATTGGGGTACCCGAAGATGGTGAAAATACTGTGAAGGGCCTGTATCACTGAGGTGGCAGTGGTGTCTGGGCAGGACACAGCGAATGGGAAGCGGGAGTACTCGTCGATGGCTGTAAGGATGTAGGTATTACGGTTGGTCGACGGTAGGGGCCCCTTAAAGTCTACGCTAAGACGCTCGAAGGGGCGGGTGGCTTTGATAACGTGGGAGTTATCCGGACGGAAGAAGTGGGGCTTGCATTCAGCGCACACCGCACAGGCTCGGGTCATGGAGCGGATCTCCTCGACTGTGTAGGGTAAGTTGCGCGCCTTGACAAAGTGAGCAAACCTAGTGACCCCTGGATGACAGAGTGCCTCATGGAGTTTCCGTAGTCTGTCCATCTGTATGCTGGCGCATGTCCCCCTGGAGAGCGCGTCAGACGGGTCGTTGAGCTTACCAGGCCGGTACAGGATGTCATAGTTAAAGGTGGAGAGTTTGATTCTCCATCTGGCGATTTTGTCGTTTTTTATCTTACCACGCTGGGTGTTGCTGAACATGAAGGAGACAGCGCGTTGATCAGTCAACAGTGTAAAGCGCCTCCCAGCGAGGTAATGTCTCCAACGACGCACCGCTTCAACTATGGCCTGGGCCTCCTCGATCGAGGAGTGTCTACTCTCAGGACCCTGGAGGGTTCTGGAGAAGAAGACTACAGGCCGACTGGCCTGGTTCAAGGTGGCTGCCAGGGCGAAGTCGGATGCATCGCTCTCGACTTGAAACGGGACAGACTCATCGATCGCGTGCAGCGTCGCAGCAGTCTCTCTCCACTTTCTCTCAGTAACCTATCAACCAGATGAATTCATCAGCAGGCTTTTATTACATCAGCAAATCATAACCTTGCCCTGCAATGTATATCCTCTTGGTCTAATCAATCTCTTTCCACACTCTAACTTAAATGAACTTGTTTTTCCTTTTCCTGTGACAAAGGGGCTTTGAAACCTTAACTTTGTTTCCTTTTCTGACTTGACGATCATTTCCAGGCTCATTTTTGTTCTTGACAGGAAACCACGGCCATCTATTGCCCTCCCTTAGCTGATTATTTGGTAATCTTCATATCAACACCATTTTAAAGAAGACATCCATTGATAACAGAAATAGCAAGGCATACGGGAAATAGCAAGACCATGAAATCTTAATAACAAGACCGAAGTGTTTAAAATTGGTGCTTCAAAACTAAATGCACCTCAAACCTACTGAGTTAAAATGTCTGGTATCTGTTTTGCTATCATATAAATTCAAACCGGCCAATAATCATACCAGTGCATTGTCAATCAATGGCAAAAGAAAAAATGGAGGTCATGATCAACTGGGCTGTCAATCACCTTTCATTTCAAAACATTCTAACTGCAAGGACAGCAAGTTTTATCAGAAGCATCTGCATTTATATCAAAGTCATAGTTTAAAATTGGCAATGAGCTCAAATTCCAGAGATGGGGTGAGGTTATCTGCACAATATGATGAAAGCATTTGAAGTCAAAAGGAATAAGGAAAATTGTTTCCTGGCTGGAGACATTCTTAGCAGGCAGTCATTATCACTGGTCATTCATTTCACCTTTTTTTCCAGAGCAGTGTTCATCTCTTTCAATAGCTTCCCCTTCTTTATAAGAACAGTGTTGGGATGTTTGGTGATGCTTGCATAATGCTCAGTTCCATTTGTAATACCTCAGATAATGAAGCAGTCTTTGCCTGTATGCAGTACGACACAGCATTTAGATTTGGATTCTTCAGCACAAATTACTTTAATGCCACAGAGATGACAGAAATGGCCACCTCCAACAAGTTGACTTCAATCCCTTTGAAGTGCATTTGTTTTTGCACACTCAAATCGACCCACCAACATCCTGCAGATGACTATTTTGCTCTCAAGAGAACAATAGCAATGTTCCATAGTTTTTACAGTTGGAGAAAAGCCCAAGAGTGCAAATGGAACACTATCCACGAATCAGATTGAATGCTTAATGCCATTCAAGGCAAAGCATGAAGCTCAGTTAGCATTGCATTCTTCCTTGTGAACAGTGTATTTGTTTTTGCACACTCAAATCGACCCACCAACATCCTGCAGATGACTATTAACCACAAGCTTAACTGGGCTATAAATATTTTGCTCTCAAGAGAACAATAGCAATGTTCCATAGTTTTTACAGTTGGAGAAAAGCCTAAGAGTGCAAATGGAATATTGTCCACTAACCAGATTGAATGCTCAACGCCATTCAAGACAAAGCATGAAACTCATTTAGCATTGCATTCTTCCTTGTGAACATTCAATCCTTCCATCACCAGTGCAACGTCTCCAATGCCATCAGTTGCACAAAAGCAATTTGCAAGAGCCCTTTCAACAGCACTTCCACCCAGATAATCTTCATTTGCTCTTAAGAAAAAGGAGAACAGGTGCAAGTGACTCTCACTCAGTCTACTGGTACTTCCATGTCAAATACCTTGCAGACCTGGACATGACTGCATTTACATCACATAATAATCTGTTTACTAAACATTATTTTGGGGTAATCTTCAATAAATGTGGGTCTTGGCTGCAATTCTTATTTTCCTTAAGTGAATGAAAAATATTGAATGCTACTAAATGAGTTATGTGCTCCTCAATTAAAAGCATCCATAAATGCCATCAAAATGTTTCTAAATTAAATTCAGCAGCCTAAGTGCTGTCAAGCCTATCTATCCTTTGGAAGGCAAAAGAGAAAGGCATTCAAACATCTGTAAATGACAATGGGATGAGAAACTGTTTTGTTACCAGAAGTTGCAGAAAGATCATTGGTCCTGATCTTCTTGTTTAATGCAACCACTGAAAGTTAACAACTGCTTTGCTTAGTAGAAGCAGAGGATGCCTCAAGTAACTGTTATCTGATGCAAGTCCATTTTAATAATGAAAATTCTCTTTACACGTGTTGCAACGGGGTTCTGAACCCATGAAAGTACTGCCAAATGAGTCAAAATGAAGGAATAAAACTATGCAATTTTAACTTAATTGCTGCAATATAATTGTAAGTTTGTAGAACGATTTTAGTTTTCTTGTGTATCATCATTTTTATGCTCTAAAAATAATTGGTTGCAACTGTAAAACAAAGAGCTCTGCACCAGACTACACTCCTCATAACCTACTCTAACATCTGTCTAGAATGTTCCTACTGCATAAGTATCCAATTTTCATAATTCCACATACCTATCTAATAGTTTTTTTAAAAAATAAAATATCCTATTGTGCCTGCTTCCACCACTTTTGCTGGCAGCACATTCCATGTGCACACCACTCTGTTGAAAACATTGAGATCTTTCATACTCCCTGTACTAACTTGTGGTGCGCTGTCATAAAGAAAGCAGACACAAGACTTAAAGACAAATCAA
This sequence comes from Narcine bancroftii, assembly GCF_036971445.1. Lineage (NCBI taxonomy): Eukaryota > Metazoa > Chordata > Chondrichthyes > Torpediniformes > Narcinidae > Narcine > Narcine bancroftii. Next base: position 158,600,662 of record NC_091474.1, read on the forward strand.
CAAGCTTTATTTCACTTAAAGCCCCTGCTGCAGTTAGCTGTGGTGGCTCCGTGTAACTGACCTTGAGGGGCCAGATGTGGCTTATATCCCAGCAGATGATTGGCAGCTGACCGGGTGGTTGACAGCCGGCCAGGTGTTGTCTTGTCCTCCAGTGCTCTTCCTGCAGGTACACAGTGGTGTATCACCACATTCCCCCTTCTTTAAAATCGTCCCGGAGGTGGGGGGAGGGTGGGGGGGGGGGAAGGTTACATCCAATATTCTGCAAGCCCAAACATGTATACATATTTACAAGTTTATATGGTCTGGCAGCCGTCAGAGTCTCTGTGAGTGTCCCAGGGATGGCTCCTGGTCAAGGGTCGGCGAGGGTAAGCATGGACTAGTCGAGGGGGGGGGCGCAGTGGGGGCCGGAGTGGCTAGCGTGGTGCAGCACAGTGGGGTGGCTGGGGCAGCCAGAGTTGGAGCATGTGTGAGGAATTGGATTGGTGAGGGAGTGGGGTCATCCCCCATGGTTTGAGTGTGTCCGGGGTGCCCAGGGTAGGGAAGAGGCAGCATTCCTGGGTGCCCCATAGCTGTCAGGGGCAGGAGAGATGCGTCAGGCTGATGTGGTCCTGGGTCACTGAGCTGTTGCCAGGCTTAGAAAGGCATACCTTAGCATAGTGGCCTTTTTTGCCACATTTTGAGCAGAATTGATTCCTGGCTGGGATGTTTTGTTGCGACTGTCGATCAGACCCATGGTACTTACAAGGACATGGGGGACCAGTGGCAGCGATGCTTTCACCCACCAGCTGGTTTTCAGCCACAGCTACGGTCTGTGCTGTCCACGAGGAAGACCTGGGGGAGTCAAAGGTTTGTGTATAGGACTGCTGCCTCCAGGGAGTAAATATTGTCCTCCAGCAGCTTCTGCCTGATGGTTCTCGAGTACAGACCTCGAACGCAGGCATCCCTGATCAACCTTTCGACCTCCTTTTCGGTCACCCCATGTTCTGCAATGCACGGTCGGGCCAACTCACACAGAGCTCCCAGGTAGGACTTGGCTGTCTCTCTGGGCTGCTGGGCATGAATATTTAGAAGGTACCTGGCGAAGAGCATGTTCATTGGGGGTTTATACATGGTTTCCAGGGTGTTCATTGCCTTCGACTACTCAGTGCAGTCCTGGAGGACCTGGAAGGCTCAGGAACCCAACTTTGAGCGGAGCAGGATGAGCATTTTCCTGTCAGAATCCAGGACATCGACGTGTGCCTCGATGATTGCTTCAGCTGTGTGTCTCCAGATTTCGAAGCATGCTTGTGCTTCTGGGTGACGTGGGTTGATTTTGAGGTTCCTGGCATTTAGGAGCTTCTCCATAGCAGCTTAAATTTTAAGTGGAATAAATTACGGTGCGCTGTCGTACAGAAAGCAGACACAAGACTTAAAGACTGATCAACAGGCTTTATTCCACTTAAAGCCCCTGCTGCAGTTAGCTGTGCTGGCTCCGTGTGACTGATCTCAAGGGGCCAGATGTGGTTTACATCCCAGTTGATGATTGGCAGTCGACCGGGAGGGGCTTGGTCCATTCAAGTCAGCTGATTGACAGCCAGCCAGGTGTGGTCTTATCCTCCAGTGCTCTTCCTGCAGGTACACAGGTCGCCCCCTGCACTAGGCTAGTGGTTATCACCACATTACTTTAAAACTATGCCCCTCATGTTATTTCAGCCCTGGGTTAAAAAGTCTCTGGCCGTTCAGATGATCAATGCCTCTCATCATTTTATACCCCTCTATCAGGTCACCCCCTCATCCTCCATCCCTCAAAGAAGAAAAGACCATGTTCACAACCAATCCTCAGAAGACATGCTCTCCAATCCAATCATTATCCTTGTAAATCTCCTCTATAGAATCCATATCATTCCTGTAGTGAGGTGACCAGAACTGAACACAATATTCCAAGTTGGGTCTAACCAAGGTCATGTGTAGCTGCAACATTACCTCATGGCTCTTGAACTCATTTTCCAAAAGAATCTGCTTTTCAGATGGTGACATGATGGTATATGAGATACCATGTAAAATTTCTAAAATGACCATCATCAAGTCAACAATGTATATGAAGGGTCCATAAAATGTAATACATTTAAAAAGTTGCAGATAGTGCATGATAGTCCGACCTCATTGAATAAGTCTTCCTACCAAGGCAACGGCAACTTAAACTGGTTTCATTTAAAAAATGAAAAGTATCTGAAATAACTACATCTATCAGCACACTGAATAAATAAGGAAATTATGGAAATCTGTTGACGCAGTGGTTGAAGTAAAGGTACAAAATGCTGCAGAAACTCAGTGTAGTGCGCGTCGAAAGAACCAAAGACTTGTTGATCCAAACCAAGGCTTTTATTAACTAGAAGACTGGAGCATATCACAAGTAGGTCAACCAGTCCAGAATGACCAGATCTGGCTAGGAGCAATCCTTTAAGACCTGCCAGTAGGTGTGGCTACACTCTCAGCCAATCACAGTCATCCGACACTACCATCTGTACATATACACATTGGTGATAGAATCTGTACTATCACATTCAGCTGGTCATTAGTAATAATTTTCAAATGTTCTACAGATTCATGATCAGATTGGAGGGTAGCTAATGTTATCCCACTTTTTAAGAAAGGAGGGAGAGAGACAGGGAATGATAGAACAGTTAGCCTGACATCAGTGGTGGGGAAGATGATGGAGTTAATTATAAAAGATGAAATAGCAGCACATTTGGATAGCAGTAACAGGATCAGTCTGAGTCAGCATGGATTTACGAAGGGGAAATCAAGCTTGACTAATCTGGAATTTTTTGAGGATGTAACTATGAAAATGAACAAAGGAGAGCTAGTGGATGTAGTGTACCTGGACTTTCAGAAAGCCTTTGAAAAGGTTCCACATAAGAGATTAGTGGGCAAAATTAGAGGACAAGGTATTGGGGGTAGGGTACTGACATAGATAGAAAATTGGAAACAAAGAGTAGGGATTTTCAGAATGGCAGGCAGTGACTAGGCTCAGTGCTGGGACTACTATATACATTAATGATTTAGATGAAAGAATTAAAAGTAACATTAACAAATTTGCAGATGACACAAAGCTGGGTGGCAGTGTGAACTGCGGGGATGTTATGAGAATGCAGGGAGGCTTGGACCCAGTTGGGTGAGTGGGCAGATGAAGTTTAATGTGGATAAATGTGAGGTTATCTATTTTGGCGGCAAGAACAGGAAGGCTGATTACCATCTGAATGGTGTCAATTTAGGAAAAGGGGTAGTACAACAAGATTTAAGTGTCCTTGTTCATCAGTCACTGAAAGTAAGCAAGCAGGTACAGCAGGCAGTGAAGAAAACTCATGACATGTTGGCTTTCATAACAAGGGGAGTTGAGTATAGGAGCAAAGAGGTCCTTCTGCAGTTATACAGGTCCCTGGTGAGACCACACCTGGAATATTGTGTGCAGTTTTGGACTCCAAGTTTGAGGAAGGACATTCTTGCAATTGAAGGAGTACAGTGTAGGTTCACAAGGTTAATTCATGGGATGACGGGACTGTCATATGTTGAAAGATTGAAGCGACTGGGCTTGTATACATTGGAATTTAAAAGGAGAGGGAATCTAACTAAAACAAATAAGATTAAGGGATTGGACACACTAGAGGCAGGAAACATGTTTCTGGTGTCAGGTGGTGGGGTTTGGTGGGGAGTCCAGAACCAGAGGCCATACTTTAAGAATAAGGGGTAGGTCATTTAGAAAGGAGTTGATGAAGAATATTTTCACTCAGAGAGTTATGGATCTATGGAATTCTCTGCCCCAGAAGGCAGTGGAGGCCAATTCTCTGGATTCTTTCAAGAAAGTTAGATGGAGCTCTTAAAGATAGGAGATTCAAGGGATATGAGGAGAAGGCAGGAACAGGGTACTGATTGTGGATGATCAGCTATGATCACAGTGAATGGCATTGCTGACCCGAAGGCCGAATGGCCCACTGCTGCATGCATGCATTGTCTATTGTCAAACAGTGTCCTTTATGTAGCAAATATAAAATATAAAAATACATAACTGACATTTCAGGCTTGAGCCCTTCATGAAGGAATGGAAAAATGTCCAGAAGTCCAAACAAAAGGATGGGGGCGGGGGGGGGGGGGAGAAACGGCAGGAGATGATAGGTGGAGAAGGGAGGAAGGGAACAGGAGGAAGGATTGCTGCATGCATGAAGGGAAGGGAAAGAACTGGAAAAACTGGAAAGGTGGGGGGGGGGGTAAGAAGAAAATGCAGAGAACTCAATGTTAATGCAGCTGGCTGGAGTGTGCCCAGAAGGAAAATAAGGCATTGTTCCTCCAATCTGCAGGTAGCCAAGGTGGGATCATACACAAGGACATGGAAAAACATGAGTAGGAGAGCGTGATTCAGAATTGAAATGGTTGGCTATTGGGAGGACTCTATTGTAGAGGAGGTGCTGAGTGAAGCCATCTCCCAATTTGCAACTGGTCTCTCCAATGTAAAGAAGGCAACAAAGGGAGCACCAGGTGCAACAAATCAGCCCTAAGGAAGTGAAGTGTTGCTTCACTTGAAAGGCCTGTTTGGGGCTCTGTACTGTCGTGAGGGAGGAGGTGTGGACATAAGTGTTGCACCTCCTGCAGCCACAAGGGAAGGTGCCAGGAGTGGGTGATCGGTGGGGAGGGATGCGTGCATGAGGGAATCATGGAGGAAGCAGTCGCGATGGAAGGCAGAGAGGGGAAGAGAAGGGAAATATGTCTGGTGGTGGGATCCTATAGTAAATGCCAGAAATTCCAGCTGATAATGTGCTGGATGCGGAGGCTAGTGGGGTGGTAGGTAAGGATGAGGGGGATTCCATGTTTGTTACATCTGGAGGCAGAGGGGGCCAGAGGAGATGAGCAGGAAATGGAGGAGATGCAGGTGAGGGCTGAGTTGATAGTGGTAGAGAAGCCACATTTGTGGAAGGCAAACATTTTGGAACACCTCACCTTGGGAACAGATGCAGCAGAGATGGAGAAATTGAGAGAAGGGTTAATAAACATGAAGCCACTAACTAACCACAAGAATAGGATAATCAGAAAAAAGGATTAATAATTGTCAAAGCACAATTTCTCCCTCAGTGCAGCAGGGATGAACAAGAAATGTACTATCAGGTCATCACCTGCATAGTTTGCATCCATACATTGAGAAACTATGGAAAGGAACAGTTACTTTCTGTTCCTTCTATTTTCTCATTGGTTTTTCCAACTGCATATTGTCCATTCCCCCACCTTAAGTTACTGTTCCTTGTTGAAGGGTTTCAACCCAAAAACTCAACCATTCTTTTTCTCCCAATGATTCTCCTTGACCTGATGGGTTCCTCCAGCAAATGGTTTTTTGTTTGCTTTGGTCAGGCCACATTTAGAGTACCATGTGCAGTTCTGGTCACTACATTGTACAAAGGATGTGGAACTTTTAGAGAAAATGCAGAAGGGACCTTGGAGTTCAAATCCATACATCCCTCAAGATAGTTAAGAAGGCTCATGGGATGCTGCGATTCATTAATAGGCAGATTGAATTCAGTAAAGATCATATTACAACTCTACAAATCTTTGGTAAAACCACACTCAGAGTATTGTGTCCTCATTATAGGAAGGACGAGAAAGCTATGGAGAGGGAGCAAAGATTTACCAGGATGATGCCTGAATTGGGTTACAAGTCTAATGATGCGAAGTTAGCAGAACTGGGACTTTTCACTTTAGAGTGTAGAAAGATGAGAGGAGACTTGTTAGAGGTCTACAAGATTATGAGAGACCAAGATAGGGGTGGTCAGCCAGCACCTATTTCCCAGGGCAGGATCAGTAAACACCTGAGGATGTAGATATAGAGTTAAGGGAGGGAAGATATCAGGGGTAAGTTTTTTAAGAAATATATAAACCGAGAGTTGTGGGTGCCTGGAATGCATCGCTGGGGATGGTGGTGGAAGCTGAAACATTGGGTATTTAAGAGACTCTTAGACACATGGATGAGATAAAATAGAGAGTTATGGGGTAGGGAGGGTTTAATACTTTTTTTTAAAAAGGAATATATGGGTTGGCACAACATTGAGGGCTGAAAGGTATGTACTGTGCTGTATTGTTCTATGTTTAAGAGGTTCACCATGATGTTGCCTGGATTATAGAATGTTTGCTTTGATGCAAAAGAGGCAGAGGGAAGAGCTGATAAAAGTTTAGAAAATTATGAAAGGCGATAATCAGGTAGATTGAGTGTTTTTTCTAGGGTCCAGATGTGAAATATAGAGAATAGCTTTAAGGTGATAGGGCCAAACTTTAAAGGGAGGTAATAAAACAAGTTTTTTTTTATACAAAGAGTGGGTGATGAAAGAAATTTAAGAGACATTTAGAGAGGCATGCAAACAGACAGGGAATGGAGGGATATGGATCACATGCAAGCAGATGACCCTATCTATGCTTTGTACTGTTCTATGTTCCAGCCTGTTCTTCAATTTGTTTTTAAAAACTTCAAGCTTCACCAGTCTCCATCAAGCGCCTTAGCCTGACATCTTGCTGACTAAAATAAAATTACATAGCCACTTTTGTTATTCAGTACATACCATAATGATTAATGCTGTTTATCAGCCTCACTCCTACTTGGGCGTGATTATTCGTCATGAGAACTATATCAAATATTTCATCACTCCCAGGATAACGTTCCTGTAGCCGTAAATTAACTGTTTCCAGTGCCTAGGCATAACAAATACTTTAAATTACACAAATATAAAATAAATATGCACATTTTTAAAAAATTTATTGCAGATGATGCAAGATTTTTGGACAAATTTTAAAACCAACATTTCCCGTTGTCAATTCAAACATTCAGTTTCAATTTTTTTTCCCCACAGATGCTCGCACGTTTATTGAACAGGAATTCTACAGGCAAAAGTGCACGCCCAGAACATTAGGCAGGAAAAACAACTTGCTTTATTCTATCACAGTTCAATTCCCATTTATTTTATAAACTGACTTTAGTCACCATCTAGCCCGGCCATTGGGTGTCTTTGCACCACATCTCTTAAAATGCCTTTGTCCATCATTTTATCTACTGAGCTGTCCTTTATGCTTTCTAATAATGATTAATTCAAAAGCCACAGCTTATTCCAAAGTCTTGCACAGAGCCTTTTTTTTTTAAAAAAAAATGTTTATCTGGGCCTTTCCCTGAATTCAGATGCCTCTAAAGATGCGTTTCTGGTGTTATTTTAATGGCCCAGATTTTTTAACAATTCGGTTGAAACAGTCTGCATTTGTTATAATTATGGCATGAAACTGACATCTTTTACAGAATTTGTACACTCTCACCCTGGCCCAAGAACACTCCAGATATCTTTTCACCTTAATTTAAGGGTACAAACTACAACAGCCATTTAAAAATACTTTAAATTGGTTAACCATTCAAATTGAGAATTTTTGAATTTATCATCAGTTTGATCATTTGTATAAAAAAGTTTATTATGTTTTTTTTAAATTGAGTTTTTGTTTTTAAACTATGCGTGTTTTTATGTATGCTTGAAAATATATGAATGTTACAATGAGTTTTTTTTTAAAGTAGCTCTGGATAAGTGTGGGAGCATGACATAAGCAGCTGTCATTTTCGTGACCAAAATTTGTTTTGATTGCAACACGTTTTATCCCCATGACACTTTCTAAGTTCAAAACTGTGACAGAGGAAACCCTAATTTTTTCCACAAGTTCCTGCTGAGAGAATAACCTGAATGAAATAAGTGTATATTTCATCTTTGTTCCTTGAAGAGACAAAAATACTGTTCACTGACAGCAAAATATGCACATTATATTTTTTTCCAGATTGTGAGTGCCATAAATGAACTTACATTTAATCGCTAACCCTAGAAATATTCATTTAGTATTGACGCTTGAATTGCTGCAATTGTTAGTTGTCTGAAAAGCTGGAAGCCAATTTTAAAATGGGCATTTGTTATGTTGCTTTCATAATCTACAAACTTTGAAAAGGCAATCTAATTAATAAAAACAATTGTAAAGGTGGGGGGAGGGGAAAGAGGGAGAGAAATCCAATTTGCATAAAGTTATGCCATAAAATGATGTTGGTCAACATCCAACCTTCCTTTGGATTAAAAAGATAAAACAATGATGTCATTTGATCAATTAGACAACTAATTTCAACTTGTTCCAAGTCAAGCCAATCCAAAGTAACCAATGGCCAACAAATATCAAAGCATATCTGGTAATAAAGGATAGGCAAGAAAGCAAGGGAGGAGGAATAGGACTTTAATTAAGGATGAGATCAGGGTGATAGTGAGAGATAATACAAGATCTAAGGAGCAGAATGTTGAATCTATCAAAGATTAGGAGTAGTAAAGGGAAAAGATCACTGCTGGGATTTGACTATAGTCCACCAAATAATAACATTACAGTGGCACGGGCAATAGCAACTTGTCCGTGAACTACTCTGCAGATGATGCCGCTTTAGTTGCCCATTCAGAGCCAGCTCTCCAGTGCATGACGTCCTGTTTTGCGGCAACTGCCAAAATGTTTGGCCTGGAAGTCAGCCTGAAGAAAACTGAGGTCCTCCATCAGCCAGCTCCCCACCATGACTACCAGCCCCCCCACATCTCCATTGGGCACACAGAAGTCAAAACGGTCAACCAGTTTACCTATCTCGGCTGCACCATTTCATCAGATGCAAGGATCGACAGTGAGATAGACAACAGACTCGCCAAGGCAAATAGCGCCTTTGGAAGACTACACAAAATGGGTTGGATAAGTTTTTTTTATTCTTTGTTTAATTCAAAAGCAAAAGGAGTGGCAATTTTGCTGCACAAGAATTTACCATTTCAGTTACAGAATGAAGAGAAAAATGGTGGAAGATTATTAAAATTGAACTGTACAATTTTTAATGAAGCTTGGACTTTGCTTGATGTTTATGCTCCAAATGTTGAGGATACAGCTTTTGTTGTCGACATGTCTTTATTACTTGGACAATCAAATTCTAATGTGATGATTGGGGGAGATTTGAATGTGGTATTGGAGCCTTTATCCAAGAGTAATTAAGAAATCGAAGATGGCAGTTCAAGTAACTAATATGATGTCAGAATTGAATCTAGTTGATATTTGGCAAAGATTTAATCCTACAGAGAAAGATTTTTCTTTTTATTCGTCACGACATAATTCTTTTTCTAGAATTGATTATTTTTTTAATTTCAACACATTTGCAGGATAGGGTTACATCTGTGGATTATAAGGCAAGACTGGTTTCGGACCATTCATTATTATTATTAGAATATCAGAGTTCACAGGATGTTCAGAGAGCTCCAAGATGGAGATTCAACACTATGTTATTGCAAAAACCGGAATTTATTAGTTATTTAAAACAACAAATTGAGGTTTTTATTAGTAATAATAGTAATTCTGTTTCTAGGCATTTTGTTTTATGGGATGCAATGAATGCTTTTTTACGAGGTCAAATTATTAGTTATGCTTCTAAAGTAAAGAAAGAGAGAATTAAAGAGATTGAAGATTTAGAGAAAAAGATAACTGTTACTGAAAAAGAATTTCAAAAAAATGCTACTGAAACGCAAAAGAACCAGTTAACTAATTTAAAATTTAAATATAATGAATTACAAACTTATTGGTTTGAATGTTTAATGAACCGAACTAAACATAAGTTTTATGAATGGGGTGAGAAAGCTCAAAGTTTTGTCATGGCAGTTAAAAAAGGAACAATTATCTAGAATTACACCAGTAATTAGAAAGAAATTGGGTATTACTTTTAGTCAAAAGGATATATATCTGATTTGTATTGTATTTTACAAGAAACTGATAGTAAAAAAGATTGGGATAAAGATAAGTTGAAATGGGAAAAAGATTTAGGTTTTACAATAGCTGAAGAAGCCTGGATGGAAATTTGCCAGAATAGTATTCGGAAATTGGTTAATGCTAGATTAGCGATGATTAATTATAATTTTATACATCAGTTATATTTAACACCGGAGAAACTAAAAAAGTTTGGCTTTAGTAAGTCAGATTGTTGTTTTCGCTGTGACCAGACGGCTAATACTTTTTTGCACACTGTCTGGCTTTGTGATCGATTGCAACAGTTTTGGAAGGGTATTCAATCTATATTTAATAGTTGTATTAGATCCTGGTATATTTTTATTAGGCAATATGCAATCATTAATTGATCTAGGCTTACAGGATTATCAGATTTCTTTTATCTATTTAGCTTTAGCTGTGGCCAAGAAATGTATAGCTCTTACTTGGAAAGATAGAAATATATTAACTTTAGATAGGTGGTATTTGGAGATAAAGTCCTGTTTGACTATGGAAAGGATATATTTTTCAATTCAGGATAGGATGTCTTTTTATTTTTCAATTCAGGATAGGATGTCTTTTTATAGGTTGAAGTGGACTCCGTTTGCTAAATATATGCATTTAAGTTTGATTTAAATATGTTTTTAAGTCTGATATTTTAGTATTGATAACATTTTTTGTTGTTGTTAGTATCTTTATTTGTTATGTTTTATCTTTTTTTGTGTAAGTGGGCCTTTTTTTATATAACATTGTTCATTTTATTAACTCTTCACTCTTTATCTTGGGGGGGAGACTAACTTTAAGCTAGGTCATTAATGTTGTGTACGAATTATTGGGGGGGGGTTAGTTTATTTAGTCTGCCGATGTAGTACTGTAATTTTTATTATCTTACATTTAATCTTTTTACTGTTACTTTTTATTTTATTTATGTTATAAAATCTTAAATAAAGTTTAAAAAAAAGGAAGACTACACAAAAGAGTCTGGAAAAACAACCACCTGAAGAAACACACAAAGATCAGCGTGTACAGAGCCATTATCATACCCACGCTCCTGTTCAGCTCCGAATCATGGGTCCTCTACCGGCATCACCTACAGCTCCTAGAACGCTTCCATCAGCACTGTCTCCGCTCCATCTTCAACATTCATTGGAATGACTTCATCACCAACATTGAAGAACTCGAGCTGGCAGAGTCCTCAAGCATCGAATCCATGCTGCTGAAGACTCAACTGCGCTGGGTGGGTCACGTCTCCAGAATGGAGGACCATCGCCTTCCCAAGATCGTATTATATGGCGAGCTCTCCACTGGCCACCGAGACAGAGGTGCACCAAAGAAGAGGTACAAGGACTGCTTAAAGAAATCTCTTGGTGCCTGCCACATTGACCACCGCCAGTGGGCTGATATCGCCTCCAAATGTGCATCTTGGTGCCTCACAGTTCAGCAGGCAGCAACCTCCTTTGAAGAAGACAACAGAGCCCACCTCACTGACAAAAAAACAAAGGAGGAAAAACCCAACACCCAACCCCAACCAACCAATTTTCCCTTGCAACCGCTGCAACCGTGCCTGCCTGTCCCACATCGGACTTGTCAGTCATCAACGAGCCTGCAGCAGACGTGGACATACCCCTCCATAAACCTTCGTCCGCTAAGCCAAGCCAAAGAAAGAAAAAAATGTGATGCATGCAAGAATGGAACGTCAGATGTCATGGGGAACTTTAACTTGCCAAGAAATTAGACAAGTCAAGATGGTCAAGGAAATCTTGAGGAAGACTTCATAGAATACATCCGTGATAGCATGTTACTGAACCAATGGAAATGTGAAAAAATTATGACAAAGATAGATAAAAGAGGCAGAAAGTAATTTCCACTGATAAATAATAGTAGAATCAGGGAACGTATCTGTCCTCAATCTAAATGCTATCCCAGAGGGTAATGAATCCACCCAAGGAAGCAGTAGAGCCTACCTCATTAAATATATTTAAGGCACAGATAGATTTTTGCATAGTTTGACAATTAAAGTTTATGGAGAAAAGGCAAGTAGATGGAACGGACTCCATAGCCAGATCAGCCATAATCTTATTGAATGTCTGAGCAAGTTCAACAGGTTTCCTTACTCTTGCTCCTATTTCTCAGCTTATTAATGAGTGAGGTTCCAAAAGAGCTGAAGATGGAGGAATTTTGAGTGAACAAAGAGAAGCTGGTACAACTCAGTGAGTCAGGTAGCATTCATGGAGGGAAATTATTAACATTTCAGGTCAGGACCTTTTATAAAGACTGAAGTGAAAATATCAAGCCTAAAAAGGGGAGAGGGGAAAGACTGGGCAGAAGCCAAGAGGTATGGGATACTGGACAGAAGGTGGTGGGAGAGGTGGAGAAACAGGTCAGAGAGGAGCCACAGGTGGTGGGGAGGGGGGGGAAGGGGGTGTTGGAAGGGAAAGGAAAAGTCAGAGAGAAAAGTGAGAACAGGACCACGTAAAGAAAGGACACAAAAGTGGAACCAGATGAAAGTGTGGCTGACTACAAATTGAAAAATTCAATGTTCATACAATGGTATGACTTAGGCAGTCCAAGAGGTGCATGATGTGTTTTTCTCAACTTTATATTTAACCTCATCCTGGCAATATATGAAGCTGAGGACAGATATGTTTGTGTGGGCATAGAGATAGGTATTAAAGTGGCTGGGAACCAAAAGTTCCAGGTTGGATCTAAAGACATGGGTGTTCAGTAAAGTGATCACTCAATCTATATTTGGGTTCATTGATGTCGTGCAGGGTGCACTGAGTGCAGGGAATGCAGTTGATTAGGTTGGAAAAGGTGCATGTACAAGTCCAGGAAGACTGAAGAACAATTATATTGCACTTTTGTTCAAGAAGGGAAATAAGAATAATCCAGGAAAATATAGGCATGAAAACCTCACATCAGTGGCTGACAAAACTGTTGGAAAGCATAATTGGGGATAGTATTTACAAATATTAGAAAAGGCATGTCAGATTAGGGAGAGTAAACATGGCTTTTTGAGGGGCAGGTCATACATTTGGCAAAGTATCTAATGGTAGATGGATCTAGAAGGCATAGATAAACAGAATCCATGGTGAATTGATAGTTTGGATACAGAATTAGGAGGCCATTGAAAATACGGTAATGGTGGAAGAATGTTATTCTATCTGCAGTCCCATGACCTGTGGTGTTTAAATTTAAATTTGAAATTTTGTTTATGCCATAGGAGAAGCCATTTCTGGTCATTTAAACCCATGCTGCACAATTATACCCAAATTAGCCTATACTCCCAGTGGAAGAAAACTGGAGCACATAAAGGAAACCCATGCAGACACGAAGTGAATGTAGAAACTCTTTACAGACAGCATTGGATTCAAACCCAGGTTTTGGCACTGTAACAGTGTTTTACGAACCACTCAGCTAACCATGCTGTGGTGATCAATGTAGGGACCCTTAACCCTTTATTTTTGTAATTAGCCGGGACCTAACTGAAAATAGGGGTGGGATGGTGCTAGCCAGGACCTACTTGTCAACCCAAGGGGGAGTTCTAGCCGGGACCTACCCGTCGTTAACACCATCCTCCCCTCCGACATAGGAAACGAGGGTACTCCTTTTATTGCGTCAAGCATCACTAGACGCTACTGACGCACGCTAGTGTCACAGTCAAAGGCAGGTGAAGAGTTGCTAGCGTGCGCCAAGCTAGATGCTAGTAAAATGGGAGGGGGTGGGAGTGGGTCTGATGGCCAACAATAGCCACAATCTTATGGGAGGGGCACAGCACCTCATCTGAGTGGGCAATGCCCAAGGATGGCCCCATTTAGTGTTGATCCTGCACGAGGGGTTGCAGATTCTGGAGAGATGCAGACTAGGGAAGGGCACCAAAAATGGGGAGAACATCTCGCATAGAGAGGAGAAGCAGAGGAGATGACACGAGAAGATGGTGACTACACAATGAACCAGCAAGTTCTTGAGCAACTGGTTGATGGACAGCCACTGGCTTTTTCAGTAAACATTTCAGGCTACAAGTACAGTACTCAAGTACAGTACCTTTGATAGGGAGCCATTAGCCCTATACCTGGTAGTTTGGCATTTCCATTACTTCCTGGAGGGCAGGAAGTTCAAAATTTACACAGACCACAAACCACTTACCTTTGCTTTCAGCAAGGTGTCAGCCAGGCATCAGCGGCACCTGTCCTACATATCTGAATTTTCGATGGACATTGAACATATCGCTGGCAAGTCCAATCCCGTTCTGCTATCCTAGCAGTGCACGACCCCACCCAGTTATTGACTATGCGGCCCTGGCAGATGTGCAGCAAGCAGACCCTGTCATACCGGTGTACCAGACAGCACATACTGGCCTGCAACTGGTGGACATCCAGATCGCCCCAGGTAACCGCACGCTGTTCTGCGACACCTTGACTGATAAACCGTGCTCCATCATTCTGGTCGCATGGAGGAGAGTTTTCGATTTGGTCCACAATTTGGCTCACCCCACTATCAGGACTACAGTTAGAATGGTTGCCAACAGGTATGTCTGGCATGACCTCCGTAAAGAGGTCACTTAGTGGGCCAAAACAAGGATGCCAGGCATCCATGGTCCAGACCCACATAAAAGCCCCTCCGCAGCCTTTTGAACCAGCACGTTGCTGTTTCACCACAGGCACACAGACATTGTGTGGCCCCTACCTGTATCCAGAGGTTCATGTTATCTATTGACCATGGTCGACCTGATGACTAGATGGTCAGAGGCAGTGACCTGAAATCTCCACGGAGACATGTGCACGGGCATTACTGAATACGTGGGTGGCACATTTCAGGGTCCCCAATCACAACATCTGACAAGGGGGCCAATTCACTTCCAGCCTGTGGACCACCTTACTAAATGCCCTGGGGACTCAACCCAACCACACCACAGCATACCACCTGCAAGCCAACGGGCTGGTGGAGAGATTCCACAGGTTCCTGAGGACAACTCTGATGGCTCGACTCACTGGTCTGAACTGTGCAGACGAACTTTCTTGGGTCCTGCTAGGCATCCGTACCACCCCAAATGAGGATCTGACAGCATCTTCTGCCAAGTTGGTCTACAAGCGCCCCTAGTCATCCTGGGTGAATTCATGGCAGCTTCAAAGGACTTGTGGGAGCTCCTGGTGGCTACATTGTCTCAACTTCACAAGCACATGGTCTCACTAGCCTCAGTTAAGCCCAGAGCTCATGGGCAACCCAGCACCTTTGTCCCAAAAATCTTCGCAGACTATCATTGTTTTCATCCAACACGGGGCCCACCAGCCACCCCTTCAACGGCCTCATGAAGAGCCATACCACATCAGCCGACACAATGGCTTCACCTGCATGTTTGACATTGGCAACAGGGAGGTGACCTTCACACGACAGACTGAGACTGGCCCATTTGGACGTTAACCAACTAGTTACTCACCTGACCCCCAGGGCACAGGGGTCAGCCACCAAAAGACAATGTCCCAATCGCTGGTTGGGGGGGGGGGGGGGTTGTTGTGTAGTAGCCCACAGCCCAATCCACAGGCCAACACAGCAAACAGTTGTCAAATATGACAATCAGGCAGACAGCACGTGTTATGAGACGCCTGCTACCGCAGGAATAGCAGTCAAATCGGCCAATCACAGGCAGCAGATCGCAGGGGGTCCAATCTAGGCCTGCACATCCAGGACAGCCAATAAGCAGCCGGCCTTGCTCAAGCCACGCAACCATGGTGACACCACTTGCCTATAAAAGGCGGAGGTGCAGCCCAATAAAGTCAGTGGTGATTACAGTCCCTTGGTGTTGCGAGTCTTTCTACCTCGAGCTATAACTGTAGTGACCCCGCTACATTTCTATAATTTATTCAGTTACTATTGTCAAAGTCATAGAACAATGAGACAGCCCATTGTTGCCCATGATTACGTTATCATTCTGGGTTAATATGAAGGACTTGCATCAAATTGGTTTAAAAGTGTTAATATTTTCAGTTCCCCAATTCTGAAATTGAAGTGTTATTACTGTAAACAGCCCACAAGAAGAGTACACCTCCTAAGGAGCAAAACTGATAGAACAACAACTTCCCTAACATGATTCCAAAGAATATGCTTGAGTGTCTCCGAAACAATTCAAGCACCAGTTGGTTTGGACATTGGAGGGAGAGGCCAGAAGAACCAACCAGTTGCAACAGCGGGAAAGCCAAGCCTCCAAGTAGCTGTAGGTCTAACCTTCATTAAGGCGAAGGCCAATCCTTTCTTGAGTGGTTCGTTTTCGTGTTCCTGCTGAAACTTAACATAAGACTCCAAGCCGTCAGCCTCATAGATGGCCCGTTCCTCTGCCATGTTGAAGAGTGTCCGGGGCGAGAAGGCGATGGTGATGGCCTGCGGGCTCTTGCTCTGCAAAACAGCAAGCTCATCAGGTTTGCCCATCGTGTAACATATAAGATACACTCCTACATAAAGTTAAGGGCGATCCCTTCTTCCACCCCACTTGAAATCCCAGGCAACTTTCCGAGCGTGTGTGGCTTTACCCCGGTGGAACTCTTGGGACATCCTCGGCTTCTCCTGGCCGAAGAGCACCTTTCGAGCGGCGCGGGTACGGACATGCTGCAGATGTCCAGGTTGTCCAACGAGTAGAGCCCGGTGTCGCTCATTTTCTCTCTCTAGCGGAGCAGCAGGTCCAGGGGGACGAACTCGCCTCGCTGCAGTGGTGGCTGACTGGCCCTTTGGGAGAGGGTTGGCCGGCGGGCACGCGTCACAATCACAGCCCGAGGGCTGTCACAATGGGCGGCGGCCACGTGTCTGCCCCACCCCGAGTGACGCCGGCATCGCCCTGCTCTGGTCCCCCACCCCATGCAGGAGACCCAGTTTTACCACCTCTCCCCCAGACCTTGTCTTGTCACCTCCCCCACCCTGGAGACCTTGTCCTGCCACCTCCCCCACCCTACCCTGGAGACCCTGTCCTGCACCCCGCCCACACCCTGTCAAGGAGACTCAGTGTTGACCCCTCCCAACCCAACCCAACCATGGAGGCCCAGTCCTGCTGCACCCACCTTCCTACTTGAGATAGGCGGGTTCCATTATCACCCCACAACTTGACATTAACCAGGTTAACATGACAGGTGGACATAAAACATTTCCAGCATGGTTTATTGCCACCCACCTCCAGCCCTTCCGACATCTGGTCCTTACCATGTGTTGGAGCGCTTGGTGAATGCAGTTCTGCTATTGCAAAGATGAAGACACTTTGAATATGCTATATGGCTTTGAAGGGTCCTTGGGATGTCCTGGCAGAATTATGGAAAGTCAAATGTAACTGTAAACCGATATTGAAGCAAAAGCCATTTTGAACAGCCAAGAAGTGTGATAAAAATGATTTCTACATGATAGACCAACCAAAAACCAGGTAATGTGTAAATATTAAGCATAAATGAGCATGAAGCATTCTGCAACCTTGAGTGGTAGTTATAATTGAAGACATAATTTCTACTCCATGTATAAATACAGGTACACTCAAAAACAGAGGGAATATTGTCCTTTTTAAAAGTTTATAATTTCTCATTTATTCTTGTGGGTGAAAAGAATCTACGTGCTGCGATACATGCACAGCAACAATGACAAGATGCTGGAGTCCTATGTGTGCTGCAGCCTGCGCGCCTTCCACTTGTAGCTGAAGGACTACAAGAAGGTTTTCTTCTTCCTCTGTAAGGGTGCCGAGCTGATTGTCGACTACGGCAGGGGTTGGAACCTCAAGTACAGGTCATGAGCCATTACCGCACTGGGACCCCGGGTCAGTGGGTGACACTGGATAGGGTGGCCATTTAAAACTTAACAAAACAGAGGACTTGCAGGTTCAGCATCAGAAACTCTCACGGTGAGTTGGGGGTGGTGGGGTGTGCTGTCACACTTCCCCCTCATTGCACATGCACCAGCCGGCACTTCATGCATTGCCATCATACTTCTTCCTCATTGCGCATGCATGAGCGCTGAAGAGACATGGCCGCACACGCAGATAAGTGCCCATTCTGCCATTTAATTTGTCATCCATTTGACCCCTAAATGGAGGACAAATTTAACATCTGGCTCGAGGTTTATGTGTTTTAATATTTATATGTATTTTTTAAATTTAGGACCCCTTTATAACATTAGGCCTTGAACTAGCTTAACCCAGCTCTGAGCAGAGGTACTGATATGCTATCAATAACACCAAAAAACTGGAGTTACTAGATGACAGGCTTTTATTACTATAAGACTGGACACATGCTCCTGTTGCTGGTCTGATTCCAGGATTTGTACTGAGGGATGGACTTGGGCCTAATTGCCTTTATTGAGGAATTCCTGGGGAGGAGTTACAGAGAGGAGGCGGGCCCACCATACACAGAGTTACAGTACCAACAGCATAACAACATCACAGTGATATCACCACATTCATCCCCTCTTTTAAAAGAAAGTCCAGCAGGGTGGAATGGGTTCAGCGTCCATCACATTCAGCTGCTCTGGTGATCTTCTGTGCCTCGGACTGTCATGGTGCTGGCTGTGGCACAGCTGTTGGTTCCTGGTCGATTTGGAGCCTGTCAGTAGTTGGTGTAACCGGTGACTGGGGAGGACAGGTGGGGCGGGGTCAGGGCAGGGTGTTGGAAGTTGGCTGTGATGGTCAGAGAAGCTGGTGCATGGGTTGGGGTACGATGCCTGGGTTGGTGTACGATGCCTGGGCATGTAGTGGTTAATAGTTGTGTAGGCCTTACTGGGTCAGTGGCAGTCTTGGGATCTCCTGTGCATGCTAGGTCCCAGACAGAGATGGTGTCTTTGTCCCAATAAGGGTACGCCACATAGGCATATTGGGGGTTGGTGTGGAGAAGGTGGACCTTCTCGACCAGTGGGTCGGTCTTATGGTCATGCATATGCCTCCAGAGCTGGACTAGTCTTCAGGACGTCAACCGGGATTATAGCATTGTTCCCGATGCAGACCTCTAAGGATGAAAAACATTTGTTCATGTGTTGTGGTGTAAGTGGCTGTACACAGAAGGGATTTAATCACGTGGAGCACCTCAGGAAGGACCTCCTGCCAGTGGGAGTTGGATAGGCCTCTTGATTTCAAGACTAGGAGGATTGCCTTTTAACGGTGTTTTTTTTCCCCATTTCACCTGGTGGTTCTACTGGTGGCGGTGCCCTGCGCCAAAAGGTACTGACGCAACTCATCACTTGTGAAGGAGTACCCCGATCACTGAGGATGTAGCTCAGGTACTCAAATAGAGTAAAGATATTGTGCAGTGCCTTTATGACCGGGCAGGGAATGGCAAAAGGGAATCGGAAGTACTCATCAATGATGTTCAGTAAGTATAGGTTTCAGTTGGAGGAGGGCAGGGGTCCCTTGAAATCCATGCTCAGACATTCAAAGGGGTGGGTGGTCTTGATCAGGTGTAATATGTTGGGCTTGTAAAAGCATGTCTTGCACTCAGCACAGACTTGGCAGTTTCTGGTCAGTGTCCTGACATTGTCGATAGAATAGGGAAGGTTTCTGGCTTTGATAAAGTGAATAAGTCTGGTGACCCCGGAGTGACAGAGGTTATCATGGAGTGCTTGGAGTCGGTCGGAGTGTGAACTGGTGCATGTCCCCTGGGACAGAGCATCTGAATGCTTGTTGAGCTTCCCAGGCCAGTATAAGATGTCAGTTGTAAGTGGAGAGTTCAATTCTCCACCTCAGAATATTATCGTTTTTGATTTTACCCCACTGCTTAATGTTAAACGTAAAACTGACTGCACATTGGTCAGTCAACAGGGTAAATTGTTTGCTGGCCAGGTCGTGCCTCCATTGTTGCACTGCCTCAACAATTGCCTGGGCCTCCTTCTTGATAGAGGAGGGTTGGACTTCAGACCCATCAAGGGTGTGCGAGAAAATGCCACAGGTCTGCCGCTTGGTTAAGGGCATCAATGATGTTCAGGCGTTGTTCTCCTCCTGGAATAGGATGGATTTGTCCACAGAATGCATTGTGGTCTTGGTGATGTCTCCTTTGATGTGGGTGAAGGCCTCTTGAGCTTATGCTAATGGCAGACGGAGGCGGGTTTCACCAGGGGCCGGGCCTCGTCCACGTAATTGGGGACCACTGGGCATAGTATAAGAAGAAGCCCCGACACCACTTAAGGTTCTTTTGGCTGTGAGGAAGGGGGAGTTCCAACAGGGGGCACATATGGTCAGGTTCAGGACCAATGATGCCATGTTCCACAACGCAACCAAGGATGGGCAGGCGTGATGTGTGGCACACATATTTGTTTTTATTGTAAATGAGGTTGAGTGCCTTGGCCATTTGGAAGAATTTTTCCAAGTTTGCGTTGTGATCCTGTAGGTCATGGCCACAGATGGTGACGTTGTCCAAACAGGGGAACGTGGCCTTGAGCCCATGCTGGTCCATTTCTCTCTGAAAGATGGAGACACCATTGGAAGTGGTAGAGACAGCTGTCCACCTCAATCATGGGGTATTGGTGGTCCTCTGGGTGGATGGGGAGCTGGTGGTATGCCAATTTTAAATATATGGTGGAGAAAAGCCGGTATTGAGCAATCTGGTTCACCATGTTGGCAGTGAATGGAAGGGGCATGCTTCCAGCTGCATGATATGGTTGATGGTGTGGCTGTAGTCAGAAATTTTCTGATTTTTGACCATCATGACCTGGGGTCTCCAGGAGCTAGTGCTTGGTTCAATTATCCCTTCAGCCAGAAGCCGTTGCACCTCTGATCTAATGAATTCCCAGTCTCCAGTGCTGTATCATCTGCTCTTGGCAGCAACTGGCTTACATTAGGGGTGAGATTGGTGACAGGCTGGGGGGGGGGGTTATCTTGAAGGTGGACAGCCTGCAGGCGGACTCAATGGGTGGACCATGGTATGCCGCTTGGTCACAGGCAGTGAGGAGGGTGATGGTTTAAAAATTGGTGGTTGCAGACCATGTTGGTGGATGGAGCCCATCGAACTCCATAGTGACACACTTGAGGTGGCACTGGAAGTCCAATCCCAGTATTACGGGCACGCAGAGCAGTGGGATTACTAACAGTTTAAAGTTTTCATACGTTGTGCCACATACGGTCATCATCACCATGCAGTAGCCACAAATCTCTGCTGAGTGGGACCTGGAGGCCATGGAAATCTTGCATCTCACCAGGCTCAACTCAAGAGAATAATCCCACATGATATCGGGATGCACAAAGCTCTCTGTGCTCCCACTATCAAACAGAGAGTTAGTTATAATGACTATTTACCTCGACCTCCATCAGCGAACAGGCGAGCTGGTGGAGGTTATCCTGGTCAAGTAGAATTGATGCCAGTACCCAGTCATTATTGGAGATGCTGTCCAATTTGGCCCAGTAAGATGATACCGCAACCTGGGCTGGTAAGAATGTGACGTTGCTTGGGGGCAGACGTGGTGCCAGAAGTGACACTGACTAAGATGGTGACCTCCTTGTTATGCTTGCGGTGTTATTGCTTGGGGGTGGAAGTGACATCAGAAATGACGCTGCCAAGATGGCACCTGACCCTACTGCCCACACGTGGGCACTGCTAGGGAGAGGAGAAGGTCTAGATTTACAGACTTTGGCATAGTGTCCCTTCTTCCCACATCTCGAACACACCACTTCCTTGGCTGGGCAGCGCTTCCAAGGATGCTTCTGTTGGCTGCAGAAGTAGCACTTCAGGTGCTTGGCGGTGCCAAAAGTGAAGTCAGGGTTCCTCTGCATGGAGTCGGCCTGGGATCCTATGCCCCAAGATGGTGGTGCCCGCAATCCCCATGAAGCAATCACTTTGTCGGAGGAGTATGAGTCTGTGTTATGGAGGGCTACATCCAACGTTTTGGACACCTCAAAGGCCCTTTGCAAGGTCAGTTCATCCAATTCCAGCAGCCTCTGGTGGAAATAGTCTGATTGGATGCCTACTACGCAGGCGTCCCGAACAAGCTCATCTGTATAGACCTCAGTAATAACATCCTTACAGCTTCAGGCTCGCCCGAGTTCACGCAGGACCCAAACATTTTCCTCAAGGGGCTCACTGGGTTGTTGATTGTGAGTGGCCAGGAGATGTCAGGAGTAGACCGCATTCATCCTGGGCCTGTATTGGCTTTGAGCTTGTTCATGGCCTCGTACGTCATGCATCCTCTAATAACCTTGTAAGTGCGGTGGCTGAACTGCGATTGTAGTAGGCATAGCTTGTTGTCGTCGGATCCCACAACTTGAGACATACAGAAAGTTGTTAAAACAGTGTAGCCAGAGCTCGAATTACTCGAGGCTTCGGGTGATTGTGGATCAATGTCTAGCTTGTCCGGTCTCAGTAACTTGTCCATTGCGATTAAAAAAAACATTTTAGGGTAATAAAACCAAAAGACTGGAGTTACTAGACGACAGACTTTTATTACCATAAGACTGGACACATGCTCCTGTTTGCTGGCCCGATTCCAAGATGCATACTGAGGGAGAGACTCCGGCATGACCGCCTTTATTGGGGAATTCCAGGGGGAGTAGTTACAGAGAAGAGGCGGGCCAGCCATACAGTACCAATGGCATAACAGCATCACAGTGGTATCACCACAGGTACCTGTCTCACTTTGTCAGGATATAATCAGCTCAATCAATAAAGTTCCTCCTATTATACTTTCATATTTGATAGAACTATTGCTTGATTAAAGAATCAGTGTTGTATTTAAGAGGCAGGTCTACTATAAAGACAATCAGGCAAGATTACTTCAATATAGAAGGAAATTAAGTCCAAGGAGAAATGTAAAACATATGTCATGACCAACAAATCAAAATGTCAGTTTTGTAGTTAAGGATATTTATTTATTGGAGCTTTAATCAGGGATTTCAATTGGTTCAAGGTAAAATGAAAGATTATGCAATTGAAGGCTAATTAGAACATTGATTAGGCAGTAAAAGACTGAAGAGAGGAAAATTTAGTGCTTCAAATTGAAAACAACTGATAATGAATTGTGTTGCACCCATTTTTTTGTGCATAAAAGCATTATGACATGAGCTATATAAGGACCAACTCAAATGAACAGAATTAGTCCAAGACAGCTTTGACTAAGCTGGATGCCCTCTGTGACAGAGAATTTATAGGTGGTTTGGGAGGAATTGTCAGAGTAGCTTGCGCACACACATTTTAAAACAGAATTTTTGCAGGACTTTTGCAGAATGCATTTTGCAGGAGGCAACAAAGTATCGACAGCAGCTTGCCTGGGAGAGCATGTGATCTTTGCAGGCAGAGGAGAAGAATTTTTCTCTCAGAGAGGGAGGTGTGAAACAGAGAGAGACAGAAATTTGTTCTAGAGGGACAAACTGGCAAACTTTGGAAAGTGCCTGGTCAAAGGAGAAGACTGGCGGTGTGAAAGATGACCTGAAAGAAAGAGGATCATCTGGAGAACCCTGAAGGGAGCACGTTTCGTCAGCAAGACTGATTGAGAATGAATCAGTTGCAGATGTCCTGGAAAAGAAATTTCTCTCTGAGAACTGGCAAGAACCCTCCTGAGTGGTAACCATTTGCCTGTTAAGCACCAAAGACTAGTGAACTTTGTTAATGCTAACTTCTGTGCACAGTACAAGAATTGCCTGCAACCAGTGAGATTAGACTGAGATCCAAATAACTTTTCTAATCTTAAATATACATTACACACACCTGTGCTTCGTATTAGAAGGGGGAGTAAGTTGTTAGGCAGGTTAAGTAATAAGTTAAAGTTTAATTCTGTTTTCTTGTTCAAATATAATTAAAAACAACTTTTGTTTAAGTAACCCTGTGTTGTGGTGCATATCTATTGCTGTTGTTTTTTTTTTGGGTCCTCTGGTCTCCGTAACCCTCATTTAGGCAGAGGGATGCCAGCCATGTCCTCACTGAACAACAAGACACTATTCATGAAAACATCACTGAGAAATCCAACCCTGAAGGTGTTGTTTGCCAAGATACAAAGTGATGCTATATATGAACAACTTGTACATGTAAACAAATAGAAGGATTCTGAATATTATCAGACCCTGCTTTTGGATGAGCAGAACATTGTCACATTTGAGCACATTGCCCTTTGACTCAAGCAAAAATATAAATTGAACCCATATAAACCTGTTTCTCTTCTGCAGGAGCAGAGACAAGTGCCTTAAATCTGAATAAAGAATCAGAGTTTATTGTCATGAACAAATCATGAAATTTGTTGTTTTGCCGCAGCATCGAAGTGCAAACATACATATAAACCACCTTCTTACAATACATTTTTTAAAAATAGTGCACGAAAAGTAAGGCAGTGTCTGTGGTTCATTGATGATTCAGGAATCTGAGGGCAGCGGGGAAGAAGCTGTCCTTGTGCCACTGAGTGCTTGTCTTTAGGCTCCTGTACCTTTTTCCTGCTGGTACCAGAGTGAAGAGGGCATGGCCTGGGTTGTGGTGGTCCTTGAGGATAGAGGCTGCTTTTTTAAGACACCTCCTTTTGTGAATGTCCTCAATGCAGTGAAGTCCAATGATATCAGGAGTTTTTTTCTTGTTCTGAGCTTTGGCACTTCCATGCCAGGCAGTGATGCAACCAGCCAGAATGCTCTTCACAGTACACCTGCAGAAGTTTTCGAGCTGAGGCCTCTCTGATTCATATGTTTTGGGAGTGTCCAGACTATGAGAATATTGGGAACAATTCTTTAAAACTCTTATCACAGATCTGAGGATTAAATTAGAACCATACTTTTATTGCTTTGTTTGGTTATCTTCCAAAAGAGAGGATTTCTTGATTTTTGATCCTCCAAAATATTCTGTATGGAATTTAAACTGGAGGCGGGGGAGGGTGTGCTTAAGGAGTAAATTTTTGAAGAAGGGCTGTCTTAAATTTAATTGGGTCTGGTTGTATGAGTATGGTAGGGTGAAGATTATTCCATGCTTTAATAGTACCGAGTAAAAAAATGACTTGCTGTACATATATGTCTTTGAAGATGGCACTACAAATTGGGTTGCATGCTCTCGTCTGCTCCTAGCAGGCTTGGTAGAATTGATAGTACATATTGAACTGGCAGTTTAGCATTTTGTAAACACATGTCGGGCAGTGTACTACATGTCTGCCTTTGAGAGAGCTCCACTTTAATGAATCCAAGAGCTTTGTAACATTCGCTTCTTTCCTTATGAATAGAATTCAGCTCAAAAAATGGAAGCTTTTACTTTGTTGATGGCCAGAGAAGCAATTTTATTAAGATGGAAAGACAACCAACTCATATGCAATGGTTACAGGATGTTATGCCGAACTTGAGTTTGGAGAAAATTAGATATAAAATGTTAGAGATATGCATGGACTATTATAATTTGATTCCTTCGGCAGGGGTGCTCTGGGGGTTTTCTATGCAATGTCTGGGTAGAAAACTTGCCCCACACATCTACTGTAAAATTCCTCCTTTCATGTTAAAGCATATCCTCTTTTGCCCTGGTAAAAAAAGATTCTGACTACATACCCTATCTATGTTTCTCGTAATTTTATTAACTTCTTTCAGGTCTCCTGTCAATTTCTGACAGTCCAGATAAACCGTCACTCCAGAGCACATTCGCAAAAGGCACACCAGGTGGATGCAGGGAGACTTTTCCCCTTGGTTGAAGTATCTAGAACCTGGAATTGCCATCTCAAAATAATGATCCAACTATTCAGGACTGAAAGAAGAAATGTCTTCACTCGATGCAGAAAATCCAGTTAAGGTGGTTGTGGAGTCATGGTCCATATACTGATGAGCTTTAGTCATAATATAGGAATTTTGAATATCTACTTATACATTGTCATGTAGAGTATGAACATGTATTACACAAAATTGCCTTC
The DNA here is from genome assembly GCF_036971445.1 of Narcine bancroftii. Lineage (NCBI taxonomy): Eukaryota > Metazoa > Chordata > Chondrichthyes > Torpediniformes > Narcinidae > Narcine > Narcine bancroftii. The sequence continues at coordinate 158,626,264 of NC_091474.1, forward strand.
TGCCTGCCATAAGGCAAACACAGTCACAACCTGGTGCCCTGGCACAAAGAAAAAGAGAAGCAATTCTTGCCCTCAGCACCCTGTCAAAACCTGGTTTCGACTCTTGGGTCCCATGAGCCAGTCTCCAGCATGTTAAAAAGTTAGCTTTGTTCTTTATTCAATAGTAGAGCAGGCATGAATATCTGAATGTACTATCCCTACTTCTATTTCTTATGTGAAGTCGTCTTGTAATCCCTGGAACATACAAGATTGGGGGGATCATTTAAATGAGGAGCTTAGAATTGTAAAAGGAATTGAGACAAGAAAAAATCTGGTCCGGGAAAAGAAGAAGTAGTAACAACAACTACTTTATATAGAGAGGAAGGTCACAGAAAAGTGGCAAGCATAGGCAAGTCCATCATGGGCACTGACCTGTACATTGAAGATATCTTTATGAGGTGCTGCATTAAGGAGGCCACCAACATCATGAAGGATCTCATTGAAACTTCAGGTAGAAAATACAAGTTCACCAGCAGTTTTCTTACAATACCTATCAGGATCTTGAATCTCCCAGTAATACTCTAACCAGAAACCAGCCCGGTACCACCAAAATATTTATCTGCATGATCGAAACATTTTTTTTATACACTAACTGTCCTGTCATTTCTTTTCTCTCATGGCACATTATAATCATTTAATTTATAGTATTGTTTTTGAAGTAGCTTGCGCCTCTGTGACGGCAGCAAATAATAATTTCAGAGCATCTAAACTCTTACAAAGTAAAATGTCCCAAGATGCTAAACAGTGTTATCAAGCACAATTCGACACCGAATACTTAGTAAGAAATTAGGACAGAAGAGTAAACGTTTGGGCAAAGGGATAGATGTTTGGGGAAAGAGTAAGAATTAAGTAGAGAAATACAGGACTTGGGCAGAGTAATTAAATTTAAAGATTCATTTGTGGCTAAAGGACTCAGCATGAATATATGCTGCTTTAAATGAAAAATTTATGTCTTGAAATTACAGTCAGCCAACCATTTTTATTCTTTTTTGATTGGAAAGAATCCTAGTTCTTCAACGGTATTTCATCGAAACTGTGCTTGCACTCTTGCTGAAGGATTAAAAACCTTTAGTTACAACCAGGACTCTAATTCCTATTGCAGCTAGTTGGCACATACCTGCACTTTTATTTCTCCACCTCTTTATGCAGTTCAGTATCAATGCATTCTGCTGTCTGTATACATTCTATGGGCAACTAACACTTCTACTCAAAGACAACTGTAAAAAGTTCAGGGTTGTAAGATTCAATCAAGCACGCCCACAGTCTTAATGAATCACAAATGTATTCATGTCTTTATATCTAACTTCCTTGAAGCTGCCATGATTCATTTGTTTTCTGGTCCTCTTCCAACAAGGTTGTGAATATACTGAGAGGAAGGAAAAGAGATTTATCAGTCCCATTAGTCAAATTAAGTCCTTATTTTTAAAAAAAAAAGTATCAATAAATAGTTGTGTGGCCAGGATCGGTGTGGTTGTTTCTAATACAGCCCATAAGGAATGCTCCATTTTATAGTGGCATGCTGTACATTGCACAAGCAGTGAAATGAGAAAAGAACAGAATGCAGTAGATAAAAGTAAAACACAAAAGTTTGCAGACCCCGTGATTGAAGTAAAAATACAAAGTTGGGGAAACTCAGCAGGTCAAACAGTGTCCTTTATATAGCAAAAACACAGGCTTGAGTATGAGCAAAATCTAGGCAGGCTATTGTGGTCTAATACAGGGGCCCACATTTACATTTTTGACCTTGAAACATGGGACCAGGTCCAAGCTTTTTGATGAATATCCATGTATCACTATATTCCCAGTGGCCAATCCTGTGGGGTTTTCAGCACTTCTGTCAGTTTCAAGCATTTCTGTTTCTCATTTTTATCATTTAAAGTCTTCCTGAAATCCCTTAAAAAAGTACATTTCAAAGCAAAATAATTGTCATATTAATCATGATTTTGAATAAGCCACCTTTATTGAAATTTAAAAAGAACAGTGCAATGATTTTTGTAAAAAAGGCAGTGACAGGTAACACAAATAAAATGCATAGGCGCTGCAATTCAATGGCCCAAATAATCTAATAACACCCAGTTTGGATTAAAACAATTCTCTTATTTCATACCGTTACACCTTAAAAATTAAAAAGATCTAAGCTAATACCTAAATTGCAATATTTAAACGGGGGTATCAGTGTCATTAATTGCACCACCCAATTCACCCTTGTAAATTTCCTTATAGTTCTGCACAAAGATCACGGCTTGTGGCGAGTGACAGTCAACAGACAGGAAAAGTGTTGGGGCTGGTATATTGCCTATGGAGACATCAAGATTAGCTTATCCTGATCAACAAACTTTGGAATTTGCTTCCCCAACTTGAGCATGAAGTGAAGCAAAGCAGCCCCATTGTTTAGATTCATACACAACCTAGTCTTCACTGAAGTGTGACAACTCCTGGATGATAACTGGCAGTTGTGCTTGACAGAAGGCACAGGGAAACATCATACAAAATGTTTCTAAAAAATATTAAAAGTGCATATAAAGTTTGAGCAGTTCTCACCTCCCATAAACAAATGTATTGCAACAGTTAAAGATAATCACTACTACTAAAACTTTTTGTCTGTCTTGCTCACAATTGCTGAAGTACTTCCAACAACTTAGGTCGGGTGTTGATAATAGAGGTAATTAAATGCAATTTCTTCAAAAAAGTGCAAATTCTCATAAGGATATTTCACTTTTTTGAGAATTATAAAGGACAATGTATAATTGATATGAGACTCATTCTGTATTGCAGTATATAAAATATCTAAGCAATATATACATGTAATATTTCTATCAAATTTTTGAAAGAAAAAGTGCCAACAACATGGTGAATGCCAAAATAAAGATAAATAAGATTAAATGTTAAGAACAAGAAAATACTTAAATGTTTTCTAATATTCACTAATCATGGTTACATTCTTACTGCCTCTCATTCCATTGAAAATTACATCCTGCAGAGTAGGTTCATACATTTAACATAGGTTTTGCAAACAAATAAAAAGTTAATGTAAACAATGTTTAAAAAGACAATAAAATGGATCTAAAATTAGATCTACTTTTGCTAAAATGGAAAGTAAATATTAGCAAATAAGTAGCACGTTATTTTTATTATATTTATATTCTTTCTTTGGCTTGGCTTCGCGGATGAAGATTTATGGAGGGGGTAATACCTAGTATAAGTGCCTAATTTAAATAAAAATGTTCTGAAAAACAAAAGGATATCAGAAGCTTCAGTCAAAATATTTGTTGGCATATTCTATTTTTAACAGAAATGACTGAGGTGGTCTTACAATTATGATTCAGTGCAAACAAAAAAGCAATTTCTGACAGCTGATGAACTGATAGTAAGAGGCTACAAGATGTCAAACAAAATGTCATTATTAAAATAAATTACATTATTCAGCAGGTGTCTATTAGGGGAGAGACAATTTCCATTTGTGTGTAGGGGATACCAAATTAATAAACTGATGTTGGTGCAAATTCAATATGGTGCTATTTTAAAAACCAAGTGGGGGAAATATTTGCAGAAATAAGATTAAAAATATATAGAAAAGGGACAAAGATAAAAACCATGAGGATGATATTTCAGGGAGTTGGCACAGAAATTACCTCATTTCTGCTTTGCAATGTTCTGATTTTAAGGGATTTGTTAGACCATTTTATACTCATCTGTAAGTTAATTTCTAATCTAACCAAGCAATTTCATTACATAATTTACCAAGTGGAGTATATTTGTGTGTGAGAAGGGGGGGAGGCAAATATGATAATTATCTACTGGTTTAATTATTGTTGAAACCCATTCAAAACACCTATATCATCTTGCCATCGTCATAAATATGTCATTTTTTATAAAAAATTACCAAATGTGCCTATTGTGCCTTCTTAAATTACCAAATTTTTACAAGGTCAGAATTAAAAGTGTTATGAAAATGTAAGATGATTACTTCCTGCTCTCCTACCCCTACCCCTCAAGATAAATAAATAGTAATAAAATCTAGGAATTCTACAAAAGGGGAAACAATTAAGTGAGCCCTATGTGGAAAAAAAACCCTTCACCAAATGTAGTCCAATCTTCTAATTTCTCCAAAATCTGAAGGTTACAGAGTAAACAGTCTGACCTTGCATCTTTTTTTTACAAGCTAGATATTGCTTACTACTGTCATTTAATTAGTTTTAGTACTTTCAGTTATTGGAAATGCTTTTATTGTATTTCTGTCCAATGCCATATGGCACATGTGCTGCAATGGTTCCCAATTCCTGTGCTCCTTTAACATGGAACATTTGGTCATCAAAGAAAATATGAGGGCGAATTTTTTCTAACAATGGCCCTTTTGGTGCCCCAGCAAGAAAGAGTGCTTCATCCACCTCCAGGCCCCAACTCCGAAGAGTCTTTAAAGCCCTTGCTCCAGAACTTGCGGCACTTCTTGCTGTGACGAGATAGGTCCTGATTGGGCAGTTGTGGCGTAAATCTTTAGCATGGAACTTCTTCTGCAGTTTTCCCAATACTTCCAAAAATCCCTTGAGAGGACCCTATATGCAAAAGAATAAACAAATTATACTTCATGGGCATGGATTCTGAATCATATACAAGAAAAAAATTCTGTGACTCCCTTTTTAAATTTTAAATTACAATTCCTTGTGTGTACAACATTTTCTGCATCATATTTGTGGTTGCATATGATGACTAAGAATGAAACTGGATCAAAAGGTTGATGTGTACAGTACCTCCTTTTTCACTTCCAATCAAACAAGAAATACATATCAGAGGAAGTCAATTGTATTAAGAGCCTAGAGGGCCCCAAAACCCAGCAGCAATAGATATTCACCAAGACAAATGGCTACTTAAACAAAAGTTGCTTTTAATTATCTTTTAACATGAAAACAGAATCATACTTTAACTTAGCACTATTGACTTAACTCACCTAACTTGACTCCCTTCTAATTCTAAGCGCACGTGTATGTAATGCATGTGCAAGTTCAGAAAGGTTCTTTGATTCACAGTCCCATCTCACTTCTCATTCCTCCAAGTTCACTGGTTGCAGGCGATTCTTACACTGTGCACAGAATTTAACATTTATAAAGTTCACCAGGCTTTGGTGCTTGAAATGTAAATGGCTACTACTCAGGAAGGTTCTTGTCGGTTTTCAGAGAGAGATTTGTTGTTTGTTGGACACCCACAACTGATTCTTTTTTAATCAGCCACTTCAGTGTCTTGACGACAAAACTTGCCCCCTCAGGGTTCTCCAGATGATAACCTCTTTCTTTCAGGTCACTACAGAATGCCTTTTTGTTTCTCTTATTTCAAGTGAAACATTAGACAGCCAGTCCTCTCTTCTTGCATGAACCACAAGGTCTTTAACAAGGCTGAACTAAGCACTCACAACCCATCTTTCAAATGGGGTTTTCCACAAGCTTGTCAGCTTGATCTGTTGCTGTCCCAGCTGCTGCTGCAGGCTGTAAAACTGCAGAACTGATCTCTCTCTTTCTCTCTCTCTGAGAGAAAGCCTGTTTAACTCTTTCTGCTTGCAAAACCACATGACCCTCTCAGAACAGCATGTTCCAGTCCAGATAGTGTGAGGCTCCTATGTTCTTTCATCTGTTGCCTTTTTGTAAACAACAATCCATTAGTGAAGTCTCTTGGGCATTCTCCAAAGCTTTTGCACAGGCTCTGGAGCTGACATGTGTAAGGTAAAACATCATGAGATGGGAATGTGTAAGGAGTTACCCTGTGCAGGGCTGTAACAAGAAGGGGAGGTGTCCTTGTACTCCTGTTAGGTAAAACATCATGAGATGGGAATGTGTAAGGAGTTACCCTGTGCAGGGCTGTAACAAGATGTGAATGCATCCTTGTACTTACAAGATAAGAGAGACATTGATGGATTGAGAGGCAGGAAGCTAGCAGGGAAAGGATAGCAACAGTTTTAGTCATTGGACAAGTAATGATATGATGATGTTCTAAGCACGTATCCAAGGGTATAAAAAATCATAATTTTGCTGATAACGGCAGAATGCATTCTCCGACTAACATTGTTAGTCGCAAGTGTTACAATCCGGTAATAAAGAACAAAGAACCCTGATTTCGACTCAGTCTGGTGTTTGTCTCACTCATTCATGAACAAAGCAGACCTAACACATGTCTAGTATGAGCAGAGTTCCAGTATTTTAGATAAGATCTGTTTTAATATGTTTGTTTGACCTACACTTAAAAAAAAAACCTGCCCCAATTTATCTCGCAAAAACATATCTACACAATACAAACACAACATAATCTGTCACAGTAGCCATATGCAATTTAGAGCTCTCCACTGTGATATTGCTTTTATTTTCACTGACTCGGCAACTTTGACTTAAGCTTTAACCTTTTGGACCAAGGCAACACTGACAAAGATCCGAGCATCTTTGCACTTGATTCTACCACCTGTGGCTCCATTGATTGCTTCATCATGGTAAAGGGACTGATATCACTGCTATGTATTACATGACGCCCCATTACCCAGAATTGTGCAGTTTAACCCTTCCCTTGTCATATATTTCCTCTCAATTCCCTTCTAACCTCTCTATTTTTATTTCCATCCCCCCCCCCCACCAAAACAAGTTTTCTGTGTCTCCATGAAAATCTGTGTGACTTCTACACATGAACTCCAACAGCAGAACGCTGCTTTCCAATGGCAACATCTGCTCTAAGTGATCGCTCAAGTAAAAAAACTGGTTTTCAGTAGAAAAATACACAACACTTATTCCTTAAAGTGAAGATATTCCAATACAGTGATTTATTTTGGTCACATCCATCTGGGTGTGATAGAAAAACTAAGATATCTATTTATATCACCATAAATAGGAAGTATATTCCCAATTACTATCTTTAATTTCTACTTAAATCTAAATTCTCATCTTCCACCTGACAATTGTAATTGCTGACAATGTCACCAGTTATTATTTCAAAGCACAGCAAAGAAGAAAAAAGTTTTCATTGTTGCTTAATTTTGTCTTGAACACCACATTCAATTAAGTAGTCAGGTTAGTTGTCCCAAGGTTTTTTGGGCATGGGTCGTGTTGGATATATATATATATATATATATATAAATAAACTTGGGTCACTTTGGATTGGGACAGGCTGGCTTAATTATAAATTAATGAACTATCTTAGTGATTTAGTTTTAATCTGAGCCCAATAACGTACATATGGGAGGTTGGTGCTAGGTTCAAAGTCAAAAATATAGAAATAACTCAGGCTTAAGTTGAGTACATATTAGTAGTAATCACATTGTTTAATTTTTTTATTAAGGACATCTCGACAACAGAGTATGGAAGATATTCTGTCAGATTATCAGAGTCTAAGCATGGTCTTACTTCATCTCACTTGGAGAAGCCTTTAGAAATTTTAATATGAATCAGGTCATAACCTCAATACTAAGTGCACTGGATGATGTTGTAAGGGATCACAGAAATCTGCAGCAAATGGGGGTGGAGTTGGGGTTGACTGTCAAGCTAGGTCAAAGGTTGCCTTTGGACTTGAGCCTGAAACTAGAATTATTTACATTTTTGCCTGTTTCAAGTTTGGAATATCTGCTAATGGTTGAAATACTTATTGAAAACCTTTTGTTACTTTCATTTTAACCTGCCACTCTGAAGCCCCTTTCACACTTGCAAGTGATCCCAGGAATCAAACACCAATTGGCCTTTAAAGTGGCAATTATGAAAGCAAAATCAGATCAACTTCGGCGTCAGATGACATCATCACATGCTGGGCATTGACGCCTTTGACCCCTAGTACAATCCCCGGCATCTGCAGACGCCGGCGTTACAATCAGGCAAGTGTGAAAAGGCTCATTGGATTGTGGGATTGAAATGACCCAAATTTTGTCTGAGTGCAGGAAGATTAAAATGTAGGTATAAACTTTGTTATGGGAAAGTCACAGTGGGAGAGAGAGAGAGAGAGAGAGAGAAAATAAATAGCAATAAACAGCAATGAAGAGCAATAGCAAACAATTTTAAACAGCGTGGGAAAATTGGTAGCACTATAATACACAATTTATAAAGACCGTGGGGGGAAAAAGCAATGGCGGACCTGACTTCCCAGAATGCCATGTGGCAGAGAAACCCCTCCATAAATGCTCCATGTATGCAGCGTGCACACACCCCTTTCACTGCCACATGGAATTCTGGAAGGGCAGGTCCACCATCGCTTTTTCCCATGGTATTTATAAATTGCACGCGATTGTACTACCAACTTTCCCCTACTGTTTAAATTGTACACGATAGTGCTACCAACTTTCCCATGCTATATAAATTGTGCACTAAAGTGCTACCAACTTTCCCACCCTGTTTAAAAATTGTTCGCTATTACTATTTATTGCTCGTACTTTCCCACAGTCCTTTATAAAGGTTTATATAGGTCGGCTCATCAACAACAGGAGCTGAATGGCTCATACTGTGTTGTACATAAAGTTTAATTATGTTATAATTATGCATGATTAATTTTGTTCAAATATAAGATCATACATAATGCATTGATCAAGATTTGGGGCAAGTCCACCATCACTCGGTGCATCATGACATCATCGGTAGAAGGTAGAACAGTCCTAACCCCAGGGATGGCTCCTTACAAGTGTGAAAGCGTTCACTGTCCCAGTTAGGAGTGGTCAAGTGTGAAAAGCCAAACCCCCATTCCTATCTCAGGATATTGAATGGCCAATTTAGTGGGATGCAAGTGTGAAAGGGGCATGAGACCCTCTAGCTCCTTTCACACTTGCCTGTGATGCAAGGAATCAAATGCCAATCAGCCTTTAAAGTGGCAAGTGTGAAAGCAAAATCTGCTTAATGCTGGTGTCAAATAATGTCATCTCACACCAGGGATTGCTGGCCTCGATCCCTAGTACAATCCCTGGCATATGCAGATGCCAGCGTTGAGATCAGGCAAGTGTGAAATGGGTAATTGCATTGCAGGCACTTTCTATTAAAGGTAGAACAGACAAACACCAGGGATAAACCCTTGCAAGTAGGAAAGCGTTCGGTGTCCTGGTTTGGTGTGGTCTAGTGTGAAAGTCATACTACCATTCTTATCCTGGGACACTGAATGGCTGATTTACTGGAATGCAAATGTGAAAGGGGCTTCTGTTAACAGTTTCAATTCTTGGGTGATGTATCAACCTCTTTCCAAGACTGTTCCAACCCAAGTATACACCTGGTCTTGTGAATAACAGAGCTATTTACACAGGACATTTCAGGGAACAGCTGGACTAACATGAAACAAATAAAAACCAAATTGTTCCTCTTTAACCAGAGACAAAATACAGAAGATATTAGAAATTGGAGCAAAACAAAAAGCAACTAAAATAACCCAGCATCTGACAATGCAAGGGATGATGAATATTCTGGGTTGAGACCCAACATCAGATTAGCATCCCTTTGCTCCCAGTTTGATCCAGAGTTCTTCCAGTACTTTATTTTATAGTTCATTTGTAAGAGGTGTGTGTGTCAAACTTACCTTTGCAAGAGGATTGTTTTCATATTTCTTCTCGTGTTCAAAGAAGGTATCTAATCCATGAAGCTTTACAATTTTCTCTGACTCGTCAGAGAAAAGAACAGCATCTCCATCAAAAGCTACCCTCAGCTCTTCATCTGAAAGGTTCAAGTCCTCCTTCAACTGAAACATGGTGGCAGCTGCAATCCCTGAAATTGTGTAAAAAAGATAAGCCAAGACATTAATGCAGACAAGAGCTGGTAAATTGTATCCCATTTATACTCTAAAAAATGTCCTTTTAAAGTCATACTACCATCCAGCAAATACTCTCATTTGAAAATGACTGAACCTTCTAGCTTTAGGAACAGACAAATTCCAAATATTCTTTTAACTATATAGATTAGAGGCATCAATCCAAGGTCAGCTAGCTCACAATACAATGCATCATGTTTATCTCCCCTCATACTCAATGTTGCATTTTATCATGTGTAAAAATATCCCAGCCACTGAGGGAACAAGTCACCTTGATCTCCCCTTATTACACTAATCATGGATGCTCCAACAGCACAAAAGTACTGCCTGTGCTATTGCAAATCACATTTTTGTAGTAGGATTACTGTGAATATTTATTATCAGTCTATCATATAGTTATTGACTCTTAATTTAACTCAATTAGTTTATTATTTACAAGCAGCTAAAAATTTTGGTGCACATTATCTAACACTGTGGATGGTAGTGGTCAGATGAGAACAGAGATATCAAAAGGTGCAAGAGTCAAGAAAATTTACAAAGCACATTTTTGAGAACTTTCTCAACCAAATCAATACTTAATTTTGATGCCACAATTTCAGGACATGTTGTGAACATGACATCTGACAAATAGTGAAGCTGACTGCACAGCAGAGGAAAAGAAGATATACTGCAGATGTGCCAAAACTGTCCTCACTTCATTAACACATAATTTGACGTCACTGTAAGGGGCTGTAAGAGTCTATAGCACAATTTATTTTTCTATTGAGTGGATGTATAATGAATCACTCTTTCCATCAACATATTGAGGGGAAGTGGAAATAGGAAGATCAAAAGAAACAGGAGCAGAATTCACCAGGTGTAGGACCAGAATTAGGCCCTATTGAGTCTGCTCCTCCATTTGAATTATTGCTGACGTATTCTTCCTTCCAACCCATTTTCTGCCATCTCCCCATAGCCTTTGATACCCTTACTAATCAAGAGCTTATCAACCTCTGCTGTAAATATGTTCAATGACTTAGTCTCCACAGCCATTTGTGGCAATGAATTCCAGATTCACTGACCACTGGCTGATTAAATTTGCCTCTGGACTCTCCTAATACTGGAAATATCTTCTCCACATTCATCCCTTTCAACCTTTAGTAGGTTTTTGATTTTGTTGTCTTTGACTTCCCTTGCCAACCACAGTTACCTGACCCTTCCCTTAGACTGTGTCTTCTTCTTTGGGCCAAATCTATCCTGTGTCTTCTGAATTATTCCCAGAAAGTCCTCCATTGCTTTTCCACCATCTTCCCTGCAACTTTAACCAGCTCCCCCCTCAAGCCTCTGCAGTTACCTTCACTCAATTTTAATGTAGACACGTCTGACTTTAGCTTCTCCCTTTCAACACCAGTGAATTCTATCATGAGCCTCTTGAAGCTTCCTTTACCTTAACCTCCCAAATCAAGTTTGGTTCATTGCACCACACCAATTGCAGAATTGTATTTTCCATCGTGGGTTCGACCACAAGCTGCTCTAAAAAGACATCTCGTCGGCATTCCACAAATTCCTTTTCAGCTCCAACCTGATGTTCCCAGTCTGCCTGCAGAATAAAATCCCCCATGATCACCATAACATTGCCATTCTTACATGCTTTCTTTAACTCCTGTGGTAATTTGCACCCTTCATTGTGGCTGTTATTTGGAGGGCCATATGTCACTCCCATCAGGGTCTATTTACCCTTGCACTTTCTCACTCTATGCACAAGGATTCCATACCCTCTGATCCTATGTCCCTTTTGCTAAGGATTAATTTCATTTTTTACTAACAGAGCTACCCCACCACGTCTGCCCTGACTTTTTGATGGATATGAATCCTTTGATGTTTAGCTCCTAACCATGAACCTCCTTCATCCATGTTTCTGTTATTCCCACAATGTTGTACCTGCCAATTTCTAATTGCGCTTTCAGCTCATCTACCTTATTTTGTACACTGTGGGCATTCAAATACAACACTTCCAAACCTGTATTCAGCACTCTCTCACATACGTCTCATTGATGCCAGACTTTAAATTCTGATCCTTTTCTAAACTTTTTGTCCTTTTTTAAAATTCTGGTGACTTCAATAGCCCATCCTGTATTCTTCCTCCATTTAGTTTTGTCCATACTTTCCTAATTCCACCCACCGACCTATTAGTCTATCTTCAGCCCTGGTAATGCAATTCACCAGGACCATGGTCCCAGTACAGTTTAGTCACAATCTACAGATGACCCAGAGTTCCACAGTTGCAAGGCTCATCCCTGCTACATCCTTCAAAACCCCACTCCCAAATGCACAGGGAGCAAGAATCCACAACCTGCTGGACAAGCTCAAGGGTTGAGGCTCCTCTAACAATATCTCTTAGATCCCCCTACCTGCTTCATCAGAATGTGTGTGGAAAGTAAAAGTTTGAAAACCATTAAAAAAAATTGTACCTAATTGATACATTATGTGCATGGTTTCATAACTCCAATGACAATTTTTCTCAAGCAAAATATTTCAGTAACAATTGGGTCTAGAGCAGTGATTTTCAACCTTCCCTTCCCACTCATGTACCACCTTAAGCAATTTCTTACTAATCAGAGAGCACATATCCCTATGGCATAGGGGTTACTTAAAGTGGTATGTGAGTGGAAAGAAAAAGGTTGAGACCCACTGGTTTACAGGCAAGATGGTGAGGCTTTAAATATATTACTACCAGACAAAATTAGACTTTAAAAAAATGTATTTAGATATACAGCACAGTAACAGGGCCTTTTGGCCCATGAATCCATTTCAAACAGAGGAAACTCATGCAGACACAAGGAGAACGTACAAACTCCAGACAGACAGTATGGGATTTGAACCCAAGTCCCCATTACTATAATATAATTACTATAATACTGTATATTGTGTTTGATTAAGAATGCAGGGTACTGTGGACGATATACTATGATCTGAGAATAGTGTACTCTACTTTTCTATTGTTTAATATATATTCTTATGTACTAAATATTTTTTTGATGTAGAATTTCAATTTCAATAAAAATATTGAAAATGAACCCTAGTCCCTATTGCTGGCTCTGTAACAGAGCTGTGCTAACCACTACACGATAAAATAAGCTATGAGTGGTAAAATTATGGGGAGAATATTATTATAAGTGTAATTTCAAACAGTTACCAATTAATTTCATGACCAAATTTTCTGTGAAGGGTGGAGCTAGGCAGTATCATTTTAAATCTATATAAAATGCAATTAGAGACATTGAAATGGATTGGAGACAAAGGTTATCACTGGATGGTTGCAAACAGGGCTGGAGGCATTTCTTTAACTCTGATTTTATAATATTCTGGCCACAATAAGGCATTAAATCATGTAACCTCTCCAAATATTGTAACCTTGGTTTGTGTCCTCCCCTTCACCACAACCTTGTTTACAAATCCAACCTGTGCCCTATTTTTCCACATGATTTCTCACCCTCACAGTATTGTTTCCATACCAGTTTATCCACTCTTGATATTTTTTTCCTGTAGATTCTGGAATCTGAAGCAACATTTCTCCCTTCCTTCAGTTTTTTTCTCCTTTTCTGAGCCCTCACTTTCTTTTCTTCCTTTCCAGATTCATTTCCCTAACCTTCCCTGGTCCTCCACCAACATTAGTTCTTGCACCTTTGATTTATTCCATCTGATTTCCCCATTTTTCTGCATAAAAAGGATTATTGTTCTTGCAATTCATTGCAGATAGTGGAACTAAAGGAAGAGATAAAATATGAACCTACAGACCACCAAACCTTTCAAAGGAAATGTAACAATACTGTTGTCACATGATCATACAGCATATGGGCAGAAACTGTATGGTCACTAAATCACACATTCAAAGCCTCACAATATTTTCCAACCAATAGTGGCAATATGAAAATGTAAATGTTATTATTTGAAAAAAATGCAATCCTGATCTCTTTCAGTCTACACCAAATGTTCTTTCCATTCACATACCACTTTAAGTATTCCCTATTCCTACAACAAAAGGAAGAGAATTGGTGGACAAAAAAATAAAATATGAAACACTACAAATGTATACAAGGTGGAGAAGAACATAATAAAGACAAAGCAGAAGTATTATGAGCTAAGAGAAAAAACACACAAAATACTAGCTCAGCAGCTTAAAACAGAACAAACTAAAAGAATGGTATTGGCATCAAGGAAAAAGGACAAACAAATTACATATAACCCAACAGAGATCAATGAAAACTTCAAGGTATTCTACAAGCAATTATACCAAACTGAGAACGAAAGGAAAGAAAACAAAATAGATGAGATTCTAGCTAAAATTGAACTACCGAAATTGCAAGAAGAGGAGCAAAACAAATTGATAAAACCATTTGAAATAGAGGAAATACAGGATATATTAAAAAAGCTACCGAACAATCAAATGCCTGGAGAGGACGGACTCCCAATAGAATTCTATAAAACATTTAAAGACTTATTAATTCCTCCTCTCTTGGAAGTAATGAACCAGATAAAAGAAACACAAAACATGCCAGATTCATGTAAAACTGCAATAATTACAGTAATACCAAAGATGGGTAAAGATCCACTAACACCAGCATCGAATAGACCAATATCTCTACTTAACTCAGATTATAAGATAATAGCAAAACTATTAGCAAACAGATTGGCCGACTGTGTTCCAAAAATAGTAAAACTAGATTAAACTGGATTTATTAAGAAAAGACGAACAATGGACAATATCTGTAAATTCATTAACTTAATCCATCCAGTACAAGGAAATAAGACACTAACAGTGGCGGTTGCTTTAGATGCAGAGAAAGCCTTTGACAGGGTAGAATGGAATTATTTATTCAAAATACTACAGAGGTTCAACCTACCAGAGAAATATATTAATTGGATGAAAGCATTATATAAGGGACCATTGGCGAAGGTGACAGTAAATGGATATATATCGAACCAATTTAAATTAAGCAGGTCAACTAGGCAGGGATGTCCACTATCTCCCTCACTGTTTGCTTTAGCAATAAACCACTGGCAGAACTGATAAGAACAGAAAATAAAATAAGAGGGACAAAAATAAAAGAGAAGGAATATAAAATCTAGTCTATTTGCAGATGACGTCATAGTATACTTAACAGAACCAGAATTATCAATAAAAGAATTACATAAAAAATTGAAGGAATATGGAGAAGTATCAGGGTACAAGATCAACGCAAATAAAAGTGAAGCGATGCCAATGAATAATGCGATTTCACAAAGTTTAAGAAAGAATCAGCACAGTAACAGGGCCTCTTGGCCCATGAATCCATTTCAAACAGAGGAAACTCATGCAGACACAAGGAGAACGTACAAACTCCAGACGGACAGTATGGGATTTGAACCCAAGTCCCTATTACTATAATATAATTACTATAATACTGTATATTTAAATGGCAAACACAAGCAATCCGATATCTAGGTATTAGACTAGATAATAATCTAGGCCGTCTATTCAACTTAAATTATCAGCCATTAATGAAGAAATTACAGGATGACTTAGAACATTGGAAAGATTTACCACTAACACGGATAGGAAAGGTAAATTGCATTAAAATTAATATCTTCCCAAGGATACAATACCTATTTCAATAGTTACCAATTCCCTTAACAGAGAAATTCTTCAATGAGCTAAAGAAAATAATAAGGAAATTCTTACGGAAAGGGGGGAAAGCGAGGATTGCGCTAGATAAATTAACAGAATGCTACAAACAAGGGGGCTTACAGCTACCAAACTTTAAGAATTATTATAGAGCAGCACAATTAAGGTATCTATCAGATTTTTATCAAACAAGGGAAAAACCAGATTGGACCAGGTTAGAGCTAGATAAAATAGGGGAGAAGGTACCAGAACATATACTTTATAAGTGGGATGAAAAGCTGGTGCAACATAGAAGTTCACCAGTACTGCACCATCTGCTCAACATTTGGAAGAAGATTCACATAGAAAGGAAAAAAACGGGGGCGTTGCAAGATGGCGTAAGGATCAGACGTGCCTTCCAGTCCTCTCCTGACTCTATCTTATTGTTTTGTCTAGAAATGCCCGTTAAAATTCTTTAAAAGTTTAGATAATTTCAGTGCTGTTAATTTAACTTATGATGGTACAATTGGTGGAAAAGAGCAAAAAAAAAACGACAACAGATCATCAACAAACTATATTTTCCAAAAGTTCAAGTTTTGGAGCCTACCTACAGGAAAGACACCGGGACTCAGCGTGAAATGGATCCCAGGAGAGAGGTACAGTGTTCGGATGTAGAGCTCTATGTTACATCGGTAGAGCCCCCTAAAGAGGGCGCCAAACAGCCTTTAGAACAAAAAGAGTTACTTAAAGGCATTTGTCATCTGTAGAGGTGGCGCTGCAAACTGCATCTCTTGAGATACAAGAACCTATACAACTTAATGTACTGGGAGAATTTAATACATTATGGACTGGGGAAAGCCCCGGCCAGCGTCCTCCAGTCATTGCTGGAGAGGCTGTGGCTGGGGTTTCCACACGCAGTCATACTACAAGGAAGGCAACCAGAATGAAGGAAGGAATAGAAGATCCTTTGGAGAAGAAGCAGGAATCTGTTGAGCCAAAATCTCTTCCAATTGAAAAGATTTTTGTGAATCTTGAATCTAAATTATCTTATACAATGCAGGGATTATTCAAGATTATGACTGAACTTGGTACTAGGTTTAATACTTTGGTGAAAATACATTCTCAACAGATGGCTGAGTTTGGAGCTTTTAAGCTTGAAGTGAGAGGTAAATTTAATTCGTGTGAAGAAGATATAGACGAAATACGGGATCAAGTTTTTGATGTGACCAAAATGGTCAAAGACTTACAAACTCAAAATAAAAATATGGTGAAAAAGATTGATTATTTGGAAAACCAATCCAGACGGAAGAATATAAAGATTATTGGTTTGCCAGAAGGTATGGAGTGACCAGACCCAAGAAAATTTTTTACTGAATGGATTCCGCAGGTGCTGGGTCAAGAACATTTCCCGGAAGGTATAATACTGGAACGTGCTCACAGAGCCTTGCGTAGAAGACCTATTTCAGGGTAAAGTCCAAGACCTGTTTTGGTTCGTTGCTTGAATTATTACGACAGAGAAATAATTTTACGAGTGGCTATTAGAAATGCACAACAGAGAAAATCACCCTTGATGATTCAAAATAATCGAGTTTTCTTCTATGCGGATTTGAGTCAAGAAGTTATGTTCCAACGACGGGAATTCAATCCTGCTAAAGAGTTGTTGTGGAAGAAAGGTTACAAGGCAACCTTTAGATATCCAGCTGTTTTGAAGGTTTTTCAAGATGGTTGCCAACCAAAGTTCTTTGATTCTCCAAAGGAAGCTATAGCATTTGCTCAAGAGCTGTCAATTACTCAGTTTCAACAGAGACATAGTCCGCCGCGATCTCTAAGGAGACAAGAGATGGAAGAAAAGAGCCGTGCTCCAAGAAGGAATGGTTGTAATGGTGACTCGGCAGTTGGAGCTGATTAAAAGAAGAGTTGTCCTTTTTTTTTAATGTTTTTTTTAAAAAAATGGATATTAAATAATGAGGATGTTAGTTTAAGATGAAGTGAGAGTTGGGGGAGAGAACTGGATAGGCACTATTTCCTGAAAGTCATCTGCTACGTGTGAGTTATCTCACACCCATTTTTTTGGGGAGTTACCGCATTGCGCAGTTTAGACGGGAGGGGGTATTTTTAACCTCCTACCCGTTTTTTTTTCCTTTTTTTTGTATTATTAGATTAAAGAGTGAAGGGTTTTTTTTTTGTTTGAATATAAAAAAAAGCATAAGTATTTGATTGTTTAAAAAACTAAAAATTGATGTGGTTTTTTTGGTAAAGTTTATTCAGTAGATAAGGAATATCTGAAATTTAAATGTGAATGGGATGGATAAGTTTTTTTAAATATTTTTTCTTTAACTTTAAGGTGAAAGGAGTGGTAATTCTGGTGTATATTATTTTGCTATTTTAGTTATAGAACGAAGGGAATAATGGTGAAAGTTATAAATTGAATTGTACAATTCTTAATGAGGCTTGAATTTTGTTTGTGGTTTATGTTCCATTTGTTGAAGATATAGATTTTGTTGTAGATGTGTTTTTATTATTTGGATATCTGAATTTTAACGTAATGATTGGGGATATTTAAATGTGGTATTGGAGCTTTTATTGGATAACTATTCAAGAGTAAAAGGGAAAAATGGTGGAAGAGTACTAAAATTGAATTGTACAATGCTTAATGAGGTTTGAATTTTGTTTTAAGATGGTGGTTTATGAGACTAATATGATGATAGATGTGAAGTTAGTTGATATTTGGTGAAGGTTTATCTCTATAGAGAAAGTTTTTTTTTCATCTTTTTTTCATGCTACAATTTTTTTAAGAATTGATTATTGTTTAAGAATTTTTGATAGATAATGTTATTAACTTTACTAATTTTTTATATTAAGTTTGAGTTAAATATATGTTTCATCTTAACTCCGTTTGTTAAATATATGCATTTAAGTTTGATTTAAATATGTTTTTTAAGTCTGATATCTTAGTATTAATTACTTTTTTTTGTTAGTATTTTAATCGGTTATGTTTTTGTTTTTTTTTGTAAGTGGGTTTTTTTTCTCACATATATTATTAACTTTATTAATTCTTCACTCTTTATTTTGGGGGGGAAAGGGGGGGGTTGGACTAATTTGAGTTGGGTTATTAATGTGTAATAATTATTGGGGAGGGTATAGTTTATTTAGATTACTGATATTGTATTGTAATTTTATTATTTTATTCTTAATTTTTTAAAATGTAATCCTATATGTTATTCATGTTATAAAATCTTAAATAAAGTTTAAAAAAAGAAAGGAAAAAATCAAATTCCCAACTTCCAAAATTATTATTGACGCAAAATCAACTAATCTCTTTCACAATAGATAACCTTTCCTTTTAGAGAATGGGAGAGAAAAGGGATCAAAAGAATAGAAAATTGTTTTTTGGGAAATAATTTATTATCTTTTGAACAAATGAAGTACAAACATGGTATAACTCATGGTACAATGTTTGCACACCACCAACTGAAAACCTACTTGAAGGACAAATTGGGAAGCAGGCTGAGGTTACCAGAAGGAAGCAGCTTTGAATATGTGGTTACAGACACAATGATATTTATAACAAACATGTACATCAAGCTGCAAGAGAAAGAGATGATGAAATAAGCTGTAAACCTAAACAAAAATGGGAACAAGATCTAAACATAAAGATATAAAATGAAAAATGGGAAAAGCTATGAGAAATATGAGAAATACAATAAACACGAGGTTACGCATGGTACAATATAATTGGTTACACAGGCTATATACCACTCCACAAAAGTTAAATAAATGGACCCAACAGTATCAGATAGATGTTTTTGCTGTAAGAAGGAAACGGGAACAACAGTACATGCAATTTGGGCATGTGAGAAAGTGGAAAAGTTTTGGGAAGATCTAAATAAAGTATTAAATAAAATCACAAAAAGCAACATACCAAAAAATCCAGAGATCTTTCTTCTAAGTAATATAAGAAGTAAAGAACTAGGCCTCAATTTGGATGAAGCACTAAAAAAGATTTATTATGATAGCCTTAGCTGTAGCAAAAAAATGTATAATGTCAACCTGGAAATCAGAAGAGAGCCTGAGAGTACAGCAATGGTACATAGAAATTAATAAATGTATTCCATTGGAAAAAATAACATATAATTTAAAAAATAACATCACAGTATTTGAACAAATTTAGGAACCGTACATGGAACACAACAGAGAGGGCCTACCACGGACCTCAACCCCCTAAAATGACAGAATGAGAAGACGAAATGAACTGACCCAGTGTGTAAAAGTAGATGACACAATTTTCTTGTTTATTTTCATTGTGTGATGACATTGTTTAATGGGTTTATTGTATTGTATATGTCGAATGTTTAGTGGGTAGGGAGAGGGGTGGGAAGAAGGGAGGGAAGGGAGGGGGGAAAAGGGCACTGTGTATATTCATGAGGGAAATGTTTGTGTGTATTTGGTTAATATGGTTCATAGTGTGAAAAATTTTAAAAAATTAAAAATATTCCCTATTCCATAGATGCTCTGTGATTAGTAAAGCATTGCTTAAGGTGGTATGTGGGTGGAAAGAAAAATTTTGAAAACCACTGGTCTACACAAATTGCTCATGTGATGAATTTCAAAAATATATAATTCAAACTTTAAGAACCTTTTACACCAAATAGATGCTTGTTAACATTTTTTGCAAGTGTTAGGAATATTTTTAACAAAATATATACAGATACACACAGCATGGTAACAGGCTCTTCCGACCCTCGAGCCCATGCCACCCAAATACACCAATTAACATACAAAGCCCATATATCTTTGGAGGAGGGGAGGACACTAGAGCACCTGGAAGAAACCCACGTAGACATGGGGAGAATCTTTCAGATACCGCTAGATTCGAATCCACGTCGTTGGCGCTATGCAACTGTGCAGCCCTGTTAACTGATAAAATCCAAACACTGGTCACTACCTTACTTCAGCAATTCATACTTCAATGCATCTTATCTACGCGTTGATCATTTCCGCTACCAAATTCTAAAGAAGCAGGGAAAGCCAAACAATTGAGAGAGTCTTCCAGAAAGAGTTCTTCATCCCACCCCATCCACCAAGGTTACATTAGGAATTGGCATGGATTCAGAGAAAAATTCTGGCCAAAAAATGTGCTGCATGCAATTTTATTTTTTTGTGTGGTTATTTCAAAGCATAATACACATACCATTACCCAATTCTTATTTTGAATCTTGCGCTGTTTGCAAGTTTGTACGTTCTCTGTGTCTGCGTGTGTTTTCCCCAGGGCTCCGTTTCCTCCCACCATTCAAAACATTACAGGGTTGTAGGTTAATTGGGTGTAAATTGGACAGCACGGGCTTGTGGGCTGAAATGGCCTGTTACTGGTCATGAAATTAATTGGTAACTGAAATTACACTTATATTTTGTTTTTCTTATTTTTTTAAATATAATTGAAATAAAACCAGATTGAAAAGATTCAATATTATTTTGAAATAATTCTCTCATAATTAAAGTTTAAATAGAAACAAAATAAACACAGAAGTGAAAGACCAAAGAACAGATTATTTTTACCAAAACTTTTAAGCAGAATGAGATTAATTCAATCCTTACATATAATCTTGTTGCATAGAATACACATTTCCATCTGAACCATAACAGCTCAACTTCTCAGTAGCTGTCCTGCTGAAGCCAAGGCTATTTTCTTTTATTAAAAAAAATCAACTTGTAAAACCATTTAATCCTGTTGTGAATTACTTTGTTGGGTCCTTACCTTCTTCAATTGCCTCCCCCACTTTCTCAGGATTTGCTGATAGGTACAAGTTGGTAAGGTATGCTTTCAGGTAACCAATTGGACTTTTTCCACCTGTCATACAGAATCTTTCAATTGCTAATCCTGTTTGAGAAAAGATGGAATCAAATAATATGTAATGAGATCCTCTTCAGGAAATTTGCTGAAATTCACTATTACTATGTCATTATAAAATTATTAAAGTCACAAATACACACATTAGATGGTAAAAACGAGTGATTCAGAACATTCCATTTTCAAGGTCACACCCTTTAGTGCTGATTAATTAATTTACATGTGTCTCTGGGCAAGGGCAGGAATGTAAGCCACACCTGTCACTCAGAGTGAGACACAAGCCCTAATTTTAACTAACAATCAGGACCAGTTACTTATTTCAAAGACTTTGCTGACAGTGTGTTTTATTTATTTATGTCATTTGGATAAGAGCTGTAATTTTAGAAGAAGGCCTCAGCAGGAGGTCAACGACTGCTCCTTGGTTTGATAATCAAATTATTTGCCCGTTAAAGCCCAGACAGGAAGTTTAAAAAGTTTTAATGGGGAGATTGATCTGTTCATCCATGCCACACAGGACCCTCCTTGCACCTGGTAATCCACCTCCCATTTTCGTTTTAGTAGCACACTTTTCCAACATTTTGCTCTCTTTAGCAGTCTTATTCCCCTTTACTACCTGCAACTTCTACACCCATTTAAATCACATCTCTGATGATTTCTCTCACAGTATGTTAATATGCAGCTTCTTGCTTTCTTTCGTTTGATGGGACATTTTGTGGGACTTTCTATCAATGCTACGAATGAGCATCCCTGTTCAACTGGGAGAAAAACTAGAAATCAGGGGTAAAGCCTTTGACTCGCTAATTTCATATCTAGGAAACAGAACACTTGCACATTGTGGATGCAACTTAAGGATTCATCAACAGCAGATCCCAGGGTTTGACTTACATAGTACCAAAGGAATGCCGCATTCTGTCCACATTTACCACATAGACTGTTCAGTGATTCGCCAGTAAACCCTCAAGACCAATTAGGGTCGGCAATACATGCTGATTACATGCTGGCCTTGCAAACAGTGCCCACATTCCTCTTATAACAAAGAAATTAAGGGATAAATCAACCACCAGTTCTTTAGCAACTTTGACCATTACCTGTTTGTGTTGAAAATGGATGAATGATATTCAGCATTTCACAAAAACATTTTAAATTATAGTAAAATAAATTAATGAATTAATTAAAAAAAAACTTGTATCTTCCCTCTTACTTCACAATAAATTAATTTTATCTGTTCATTGAAATGGAAAAAAATGTGCCGCATATGATCATTTATAACCAATGATTAACACACAGGTTATTAAATGGTTTTAAACAGGTTTATCAGCATTATTAATATTAGATCAAATATTTTTCAGTCCAACTTGTTTGCCTTTCTGACTTTTGCTGGTTTTAATTGAGTGAGCCCTTTCCGTCAATGCTACCTGGCCAAATGGTTTGTCCAGCATTTTTCTATTTGTTTTGATGTGATTCTGTATTGATCACAGCTATGTAGCTGGTACATACCCTCTGAAAATTATGATCAAATTGAGATATTTTTTGGTATGATACTGTTTATAATTTGGGAACCAAGTCACATAATGTGAAGGTGAATCTGAAGGGTTTCTACAAGTATATTAAGAATAAGTGGATACCAAGGGAAAAAAAATTGGTCACCTAGAGGAACAGAGTGGTCAACGTTGTGTGGAGTCTCAGTTATTTTCATCAGTATTTACTTACAAATCTGGCATGGAAGGGAAACAAATAGAAGTGTCACAAAACATATGGAGATTAAGGAGGAGAAGGTAATTACTGCACTAAAGGTTGACAAATCCCTTGGGCTGGATATGATATTCCCACGGACCTTGAGGGACACAAGCGTTGAAATTGCAGGGCCCTGATGGATATAATCAAAATGTCCTTAGCCACGGGAGAGGTGCTGGAGGATTGGAGAGTAGCTCATGTGTAAGAAAGGCTGGAAGAGTAAACCAGGTAACTATTGGCCCATGAGACTGCTGTCAGTAATAGGTAAATTATTGGAAGGAATTCTGAGAGATAGGATATATAGGTATTTGGACAGCCATGGGCTCATTCAGGACAGTCAGCATGGCTTTGTGCATAATAGGTTAAATAAATCTTGTAAAATTTTTTGAGGAAGTTACCAAGAAGGTAGATGAAGGAAAGGCTCTGGATGTTGTCTCCATAGACTTTAGTAAGGCCTTTGACAGAGTACCATATGGGAGATTAGTTCAGAATGTTAAGACACTAGGTATACATAGGAGAGTTGTAAACTGGATTCAAAATTGGCTGTGTGGGAGAAAACTGAGAGTGGTAGTGGATGGTTGCTTCTCAGACTGGAGGCCTGTGATTAGTGATGTGCCTCAGGGATCTGTTTTTGGACTACTGTTGTTTGTGGTCAATATCAATGATTTGGATGATAATGTGGTAAATTGGATCAGGAAGTTTGCTGGTGACATAAAGATAGGAGGCTTAAGTGGACAGTGAGGAAGATTTTCAAAGCTTGTGGGCCAGTAAATGGATGATGGCGTTTAATGCAGACAAGTGTGAGGTATTGCATTTTGGAAGAGCAAAGCAAAGAAGGGCATACACTGTAAATAGTAGAGCACTGAAGAGTGTGGAGGAGCAAAGACACCTGGGGATACAAGTACATTGTTCCCTGAAGGTTGCGTCACAGGTGGACAGGATTGTAAAGAAAGCTTTTGGTATCTTGTCCTTTATAAATTGAAGTATTGAGTATAGGAGTTGATATGTTATGTTGAAATTATACAAGGCATTGGTAAGGCCAAATTTGGAATATTGTATGCAGTTCTGGTCACCGAGTTACAGGAAGGATATCAATGACATTGAAAGATGGCAGAAAAGATTTACTAAGATGTTGCCAGGTCTTCAGGAGTTGAGTTACAGAGACAGACTAAATGTGAAGAGGTTCTTTCCACTGAGATGAGGAGAGATAAATATGAGAGGACGTGGTTTTAGGGTGAAAGGGGAAAGGTTTAGGGGGAACATTATGGGGAGTGTGGAATGAGCTGCCATCTGATGTGGTGGGTGTGGACTCGATCTTGAGTTTTAAGAATAAACTGGATAGATACATGGATGGGAAAGATCTGGAGGGGTATGAAATGGGAGCAGGTTATTGGGATTGCCTGAACAATGGTCAGCAAAGACTAGAAGGCCCAAATGGCCTGTTTTCTGTGATTCTATGATTCTAGAGTTGAAAGTAACTAACCTGCTGCAACATATATATGTGAAAAAGTTTTAATGATTGTGCAACAATATTTCCAAATAATCAAGTTATGTTTAAAAGTTTTCCATTTATGTCAGCCCAAGAGTCTCTCAAGTTATGTATGTTGCCTGATCTTCTTGTTGCAACTATTGGTCTTTACACTTGAGCTGGACTGTGTTCATAGAATGTGGAGTTGTCAACCATAGATGTCCTTCAATGGGCAAAACCAGGTACTTCACTAAAGTACAAGATGGGAAACGCAGAACATCACTCATCCTGTAAATGTTCCAAAAGTGACCTTGCCATATTAATAATAGTTGGTTAACTTTCAAGAGAAGTGCTTTAGTGTTTCTTTATTGCAAAGAAATGAGGATTGTAGAATTGGCATTTGTAAGTGGCCATGTATCATTTTGTTGCAATTTTGTTGTTGAGGCCCAATAGGTATGCTGCCTGTACATCCTCTTCATTTCTTAATTTTACAGTTATTTAAATAGCTATAGACTGCATCAATAGTCTATTAATACAATGTACAGTACTTTTAATTCCTTAAATGTTAAATTAAAATTTACATATTTGGATAATTATGCTGTTTCCACAAACTTCTTACATCAAAAGTACCAGTCTTTAACTATCTAAATTTAGTGATACCTAAATTTCTCATACTTAACATAGTTCCGGTCACAAAGTGACATGTTTGAACATGCTCCCAAGAGCTATACAATTAAAAAGTTATTCTCAATTCAGACATTTATCCTTTGTTTCATTGAAAACAAATTTTAAAGATCAATGCATAATTAAATAACATTTAACCATATTATGACACAATCCTGAATATCTTTTGCTTCTCAACAACTTGTGTCATGGGGTACTATACATGAACCCCAATTTTATGCTCCCTGATTTAACACAAATTTGAATATAATGTGATGAATCATTGGACTCCGATATATTGCAAGGTATGTGCCGCTTAATGTCTGCATTCTGTTCTTTGAGATAGGACTTTAAGTGAGCCAGTTTTAAAAGATGCATTTCCACGGGTGGCCACCCTGTGGTGCAGCGGATGTTTAGAAGTGGTGCGAACGGGGTTGGGAGAGGGGTGGTGTGTGCTGCTGCAAATGGGGTGGGGGGGGGGAGAAGGTGTGTACTGCTGCGAACAGTGGTGGGTGGTCACGAATGGGCGGATGGTGAGTGCTGTCGTGAACAGGGTGGGGGGATGGTGTGTGCTGCAGTGAACAGGTTGGGGGGTGGGGTTGGTGTGTGCTGCCATGAACAGTTGGGGGGGGGAATGGTGCCGTGAGCATGGGGAGGGGGTGAGTGCTGCCACGAACAGGGGAAGGGGGGTTGTTGCTACCGCAATTGATGTGTGTATGTAATACACAGTAGTGAAACCCTGATTTAGTTCGACCCTGCTTTTTTCATGATGCGATTTTTTTTGGACCCAAATTATCACGTTATAATGGGATTCTACTCTACTTCCATGATTTAAGAAGAGTGCAAAGGCAAAATTAATCTCCCAGAGAGTTAGCCATAGGAGGAGCAAGTTTTTGATGCAGTTACTTTCCCTCAACAAGTGGAAGAAGGAAACTTGCACTGTATTTAGACAATGCACCAGTAGAACACTATATAGATGATGATGGAAAGACAACATGCAGCAGAACCATTGAATACTATAGCACAGAAACAAGTCCTTTGGCCCAACTAGTCCATGCTGGACTATTATTCAGTCTTGTCCCATCAACCTGCATCTGGACAATAACCTTCCATACCCTTCCCACCCATATGCCAATCATTATTTTTCTCAACTGTGCAACCGAACCTGCATCCACCACTTCAGCTGGCAGCTTATTCCGCACTCCCCCTAATGTTCCTCTTAAATCTGCATTTTTCCCGTTTATACCATAATCTACACATAATCTCGACCACCTTTCTCAAATCTCCTCTTATTATCCAGGGAATAAAGTCATAACATGTACAACTTTTCCTTATAACTCAGCTCATCGAGTCCCAGCAACATCCTTGTAAACTTTATCTGCACTCTTTCATTCTTGGTGATATTGTTCGTGCAAGTAGGTGACTAAAACTGCATACAATACTCCAAATTTGGCCTCACCAATGTTTTATACAATTTCAACATAACATTCCGACTCCTGAACTCAAATACTTTGATTTATCATGGCAAATGTGCTGAAACCTCGATTTATGACCCTATCTACCCCTGCTGCCACTTTAAGCAATTGTGTATCTGTATTCCCAGATCTCTTTGTTCCACTACACTCACAGTCCCATACCATTTACCATGCAATTCCAACCCTGGTTTGTCCTTTCAAAGTGCAACACCTCATATTGTCTGCGATAACCTCCATCTGCCACTTTGCAGTCTGTCTTTCCAGCTGACCCAGAGCCTTTCTCTCTGTCAACTACACCCCCAATCTCAATGTCATCGGCACCAATTTATCACATTATCACCAGATTGTTGATGTAGATGACAAATAACTATGGGCCTACACTGGTTCTTGATGCACACCACTAGTCACAGATGTCCAGTTGGAGACGCAATCATCTACTCCTACTCTCTAGCTTCTCCTGCAAAGCCAATGTCCAATCCAATTTATATCTCATTCTGAATACCAAGCAACTGAGCCTGCTTGACCTATCTCCTATGTGGTACTTTGTTTAATGCCTCACTTAAGTCTATATAGTCAACATCCATTGCCTTTTCTTCATCAACTTTCCTGGTAATCTCAAAAAGATTGGTTAGACACGATCTACTATGCACAAAGCCAGATTGACTATCCCTAACAGTCCTTGTCTTTCCAACTACTTATGTACAGTAACTTATCTATTACAGATGTCAGGTTCACTGGCCTATAATTTCCCAGAGTCTTTGTTCAGCAACGGAACATTAGCTATTATCTAATCTTCTGGCATCTCACATGTAGTTACGGATATTTTAAATGCCTCTCCTAGGGTCCCTACAATTTCTGCACTAGCCTCCTTTCAAGTCCAAGGGAATATCTTGTCAGGCTGTGGAAATTTATTCATCTTTATTTGCCTCAAGGCAGCAAGCATCTCTTCTGTATTCCATATCAGCTCCTTGACTTGCCTGCTGTTTTGTCTTACTTCTTTAGACTGTGCCCATCTACCAAGTAAATAGAGCAAAAAAATCCACTTAATATCTCCATGGTCTCTTTAGGTTCCATGCATACACAAGGACCAATTTTGTCCATTGCTATCCTTTTGTTCTTTACACATCTGTAGAAGGCCTACAGCATTAACTTTGATGTCCATCAAAGTTTCTGTGAACATACCATAGTAATTGATACTGTTTATCAGTCGTACTCCTACTTGAGCATGGTTGTCAGTCATCAGAACCACATCAAATATTTCATCGCTGTCAGGGTATAGTTCACGGAGTCGTAAATTAACTGCTTCCAGAGCCTAGAAGAAACAACTTCATTACATTCCAACAAAAGACATTTCTCTATTCTGCAAGATAGTGAATGCTGTTTGATTTTCGAACTATTAAAATCCATAGTTGCTGACATTCCAGCACAGAATGGTGTAGTTGGATAATTGTTCTTGTTCAAGATGGGCTTCCAACTGCACTTTCCAATTTTCATTTATGTTGTTATCTTTTAACTATCTTTTAATTTCTGTTCTAATTTCTGTAATGGTCACAACCGAATTAATTGTTCCTTAATCAAGGGACCATGAAAAAAATATTTTTCATAGATTGCAAAGGAAAATGTCTATCCTACTCTCCACCAATATGTGAATCTGGAAACCATCATTCTGTTATTTTCATAATTTTAAAATTATATTAGAATATATATGTTAATGAAGGTCCAGAATCAGAGGGGGAAACATTCAAAAATTAGAGCTTAGGTGGTTTCAACAAGGTCAAAAGTCACTTCACAGATTGCGTATCTGCAACTCCCTTCCCTTAAAAGCTGCTGTGCTGCAGTCAACTGTTAGGAAAGTTATTAAGGATTTGGAACCAATTTAAATTGATTGCATATAAATCAGCCATAGTGAAATGCAATGATTTGATTGTTACAATACTAGGGATCTATAAATTCATCATGTTTATATGTATAAACTCAGAAAATCACTTCCATTTATATTTTCACTTTTAAACATTTTAAAGCTGTATTTCTACGTGCCTGGGACCCCACCCCTTCCCTATCTCACACTTCCAGTACTGTTGATGATATTCCTGGTTGGGAAGGGTGAGGTAGACACATGTTATAAAAGTGAGGAAAAACCAGTCTGTAATAATGAAAACGCTTTCCTCTGTTCATGTTTCTTGGAAAAGTTCAACCTTTTCCTTTTCTCTTCTGGCCAGGCTGATGTAAGGGTTAGAAAATTCAAAATAAATAACTCTTTTTATCCCACAGGCTTTCCACTGTACACAATGGTTAGCCTAACCTTGTCAAAGCCCTTTTGATTTTTGCCTGGCATCGGAATAGCTTCTTGTGCATTAAGTACTCCCCAATATCAGAGATTCTCTGTGAGTTATGAGCCAGGCCACAAAGCTGAAGCCCTCCCAGAATACACCTCCATTTGGAATCAAGTGCCGGAGTTATCTCAACTGCTCTCCAAGATCCCCCCCCCACCCCCGAAGCAATTTCAATCAAACTTGCGGCCGAAGCAGAAGGAAGAATTCATTACACTAAAAGAAAAACCCACACAAACTTCCCTTTCAGGGCTAAGGGGAGGTACAAAATTAGGTTCATGCTTCAGTCGTTGAAGATACTCTGATCATTCCCGAAATGACCAGCCTGAACATCTGAAACATTTCTCGGAGGCGAGGGGATGAGAGCTCAGGGAAGGCGAGGGGATGAGAGCTCAGGGAAGGCGAGGGGATGAGAGCTCAGGGAAGGCGAGGGGATGAGAGCTCAGGGAAGGCGAGGGGATGAGAGCTCAGGGAAGGCGAGGGGATGAGAGCTCAGGGAAGGCGAGGGGATGAGAGGTCAGGGAAGGCGAGGGGATGAGAGGTCAGGGAAGGCGAGGGGATGAGAGGTCAGGGAAGGCGAGGGGATGAGAGGTCAGGGAAGGCGAGGGGATGAGAGCTCAGGGAAGGCGAGGGGATGAGAGGTCAGGGAAGGCGAGGGGATGAGAGGTCAGGGAAGGCGAGGGGATGAGAGGTCAGGGAAGGCGAGGGGATGAGAGGTCAGGGAAGGCGAGGGGATGAGAGGTCAGGGAAGGCGAGGGGATGAGAGGTCAGGGAAGGCGAGGGGATGAGAGGTCAGGGAAGGCGAGGGGATGAGAGGTCAGGGAAGGCGAGGGGATGAGAGGTCAGGGAAGGCGAGGGGATGAGAGGTCAGGGAAGGCGAGGGGATGAGAGGTCAGGGAAGGCGAGGGGATGAGAGGTCAGGGAAGGCGAGGGGATGAGAGCTCAGGGAAGGCGAGGGGATGAGAGCTCAGGGAAGGCGAGGGGATGAGAGCTCAGGGAAGGCGAGGGGATGAGAGGTCAGGGAAGGCGAGGGGATGAGAGCTCAGGGAAGGCGAGGGGATGAGAGCTCAGGGAAGGCGAGGGGATGAGAGCTCAGGGAAGGCGAGGGGATGAGAGCTCAGGGAAGGCGAGGGGATGAGAGCTCAGGGAAGGCGAGGGGATGAGAGCTCAGGGAAGGCGAGGGGATGAGAGCTCAGGGAAGGCGAGGGGATGAGAGCTCAGGGAAGGCGAGGGGATGAGAGGTCAGGGAAGGCGAGGGGATGAGAGGTCAGGGAAGGCGAGGGGATGAGAGGTCAGGGAAGGCGAGGGGATGAGAGGTCAGGGAAGGCGAGGGGATGAGAGGTCAGGGAAGGCGAGGGGATGAGAGGTCAGGGAAGGCGAGGGGATGAGAGGTCAGGGAAGGCGAGGGGATGAGAGGTCAGGGAAGGCGAGGGGATGAGAGGTCAGGGAAGGCGAGGGGATGAGAGGTCAGGGAAGGCGAGGGGATGAGAGGTCAGGGAAGGCGAGGGGATGAGAGGTCAGGGAAGGCGAGGGGATGAGAGGTCAGGGAAGGCGAGGGGATGAGAGGTCAGGGAAGGCGAGGGGATGAGAGGTCAGGGAAGGCGAGGGGATGAGAGGTCAGGGAAGGCGAGGGGATGAGAGGTCAGGGAAGGCGAGGGGATGAGAGGTCAGGGAAGGCGAGGGGATGAGAGGTCAGGGAAGGCGAGGGGATGAGAGGTCAGGGAAGGCGAGGGGATGAGAGCTCAGGGAAGGCGAGGGGATGAGAGATCAGGGGAGGGGATGAGAGGTCAGGGAAGGCGAGGGGAAGAGAGGTCAGGGAAGGCGAGGGGATGAGAGGTCAGGGAAGGCGAGGGGATGAGAGGTCAGGGAAGGCGAGGGGATGAGAGGTCAGGGAAGGCGAGGGGATGAGAGGTCAGGGAAGGCGAGGGGATGAGAGGTCAGGGAAGGCGAGGGGATGAGAGGTCAGGGAAGGCGAGGGGATGAGAGGTCAGGGAAGGCGAGGGGATGAGAGGTCAGGGAAGGCGAGGGGATGAGAGGTCAGGGAAGGCGAGGGGATGAGAGGTCAGGGAAGGCGAGGGGATGAGAGGTCAGGGAAGGCGAGGGGATGAGAGGTCAGGGAAGGCGAGGGGATGAGAGCTCAGGGAAGGCGAGGGGATGAGAGCTCAGGGAAGGCGAGGGGATGAGAGGTCAGGGAAGGCGAGGGGATGAGAGGTCAGGGAAGGCGAGGGGATGAGAGGTCAGGGAAGGCGAGGGGATGAGAGCTCAGGGAAGGCGAGGGGATAGCTCAGGGAAGGCGAGGGGATGAGAGGTCAGGGAAGGAGCGGCGACGAGGTCATGCAATACCTTGACTAAGGGGAAGGCTGGTCCTTTGCGCAATAGTTCCTCTTCGTGATCCTGCTGATATTTCACGTACTTCTCCAGCCCGAACTCTTGGAAGATTTTTCTTTCCTCCACCATGTTAAAGAGGCAGCGAGACGACACGGCGATGGTGATGGCATACTGAGATCTCGGCTGGCGGAAAGCAGAAGGGCGGGCAGCATGATCACATCCTGACCAAGACCATGCAGTAATTCGGCTCTGACTGTCGGTCGCCCCGCTCAACTTTCAACGATATACTCACCGTTCGGAACTTTGTCGAGGCCAGGCTTTCAAATGTTTTCCTTGCAGCCTCCCAGTCGGCCTCTGCGATCTCGGGGTCCGCGCCGACCTGCCCTGCTTTTTGATGGGCAGTATTGTCCCGCGTTTCCATTTTGGCTTCAAACCAATGCAAGGACCTGTTCGCGGGGAGAGGCCGGGATCGTCCGCTCGGGGAGGCACAGCTGCTAAAAGTCGGAAGTGTGAGTGAAGGGCGTTGCTGCAGGGGTGATGCGATGTGAGTATGAGGCACGTCACTTGAACAGAGAAGGGCGGAAGCGACATTGGAGCAGATACGCCGGCCCTTTCAGTCTTTCTCACATTTCTGCCTCATCTGTCAGCTATAAACATTGACTTTCTTCACATCATGTCAAGGAAAATGTAAGGGATTTAGTTTTCCAGTGAATGGGCAGTGGGATCTGGGGATCCAAGTCCATCGCCCTTGATTAAGGTAACAGCCCCAAGCAGATGAAGGCCAATGGCAGCAGTGGTCAGGGGATTGAGCATGAAAGTAAGGAAGTCCTGTTGCAGCCACGTCCTGTTTTGGAAAGGCTGCTCTTGGAGGATTGTGTGCAGTTCTGGCTGCACCCTGACAGGAAGGATCTGGTGGCTTTGGAAAGAGTATAAAATAATTACCAGGATGCTGCCTGGATTGGAGGATATCAGCTGAGAGGTTGGACAAGCTTGGGTTGTTTTCTCTGTGCATACATTTCTGGAATGCAATGAAATAGGATGGAGAACAGTTCTCAACCCTTCTCTTTCCACTCACTTTAAGTATTCCCGTTGCTCTGTGATTAGTAAACGATTGCTTAAGGTGAAAAGTGTGACGATATTTTATATTGTATATAGTTATGTTTCTTGGACTGAGCGGTGGGCACTTGTTGTCTCCGCTCCATCCTCAACATTCATTGGAGCGACTTCATCCCTAACATCGAAGTACTCGAGATGGCAGAGGCCGACAGCATCGAATCCACGCTGCTGAAGATCCAACTGCGCTGGGTAGGTCACGTCTCCAGAATGGAGGACCATCGCCTTCCCAAGATCGTGTTCTATGGCGAGCTCTCCACTGGCCACCGTGACAGAGGTGCACCAAAGAAGAGGTACAAGGACTGCCTAAAGAAATCTCTTGGTGCCTGCCACATTGACCACCGCCAGTGGGCTGATCTCGCCTCAAACCGTGCATCTTGGCGCCTCACAGTTCGGCGGGCAGCAACCTCCTTTGAAGAAGACCGCAGAGCCCACCTCACTGACAAAAGACAAAGGAGGAAAAACCCAACACCCAACCCCAACCCACCAATTTTCACTTGCAACTGCTGCAACCGTGTCTGCCTGTCTCGCATCGGACTTGTCAGCCACAAACGAGCCTGCAGCTGACGTGGACATTACCCCTCCATAAATCTTCGTCCACGAAGCCAAGCCAAAGAGAATATAGTTATGTTTTAAAGGAGATAGATTGTGGGTTTTTTTTTAGTGTAGGTCACAAAACGATACAAACACTTCAACACAGATCTCATTTAAAATGCCAGAGCTCTGCTCAAGCCAGACAGTCCAGGCTCTGGGTGCCTTTACAAAAACTTGGGAGAATGTCTACAAGAACATCACAAGGAGGTGTTAATTGGACATACTGTGGAGTAATGGATTATTGTTTTGGAAAGCAACAGATGAACGGATAAAGTCTGGTGATGCAGTCTGTCTGAATGCAGTTGCTATTCTAGGAAGATCATGTGGTTTTGCAAGCAGAGAAGGTTATTCAGGCTTTTCTCTGTGTGTGAGAGCGAATTCAGTTCTACAGTGCAGTAGCTGGGACTGAAACATGACAAGCAGGTCAGCTTGTTTAAAACCCCATTTTTAAAGACAGGTGTGAGTTCTTAGTTCAGCCTGTTCAAAGCCCTTGTGGTCCATACAAGAGGAGATGGCTGGCTGTATAATGTTTCACTTGAAATAAGGGAAACAAAAAGGAACTCTGTGATGACCTGAAATAAAGAGGTTATCATCTGGAAAACCCTGATGGGGCAAGTTGCTTTGACAAGATACTGAAGTGGCTGATTGGAAGGAATCTGTTGTGGGTATCCAATGAGCAACAAATCTCTCTCTGAAAACCAACAAGAACCTTCCTGAGCGGTAACCATTTACCTTTCAAGCACTAAAGCCTGGTGAAATTCATAAATGTTAAATTCTGTGCACAGTATAAGAATTGCCTGATACCAGTGAGGAGTGAGAAGTGAGATTGGACTGTGAATCAAAGAACTTTTCTGAATTTATGTACACATTACATACACGTGCGCTTAGAATTAGAAGGGGGTTAAGTTAATAGTGATAAGTTAAAGTTTGATCCTGTTTTCATGTTTAAAGATAATTAAAAGTAATGTTTGTTTAAGTAACCATGAATTACTATTGCTGCTGGGTTTTGGGGTCCTTTGGGTCCATAATAAAAGAAGAGGTTTGAAAACCACTGTTTTAATTGTACCTCATTAACTCGTTATGTGCATGGTTTCATAACTCCAAGGAACTGGGCCAATGACAATTTTTCTCAAGCAAAATATTTCAGTAACAATTGGGTCCAGAGCAGTGATACTCATCCTTTCCTTCACACTCATACCACCTTAAGCAATCCCTTACTAATCACAGAGCACTGATGGCATAGGGATTACTTAAAGTGGTATGTGAATAGAAAAAAAAAGGTTGAGAAACACTGGGGTGCCTGGGGTGTAAAATGTTAATTTAACCTTCACGCCAAGCATAGTTCCACAGACTCGGAGTGGTAGGAGGTCAGAGAGGTAGACAATGCATTGAAGAGGCCAGATGGGATTCAGGTGATAATGTGCGTATTTGGTCATGGAGTCCTAGGGTTAGTCCTGTATTCCACACAGAAATATGCTCTTTCCCCCAACAAAAAATCAATTCTCTTCCAAATAGAACATGTTCTATTTGCTAATTTGCTCCAAGGGAGTAGCAGAGTCTCAGAGGTACTACCTCCAGTAGTCTCACATGATTGCTGCAAATCAGGGAAGCATGAGATTTGACTGGGTGGGATATTGAAGTGTCCAATGAATATATGGTGAATGGATGTTGAAGGATGTGGGGAGTGAGGAAAATAAGGAACCGAAATATTATACTGGTTCTGAACAACCTCAGCAGAAATGATGATTACTGAGACCATTTATGGTGAGGTATCAGACTAAAGGAAGGGAAAAGTATTTCATCTATACAAAGAAATAAATAAATGTTGTTTTGTGTATATTAGAGACTTGGCTGGTTAGTGTGAGCAGTTCCTTTGGTCATTCAGCATTCTCACTGTCTGTGGGAAGAAGCTGTTCCTCAGCCTGGTGGTGCTGGCTCTTATACACCTGTATCTTTTCCCTGAAGGAAGTAGCTGAAAGATGCTGTGTGCAGGGTGGAAAGGGACCTCAATGAAAGTGATCTTGGTAGAGCATTTTGATGTGAAGGAGACTCAAGTGATCCTCTCTGCCATGCTTATAGTCTTGTGGATTAACCTCCGATCCATTTCTCATCAGCAACCATACCACATGGTGATGTAGCCAGTCAGGATGGTCTCATTAGAGCCCCATGTAGAAGATTGACATAATGATGGCCAGTAGCCTTACCCACTTCAGACTTCTCACTATCGCTTCCTGACTAGTGAGGAGATGTTGAGTGTCCAAGATAGGTCACTAAGTGAACTCCAAGTAACGTGGTATTCTCCACTCTACTACAGAGTTGTTGATGTATAGCGGAGAGTGGTCATTCCTGGTCCATGATCATCTCCTTCATCTTGCCCATGTTGTTACTCTCGCACCATTTCACAAGATTTTTCACCTCTTCTCTGTGATGTGACTCATCACTGTTGCTGATGAAGCCGATTACTATTGTGTCATCTGCAAACTTGATGACCCCTTTGGAGCTCGATTAGGTGATGCAGTTGTGGATCAGTAGAGTGAACAAGAACAGGCTAAAGACACATCCCTGAGGTATGCCAGTGTTCATTGTGACAATGCTCAACGTTCTGCTACCGACCTGGACAGACTGTGGTCTTTCTGTTAGGAAGTCCAGGATCCAGTTACAGAGAGGGATGTTGAGTCCCAGCGAGGACAACTTCTCCACCAGCCTCTGGGAAATGATTGCATTAAATGCCAAGCTAAATTAGTGAACAGTAGCTTGGCGTATGAGGCAAGCACAAGGCTATAGCATCTTCCAGGGAATCGTTCCTTCTAAAGGCAAATTGAAATGGATCCAGTGTCTCTGGAAAGTGTGCTTTGATGCATTCCATTACCAGAAACTCAAAGCATTTCATAATGATGGAGGTCCATTACTCCAAGCTAGACAACAATCACACACACATGGGAATACCACTGAACATAGAAAAATATAGCACAAATTGCACACTTTGGCCAACGATTTTGTGCCAATTCACAAGGACATGTGGTTCACAGTGACCATCATAAGCCGTGTCGAGAGTTGCCTAGTTCCTGTAAAGAGTTAATGAATGTCCTAGCTACAATAACCTCCACTTAAACTGCTACTTCAACTTTAGAGAGAGGTATTTTGGCTGCAGGAGGCCTCCATGCTGTCACTGTTGGGATCAAGGGGATGTGAAATATAAAGTGTTCACAATCACTACTCTGGAGACAAAGTCTTGGAGAACAAGTTCAGCTTTTATTTCGGGTCTGCAGAGCTGGGTGTCTCTTAGTCACAAGACACACGGGAGGTCCAGAATCATCACTCTTTTGTACAGTCCCCTGCTCAACATCACCACACCTTCATTTAGTCTCTTCCAATCGGAATTTCAATACCTTACAACCTTCCCCTTTTCCCTTCCATCCCTGCAGATACCACACAGTCCCTCCCTCATCATGCATCGCATGTTATGTTACTTAGGCAGTCCCATCCTTAGGGGCATCTAAGTTAATATTCATGTCTTTATTAAGCAAGTGCAATGGTGACTATGGGGTACTCTAGGTCACTGGGCCAGTCCGAACTAGATTCCTTCATCCTTGAGGTTTCTGATAAGAAAGGGGCCCACTAATTAGTGCTGTCTGTTTTCAAGCTCTAATCTACATATTTCGCATTCCATCACCCTTCGCAGAGTGGTGCTAGTTTAATCATCTTCAGCCATTTTTCACAGGGGTGTGGAGTATAAATGACGTTCCTGACTCTACTGAGCCAGGATTACATATTGGACCCAAGACCTCAGGTCTTTCTTGGGAACCGGTCCTACTTCATGAGTCAGTTTGCAGGCGTTCCCACTGTGTCATTTCGTGATGTGCCGATTCTTGTATTGGCTGCTCACTTCAGTCTGGACCATGGTAATCTGTTTTGCCATCTGGAGCTACAGAAAGTCTTGTGAAGGTCTCTTTATGAGTAAGACTTCCCATTTTACGTTGAAGACCTAGGGTGTAAAGTGTTGCACAGAGCAGGACCATGTAATGGATTTTTAAGATGGTTTATGAACTCCATGACCATCTGTCATATCTGTGGCCAGGAAAACATGATGCACTGGGTATATAGAGATAGTGAGAGTTTGCAGCCTCTATTTGAAAATGAGAAGGGACTGATGCTCATGTTTTGGCTACACTTCAGTCCCACGCTCCTGATCTTCAGTCACCTGGTGAGGGTAGGTTGCTTTGAGGATCTACTAGTTGATTTGCTCCTGGACTTGGCCATCCATGGGTTTAGGCTACAGCCGGTTGAGGGTTCACCTCATGCTTAGGACCTGACTCTCTTTTGTAGTTGCATGCCCTGGAGAAGGAGCACACACACATCTGCAGGAATAATTGAGATTTCTGGGGGTGATGAGCTCCAAAGGGGCTTGAGTGTGTTCTGGACAGTGTTAACCATGCTGTAATTTGAAACTGTAAGTTATATGTAACTGGAAGTACTGTATTAATGTAATTTCTCATAATCACTGAATAGCCATCTTTTGTCAAAGTTTTTAAAAAAAAGGAAAAATAAAACAATATTGTTTCACTATATATTAATTTACTCCATCATTCTAAGCCATTCCTGAAAGCCCATAACTCTCTATTTTTCTTACAATGCTTTCAGGTTCCCTTCTGATTCATGCACTATCTGGAGATGGAAATATCACACAATTCTTTCAATGTCCCTTGGTCATTTCCTGGAATTTCCTACATGACATGGATGAAGGTGGTTCAAAAAGGCAAGTCATCACCTGAATGGACCAGGCTAGACAGCGAAGTCCTTATCTGAAGAAAATAATTAAAAATTGAAGAAGGAGGAGGAGAAGAAGAGGAGGAGGAGGAGGAGAAGAAAAAGATGAAGATGTCGTTATCAGGTGGTGGTTCTTCCTCATGGTTGCAGTGTGAAAAACCGATGGCCTACACGCTGAGGATGCTTGACCATAGAGGCTGCTTTCTTAAGATGTTGCAAGATTGATATCCATGGCTGAGTTCTCAACTATTCTCTTTTTCTGTCCTGTGCTTTGGCATCTTCATACCAGACAGTACGAAGGTGCAACCAGTCAGAATGCTCTCCATGGTAAACCTGTAGAAATTTGCAAGAATGTTTGGTGGCATGCCAAATGTCCTCATCTTCCTCACGAAGTATAGCCACTGGCGAGCCCTCTTTGAGATTGCATCGACTTGGAGCCCCCAGGGAAGATCTTCAGAAATGTTGACCCCTAGGAATCTGTACTTATGCTTCCTCGTTGCTATCTGTTATTCTGTAGATGATCGTGATATCATCGGCAAATTTGTAGGTGGCATTTAAATTATGCCTAGCCACACAGTCATGGGTATACAGCAAGTAGAGCATTAGCCTACTGATCTAAGAAACCCGAGTCAGGTAGGGATTGATCACACATTGGTTATAGACTAATCATGACTCTTTTATCTCTTTGTGTACTAGTCTTCATTCCTTGACAGTAATATTTGCACAAATAGTTCTTTACAGTACATTTGAAGTAGGGTGCATAGTAATTTGGAATATTGCTGCATTATTACTCTTTGAATACAAAAGTATATATTCATACACAACTATACAATCCCCACCTTTACCTTATCAAGTGAAACTTGCATGAATAGTCTGTATTTTGCAACTATTAGCCACCATCATGAAAATCTATCCTTTTATAATCGAACACCTGTCCATGTGCTTGTAAATGACACAACTTAGATAAATGAGAAATTGAAACATAACATAAGAAATGTGGTCTGGTTTGTAAATGCAGTTCCTTAAAATGACTAACCAAAGTCAAAGGAAATCTTTTCAGGTTGATAAATCCTTAGAGCAGAAGTTGTTGCTTCTACTTCTAGATTCATTTAGCTGGTGGACTTTATATTTATTCATTTGTAAGTGTCACAGTGATGGCCTATCCTTAATTTATCGTTAAACTGCATGAGTCTGGGTTTGGAGTCCAGAGTGATTACAGAAGATTTTGCTCTCTGAAGGGCATTAATAAACTCTTTGGAATTATTCTTCTTCTTTGGCTTGGCTTCGCGGACGAAGATTAATGGAGGGGTAATGTCCACGTCAGCTGCAGGCTCGTTTGTGGCTGACAAGTCCGATGCAGGACAGGCAGACACGGTTGCAGCGGTTGCAAGGGAAAATTGGTTGGTTGGGGTTGGGTGTTGGATTTTCCTCCTTTGTCTTTTGTCAGTGAGGTGGGCTCTGCGGTCTTCTTCAAAGGAGGTTGCTGCCCGTCGAACTGAGAGGCGCCAAGATGCACGGTTTGAGGCGATATCAGCCCACTGGCGGTGGTCAATGTGGCAGGCACCAAGAGATTTCTTTAGGCAGTCCTTGTACCTCTTCTTTGGTGCACCTCTGCCTCGCTGGCCAGTGGAGAGCTCGCCATATAACACGATCTTGGGAAGGCGATGGTCCTCCATTCTGGAGACGTGACCAACCCAGTGCAGTTGGATCAGACCAGTCTTTAAAATTACTGACACCAATTTATTAAAACACTCAAATGTTTTTAATCAACTGATTTCCAATTTCCCTGATGCCACAACTGAATTTGAATGGGAGTGTCTGTATCACTAATTCAAACTTGTACTCTACTCAACAGCATCTTGTTCTTTGTGTCTTTTCACTATGCTACTTAACCTAATTCAAGTGGGTTGTTCCTTCATCAATTTTTCTAATTTCTTCTTCAATACTTAGAAGAAATAGCAGTAAGAGTAGGTTATTTGCCCTCTCGAACCTGCCCTGTCATTCATGAATGAATGATCATTCAAATACACATGGCAATGCAGGGGCATCTGCCCCTTTCCTAATCTATTGCCAAGCAGATAATCGTCTTTCCCAACATATCAAATTTGATATTCTGGCAACTTACTTTATTTAAAAAAAGTCTCACAATCCTTTTTTTTTTAAATTACCATTTTATTTTTATGGTAATTCAATTTAGATTGCCTGCCCAATGTAAGTATATCCCCAGTGTTAATCTTATTAAACAAAACAACAGTAAAAAATTGTTGGAATAATAATTAGTGTTTTAGTATCTGGAGTTAAAAAGCCCTTCAGATTTTTCTGAAAATTCTAACCTCTGCATATGGAGGTGAACAATTGCAGTTTGAAGTGGCAGTTTCTTGGAAATGCAGCCCACCATTGTGAGCAAGGTACCCCAAAGGGCAGCAGGTAGGTCCAAATCCCATTTACATTATCTTTATGGGGTCACAGATCCCTAAAATTCAAACAATGTGCTCCCACCTACAACAACATCTCTTTTCTGGCTTCAGCATGTTGGG
This sequence comes from Narcine bancroftii, assembly GCF_036971445.1. Classification (NCBI taxonomy): domain Eukaryota; kingdom Metazoa; phylum Chordata; class Chondrichthyes; order Torpediniformes; family Narcinidae; genus Narcine; species Narcine bancroftii. Next base: position 158,666,521 of record NC_091474.1, read on the forward strand.
GAATTTGATTCAGACCAATAAAATGCAAAATAATAGCATAATTAAACATAAATAAGGTTGGCATCTCTTGGATTAATCCAATTAGCAGATATGAGGTGAAGCTTGTCAGAAATACCATTTTTTAAATTGTAACCCATATTGTATCGCTCTACATGCATGTGTAATAATTACTTTATTTCAATGAATAATCATCCTACCACTACTTCGAACTAAAATAATGGAATAAATATTGTAACTAGTCATTAATAATTGATATAAAACATTTTATCATTATTCGGACTAGTTTGAAAAATACTTTTAAATGTATGGGAGATTTACAGAAGGTTGAATCTTGTAAGTCAGGTAATTTGTGACCCTGGCATTCTTGGTAATTATACTAAAATCACATAATACCCATTGTTTTACCTTTGGATGATATGTGAATGATAACAATCATTAAAAATTAGTATCCACAGTGGTGGATTTAGTGGAGGGTCACAATTATTGTCATTTTTGGAATTTGCCAGAGGAGACTGAACCCATTGAGCACATCTGTCCTTGACCTGAAAGTCTTGCCTTTGAGGTCTTGACGTGCAAATCTTATTGCAGAAATGAAACAGAATGTCTTTTTCTTCATGTTATGGTACATTCTATCAATCACAGCTATTGTTCAGAAATGATCTCCATTAATTAACACCGATAATGTATGTGAACAGCAGGTGTCTTTATTACTTCCAGCACAGCTGGTGAGTTAATTGAAACCATGTGAAGACACTTCCAAGTTTGAATCAATTCCTGTACATGTTCCTCGAGTGTCCTGTTGGGTCACCACCAAGTTGAACTTGCTTACTTCTTCCATAAGTAGGTAAAGAAGTTGTTTTAATATAATACATTTCACAACATCAGGCTATCCTAATTTATTTCCAAACTAATGAAATAGATTTTATTGTCCAGCTATAACACTGAAGCATTCCAAAAACAGCAGGTAGACGATGATAGAAAAGAGGGGTGATGGCTGACATTTGCCAGTGAACTTAAGAAATACTGGAAATTTTAATCATTGTCTCTGTGCTAATAACAAGTTGAAATATTCCTTACAACAAATTAGATTGTTAAAGTCCATGGGAGAATACAGAGCAGAAAGAATGATAACAAGTAAAAAGTAGATGATGATAAAGTTGAAGAGAGTTGCTAGCGCCTGGGATAATGAGATGTGACTGAGTTTACTACCATCGCCAGCCACCCACAAGGATAACATAAAGTCTTGAAGTAATATTTTAACTTGAAATGTTTTTGAGAATTACACATTTGTCACATGTAGTAGGAAGCCAGATGAAATGTCAGAATATGCTGTCAAGTGAAAGGCATTTGCTGAAAGGTACAACTTTCAGGCCTATTTTAGATTGAGTCCTGCAAGGTCATCAGTAGGTGGGCTGACAAATGAGAAAATTGTGTTTGACATGTTGGACATTGGTTTGAAGGAGAATGTGGAATAAGATGGTCCCTGAAGGATTAAAAAAATACAATTCAGATTATGATTCTGAAATACAAGTAGGAAACAAGCTGACAGAAATGAGAAGAAGCATGGTTAAATAATTTGAATACTATAAGAGTGTTCAGCAGGAAACTAAAAAAAATCATGTGAGTAGCAAATAAACACAAAAACTGCAGATGCTGGAAACCTGGGCCAACTGTGAGCTGATGGAGAAACTCAGTGGCACCCATCCTGTCCAACATCAGGCGCATCCATGTTTTAGTCTTGATAAAGGGTCCCAACCTGAGACATTAACTAACCTTTTCTGCCCTTGAATGATGCCTGACTCATTTGCGTTCCTCCTGCAGGTCATATTTGCAAAGTGAGTGTTCTTAACAATAACATTTTCATTGACCAGGAAGGTTCAATACAGCGGAATTTCTTGTCAGTGTCGCATCAGCTGCGATACATTCTGTAACATTTGTGACAAGTATAAGCGTAATGCTAAATTCAATAAAAGTTCATTTAATGTTTATTTCACTTCCTATATGATCCACAAATCTGAAATTATCTTTGTGTTGAGCTTGAAGTTGTCTATCATAATCCCTAATTTTCTTTCAGGAAGCAAACCATTTGAAAAAAAAATTGATGTCCAATATAATGGCTGATTGTCTGGGAGAATGTGAATAAAGTTTGTTAAGCTTGCTTTCGCAGTGGCCAGGAAGTTCATAGCAGTTGCTTGGAAATCTGATGCCCAACTAGGCTTAGCCCGCTGGAAGATAGAAATGCATAATTGTGTTCCCCTGGAGAATATAACCTATAATCTTTAATGATTCCCCTCCTCCTGTCTCTTTCCCCTGGTGCTTACAGCGCCAAGGACCCGAGATGTCACGTTATTCGACCCTTGATGGGAGTGGGATTTATCCTAGGTAAAGCCAATCTTTTCTTTTTCTTATTCTTCCCTTTTTTTGTTTCTTGCGGGGGGGGGGGGAGTGGGAGGGTTCCTCTTATCTTGTTCTTCTTTCTCTATTATCTTGTTATTGTCTTTTTCTCCCTTTGTTTCAACATGGACATTGAATTTGCATTTTTATCGTATTTAACTGTAATTTGTTTTTCTTTATAGTAATTGAATCACATGCTGACTTTTCTCATTTTCTTTAATATGGACATGCAGATTGATATTTGTATTTGTTAATATTATTGATGTTTTTCTTTTTGGTTATTCTTCATTTTGACTGCATGTTAATTGAAAATATTAAAAATAAAATATTCAAAAAATAATGTGAATAAAGAGCTGAATGTGGACAGAGGGAAGAAGAAAACAGGTGGAATTGTGAGAGGAGCTTACAAGATATCTTGTCGTTTTGCTTTGTTAAAAGCAGCAATGCTAATATGTTTGTTGTTAAACAAGAAAGTCTGCATATGCTTTGACTGTAGTTACCACACAAAAGTGTTGGAGAAACTCAGCAGATTATGCAGCATTCTTTATGGCAAAGATACATAACCTACGTTTTGGGCTTGAGCCCTTCATCAAGGTTTGAATAAAAAGTCAGACAGATACCTAAATTGAAAGGGAGGGGGAGGAAGTAAGAAGCAGCTTGGGAGCAGCACAGGCCAACAGGCAAGAGGTCATAGGTGGATATGGGTGGGAGAGCAGAAGACTGCAAAGCAGGGATGGGGGTAGCTCTCTGAATGGACAGGGAAGTGGGTGGGGAGCTGGAGGAAAGGAGACAGAGGGATAGGGGAAGAGAGAAAGATGGAGGGGACCAACAGAAGCAAGGTCAATGTTAATGCCATCTGGTTGGAGAGTGCTCAGAAGGAATATTAGGAGTTACACCTCCAATTTGCGGGTGGCCTCAGTTTGGGAGTGTATGAGGCCATGGGCAGCATGGTTTAGTGTAGTGGTTAGCGCAACATTGTTACAGCACCAGTGATCAGAACCAGGGTTTGTATCCCACACTGTCTGTAAGGTGTTTTTACATTCTCCCTGGGGGCTCTGGTTTCCTCCCACTCTTCAAAAACTTAGTGGGGATGTAGGTTATTTGGGTGTAATTGGGCAGCATGGTCTCCTGGGCCAAACGGGCCTGTTACTGTGCTCCATGTCTAAATTTAAAAAGAAATTTAAAAATATACTGGTGTGGGAGTAGGGTGTGGAATTGAAATGGTTGGCCACTGAGAGGTTCCATCAGTGAAGGTGCTCAACAAAAAATCTCCCAGCCTGTATCTAGTCTCTCTAATGTAGAGAAGGCCACAGCAGGATTACCGGATGTAGTTTGTTGCAGATTCACAAATGAAATGTTGCTTCACTTGGAAGGACTGCTCCAGGAGGGACTTCTGTACAAAGCATCTGGTCCAGATGGAGTACCCAGCCGAGTATTGAAAATCTGTGCTGACCACCTTACCAATATATTCATGGATACCTTCAACATCTCACTCCAGAAGGACGTGGTACATACCTGTTTCAAACAGATGTCCATCATACCAGTGCCCAAGAAGAGTGCAGTAGCCTACCTTAATTACTATCAACCAGTAACATCTATTCCTATCTTTCTCTTGACTAAATTTAATTTAGCTGCTTTCTCTTGTAATTTTATATATGCTATTGAGATAAACTTCTTAACAGTTCCATCAGCAATCAACTGTTCTAAATCTGTGCAATGTTTAAATATCATATCTGGTCCTAATTTCTCTCTCAAATAGGCTCTCAATTGAAAAATAACAAAAAAAGAATATTATGTGGGATATCATATTTCATTCTAAACTGATCAAATGATATCAATCTACCACTCTCATAATAGTCTCCTATTTTAGAAATTCCTTTAGCATACCATATATTTAAAAAAGGGTTATCTTTTCAAAAAGTTTTTGGTGACAAAAGATTTCTGTCACTTTCTAACTTACCGTAAATATTCGTGTATTATGCGACCCATGTATAATACGACCTCCCCCCCATTTTTGAGGGGAAAAGGGGGAAAAATTTTACCCCCCATGTATAATACAACCCCCCTCCCCTCACCCGCCTGAATTGCACTGCCATCTCTCCGGCTGCTTGCCCACCCGAGTCGCGCTGCCGTCTCTCACGACCCCCTCCCCTCACCTGCCTGAGTCGCGCTGACATCTCTCATGACTACCCCCACCCCCGGCGCGCCCGATTCGTGATGTCGTCTCTCATGACCCCCCCCCCCACGCTGATTCTGAGTCGTGCTGCAGCCCGGCCGGCCAAGTCACACTGCTGTTCGCCTGGCCGCCTGAGACACGCTGCCGCTCGCTTGCCCGCCCGGCCACCTCAGTTGTGCTGCCATTTGCCTGCCCGCCCAGCCACCTGAGTAGTGCTGCCGCTTGATCGCTCGCTGGCCTGCTCACCCGGCCGGCGGCCTGAATCATGCTGCTATCTACCGCACCTGCTCACCTGCAGAAATTTTTTAAAAATTTACTCTCAAGTATAATGAGGACCCCCCCCCCTTATTTTTGAAGGGAAAAATGGAGCATCTCTGTCAACAACAATTAACTTAGTTCCCATTTATAAAATTGGATCCTGGATTTCCTCACCTCCAGACCACATCTGTGAGGATTGGTAAGAACATCTTCACAATCTCCATTGGTACCAGTGCACCACAGGCCTGCGTTCTTTGCTCCCTGCTTTATTCACTTAAACCTATGACTGTGTGGCTCAGTACAACAATAAGACCATCTATAAATTTGCCAACAATGCCATGGTAGTGGGTTGTATAAAAAAGGTGATGAGTCAGCATAAAGGAGGGAGATTGAAAACTTGGTGCACCAACAAGAACCTTGCACCCAATGTCACCAGAACCAAGGAACTGATTGTTGACTTCAGGAAAGGAAAACTAGAGGTATATAATCCAGTGATCATTGGGAAATCGTAGGTCGAGAGGGTGACCAAATTTAAGTTCTTGGGAGTCACAATCTCGAAGGATCTTTCCTGGACCCAGCACACTAATGGTGGTGTGAAGAAAGCATATCAGTACCTTTACTTCCTCAGGAGTTTGCGGAGGTTTGGTATGACATCAGAAACCCTGGTGAATTTCTGGAGATCTGTGGTGGAAAGCGTGCTGACTGGCTGCATCATGGTATAGTATGGGCACAGCCCAGGACATCACAGGCAAAACCCTCTCCACCATCGAGAACATTGACAGATAACGCTTCTGTCTGAGAGCAGCAGCAATCATCAAGGATCCACACCACCCAGCACATGCTCTGTTCTTACTGTTACCATCAGGAAGGAGGTATAGGTGCCACAAGACTCACATCTCCAGATTCAGTAACAGCTACTACTCCCCCCTCAACAACAAATTCAATCAGCAATTATTAAAGGACTCTTGCACTTTATTGCCTTTTTTATATTCACTCTGTATTGCACAGTCAGTTTGTTTGCATTTCTTTATCTATTTACATATTTTTATTTGTTTACATGTGTACTTTGTATACATTGCTTTTGCACTACCAGTAAGAGGTAATTCTGCCTCACCCACAGTAAAAAGATACTCAGGGTTTTATATGATGTCATGTATGTTCTCTGACAATAAATCTATAATCTGTTTGGTGCCCTGAATGGTGATGAGAGAGGAAGTATGGCACAAGTATAGCATTTCTTGGGGTCACAGGGGCAGGTACCAAGTGGGTGTTTAGTGGGAAGGGATGAGTGGATGAGGGTGTCACAGAGGGAGTGGTCCCTGCAGAAAGTAGAGAGGGGAGGAGAGTGGAAGGTGGTTGGCTGGTGGGATCACGTGTAAGTGACGGTAATTGTGAAGGATAATATATTGTGTGTGGAGGCTAGTGGGATGGTAGGTGAGGACAAGGGATATCTTGTCCTTGTTCCATCTAGTGGGTGGAGGGGGACAGGGCAGATGTGCAGAAAATAGAGGAGATTCAGATAAATGATTGAGGTAGTTTCTTGTTCTTGCAGTTGAAGTCAACTAATGTGATTCATTGTCAAAACAGAAGTACTTTATACATTAAAAATACAAATGCAAGTGTGATGCGCTGCAGTGCAAACAAACAAGTTCAAACTATGAAGGCTGTACTACAGGCTTTAATTAGCTTAAAACACACAAGGTTCAGTATCCCTTCTGGCTCCATTTGCTCTACTCCTGCCCAAGGGCCTGCGTGAGCCTTTATATGGGGCTGGTGATTGGCAACCTTCCAGGTTACCTCCCTGCAGGTACAGGTACAATGGGTTTCCCCCTGTAGTAGGCAGGCAGGAATGTAGACAGGCACAGGCAGTCACAGACAGTCTGGTGGTTGTATCACCACATTCACTCCCTTAAAATTAGCCCCAGAGTGGTGGTGGGGGGGGGGGGTGCTGGAAACAGTGTCCACCACCACCATCTTCATGCCAAGTGTCTGTTAGATACAGAGTAGTTGGGAGAGAAAAACATATTTACAGATTTACAAATTCAGGCAATCTGGTGGTTGCCATTGTCTTTGGGACCATTGCAAGACAGGGTCCTGGTCAATGGTCAGTGGAACAGGGCCACCTGAAGGTTGGCTGGGTCAGTGGTGCTCGGGACAGCTAGCAATATGGACAGGGTGATGCATGGCAATGAGGGGATGTAGATCTGGGTTGGGTCTGTGGGCAGCAGAGACCCATGGTTGATGGTTGGCGGGGGGAGAATGTCAGCTCTGGGAAGGTTCTGAGATGCCAGGGTGCCCGGGATGGGTTCCTGCCAGCGCCAGGTCCCAAGTCAAGATGATGTCCTCACATCCATTGGGATACACCACAAAGGCGTAATGTGGGTTGGCATGGAGAAGATACACTCATCGACCAGGGGGTCGGATTTGTGAGTTCTCACATGTTTATGGAGGAAGACTGGTCTCGGAGACATCAGCCATGCCAGCAGCAAGACCCCTGTCGTGAATTTCCTGGGGAAGAAAAAGAGGTGTTCATGGGGTGTCTGGTTGATAGACATACATAAGAGTGACCATATGACATAGAGCACCTTGGGAAGGGCCTCCTGCCAGTAGTTAGTGGACCATCCCTTTGACCTAAGGGCCAGGAGGACTACCTTCCAGATTACCCCATTCTTGCATTCTTGTCTGTTGCCCCTGCGGTTGTAGCCAGTCCAGCAACTAGATGCAATGCCTCACATCACCAAGTACTGGTGCAGCTCTTCACTCATAAAGCTAGGCCCCCGGTCAGTGTGGATGAATTCCGGGTATCCGAACATGGTAAAAATTTGCGCCAGTGCCTTGATAACGGAGGCAGTGGAGGTATCAGGCAAGCGATGGCAAATGAGAAATGGAAGTAATCGTCTATAACCGAGAGGAAATACTCTCGGTTCTTATTCATGGAAGGTAGTGGCCCCTTAAAGTCAATACTGAGTCGCTCAAAGGGCTGAGTGGTCTTTATTATGTGGGCATATGCTGGGTGGAAAAAGTGTGGTTTGTACTCCGCACAGACCAGACAGGACTCGGCCATGGTCCGGACTTCCTGGACAGTAAAGGGGAGATTTTGAGATTTCACTAAATGGTACAGGCACATGCTTTGGTGAGCAGGAAAGGGCTTTGGCAAATACTAGAGCGCCTCGGATGCCCCTCAAAGTTCCTCAACATGGTTATCCAACTGCATGAAAACCAACAAGGTCGGGTCAGATACAGCAATGAGCTCTCTGAACCCTTCTCCATTAACAATGGTGTGAAGCAAGGCTGCGTTCTCGCACCAACCCTCTTTTCAATCTTCTTCAGCATGATGCTGAACCAAGCCATGAAAGACCTCAACAATGAAGACGTTGTTTATATCTGGTACCGCACGGATGGCAGTCTCTTCAATCTGAGGTGCCTGCAAGCTCACACCAAGACACAAGAGCAACTTGTCCGTGAACTACTCTTTGCAGACGATGTCGCTTTAGTTGCCCATTCAGAGCCAGCTCTTCAGCGCTTGACGTCCTGTTTTGCGGAAACTGCCAAAATGTTTGGCCTGGAAGTCAGCCTGAAGAAAACTGAGGTCCTCCATCAGCCAGCTCCCCACCATGACTACCAGCCCCCCCCCCCCCCCCCACATCTCCATCGGGCACAAAAAACTCAAAACGGTCAACCAGTTTACCTATCTCGGCTGCACCATTTCATCGATGCAAGGATCGACAATGAGATAGACAATCGACTCACCAAGGCAAATAGCGCCTTTGGAAGTCTACTCAAAAGAGTCTGGAAAAACAACCAACTGAAAAACCTCAAAAGATTAGCGTATACAGAGCCGTTGTCACACCCACACTCCTGTTCGGCTCCGAATTATGGGTCCTCTACCGGCATCACCTACGGCTCCTAAAACGCTTCCACCAGTGTTGTCTCCGCTCCATCCTCAACATTCATTGGTGCGACTTCATCCCTAACATCGAAGTACTCGAGATGGCAGAGGCCGACAGCATCGAATCCACGCTGCTGAAGATCCAACTGCGCTTGGTAGGTCACGTCTCCAGAATGGAGGACCATCGGCTTCCCAAGATCGTGTTATATGGCGAGCTCTCCACTGGCCACCGTGATGGAGGTGCATCAAAGAAGAGGTACAAGGACTGCCTAAAGAAATCTCTTGGTGCCTGCCCCATTGACCACCACCAGTGGGCTGATATCGCCTCAAACCGTGCATCTTGGCGCCTCACAGTTCAGCGGGCAGCAACCTCCTTTGAAGAAGACCACAGAGCCCACCTCACTGACAAAAGACAAAGGAGGAAAAACCCAACACCCAACCCCAACCCACCAATTTTCCCTTGCAACCACTGCAACCGTGCCTGCCTGTCCTGCATCGGACTTGTCAGCCACCAACGAGCCTGCAGCTGACGTGGACATTTACCCCTCCATAAATCTTCGTCCGCGAAGCCAAGCCAAAGAAGACAAGCACATGATGCCGGGGTGGCAAAGGGTGTTGTGCAGTGTCTGAAGTTGATCAAACTCCGCACTGGTGCAGGCCTGGGACAGGACATTGGGGGAGTCATTGATCTTCCCTGGCCTTTACTGGATGTTGTAGTTGAAAGAGGCCAGCTCAAGATTTTGTCATTTTTGATCTTACCTCTGTAGGTGGTGCTGAACATGAATGCCACTGCGTGCTGGTAAGTGAGAAGCGTGAACCTCCTGCCTGCCAGGTAGTGGTGCCAATGGCAGACTGCTTCCACGATCGCCTTGGCCTCCTTTTCAATGCAGGAGTGCCTGAGCTCTGAACAGTGGAGGATCCTGGAGAAAAAGGCCACGGGTCTGCCCCTTTGGTTGAGGGTGGCAGCGAGGACAACATCAGAGGCATCGCACTCCACCTGGAATGGGGTGTTTTCATCCACGGCATGCATCATGGTGTTGGGTATATCCTTTCTGATGCTGGCGAAGGCTGCTTGCGCCTCGGGGGGTAGGTGGTGGCTTGGGCCAGTGGGCGAACCTTATCTGAGAACCGAGGGACCCACTGGGGATAGTTCATTCCTGATGTACTTTATATTCAGTAAATACATTAGACTACTGTGGATTACCCATGCTCTGCATTACTGGAGCACTCATTAACTCATTTCATTTATGTGGTTGTTTTGGTGAATTTCTGAATTTATAACGTGCATAGGCATGAAATTTATTTTCAACTGAAATGAACAGAACTGTATTTCAAGTTTTGTAGCAATGAGAGGTCTGGAATACACTACCAGCTTCCTGCCCATTCCTTCCCTCTCCATGAGCATTGCTCCCTCTGCTGGAATCATTGCACCATGGCGTTTGATTGAGCCATCTGATTTTGTTGGATTCCCACAGGCTGCTGGTACATTGTTATAACATGTCTGTGTGAGAAATTTTGCAACAAAGATCTGAAATTCCACTACCATTTCCAAGCAAGTTGAGACAGAGAGATTTGCAAGAGATAAATTTGGACAATTTAATATATCAGAGGAAATCATGGAAGCTTATCATTGACAGGAAATTCTGTTCTATTGGTTTGGTGAATTGGGCCACCTGAAGGTTGGCTGGGTCCAGGGAATAATTACATCCCATTTTTTTCATTGTTTTAATCACATCAAGAAATACAGTACAACTCTTGAGCTTTGCGTGCATTAGTTCCCCAGATGCTGCAGTAAGATTGACATTTCAAAGTGGTGGCCATGAGAACTGAAGGATAAGAAAATATATTGGCTCACAGCCAGGTCAGACAGCATGGGAATTGTCAGGTGAAACATAGATACAGATGACCAATTTCTGAACTTTTCAAAAATTTCTCGCTTTAAAAATTTGTAAAGCTCTCTCAAGTACTATCTTTGTTTAAAATGTAATATCTTTGGAAAGGAGATTTTTCTGTAGTTTACATTTAACTGAATAGCTGTTGAGGACCATGGGAGAAATTTATCTTCGGGCCACATTATAGAAGTCCACAACATGGTAGTAACATTTGGAAATTGAATTTTACATCTGATATTTGTTTATTTACTTTAATGAAATTAAATTGCGGAAGCAAAGTACATTGCAAAGATATAATCATATCTGAGCACAGTTAATTAAAAGTTTGGAATAGTTATAAGCTAAATAGCCGCTGTCTCTTGTACTTCTGATAGGGATTTCCTTCAGCTGGCTTCCAGCAAGCAACTCCCTCTCTTCTGTCTTCTTTATCAACTACAGCTTTCATTTATTGATCCACTTGTGGCGGTGCACATCCTCATGGCGAACTGGCCCCACTTGTACTACCACGTGGCGGGGCATGGGGAAATGGCGTCATCAGAGGTTTCTCTCTGAGTCCAGCATCCCTTTCAGCGCGCACCCTGGGCACCGATTATGATGTCACAATGCACCAGATGACTGAGCTCATGCTGTCCTTATAGGGGTGTGCTGAATTTGAATAAAACCTGTCAATAACAACCCTCAACGTGGTGGCTGTGTTTCTTCCACTGCTCACACCGCCACAGTGGTGACCCCGATGAGCCCAGATGTTTTTCTGGACTCAAAACACCATGGATTCAGCAGAGGTTAATGCTGTCTCCATCAAGCTTCCCCCCTTTTGGACCCACCGACTGAGAACATGGTTTGGGCAGGCGGAAGCACAATTTCAACTCTGCAACATCTCCTTAGATGCCACGATATTCTGTCATGTCGTGACCGCTCTGGACCAAGATATGTCAACGAGGGTGGACGACATCATCCACCCCCCCCCCCCACCCCCAGCTACAGGCAAGTACACCGCCCTCAAAGACCTGCTGCTTGGAACTTTCGGGCTAACTCTCCAGAAATGGGCTTCCAGGCTCCTTCACCTAGATGGACTTGGGGACCATAATCCTTCAGCGCTGATGAACAAAAATGGTGGCCCTGGCAGAAGACCACAAGGCTCGTTTTCTCTTCCACCAGATATTCCTGGAACAGATGCCGGAGGACATCCAGCTGCTCCTCACAGATGAAGACTTCTTGAACCCAAGGAGAGCAGCAGCCCATGCGGCTGCCCTCTGGTGCAAGAAGAAGGAGAATGAGGCAGCCCTCAACCAGGTGGCACGACCAGGAGCCAGCTGACCGCAAGCCGCTCCCAAGACCAAGCCAGAGGAGGGCCAGTCGACCTGGTGTTTCTACCACCAGTGCTGGGGAGCACAAGCTCGTAAGTGCCGCCAGCCCTGCGGATTTCAGGGAAATGACCAGGCCAGTTGCCGTTGATGACTGCGACGACTGGCCACACAAACAACCTCCTTCATGTGATGGACAGATCCACTGGCCGCCAATTCCTGGTGGACACAGGGGCTGAGCTCAGCGTTCTTCCCCCCACAGCATTAGAGACTCGCACCTGATCTTGAGGTCCAACCCTATGGATGGCCAACGCCTTCACCATCAGGACCTATGGCACCCGCAAGGCACAAATCCAGATCGGGAAGGAGAAGTTCCACTGGAGGTTCGTCCAAGCCTCCGTGGGCACAGCGCTGTTGGGGGCCAACTTCCTCAGAGCACACGGCCTACTAGTTGACAATGAAGGGCAAAAGGTTGGTCAATGCCTGAACGTTCCACTCCGACTGGACACAGCAGAAGCCTGCAGACCCGAAATCGCTGCCATAGCTGCCGCCAGGGACAAGTTCGATGAGATACTCCACGAATTGCCCGCCATCGTAGAGCCATGGTTCAAAGCTGCCCTGCCCCAGCATGGGGTCTTCCACCACATGGCAACACAGCGCCCCCTGCTGCATGCTAGACCCAGATGGCTGCTGTCCGAGAAGCTCCAGCAGGCAAAGGAGGAGTTCTCCAGGCTCCAGGAAATGGGAATCATCCAGCGCTCGGATAGAGCCTGATATTCGCCACTCCATATGGGCCTGAAATTGTTCGGGGGCTGGAAACCGTGCGGGGAATATCGTCGGTTGAATGACGCAACCACCCCCAACATGTACCCGGTTCCCCACATACAGGACTTCTCCGCCAATCTCCATGGTGCATGGGTCTTCTCCAAAGAGGACTTCGTGCGGGGATACCATCAGATCCTGCTATATCCAGACAACGTGAGTAAGACGGCTATTATCACCCTTTTTGGCCTGTTTGAGTTCCTGTGTATGCCCTTTGGTCTAAAGAACACAGCCCAAATGTTCCAGCGCCTCATCGACACGGTTGGAAAAGACCAGGACTTTGTGTTCATTTACCTGGACGATATTCTCATTGCCAGTCACAACCACGACGAACACAACGCCCACCTCTGCACACTCTTTGCCAGGCTGGAGGTCTTTGGCCTCACGGTCAACACGGCCAAATGCCAGTATGGCAAGGAGTCCTTCCAGTTCCTAGGGCACACATTTTGGTGGCTGGGTCCACGCCAGTGCCGGAGAAGGTAGCAGCTGTTCAACGATTCCCCAAACCCTCAACCCTGAAATGACTCCAAGAGTCCGTGGGGATGGTGAACTCTTACTATCGTTTCATCCCCGGAGCCGCGCACACCATGATCTATGATCTATGGTTCGTGCTCATGGCCACCAAAGAAAATACTTTATTGTGGTCAGAGGAGGCAGACAGGGCTTTCATCGTGACAAAGGAGGCTCTAGCCAGCGCCACGCTGCCGGAGGTGTACATGGCGCTTTCCGTGTATGCCTCGGCTATGGCAGTGGTGTGGGTTCTGGAAAAGTGGCTTGATTGACAATGGCGCCCGCTGGCCTTTTTCAGCAAGCAGCTCTGCCCACCGGAGCTCAAATACAGCGCTTTCGACCGGGAGCTCCTAGCGCTGTATTTGGCCATCCACCATTTCTGCTACTTCCTTGAGGGCAGGCCGTTCACAGCTTTCACGGATCACAAGCCCCTCACACATGCACTGGCAATGGCCAAGGATCCGTGGTCTGCCAGACAGCAGCACCACCTCTTGTACGTGTCTGAGTTCACTATCGACATCCGACATAGGGCCAGCAAGGACAATGTAGTGGCGGATGTGCTCTCCCGTCCAGCCATCAACGCTCTCGCACCCGGTCTTGATTATGAGCAACTGGCTCAGACACAGAGGAATGATGCGGAGACGCAGATCTTGCAGACCGCCATCTCGGGCCTCAAACTCAAGGATGTCCGGGTGATCAGCAGCCCGGACACATTGCTCTGCGACATCTCAACAGGTACGCCGCACCCGGTGGTCCTGCCGCACTGGAGGGCGAAGATCTTCAGTCTGGTCCATGACCTCACTCACCCAGCGGTAAAGACAACTGTGCGGATGGTCACGGAATAGTTTGTGTGGCACGGGCTGAAGAAGGAGGTGGCAGAACTGACCAGAAACTGTACCAGGTCTAGTGACACACGGGAGCCCCCATCCAGAACTTCAACCCGGTGGTTCGCAGATTCCAACACATCCACATTGATGTCGTTAGGCCCCTGCCGGTGTCCAAGGAGGCTCGTTACCTCCTCACGGTGGTGAATTGGGCCACAAGGTGGCCGGAGGCCATCCCAATTAAGGAGGCCTCCACAGAGTTGTGCACCAGGACTCTGGTCAGCCAATGGATTGCCCGTTTCAGAGTCCTGGGGCATATCACTAGTGACAGAGGGGCACAGTTCAAGTCTGCCCTGTGGACTCAGATGGCAAAGCTCCTGGGTGTCAAGCTCCACCACATCACAGCATACCACCCGCAGTCCAATGGGTTGGTGGAGAGGTTCCACAGGCACCTGAAACTTATGACCAGGCTCTCTGGTCCAGACTGGGTGGTCCAACTACCCTGGGTCCTCCTCAGGATTATGACGACACCCAAGGAGGACCTGCAAGCTTCAGCACCAGAGATGATCTATGGTGCACTACTTTCCCTGTTGGGTGAGTTTTTCAGCCCAAACTCTGACATCACAGCCACTGACAAAAACCTGCTGGTGGACCTACGCAGGTGACTGGCCTCCCTTGTTCCTCCACCCCCAGCACGCCATGAGATCCTGCTGTTTCATCTCCGCAAAGTGTTCGACTTGGCCCAGTTCGTTTTTGTGCAGAGTGGACCACAAGGTGCACCGCTACAGCGACCGTTCGAGGGGCAATACAAAGTCTTGCACCAGTCCAGTGCATCCTTCACCCTGGACGTTGGGGGGAGAGAGGAATCTTTTATGGTTGACCGACTTATCACAGCTGGTGCAGACAGCCATGCCCAAGCACCGGGGCTGGCCGCCAAAGCAACAGAACGTGCAGCTGGTTCTGGGGGGTGTGTGGCGGCGCTCATCCTCATGGCAAACCGGCCCCACTTGTATCACCACGTGGCGGGGCATCCATGGGGAAATGGCATCGTCAGAGGTTTCTCTCTGACTCTAGCATCCTTTCCAGCGCGCACCTTGGGCAGTGATTATGATGTCACAATGCACCAGACGACTGAGGTCATGCTGCCCTTATAGGGGTGTGCTGAATTTGAATAAAATCTATCATTAACGAATTCAACGTGGTGGCTGTGTTTCTCCCACTGCTCACACCGGCACACACTCATAAATATCCACGAGTATGATCAGGTGTGGAGAGGACCTGTTAGTGAGTGCTGAACCTGCCATGCAGACTAATAGACCAGCATCTCTTCTTTACCCTTGCTTTTCCATTCAAAAGGGGAAAAGTAAAATTCCACCAGGACAATTAAATTATTTTTGATGGTAATGTTAGATGGCCTAGTGGCACTACTGATAAAACTGCAGCATCACAGCTTCTGCAACATGAGTTCAATACCAACCTAAGCTGCTGTCGGTGTAAGTTGGTGTTCCAGTATGTGTGGAGTTTGTAGGTTCTCCCTGTGATCACATGGGTTTTATCCAATTGCTGTGAATTTCCTCCCATGTCCCAATGATGTGGGTTAATATGTTAATTGGCCCTTCATGTGTAGATAAATGGTACATTCTGGGGGTAATTGACAAGAATGTAAGGATCATAAGATAGGATTAATGTAGGATTAGTGTACATAGGTACTTGTAGTTGGTGTGGACTTGGTGAGCTAGATGGGCCTGATTCTATGCTTTATAACTCTATAATTCCCTCTTTAACTGATGAGAGCATTGGAGCTTCACAGCAAATGCCTCATGAAAATTGATAAAGTATTTTGCTGCTAAATCTTTGAAATTTTAAAAAACATATCTAAAATCTGTTAATTCAGCAATCTAGCACATCTATGGCAGCATGGTAGTGTAGCAGTTAGCTCAACGCTATTACAGTGCTATTACAACCTGGGTTAGAATCTGGCGTTGTCTGTCTGTAAGTAGTTTGAACGTTCTCCTCTTGTCCATGTAGGTTTCCTCCAGGTGTCCCAGTTCCTTCCCACATTCCAAAGATGTATAGGGTTAGAAGGTAAATTGGTCACATGGGTGTAATTTGGTGGTATGGACTTGTGAGACGGAAGGGCCTTTTACATGATATATCGCTAAATATTAAAATTAAATAAATTCATATCAATTATAGAATAATGCAATGCTCATAGAATACACTTGAAAATTGGGGTGTTGGTTATGATTTGCTGACAGATTCCTCCTCAGATCCTACTCCCATGAGATCCAGCTTCTCCTGACTTCCTGCCTTCCACCTAGATCTTGCTCTCCCATGAGATCCTCTTCCCCTTCTTACATCCTGCACCTTTCTGAATTTCTATTTCTCTCTGAATTCCTGCTTTCTTCTCCGAATTCCTGATCCCCTTGAGATCTGGATCCTTCCTAAGATGTGCTCCTCTCTATCATTGAGATCCTGAGGCACTGAGTTCAGAGCATAGGTGAGGAAACCTGCATTCCAAGTCTTTCTTGTTTCTTTTTCTTTGAAATTAATCTTGGTTGATTGGGAGCATTTTTCCCTCTTGAGTCAGATGATCAAGCCCCATTGCACAATTTATACATACATTCTAGTTTGGTACTTCAGTATGAGCTCCACTGAGGTTCCACAAAGACAATAAAACAACACCCAACCCACCCTTTTATGCTTAACTGGTTGCAAAGTGCTGATTGAAGTGAAAGAGGAAAGCACTGCTCATGTTCTGATCAGCATTTATCCTTCAGCTGTGAGTGTGATAGTTCCTTCATGATCACAGATTATAATATAACAAAACAAAGCACCAACAATTTTAATGGCTGTGATACACAAAAATGTAAAAGGCATTTTATAAATAAAAACTATTTTATCTTTTCCTTTTGTGATTACTTGATTCTCTTACATAGTTCTGTATTCTTCTGTATTCCCTTGGGAATGAGCATCATTTGTTTCCACATCATTCTGTGGGTTCAATGAGTGAAGAGGCCAATATACTTCATCTACAACAGAAGATCTTGATGGGATTTGACGGTGGGGGGTTTAGTATGGTAGGTGGTGAGTTTCTTTCACCATTTTCATTGGGTTTACATGAGGGCATAGCAAAGAGACCTGATGTTCTCGGATGCCACTTCATTCTGAATATTCACCGAACCATGAAGTTGTACAACACACTTCAAATATTTCTTCTGCCCTCCTGTTGATGCCACTCAGAATGTTGGTTGGTTCAGGAGGCTTGTGTTAGGCATGTAAACAGCGTGATCTGCCCATTAGAACTAACTGATTGGAATTCATGCATCAGTGCTGACGATATTGACCTGGGGTAACAATGCTGATATTGTTTTTTTTATCCTGCTGGTAGGTTGAGAGGATTTTTTGGAGATAGCACTGGCAATACTTCTCCATTATATTCATGTGCCTTTTGTAAGCAGTCCATATCTCAGGAATGTACAGGAGCACAAAGATTTCTGCTGTCTGACAAACCTTGACTTTTCTGGTGGGTACGAGGTATTTATCTTCAAATCTCTTTGCACATACAAATGATGTGTTGGCTTACTGGATGCAATGGCAATTATAATCCTGTGTGTTTGCTTTAATTGAATGGTGGCTGTTGAGATATGGAAAGTGAGCTATATTTCCCTCATTTCATCAGTGTGGCATTATGCAGCAGGGACAATCATTTTATGGTAAACCTGTTTGGTGTAAAGTTGTCTGAGCACCACTGGCCTTTCATACGTCACCAAAGTTAGCGTTGATTTGAAATGCTATCTTTTTCTTCAAACCTCACTTTTCTTTGATTCCAATTCACGATACCATTTTGCATATGTGCTGATGGGAATTGCAGTTCTCCAGATTAAGTGGATGATTTTCCGCAGAGGTTCTCCATCTTTTCCATTGATCTGAAACATAAGAGCTGTGGAATCTCAGAAAACAGACTAAACACTGTCAATAATCCTTTCGTGGAAATATTGTGGCTCTAGTGCCAAAGTTGCAGCAGAAGATTTGCAAAATTCTGGAAACATTCACCTTTTTAATTTTAATATTA
Source organism: Narcine bancroftii (assembly GCF_036971445.1). Lineage (NCBI taxonomy): Eukaryota > Metazoa > Chordata > Chondrichthyes > Torpediniformes > Narcinidae > Narcine > Narcine bancroftii. The sequence goes on from NC_091474.1 coordinate 158,684,665, forward strand.
TTTTGTTCACATGGAATATTGTAATAGTTTCATATTCTTCTGTGGTTAGCGTCTTTAATTGATTATTACAGATTTGATAAATTCAATTTTATTTTTCTTCAAACATTTAACCTGGTGAAAAAGAACCTAAACAGTTCTTCATTGTAATTAATGCCTTATAATATTTCATTTTTTTAACACAAAAAGATGTGGTATATATTTTCTCGTGTAGGTTCTAGACTTTTGTTTGCTGCTTTCTTTGGTGACACTGAGGTGAAGCATCTTTACATCCATTAACTTTATGGAACTAAAAGTACTTCAGGTGAGCCCAGCCAGTCACTTTGATACCGATCATGGTCAAATGTTATGGATTGTCTGCACATCACAAGAACAGAAAAAAACAGACATTCTGCTATTTTTAAAAATCATTTTCAAGTTCATGTTTATTGTCAGTGTGGTGGTCCACCACTGGCCTATTGCAGGGGGCAACCTCTGTACCTGCAGAAGAGCACGGGGACAAGACAACACCCGGTCAGGTGTCAATCACCCTCCAAGATATAAGCCTGAGCCGGCCCTTCGAAGTCACTCTCAGTGTTTACAGCAGTACAATCTCACAGCCCTGCTCTGTGGAAGTTCACGTCGAATAAAGCCTGTTGTACAGTCTTTAGGTTTGTGTGTTTGCTTCTGACTGACAGCGCACTACAATTTATTCAACATAAATTCTTAAAGCTGTTATGGAAAAGCTCCTGAGCGCCAGGTGCCTCGAAATCGACCCACACCACCCTGAAGCACAAACACACTTTGATATCTGGAAGCACATGGTCAAAGCGATCATTGAGGCTCACGCCGGTGACATCTTGGACTCCGATCAAAAGAGGCTTGTCTTTCTCCGATCAAAGCTGGGTCCTCAAGCCTTCCAGGCACTCAAAGACTGCACTGGGTACTGGGAAGCAATGAACATGCTCGAGACCATGTATAAACCTCCCACTAATGTGATCGTTGCAAGGTAGCTCCTGAATATCTGTGCCCAACTACCTGGGGAGACTGCCAAGTCTTACCTGGGAGCCCTGCGTGAGTTGGCCTGACCTTGTCTGGCTGAACCTGGGGTAAATCATAGGGAGGTCGATAGGCTGATCAGAGACACCCATGTCTGAGGGCTACATACGAGAGCCATCAGGCAGAAGTTGCTGGAGGACAATATCTACACCTTGGCCTAAACAGTGAAGGTAGTTCGAACCCTGGAGGCAGCAGCCCTGCACACCGAAGCCTTCGATTCCAGGCTCCCTCAGGACTCCACGTGGTCAGCACATTCGGCTGCTGTGGCCCTAGATCAAGCTGGGGAAGAAAACATTGATGCTGCAGGCACCCAGCGTCCATGTAAGTACTGTGAGTCCCTGTGTGGGTCTGATCATCGATCGCGCCAAAACTGCTTGGCCAAAAACTAGTATTTTTCAAGATATGGCAAGAAAGGTCACTTTGCCAAAGTATGCCTCTCAAAGCCAGCTGGCAGCTCAGTGGCCCTCTATGGCCTCCCCCTCCCTCTCAGTCCCTGCCATGTGTGATTGCCAGGTGATGCCATTGCCCCCGCAGCCATTTCCGGCCTCCCCAACTCCAGCAGCTCAACTTCCGGCAATGATCGCTGCATGTGCGCCATGCACCAGGACCAGCCCTTGCTCTCACCAGCACCGCCTTTCTACAATGATGTCTCTTCCGGTCTATGGAATGACGCCACTTACACTGGCAATGATGACGTTGCCCTCACCTACAGCCAGCGGCATGATATCACTTCCCCTGATGCATCGGGGGGGGGGGGGGGGGTGGAGCAGGCCGAAGATGGTCATGGATTACAGCCAGACCATAAACCGGTACACCCAGCTGGACCTTACCAAGGATAGCCGACATGGTCAATGAGATAGCCCGCTACTGGGTCTTCTCCATAATTGACCTGGAATTGGCCTATCACCAACTCCCCATCCACCCGCGGGACAAGCCCTATATTTCCTTTGAGGCAGATGGTCATTTGTACCAGTTCTGCTGAGTTCCGTTTGGGGTCACAAATGGGCTCTCCATCTTCCAGCGGGAGATGGATCGAATGGTAGACCAGTACAAGCTAAAGGCGACTTTCCTGTACCTGGATAATGTCACCATCTGCAGCTATGACCAGCAGGACCACGATGCCAAGTTGGAGAAATTTCTCCGGACAGCCAAGGAGCTGAACCTCACTTACAACAAAGAGAGGTGACACTATATGCCATCCTGGTACATCATGGCACATGGTGTCTTTGGCCCAGACCCAGAACGGATGCGCCCATTAATGGAGCTGCCCCTCCACCCCCCATGCTCAAAGCCCTCCGCAGGTGCCTCGGCTTATTCTCTTACTACTCACAGTGGGTTACCCGCTTCTCAGACAAGGACTGCCCACTGGCCCAGGCCACTCCTTTCCTGCTCCCACCCAAGGCACAGGCAGCCTTAATGTGCATCAGGTAGATTCCATGATGCATGCCATGGTTGAGGACAACCTTTCCAGGTGGAGAGCAATGCTTCAAATGTAGCCCTCACCGATACCCTCAACCAAGGGGGGATCACCCGGTTGCCACCTTCTCCAGGACCCTCCATGGCTCTGAGCTAGGTTACTCTGCCATTGAAAAGGAGGCCCAGGCGATCATGGAAGCAGTCCGCCACTGGCGCCACTACCTGACTGGCAGGAGATTCACCCTCCTCACCGACCAGTAGGCAGTGGCGTTCAAGTTTAACATCACCCACAGACGCAAGATCAAGAACGACAAGATCTTGCGCTGGAGAGTCGAGCTGGCAACATACAGCTATGACATCCAATATCGTCCGGGGAGATTTAATGACTCTCCCAGCACCCTCTCCCGGACCTGCTCATCACTCCACAACAACCAGCTACAGGCATTGCCCGAGTCCCTCTGCCACCCAGGTGTAACCTGCTTATACCATTTAATCAAGTCCCGTTACCTCCAATACACTGTCAGGGATGTCAGGACCATGACTGAGGCGTGCCGGGTCTGCGCAGAATGCACACCTCGGTTTTTCCACCCAACCTAGGCTCATGTCGTGAAGGCCACTCGGCCCTTCGAGCGCCTCAGCATGGACTTCAAGGGGCCCCTGCCTTCCACAAATCGGAACGTCTATTTCCTCACAGTCATATCTTCCCTTTTGCTATCCCTTGTCCAGACATCTCCATGGCCACCGTCATCAGGACACTGACACAGATCTTCATCATGTTTGGCCACCCTGCATTTATCCACAGCGACCGGGGGGTCTAACTTCATGAGTGAGGAACTACGGCAGTACATGACAGCAAGGAGCATCGCGACTAGTCGCACTACTAGTTACAACCCAAGAGGTAATGGGAAAGTGGAACGCGAAAACGGGGTGATCTGGAAGGCAGTTCTCCCGGCTCTTAAGTCAAAGGGGTGATCCATAGAATACTGTTAGGTTCGTCAACGGCAGGGAGGACACCATCTCAACCAGGGACCTGGCACCAGCAAGAGCACCCACCACAACACAGCATCCTCCAGTCCAGGACCCCACCGGCCTGATACACCCACCCCCCCGAGCTTGGAGAGCTTTGGGGTTCTCAAGACCTCCTTGGGCACCAAGGACTTACTAAAACCGAGGGGAACGAACCCGCCTCCTGCCCATCCGATGTGACACACACACCTTAAATTTGGCCCCTCCTGACTACTCCTCTGCGCTGCACTATGCCAGCCACTCCAGCCCCCGCCTCCAGCTCCCACACACCCTCACCGACCAGTGAGGAGCCAGTCCTGCGATGGTTGCAGAGACTCTGACGGCTGCCGGACCGTCTCACTCTGTAAAAACTGTGTATAAATGTTTTAGGGCTTTTTACTGCAACTTCCCCCCACCCCCCCACACCCGGGACAATTTTAAAGGGGGTGAATGTAGTGGTACACCACTGGCTACTGCAGGGGACAACCTCTGTACCTGCAGAAGAGCATGGGGATAAGATAACACCTGGCCGTCTGTCAATCAGCTGACCGGAATAGACCAAACGCCACCCAGTCGGGTGTCAATCACCCTCCAGGATATAAGCCTGAGCCGACCCTTCGAAGACACTCTCAGTTTTTACAGCAGTACAATCTCACAGCTGGCTCTGTGGAAGTTCATGCCGAATAAAGCCTGTTGTACAGTCTTTTTGTTTTGTGTGTTTGCTCCTGACCGACAACGCACCACAGTCAGATACACCAAGATGCCGTGATAGATGTTGTTTTGTCAGCAACTAGAAGATATCTTGTAAGTAAATCACATAATTCTGTGGACATTATTGTTGAAGTATAAACACAAAATGCTGGAGAAGCTCAGCAGGTCAAACAGTGTCCTTTATGTAGCAAAGGTAAAGATACATAATTGATGTTTCGGGTTTGAGCTCTTCATCAAAGTGTGAGAAAATGCCGGCAAGCTTTCGAACAAAAGATTGTGGGGGGGGGGGGGGGGCTGGTGGTGGCAAGGATAGATGGAGAAAGGAGGGAGGGAATAGCAGCAGTGAGGGGGAGAAGGATGGTAGGGCTGTATCGGTTAAAAAACTGGAAGGACAGGAAAATGGGGAAGGGAAAGAAAAGGCAAGCAGGTTTAATGGAAGGCAGTACATTCAATGTTCATGCCACATGGCTGGAGGGTGCCCAGACAGAAAATAAGGAGTTGTTCCTCCTATCTGCAGGTGGCCAGGGTGGGATAATACACAAGGCCATGGACAGATGTGAGCATGGGAGTGTGACCAGGAATTGAAATGGTTGGCCACTGGGAGGCCACTGTGTTTGCGAACGGAGCGGAGGTGCTGAGCGAAACTATCTCCCAGTCTGTGTCCAGTCTCTCTGATGTAGAGAATGCCACAAAGGGTGCACCAGATGCAGTAAAAAAGTCCTGGATGTACAAGTGAAGTGTTGCTTCACATGAAAGGCCCGTTTAGGGCCCCGGACTGTGGTGAAGGAGGAGGTGTGTATGCAATGTTGCTCCTCCTGCAGGCAGAGGGGAAGGTGCTGGGTGTGTGACGGGTGGGGAGGGATGAGTGCATGAGGGAATTACAGAGGGAGTGGACCATGTGGAAGGCCGAGAGGGGAGGAGCGGTGGTGAGATCCTGTATTAAATGCTAGAAATTCTGGTGGATGATGTGTTGGATGCGGAGGCTAGTGGGGTGGTAAGTGAGGATGAGGAGATTCTATGTTTGTTGCATCTGGGGCCAGAGGGGGCCAGGGCAAATGAGTGGTGAATAGAGGAGATGCGGGTGAGGGCTGACAAGAGTCATCTCATACATAGTTACAAATAAGAACCAGTGCAAATTACAAAAATGCAGAGTTACACAGAGAGATCAGTTGGTACGGAGCAAATGCAAAGTAATTTTACTATTTTAGTGTTCATTCAGGGGCCTGACAATGGCAAGGGAGAAGCTATCGAGTGATGCATGATTTCATACTAGTGAATCATCTTCGTGGAGGAGGGTGAAGAGAGTGTGGCTGGGGTGGGATGAATCTTTTTAATATGTTGGCTGCTTTTCCAAGGCAGTGAGAGTTAGAGATGATGTTGATGGAGAGGAGGGCTGTTCTGTGTGATGGCGGTTTCTTGTGGTCTTGGGTAGTTTGGTGTTGCAAGTTGTTGCTGGTGATATACTAAATTTCCATAGACTCCTGAGGAAGTAAAGCTGCTGGTGCAATTTCTTGGCCAATGCATTGTCGTGGGTGGACCAGGACAAACCACTGGAGATCTTTACACCAATGAACTTGGAAGCTATGTATTCACTCCACTTCAGCACTATTGATGCAGACTGGAGAGTGAGCTCTGCCTGCCCATGGAAGTCTCTAAACAGCTCTTTAGACCTATTGATATTGAGGGAGAGGTTGTTATCCTGGCATCTTTTGACAAGTTACTCCATCTCTCTTCTGTACTCTGAATCATCTTTGTTTGAGATCTTTCCCATTCTGACTAGTAAAATAAAGAAGTGGTTTCTATTACATCATAAGATCACTATGTCTGGTTACCCCCTGAATCAAAAGTAAAGAATCAAAAAAGAGTTAATGGGGCAGGTAATGTTATGGGCCGAGAGGACCACAAAATCCAGCAGCTATATAAATTCACCAAGACAAATAAATGGTTACTTAAACAAATCATTTTTCATTTTCTTTAAATGTTAAAGAAATGATCAAATGTTCTTTTTCTTTGGCTTGGCTTCGCGGACGAAGATTTATGGAGGGGGTAAAAAGTCCACGTCAGCTGCAGGCTCGTTTGTGGCTGACAAGTCCGATGCGGGACAGGCAGACACGGTTGCAGCAGTTGCAGGGGAAAATTGGTTGGTTGGGGTTGGGTGTTGGGTTTTTCCTCCTTTGCCTTTTGTCAGTGAGGTGGGCTCTGCGGTCTTCTTCAAAGGAGGTTGCTGCCCGCTAAACTGTGAGGCGCCAAGATGCACGGTTTGAGGCGTTATCAGCCCACTGGCGGTGGTCAATGTGGCAGGCACCAAGAGATTTCTTTAGGCAGTCCTTGTACCTTTTCTTTGGTGCACCTCTGTCATGGTGGCCAGTGGAGAGCTCGCCATATAACACGATCTTGGGAAGGCGATGGTCCTCCATTCTGGAGACGTGACCCATCCAGCGCAGCTGGATCTTCAGCAGCGTGGACTCGATGCTGTCGACCTCTGCCATCTCGAGTACTTCGACGTTAGGGATGAAAGCGCTCCAATGAATGTTGAGGATGGAGCGGAGACAACGCTGGTGGAAGCGTTCTAGGAGCCGTAGGTGGTGCCGGTAGAGGACCCATGATTCGGAGCCGAACAGGAGTGTGGGTATGATAACGGCTCTGTATACGCTTATCTTTGTGAGGTTTTTCAGTTGGTTGTTTTTCCAGACTCTTTTGTGTAGTCTTCCAAAGGCGCTATTTGCCTTGGCGAGTCTGTTGTCTATCTCATTGTCGATCCTTGCATCTGATGAAATAGTGCAGCCGAGATAGGTAAACTGGTTGACCGTTTTGAGTTTTGTGTGCCCGATGGAGATGTGGGGGGGCTGGTAGTCATGGTGGGGAGCTGGCTGATGGAGGACCTCAGTTTTCTTCAGGCTGACTTCCAGGCCAAACATTTTGGCAGTTTCCGCAAAGCAGGACGTCAAGCGCTGAAGAGCTGGCTCTGAATGGGCAACTAAAGTGGCATCGTCTGCAAAGAGCAGTTCACGGACAAGTTTCTCTTGTGTCTTGGTGTGAGCTTGCAGGTGCCTCAGATTGAAGAGACTGCCATCCGTGCGGTACCGGATGTAAACAGCGTCTTCATTTTTGGGGTCTTTCATGGCTTGGTTCAGCATCATGCTGAAGAAGATTGAAAAGAGGGTTGGTGCGAGAACACAGCCTTGCTTCACGCCATTGTTAATGGAGAAGGGTTCAGAGAGCTCATTGCTGAATGATGAGATCAAATGTTAACTTATTACTATTAACTTAGCCTAACTTCACTTCCTTCTAATTCTAAGTGCACATGTATGTAATGAGTATAAGTTCAGAAAAGTTATTTGATTCACAGTCCAATCTCTCTTCTCACTCCTATAAGTTCACCGGTATCAGGCAATTCTTATACTGTGCACAGAATTAAACATTTATGAATTTTCAACAAGCTCTGGTGCTTAAAGGTAATTGGTTACTGCTCAGAAAGGATCTTGTTGGATTCAGAGAGAGGTACATTGGTCATTGGACATACACAAACTGATTCTCTCTGATCAGCAACTTCATTGTCTTGCTGAAGAAACTTGCCCCATTAGGGTATTAAGGTATTCCAAATGCTAACCTCTTCTTCTGCAGGTCACCACAGAGTTCCTTTAGTGACCCTTATTTCAGGTGAAACACTCTAGCCAGCCATTTCCTCTTGTATGGACCACAAGGGTTTCAACAGGCTGAACTCAGAACTCACAACCCATCTTCAAAATGGGGTTTCAAGAAGCTACCAGCTTGCCTTCAGAAACCAGTTTTCACTCTCTCACTTAGAGAAAGCTTGTTTGGTCTTCTCTCTCTCTCTCTCTCTCTCTCTCTCTCTCTCTCTCTCTCTCTCTCTCTCTCTCTTCCCCCACTCTCTCTCTTTCACCCCCTCCCTCCTTGCAAAACCACATGACCATATCAGAATAGCAAACTGCAACCAGACATATTGCGGCACCAGACCCAAACTTCTGAGCCTGTTCATCTGTTGCTTTGAAAACAATAATCCATTACTCCACAGCAGGTCCAATTAACACCTACTTGTGAAGTCTCTTGAGATCGGATTCTTCTATTTGCACCTCCTTATGAAAACATTTAACAAAGCAGTTTTTATTGTTTTTACAAAGGCCCTGGGTCCAGAGTGTCTGGGTCTGGTTTGAGCAAAGCTCTTGCATTTTAAATGAAACCTATTTTGTGAAGTGTTTTTGTCTGTTTATGACTTACACTAAACTCCTACAATCTACCTCCTTCAAAAACATATCCATATACAATATAAAAATGATATAAACTATCACACTCTCCCCCACCAATGAATTTTAACTCTGAAGTTAAACTTCAGTTATAACTAAACTAACTTTACAATCATTACATTGATAACAATACAAAATATATAACATGTTATTCCAATGTTATCCCAATGTTGAGGGTATTTTTCTTTACATATTCAATTTTAATATCTTGACAAATTTTACATTACATTACATTGTTTGTACCTTTGATATGATTAATTTACAGATTATATTCTTGTAATATGAAACTCTAGTTTAACAATCTTCTGTTTTTATTTTTCATTTTATTCAAAAACACCAGAGGATTTTATCACATCTGGTTCATGAGTGGTTCCCAGATAGACATCAAAATTCTGCAAAACAGGTTCCTTCTCAATAGTAGAATAGTTCCTTTGATGAACATTGAAAAGTAAGTAATTGGATGGTCAATTTAATCATGTTTTTCTAACAAAACTGCACCTGCTACCCCCTCACTGACATCCACTGCTAAAAATAAAAGTCTGTCAAAATCAGGAGATTTTAAAACAGGGTAATGGCATAGTATCTCCTTTAAATTTTCTAAAGATCTCTGACAAACTTTAGTCCATACAAATATCTCCACTTTCTTCAAAAGATTGGTTAAAGGAAGAGCAATTTCAACAAAATTTCCTATAAAATCCTGCGATTCCTAAAAACCTTCTCTCTGCTTGCTTGCCAATGGGAATAGGAAATTCAGAAATTGCATTCACCTTAGCTTGAATAGGTGCAACTTTGCCATGACCAACTACATGACCTAAGTATGTTACAGTGGCATTTTCAAATTGACTTTTTGATAAATTAACAGTTAAATTTACTTCGGATAATCTTGCAAACAATTTGTCCAATTCCCTTAGTGGTTCTTCTCATGTCTCACTTTTTGTGACCAAGTCATCAATATAAGCATCTGCATATTTCAACCCTTGGATTTCTGAATTGATCATCCTTTGAAATATTGCAGGGAGACTTTTCATTCCAAAAGGTAACACAATATACTCGTATAAACCAGATGGTGTTACAAAAGCAGAAATAATCCTTCCTCTCTCAGATAGAGGCACACACCAGTAACCCTTCAACAAACCCACCTTAGTACAAAATTTAGCTTTCCCAATTTTATCAATGCAGTCATCTATTCTTGGAATAGGATAAGCATCTGTTTTAGTTACTGAATTAACCTTCCTGTAATCTGTACAAAACCTAACAGTTCTCTCTGGTTTCGGTACCAGAACACAAGGAGAACTCCAATCTGAGTTCAAAGGTCTAATAATATCATTTTTCAACATCTCCTGATCCATGATTTTATCCTTATAAATGTTTATTCTATATGAGTGCTGTTTTATGGGTCTTGCTTATCCTATATCCACATCATGATAAACCACTGACATTCTTTTTGGCACATCAGGAAACAAATTTGCATATTTCATAAGTAACTACTTCAAATGCATCTATTATTGTGACTTAAGATGGCCTAATTTTTCCTCCAGATTTTCTAAAATTGCCAAGTTCGGTGAACAGGAACCATGGTTTCTTTAAGGTTCCCCTCACAACATTCTGTTTCCATAATCTTATGATCCATAACTTCCTCAACCCTGCCAACAACTAACATCTCAGATACAGCCTGTTCTCCACTACTCTTATCCTCATAATAAGGTTTCAACATATTTATGTGACAAACCTGAGTTTTATTCTTATGATCTGGAGTGTTTACCACATAATTAACATCATACAGTTTTGAGTTCACTTCGTATGGACCAGAAAATGTAGCTCTCAAAGGATTGTCATGTGTTGGAAACAAAATTAGCACTTTACTTCCTGTCTTAAAATTCCTCACTTGAGCTTTCCTGTCAAATAAATGCTTAATTTTACCCTGAGCCATTTCTAAATTCTCTTGAGCCAAAGACCACAATTTTTGTAACTGATCTTTAAATTTAGAAACATAATTCAGCAAGTCCAACTGTAGATCCTGATTAACCCATTGTTCTTTTAACAACATTAAAGATCCTCTAACCTGATGTTCAAACACCATTTCAAAAGGGCTGAAACCTAATGAATCCTGCACTGCCTTTCTTGCTGCAAATAACAGTAAATGAATACCTTTGTCCCAATCTTTCCCATTCTCCAGACAATAAATTTGCATCATATTTTTAAGAATAGAACAAAATCTTTCCAAAGCTTCCTGAGTTTCAGGATGGTACGCAGATGAAGTGATCTGTTTTATTCCCAACTCATAAATCAACTGCTGAAACAACCCAGACATAAAGTTAGATCCTTGATCACTCTGGATCTCTTTAGGTAATCCAAAAACTGAATTTTTTTCCCCAAAGCTTTTACCACTGTTTTTGCTTTAATATTCCTTGATGGTATAGTTTCTGGAAATCTGGATGCCGTATACAAAATTGTAAACAAATACTGATCCACAGCTTTTGTTTTAGACAGGGGACCCACACAATCCACAATAATCCTAGTGAAAAGTTCCCCAACAACAGGAATAGGTTGCAAGGGAGCTACTGCAGGATCCCAGTTAGGTTTCCACACGACCTGACAAAGATGACATATCTGGCACAAATTTACAACATCTTTCCTCAAACCAGGCCATAAAAAATGTTTTAAAATCTTATTTATGGTTTCCTTTTGGTGTATTATGGGCTAATTTTAAAATTTCATTCCGGTAAATTCTAGGAATGAGCATCTGATGAATCACGGCCCACTCTTCATTTGTAAGAGTATTAAGAAGCCTCCAATTCCTCATTAACAATTCATCCTTCAAGTAATATCCACAGGCCATTTATTTGATTTCTTCTTCATTTACAGCTTTGTCCCTTAAATCACTAAGATCAGCATCTGTCTTTTGCTGCTCAATTACCTCTTTCCTTAACAAAGAGAAATCCTGACTCACAATTAACCTGCTCTTTCAGGACTATTCCAGAAGTACTGGGCAGGTCTCTATCAACTGAATCTTCCTCTGCTCTCATAATTTTCTTAGACAAAGACCTTGTTACAGCACATGCAGGATACATCTCACAATCATCTTCAATGTCATCCTTACTAGGCTTATTTGTTAATCTCAAAACTGACCCAAATTTATTCTCTGCCAAATCATTCCCTAATAAAAATGAGACTCCTTGCATAGGTAACTTTGAAATAACTCCTACTACAGCAGGTCCTTTAACTAATTCTGAATTCTATTCAACACTATTTTTGTGGAGAGATAGTGACTCTACCTCATCTCCAACACCTCTAATCAAAGTTGTCTCCGCTGTTTCAGTCTTTTGATCAAGAGTTGAAACATTTTCCAACAACAGTGATTAAGCAGCCCCAGTATCTCTAAGAATTTTAACTGGGGCCTGTGATTCTCTCTCCTTTACTGAAACCAAGCCTTCTGACACAAAAGGTTTGAAAACATCCATGACATCCTTACCAGATTTGGAACATCTGCTCTCCTTAAATTCAACTGTCTGAATACACACTTCTGGTAAAAACTCCTTTTCTCATCTCTTTTTCAACACTAGACAATTCGCAATAACATAACCAGGTTTCTTACAAAAATGACATATAAAATTAGAAGTTCTGTCCTTTCCCATCTTACCTTCATCTTTTCTCCTAACTTTCTCTGCACACTTAATTTCAGTCTTACTAGTCTGCTCCACATTAACATTCTGAAATTTGTTTTTGTGAATTAGGGCATATTCAGCTGTTCACCTAGCCGTTTGTTGCCATGTCTCCACATCTTTCTCATCCAAGTGTAATTTAATTTCATTTGGAACACACCTTTTAATTTCCTCAATTAATATCAATTCTATTAATCTGTTAAAATCATTATTTATTCTTTTTGAGTCGCACCAATGGACAAAAGATACAGATTTTCCTAGAGCAAATTCCATATAAGATCGGTTCCATGTTTTCACCAAACTCCGAAATTTTTGTCTATATGCTTCTGGAACTAACTTGTAAGTTTTCAATACTGCTTGTTTAACAGTATCATAATTTGCCACTTGCTCTGTAGTCAAATTAGAGTATGCAGTTTGTGCTTTTCCCTTCAATACACTTAGGAGCATAAGAGGCCATTTATCTTTTGGCCATCTTGAACTCTCAGAAACCTTCCCAGAAAGATGAAAATATGGATCTATATTTCCCTCTTCAAAATGTGGAACTAGATTTACACCTCTACTAGGCAAAACCCTCTCCCCAGGAGTTACAACCTCAATTCTCTTACCTCCCTCCATCTCAATTTTTATCTTCTCTAATTGAAACCATCTCTCTCTTTCAAATTACTCCCTCTGTTTTTCAGCTACCTCTAACTCATTTATCCTCTGATTTTCAGCTTCCCCTGCCTCATATTTCCTCAATTTTTCAGTTCCCTCTGCTTCATATATCCTCCATTTTTCATCCACCTTGCTTTGTTTTTCAGCTTGGTCTGCTCATATTGTTGCCTCTGCAATTCAAACTCCTGTTTTTCTCTTTCTTCCACCACCCTCAGTTTTCTCTTTCTTCTTCCACCCTCAATTTCTCTTTCTTCTTCCATCCTCAATTTCTCCAATTCCAATTGCAATTCAAAAGATCTATCAACCAGAAAAATTATCTAAGTCTTTTTCAACAAATTTTCCCTCACATATATAATATTTCACTATAATCCTCTGTATTTGTATTTTCCTCATCAAATGCTTGACTTCAGCCAGCTTTAATTCCTTAACAATGACCATCAGTTCCTCTTTTCTCTTCTCTGCAGCTCCTCAGGTGATGGTTGTAACAAAAATGTACTAACATTGATTACTGCTGTTTTCAACACACACAAGCTTTGAATTAGGTTGGAAACCCTAATTAACTAATAAATGACAAAATCTCCAAAAGTTTAAGATCCCAAAACCAAATATTTCAATCTGAAAATATTTCAACTCCAAATGTTGCTGGCCCAGAGGACCCCAAAACCCAGCAGCAATATAAATTCACCAAGATAAATGGTTACTTAAATAAAATTTGTTTTTAATTTTCTTTAAACACAAAAACAGGATAAAACTTTGACTTATTACTATTAACTTAATTTAATCCAACTTAACCCCCTTCTAATTCTAAGGGCACGTGCATGTAATGAGAATAAGTTCAAAAAAGTTCTTTGATTCACAGTCCATTCTCTCTTCTCACTCCTTCAAGTTCACTGGTATCAGGCCATCATTATACTGTTCACAGAATTTAATATTTATGAATTTTCAACAAGCTCTAGTGCTTAAAGGTAATTGATTACCGCTCAGGAAGGTTCTTGTTGGATTCAGAGGGAGGTCTTTTTGCTCATTGGACACACACAAATTGATTCCCTCTGATCAGCCACTTCAGTGTCTTGCCAAAGAAATTTGCCCAATCAGGGTTTTCCAGATGATAACCTCTTCTTCTGCAGGTCACCACAGAGTTCTTTTAGTGTGCCTTTTTTCAGGTGAAACACTCTAGCCAGCGATTTCTTCTTGTATGGACCACAAGGGTTTCAACAGGCTGAATTCAGAACTCACAACCCATCTTAAAAATGGGGTTTCAAGAAGCTGCCAGCTTGCCTTGACTGCAGAAATCAGTATTTGCTCTCTCTCTTAGAGAAAGCCTGTTTGGCCTTCTCTCTCTCTCTCTCTCTCTCTCTCTCTCTCTCTCTCTCTCTCTCTTCCCCCTCTCTCTCTCTCCCTCTCCCTCCTTGCAAAACCACATGACCATATCAGAATAGCAAACTGCAACCAGACAGATTGCAGCACCAGACCCAAACTTCTGAGCCTGTTCATCTGTTGCTTTGAAAACAATAATCCATTACTCCACAGCAGGTCCAATTAAAAACCTACTTGTGAAGTCTCTTGAGGTTGGATTCTTCTATTTGCACCTCCTTATGAAAACATTTAACAAAGCAGTTTTTATTGTTTTTACAAAGGCCCTGGGCCCAGAGTGCCTGGTTTGAGCAAAACTCTTGCATTTTAAATGAAATCTGTTTTGTGAAGTTTTTGTGTCTATTTGTGACCTGCACTAACCCCACAATCCATCTTCTTCAAAAACATATCAATGTCAGAGTATGAAAAAAAGTAAGTTGCAAGGATATGGGTGAATATGAAAAATGGGAATGGGACTCATGAGATTGCTTCCCTGGTAGCTGATATGGACCCAATCTATAGCCTTATGGCCTCCTTTTGTGTCATAATGTTCAAGATACAGTAAGCATTCAAAGTTCTGTTCTTTGTTATTTCTGTGCAAACCTTGCCTGTCATGCAAAAAATGATGAAAATGTCCAAATAAATAAAGTTGAGAAAATTTTTGACAACTCTATTGATTATTTGTTCTTGATGTTAATTCAAGGCCAAATCTCTACATATATTGAAATGCACATCATCTATAAGGCCAAAATTAAATGTAAATATTTATCAAATTGCTTTAGCAGTTTCTAAGAAATCTATAGCAATATCATGGAAGTCAGAAGTAGATTTAGGCATGCAAAGATGGCATGGAGAACTTCATAATTGAATGCCATTAGAAAAAATTACATAATTTGTAAGATAAATATCATTTTTGTTTAAATATGGAGCCCATATTTACTAAATTTTGGTTTGCATCTATGATTGACTCTCTAAAGACCTTCCTTCTTGGTAACCTCCAATGGATTTTTCTGTATGATTTTTTAATTTCTTGGCATTCTCCAGGTTTTTCTTTCTTTTTTCTCTTTAAGGGGTGGGAGGGTGGGTTTAGGGGGATGGGGTATATTACCATGTGTAATAATTAAAAAAAAAATTAGTTTACAATTTAATGTAATGTAATTATATTGTGGTTTAAAATTTATAAATAAAGTATTAAAAAAAAAGAAATGCACATTATCAGGGAATTTTGAGCAATTTTCTCTAATGGCACTCTAGATGGCAGTACATATCTTTCTTCAGCACAGAGACTACAGATTTCAGACTTTACACTTTTTGTCAGAAGATTCTGCAAAAAAGCCTTTGAGTCTGAGGAAGGCTTTCGTGACTGATATTTAGAAATTAATGAATCCATCACAACCAAAACACACATAAGTTAGAGGCAGCACAAATCTTGGTAAGTATTTTACCACATGCCTTGCAAGAACTAGCAAAAAAAATTGTAAAGAATTTAACAGAAAATGTTTAATATTATGTCCAAATGGTATGAGTGAGTAAAATTGTACTGCCTCAGAATGTTCTCCTCACATAACTGCTTAATATTAAGAGCTATACCCTCTATTGCAGAAGTCAATGGAGTTTAAAGTCATGCTGAATGTAAAATTGACATTGGACCTGAATACATCCAGTTCTTTCAGGGACATGATAGATTAGTTTGTAGTAGCTCTATGATGGCACTACAACTCTGAGAAGGCATCAAACTGGCTACGTGATGATGTCAGCGCGTATCGGGCGCGTGATTAGGGCTTTTAAAAGGTTCCACTGGTTCTGAAGAGTAAATCCATTGGATTCACTCAAAAAATGCCTTGTGTGATTATTTCATCGCGTCCACTGTGATTCCTGTGGCAACAATTGGTGATCCCCTACGTCCAAAAACCTATTTTTGGTCAAACAAGGACTCTGCAGACATTGCTGTGAAGCTATCACCTTTCTGGGCAGCTGAGCCTGAACTGTGGCTCCAACAGACTGAAGCACAATTTCATCTTCACAAAATCGAGTTGAATACCACTCGTTATTACCATCTCATCAGTGCCCTGGACCAGGTCATCACTAAGAGGGTCGGTGACTTCCTATGGGATCCACCTTGTACCACCAAGTATGACACTTTAAAAGCACTTTTATTTTGGCCTATTCCTTAGGGAAAGGGCAGCCAAACTACTACTTCTCAATGAGTTGGGAGACTGCGCCCCTTCAGAACTAATGGATGAAATGCTCTTCCTGGCATCTGGCACAAGTCCCAATCTGCTATTCAGCAGCTCTTTTTAGAACGAATGCCAGATGATTAGGTTCTTGTTATCCAAGTGTTTATTTGAAGACCCAAGGGCTATAATGGCAGAGGCAGACATTCTATGGACAGCAAAGAAATACAAGTCTGCATAACAAACTCCTCCACTCTTGACCCTGTGTCATACTCTAGTGCTCTTAGCACATCACTCCCTACAAACAGACAATGCCCAAAAATGGGAAAACAGCCTGTGTACACATCATCTTGATGTTATTATCACAGGCAGTGGGGACTAAATGCCCGCAAGTGTCCGCTCATTTCCAGGAAATGCCCAGACCAAGCACCATTAAGGACTGTGATGGTTGGCAAGAAACCTGCAAGCCTACTGTATGTATGGCACCAGTTGTCCCAGCGAAAATTTTTGGTAGACACAGGTTCAGATGTTAGTGAATTTACACCCACTTGTTTTGACACACGCCATCATATCCAAGATCTGCAACTACGAGTAGTTAAAGGTTCCAACATTCTGATCTTTGGCACCAGGAAGATGAATGGCAAGTTCGAGAATCATCTTTATACTTGGCCATTCATTATTGCAGCAGTATCCCGACTTTTGCTTAGTGCAGATTTTCTTCAGCCTCATTCATTCCTCAAAGACTTAAAAGGCTAATAGATGGAACTACCTTTCAGATTATTCCTCTGGCAGATGCCTATACCCCTGCTCTGCACTTACAAACATTAAGTAAACCAGTGGATGAATTCTCCAAGCTGTTGGAAGATTTTCCTGAGATTACTATTCTACATTTTTCTTCCTCCATTGCAAAACCCGGTGTTAGTCACTGCATTTGTACTAAGGTCCTACCTATCCATGCTAAGGCGTGTCACTTGCCTCCACAAAGGCTGCATTTAGCTAAGGAATTGTTTGCCAAGATGGAGGAACTGGGAATAATTGGTAGGTCTGACTGCCCCTGGGCATCTCCATTACATACGATTCTGAAACACAGTGGTGATCATGTGGAGATTACAGGCAGCTTAATGATGCCCCATTATGGATCATTATCTGATACCTCATATTCAGGATTTCTCGGCTAATTTGCATGGAGCGAAGATCTTCTCCAAAATAGACTTGGTGTGAGGCTAGAGCCGGAAGACATTTCAGAAACAGCAATAATTACCCTGTTTGGATTGTTTGAAATTTTACGAATGCCAATTTCGGATTAAAGAATGCTGCTCAATCATTTCAATGGGTGATAGATGTCCTCATTTACCTCAACAACATTTTAGTTACCAGAGCGACCATGGAGGAACATTTGGAACATCTTCATACACTATTCGTCTTCAAGCATTTGGATTGACCATCTATCCAGACAAATGCATTTTTGGACAAGAAACCATTGATTTCTTGGGGCATAGGATTAAACCGGAAGGTGTGATGCCACTGCCATCTAAAGTTGAGATCATTACTAAATACTCAAAACCTACTACAGTTAAAAGCCCGCAGAAATTCTTGAGATTGGTAAATTTTTACCGTTGGTTTCTTCCGGGAGCAGCCCATATCACAAAGCCTCTTTCTGATTTACTGTCTGGAAACTCCAGAACTATCGATTGGACTGAAGAGGGAAACAATGCCTTCTTGAAGATGAAAGAATTGCTGAATCATGCCACTATGCAGTTTTAAATGCAGCCACTGCCCTTTCTACAGATGCTTCCAATATGGCTGTAGGAGGTGCACTTCATCAATATGTCAACGGGCAATGGAAACCGTTAGCATTCTTCAGCTGCCATCTTCATGAAGCAGAGAATAAATACAGTGCTTTTGATAAGGAGCTTTTAGCATTTACTTGTCTATTCAACACTTCTGTTATTTTTTTGGAGGTCAGAGATTTTACTACGTATACTGACCACAAACCCTTACATATGCATTTTCTAAGGTCGCAGAGCCTTTGTCAGCTCGACAACAATGTCAATTATCATTCATTTCAGAATTTTGCATGAAAATACTACATATTTCCAGAAAAGACAATATTGTAGCTGTTCCACTTGAGGTCTCATCTATAGATCAAGGTATTGACTGCACAGCTTTGGCCACAGCCCAAGGACATGACATGAGATGAATGTGTATTGGACTGCAATCACAAACCTGCAATTGAAGGATGTCCAGTTTGGAGTTCATGATAAACTACTCTGTAATATACCAATGGGACACCCCCGCCCAGTAGTTCAATTGATAATTTGTTCACACATCAACTAACTTCTCATGCAACGTACACTGAAATTTTCAAACCTGATGAAAATTTACTTCAGAGTTTAAACATGTCTGCTTTATGTACTTATATAAACAGAGATCATCAGAGGTTTGGCCTGAAACATCAACTATCTTTTGGCTTCCATGTATCCTGCCCAACCCACTGAGTTCCTCCAGCATTTTGTATGCTTGTACAGTTTTCAAGCATCTTCAGTCCCTCTTGTTTACCAGTCTTATATATAGATATCTATCTATATCTATAGATAGATATCTATCTATATATATATATATATATATATATATATATATCTGGATTCACTCCACAAAGATTCATTTATTTGCTCATGCAACTTGTTGAGGTCCACAATATTTAGTTCACTGTCCAATTTCTCAAAGTATTATTTCCTTTGAAACCATTTTTAGAACTGCACAGAAATGATAACAAGATCTTTTAGAATTTTGTTGCATACTTTTCGTAGACTGAAAACCTTTGCAGATATTCATTTGGGTTTAGATTATGATCATCATACAAATCTGACCATAGGTTTAAGAACAGAAATTGCTTCCCGTATGATAATCCATCATTCAGAATTTCATTCTTTGGAATCAGGAAGAAAAAAAAATACTTGTTGCATTTCACCGAGTGCACTATGGCAATGTATCCTGTAGGTAATGGGAATTATGGTGACAGGTTAGTATTGAATCCATTAGTCAAGCTCTTATTTTAATTCATCTCCTATTCTTATTTGAAATGGCTTAATAGACTGAATATAAAAATATGTTCATAATAGTAGGAAAATCTAAAGCAGAGATGAGGAGAAATTTCTTTAGCAAGAGGGTGGTGAATCTGTGGAATCCTTTGCCACATGCAGGCAGAGGAGGTGGTGTTTGGATATATTTAAAGGAGAGGTTTATAGGTTCTTGATTAGTAGGGTTGTTACAGGTTACAGGGAGAAGGCAGGAGAATGGAGGATGAAAATACATCAGCCTTGATTTGAATGGCAGAGCAGACTTGATGGGATGAATGGCCTATTTTGCTCCTGCATCTTGTGGTTGTCTTATGGTTATTCCTAATAATAAGTCCAAAGTGCGAATTGTGTATTTTAGGAAAGGAGTCCTTGGGACCACGCACCTGTCTTCATTGACAAGATGGTGGTTGAGAGGGTTTGTACCTTCATGTCCCTGGGAATCCACCTATTGGTGGACCTCTCCTGGAGCCAAGTTATCGAAGACTTCTTAGAAAGTAGAGGTCTATATGTGCCTTCCACATGGTTGCCTTGATGTGTGACATGTTGTTGAATTTTCAATCCAATTTCCACAGATGTACTGTGGAACGTATACTGATTAGTTGCATCATGGTCTGATTTGGTAATTTGAGGAATGCAGAAGGCTGCAGAAAGTGGCAACCAAGTCCATCACAGGCTTCAGCCTTCCATGCATTGAAGAGATCCCATCACACTGGTCACAATCTCTTCTAACTGATAACCTTCAGGCAGAGGGTACAGAAGCCTAACGTCAACCATCTTGGGTTCAGGAACAGTTGTTTTTTCCAAAAGCTATCAAGCTCTTGAATCTTTCCTTACTACCCTAACACTAACCACCAGAAGGCCTGTTTTCTCAATTGAAAAGCACTGTTGAAGCACCACTTTTTATTTTAACTTGCACTCTCTACTTACCTGCCTACTTATCTACCTTCCTACCTATGTACTTACTTACCAACCTACCAAACTATCTATCCTTTATGTTTATTAACTCTTTCTGCCCTCAGGTAATTTAATATATACTATTGTAGTTGGTGTATCTTATGTACCTGGTTGGCTGCAGCAAATAAGAATGTCAGTGCATATGTACATTGTACTATGTGTTTGACAGTAAACTCAGTGTCATTATTCAAGTGTGCCAATCTATTATGGATAGTAATAAGCTGCTTGAATTTTGTCTCAACTGCAGCAGTTGAATGGAATACCTTTTATTATGTTGATAACTTGAGCCTTGTAGTTAGTGGGAAAGTTGATTGAATTTCATGAGTGTTTATTGTTATATACATAAGTACAGATATGTACAAATGCACTGAAATTCATAAGCTTTAGCCAAACAGGTGATTAAAATATACCAACTATAATAGCATGACATAGGAGTAGAAATAGGCTAATCAGCCCATCAAGCCAGCCCTACCATTTAATCATGAGCTGATTCATTTTAACATACAACCCCACTGCCCAGCCTTCTCTCCATAAACTTTGATGGCCTGGCTAATTAAGAATCCATCAGTCTCTGCCTTAAGTACACTCAGTGACCTGGTCTCCACAACCACCTGTGGCAACAAATTCCACAGATTTGCATCCCACTGGATGAAGAAATTTCTGTACATCTCTGTTCCAGCTGACACCCTTCAATCCTGAATTTGTGCCCTGTTGTTCTCGACTCTCCCACCATGGGAAACAACCTTTCTACATTTACCCTGTCCGTGCCTTTCAACATTCAAAATGTTTCAATGCGATCCCCCCGATTCTCCTAAATTCCAATGAGTACAGCCAAAAGCTGTCAAATTCTCCTCATATGATAACCCTATCATTTGTGGAATCATCTTTGTGAACCTCCTCTGAACCCTTTCCAATGTCAGCACATCCTTTCTTAAGTGAGGAGCTTAAAACTGCTCACAATACTCCAAGAGTCTTATAAAGCCTCAACATCATATCCCTGCTCTTGAAATGAATGCTAGCATTGCATTTGCTTCTTCACACTGACACAACCTGCAAGCTTACCTTCAGGGTATCCTGCATGAGGACTCACGTGCCCCTTTGCATCTGGGTATTTTCAATTTTCTCCCCATTTAAAATATAGACTGCCCATTTAATCTTCTGTATTTCATTTAGCACTTCTCTGCCCATTCTCCTAATCTAATCTGTTTTAGTCCTTCTGCAGCCTCCCTGTTTCCTCAACACCACCTGCTTCTTCACCTACCTTCATAGCATTTGCAAACATGGGCACAAAGCCATTCATTCCATAATCCAAATAATTAATATACAACATTAAAAAATGGTTGCAACATCGACCCCCTGTGGAACACCACTAGCAATTGGGAACCAACCAGAATATGATCCCTGTATTCCGGCACACAGCTTCCCTCTACTCATGATAGTATATTTCCTGATTTACCATGGGCTCTATCTTGTTAAGTAGCCTCATGTGTGGCTCCTTTATCCAGCCTGCTTTTCACTTCTTCAAAGAATTCCAATAGGTTTGTCAATCAAGATTTTTCCTTAAGGAAAATGTACTGGTTTTGGCCTATCATGTCATGTGCCTCGAAGTATTCTATAACCTCATTCTTGACAATCGACTCCAACATCTTCCCAACCGCTGACATCAGAATAACCAGTCTAGAGTTTCCTTTCTGCTGCCTCCCTCCCTTCTTAAATAGTGGGGTGACAGTTGTAATTTTCTAGTCCTCTGGGACTATATAGAATCAACTGATTCCTGAAAGATCGTTACCAATGTCTGCACTATCTCTACTGTTACTTCTTTCAGAACCCAAGGATGCAATCCATCTGATCCGGGAGTCTTATCTACCGTTAGACCATTCAGCTTTCTCAGAATCTTCTTGCTTGAAATCATAACTGTACTCATTTCCCATCCCTGATACCCTTTGACATCTGGCACACTATTAATGTTTTCCTCAGTGAAGACTGATGCAAAATACTAATTTAATTGCTATGCAGCTCCTTGTCTCCCATTATTGTTTCTCCAGTGTCATTTTCTAGTGGTCCTATATCTACTCTCACCTCTCTTTTACTCTATATACTTGAAGAAGCATTTAGTATCTTTGATATTATTTGCCTACTTCCATACTACAATTTTTTTCTATCCTTATTATCTTCTGCAAGGTTTTAATAATTTCCCAATCCTTTATATTCCCACTAATTTTTGCTTTCTTATATGCCCTCTCTTTTGCTTTAATGTTAGCTTTGACTTCCTTATCAGCCACAGTTGTGATAATATTTTCATTTGAATATTTACTTTTTTAGATATGTATTTATCCTGTATCCTTCTCATTTCTTGTCGAAACTCCATCCATTACTGCTCTGTCATCTTCCCTATTAGTGCCCCTTTCCAATTTACTTTGGGCAGTTCCTCTCTCATGCTACTGTAATTTCCTTTACTCCCCTGAAATACTGACACATCTGACTTCAGTTTCACCTTGTTCAATCTCACATTGAACTCAATCATACTATTATCACTGCCCCCTAATTGTTCCTTTATGCTTTCTTATCACTCTACTGCATTGCACATCACCCAATCCAGTATAGCCGATTCCCTAGCGTGCTCATCAACTAGCTGCTCTAAAAAAACATCTTGTAGGCTTTCTACAATTTCCCTCCCTTGAGATTCAGTTCCAACCTGATTTTCCTAATCATGCCCCTCTGCTTATCCTTTTGATACTCTATGTATCCTTGGACATTCAGCTCCCTAAGACTTCCATCCTTTAGCCACAACTCTGTGGCTACAACATGATATTTTCCAATGTGTAGTTGCACTACAAGGTTATCCACTTTATTTATTATGCTACATGCAGTTCAATACAAAACCTTTAGCCTTTTATTTATTACTTTAGACTCTCTGTCCTTGTTGAATTGTAACTCATCCCACTGGCTGCAATTTTACCCTATCTTCCTGTCCTTCCACACAAACTCCCTACCAGGTGTCTCTATTTGTGAGTTAACTACCTCTTCCTCTGCCTCTTCAATTTGGTTCCCACCCCCACCCCAGCAAATCTAATTTATACCCCCACCCACCCAGAACCCTCTTCCAACAGCATTAACAAACCTCCCTGTGGATGAGTCACGTGATGGAGTAGTGGCCGGTTGGTAAAACCAGCCCTCTCCAGGAAAATAGGAAAAAAGTTAGGAAAAAGCAAAGCATAACAAAAATAAAATATAAGAAATAGAAGACAAAGATACAGAGAAGAGAAAGAAGATGGCTTCAAAGAAGGAGTAATTAAAAACAACTGGGAAAAAAAGTAGAAAAGTCACCGGAGAAGATATAAGAAGGCCTTACCAGCACGAAGAAACAGGATGTTGTGATGGTGAGGAGAGCCCGACCCTCGAGGTCAGTGCCTGCCCTGTGGAGTTGCGACCCACCACCGGTGCACTACAAAAATGGCTCTCGGAGCCAAACAAAAGTGTGCAGTGCGCAATCAAAGGAGAAAGAGGACACCGGCGGGAGGGGGGCTCAGCAGAGAGTGGGCAGTCACAGAGCGAACAGCTGAGGGACGCCCAACACCAGGGGATTCAGCTGGAGGACGAGGAAGCCAGCCGAAGAGGGAGCGATGAAACAGATGAGGGAGATAGATGGAGGGATGTCCGACAAGAAGATCAATGTCAGGAAGCATAAGAGATGAGCAGCCCAGGAGGGGAGAACCAGCATCAAGAGTCCCAGCAAGAAGAGGCCCGACAAAGAGAGATATAAGCAGCTCATCAGGAAAAACAGAAGAGACACAAAGAAGAGAAGAAGAAGACACAAACACAGATGCAGACACAGAAGAAGAGGAAGAAGACCAAGATCTTCACAGAGAAATAGAAGGTAAACCTGATGGACAAAGAGAAATAGAAGGTAAAACAGATGGACAAAGAGAAATAAAAGGTAAAACTGATGAACAGGATATACATAAAGTCTTTTCTGAAGAACAAATGAGATCACTAGAAGAATGGTTATTAGAGTTTAATGCAATTAAAAGGAAAATGAAAAGAACAGAAGATAAAATGCAAAGGTTAGAACTGGTAATGACAGAAATAGGGAAAAGAGTATAGAGTGTGGAAGAGCAGGAAACAGCTGTAGAAATGGAAGTAAATGACTTGAGAGAAAAATTGGAAGAAAATGACAAAAAAGAAATTAAAGAGACACAAGAAAATTGTGTTATCTCAGAAAATTGATATGTTGGAAAATTATAGTAGGCGAAACAACATAAAAATAGTGGGCCTGAAGGATGATGAAGAAGGCACAGATCTGAAGGAATTTATAAAAGGATGGATCCCGAAGGTCCTGGGAATGACAGAAATGCAGGAAGAAATGGAAATAGAAAGGGCACACAGAGCATTAGCTCTGAAACCACAGGTACATCAAAAACCAAGATCCATCTTAGTAAAATTTTTGAGATACTTGACAAGAGAAAATATATTGGAATGGGCAAGGAATAAAGTTAGAGAAGATAATAAACCATTGGAATACAAGTGTCAAAAAATATTTTTTTTACCCAGACATAAGTTTTGAACTCTTAAAGAGGAGGAAGGAGTTTAATTCAATGAAATTGATTTTATGGAAA
Organism: Narcine bancroftii; assembly: GCF_036971445.1. Lineage (NCBI taxonomy): Eukaryota > Metazoa > Chordata > Chondrichthyes > Torpediniformes > Narcinidae > Narcine > Narcine bancroftii. Next base: position 158,709,590 of record NC_091474.1, read on the forward strand.
AAAGGTTACAAATTCATATTAAGACATCCAGCCGTGCTTAAAATATTTATACCCGGGGAGCAAAACAGACTGTTCTCAGATCCAGAGAAAGTGCAAGAATTCAGAGAACGTTTGCAGGACAGGAGAAGAGATGAAGAGATGTAACAAGAATGAAGAACAGCGATAAAGTATATATAAAGATGTAAAAACAATGTATATGTAAAGAACTAAAGAGGGAAAAGAGAAGGGAGGGAAGGAAGGGAGTAAGGGGAAAAAAGAAGAGAGAGAGCTTTGTTATATGTGTTTTTTTTTAAATGTTTTCTGGAGAGGGCTGGGTAGAGGGGGAATAACCATCACTGCAAAATCCATTAATGTTGTGAACAAGATTGCAATCCAAATGAAAAGGGGAGTTGTGGTTGCCCGGCAAGGGATATGGGGCAACTCAGAGAAGGGGGGATCTTTTGGGGTTAAGGTATTAGTGGATGTGGGAACTGTGGGGGTACTTTATGTCTTAAGTGTAATAAGAGAAAACTAAGAAATGAAAATGGGGAAAAGGGGGATGGAGGTGGTGAAGAGGTGGAAAAGAGGTGTATGCAAGATAGAAGATGGCCATGTTAAACTATATGATTATAAACATTAATGGAATACATAACCAAATCAAAAGAGGCGACTAAATTTATTGAAGAAGGAAAAAATAGATATAGCATTTGTGCAGGAAACACATCTAACTGAAGCAGAACATAACAAACTAAAGAGAGACTGGGTAGGACACGTAATGGTAGCATCCTATAATTCAAAAGCTAGAGGTGTAGCCATACTAGTTAACAAAAATGTACCAATCAAAATAGAGGAGGAAATAATAGATCCAGCAGGGAGGTATGTAATGATAAAATGTCAGATATACTCAGAATTTTGGAATTTGCTCAATATATATGCACTAACAAGGAGGATCAAAAGTTTATGCAGGATATTTTTTTGAAGATTGCAGACACACAAGGGAATATGTTGATAGGAGGAGATTTTAACCTTAATTTGGATCCAGTGTTGGATAAAACTGGACAAAAGACGAGTAAAAAGAATAAAGTAGCCAAATTTATGGTTAAATCAATGCAGGAAATGAAACTTATGGATATATGGAGGAGGCAACACCCAAGAGAGAAGGAATTTTCACATTATTCGAGGAGGCACAAAACTTACTCAAGGATTGATATATTTTTGTTGTCAGCCCATATTCAAGGGAGAGTTAGGAAAACTGAGTACAAAGCTAAACTACTATCAGATCATTCAACCCTATTATTAGCAATAGAACTGGAGGACATCCCACCAAGATGGAGGTTAAACTCCATGCTACTTAAAAGACAGGAATTTAGTAATAGAACCATTGGCAGAACTGATAAGAATAGAAAATAAAATAAAAGGGATAAAAATAAAGGAGAAGGAGTATAAAATTAGCTTATTTGCAGTTGACATCATAGTATACCTAACAGAACCAGAGGTATCAGTAAAAGAATTATATAAGCAATTGTAGGAATATGGAGAAATATTGGGGTACAAGATCAACGCAAATAAAAGTGAAGTAATGCCAATGAGTAACGCAGACTATACAGAATTTTAAAAAGGATCACCATTTAAATGGCAAGCACAAGCAATCCGATAACTAGGGATCTGGTTAGATAATAATTTAAGCCACTTGTACAAACTAAATTATCAGCCACGAATAAAGAAATTGCAGGAAGACTTAGAACATTGGAAAGAACTGCTGTTAACCTTGATAGGGAGGGTGAACTGCATTAAATGTACGTGTTCCCAAGGATACAATATTTATTTCAAACGTTACCAATTCCTTTAACAGAAAAATTCTTGAAGGAACTAAAGAGAATAATAAGGAAATTCTTGTGGAAAGGGAGGAATCCAAGGGTAGAGTTAGATAAATTAGCAGAGAGGTATAATCAAAGTGGTTTGCAGTTACCAAATTTTAGAAATTATTATTGAGCTGCACAATTAAGGTATTTATCAGATTCTTAACAGACAAGGGAAAAACCAGACTGGACTAAGATAGAACTAGATAAATAGGGGAAAAGGTACCGGAACATATACTTTATAAATGAGATGAAAAGCTCGTGCAATATAAAAACTCATCAGTACTGCATCATTTACTTAATACATGGAATAATACTTAGAAAGGGAAGAAACGAATGATCAAAGACCAAAATTACTATTGACGCAAAATCCGCTAATCCCTTTTAGAATAGACAACCTTTCCTTTAGAGAATCAGAGAGAAAAGGAATCAAAAGAATAGAAAATTGTTTTTTGGGAAATAATTTATTAACATTTGAACAGTTGAAGTACAAATATGGAATAAATCATGGTACAATGTTTGCATATCATCAATTGAAAGCTTATTTAAAGGATACATTGGGAAACAGGTTGAGATTACCTGATGGAAGAATACGTGATTACAGACACAATGATAATTAAAAGAACATATACATTAAGCTGCAAGATAAGGAAAATGAAATAAATTATAAACCTAAGCAGAAGTGGGAAAAGGATCTAAACATAAAGATAAAAAATGAAGTATGGGAAAAGTTCTGGAACTATGAAGAATACAATAAACACAAGGTTACGTATGATACAGTATAATTGGTTACACAGGGTATATATTACACCTCAAAAATTAAAAAAATGGGACTCAACATTATCGGATAGATGTTTTCACTGTAAGAAGGAAATAGGAGCAACATTACATGCAACTTCTGCATGTACGAAAGTAAATACATTTTGGGAAGAATTAAATCAGATATTAAATAAAATTACAAAAAATAACATACCAAAAAAAAAACAGAGATATTTCTTTTAAGTAACATAAGAAGTAAAGAATTATGCCTCAAATTGGATAAAGTGCAAAAAAAATTCTCTATGATAGCCTTAGCGATAGCAAAAAAAATGTATAATGTGAACTTGGAAAATGGAAGAGAGCATGAGTATACAGCAATGGTACATGGAAATTAATAAATGTATTCCATTGGAAAAAATAACATATAATTTAAAAAATAAAGTCTCAATGTTTGAACAAATTTGGGAACCATACATGGAACATATCAGAGAGAGCTTGCCTACGACCTCCATCCCCTAAAATGAGAATGAAAATTATAAGACAAAACTACTAGATTCAGTGTGTAATAAATTGATGATGCATTTTTTTGTTTATTTTCCTCTATGTGAAGATATTGTTTTATGGTTTTATTGTATTGTATATGTTGATTATTTATGGATTTTGGAGGGGGGTGGATGAGTGGAGGAAGAGAAAGGGGAGAAAAAGGGGAGAAAAGACCACTGTGTAAATGTAATGAGAAACATTTGTACATATTTTGGTTGATATGGTTCACAGTGTGAAAAATAAAAAAATTATAAAATAAATAAAAATATTTTAAAAAACAAATCTCCCTGCCAGGATATTGGTTCCCCTCAAGTTCAGGTGCAACCCATCCCACTTTTATAGGTCACCCTTTCCCCAGAAATATGCAAACAATATAAAACCCCCGCACCATCTCTTCAGCCACACATTTGTCTGCACTATCTTCCTGTTCTAACCTTTTCTAACTCATGGAACCAGGAGTAATCTGTAGATTACTACCTTGGAGGTCCTGATCTTCAGCTTCTTTCCTAGCTCCCTAAATGTGCTTTGCAGGACCTCTCCTCCACTCCTGCCTATGTTGTTGGTACCAATCTGTATCATGACCATTGGCTGCTCACCCTTCCCCTTAGGAATTTTCTCACCTGCCAAAAGACATGGTGGACTCAAGAACCCGGGAAGCAACACACTATCCTGGAGTCTCTTTTGTGGCTGCAGAATCTAGTTTCTGTTCCCCGACTATCAAGACCATCCTATGACTAATGCTCTGTCTGACTTCATCCTTCCCTTCTGAGGCTCAGAGATGACTATGGTGCTATTGGTCTGGCTGCTGCCTGGCCCAGATAGGTCATGTTCCTCAGGAGTATTCCAAGGGGTTAAATTTGTTGAGGAGAATGGCCACAGGGGTACCCTGCACTGCTTGCTTATTCCCTTTTCCTCTCCTGACTGTCACCCAGCTGCCTTCCTCCTGCCTCCTAGGTGTAATTGTGTCCCTGTACCTCTTTCCTATCAGCCCTCAATCTCCCAAATCCAACTCCAGCATCAGTTCCTTAACATGGCCTGTAAGGAACTGCAGTTGGATGCAAGAGGAGCATGTCCCTGCCCTGGCTGCCATTTCCATTGTCTATTGAAGGAAAAAGAGTAAGCGAAACCTGCCCTTATCTTCCCTGAACTCTCTCAGCTGCTGCTCACTGAAGCCTCAAATTACCACTCTAAAACTGGGCCGCTCACACAATGACTGCTCCATCAATGTCTACTCTGCTAGTGTCTGCTTCACTTTTATTTGTTCCTGTTGACGAATTTATATTTGATTGGTCCACTAAAGCGCCAAGCCCTGCGAATGCTCATTTTTAATCTCATCCCCCTGACCTATGTGGACCTTTCTTCGCGAATTAATTTGTCTACTAAAGTGCCAAGCCCCATGAACGTGAAGAGCCAAGACAGAAAAAAAAAGATAATAAATATAAAAGGATGGGGAGATTCAAGAGCCTGATTGCTTTGATCTATGGTGGTTTATTGTGTTTTTGATGGTTTAAATCTCCTGTTTCTTCTTTCTTTGGTGTTTTTTGGGAGGTGGGAGGAGGATGGGTTATGGGGGTGGGGGGTGGAATGGGGGTGGTACAAAAGTCTGAAATCCAGCACCTTTAATAAAAGAGCCTGATTGCTGTTGCAAAAAAAAAAAAATTCTGAACTTAAAGGTGCTGGATTTCAGACTTTTGTACCTTCTGCCTAAAGATAGTTGTGAGAAGTTGTGATAGAAATCTTTTGTTTTGTTGACTGCCTTCCTGAGGCAGTGTCTCATGCAGATGATTTCAATAGATGGGTGGTCCTTGCCCATGATGGACTAGACTGAGTTTCCAACTTTTTGCAGCCTTTTTTATTCCTTCATGCCCACATTTCCAAACCAAGCTATGTTGCAACCAGTCAGTAGACATTATACTTTTTTTTGCTGCCCTTTTGAACTCATCAACATTTTCAAATTTACTGCCAACTTCCATTCTGCCTCAAATTCACTTAATCTATGTCCAGTAATTCTTTCCCCTTTCTCGATCTCTGTCTCCATCTTGGGACACAGACTATATACAGACATCTTCTATAATTCCACTGACTACCTTAGTTATCTCAACTACACCACTTCCTACCTGAGGTCCTGTCAATATTTTATTACTTTCTTTCAATTCTTCCATCACTGCTGCATCTTCTCCCAGGATGAGGCTTTCCATTCCAGAACATCTGAGATATCCTCTTTCTTCAGTAAATGTGGCTTCTCCCTTACTACCATTAATTCAGTCCTCATCCATATCTCCTCTATTTCTTGCACATGTTCTGGCTCTTTCCCCACCAAAGATGCAACAAGGAAGGTGTTTACCTCATTCTAACCTATCACCCCATCAGCTTCTGCATCCATCATATCATTCTCCACAATTTCTGTCACCTGCAAAGGGTTTCAACCACCTGACACTTCTTCACCTTCTCTCTCCTCTCCGCTTTCTGTGGGGATGACTTCCTCCATGAGTCCCTCATCCATTTCCACTAAACACCCCCCAGTAACTGCAAGACCAGACTTGCACCTATACCCCTTCCATTACTAAACTTTAGTGTCTTAAATGGTCCTTTAAAGTGAAGCAACACTTCACTTGTAAATCTGTGGGAGCACTGATACAGTGAATAACTCCTAATGTGGCCTCCTCTACATGCAAGAAAGAGGATGTAGATTGGGAGATCATTTTGTTGAAATGGACAACTGCTTCTGTGGTGATATGTAATTACACCACTAGGTCACCAGGGGTCATCCTGATGACCTTGTATATAAAGCAGTCCAGAGCTACAGTCTAGTCTTCCAGTTTCGTCTTGCAGAGAGACAAGACCTCTTAGTGTACATATTAGTTTATTACATTGTACTCACACTGCTGGTGTGGTTATTGTCAGTACAGCTTCAATTTCACACCCCATTTCACACTGATATGTCTGTCCCTGACTCCATGTATTGCCAAGTTGAGGCCACTCATAAATTTGAGGATCAGTGTTGAATTCCATCTTAGAATTAACAAGCAGATGTTAATTGTAATGACTTTATTCCTTTAAAGTCACTTGGAGAATCAAAGAAATTTGTTATTGTCTATGACTCATTCAAACAAATACATATTACAGTTAAGTTGAGCTTTACAATGTTTATTAAATGATATTAAACATTGTTAACGTTATTATAAATTGCTATACATTATTACAAGCCATTAAAACATTGTTAAAAAATCAATAGAAGAATGTCGGAACTTTTCTGATTCCTCCATTTGCAGAAGAATCTAAACTGAGAATCTTTATCTCTTAAACAAGCCAAATGACCCTGGCTGGAAGTTGTTGCTAGGAGACAGCATAAAAGTATGTTGAGCAAAAAAAAAACACAGAGCCACAAACAGACTGGCTTGCAAGCATAAAATACTTTTTTTTAACCCTTACAGTACTGGCCCCTAATTAATATGTTTTAAAAATAATTACCATCATAAAATAAAAAAAATCAGCTGCTGCAACAGTGGAAGATATTTCTTCACCCTCTTGTTTCCAGAACAATTTGGATATAAATTTCACCTGCTTCCACCTCCAGTATGCATATATGTCTTCCTTCTGAAACTACCCAAGCAGCAATGAAGGCTTAGTCTTAAGCAAAAGGTGATTCAGGGTAAGTGCTTCAAGATCATTTGGATCTGAAGAAGTCTTAATTTTTGGACAACTGTTGAGGGTAGCTTCAACTTCATGTAGAACTATGTGATGACCCTCCTCATTAAGATTCTGTCCATTTAGGATGGAATTAAGAACCTTTCGCACTGATACACCTCGATGGATGAGCCAGAAGAGGGGATGGAAGATCCATTTGATTCCTTTCTGGAGTACTTCATCATGAATCTCATCCTGATTCCAGTCCTAAGCAATTTCTTCCAGTTCGTGTTGAGCCCCGACAAAGTTAGTACCTGGCAATAAAATACTGAAGGGCATTAATGAAGGAGTCTGTGTCAATTGATGATACCACTTTGATGTGAATTGTTCTTATGGCTAAGCATTTGAAAATAACACCATAGTATTTCACAACACTCCTTCCATGCTTTACTCCAAAGAGTCCAAAGTAATCAACTCCAGCATATGTAAATGGAAGTTCATCAGGAGAGACTCTGTCCAAGGGGAAATCTGCCATTGTCCAGGAGGAGCTTTTGCATGCTAACAAGCAACAAATTTTGACATAATAGTTTTGATTGACCCACTAGCCCCAGGAATCCAATATTTTTGGTGTACCTTGTATAATATATGGTTGCGACCACTATGGCCCATCTCTTTGTGAATATGTCGAAGAATCAAATCAGATATGTAAAGTCCTTGCCCAGTATGACAGGATGTTTCATCTCTTCTGGCATTGCTGCTTTGCTGAGTCACCCACCCCTAAACTCTTAATACACCATCCTCCAGAATGGGGTTGAGTTTATGAATGTGGCTTGTCATTTTAATATTCCATTCCCTTTCTCAGACTTGAAATTTCATCTGAAAATTTCTTCCTCTGCCAAAAGCAGACCATCTCCTTCTCAGCATTAACTAATTCTTCAACTGTGAGACCACCGTTTTCTTGAGTCTCAAGATCTTTTTGTGATAGATCTCTTTGATGGATGCTATCTGATTGAAATTGAACAGGAACATCGCTTGCTTGTCTTTTTTTTTGCTATGATTCAGAAGCAGTCTTTTAAGACTGAACATCCATGCTGTTGCCTTTCTCAAATGATTCCAGGATGAGAAGTAATGAATTAAACAGGTAACTGAATCCACTTGTTCAGACATTATCTGAGCAGCATTTGCCTTATTACTCCTGATTTCAGGGTCCTCTGGTAAGATTTCTTTTAATTTATCAGGATTTTGAGGTCACTCTTTCAAAGCCTGTAGAAGAAATTGAGGCCCAGATGCCAAAATTTCTTTCTTCAGAAAAGGTTTGACTCTCAAACTTTGGGAAGCCAGATCAGCATGAATTGTTTACTGTGTTAACATATCTCCTCTGTATTGGAAGTGAGACTTTATCAATTTAAGTGATCTTTTAGCCACAAAAGTTCAGAACCTTGTCTAAAATATGGAGTCTGTTAGTTCCATCTGCATCTCTCTTTTCAACATCGTGTCCATTCTGCTCACTGTGGTAGTGGCCATCAACTCCTTTCGAGGGATAGTAGCTGATTTCAATGGAGCCACTCTGGGCTTTCCCATTGCAAATCCACAATACATCTGATCCTGCTTATCATGCAGAAATAGGTATCTAACATTTTCATAACCATCTTCAAATTCATCACCAAAATGATGCAATTTAGGAGGTGTCACAGTTCCAAAATTTGTGGGCTTGAAGCATCTGTCAATCTTGAAGTCTTACAGCATATGAAGGTCTTGTATCCAACACATCCATTCTTATACAATAGATTCTGGTATCTCATCATCCCAATCAATCTTTTCCTGCACAAATCTTGCAAGATATTCTTGGCAGTCAGGACAAGTGGTGTCAATATTTCTAGAGCACACATGTCAAACTCTAGCCCGCGGACCAAATTTGGCCTGCGATATAATTATATTTGGCCTGCAAGATCATTTCAAAAATGTATTAGAGGTGGCCCGCTGGCCGCCGCGCCAGTATAGCGCATGCACAGTAATACAACAAATCCCAGAATGCATTGGCGTCAGCCTGCTAATCGCCCCCACCTCCTCTGTTTACATTGCAGGGTCTCACTGTGGACTCTGGTTTTGGGGCCTGGCCGGTGTCAGGGGAAGCCAAGGCCGCTTCCCAGCACCCGGAACCGGAGGCCTCAGGCCTGAACTCGCCAGGACCGATGCCCACTCCCCCTCCCTGCCGCAGGCCGATCCGCAACTCACAGTGACGGGGCCGCTGATCCGCCGAGCTGCCGCCCTGCAGCGAGAGCCAATGCCCCCGCACTGTCGTTGTCCAACCCGATCGCCCGCAAACCCCGCCCTCCTGCACACAGGCCTGAGTAAGTATTATGAACTTTAATCTCAGGATAAAATGATCTTCCAATAGTTTCATGTCACAGTGATAAATATATTCCTGGTTAAAAATGGTCCTGCCCCTGGATACAAGCTCATTAGGCATAAAACTTGAAAAGTGTGTAAATCAAAGGATATCTGTACCAATGGAAAAAGAGCATGGCAAATAACCCTGCTAGAGTTCATGCCCACAATCAGTCACCCATTTGATTGTTTCAGGAATCATGTTATTCTCCCACATTCTCAATAACCCTCAGATTTTACTATTCGACAGCACACTAGCAACATTTGACAAATCCTCTATAGAGAAATATTATTTATTGAATATTTTATTTCTCATTTGTTAATGCTTCTGGAAAGAGTTTATCCAAAACTATTATTAAACATTTATTTTAATAAGAAAAAGTTTAACATTACATATGTTGAAAGAAGAGAAAACATGCAGATGTTGTTGAAAATTTTCAATAAATATTTAGTTCGGCCCTCGACTTAGTCCAAGTTTTTAATTTTGGCCCTCCGTGAATTTGAGTTTGACACCCCTGTTCTAGAGGATCATATATCAAACTGATTGTATATAGAATCCCCCTTCTTGTGAGAGGTCGGTTTTTCAAAATAATTTTGAACTGAAAAATGTCACACTGAACACAGGAAGGTTGTCAAAATCTAAGTCCAGACTTTTCATTTCTTTTGTCCTCTCTGGTTCAGGTATGGCGGCCAATCCATGATGGCCATTATCAATTGTAAGTAGAAAGCTCCTTTGGAACAGTTCACTCGTACCTCTTGCTAGAAAGCTATTGCTTCATCTTCTGTAGCTGCAGAACAGACAGTCATTCATATAGATGTTATTCCTGATGAGCTAAACTGTTCCCTATTGTCCTCAGGGCAAGATTTGCACAACTTGGTAATGAAGTCGCTCCAAATTGATGCCCTGTCATCCTGTATTCCACAATCTTTTGACTGTATTTTCCATCAGGCCACGAAAGGAATCACAACAAGTCACCATCTTCCTTCAGTACTTTCACCTGGTGGAACATTGTTTCAATGTCTGCAGTGATGACAACAGGTTCTTTGTGGAATCTTGTTAAAATGTGAACCCTGTAAGAGTGAGAATTTAGTGAAACTCACCGAAAGGTTGCTCTATAATCAAACACCACTCAAAGCTTTTTCTTTTATGGATGCAAAACCCCATGGTGTGGTAAGTACCATTTTTATTTACCATCAGCACATTCTATGATATCATCTGGTACATTCTCTGTATTACCTTTAAATATCATGTCAGTAACACATTTGGTGTAGTGTAAATGAAAGGAAGCTTGCGAACTGCAATTTGAGCAATTATTTTCTGATGATTTATGGGAAATAATTTTTCAACTTGTCAATACAATTTGTGCCCATCACTCTTTGATTCAGTTCAAGGAAGTGCATAGAGCACATATGTCTAAGGACAGATTGGCCTGTATTTTTCCTATTTCTTCTCTTGCTGTTCGTTCCTTTTCCTGGAAGATATGTAGCATTTGGGATGCTTTTGACTGCATATGTCACAGCTAAGTCACTTTTTGCAATTGTTACCGATGTGTCCTTTACACAGATGGCCAAAGCTTGCTCCATTTTCCTCCTGAAAAGTGATTTTCTCACTATCTACCTTCTTTTCCAACCATGCACACTTCTCCAAAGCCTGCTTATCATTACAGAACAAACCTTTCTTCACAGCAGGCAAACTTTCCTTTTCCATAATTTCTTTATCCATAACAGCCAGGGAGGTGGTAAATGTACTTTTTTTTTCAATTTTGGTTGAAAGTAATGATTTGGACCTCTCAACTTCTTTGCTTACTGTCTGAGTGCCTTTGATATTTCCATACACTGGACCTGTGACAACGTCTACTTACTCTTCAATGAACTCCACCAAATCCATAAAAGTTGCTGTTTACTGTACCTTTTCTGGTATTCAACAGCTGAACTTCTCCATAGCTCTCTTATCCGGTAGGGTAATTTATTTAAAAAGATTAGCATAGTAGCTCTTGTAAATGGCTGATCTCCGTCATGACATTGCAATATCCTATTAGAAAAAGAACGTAAGCTTGTAGAACTTTCATGTCATCTACTTTTACTGACGACCTTGAAAGAGCCTTCTTTATATAAGCTGTAGCAATTTTATGCTTGTCTCCAAAATGCTTAGCCCTTTTGAATCCTTCTTTTGGGGCTATAAGATGGCAACTTCTTACAAGTTCTTATGATTGTCCACTTCTGAACTGTTCCAAATAATTTAGACAATCCTCCAGGGTTGGGCTCTTAATTTCAGTACTGCATTCAGTTTTGAACACTGGGAACTGAAATGGGTCTCCAATAAAAGCTTGAATCTTTCTCTTGGGCAGAGAGAGACTGTTATTGGATTATCAATGCAGTAATTTCATCTTGCTTTCTCATGTCTGGGCATACATTACTATGTTCACCCAGATTCCTGTTACTTGATGGGAGCCTCCAGCATTCTGCATCATAAGATGGTATTTGGCACACATCTCTGTCCACTGGGGTCATTGCTGAGATTCAAGGTTTGGCACCACCATGCCTTAACCTTCTTTGTTTGGGTACATACATGTCTCATAACTGTGGCACTGACTCTGCTTTGGTATTAAATGTTTTCTTTTTCTGTTGTCCTTCCTTAAAAAGTGACTCCAAAACAACAGTCACTTTGAACACCAGATACCTCAGAGCCTTATAGTGCTTTTGCCCTGGCTTGATAAACAACAATTTTGGTATCCAGTTCTAACTCATCCTTTTGCCTTTTTTAGCAGCACCTCCTCTCTCCTAGCTGCTCCTCCTGCAGCTCCTTTCTCATTCGTAGCTGATCCTGTCTTCTTCTTATCTGCACTTCCTGCTCTTCCAAGGCCAATTTATTTTGAAGCTCTTTTTTTTCTCCGCTTTAAGAGCTGCCACATCAACCTGAACTTTTAAACATGCAGATGCAGTACTTAAAACTCTGGAGTCTGCTCCAGAGTTTCTCTTACTTCTCCTGCTTCCAGCATTTGACACATTATTATCTGGTAGTTTATCATCCTGTATGTCACATGTCGCCTTCATATCTGACTTTGTCTGCACTCTGGATTGCCCATCCTCCACACCACCATCTCGTGGCACATCTTCAGCCACTTTCATGTGGCTGATCTTAGATTCTATTGATTTTTTTTTAATATAAGTAGTTCTGTGAGGTTTGTATTCCCAGCAGCCAAAACCTCTCTTTCTATTGCCTTTTTCAGTGTTACTTGAAGAGCCATTTTGGCTCCACTTGAATCTAATTCCCAATGTTGCAATTCTTCTCTAATTTCCTTTACCTTCACCTCCTTGACATGTAGCTCCTCAGGGGCAGCAGGTTCAGTGGTAGCTGCCATATTATCCAAAAGAGGATTGGGCGAAACTGTCATCATTCTTTCTGACCTTTATTGTTAACAATAATCCCTTAGTGATTGTCTCCTTTATTCTATTGGAAGTTAAATGGCAAAAAGATGCTGTGAAATGGTCAATCTCAAATTAACTTGGTTTCTGTCTCCAAAGATGCTGCCTGATCAGTTTAATATTTCCAGATTTTCTTGTTTTTATTTCAGATTTTGAGCATTAGAGTATTTTGCTTTTTAATGCTACTGTGTAACACTGATCATGGTGAAAGATCAGTATTACTGATCTAAAAGAAAAGTGAGGATTGTGAGAGATGGGAAAATTGATCTAAAATTATGAACATGGAAGAAACTAAAGTTCATCAGTAAAATGGCTGTAACCAGTTCAAACAGGATAAGCTTGGGGCTTAGGATGCAGGAAAGCAGAGTCAGCACGATTAACATAAGAATCTTCTAGTCTTTGTGACAAGACCATAGGACTAAGATAAGGAATGGTAAGGTACAATAGAATGTAGGAAGTTGAGGTAGTCTGGATCAGATAAGGGTCTCCTAGCCCTGGACAGAAGTACCAAGTCATACATTTCTAATTAGCTAACCATACACAGATTTATACATATGAAATTAGCCAACCCTAGACAGGATGAGTCAACTCTGCATATCAAGAGACTGTAGCCCAGAGAATCAGGAAGGTGTGAATAAGGACAATGACATGATGGGGCACCCACAGGATACCCCCTGGTCCTCCAAGTGTACTGAAACTGCACGTAGGCAGGAAGGATTACCTATGCCAAACCCATCCAGGGGGGCAGAAGAATGTAAGGGGGAGGGCATTCTGATACTGAAATTGACTGTATAAAAGTTGGGTGAGCCCCAGTATGTGTGTGTATTCCCAGGGTAAGGGGAAGCACCCAACTTTGCATTGTTGTAGTAATAAATGTTCTTTGTTCTCAATTTTTGTCTCGAGCAATTTCTTTAAAGGTACTTTAATTCCTAACACTACTGTGAGCCTAGAGTATAATAATAATTCAATGTCATGGTCACTTGAACCAATGCTGGCTGAGCTATCCTTACTTTCAATGTTGACTGCAAGCCAGCCTTAGTTAAAGATTTAGTTCAGTATATTTTGGGGGTAAACTGCAGCAAGTGAGATTCTGTCAGAATTCTCCAGCTCACTTGCCATAACTTTGGCAGGAAAGCTCTGCAGAAACCCTGGAAAATGGCCTAAACCTTATCAATTTCTAGATGGTGCATTAGATAATGCTGCTTAACAACCCATTTCCAGGCACAACCATGTTTCTGTGCCAGGCCAATTTAGTAATTCAGCCTCTGGAGTACTATTTCAAGAATATATCCACCAATTATTGTATCCATGCAATTGAATATCAAGATTCTAAGTAGGTAATGTTACATTTGTTGGAAAAGTTTTCCCAAGTTACAACAAAATCCTACTGTAAAATTTGAATATTTCTACTGATATTTTTAACCACCCCGGCAAATTACTTATCAGATGCACCCAACTTAGTGGAAGTATGAAGTATCACACCCAAACTTTTCAGTATAAGAAAAGGAGTATGCCTATCAAGTCTACTCAGAGATGAGAGGAGTCACGTGATGGAGTAATGGCTGGTCGGGAAAACCAGCCCTCTCCAGGAATACCAGGAAAAAAGTTAGGAAAAGACAAAGCACAAGAAAAATAAATTATAAGAAATAGAAGATAAAGTTACAGAGAAGAAAAAGAGGATGGCATTCAAGAAGGAGAAAATAAAAACAACTGGAATAAAAGAAGTAGAAAAATCGCCGAAGAAGAAAGAAGAAGGCCTTACCTGCACAAAGGAACAGGATGCTGTGGGGGCGAAGAGCGCCCGACCCCAGAGGTCAGTGCCTGCCCTTCGGAGTCGTGACTCACCCGCCAATGGAATTCAAAAATGGCTCTCAGAGCCAAACAAAGGTGCACAACCAATCGAAATAAGGGGAAAAGAGGACACCGGTGGGAGGGGGGCTCAGCAGAGGAGCGGGCAGCCACAGCACGAACAGCCGAGGGATGCCCGCCACCTGGGCACTCAGCTGGAGGATGAGAAAGGCTGCAGAGAAGGGAGCGATGTGGGAGAGAGATGGAGAGACGACCGGCAAGAAGAGCAATGGCAGGAGGCACACAGAGGAGTAGCCCAAGAGGGGAGGACCAACAACAAGAGGCCCAGCAAGAAGAGACCCAACAAAGAGATGCAAGCAGATCCACAGGAAAAACAGAAGAGACACAGACACAAAGAAGAGAAGAAGAAGACACAAACACATGTACAGACACAGAAGAAGAGGAAGAAGAAGACCAAGATCTTCACAGAGAAATAGAAGGTAAAACTTATGGACAAAGAGAAACAGAAGGAAAAACTGATGGACAGAATATAGATAAAGATTTTTTTGAAGAACAAATGAGGTCATTAAAAGAATGGTTATCATTAGAATTTAATGCAACTAAAAGGAAAATGAAAAGAACAGAAGATAAAATGTAAAGGTTAGAACTGGTAATAACAGAAATAGGGAAAAGAGTAGAGAATGTGGAAGAGCAGGAAACAGCTGTAGAAATGGAAGCAAATGACTTAAGAGAAAAATTGGAAGAAAATGACAAAAAAAAATTAAAGAGACACAAGAGTTGTTATCTTATAAAATTGATATGTTGTAAAATTATAGTAGACAAAACAACATAAAAATAGTGGGCCTGAAGGAGGATGAAGAAAGCACAGACATGAAGGAATTTATAAAAGGATAGATCCCAAATGTCCTGGGAATGACAGAAATGCAGGAAGAAATGGAAATAGAAAGGGCTCACAGAGCACTAGCTCTGAAACCACAGGTACATCAAAAACCAAGATCCATCTTAGTAAAATTTTTGAGATATACAATAAGAGAAAACATACTGGAATGGGCAAGGAATAAAGTTAGAGAAGATAATAAACCATTGGAATACAAGTGTCAAAAAATATTTTTTTTACCCAGACATAAGTTTTGAACTCTTAGAGGAGGAAGGAGTTTAATACAGCAAAAATAATTTTATGGGAAAAAGGTTACAAATTCATGTTAAGACATCCAGCTGTGCTTAAAATATTTATACCCGGGGAGCAAAACAGATTGTTCTCGGATCCATAGGAAGTGCTAGAATTCGCAAAATGTTTGCAGGACAGAAGAAGAGATGAAGAGGTGCAATAAGAATTAAGAACAGCGATAAAGTATATATAAAGATGTAAAAACAATGTATATGTAAAGAACTAAAGAGGGAAAATAGAAGGGAAAGAAAGAAGTAAGGGTGGAAAAAAGAGAGGGAGAGCTTAGTTATACGTGTTTAAAAAAGTGTTTTCTGTGGAGGGCTAGGGGAAAAGGGAAGAACTGTCACTACAAAATTAGTTGACGCTGCGAGTAAGATCGCAATCCAAATGAAAAGGGGAGTTGTGGTTGCCCGGCAAGCCATAAGGGGCAACTCAGAGAGGGAGGGAACTTTTGGGGTTAAGGTATTAGTGGGTGTGGAACTGCGGGGGTACTTTATGTCTTAAATGTGTTGTCGTACATTAAGTTTAATAAGTGAAAACTAAGAGATGAAAATGGGGAAAAGGAGGATGGAGGTGCTGAAGAGGTGGAAAAGAAATATAAGCAAGATTTAAGATGGCCATGTTGATATAAATGACTATAAACATTAATAGAATACATAACCAAATCAAAAGGAAGAGGCTACTAAATTTATTGAAGAAGGAAAAAATCGATATAGCATTTGTGGAGGAACCACATCTAACTGAAGCAGAACATATAAAATTAAAGAGAGACTGGGTAGGACACGTAGTGGCAGCATCTTATAATTCAAAAGCTAGAGGTGTAGCCATACTAGTTAACAAAAATGTACCAATCAAATTAGGGGAGGAAATAATAGATCCAGCAGGGAGGTATGTAATGATAAAATGTCAGATATACTCAGAATTTTGGAATTTGCTCAATATATATGCTCCTAACGAGGAGGATCAAAAGTTTATGCAGGATATTTTTTTGAAGATTGCAGACACAGAAGGAAATATATTGATAGGAGGAGATTTTAACCTTAATTTGGACCCAATGTTGGATAAAACTGGACAAAGTAAAAAAGAATAAAGTAGCCAAATTCATGGTTAAATCAATGCAGGAAATGAAACTTATGGATATATGGAGGAAGCAGCACCCAAGGGAGAAGGAATATTCATATTATTTGAGAAGGCACAAATCTTACTCAAGGATTGATATGTTTTTTATTGTCAGCCCATATTCAAGGGAGAGTTAGGAAAACTGAGTATAAAGCTAAACTACTATCAAATCATTCACCCCTATTATTAGCAATAGAACTAGAGGACATCCCACCAAGAACATATAGATGGAAGTTAAACTCCACGCTACTTAAAAGGCAGGAATATAGGGACTTTATTGAACACCAAATTAAAACATATTTTGAAATAAACACAGGATCAGTGAAAGATAAATTTATATTATGGGATGCAATAAAAGCCTTCATTAGAGGGCAGATAATAAGTTATGTGACTAAGATGAAAAAGAATTACAATCGGGAAACAGAGCAGTTGGAAAGGGAGATAGTAAGTACAGAAAATGAATTAGTAAAAAGGGATGATATAACGAAAAGGAGCGAATTGGCGAACAAAAAAATAAAATGCAAAACATTACAAGCATATAAGGTGGAGAAGAACATAATGAAAACAAAGCAAATGTATTTCGAACTGGGAGAAAAAAAATATTAGCCTGGCAACTTAAAATGGAATAAGCTAAAAGAACGGTATTGGCATCAAGGAAAAAGGACAAACAAATTACATATAACCCAACAGAGATTATGAAAATTTTAAGGAATTTTATGAACAATTATACCAAACTGAGAATGAGGGAAAAGATGACAAAATAGAGGAATTTTTAGATAAAATTGAACTGCTGAAATCGCAAGAAGAGGAACAAAACAAACTAATAAAACCATTTGAAGTAGGGCAAGTACAATATATATTAAAAAAGCTGCCGAACAATAAAACACCAGGTGAGGATGGATTTCCAATAGAATTTTATAAAACATTTAAAGAGTTAATTCCTCCTCTCCTGGAAGTAATGAACCAAGTAGAAGAAACACAAAACTTGCCAGATTCATGTAAGACAGCAATAATTACAGTAATACCAAAGATGGGGAAGGATCCATTAACACCAGCATCATATAGACCAATATCTCTACTTAACTCAGATTATAGGATAATAGCGAAATTTTTAGCAAACAGATTGGCTGATTGTGTACCAAAAATAGTAAAACAAGATCAAACTGGATTCATTAAGAAAAGATGAACAGTGGACAATGTCTGTAAATTTATTAATCTAATTCATACAGTTTAAGGAAATAAGAAATCAACAGTGGCTGTTGCTTTTGATGCAGAAAAAGCTTTTGACAGAGTAGAGTGGAACTACTTATTTAAAGTATTACAGAAGTTCAGTCTACCAGAAAAAATATATAAGTTGGATGAAAGCATTGTATAATGGACCATTGGCGAAGGTAGCAGTAAATGGATATGTATCGAACCAATTTAAATTAAGTAGGTCAACTCGATAGGGATGGCCACTATCCCCCTCATTGTTCGCCTTAGCAATATAACCTTTGGCAGAACTGATAAGAATAGAAAATAAAATAAAAGGGATAAAAATAAAGGAGAAGGAGTATAAAATTAGCTTATTTGCAGATGACATTATAGTATACCTAACAGAACCAGAGATATCAATAAAATAATACATAAGAAATTAAAGGAATATGGAGAAATATCGGGGTACAAAATCAATGCAAATAAAAGTGAAGTGATGCCAATGAGTAATGCAGATTATATAGAATTTAAAAAAAAAGAATCACCATTTAAATGGCAAGCACAAGCAATCCGATACCTAGGGATCAGGTTAGATAATAATTGAAGCCACTTGTTCAAACTAAATTATCAGCCATGAATAAAGAAATTGCAGGAAGACTTAGAACATTGGAAAGAACTGTTGTTAACCTTGATAGGGAGGGTGAACTGCATTAAAATGAACATGTACCCATGGATACAATACTTATTTCAAATGTTACCAATTCCCTTAACAGAATTATTTTTAAATGAACTAAAGAGATCGATAAGGAAATTCTTGTGGAAAGGGAAGAAACCAAGGGTAGAGTTAGATAAATTAACAGAGAGGTATAATCAACTTGGTTTGCAGTTATCAAATTTTAGAAATTATTTTAAAGCTGCCCAATTAAGGAATTTATCAGATTTTTACCAGACAAGGGAAAAACCAGACTTGACTAAGATGGAACTAGATAAACTAGGCGAGAAGGTACCAGAACATATACTTTATAAATGGGATGATAAACTGGTCCAATATAAAAACTCACCAGTATTGCATCATTTACTTAATACATGGAAGAAGATCCACTTAGAAAGAAAAAAAACGAATTATCAAATACCAAAATTATTATTGAAGCAAAATCCGGTAATTCCTTTTACAATAGATAACCTTTCCTTTAGCAAATGGGAGAGAAAAGGAATCAAAAGAATAGAAAATTGTACTTTGGGAAATAATTTATTAACGTTTGAACAGTTGAAGTACAATATGGAATAATTCATGGTACAATGTTTGCATATCATCAATTGAAAATTTATTTAAAGGATAAATTTGGAAACAACTTGAGATTACCTGAAGGAAGCAACTTTGAATATGTGATTGCAGACACAATGATAATTAAAAGATTTATAACGAACTTGTACATTAAGCTGCAAGATAAGGAGAATGATGAAATAAACTATAAACCTAAGCTGAAGTGGGAAAAGGATTTAAACATAAAGATAAAAAATGAAGTATGGGAAAAGTTATGTTCTGGAACTATGAAGAATACAATAAACACAAGGTTACATATGATACAGTATCATTGGTTACACAGGGTATACATCACTCTTCAAAAATTAAAAAAATAGGACTCAACATTATCAGATAGGTGTTTTCGCTGTGGGAAGGAAATGGGAACAACATTACATGCAACTTGGACATGTGCGAAGGTAAATACGTTTTAGGAAGAACTAAATCAGATACTAAATAAAATTATAAAAAATAACATATCAAAAGAACCAGAGATATTTCTTTTAAACAACATAAATAAAGAATTAGGCCTTAAATTGGACAAAGCACAAAAAAATATTCATTATGATAGCCTTAGCAGTAACAAAAAAATGTATAATGTCAACTTGGAAAATGGAAGAGAGCATGAGTATACAGCAGTGGTACATGGAAATGAATAAATGTATTGCATTGGAAAAAATAACATAATTTAAAAAGCAAAGTCACAATGTTTGAACAAATTTGGGAACCATACTTGGAACATATTAGAGAGAGCATGCCTCGGACCTCCATCACCTAAAATTAAAATGATAAGAAGACAAAACGACTAGATTCAGTGTGTAATAAATAGATGAAGCATTTTTCTTGTTTATTTTCCTTTGTGTGAAGATATTGTTTTATGGTTTTATTGTATTGTATATGTTGAATACTAATGGGTTTTGGGGGAGTGGGTAGAGGGAAGGGAGGAAAAGGGGGAAAAAAAGGGAGAAAAGGTCACTGTGTAAATTTAATGAGAAAGGTTTGTACAAATTTTGGTTGACATGATTCACAGTGTGAAAAAAAAAAAATAAGGGACTCCCAATACCCAGATTGCATGAACATCATCAGCATTATGTGGCTGAAAAATTATGAACAGTAAAAAAAAAGAAGCAAACAAAATAAATACCAAAGTCATCAAAAAAAGTCTACTCAGAGATGTAGTTCACACATACAATATACGTGTGTGTGTGTTTCTGTGTGTGTGTGTGTGTGTGTGTGTGTATGTAAAAAAATGAATTGTTCTCTTCTGTCTGCTTGACTTTAAAATTTAAATTTACAAAGGTGAAACTGCTAACATTTCTCAACATAACTGATCAGAGCTTGAACTGTCCGGTCTATGGATGTTAAGATTCACATTTGGCAGTAATTTTATTCAATGCAAAAACAAACTAGCAGAAAAACTCAATGGGGCATGCCTCCTTGGAGGGAAATAGACAATCGTGTTTCTTATCAAAACCCTATTTCACTCCTTCAGTCATCATCAGTTCAAGCAGCAGTACAAAAATAAACCTCGATTCAAAACAGTCCCAACCTGAACAGAATACCTATAATTGGCTTACCCACCAACAATTTTCTTTTTATATATCTCATCAATTCAAAAGACTTTGAATCCTTGAGCTGGATTTCTGTTCTCATTACAGATATAAAGCAGTATGCCAGGGTAATTATCATCATCACCTCCTTAAAGAAAAGAAATACAAAGCAGCACAGGCATAGAGTTTTACTGGCTGCTACACTTTCCATGAATTTAGTGGCTATGGCTACAAGCCAGGGGCATTAAAGTTCCAAATTTCAACTCATTTCAGAGATGAGAACTCCATAAAGGAGTTTGCTACCCACATGTGTATGATTCTGCATGGTAAATCCTATTATCTTGGAAGCAGATATAACCTTTTTATTACGCAGTCGTCTATTTGCACACCCTAAGGGAATGAGCACTTTGTCTCTTCCATTTTATTGAATGAATCCAATTGGAAATGTTAGTCCCAATTCACTCCCCCCATGGAATCGGAGAACTCAAATATAATGGGGTCATGGCACTATCTGATACATTGACAACCGCAACACTGTGAAACAACAGCTATAATTCTATTAGAATCATGGAGTCCTACAGCACAGAAACAGGCCCACAGACTCAGCTTGTTCATTTTGATCAACATGCCATCTTGCTTTAGTCCCACTTGCCTGCATTAGGCCCATATTCTTCCAATCCCCTCTTAACCAAGTGTTTCTTCAAGGAAGCTAATGGACCTGCCTCTGCTACTTTGTCTGGCATTCGTTCCATATGTTCACCACGAGTGAAAAAAACCCATCTCCTCACTTCCCTTCTAAATCACAAACACTTTAACTTACCTCAACTCAGATTCTCCTGCTGTACACTATTGCTCTTCACATTATCTATGCCCCTCTTCCTCTCAAACTCCTAAACACTGAGGAAAGCTGACTAGTCACAATAAGTCCTGGCAACAACTTATTAACTTCTGTACCTTTTCCAACTTTATATTTTCTACATCTAGCCAACTAAAACTCAACACAA
Organism: Narcine bancroftii; assembly: GCF_036971445.1. Lineage (NCBI taxonomy): Eukaryota > Metazoa > Chordata > Chondrichthyes > Torpediniformes > Narcinidae > Narcine > Narcine bancroftii. The sequence continues at coordinate 158,731,318 of NC_091474.1, forward strand.
GGCAAGCATCCCAAACACTCTTTTCACTATCTGTCCACATGTGCTACTATCTTTAAAGATCTATTATATGTATCTGTACCCCTGGGTCTATCTGTTCTACAACACTCTTTAGGGTACTGAGTCAGTCAAGATTTGATTTACCCAAGCCTCACACTTCTCCAAGTAGAAGTGTATGTATCTGCTGTTTCTTAAACCTGTTTCCTATCTGATCATGATCCAATTGTAAACCCAGGTCACCTTCTTCACTCTCCACAGTTGTACAGATTTTCCTGTAATCAGCAAAATTGTTCTTGCCAAAACATCCTTGTCAAAATAATTTGTGAATCAAAATCAAGTTTATTATGTACGTGTCATGAAATTTGTTGCTTTGTGGCAGCAGTTTTGTGCATGACAGGTGCAAAATTGCTATAAATGACAATACTACAAATATTAAATTTAAAAAAACAATAAGTGCAAAGAAAAGTGAAAAAGTGAGGTTGTGTCGATAGGTTCTAAAATCTAATGGTGGAGGGGAAGGAGCTGCTTTTGTAACATTGAGTGTGTGTCTTTAGGCTCTTGTAAATCTTTCCTGATGGTAGTAGTGAAAAAAAGGGCTTGATGATAGAGGCTGCTTTTTTGAGACACCACCTCTGAAAGTTATCCTTAATGGAGTGAAGACTAATGCCCATTAAGTGGCTGGTTTTATAACCCTCTGTAACCTTTTCTTGTCTTGTGCATTGGCACTTCCATAGCAAACAGTGATGCAACCAGTCAGAATGCTCTCCACAGTACACCTCTAGAAATTTGCAATAGTCTTTGGTAACATACCAAATCTTCTCATACTCCTAATGAAATATAGTCACCGGCACACCTTCTTCATGATTGCATTGACATAATAGCCCTAGGATAGATCTTCAGAGATGTTAATACCCAAGAATTTGAAGTTCCTTACCATCTCCACTGCTGACCCCTTGATGATGACAAGTATGAGGGCTCCTTGTTTCCCCTTCCTGAAGTCCACAATCAAGCAATGGCTGTACTGGCATTCTTGTGGTGCAACTGTGTTAATTGCTAGTAAGGAGGAGATGTCATTACCGATCCACACTAACTGTGGTCTTCTGATGAAGGCGTCAAGTTTCCAGTTGCAGAAGAAAGTGCAGAGGCCTAGGTTTTGAAACTTGCTGATCAATAAAGAGTGAATGCTGATGTTGAAAGCTGAGTTGTAATCAATGAAAAAGAGCCTAATGTAGGTATTGCTGTTGTCTGGGTGAACCAGGGTTGAGTGGAGAGCCAGTGAGATTGCATCTGCTGTGGAATGTTTGTGAGGTAGGTAGTGGGTCCAGGTCTTTTCTTAGGCACGAGTTAATTCTGACTATGATCCATCTCTTAAAGCATTTCATTACAGTAGATGTGAGTGTTACTGTGAGATAGTCATTGAAACAAGTTTACCCTTCTCTTGTTAAGCACCGTTATGATCAATGTTGTTTGAAGCAGGTGGGAACCTCCGACTGCAGTAGTGAGAGATTGGAAATATCCCTGAATACTCCAACTAGTTGATTAGCACAGATTGCCAGGTATGCCATCAGGGCTTGATACCTTCACATCCTTGAAGGAAGTTCTGAGATTGGCCTCTGAAACAGATATCACAGGATTGTCAGCTTTTGAAAGGATTCTCACTGGTACAGTGAATGCTCCTTTTCAAAGTGAGCATAAAAGAGGTACAGCTCATCGGGTAGTGAAGCATCACAGTCATTTATGATGTTAAGGCTTCGCCTTGAAGGATATAATTGCCTGCAAGCCTTCATTCAGAACTGCTTCTTTGCTGTTAAGATAGCCTTCCATAGGTCTAACCTGGACTTCCTACAGAGATCTAGATCAACAGTTTTAAGCAACGTTGTCCTAGCCCTTAGCAGGCTGCAAATCATTTTGTTTATCCATAGCTTTTGGTTGGGATACTCATAGCATGTATGCATAGGCACATACTCAATCCACACAGGTCCTGATGAAGTCGGTGACAGCTGTGCCAATTTCATTCAAGTTTGAAGATGAATCCTTGAATATGGTACATTCAAATTGCTCAAGGGTGTTGCTGCACTGTTTCCAATGTCCATTGAAGTATGTAGGCCTACTTTATGTTGCAACTTCTTGTCTCCTAAGGTTGGAAACATATAGGAGAAGGGAGTGCAGAAATAAAAAGTAAATAGTGCAATAAGCTTAAACACAGACAAGAAGTTTGGTGTGGAATTCTCTGCCACAACCTAGCTCTGACAGCAGTTTTTGCGACGAACGTGAAGCAATTTAGAACAGTATGTATCTTAATGATTGTTGTAATCAGTAAATTATGTATAGAATTAGAATCAGAATTTATTGTCACAAACATAACACAAAATTTGTTGTTTTGTGGCAGCATTACAGCCACAATTGCTATAGATTACATAAAAATTTAATGAGTGCAAAAGAAGAGAAAGTGAGCTTGTGTCTGTGGTTCATTGTTCATTCAGAAATCTGATGGCAGAGAGGAACATGTTGTTTATGTATTGTTGGGTGTTCGTCTTCAGGCTCCTGTACAGGCTGTTACTAACCCAACTAAGATAGAACTATGGAACACTACAGCACAGAAATCAGGCCATTTGGTCCAACCAGTATGTGCTGAAACATCATTCCTCTAGTCCCACTGACCTGCACCTGTTCCATAATGCTCTAGACCTCTCTCATCTAGGTATCTATCCAATTTATTCTTAAAACTTAAGAGTGAGCCCCCATTTACTACATCAGATGGCAACTCATTCCACACTTCCACCACTTTCTGAGTGAAGACGTTCTGTCTAATATTTCCCCTAAACCTTTCCCTTTTCACCCGAAAGCAATGTCCTCTTGTATTTATCTCTCCTAATCTAAGTGGAAAGAACCTACTCTGTTTATACCTCTCATAATTTTGTAAACCTCTATCAAATCTCCCCTCTATTCTTCTATGCTCCAAGGAATAAAGCCCTCTCCTGTTTAATCTTTCCCTGTAACTCAACTCCTGAAGTCCCAGCAACATCCTAGTAAATCTCTGCACTCTCTCTATCTTACTGATATCCTTCCGTAGTTTGGCAACCAGAACAGCACACAATACTCCAAATTTGGCCTCACCTTCTACAACCTTAACATAACATCCCAACTCCTGTACTCAATACTTTGATTTATGAAGACCAAGATGCCTAAAGCTTTCTTTACAACCCAGTCTACCTATAATGCCACTTTTAGGGAATTATATATCTGTATTCCCAGATCCCATTGTTCCTCTGCACTCCTCAGTGTCCTACAATTTACTGTGTATCTCCTACCTTGCTTTATCCTTCCAAAATGCAGCACCTCACACTTGTCTACATTAAATTCCATATGCAATTTTTCCAGTTGGTCAAGATACCTCTGCAAGCTTTGTAAGCCTTCTTTGCTGTCCACAACACCTCCATCAGCAAACTTGCTGATCTAATTTACCACATTATCATCCAGATCATTGATATAAGACAACAAACAGCAATGATCCCAGCACCGATCCCTGAGGCACACCACTAATCACAGGTCTCTAGTCTGAGAAGCAATCATCCACTACCAGTCCTGTCTTCTCCCATTCAGCCAATTTCAAATCCTGTTTATAACCTCACCATGGATACTTAATGTCTGATCCTTCTGAACTAACCTCCCATGTAGGACATTGTCAAAAGCCTTCAAAACTCCATGTAGACAACATCCACAGCCTTTCCTTCATCTGCTTTCTTGGTAACCCCCTTAAAAAACTCTATAAGATTCGTTAAACACAACCTACCATGCACAAAATCATGCTAACTATCCTTAATCAGCCCTTGGCTGTCCAAATACTTGTATATCTGATCTCTTAGAACACCCTCTAATAATTTACCTACTACTGATGTTAGATCAGTGGCCTGTAATTTCCTGGTTTACTTTTTTAAACAACAGAACAACATGAGCTACCCTCCAATCCTCCAGTACCTCACCAGTGGCTAAAGACATTTTAAATATATTTGGCAAGGCCTCTGCAATTTCTACATTAGTCTCAAGGTCCAAGGGAATATCAGGCCAGGCCCAGTGGATTTATCTACCTTTATTAATTGTAAGATAGCAAGCTCCTCCTTTTCTTTAATCTATGCCACCTCTGTTTGTTTCGCTATGTCAGTTTCCTGAGTAAATACTGTTGGAAAAAAAACTGCTTAAGATCTCCCCCCACTTGTGAGGCTCCACACATAAACAACTACTCTGATCTTCTAGGGTACAAATTTTGTCCCTTACTATCCTTTTACTCTAAATATACTTATTGAAACCCTTCAGGTTTACCTTCATATTATCTGCCAAAACAACCTCATGTCTTCTTATTGTCTTCCTGATTTCCTTCTTAAATATTTTCTTACATTTTCTATACTCTTGTAGAACCTCATTTGCTCCTTGTTGCCTATACCTGGTATACACCTCTCTCCTCTTCTTAACCAGATCACAGTATCCCTTGAAAACCAAGGTTCCCTATGTCTGGTACCTTTGTCATTTATCTTGAAAGGAACATGCAAACTCTGCAATCCCAAAATTTTGTCTTTGAAGGTCTACCACTGACTGGCCACATCCTTGCCAGAAAACAACTTATCACAATCCACTCTTTCTAGATCTTTTCTCATTTCCACAAAATTGCCCTTTCTCCAATTTATTTTTTTTGTAAATTTTATTTATCACTTGTATCAATGACAAACAATTATTCAATTATATATAAATAGTACATTAAAACACTATTCAATACAAAATGAAACAATCTTTTAAATTTTTCTCCCCACCCCCTCCCCCAAAAAAGAAAGAAAAGAACAAAGAAAAAAACACCTAAACTGCATATTAATCACTATTCATATTTTCCAAACATAATTTTGTATCTTCTAATTATTAATTGAGAGGAGTTGGTGATGTGGATGGTCTTTTATTAATGAACTCCAAATATGGTTCCCAAATCTTATAAAAGTTCCCAATCTGATTCTATAAACTATAAGTAATCATTTTTTCTAATGGTATACCATTTTGTATTTCAGTATTCCATCTATCCTTCATTATAAAATTTTCTGTTTTCCACATTACTGCCACACATTTTTTTGCTACCACTATTGCTATACTCAAAAATTGTACTTGATAATTATCTAACTTCAATTTCTTATCTGCTTCATATATATTAATAAGTAAAATTATTCTCAGGTCTTTTCATTGTCATTTATCTTGAAAGGAACATGCAAACTCTGCAATCCCAAAATTTTGTCTTTGAAGGTCTTCCACTGACTGGCCACATCCTTGCCAGAAAACAACTTATCCCAATCCACTCTTTCTAGATCTTTTCTCATTTCCACAAAATTGCCCTTTCTCCAATTTTTTTTTTGTAAAATTGTATTTTCATCTTTATAATTTTTCCTAATTATAAACTCAAATCTTTCCAAAGTGTTTCCACTTTAACACAGGACCAAACTGAATGTAGAAAGGTCCTTGCTTTCTTGTTACATCTAAAACATTTATCGGAATAATTTGAGTTAAGTCCATTTAATTAATATGGAGTATAGTATAATTGATGTAAAAAATTGTACTGTACTATTTGATATCTAACATTAATTGTATTTGTTACACTCTCTTGGCACAACCATGACCAAAATTCTTCTTGAATTTGCATATTTAAATCCTTTTCCCATCTTTGTTTTGATTTATATAATTTTTTCCCTATGGTATTTTGTTATTGTATATACATATTAGTTATAAATTTCTCAATAAATGTATCTGTGATTAAATATTCAAATTGACTTTGTTCAGGGAGTCTTAAATTTGCATCTAATTTCCCTTTTAAATATGATTTAAGTTGATAATATAAAAATGGTATTATCTTTTATTTCATATTTCTCTTTTATTTCATTTGTTCTAAAAGTCATAAAAAATGAACCTAAAAAGCAATCTTTTATCTTCTGTATACATTTACTGTACCAAGTATCAAATAAAGAATTATTCAAAGTACAAGGAATAAGTTGATTTTGTTTTAACATCATCTAATGTATTTGATAAATTTTAATTCCTCTTTTGATATAGATTCCATTCCATATCTAAAGCAAATACTCATTGTTCCATTTATACAACAAATACTCTGAAATAATTCATCTGATTTTATTAATTTCAATCTGAACCCATGCTGTTTTTTCTCCAATTTGACTAACATGAGGACAAGAATCTTAATTGAGTTACTTTATAATATCTATATTTTTAAAAATTGGGTAATTTTAATGCTCCAAATAAATTTCCTTATATTTTTATTCAGTTCTTGGAAAAACTTCTCTGGTATAGGAATGGGTAATGATTGAAATAAATACAGTATTCTTGGAAAAAAATATTCATCTTAACACAATTTACCTGTCCTGTTAAAGTTATTGGAAGATTTTTCCATTTTTTAAAATTATCCTCAATTTTTATAGTGGTAAATAATTCAATTTAAATAAATTATTTAAATTTCTATCTATTTTTATTCCAAACTATTTAATTGCTTCTTTTTGGCACTTAAAGTTTGTCATTTAAAAAAAACTTTGTGTATAATTCATATCAACCATAGGCATTACTTCACTCTTATCAACATTTAATTTATAGCCTGATACTAAATTATATTCTGCTAAATTTTACATTTAATTTACACAATGATATTTCTGGTTTTGTTAAATAAACTATAATGACATCCACAAATAAACTAATTATTTATTATCCATCTCAAAACCTTTAATCTCATTGTCTCTTCTAATTATTTCCAGCAAAGGTTGTATAGCAAAAGCAAATAAAAATGATGATAACAGACACCCTTGCTTAGATGATCTTTCTAATAAAAAGTTTTGATATTTGCCTATTTGTGGCTTTTGGTTGATTATATAATGCTCTTATTCAATTTATTAAAAAAATTGGAATTCTAAATGTACTTAATACTTTAAATACAAAGTCCCATTCTAACCTATCAAATGCTTTTTTCTGCATCTAATGCAACCACTACTGCTTCTTTTTGTGCTACACTTAATAAACTCATAAATTTAACTATTATTTACAGATCTTCTATTTTTAATAAAACAAGTTTGATCCATATTTATTAATTTTGGTAAATATTTAGTTAAACTATTAGCCAATTGTTTAGATACAATTTTATAATCTATATTTAATAATGATAAAGGTCTATAAGAAAAAGGTTTTAAAGGAACTTTTCCCTTTTTTGGAATAACTGTTATTAATGCTGTTTTAAAAGATTCTGGCAAATTATGTGACTCTCTCATTTGATCTAATACTCTCATTAATACAGGAGTTAACAATTCCTTAAATTCTTCATAAAACTCCAGGGGGCAGGGGGGGAAACAATCTTCTCCTGGGGATTTATTGTTTTGTAATGACATCAGAATCTCATATACTTCTACCTCAGAAAAAGGATTAGATAACTCTAATATTTCATCCATATTAACATGGATAATTTATCTTTTAATATATATTTGTCTTTTTTCATCCTTCAGAGATTCTGATTGAATTTTTTTTAATAAGAATTCCTAAAATTATCATTTATTTCTTGCATCTTATTGGTGATTTGACCAATTTCCTCCTTTGCTGCAATTATTGTTCTGGATACTTGTTCAGATTTTAATTGCCATGCTAATAATTTATGAGGTCTTTCAGCTAGTTCATGATACTTCATTATATCTCTTTATACTTTATGTTTGTTTTGTATTTAATCTAAGGTTTTTAAAATTCCAATAATTTTTTTTGCTCTTCATTTTTTTGGATATATAATTCCTTCTCGAAATTTAACATTTTCTTTTCTTAGAAGAATAACCTATTATTTGACCTCTTAAATATGCCTTCATAGAGTACCATATAATACATTTGTTCATAACTGAATTTTCATTAGTTTTGTGAAAAAATATTATCTGTTGTCTCATAAAATCACAAAAATCTTTTCTCATTAATTATATTGTATTAAATCTCCATCTAAAACCTATATTGTGCTCTTCCTCCAATGCACTTGACAAAATTAAAGGTAAATGATCTGATAAAACTCTCACTTGATATTCAACCTTTTGAACTCTAGCTTGTAGCTGTGCAGAGACTATAAATATATCTATATGTGAATATGCTTCGTGTCTAAAATAATAAAAAGATTAATCGCTATCACTTGGATGAGTTCTTCTCCAAATATCTATAAATCTCATATCTTTCATTAAACCTGTTGTAATCTTAGCTACCTTACTTTTTATAATTTTACCACCTGATCTAATTTTGGATTAAAGGTAAAATTAAAATCTCCTCCTACTATTATTTTTGCTTTTGCACTTGCTAATTGCATAAATACATCTTGTATATTTTCCATTAAGTAAGTCCAATATTCAGAATATATTTGACAATTAACCATTAAATACATTCCTGCTGTATCAATAATTGTATATAATATTTTAACTGGTAATTTTGTATGCATTAATATTGCCACACCTCTATCTTTTGAATTAAATTAAGATACCAATACCAATCCAACCCAATCTCTTTTCAACTTTTTATTTACTTTTACCATCAAATAAGTTTCTTATAAAAATTCTATATCTACTTTTGTTTTTTTAATATACACATTAACAATTTTTGCATTTTATTGTAATCTGTATTCCATTTATATTGATACTAATAAAATTCAATTTCCCTGCCATCAAGTACCTTGATAAAATCCTTTATCAATCCACACCTCCTCTCCCAGTCCTCCCACTTTCATAGTATTAATAACATAACTCATAATATTCTTGATTCATTTAGGTATACAATAGAAAAGAAAAAGAAAGAAAAAAGAAAAAAAAGAGTGACTCCCCAAAGGCACATGATATTTTTACATCTTTAAAACCCTGATCTATATGAGATTTCGTTGAAACCACACTTGTTTGCATGATTCCATAGTAGTCAGCTCCATTTTCCCAACTACCTCACTTGAAATGCAAAATGCATTATGATTATACATTCCTATTCATTCATAACTCTTTTAAACATATATAGATCATTTATAAGTTAAAACTCTCCTCCCAATTAATCTCTCTCAAAATATTTAGTTACATATTAATTCATTCAATCAGAGATTTCTTTCAAGTGTCAACAACCACCTGTCTCTCTCTTTCTGGCAATGAATGAGCCTCATTGGGCTCTGTAAAAACAATCCTGTTGTCCCAACTGGAACAAAACCTTTGAAAACTGCTGGATACCTCAAGACAAAGACATAACCTTTTTACCATAATACATTTTTAACTGTGTTAAATTCTTTTCTCTTATTTTACAAATCAAAACTAAAGGGTAAAAGAAAATCTTATTCCCATTATAAATCAAAGATAACTGTCTTTCTTTTTCTTGTTTAGCCACCAGTTCCAAGTTCTTCTCTCTTACTTCATAAGAAAGAAATTTATCCAGTATCGGATGAGGTCTCCGATCTGGTGTGGCTTTGGTCTCAGTGCTTTCTGTGCTCTCTCAATCTCAATATCTCCTTAAAGTTCAGTTACCCCCAAAGATTCTGGAATCCAACACTGTAAAAACTTCTTAATTTCCTGTCCTTCATCACCTTCTTTCAGTCCAACAATCTTTATGTCATTCCTTCTAAAATTTTGAATTTTTGCATTAATTGATCTTTTGTTGCAGCCTCTTCTACTTGTACCTTCTTCATTTTTTCCTTAATGCCTTGAATTTCAAATTTGTTTCCTTTAATTTTTTTCATCCAGAACTTCAAATCTTTTGTCCACTTTCTGCATCATTTTTTCCACTTTCCCTGAAAAAATTTTGTTTTCAGGTATACCCTCTCCACAATTTTTAAGTTCTTCCATTAATTACATCATAGATTGCTGAAAATTATTCACGTAATGTTTCCTGTCAGTTGTAGAAATAAATCACTTTCATTTATCTCATCATTCTGTCCATAAATCCTTGTTCTGAATGTATTTCTTGCTCTTCTTCCTATCCACTGGAGCTGGAAGCCACTTGAGTCTTTTTTTAAATTGCCTTTTTTTGTATTCTGCGCATGCATGACCCCTAATGGGTGGCCTCTGTCGGGAGAGACCTTGCACGGCAGTGTTCAAGGTCTCTCCAGCTCCTGGCTTATCTCCCCTGGGCAGTACCTTCCAAACAGCTTCTGGATCCTTCTTCAATGTAAGCCTTTCTTCTTTATCTTGCTCTTTTTCTTGCTTGGTTTCTGCAGCTGGTTTTTCTTTCTTTGGTGACATTTTAATTAAAAAAAAAATCTTCAGACACTTCTTTCATCTATTTTTCTTAACTTTTTAACCTTTTTTTGACTCTTTTTCAACTTTTTCGAGGAGAGTAGGGATTTGCAGTCTAACCCCACATCATCACGTGACATTCCCCCTGTTTTTCTCCAATTTAGGATATCATCTCGAGGCCCATAACTAACCTTATCTGTAATTGACTTGGAACTAATGACATTATGGTCACTGGACCAAAAATGTTCGCCTACACATACTTCTGTCACCTGATCTGTCGGGTCCTCCAATAGGAGATCAAGTACTGCATCCTCTCTCTTTAGTAACACTATATACTGATTTAGAAAATTTTCCTGAACCCTTTTGAAAAACTCTAAGCCATCCAGTCCTTTTTACAGTAAAGGAATCCCAGTCAATATGTGGAAAGTTAAAATCTCCTACAATCACAACTTTCTGATGCAGAAGGTTTGTGACTGTTGTTAGGAAAGATTTAACTAAGCTGACAGGGCATGGGCAATCAGATAGATGTTCAGCTGGAAAGGTGCAATCTCCAAAAGGAGAAATATAGTTTTAAAGTCTGTTATGTAGAGCAAGTGTGTAAGTGCAATTAAAGTCTAAATTGCATCTACAGTATTTTCATGCAAGGAGTATCACTGTTAATGTAGGTGAACTCAAGGCTTTAATTAACACAGGGGCCCCTGTGATATTGTTGCCATCACCAAGACATGATTGAAACACAGACAGGACTGGCAAGTCAATATCCCAGGGTACAGAATTTTCAGATGGGACATTTAGAGAAGTAAAGGAAGAAGAGCAATTTCACTATTAGTCAAAGATTGTATCTCTTCATTATTGAGGAAGGACATCCCAGAAGGATCCTCAAACCAGCCCATCTGAGTGGAGATTGGAAACAAAATGGATGTTGTAATTTTACTGTGGGTGCTTTACAAATGTGAATGAGGGGACATAATTGAATGATATTAAATTATGGGGAGAATGTGTAGGATTGACTAAATTAAATTTTATCCCACATCAGAGATTTAGGGTAAGGGGAAAGAGGGAATCTGAGGTTGGTCCAGTTTCACCCAGAGTGGTAGTTTCTGGAATGCTAGAGAGAATGCTGGAAGGAGAGTCACTGACAATTTAATAAGTAAACATTTAAATTGCCTGGGTATAAAAGTATATGCATGAAATGCAGTCAATGGGATTAATAGAGCACCAGGCATTGGGTTGAATGTCCTGCAGAATTCTGAGACTCCATGATATTTGTACCCAAGAGATTGCTGCTCTTTTCATTCTAGGTGATGGAGGTAGAGATTTTTTTTTCCCTTGATTGCTTAAAATAAAGCACACGTGGTTTCCATCCATGCTGGAACTATTTTTTTGTGGATGGTGCACTGAAGTGTCAAGGTTGAATGAAACTGAGTAAATTTTTGGGCCCTGATATTTATGCTGGTATATGTTTCTTAACTTCATAAGTTAAATGGACAACAAAGTACACAGCTATTTTGACACTTTCCTGCTGTTAATTCCAATGGAAATTTATGGATAAGTAAGACAGATCTGGAATTCTGAATTACTTGGGTGAGCAAACTAACTAAGTAATTTTTCTGCACCACCTACACCATAATACGATAAATTTTACTGAAAAAATGCTGTATGCTGATAATAATGCACATAAAATATATCAAACAAATACGGAGTTAGGACGTTAATTGGTCATATGGGTTTATTTGGGAAGCATGGACTCATGGATGGAAGGGGCTGTACTGTATCTCTAAATTTAACAAAAACATTAATTAGCCACCTATATTCAAGGAATTAAGAAACAGTGAATTGAAACATCCTAAATTTGTCACCAACATATCCTGTTCAACTGTTTGCTTGGTATATACTGCATCTTACTCTTGACCACTAATTTTGAAGAACTTGCTCAATAGGCATATTTCTAAAATTATGAAAAATTTAGATAAGATAGAGGCTGGAAATGTTTCTACTGGTAGGTGAGGCTAGAACTAAGGGATACATCTCAGGATTCAAGGGTCTAGCTTTTGGACAGAGATAAGGAGAAAATACTTTTCCCAGAGAATAGTGAATCTGTGGAATTCCCTGCTCGGGGTAAAAGTAAAGGCTGCTTCATTGAATATATTTAAAACACAGATTGATAGATTTTTTCCAAAGTAGGGTAATTAGCAATACTGGGGAAATGCAAGTAGGTGGAGCTGAGTCCTTGACCAGATCAGCAATGATCTTATTAAATGGTGGAACATGCTTAACTGGCTGAATGGCTTTCTCCTGTTCCTATTTCTTATGTTCTAAATATCAATCGCTCTGTCCCAGAAGTTACTATACCAAATAGTTTCATTTTTGCAAATTTGAAAAAAAAGTCCTCATTAATGTTCCTTCCTGAACTATTTCTCACTCATTTAATCTACTAAACATTCCCTTTGCATCTTTCTTTGTTTCTGATTTGATTCTAATTCATCTATTGTCTTCAATATCCTTATAAAAACAGAAAATATCATTGGGTTATATATTTTAAACTTCTTGTCCATATATGCAGGTGTATAAAGCCCTCAAAAAAACTTGGAAGAGTTGAGGAAGAGAAACACAGGGAAGGATAATCGGTGGAGCGCAGCCTCACATTAATGTAGAGCTGCTGTAAGTGGCTGGTTAGGGGCAGATTGATGACAATGTTAGCCCGTGACCCATCTCCCCACTCACCCCTTGTAGCATGACTGGGAGTCCTCAAGACTAGAGAGAGTTCAATAAGAATGGCACACATGGTCTGTGGACTGAACTAGGGCTTTGGCGGGGGGCAGAATCAGGGGAGGAGTCAGTCCTTAGAGTATCAGACCAGTAATGAATTCCCAGTTCACTACATTCACCCCTTCCTTTTGAATGAAGCCTGTGGGTGAAAACAGAGAACATCGGATAGTCAAAAGAAATTTACAATATTTACAAGTTCAACCTGTCAGGAGGTCTGGAAATGTGGGCAGAGTGCCAAAGTGTTGGCTGGCTCTGGGCTTCCTGACCCTCCTGTGGTTCCAGGGCTTCGGGGCATGGGTGTGTCTGGGTAGGGAATGGCAAACGGGCAATGAGAGTACTCGTCAATGAGAGTGAGAAAGTACGTTCCCATTTGTGGAGGGGAGGGATCCCTTGAAATCGACACTGAGTCATTTGAAGGGCCTGGATACCTTTATCAGGTGCGCCTTTCTGGGACAGTAGAAGTGCGACTTACACTCTGCACAGATCTGGTATTACCTGGTCATTTCTCTGACACCCTCAATTGAGTAGGGTAAATTGCATGTCTTGACAAAATGAGCCATGAGAGTGATGCCTGGATGGCAAAGCTCATTGTGCAGTGACCGCAACTGGCTGGTGTGTGCAGAGGCTCAGCTTCCTCTGGACAGGGCATCTGGAGGCTCATTGAGGGAATCAGGTCGGTAGACTATATCATAGTTGTAGGTGGAGAGTTTGTGTTGTTGAATATGAAAGTCACCGATCGCTGGTCCGTGAGGAGGGTGAATTTCCTACCCACCAGGTAGTGCCTCCAGTGCTTGATGGCCTATATAATGGCATTTGCCTCTTTCTCCACTGATGGATTCCGAAGCTCGTGGCCTTTTATGGTCCTGAAAAAAAATGCAACCGGCCTACCTGCCTGATTAAGGGTTGCAGCCAGGGCTATGTCTGAAGTGTCGCTTTCCACTTGGAAAGGTACATTTTTTGTCCACTGCATGCATGGTGGCCTTTACAATATGGCTTCTGACAGAGTTGAAAGCTGTTTGAGCTTCGGCTGTCAGTGGAAAAGAAGTGGTTTTTAGGAGAGGGCGGATCTTGTCGGCAAATTGATGAACACATTGGGCGTAATATTAGAAGAACCTCAGGCACCTCCTCAAAGCCTTCATGGTCCTTGGGATCAGGAGTTCCAACGGGGGGAGCATCCTATCGGGGTCGAGGCCAATGATGCTATTCTCCACCACATAGCCCAAGATGGCTAGGTGTCTCGCCTTGAACATGCACCTATTGGTGTTGTAAGTGAGGTTCCAGGCTTCAGCTGCGTGGAGGAAGTTCAGGAGGTTGGCGTCATGATCCTCCAGAGTGTGGCTACAAATGGTAACGTTCTCGAGGTATGGGAAGGTGGCCTTCAACTTAAATTCGTCTACCATTAGGTCCATTTGTCTCGAGAAGATTGAGACCCCATTCGTGATACCAAATAGGACCCTCCCATTAGCCTCAAAAGCGGTGTGGGGACGGTCTTCAGAATGGATTGGCAACTGGTGGTAAACAGCTTTAAGGTCGATGGTGAAATAGACCTTGTACTGTGCAATTTTGTTCACCATGTCCAAAATGTGTGGAAGGGGGTATGCATCCAGGAGTGTGAAACGATTAATAGTTTGGCTATAGTCAATTACTAGCCTGGACTTTTCTTCCCCTTTCACGACAACCACCTGTGCTCTCCATGGGCTGGTACTGTGCTCAATAATGTTCTTATCAAGCAGTCGCTGTGTCTCAGCCTTGATGAATGCCTGGTCCTCTGCACTGTGGCACCTGCTTTTTGTAGTAATTGGTCTGCAGACAGCACTTAGGTTGGGAAACAGCGGAAGTGGATCCATATTCAGTGTGGAGAGATAGCAAATGGCATCAGAATTTTGTGACCTTCTGTTTTGAACCACAGTGGGAAAGAGAGGACCAGAATATTCCAGGGTCATGTTTATAAAGTGGCACAAGAAGTCAAGACCCAGCAAAACTGGAGCACATAAATTCTTAAGTACATACAGTTTGAACTTACAAAATCCCCCCTCCTGTAAAGATAAATGAACTATACAATGTTCTTGAATATTTACAGACTGTGTATGGGACACTAAATAAATGCGATAATTAGCGGGATACACTTTGAGATTGAAATTTTGGACTGTCTCTGCATCTACGAAGCTCTCAGTCAAGACAGAGTTAATTAAGCATTCCAATTTATGCCCATTAACCTACACCTTTGTCATGGAATTGTTCAGTTAGTGTGGTTGCTCCTGCTCCAATACCATTGCTGCCAGGACTCCGGAGACACCGTCATTCTCCTCGCTGGAGTCGCTCACCCCATTTGGATTCTCATGCAGGCAAGATGGCCGCCCTCCACCTCCTTCTTCCACCGTTGTAGATGGTGCAGAATTTGAACACTGGCAAGATGGTGGAGACCACACGGTGCAGCAAGATGGCCACACTCCCTCATCATCGGATGAAGATTTCGCCGGTTTCAAAATACAGCAGGTGGCCTCCGGGTTTTCCGACATTGCTGCTCTTGCCATACAGCACCACAGGAAGGCCGTAGCGGACATCACTGGCACTGGGAGGCTGGGGGTTTGTGTTTTGGGCTCACCTCAGTTGGCCTATCAGGGATCACGCATGCGTTGAACCTCTCAGTCCTCCCCCTCACCCTGCAGACTTTCACCCAATGCCCCTTCTTACCACAACCAAAGCAGATGGAGTCTTTTGCTGGACATCAAGTTCTTGGGGGCTGTTACCAACTGCTAAAGAAGCATCCCTTAATGCCCAAGGCCTCTGCCATCAGAACCGATGAAGCAAGTGCCATCACTCCGGGACCCAGGTTCTCATGAAGGGTGCTCCTGCCTTCCAAATTGTCAGCCCCCAGTTGGGCCATCTCCAGCTACTTGGCCAGTAGTACATTATTAGGCAGCGCTGCGTTGCCTTTCTCCAGCAACCGCTGCCAAATGTATTTGGACCATACCTCAGCGACCAGACCATCCTGGATCTGCTCATCGTCCTGTTCTTGGGACGTGCCATCCTCATACCCGCAGTTCCTCGCGAGTGCTCGTAGGTTGAGGATATAGTCTTCAATGGACTCACCAGGCCGCTGCTTCCATTGCGAGAGTTGATGCCTCAGGTAGCGGGCCTTCAGCTCCTCAACAGCCGCTGTGTAAGTCATACAGACCCTGATCATCGTGAATCCTTTAGGTCCGACATGAGAGAGGAGCATTGACCTCTTGAGCTCATCTGTTGAGTAGAACTCTTGTGTGGCTGACAGGTACATTTGGAAGCACTCCAGCCAGTATGCAAACTCTTCCAGGGTCTCTGGGGACAGAGGTCGATGAAGAGCATCATGGGCTTCTTTATTGAATAAAATTGTAGCGTGACTGAGAGCACTCAAAACCAGAGAGAGTACAACATGCTTTTATTCAAAAAGAATGGTACACATGGTCTGTGGATTGAACTGGGGTTTTGGCGGGAGTCCAGGGTATATATCAGGATATGTGGGGGGTGGAGTCAGGGGAGGAGCTGGTCCTTAGAGGATCACACCAGTAGTGAATTCCCAGTACACTACAACCCTCTCCCTCCATGACCCCTCAAGGCAGGGGCAGCCATTGGGAGCCATCAGGCGGTCAGGGTAGTTGGTGGGGGTCGACAGGCAGCTGGCGACATCAGGGCAGGGGCAGCTGGCGGGAGCAGTCAGGCAGCGGAAAATGTCAGGGGGCGGCCAGTGCGGGCTGTGACAACCTCACCGGGCAGCTTCGTCATTTGGGGCCACTCTGCGGCTCAAAACGCAGCATAGCAATGGCTGTCTTCCCTACCCATAATTCCCCATGCAGCCAGGACTGTTCGAGGAAACACAGAGTGTTTCCAGTTGCATGGGGGATTATGGGTAGGGAAGATGGCCATTGCTCTGCCACGTATTTATGATAGGTGGTGCTACAGCACCAGTCCTTCTGCTTCCATCAGCTCCAGAGGGCGCTATGAGGTGACGCTCAGCATGAATGTAGCGCTGGAGGAGCCTTTTAGGGCTGCTCCATGAAAGGAAAGTTTTATGTTTTACCTCCCTGCTTGTAGCCGCCCTCCAGGTGGAGGCCTGGCATGAAAGGGACTTAACAGTGGCTGTCACTGGGAGAGACTGCTTTATTTTAAGTATGACAAGCAGTGAAGTTACATGGAGAAACCGGTGCCAGGGTCTTGGAAGCTTCATGGAGACCGTCCAGATTGAGTCTTGCCTACAAAAGGAACAGGATTGTTATGAGCACAGCTCATGTGGATGAATATTTCTTCACAGGCAATACAAGAAGTATTTGTGAGTCTGTAGCAGCGACAACTCCAGTCTCCCCATCAGTTCAACATTAATTCTGGGTATCAAAGGCCCACGCTTCAACACTGAATCTAAATTTTGGCCTGGACTGTAATGGTTTGGTATCTCACACACACACACACACACACACACACTCACACATACTCTCTCACACACACACACACACACACACACTCACACACACACACACTCTCACACACACACGCGCACGCACGCACGCATAGCTGGGGATAGAATTAGCGTTAGGGATAGTTTAAGAGTTAGAAATATAATTAGTGTTTTACAAGTAAACACCGTTCATTGTCTTTTGCTGTTTGTTTACTCACGATTAGTAGCACCATAATGTTTGATACCGCAGTTCAACAAAGCTTTCGTATGCAAACTAGATACAATATCAGGGTTTTTGATGGAAGTTGTTCAAAGGACAAAAATTATTAAATTGATATCTATTAATTAAATAATGTATTGTAGTGAGATGTTTGGATTGCTATTGAGATTCTGCAAGAACATAAACTGGGCTGTGTATTCTTCTTTATGCTACTCTTTGCAACATCAACCAGATATTTTGTCAGCCTCTATATGAACATTAACATGAAATAGCATTATCTTACCAAGACCTTCCATGACATAGCCATAAGATTTGAGTTACCTCTCTTTAGTTGATAATTTTTTCCTAAATTAATTGTAATTTCACCTTCTTGTTTGATCTTAAGTTCTCCTCTCTCTTCTCCCCACTTTTCCCCTTCTCCCCCTCTGTTTTTTTTTTGTTTTTTTAATTAAAAAAATATATATATAATTCACCCCCCCCCCCCCCTCCTTCCCCCTCTTCTCTCCCTCTGTATTGAAAATCTGATTTAGTCTATCTAATATTGCAGTTTTAGTCCCTGGGCTTAATTACATTAATGTTCTCCAAGCCAATCTCCCATTCTTTGCCTTCTGTGAACTTCAGCTCATCAAATTCCCTGCTGCAAAACCTTTACTTGCTCAATCATTATTCCTGCCTTTCTGATGTATTCTGCCTTCTAGTTTCCACAAGACTTTCAGTTTAATACTCTCATCTCCATGTTTAAATGATTCCTTATTTATAACCTCCACAGTCCTACAATAAAACAACAGAAATTTGTCTGAATAGATTGTATTGTTATATATAGCACAATGACTTAAAGCAGTTTTAAGAAGCATAACCATGAAAGGAGATACAAATACATATGACTAAAGGTCTGGTCAAAGAAATAGGCTTCATGGACATCATAGAAGATAAAAGAGGAAATGCAGCTCTGCTGAAGACCACCAATATCAAGAGATCTTAACAGTAGTGATGCTCAAGAAGGGATGATTATGAGCACAGAAGGAATGGTAGTACCAGAGGAAGATCTGAAATAGGGAGAGACTTGAGTGAAATTGAGAACTAGAGAGCACATTGGTAAAAGGTGATGAGAAAATTAAGAGTTCTGAAGAAGTAAGGTGGAAAATGAGAGCTAGCCAGGCATGTCTGAGATTAGAGATATGGGTGAATTTTTCAGAATTGATGCAAGGTCATATTGCCCATACATCCCACACTCTGATGTTTTTATTGCCCTTCAGTCAGTTTAGTTGCAGTCTATCTGTTCTCACCTGAGATTCTTTCCCTTTTACAACTCTCCCTTCTCTTTTCAGACCATTCTTTTTTTTGAAAATTATTTAATTATTTGTATCATTACAGAAGAAAAAAAAAACAATGAATGAAACATTAATCAAATATCCATATCCAATGATACAATTTTTTTTTACATTTTTCTCCCTGACTCCCTCCCCACCCAAAAGTAAGAAAAGGAAAAAAAAACCTACCATTTAATATACAATAATACTAGCATATACAATCATTAATTGTTATGATTAAGAGGAGTGGATAAGGTAAAAGAGGTGGATGGAAAATTATCAGTAAAATTCATATATGGTTTCCAAATACTATAAAAATTTTCACCTCGATTCCTTAAACTATATGTAATTTTTTCCAAAGGTATACAATTTTGCATCTCATTACACCATCTACTTAATAACACTTCTTTATCATCTTTCCACAATATCGTGACACATTTCTTTGCAGTTGCTATTGCAATACTTTAAAAATTTTCTTGATATTTCTCCAATTTTAATTTTGTATCCTTTTCATAGATATCCCCAAGTAAAAATATTCTTTGATCCTTTGGTATCTTTATCTTATTAATTTGTCCTAATAATAAACTCAATTCATCCCAAAGCCTTTCTACTTTTTCACAAGACCACACTGAATGCAAAAACGTCCCTATTTCTTTCACACATCGAAAACACTTGTTTGAATAATTAGAATTAAGTCTATATATCTTATATGGAGTTTAATACAATTGATGAATAAAATTATATTGAACCATTTGATAGCTAACATTTACTGCATTTGAAACACTTTCATAGATTAATTTTGACCAAATTTCCTCCTAAATTTCTCCCATTGCATTTTTGATTTATATAAATCTTTTTTCTTTGTGGTCTCTTGTAATTTTATATACATATTAGAAATACATTTCTTAACAACAAATATATCTGTTATTATATTTTCAAATTGACTTTGTTTAGGGAGTCTCAAATCTACTCTCAGTCTCTTTTTTCAAATATATCTTTAATTGATAATATACAAAAATTGTATTTCTTATTTGACAACATATGACAGAAAAGGAGAACATGAATTACTTTTACCTGACAATATTTCTTTCAAATCTAGGGAATCATGTGAAACTACATATTTTGGCATACAATTCCAAACTTCATGAACCTTGTATGATTTTAACATTATTATATTTATCTTTTAATTGATGAAAAGTTAAGGAAAAAGATCCTAAAAAACAATCTTTTATTCTCTGTATACCTTTACTATACCAATTGTCAAATAAAGAATTATTCAAACTAAAAGGAAGTTGATTTTGTTTTAACATTTTTGGTAATAGATCATTTTTAATTCCTCTCTCACATGAATTCTATTCTATATTTTAACACATGAATTCTATTCTATATTTTTAATACATGCTTTAATAATGATAAATCTTTAGTTCCTTTAAACAACTCACTATTCCATTTATACAAAATTAACTCCAGAATAGTTTCTCCAATTTTATTAATTTCTATTTGAACCCAATCTGTTTTTTTCATTCCGTTGATAACAGGAGGACAAAAACCTCAATTGAGCTGCTTTAAAATAATTCTTAAAATTTGGTAACCTTAGTCCACCCTGATCAAATTTCCACATTAATTTTTCTAAACCAATTCTTGACATCTTACCTTCCCAATGAAATTCACGTATTATTTTATTCAAATTTCAAAAAAAGAATTTGTGTACATGAATGGGCAATGATTGAAAAAAGTATTCCCAGAAAAATATTTGTTTTAATACAATTCACTCATTCTATTAACATTATTGGTAAATCTTTCCATCTTTTCAAATCCTCTTCCAATATTTTAACAATGGTAAATAATTTATCTTAAACAAATTACTTATTTTTCTATTAATTTTAATTCCTACATATTTAATTGCTTCATTTTGCCATTTAAATTTTGTTAATCTTTTACATTGAGAGAAATTCATATTCACCATGGGCATTACTTTACTTTTATCAACATTGACTTTATAACCCATACTCTTTTATCCTCTCATTCAACTTATTTAAAGATATTTTTGGTCTTGTTAAATATACTATAACATCATCAGCAAATCATTTAGACCAAATTTCAGGTGACCACTTGTTGTTTTCCCTCTTGCATTGGCAACTGTTTTCCATTGGGTGTGTAGGTGAGTTTATTTCTTATTTGACAACATATTACAGAAAAGGAGAACATGACATTGCTTTTACCTGACAATATTTCTTACAAATCAAGGGATCATGTGAAACTACATATTTTGGCATACAATTCCAAACTTCATGAACCTTGTTTCAACATTATTCTCTATGATTTAGAAGTGAATGGTGGAAATGAATACCCACTTCCAAAGCAGTCCTTGTTCTGTAACTGTAATGTGGTCAGGGTTAGTTGAGCCAAAAAGAAGATTGCAAGATGAGCTGATAAAAAGCCTTTGCTCCTCTTTTCCATCTTGGCTCAAGCACAAACAATACAAGAACTTTGCATGAGACAAATCATAAAAAACCCCCAAAGAAAATCAGGTTCAAATAACCCTTCAAATGTTTTGAGAGATCAGAGCATAACCAATAGTATAATCAGTTAAATATTCCATTTAACTCATGATCTTAGGTGGTGCAAGTTTACTGTGCACAGAAGTAGGACACCTGGACATCACCAAGGACTGATGAAGGCAGGGATAAATGACCAAGGGAGAAATCAGTTTTGATTATCTTTGTAAAAGTTGAAATCATATGGGAGGCTTGAAAAGAATTTTATCATAAGATTGCATCTGCTCAATGTATTAACATTCCTTTCCTCATCCAGAACACTTGTGGAGCAAATACGTCTTCTCTAAAATTATCCTCAGCATGTGTTTTTATATACAGATTCCATTGCATTCTGGTGTAAGTATTTGAATCAATTTTTAAAAAGAGCTGCAGGATTTTAATATGATATTGAAGGAATAGTGATCAGATCAGATAGAGAGAAAACTGCATTCCTCTTTTCTGTGACATTCATGATAATAGAGTTTAATAAGTTTGGAAATACTGGGATTACTTTCTAAGGTACAATAATAAAATGGAAAATGAAATAATTTTAAAATATTGTTTCTCGTTCAAAAAATCATGCCATGAAAATTTCCAAATTTTGTGATGATGAATAGAAAGAAAAAAAGAAAAAGAGACTTACTCTGAGCTGGAAAAGCCTGTAATTTCCTTTTGTTTTACTTTCATGAAGTAGTCCACAAACGAAGTGACGAGGAAATGGAAAGGCTGCAGGGAGATTTGGATAAATAAGGAGAATGGGCAAAGAGGTGACGAATGAAATACCATGTTGAAAATTGTATGATCATGCACTTTGATTGAAGGAATAAAAGGGCAGACTATTATTTGAGGAGAAATTCAAAATTCAGAGGTGCCAAGGGACTTGGGAGTCCTTGTGCAGGGGATGCCCTAAAAATTAATTTCCAGCATCCAGAAATCGGTAATGAAGAAGGCAGATGCAATGTTGGCATTTATATCTGGAGGATATTAAGTTGAGGTTTAATAAGGCACCAGTGAGACCTCACTTGGAGTACATGATACAGGTTTGGCATCCTTCTTTAAGAAAGGATGTGTTGACATTGGAGAGGGTTCAAAGAATATTTTCAAGAATGATTCCTAGAATGAAGGGATTAGCATAAGAGGAAGGTTTGCTGGCTATTTTACTGTACTCCTTGGAGTTCAGAAGAATGAGGGGACCTCATAGAAGCATTTAGAATGTTGAAAGGCCTGGATAGAATAGATGTGGCAAAGTTGTTTCCCATAGTAGGACAAGAGGGCACAGCTTGGAGGACGTCACATGATAAGGTAGAGTCAGGAAGTAAAATTCTGGCTCTCCCAGGATTTAGTTTAAAAATGTGTAAAATTGGCAAAGAGACTGAAACAAGAGTATTAGAAACTGTTTAAGAACAAACAGGAAGTATTTTTTCAGTGTCACCTAAGAGGATGACAGCAAGGGAATGCAACAAGGAAAATGACAAGGACAAGAAGAAAGGCCTACCACACAGATGCTATGTACGAGCTCCTAGCTGACTGATGAGGATACCTAAGGTGGATGATAAACAATCTACAGTGCCATTCTAGCTGCAGTTACAGAGAGATGTTGACGAGGAAGAAAAAGCAATACTGGGCATGTGCAAGCAGCTGCATATGCACAGATCAAAAGAGTATGAAGAAGATGGTTGAGAAGGTAGCCTTTTGAAACGCTACCAACAGAAGCAGAATATGAGAGTGAACTTCATGGAAGCAATGAAGGTGATGAAGAGAATCAAGAAGAAGAAGAAATTATTCAAGCCATTGCTACTAAAGGAGGTAGTAAACTTAAAATGCAAGTAAAACTACATGGAGATATGTTATAGTACATTATCAATTTTTTTCAGAAATTGGACACTTATGAATGTATATGCACCAAATGTAGATGATGAAAAATTTATTTTAGAAATATTTCTTAACTTAGCAAATGCACATGACAGCATATTAATAGGTGGGGATTTTAATTTTTGTTTAGGGAGATCCAGTTTTAGATAGATCAACAAGAGCAAAAATAAGGACAAAAGCAGCTAAAGCCACATTACTGCTGATGAACAATTTAAATTTAATAAATGCATGTAGAAGGATTCACCCAAGAGAAAGAGTCTATTCCTTTTATTTAAACAGGCATGATTCTTATTCTAGGAAAGACTTGATTTTAATATCTGCACAACTTCAGGGTAGAATCCAACAAGCTGAAAATAAGGCAAGAATTTTATCTTTGTTGTTGACATTAACAATGTTGGATAAATAAGAATTAGATTCCAGATGGATATTTAACTCTGTTATTAAAACGAGAAGGTTTTTGTGATTTTATTAGAAGGCAGTTAAGATCCTTTTTTTGAAACTAACTCTAATTTGGTTAAAAATTTATTTTATGGGATGTGATGAAAGGTATGTATGAGGTCAAATACTAAGTTACACTTCCAAGATTAAGAAGGACTATCTGAAAGAGGTGGAACAATTGAAGATGGAGATAACAAATTTAGAAAATGATTTACAGAGACAAGCTAATGACCAGCACCAATGGATATGCTGGTATTTAGTATTTTACAAACATATAGAACAGAGAAAGTAATAATGAGAACTAAACACAGGTAATATGAATTAGGTGAAGGGGCACATAAGCATCTTTAATGACAGTTTAAAAACAGAACAAATATCGAGAACATTTATTGGAACTAAAATGATTTTAATTTACTAATAAACCTCAAGAAATTAATGAAAATTTCGAACGATTTTATACAAAACTATATAAATCAGAGTCTCTAAATGATGACAATAAAATAGATAATTTTCTGTAACAAATAAATTTACCTAAATTAAATTTGGAAGATCAAAGAGAACTGGGTGTCCCTTGCACCCCAATAGAGGTGAGGGAAGCACTGAGCTCATTACAAAATAATAAATTTCCAGGAGAAGATGGTTTCCTGTCTGAGTTTTTTAAGAGTTTAAGGAAGATGTAGAAAAAAACATTTGATAGATTAGAATGGGATTTTTTGTTCTAAGTGCGTGAAAAAATTTGGTTGGGACAAATATTTGCAAAATGGATTAAAACTTTATATAATGGACTGAAAGCTAAGGTTGTAACAAATGGCCAAATATCTGTGCCTTTCCATTTAACTAGATCTAGTAGACAAGGGAGTCCATTATCTCCACCTTTATTTATTTTAGCAATAGAACCACTAGCAGAATTGATTCGATCTGACTCTAATATTAAAGATTTTAGAGTTGACAGAGAGGAATGTAAGATTAATTTATTTGCAGATAATATATTAATTTCCTTGACAGAACCATAAGGATCATTACATAAACTATATTTAAGATTAAAAGAATATGGCATAGTATCCAGTTATGCTGATATAAAAGTGAAATTATGCCTCTTATTAGAGGTGATTATACTCAGTGTCAATGAGATACTCAATTTAAATGTTCGATAAATGGGATAAAATATTTAGGGTTATGGGAAGATAACAATTTAAATAATATATTTAAACTGAACTATACCCTTTTACTTAAGAAAATTGATGAAGACTTAAAAAATGGATGAAATTGCTAATAACATTACTGGGAAGAGTTCATTGTATTAAGAGGAATATATTTCCAAAAGTACAATAACTTTTTCAAAAATTAACTATATCTTTGCCACAAAAAATCTTTCAGAAATTGAACAAATATTTAAAAACATTTCTTCCTTCCAAATAAATTTTCGAGGGTTTTGTTAGAAAAATTAATATGGAAATTTGAGTTAGAAGGAATTTTAAGAATTATTATAAATCAATGCTAATGAGATTTCTCTCTTCTTTGTTTGAAGAGGGAGAGAAACTAGCATGGATTCAGTTAGAAATGGAAAAGATAGGATAGAAGACAGCAGAAGATTTTATATATAAATGGGAATTGAGATTAATATCTGGTGACAAGAAAACTCCACTGTTGAAGCATTTGATTAATATATGGCATAAAATAAACAATGAAATCGGCATTTGGTGTTATCTAAAATGCCTTTAAATCAAAATAGACTTATTCCATTTACAATGAATAATCAACTTTTGAATATTTGGTTTTATAAGTGTAACAGAGTCCAGAGGACCCCAAATACCAGCAGCAATAGATATGCACTCACCACACAGGGTTACTTAAACAAAAGTAGTTTTTAATTATATTTGAACAAGAAAACAGAATTAAACTTTAACTTATTACTATCAACTTACTTAACCTATTTAATTTTCCCTCTAATATTAAGTGCAGTTGTGTGTAATGTGTATTTAAGATTAGAAAAAAAGTTCTTTGGATCACAGTCCAATCTCACTGGTTGCAGGGAATTCTTGTACTGTGCACAGAAGTTAGCATTAACAAAGTTCACCGGTCTTTGGTGCTTAACAGGCAAATGATTACCACTTAGGAGGGTTCTTGTTGGTCTTCAGAGAGAGATTCCTCTTCCAGAACATCAGCAACTGATTCCTTCTCTATCAGTCTTGTTGACAAAACTAGCCCCCTTCAGGGTTCTCCAGATGATCCTCCTTCTTTCAGATCACCTTTCAAACAACCAGACTTCTCCTTTGACCAGACAGTCTTCCAAAAGTTTGCCAGCTTTGTCCTTCTGGAACTGATTTCTGTCTCCTCTCTCTCTTTTTCACATCCTCCCTCTCTGAGAGCAAAACTGTTCTCTCTCTGCCTGCAAAGATCACAAGCTCTCCCAGTCAAGCTGCTGAATGTTACTACTTTGTTGCTTTCTGCAAAAAAAAACTCTGCAAAAGTCCTGCAAATATCCTGTGTTTTAAAATGTGTGTGTGCAAGCTGCTCTAGCAATTCCTCCAAAACCACCTCTAAATACTCTGTTACAATAAGGGAATTAGAAAGTTAGCAGACTGTTATGAAGGAGAAAATTTAGAGTCATTTGATCAATTAAAAATAAATATGGATGTGACAGATTATAGATATGTTTTTGGGAGATAAATTTGGGCAGGTTTTTTAGTGTAGGTCACTTGCAAACACTTCAAAACAAATCTAATTTAAAATACTGGCACTCTGCTTAAGAAAGACAGCCCGGTGCCAAGAGCCTTTGCAAAAACTTTGAAGAGTGCCTAAGGGACTTCACTAATGGATTGTTGTTTTGAAAAGCAAAAGAAGAAAGAATTTGGAGGAGTAGGTTCAGAGCTGCAGGCTGTCTGGGAGTGCTGTTTGCTGTTCTAAGAGGGTCATGTGATTTTGCAAGCAGAGAGAGTCATGCAGGCTTTCTCTCAGAGAGAGAGAGGGGGGGGGCAAATATGAGTTCTGCAGTTTTACAATTAGCAACAACAGCTGGGTCTAGAACAGAACAAGCTGGCAAGCTTGTGGAAAAATCCCATTTGGAAGACAGGTTGTGAGTGCTTAGTTCAGCCTGGTCAACACCCTTGTGGTTCATACAAGAGGAAAGGACTGGCTGCCTAATGTTTCACTTGAAATAAAAGAAACAAAAAGGAACTCTGTGGTGCCCTGAAAGAAAGAGGTTATCATCTGGAAAACCCTGAGGGGCAAGTTTCTTCAGCAAGACACTGATGTAACTGATTAAAAGGAATCAGTTGTGGGTGCCCAGCGAACAACAAATCTCTCTCTGAAAACTGACAAGAACCTTCCTTAGTGGTAATTGCTTACCTTTCAACCACCAAAGCCTGGTAAACCTCATAAATGTTAAATTCTGTTCACAGTATAAGAATTGCCTACAACCAGTGAACTTAAAGGAATGAGAAGTGAGATTGGACTGTGAATCATATACCTTTTCTGAACTTACACATACACTACAT
Organism: Narcine bancroftii; assembly: GCF_036971445.1. Taxonomy (NCBI): domain Eukaryota; kingdom Metazoa; phylum Chordata; class Chondrichthyes; order Torpediniformes; family Narcinidae; genus Narcine; species Narcine bancroftii. The sequence continues at coordinate 158,758,631 of NC_091474.1, forward strand.
GCACGTGTGCATAGAATTAGAAGGGGGTGGAGTTAGGTGAGTTAAGATAATAGTGATAAGTTAAAGTGTGATTCTGTTTTCATGTTTAAAGATAATTAAAAGCAACTTATGTTTAAGTAACCATTTGTCTTGGTGAATATCTATTCCTGCTGGGTTTTGGCATCCTCTGGGATTGTAAAAATGGAATAAAAAATAATACTATATTTTATTAATTATAAAAAAAATCTTATTACCTGAAGGGAGTGAAATAGAAACCTTGATTTGTAATAGAGTTATTAAAAAAGATTATTTCAAACATGTATATATTATTGTAAAATTGAACTCAAAGGCAGGGAATTCATAGATCTAGACAGAGATAGGAAACAGATTTAAATATTATTATTGTGGAGGAAAATTGGCCAGAATTATGTAATGACAGTATGACAAATACAATAAATGTTAGATATAGATTGGTTCAGTATAACTTTTTGAATCATTTATATCTTACTCCACAAAAATTAAATAGATTGAAGTCAGATCTGTCAGATAAATGTTTTAGATGTAGTCAAGAGACTGGGACCTTTTTACATTCTGTAGTCATGTCCAAAATTGGGACCATTTTGGATAGAATTAGGAACTTTTTTGCAACACATCACAGAGATAAATTTACATAAGATCCAATGTTGTTTTTATTGGGTATTTGGGTATTTTATTGGCGATAAGACCAAAATTGAAATTGAATTTATATCAAAAAGAAATTGTGAAAATTGTGCTAGCAGTTGCTGTAATATGTATAGCAGTGATGTGGAAATTGGATTTGCATTTGGGTTTGGAAAGATGGCATGCAGAAATACATAAGTTGTATTCCTCTTGAGAAGATTACATATAATTTAAGGAATAAATATAAAACTTTTTTGAAAATTTGGTGCCTATCTTTATATACTGTAGGTATAACTTTCTAAATGCTTTTTCCCAAACCTCTTGAAACCTCATTAACTCCTTGGAATAAATAAATAAATAAATCTGAAGAGGCTAGAATTGAGTGGATGGTGGTGATATCTTGCCAGCCAGGTCTGCTTCTTTCTTTTTCTTTTCTTTCCTTACTGATCTCCTTCCTTCCTTCCTTCCTTCCTTCCTTCCTTCCTTCCTTCCTTCCTTCCTTCCTTCCTTTCTTTCTTTCTTTCTTTCTTTCTTTCTTTCTTTCTTATAAACCGTTATGTACAATTGATTAGATATGATTATATCACTACTATATTTTGACATAAATATATGTAACTTAAATAAAATATTCAAAAATAATATCCTGTACCCGAGCATCCAGGAAGCAAGACACTAAAAAGTAAAGAGGGCTCAACTTCAGGATTGAAGGATGGCTATTTAAAAAAATGATGCAGTGGTGAATCTTTGCATTTTCTACCACAGGTAGCTGTGGAGGCCAAGTTGTTGGCTGTATTTAAGGTAGTGATTGATAGGTATCCGAATAGTCAGTGTTTGAAGGGTTATAAGGAGAAGGCGAGAGAATGCAGCTGAGTGGGAGAATGGATCAGCTCATGATGGAATGCAGAGCTCCTATATCCTTATTGTCTTCTTGTCCCAACCTTGAAAACATCATTATTGTGATGTACTTAAGGACTTCATGCTAAGTGCATTGTTTAGCTTATTTCTGATCCCTTCCATTATATTAGTGACTTATAAACATTGAAGTTGAACCAAAATATCAGTAGCAAATATGTAGTAACTCAGGCAACTTTGTTGTAGGGCTCTGAGACTGGAGGATTTGATAGCCTGAAGTGTGAGCATTGAGTGATTGAGATTCATTGAGGGTTTGAATATAATCTTTTTCACAGATTCTATTCATCCAATTTCCAATACTTTTTGATTGAAATCAGGCAATCTTTGATTTGATTCCCATTTAGTACAGGCTTCAATACTCTAGTGCTCCAGGGTATCAAGGGCGAGTTGTTATCCTGTGACACTTAGACAGGGTCAGGTCCATCAATTATGCTTTTAATGGCTGATTAACCTACCAAAACCCGCTGTCTACACATGACTACTGAGATTACTTTGGATCAGAAAGACACTGAGGGCAAAATGGAGTGCACTGTGGATGGTAGGTAAAATGGAGTTTTGGAATTGGGAGTAAGAGTCGCGGAAGTGAAGGGACATTTGACCAGGGCAGGTCAAAGGTTTCCTTGTTCTCTTGCTTTTCCTGCTCAACAATAACACCCAAGAAATCTTTTTTTTTTAAGGTAACTTTCTTCACTGGTCCTCCACATGCTATCAGGTTGGCAGGATTGGCACTCCACAAAGGTCTGCCCTGTTCAGATCCAAGCAAAAGTTGTAGTTGGCGCCTGATCTTATCGGATTACTGACATGAATCTCACATTCCGATTAAAGCCTGTAATTTGAAATGGCATCAAACTCTGAGACCCACCTGGCCTGTCTCTGCTGGTTGAATTTGATCTCCATGACTTGCAGAGAGGTGAAAAGATTGCTTAATAAAACTAATTTAATTAATTTAGACAACAACTGTGTGATTAGCATGCATCCATACTGTGTTAAAACACACATTATTTTGAAATGGTTAATACGTAAGTAAAAATACTGTGGCTGGCCAGGTGAGCCTCTGAGTTTGAAGTAGCAATTTTCCTCCTCCTATCCCCTCTTGCCTTCTCATTGGATGCAATTTTAAATTGCAGGCTTTAATGAAGGGTGAGATAGCATGAGAGTCACTGTTATGTTAAGCTTCATTTGGATGATATCAACACTTGTTATAAAAGCCAGACAATGTAGTAAATCCCCAATACAATTTCATCGGTCAATCTTTGGAAGCAGCGTAGAAGTAGGGTCAGATACAGCTGAAGGAAGAATTATTTCAATGCCTGACTTTTCCATTGAACTTTGCAAGTTACAAAAGATTCAAAACCATAAAATAAGATCTGTGGGAGTTAAAAATCATACTATGCTTTAATGTACCCTGCTAAATAAAATAATTTCAGTGACAGTTGTTCACATATTGTGAACCACCCCATTGAGCTGGAGGAGTTCTTGACCCAACACTCTGCAAGGGAGCTGATGCAGAATATCAAGCTGTCCCCGGTCACTGCGTAGGAGAGCAAGCAACAACATGAGGCAATCTGGAGGAGCCCTGACCGGTTATAAAAATATGCTTCTTAAAGGCTCACTGAACACAGGACATGGTCAGAGCAATAGTCTCAAGCAAACTGATGGAGATCAGTTTCCAATTTGAATGCTGAATTTGCAGGCAGTTCTCATTTATTTTTCTCACAAGCCTACACTATAGTAATTTTCTATGGTTAACCAAGTGGAAAATATATATCAATGCTCCCTGGTCTGTGGCATTCCCAAACAACGTGCATGTAATTTTGTGTAGACAATGACATTTAGACAAATGGAGGCAGACTTATACCAGAGGACAAGGATAACGACAAATGACAAAGGCTCAGGAAAGCAAAGCATCAGTAGACACTTAACTGCCTCAAAACCTGAGAGACAAACTGAGTCGAAGCACCAGACTGGGAGGATGATCTTCAACTTCCTCACCCCGCCCCCTCTAAGCAGAAAATTTCTGACCCTTTATAAATGATGGTAAGTTTTCATTTCCATTTTTTTTTAGGTAAGACAAAATCACACAGATACTGTAACATTTGGATACTGCACAAGCAGCATTTAACTTGCTTCAGAAGGGATTTTAGAAATGAAAGAGCTGAGAAGAATCAGAGTTGGAAGATGTTGAAGGGATCAAAATAGTTTTTAGACTAAGCATTTGTGTAGACAGAGAATCATCTTGGAGAATAAATCTGCCAATACTATGGATCTGACTCAGATAATTCTGAAAGAGGGGTGGGATTGTAGGCAGGGAAGAGAGTCTGTGGCATGTATCAGACCTTTGGTACATCTCGATATGATCATTCTAATGATCTCTAGGCATGCCCATCTTAGAGCTTACATCATTGCCGTTACTTGTATTTGACTTGCATCAAACTTCAGCTATCCATCCATCACCCTGCCTCACTGATCTACTTTGTCTTCATTATCTGATTTTTATTTGGAGGCAGTTTTTCTTCATTCAACAGTGGTGGGATGCAAGTAGATTGACAAGTTAAATCTATTTGTGATGTCAAGTGCTGGTGGTGGTAAAGATTTAAATAGTGCAACTTAAATGGATCATGTTATTGAAGGTGGCTGTAATAGGAACAGGCCAAAGATAGATCTTTTTAGTGTTTCACCAGTAGCAGGAAGAGAAGATATTGCAGTGATTGTCTGTCTATGAATTGATATGTAAGAATGGAATTAGGCTTGGGCAGTCTGACTCAGATGAATAATAGAGGAGAGGCTTATGAAAGATGGCTTGGTGAGCTGTATCTAAGGCTGCAATAACTTCACAAGGATCAAAGGTTTTTCCAAAATCTGAAAAAAAATTGAGCTTTAATTCTTCACTAAATGGCCTGGATGTGGCATCTATCATAAATACCTTCTAATTTTTTTTTAACCCATTTTGATTGATAGCTCAAGTCAAGTCAAGTTTATTGTTATCTGATTGCACAAGTACAACCCAATGAAACAGCATTCTCTGGTCCTCGGTACAAAACACACAGACATACAAGCAGACATAACACATACCGACAAACCATACATATGAAGGACAAGTATCCATCTATACAAATAAATAAATATTGTTTCATGAATATGAGAGTCTTGGATGGTCAGTGTGAGCAGTTCATTTGGTTGTCAGCATTCTCACTGCCCATGGAAAGAAGCTCTTCCTCAGCCTGGTGGTCCTGCTTCTGATCCTCCTATATCTCTTTCTCAACAGGAGCATCAGCAAGATGGTCTGTGCAGGGTGGAAGGGATCCTCAATGATTTTTCATGCCCTCTTCAAACAATGAACAGGATTGATCCAATCCATTTCTCTTTAGTGACTTTACACACTGTGCTCAGCAGGCCAAGACATTCTCAATCGAGCTCCTATTGAAGGATGATATAATGGTGGCCGGTAGCCTTGCCCTCTTCAGCCTTCTCAGGAAGTGCAGTCACTGTTGTGCCTTCCTGACAAGTGAGGAGATGTTGAATATCCACGATTTCACTGTTTAAATAGACTCCAAGGAACTTGGTGTTCTCCACTCTCTCTGCTACAGTGTTGTTGATGTGTAGTGAGGATGGTCATTCCTGGTCCTCCTGAAGTCCATGATTATTTCCTTCATCTTGTCTACATTGAGACTCAGCTTGTTACTCTTGCACCATTTTACAAGATTCCCCACCTCTTCTCTGTGGTGTGACTCATCATTGTTGCTGATGAGGTGAACTACTGTTGTGTCATCTGCAAACTTGATGGCACTGTTGGAGCTAGATCTGGCCATGCAGTCGTGGGTCAGTAGCATGAACAGGAGCTGGCTGAGCACACAGCCCTGAGGTGCGCCCGTGTGCACAGTGACAGTGCTCGACATTCTGCAACTGACCCCGACAGACTGTGTTCTTTCTGTTAGGAAGTCTAGAATCCAGTTACAGAGAGGGGTGTTGAGAGAGATTTACAGAGAGGGAAGTTTTACTTCATTAAAATTGATAATCCTCTATTTTTCCTTTCCATTAATGTCAATGTAGAAATATCAGCTCCAATATGTAAAATTTCAATATTTCACCATTAAATGCATTTCTTTTAAACATAATTCATGAGATTCCTTCATCCACTTTCAATCCAATCCCAACCAAATACCACAAAATATTATAAGTTTAACCCCACAAAAAGTCTTTATTTTATAAGGGTAATTCAGGAAAGAATGCCTTCAACTGGTTTCATTTTTCAGCAAAGATGGCTTCAGATTTCCTAACTCCTCCATGTGTTGCCACCTGACTCATGCTGGCCTCTGCTGGGATTGTTCCACGTTAAATTTTGGTTACACCAAAAGGAGCTGGGAGCTTGACTTTTCACATGTGTGGTGATAATTCAATTCTAGATGCTCGAAAATAGCATTTCCTTTGTAATTAAAGTGCTGAGTGATTGTGTGTCTTTGAATCTGAGACCAGAGGCACAGTGGGTGTCAGAAATGCACTCCACACTAGAATCTAATGGATAAAAATATTAAAAGAACAGGCAAGACATCATTGTTTGTTTCTTGGTACCACATTTGCAAATGTTATACTGCTTAACAAAGGAAATAAAATTCTATACCAAAATTAAACCATTTTTTTCTTTGCTGGTATTCAATAACTGTTCACTGGAAAAGAGAAAGGAATGGGGCCAGACGTATATAGCTTTTGCTCCACAATGGCTTCTACTTTTAAAAGGAGACTGACAGGAGTTGCAATTTCTATGGGTAGCAGTATTTGCGATAACATGGAAAAAACCGAAGACTAATGCTTTAATTAAAATGAAGGATTTCATCCAGAAATCTGCTGTGAGCATGTATAAATAATTGCCAGGGGATGATGAATAAAATCTCAGTCTAAGAAATTAAAACGTTGTTGATTGGTCATGCTTGAAAAATGGAAGAAAATCAAGTATGGCCCAAGAGAATAAGCAGAGGAAAAGATAGAATCTTACAAATATACACAGAACTTTACTCCTTCACTTGGGTATGTAAACCTTATCATAACATATTCAATCAAAAGCACAGTGGGAAAAGCAAAGTAGTTTGAGTGAAAAGAAAGTTTACTGAGGGCTGAATTTTCAGAGACCCTGGCCAGTATTATGGGCTAACATACAGGAAATTTGCAAGTATTGCATCCTTAAAATTCTGATACTCCATGGTCTTTACCTGAAATCAGTGCTGAAGGATATTAAGAAAATAAGATCAAAAAAATCCGTAAAATGGAAGTGTGTGTAATTATATAGATAGACCATTTGTTCAAATAAAAATGTTCAAGATATTTTTTTGTTCAAATTGAAGAAAGTGACGCAAAATAGGTTGTGGAATACTATGGGTTTTTTTCTATTTTACCAGGGTTTGCTAAGAACACATGACTAGAAGTAATGCATTTTTCAGTAATGGATAAGGGCAAGTTAATATGAGCCATATGAGCCACCTTTGGTTGCATCTAAAATGGTTCTTCCATCTTAAATGTAACAACAATATGGTTATCATGCTATTGTATAGCTTCAATGCTCCCAGATTTATGAATAATTTGGGTAATATTTGTTGAAAAAAGGGTCTTCTCATCAAAATATTTGGGTTTTATGACATCATCCATGTTTTAGAATTCTGAGCAACTTTTATCAATTGTTGCAAAACCATCTCTTCTTATATTCTCTTGACAACTGAGTATTTAATAATAGTCACGTATCTCTTTTGAAGATCTAAATATAGTACATCTGCCATTTTTCCCTTAACCACAATATCTCTGCTTTGTTCATAGAACTTCAACAAAGTCAAATTTGACTTTCCTTTCACAAAAATGCCAACTTTATCTGATTACCTTGATTTTTTCAGCCTTTCAGGCAAGGCTGTCTTGTCATGTTACAAGAAACTGAGAGGAAATGCTTGGGAGTTTACACCTGCATCATATTCAACAATATTTGGATGAGCAACTACGAACAGTCCACCAAAGACCTAGAAAAAGGATGTGTTGAATAAAGCTTTGTTCACTGGATGAGCACTTATAAATTGTACATCATAGACTAAGAAATAGGAAATGTTGAACAAAGCTTTGTTGCTGATATGAACTCAAAAGGAGAAAGGATCTGTTTCAGTATCAATTATCTATGATTCTACTTTAAAAGCTGTGCATGCACAGGTCCCAGCTTCAAGGCTTCATCAGAATAAGCATGTGGGAATCAGGTGTCATCAAACTGACTTATTTTAACTTGAAAGCTTTGAGCCAGTGTGCTGTGTAAATCAGTTTTATTCATTCTTTTTTTTTTCCAGACAATTCCATCATAAAATGACAAGGACAGGGCAATGGGAAATTTATTCCCTTCTCCAGTAGTCTAGCTTTCTCATCCACCACTTCCACAACTATGGAGGACTGCTGGGCATGGCCCATTTTGTGGGTGGCATCCGCAGGTTTAAACCATTGCATGATGGGAAGGCATAACTGGAGTGTGATTGTCTCTGCTGTTATCTGGAGCTCTGTGAGGGGGTGATGCAGCAGTGAAGGGGGTGTGACTTTGTTTAGTTGTTATTTACACCACAAACCACTTTTCTTCCACAACAGGCCAGACCAGGCTGTTGAATGGTGAAGCAGCAGAAGAATGACTCCTTCCCGCAACAGATTCTGTGATCTCCTTGGTGCCCACAGGCATTCAGTCTTGTCAATGGCTGACTACCTTGCAAGTTGGGGGAACAATTATAGGCAAATAATGCACCCTACTCCGTCCCTGTTTTGGTTGCTGACTCCCCCGAGTGTATCTTGCTTGCTAGCCGGACCAGCGAGTGGTGTGCAGCTGATACATTTTAGGCAGCCTGTAGGCCTCTTTCTCTCTTTCACCTCGAGATTGGTGGCTCAGGCTTGGGCAGCCTGCACTTCCTCCCTCAGTGCACAGAAGCACTGCTGGAATGCCTCCAACACCCTATTTTTCTGGGCAATCTCTTAATCTTTCCTTTCTATGAACTCACAGTAGTGACTCAGGAAAGACTCTAGCAGCCAAAAGGCACCTCTCTGACTCCCCTTAGTTAATGGGAATCCAGACTTCTTGACCTCTTTTCTCACCACATGGGTCCAGGTGCTTGGACCAGTCTACGGGTTTGCTGTAGTCCACCAGCATGATTGCCAAGCTCCTAAATCCTGAACTATTGTTGGTCCTCCTGGGGATCCTATCCTCGCTGCCTGCACTATCTCTCCTGCCCCGATTCCAAAACATCTCCCCACAGCTGTGTTAAGTCGAAACTCTAAGGAGCCTGCTTGCAGTGCCAATAGTTGTGTGTGTGAAACTGGTTCAACGGGTCACAAGGGCAACGAATCTGAACATAGCTGGCTGAAAAGTAGTTTTTATTTACTTGTAGGTGAGTTGGAAGGAGGACAAAAGACACACACTCGTGGATAGAAAGCTTCATAATTAAGGTACAACATATGATACCCGCCACCCCTTGATATAGTGCAGGCCCAGCTCTTAACTACTCTAAACTAAGGACAGTAATTTCTATGTAGACAATGCACAGCTCCCAATTATTTGTGCACACCTTACCAATGACTCTCCAGCATTGCCTCTAGTTCACAACCTAGAGTAGAGCTATGGTTCATCCCAAAAAAGAAAAGAGGCAGATGGCTCATATGTGATTGACTTTATAGTGGCATCATCTGGAGAGTCCAGCCCAGGTATCAATGAGACAATTAAAGAGACTAATGACCTGACGTGTGAACGAGGGTTGACCTTGACTGGCAGGTGAAGTGACTTCCAACTAGGTTCCAGATGGAGAGGTCATATGATGCTCTGCAATCCACATTCCCACCAGGTTCGAGATGGAGAGGTCACAAGGCCTCCACAATCCACACTACAGCTCCCTAACCAATAGAAATAATTTCTTTCTCACTACTCCAATATTTCCCTTTATATCTTGAAAACTTCAAAGAAATTTCCTCCTTACTGTTAAGTTTATTAATTCCACACCAAACATCCACCCAGGTTTCAGCCATTATCTGGCTTGTGTAGCTTTGGCATTATTTTTAATTTTCCTGTTAGTCTTTCTCTACTGTCCTTTTGGATTAATTCCTATACCTGCATAGGTCATTTTAAATTATATTTGCATATGAATCAACAAAATTGCTATATATCTCAGTTCTCTGAACTTTGCATGATTTAAAAATTATATAAAGTTCTTTTTTATTTTCATGACTTTACATGTATCAAAACTAAAATCTGTTTATCTTAAATTTGCCAATTTTCTCAATCAATTAAAATATTTCTGTAATTTACTGGTTCCATTCATTTTAATCAGCTATCTTTGTATAATTGGCAAACTCATAAATTGCTATTCCATTTATAAATACAATGATTAATTATGGCTCCAAAACTCTTCTTGACATTACTCCATGAGTCACGTCCAGCCATTTTAAGTACCTACCATTATCCCTGCTTTCTGACTCATGCCATTACCCAGTTTCCAAGTTAAGTCAACATGTTACCTTCAATTTCACGAACCATTACTTTTGTTTGCTGGACAGTTACCACTTTTTTTAAATTTTGTTCTCTAATTTCTACCACTTTCCTTCAATATATTCTATTTGTTTTGATGCCAATCCTGATGATGAGTTGGAAAATTTAAGGTGTTCTGAATTTGAGAATGGTTGGGGGGTGGGAGGGGGCTTGTCAGGAGTTCAGTGGAGCAAGTGTGCAAAATACACCTGGGGTGTTCTTCCCAAACAAGACACAACCTTTATAACTTTTGCCTTCTCTTGGAAATTTTAATTTTGCCAACATTTCTGCACAGGATAAGCCACAACAAAGTTTGGCCATTAATTGATGGGGAAAATGTTACTGATACAGCAAGAAGCTTCTAAACAACTATATCTTTCCTGATCACCCCTTAAGTCATCTTCCTTACAATTAATCCAGCAGTGACCATGGCTTGAGGATACATGATGGCCATGTGGGTTCCATCTATTATTGATGGGGAAACTTGCCAGCTAGTTAAAAAAAATCTTTCCAGCTGTTGCTTCATTTTCTAAGGCCAGTGATAAATGTACTTTACTAGAAAACATTGCATCTACAATTTGCTTCAGCATGAACATCCAGATTTCTGATGTCAGATTGGCACAGACACATCCTGTTGCAGAAAAGCTGATTGGCACTCTGAATGTTACAGCCAAATGAATAACCAGACTACAATTGTCTGTTAATTCAGTTGTGCTCGATTCTATTCTTTGAACACTGTTAATGGAATCATTTGAAGGCAGGTAAGTCAGGCTTCCTCTGATGGTCCCAGGAAGGGATCTAGTGGTCTAGAAATGCAATCCCTGATTATTAATTTGAACAGAGAAAATGGCTAACTGAGCCACAGCAAAGAGTGTTTGCTCAAGAAATTGCATATCCCTTCGAATTCATCAAAGTTAATCCAAATACATTTTATGCCAGCATCACCCAATGAGGTTTGCTGTTGCTATGATATCAAGGGAGTATTGTTATGGAAATTGGTGAGAAAAAAATCAGAACTATACAGAAGAAAAACCTATGCAAAGGGTAGGCACAAATATTGACTGTAGCAACATCCTCATTTCACCCATAGCTCAATAAACAACAATCTTTCTTCAAACCTTGGGTTAAATAAGTCCGCATCCCCAGTATTAAGTTCTACTTCAGGTGTGCTGAGGGGCAGCAGGACTGCCCAAGTTACTAAATTCATCAGGAGATCCAATTTGACTAACTATAGTATTCAAGTCAGCATCTCTTAGGTTCAGGATCACCTGGCCCATCCTGTATCATAGCTTGAAAAATTTGGGATTTTTACAAGCCAGGCACATTTGGTATTTTGGTCCAAGCAAGGCTCTGTTCTGTTTTTCAAATCTCATTAAAATGGGCACAATTTTCTTATTTCAACATTGGAGTTACAATTCTACTATAATGTTGCAGGCATGCTCTGAGAGACCAGTTAGTCACTCCAGCCTGCAAGTTTTCATCTGTTAATTTTAATGGACACAGCATCGCAAACTGGGAGTTTGCAATTTGATATTTACTTGCCTAATAGGCCCATTAATTATTGCTCACACAGTAATTTAGAGTTTTGGCTCTAGAATCCAAGTGTAAACTAATGTTTCTGTGGTTCATGTTCACATGGTTCATAGCACGAATGATTTGTCCTTTGCTTACAAATTCACTAAGCTGTGATTCTCATTTGGAACCATTTATCAATTTGGGATATTTCGTATAGCAGGAGTGAGAAATTGCAAATAAGTCAGTATGCACCCAGAGTTAAACACCATGCTGCTGTTTGTCCCTTTGCCACACTCTTTGTTGGAATGCTCTGTGTTTATGTTATAATTTGCCTGGAATAAATATGATTTCATTACACTGGTATGAAGATGTCGTAAAAATTGGTTTTACAAATACTTTGGAGTTCTGTTTTCAAAAACATTAGAAGTAACCTCATGCAATTATATTTCACTAGTATCTAAAATATGCTAAAGGAAGATTAAATTACAATTGGAATGGATATAGGGGCCTAAATGGTGAAAGTGAAAAGCAGATACCTTAAACTGTTAAGTTCCTTGAAAGTTTCTCCTAAAATAAAGCAGATATTATTCCAATATGCTTTTGTAAAATGTCTCAGTACATTTATTATAATTTCATAGGAAAACAGCCCATTGAAATTAATTGATGGAACTATTATAAAATTGTAGACAAATAATGAATGATAAATTACACCATGCAAAAAGAAACAACACGAAAAGTGAATCTGACAGAACAAATAATACTTCTGTGACAGGAAAATAACTTTAACATTCACATATATGATACACAGTTTTAATGTAAATATTATTATCAGATTATGCAGGATAACTTCTGCTTTGGAATTAGATTGACCAGCATAACATGTTTGTCATTTTTATTTGGTTTCTTTCTTCCATTGAAGAGGTAATACAATCTATTCTATCTTGGAATATTCTTCAGTATAAATTTTACTTAAAGGATATATAAGCTCACTTAAATTAATATTTCAGAGATAAAATATCTTATGTCTACATTTACAGAGAAATAATGCCCTGTTGTCAAAACACTGGTGATTGTTTTATAGGATGTTTTCAGATTATCCTAAGTTCAAAATTCAATTTCTATTTTAATTGTTATTTGAATTGGTATTTGAATCTTAAGTTAGTATATTTGACATACTGGGAACCAATAAGTTTTGGGATGTCAGTAAATATTGTTTTTCAACAGCCAGATCCTTAAAATCAAAATCCCATCTTAAATAAAAGCATTTCTGACAAATGTTTTACTCTTTTTTTCAGAGCAAAAGAACCATGTAATATTTTTCTTGACTATTCAAATATTTAGGTAACTTCTTTCATGTGTTTTCTGTTTTATTAATTGTAGAATCCTGTAACTCTTAAATCTTGCAGATATTAAATTTTGATCTGAGCATATTTAGTTTCACTTTATTTTATTTTACTTTGATTCCAATATTTTTTCAATATTTTAATTTGAGAATGGAGAAAAAAAATCAACATGATGGAAATAAAGACTAGAGTGGGATTTTTTTCATCCAAAGTACTTGAGAAATTTGGATTGGGACAATCATGTATTAATTGCATAAAAACATATTATTGTAAACCTCAAGCTAAGATGGTCACCAATGGTCAGATGTCTGAAGGTTTCTACTCAGTTTGTCAAATAGACAAGGTTGTCCATTATCTCCAGCTCTATTTATTTTAGCAATAGAACCACCAGCAGAATTTGTTCGATGGGATCCAAACATAAAGGGGTTCAGAGTGAAAAGGAAAGAATATAAGATACATTTATTTGATAACAATGTATTAATATATTTGAAAAATCTGACCAAATCTCTGGCTAAGTTGCAAGGTATCTTGGAAGATTATGGTAAGGTTCCTGGGTATAAAATAAATGTTGATAAAAGCCAAATTATGCCCCTAACAAATTATTCCCCTAACAAAAGATTATAGACAGTTACAACAAGGAAGTAAATTTGATTGGCCACAAATGGGTATTTTTTTTAAGGATAAGAGTACATAATAACCTGCAGAATTTATATAAATTGAGTTACCTCAGCTTGCTTGGAAAGATTTAGGAGGATTTATGTAGATGGAAGAGCCTGTCCATTACTCTGATGGGCAGAATCAGTTGTATTAAGATAAAAGTGATGCCAAGACTGTAATATTTCTTTCAATCCTTGCCCATTCTTATACAGGTACCAACAAGGTTTTTTTTTTAAAAAGTAGTTAACAAGCACTCCAGACAATTTATATGGAATTCTAAGATGTCAAGTATCTCCATGGAAAAACTTACTTAGGATTATTCATTGGGTGGATTACAACCAATTTAAAAAAAAAATATTATTTGGCTGCACAATCAAAAGTTATAGCATCTTTTTTTTTGAGGGAGAGGATATTCCTGATTGAGCTCAAATTGTTTTACACATGGCAGGTGAGAAGATAGCAGAAGATTTCATTTACAAATGGAATATTAAATTGTCATCTCAAACGGCAGATAACCTCATTCCAAAACACATAATTTGAATATAACAACAAATTAATAATATTGTCTAAAAGTGGGGTTATCATCAAAAACACCCTTGTATCAAAATAAGTTAATACCAATGACATTAGGAAATAAAATCCTGGAAAAAGCACTGTAAAGGAATCAAGTGTATTGAGGATTGTTATAAACAAGGATAATTTATGACATTTGAGCAGCTAAAAAATAGATATGATTTGTGAAATTGAATTTTCTTCTGCTATCTTCAGTTAATATCTTTTTTAAGAGATAGTTTAGGACCAGCCATAACCCTGCCAACGTGTAGTGACATGCAAGCTCTTCTTCAAAAGGGGTTGCACAAATCAAGGAAGAGGTGGGAGACAGATTTGATGAAAAGGATTCAAGAACAATATTGGTCAAAATTATGCTCTGATAATATGACATGCTTTATTAATGTCAGATATAGATTGGTACAATGCAATATTATGCACCAATTATACCTTACATTGCAAAAAATTACACAGTTTAAAATCTGAAATTCTGGACTCGTATTTTAGGTATGGTTATTGAGGTTAGAACATTTATACATTAAATCTGGCTATGGGTGAAAGTAAGATTCTTTTGGTATGACTTAGCAGAAATTTTGACAAAAATTATAGAAGTGAATTTTCCATTGGAACCAGAACTGTATTTATTGAGCATCTTATGGTTATTGGCACAAAACCATCAAAATATCAAATAGAGTTTGTTAGGATTGCACTAGCGGTAGCCAGATGTATCGCTGTTAGATGGAAGTCTTCCCAAGATCGTGTTATATGGTGAGCTCTCCACTGGCCACCGTGACAGAGGTGCACCAAAGAAAAGGTACAAGGACTGCCTAAAGAAATCTCTTGGTGCCTGCCACATTGACCACCGCCAGTGGGCTGATATCGCCTCAAACCGTGCATCTTGGCGCCTCACAGTTTGGCGGGCAGCAACCTCCTTTGAAGAAGACCGCAGAGCCCACCTCACTGACAAAAGGCAAAGGAGGAAAAACCCAACACCCAACCCTAACCAACCAATTTTCCCCTGCAGCCACCGCAACCGTGTCTGCCTGTCCCGCATCGGACTTGTCAGCCACAAACGAGCCTGCAGCTGACGTGGACTTTTATATATCTTCGTCCGCGAAGCCAAGCCAAAGAAACATGGAAGTCTGACTCCCCCCTACTTATTACTCACTGGAATATAAAAAGTTGTGGCCCCCTGAAAAAGATAATTTAATCTTAGAAATAAATTTAATGTTTTTGTTAAAATATGGCGACCTTATTTGAATCATACTGGCTTAAGATTATAATTAACTTGCCCGAAAAGGTTTAAATAATATAGTTCGGTTAATAGCGTTAAATTCCTGAAGATCAAGATATGGACTCATTAATGAAGACATGTTCAAACACCTCTTTTTTGGACAATTTTTTAAAATATTAGCTATTGGGTGAGGTGAAATTTGAGCAATCATATGGGACTTTATAATTTTAAAATACTATTTATATAATGTATGCAATAATATTCTATGAGTCTTCAAAAAATTGAAATAAAGCATTAAAAAAATAGAAATATTTATGATGCAAACTTTTCATTGCTCTGACACCTAAACAATTACTCATTCCTGAATTATAAGCCTTGTTTTCTATTTATAGATGCTTGTAAACTGGCTGAGTATTTTTAAAATCATTTTTGAGTTTTCAGAAATATAATTTTTCCTTTGTCTAATTTACTCATTGAGTTTAATTTTTTTCAACAAGCCATGCACAATTTGTGATTTAATGGGCTATATCAAACTTATTTTTAAGTTGAAGCATTACATTTATTTTTCTTACTTAAAGGAAATGTGAGCATCTGTTTGTCGCCAAATCATTTGCCCTTTTGACATCATCAGAACCTTAACACCTCCTCATCTCCTCTGTAATGGAGGGTTTGACCAGGAGATAATGCTTCCCTAATCTGCATAACAGATCAAAACATGATATACATTGTTATTAGGTGAAATAGTATATTGGCAATGATATATTTTAATACATTACAAGCTGGTCTTTGAGACTGAAATGAACGTTGGAAACAATATAGAACTGTCACCAACTAAATAACATCTTTTCTGACCAACTAATGGATGTGATTCCAAGAGATTATCCAATATATGGGTCTGGAGAAGAGTGTTGAATATGTCAGATGGCAAGTATAGTCCACAAATTCAGTTTCACAAAAAAAGTGCTAATGAAACCCAACTGCGGGATTGTAATGACCAGATAAAGTTGCAAGATAATGGTAGTTGCCTCATATGTTGGAGATAATTGTGTACCTTCTTTCTAGAGAAGATCTACAATGTGCTTAAATTAGTCACCATATTGCACTGCTGTCAGTTGCAGTCAATCAAGATCCATTCACCCATAGCAGAACAGTCAAGGTGTAGGTGCTTACCATAAATGAATTATGGCAGCTATCAAGATATCTCGCACCTGTGTTAAATAATTCAGATGATTACAATGAGTCTCTTAATAGAAAGGAAAATCCATCTGCTTACAAACCACAACATTCATAAAAGCCAATCATGAAAATAAAAAAAATACTGCAGATGCTGGACTTCTGAAATTAAAACAAGAAATGCAGCTGAGACAATGTCTAGGAAAAAGAAACTGTGTTAATATTTCAGTCAGACAAAAAGTCTTTGTTTCAAAATGTTAACAAGGTTTCTTTTTTCACAGGCTTTGCTGGAGCTGCTGATTTTATTCCCGCAACATTTACTGCTTTTATTATGGTCAATCAGATCATGCTTTTATGTCAATAACAACTTTCTTATTTAGGTATTTTTTGTACTTAGGAAGATGTTGGGCATGGACATAGACTGTTTTGTGTGAGATAATGCATTGTGAATGAGGAAACAGATATCACCAAATGTAGCTTTAGAAAAATGTATGGGAATACAGTTGTCAATATGTGGGTCTTGTTCCAGGAGAAGAAATGGCTTTGAGGTTTGAATGCAGGATATTGACAAATCCATGTAGCATCTTTCCTGGCAAAGCACAAACAAAACAAAACAGAGCACAAGTGGTCTCAGTCACTGTGGTGTCTCTATATGTGATCTTTGGTGGGTGCTTCCAACACATTCACGAATCATCTCAGCTCCCCTTCCAAAAACTTAAAATAGTACCATACAATATCTGCCCTTCAGCCCATCCTCGTGTAAACTGTTACGAGCCCAGAGAACCCCAAAACCCAGAAGCAATAGATATTCACCAAGACAAATGGTTACTTAAACAAAAGTTGTTTTTAATTATCTTTAAACATGAAAATAGAATCACACTTTAATTTATCACTATTATCTTAACTCACCTAACTTCACCCCCTTCTAATTCTAAACGCACGTGTATGTAATATGTGTGTAAGTTCAGAAAAGTTCTTTGATTCACAGTCCAATCTCACTTCTCATTCCTCAAAGTTCACTGGTTGCAGGCAATTCTTATACTATGTGCAGAATTTAACATTTATAAAGTTGACCAGGCTATGGTGCTTGAAAGGTAAATGATTACCGCTCATGAAGGTTCTTGTCAATTTTCAGAGAGAGATTTGTTGTTCACTGGACACCCAAAACTGATTCCTTTTTAATCAGCCACTACAGTGTCTTGCCGAAGAAATTATCCCCCTCAGGGTTTTCCAGATGATAACCTCTTTCTTTCAGGTCACCACAGAGTTCCTTTTTGTTTCTTTTATTTCAAGTGAAATGTTAGGTAGCCAGTCCTCTCTTCTTGCATGAACCACAAGGGCTTTGATCAGGCTGAACTAAGCACTCACAACCCATCTTCCAAATGAGGTTTTCCACAAGTTGTCAGCTTGTCCTGTTCCAGTCCCAGCTGCTGCTGCTGGTTGTCAAACTGCAGGATTGATCTCTGTCCCCCCCCCCCCCTCTCTCTCTCTCTCTCTCTCTCTCTCTCTCTCTCTCTCTCTCTTTCTTTCTCTCTCTCTCTCTCTCTGAGAAAGCTTGTTTGACTCCCTCTGCTTGCAAAACCACATGACCCTCTTAGAACAATAAGTTCAACTACAGACAGTCGGCGGCTCCGATAGGTTCTTTCATCTGTTACCTTTTGGTAAACAACAATCCATTAATGAAGTCTCCATGGGCACTCTCCAAAGCTTTTGCAAAGGCTGTTGGCCCTGACATGTCTAGCATAAGCAGAGCTCTAGTATTTTAAATAAGATCTGTTTTAAAGTGTTTGTGTGTGACCTACACTAAAATCTCTGCCCCAATTTATCTCCCAAAAACATATCTATATGCTATACAAACACAACATAATCTGTTACAGACATGTGTCTGTCTAAGCATTTTTGACATTATCAGAACCTTAACAACTCCTAATTTCTTCTGTAAGGGAGGGTTTGACCAGGAGTCAATGCCCCATTAGGTATTTGGAAATCTTGAGGGAGGGTCTGAATTCATCCCATTGTTGGTTATGATTAGAGTACATCCCATTCTCAACCTTTTTCCTTCCACTCACATATCACTTTAAGTAATCCTTGTGCCATCAGTGCTCTGTGATTAGTAAGGGATTGCTTAAGGTGCTTTGTGGGCAGAAAGAAAAGGTTGAGAATCCCTGTTCTGAACCCAATTGTTACTGAAATATTTTGCTGGAGAAAAATTGTCATTGGCCCATTTCCTTTGGAGTTAAGAAACTGTGCACATAAGTCAATTAGGTATAATTAAAACAGTGTATTTCAATTTTTTTCTTTCCACCCACATGCCACTTTAAGCAATCCCTTACTAATCACAGAGTACCTATGGCATAGGGATTACCTAAAGTGGTATGTGAGTGGAAAGAAAATGGTTGAGAACCACTGCATTAATGCAACAAATAGCAATGCTTGACTGTCAAAATAAACGTGGAACAACAGAGAAAATACTTGAAACATTCAGCAGTTCATGCAACGAGTGGGAAGAGAAATAGAGACAAAATTTCACATCAAATGCCTACACTGTTCCAATTCCCAGCAACTATATTTCTTTTCTTCAAAATAGATGGGCAGTTAAGCATTTATGGGGTCTGAAGAGTCAAGGTATGTGTAATAACTCTACAAGAACTATAATTCTTGGAATTATACTCATACTGGAAAAGATACTCATGCTTCAGATAAGAAGAATAGGAAATCAGGATTTATAAAGAAATATCCAGGAATATTAAAACCATGTAATTATTTGCCTACTTCACGTTCAAGTTCGTTTATTTGTCATCCGATTGTACCAGTACAACTTGATGAAAACAAAGTTCTTTGATACTAAATTCATTTTGCAGGAATATAGTGTCTGTTAGTCAAGGTGACCATGCGACTCTCCTGAGAGGCAAGTCAAAGCAAGTGAGCCTCAAATTGTGTGGAGATGTTATGGTCTAAAAAGCATTCCATGGTCAATGAAGTGGGTGTGCCTGAAATTTGTTTCCATAGATGATTATGCACAGCTACTGTACTATAATATATAGTAATATAGTATGGGATGAATTTCTTGGGAATATTTTATTTCTTGTTAAGTCTTAAACTCAACAGAATAGTACTTGACAGACTATTTTTTAAAATGTACAACCCAAATATAGAAGTCCACTTTCAAAATGTGAGATTCCTTTATTGTCATGCAATTGCATAGAACATGTAATATTAATAAAAATTGCTATCTGCCTGTTACAAGGCAAAAAGACAGCATTAGTGTCACCTGACACTCCTTAGAGTACAAGAAAAAGAGAAGCAAAGGAGAGTCCTTTCAGAGTTTCTGAGCGTCCGTGGATTCACCTCCAGTGCTCCCACAGCCCCTTCAGCTGCACCTGTTCGATCCATCAGCACAATCGGGACAATCTTCAGCACCCAAGGTCCTTCTGGAGCCCTCCTTGCCCTCAGCTCCCTCTCAAATCCCGGCTCCAATATCTGGTTCCCATGAGCAGCCCATGTGGGTCCCCCGACCACAAATTGCCTGCAAATACTATGGGTCTCTCAGTCACTGAGCCCCTTGCTGGTCCACTACTGTGGTCATCATCCTGTAGTGTAGGCTCCTCTTTCAGCCATACATAATGATAAATTATGGTGATGATCTCCTGATGTGTGCTTCCAGTAGGTGACCCTCAGGAGAGTACTTTTAGAAAATTGATCTTCTAATGCTCAAAGTAATTCAAGTCTAAAATTAAGTCTTGAGCTTTTGCCATTATCTACCAGAAAGTTAATATTTTCATTGCTGAATAACATATTCACCAACCCTCTGCTCAATGGTGATTATATCTGGCTGCTTGACTTTTAGATGGAATAGAAGTTAACTACAGTGATATTTTATAAATGGAAAATAACCAACAATGCTAAATAGTTTAGAAAAGAAGATAAATAGATATTCTTGCATTCCACTTGATAAGTTATTGGAGTATTTAGGACATAAACCTTTCTCAGGAGATTAACAAAACAAGCAGAGACCATGTAAGGAGAGATTACAGATGGCCTGAGGAATAGATGAGATTATTTTGCCAAATATTTCTTTCATTCTTCATTGAGTGAACATTCTGTGTGATGCCATGCCACTGGCTGGATATTTTATGTAACTTATTGGGCAATTGCTCATTTTTTCATAGCTGCTTTGGTGAGTCAGAGTGAGTGATCTCAACACACAGTTTGATGTCTAATTTCCTTCATGCAACATCTTTTATCTGACAAGACATGATTGGCTCTTCAAACAAAGGAGAGAGGAAGAGCAAGAACAAGACACTATATCAATCTCTCTTTCTATGTATCTCTGCTGATACATCACGAGTGTGTAAGGGAGCTCGTCTATCTATCCTCTTTGCCTGGGAATTAAGTAAGGCCAGTCTTTGTGACTGAACCCTGTTATCACTATGGAGCTTCAGATGTCGAGTTTTGCCCGCCATCTTGAGAGAGGATAGACATTCTTAATTATCATTGATTAAAAGCACATGGCTGATGGAACAACTCCTCAATCTATGTAAAAAGAAATTGCATGCACTAATAAACCATATGGTCAGCAGCCAGTCTTTACATTAATTAGTTCACTTATTGGGAAAATTCTGTGTTGTGCGCCCTTGAGTTTCTAGTAATAACTTCCAACAGGTGAGGCATCAAAACAGGTGCACTTAACTGGAAAATCGAACCTTGGAATGTTATCTGTTGTTTGGGATGGCAATACATAGTAGTCTGTGCCAACAAAGCATTGCTTGATCAATCAGGGAATAATGCAAAAGTGGTTGTGTACCCAGGCACAACAAGATGTGTGCAAGTTGCAAAAATGGGTATTTCTTGATTCTTGAACTTTCAATTCATAATCCTATGCTATAATAACATTGGCTTGTTGGGATCCATGTGTTTGATTTCCACATCTATTTATGAAAAGGACACTCCACACCCAGAGATATTCTATATCAAAATGCTCAGAATGCATTTTGTCCAGTCTTTCTGACATATAAAATTTTGCCAGAGGAGAATTTCTTTTTACATAGATTGAGGAGTTGTTCCATCAGCCATGTGCTTTTCATCAGTGATAATTAAGAATGTCTATCCTCTCTCAGTATCGGTTATGATTAGAGTACATCCATTGTACATGCTAATTTAATAATGGTTTAGGTATTGTCCTAAAAATGTGCATTTTAGGTTGTAAAATCCAATCTGAACAGAGTTTTGAAGAAACCAATTTAATCTTTTGTTTAGAGTGTATTGAAACAACTTGTCTGGAGCTGAGAATAATGTCATAAATTGGTGCACAGAGCATTCATGCACACAACATTAAAAATTTCTGAATGCCAATGACTGAGACAAGCAAAAGATGCTTCAGCATATGCAGAGAATTAGTCTCTGGAAAACAACAGCAAGCTCTGCCCCACCCACTCAAGTACAAAGACCTAAGATTTATTTACAAAGAGCGAGATGCCTTTTAGGTGCCCTGTTGGTGTTTGCTCGATGAAACCTTTTATCACAGTGACCAAATGTGAGGTCAAAGGTTAGATGAATAACAAGTTTCACAAGGTGAGAAAAGACTGGTAACAGCTGAAATTTTAATGTGGAGCAATGCTTCCATTCCTTCTCCACCCAACTTCATTTGAAGGCAAGTTAAACATAAACTTTGCTGTTCTTCAACATCTTATGAAGGAAGATTGATTGAACTAGGGCTCTTCTCTGGAGCGACTGAGGATGAGAGAGGATTCAATAAAGGCATATAAGGTTATGAGAGGCATAGATAGGATGGACAACCAGCAATTTTTTTCTCCAGGGCAACAATAGCAAATACCAGAGAGGAGTGGAAGAAAGTTTAGGGAGTTATCAGAGATAAGTTTTTATACAGAGAATGGTGGGTCCCTAGAATGCATTACTTGGAGTGTTGGTGAAGGCTGGTACATTTGGGACATTTAGAAAATTCTGAGTTAAGAATGTGGATAAGAAAAATAGAGGGCTTGGGAAGGATTAGATTGTTATCAGGTCAGTTTACATAGGTCAGACAAACATCATGGGGCAAAGGGCTATGTGCGAAATGTTTGATATTCCAGCTGCCTCTTAAAGAATGCTTAGTGGAAATACTGCACCATCTAGTTTTTGCTGCAGTTGGACATGAAAACCTCTAATTACTAAATGAAAGATCTTAAAGTCTGAGTCAGGATTTTGAATTGAATTGTTTATTCTCAGATGCACCAAGAGACAATAAAATGTTTTGTGTGCTATCCAGGCAAGTCAACAATAAGTAGGGCAATAATAGACAAATACATAAATATACAAATAAATAACCAATATTACAGGGAATAGTACAATATTCAAATAGTGTCGGGTATAGAGAAAAGTATATAGCCATACTGTAAGGTAAAGAGAAAAGAACAGAAAATAAAAGTGCAAGGTCATCATATTTTGCCTGTGAGTAATCCATTGAAGAGTCTGATAACAGCAGGAAAGGAACTGCCTTGAATATGGAGGTGTGTGCTTTCACACACATGTATCTTCTGCCTGAAAGGAAGATGGAGAAAGGAATGTGATCAAGATAGGATTGTCCTTTAATAAGTTGGCAGCTTTCATGAAGCAGCAGGAGATATGGAATGGTTTCAGAATGAGAGGGTTTGTGTGATGGGCTGAGCTGTACTTACAACTCTTCATTTTTTTGAAGTTTTGGTCAGATCATTTTCTGTACCACTTTCTGTGATGTATCCAGACAAGATGCTTTCTTTTGTGCATATGTAAATAGGGTCAGCGCCAAGAGGGGCATCCACAGGTATTGCCCACCACACATAATTCTTCATTGCAGCCATCGCTCGCTATCAGACCCGCCCCCAGATCCTCCGGCATCATTAGCATGTCAAGCGTCACTAGCGGCTAATGAAGCTTTTTTTTGAATACTTTATTAACAGTTTTTTAAATTTGAATTCAAACAGTTTACAACTTTATCATTATTTGTAATTACAAATCTATACTAATTGCAACTTATTCTTATCCAATTCATGTGAGTTTTTTCTATCGAGTCCAAGCCTAACACCCCTCCCTCTCTCTCCCCCTCCCCACCCCATTCCTCCAACATCCAACAGTTGACACACAACCAATCAAAGAAGAGCATTTAAAACATTAGAAATATTTACAAGGGAGCAAATCTTATCGGGGAGTTATAAGTCTGGCCTGGCCGAATGGCCCTGGATCAGGCTGATTTTTTTTTCCTGACTTTTCTTGGCAGACGCTTTGACCCTCACACCCCCCCCCCCCCCCCTCCAGAATTGGGGAGTAATTGGAGTGGACTAGGCCTTAAGGCAAAATTGTCCTCTTCATAAATGTGCTCCTATGTGGTTCAGATACGGCTGTCAAACTTTTTGGAAGGTGCCGAATCTTCCCCTTAAGTTATAGGTGATTTTCTCTAGGGGAACACAGGCTTGCATTTCCTTGCTTCACTGCGCAATACTCAGACAAGAGTCGGACTTCCAAGTAACCGCTATGCACCTCCTGGCCACTGCCAATGTGATCATTACAAATTGAATTTGGAATTTGAACAGTTTCATTTTAAGTCTTAAGTCCATTATGTTGCCCAGCAGGAACAATTTTCTCTAGGACTTCACCTAGCTCCACCCAGAAGGGCCTCACCTTGCAACATGTTCAGGTCGCATTCAGAAAGGTTCTGTCTCAATGTCTCATCTAAAACATTGATCTGACAGTTCTGGCTTAGTTCTATTAATCTTTTGCAGTGTCAGGTATAACTTGTGCAAAAAATGATATTGCATCAGTCTGTACATCATGTTGATGACTGCAGTCATGCTGGTCTGACACAGGTTAGACCAGCATTGCTCATCAATCATGATTCCTAAGACCAACTCCCACCTCTTTCTTGATTTATGAAGACCTCTTTTAGGTCCTTCCACTTGGAGCAAAAAATACATTGCCGGAATAAATTAACATGTGATCCCCTTTCGAATCATGGTCTCCATGTCACTGCACTTTGGTAGGACCATAGTTGGACCTAATTTGCCCTGTAGAAAAGATCTTATCTGAAGGTAGCAGTGGAATGTCTTATTTGACAAATCATATATCTGCCTAAGATGTTCGAATGACATTAATTGCCCCTGCTCATAACAGTCATCTATGCACCTGACACCATTCCGATGCTAGGCATCCAGGATCTTGTTACCTACTGTCAAAGGTATTAGTCAAATTGGAGTCAGGGGCATTTTTTTTGGAACATCCCCACTTTTATTCCTAAATATTGATTAATGTTGTTCCAAATATGAATAATTCATTTTAATATGGCTGTTTTTCCAGATAGTAATTTGGCATCCCATTTATAAATAAAGTCCTCTGCTACCCTCTCACCTGCCAAGTACAGGCTAATTTGTGCCCAGGATGGTACCTCTCCTCCCACTCCAAAGAGTGAGGAGATGTACTTCGACTGGGCTGCCCAGTAATATTTTTTTAAAGTCTGGCTTTCACAATTCACCCAGACTGTAATCCCAGGTCAATTTCTCTGTGGAGACCCTGGCTACCTTCCCATTCCATAGGAATGTTCTTATTCAATATTTATTCCTTATTATTTAATTGCTTCTTTTTGCCATTTGAATTTTCTCCATCTCTTACATTGTGAATAATCCATATCAGCCATAAGCATCACCTCACTTTTATCGACATTAACTTTATAAACCAGTACTAATCCATATTCTATTAATCTCATGTTCAACTTATTCAATGATATTTCTGGTCTTGTTAAATATACTATAACATCATCCACAGATAAACTAATTTTATGTTCTTTATTACTTATCTCAAATTCCTTAATTTCTTTATCACTTCTAATTATTTCTTCCAAAAATAATTAATTTATTTAAGTTAAATTACTCATCACTATTAAAAAAGATAGAATAAGATCTGAGAAGATGGAAAGATTTACCTATAATGTTAATAGGATGGGTGAATTGTATTAAGGTGAATATTTTTCCAAGAATATAATATTTATTTCAATCATTACCCATTCATGTACCAGAAATGTTCTTTTGGAGTTTGAATAAAATTATACGAGAATTTTTTTGGGGAAAGGTAAAATGTCAGGAATTGGTCTTGAAAAATTAACATGGCAATTTGATAAGGGCTGACTAAGATTACCAAATTTTTAAAATTATTATAAAGCAGCTCAATTAAGATTTTTGTCTTCCTGTTATCAAATGGGTGAGAAAGCAGCTTGGGTTCAGATTGAAATTAATAAAATTGGAGAAACTATCCCAGAATAAATTTTGTATAAATGGAATAGTGAATTATTTAAAGGAAAAATGGAAGTACCAATTCTAAAACATATATTGAAAATATGGAATGGGATTCATATGGAGAGAGGGATTAAAAATGATCAATTACCTAAAATCTTGTTTAAACAAAATCAACTTATTCCTTTCACTTTGAATAATCCTTTATTTGATAATTGGTATAGTAAAGGTATACAGAGGATAAAAGATTGTTTTTTTGGGATCTTTTTTTTAAAACTTTTGGGCAATTAAAAGATAAATATAATATACAAAATAATATAATTTTTGCATACTCTCAATTAAAATCATAATTAAAAAATTAAAAGGAGCAGATTTGAGACTCCTGGAACAGATTCATTTATTATCAAGAAATTTATTACTAATATGTATATAAAATTACAAGAAACCAAAAGAAAAACGATTTATATAAAGGAGAAAGTGTACAAATGTACAAATCCAAGAGGAAATATGGTCAAAATTGGGTCAAGAGAGAGTTAAAAATTCAGTTAATGTTAGATAACAAATGGTTCAATATAATTTTCTTCATCAATTATATTATACTCCACATAAATTGAATGGACTTAATTCTAATTATATGAATAAATGTTTTTGATGTAACAAGGAAATAGGGATCTTTTTACATTCGGTATGGTCCTGTGTGAAAAGTGAAACAATTTTTGGAAAGATTTGAGTATATTGTTAGGACAAATTATGAAGATAAAGATACAAAAAGACCCAAGAATATTTTTATTTGAGAATATATATGAAGATATGAAATTTAAATTGGCTAAATATCAAGGAAAAAGTTTAAATATAGCCATTGTGACAGCAAACAAATGTATAGCAGTAATGTGGAAAACTGAGAATTTGGTAAAAATAGAGAAATGTCATATTGAAATGCAAAATTGTATACCTTTAGAAAAAATACTTATAGATTAAGGAATCGAATTGGAACCAAATGTGGATTTTATGAATAAAAGCCCATCCACATCCTCCACTTTGCCCACCCCTCTCAGGTAGTAATTATGAAAAGTAGTCAATGAATATTACATATGTTAATATTATACATGTAGAAGTAGCAAAGGAGGAAAAACCCAACACCCAACCCCAACCAACCAATTTTCCCCTGCAACCGCTGCAACCGTGTCTGCCTGTCCTGCATCGGACTTGTCAGCCACAAACGAGCCTACAGCTGATGTGGACATTACCCCTCCATAAATCTTCGTCCGCGAAACCAAGCCAAAGAAAAGAAGAAAGATATTTAATAGTAAGTTAGGTCTACAAGAAGATGGCTTTAAGGGGTCCTTACCTTTATCAAGATCATCGTAAAAGATTCTGGGAATCTATGAGCCTCTGTTGCCTGATTTATCACTTCCATATAAAGAGGTATCAACAAATCTTTGAATTCCTTGTAGAATTCAGGTGGAGACCCATTCTCCCCTGGAGACTTGTTGATTTGCAGTGAATTCAATGTGCTCATTATTTATTCTTCCAAGAAGAGACAGTCTAAACCTTCCTGCCCTCCAGGATCTAAGTTTGGCAAGTTTATCTTAGACAGGAAGTTAACAATTTTATCCAACCTCCCTACCAATTCTGATTTATATAATCATTTGTAGAATTTCCGAAGGGTGTCATTAATTTCCTTTGGTATAAGATATCCTGTTTGTATCGCATTAATCGTTCTTGAAGCCTGTTCTGTTCTCAACTACCATGCCAGGATGCCAGGACTCAATTCATAGTATTTTTGCTTAGACTGTAATATGGGCTTTTCCAAGCTGTATATTTGAAGCATGTTATATTTCTACTTTTTGATTGTTAAAACCCTATACTGATCTTCTGAGCCCAATTTTTGGAAGTCCTTTTCTAAATGAGCAATTTCTTGTTCCAATTCGTCAATCTCCCTCTCATGTTCTTTCTTTATTGTTTTAGTATATCCGATTATTGTGCCCCTCAAATATGCTTTGAGGGCATCCCATAAAAGGAACTTATCTGAACTGAAGGAACAGTTTGCCTCACAAAACATATATATCTGTGTTCTTATAAAACTACAAAACTCCTGCTTCCTTAACAGCAATGCATTAAGATGCCATCTGTTTACCATCTCCTGCATATCTGGCATCTCAATTTTGACTACTAAAGATGAATGATCAGAGAGAAGTCTTGCTGTGTACTCATCCTCCATGATTTTACCCTCTATATGGGCTGAAGTAGGAGTCATGTTGCCTTGAATGGAAGGAATAGTCCTTCTCCCTCAGATGCTTTCGCCTCCACATGTCTGTCAAATTCATCTCTTTCATACCATCAATAGCAATGCGTGCCACCTTTGTTTTCATTTTTTTTTTGTTGACTTGTCCATAACAAGGTCCATATAAAAGTTAAAATCTCCCCCAATTAGAATATTCTCCTTTCCTTCCACCAATCTCAGAAAAATGCCCTGCATAAATTTTTCATCTTCTATATTGGGGTGTATAAATTCATTAGGGTCCAGGATTCTGACAGTGGATCATTATAAATCTACCTGTTTTATTTGTAATCACATCCTTCACTCTCACTGGAACATGTTTCCCAATCAGAATTGGCACCCCACTTGCATTTGAACCAAATGGGGACATTAATACCTGGTCCACCCATCCTCTTTTAAACTTTTGGTGCACTTGTTGTGTTAAATGGGTTTCTTGGAGGAATACCAGGTCCACCCCCATTTTCTTAATGTTTGCCAAGACTTTTTTTCTCTTGATTGTCTGTTCAACCGTTAACATCGAAGCTTGGAAATTTTATACTTTTAGCTATTGCCCAAGGGGTTGTCATAGTTATATTTCTTTTGTTCGTCTACTGCCCTGAGTCCCCTTCCCATCCAACCCTTTACCATCAGCCATTTGCCCCTGACCGTTGAGCTATGCCAGATCCTGGGGAAAAAAAAGACAAAAACTAAAATAACTAACCAAAAAGAGATGAAAAAGAAAAACACATACACAAACTGAGGTAACATATTTAGTTAATCTCGAATGATTTTACCAACACGATCCTTGTCCCGCATTGGATCCCCCCTCTTTCCCTCGGTGACTACCTCCTTTAAGCCATCATCATCCCCCCCCACTATGACAGGTTGTGCATCTCACACCCATCCTCTCCTCCGTCAGCCTCTCATGGATTTCAAGGAAAATTACTCATCACTTTCCTTTCATTTGCTATAGACACAATATTTACACATTTTTATACCAATATACTTTACAATGCATGATATAATATACATAATTATGGGTTAGTCCCAACTTGGCTTTAACTTTTATTTTTACTTCCTTACCATTTTAGCCCCACTATTTTAATGTTATTTCTCATGCTATAATTTTCGAGGGCATCTAACTTCCCCCATATATGGTCCATCTCCTTCATCAGTGTGTCTAATTTATTCCCCATACTATGTATGGTATCTTTGTTTATCCCCACTCTTTCTTCTACTTCTGACAGTCCTGAGAGGGTACCCTGCATTTTGTCTAATTTTCCTCCCATGTCCTGAGCCCTTTTGTCCATTGCCTGTGAGAGTCTTTCCTCCACGAGACCCAATGTCTCCATCATATCTTGTAGTGAGAGCTCTGAGCCCCCCTGCATGCTTGGCCTTTATAAAGTATTTTTTTAAGCCTCATGGCCCCACAGAGCCTTCCTCCATTGCTGTCTTGGTTCACCTTACAGTTCCTGGACCCATTGCTCTCAGTACTGACACTCTCCGCCTCCTCCAATCCATCACTGGACCTGCCACTGGAGCTCGTTCCTGTGCCCAACCCAACATTGCCTGTTTCTTCACGCCTGCTGGACCGCGTGGTCTGGCACTGGACCCGCCGCTGGAACTGAGGTAAGTAACATCGCCTTCTCCAACATTGGAGGCAATGCTGGATCCTCCTGGCTTTGTAGATTTTCGTTCCAGCCTGCTCTCTGCACTCCCCAGCCTCTCCTCCCCACAATCGCTACAGACTCTGGCTCCACCTCGGGCATCATGTGCACCATGAGGACATCCGACCTGGCATTCTCACTGCAGGAGGTGGGGGGGTCCCAAACCACAGTTTGAGGCACTGTCTTCTCCTGGGTCCTGTCTTCCCTGCTGGGTGGGCTGCTCAGTTGTAGCTTTGACTCCTTCATTGGGCCTCGAATCGGCCCCACCATTTTTCTCCCCACGAGGCACCTCAAGCTGGGTGTCTTGTTTCAATGCTAATTCCTTCATGTTTTTACATGTAAGTTTGCTTTATTTTGTCATTATTTTATCCTAGACATCTTCCTATGTCCCTTATTGGTATTCTGGCAGTTCATTTGAAGTTTTTTCTCAGTTTATTTTCTTACAATCCTGGGAGTTCTGGGATCCTACCTTCTTCTCCTACTCTCCCCACGTTACATGACCTCCATGGTGAATGAAACTTGATGCCATAAAAGCAGCGCTCTTGGCACCTACATCGGGGGGCAGATGATGGTAATAGCACCCCCACCCCACCCCGTGTAAATGTTGGTATGAGAGGTCGGACATCTATGAGCCCTTGCATGGCTCTAGAAAACCAGTCACGCATATCTGAAAGTTACTTGAAATAAAATGTTAGGCTTCCTTAGTGAACTCTACAATTAAATTTAGACATGAAGGAAAAAAAACCTTTCTGTCCTGTTGGGCTGTTTCTTCAGTAGGCAACTTGAAGAAGGATATTTCTAAAAGCAAACAAAGCTTGGAGGTTCTACATTATTTTGTAATAAATCTGATAATATTATATGATTTCTAGACCAGAAAATATCAATTAACATTTGAATAGAAAATGTAGGCTTATAATAGTATTTTCTGGAAATGCTATTGAAATTCTAAAGCATTTTATAGGTCTGTTAGACAAATTATCAGTCCAAAAGAACAACAAATGACATTTTCACACATGCAAAATAGAAGGTTTGAAATGTTAAAATAATATATATATATAATTATATCAATTTACTAATTGTAATGTACACAGTTCTTTATTTTATCTGAAAAATGTCATTTTTATTTAGGTGTACTTACTAAAATAGTTCCTTTCATGCAGATCTTTCCTGCCCCCAAACTTCATTTATTAAACAATTCCTCATCCTACTGATGCAAAACTCTTAACAAAACAAATTGAACCTTTTTCGTGCATTTGCCAAGCAAAATAGCTATTATTTCTGGTAATTAAGAAACTTCCAGGTTTGTTAGCAAGGCCAGAACAGATATGTCACAAACATTAAATAGAAGTATTGCAGACTGGGATGTGACACTTTGTCATCATTTGTCATTTCTTTTAGAGCTTCCATGAATAATGTAATCTTTTTCTTTTCCTGTCTACCCCTCACACAAACTCATCCAACATTCCAAACAGACCATCTCCAAGGATAAAAATTGAAAAAAAATACCAGAATCAATTTGTACAGTACATTTGACATTATTCATTTAAATAACTTTTCAAACATAGATCTCCGGCAATATAGTTCTGATAAACTAGTAAAAGTACAGTGAATGTTTAAACTGTTGATATTCACTGGTTGATTAGAATGTGTTGTGTCCATTAAGTCCCATTGTAACCAGACATTACAACACTGTATCACAGTCAATTTCCATGATTTACACACAGCTGGCTCCTATCCTCAATGCCAAGCTGAATTCCAACATTTCAAATATTCCAATTTGAATAGTAAGGCATAATTATTTTCTCGGAAAAGACATGAAGGTGACCTAATTGTAGGATTTGAATTTCAGAAATGATTTTATAAAGTTGGAAAAAGAGGGAGAATTATGAAAGATTGCAGTCGCTGTGATTGCAGTAAAAACACAAAAATGCAGGAGGAACTTGCAGTGTCCATGGGAGGTAAAGATATATATCCAAAGTTTCAGGCCAGAGCCCTTCTTCAAGGAATCATTAAAATGCAGGCAGACATCTGAATTAAAAAAAGGCTGGGGGAGAAGGGAAGAGTGGACAGGCAGTGGAGTACAAAGAGAAAAAAGATGATAATTGGACATAGATAGGAGGATAGGAGAGGGAAGGTGAGAAGGGGTGGCTCTGTGAATGCAGAGCAGGAAGAATGGAGAAAGAGGGAAAGGGAAAGAGAGAAAGAGACAGAGCTAGAGGAAAAAGGAATAGGGAAAGGGGAGAGATGGGAATTGGTGAAGGGAGTGCTAATGGAAATCAGAGAAGTTAATGTTAATGCCATCTCATTGGTGAGTGCCCAGATGGATTATTAGGTGTTGTTCCTCCAATTGGCAAGTAGTCTCAGTCTGACAGTCCATGAGAATATGGACGGACATGTTGGCATGGGAATGAAGCATGGAATTGAAATGGGTTGCCACTGGGAGATCCCTGCTATTGCGGCAAGCAGATCTAAGGTGCTGAATGAAGTGATCTCTTGTTCTGTGTCTAGTCTTTCCGATGTAGAGGAAACCACAACGGGAGCACCGGATGCAGTAGATGACCTCTGCAGATTCACAAGTGAAGTGTTGCTTCACTTAAAGTTGGAAATCATTTTTACTTTCAGGCAAGACCATGTAAATATCATGAATAGAAAATTTGGCAAAACCTATTAATGCAGACAGCATTTTGAACATATAATTCCCTACCACAGAAGGTTGTTGAGGCAAATAGCACAAATGCAGTTCAAAGGCATGTGTGAGAGAAAAAAAATAAAAGAAAATGTTGATAGGGTTTTAGAATAAGTTGTGGTGCATAAATGGCCCATGAATTAGTTGGCACTGTGTCTGCGACTGTAAATACTCTATAGATGCACGATGACATAAACACTGTGAACAGTCTTCTTCTTTGGCTTGGCTTCACGGACGAAGATTTATGGAGGGGTAAATGTCCACGTCAGCTGCAGGCTCGTTTGTGGCTGACAAGTCCGATGCGGGACAGGCAGACACGGTTGCAGCGGTTGCAGGGGAAAATTGGTTGGTTGGGGTTGGGTGTTGGGTTTTTCCTCCTTTGCCTTTTGTAGTGAGGTGGGCTCTGCGGTCTTCTTCAAAGGAGGTTGCTGCCCGTCAAACTGTGAGGCGCCAAGATGCACGGTTTGAGGCGATATCAGCCCACTGGCGGTGGTCAATGTGGCAGGCACCAAGAGATTTATTTAGGCAGTCCTTGTACCTTTTCTTTGGTGCACCTCTGTCACGGTGGCCAGTGGAGAGCTCGCCATATAACACGATCTTGGGAAGGCGATGGTCCTCCATTCTGGAGACGTGACCCACCCAGCGCAGCTGGATCTTCAGCAGCGTCGACTCGATGCTGTCGACCTCTGCCATCTCGAGTACTTCGACGTTAGGGATGAAAGCGCTCCAATGAATGTTGAGGATGGAGCGGAGACAACGCTGGTGGAAGCGTTCTAGGAGCCGTAGGTGATGCCGGTAGAGGACCCATGATTCGGAGCCGAACAGGAGTGTGGGTATGACAACGGCTCTGTATACACTTATCTTTGTGAGGTTTTTCAGTTGGTTGTTTTTCCAGACTCTTTTGTGTAGTCTTCCAAAGGCGCTATTTGCCTTGGCGAGTCTGTTGTCTATCTCATTGTCGATCCTTGCATCTGATGAAATGGTGCAGCCGAGATAGGTAAACTGGTTGACTGTTTTGAGTTTTGTGTGCCCGATGGAGATGTGGGGGGGCTGGTAGTCATGGTGGGGAGCTGGCTGATGGAGGACCTCAGTTTTCTTCAGGCTGACTTCCAGGCCAAACATTTTGGCAGTTTCCGCAAAACAGGACGTCAAGCGCTGAAGAGCTGGCTCTGAATGGGCAACTAAAGCGGCATCGTCTGCAAAGAGTAGTTCACGGACAAGTTTCTCTTGTGTCTTGGTGTGAGCTTGCAGGCGCCGCAGATTGAAGAGACTGCCATCCGTTCGGTACCGGATGTAAACAGTGTCTTCATTGTTGAGGTCTTTCATGGCTTGGTTCAGCATCATGCTGAAGAAGATTGAAAAGAGGGTTGGTGCGAGAACACAACCTTGCTTCACGTCATTGTTAATGGAGAAGGGTTCAGAGAGCTCATTGCTGTATCTGACCCGACCTTGTTGGTTTTCATGCAGTTGGATAATCATGTTGAGGAACTTTGGGGGACATCCGATGCGCTCTAGTATTTGCCAAAGCCCTTTCCTGCTCACGGTGTCGAAGGCTTTGGTGAGGTCAGCAAAGGTGATGTAGAGTCCTTTGTTTTGTTCTCTGCACTTTTCTTGGAGCTGTCTGAGGGCAAAGACCATGTCAGTAGTTCCTCTCTTTGCGCGAAAGCCGCACTGTGATTCTGGGAGAATATTCTCGGCGACACTAAGTATTATTCTATTTAGGAGAATCCTAGCGAAGATTTTGCCTGCAATGGAGAGCAGCGTGATTCCCCTGTAGTTTGAGCAGTCTGATTTCTCGCCTTTGTTTTTGTACAGGGTGATGATGGTGGCATCACGAAAGTCCTGAGGCAGTTTTCCTTGGTCCCAACAAAGCTTGAAAAACTCATGCAGTTTGGCATGCAGAGTTTTGCCGCCAGCTTTCCAGACCTCTGGGGGGATTCCATCCATACCTGCTGCTTTGCCACTTTTCAGTTGTTCGATTGCCTTATATGTCTCATCCTTGGTGAGGACCTCATCCAGCTCTAGCCTTAGGGGCTGTTGAGGGAGCTGGAGCAGGGCGGAATCTTGGACTGAGCGGTTGGCACTGAAAAGAGATTGGAAGTGTTCTGACCATCGGTTGAGGATGGAGATCTTGTCGCTGAGGAGGACTTTGCCATCTGAGCTGCGCAGCGGGCTTTGGACTTGGGGTGAGGGGCCGTACACAGCTTTTAGAGCCTCGAAGAAACCCCTGAAGTCGCCAATGACCGTGCTGAGCTGGGTTCGTTTGGCGAGGCTAGTCCACCACTCATTTTGCATCTCCCGGAGTTTGAGCTGAAGATGGCTGCATGCGCGACGGAAGGCTTGTTTCTTCTCTGGACAGGACGGCTTTGTAAGGTGAGCCTGGTGGGCAGCACATAACCATATAACCATATAACCACTTACAGCACAGAACAGGCCAGTTCGGCCCTACTAGTCCATGCCATAACAAATTCCCACCCTCCTAGTCCCACTGACCAGCACCCGGTCCATACCCCTCCAGTCCTCTCCTCTCCATGTCACTATCCAGTCTATCCTTAAATGTAACCAATGATCCTGCCTCAACCACGTCTGCTGGAAGCTCATTCCCCATCCCTACCATCCTTTGCGTAAAGAAATTTCTCCCCTTCAATCTTAAACCATGCCCTATAGTTTGAATCTCCCCCCACTCATAATTGAAAAAGTCTATCCACATTTACTCTGTCTGTTCCTTTTAAAATCTTAAACACCTCTATCAAGTCCCCCCTCAATCTTCTACGCTCCAGAGAAAAAAGCCCTAGTCTGCACAATCTTTCCCTGTAACTCAAACCTTGAAATCCTGTCAACATTCTCGTGAACCTTCTCTGCACCCTCTCTATTTTGTTTATATCTTTCCTATAATTTGGTGACAAAAACTGTACACAGTACTCCAAATTTGGCCTCACCAATGCTTTGTACAATTTCATCATAACCTCCCTACTCTTGAATTCAATACTCCGATTTATGAAGACCAACATTCCAAATGCCTTCTTCACCACACCATCTACCTGAGTATCAGCTTTGAGGGTACTATTTACCATGACTCCTAAATCCCTTTGTTGCTCTGCACATCTCAATAGCCTACCATTTAATGCATATGACCTATTTAGATTTGCCTTTCCAAAATGTAACACCTCACATTTATCTGTATTAAATTCCATCAGCCATTTCTCAGCCCACACCTCCAGCCTTCCTAAATCACCTTTTAATCTACGGTAATCTTCTTCACTGTCCACAACACCACCAATCTTTGTATCATCCGCAAACTTGCTTATCCAATTCTCCACCCCTACTTCCAGATCGTTAATATATATAACAAACAATAGTGGACCCAGGACCGATCCCTGAGGAACTCCACTAGTCACCGGTCTCCAATTGGACAAACAATATTCTACCACTACTCTCTGACACCTCCCATCCAACCATTGCTGAATCCATTTCACTACCTCCTTATTTATACCTAATGCCTCCACCTTTTTTTCCTAACTTCCTGTGGGGAACTTTGTCAAAAGCTTAACTAAAGTCTAAATAGACAACATCCACAGCTTTCCCTTCATCAACCTTTTCTGTAACCCCCTCGAAAAACTCAATCAGGTTTGTCAAGCATGATCTACCCCTGACAAAACCATGCTGATTACTCCCTATCAATCCCTGTAGCTCTAAATATTTGTAAATACCATCCCTCAGAACACTTTCCATCAACTTGCCCACCACAGACGTCAGACTCACGGGCCTATAATTCCCAGGTTTACATTTAGACCCTTTCTTAAACAGCGGAACCACATGCGCAACCCTCCAATCCTTTGGCACTACCCCCATGGCCAGTGACATCCTAAATATCTCTGTTAATGGCCCCACTATCTGTCCACAGCCTCCCTGAGTGTCATTGGGAATATTTTGTCCAGTCCCGGAGATTTATCCACCTTTATCTTTTTCAACACAGCCATCACTACCTCCTAGGTTATCCTTATATGCTTCATGACCTCCCCACTATTTTTCTTTACTTCAACTGGTTCAATATTTTTTTCCCCAGTGAATACCGAGGCAAAGAAATCATTCAAAATTTCTCCCATTTCCTCTGACTTCTCACTCAGCCTACCCTAGCTATCTACAAGGGGTCCAATTTTATCCCTCACTAATCTTTTACTTTCAATGTACCTATCAAAACCCTTTGGATTTATTTTTACTCTGTCTGCCAAAGCCTCTTCGTGCCTTTTTTGGCCTTTCTAATTTCTTTCTTAAGATTCCTTCTACACTCTTTGTAGTCCTCCTTCAAATTCTCAGCTCCCTGCTCTTTATACCTCTTGTACACCTCCCTTTTACTCCTAACCAAATTTCCAATATTCCTCGAAAACCAAGCCTCCCTCTGACTTCCAGCCTTTCCTTTGATCCTCACTGGGACATATCTACTCTGTACCCTCAAAATTTATTTTTTGAATATCCTCCATTTTTCATTTACAGCCTTACCTGAAAATATCCTGTCCCACTCAATACTCCCCAAATCCCTTCTTATTCCTTTGAAATTTGCACTTCTCCAATCCAGAACCTCAACTTTAGGCCCCTCCTTGCTCTTCCCTAAAACTACCCTAAAACTAACAGAGTTATGATCACTAGACCCAATTTGTTCTCCAACATTAATGTCTGATACCTGACCTAGCTCGTTCCCTAACAGGAGTTTACACCATCCCAAGTCAGTTCTTCTACTAATTGATTTAGAAAACAATCTTGAACACATTTAACAAACTCTAGCCCATCCAGCCCTCTAACTGTATAGCTATCCCAATCAATGTTAAAATCTCCCATGATCACTACCTTCTGATTCTCACATATATACGTTATCTCCCTACAAATTTGTTCCTCTAATTTTCTTGGCCCATTTGGTGGTCTGTAATACACCCCTATTAGCACCCTCATGCCTCCTTCATCCCTCAATTCCACCCAAACAGCCTCACTGGACGATCCCTCCAGACCATCCTGCCACCTCATGGCAGTAATGTCTTCCTTAACAAGCAGAGCAACTCCTCCCCCTTTTTTACTCCCTGATCTATCACATCTAAAACAAATGTATCCTGGAATATTAAGTTGCCAGTCCTGCCCCTCCTGTAGCCAGGTCTCACTAATTGTCACAATATCTTGACCCCAAGTATCTGGACATGCTCTAAGCTCGTCTACCTTGTTCACTATGCTTCTTGCATTAAAATATATGCATTTCAGAGAATGACCCTCACTTATATTCTCTTTTCTACCTTTTACCCTAATCTCCATCCTACCTTTGTTATCATTGTGATATTATTCCTAACTAGGTGGCCATGCTCCCTTGACACTGCTCTCACATTCTGTTCCCCACCCCCCCTGCCAAACTAGTTTAAACCTTCCCCCACAGCTCTAGCAAATCTGCTTGCCAGCACATTGGTCCTCCTCCAGATCAAGTGGAGTCAGTCCCTTTTGTACAAGTCCGACCTTCCTCAGAAGAGATCCCAATGATCCAGAAATCTTATCCCTTGCCCCCTGCACCATCTCTTTAGCCACGCATTTATCCTCCACATCCTCTTATTTCTACCCTCACTAGCTCGTGGCACGGGCAGCAATCCAGAGATTACTACCTTGGAGGTCCTGTTTTTTAACTTCCTACCTAATTCCACACAATCCTGTTTCAGGACCTCATCCCCACTTCTAACTAAGTCATTGGTCCCCACATGGACCACGACTTCTGGCTGTTCTCCTTCCCCTTGCAGAATGCTATGAACTCGATCAGAGATATCCCTGACCCTTGCACCAGGAAGGCAACAGATCAACCTGGATCCCCGATCTCATCCCACAAACCACACATTCCATCAATCTGTCCCTCTGACTAATGAGTCCCCAACTACAAGTATCCTGTTCTTCTCCCTCCTTCCCTTCTGAACCTCAGGGGCAGCCCCTGTGCCAGAGACCTGACCCCCACGACTCGTCTCTGTTAGGCTTTTCCCCCCAGCAGTATCCAATGCTGAATACATGTTGCTGAGTGGCACTTCCACAGGGGTACTCTGCACAGGCACTCTCCCTCCTTTAATGATCATGAATGTTTTTTTTCATATTTGTCTAAGATTAATGAAAGCAGAGGATCAGTTAGATTAACCACATAATTAGTCAATGAACAAAGTTTCTTATTGTCTCTGGGGCAGGTGTGTTTCTTCCTCCACTCAGACTGAACAGGAGAAAACAATCCTACTTAGGACAAGAACATGTTAGTACATTTTCAGCTCTGGGAAAGGAAAAGGCAATTGAAAAAAGGTTAGGAGTAAGACCATGCATTCAGAAAAGTTATGAGTACTTTCTGAAACCTTGGGCAATCAATCAGATAGGACTTAGATTAATGTGTACAGAGTTTCTAACTGTGAGCTTGGATTACTGGGAAGCAGTGACATTGAAATATTTAACCATTTAATTTATTCATCTCTTTTCACACAAATTCCAGTCCAAAGTGGCAAGACAACAGCAAGAAAATCAGAGCCTAGTTTTATAAAAAAACACATTTTTATTGAAAGAGTAAACGCATTGTCAGCAAAATGGAACCTGTCCGATAATTCTGAGATAAGATCATCTGCAGGGCATGACATAGTGTCAGAATGTATCATGAGGAATTAAAGTGCAGGAACCAAACCAAACATTTAACAAAAAACAATAATGTTAGGCAGGGCATCATTTTTTTCAATGTGACAAGTTAATTTTCACTGAATTAGATGTAATTGATATCATTTGGCTTTGTTTAGCTGTTTTTGCAAGGCATGAAATTGAATATATTTATTTAAGCCGACTGTTTGCTTTGTAAATGTGCCAGTCCAGTTCAGGAACAATAATATGTATTTCTTCACTGTTCAAAGTGGTGCTTAGTTCAACTCCACAATGATATTATTTACTTTTTCTTCTGTCAAATGCAGCAATTGATAGAATTATCAAAGAAGTAACATGTAGAATTGCTGCCAGATATCATTTGAAAACATTTCCAAGCTTACATACTGAGATTTTGGAGATAGATTAGAATTGGTATGTTTAGTAATGCACATCCGAGATTAACTATTGTTGAAAATGTTTTCTGACACACTTGACAAAGTATATTTACATAATTCATTCAGATATGGGAATTAGGATGGACACTTCCATGCAACACCCAGAATTCTCTTAGTGAATCTGAATTATTATCTTTGAATAATTTGTCTTAGTTTTGAATGTATTCTCAGTGACTGGGTAGTTTGATGAACTGAATAAAATTAATATGTTTTAAATAGTACTCATGAAGATCAATACTCACCAGAAAGTAATTCTCAAGGCAATTAACTGCATCCTGATACTGCCAGAGATTGCTTGCCCCATCATAAAATTGACTCTTGCAGAAACCAGGAACATAGTGAAACAGGCTCAATGACCCTTAATCAGTGTATTGGGATGGCAGTATAAGACCATAAGACATAAGAACCAATATAGGCTATTCTGCCAATTGGGTCTGCCCACCATTCAATCATGAGCTGATCCATTTTCCCATTCAGTACCACTGTCCAGCCTTCTCACTATAACCTTTGATGCGCTGGCTAATCAAGAACCTCTCTCCTTTAAATACACCCAACGACAGCCTCCATAACCACCTGTGGCAACAATTTTCAAAGATTCCCTACCCTCTGGCTAAAGAAATTGCTCCACATCTCTATTCTAAGTGGATGCCCTTCAAGCCTGAAGTTGTGCCCTCTTGTCCTGGACTCTCACTCCATGGGAAACAACCTTACAACATCTACTCTGTCCATGTCTTTCAACATTTGAAATGTTTCAATGAGATACCTCCTCATTCTTCTAAATTCCAATGAGTACAAGCCAAGATCTGCCGAAAGTTTCATATATGATAACCTTTCATTCCTGGAATCATCCTTGTGAACCTCCTCTGAACTATCTCTAACATCAGTACATCCTTTCCTAAACAAAGAGCCCAAAATTGCTCACAATACTCCATGAGGTCTCAGTAGTGCTTTATAAAGACTCAGCATCACATCCTTGCTCTTATATTCTATTCCTCTTGAATTGAATGCCAGCATTACATTTGCCTTCTTCACCTCTGACTCAAACCTGTAATGTAACTTCATCTATCATGCATGAGGACCCCAGGACCCTTTGAATCTGGGAATTTTCAATTTTCTTTCCATTTAGAAAATAGTCTGCCCATTTATTTCTTATATTATACATGATCCCACCACTAGACCCAAATTATTCTCTCCACCCCCTCTTCACCTTCTGCAGGGACTGCTCCCTCTGTGACTGCCTCATCCACTCCTTCCTTCCCACCAAATGTCCCCTTGGTACCTTCCACTGTGACCACAGAAGATGCTCTTCCTGTGTCCACACCTCTTCCCTCACCACCATTCGGGGCCCAAACAGTCCTTCCAAGTGAAGCAGGCTGGAAGATCACTTTGTTCAGTACCTTAGCTCTCTCTGCAACAATAGTGGGGGTCTCCCAGTAGCAACCTATTTCAATTCCCCATTCCATTCCATCACTGATACGACTGTCAATGGTCTCATGCACTATCAGACTGAGACCACCTGCAAATTAAAGGAACAAAAACTCATCCTCTGTCTGGGCACCCTCCAACTGGATAGCATTAACATCAACCTCCAATTTATATAAACCCCCTTCCCCCATCTTCACTCCCCCTGTCTCCTTTCACAAAGCCAAAATCAATTCTTGAATTTCCTTTTATCATATTCAGTTAACACATTTTGTCCATTAGTCTGAACTTGTTCCTCTACAATTGATCCCCCTTTCTCTCTCCGGTCTTTCTTCAGATGCCAGCCTGCCTCTTACTTATACATTGAAGAAGGATCAGAAATGTCTGTAATACATCTTTACCTCCTATGGATGATGCAAAGCCAGATAACTTCCTCCAGAATTTCTGTGTTTCTTAATTACAATCATAGCATCTGAAGACTTCTGTGTTTCACTCTGTTTATTTTTCTACCAATGTGCATGTTCATATACTTTCCGACATTGTATTTAATTTGTCACTTCTCTGCCCATTCTCCTATTTCCTTCTGCATGCTCTCTTTTTCCTAAACTTGTTCCTCTACCTACCTTCATATCATCTCAAACATGGCCACAAAGATATTTATTCCGTTAACTAAATAATTGATGTATAACATAAAAGAAGCAGCCCCAACACTGACCCCTAAGGAACACCACTAGCAACTGGCAGCCAAGCAGATTATGATCCCTGTATTTTGACTCTCTGCTTCCAGCCAATCAGCCAATGCCCTTCCCAAACTAGTATATTTCCTGTTAAACCATGGTCTTTTTATCTTGTTAAGTAGCATCATGTCTGGCACCTCATTAAAGGACTTCAGAAAATCTAAATATACAACATCCACTGCATCTTCTTTATTTAGCCTGCTTGTCACTTCTTCAAAGAATTCCAATAGGTTTGTCAAGCAAGACTTTTCCTCAAAGAAACCAAGCTTCCTTTGCCCTATCTCGTCATGTGCCTCAAACTACTCTGTATCTTCATCCTTGACAATCGACTCCAACATCTTTCCAACCACTGATGTCAGGCTACCTAATCTATAAATTTCCTTTCTGCTGCCTCCCTCCCTTCTTGAATAGTGGGGTGACATTTGC
Source organism: Narcine bancroftii (assembly GCF_036971445.1). Lineage (NCBI taxonomy): Eukaryota > Metazoa > Chordata > Chondrichthyes > Torpediniformes > Narcinidae > Narcine > Narcine bancroftii. The sequence continues at coordinate 158,800,705 of NC_091474.1, forward strand.
AATTTTCTAGTCCTTCGAGAACATATCAGAATCTATCAATACCTGCACAATGTCTGCCACTACCTCTTTCAGGGCCCAAGGATGCAATCTATCTGGTCTGGGAGACTTGCCTACCCTTAGACCACTCAGCTTGTGAGCTCTATACCTAAATTTAAAAAAAAATTAAATTTATGCCTTTTCCATTTGCTGTTGTAATTTGTTATCCACATTCAGCTACTGTTTGGAGGTCTGTTTCTTCTGACAACAGTGTTTTTTAACTCTTGCCATTTCTTAGCTCAACCAACAATCAATCTCTATCTTCTGATCCAATGTTACCTTTTCTAATGATTTAAAGTTATTCTTTATCAACAGAGCCACCCCACCCACTCTGTTTACTTGTGTATCCTTTCAAAACACTGTGTATCATTGGACATTCAGCTCCTAATGTCACTCCTCAATTAGCCACAACTCCGTAATGCCACAGCACCATACTTGCCAATTTGTAGCTGTACAATAAGTCATCCATTTTATTTCTTATGCTGCGTGCATTTAAATACAAAACCTTTAGCTTTGTATTTGTTAATTTTTTGACTCTGTGTCCTTGTTGCATTGTAGCTCATCTCCATGACAGCAATTTTGCCCTATCTGCCTATCCTTCCACACAAACTCTCTGCCAGCTGTTTCTACTTGTGCATCAACAGCTTCCTCCTCCTGTTCCCTTACTCCAAGTGAATCTAGTTTAACTCCAAGCCCTATCCCAACAGTATGAGCAAAACTCTCTATTATGTATATATGCCTGCATGCATATGACGCCATCACACCCAGCATGATGATGTCGTCACTCAAATATACTGTGTGATACAGGGAACCCTATTAGATTTATATTAAACAATGAATGAAGCATCACGTCTCCATGTGCAGTGTATTTCTAAACCTAGAATACATAACAGATTGGCAACAAGGATTGAAACGGACCTCCTCTATACTCCAAACATTGGAGTGAAGATTTAAAATGGAAATGCAAGATTATCCCTACAATGGACCCCACTGTGGTGGGCTGAGGTAGCAGTAGGCAAGCACAAAACTCAAAAGACTGTACAACAGGCTTTATTCCAGTAAAAGTCTGAACACTAGTTCATGCCTTGGTGGCTCCCCATGAGACTGGCTCAGGAAGGGCCAGCTCAGGTCTATATTTGGGTTGGCTGATTGACAGCAGGCCAGGTGGAGTCAGCCCCCTCGGGGGTCCATTCAGGTTGGCTGATTGATAGCTGGCCAGGTGGAGTCAGCCCTATAGGTAGTCTTCCTGCAGGTATAGAGATCGCCACTTGCAGTAGGCTGGTGGTTGCATCACCACACCCACAAGCTCAGTCACAGAGAGCAAAGAAAAGAAGACTCAAAATGGTGGAGGCACAGTTTGGAAAGTTTTTGGACTGGTATGACTAGATTTGATCAACATTGTCTTGCCCATAATATTACTGAGACTGTAGCTTTTAAATGAAAATGGTCGCTGTTTCGAAGCCAAATGCGAAGTAAGACATTTCAACTGATTAAGTCTCTGATAGCACCTGAAAGACCAGGAACAAAAACTTATGCAGAGTTGTGTGCTATAATAAAGGCATATCTATGTCCCAAACCACTTCTTATGGCAGAAAGACAAAGATTTTATTGGAGAGAACAGGCAAATCAGTGAGCTAATATTTGGCTGAATTACATAAACTGTTATGATACTGTGAGTTTGGTGAATTCTTAAGCAAAGCGTTAAGAGATTGATTAGTCCAGTCAAGTCACATTTATTTATCGTTCATACCATGCTCGCATGGTAGAGACAAGATAGCGTTTCTCCAGGATCACAAAGCATATTTACATAAATGTAAGTTAGAATAGAAGTTAAACACATTGAAATATTAAAATATAAAGACGTATACAGTAAAAGTCCATGGTACATTATCCACATATGTTCTGGGAATTCAGGATCCTGACGGCTTGGGGGAAAAGAAACTGTTGCCCAATCTTGATGTAACGACCTGAGTGCGATGGGACCTCCCACAAGATGGCAGAAGGGAGAACAGTTTACATGAGGGGTGTGTGGAGTCCTTCACAATGTTTATTGCCTTTCTCCTGTATTGAGTGTTGTAGATGTCCTTCATGGTAGGAAGAGAGTCCCCAGTGATCTTTGATTTCACTATCCACTGCAGGGTCTTGCTGTCCAAGGTGTACAGTTTCCAAACCAGGTGGTGATGCAGTTGCACAGGATGGTCTTAGTACATCCTCTGTAGAATGTAGTGAGGATGGAGAGTAGGAGATGAACTTTCCTCAGCCTTTGCAGGAAGTAGAGGCACTGCCAGGCTTTCTTGGCTATGGAGCTGGTGTAAAGGGACCATGTGAGATTCTCCGCCAAGTGCACTCCAAGAAACTTGATACTCTTGATGACCTCAATGTTTGAGCCATCAATGGTGAGCAGAGCGTGGTATCCCCAGGCCATCCTGAAGTTGACAACCATTTATTTTGTTTTTTTTTTTAACATTCAGATACAGTTTGTTGGCTCTGCACCAGTCCATTAGTGGCTGCACTTCATCTCTGTCTGTGACTCACCACAGTCATGTCATCAGTGCACGTGATAATGTGGTTTGACCTGTTTTTAGCTGCAGTCATGGGTCAGTAGAGTGAACAGCAGTGGACTAAGCACACAGCCCTGCGGGTGGGTGGGGGGGGGGGGGCGTGCTCAGTGTGATTGTCTTGGAGGTGCCTTTACCAATCCAGATTGCCTGAGGTCAACCCGACAGAAAGTTGAGAATCCAACTGCAGAGGGAGGTGTGTAGGCCCAGCAGGCCCAACTTCCTTATCAGGTACTGGGATATGATTGTGTTGAATGCTGAGTGAAGTTTTTGTTTTCAGGTGGGTGAGGGGTAGATGGAGGGTGGTGGTGATGGCATCATCTGTAGAGCAGTTGGGTCTGTATGCAAACTGCAGGGGGTCTAGTGACAGGTGCAGCAGGAGCTTATGTGCTCCATGACGAGCCTCTCGAAGCATTTCATGATGAAGGAAGTGAGTGTGGCAGGACGGTAGTCATTGATGTAGGACACAGACAACTTCTTCGGCACGGGGACAAAAGTGGTGGCTTTGAAGCACATTGGGATCACGGCGCTTCTCAGGGAGAAGTTAAATATATCAGGGAGAACATCTGCTGTCTGAGCCACAACTCCTCTGAGCAGTCTGCTGGGATTAGTAATGGGTTTAACAAACCATAATGACCAACAACAATTACTAAGTAAAATAGAGGTAGCACTTCATTCAGCATCTGATACAGCCTTGGGTTTCAAGATGAATCATAATAACTTGGACATCTGCCAAAGCAAACCACTAGTGGTGGGCAAATTTTTCCACCAAGAATGTTTTCATTTCGGTAATAGCAACCACGGTCCTGACTATCGTGAAGATCTAGATGTCACCTATGTGATAAAGTGGGGCACATCAGAACCAAGTATCGGAGAAATAAAGGTAAAAAGGATGAAAGCCCCAGCACTGAAACAAACAACTCAGAGGGAGATAAGACAGTGGAAGTCATGTATGTTCATGGATTAAAGGATAGAAAATCGGAATTCTACCTCAAGGTGAATATCAACAACTAACCTCTTTGAATGGAGTTGGACATGGGCAACAGTTTCATTAATGCCATTAATTTTTAAAAAATTACTGCTATCCCACCTCTTCATTAAAGACACTGACACAGTGTTAAAAAAGGTTATAGGGGAGAAAGTCAAAATGTTTGGAAAATGTAACGTAAATGTGAAATATCAAGAACAAACACCGAAAAGGTTACCCCTCTACATTGTTGACACCAAGGGGCCGGCATTGTTCAGAAGAAACTGACTATCACACATTCAAGTAGATTGGATAGAAATTGGATCCATAATGAACATGCCTGGAAGATAAGGCCAAGCCAAAACTGGAGCCAATTCTCAAGAAGTACCAGGCAGTTTTAGAAAAAGGCCTGAGAAAATTCCAAGAAGACTTACACCTGAAATTAGGTGTTGAACCTAAGTTCTTTAAGCTCAGAATGGTGGAAATTGGAGCTTAACAGATTGAAAAATGAGGGAACACTGGAAAGAATCCAATACAGTGATTGGGTAGCTCCCATCATGCCAGTGTAAACAGCCAATGGAGAAATCTGAATTGTGGTGATTACAAAGTCACCATTAACCAAGCTTTTCAGATACTGGAACATCTATGCCTAAAACAGAAGAATTATTCCAGGTCCTGAATGGTACCAAGGCTGTCCGCAGAGCATCCTACCCAACAAACCGTTGTCCCTGGGTTTGGTTAACCATTATCGGAAGCACATTCCAAATATGTCACTGTTGTGCAGCCCACTAAACCAATTATTAAGAAAAGTCCAGAAATGGTGCTGGAATGAAGAAAGTATTAATGTAATGGATCATTTGAAATAACTACTAATGTCAAGCGACAATGTTCTCGTCCTCTATGACACGGAAAAAGAAGTGACCCTTGCGATGGATGCTTCCCCAGTAGGATTAGAAGTGGTGTTGCACAGGGTAATGGAAAAAGGGGAACAAGCAGTGGCTTATGCCTCCTGGCCATTGATGACTTGTGAATGTAATTATGCACATTTATAAAAAGAAGGCCTTGCCTTAATATTTGGTAACAAACAATTCTACCAATACCTATATGGTAAAAAGTTTACCTTAGTAACAGACAACAAACCACTGAGTTAGATTCTAGACCCCTAAAAAGGGATACCAGTGCTAGCTACAATGAAGATTCAAAGGTGGGCCACGCTGCCAGCCATATATGATTACAATTTGAAACATAAACGAGCAACACAAAACAATTCTGCTGATGCTTGTGGTGAAGCCACTATTGTGTATGACCTTTTATGTATGACCCTGCTCTCACTCTCACCCGGCTCATGACTCCTCCCCTTTATTGCCTATAATGGCTGTCATGCCACAACCCTTCCCCCAGTTCAAGCCCGGGTCAGGATTAGCCAGTAAAACAAGGGATCCTGTCCATCTTTTGCTAATAAATGCCTTCAGTTCAAATAACTTCAGTGTTTGTGTAATTGATCATGTGCCAATGCTCTATCTCAATTATTTCTACTAAAAACTGAACAAAAAAACCAAATAATTAAATAGACAGCAGAGGCTACAGTGATCAATCAAGAACAATTTCACCACTTACCCATAATGGCAAAAACGATCAGCAAAGAAGTACAAAAAGAAGCTACGCTATCGAAAATCCCATATTTCACATTAAGTGGGTGGCCCAAGGCCAAAGCCATCTCTGAAGAACTAAAACCTTATTACATACAATGCTGTGAGGTATCAATTGTTTATTGTGGTGGATCAGGACAATCATTCCTACAAAATGGCAGACAACCATGTTATCAGAGCTCCACAACAACCACCCAGGGATGGTTCAGATGAAGCTGTTGGCACGTATGCATGTCTGGTGGCCCTCAATAGGCACTGATATTGAATAAATGGTAAGAAGATGCGACATTTGTTAAGATATGCAGCCCAAAGCTCCTCAAGCTGAAGCCAACCCATGGAAATGGGCATTATGACCAGGGCACAGGATTCACATTGATTTTGCTGGTCCTTTGATGGGAGAAAACTTTCTCATTGTTGTCGATGCACACTCTAAATGGCCAATGGCATCACACATGAGAAAAAACAACAACGGACCAGACAATTGAAAGACTACAAAGTATATTTGAATTATATGGATTACCTATTGAACTGGTTTCCGATAATTGTCCACAGTTTCTGTCGGAGGCTTTTAAGGTATTCATGTGCGATAATAGTATACAACTCATCTTGTCAGCATCCAACTAACCAAGCACTAATGGGAAAGCAGAATGTTTTGTACAGACTTTCAAAAAGACCATGAAATCTAGAAAACTCCTAAATGTATCATGGAGTCACAAAATCGCAGATTTCCTGTTAGGATATAGAAACATGCTGCTCTCTACAACCAAAGGAACACCAGCTAAATTGATGTTTGGACATAACTTAAGAACAAGACTTTCCACAGTACATCCAAACATTGACCTTCGAATAGAACAATCCACATCTCCAAGTAAATCTACCAGATCTCTAGAAGTGGGAGAGCCAGTACTGATACGGACTATCGGATAATAGGAAGCCATGGGTAAGAGGGGCTATTCTTAAAAAACTAAGTCCCTGTTCTTATTCAATACTGGTGGGAGCTAATATATAGAAAGGATACATCAACCATTTGAGAGCAGTGGATGATCCTATGGCTCTGCCCACTGCTCAAAATCCCAACGAGATCTGAGATGAGATTTCTTGGACTCATTCCACTGTCGACATTCCAGAAATATCTTCGAGAAGTGAGGCCCCTTCTCAATTGAGCGATCCTCAACCGAGCAGTCCTACAGCTCAACAGAGCAGTCCTACTCTAGATCCTGTTTAACAATACAGTCGGAATGGGGTTCGCCAAAGATAGTCCTTGCCACCAACCAAGGTACTACCCCAAATGACAAAGAGTCCAGAGAAATTGCAAAGTATCTTGATGGATTCCACCTCTCTGAGACGATCAAAAATGGAAAAACGTCCTCCGGAATGACTGAAAGACTATGTTCAGTGACTTGGTAGTTTATCATTTCAACTTAATTTATAGTGTAATTGTAATCCTCAACATTAGTATAGGGGTACCACGTGGTTATTGTAGTTCATTATAAATGTTGCCCATATGTTATTTTCACAAAGCATTTATTTTGTTGGCGGGGGGAGGAGAGGGGAAGAGTGTTATGTATATACCCCTGTGTGCATATAATGTCATCACACCCGTAATGATGATGTCATCACTCATATATACTGTGTGCTGCGGGGAACCATATTAGATTTGTATTAAATAATGAATGAAGCATCACGTCTCTGTGCGCAGTGTATTTCTAAACCTAGAATGCATAACACTCCCTGCTGGGATATTAGTTCCCCTCCAGTTCAGGTGCATCCTGTCCCACTTTTGCAGGTCATCTCTTCCCCAGAAAAAAATCCAATGATTCAAGAACTTGAAACGCTGTACCCTGCACCATCTCATTAGCCACACTGTGCTATATGTCTGTTTTGACCTTACCTATTCATGGCACTGTGAGTAATTCAGAGATTACCACCTTGGAGGTCTTGCTATTCAACCTTTTTTCTAACTCCCGAAATTTACTTTGGAGGACTTCTACCCCATTTCTGCTAATGTCATTGATACCAATATATACCACAACCTCTGGCTGGTCACTCTCCCCCTTAAGAATATTCTGTACCCACTCAGAGACATCCTGGATCCAAACACCCAGGTGGCAACACAATATCCTGGAGTCTTTTTCACAGCCACAGAATCTCCTATCTCTTCCCATAATTATTGTGACCCCTAGGACTATTGCTCTGCCTGACTTCACCCTTTCCTTCTGAAGCCCAGATCTGACCACAGTGCTATTGCTCTGGCTGTTGCTTTGCCCAGATAGGTCATCCTCCCCAGCAATATCCAATGGAGCTCCAGCTGGATGCACCTCTTGATGTAGTCATCAGGGACACTTGTGCTGTCCCAGATTTCCCACATCTTGCAATTAGAGCACTCCACGGCCCAAGCTGCCATCTCTACTCCCTACTTGAGGTTACGAAGAAAAGATTGTACGTGACCTTGCCTGTTGCACGTCCTCAGCCTTTGTTTGCCGAAGCCTCATGAGCCAAAGCCTCTAACTCTTCGGTCCTACATTGCATCTCTCACACACTGACCGCTCTGTTTGACCTTCCCTTCTGGAGCATAGACTCAAACTAATCATACCCACTTGGCTTTTCAACTCCCTTGAAATAAAGCACAGCTCCTGATACTCATCAGCAGCTAAATATCGATTCTTTCTTCTTCTTCTTTGGCTTGGCTTCGCAGACGAAGATTTATGGAGGGGTATGTCCACGTCTGTTGCAGGCTCATTGGTGACTGACAAGTCCAATGCGGGACAGGCAGGCATGATTGTAGCGGTTGCAAGGGAAAATTGGTTGGTTGGGGTTGGGTGTTGAGTTTTTCCTCCTTTGTCTTTTGTCAGTGAGGTGGGCTCTGCGGTCTTCTTCAAAGGAGGTTGCTGCCCACCGAACTGTGAGGTGCCAAGATGCATGGTTGGAGGCGATATCAGCCCACTGGCGGTGGTCAATGTGGCAGGCACCAAGAGATTTCTTTAAGCAGTCCTTGTACCTCTTCGTTGGTGCACCTCTGTCTCGGTGGCCAGTGGAGAGCTCACCATAGAACACGATCTTGGGAAGGCGATGGTCCTCCATTCCTCCATTCTGGAGACGTGACCCACCCAGCGCAGTTGGGTCTTCAGCAGCATGGATTCGATGCTTGCGGACTGTGTCAGCTCGAGTACTTCGATGTTGGTGATGAAGTCATTCCAATGAATGTTGAGGATGGAGCGGAGACAGCGCTGATGGAAGCGTTCTAGGAGCCGTAGGTGATACCGACAAAAAACAGTGTGATTATTAAGTCTCATCTACATGATATATGCAAAAAATTCTCTTTCACTTTGTTTAGTTAAAGCTTGCTTTCTTGCCTTCCGATAGACTCCATCTAACAAATTGGAACAACTGATAATATCCTAGAAGATATACATTTCTTATGCACCATGTTTTTCAATTGTATATCTCCATTTTTATATTGTTTTGTAATTTTCCATCATATGGGACAGAGCAGCAAAACAAGGTGGAGGTTATCAAACTTTTGTCTGCATTCTACTCGTGTTAAGTTTGTTTAATTTGCACAATTATTTGAGGAGTTAAAAAAAAACAGCTATTTGTAATCCCAATTAATTTAAGCTTTAGTCTGTTTGAACATTAAGTGGTATGACCGGAAGGGTGAAACTCAGACACAGATGGTGATCCTGGTTTTATAAAGACATGCAGAATCTTAAAGGCACAGAAATACTGAGGAAAGAAAGATGGATATTCCTGCATTTCATTCATTCGTATGAATAAGTATTTCTCCAACTAATGGAAAGATGTTTCTGGTTTTATATAATCAAGCCCAAATGCTTTGACTATTTTACCAGCTTATATCTAGTATTACTATTTCAGTGTACATTCTGATAGTAATATTTGTACTTTCCAAATGGCTTGGCTATTCTCCTTATATAAATAGTTGGGGTATTCATTGAGGGAATTGTTGACATTTCATTCATTTGAGATCTCAGTAGTTGAACTAGGTTTTTGGAGAATCTGGTGATATCTGATCAAAGGGTCACTGAAGTCTGTATTCTCTGTACACTAATTATTTTCCCTCAGCAATGGATTCCTCACATTTTCTGCTTCACCATAGATCCAAAAAAGATAAGAAAATAATGAAATAAAAACAGAATAAGCTCAGCATGTCAGGCAGCATCTTTAAAGAGAGACTTTACTTTTCAGAATAATGAACAGAATAAATCTAAAATGTAACTTTGTCTCTCTTTCTGGCCTATTTCTGTTTTATTTCAGATTTCTGACATCTGCAGTATTCCTGTTAGGAATTTGATAAATTGTTTGTAGTGGTGAGAAAGCTGAAAGTGTCTGTATTGCTGGAGAGGCTACAAGCTTCAAGAAAGCAAACATGCATGGAGGTTATGTGTAACTATAAAGTATTGTCCCAACATATGAACAGATGTGCTTGGCAATTTCCTTAGGTACTATATAGTCATTTCTAATTCTTTCCATTGCACTGAGACATTGTGTTGAAATTGAAAAAAAAAGTTTTTGCATCTTACAGAAATTTGGAGCCTGGGGATGAAGATTTGTAAAATGTTGCAGTCATCTGTTTTTATTAAAGTGTTTATTTTAATTGTACTGCAGTTTTTAAATATACTTCCGGTCATACCACTTAATGTTCAAACAGACTAAAGCTTCCAAAATTCATTGGCATTACAAATAGCTGTTTTTTTTTTAAACTCCTCAAATAATTGTGCAAATTAAACAAATTTAACATGAGCAGAATGCAGACAAAATATACTGTTTTGTGACTTTTTTCAGTACAGGTCCTTATCCTTTTTTCTGAGCTCCTTGGTATTTCAGATTATGGAATTAAAATGGCGGTGGTACAAATTTGTGCCCTTTTTATGAAGCAATGCTGCATTGAAGCCGGCTCAACAAGCAATGGCCGTTTTTGTTGCCCATAATCCTCCACGCAGCTGGAACCGCTCTTGGAAATATGGGGTATTATGGGTAACGAAGACAACCATTGATCCTGCATTAAAACAAATAGAGGCTCATCCCACTGGGCTCTGCCATGTTCTTGTCTGCATCCTTCTAGCCTGGCTGCTGATGTGCTGCTTCCCATCATCTGGTCCCTCTCCACTGGCTCAGCTGCCGGGGGGGCTTCCCATCACCTGTTCCTTCCTCAGGTCCAGCTCTTGCTGTTGCTCAGGCTCAGCTGCCCCCCAGTATTTCCTTGGCTTCTCTCCCTCCAGCACCACCTTTTCCTCGGCACCAGCTTGCTTCTCTCCTCCTTACTCCTAGGCCATGGAGCTCAGCACCCAGGTCCCTTTGCCCTCTAGCCCCAATGGCTCTGTGGGCTCCGACTCTCCTCGCCCCCACTGGTCCTCTTTTGGCCAAGTTTTTTCCTCACTCACTCACCTGAGTTGCGCTGCTGCTCTCTCCCCGTTCACCTGCCTGAGCCGTGTTCTCTCTTCGCTCACATTCTCTCCTTGCTCTCTCTAGAACACCTGAAAATATACTGTACATGCAGTAAAAATGTGTTTGGTTTTCAGAGGTTTTTGGTATCACAGATAAAAAAATAAGGACCCGTGTTTAAAATTAAGATGCCATGTTGCAATTCAGATATGTTACTACTATCACTAGATGCCAATTGGGAATGTCTGGAGTCAAGTTTTAAAGGCTAAGGCAATTCTACTTCCACACTGACTGAACAAACGAAGACAATGAGCTATGTGGGTCAGAAACATACCAGATTCCAGGTGCCAGGTTCATTCCTGGTCTTTTCTAAATGTCCGGTCTCAGCCAGGTTGTTGATGTGTCCTGCATTTTGCGCAAAGGTACTTAGATTGCGTAGAACCAAATTAAATAAAAATTCCATTCTTTACAACCTTACAGAATCAGAAATACGTCACAACATTCATTGTTTCGTGGCAGCATTACAGATTCAAAAATTGCTATAAATTATATTTTTGAATAAATAAATAAGTGCAAAAGAAAACAAAAGGTGATGTAGTGCTTGTAGTTCATCGTTCATTCAGAAAACTGATGGTGGAAGGGAAGAAAATGTTTTTGTACCATCTTCAGGCCCTGTACCACTTCCTGAAGGTAGCAGTGAGAGAGGGCATGGCCTGGGTGGTGAGGGTCCTTGATGATAGAGACTGCTTTCTTAAGACACTGGCTCTTGTAGATGTCATTAATGGAGTGAAGACCCATGATGGCGCTGACTGAGTTCACAACTCTCTGTAGCCTTTTCCTGTCCTATGCATTGGCATCTCCATACTAGAGAGTGATGCAATGGGTCAGAATGCTCTCCACAATACACTTGTAGAAATTTGCAAGAGTCTTTGGTGACACACCAAATCTACTCAAACTTCTAACAAAGTATAGGCACTGGTGAGGCTTCTTCATGATTGCATCATGTGAAGGCCCCTGGATGGATCCTCAGAGATGCTGAAACCCAGGAATTTGAAGATCTTTACCTTTTCATCTGCTGACTGCTCAATGAGCACTGTTTTGTTTTGTGTGCTCCTGTTTCCTGAACTCCATGATCAGTTCCTTGGTTTTGCCAATGTTGAGAGCAAGGTTGTTGTTGTGATACCATTCACCTAGCTGATCTATCTCACTCCTGCATCTTCCACGTTGCCTTCTGTGATTCTGCGGACGACTGTGGTGTCATTGGCATTTGAGGAGTGCTTAGCCACAGTCATGGGTGTAGAGTGAGCAGAGCAGAGGGCTAAGCATGCATACTTGAGGTGTGCCTGTGTTGTCAGTGAGGAGGAGACATTGTTACCAATTTGCACTGGGGGTTGTGGTCTTTTGATGAGGAAGTCAAGGATCCAGTTGCAGAGGGAAATGCAAAGACCCAGGTTTTAAATTTTGCTGACCAGTACTGAGGGTATAATGGTATTGAAACCTGAGCTGTAATTGATGAAAAGCAGTTTGATGTATATGTTGCTGTTGTCTAGGTAATATCCAGGGCTGAGAGTAGAACCAGTGAGATTGGATATGTTGTTTCAGTTGTTGTTTGTATGTGGATGTGGACTTTAAGTGATAATATTAATTTCTAAAATACTGAAACTAGGCATACCCTTACAAATGACACACATAATAGATATTTGGACAAGAAATCACAAGAATCTGAAATAAAAACAAAAGTGCTGGAAACAATCAGCATTTCCAGCAGTTAAATGGAAAAGTCCACAACACTGTGGTTGCAAACCAATCTACAAAGCAAGCAGCATCCATTGGAAGCAAAGGTAGATAACCAATGCTATATGGAGGCAGATTGAGATCATTTCATTGAGCACCTTTGCTCTGTGCACTGCCATTACAAGGCACCATTTCAATTCCGCACCCCATGCCAATGCCAACATGCCTGTCCATGGCCTCATGCAAAGCCAAACTGAGGCTATCTGCAAATTGGAAGGACAACACCTAATATTTCATATGGGCACTCTTCACTGTCTCCTCCCCACTCTCTTTCTGTTTTGATATTCCTCTGTCACCTTTCCTCCAGGTCCCAACTCCCTTCCCTCTGCATTCAGAGAGCTACCCCTTCTGGGCCTCACTTCTGAGCTTTGTTCTGTTCTCCAACCCATATCCACCTATGACCTGTTGGCTTTGCTCCTCCCCCTGCCCCTTTTCACTCCTCCTCCTACCTTGTTATTCAAGCGCCTGCCTGGGTTCTGCTCATATCTTGACGAAGGGCTCAAGCTGAAACATTGGTTATATAATTTTGCTTCTCACCTGCTCGGTGTCCCTGCACTTTTGTGCACTGCTCAGCAAGTCAAGCAACATCTGTGGACAGTTAAACAGAACCTTTGTCCTTGATATGAAATATTAATGTTGTTTCTCTTTCCACAATTGCTGCCTGACCTGCTAAGCATTTCAGCATTTTCTGGTTTTATTTCAGAAATCACAAGATGTCGATGCCTCAGAAACGCTTATCAGCAAGAAACCATTCTATTCCACTGACAATTAACAGACTAATTTACTGCATTGTGTTTTCCACAGCATTACATTACTCTTGCTGGAAATTAGCCTAATCTCTTTGGAATGTTTATAGTTAAATGCATTAGCATAACTCTGCATTCAGTAAACAGCAGGATTTAGCAGGCAGTGATCAACAGAAATCAAGAAAAAATGCCATTTATAAGCCAAAAATGTCTAATTTTATGATGGTTCTAGATCAACCAATTAAATACATTTCTTTATGTCCATAATTATCCAATGAAACTGTCAGCTAATTGATAAACTGTTATATTTTTAGTTATGAAAATATTAATTTAGCTAACTTTGCAAATGTTATTGGATTAAATGGAATATGATACTGTTCAGACTTAATAATGTCCTAATTAAGTTTAACTACTATCCATTTAAAAACACTGCATTTATATTTTTTCATCAGCTTATAATAGTCTGCTAATATTTGACCCATAATGTTTACAGAAAGAGACCATTTATATTTCATGTCTTCTGTGGCTCCTTATTGTCACAGCCAAATATACTCATGTAGCCGACTGCTACAAAGAAACACACACACTCGCAGTGTGGGAGGTTAAGGTCTGAGATTTATTGAGGCTGGAAAGGCTCCTTTTATACAGTTGGAGTTCCCGTCATTTGTTTGATTGGCTGACATCAGCCAGATGAATAACAATAGTGGGCGGGAACATTCTGCATGTGAATACCCTTCTTCCCCAGCCTGTTTTTGATTTGTTAGCTTAGCAGCTTGTCCAGTGCCATTTTAGGGCTCCTGGTCTTCTACAGCTCCAGCTTTCAACTGCACGGTTTGCTGTGTTAAGGGATGTGTTCCAGTGTGTTATGCTGCTGTTCACTACCGTGCGCACCGCGCGATGTGCTGGCTTAATCTATGCAGTGGAGGGCCACCACATGGACCCCCTCCACCCCCCCCCCCAAAACAGGCACTATAGTTCATAGTGTCCTTGAATGCAGTCCCAATGTCTTTGGTGGTCTGCCTCTGTGTCGTGGTGCTGGCATCTCCACGGGTTGTGTCGGCTTGAGCCTGTCTGGAGTGAAGATCTCTGGTTTGCCACTGATGTCCAGTTCAAAGGTGCCCCTGTTGTTCCAGATGACTCGGAAGGGGCCTTCGTAGGGCTTCTGTAGTGGTGGACGGAGTGGCCCTCTGTTCATGAACACATACTCACAGTTTTGGAGTTCTTTAGGGTATGTTGAACTTGGCTTGCCTGTGCCTGGAGGGTGGGATTGGAGCCAGGCTACCGATCTTTTTCCCACAGCCTGTCTAGGAAGGTGGTTGTATCCACCTGTTGACCTCTGGCCGGTGGGATGAAATCCCTGGGACCATGAGTGGAATTCTGTAGACAAACTCGGCGGAGGATATGAGGAGGTCTTCCTTTGGGGTTGTACGAATCCCCAGCTGTGCCCATGGCGGTTCGTCCACCTAGTTGGGGCCCTTGAGACTGATCATAAGGGCAGCCTTGAGGTGCCTGTGGAAATGCTCAACCAGCCTGTTAGACTGTGGGTGATATGCTGTCATGTGGTGTAGCTGAGCACCCCACAGGTTGGCAATGTCAGTCGACTGGCTGGACGTAAATTGTGGACCTCTGTCGGAGGTTATGTGGCATGGTAGCCCAAACCTTGCTACCCAGGACATGACGAGTGCTTTGGCGCAGGACCTGGTGGATGTGTCAGCCAGGGGGATTACTTCTGGCCTCTGGGTGAAACGGTCAACCATCGTGAACAGGTAGCGGAAACACTGTGAGACTGGTCCATGTGAATGTGGTCAAACCTTCATTCTGTTGGCTCAAAAGGCTGCGGGAGGACCCTGGTGTGTCACTGTACCTTGGCTATTTGGCACTGCGTGCAAATCTTGGTCCACCCACTGACTTGTTTCCACAACCCATGCCACATATACTTACTGGTCACCAACCGGATCGTGGTCCTGAGTGATGGATGTGCCAACCCGTGGATGGAGTAGAAAACTCATTGCCTCCATGCTGTTGGAATGATAGGTTGAACCAGCCCGGTGGCCACATCACACAGGAGGGTAGTGTTACCTGTGCCGACTGGGTTGTCCTGAAGCTACTGCCCTGTGATGGTGGTCCTGTACTGAGGTATCTCATCCTCCTGGTGCTGTGCCTCCGCCAGTGCCATGAAATCCAGTTCGTTAGCCAGAGAGTGGATGCTCTATCTTGACAAAGCATCCGCAACCACATTATCTTTTCCCAAGATGTGCCTTACATCTGAGACATAAGATACTAAGTGTCTCTGCTGGCGGGCTGACCAGGGGTCAGAGATCTTGGCCAAGGCAAATGCCAGTGGCATGTGGTCTGTGAAAGCCCTTCCCTCTAGGAAGTACTGGAAGTGGCGGATGGCTAAGTACAGCGCCAGTAGCTCTCTGTCAAAAGCACTGTACTTTAGCTCAGAGGGCCGCAGATGTTTGCTGAAGAAAGTTAGCGGATGCCAACTTCCTTCTATCTGTTGCTCCAGAACTCCACCAATCGCCATTCCTGAGGCATTGACCGTGAGGGCTGTGGGTGCATCTGACCTGGGTTGGGCCAGGAGTGCAGCATTAGCCAGGGCTTCTTTCACTTCTAGGTTTGGAACCTCTCCGTGTGCACAAGTATTTTGCCCTTGAGGCTGTGGGCCTGCAGGAAGCTTGCTCAGAGAAGTGGCTGTTCCACTGTGGCCAGCATGAACTCCCATGAGAAGTTACTGCCTCCAATCTGCAGCTCGGCCCTAGGCATGCCATAGGTTTGTATGCTGCTGTTGTTGGCAGCCCTCAATGTGGGGCCCGCTTGCCTGCAGCTAGTGTCCAAACCTGTTGGGGGAACCACACTGTTCTCCGCTCCTGTATCCACCAAGAATCATATACTGGAAAGGTGATCCCATACGTACAAGAGGCTCTCTCGATGGCCAGCCGCCATGGCCATCAGTGACAGCTGGCCTTGTTTTTTCCCTGGAACTTGCAGGGAAATCGGCATCGGCAGGCCTCAGAGCCCTATCTTTGGTGCTAGAAGCACCATCTCTCCTTGGATGTCCCTGCCGCTCCTTTCCATGACCTGCCTTGGTCTGGTTGCAAGACTTTGTGACGACCCCCACGGTAGCCGAGCACTTCTGTTTCTGCTTCCACAGAATATCTGCCTGTGCTGCGACTTTCCGGGAGGTTGATGAAATCCACGTCAGCCAGGAGCAGTTGGATGTCCTCAGTCAGCTGCTCCAAGAACGCCTGCTCGAACATGATGCAGGGCTCATAGTCTCCCAGGAGGGCCAGCATCTTGTTCATGAGCACTGTCGGGAATCTGTCCCCTAGCCTATCCAGGTGGAGCAGCCTTGCCCCTCTCTCGCCGCGAGAGCCCAAAGGTTTCGGTTAATAGCTCTTTGAAAGCAATGTAAGTGCCTTCCGATAGTGGCCTATGAATGAAGTTGGCCACTCTGTCTGCAGTCTCTGGATCCAGGACACTGATTACATAGTAGTACCATATGGACTCAGATGTGATGCCCCAAATCTGGAACTGAGCCTCAACCTGGTCGAACCACACGCCAGGTCAAACTGTCCGGATGGTTAGGGTCACCAATTGTAGCTGACTGCCACAAAGAAACACACACACTCTCAGTATGGGAGGTTAAGCTCTGAGATTTATTGAGGCTGGAAAGGTTCCTTTTATACAGTTGGCGTTCCCTCCGTTTGTTCGATTGGCTGATATTAGCTGCATGAATAACAATAGCAGGTGGGAACATTCTTGCATGTGAATACCCTTCTTCCCAAGCCTGTTATTGATCTGTTAGCTAGGCAGTTAGGGCATTTTAGGGCTGCTGGTCTTGTACTGCTCCAGCTTTCAAATGCACTGTGTTAAGGGACATGTTCCAGTGTGTTATTCTGCATTTTACTGCCATGCGTGCTGCGCGATGTGCCACCTCAATCTCCGCGATGGCATGCCGCCACACTCAGTGAATTATACTTTTTATTTACATTACACTTTTATTGTCCAGTTTCTCATTTAATAAACAATCATTTGATTTATATAGAGGAAAGGCAGCATAACTTCATTATTTTGTAGTTTATTCTGGAGTCTGCTAATTGCAAAAAAGAAACTGTCCTTAAATTGGGTGATACACGATCTCAAACTTGTGAATTTTCTTCCTGACAGGAGGGGAGAGACGAAGAGAATGTGGTTGGGATGGGATGAGCCCTTTAATATGTTAATTTTTTTCTGAGACAGCAGGAGGTATAGATGGAGGGGAGGGGGTTGTAGATGATGGTTGTGTATGTTCATAACCCTTTACAGTTTCTTACAGTCTTGGGTAGAGGAGAAGATGTCAAGGAATGCAATTGACATCCCCAATTTCCTGCTCCTGCAGTTGTAGAAATGCTGATCTACCTTCTTGGCCATTGACTTAAAGTAGATGGACCAGGACAGGTCACTGGAGATGATTACCCTGAGGATCTTAATATTTTCTACTGCTTCACCTCAGCACTGTTGATATAGACTGGAGAGTGGGCTCTAACTTTCTTCCGGAAGTTATAACCAGCTCCATGATCTTGTTTACACGAGGGAGAAGTTCTCCTGGCACCAAGCCACTAGTCTGTACTTTTCCTCTTCATTGCTGGAAACCTTGCTATTGATGGCAATGCCATCCACAAATTGATAGATGAAACTGGAGCTGTGTTTAGCCATTTGGTTAGTGTACTGAGTATACTGCCTTGTGGTGCCATAGTGTTGAAGATGATCATGAAGAAGGTGCTGTCACCAACTGGAGCAGTATTTGGCCATCTGGTTAGGGTACTGTGTGCTCTGCCTTCGGTCCCTTAGTGTTGAGGATGATTGTTGAGGAGGTGCTGTCATCAATCCTCACTCATTGTCACCTGTGGAACAGTCAGTCAGTTGACTATAAAGCAGAATCTTGCACACTGAAGAATCAGTCAGTCAGATTAAATCAGTCAGAGTAAAGCAAGCACTTGCCTTCTTGAAACTAATATTGTTACACTACGGATCTACATTAGATAACAATAAAATGAAATCAGTATTGGCAATGTATAATTTGGCAGCATCGCCTCCTCCTTGCTGACCAACACTAAGCTGAATGCTTAGTCCCCAGCTCTATTCCCCGTGCACTCAGGACTGTGCAGCTAGTTTCAGTTCCAATGCAATCTATAAATTTGCTGACAACACAACAGTTGTTGGCCCAGTAACAGGAGTGGTGAGTCAGAATACAGAATGGAGATTGAAAATTGGGACAGGAGGTGCTCTAAATGACAAAACAGCCAAAGTGCTTGTTATGGAATTCAGGAAGGAGAGGCTGAGGGCCCACGGACCTGTCTGCTTTCATGGGAAGAATGGTGGAAAAAGTTAGTAACTTCAAATTCCTGGGTGTTAATATGTCAAAAAACTTCTCCCCAAGCCAAACAATTGAGCCAACTGCGAAAACTGCCTATATTTCTTTATGGCCTGTTAGAGTATCTGAGGAGATTTTGCATGTTGTCAAATACTCCATCAAACTTCTTCAAGTGCACTGTGGAAGGTATATGAACAAGTTTACTGATTTGGTCATTCGAGTGCCCAGGAATGCAAAAGGTTGCAGAAGGTAACAAACATAACCAGGTTCGTTGCAAGCTCTCACCTACCATCCCTTAAAAACAGCTACGTGCAGAACTGCTTTAAGACAGCTGACAACATAAAGGGACCATCACTCTGGTCACCACGTCTTCTTGCTGCTACCTTCAGGAAGAAGGTGCAGAAGCCTGAAGTCCAGCACCTCTAGTTCAAGAAACGTTTTGTCCCCCAAAATCTTTCAGGATCATGACCTCTCTCTCCTATGCAAATCATAAACTTCTCTGGAAACAAAAGAAAACTACTGAAATGAAACTTTTTTCTTGCGCTATTGAACTGTGAATGTTTAATATCTTTCCACATTTTATATTTATTGTCTCTTTCCATATGGTAATTTGATACTATTGGAGTTGTTTTTTTTTACAAAATGCCAGTTTGGCTGCAGCAAGTAAGAATTTCTGTTTCTGTGTCTATTCTATAATGTGCATGACAATAAACTCATTCAACACAATTATTGTTGTAATTATTATTTAACTTTTAAAGTGGAATGCAAATAGCATTTATCATGTTAATGCTTGCATTGAGCTTCTAACACTCTGGCTTCTAACACCCTAACACACCGGCTTCTAAAACTCTAACACTCTGGCTTCTAGCAATCGAACACTCCGGCTTCTAACACTCTAACACTCCGGCTTCTAACACTCTAACACTCTGGCTTCTAACACTCTAACACATTGGCTTCTAACACTCTAACACTCTGGCTTCTAACACTCTAAAACTCTGGCTTCTAACACTCTAACACTCCGGCTTCTAACACTCTAACACTCCGGCTTCTAACACTCTAACACTCTGGCTTCTAACACTCTAACACTCTGGCTTCTAACACTCTAACACATTGGCTTCTAACACTCTAACACATTGGCTTCTAACACTCTAACACATTGGCTTCTAACACTCTAACACTCTGGCTTCTAACACTCTAACACATTGGCTTCTAACACTCTAACACTCCGGCTTCTAACACTCTAACACATTGGCTTCTAACACTCTAACACTCTGGCTTCTAACACTCTAACACTCTGGCTTCTAACACTCTAACACTCTGGCTTCTAACACTCTAACACTCTGGCTTCTAACACTCTAACACTCCGGCTTCTAACACTCTAACACTCTGGCTTCTAACACTCTAACACTCTGGCTTCTAACACTCTAACACATTGGCTTCTAACACTCTAACACTCTGGCTTCTAACACTCTAACACATTGGCTTCTAACACTCTAACACATTGGCTTCTAACACTCTAACACTCTGGCTTCTAACACTCTAACACATTGGCTTCTAACACTCTAACACTCCGGCTTCTAACACTCTAACACATTGGCTTCTAACACTCTAACACTCTGGCTTCTAACACTCTAACACTCTGGCTTCTAACACTCTAACACTCTGGCTTCTAACACTCTAACACATTGGCTTCTAACACTCTAACACTCCGGCTTCTAACACTCTAACACTCTGGCTTCTAACACTCTAACACATTGGCTTCTAACACTCTAACACTCCGGCTTCTAACACTCTAACACTCTGGCTTCTAACACTCTAACACTCTGGCTTCTAACACTCTAACACTCTGGCTTCTAACACTCTAACACTCTGGCTTCTAACACTCTAACACATTGGCTTCTAACACTCTAACACTCCGGCTTCTAACACTCTAACACTCTGGCTTCTAACACTCTAACACATTGGCTTCTAACACTCTAACACTCTGGCTTCTAACACTCTAACACTCTGGCTTCTAACACTCTAACACTCTGGCTTCTAACACTCTAACACATTGGCTTCTAACACTCTAACACTCTGGCTTCTAACACTCTAACACTCCGACTTCTAACACTCTAACACTCTGGCTTCTAACACTCTAACACTCTGGCTTCTAACACTCTAACACTCCAGCTTCGAACACTCTAACACTCTGGCTTCTAACACTCTAACACTCCAGCTTCTAACAGTCTAACACTCTGGCTTCTAACACTCTAACACTCTGGCTTCTAACACTCTAACACATTGGCTTCTAACACTCTAACACTCTGGCTTCTAACACTCTAACACTCTGGCTTCTAACACTCTAACACATTGGCTTCTAACACTCTAACACTCTGGCTTCTAACACTCTAACACTCCGGCTTCTAACACTCTAACACTCCAGCTTCTAACAGTCTAACACTCTGGCTTCTAACACTCTAACACATTGGCTTCTAACACTCTAACACTCCAGCTTCTAACAGTCTAACACTCTGGCTTCTAACACTCTAACACTCTGGCTTCTAACACTCTAACACATTGGCTTCTAACACTCTAACACTCTGGCTTCTAACACTCTAACACTCTGGCTTCTAACACTCTAACACTCCAGCTTCTAACAGTCTAACACTCTGGCTTCTAACACTCTAACACTCTGGCTTCTAACACTCTAACACCCCAGCTTCTAACAGTCTAACACATTGGCTTCTAACACTCTAACACTCTGGCTTCTAACACTCTAACACATTGGCTTCTAACACTCTAACACTCTGGCTTCTAACACTCTAACACTCTGGCTTCTAACACTCTAACACATTGGCTTCTAACACTCTAACACTCTGGCTTCTAACACTCTAACACTCTGGCTTCTAACACTCTAACACATTGGCTTCTAACACTCTAACACTCTGGCTTCTAACACTCTAACACATTGGCTTCTAACAGTCTAACACTCTGGCTTCTAACACTCTAACACTCCGGCTTCTAACACTCTAACACTCCAGCTTCTAACAGTCTAACACTCTGGCTTCTAACACTCTAACACTCTGGCTTCTAACACTCTAACACATTGGCTTCTAACACTCTAACACTCTGGCTTCTAACACTCTAACACTCCGGCTTCTAACACTCTAACACTCTGGCTTCTAACACTCTAACACTCTGGCTTCTAACACTCTAACACTCTGGCTTCTAACACTCTAACACTCCAGCTTCTAACAGTCTAACACTCTGGCTTCTAACACTCTAACACTCTGGCTTCTAACACTCTAACACTCCAGCTTCTAACACTCTAACACTCTGGCTTCTAACACTCTAACACTCTGGCTTCTAACACTCTAACACTCTGGCTTCTAACACTCTAACACTCCAGCTTCTAACACTCTAACACTCTGGCTTCTAACACTCTAACACTCCAGCTTCTAACACTCTAACACTCCGGCTTCTAACACTCTAACACTCCAGCTTCTAACAGTCTAACACTCTGGCTTCTAACACTCTAACACTCTGGCTTCTAACACTCTAACACTCCAGCTTCTAACACTCTAACACTCTGGCTTCTAACACTCTAACACTCTGGCTTCTAACACTCTAACACATTGGCTTCTAACACTCTAACACTCTGGCTTCTAACACTCTAACACTCTGGCTTCTAACACTCTAACACATTGGCTTCTAACACTCTAACACTCCGGCTTCTAACACTCTAACACTCTGGCTTCTAACACTCTAACACATTGGCTTCTAACACTCTAACACTCCGGCTTCTAACACTCTAACACTCTGGCTTCTAACACTCTAACACTCTGGCTTCTAACACTCTAACACTCTGGCTTCTAACACTCTAACACTCTGGCTTCTAACACTCTAACACATTGGCTTCTAACACTCTAACACTCCGGCTTCTAACACTCTAACACTCTGGCTTCTAACACTCTAACACATTGGCTTCTAACACTCTAACACTCTGGCTTCTAACACTCTAACACTCTGGCTTCTAACACTCTAACACTCTGGCTTCTAACACTCTAACACATTGGCTTCTAACACTCTAACACTCTGGCTTCTAACACTCTAACACTCCGACTTCTAACACTCTAACACTCTGGCTTCTAACACTCTAACACTCTGGCTTCTAACACTCTAACACTCCAGCTTCGAACACTCTAACACTCTGGCTTCTAACACTCTAACACTCCAGCTTCTAACAGTCTAACACTCTGGCTTCTAACACTCTAACACTCTGGCTTCTAACACTCTAACACATTGGCTTCTAACACTCTAACACTCTGGCTTCTAACACTCTAACACTCTGGCTTCTAACACTCTAACACATTGGCTTCTAACACTCTAACACTCTGGCTTCTAACACTCTAACACTCTGGCTTCTAACACTCTAACACATTGGCTTCTAACACTCTAACACTCTGGCTTCTAACACTCTAACACTCTGGCTTCTAACACTCTAACACATTGGCTTCTAACAGTCTAACACTCTGGCTTCTAACACTCTAACACTCCGGCTTCTAACACTCTAACACTCCAGCTTCTAACAGTCTAACACTCTGGCTTCTAACACTCTAACACTCTGGCTTCTAACACTCTAACACATTGGCTTCTAACACTCTAACACTCTGGCTTCTAACACTCTAACACTCTGGCTTCTAACACTCTAACACTCCAGCTTCTAACAGTCTAACACTCTGGCTTCTAACACTCTAACACTCTGGCTTCTAACACTCTAACACTCTGGCTTCTAACACTCTAACACTCCAGCTTCTAACAGTCTAACACATTGGCTTCTAACACACTAACACTCTGGCTTCTAACACTCTAACACTCTGGCTTCTAACACTCTAACACTCTGGCTTCTAACACTCTAACACTCTGGCTTCTAACACTCTAACACATTGGCTTCTAACACTCTAACACTCTGGCTTCTAACACTCTAACACTCTGGCTTCTAACACTCTAACACATTGGCTTCTAACACTCTAACACTCTGGCTTCTAACACTCTAACACTCTGGCTTCTAACACTCTAACACATTGGCTTCTAACACTCTAACACTCTGGCTTCTAACACTCTAACACATTGGCTTCTAACAGTCTAACACTCTGGCTTCTAACACTCTAACACTCCGGCTTCTAACACTCTAACACTCCAGCTTCTAACAGTCTAACACTCTGGCTTCTAACACTCTAACACTCTGGCTTCTAACACTCTAACACATTGGCTTCTAACACTCTAACACTCTGGCTTCTAACACTCTAACACTCCGGCTTCTAACACTCTAACACTCTGGCTTCTAACACTCTAACACTCTGGCTTCTAACACTCTAACACTCTGGCTTCTAACACTCTAACACTCCAGCTTCTAACAGTCTAACACTCTGGCTTCTAACACTCTAACACTCCGGCTTCTAACACTCTAACACTCCAGCTTCTAACAGTCTAACACTCTGGCTTCTAACACTCTAACACTCTGGCTTCTAACACTCTAACACTCCAGCTTCTAACACTCTAACACTCTGGCTTCTAACACTCTAACACTCTGGCTTCTAACACTCTAACACATTGGCTTCTAACACTCTAACACTCTGGCTTCTAACACTCTAACACTCTGGCTTCTAACACTCTAACACATTGGCTTCTAACACTCTAACACTCTGGCTTCTAACAGTCTAACACTCTGGCTTCTAACACTCTAACACATTGGCTTCTAACACTCTAACACTCTGGCTTCTAACACTCTAACACTCTGGCTTCTAACACTCTAACACTCTGGCTTCTAACACTCTAACACATTGGCTTCTAACACTCTAACACTCTGGCTTCTAACACTCTAACACTCTGGCTTCTAACACTCTAACACATTGGCTTCTAACACTCTAACACTCTGGCTTCTAACACTCTAACACTCTGGCTTCTAACACTCTAACACATTGGCTTCTAACACTCTAACACTCTGGCTTCTAACAGTCTAACACTCTGGCTTCTAACACTCTAACACATTGGCTTCTAACACTCTAACACTCTGGCTTCTAACAGTCTAACACTCTGGCTTCTAACACTCTAACACTCTGGCTTCTAACAGTCTAACACTCTGGCTTCTAACACTCTAACACTCTGGCTTCTAACAGTCTAACACTCTGGCTTCTAACACTCTAACACTCTGGCTTCTAACACTCTAACACTCTGGCTTCTAACACTCTAACACATTGGCTTCTAACACTCTAACACTCTGGCTTCTAACACTCTAACACTCCGACTTCTAACACTCTAACACTCTGGCTTCTAACACTCTAACACTCTGGCTTCTAACACTCTAACACTCTGGCTTCTAACACTCTAACACTCTGGCTTCTAACACTCTAACACTCTGGCTTCTAACACTCTAACACATTGGCTTCTAACACTCTAACACATTGGCTTCTAACACTCTAACACTCCAGCTTCGAACACTCTAACACTCTGGCTTCTAACACTCTAACACTCCAGCTTCTAACAGTCTAACACTCTGGCTTCTAACACTCTAACACTCCGGCTTCTAACACTCTAACACTCTGGCTTCTAACACTCTAACACTCCAGCTTCTAACACTCTAACACATTGGCTTCTAACACTCTAACACTCTGGCTTCTAACACTCTAACACTCCGGCTTCTAACACTCTAACACTCCGGCTTCTAACACTCTAACACTCTGGCTTCTAACACTCTAACACTCCGGCTTCTAACACTCTAACACTCTGGCTTCTAACACTCTAACACATTGGCTTCTAACACTCTAACACTCTGGCTTCTAACACTCTAACACTCTGGCTTCTAACACTCTAACACTCCAGCTTCTAACACTCTAACACATTGGCTTCTAACACTCTAACACTCTGGCTTCTAACACTCTAACACTCTGGCTTCTAACACTCTAACACTCCAGCTTCTAACACTCTAACACTCTGGCTTCTAACACTCTAACACTCCGGCTTCTAACACTCTAACACTCCGGCTTCTAACACTCTAACACTCCAGCTTCTAACAGTCTAACACTCTGGCTTCTAACACTCTAACACTCCGGCTTCTAACACTCTAACACTCTGGCTTCTAACACTCTAACACTCCAGCTTCTAACAGTCTAACACTCTGGCTTCTAACACTCTAACACTCCGGCTTCTAACACTCTAACACTCTGGCTTCTAACACTCTAACACTCCGGCTTCTAACACTCTAACACTCTGGCTTCTAACACTCTAACACTCCGGCTTCTAACACTCTAACACTCCGGCTTCTAACACTCTAACACTCCGGCTTCTAACACTCTAACACTCTGGCTTCTAACACTCTAACACTCTGGCTTCTAACACTCTAACACTCCGGCTTCTAACACTCTAACACTCCGGCTTCTAACACTCTAACACTCCGGCTTCTAACACTCTAACACTCCGGCTTCTAACACTCTAACACTCCAGCTTCTAACACTCTAACACATTGGCTTCTAACACTCTAACACTCTGGCTTCTAACACTCTAACACTCCGGCTTCTAACACTCTAACACTCCAGCTTCTAACACTCTAACACATTGGCTTCTAACACTCTAACACTCTGGCTTCTAACACTCTAACACTCCGGCTTCTAACACTCTAACACTCCGGCTTCTAACACTCTAACACTCCGGCTTCTAACACTCTAACACTCTGGCTTCTAACACTCTAACACTCCGGCTTCTAACACCCTAACACTCCGGCTTCTAACACTCTAACACTCCGGCTTCTAACACTCTAACACTCCGGCTTCTAACACTCTAACACTCCGGCTTCTAACACTCTAACACTCTGGCTTCTAACACTCTAACACTCCGGCTTCTAACACTCTAACACTCCGGCTTCTAACACTCTAACACTCCGGCTTCTAACACTCTAACACTCTGGCTTCTATCACTCTAACACTCCGGCTTCTAACACTCTAACACATTGGCTTCTAACACTCTAACACTCTGGCTTCAAACACTCTAACACTCCGGCTTCTAACACTCTTACACTCTGGCTTTTAAAACTCTAACACACTGGCTTCTAACACTCTAACACTCCGGCTTCTAACACTCTAACATTCCGGCTTCTAACACTCTAACACTCCGGCTTCTAACACTCTAACACTCTGGCTTCAAACACTCGAACACTCTGGCTTCTAACACTCTAACACTCTGGCTTCTAACACTCTGGCTTCAAACACTCTAACACTCCGGCTTCTAACACTCTTACACTCTGGCTTTTAAAACTCTAACACACTGGCTTCTAACACTCTAACACTCCGGCTTCTAACACTCTAACATTCCGGCTTCTAACACTCTAACACTCCGGCTTCTAACACTCTAACACTCTGGCTTCTAACACTCTAACACTCCGGCTTCTAACACTCTAACACTCCGGCTTCGAACACTCTAACACTCCGGCTTCTAACACTCTAACACTCCGGCTTCTAACACTCTAACACTCTGGCTTCTAACACTCTAACACTCCGGCTTCTAACACACTAACACACCAGCTTCTAGCACTCTAACACTCCGGCTTCTAACACTCTAACACTCCGGCTTCTAACACTCTAACACTCCGGCTTCTAACATTCTAACAATCCGGCTTCTAACACTCGAACACTCTGGCTTCTAACACTCTAAAACTCCGGCTTCTAACACTCTGGCTTCAAACACTCTAACACTCCGGCTTCTAACACTCTTACACTCTGGCTTTTAAAACTCTAACACACTGGCTTCTAACACTCTAACACTCCGGCTTCTAACACTCTAACATTCCGGCTTCTAACACTCTAACACTCCGGCTTCTAACACTCTAACACTCCGGCTTCTAACACTCTAACACTCTGGCTTCTAACACTCTAACACTCCGGCTTCTAACACTCTAACACTCCGGCTTCTAACACTCTAACACTCCGGCTTCTAACACTCTAACACTCCGGCTTCTAACACTCTAACACTCCGGCTTCTAATACTCTATCACTCTGGCTTCTAACACTCTAACACTCCGGCTTCTAACACTCTAACACTCTGGCTTCTAACACTCTAACACTCCGGCTTCGAACACTCTAACACTCCGGCTTCTAACACTCTAACACTCCGGCTTCGAACACTCTAACACTCTGGCTTCTAACACTCTAACACTCCGGCTTCGAACACTCTAACACTCTGGCTTCTAACACTCGAACACTCCGGCTACTAACACTCTAACACTCTGGCTTCTAACACTCTAACACTCCGGCTTCTAACACTCTAACACTCTGGCTTCTAACACTCTAACACTCCGGCTTCTAACACTCTAACACTCCGGCTTCTAACACTCTAACACTCCGGCTTCGAACACTCTAACACTCTGGCTTCTAACACTCTAACACTCCGGCTTCTAACACTCTAACACTCCGGCTTCTAACACTCTAACACTCCGGCTTCTAACATTCTAACAATCCGGCTTCTAACACTCTAACACTCTGGCTTCTAACACTCTAACACTCCGGCTTCTAACACTCTAACACTCCGGCTTCTAACACTCTAACACTCCGGCTTCTAACACTCTAACACTCCGGCTTCTAACACTCTAACACTCCGGCTTCTAATACTCTATCACTCTGGCTTCTAACACTCTAACACTCCGGCTTCTAACACTCTAACACTCTGGCTTCTAACACTCTAACACTCCGGCTTCTAACACTCTAACACTCCGGCTTCGAACACTCTAACACTCTGGCTTCTAACACTCGAACACTCCGGCTACTAACACTCTAACACTCCGGCTTCTAACACTCTAACACTCCGGCTTCTAACACTCTAACACTCCGGCTTCTAACATTCTAACAATCCGGCTTCTAACACTCGAACACTCCGGCTACTAACACTCTAACACTCCGGCTTCTAACACTCTAACACTCTGGCTTCTAACACTCTAACACTCCGGCTTCTAACACTCTAACACTCCGGCTTCTAACACTCTAACACTCCGGCTTCTAACACTCTAACACTCCGGCTTCTAACATTCTAACAATCCGGCTTCTAACACTCGAACACTCCGGCTACTAACACTCTAACACTCCGGCTTCTAACACTCTAACACTCCGGCTTCTAACACTCTAACACTCCGGCTTCTAACACACTAACACACCAGCTTCTAGCACTCTAACACTCCGGCTTCTAACACTCTAACACTCCGGCTTCTAACACTCTAACACTCCGGCTTCGAACACTCTAACACTCTGGCTTCTAACACTCGAACACTCCGGCTACTAACACTCTAACACTCCGGCTTCTAACACTCTAACACTCTGGCTTCTAACACTCTAACACTCCGGCTTCTAACACACTAACACACCAGCTTCTAGCACTCTAACACTCCGGCTTCTAACACTCTAACACTCCGGCTTCTAACATTCTAACAATCCGGCTTCTAACACTCGAACACTCTGGCTTCTAACACTCTAAAACTCCGGCTTCTAACACTCTGGCTTCAAACACTCTAACACTCCGGCTTCTAACACTCTTACACTCTGGCTTTTAAAACTCTAACACACTGGCTTCTAACACTCTAACACTCCGGCTTCTAACACTCTAACATTCCGGCTTCTAACACTCTAACACTCCGGCTTCTAACACTCTAACACTCTGGCTTCTAACACTCTAACACTCCGGCTTCTAACACTCTAACACTCTGGCTTCTAACACTCTAACACTCCGGCTTCTAACACTCTAACACTCTGGCTTCTAACACTCTAACACTCCGGCTTCTAACACTCTAACACTCTGGCTTCTAACACTCTAACACATTGGCTTCTAACACTCTAACACTCCGGCTTCTAACACTCTAACACATTGGGTTCTAACACTCTAACACTCCGGCTTCTAACACTCTAACACTCTGGCTTCCAACACTCTAACACATTGGCTTCTAACACTCTAACACTCTGGCTTCTAACACTCTAACACATTGGCTTCTAACACTCTAACACTCTGGCTTCTAACACTCTAACACTCTGGCTTCTAACACTCTAACACTCTGGCTTCTAACACTCTAACACATTGGCTTCTAACACTCTAACACTCCGGCTTCTAACACTCTAACACTCTGGCTTCTAACACTCTAACACATTGGCTTCTAACACTCTAACACTCTGGCTTCTAACACTCTAACACTCTGGCTTCTAACACTCTAACACTCTGGCTTCTAACACTCTAACACATTGGCTTCTAACACTCTAACACTCTGGCTTCTAACACTCTAACACTCCGACTTCTAACACTCTAACACTCTGGCTTCTAACACTCTAACACTCCAGCTTCGAACACTCTAACACTCTGGCTTCTAACACTCTAACACTCCAGCTTCTAACAGTCTAACACTCTGGCTTCTAACACTCTAACACTCTGGCTTCTAACACTCTAACACATTGGCTTCTAACACTCTAACACTCTGGCTTCTAACACTCTAACACATTGGCTTCTAACACTCTAACACTCTGGCTTCTAACACTCTAACACATTGGCTTCTAACACTCTAACACTCTGGCTTCTAACACTCTAACACTCTGGCTTCTAACACTCTAACACATTGGCTTCTAACACTCTAACACTCTGGCTTCTAACACTCTAACACTCTGGCTTCTAACACTCTAACACATTGGCTTCTAACACTCTAACACTCTGGCTTCTAACACTCTAACACATTGGCTTCTAACACTCTAACACTCTGGCTTCTAACACTCTAACACATTGGCTTCTAACACTCTAACACTCCAGCTTCGAACACTCTAACACTCTGGCTTCTAACACTCTAACACTCCAGCTTCTAACAGTCTAACACTCTGGCTTCTAACACTCTAACACTCCGGCTTCTAACACTCTAACACTCTGGCTTCTAACACTCTAACACTCCAGCTTCTAACACTCTAACACTCTGGCTTCTAACACTCTAACACTCTGGCTTCTAACACTCTAACACATTGGCTTCTAACACTCTAACACTCTGGCTTCTAACACTCTAACACTCTGGCTTCTAACACTCTAACACTCCAGCTTCTAACACTCTAACACTCTGGCTTCTAACACTCTAACACTCTGGCTTCTAACACTCTAACACATTGGCTTCTAACACTCTAACACTCTGGCTTCTAACACTCTAACACTCTGGCTTCTAACACTCTAACACTCTGGCTTCTAACACTCTAACACTCTGGCTTCTAACACTCTAACACTCCGGCTTCTAACACTCTAACACTCTGGCTTCTAACACTCTAACACTCCGGCTTCTAACACTCTAACACTCTGGCTTCTAACACTCTAACACTCTGGCTTCTAACACTCTAACACTCCGGCTTCTAACACTCTAACACTCCAGCTTCGAACACTCTAACACTCTGGCTTCTAACACTCTAACACTCTGGCTTCTAACACTCTAACACTCCGGCTTCTAACACTCTAACACTCCAGCTTCTAACAGTCTAACACTCTGGCTTCTAACACTCTAACACTCTGGCTTCTAACACTCTAACACTCCAGCTTCTAACACTCTAACACTCTGGCTTCTAACACTCTAACACTCTGGCTTCTAACACTCTAACACATTGGCTTCTAACACTCTAACACTCTGGCTTCTAACACTCTAACACTCTGGCTTCTAACACTCTAACACATTGGCTTCTAACACTCTAACACTCTGGCTTCTAACAGTCTAACACTCTGGCTTCTAACACTCTAACACATTGGCTTCTAACACTCTAACACTCTGGCTTCTAACACTCTAACACTCTGGCTTCTAACACTCTAACACATTGGCTTCTAACACTCTAACACTCTGGCTTCTAACACTCTAACACTCCGACTTCTAACACTCTAACACTCTGGCTTCTAACACTCTAACACATTGGCTTCTAACACTCTAACACTCTGGCTTCTAACACTCTAACACTCTGGCTTCTAACACTCTAACACTCCAGCTTCGAACACTCTAACACTCTGGCTTCTAACACTCTAACACTCTGGCTTCTAACACTCTAACACTCCAGCTTCTAACAGTCTAACACTCTGGCTTCTAACACTCTAACACTCCGGCTTCTAACACTCTAACACTCTGGCTTCTAACACTCTAACACTCCAGCTTCTAACACTCTAACACTCTGGCTTCTAACACTCTAACACTCTGGCTTCTAACACTCTAACACATTGGCTTCTAACACTCTAACACTCTGGCTTCTAACACTCTAACACTCCGGCTTCTAACACTCTAACACTCTGGCTTCTAACACTCTAACACTCCGGCTTCTAACACTCTAACACTCCGGCTTCTAACACTCTAACACTCTGGCTTCTAACACACTAACACATTGGCTTCTAACACTCTAACACTCCGGCTTCTAACACTCTAACACTCTGGCTTCTAACACTCTAACACTCTGGCTTCTAACACTCTAACACTCTGGCTTCTAACACTCTAACACTCCGGCTTCTAACACTCTAACACTCTGGCTTCTAACACTCTAACACTCCGGCTTCTAACACTCTAACACTCTGGCTTCTAACACTCGAACACTCCGGCTTCTAACACTCGAACACTCCGGCTTCTAACATTCTAACAATCCGGCTTCTAACACTCGAACACACCGGCTTCTAACACTCTAACACTCCGGCTTCTAACACGCTAACACTCCGGCTTCTAACACTCTAACACTCCGGCTTCTAACACTCTAACACTCCGGCTTCTAACACTCTAACACTCCGGCTTCTAACACTCGAACACTCCGGCTTCTAACACTCTAACACTCCGGCTTCTAACACTCTAACACTCCGGCTTCTAACACTCGAACACTCCGGCTTCTAACACTCTAACACTCTGGCTTCTAACACTCTAACACTCTGGCTTCTAACACTCTAACACTCCGGCTTCTAACACTCTAACACTCTGGCTTCTAACACTCTAACACTCTGGCTTCTAACACTCGAACACTCCGGCTTCTAACATTCTAACAATCCGGCTTCTAACACTCTAACACTCCGACTTCTAACATTCTAACACTCCGGCTTCTAACACTCTAACACTCTGGCTTTTAAAACTCTAACACTCCGGCTTCTAACACTCTAACACTCCGGCTTCTAACACTCTAACACTCTGGCTTTTAAAACTCTAACACTCCGGCTTCTAACACTCTAACACTCCGGCTTCTAACACTCTAACACTCCGGCTTCTAACACTCTAACACTCCGGTTTTTAACACTCTAACACTCTGGCTTCTAACACTCTAACACTCTGGCTTCTAACACTCTAACACTCTGGCTTCTAACACTCTAACACTCTGGCTTCTAACACTCTAACACTCCGGCTTCTAACACTCTAACACTCCGGCTTCTAACACTCTGACACTCCGGCTTCTAACACTCTAACACTCCGGCTTCTAACACTCTAACACTCCGGCTTCTAACACTCTGACACTCCGGCTTCTAACACTCTAACACTCCGGCTTCTAGCACTCTAACACTCCGGCTTCTAACACTCTAACACTCTTGCTTCTAACACTCTAACACTCCGGCTTCTAGCACTCTAACACTCCGGCTTCTAACACTCTAACACTCCGGCTTCTAACACTCTAACACTCCGGCTTCTAGCACTCTAACACTCCGGCTTCTAACACTCTAACACTCTGGCTTCTAACACTCTAACACTCCGGCTTCTAACACTCTAACACTCCGGCTTCTAACACTCTAACACTCCAGCTTCTAACACTCTAACACTCTGGCTTCTAACACTCTAACACTCCGGCTTCAAACACTCTAACACTCTGGCTTCTAACACTCTAACACACTGGCTTCTAACACTCTAACACTCCGGCTTCAAACACTCTAACACTCCGGCTTCAAACACTCTAACACTCCGGCTTCTAACACTCTAACACTCTGGCTTCTAACACTCTAACACTCTGGCTTCTAACACTCTAACACTCCGGCTTCTAACACTCTAACACTCCGGCTTCAAACACTCTAACACTCCGGCTTCAAACACTCTAACACTCCGGCTTCTAACACTTTAACACTCTGGCTTTTAAAACTCTAACACTCTGGCTTCTAACACTCTAACACTCTGGCTTCAAACGCTCTAACACTCCGGCTTCTAACACTCTAACACTCTGGCTTCTAACACTCTAACACTCTGGCTTCTAACACTCTAACACTCCGGCTTCTAACACTCTAACACTCCGGCTTCTAACACTCTAACACTCCGGCTTCTAACACTCTAACACTCTGGCTTCTAACACTCTAACACTCCGGCTTCTAACACTCTAACACTCCGGCTTCTAACACTCTAACACTCTGGCTTCTAACACTCTAACACTCCGGCTTCTAACACTCTAACACTCCGGCTTCTAACACTCTAACACTCTGGCTTCTATCACTCTAACACTCCGGCTTCTAACACTCTAACACATTGGCTTCTAACACTCTAACACTCTGGCTTCTAACACTCTAACACTCCGGCTTCTAACACTCTAACACTCCGGCTTCTAACACTCTAACACTCCGGCTTCTAACACTCTAACACTCTGGCTTCTAACACTCTAACACTCCGGCTTCTAACACTCTAACACTCCGGCTTCTAACACTCTAACACTCTGGCTTCTATCACTCTAACACTCCGGCTTCTAACACTCTAACACATTGGCTTCTAACACTCTAACACTCTGGCTTCTAACACTCTAACACTCTGGCTTCTATCACTCTAACACTCTGGCTTCTATCACTCTAACACTCCGGCTTCTAACACTCTAACACTCTGGCTTCTATCACTCTAACACTCCGGCTTCTAACACTCTAACACTCTGGCTTCTAACACTCTAACACTCTGGCTTCTATCACTCTAACACTCCGGCTTCTAACACTCTAACACTCCGGCTTCTAACACTCTAACACTCTGGCTTCTAACACTCTAACACTCTGGCTTCTATCACTCTAACACTCCGGCTTCTAACACTCTAACACATTGGCTTCAAACACTCTAACACTCCGGCTTCTAACACTTTAACACTCTGGCTTCTAACACTCTAACACTCTGGCTTCTAACACTCTAACACATTGGCTTCTAACACTCTAACACATTGGCTTCTAACACTCTAACACTCCGGCTTCTAACACTCTAACACTCTGGCTTCTATCACTCTAACACTCCGGCTTCTAACACTCTAACACATTGGCTTCTAACACTCTAACACTCTGGCTTCTAACACTCTAACACTCCGGCTTCTAACACTCTAACACATTGGCTTCTAACACTCTAACACATTGGCTTCTAACACTCTAACACTCCGGCTTCTAACACTCTAACACTCTGGCTTCTATCACTCTAACACTCCGGCTTCTAACACTCTAACACATTGGCTTCTAACACTCTAACACTCTGGCTTCTAACACTCTAACACTCCGGCTTCTAACACTCTAACACTCCGGCTTCTAACACTCTAACACTCCGGCTTCTAACACTCTAACACTCCGGCTTCTAACACTCTAACACTCCGGCTTCTAACACTCTAACACTCCGGCTTCTAATACTCTATCACTCTGGCTTCTAACACTCTAACACTCCGGCTTCTAACACTCTAACACTCTGGCTTCTAACACTCTAACACTCCGGCTTCTAACACTCTAACACTCCGGCTTCGAACACTCTAACACTCTGGCTTCTAACACTCTAACACTCCGGCTTCGAACACTCTAACACTCCGGCTTCTAACACTCTAACACTCCGGCTTCTAACACTCTAACACTCCGGCTTCTAACACTCTAACACTCTGGCTTCTAACACTCTAACACTCCGGCTTCTAACACTCTAACACTCTGGCTTCTAACACTCTAACACTCCGGCTTCTAACACACTAACACACCAGCTTCTAGCACTCTAACACTCCGGCTTCTAACACTCTAACACTCCGGCTTCTAACACTCTAACACTCCGGCTTCTAACACTCTAAAACTCCGGCTTCTAACACTCTGGCTTCAAACACTCTAACACTCCGGCTTCTAACACTCTTACACTCTGGCTTTTAAAACTCTAACACTCTGGCTTCTAACACTCTAACACTCCGGCTTCTAACACTCTAACACTCCGGCTTCTAACACTCTAACACTCTGGCTTCTAACACTCTAACACTCTGGCTTCTAACACTCTAACACTCCGGCTTCTAACACTCTAACACTCCGGCTTCGAACACTCTAACACTCTGGCTTCTAACACTCGAACACTCCGGCTACTAACACTCTAACACTCCGGCTTCTAACACTCTAACACTCCGGCTTCTAACATTCTAATAATCCGGCTTCTAACACTCGAACACACCGGCTTCTAACACTCTAACACTCTGGCTTCTAACACTCTAACACTCCGGCTTCTAACACACTAACACACCAGCTTCTAGCACTCTAACACTCCGGCTTCTAACACTCTAACACTCCGGCTTCTAACACTCTAACACTCCGGCTTCTAACATTCTAACAATCCGGCTTCTAACACTCTAACACTCTGGCTTCTAACACTCTAAAACTCCGGCTTCTAACACTCTAACACATTGGCTTCTAACACTCTAACACTCCGGCTTCTAACACTCTAACACTCCGGCTTCTAACACTCTAACACATTGGCTTCTAACACTCTAACACTCTGGCTTCTAACACTCTAACACTCCGGCTTCTAACACTCTAACACTCTGGCTTCTAACACTCTAACACTCCGGCTTCTAACACTCTAACACTCTGGCTTCTAACACTCTAACACTCCGGCTTCTAACACTCTAACACTCCGGTTTCTAACACTCTAACACTCTGGCTTCTAACACTCTAACACTCCGGCTTCTAACACTCTAACACTCCGGCTTCTAACACTCTAACACTCCGGCTTCTAACACTCTAACACTCCGGCTTCTAACACTC
The DNA here is from genome assembly GCF_036971445.1 of Narcine bancroftii. Classification (NCBI taxonomy): domain Eukaryota; kingdom Metazoa; phylum Chordata; class Chondrichthyes; order Torpediniformes; family Narcinidae; genus Narcine; species Narcine bancroftii. The sequence continues at coordinate 158,837,190 of NC_091474.1, forward strand.
TAACACTCCGGCTTCTAACACTCTAACACTCTGGCTTCTAACGCTCTAACACTCCGGCTTCTAACACTCTAACACTCCGGTTTCTAACACTCTAACACTCTGGCTTCTAACACTCTAACACTCCGGCTTCTAACACTCTAACACTCCGGCTTCTAACACTCTAACACTCCGGCTTCTAACACTCTAACACTCCGGTTTCTAACACTCTAACACTCTGGCTTCTAACACTCTAACACTCCGGCTTCTAACACTCTAACACTCCGGCTTCTAACACTCTAACACTCCAGCTTCTAACACTCTAACACATTGGCTTCTAACACTCTAACACTCCGGCTTCTAACACTCTAACACTCTGGCTTCTAACACTCTAACACTCCGGCTTCTAACACTCTAACACTCTGGCTTCTAACACTCTAACACTCCGGCTTCTAACACTCTAACACTCTGGCTTCTAACACTCTAACACTCCGGCTTCTAACACTCTAACACTCTGGCTTTTAAAACTCTAACACTCCGGCTTCTAACACTCTAACACTCCGGCTTCTAACACTCTAACACTCCGGCTTCTAACACTCTAACACTCTGGCTTCTAACACTCTAACACTCCGGCTTCTAACACTCTAACACTCCGGTTTCTAACACTCTAACACTCTGGCTTCTAACACTCTAACACTCCGGCTTCTAACACTCTAACACTCCGGCTTCTAACACTCTAACACTCCGGCTTCTAACACTCTAACACTCCGGCTTCTAACACTCTAACACTCTGGCTTTTAAAACTCTAACACTCTGGCTTCTAACACTCTAACACTCTGGCTTCTAACACTCTAACACTCCGGCTTCTAACACTCTAACACTCCGGTTTCTAACACTCTAACACTCTGGCTTCTAACACTCTAACACTCCGGCTTCTAACACTCTAACACTCCGGCTTCTAACACTCTAACACTCCGGCTTCTAACACTCTAACACTCTGGCTTTTAAAACTCTAACACTCCGGCTTCTAACACTCTAACACTCCGGCTTCTAACACTCTAACACTCCGGCTTCTAACACTCTAACACTCTGGCTTTTAAAACTCTAACACTCCGGCTTCTAACACTCTAACACTCCGGCTTCTAACACTCTAACACTCTGGCTTTTAAAACTCTAACACTCCGGCTTCTAACACTCTAACACTCCGGCTTCTAACACTCTAACACTCCGGCTTCTAACACTCTAACACTCTGGCTTCTAACACTCTAACACTCCGGCTTCTAACACTCTAACACTCCGGTTTCTAACACTCTAACACTCTGGCTTCTAACACTCTAACACTCCGGCTTCTAACACTCTAACACTCCGGCTTCTAACACTCTAACACTCCGGCTTCTAACACTCTAACACTCCGGCTTCTAGCACTCTAAAACTCCGGCTTCTAACACTCTAACACTCTGGCTTCAAACACTCTAACACTCCGGCTTCTAACACTCTAACACTCCGGCTTCTAACACTCTAACACATTGGCTTCTAACACTCTAACTCTCTGGCTTCAAACACTCTAACACTCCGGCTTCTAACACTAACACTCCGGCTTCTAACACTCTAACACATTGGCTTCTAACACTCTAACACTCTGGCTTCTAACACTCTAACACTCTGGCTTCTAACACTCTAACACTCTGGCTTCTAACACTCTAACACTCTGGCTTCTAACACTCTAACACTCTGGCTTTTAAAACTCTAACACTCTGGCTTCTAACACTCTAACACTCCGGCTTCTAACACTCTAACACTCCGGCTTCTAACATTCTAACAATCCGGCTTCTAACACTCTAACACTCCGGCTTCTAACATTCTAACAATCCGGCTTCTAACACTCTAACACTCTGGCTTCTAACACTCTAACACTCCAGCTTCTAACACTCTAACACTCTGGCTTCTAACACTCTAAAACTCCGGCTTCTAACACTCTGGCTTCAAACACTCTAACACTCCGGCTTCTAACACTCTTACACTCTGGCTTTTAAAACTCTAACACTCTGGCTTCTAACACTCTAACATTCCGGCTTCTAACACTCTAACACTCCGGCTTCTAACACTCTAACACTCCGGCTTCTAGCACTCTAACACTCCAGCTTCTAACACTCTAACACTCCGGCTTCTAACACTCTCTAACACTCTGGCTTCTAACACTCTAACACTCCGGCTTCTAACACTCTAACACTCCGGCTTCTAACACTCTAACACTCCGGCTTCTAACACTCAAACACATTGGCTTCTAACACTCTAACACTCCGTCTTCTAACACTCTAACACATTGGCTTCTAACACTCTAACACTCTGGCTTCAAACACTCTAACACTCCGGCTTCTAACACTCTAACACTCTGGCTTCTAACACTCTAACACTCCGGCTTCTAACACTCTAACACTCCGGCTTCTAACACTCTAACACTCCGGCTTCAAACACTCTAACACTCCGGCTTCTAACACTCTAACACATTGGCTTCTAACACTCTAACACTCTGGCTTCTAACACTCTAACACTCTGGCTTCTAACACTCTAACACTCTGGCTTCTAACACTCTAACACTCTGGCTTCTAACACTCTAACACTCTGGCTTTTAAAACTCTAACACTCTGGCTTCTAACACTCTAACACTCTGGCTTCTAACACTCTAACACTCCGGCTTCTAACATTCTAACAATCCGGCTTCTAACACTCTAACACTCCGGCTTCTAACATTCTAACAATCCGGCTTCTAACACTCTAACACTCTGGCTTCTAACACTCTAACACTCCAGCTTCTAACACTCTAACACATTGGCTTCTAACACTCTAACACTCTGGCTTCTAACACTCTAACATTCCGGCTTCTAACACTCTTACACTCTGGCTTTTAAAACTCTAACACTCTGGCTTCTAACACTCTAACATTCCGGCTTCTAACACTCTAACACTCTGGCTTCTAACACTCTAACACTCTGGCTTCTAACACTCTAACATTCCGGCTTCTAACACTCTAACACTCCGGCTTCTAACACTCTAACACTCCGGCTTCTAACACTCTCTAACACTCTGGCTTCTAACACTCTAACACTCCGGCTTCTAACACTCTAACACTCCGGCTTCTAACACTCTAACACTCCGGCTTCTAACACTCAAACACATTGGCTTCTAACACTCTAACACTCTGGCTTCAAACACTCTAACACTCCGGCTTCTAACACTCTAACACTCTGGCTTCTAACACTCTAACACTCCGGCTTCTAACACTCTAACACTCCGGCTTCTAACACTCTAACACATTGGCTTCTAACACTCTAACACTCCGGCTTCTAACACTCTAACACTCTGGCTTCTAACACTCTAACACTCCGGCTTCAAACACTCTAACACTCCGGCTTCTAACACTCTAACACATTGGCTTCTAACACTCTAACACTCCGGCTTCTAACACTCTAACACTCCGGCTTCTAACACTCTAACACTCTGGCTTCAAACACTCTAACACTCCGGCTTCTAACACTCTAACACTCTGGCTTCTAACACTCTAACACTCCGGCTTCTAACACTCTAACACTCCGGCTTCTAACACTCTAACACTCCGGCTTCAAACACTCTAACACTCCGGCTTCTAACACTCTTACACTCTGGCTTTTAAAACTCTAACACTCTGGCTTCTAACACTCTAACATTCCGGCTTCTAACACTCTAACACTCCGGCTTCTAACACTCTAACACTCTGGCTTCTAACACTCTAACACTCTGGCTTCTAACACTCTAACATTCCGGCTTCTAACACTCTAACACTCCGGCTTCTAACACTCTAACACTCTGGCTTCTAACACTCTAACACTCCGGCTTCTAACACTCTGGCTTCAAACACTCTAACACTCCGGCTTCTAACACTCTTACACTCTGGCTTTTAAAACTCTAACACTCTGGCTTCTAACACTCTAACATTCCGGCTTCTAACACTCTAACACTCCGGCTTCTAACACTCTAACACTCCGGCTTCTAGCACTCTAACACTCCGGCTTCTAACACTCTAACACTCTGGCTTCTAACACTCTAACATTCCGGCTTCTAACACTCTAACACTCTGGCTTCTAACACTCTAACACTCCGGCTTCTAGCACTCTAACACTCCGGCTTCTAACACTCTAACACTCTGGCTTCTAACACTCTAACATTCCGGCTTCTAACACTCTAACACTCCGGCTTCTAACACTCTAACACTCCGGCTTCTAGCACTCTAACACTCCGGCTTCTAACACTCTAACACTCCGGCTTCTAACACTCTCTAACACTCTGGCTTCTAACACTCTAACACTCCGGCTTCTAACACTCTAACACTCCGGCTTCTAACACTCTAACACTCCGGCTTCTAACACTCAAACACATTGGCTTCTAACACTCTAACACTCTGGCTTCAAACACTCTAACACTCCGGCTTCTAACACTCTAACACTCTGGCTTCTAACACTCTAACACTCCGGCTTCTAACACTCTAACACTCCGGCTTCTAACACTCTAACACATTGGCTTCTAACACTCTAACACTCCGGCTTCTAACACTCTAACACTCCGGCTTCTAACACTCTAACACATTGGCTTCTAACACTCTAACACTCCGGCTTCTAACACTCTAACACTCCGGCTTCTAACACTCTAACACTCTGGCTTCAAACACTCTAACACTCCGGCTTCTAACACTCTAACACTCTGGCTTCTAACACTCTAACACTCCGGCTTCTAACACTCTAACACTCCGGCTTCTAACACTCTAACACTCCGGCTTCAAACACTCTAACACTCCGGCTTCTAACACTCTAACACATTGGCTTCAAACACTCTAACACTCCGGCTTCTAACACTCTAACACTCTGGCTTCTAACACTCTAACACTCCGGCTTCTAGCACTCTAACACTCTGGCTTCAAACACTCTAACACACCAGCTTCAAACACTCTAACACTCCGGCTTCTAACACTCTAACACTCCGGCTTCTAACACTCTAACACTCTGGCTTCTAACACTCTAACACTCTGGCTTTTAAAACTCTAACACTCCGGCTTCTAACACTCTAACACTCCGGCTTCTAACACTCTAACACTCCGGCTTCTAACACTCTAACACTCTGGCTTCTAACACTCTAACACTCTGGCTTTTAAAACTCTAACACTCTGGCTTCTAACACTCTAACACTCCGGCTTCTAACACTCTAACACTCCGGCTTCTAACATTCTAACAATCCGGCTTCTAACACTCTAACACTCCGGCTTCTAACATTCTAACAATCCGGCTTCTAACACTCTAACACTCTGGCTTCTAACACTCTAAAACTCCGGCTTCTAACACTCTGGCTTCAAACACTCTAACACTCCGGCTTCTAACACTCTTACACTCTGGCTTTTAAAACTCTAACACTCTGGCTTCTAACACTCTAACACTCCGGCTTCTAACACTCTAACATTCCGGCTTCTAACACTCTAACACTCTGGCTTCTAACACTCTAACACTCCGGCTTCTAACACTCTAACACTCCGGCTTCTAACACTCTCTAACACTCTGGCTTCTAACACTCTAACACTCCAGCTTCTAACACTCTAACACTCCGGCTTCTAACACTCTCTAACACTCTGGCTTCTAACACTCTAACACTCTGGCTTCTAACACTCTAACACTCCGGCTTCTAACACTCTAACATTCCGGCTTCTAACACTCTAACACTCTGGCTTCTAACACTCTAACACTCCGGCTTCTAACACTCTAACATTCCGGCTTCTAACACTCTAACACTCCGGCTTCTAACACTCTCTAACACTCTGGCTTCTAACACTCTAACACTCCAGCTTCTAACACTCTAACACTCTGGCTTGTAACTCTCTAACACTCTGGCTTCTAACACTCTAACACTCCGGCTTCTAACACTCTAACACTCCGGCTTCTAACACTCTAACACTCCGGCTTCTAACACTCTAACACTCCGGCTTCTAACACTCTAACACATTGGCTTCTAACACTCTAACACTCCGGCTTCTAACACTCTAACACTCCGGCTTCTAACACTCTAACACTCCTGCTTCTAACACTCTAACACTCCGGCTTCTAACACTCTAACACATTGGCTTCTAACACTCTAACACTCCGGCTTCTAACACTCTAACACTCCGGCTTCTAACACTCTAACACATTGGCTTCTAACACTCTAACACTCTGGCTTCTAACACTCTAACACTCCGGCTTCTAACACTCTAACACTCCGGCTTCTAACACTCTAACACATTGGCTTCTAACACTCTAACACTCCGGCTTCTAACACTCTAACACTCCGGCTTCTAACACTCTAACACTCCGGCTTCTAACACTCTAAAACATTGGCTTCTAACACTCTAACACATTGGCTTCTAACACTCTAACACTCTGGCTTCAAACACTCTAACACTCCGGCTTCTAACACTCTAACACTCCGGCTTCTAACACTCTAACACTCTGGCTTCTAACACTCTAACACATTGGCTTCTAACACTCTAACACTCTGGCTTCAAACACTCTAACACTCCAGCTTCTAACACTCTAACACTCTGGCTTCTAACACTCTAACACACCAGCTTCAAACACTCTAACACTCCGGCTTCTAACACTCTTACACTCTGGCTTTTAAAACTCTAACACTCCGGCTTCTAACACTCTAACACTCCGGCTTCTAACACTCTAACACTCCGGCTTCTAACACTCTAACACTCCGGCTTCTAACACTCTAACACTCCGGCTTCTAACACTCTAACACTCTGGCTTCTAACACTCTAACACTCTGGCTTCTAACACTCTAACACTCCGGCTTCTAACACTCTAACACTCTGGCTTCTAACACTCTAACACTCTGGCTTTTAAAACTCTAACACTCTGGCTTCTAACACTCTAACACTCCGGCTTCTAACACTCTAACACTCCGGCTTCTAACACTCTAACACTCCGGCTTCTAACACTCTAACACTCTGGCTTCTAACACTCTAACACTCTGGCTTCTAACACTCTAACACTCCGGCTTCTAACACTCTAACACTCTGGCTTCTAACACTCTAACACTCTGGCTTTTAAAACTCTAACACTCTGGCTTCTAACACTCTAACACTCCGGCTTCTAACACTCTAACACTCTGGCTTCTAACACTCTAACACTCTGGCTTCTAACACTCTAACACTCCGGCTTCTAACACTCTAACACTCTGGCTTCTAACACTCTAACACTCTGGCTTTTAAAACTCTAACACTCTGGCTTCTAACACTCTAACACTCCGGCTTCTAACACTCTAACACTCTGGCTTCTAACACTCTAACACTCCGGTTTCTAACACTCTAACACTCTGGCTTCTAACACTCTAACACTCCGGCTTCTAACACTCTAACACTCTGGCTTCTAACACTCTAACACTCTGGCTTTTAAAACTCTAACACTCTGGCTTCTAACACTCTAACACTCCGGCTTCTAACACTCTAACACTCCGGCTTCTAACACTCTAACACTCCGGCTTCTAACACTCTAACACTCTGGCTTCTAACACTCTAACACACCAGCTTCAAACACTCTAACACTCCGGCTTCTAACACTCTAACACTCTGGCTTTTAAAACTCTAACACTCCGGCTTCTAACACTCTAACATTCCGGCTTCTAACACTCTAACACTCCGGCTTCTAACACTCTAACACTCCGGCTTCTAACACTCTAACACTCCGGCTTCTAACACTCTAACACTCTGGCTTCTAACACTCTAACACTCCGGCTTCTAACACTCTAACACTCCGGTTTCTAACACTCTAACACTCTGGCTTCTAACACTCTAACACTCCGGCTTCTAACACTCTAACACTCCGGCTTCTAACACTCTAACACTCCGGCTTCTAACACTCTAACACTCCGGCTTCTAACACTCTAACACTCTGGCTTTTAAAACTTAAACACTCTGGCTTCTAACACTCTAACACTCTGGCTTCTAACACTCTAACACTCCGGCTTCTAACACTCTAACACTCCGGTTTCTAACACTCTAACACTCTGGCTTCTAACACTCTAACACTCCGGCTTCTAACACTCTAACACTCCGGCTTCTAACACTCTAACACTCCGGCTTCTAACACTCTAACACTCTGGCTTTTAAAACTCTAACACTCCGGCTTCTAACACTCTAACACTCCGGCTTCTAACACTCTAACACTCCGGCTTCTAACACTCTAACACTCTGGCTTTTAAAACTCTAACACTCCGGCTTCTAACACTCTAACACTCCGGCTTCTAACACTCTAACACTCTGGCTTTTAAACCTCTAACACTCCGGCTTCTAACACTCTAACACTCCGGCTTCTAACACTCTAACACTCCGGCTTCTAACACTCTAACACTCTGGCTTCTAACACTCTAACACTCCGGCTTCTAACACTCTAACACTCCGGTTTCTAACACTCTAACACTCTGGCTTCTAACACTCTAACACTCTGGCTTCTAACACTCTAACACTCCGGCTTCTAACACTCTAACACTCCGGCTTCTAACACTCTAACACTCCCGCTTCTAACACTCTAACACTCTGGCTTCTAACACTCTAACACTCTGGCTTTTAAAACTCTAACACTCTGGCTTCTAACACTCTAACACTCCGGCTTCTAACACTCTAACACTCCGGCTTCTAACATTCTAACAATCCGGCTTCTAACACTCTAACACTCCGGCTTCTAACATTCTAACAATCCGGCTTCTAACACTCGAACACACCGGCTTCTAACACTCTAACACTCTGGCTTCTAACACTCTAAAACTCCGGCTTCTAACACTCTGGCTTCAAACACTCTAACACTCCGGCTTCTAACACTCTTACACTCTGGCTTTTAAAACTCTAACACTCTGGCTTCTAACACTCTAACATTCCGGCTTCTAACACTCTAACACTCTGGCTTCTAACACTCTAACACTCCGGCTTCTAACACTCTAACACTCCGGCTTCTAACACTCTCTAACACTCTGGCTTCTAACACTCTAACACTCCAGCTTCTAACACTCTAACACTCCGGCTTCTAACACTCTCTAACACTCTGGCTTCTAACACTCTAACACTCTGGCTTCTAACACTCTAACACTCCGGCTTCTAACACTCTAACATTCCGGCTTCTAACACTCTAACACTCTGGCTTCTAACACTCTAACACTCCGGCTTCTAACACTCTAACATTCCGGCTTCTAACACTCTAACACTCCGGCTTCTAACACTCTCTAACACTCTGGCTTCTAACACTCTAACACTCCAGCTTCTAACACTCTAACACTCTGGCTTGTAACTCTCTAACACTCTGGCTTCTAACACTCTAACACTCCGGCTTCTAACACTCTAACACTCCGGCTTCTAACACTCTAACACTCCGGCTTCTAACACTCTAACACTCCGGCTTCTAACACTCTAACACATTGGCTTCTAACACTCTAACACTCCGGCTTCTAACACTCTAACACTCCGGCTTCTAACACTCTAACACTCCTGCTTCTAACACTCTAACACTCCGGCTTCTAACACTCTAACACATTGGCTTCTAACACTCTAACACTCCGGCTTCTAACACTCTAACACTCCGGCTTCTAACACTCTAACACATTGGCTTCTAACACTCTAACACATTGGCTTCTAACACTCTAACACATTGGCTTCTAACACTCTAACATTCCGGCTTCTAACACTCTAACACTCCGGCTTCTAACACTCTAACACTCCGGCTTCTAACACTCTAACACATTGGCTTCTAACACTCTAACACTCCGGCTTCTAACACTCTAACACTCCGGCTTCTAACACTCTAACACTCCGGCTTCTAACACTCTAACACATTGGCTTCTAACACTCTAACACATTGGCTTCTAACACTCTAACACTCTGGCTTCAACACTCTAACACTCCGGCTTCTAACACTCTAACACTCCGGCTTCTAACACTCTAACACTCTGGCTTCTAACACTCTAACACATTGGCTTCTAACACTCTAACACTCTGGCTTCAAACACTCTAACACTCCAGCTTCTAACACTCTAACACTCTGGCTTCTAACACTCTAACACACCAGCTTCAAACACTCTAACACTCCGGCTTCTAACACTCTAACACTCTGGCTTTTAAAACTCTAACACTCCGGCTTCTAACACTCTAACACTCCGGCTTCTAACACTCTAACACTCCGGCTTCTAACACTCTAACACTCCGGCTTCTAACACTCTAACACTCTGGCTTCTAACACTCTAACACTCTGGCTTCTAACACTCTAACACTCTGGCTTCTAACACTCTAACACTCCGGCTTCTAACACTCTAACACTCCGGCTTCTAACACTCTAACACTCTGGCTTCTAACACTCTAACACTCTGGCTTCTAACACTCTAACACTCCGGCTTCTAACACTCTAACACTCTGGCTTCTAACACTCTAACACTCCGGCTTCTAACACTCTAACACTCTGGCTTCTAACACTCTAACACTCTGGCTTTTAAAACTCTAACACTCTGGCTTCTAACACTCTAACACTCCGGCTTCTAACACTCTAACACTCCGGCTTCTAACACTCTAACACTCTGGCTTTTAAAACTCTAACACTCCGGCTTCTAACACTCTAACACTCCGGCTTCTAACACTCTAACACTCCGGCTTCTAACACTCTAACACTCCGGCTTCTAACACTCTAACACTCTGGCTTCTAACACTCTAACACTCTGGCTTCTAACACTCTAACACACCAGCTTCAAACACTCTAACACTCCGGCTTCTAACACTCTAACACTCTGGCTTTTAAAACTCTAACACTCCGGCTTCTAACACTCTAACACTCCGGCTTCTAACACTCTAACACTCCGGCTTCTAACACTCTAACACTCCGGCTTCTAACACTCTAACACTCTGGCTTCTAACACTCTAACACTCTGGCTTCTAACACTCTAACACTCTGGCTTCTAACACTCTAACACTCCGGCTTCTAACACTCTAACACTCCGGCTTCTAACACTCTAACACTCTGGCTTCTAACACTCTAACACTCTGGCTTCTAACACTCTAACACTCCGGCTTCTAACACTCTAACACTCTGGCTTCTAACACTCTAACACTCCGGCTTCTAACACTCTAACACTCTGGCTTCTAACACTCTAACACTCTGGCTTTTAAAACTCTAACACTCTGGCTTCTAACACTCTAACACTCCGGCTTCTAACACTCTAACACTCCGGCTTCTAACACTCTAACACTCCGGCTTCTAACACTCTAACACTCTGGCTTCTAACACTCTAACACACCAGCTTCAAACACTCTAACACTCCGGCTTCTAACACTCTAACATTCCGGCTTCTAACACTCTAACACTCCGGCTTCTAACACTCTAACACTCCGGCTTCTAACACTCTAACACTCCGGCTTCTAACACTCTAACACTCCGGCTTCTAACACTCTAACACTCCGGCTTCTAACACTCTAACATTCCGGCTTCTAACACTCTAACACTCCGGCTTCTAACACTCTAACACTCCGGCTTCTAACACTCTAACACTCCGGCTTCTAACACTCTAACACTCTGGCTTCTAACACTCTAACACTCTGGCTTTTAAAACTCTAACACTCTGGCTTCTAACACTCTAACACTCCGGCTTCTAACACTCTAACACTCCGGCTTCTAACACTCTAACACTCCGGCTTCTAACACTCTAACACTCTGGCTTCTAACACTCTAACACACCAGCTTCAAACACTCTAACACTCCGGCTTCTAACACTCTAACATTCCGGCTTCTAACACTCTAACACTCCGGCTTCTAACACTCTAACACTCCGGCTTCTAACACTCTAACACTCCGGCTTCTAACACTCTAACACTCCGGCTTCTAACACTCTAACACTCTGGCTTCTAACACTCTAACACACCAGCTTCAAACACTCTAACACTCCGGCTTCTAACACTCTAACATTCCGGCTTCTAACACTCTAACACTCCGGCTTCTAACACTCTAACATTCCGGCTTCTAACACTCTAACACTCCGGCTTCTAACACTCTAACACTCCGGCTTCTAACACTCTAACACTCCGGTTTCTAACACTCTAACACTCTGGCTTCTAACACTCTAACACTCCGGCTTCTAACACTCTAACACTCCGGCTTCTAACACTCTAACACTCCGGCTTCTAACACTCTAACACTCCGGCTTCTAACACTCTAACACTCTGGCTTTTAAAACTTAAACACTCTGGCTTCTAACACTCTAACACTCTGGCTTCTAACACTCTAACACTCCGGCTTCTAACACTCTAACACTCCGGTTTCTAACACTCTAACACTCTGGCTTCTAACACTCTAACACTCCGGCTTCTAACACTCTAACACTCCGGCTTCTAACACTCTAACACTCCGGCTTCTAACACTCTAACACTCTGGCTTTTAAAACTCTAACACTCCGGCTTCTAACACTCTAACACTCCGGCTTCTAACACTCTAACACTCCGGCTTCTAACACTCTAACACTCTGGCTTTTAAAACTCTAACACTCCGGCTTCTAACACTCTAACACTCCGGCTTCTAACACTCTAACACTCCGGCTTCTAACACTCTAACACTCCGGCTTCTAACACTCTAACACTCTGGCTTCTAACACTCTAACACTCCGGCTTCTAACACTCTAACACTCCGGTTTCTAACACTCTAACACTCTGGCTTCTAACACTCTAACACTCTGGCTTCTAACACTCTAACACTCCGGTTTCTAACACTCTAACACTCTGGCTTCTAACACTCTAACACTCTGGCTTCTAACACTCTAACACTCTGGCTTCTAACACTCTAACACTCTGGCTTCTAACACTCTAACACTCCGGCTTCTAACACTCTAACACTCCGGTTTCTAACACTCTAACACTCTGGCTTCTAACACTCTAACACTCTGGCTTCTAACACTCTAACACTCCGGCTTCTAACACTCTAACACTCCGGCTTCTAACACTCTAACACTCTGGCTTTTAAAACTATAACACTCCGGCTTCTAACACTCTAACACTCCGGCTTCTAACACTCTAACACTCCGGCTTCTAACACTCTAACACTCTGGCTTCTAACACTCTAACACTCCGGCTTCTAACACTCTAACACTCCGGTTTCTAACACTCTAACACTCTGGCTTCTAACACTCTAACACTCTGGCTTCTAACACTCTAACACTCTGGCTTCTAACACTCTAACACTCTGGCTTCAAACACTCTAACACTCCGGCTTCTAACACTCTAACACTCCGGCTTCTAACACTCTAACACTCCGGCTTCTAACACTCTAACACTCTGGCTTCAAACACTCTAACACTCCGGCTTCTAACACTCTAACACTCTGGCTTCTAACACTCTAACACTCCGGCTTCTAACACTCTAACACTCTGGCTTCAAACACTCTAACACTCTGGCTTCTAACACTCTAACACTCTGGCTTCAAACACTCTAACACTCCGGCTTCTAACACTCTAACACTCTGGCTTCAAACACTCTAACACTCCGGCTTCTAACACTCTAACACATTGGCTTCTAACACTCTAACACTCCGGCTTCTAACACTCTAACACTCCGGCTTCTAACACTCTAACACTCTGGCTTCAAACACTCTAACACTCTGGCTTCTAACACTCTAACACTCCGGCTTCTAACACTCTAACACTCTGGCTTCAAACACTCTAACACTCTGGCTTCTAACACTCTAACACTCTGGCTTCAAACACTCTAACACTCCGGCTTCTAACACTCTAACACTCTGGCTTCTAACACTCTAACACTCCGGCTTCTAACACTCTAACACTCTGGCTTCAAACACTCTAACACTCCGGCTTCTAACACTCTAACACATTGGCTTCTAACACTCTAACACTCCGGCTTCTAACACTCTAACACTCCGGCTTCTAACACTCTAACACTCTGGCTTCTAGCACTCTAAAACTCCGGCTTCTAACACTCTAACACTCTGGCTTCAAACACTCTAACACTCCGGCTTCTAACACTCTAACACTCTGGCTTCTAACACTCTAACACTCCGGCTTCTAACACTCTAACACTCCGGTTTCTAACACTCTAACACTCTGGCTTCTAACACTCTAACACTCTGGCTTCTAACACTCTAACACTCCGGCTTCTAGCACTCTAAAACTCCGGCTTCTAACACTCTAACACTCCGGCTTCTAACACTCTAACACTCCGGCTTCTAACACTCTAACACTCCGGCTTCTAACACTCTAACACTCTGGCTTCTAGCACTCTAAAACTCCGGCTTCTAACACTCTAACACTCTGGCTTCAAACACTCTAACACTCCGGCTTCTAACACTCTAACACTCTGGCTTCTAACACTCTAACACTCCGGCTTCTAACACTCTAACACTCCGGTTTCTAACACTCTAACACTCTGGCTTCTAACACTCTAACACTCTGGCTTCTAACACTCTAACACTCCGGCTTCTAGCACTCTAAAACTCCGGCTTCTAACACTCTAACACTCCGGCTTCTAACACTCTAACACATTGGCTTCTAACACTCTAACTCTCTGGCTTCTAACACTCTAACACTCCGGCTTCTAACACTAACACTCCGGCTTCTAACACTCTAACACATTGGCTTCTAACACTCTAACACTCTGGCTTCTAACACTCTAACACTCTGGCTTCTAACACTCTAACACTCTGGCTTCTAACACTCTAACACTCTGGCTTCTAACACTCTAACACTCTGGCTTTTAAAACTCTAACACTCTGGCTTCTAACACTCTAACACTCCGGCTTCTAACACTCTAACACTCCGGCTTCTAACATTCTAACAATCCGGCTTCTAACACTCTAACACTCCGGCTTCTAACATTCTAACAATCCGGCTTCTAACACTCTAACACTCTGGCTTCTAACACTCTAACACTCCAGCTTCTAACACTCTAACACATTGGCTTCTAACACTCTAACACTCTGGCTTCTAACACTCTAAAACTCCGGCTTCTAACACTCTGGCTTCAAACACTCTAACACTCCGGCTTCTAACACTCTAACATTCCGGCTTCTAACACTCTAACACTCCGGCTTCTAACACTCTAACACTCTGGCTTCTAACACTCTAACACTCTGGCTTCTAACACTCTAACATTCCGGCTTCTAACACTCTAACACTCCGGCTTCTAACACTCTAACACTCCGGCTTCTAGCACTCTAACACTCCAGCTTCTAACACTCTAACACTCCGGCTTCTAACACTCTCTAACACTCTGGCTTCTAACACTCTAACACTCCGGCTTCTAATACTCTAACACTCCGGCTTCTAACACTCTAACACTCCGGCTTCTAACACTCTAACACTCCGGCTTCTAACACTCTAACACATTGGCTTCTAACACTCTAACACTCTGGCTTCAAACACTCTAACACACCAGCTTCAAACACTCTAACACTCCGGCTTCTAACACTCTAACACTCTGGCTTTTAAAACTCTAACACTCCGGCTTCTAACACTCTAACACTCCGGCTTCTAACACTCTAACACTCCGGCTTCTAACACTCTAACACTCTGGCTTCTAACACTCTAACACTCTGGCTTTTAAAACTCTAACACTCTGGCTTCTAACACTCTAACACTCCGGCTTCTAACACTCTAACACTCCGGCTTCTAACATTCTAACAATCCGGCTTCTAACACTCTAACACTCCGGCTTCTAACATTCTAACAATCCGGCTTCTAACACTCGAACACACCGGCTTCTAACACTCTAACACTCTGGCTTCTAACACTCTAAAACTCCGGCTTCTAACACTCTGGCTTCAAACACTCTAACACTCCGGCTTCTAACACTCTTACACTCTGGCTTTTAAAACTCTAACACTCTGGCTTCTAACACTCTAACACTCCGGCTTCTAACACTCTAACATTCCGGCTTCTAACACTCTAACACTCTGGCTTCTAACACTCTAACACTCCGGCTTCTAACACTCTAACACTCCGGCTTCTAACACTCTCAAACACTCCGGCTTCTAACACTCTAACACTCCGGCTTCTAACACTCTAACACTCCGGCTTCTAACACTCTAACACATTGGCTTCTAACACTCTAACACTCCGGCTTCTAACACTCTAACACTCCGGCTTCTAACACTCTAACACTCCGGCTTCTAACACTCTAACACTCCGGCTTCTAACACTCTAACACATTGGCTTCTAACACTCTAACACATTGGCTTCTAACACTCTAACACTCTGGCTTCAAACACTCTAACACTCCGGCTTCTAACACTCTAACACTCCGGCTTCTAACACTCTAACACTCTGGCTTCTAACACTCTAACACACCAGCTTCAAACACTCTAACACTCCGGCTTCTAACACTCTAACACTCTGGCTTTTAAAACTCTAACACTCCGGCTTCTAACACTCTAACACTCCGGCTTCTAACACTCTAACACTCCGGCTTCTAACACTCTAACACATTGGCTTCTAACACTCTAACACATTGGCTTCTAACACTCTAACACATTGGCTTCTAACACTCTAACACTCTGGCTTCAAACACTCTAACACTCCGGCTTCTAACACTCTAACACTCCGGCTTCTAACACTCTAACACTCTGGCTTCTAACACTCTAACACACCAGCTTCAAACACTCTAACACTCCGGCTTCTAACACTCTAACACTCTGGCTTTTAAAACTCTAACACTCCGGCTTCTAACACTCTAACACTCCGGCTTCTAACACTCTAACACTCCGGCTTCTAACACTCTAACACTCTGGCTTCTAACACTCTAACACTCCGGCTTCTAACACTCTAACACTCCGGCTTCTAACACTCTAACACTCTGGCTTTTAAAACTCTAACACTCCGGCTTCTAACACTCTAACACACCAGCTTCAAACACTCTAACACTCCGGCTTCTAACACTCTAACACTCTGGCTTTTAAAACTCTAACACTCCGGCTTCTAACACTCTAACACTCCGGCTACTAACACTCTAACACTCTGGCTTCTAACACTCTAACACTCCGGCTTCTAACACTCTAACACTCCGGTTTCTAACACTCTAACACTCTGGCTTCTAACACTCTAACACTCCGGCTTCTAACACTCTAACACATTGGCTTCTAACACTCTAACACATTGGCTTCTAACACTCTAACACTCCGGCTTCTAACACTCTAACACTCCGGCTTCTAACACTCTAACATTCCGGCTTCTAGCACTCTAAAACTCCGGCTTCTAACACTCTAACACTCTGGCTTCAAACACTCTAACACTCCGGCTTCTAACACTCTAACACTCCGGCTTCTAACACTCTAACACTCTGGCTTCTAACACTCTAACACTCTGGCTTCTAACACTCTAACACTCCGGCTTCTAACACTCTAACACTCCGGCTTCTAACACTCTAACACTCTGGCTTCTAACACTCTAACACTCCGGCTTCTAACACTAACACTCCGGCTTCTAACACTCTAACACTCTGGCTTCTAACACTCTAACACTCTGGCTTTTAAAACTCTAACACTCTGGCTTCTAACACTCTAACACTCCGGCTTCTAACACTCTAACACTCTGGCTTCTAACACTCTAACACTCCGGCTTCTAACACTCTAACACTCCGGCTTCTAACATTCTAACACTCCGGCTTCTAACACTCTAACACTCTGGCTTCTAACACTCTAACACACCAGCTTCAAACACTCTAACACTCCGGCTTCTAACACTCTAACACTCTGGCTTTTAAAACTCTAACACTCCGGCTTCTAACACTCTAACATTCCGGCTTCTAGCACTCTAAAACTCCGGCTTCTAACACTCTAACACTCTGGCTTCAAACACTCTAACACTCCGGCTTCTAACACTCTAACACTCCGGCTTCTAACACTCTAACACTCTGGCTTCTAACACTCTAACACTCTGGCTTCTAACACTCTAACACTCCGGCTTCTAACACTCTAACACTCCGGCTTCTAACACTCTAACACTCTGGCTTCTAACACTCTAACACTCCGGCTTCTAACACTAACACTCCGGCTTCTAACACTCTAACACATTGGCTTCTAACACTCTAACACTCTGGCTTCTAACACTCTAACACTCCGGCTTCTAACACTCTAACACTCTGGCTTCTAACACTCTAACACTCTGGCTTCTAACACTCTAACACTCTGGCTTCTAACACTCTAACACTCTGGCTTTTAAAACTCTAACACTCTGGCTTCTAACACTCTAACACTCCGGCTTCTAACACTCTAACACTCTGGCTTCTAACACTCTAACACTCCGGCTTCTAACACTCTAACACTCCGGCTTCTAACATTCTAACACTCCGGCTTCTAACACTCTAACACTCTGGCTTCTAACACTCTAACACACCAGCTTCAAACACTCTAACACTCCGGCTTCTAACACTCTAACACTCTGGCTTCTAACACTCTAACATTCCGACTTCTAACATTCTAACACTCTGGCTTCTAACACTCTAACACTCCGGCTTCTAACATTCTAACACTCCGGCTTCTAACACTCTAACACTCTGGCTTCTAACACTCTAACACACCAGCTTCAAACACTCTAACACTCCGGCTTCTAACACTCTAACACTCTGGCTTTTAAAACTCTAACACTCTGGCTTCTAACACTCTAACACTCTGGCTTCTAACACTCTAACACTCCGGCTTCTAACACTCTAACACATTGGCTTCTAACACTCTAACACTCTGGCTTCTAACACTCTAACACTCCGGCTTCTAACACTAACACTCCGGCTTCTAACACTCTAACACATTGTCTTCTAACACTCTAACACTCTGGCTTCTAACACTCTAACACTCCGGCTTCTAACACTCTAACACTCTGGCTTCTAACACTCTAACACTCTGGCTTCTAACACTCTAACACTCTGGCTTCTAACACTCTAACACACCAGCTTCAAACACTCTAACACTCCGGCTTCTAACACTCTAACACTCTGGCTTCTAACACTCTAACACTCCGGCTTCTAACACTCTAACACTCTGGCTTCTAACACTCTAACACTCTGGCTTCTAACACTCTAACACTCTGGCTTCTAACACTCTAACACACCAGCTTCAAACACTCTAACACTCTGGCTTCTAACACTCTAACATTCCGACTTCTAACATTCTAACACTCCGGCTTCTAACACTCTAACACTCTGGCTTCTAACACTCTAACACTCCGGCTTCTAACATTCTAACACTCCGGCTTCTAACACTCTAACACTCTGGCTTCTAACACTCTAACACACCAGCTTCAAACACTCTAACACTCCGGCTTCTAACAATCTAACACTCTGGCTTTTAAAACTCTAACACTCTGGCTTCTAACACTCTAATACTCCGGCTTCTAACACTCTAACACTCTGGCTTTTAAAACTCTAACACTCCGGCTTCTAACACTCTAACACTCTGGCTTCTAACACTCTAACACTCCGGCTTCTAACACTAACACTCCGGCTTCTAACACTCTAACACATTGGCTTCTAACACTCTAACACTCTGGCTTCTAACACTCTAACACTCCGGCTTCTAACACTCTAACACTCTCGCTTCTAACACTCTAACACTCCAGCTTCTAGCATTCTAAAACTCCGGCTTCTAACACTCTAACACTCTGGCTTTTAAAACTCTAACACTCTGGCTTCTAACACTCTAACACTCTCGCTTCTAACACTCTAACACTCCAGCTTCTAGCATTCTAAAACTCCGGCTTCTAACACTCTAACACTCTGGCTTTTAAAACTCTAACACTCTGGCTTCTAACACTCTAACACTCCGGCTTCTAACACTCTAACACTCCGGCTTCTAACACTCTAACACTCTGGCTTCTAACACTCTAACACTCTGGCTTCTAACACTCTAACACTCCGGCTTCTAACACTCTAACACATTGGCTTCTAACACTCTAACACTCTGGCTTCTAACACTCTAACACTCCGGCTTCTAACACTCTAACACTCCGGCTTCTAACACTCTAACACATTGGCTTCTAACACTCTAACACTCTGGCTTCTAACACTCTAACACTCTGGCTTCTAACACTCTAACACTCCGGCTTCTAACACTCTAACACTCTGGCTTCTAACACTCTAACACTCCGGCTTCTAACACTCTAACACTCCGGCTTCTAACACTCTAACACATTGGTTTCTAACACTCTAACACTCTGGCTTCTAACACTCTAACACTCTGGCTTCTAACACTCTAACACTCCGGCTTCTAACACTCTAACACTCCGGCTTCTAACACTCTAACACTCCGGCTTCTAACACTCTAACACTTCGGCTTCTAACACTCTAACACTCCGGCTTCTAACACTCTAACACTCTGGCTTCTAACACTCTAACACTCCGGCTTCTAACACTCTAACACTCCGGCTTCTAACACTCTAACACTCCGGCTTCTAACACTCTAACACTCTGGCTTCTAACACACTAACACTCCGGCTTCTAACACTCTAACACTCTGGCTTCTAACACTCTAACACTCTGGCTTCTAACACTCTAACACTCCGGCTTCTAACACTCGAACACTCCGGCTTCTAACACTCTAACACTCCGGCTTCTAACACTCGAACACTCCGGCTTTTAACACTCTAACACTCTGGCTTCTAACACTCTAACACTCTGGCTTCTAACACTCTAACACTCCGGCTTCTAACACTCTAACAATCCGGCTTCTAACACTCGAACACTCCGGCTTCAAACACTCTAACACTCCGGCTTCTAACACTCTTACACTCTGGCTTTTAAAACTCTAACACTCTGGCTTCTAACACTCTAACACTCCAGCTTCTAACACTCTAACACTCCGGCTTCTAACACTCTAACACTCCGGCTTCTAACACTCTAACACTCCGGCTTCTAACACTCTAACACTCTGGCTTCTAGCACTCTAACACTCTGGCTTCTAACACTCTAACACTCTGGCTTCTAGCACTCTAACACTCCAGCTTCTAACACTCTAACACTCCGGCTTCTAACACTCTCTAACACTCCGGCTTCTAACACTCTAACACTCCGGCTTCTAACACTCTAACACTCCGGCTTCTAACACTCTAACACTCTGGCTTCTAGCACTCTAACACTCTGGCTTCTAACACTCTAACACTCTGGCTTCTAGCACTCTAACACTCCAGCTTCTAACACTCTAACACTCCGGCTTCTAACACTCTAACACTCTGGCTTAAAACACTCTAACACTCTGGCTTCTAGCACTCTAACACTCCAGCTTCTAACACTCTAACACTCTGGCTTCTAACACTCTAACACTCCGGCTTCTAACACTCTAACACTCCGGCTTCTAATACTCTAACACTCCGGCTTCTAACACTCTAACACTCCGGCTTCTAACACTCTAACACATTGGCTTCTAACACTCTAACACATTGGCTTCTAACACTCTAACACTCTGGCTTCTAACACTCTAACACTCCGGCTTCTAACACTCTAACACTCCGGCATCTAACACTCTAACACTCCGGCTTCTAACACTCTAACACTCTGGCTTCTAACACTCTAACACTCCGGCTTCTAACACTCTAACACTCCGGCTTCTAACACTCTAACACTCTGGCTTCTAACACTCTAACACTCCGGCATCTAACACTCTAACACATTGGCTTCTAACACTCTAACACTCCGGCTTCTAACACTCTAACACTCCGGCTTCTAACACTCTAACACTCTGGCTTCTAACACTCTAACACTCCGGCTTCTAACACTCTAACACTCTGGCTTCTAACACTCTAACACTCTGGCTTCTAACACTCTAACACTCCGGCTTCTAACACTCTAACACTCTGGCTTCTAACACTCTAACACTCCGGCATCTAACACTCTAACACTCCGGCTTCTAACACTCTAACACTCTGGCTTCTAACACTCTAACACTCTGGCTTCTAACACTCTAACACTCCGGCTTCTAACACTCTAACACTCTGGCTTCTAACACTCTAACACTCTGGCTTCTAACACTCTAACACTCCGGCTTCTAACACTCTAACACTCCGGCTTCTAACACTCTAACACATTGGTTTCTAACACTCTAACACTCCGGCATCTAACACTCTAACACTCCGGCTTCTAACACTCTAACACTCTGGCTTCTAACACTCTAACACTCTGGCTTCTAACACTCTAACACTCCGGCTTCTAACACTCTAACACTCTGGCTTCTAACACTCTAACACTCCGGCTTCTAACACTCTAACACTCCGGCTTCTAACACTCTAACACTCCGGCTTCTAACACTCTAACACTCCGGCTTCTAACACTCTAACACTCCGGCTTCTAACACTCTAACACTCTGGCTTCTAACACTCTAACACTCTGGCTTCTAACACTCTAACACTCCGGCTTCTAACACTCTAACACTCCGGCTTCTAACACTCTAACACATTGGTTTCTAACACTCTAACACTCTGGCTTCTAACACTCTAACACTCCAGCTTCTAACACTCTAACACTCCGGCTTCTAACACTCTAACCCTCCGGCTTCTAACACTCTAACACTCCGGCTTCTAACACTCTAACACTCCGGCTTCTAACACTCTAACACTCTGGCTTCTAACACTCTAACACTCCGGCTTCTAACACTCTAACACTCCGGCTTCTAACACTCTAACACTCCGGCTTCTAACACTCTAACACTCTGGCTTCTAACACACTAACACTCCGGCTTCTAACACTCTAACACTCTGGCTTCTAACACTCTAACACTCTGGCTTCTAACACTCTAACACTCCGGCTTCTAACACTCGAACACTCCGGCTTCTAACACTCTAACACTCCGGCTTCTAACACTCGAACACTCCGGCTTTTAACACTCTAACACTCTGGCTTCTAACACTCTAACACTCTGGCTTCTAACACTCTAACACTCCGGCTTCTAACACTCTAACAATCCGGCTTCTAACACTCGAACACTCCGGCTTCAAACACTCTAACACTCCGGCTTCTAACACTCTTACACTCTGGCTTTTAAAACTCTAACACTCTGGCTTCTAACACTCTAACACTCCAGCTTCTAACACTCTAACACTCCGGCTTCTAACACTCTAACACTCCGGCTTCTAACACTCTAACACTCCGGCTTCTAACACTCTAACACTCTGGCTTCTAGCACTCTAACACTCTGGCTTCTAACACTCTAACACTCTGGCTTCTAGCACTCTAACACTCCAGCTTCTAACACTCTAACACTCCGGCTTCTAACACTCTCTAACACTCCGGCTTCTAACACTCTAACACTCCGGCTTCTAACACTCTAACACTCCGGCTTCTAACACTCTAACACTCTGGCTTCTAGCACTCTAACACTCTGGCTTCTAACACTCTAACACTCTGGCTTCTAGCACTCTAACACTCCAGCTTCTAACACTCTAACACTCCGGCTTCTAACACTCTAACACTCTGGCTTAAAACACTCTAACACTCTGGCTTCTAGCACTCTAAC
The DNA here is from genome assembly GCF_036971445.1 of Narcine bancroftii. Classification (NCBI taxonomy): domain Eukaryota; kingdom Metazoa; phylum Chordata; class Chondrichthyes; order Torpediniformes; family Narcinidae; genus Narcine; species Narcine bancroftii. The sequence goes on from NC_091474.1 coordinate 158,860,688, forward strand.
ACTCCAGCTTCTAACACTCTAACACTCTGGCTTCTAACACTCTAACACTCCGGCTTCTAACACTCTAACACTCCGGCTTCTAACACTCTAACACTCCGGCTTCTAACACTCTAACACTCCGGCTTCTAACACTCTAACACATTGGCTTCTAACACTCTAACACATTGGCTTCTAACACTCTAACACTCTGGCTTAAAACACTCTAACACTCTGGCTTCTAGCACTCTAACACTCCAGCTTCTAACACTCTAACACTCCGGCTTCTAACACTCTAACACTCTGGCTTAAAACACTCTAACACTCTGGCTTCTAGCACTCTAACACTCCAGCTTCTAACACTCTAACACTCTGGCTTCTAACACTCTAACACTCCGGCTTCTAACACTCTAACACTCCGGCTTCTAACACTCTAACACTCCGGCTTCTAACACTCTAACACTCCGGCTTCTAACACTCTAACACATTGGCTTCTAACACTCTAACACTCTGGCTTCTAACACTCTAACACTCCGGCTTCTAACACTCTAACACTCTGGCTTCTAACACTCTAACACTCCGGCATCTAACACTCTAACACTCCGGCTTCTAACACTCTAACACTCTGGCTTCTAACACTCTAACACTCCGGCTTCTAACACTCTAACACTCCGGCTTCTAACACTCTAACACTCTGGCTTCTAACACTCTAACACTCCGGCATCTAACACTCTAACACATTGGCTTCTAACACTCTAACACTCCGGCTTCTAACACTCTAACACTCCGGCTTCTAACACTCTAACACTCTGGCTTCTAACACTCTAACACTCCGGCTTCTAACACTCTAACACTCTGGCTTCTAACACTCTAACACTCTGGCTTCTAACACTCTAACACTCCGGCTTCTAACACTCTAACACATTGGCTTCTAACACTCTAACACTCCGGCTTCTAACACTCTAACACTCTGGCTTCTAACACTCTAACACTCCGGCATCTAACACTCTAACACTCCGGCTTCTAACACTCTAACACTCTGGCTTCTAACACTCTAACACTCTGGCTTCTAACACTCTAACACTCCGGCTTCTAACACTCTAACACTCCGGCTTCTAACACTCTAACACTCTGGCTTCTAACACTCTAACACTCTGGCTTCTAACACTCTAACACTCCGGCTTCTAACACTCTAACACTCTGGCTTCTAACACTCTAACACTCCGGCATCTAACACTCTAACACATTGGCTTCTAACACTCTAACACTCCGGCATCTAACACTCTAACACATTGGCTTCTAACACTCTAACACTCCGGCTTCTAACACTCTAACACTCCGGCTTCTAACACTCTAACACATTGGCTTCTAACACTCTAACACTCCGGCTTCTAACACTCTAACACTCCGGCTTCTAACACTCTAACACATTGGCTTCTAACACTCTAACACATTGGCTTCTAACACTCTAACACTCCGGCTTCTAACACTCTAACACTCCGGCTTCTAACACTCTAACACTCCGGCTTCTAACACTCTAACACATTGGCTTCTAACACTCTAACACATTGGCTTCTAACACTCTAACACTCCGGCTTCTAACACTCTAACACTCTGGCTTCTAACACTCTAACACTCTGGCTTCTAACACTCTAACACTCCGGCTTCTAACACTCTAACACATTGGCTTCTAACACTCTAACACTCTGGCTTCTAACACTCTAACACTCCGGCATCTAACACTCTAACACATTGGCTTCTAACACTCTAACACTCTGGCTTCTAACACTCTAACACTCCGGCATCTAACACTCTAACACTCCGGCTTCTAACACTCTAACACTCTGGCTTCTAACACTCTAACACTCCGGCTTCTAACACTCTAACACATTGGCTTCTAACACTCTAACACTCCGGCTTCTAACACTCTAACACTCCGGCATCTAACACTCTAACACTCTGGCTTCTAACACTCTAACACTCCGGCTTCTAACACTCTAACACTCCGGCTTCTAACACTCTAACACTCCGGCATCTAACACTCTAACACTCTGGCTTCTAACACTCTAACACTCCGGCTTCTAACACTCTAACACATTGGCTTCTAACACTCTAACACTCTGGCTTCTAACACTCTAACACTCCGGCTTCTAACACTCTAACACTCCGGCATCTAACACTCTAACACATTGGCTTCTAACACTCTAACACTCCGGCTTCTAACACTCTAACACTCCGGCTTCTAACACTCTAACACTCCGGCATCTAACACTCTAACACTCTGGCTTCTAACACTCTAACACTCCGGCATCTAACACTCTAACACATTGGCTTCTAACACTCTAACATTCCGGCTTCTAACACTCTAACACTCCGGCTTCTAACACTCTAACACTCCGGCTTCTAACACTCTAACACTCTGGCTTCTAACACTCTAACACTCTGGCTTCTAACACTCTAACACTCCGGCATCTAACACTCTAACACATTGGCTTCTAACACTCTAACACTCCGGCTTCTAACACTCTAACACTCTGGCTTCTAACACTCTAACACTCCGGCATCTAACACTCTAACACATTGGCTTCTAACACTCTAACATTCCGGCTTCTAACACTCTAACACATTGGCTTCTAACACTCTAACACTCTGGCTTCTAACACTCTAACACTCTGGCTTCTAACACTCTAACACTCCGGCTTCTAACACTCTAACACTCCGGCTTCTAACACTCTAACACATTGGCTTCTAACACTCTAACACTCTGGCTTCTAACACTCTAACACTCTGGCTTCTAACACTCTAACACTCCGGCTTCTAACACTCTAACACTCCGGCTTCTAACACTCTAACACTCCGGCTTCTAACACTCTAACACTCCGGCTTCTAACACTCTAACACTCCGGCTTCTAACACTCTAACACACTGGCTTCTAACACTATAACACTTCGGCTTCTAACACTCTAACACTCCGGCTTCTAACACTCTAACACTCCGGCTTCTAACACTCTAACACTCCGGCTTCTAACACTCTAACACTCCGGCTTCTAACACTCTAACACACTGGCTTCTAACACTATAACACTTCGGCTTCTAACACTCTAACACTCCGGCTTCTAACACTCTAACACTCTGGCTTCTAACACTCTAACACTTCGGCTTCTAACACTCTAACACTCCGGCTTCTAACACTCTAACACACTGGCTTCTAACACTATAACACTTCGGCTTCTAACACTCTAACACTCCGGCTTCTAACACTCTAACACTCTGGCTTCTAACACTCTAACACTCCGGCTTCTAACACTCTAACACTCTCGCTTCTAACACTCTAAAACTCCGGCTTCTAACACTCTAACACTCTCGCTTCTAACACACTAACACTCCAGCTTCTAACACACTAACACTCCAGCTTCTAACACTCTAACACTCCAGCTTCTAACACTCTAACACTCTGGCTTCTAACACTATAACACTCTGGCTTCTAACACTCTAACACTCCGGCTTCTAACACTCTAACACTCTGGCTTCTAACACTCTAACACTCTGGCTTCTAACACTCTAACACTCTCGCTTCTAACACACTAACACTCCAGCTTCTAACACACTAACACTCCAGCTTCTAACACTCTAACACTCCAGCTTCTAACACTCTAACACTCTGGCTTCTAACACTCTAACACTCCAGCTTCTAACACTCTAACACTCTGGCTTCTAACACTCTAACACTCCAGCTTCTAACACACTAACACTCCAGCTTCTAACACTCTAACACTCCAGCTTCTAACACTCTAACACTCTGGCTTCTAACACTCTAACACTCCAGCTTCTAACACTCTAACACTCTGGCTTCTAACACTCTAACACTCTGGCTTCTAACACTCTAACACTCCGGCTTCTAACACTCTAACACTCCGGCTTCTAACACTCTAACACACTGGCTTCTAACACTATAACACTTCGGCTTCTAACACTCTAACACTCCGGCTTCTAACACTCTAACACTCTGGCTTAAAACACTCTAACACTCTGGCTTCTAACACTCTAACACTCCGGCTTCTAACACTCTAACACTCTGGCTTCTAACACTCTAACACACTGGCTTCTAACACTATAACACTTCGGCTTCTAACACTCTAACACTCCGGCTTCTAACACTCTAACACTCCGGCTTCTAACACTCTAACACTCCGGCTTCTAACACTCTAACACTCCGGCTTCTAACACTCTAACACTCTGGCTTAAAACACTCTAACACTCTGGCTTCTAACACTCTAACACTCCGGCTTCTAACACTCTAACACTCTGGCTTCTAACACTCTAACACACTGGCTTCTAACACTATAACACTTCGGCTTCTAACACTCTAACACTCCGGCTTCTAACACTCTAACACTCCGGCTTCTAACACTCTAACACTCCGGCTTCTAACACTCTAACACTCCGGCTTCTAACACTCTAACACTCCGGCTTCTAACACTCTAACACTCTGGCTTAAAACACTCTAACACTCCGGCTTCTAACACTCTAACACTCCGGCTTCTAACACTCGAACACTCCGGCTTCTAACACTCTAACACTCCGGCTTCTAACACTCTAACACTCCGGCTTCTAACACTCGAACACTCTGGCTTCTAACACTCTAACACTCTGGCTTCTAACACACTAACACACCAGCTTCTAGCACTCTAACACTCCGGCTTCTAACACTCTAACACTCCGGCTTCTAACACTCTAACACACCAGCTTCTAGCACTGTAAAACTCTGGCTTCTAACACTCTAACACTCTGGCTTCAAACACTCTAACACTCCGGCTTCTAACACTCTTACACTCTGGCTTTTAAAACTCTAACACTCTGGCTTCTAACACTCTAACACTCCAGCTTCTAACACTCTAACACTCCGGCTTCTAACACTCTAACACTCCGGCTTCTAACACTCTAACACTCCGGCTTCTAACACTCTAACACTCTGGCTTCTAGCACTCTAACACTCCAGCTTCTAACACTCTAACACTCCGGCTTCTAACACTCTCTAACACTCCGGCTTCTAACACTCTAACACTCCGGCTTCTAACACTCTAACACTCCGGCTTCTAACACTCTAACACTCTGGCTTCTAACACTCTAACACTCTGGCTTCTAACACTCTAACACTCCGGCTTCTAACACTCTAACACTCCGGCTTCTAACACTCTAACACTCTGGCTTCTAACACTCTAACACTCCGGCTTCTAACACTCTAACACTCCGGCTTCTAACACTCTAACACTCTGGCTTCTAACACTCTAACACTCCGGCTTCTAACACTCGAACACTCCGGCTTCTAACACTCTAACTCATTGGCTTCTAACACTCTAACACTCCGGCTTCTAACACTCTAACACTCCGGCTTCTAACACTCTAACACTCCGGCTTCTAACACTCTAACACTCTGGCTTCTAACACTCTAACACTCCGGCTTCTAACACTCTAACACTCCGGCTTCTAACACTCTAACACTCCGGCTTCTAACACTCTAACACTCTGGCTTCTAACACTCTAACACTCCGGCTTCTAACACTCGAACACTCCGGCTTCTAACACTCTAACTCATTGGCTTCTAACACTCTAAAACTCCGGCTTCTAACACTCTAAAACTCCGGCTTCTAACACTCTAACACTCTGGCTTCTAACACTCTAACACTCCAGCTTCTAACACTCTAACACTCCGGCTTCTAACACTCTAACACTTCGGCTTCTAACACTCTAACACTCCGGCTTCTAACACTCTAACACTCTGGCTTCAAACACTCTAACACTCTGGCTTCTAACACTCTAACACTTCGGCTTCTAACACTCTAACACTCCGGCTTCTAACACTCTAACACTCCGGCTTCTAACACTCTAACACTTCGGCTTCTAACACTCTAACACTCCGGCTTCTAACACTCTAACACTCTCGCTTCTAACACACTAACACTCCAGCTTCTAACACACTAACACTCCGGCTTCTAACACTCTAACACTCCGGCTTCTAACACTCTAACACTCTCGCTTCTAACACACTAACACTCCAGCTTCTAACACTCTAAAACTCCGGCTTCTAACACTCTAACACTCTCGCTTCTAACACACTAACACTCCAGCTTCTAACACACTAACACTCCAGCTTCTAACACTCTAACACTCCGGCTTCTAACACTCTAACACTCCAGCTTCTAACACTCTAACACTCCGGCTTCTAACACTCTAACACTCCGGCTTCTAACACTCTAACACTCCGGCTTCTAACACTCTAACACTCTGGCTTCTAACACTCTAACACTCCTGCTTCTAACACTCGAACACTCCGGCTTCTAACACTCTAACTCATTGGCTTCTAACACTCTAACACTCCGGCTTCTAACACTCTAACACTCTCGCTTCTAACACTCTAAAACTCCGGCTTCAAACACTCTAACACTTCGGCTTCTAACACTCTAACACTCCGGCTTCTAACACTCTAACACTCTCGCTTCTAACACACTAACACTCCAGCTTCTAACACACTAACACTCCAGCTTCTAACACTCTAACACTCTGGCTTCTAACACACTAACACTCCAGCTTCTAACACTCTAACACTTCGGCTTCTAACACTCTAACACTCCGGCTTCTAATACTCTAACACTCTGGCTTCTAACACTCTAACACTCCAGCTTCTAACACTCTAACACTTCGGCTTCTAACACTCTAACACTCCGGCTTCTAACACTCTAACACTCTCGCTTCTAACACACTAACACTCCAGCTTCTAACACACTAACACTCCAGCTTCTAACACTCTAACACTCTGGCTTCTAACACACTAACACTCCAGCTTCTAACACTCTAACACTCCAGCTTCTAACACTCTAACACTCTGGCTTCTAACACTCTAACACTTCGGCTTCTAACACTCTAACACTCCGGCTTCTAACACTCTAACACTCTCGCTTCTAACACACTAACACTCCAGCTTCTAACACTCTAAAACTCCGGCTTCTAACACTCTAACACTCTCGCTTCTAACACACTAACACTCCAGCTTCTAACACACTAACACTCCAGCTTCTAACACTCTAAAACACTGGCTTCTAACACTCTAACACTCCGGCTTCTAACACACTAACACTCCAGCTTCTAACACTCTAACACTCCAGCTTCTAACACTCTAACACTCTGGCTTCTAACACTCTAACACTTCGGCTTCTAACACTCTAACACTCCGGCTTCTAACACTCTAACACTTCGGCTTCTAACACACTAACACTCCAGCTTCTAACACTCTAACACTCCAGCTTCTAACACTCTAACACTCTGGCTTCTAACACTCTAACACTTCGGCTTCTAACACTCTAACACTCCGGCTTCTAACACTCTAACACTTCGGCTTCTAACACTCTAACACTCTCGCTTCTAACACACTAACACTCCAGCTTCTAACACACTAACACTCCAGCTTCTAACACACTAACACTCCAGCTTCTAACACTCTAACACTCTGGCTTCTAACACACTAACACTCCAGCTTCTAACACTCTAACACTCCAGCTTCTAACACTCTAAAACTCCGGCTTCTAACACTCTAACACTTCGGCTTCTAACACTCTAACACTCTCGCTTCTAACACACTTACACTCCAGCTTCTAACACACTAACACTCCAGCTTCTAACACTCTAACACTCTCGCTTCTAACACACTAACACTCCAGCTTCTAACACACTAACACTCCAGCTTCTAACACTCTAACACTCTGGCTTCTAACACACTAACACTCCAGCTTCTAACACACTAACACTCCAGCTTCTAACACTCTAACACTCCAGCTTCTAACACTCTAACACTCTCGCTTCTAACACTCTAAAACTCTGGCTTCTAACACTCTAACACTCTCGCTTCTAACACACTAACACTCCAGCTTCTAACACACTAACACTCCAGCTTCTAACACTCTAACACTCCAGCTTCTAACACTCTAAAACTCCGGCTTCTAACACTCTAACACTCCGGCTTCTAACACTCTAACACTCCGGCTTCTAACACTCTAACACACTGGCTTCTAACACTCTAACACTCCGGCTTCTAACACTCTAACACTCCGGCTTCTAACACTCTAACACTCTGGCTTCTAACACACTAACACTCCAGCTTCTAACACACTAACACTCCAGCTTCTAACACTCTAACACTCCAGCTTCTAACACTCTAACACTCTCGCTTCTAACACTCTAAAACTCTGGCTTCTAACACTCTAACACTCTCGCTTCTAACACTCTAACACTCCGGCTTCTAACACTCTAACACTCTGGCTTCTAACACTCTAACACTCCGGCTTCTAACACTCTAACAATCTGGCTTCTAACACTCTAACACTCCGGCTTCTAACACTCTAACACTCTCGCTTCTAACACTCTAAAACTCTGGCTTTAACACTCTAACACTCTGGCTTCTAACACTCTAACACTCCGGCTTCTAACACTCTAACAATCTGGCTTCTAACACTCTAACACTCCGGCTTCTAACACTCTAACACTCCGGCTTCTAACACTCTAACACTCCGGCTTCTAACACTCTAACACTCCGGCTTCTAACACTCTAACACACTGGCTTCTAACACTCTAACACTCCGGCTTCTAACACTCTAACACTCCGGCTTCTAACACTCTAACACTCCGGCTTCTAACACTCTAACACTCCGGCTTCTAACACTCTAACACTCCGGCTTCTAACACTCTAACACTCTGGCTTCTAACACTCTAACACTCCGGCTTCTAACACTCTAACACTCCGGCTTCTAACACTCTAACACTCCGGCTTCTAACACTCTAACACACTGGCTTCTAACACTATAACACTTCGGCTTCTAACACTCTAACACTCCGGCTTCTAACACTCCAACACTCTGGCTTCTAACACTCTAACACTCCGGCTTCTAACACTCTAACTCTCCGGCTTCTAACACTCTAACACTCTGGCTTCTAACACTCTAACACACTGGCTTCTAACACTATAACACTTCGGCTTCTAACACTCTAACACTCCGGCTCCTAACACTCTAACACTCCGGCTTCTAACACTCTAACTCTCCGGCTTCTAACACTCTAACACTCTGGCTTCTAACACTCTAACACTCCGGCTTCTAACACTCTAACTCTTCGGCTTCTAACACTCTAACACTCCGGCTTCTAACACTCTAACACTCCGGCTTCTAACACCCTAACACACTGGCTTCTAACACTATAACACTTCGGCTTCTAACACTCTAACACTCCGGCTTCTAACACTCTAACACTCTGGCTTCTAACACTCTAACACTCTGGCTTCTAACACTCTAACACTCCGGCTTCTAACACTCTAACACTCTGGCTTCTAACACTCTAACACTCTGGCTTCTAACACTCTAACACTCTGGCTTCTAACACACTAACACTCCAGCTTCTAACACACTAACACTCCAGCTTCTAACACTCTAACACTCTGGCTTCTAACACACTAACACTCCAGCTTCTAACACACTAACACTCCAGCTTCTAACACACTAACACTCCAGCTTCTAACACTCTAACACTCTGGCTTCTAACACTATAACACTCCAGCTTCTAACACTCTAACACTCTGGCTTCTAACACTCTAACACTCCGGCTTCTAACACTCTAACACACTGGCTTCTAACACTATAACACTTCGGCTTCTAACACTCTAACACTCCGGCTTCTAACACTCTAACACTCTGGCTTAAAACACTCTAACACTCTGGCTTCTAACACTCTAACACTCCGGCTTCTAACACTCTAACACTCTGGCTTCTAACACTCTAACACACTGGCTTCTAACACTATAACACTTCGGCTTCTAACACTCTAACACTCCGGCTTCTAACACTCTAACACTCCGGCTTCTAACACTCTAACACTCTGGCTTCTAACACTCTAACACTCCGGCTTCTAACACTCTAACACACTGGCTTCTAACACTATAACACTTCGGCTTCTAACACTCTAACACTCCGGCTTCTAACACTCTAACACTCTGGCTTCTAACACTCTAACACTCTGGCTTCTAACACTCTAACACTCTGGCTTCTAACACACTAACACTCCAGCTTCTAACACACTAACACTCCAGCTTCTAACACTCTAACACTCTGGCTTCTAACACACTAACACTCCAGCTTCTAACACACTAACACTCCAGCTTCTAACACACTAACACTCCAGCTTCTAACACTCTAACACTCTGGCTTCTAACACTATAACACTCCAGCTTCTAACACTCTAACACTCTGGCTTCTAACACTCTAACACTCCGGCTTCTAACACTCTAACACACTGGCTTCTAACACTATAACACTTCGGCTTCTAACACTCTAACACTCCGGCTTCTAACACTCTAACACTCTGGCTTAAAACACTCTAACACTCTGGCTTCTAACACTCTAACACTCCGGCTTCTAACACTCTAACACTCTGGCTTCTAACACTCTAACACACTGGCTTCTAACACTATAACACTTCGGCTTCTAACACTCTAACACTCCGGCTTCTAACACTCTAACACTCCGGCTTCTAACACTCTAACACTCCGGCTTCTAACACTCTAACACTCCGGCTTCTAACACTCTAACACACTGGCTTCTAACACTATAACACTTCGGCTTCTAACACTCTAACACTCCGGCTTCTAACACTCTAACACACTGGCTTCTAACACTATAACACTTCGGCTTCTAACACTCTAACACTCCGGCTTCTAACACTCTAACACACTGGCTTCTAACACTATAACACTTCGGCTTCTAACACTCTAACACTCCGGCTTCTAACACTCTAACACTCCGGCTTCTAACACTCTAACACACTGGCTTCTAACACTATAACACTTCGGCTTCTAACACTCTAACACTCCGGCTTCTAACACTCTAACACACTGGCTTCTAACACTCTAACACTCCGGCTTCTAACACTCTAACACTCCGGCTTCTAACACTCTAACACACTGGCTTCTAAAACTCTAACACTCCGGCTTCTAACACTCTAACACTCCGGCTTCTAACACTCTAACACACTGGCTTCTAACACTATAACACTTCGGCTTCTAACACTATAACACTCCGGCTTCTAACACTCTAACACACTGGCTTCTAACACTCTAACACTCCGGCTTCTAACACTCTAACACTCCGGCTTCTAACACTCTAACACACTGGCTTCTAACACTATAACACTTCGGCTTCTAACACTCTAACACTCCGGCTTCTAACACTCTAACACTCTGGCTTCTAACACTCTAACACTCTGGCTTCTAACACTCTAACACTCTGGCTTCTAACACTATAACACTTCGGCTTCTAACACTCTAACACTCCGGCTTCTAACACTCTAACACTCTGGCTTCTAACACTCTAACACTCTGGCTTCTAACACTCTAACACTCTGGCTTCTAACACACTAACACTCCAGCTTCTAACACACTAACACTCCAGCTTCTAACACTCTAACACTCTGGCTTCTAACACACTAACACTCCAGCTTCTAACACTCTAACACTCTGGCTTCTAACACTCTAACACTCTGGCTTCTAACACTCTAACACTCCGGCTTCTAACACTCTAACACTCCGGCTTCTAACACTCTAACACACTGGCTTCTAACACTATAACACTTCGGCTTCTAACACTCTAACACTCCGGCTTCTAACACTCTAACACTCTGGCTTAAAACACTCTAACACTCTGGCTTCTAACACTCTAACACTCCGGCTTCTAACACTATAACACTCCGGCTTCTAACACTCTAACACTCTGGCTTAAAACACTCTAACACTCTGGCTTCTAACACTCTAACACTCCGGCTTCTAACACTCTAACACTCTGGCTTCTAACACTCTAACACACTGGCTTCTAACACTATAACACTTCGGCTTCTAACACTCTAACACTCCGGCTTCTAACACTCTAACACTCCGGCTTCTAACACTCTAACACTCCGGCTTCTAACACTCTAACACTCTCGCTTCTAACACACTAACACTCCAGCTTCTAACACACTAACACTCTGGCTTCTAACACACTAACACTCCAGCTTCTAACACTCTAACACTCCGGCTTCTAACACTCTAACACTCTCGCTTCTAACACACTAACACTCCAGCTTCTAACACTCTAACACTCTGGCTTCTAACACACTAACACTCCAGCTTCTAACACTCTAACACTCCAGCTTCTAACACTCTAAAACTCCGGCTTCTAACACTCTAACACTCCGGCTTCTAACACTCTAAAACTCTGGCTTCTAACACTCTAACACTCTCGCTTCTAACACTCTAACACTCTGGCTTCTAACACACTAACACTCTCGCTTCTAACACTCTAACACTCTGGCTTCTAACACACTAACACTCTCGCTTCTAACACTCTAACACTCCGGCTTCTAACACTCTAACACTCTGGCTTCTAACACACTAACACTCTCGCTTCTAACACTCTAACACTCTGGCTTCTAACACACTAACACTCTCGCTTCTAACACTCTAACACTCCGGCTTCTAACACTCTAACACTCTCGCTTCTAACACTCTAACACTCTCGCTTCTAACACACTAACACTCTCGCTTCTAACACTCTAACACTCTGGCTTCTAACACACTAACACTCTCGCTTCTAACACTCTAACACTCCGGCTTCTAACACTCTAACACTCTGGCTTCTAACACTCTAACACTCTCGCTTCTAACACTCTAAAACTCCGGCTTCTAACACTCTAACACTCTGGCTTCTAACACTCTAACACTCTCGCTTCTAACACTCTAACACTCCGGCTTCTAACACTCTAACACTCTGGCTTCTAACACTCTAACACTCTCGCTTCTAACACTCTAACACTCCGGCTTCTAACACTCTAACACTCTGGCTTCTAACACTCTAAAACTCCGGCTTCTAACACTCTAAAACTCCGGCTTCTAACACTCTAACACTCTGGCTTCTAACACTCTAACACTCTGGCTTCTAACACTCTAACACTCTCGCTTCTAACACTCTAACACTCCGGCTTCTAACACTCTAACACTCTGGCTTCTAACACTCTAACACATTGGCTTCTAACACTCTAACACTCTCGCTTCTAACACTCTAACACATTGGCTTCTAACACTCTAACACTCTCGCTTCTAACACTCTAAAACTCCGGCTTCTAACACTCTAACACTCCGGCTTCTAACACTCTAACACTCTCGCTTCTAACACTCTAACACATTGGCTTCTAACACTCTAACACTCTCGCTTCTAACACTCTAAAACTCCGGCTTCTAACACTCTAACACTCTGGCTTCTAACACTCTAACACTCTGGCTTCTAACACTCTAAAACTCCGGCTTCTAACACTCTAACACTCTGGCTTCTAACACTCTAACACTCTGGCTTCTAACACTCTAAAACTCCGGCTTCTAACACTCTAACACTCTGGCTTCTAACACTCTAAAACTCCGGCTTCTAACACTCTAACACTCTGGCTTCTAACACTCTAAAACTCTGGCTTCTAACACTCTAACACTCTCGCTTCTAACACTCTAAAACTCCGGCTTCTAACACTCGAACACTCCGGCTTCTAACACTCTAACACTCTGGCTTCTAACACTCTAAAACTCCGGCTTCTAACACTCTAAAACTCTGGCTTCTAACACTCGAACACTCCGGCTTCTAACACTCTAACACTCTCGCTTCTAACACTCGAACACTCCGGCTTCTAACACTCGAACACTCCGGCTTCTAACACTCTAACACTCCGGCTTCTAACACTCTAACACTCTGGCTTCTAACACTCGAACACTCCGGCTTCTAACACTCTAACACTCCGGCTTCTAACACTCTAACACTCTGGCTTCTAACACTCTGACACTCCGGCTTCTAACACTCTAACAATCCGGCTTCTAACACTCTAACAATCCGGCTTCTAACACTCTAACACTCTGGCTTCTAACACTCTAACACTCTCGCTTCTAACACTCTAACACTCTGGCTTCTAACACTCTAACACTCCGGCATCTAACACTCTAACACTCTGGCTTCTAACACTCGAACACTCCGGCTTCTAACACTCTAACACTCCGGCATCTAACACTCTAACACTCTGGCTTCTAACACTCTGACACTCCGGCTTCTAACACTCTAACAATCCGGCTTCTAACACTCTAACACTCCGGCTTCTAACACTCTAACACTCTCGCTTCTAACACTCTAACACTCTGGCTTCTAACACTCTAACACTCCGGCTTCTAACACTCTAACACTCTCGCTTCTAACACACTAACACTCCAGCTTCTAACACTCTAACAATCCGGCTTCTAACACTCTAACACTCCGGCTTCTAACACTCTAACACTCTCGCTTCTAACACTCTAACACTCCGGCATCTAACACTCTAACACTCTGGCTTCTAACACTCGAACACTCCGGCTTCTAACACTCTAACACTCTCGCTTCTAACACTCTGACACTCCGGCTTCTAACACTCTAACAATCCGGCTTCTAACACTCTAACACTCCGGCTTCTAACACTCTAACACTCTGGCTTCTAACACTCTAACACTCTGGCTTCTAACACTCTAACACTCCGGCTTCTAACACTCTAACACTCTGGCTTCTAACACTCTAACACTCTGGCTTCTAACACTCTAACACTCCGGCTTCTAACACTCTAACACTCTGGCTTCTAACACTCTAACACTCTGGCTTCTAACACTCTAACACTCCGGCTTCTAACACTCTAACACTCCGGCTTCTAACACTCTAACACTCTCGCTTCTAACACTCTAACACTCTGGCTTCTAACACTCTAACACTCTGGCTTCTAACACTCTAACAATCCGGCTTCTAACACTCTAACACTCCGGCTTCTAACACTCTAACACTCTCGCTTCTAACACTCTAACACTCCGGCTTCTAACACTCTAACACTCTCGCTTCTAACACACTAACACTCCAGCTTCTAACACTCTAACAATCCGGCTTCTAACACTCTAACACTCCGGCTTCTAACACTCTAACACTCTCGCTTCTAACACTCTAACAATCCGGCTTCTAACACTCTAACACTCCGGCTTCTAACACTCTAACACTCTCGCTTCTAACACTCGAACACTCCGGCTTCTAACACTCTAACACTCTCGCTTCTAACACTCTAACACTCTGGCTTCTAACACTCTAACACTCCGGCTTCTAACACTCTAACACTCTCGCTTCTAACACTCTAACACTCCGGCATCTAACACTCTAACACTCTGGCTTCTAACACTCTAACACTCCGGCTTCTAACACTCTAACACTCTCGCTTCTAACACTCTAACACTCCGGCATCTAACACTCTAACACTCTCGCTTCTAACACTCTAACACTCCGGCATCTAACACTCTAACACTCTGGCTTCTAACACTCTAACACTCCGGCTTCTAACACTCTAACACTCTGGCTTCTAACACTCTGACACTCCGGCTTCTAACACTCTAACAATCCGGCTTCTAACACTCTAACACTCCGGCTTCTAACACTCTAACACTCTCGCTTCTAACACTCTAACACTCTGGCTTCTAACACTCTAACACTCCGGCTTCTAACACTCTAACACTCCGGCTTCTAACACTCTAACACTCTGGCTTCTAACACTGTAACACTCTGGCTTCTAACACTCTAACACTCCGGCTTCTAACACTCTAACACTCCGGCTTCTAACACTCTAACACTCTGGCTTCTAACACTCTAACACTCTGGCTTCTAACACTCTAACACTCCGGCTTCTAACACTCTAACACTCCGGCTTCTAACACTCTAACACTCTGGCTTCTAACACTCTAACACTCCGGCTTCTAACACTCTAACACTCCGGCTTCTAACACTCTAACACTCTGGCTTCTAACACTCTAACACTCCGGCTTCTAACACTCTAACACTCTGGCTTCTAACACTCTAACACTCCGGCTTCTAACACTCTAACACTCTCGCTTCTAACACTCTAAAACTCCGGCTTCTAACACTCTAACACTCTGGCTTCTAACACTCTAACACTCCGGCTTCTAACACTCTAACACTCCGGCTTCTAACACTCTAACACTCTGGCTTCTAACACTCTAACACTCCGGCTTCTAACACTCTAACACTCTCGCTTCTAACACTCTAACACTCCGGCTTCTAACACTCTAACACTCCGGCTTCTAACACTCTAACACTCCGGCTTCTAACACTCTAACACTCCGGCTTCTAACACTCTAACACTCTGGCTTCTAACACTCTAACACTCCGGCTTCTAACACTCTAACACTCCGGCTTCTAACACTCTAACACTCTGGCTTCTAACACTCTAAAACTCCGGCTTCTAACACTCTAACACTCTGGCTTCTAACACTCTAACACTCCGGCTTCTAACACTCTAACAATCTGGCTTCTAACACTCTAACACTCCGGCTTCTAACACTCTAACACTCCGGCTTCTAACACTCTAACAATCTGGCTTCTAACACTCTAACACTCCGGATTCTAACACTCTAACAATCTGGCTTCTAACACTCTAACACTCCGGCTTCTAACACTCTAACAATCTGGCTTCTAACACTCTAACACTCCGGCTTCTAACACTCTAACACTCCGGCTTCTAACACTCTAACAATCTGGCTTCTAACACTCTAACACTCCGGATTCTAACACTCTAACAATCTGGCTTCTAACACTCTAACACTCCGGCTTCTAACACTCTAACAATCTGGCTTCTAACACTCTAACACTCCGGCTTCTAACACTCTAACACTCTCGCTTCTAACACTCTAACACTCCGGCTTCTAACACTCTAACACTCCGGCTTCTAACACTCTAACACTCCGGCTTCTAACACTCTAACACTCCGGCTTCTAACACTCTAACACTCTGGCTTCTAACACTCTAACACTCCGGCTTCTAACACTCTAACACTCCGGCTTCTAACACTCTAACACTCTGGCTTCTAACACTCTAAAACTCCGGCTTCTAACACTCTAACACTCTGGCTTCTAACACTCTAACACTCCGGATTCTAACACTCTAACAATCTGGCTTCTAACACTCTAACACTCCGGCTTCTAACACTCTAACAATCTGGCTTCTAACACTCTAACACTCCGGCTTCTAACACTCTAAC
Source organism: Narcine bancroftii (assembly GCF_036971445.1). Classification (NCBI taxonomy): domain Eukaryota; kingdom Metazoa; phylum Chordata; class Chondrichthyes; order Torpediniformes; family Narcinidae; genus Narcine; species Narcine bancroftii. Next base: position 158,877,824 of record NC_091474.1, read on the forward strand.
ACTCCGGCTTCTAACACTCTAACAATCTGGCTTCTAACACTCTAACACTCCGGATTCTAACACTCTAACAATCTGGCTTCTAACACTCTAACACTCCGGCTTCTAACACTCTAACAATCTGGCTTCTAACACTCTAACACTCCGGCTTCTAACACTCTAACACTCTCGCTTCTAACACTCTAACACTCTGGCTTCTAACACTCTAACACTCCGGCTTCTAACACTCTAACACTCCGGCTTCTAACACTCTAACACTCTGGCTTCTAACACTCTAACACTCCGGCTTCTAACACTCTAACACTCCGGCTTCTAACACTCTAACACTCTGGCTTCTAACACTCTAACACTCCGGCTTCTAACACTCTAACACTCTGGCTTCTAACACTCTAACACTCCGGCTTCTAACACTCTAACACTCTCGCTTCTAACACTCTAACACTCCGGCTTCTAACACTCTAACACTCTCGCTTCTAACACTCTAAAACTCCGGCTTCTAACACTCTAACACTCCGGCTTCTAACACTCTAACACTCTCGCTTCTAACACTCTAACACTCCGGCTTCTAACACTCTAACACTCTCGCTTCTAACACTCTAAAACTCCGGCTTCTAACACTCTAACACTCCGGCTTCTAACACTCTAACACTCCGGCTTCTAACACTCTAACACTCTGGCTTCTAACACTCTAACACTCCGGCTTCTAACACTCTAACACTCTCGCTTCTAACACTCTAAAACTCCGGCTTCTAACACTCTAACACTCTGGCTTCTAACACTCTAACACTCCGGCTTCTAACACTCTAACACTCCGGCTTCTAACACTCTAACAATCTGGCTTCTAACACTCTAACACTCCGGATTCTAACACTCTAACAATCTGGCTTCTAACACTCTAACACTCCGGCTTCTAACACTCTAACACTCCGGCTTCTAACACTCTAACACTCCGGCTTCTAACACTCTAACAATCTGGCTTCTAACACTCTAACACTCCGGCTTCTAACACTCTAACACTCTCGCTTCTAACACTCTAAAACTCTGGCTTTAACACTCTAACACTCTGGCTTCTAACACTCTAACACTCCGGCTTCTAACACTCTAACAATCTGGCTTCTAACACTCTAACACTCCGGCTTCTAACACTCTAACACTCTCGCTTCTAACACTCTAACACTCCGGCTTCTAACACTCTAACACTCTCGCTTCTAACACTCTAAAACTCTGGCTTTAACACTCTAACACTCCGGCTTCTAACACACTAACACTCCAGCTTCTAACACTCTAACACTCCGGCTTCTAACACTCTAAAACTCTGGCTTCTAACACTCTAACACTCTCGCTTCTAACACACTAACACTCCAGCTTCTAACACACTAACACTCCAGCTTCTAACACTCTAACACTCCAGCTTCTAACACTCGAACACTCCAGCTTCTAACACTCTAACACATTGGCTTCTAACACTCTAACACTCTCGCTTCTAACACACTAACACTCCAGCTTCTAACACACTAACACTCCAGCTTCTAACACACTAACACTCCAGCTTCTAACACTCTAACACTCCGGCTTCTAACACTCTAACACTCCGGCTTCTAACACTCTAACACTCTGGCTTCTAACACTCGAACACTCCGGCTTCTAACACTCTAACACTCTCGCTTCTAACACTCGAACACTCCGGCTTCTAACACTCTAACACTCTCGCTTCTAACACTCTAACACTCCGGCTTCTAACACTCTAACACTCTGGCTTCTAACACTCTAACACTCTGGCTTCTAACACTCTAACACTCCGGCTTCTAACACTCTAACACTCTGGCTTCTAACACTCGAACACTCCGGCTTCTAACACTCTAACACTCTCGCTTCTAACACTCTAACACTCCGGCTTCTAACACTCTAACACTCTGGCTTCTAACACTCGAACACTCCGGCTTCTAACACTCTAACACTCTCGCTTCTAACACTCTAACACTCCGGCTTCTAACACTCTAACACTCCGGCTTCTAACACTCTAACAATCTGGCTTCTAACACTCTAACACTCCGGCTTCTAACACTCTAACACTCCGGCTTCTAACACTCTAACACTCTGGCTTCTAACACTCTAACACTCTGGCTTCTAACACTCTAACACTCCGGCTTCTAACACTCTAACACTCTGGCTTCTAACACTCGAACACTCCGGCTTCTAACACTCTAACACTCTCGCTTCTAACACTCTAACACTCCGGCTTCTAACACTCTAACAATCTGGCTTCTAACACTCTAACACTCCGGCTTCTAACACTCTAACACTCTGGCTTCTAACACTCGAACACTCCGGCTTCTAACACTCTAACACTCTCGCTTCTAACACTCTAACACTCCGGCTTCTAACACTCTAACACTCCAGCTTCTAACACACTAACACTCCAGCTTCTAACACTCTAGCACTCCAGCTTCTAACACTCGAACACTCCAGCTTCTAACACTCTAACACATTGGCTTCTAACACTCTAAAACTCTGGCTTCTAACACTCTAACACTCCGGCTTCTAACACTCTAACACTCTCGCTTCTAACACACTAACACTCTCGCTTCTAACACTCTAACACACCGGCTTCTAACACTCTAACACTCTGGCTTCTAACACTCGAACACTCCGGCTTCTAACACTCTAACACTCTCGCTTCTAACACACTAACACTCTCGCTTCTAACACTCTAACACACCGGCTTCTAACACTCTAACACTCTGGCTTCTAACACTCGAACACTCCGGCTTCTAACACTCTAACACTCCGGCTTCTAACACTCTAACACTCTCGCTTCTAACACTCTAACATTCTGGCTTCTAACACTCTAACACTCCGGCTTCTAACACTCTAACACTCCAGCTTCTAACACTCTAACACATTGGCTTCTAACACTCTAACACTCTGGCTTCTAACACTCGAACACTCCGGCTTCTAACACTCGAACACATTGGCTTCTAACACTCTAAAACTCTCGCTTCTAACACTCTAAAACTCCGGCTTCTAACACTCTAACACTCTGGCTTCTAACACTCTAACACATTGGCTTCTAACACTCGAACACTCCAGCTTCTAACACTCTAACACTCTGGCTTCTAACACTCTAACACTCTGGCTTCTAACACTCTAACACTCCAGCTTCTAACACTCTAAAACTCTGGCTTCTAACACTCTAACACTCTGGCTTCTAACACTCTAACACTCCAGCTTCTAACACTCTAACACTCTGGCTTCTAACACTCTAACACTCTGGCTTCTAACACTCTAACACTCTGGCTTCTAACACTCTAACACTCTGGCTTCTAACACTCTAACACTCCAGCTTCTAACACTCTAAAACTCTGGCTTCTAACACTCTAACACTCTGGCTTCTAACACTCTAACACTCCAGCTTCTAACACTCTAACACTCCGGCTTCTAACACTCTAACACTCCGGCTTCTAACACTCTAACACTCCAGCTTCTAACACTCTAACACTCCAGCTTCTAACACTCTAAAACTCTGGCTTCTAACACTCTAACACTCTGGCTTCTAACACTCTAACACTCCAGCTTCTAACACTCTAAAACTCTGGCTTCTAACACTCTAACACTCTGGCTTCTAACACTCTAACACTCCAGCTTCTAACACTCTAACACTCTGGCTTCTAACACTCTAACACTCCGGCTTCTAACACTCTAACACTCCAGCTTCTAACACTCTAACACTCTGGCTTCTAACACTCTAACACTCCGGCTTCTAACACTCTAACACTCTGGCTTCTAACACTCTAACACTCCAGCTTCTAACACTCTAACACTCTGGCTTCTAACACTCTAACACTCCAGCTTCTAACACTCTAACACTCTGGCTTCTAACACTCTAACACTCCAGCTTCTAACACTCTAAAACTCTGGCTTCTAACACTCTAACACTCTGGCTTCTAACACTCTAACACTCCAGCTTCTAACACTCTAACACTCTGGCTTCTAACACTCGAACACTCCGGCTTCTAACACTCGAACACTCCAGCTTCTAACACTCTAACACATTGGCTTCTAACACTCTAAAACTCCGGCTTCTAACACTCTAAAACTCTGGCTTCTAACACTCTAACACTCTGGCTTCTAACACTCTAACACTCTGGCTTCTAACACTCTAACACTCCAGCTTCTAACACTCTAACACTCCGGCTTCTAACACTCTAACACTCCGGCTTCTAACACTCTAACACTCTGGCTTCTAACACTCTAACACTCCGGCTTCTAACACTCTAACACTCTGGCTTCTAACACTCTAACACTCCAGCTTCTAACACTCTAACACTCTGGCTTCTAACACTCGAACACTCCGGCTTCTAACACTCGAACACTCCAGCTTCTAACACTCTAACACTCCGGCTTCTAACACTCTAACACTCTGGCTTCTAACACTCTAACACTCCGGCTTCTAACACTCTAACACTCCGGCTTCTAACACTCTAACACTCTGGCTTCTAACACTCTAACACTCTGGCTTCTAACACTCTAACACTCCGGCTTCTAACACTCTAACACTCTGGCTTCTAACACTCTAACACTCTGGCTTCTAACACTCTAACACTCCAGCTTCTAACACTCTAACACTCCGGCTTCTAACACTCTAACACTCCGGCTTCTAACACTCTAACACTCTGGCTTCTAACACTCTAACACTCTGGCTTCTAACACTCTAACACTCCAGCTTCTAACACTCTAACACTCCAGCTTCTAACACTCTAACACATTGGCTTCTAACACTCTAAAACTCTGGCTTCTAACACTCTAACACTCCGGCTTCTAACACTCTAACACTCTGGCTTCTAACACTCTAACACATTGGCTTCTAACACTCTAACACTCTGGCTTCTAACACTCGAACACTCCGTCTTCTAACACTCGAACACTCCAGCTTCTAACACTCTAACACATTGGCTTCTAACACTCTAAAACTCTGGCTTCTAACACTCTAACACTCTGGCTTCTAACACTCTAACACATTGGCTTCTAACACTCTAAAACTCTGGCTTCTAACACTCTAACACTCTGGCTTCTAACACTCGAACACTCCGTCTTCTAACACTCGAACACTCCAGCTTCTAACACTCTAACACATTGGCTTCTAACACTCTAAAACTCTGGCTTCTAACACTCTAAAACTCTGGCTTCTAACACTCTAACACTCTGGCTTCTAACACTCTAACACATTGGCTTCTAACACTCTAACACTCCGGCTTCTAACACTCTAACACTCTGGCTTCTAACACTCTAACACATTGGCTTCTAACACTCTAACACTCCGGCTTCTAACACTCGAACACTCCAGCTTCTAACACTCTAACACATTGGCTTCTAACACTCTAAAACTCTGGCTTCTAACACTCTAACACTCTGGCTTCTAACACTCTAACACATTGGCTTCTAACACTCTAACACTCCGGCTTCTAACACTCTAACACTCTGGCTTCTAACACTCTAACACATTGGCTTCTAACACTCTAACACTCCGGCTTCTAACACTCTAACACTCTGGCTTCTAACACTCTAACACATTGGCTTCTAACACTCTAACACTCCGGCTTCTAACACTCTAACACTCTGGCTTCTAACACTCGAACACTCCGTCTTCTAACACTCGAACACTCCAGCTTCTAACACTCTAACACTCCGGCTTCTAACACTCTAACACTCTGGCTTCTAACACTCTAACACATTGGCTTCTAACACTCTAACACTCTGGCTTCTAACACTCGAACACTCCGTCTTCTAACACTCGAACACTCCAGCTTCTAACACTCTAACACATTGGCTTCTAACACTCTAAAACTCTGGCTTCTAACACTCTAACACTCCGGCTTCTAACACTCTAACACATTGGCTTCTAACACTCGAACACTCCAGCTTCTAACACTCTAACACATTGGCTTCTAACACTCTAAAACTCCGGCTTCTAACACTCTAACACTCCAGCTTCTAACACTCTAACACATTGGCTTCTAACACTCGAACACTCCGGCTTCTAACACTCTAACACTCTGGCTTCTAACACTCGAACACTCCGTCTTCTAACACTCGAACACTCCAGCTTCTAACACTCTAACACATTGGCTTCTAACACTCTAAAACTCCGTCTTCTAACACTCGAACACTCCAGCTTCTAACACTCTAACACATTGGCTTCTAACACTCTAAAACTCCAGCTTCTAACACTCTAACACATTGGCTTCTAACACTCGAACACTCCGGCTTCTAACACTCTAACACTCCGGCTTCTAACACTCGAACACATTGGCTTCTAACACTCTAAAACTCTCGCTTCTAACACTCTAAAACTCCGGCTTCTAACACTCTAACACTCTGGCTTCTAACACTCTAACACATTGGCTTCTAACACTCGAACACTCCAGCTTCTAACACTCTAACACTCTGGCTTCTAACACTCTAACACTCTGGCTTCTAACACTCTAACACTCCAGCTTCTAACACTCTAACACTCCGGCTTCTAACACTCTAACACTCCGGCTTCTAACACTCTAACACTCCAGCTTCTAACACTCTAACACTCCAGCTTCTAACACTCTAAAACTCTGGCTTCTAACACTCTAACACTCTGGCTTCTAACACTCTAACACTCCAGCTTCTAACACTCTAAAACTCTGGCTTCTAACACTCTAACACTCTGGCTTCTAACACTCGAACACTCCGGCTTCTAACACTCTAACACTCCAGCTTCTAACACTCTAACACATTGGCTTCTAACACTCGAACACTCCGGCTTCTAACACTCGAACACATTGGCTTCTAACACTCTAAAACTCTCGCTTCTAACACTCTAAAACTCCGGCTTCTAACACTCTAACACTCTGGCTTCTAACACTCTAACACATTGGCTTCTAACACTCGAACACTCCAGCTTCTAACACTCTAACACTCTGGCTTCTAACACTCTAACACTCTGGCTTCTAACACTCTAACACTCCAGCTTCTAACACTCTAACACTCCGGCTTCTAACACTCTAACACTCCGGCTTCTAACACTCTAACACTCCAGCTTCTAACACTCTAACACTCCAGCTTCTAACACTCTAAAACTCTGGCTTCTAACACTCTAACACTCTGGCTTCTAACACTCTAACACTCCAGCTTCTAACACTCTAAAACTCTGGCTTCTAACACTCTAACACTCTGGCTTCTAACACTCTAACACTCCAGCTTCTAACACTCTAACACTCTGGCTTCTAACACTCTAACACTCCAGCTTCTAACACTCTAACACTCTGGCTTCTAACACTCTAACACTCCAGCTTCTAACACTCTAACACTCTGGCTTCTAACACTCTAACACTCCAGCTTCTAACACTCTAACACTCTGGCTTCTAACACTCTAACACTCCAGCTTCTAACACTCTAAAACTCTGGCTTCTAACACTCTAAAACTCTGGCTTCTAACACTCTAAAACTCTGGCTTCTAACACTCTAACACTCCAGCTTCTAACACTCTAACACTCTGGCTTCTAACACTCTAACACTCCAGCTTCTAACACTCTAACACTCTGGCTTCTAACACTCTAACACTCCAGCTTCTAACACTCTAACACTCTGGCTTCTAACACTCGAACACTCCGGCTTCTAACACTCGAACACTCCAGCTTCTAACACTCTAACACATTGGCTTCTAACACTCTAAAACTCCGGCTTCTAACACTCTAAAACTCTGGCTTCTAACACTCTAACACTCTGGCTTCTAACACTCTAACACTCTGGCTTCTAACACTCTAACACTCCAGCTTCTAACACTCTAACACTCCGGCTTCTAACACTCTAACACTCTGGCTTCTAACACTCTAACACTCCAGCTTCTAACACTCTAACACTCCGGCTTCTAACACTCTAACACTCCGGCTTCTAACACTCTAACACATTGGCTTCTAACACTCTAACACTCTGGCTTCTAACACTCTAACACTCTGGCTTCTAACACTCTAACACTCCAGCTTCTAACACTCTAACACTCCGGCTTCTAACACTCTAACACTCCGGCTTCTAACACTCTAACACATTGGCTTCTAACACTCTAACACTCTGGCTTCTAACACTCTAACACTCCAGCTTCTAACACTCTAACACATTGGCTTCTAACACTCTAAAACTCTGGCTTCTAACACTCTAACACTCCGGCTTCTAACACTCTAACACTCTGGCTTCTAACACTCTAACACATTGGCTTCTAACACTCTAACACTCTGGCTTCTAACACTCGAACACTCCGTCTTCTAACACTCGAACACTCCAGCTTCTAACACTCTAACACATTGGCTTCTAACACTCTAAAACTCTGGCTTCTAACACTCTAACACTCCGGCTTCTAACACTCTAACACTCTGGCTTCTAACACTCTAACACATTGGCTTCTAACACTCTAACACTCTGGCTTCTAACACTCGAACACTCCGTCTTCTAACACTCGAACACTCCAGCTTCTAACACTCTAACACATTGGCTTCTAACACTCTAAAACTCTGGCTTCTAACACTCTAACACTCCGGCTTCTAACACTCTAACACTCCAGCTTCTAACACTCTAACACATTGGCTTCTAACACTCGAACACTCCGGCTTCTAACACTCTAACACTCCAGCTTCTAACACTCTAACACATTGGCTTCTAACACTCTAACACTCCGGCTTCTAACACTCTAAAACTCCGGCTTCTAACACTCTAACACTCCGGCTTCTAACACTCTAAAACTCTGGCTTCTAACACTCTAAAACTCCGGCTTCTAACACTCTAAAACTCCGGCTTCTAACACTCGAACACTCCGGCTTCTAACACTCTAACACTCCGGCTTCTAACACTCTAACACTCCGGCTTCTAACACTCTAACACTCTCGCTTCTAACACTCTAAAACTCCGGCTTCTAACACTCTAAAACTCTGGCTTCTAACACTCGAACACTCCGGCTTCTAACACTCTAACACTCTCGCTTCTAACACTCGAACACTCCGGCTTCTAACACTCTAACACTCTCGCTTCTAACACTCTAACACTCTGGCTTCTAACACTCTAACACTCCGGCTTCTAACACTCTAACACTCTCGCTTCTAACACTCTAACACTCCGGCATCTAACACTCTAACACTCTGGCTTCTAACACTCGAACACTCCGGCTTCTAACACTCTAACACTCCGGCATCTAACACTCTAACACTCCGGCATCTAACACTCTAACACTCTCGCTTCTAACACTCTGACACTCCGGCTTCTAACACTCTAACACTCCGGCTTCTAACACTCTAACACTCTCGCTTCTAACACTCTAACACTCTGGCTTCTAACACTCTAACACTCCGGCTTCTAACACTCTAACACTCTCGCTTCTAACACTCTAACACTCTGGCTTCTAACACTCTAACACTCCGGCTTCTAACACTCTAACACTCCAGCTTCTAACACTCTAACAATCCGGCTTCTAACACTCTAACACTCCGGCTTCTAACACTCTAACACTCTCGCTTCTAACACTCTAACACTCTGGCTTCTAACACTCTAACAATCCGGCTTCTAACACTCTAACACTCCGGCTTCTAACACTCTAACACTCTCGCTTCTAACACTCTAACACTCTGGCTTCTAACACTCTAACAATCCGGCTTCTAACACTCTAACACTCCGGCTTCTAACACTCTAACACTCCGGCTTCTAACACTCTAACACTCTCGCTTCTAACACACTAACACTCCAGCTTCTAACACTCTAACAATCCGGCTTCTAACACTCTAACACTCCGGCTTCTAACACTCTAACACTCTCGCTTCTAACACTCTAACACTCTGGCTTCTAACACTCTAACACTCCGGCTTCTAACACTCTAACACTCTCGCTTCTAACACTCGAACACTCCTGCTTCTAACACTCTAACACTCTCGCTTCTAACACTCTAACACTCTGGCTTCTAACACTCTAACACTCCGGCTTCTAACACTCTAACACTCCGGCATCTAACACTCTAACACTCTGGCTTCTAACACTCTAACACTCCGGCTTCTAACACTCTAACACTCCGGCATCTAACACTCTAACACTCTCGCTTCTAACACTCTAACACTCCGGCATCTAACACTCTAACACTCTCGCTTCTAACACTCTGACACTCCGGCTTCTAACACTCTAACAATCCGGCTTCTAACACTCTAACACTCCGGCTTCTAACACTCTAACACTCCGGCTTCTAACACTCTAACACTCTCGCTTCTAACACTCTAACACTCCAGCTTCTAACACACTAACACTCCAGCTTCTAACACTCTAAAACTCCGGCTTCTAACACTCGAACACTCCGGCTTCTAACACTCTAACACTCTCGCTTCTAACACTCTGACACTCCGGCTTCTAACACTCTAACAATCCGGCTTCTAACACTCTAACACTCTCGCTTCTAACACTCTAACACTCTGGCTTCTAACACTCTAAAACTCCGGCTTCTAACACTCGAACACTCCGGCTTCTAACACTCTAACACTCTCGCTTCTAACACTCTAACACTCCGGCTTCTAACACTCTAACACTCTGGCTTCTAACACTCTAACACTCCGGCTTCTAACACTCTAACACTCTGGCTTCTAACACTCTAACACTCCGGCTTCTAACACTCTAACACTCTCGCTTCTAACACTCTAAAACTCCGGCTTCTAACACTCTAACACTCCGGCTTCTAACACTCTAACACTCTGGCTTCTAACACTCTAACACTCCGGCTTCTAACACTCTAACACTCTCGCTTCTAACACTCTAAAACTCCGGCTTCTAACACTCTAACACTCTGGCTTCTAACACTCTAACACTCCGGCTTCTAACACTCTAACACTCCGGCTTCTAACACTCTAACAATCTGGCTTCTAACACTCTAACACTCCGGATTCTAACACTCTAACAATCTGGCTTCTAACACTCTAACACTCCGGCTTCTAACACTCTAACACTCCGGCTTCTAACACTCTAACACTCCGGCTTCTAACACTCTAACAATCTGGCTTCTAACACTCTAACACTCCGGCTTCTAACACTCTAACACTCTCGCTTCTAACACTCTAAAACTCTGGCTTTAACACTCTAACACTCCGGCTTCTAACACTCTAACAATCTGGCTTCTAACACTCTAACACTCCGGCTTCTAACACTCTAACAATCTGGCTTCTAACACTCTAACACTCCGGCTTCTAACACTCTAACACTCTCGCTTCTAACACTCTAAAACTCTGGCTTCTAACACTCTAACACTCCGGCTTCTAACACTCTAACAATCTGGCTTCTAACACTCTAACACTCCGGCTTCTAACACTCTAACACTCTCGCTTCTAACACTCTAACACTCCGGCTTCTAACACTCTAACACTCTGGCTTCTAACACACTAACACTCCAGCTTCTAACACTCTAACACTCCGGCTTCTAACACTCTAAAACTCTGGCTTTAACACTCTAACACTCCGGCTTCTAACACACTAACACTCCAGCTTCTAACACTCTAACACTCCGGCTTCTAACACTCTAAAACTCTGGCTTCTAACACTCTAACACTCTCGCTTCTAACACACTAACACTCCAGCTTCTAACACACTAACACTCCAGCTTCTAACACTCTAACACTCCAGCTTCTAACACTCGAACACTCCAGCTTCTAACACTCTAACACATTGGCTTCTAACACTCTAACACTCTCGCTTCTAACACACTAACACTCCAGCTTCTAACACACTAACACTCCAGCTTCTAACACACTAACACTCCAGCTTCTAACACTCTAACACTCTGGCTTCTAACACTCGAACACTCCGGCTTCTAACACTCTAACACTCCGGCTTCTAACACTCTAACACTCCGGCTTCTAACACTCTAACACTCTGGCTTCTAACACTCGAACACTCCGGCTTCTAACACTCTAACACTCTCGCTTCTAACACTCGAACACTCCGGCTTCTAACACTCTAACACTCTCGCTTCTAACACTCTAACACTCCGGCTTCTAACACTCTAACACTCTGGCTTCTAACACTCTAACACTCTGGCTTCTAACACTCTAACACTCCGGCTTCTAACACTCTAACACTCTGGCTTCTAACACTCGAACACTCCGGCTTCTAACACTCTAACACTCTCGCTTCTAACACTCTAACACTCCGGCTTCTAACACTCTAACACTCTGGCTTCTAACACTCGAACACTCCGGCTTCTAACACTCTAACACTCTCGCTTCTAACACTCTAACACTCCGGCTTCTAACACTCTAACACTCCGGCTTCTAACACTCTAACAATCTGGCTTCTAACACTCTAACACTCCGGCTTCTAACACTCTAACACTCCGGCTTCTAACACTCTAACACTCTGGCTTCTAACACTCTAACACTCTGGCTTCTAACACTCTAACACTCCGGCTTCTAACACTCTAACACTCTGGCTTCTAACACTCGAACACTCCGGCTTCTAACACTCTAACACTCTCGCTTCTAACACTCTAACACTCCGGCTTCTAACACTCTAACAATCTGGCTTCTAACACTCTAACACTCCGGCTTCTAACACTCTAACACTCTGGCTTCTAACACTCGAACACTCCGGCTTCTAACACTCTAACACTCTCGCTTCTAACACTCTAACACTCCGGCTTCTAACACTCTAACACTCCAGCTTCTAACACACTAACACTCCAGCTTCTAACACTCTAGCACTCCAGCTTCTAACACTCGAACACTCCAGCTTCTAACACTCTAACACATTGGCTTCTAACACTCTAAAACTCTGGCTTCTAACACTCTAACACTCCGGCTTCTAACACTCTAACACTCTCGCTTCTAACACACTAACACTCTCGCTTCTAACACTCTAACACACCGGCTTCTAACACTCTAACACTCTGGCTTCTAACACTCGAACACTCCGGCTTCCAACACTCTAACACTCTCGCTTCTAACACACTAACACTCTCGCTTCTAACACTCTAACACACCGGCTTCTAACACTCTAACACTCTGGCTTCTAACACTCGAACACTCCGGCTTCTAACACTCTAACACTCCGGCTTCTAACACTCTAACACTCTCGCTTCTAACACTCTAACATTCTGGCTTCTAACACTCTAACACTCCGGCTTCTAACACTCTAACACTCCAGCTTCTAACACTCTAACACATTGGCTTCTAACACTCTAACACTCTGGCTTCTAACACTCGAACACTCCGGCTTCTAACACTCGAACACATTGGCTTCTAACACTCTAAAACTCTCGCTTCTAACACTCTAAAACTCCGGCTTCTAACACTCTAACACATTGGCTTCTAACACTCGAACACTCCAGCTTCTAACACTCTAACACTCTGGCTTCTAACACTCTAACACTCTGGCTTCTAACACTCTAACACTCCAGCTTCTAACACTCTAAAACTCTGGCTTCTAACACTCTAACACTCTGGCTTCTAACACTCTAACACTCCAGCTTCTAACACTCTAACACTCTGGCTTCTAACACTCTAACACTCTGGCTTCTAACACTCTAACACTCCGGCTTCTAACACTCTAACACTCTGGCTTCTAACACTCTAACACTCTGGCTTCTAACACTCTAACACTCCAGCTTCTAACACTCTAACACTCCGGCTTCTAACACTCTAACACTCCGGCTTCTAACACTCTAACACTCCAGCTTCTAACACTCTAACACTCCAGCTTCTAACACTCTAAAACTCTGGCTTCTAACACTCTAACACTCTGGCTTCTAACACTCTAACACTCCAGCTTCTAACACTCTAAAACTCTGGCTTCTAACACTCTAACACTCTGGCTTCTAACACTCTAACACTCCAGCTTCTAACACTCTAACACTCTGGCTTCTAACACTCTAACACTCCGGCTTCTAACACTCTAACACTCCAGCTTCTAACACTCTAACACTCTGGCTTCTAACACTCTAACACTCCGGCTTCTAACACTCTAACACTCCAGCTTCTAACACTCTAACACTCTGGCTTCTAACACTCTAACACTCCAGCTTCTAACACTCTAAAACTCTGGCTTCTAACACTCTAAAACTCTGGCTTCTAACACTCTAACACTCTGGCTTCTAACACTCTAACACTCCAGCTTCTAACACTCTAACACTCTGGCTTCTAACACTCGAACACTCCGGCTTCTAACACTCGAACACTCCAGCTTCTAACACTCTAACACATTGGCTTCTAACACTCTAAAACTCCGGCTTCTAACACTCTAAAACTCTGGCTTCTAACACTCTAACACTCCGGCTTCTAACACTCTAACACTCCAGCTTCTAACACTCTAACACTCCGGCTTCTAACACTCTAACACTCCGGCTTCTAACACTCTAACACTCCGGCTTCTAACACTCTAACACTCCGGCTTCTAATACTCTATCACTCTGGCTTCTAACACTCTAACACTCCAGCTTCTAACACTCTAACACTCTGGCTTCTAACACTCTAACACTCCAGCTTCTAACACTCTAAAACTCTGGCTTCTAACACTCTAAAACTCTGGCTTCTAACACTCTAACACTCTGGCTTCTAACACTCTAACACTCCAGCTTCTAACACTCTAACACTCTGGCTTCTAACACTCGAACACTCCGGCTTCTAACACTCGAACACTCCAGCTTCTAACACTCTAACACATTGGCTTCTAACACTCTAACACTCTGGCTTCTAACACTCTAACACTCTGGCTTCTAACACTCTAACACTCCAGCTTCTAACACTCTAACACTCCGGCTTCTAACACTCTAACACTCCGGCTTCTAACACTCTAACACTCTGGCTTCTAACACTCTAACACTCCAGCTTCTAACACTCTAACACTCCGGCTTCTAACACTCTAACACTCCGGCTTCTAACACTCTAACACATTGGCTTCTAACACTCTAACACTCTGGCTTCTAACACTCTAACACTCTGGCTTCTAACACTCTAACACTCTGGCTTCTAACACTCTAACACTCCGGCTTCTAACACTCTAACACTCCAGCTTCTAACACTCTAACACTCCGGCTTCTAACACTCTAACACTCTGGCTTCTAACACTCTAACACTCTGGCTTCTAACACTCTAACACTCCAGCTTCTAACACTCTAACACTCCGGCTTCTAACACTCTAACACTCTGGCTTCTAACACTCTAACACATTGGCTTCTAACACTCTAAAACTCCAGCTTCTAACACTCTAACACATTGGCTTCTAACACTCGAACACTCCGGCTTCTAACACTCTAACACTCCAGCTTCTAACACTCTAACACATTGGCTTCTAACACTCGAACACTCCGGCTTCTAACACTCGAACACATTGGCTTCTAACACTCTAAAACTCTCGCTTCTAACACTCTAAAACTCCGGCTTCTAACACTCTAACACTCTGGCTTCTAACACTCTAACACATTGGCTTCTAACACTCTAACACTCTGGCTTCTAACACTCGAACACTCCGTCTTCTAACACTCGAACACTCCAGCTTCTAACACTCTAACACATTGGCTTCTAACACTCTAAAACTCTGGCTTCTAACACTCTAACACTCCGGCTTCTAACACTCTAACACTCCAGCTTCTAACACTCTAACACATTGGCTTCTAACACTCGAACACTCCGGCTTCTAACACTCTAACACTCCAGCTTCTAACACTCTAACACATTGGCTTCTAACACTCTAACACTCCGGCTTCTAACACTCTAAAACTCCGGCTTCTAACACTCGAACACTCCGGCTTCTAACACTCTAACACTCCGGCTTCTAACACTCTAAAACTCTGGCTTCTAACACTCTAAAACTCCGGCTTCTAACACTCTAAAACTCCGGCTTCTAACACTCGAACACTCCGGCTTCTAACACTCTAACACTCCGGCTTCTAACACTCTAACAATCCGGCTTCTAACACTCTAACACTCTCGCTTCTAACACTCTAACACTCCGGCTTCTAACACTCTAACACTCTCGCTTCTAACACTCTAAAACTCCGGCTTCTAACACTCTAACACTCTGGCTTCTAACACTCTAAAACTCCGGCTTCTAACACTCTAAAACTCTGGCTTCTAACACTCGAACACTCCGGCTTCTAACACTCTAACACTCTCGCTTCTAACACTCGAACACTCCGGCTTCTAACACTCTAACACTCTCGCTTCTAACACTCTAACACTCTGGCTTCTAACACTCTAACACTCCGGCTTCTAACACTCTAACACTCTCGCTTCTAACACTCTAACACTCCGGCATCTAACACTCTAACACTCTGGCTTCTAACACTCGAACACTCCGGCTTCTAACACTCTAACACTCCGGCATCTAACACTCTAACACTCCGGCATCTAACACTCTAACACTCTCGCTTCTAACACTCTGACACTCCGGCTTCTAACACTCTAACACTCCGGCTTCTAACACTCTAACACTCTCGCTTCTAACACTCTAACACTCTGGCTTCTAACACTCTAACACTCCGGCTTCTAACACTCTAACACTCTCGCTTCTAACACTCTAACACTCTGGCTTCTAACACTCTAACACTCCGGCTTCTAACACTCTAACACTCTCGCTTCTAACACACTAACACTCCAGCTTCTAACACTCTAACAATCCGGCTTCTAACACTCTAACACTCCGGCTTCTAACACTCTAACACTCTCGCTTCTAACACTCTAACACTCTGGCTTCTAACACTCTAACAATCCGGCTTCTAACACTCTAACACTCTGGCTTCTAACACTCTAACACTCTGGCTTCTAACACTCTAACAATCCGGCTTCTAACACTCTAACACTCCGGCTTCTAACACTCTAACACTCTCGCTTCTAACACTCTAACACTCTGGCTTCTAACACTCTAACACTCCGGCTTCTAACACTCTAACACTCTCGCTTCTAACACTCGAACACTCCGGCTTCTAACACTCTAACACTCTCGCTTCTAACACTCTAACACTCTGGCTTCTAACACTCTAACACTCCGGCTTCTAACACTCTAACACTCCGGCATCTAACACTCTAACACTCTCGCTTCTAACACTCTAACACTCCGGCATCTAACACTCTAACACTCTCGCTTCTAACACTCTAACACTCCGGCATCTAACACTCTAACACTCTCGCTTCTAACACACTAACACTCCAGCTTCTAACACTCTAACAATCCGGCTTCTAACACTCTAACACTCCGGCTTCTAACACTCTAACACTCTCGCTTCTAACACTCTAACACTCTGGCTTCTAACACTCTAACAATCCGGCTTCTAACACTCTAACACTCCGGCTTCTAACACTCTAACACTCTCGCTTCTAACACTCTAACACTCTGGCTTCTAACACTCTAACAATCCGGCTTCTAACACTCTAACACTCCGGCTTCTAACACTCTAACACTCTCGCTTCTAACACTCTAACACTCTGGCTTCTAACACTCTAACACTCCGGCTTCTAACACTCTAACACTCTCGCTTCTAACACTCGAACACTCCGGCTTCTAACACTCTAACACTCTCGCTTCTAACACTCTAACACTCTGGCTTCTAACACTCTAACACTCCGGCTTCTAACACTCTAACACTCCGGCATCTAACACTCTAACACTCTCGCTTCTAACACTCTGACACTCCGGCTTCTAACACTCTAACAATCCGGCTTCTAACACTCTAACACTCCGGCTTCTAACACTCTAACACTCTGGCTTCTAACACTCTAACACTCTGGCTTCTAACACTCTAACACTCTGGCTTCTAACACTCTAAAACTCCGGCTTCTAACACTCGAACACTCCGGCTTCTAACACTCTAACACTCTCGCTTCTAACACTCTAACACTCTCGCTTCTAACACTCTAAAACTCCGGCTTCTAACACTCGAACACTCCGGCTTCTAACACTCTAACACTCCGGCTTCTAACACTCGAACACTCCGGCTTCTAACACTCTAACACTCCGGCTTCTAACACTCTAACACTCTCGCTTCTAACACTCTGACACTCCGGCTTCTAACACTCTAACACTCTGGCTTCTAACACTCTAAAACTCCGGCTTCTAACACTCGAACACTCCGGCTTCTAACACTCTAACACTCCGGCTTCTAACACTCTAACACTCTCGCTTCTAACACTCTGACACTCCGGCTTCTAACACTCTAACACTCTGGCTTCTAACACTCTAAAACTCCGGCTTCTAACACTCTGACACTCCGGCTTCTAACACTCTAAAACTCCGGCTTCTAACACTCTAACACTCCGGCTTCTAACACTCTAACACATTGGCTTCTAACACTCTAACACTCTGGCTTCTAACACTCTAACACTCCGGCTTCTAACACTCTAACACTCCAGCTTCTAACACTCTAAAACTCTGGCTTCTAACACTCTAACACATTGGCTTCTAACACTCTAACACTCTGGCTTCTAACACTCTAACACATTGGCTTCTAACACTCTAACACTCTGGCTTCTAACACTCGAACACTCCGGCTTCTAACACTCGAACACTCCAGCTTCTAACACTCTAACACATTGGCTTCTAACACTCTAACACTCTGGCTTCTAACACTCGAACACTCCGGCTTCTAACACTCGAACACTCCAGCTTCTAACACTCTAACACATTGGCTTCTAACACTCTAACACTCTGGCTTCTAACACTCTAACACTCCAGCTTCTAACACTCTAACACTCTGGCTTCTAACACTCTAACACTCTGGCTTCTAACACTCTAACACTCCAGCTTCTAACACTCTAACACTCTGGCTTCTAACACTCTAAAACTCTGGCTTCTAACACTCTAACACTCCAGCTTCTAACACTCTAACACTCTGGCTTCTAACACTCTAACACTCTGGCTTCTAACACTCTAACACTCTGGCTTCTAACACTCTAACACTCCAGCTTCTAACACTCTAACACTCTGGCTTCTAACACTCTAACACTCCAGCTTCTAACACTCTAACACTCTGGCTTCTAACACTCTAACACTCTGGCTTCTAACACTCTAACACTCCAGCTTCTAACACTCTAAAACTCTGGCTTCTAACACTCTAACACTCTGGCTTCTAACACTCTAACACTCCAGCTTCTAACACTCTAACACTCCGGCTTCTAACACTCTAACACTCCGGCTTCTAACACTCTAACACTCCAGCTTCTAACACTCTAAAACTCTGGCTTCTAACACTCTAACACTCTGGCTTCTAACACTCTAACACTCCAGCTTCTAACACTCTAACACTCCGGCTTCTAACACTCTAACACTCCGGCTTCTAACACTCTAACACTCCGGCTTCTAACACTCTAACACTCCAGCTTCTAACACTCTAAAACTCTGGCTTCTAACACTCTAACACTCTGGCTTCTAACACTCTAACACTCCAGCTTCTAACACTCTAACACTCCGGCTTCTAACACTCTAACACTCCGGCTTCTAACACTCTAAAACTCCGGCTTCTAACACTCTAACACTCCGGCTTCTAACACTCTAACACTCCAGCTTCTAACACTCTAACACTCCGGCTTCTAACACTCTAACACTCCAGCTTCTAACACTCTAACACATTGGCTTCTAACACTCTAACACTCCGGCTTCTAACACTCTAACACTCCAGCTTCTAACACTCTAACACTCCAGCTTCTAACACTCTAACACTCTGGCTTCTAACACTCTAACACTCTGGCTTAAAACACTCTAACACTCTGGCTTCTAACACTCTAACACTCCAGCTTCTAACACTCTAACACTCTGGCTTCTAACACTCTAACACTCCAGCTTCTAACACTCTAACACTTTGGCTTCTAACACTCTAACACTCCGGCTTCTAACACTCTAACACTCTGGCTTCTAACACTCTAACACTCCAGCTTCTAACACTCTAAAACTCTGGCTTCTAACACTCTAAAACTCTGGCTTCTAACACTCTAACACTCTGGCTTCTAACACTCTAACACTCCAGCTTCTAACACTCTAACACTCCGGCTTCTAACACTCTAACACTCCGGCTTCTAACACTCTAACACTCCAGCTTCTAACACTCTAACACTCTGGCTTCTAACACTCTAACACTCCGGCTTCTAACACTCTAACACTCCAGCTTCTAACACTCTAACACATTGGCTTCTAACACTCTAACACTCCGGCTTCTAACACTCTAACACTCCAGCTTCTAACACTCTAACACTCTGGCTTCTAACACTCTAACACTCCAGCTTCTAACACTCTAACACTCCGGCTTCTAACACTCTAACACTCCGGCTTCTAACACTCTAAAACTCCGGCTTCTAACACTCTAACACTCCGGCTTCTAACACTCTAACACTCCAGCTTCTAACACTCTAACACTCCGGCTTCTAACACTCTAACACTCCGGCTTCTAACACTCTAACACTCCAGCTTCTAACACTCTAACACTCCAGCTTCTAACACTCTAACACTCTGGCTTCTAACACTCTAACACTCTGGCTTCTAACACTCTAACACTCCAGCTTCTAACACTCTAACACTCTGGCTTCTAACACTCTAACACTCCAGCTTCTAACACTCTAACACTCTGGCTTCTAACACTCTAACACTCTGGCTTCTAACACTCTAACACTCCAGCTTCTAACACTCTAAAACTCTGGCTTCTAACACTCTAACACTCTGGCTTCTAACACTCTAACACTCCAGCTTCTAACACTCTAACACTCCGGCTTCTAACACTCTAACACTCCGGCTTCTAACACTCTAACACTCCAGCTTCTAACACTCTAAAACTCTGGCTTCTAACACTCTAACACTCTGGCTTCTAACACTCTAACACTCCAGCTTCTAACACTCTAACACTCCGGCTTCTAACACTCTAACACTCCGGCTTCTAACACTCTAACACTCCGGCTTCTAACACTCTAACACTCCGGCTTCTAACACTCTAACACTCCGGCTTCTAACACTCTAAAACTCCGGCTTCTAACACTCTAACACTCCGGCTTCTAACACTCTAACACTCCAGCTTCTAACACTCTAACACTCCGGCTTCTAACACTCTAACACTCCAGCTTCTAACACTCTAACACATTGGCTTCTAACACTCTAACACTCCGGCTTCTAACACTCTAACACTCCAGCTTCTAACACTCTAACACTCCAGCTTCTAACACTCTAACACTCTGGCTTCTAACACTCTAACACTCTGGCTTAAAACACTCTAACACTCTGGCTTCTAACACTCTAACACTCCAGCTTCTAACACTCTAACACTCTGGCTTCTAACACTCTAACACTCCAGCTTCTAACACTCTAACACTTTGGCTTCTAACACTCTAACACTCCGGCTTCTAACACTCTAACACTCTGGCTTCTAACACTCTAACACTCCAGCTTCTAACACTCTAAAACTCTGGCTTCTAACACTCTAAAACTCTGGCTTCTAACACTCTAACACTCTGGCTTCTAACACTCTAACACTCCAGCTTCTAACACTCTAACACTCCGGCTTCTAACACTCTAACACTCCGGCTTCTAACACTCTAAAACTCCGGCTTCTAGCACTCTAACACTCTGGCTTCTAACACTCTAACACTCCGGCTTCTAACACTCTAACACTCCAGCTTCTAACACTCTAACACTCTGGCTTCTAACACTCTAACACTCCGGCTTCTAACACTCTAACACTCCAGCTTCTAACACTCTAACACATTGGCTTCTAACACTCTAACACTCCGGCTTCTAACACTCTAACACTCCAGCTTCTAACACTCTAACACTCTGGCTTCTAACACTCTAACACTCCAGCTTCTAACACTCTAACACTCCGGCTTCTAACACTCTAACACTCCGGCTTCTAACACTCTAAAACTCCAGCTTCTAACACTCTAACACTCTGGCTTCTAACACTCTAACACTCTGGCTTCTAACACTCTAACACTCCAGCTTCTAACACTCTAACACATTGGCTTCTAACACTCTAACACTCTGGCTTCTAACACTCTAAAACTCTGGCTTCTAACACTCTAACACTCCGGCTTCTAACACTCTAAAACTCCGGCTTCTAACACTCTAACACTCCGGCTTCTAACACTCTAACACTCCAGCTTCTAACACTCTAACACTCTGGCTTCTAACACTCTAACACTCTGGCTTCTAACACTCGAACACTCCGTCTTCTAACACTCGAACACTCCAGCTTCTAACACTCTAACACATTGGCTTCTAACACTCTAACACTCTGGCTTCTAACACTCTAAAACTCTGGCTTCTAACACTCGAACACTCCGGCTTCTAACACTCTAAAACTCTGGCTTCTAACACTCGAACACTCCGGCTTCTAACGCTCGAACACTCCAGCTTCTAACACTCTAACACATTGGCTTCTAACACTCTAACACTCCAGCTTCTAACACTCTAACACTCTGGCTTCTAACACTCTAACACTCCAGCTTCTAACACTCTAACACATTGGCTTCTAACACTCTAACACTCTGGCTTCTAACACTCGAACACTCCGTCTTCTAACACTCGAACACTCCAGCTTCTAACACTCTAACACATTGGCTTCTAACACTCTAAAACTCTGGCTTCTAACACTCTAACACTCCGGCTTCTAACACTCTAAAACTCTGGCTTCTAACACTCGAACACTCCGGCTTCTAACACTCGAACACTCCAGCTTCTAACACTCTAACACTCCGGCTTCTAACACTCTAAAACTCCGGCTTCTAACACTCTAACACTCCGGCTTCTAACACTCTAACACTCCGGCTTCTAACACTCTAACACTCCGGCTTCTAACACTCTAAAACTCCGGCTTCTAACACTCTAACACTCCGGCTTCTAACACTCTAACACTCTGGCTTCTAACACTCTAACACTCCGGCTTCTAACACTCTAAAACTCTGGCTTCTAACACTCTAACACTCTGGCTTCTAACACTCTAAAACTCCGGCTTCTAACACTCTAAAACTCTGGCTTCTAACACTCTAACACTCTCGCTTCTAACACTCTAACACTCTGGCTTCTAACACTCTAACACTCTCGCTTCTAACACTCTAACACTCTCGCTTCTAACACTCTAACACTCTGGCTTCTAACACTCTAACAATCCGGCTTCTAACACTCTAACACTCTCGCTTCTAACACTCTAACACTCTCGCTTCTAACACTCTAACACTCCGGCTTCTAACACTCTAACAATCCGGCTTCTAACACTCTAACACTCTCGCTTCTAACACTCTAACACTCCGGCTTCTAACACTCGAACACTCCGGCTTCTAACACTCTAACACTCCGGCTTCTAACACTCTAACAATCCGGCTTCTAACACTCTAACACTCCGGCTTCTAACACTCTAACACTCCGGCTTCTAACACTCTAACACTCTGGCTTCTAACACTCGAACACTCCGGCTTCTAACACTCTAACACTCTCGCTTCTAACACTCTAACAATCCGGCTTCTAACACTCTAACACTCTGGCTTCTAACACTCTAACACTCTGGCTTCTAACACTCTAAAACTCCGGCTTCTAACACTCTAACACTCCGGCTTCTAACACTCTAACACTCTGGCTTCTAACACTCTAACACTCTGGCTTCTAACACTCTAAAACTCTGGCTTCTAACACTCTAACACTCTCGCTTCTAACACTCTAACACTCTGGATTCTAACACTCTAACACTCCAGCTTCTAACACTCTAAAACTCCGGCTTCTAACACTCTAAAACTCTGGCTTCTAACACTCTAACACTCTCGCTTCTAACACTCTAACACTCTGGCTTCTAACACTCTAACAATCCGGCTTCTAACACTCTAACACTCTCGCTTCTAACACTCTAACACTCTCGCTTCTAACACTCTAACACTCCGGCTTCTAACACTCTAACAATCCGGCTTCTAACACTCTAACACTCTCGCTTCTAACACTCTAACACTCCGGCTTCTAACACTCGAACACTCCGGCTTCTAACACTCTAACACTCCGGCTTCTAACACTCTAACAATCCGGCTTCTAACACTCTAACACTCCGGCTTCTAACACTCTAACAATCCGGCTTCTAACACTCTAACACTCTCGCTTCTAACACTCTAACACTCCGGCTTCTAACACTCTAACACTCTGGCTTCTAACACTCGAACACTCCGGCTTCTAACACTCTAACACTCTCGCTTCTAACACTCTAACAATCCGGCTTCTAACACTCTAACAATCCGGCTTCTAACACTCTAACACTCTCGCTTCTAACACTCTAACACTCTCGCTTCTAACACTCTAACACTCCGGCTTCTAACACTCTAACAATCCGGCTTCTAACACTCTAACACTCTCGCTTCTAACACTCTAACACTCTGGCTTCTAACACTCTAACACTCCGGCTTCTAACACTCTAACACTCTGGCTTCTAACACTCTAACACTCTCGCTTCTAACACTCTAACACTCTCGCTTCTAACACTCTAACACTCCGGCTTCTAACACTCTAACAATCCGGCTTCTAACACTCTAACACTCTCGCTTCTAACACTCTAACACTCCGGCTTCTAACACTCTAACAATCCGGCTTCTAACACTCTAACACTCTGGCTTCTAACACTCTAAAACTCCGGCTTCTAACACTCGAACACTCTGGCTTCTAACACTCTAAAACTCCGGCTTCTAACA
This sequence comes from Narcine bancroftii, assembly GCF_036971445.1. Taxonomy (NCBI): domain Eukaryota; kingdom Metazoa; phylum Chordata; class Chondrichthyes; order Torpediniformes; family Narcinidae; genus Narcine; species Narcine bancroftii. The sequence goes on from NC_091474.1 coordinate 158,902,492, forward strand.
CTCGAACACTCCGGCTTCTAACACTCTAACACTCTGGCTTCTAACACTCTAAAACTCCGGCTTCTAACACTCTAACACTCCGGCTTCTAACACTCTAACACTCTCGCTTCTAACACTCTAACACTCTCGCTTCTAACACTCTAACACTCCGGCTTCTAACACTCTAACAATCCGGCTTCTAACACTCTAACACTCTGGCTTCTAACACTCTAAAACTCCGGCTTCTAACACTCGAACACTCCGGCTTCTAACACTCTAACACTCTCGCTTCTAACACTCTAACACTCCGGCTTCTAACACTCTAACAATCCGGCTTCTAACACTCTAACACTCTGGCTTCTAACACTCTAAAACTCCGGCTTCTAACACTCTAAAACTCCGGCTTCTAACACTCGAACACTCCGGCTTCTAACACTCTAACACTCTCGCTTCTAACACTCTAACAATCCGGCTTCTAACACTCTAACACTCCGGCTTCTAACACTCTAACAATCCGGCTTCTAACACTCTAACACTCTCGCTTCTAACACTCTAACACTCTGGCTTCTAACACTCTAACACTCCGGCTTCTAACACTCTAACACTCTCGCTTCTAACACTCTAACACTCTCGCTTCTAACACTCTAACACTCCGGCTTCTAACACTCTAACAATCCGGCTTCTAACACTCTAACACTCTCGCTTCTAACACTCTAACACTCTCGCTTCTAACACTCTAACACTCCGGCTTCTAACACTCTAACAATCCGGCTTCTAACACTCTAACACTCTCGCTTCTAACACTCTAAAACTCCGGCTTCTAACACTCTAAAACTCCGGTTTCTAACACTCGAACACTCCGGCTTCTAACACTCTAACACTCTCGCTTCTAACACTCTAACACTCTCGCTTCTAACACTCTAACACTCCGGCTTCTAACACTCTAACAATCCGGCTTCTAACACTCTAACACTCTCGCTTCTAACACTCTAACACTCTCGCTTCTAACACTCTAACACTCCGGCTTCTAACACTCTAACAATCCGGCTTCTAACACTCTAACACTCTCGCTTCTAACACTCTAACACTCTGGCTTCTAACACTCTAAAACTCCGGCTTCTAACACTCTAAAACTCCGGTTTCTAACACTCTAACAATCCGGCTTCTAACACTCTAACAATCCGGCTTCTAACACTCTAACACTCTCGCTTCTAACACTCTAACACTCTCGCTTCTAACACTCTAACACTCCGGCTTCTAACACTCTAACAATCCGGCTTCTAACACTCTAACACTCTCGCTTCTAACACTCTAACACTCTCGCTTCTAACACTCTAACACTCCGGCTTCTAACACTCTAACAATCCGGCTTCTAACACTCTAACACTCTCGCTTCTAACACTCTAACACTCCGGCTTCTAACACTCTAACACTCTCGCTTCTAACACTCTAACACTCCGGCTTCTAACACTCTAACACTCCGGCTTCTAACACTCTAACACTCTGGCTTCTAACACTCTAACACTCTGGCTTCTAACACTCTAAAACTCCGGCTTCTAACACTCTAACACTCTGGCTTCTAACACTCTAACACTCTGGCTTCTAACACTCTAAAACTCTGGCGTCTAACACTCTAACACTCTGGCTTCTAACACTCTAAAACTCCGGCTTCTAACACTCTAACACTCTCGCTTCTAACACTCTAAAACTCCGGCTTCTAACACTCGAACACTCTGGCTTCTAACACTCTAACAATCCGGCTTCTAACACTCTAAAACTCCGGCTTCTAACACTCTAACACTCTCGCTTCTAACACTCTAACACTCTCGCTTCTAACACTCTAACACTCCGGCTTCTAACACTCTAACAATCCGGCTTCTAACACTCTAACACTCTCGCTTCTAACACACTAACACTCCAGCTTCTAACACACTAACACTCCGGCTTCTAACACTCTAAAACTCTGGCTTCTAACACTCTAACACTCTCGCTTCTAACACACTAACACTCTGGCTTCTAACACTCTAACACTCTGGCTTCTAACACTCTAACACTCTGGCTTCTAACACTCTAACACTCTGGCTTCTAACACTCTAAAACTCTGGCTTCTAACACTCTAACACTCCGGCTTCTAACACACTAACACTCCAGCTTCTAACACACTAACACTCCAGCTTCTAACACTCTAACACTCTGGCTTCTAACACTCTAACACTCTGGCTTCTAACACTCTAAAACTCTGGCTTCTAACACTCTAACACTCCGGCTTCTAACACACTAACACTCCAGCTTCTAACACACTAACACTCCAGCTTCTAACACTCTAACACTCCGGCTTCTAACACTCTAACACTCTGGCGTCTAACACTCTAACACTCTGGCGTCTAACACTCTAAAACTCCGGCTTCTAACACTCTAACACTCTGGCTTCTAACACTCTAACACTCCGGCTTCTAACACACTAACACTCCAGCTTCTAACACTCTAACACTCCAGCTTCTAACACTCTAACACTCTGGCGTCTAACACTCTAACACTCCAGCTTCTAACACTCTAAAACTCTGGCTTCTAACACTCTAACACTCTGGCTTCTAACACTCTAAAACTCTGGCTTCTAACACTCTAACACTCTCGCTTCTAACACTCTAACACTCTCGCTTCTAACACTCTAACACTCCAGCTTCTAACACTCTAACACTCTGGCTTCTAACACTCTAACACTCCAGCTTCTAACACTCTAACACTCTGGCTTCTAACACTCTAACACTCTGGCTTCTAACACTCTAAAACTCTGGCTTCTAACACTCTAACACTCCGGCTTCTAACACTCTAACACTCTCGCTTCTAACACTCTAACACTCTCGCTTCTAACACACTAACACTCCAGCTTCTAACACTCTAACACTCTGGCTTCTAACACTCTAACACTCCAGCTTCTAACACTCTAACACTCTGGCTTCTAACACTCTAACACTCTGGCTTCTAACACTCTAAAACTCTGGCTTCTAACACTCTAACACTCTGGCTTCTAACACTCTAACACTCTCGCTTCTAACACTCTAACACTCTGGCTTCTAACACTCTAACACTCCAGCTTCTAACACTCTAACACTCTGGCTTCTAACACTCTAACACTCTGGCTTCTAACACTCTAACACTCTGGCTTCTAACACTCTAAAACTCTGGCTTCTAACACTCTAACACTCTGGCTTCTAACACTCTAACACTCCAGCTTCTAACACTCTAACACTCTGGCTTCTAACACTCTAACACTCTGGCTTCTAACACTCTAACACTCTGGCTTCTAACACTCTAACACTCTGGCTTCTAACACTCTAACACTCCAGCTTCTAACACTCTAACACTCTGGCTTCTAACACTCTAACACTCTGGCTTCTAACACTCTAACACTCTCGCTTCTAACACTCTAACACTCTGGCTTCTAACACTCTAACACTCTGGCTTCTAACACTCTAACACTCCGGCTTCTAACACTCTAACACTCCGGCTTCTAACACTCTAACACTCTGGCTTCTAACACTCTAACACTCCGGCTTCTAACACACTAACACTCCAGCTTCTAACACTCTAACACTCCAGCTTCTAACACACTAACACTCCAGCTTCTAACACTCTAACACTCCGGCTTCTAACACTCTAAAACTCTGGCTTCTAACACTCTAACACTCTCGCTTCTAACACACTAACACTCCAGCTTCTAACACACTAACACTCCAGCTTCTAACACTCTAACACTCCAGCTTCTAACACTCTAACACATTGGCTTCTAACACTCTAACACTCCAGCTTCTAACACTCTAACACATTGGCTTCTAACACTCTAACACTCCGGCTTCTAACACACTAACACTCCAGCTTCTAACACTCTAACACTCCAGCTTCTAACACTCTAACACTCCGGCTTCTAACACTCTAACACTCTGGCTTCTAACACTCGAACACTCCGGCTTCTAACACTCTAACACTCCGGCTTCTAACACTCTAACACATTGGCTTCTAACACTCTAACACTCCGGCTTCTAACACTCTAACACATTGGCTTCTAACACTCTAACACTCCGGCTTCTAACACTCTAACACTCCTGCTTCTAACACTCGAACACTCCGGCTTCTAACACTCTAACACTCCGGCTTCTAACACTCTAACACATTGGCTTCTAACACTCTAACACTCCGGCTTCTAACACTCTAACACATTGGCTTCTAACACTCTAACACTCCGGCTTCTAACACTCTAACACTCCTGCTTCTAACACTCTAACACTCCGGCTTCTAACACTCTAACACTCCGGCTTCTAACACTCTAACACTCCAGCTTCTAACACTCTAACACTCCTGCTTCTAACACTCTAACACTCCGGCTTCTAACACTCTAACCCATTGGCTTCTAACACTCTAACACTCCGGCTTCTAACACTCTAACACTCCGGCTTCTAACACTCTAACACTCCTGCTTCTAACACTCTAACACTCTGGCTTCTAACACTCTAACACTCCGGCTTCTAACACTCTAACACTCCTGCTTCTAACACTCTAACACTCCGGCTTCTAACACTCTAACACTCCTGCTTCTAACACTCTAACACTCCGGCTTCTAACACTCTAACACTCTCGCTTCTAACACACTAACACTCCAGCTTCTAACACTCTAACACTCCGGCTTCTAACACTCTAACACTCCGGCTTCTAACACTCTAACAGTCCGGCTTCTAACACTCTAACACTCTGGGTTCTAACACTCTAACACTCTGGCTTCTAACACTCGAACACTCTGGCTTCTAACACTCTAACACTCCGGCTTCTAACACTCTAACACTCTGGCTTCTAACACTCTAACACTCTCGCTTCTAACACACTAACACTCCAGCTTCTAACACTCTAACACTCCGGCTTCTAACACTCTAACACTCCGGCTTCTAACACTCTAACAGTCCGGCTTCTAACACTCTAACACTCTGGGTTCTAACACTCTAACACTCTGGCTTCTAACACTCGAACACTCTGGCTTCTAACACTCTAACACTCCGGCTTCTAACACTCTAACACTCTGGCTTCTAACACTCTAACACTCTCGCTTCTAACACACTAACACTCTGGCTTCTAACACTCTAACACTCCGGCTTCTAACACTCTAACACTCCGGCTTCTAACACTCTAACAGTCCGGCTTCTAACACTCTAACACTCTGGGTTCTAACACTCTAACACTCTGGCTTCTAACACTCGAACACTCCGGCTTCTAACACTCTAACACTCTGGCTTCTAACACACTAACACTCTGGCTTCTAACACTCTAACACTCCGGCTTCTAACACTCTAACACATTGGCTTCTAACACTCTAACACTCTGGCTTCTAACACTCTAACACATTGGATTCTAACACACTAACACTCTGGCTTCTAACACTCTAACACTCCAGCTTCTAACACTCTAACACTCCGGCTTCTAACACTCTAACACTCCGGCTTCTAACACTCTAACACTCCGGCTTCTAACACTCTAACACTCCGGCTTCTAACACTCTAACACTCCGGCTTCTAACACTCTAACACTCCGGCTTCTAACACTCTAACACTCCGGCTTCTAACACTCTAACACTCCGGCTTCTAACACTCTAACACTCCGGCTTCTAACACTCTAACACTCCGGCTTCTAACACTCTAACACTCCGGCTTCTAACACTCTAACACTCCGGCTTCTAACACTCTAACACTCCGGCTTCTAACACTCTAACACTCCGGCTTCTAACACTCTAACACTCCGGCTTCTAACACTCTAACACTCCGGCTTCTAACACTCTAACACTCCGGCTTCTAACACTCTAACACTCCGGCTTCTAACACTCTAACACTCCGGCTTCTAACACTCTAACACATTGGCTTCTAACACTCTAACACTCTGGCTTCTAACACTCTAACACTCCGGCTTCTAACACTCTAACACTCCGGCTTCTAACACTCTAACACATTGGCTTCTAACACTCTAACACTCCGGCTTCAAACACTCTAACACTCCGGCTTCTAACACTCTAACACTCCGGCTTCTAACACTCTAACACATTGGCTTCTAACACTCTAACACTCTGGCTTCTAACACTCTAACACTCTGGCTTCTAACACTCTAACACTCTGGCTTCTAACACTCTAACACTCCGGCTTCTAACACTCTAACACTCTGGCTTCTAACACACTAACACTCTGGCTTCTAACACTCTAACACTCCGGCTTCTAACACTCTAACACATTGGCTTCTAACACTCTAACACTCTGGCTTCTAACACTCTAACACTCCGGCTTCTAACACTCTAACACTCCGGCTTCTAACACTCTAACACATTGGCTTCTAACACTCTAACACTCTGGCTTCTAACACTCTAACACTCCGGCTTCTAACACTCTAACACATTGGCTTCTAACACTCTAACACTCTGGCTTCTAACACTCTAACACTCCGGCTTCTAACACTCTAACACTCTGGCTTCTAACACTCTAACACTCCGGCTTCTAACACTCTAACACTCTGGCTTCTAACACACTAACACTCTGGCTTCTAACACTCTAACACTCTCGCTTCTAACACTCTAACACTCTGGCTTCTAACACACTAACACTCTGGCTTCTAACACTCTAACACTCTCGCTTCTAACACTCTAACACTCTGGCTTCTAACACTCTAACACTCTGGCTTCTAACACTCTAAAACTCTGGCTTCTAACACTCTAACACTCTGGCTTCTAACACTCTAACACTCTGGCTTCTAACACACTAACACTCTGGCTTCTAACACTCTAACACTCTCGCTTCTAACACTCTAACACTCTGGCTTCTAACACTCTAACACTCTGGCTTCTAACACTCTAAAACTCTGGCTTCTAACACTCTAACACTCTCGCTTCTAACACTCTAACACTCTCGCTTCTAACACTCTAACACTCTGGCTTCTAACACTCTAACACTCTGGCTTCTAACACTCTAAAACTCTGGCTTCTAACACTCTAACACTCCGGCTTCTAACACTCTAACACATTGGCTTCTAACACTCTAACACTCTGGCTTCTAACACTCTAACACTCTGGCTTCTAACACTCTAACACTCCGGTTTCTAACACTCTAACACATTGGCTTCTAACACTCTAACACTCTGGCTTCTAACACTCTAACACTCCGGCTTCTAACACTCTAACACTCTGGCTTCTAACACACTAACACTCTGGCTTCTAACACTCTAACACTCTCGCTTCTAACACTCTAACACTCTGGCTTCTAACACTCTAACACTCTGGCTTCTAACACTCTAAAACTCTGGCTTCTAACACTCTAACACTCTCGCTTCTAACACTCTAACACTCTCGCTTCTAACACTCTAACACTCTGGCTTCTAACACTCTAACACTCTGGCTTCTAACACTCTAAAACTCTGGCTTCTAACACTCTAACACTCCGGCTTCTAACACTCTAACACATTGGCTTCTAACACTCTAACACTCTGGCTTCTAACACTCTAACACTCTGGCTTCTAACACTCTAACACTCCGGTTTCTAACACTCTAACACATTGGCTTCTAACACTCTAACACTCTGGCTTCTAACACTCTAACACTCCGGCTTCTAACACTCTAACACTCTGGCTTCTAACACTCTAACACTCCGGCTTCTAACACTCTAACACATTGGCTTCTAACACTCTAACACTCTGGCTTCTAACACTCTAACACTCCGGCTTCTAACACTCTAACACTCTGGCTTCTAACACTCTAACACTCCGGCTTCTAACACTCTAACACTCTGGCTTCTAACACACTAACACTCTGGCTTCTAACACTCTAACACTCTCGCTTCTAACACTCTAACACTCTGGCTTCTAACACTCTAACACTCTGGCTTCTAACACTCTAACACTCTGGCTTCTAACACTCTAACACTCCGGCTTCTAACACTCTAACACTCCGGCTTCTAACACTCTAACACTCTGGCTTCTAACACTCTAACACTCCGGCTTCTAACACACTAACACTCCAGCTTCTAACACTCTAACACTCCAGCTTCTAACACTCTAACACTCCGGCTTCTAACACTCTAAAACTCTGGCTTCTAACACTCTAACACTCTCGCTTCTAACACTCTAACACTCCGGCTTCTAACACACTAACACTCCAGCTTCTAACACACTAACACTCCAGCTTCTAACACTCTAACACTCCAGCTTCTAACACTCTAACACATTGGCTTCTAACACTCTAACACTCCAGCTTCTAACACTCTAACACATTGGCTTCTAACACTCTAACACTCCAGCTTCTAACACTCTAACACTCCGGCTTCTAACACACTAACACTCCAGCTTCTAACACTCTAACACTCCAGCTTCTAACACTCTAACACTCCGGCTTCTAACACTCTAACACTCTGGCTTCTAACACTCGAACACTCCGGCTTCTAACACTCTAACACTCCGGCTTCTAACACTCTAACACATTGGCTTCTAACACTCGAACACTCCGGCTTCTAACACTCTAACACTCCGGCTTCTAACACTCTAACACATTGGCTTCTAACACTCTAACACTCCGGCTTCTAACACTCTAACACTCCAGCTTCTAACACTCTAACACTCCTGCTTCTAACACTCTAACACTCCGGCTTCTAACACTCTAACACTCCGGCTTCTAACACTCTAACACTCCAGCTTCTAACACTCTAACACTCCTGCTTCTAACACTCTAACACTCCGGCTTCTAACACTCTAACACTCCGGCTTCTAACACTCTAACACTCCGGCTTCTAACACTCTAACACTCCGGCTTCTAACACTCTAACACTCCGGCTTCTAACACTCGAACACTCTGGCTTCTAACACTCTAACACTCTGGCTTCTAACACTCTAACACTCTGGCTTCTAACACTCTAACACATTGGCTTCTAACACACTAACACTCTGGCTTCTAACACTCTAACACTCCAGCTTCTAACACTCTAACACTCTGGCTTCTAACACTCTAAAACTCTGGCTTCTAACACTCTAACACTCTCGCTTCTAAAACACTAACACTCCAGCTTCTAACACTCTAACACTCTGGCTTCTAACACTCTAAAACTCTGGCTTCTAACACTCTAACACTCTCGCTTCTAACACACTAACACTCCAGCTTCTAACACTCTAACACTCCGGCTTCTAACACTCTAACACTCCGGCTTCTAACACTCTAACACTCCGGCTTCTAACACTCTAACACTCTGGGTTCTAACACTCTAACACTCTGGCTTCTAACACTCGAACACTCTGGCTTCTAACACTCTAACACTCCGGCTTCTAACACTCTAACACTCCGGCTTCTAACACTCTAACACTCCGGCTTCTAACACTCTAACACTCCGGCTTCTAACACTCTAACACTCCGGCTTCTAACACTCTAACACTCTGGGTTCTAACACTCTAACACTCTGGCTTCTAACACTCGAACACTCCGGCTTCTAACACTCTAAAACTCTGGCTTCTAACACTCTAACACTCCGGCTTCTAACACTCTAACACTCCGGCTTCTAACACTCTAACACTCCGGCTTCTAACACTCGAACACTCTGGCTTCTAACACTCTAACACTCCGGCTTCTAACACTCTAACACTCCGGCTTCTAACACTCTAACACTCCGGCTTCTAACACTCTAACACTCCGGCTTCTAACACTCTAACACTCCGGCTTCTAACACTCTAACACTCTGGGTTCTAACACTCTAACACTCTGGCTTCTAACACTCTAACACTCCGGCTTCTAACACTCTAAAACTCTGGCTTCTAACACTCTAACACTCTCGCTTCTAAAACACTAACACTCCAGCTTCTAACACTCTAACACTCTGGCTTCTAACACTCTAAAACTCTGGCTTCTAACACTCTAACACATTGGCTTCTAACACTCTAACACTCTCGCTTCTAACACACTAACACTCCAGCTTCTAACACACTAACACTCCAGCTTCTAACACTCTAACACTCCAGCTTCTAACACTCTAACACATTGGCTTCTAACACACTAACACTCCAGCTTCTAACACACTAACACTCCAGCTTCTAACACTCTAACACTCCAGCTTCTAACACTCTAACTCATTGGCTTCTAACACACTAACACTCCAGCTTCTAACACACTAACACTCCAGCTTCTAACACTCTAACACTCCAGCTTCTAACACTCTAACACTCCAGCTTCTAACACTCTAACACATTGGCTTCTAACACACTAACACTCCAGCTTCTAACACACTAACACTCCAGCTTCTAACACTCTAACACTCCAGCTTCTAACACTCTAACACTCCAGCTTCTAACACTCTAACACATTGGCTTCTAACACACTAACACTCCAGCTTCTAACACATTAACACTCCAGCTTCTAACACTCTAACACTCCAGCTTCTAACACTCTAAAACTCTGGCTTCTAACACTCTAACACTCTCGCTTCTAACACTCTAACACTCTCGCTTCTAACACTCTAACACTCCAGCTTCTAACACTCTAACACTCTGGCTTCTAACACTCTAACACTCTGGCTTCTAACACTCTAAAACTCTGGCTTCTAACACTCTAACACTCCGGCTTCTAACACTCTAACACTCCAGCTTCTAACACTCTAAAACTCTGGCTTCTAACACTCTAAAACTCTGGCTTCTAACACTCTAACACTCTCGCTTCTAACACTCTAACACTCTCGCTTCTAACACTCTAACACTCCAGCTTCTAACACTCTAACACTCTGGCTTCTAACACTCTAACACTCCAGCTTCTAACACTCTAACACTCTGGCTTCTAACACTCTAACACTCTGGCTTCTAACACTCTAAAACTCTGGCTTCTAACACTCTAACACTCCGGCTTCTAACACTCTAACACTCTCGCTTCTAACACTCTAACACTCTCGCTTCTAACACACTAACACTCCAGCTTCTAACACTCTAACACTCTGGCTTCTAACACTCTAACACTCCAGCTTCTAACACTCTAACACTCTGGCTTCTAACACTCTAACACTCTGGCTTCTAACACTCTAAAACTCTGGCTTCTAACACTCTAACACTCTGGCTTCTAACACTCTAACACTCTCGCTTCTAACACTCTAACACTCTGGCTTCTAACACTCTAACACTCCAGCTTCTAACACTCTAACACTCTGGCTTCTAACACTCTAACACTCTGGCTTCTAACACTCTAACACTCTGGCTTCTAACACTCTAAAACTCTGGCTTCTAACACTCTAACACTCTGGCTTCTAACACTCTAACACTCCAGCTTCTAACACTCTAACACTCTGGCTTCTAACACTCTAACACTCTGGCTTCTAACACTCTAACACTCTGGCTTCTAACACTCTAACACTCTGGCTTCTAACACTCTAACACTCCAGCTTCTAACACTCTAACACTCTGGCTTCTAACACTCTAACACTCTGGCTTCTAACACTCTAACACTCTCGCTTCTAACACTCTAACACTCTGGCTTCTAACACTCTAACACTCTGGCTTCTAACACTCTAAAACTCTGGCTTCTAACACTCTAACACTCTGGCTTCTAACACTCTAAAACTCTGGCTTCTAACACTCTAACACTCTGGCTTCTAACACTCTAACACTCCGGCTTCTAACACTCTAACACTCCGGCTTCTAACACTCTAACACTCTGGCTTCTAACACTCTAACACTCCGGCTTCTAACACACTAACACTCCAGCTTCTAACACTCTAACACTCCAGCTTCTAACACTCTAACACTCCGGCTTCTAACACTCTAAAACTCTGGCTTCTAACACTCTAACACTCTCGCTTCTAACACACTAACACTCCAGCTTCTAACACACTAACACTCCAGCTTCTAACACTCTAACACTCCAGCTTCTAACACTCTAACACATTGGCTTCTAACACTCTAACACTCCGGCTTCTAACACTCGAACACTCCAGCTTCTAACACTCTAAAACGCTGGCTTCTAACACTCTAACACTCCAGCTTCTAACACTCTAACACATTGGCTTCTAACACTCTAACACTCCGGCTTCTAACACTCTAACACTCCAGCTTCTAACACTCTAACACTCCGGCTTCTAACACTCTAACACTCTGGCTTCTAACACTCGAACACTCCGGCTTCTAACACTCTAACACTCCGGCTTCTAACACTCTAACACATTGGCTTCTAACACTCTAACACTCCGGCTTCTAACACTCTAACACATTGGCTTCTAACACTCTAACACTCCGGCTTCTAACACTCTAACACTCCTGCTTCTAACACTCGAACACTCCGGCTTCTAACACTCTAACACTCCGGCTTCTAACACTCTAACACATTGGCTTCTAACACTCTAACACTCCGGCTTCTAACACTCTAACACATTGGCTTCTAACACTCTAACACTCCGGCTTCTAACACTCTAACACTCCTGCTTCTAACACTCTAACACTCCGGCTTCTAACACTCTAACACTCCGGCTTCTAACACTCTAACACTCCAGCTTCTAACACTCTAACACTCCTGCTTCTAACACTCTAACACTCCGGCTTCTAACACTCTAACCCATTGGCTTCTAACACTCTAACACTCCGGCTTCTAACACTCTAACACTCCGGCTTCTAACACTCTAACACTCCTGCTTCTAACACTCTAACACTCTGGCTTCTAACACTCTAACACTCCGGCTTCTAACACTCTAACACTCCTGCTTCTAACACTCTAACACTCCGGCTTCTAACACTCTAACACTCTCGCTTCTAACACACTAACACTCCAGCTTCTAACACTCTAACACTCCGGCTTCTAACACTCTAACACTCCGGCTTCTAACACTCTAACAGTCCGGCTTCTAACACTCTAACACTCTGGGTTCTAACACTCTAACACTCTGGCTTCTAACACTCGAACACTCTGGCTTCTAACACTCTAACACTCCGGCTTCTAACACTCTAACACTCTGGCTTCTAACACTCTAACACTCTCGCTTCTAACACACTAACACTCCAGCTTCTAACACTCTAACACTCCGGCTTCTAACACTCTAACACTCCGGCTTCTAACACTCTAACAGTCCGGCTTCTAACACTCTAACACTCTGGGTTCTAACACTCTAACACTCTGGCTTCTAACACTCGAACACTCTGGCTTCTAACACTCTAACACTCCGGCTTCTAACACTCTAACACTCTGGCTTCTAACACTCTAACACTCTCGCTTCTAACACACTAACACTCCAGCTTCTAACACTCTAACACTCCGGCTTCTAACACTCTAACACTCCGGCTTCTAACACTCTAACAGTCCGGCTTCTAACACTCTAACACTCTGGGTTCTAACACTCTAACACTCTGGCTTCTAACACTCGAACACTCCGGCTTCTAACACTCTAACACTCTGGCTTCTAACACACTAACACTCTGGCTTCTAACACTCTAACACATTGGCTTCTAACACTCTAACACTCTGGCTTCTAACACTCTAACACTCTGGCTTCTAACACTCTAACACTCTGGCTTCTAACACTCTAACACTCTGGCTTCTAACACTCTAACACATTGGATTCTAACACACTAACACTCTGGCTTCTAACACTCTAACACTCCAGCTTCTAACACTCTAACACTCCGGCTTCTAACACTCTAACACTCCGGCTTCTAACACTCTAACACTCCGGCTTCTAACACTCTAACACTCCGGCTTCTAACACTCTAACACTCCGGCTTCTAACACTCTAACACTCCGGCTTCTAACACTCTAACACTCCGGCTTCTAACACTCTAACACTCCGGCTTCTAACACTCTAACACTCCGGCTTCTAACACTCTAACACTCCGGCTTCTAACACTCTAACACTCCGGCTTCTAACACTCTAACACTCCGGCTTCTAACACTCTAACACTCCGGCTTCTAACACTCTAACACTCCGGCTTCTAACACTCTAACACATTGGCTTCTAACACTCTAACACTCTGGCTTCTAACACTCTAACACTCCGGCTTCTAACACTCTAACACTCCGGCTTCTAACACTCTAACACATTGGCTTCTAACACTCTAACACTCCGGCTTCAAACACTCTAACACTCCGGCTTCTAACACTCTAACACTCCGGCTTCTAACACTCTAACACATTGGCTTCTAACACTCTAACACTCTGGCTTCTAACACTCTAACACTCTGGCTTCTAACACTCTAACACTCTGGCTTCTAACACTCTAACACTCCGGCTTCTAACACTCTAACACTCTGGCTTCTAACACACTAACACTCTGGCTTCTAACACTCTAACACTCCGGCTTCTAACACTCTAACACATTGGCTTCTAACACTCTAACACTCTGGCTTCTAACACTCTAACACTCCGGCTTCTAACACTCTAACACTCCGGCTTCTAACACTCTAACACATTGGCTTCTAACACTCTAACACTCTGGCTTCTAACACTCTAACACTCCGGCTTCTAACACTCTAACACATTGGCTTCTAACACTCTAACACTCTGGCTTCTAACACTCTAACACTCCGGCTTCTAACACTCTAACACTCTGGCTTCTAACACTCTAACACTCCGGCTTCTAACACTCTAACACTCTGGCTTCTAACACACTAACACTCTGGCTTCTAACACTCTAACACTCTCGCTTCTAACACTCTAACACTCTGGCTTCTAACACTCTAACACTCTGGCTTCTAACACTCTAAAACTCTGGCTTCTAACACTCTAACACTCTGGCTTCTAACACTCTAAAACTCTGGCTTCTAACACTCTAACACTCTGGCTTCTAACACTCTAACACTCCGGCTTCTAACACTCTAACACTCCGGCTTCTAACACTCTAACACTCTGGCTTCTAACACTCTAACACTCCGGCTTCTAACACACTAACACTCCAGCTTCTAACACTCTAACACTCCAGCTTCTAACACTCTAACACTCCGGCTTCTAACACTCTAAAACTCTGGCTTCTAACACTCTAACACTCTCGCTTCTAACACTCTAACACTCCGGCTTCTAACACACTAACACTCCAGCTTCTAACACACTAACACTCCAGCTTCTAACACTCTAACACTCCAGCTTCTAACACTCTAACACTCCGGCTTCTAACACACTAACACTCCAGCTTCTAACACACTAACACTCCAGCTTCTAACACTCTAACACTCCAGCTTCTAACACTCTAACACATTGGCTTCTAACACTCTAACACTCCAGCTTCTAACACTCTAACACATTGGCTTCTAACACTCTAACACTCCAGCTTCTAACACTCTAACACTCCGGCTTCTAACACACTAACACTCCAGCTTCTAACACTCTAACACTCCAGCTTCTAACACTCTAACACTCCGGCTTCTAACACTCTAACACTCTGGCTTCTAACACTCGAACACTCCGGCTTCTAACACTCTAACACTCCGGCTTCTAACACTCTAACACATTGGCTTCTAACACTCGAACACTCCGGCTTCTAACACTCTAACACTCCGGCTTCTAACACTCTAACACATTGGCTTCTAACACTCTAACACTCCGGCTTCTAACACTCTAACACTCCAGCTTCTAACACTCTAACACTCCTGCTTCTAACACTCTAACACTCCGGCTTCTAACACTCTAACACTCCGGCTTCTAACACTCTAACACTCCTGCTTCTAACACTCTAACACTCCGGCTTCTAACACTCTAACACTCCGGCTTCTAACACTCTAACACTCCGGCTTCTAACACTCTAACACTCCGGCTTCTAACACTCTAACACTCCGGCTTCTAACACTCGAACACTCTGGCTTCTAACACTCTAAAACTCTGGCTTCTAACACTCTAACACTCTCGCTTCTAAAACACTAACACTCCAGCTTCTAACACTCTAACACTCTGGCTTCTAACACTCTAAAACTCTGGCTTCTAACACTCTAACACTCTCGCTTCTAACACACTAACACTCCAGCTTCTAACACTCTAACACTCCGGCTTCTAACACTCTAACACTCCGGCTTCTAACACTCTAACACTCCGGCTTCTAACACTCTAACACTCTGGGTTCTAACACTCTAACACTCTGGCTTCTAACACTCGAACACTCTGGCTTCTAACACTCTAACACTCCGGCTTCTAACACTCTAACACTCCGGCTTCTAACACTCTAACACTCCGGCTTCTAACACTCTAACACTCTGGGTTCTAACACTCTAACACTCTGGCTTCTAACACTCGAACACTCCGGCTTCTAACACTCTAAAACTCTGGCTTCTAACACTCTAACACTCCGGCTTCTAACACTCTAACACTCCGGCTTCTAACACTCTAACACTCCGGCTTCTAACACTCGAACACTCTGGCTTCTAACACTCTAAAACTCTGGCTTCTAACACTCTAACACTCTCGCTTCTAAAACACTAACACTCCAGCTTCTAACACTCTAACACTCTGGCTTCTAACACTCTAAAACTCTGGCTTCTAACACTCTAACACTCTCGCTTCTAACACACTAACACTCCAGCTTCTAACACACTAACACTCCAGCTTCTAACACTCTAACACTCCAGCTTCTAACACTCTAACACATTGGCTTCTAACACTCTAACACTCTGGCTTCCAACACTCTAACACTCTCGCTTCTAACACACTAACACTCCAGCTTCTAACACACTAACACTCCAGCTTCTAACACTCTAACACTCCAGCTTCTAACACTCTAACACATTGGCTTCTAACACACTAACACTCCAGCTTCTAACACTCTAACACTCCAGCTTCTAACACTCTAACTCATTGGCTTCTAACACACTAACACTCCAGCTTCTAACACACTAACACTCCAGCTTCTAACACTCTAACACTCCAGCTTCTAACACTCTAACACTCCAGCTTCTAACACTCTAACACATTGGCTTCTAACACACTAACACTCCAGCTTCTAACACACTAACACTCCAGCTTCTAACACTCTAACACTCCAGCTTCTAACACTCTAACACTCCAGCTTCTAACACTCTAACACATTGGCTTCTAACACACTAACACTCCAGCTTCTAACACACTAACACTCCAGCTTCTAACACTCTAACACTCCAGCTTCTAACACTCTAACACTCCAGCTTCTAACACTCTAACACTCTCGCTTCTAACACACTAACACTCCAGCTTCTAACACACTAACACTCCAGCTTCTAACACTCTAACACTCCAGCTTCTAACACTCTAACACATTGGCTTCTAACACACTAACACTCCAGCTTCTAACACACTAACACTCCATCTTCTAACACTCTAACACTCCAGCTTCTAACACTCTAACACATTGGCTTCAAACACACTAACACTCTGGCTTCTAACACTCTAACACTCCAGCTTCTAACACTCTAACACTCCAGCTTCTAACACTCTAACACTCCGGCTTCTAACACTCTAACACATTGGCTTCTAACACACTAACACTCTGGCTTCTAACACTCTAACACTCCAGCTTCTAACACTCTAACACTCCAGCTTCTAACACTCTAACACTCCGGCTTCTAACACTCTAACACATTGGCTTCTAACACACTAACACTCTGGCTTCTAACACTCTAACACTCCAGCTTCTAACACTCTAACACTCCGGCTTCTAACACTCTAACACATTGGCTTCTAACACTCTAACACTCTGGCTTCTAACACTCTAACACTCTGGCTTCTAACACTCTAACACTCCGGCTTCTAACACTCTAACACTCCGGCTTCTAACACTCTAACACTCTGGCTTCTAACACTCTAACACTCCGGCTTCTAACACTCTAACACTCCGGCTTCTAACACTCTAACACTCCGGCTTCTAACACTCTAACACTCTGGCTTCTAACACTCTAACACTCTGGCTTCTAACACTCTAACACTCCGGCTTCTAACACTCTAACACTCCGGCTTCTAACACTCTAACACTCCGGCTTCTAACACTCTAACACTCTGGCTTCTAACACTCTAACACTCTGGCTTCTAACACTCTAACACTCCGGCTTCTAACACTCTAACACTCTGGCTTCTAAAACTCTAACACTCCTGCTTCTAACACTCTAACACTCCGGCTTCTAACACTCTAACACTCTGGCTTCTAACACTCTAACACTCTGGCTTCTAACACTCTAACACTCTGGCTTCTAACATTCTAACACTCTGGCTTCTAACACTCTAACACTCTGGCTTCTAACACTCTAACACTCTGGCTTCTAACACTCTAACACTCCGGCTTCTAACACTCTAACACTCTGGCTTCTAAAACTCTAACACTCCTGCTTCTAACACTCTAACACTCCGGCTTCTAACACTCTAACACTCTGGCTTCTAACACTCTAACACTCTGGCTTCTAACACTCTAACACTCTCGCTTCTAACACTCTAACACTCTGGCTTCTAACACTCTAAAACTCTGGCTTCTAACACTCTAACACTCTGGCTTCTAACACTCTAACACTCCGGCTTCTAACACTCTAACACTCCGGCTTCTAACACTCTAACACTCTGGCTTCTAACACTCTAACACTCCGGCTTCTAACACACTAACACTCCAGCTTCTAACACTCTAACACTCTCGCTTCTAACACACTAACACTCCAGCTTCTAACACACTAACACTCCAGCTTCTAACACTCTAACACATTGGCTTCTAACACTCTAACACTCCAGCTTCTAACACTCTAACACATTGGCTTCTAACACTCTAACACTCTGGCTTCTAACACTCTAACACTCCGGCTTCTAACACACTAACACTCCAGCTTCTAACACTCTAACACTCCAGCTTCTAACACACTAACACTCCAGCTTCTAACACTCTAACACTCCGGCTTCTAACACTCTAAAACTCTGGCTTCTAACACTCTAACACTCTCGCTTCTAACACACTAACACTCCAGCTTCTAACACACTAACACTCCAGCTTCTAACACTCTAACACATTGGCTTCTAACACACTAACACTCCAGCTTCTAACACACTAACACTCCAGCTTCTAACACTCTAACACATTGGCTTCTAACACTCTAACACTCCGGCTTCTAACACTCGAACACTCCAGCTTCTAACACTCTAAAACGCTGGCTTCTAACACTCTAACACTCCGGCTTCTAACACACTAACACTCTGGCTTCTAACACTCTAACACTCCGGCTTCTAACACTCGAACACTCCAGCTTCTAACACTCTAAAACGCTGGCTTCTAACACTCTAACACTCCGGCTTCTAACACACTAACACTCTGGCTTCTAACACTCTAACACTCCGGCTTCTAACACTCGAACACTCCAGCTTCTAACACTCTAAAACGCTGGCTTCTAACACTCTAACACTCCGGCTTCTAACACACTAACACTCTGGCTTCTAACACTCTAACACTCCGGCTTCTAACACTCTAACACTCCAGCTTCTAACACTCTAACACTCCAGCTTCTAACACACTAACACTCTGGCTTCTAACACTCTAACACTCCGGCTTCTAACACTCTAACACTCCAGCTTCTAACACTCTAACACTCCGGCTTCTAACACTCTAAAACTCTGGCTTCTAACACTCTAACACTCTCGCTTCTAACACACTAACACTCCAGCTTCTAACACACTAACACTCCAGCTTCTAACACTCTAACACATTGGCTTCTAACACTCTAACACTCTGGCTTCTAACACTCTAACACTCCGGCTTCTAACACACTAACACTCCAGCTTCTAACACTCTAACACTCCAGCTTCTAACACACTAACACTCCAGCTTCTAACACTCTAACACATTGGCTTCTAACACTCTAACACTCTGGCTTCTAACACTCTAACACTCCGGCTTCTAACACACTAACACTCTGGCTTCTAACACTCTAACACTCCGGCTTCTAACACACTAACACTCCAGCTTCTAACACTCTAACACTCCAGCTTCTAACACTCTAACACTCCGGCTTCTAACACTCTAAAACTCTGGCTTCTAACACTCTAACACTCTCGCTTCTAACACACTAACACTCCAGCTTCTAACACACTAACACTCCAGCTTCTAACACTCTAACACATTGGCTTCTAACACACTAACACTCCAGCTTCTAACACTCTAACACATTGGCTTCTAACACTCTAACACTCCAGCTTCTAACACTCTAACACATTGGCTTCTAACACTCTAACACTCCGGCTTCTAACACTCGAACACTCCAGCTTCTAACACACTAACACTCCAGCTTCTAACACTCTAACACTCCAGCTTCTAACACTCTAACACTCCGGCTTCTAACACTCTAACACTCTGGCTTCTAACACTCGAACACTCCGGCTTCTAACACTCTAACACTCCGGCTTCTAACACTCTAACACATTGGCTTCTAACACTCGAACACTCCGGCTTCTAACACTCTAACACTCCGGCTTCTAACACTCTAACACATTGGCTTCTAACACTCTAACACTCCGGCTTCTAACACTCTAACACTCCTGCTTCTAACACTCTAACACTCCGGCTTCTAACACTCTAACACTCCGGCTTCTAACACTCTAACACTCCAGCTTCTAACACTCTAACACTCCGGCTTCTAACACTCTAACACATTGGCTTCTAACACTCTAACACTCCGGCTTCTAACACTCTAACACTCCGGCTTCTAACACTCTAACACTCCTGCTTCTAACACTCTAACACTCTGGCTTCTAACACTCTAACACTCCGGCTTCTAACACTCTAACACTCTGGCTTCTAACACTCTAACACTCCAGCTTCTAACACTCTAACACTCCGGCTTCTAACACTCTAACACTCTGGCTTCTAACACTCGAACACTCCGGCTTCTAACACTCTAACACTCCGGCTTCTAACACTCTAACACATTGGCTTCTAACACTCGAACACTCCGGCTTCTAACACTCTAACACTCCGGCTTCTAACACTCTAACACATTGGCTTCTAACACTCTAACACTCCGGCTTCTAACACTCTAACACTCCTGCTTCTAACACTCTAACACTCCGGCTTCTAACACTCTAACACTCCGGCTTCTAACACTCTAACACTCCAGCTTCTAACACTCTAACACTCCGGCTTCTAACACTCTAACACATTGGCTTCTAACACTCTAACACTCCGGCTTCTAACACTCTAACACTCCGGCTTCTAACACTCTAACACTCCTGCTTCTAACACTCTAACACTCTGGCTTCTAACACTCTAACACTCCGGCTTCTAACACTCTAACACTCCGGCTTCTAACACTCTAACACTCCGGCTTCTAACACTCTAACACTCCTGCTTCTAACACTCTAACACTCCGGCTTCTAACACTCTAACACTCCGGCTTCTAACACTCTAACACTCCGGCTTCTAACACTCTAACACTCCGGCTTCTAACACTCTAACACTCCGGCTTCTAACACTCTAACACTCCGGCTTCTAACACTCTAACACTCTGGGTTCTAACACTCTAACACTCCGGCTTCTAACACTCTAACACTCCGGCTTCTAACACTCTAACAGTCCGGCTTCTAACACTCTAACACTCCGGCTTCTAACACTCGAACACTCCGGCTTCTAACACTCTAAAACTCTGGCTTCTAACACTCTAACACTCCGGCTTCTAACACTCTAACACTCCGGCTTCTAACACTCTAACACTCCGGCTTCTAACACTCTAACACTCTGGGTTCTAACACTCTAACACTCTGGCTTCTAACACTCGAACACTCTGGCTTCTAACACTCTAACACTCCGGCTTCTAACACTCTAACACTCCGGCTTCTAACACTCTAACACTCCGGCTTCTAACACTCTAACACTCCGGCTTCTAACACTCTAACACTCCGGCTTCTAACACTCTAACACTCTGGGTTCTAACACTCTAACACTCTGGCTTCTAACACTCGAACACTCCGGCTTCTAACACTCTAAAACTCTGGCTTCTAACACTCTAACACTCCGGCTTCTAACACTCTAACACTCCGGCTTCTAACACTCTAACACTCCGGCTTCTAACACTCTAACACTCCGGCTTCTAACACTCGAACACTCTGGCTTCTAACACTCTAAAACTCTGGCTTCTAACACTCTAACACTCTCGCTTCTAAAACACTAACACTCCAGCTTCTAACACTCTAACACTCTGGCTTCTAACACTCTAAAACTCTGGCTTCTAACACTCTAACACTCTCGCTTCTAACACTCTAACACTCCAGCTTCTAACACTCTAACACTCCGGCTTCTAACACTCTAACACTCCGGCTTCTAACACTCTAACACTCTGGGTTCTAACACTCTAACACTCTGGCTTCTAACACTCTAACACTCCGGCTTCTAACACTCTAACACTCCGGCTTCTAACACTCTAACACTCTGGGTTCTAACACTCTAACACTCCGGCTTCTAACACTCTAACACTCCGGCTTCTAACACTCTAACACTCTGGGTTCTAACACTCTAACACTCTGGCTTCTAACACTCTAACACTCCGGCTTCTAACACTCTAACACTCCGGCTTCTAACACTCTAACACTCTGGGTTCTAACACTCTAACACTCCGGCTTCTAACACTCTAACACTCCGGCTTCTAACACTCTAACACTCTGGCTTCTAACACTCTAACACTCCGGCTTCTAACACTCTAACACTCCGGCTTCTAACACTCTAACACTCTGGGTTCTAACACTCTAACACTCCAGCTTCTAACACTCTAACACTCCGGCTTCTAACACTCTAACACTCCGGCTTCTAACACTCTAACACTCTGGGTTCTAACACTCTAACACTCTGGCTTCTAACACTCTAACACTCCGGCTTCTAACACTCTAACACTCCGGCTTCTAACACTCTAACACTCCGGCTTCTAACACTCTAACACTCCGGCTTCTAACACTCTAACACTCTGGGTTCTAACACTCTAACACTCTGGCTTCTAACACTCTAACACTCCAGCTTCTAACACTCTAACACTCCAGCTTCTAACACTCTAACACATTGGCTTCTAACACTCTAACACTCTGGCTTCCAACACTCTAACACTCTCGCTTCTAACACACTAACACTCCAGCTTCTAACACACTAACACTCCAGCTTCTAACACTCTAACACTCCAGCTTCTAACACTCTAACACATTGGCTTCTAACACACTAACACTCCAGCTTCTAACACACTAACACTCCAGCTTCTAACACTCTAACACTCCAGCTTCTAACACTCTAACACTCCAGCTTCTAACACTCTAACACATTGGCTTCTAACACACTAACACTCCAGCTTCTAACACACTAACACTCCAGCTTCTAACACTCTAACACTCCAGCTTCTAACACTCTAACACATTGGCTTCAAACACACTAACACTCTGGCTTCTAACACTCTAACACTCCAGCTTCTAACACTCTAACACTCCAGCTTCTAACACTCTAACACTCCGGCTTCTAACACTCTAACACATTGGCTTCTAACACACTAACACTCTGGCTTCTAACACTCTAACACTCCAGCTTCTAACACTCTAACACTCCGGCTTCTAACACTCTAACACTCCGGCTTCTAACACTCTAACACATTGGCTTCTAACACTCTAACACTCTGGCTTCTAACACTCTAACACTCTGGCTTCTAACACTCTAACACTCCGGCTTCTAACACTCTAACACTCCTGCTTCTAACACTCTAACACTCTGGCTTCTAACACTCTAACACTCCGGCTTCTAACACTCTAACACTCTGGCTTCTAACACTCTAACACTCCGGCTTCTAACACTCTAACACTCCGGCTTCTAACACTCTAACACTCCGGCTTCTAACACTCTAACACTCTGGCTTCTAACACTCTAACACTCTGGCTTCTAACACTCTAACACTCCGGCTTCTAACACTCTAACACTCCAGCTTCTAACACTCTAACACTCTGGCTTCTAACACTCTAACTCTCTGGCTTCTAACACTCTAACACTCCGGCTTCTAACACTCTAACACTCCGGCTTCTAACACTCTAACACTCTGGCTTCTAACACTCTAACACTCTGGCTTCTAACACTCTAACACTCCGGCTTCTAACACTCTAACACTCCAGCTTCTAACACTCTAACACTCCAGCTTCTAACACTCTAACACTCCGGCTTCTAACACTCTAACACATTGGCTTCTAACACACTAACACTCTGGCTTCTAACACTCTAACACTCCAGCTTCTAACACTCTAACACTCCGGCTTCTAACACTCTAACACTCTGGCTTCTAACACTCTAACACTCTGGCTTCTAACACTCTAACACTCCGGCTTCTAACACTCTAACACTCTGGCTTCTAAAACTCTAACACTCCTGCTTCTAACACTCTAACACTCCGGCTTCTAACACTCTAACACTCTGGCTTCTAACACTCTAACACTCTGGCTTCTAACACTCTAACACTCCGGCTTCTAACACTCTAACACTCTGGCTTCTAAAACTCTAACACTCCTGCTTCTAACACTCTAACACTCCGGCTTCTAACACTCTAACACTCTGGCTTCTAACACTCTAACACTCTGGCTTCTAACACTCTAACACTCCTGCTTCTAACACTCTAACACTCCGGCTTCTAACACTCTAACACTCCGGCTTCTAACACTCTAACACTCTGGCTTCTAACACTCTAACACTCCGGCTTCTAACACTCTAACACTCTGGCTTCTAACACTCTAACACTCCGGTTTCTAACACTCTAACACTCTGGCTTCTAACACTCTAACACTCTGGCTTCTAACACTCTAACACTCCGGCTTCTAACACTCTAACACTCTGGCTTCTAACACTCTAACACTCCGGCTTCTAACACTCTAACACTCCGGCTTCTAACACTCTAACACTCCGGCTTCTAACACTCTAACACTCCGGCTTCTAACACTCTAACACTCTGGCTTCTAACACTCTAACACTCTGGCTTCTAACACTCTAACACTCTGGCTTCTAGCACTCTAACACTCTGGCTTCTAACACTCTAACACTCTGGCTTCTAACACTCTAACACTCTGGCTTCTAACACTCTAACACTCTGGCTTCTAGCACTCTAACACTCTGGCTTCTAACACTCTAACACTCTGGCTTCTAACACTCTAACACTCCGGCTTCTAACACTCTAACACTCCGGCTTCTAACACTCTAACACTCTGGCTTCTAACACTCTAACACTCTGGCTTCTAACACTCTAACACTCCTGCTTCTAACACTCTAACACTCCGGCTTCTAACACTCTAACACTCTGGCTTCTAACACTCTAACACTCCGGCTTCTAACACTCTAACACTCCGGCTTCTAACACTCTAACACATTGGCTTCTAACACTCTAACACTCTGGCTTCTAACACTCTAACACTCTGGCTTCTAACACTCTAACACTCCGGCTTCTAACACTCTAACACTCCGGCTTCTAACACTCTAACACTCCTGCTTCTAACACTCTAACACTCCGGCTTCTAACACTCTAACACTCCGGCTTCTAACACTCTAACACTCCGGCTTCTAACACTCTAACACTCCGGCTTCTAACACTCTAACACTCCGGCTTCTAACACTCTAACACTCCGGCTTCTAACACTCTAACACTCTGGCTTCTAACACTCTAACACTCTGGCTTCTAACACTCTAACACATTGGATTCTAACACACTAACACTCTGGCTTCTAACACTCTAAAACTCCAGCTTCTAACACTCTAACACTCCAGCTTCTAACACTCTAACACTCCGGCTTCTAACACTCTAACACTCCGGCTTCTAACACTCTAACACTCCGGCTTCTAACACTCTAACACTCCGGCTTCTAACACTCTAACACTCCGGCTTCTAACACTCTAACACTCCGGCTTCTAACACTCTAACACTCCGGCTTCTAACACTCTAACACTCCGGCTTCTAACACTCTAACACTCTGGCTTCTAACACACTAACACTCCGGCTTCTAACACTCTAACACTCCGGCTTCTAACACTCTAACACATTGGCTTCTAACACTCTAACACTCTGGCTTCTAACACTCTAACACTCCGGCTTCTAACACTCTAACACTCTGGCTTCTAACACTCTAACACTCCGGCTTCTAACACTCTAACACTCTGGCTTCTAACACACTAACACTCTGGCTTCTAACACTCTAACACTCTGGCTTCTAACACTCTAACACTCCGGCTTCTAACACTCTAACACTCTGGCTTCTAACACTCTAACACTCCGGCTTCTAACACTCTAACACTCTGGCTTCTAACACACTAACACTCCGGCTTCTAACACTCTAACACTCTGGCTTCTAACACTCTAACACTCTGGCTTCTAACACACTAACACTCCGGCTTCTAACACTCTAACACTCCGGCTTCTAACACTCTAACACATTGGCTTCTAACACTCTAACACTCTGGCTTCTAACACTCTAACACTCCGGCTTCTAACACTCTAACACTCTGGCTTCTAACACTCTAACACTCCGGCTTCTAACACTCTAACACTCTGGCTTCTAACACTCTAACACTCCGGCTTCTAACACTCTAACACTCTGGCTTCTAACACACTAACACTCTGGCTTCTAACACTCTAACACTCTGGCTTCTAACACACTAACACTCCGGCTTCTAACACTCTAACACTCCGGCTTCTAACACTCTAACACATTGGCTTCTAACACTCTAACACTCTGGCTTCTAACACTCTAACACTCCGGCTTCTAACACTCTAACACTCTGGCTTCTAACACTCTAACACTCCGGCTTCTAACACTCTAACACTCTGGCTTCTAACACACTTACACTCCGTCTTCTAACACTCTAACACTCCGGCTTCTAACACTCTAACACATTGGCTTCTAACACTCTAACACTCTGGCTTCTAACACTCTAACACTCCGGCTTATAACACTCTAACACTCCGGCTTCTAACACTCTAACACTCTGGCTTCTAACACTCTAACACTCCGGCTTCTAACACTCTAACACTCCGGCTTCTAACACTCTAACACTCCGGCTTCTAACACTCTAACACTCCGGCTTCTAACACTCTAACACTCCGGCTTCTAACACTCTAACACTCCGGCTTCTAACACTCTAACACTCTGGCTTCTAACACACTAACACTCCGGCTTCTAACACTCTAACACTCCGGCTTCTAACACTCTAACACTCTGGCTTCTAACACTCTAACACTCCGGCTTCTAACACTCTAACACTCCGGCTTCTAACACTCTAACACTCTGGCTTAAAACACTCTAACACTCTGGCTTCTAACACACTAACACACCAGCTTCTAGCACTCTAACACTCCGGCTTCTAACACTCTAACACTCTGGCTTCTAACACACTAACACACCAGCTTCTAGCACTCTAACACTCCGGCTTCTAACACTCGAACACTCCGGCTTCTAACACTCTAACACTCCGGCTTCTAACACTCGAACACTCCGGCTTCTAACACTCTAACACTCTGGCTTCTAACACTCTAACACTCTGGCTTCTAACACTCTAACACTCCGGCTTCTAACACTCTAACACTCTGGCTTCTAACACTCTAACACTCCTGCTTCTAACACTCTAACACTCCGGCTTCTAACACTCTAACACTCTGGCTTCCAACACTCTAACACTCTGGCTTCTAACACTCTAACACTCCGGCTTCTAACACTCTAACACTCTGGCTTCTAACACTCTAACACTCCTGCTTCTAACACTCTAACACTCCGGCTTCTAACACTCTAACACTCTGGCTTCCAACACTCTAACACTCCGGCTTCTAACACTCTAACACTCCGGCTTCTAACACTCTAACACTCTGGCTTCTAACACTCTAACACTCCGGCTTCTAACACTCTAACACTCCGGCTTCTAACACTCTAACACTCCGGCTTCTAACACTCTAACACTCTGGCTTCTAACACTCTAACACTCCGGCTTCTAACACTCTAACACTCCGGCTTCTAACACTCTAACACTCCGGCTTCTAACACTCTAACACTCTGGCTTCTAACACTCTAACACTCCGGCTTCTAACACTCTAACACTCTGGCTTCTAACACTCTAACACTCTGGCTTCTAACACTCTAACACTCCGGCTTCTAACACTCTAACACTCTGGCTTCTAACACTCTAACACTCCGGCTTCTAACACTCTAACACTCTGGCTTCTAACACTCTAACACTCCGGCTTCTAACACTCTAACACTCCGGCTTCTAACACTCTAACACTCTGGCTTCTAACACTCTAACACTCCGGCTTCTAACACTCTAACACTCCGGCTTCTAACACTCTAACACTCCGGCTTCTAACACTCTAACACTCTGGCTTCTAACACTCTAACACTCCGGCTTCTAACACTCTAACACTCTGGCTTCTAACACTCTAACACTCCGGCTTCTAACACTCTAACACTCCGGCTTCTAACACTCTAACACTCCGGCTTCTAACACTCTAACACATTGGCTTCTAACACTCTAACACTCTGGCTTCTAACACTCTAACACTCCGGCTTCTAACACTCTAACACTCCGGCTTCTAACACTCTAACACTCTGGCTTCTAACACTCTAACACTCCGGCTTCTAACACTCTAACACTCCGGCTTCTAACACTCTAACACTCTGGCTTCTAACACTCTAACACTCTGGCTTCTAACACTCTAACACATTGGCTTCTAACACACTAACACTCTGGCTTCTAACACTCTAACACTCCAGCTTCTAACACTCTAACACTCTGGCTTCTAACACTCTAAAACTCCAGCTTCTAACACTCTAACACTCCAGCTTCTAACACTCGAACACTCCAGCTTCTAACACTCTAACACTCCAGCTTCTAACACTCGAACACTCCAGCTTCTAACACTCTAACACTCTCGCTTCTAACACACTAACACTCCAGCTTCTAACACTCTAACACTCTGGCTTCTAACACTCTAAAACTCCAGCTTCTAACACTCGAACACTCCGGCTTCTAACACTCGAACACTCCGGCTTCTAACATTCTAACACTCCGGCTTCTAACACTCTAACACTCTGGCTCCAACACTCTAACACTCCGGCTTCTAACACTCTAACACTCTGGCTTCTAACACTCGAACATTCCGGCTTCTAACACTCGAACACTCCGGCTTCTAACATTCTAACACTCCGGCTTCTAACACTCTAACACTCTGGCTCCAACACTCTAACACTCCGGCTTCTAACACTCTAACACTCTGGCTTCTAACACTCGAACATTCCGGCTTCTAACACTCGAACACTCCGGCTTCTAACACTCTAACACTCTGGCTTCTAACACTCGAACATTCCGGCTTCTAACACTCTAACCCTCCGGCTTCTAACACTCTAACACTCCGGCTTCAAACACTCTAACACTCTGGCTCCAACACTCTAACACTCCGGCTTCTAACACTCTAACACTCTGGCTTCTAACACTCGAACATTCCGGCTTCTAACACTCGAACACTCCGGCTTCTAACACTCTAACACTCTGGCTTCTAACACTCGAACATTCCGGCTTCTAACACTCTAACCCTCCGGCTTCTAACACTCTAACACTCTGGCTTCTAACACTCGAACACTCCGGCTTCTAACACTCGAACACTCCGGCTTCTAACATTCTAACAATCCGGCTTCTAACACTCGAACACTCCGGCTTCTAACACTCTAACACTCTGGCTTCTAACACTCGAACACTCCGGCTTCTAACACTCTAACACTCTGGCTCCAACACTCTAACACTCCGGCTTCTAACACTCTAACACTCTGGCTTCTAACACTCGAACATTCCGGCTTCTAACACTCTAACACTCCAGCTTCTAACACTCTAACACATTGGCTTCTAACACTCTAACACTCTGGCTTCTAACACTCGAACACTCCGGCTTCTAACACTCTAACACATTGGCTTCTAACACTCTAACACTCCAGCTTCTAACACTCTAACACATTGGCTTCTAACACTCTAACCCTCCGGCTTCTAACACTCTAAAACTCCGGCTTCTAACACTCTAAAACTCCAGCTTCTAACACTCTAACACTCCGGCTTCTAACACTCTAACACTCTGGCTTCTAACACTCTAAAACTCTGGCTTCTAACACTCTAACACATTGGCTTCTAACACTCTAACACTCTGGCTTCTAACACTCTAACACATTGGCTTCTAACACTCTAACACTCTGGCTTCTAACACTCTAACACATTGGCTTCTAACACTCTAACACTCTGGCTTCTAACACTCTAACACATTGGCTTCTAACACTCTAACACTCTGGCTTCTAACACTCGAACACTCCGGCTTCTAACACTCTAAAACTCCAGCTTCTAACACTCTAACACTCTGGCTTCTAACACTCTAACACTCCGGCTTCTAACACTCTAACACTCCGGCTTCTAACACTCTAACACTCTGGCTTCTAACACACTAACACTCCGGCTTCTAACACTCTAACACTCCGGCTTCTAACACTCTAACACTCTGGCTTCTAACACTCTAAAACTCTGGCTTCTAACACTCTAACACTCCGGCTTCTAACACTCTAACACTCTGGCTTCTAACACTCTAACACATTGGCTTCTAACACTCTAACACTCTGGCTTCTAACACTCTAACACATTGGCTTCTAACACTCTAACACTCTGGCTTCTAACACTCTAACACTCTGGCTTCTAACACTCTAAAACTCTGGCTTCTAACACTCTAACACATTGGCTTCTAACACTCTAACACTCCGGCTTCTAACACTCTAACACTCTGGCTTCTAACACTCTAAAACTCTGGCTTCTAACACTCTAACACTCTGGCTTCTAACACTCTAACACATTGGCTTCTAACACTCTAACACTCTGGCTTCTAACACTCTAACACATTGGCTTCTAACACTCTAACACTCTGGCTTCTAACACTCTAACACATTGGCTTCTAACACTCTAACACTCCGGCTTCTAACACTCTAACACTCTGGCTTCTAACACTCTAACACATTGGCTTCTAACACTCTAACACTCCGGCTTCTAGCACTCTAACACTCTGGCTTCTAACACTCTAACACTCCGGCTTCTAACACTCTAACACTCCGGCTTCTAGCACTCTAACACTCCGGCTTCTAACACTCTAACACTCCGGCTTCTAACACTCTAACACTCCGGCTTCTAGCACTCTAACACTCTGGCTTCTAACACTCTAACACTCCGGCTTCTAACACTCTAACACTCCGGCTTCTAGCACTCTAACACTCCGGCTTCTAACACTCTAACACTCCGGCTTCTAACACTCTAACACTCTGGCTTCTAACACTCTAAAACTCTGGCTTCTAACACTCTAACACTCTGGCTTCTAACACTCTAACACTCCGGCTTCTAGCACTCTAACACTCCGGCTTCTAACACTCTAACACTCCGGCTTCTAACACTCTAACACTCTGGCTTCTAACACTCTAACACTCCGGCTTTTAAAACTCTAACACTCTGGCTTCTAACACTCTAACACTCTGGCTTCTAACACTCTAACACTCTGGCTTCTAACACTCTAACACTCTGGCTCTAACACTCTAACACATTGGCTTCTAACACTCTAACACTCTGGCTTCTAACACTCTAACACTCTGGCTTCAAACACTCTAACACTCCGGCTTTTAAAACTCTAACACTCTGGCTTCTAACACTCTAACACTCTGGCTTCTAACACTCTAACACTCTGGCTTCTAACACTCTAACACTCTGGCTCTAACACTCTAACACATTGGCTTCTAACACTCTAACACTCTGGCTTCTAACACTCTAACACTCTGGCTTCAAACACTCTAAAACTCTGGCTTCTAACACTCTAACACTCTGGCTTCTAACACTCTAAAACTCTGGCTTCTAGCACTCTAACACTCCGGCTTCTAGCACTCTAACACTCCGGCTTCTAACACTCTAACACTCTGGCTTCTAACACTCTAACACTCTGGCTTCTAACACTCTAACACATTGGCTTCTAACACTCTAACACTCTGGCTTCTAACACTCTAACACATTGGCTTCTAACACTCTAACACTCTGGCTTCTAACACTCTAAAACTCTGGCTTCTAACACTCTAACACATTGGCTTCTAACACTCTAACACTCCGGCTTCTAACACTCTAACACTCCGGCTTCTAACACTCTAACACTCTGGCTTCTAACACTCTAACACTCCGGCTTCTAACACTCTAACACTCCGGCTTCTAACACTCTAACACTCTGGCTTCTAACACTCTAACACTCCGGCTTCTAACACTCTAACACTCTGGCTTCTAACACTCTAAAACTCTGGCTTCTAACACTCTAACACTCCGGCTTCTAACACTCTAACACATTGGCTTCTAACACTCTAACACTCCGGCTTCTAGCACTCTAACACTCTGGCTTCTAACACTCTAACACTCTGGCTTCTAACACTCTAACACTCCGGCTTCTAACACTCTAACACTCCGGCTTCTAACACTCTAACACTCTGGCTTCTAACACTCTAACACTCCGGCTTCTAACACTCTAACACTCCGGCTTCTAACACTCTAACACTCCGGCTTCTAACACTCTAACACTCCGGCTTCTAACACTCTAAAACTCTGGCTTCTAACACTCTAACACTCTGGCTTCAAACACTCTAACACTCCGGCTTCTAACACTCTAACACTCTGGCTTCTAACACTCTAAAACTCTGGCTTCTAACACTCTAACACTCTGGCTTCAAACACTCTAACACTCCGGCTTCTAACACTCTAACACTCTGGCTTCAAACACTCTAACACTCCGGCTTTTAAAACTCTAACACTCTGGCTTCTAACACTCTAACACTCTGGCTTCAAACACTCTAACACTCCGGCTTTTAAAACTCTAACACTCCGGCTTCTAACACTCTAACACATTGGCTTCTAACACTCTAAAACTCTGGCTTCTAACACTCTAACACATTGGCTTCTAACACTCTAACACTCTGGCTTCTAACACTCTAACACTCTGGCTTCTAACACTCTAAAACTCTGGCTTCTAACACTCTAACACTCTGGCTTCAAACACTCTAACACTCCAGCTTTTAAAACTCTAACACTCCGGCTTCTAACACTCTAACACATTGGCTTCTAACACTCTAACACTCCGGCTTCTAACACTCTAACACATTGGCTTCTAACACTCTAACACTCTGGCTTCTAACACTCTAACACATTGGCTTCTAACACTCTAACACTCTGGCTTCTAACACTCTAAAACTCTGGCTTCTAACACTCTAACACTCCGGCTTCTAGCACTCTAACACTCTGGCTTCTAACACTCTAACACTCCGGCTTCTAACACTCTAACACTCTGGCTTCTAACACTCTAAAACTCTGGCTTCTAACACTCTAACACTCTGGCTTCTAACACTCTAACACATTGGCTTCTAACACTCTAACACTCTGGCTTCTAACACTCTAACACTCTGGCTTCTAACACTCTAACACTCCGGCTTCTAACACTCTAACACTCCGGCTTCTAGCACTCTAACACTCCGGCTTCTAACACTCTAACACTCCGGCTTCTAACACTCTAACACTCTGGCTTCTAACACTCTAAAACTCTGGCTTCTAACACTCTAACACTCTGGCTTCAAACACTCTAACACTCCGGCTTTTAAAACTCTAACACTCTGGCTTCTAACACTCTAACACTCTGGCTTCTAACACTCTAACACTCTGGCTTCTAACACTCTAACACTCTGGCTCTAACACTCTAACACATTGGCTTCTAACACTCTAACACTCTGGCTTCTAACACTCTAACACTCTGGCTTCAAACACTCTAACACTCCGGCTTTTAAAACTCTAACACTCTGGCTTCTAACACTCTAACACTCCGGCTTCTAACACTCTAACACTCTGGCTTCTAACACTCTAACACTCTGGCTTCTAACACTCTAACACTCTGGCTTCTAACACTCTAACACTCCGGCTTCTAACACTCTAACACATTGGCTTCTAACACTCTAACACTCTGGCTTCTAACACTCTAACACTCCGGCTTCTAACACTCTAACACTCCGGCTTCTAACACTCTAACACATTGGCTTCTAACACTCTAACACTCCGGCTTCTAACACTCTAACACTCCGGCTTCTAACACTCTAACACTCCGGCTTCTAACACTCTAACACTCCGGCTTCTAACACTCTAACACTCCGGCTTCTAACACTCTAACACTCCGGCTTCTAACACTCTAACACTCCGGCTTCTAACACTCTAACACTCTGGCTTCTATCACTCTAACACTCCGGCTTCTAACACTCTAACACATTGGCTTCTAACACTCTAACACTCTGGCTTCTAACACTCTAACACTCCGGCTTCTAACACTCTAACACTCCGGCTTCTAACACTCTAACACTCTGGCTTCTAACACTCTAACACTCCGGCTTCTAACACTCTAACACTCCGGCTTCTAACACTCTAACACTCCGGCTTCTAACACTCTAACACTCCGGCTTCTAACACTCTAACACTCCGGCTTCTAACACTCTAACACTCCGGCTTCTAACACTCTAACACTCTGGCTTCTAACACTCTAACACTCCGGCTTCTAACACTCTAACACTCCGGCTTCTAACACTCTAACACTCCGGCTTCTAACACTCTAACACTCTGGCTTCTAACACTCTAACACTCCGGCTTCTAACACTCTAACACTCCGGCTTCTAACACTCTAACACTCTGGCTTAAAACACTCTAACACTCTGGCTTCTAACACTCTAACACTCCGGCTTCTAACACTCTAACACTCCGGCTTCTAACACTCTAACACTCCGGCTTCTAACACTCTAACACTCCGGCTTCTAACACTCTAACACTCTGGCTTCTAACACACTAACACTCCGGCTTCTAACACTCTAACACTCTGGCTTCTAACACTCTAACACTCTGGCTTCTAACACTCTAACACTCCGGCTTCTAACACTCGAACACTCCGGCTTCTAACACTCTAACACTCTGGCTTCTAACACTCTAACACTCTGGCTTCTAACACTCTAACACTCCGGCTTCTAACACTCTAACACTCCGGCTTCTAACACTCTAACACTCCGGCTTCTAACACTCTAACACTCTGGCTTCTAACACTCTAACACTCTGGCTTCTAACACTCTAACACTCCGGCTTCTAACACTCTAACACTCTGGCTTCTAACACTCTAACACTCTGGCTTCTAACACTCTAACACTCCGGCTTCTAACACTCTAACACTCTGGCTTCTAACACTCTAACACTCTGGCTTCTAACACTCTAACACTCCGGCTTCTAACACTCTAACACTCTGGCTTCTAACACTCTAACACTCCGGCTTCTAACACTCTAACACTCTGGCTTCTAACACTCTAACACTCCGGCTTCTAACACTCTAACACTCTGGCTTCTAACACTCTAACACTCTGGCTTCTAACACTCTAACACTCTGGCTTCTAACACTCTAACACTCCGGCTTCTAACACTCTAACACTCCGGCTTCTAACACTCTAACACTCTGGCTTCTAACACTCTAACACTCTGGCTTCTAACACTCTAACACTCCGGCTTCTAACACTCTAACACTCCGGCTTCTAACACTCTAACACTCTGGCTTCTAACACTCTAACACTCTGGCTTCTAACACTCTAACACTCCGGCTTCTAACACTCTAACACTCTGGCTTCTAACACTCTAACACTCTGGCTTCTAACACTCTAACACTCCGGCTTCTAACACTCTAACACTCTGGCTTCTAACACTCTAACACTCCGGCTTCTAACACTCTAACACTCCGGCTTCTAACACTCGAACACTCCGGCTTCTAACACTCGAACACTCCGGCTTCTAACATTCTAACAATCCGGCTTCTAACACTCGAACACTCCGGCTTCTAACACTCTAACACTCCGGCTTCTAACACTCTAACACTCCGGCTTCTAACACTCGAACACTCCGGCTTCTAACACTCTAACACTCCGGCTTCTAACACTCGAACACTCTGGCTTCTAACACTCTAACACTCTGGCTTCTAACACACTAACACACCAGCTTCTAACACTCTAACACTCCGGCTTCTAACACTCGAACAGTCCGGCTTCTAACACTCGAACACTCCGGCTTCTAACATTCTAACAATCCGGCTTCTAACACTCGAACACTCCGGCTTCTAACACTCTAACACTCCGGCTTCTAACACTCTAACACTCCGGCTTCTAACACTCGAACACTCCGGCTTCTAACACTCTAACACTCCGGCTTCTAACACTCGAACACTCTGGCTTCTAACACTCTAACACTCCGGCTTCTAACACTCTAACACACCAGCTTCTAGCACTCTAAAACTCCGGCTTCTAACACTCTAACACTCCGGCTTCTAACACTCTAACACTCTGGCTTAAAACACTCTAACACTCTGGCTTTTAAAACTCTAACACTCTGGCTTCTAACACTCTAACACTCCAGCTTCTAACACTCTAACACTCCGGCTTCTAACACTCTTACACTCCAGCTTCTAACACTCTAACACTCTGGATTCTAACACTCTAACACTCCGGCTTCTAACACTCTAACACTCCGGCTTCTAACACTCTAACACTCCGGCTTCTAACACTCTAACACTCTGGCTTCTAGCACTCTAACACTCTGGCTTCTAACACTCTAACACTCTCGCTTCTAGCACTCTAACACTCTGGCTTAAAACACTCTAACACTCCGGCTTCTAACACTCTCTAACACTCTGGCTTCTAACACTCTAACACTCCGGCTTCTAACACTCTAACACTCTGGCTTAAAACACTCTAACACTCTGGCTTCTAACACTCTAACACTCCGGCTTCTAACACTCTAACACTCCG
This sequence comes from Narcine bancroftii, assembly GCF_036971445.1. Taxonomy (NCBI): domain Eukaryota; kingdom Metazoa; phylum Chordata; class Chondrichthyes; order Torpediniformes; family Narcinidae; genus Narcine; species Narcine bancroftii. The sequence continues at coordinate 158,939,300 of NC_091474.1, forward strand.
GCTTCTAACACTCTAACACTCCGGCTTCTAACACTCGAACACTCCGGCTTCTAACACTCTAACACTCCGGCTTCTAACACTCGAACACTCTGGCTTCTAACACTCTAACACTCTGGCTTCTAACACACTAACACACCAGCTTCTAACACTCTAACACTCCGGCTTCTAACACTCGAACACTCCGGCTTCTAACACTCGAACACTCCGGCTTCTAACATTCTAACAATCCGGCTTCTAACACTCGAACACTCCGGCTTCTAACACTCTAACACTCCGGCTTCTAACACTCTAACACTCCGGCTTCTAACACTCGAACACTCCGGCTTCTAACACTCTAACACTCCGGCTTCTAACACTCGAACACTCCGGCTTCTAACACTCTAACACTCCGGCTTCTAACACTCTAACACTCCGGCTTCTAACACTCGAACACTCCGGCTTCTAACACTCTAACACTCCGGCTTCTAACACTCGAACACTCCGGCTTCTAACACTCTAACACTCCGGCTTCTAACACTCTAACACTCCGGCTTCTAACACTCGAACACTCCGGCTTCTAACACTCTAACACTCCGGCTTCTAACACTCGAACACTCTGGCTTCTAACACTCTAACACTCTGGCTTCTAACACACTAACACACCAGCTTCTAGCACTCTAACACTCCGGCTTCTAACACTCTAACACTCCGGCTTCTAACACTCTAACACTCCGGCTTCTAACACTCTAACACTCTGGCTTCGAACACACTAACACTCCGGCTTCTAACACTCTAACACTCTGGCTTCTAACACTCTAACACTCTGGCTTCTAACACTCTAACACTCCGGCTTCTAACACTCGAACACTCCGGCTTCTAACACTCTAACACTCCGGCTTCTAACACTCGAACACTCCGGCTTCTAACACTCTAACACTCTGGCTTCTAACACTCTAACACTCTGGCTTCTAACACTCTAACACTCCGGCTTCTAACACTCTAACACTCTGGCTTCTAACACTCTAACACTCTGGCTTCTAACACTCTAACACTCCGGCTTCTAACACTCTAACACTCCGGCTTCTAACACTCGAACACTCCGGCTTCTAACACTCTAACACTCCGGCTTCTAACACTCGAACACTCTGGCTTCTAACACACTAACACTCTGGCTTCTAACACACTAACACACCAGCTTCTAACACTCTAACACTCCGGCTTCTAACACTCGAACACTCCGGCTTCTAACACTCGAACACTCCGGCTTCTAACATTCTAACAATCCGGCTTCTAACATTCTAACAATCCGGCTTCTAACACTCGAACACTCCGGCTTCTAACACTCTAACACTCCGGCTTCTAACACTCTAACACTCCGGCTTCTAACACTCGAACACTCCGGCTTCTAACACTCTAACACTCCGGCTTCTAACACTCTAAAACTCTGGCTTCTAACACACTAACACACCAGCTTCTAGCACTCTAACACTCCGGCTTCTAACACTCTAACACTCCGGCTTCTAACACTCTAACACACCAGCTTCTAGCACTCTAAAACTCCGGCTTCTAACACTCTAACACTCCGGCTTCTAACACTCTAACACTCCGGCTTCTAACACTCTTACACTCTGGCTTTTAAAACTCTAACACTCCGGCTTCTAACACTCTTACACTCTGGCTTCTAACACTCTAACACTCCGGCTTCTAACACTCTAACACTCCGGCTTGTAACACTCTAACACTCCGGCTTCTAACACTCTAACACTCTGGCTTCTAGCACTCTAACACTCTGGCTTCTAACACTCTAACACTCTGGCTTCTAACACTCTAACACTCCGGCTTCTAACACTCTCTAACACTCTGGCTTCTAACACTCTAACACTCCGGCTTCTAACACTCGAACACTCCGGCTTCTAACACTCTAACACTCCGGCTTCTAACACTCGAACACTCCGGCTTCTAACACTCTAACACTCTGGCTTCTAACACTCTAACACTCCGGCTTCTAACACTCGAACACTATGGCTTCTAACACTCTCACACTCCGGCTTCTAACACTCTAACACTCCGGCTTCTAACACTCTAACACACCAGCTTCTAGCACTCTAAAACTCTAACACTCTGGCTTCAAACACTCTAACACTCCGGCTTCTAACACTCTTACACTCTGGCTTTTAAAACTCTAACACTCTGGCTTCTAACACTCTAACACTCCAGCTTCTAACACTCTAACACTCCGGCTTCTAACACTCTTACACTCCGGCTTCTAACACTCTAACACTCTGGATTCTAACACTCTAACACTCCGGCTTCTAACACACTTACACTCCGGCTTCTAACACTCTAACACTCTGGATTCTAACACTCTAACACTCCGGCTTCTAACACTCTAACACTCTGGCTTCTAGCACTCTAACACTCTGGCTTCTAACACTCTAACACTCTGGCTTCTAGCACTCTAACACTCCAGCTTCTAACACTCTAACACTCCGGCTTCTAACACTCTAACACTCTGGCTTAAAACACTCTAACACTCTGGCTTTTAAAACTCTAACACTCTGGCTTCTAACACTCTAACACTCCAGCTTCTAACACTCTAACACTCTGGCTTCTAACACTCTAACACTCCAGCTTCTAACACTCTAACACTCTGGCTTCTAGCACTCTAACACTCTGGCTTCTAACACTCTTACACTCCGGCTTCTAACACTCTAACACTCTGGCTTAAAACACTCTAACACTCTGGCTTTTAAAACTCTAACACTCTGGCTTCTAACACTCTAACACTCCAGCTTCTAACACTCTAACACTCCGGCTTCTAACACTCTTACACTCCGGCTTCTAACACTCTAACACTCTGGCTTCTAGCACTCTAACACTCTGGCTTCTAACACTCTAACACTCTGGCTTCTAGCACTCTAACACTCCGGCTTCTAACACTCTAACACTCCGGCTTCTAACACTCTAACACTCTGGCTTCTAACACTCTAACACTCTGGATTCTAACACTCTAACACTCCGGCTTCTAACACTCTAACACTCCGGCTTCTAACACTCTAACACTCCGGCTTCTAACACTCTAACACTCTGGCTTCTAGCACTCTAACACTCTGGCTTCTAACACTCTAACACTCTGGCTTCTAGCACTCTAACACTCCGGCTTCTAACACTCTCTAACACTCTGGCTTCTAACACTCTAACACTCCGGCTTCTAACACTCTAACACTCTGGCTTAAAACACTCTAACACTCTGGCTTCTAACACTCTAACACTCCGGCTTCTAACACTCTAACACTCCGGCTTCTAACACTCTAACACTCCGGCTTCTAACACTCGAACACTCCGGCTTCTAACACTCTAACACTCCGGCTTCTAACACTCGAACACTCTGGCTTCTAACACTCTAACACTCTGGCTTCTAACACACTAACACACCAGCTTCTAACACTCTAACACTCCGGCTTCTAACACTCGAACACTCCGGCTTCTAACACTCGAACACTCCGGCTTCTAACACTCGAACACTCCGGCTTCTAACACTCTAACACTCCGGCTTCTAACACTCTAACACTCCGGCTTCTAACACTCGAACACTCCGGCTTCTAACACTCTAACACTCCGGCTTCTAACACTCGAACACTCTGGCTTCTAACACTCTAACACTCTGGCTTCTAACACACTAACACACCAGCTTCTAGCACTCTAACACTCCGGCTTCTAACACTCTAACACTCCGGCTTCTAACACTCGAACACTCTGGCTTCTAACACTCTAACACTCTGGCTTCTAACACACTAACACACCAGCTTCTAGCACTCTAAAACTCCGGCTTCTAACACTCTAACACTCTGGCTTCAAACACTCTAACACTCCGGCTTCTAACACTCTAACACTCCGGCTTCTAACACTCGAACACTCCGGCTTCTAACACTCTAACACTCCGGCTTCTAACACTCGAACACTCTGGCTTCTAACACTCTAACACTCTGGCTTCTAACACACTAACACACCAGCTTCTAGCACTCTAACACTCCGGCTTCTAACACTCTAACACTCCGGCTTCTAACACTCTAACACACCAGCTTCTAGCACTCTAAAACTCCGGCTTCTAACACTCTAACACTCTGGCTTCTAACACTCTAACACTCCAGCTTCTAACACTCTAACACTCCGGCTTCTAACACTCTTACACTCCGGCTTCTAACACTCTAACACTCTGGATTCTAACACTCTAACACTCCGGCTTCTAACACTCTAACACTCCGGCTTCTAACACTCTAACACTCCGGCTTCTAACACTCTAACACTCTGGCTTCTAACACTCTAACACTCTGGCTTCTAGCACTCTAACACTCCAGCTTCTAACACTCTAACACTCCGGCTTCTAACACTCTCTAACACTCTGGCTTCTAACACTCTAACACTCTGGCTTAAAACACTCTAACACTCTGGCTTCTAACACTCTAACACTCCGGCTTCTAACACTCTAACACTCCGGCTTCTAACACTCTAACACTCCGGCTTCTAACACTCTAACACTCTGGCTTCTAACACTCTAACACTCCGGCTTCTAACACTCTAACACTCCGGCTTCTAACACTCTAACACTCTGGCTTCTAACACACTAACACTCCGGCTTCTAACAATCTAACACTCTGGCTTCTAACACTCTAACACTCTGGCTTCTAACACTCTAACACTCCGGCTTCTAACACTCGAACACTCCGGCTTCTAACACTCTAACACTCCGGCTTCTAACACTCGAACACTCCGGCTTCTAACACTCTAACACTCTGGCTTCTAACACTCTAACACTCTGGCTTCTAACACTCTAACACTCCGGCTTCTAACACTCTAACACTCTGGCTTCTAACACTCTAACACTCTGGCTTAAAACACTCTAACACTCTGGCTTCTAACACTCTAACACTCCGGCTTCTAACACTCTAACACTCCGGCTTCTAACACTCTAACACTCCGGCTTCTAACACTCTAACACTCCGGCTTCTAACACTCTAACACTCCGGCTTCTAACACTCTAACACTCTGGCTTCTAACACACTAACACTCCGGCTTCTAACACTCTAACACTCTGGCTTCTAACACTCTAACACTCTGGCTTCTAACACTCTAACACTCCGGCTTCTAACACTCGAACACTCCGGCTTCTAACACTCTAACACTCCGGCTTCTAACACTCGAACACTCCGGCTTCTAACACTCTAACACTCTGGCTTCTAACACTCTAACACTCTGGCTTCTAACACTCTAACACTCCGGCTTCTAACACTCTAACACTCTGGCTTCTAACACTCTAACACTCTGGCTTCTAACACTCGAACACTCCGGCTTCTAACACTCTAACACTCCGGCTTCTAACACTCGAACACTCTGGCTTCTAACACTCTAACACTCTGGCTTCTAACACTCGAACACTCCGGCTTCTAACACTCTAACACTCCGGCTTCTAACACTCGAACACTCTGGCTTCTAACACTCTAACACTCTGGATTCTAACACTCTAACATTCCGGCTTCTAACACTCTAACACTCCGGCTTCTAACACTCGAACACTCCGGCTTCTAACACTCTAACACTCCGGCTTCTAACACTCGAACACTCTGGCTTCTAACACTCTAACACTCTGGCTTCTAACACACTAACACACCAGCTTCTAGCACTCTAACACTCCGGCTTCTAACACTCTAACACTCCTGCTTCTAACACTCGAACACTCTGGCTTCTAACACTCTAACACTCTGGCTTCTAACACACTAACACACCAGCTTCTAGCACTCTAAAACTCCGGCTTCTAACACTCTAACACTCCGGCTTCTAACACTCTAACACTCTGGCTTAAAACACTCTAACACTCTGCCTTTTAAAACTCTAACACTCTGGCTTCTAACACTCTAACACTCCAGCTTCTAACACTCTAACACTCCGGCTTCTAACACTCTTACACTCCAGCTTCTAACACTCTAACACTCTGGATTCTAACACTCTAACACTCCGGCTTCTAACACTCTAACACTCCGGCTTCTAACACTCTAACACTCCGGCTTCTAACACTCTAACACTCTGGCTTCTAGCACTCTAACACTCTGGCTTCTAACACTCTAACACTCTGGCTTCTAGCACTCTAACACTCTGGCTTAAAACACTCTAACACTCCGGCTTCTAACACTCTCTAACACTCTGGCTTCTAACACTCTAACACTCCGGCTTCTAACACTCTAACACTCTGGCTTAAAACACTCTAACACTCTGGCTTCTAACACTCTAACACTCCGGCTTCTAACACTCTAACACTCCGGCTTCTAACACTCTAACACTCCGGCTTCTAACACTCGAACACTCCGGCTTCTAACACTCTAACACTCCGGCTTCTAACACTCGAACACTCTGGCTTCTAACACTCTAACACTCTGGCTTCTAACACACTAACACACCAGCTTCTAACACTCTAACACTCCGGCTTCTAACACTCGAACACTCCGGCTTCTAACACTCGAACACTCCGGCTTCTAACATTCTAACAATCCGGCTTCTAACACTCGAACACTCCGGCTTCTAACACTCTAACACTCCGGCTTCTAACACTCTAACACTCCGGCTTCTAACACTCGAACACTCCGGCTTCTAACACTCTAACACTCCGGCTTCTAACACTCGAACACTCCGGCTTCTAACACTCTAACACTCCAGCTTCTAACACTCTAACACTCCGGCTTCTAACACTCGAACACTCCGGCTTCTAACACTCTAACACTCCGGCTTCTAACACTCGAACACTCCGGCTTCTAACACTCTAACACTCCGGCTTCTAACACTCTAACACTCCGGCTTCTAACACTCGAACACTCCGGCTTCTAACACTCTAACACTCCGGCTTCTAACACTCGAACACTCTGGCTTCTAACACTCTAACACTCTGGCTTCTAACACACTAACACACCAGCTTCTAGCACTCTAACACTCCGGCTTCTAACACTCTAACACTCCGGCTTCTAACACTCTAACACTCCGGCTTCTAACACTCTAACACTCTGGCTTCGAACACACTAACACTCCGGCTTCTAACACTCTAACACTCTGGCTTCTAACACTCTAACACTCTGGCTTCTAACACTCTAACACTCCGGCTTCTAACACTCGAACACTCCGGCTTCTAACACTCTAACACTCCGGCTTCTAACACTCGAACACTCCGGCTTCTAACACTCTAACACTCTGGCTTCTAACACTCTAACACTCTGGCTTCTAACACTCTAACACTCCGGCTTCTAACACTCTAACACTCTGGCTTCTAACACTCTAACACTCCGGCTTCTAACACTCTAACACTCCGGCTTCTAACACTCTAACACTCTGGCTTCTAACACACTAACACTCCGGCTTCTAACAATCTAACACTCTGGCTTCTAACACTCTAACACTCTGGCTTCTAACACTCTAACACTCCGGCTTCTAACACTCGAACACTCCGGCTTCTAACACTCTAACACTCCGGCTTCTAACACTCGAACACTCCGGCTTCTAACACTCTAACACTCTGGCTTCTAACACTCTAACACTCTGGCTTCTAACACTCTAACACTCCGGCTTCTAACACTCTAACACTCCGGCTTCTAACACTCTAACACTCCGGCTTCTAACACTCTAACACTCTGGCTTCTAACACTCTAACACTCTGGCTTAAAACACTCTAACACTCTGGCTTCTAACACTCTAACACTCCGGCTTCTAACACTCTAACACTCCGGCTTCTAACACTCTAACACTCCGGCTTCTAACACTCTAACACTCCGGCTTCTAACACTCTAACACTCCGGCTTCTAACACTCTAACACTCTGGCTTCTAACACACTAACACTCCGGCTTCTAACACTCTAACACTCTGGCTTCTAACACTCTAACACTCTGGCTTCTAACACTCTAACACTCCGGCTTCTAACACTCGAACACTCCGGCTTCTAACACTCTAACACTCCGGCTTCTAACACTCGAACACTCCGGCTTCTAACACTCTAACACTCTGGCTTCTAACACTCTAACACTCTGGCTTCTAACACTCTAACACTCCGGCTTCTAACACTCTAACACTCTGGCTTCTAACACTCTAACACTCTGGCTTCTAACACTCGAACACTCCGGCTTCTAACACTCTAACACTCCGGCTTCTAACACTCGAACACTCTGGCTTCTAACACTCTAACACTCTGGCTTCTAACACTCGAACACTCCGGCTTCTAACACTCTAACACTCCGGCTTCTAACACTCGAACACTCTGGCTTCTAACACTCTAACACTCTGGATTCTAACACTCTAACATTCCGGCTTCTAACACTCTAACACTCCGGCTTCTAACACTCGAACACTCCGGCTTCTAACACTCTAACACTCCGGCTTCTAACACTCGAACACTCTGGCTTCTAACACTCTAACACTCTGGCTTCTAACACACTAACACACCAGCTTCTAGCACTCTAACACTCCGGCTTCTAACACTCTAACACTCCTGCTTCTAACACTCGAACACTCTGGCTTCTAACACTCTAACACTCTGGCTTCTAACACACTAACACACCAGCTTCTAGCACTCTAAAACTCCGGCTTCTAACACTCTAACACTCCGGCTTCTAACACTCTAACACTCTGGCTTAAAACACTCTAACACTCTGCCTTTTAAAACTCTAACACTCTGGCTTCTAACACTCTAACACTCCAGCTTCTAACACTCTAACACTCCGGCTTCTAACACTCTTACACTCCAGCTTCTAACACTCTAACACTCTGGATTCTAACACTCTAACACTCCGGCTTCTAACACTCTAACACTCCGGCTTCTAACACTCTAACACTCCGGCTTCTAACACTCTAACACTCTGGCTTCTAGCACTCTAACACTCTGGCTTCTAACACTCTAACACTCTGGCTTCTAGCACTCTAACACTCTGGCTTAAAACACTCTAACACTCCGGCTTCTAACACTCTCTAACACTCTGGCTTCTAACACTCTAACACTCCGGCTTCTAACACTCTAACACTCTGGCTTAAAACACTCTAACACTCTGGCTTCTAACACTCTAACACTCCGGCTTCTAACACTCTAACACTCCGGCTTCTAACACTCTAACACTCCGGCTTCTAACACTCGAACACTCCGGCTTCTAACACTCTAACACTCCGGCTTCTAACACTCGAACACTCTGGCTTCTAACACTCTAACACTCTGGCTTCTAACACACTAACACACCAGCTTCTAACACTCTAACACTCCGGCTTCTAACACTCGAACACTCCGGCTTCTAACACTCGAACACTCCGGCTTCTAACATTCTAACAATCCGGCTTCTAACACTCGAACACTCCGGCTTCTAACACTCTAACACTCCGGCTTCTAACACTCTAACACTCCGGCTTCTAACACTCGAACACTCCGGCTTCTAACACTCTAACACTCCGGCTTCTAACACTCGAACACTCCGGCTTCTAACACTCTAACACTCCAGCTTCTAACACTCTAACACTCCGGCTTCTAACACTCGAACACTCCGGCTTCTAACACTCTAACACTCCGGCTTCTAACACTCGAACACTCCGGCTTCTAACACTCTAACACTCCGGCTTCTAACACTCTAACACTCCGGCTTCTAACACTCGAACACTCCGGCTTCTAACACTCTAACACTCCGGCTTCTAACACTCGAACACTCTGGCTTCTAACACTCTAACACTCTGGCTTCTAACACACTAACACACCAGCTTCTAGCACTCTAACACTCCGGCTTCTAACACTCTAACACTCCGGCTTCTAACACTCTAACACTCCGGCTTCTAACACTCTAACACTCTGGCTTCGAACACACTAACACTCCGGCTTCTAACACTCTAACACTCTGGCTTCTAACACTCTAACACTCTGGCTTCTAACACTCTAACACTCCGGCTTCTAACACTCGAACACTCCGGCTTCTAACACTCTAACACTCCGGCTTCTAACACTCGAACACTCCGGCTTCTAACACTCTAACACTCTGGCTTCTAACACTCTAACACTCTGGCTTCTAACACTCTAACACTCCGGCTTCTAACACTCTAACACTCTGGCTTCTAACACTCTAACACTCTGGCTTCTAACACTCTAACACTCCGGCTTCTAACACTCTAACACACCGGCTTCTAACACTCGAACACTTTGGCTTCTAACACTCTAACACTCCGGCTTCTAACACTCGAACACTCCGGCTTCTAACACTCGAACACTCCGGCTTCTAACATTCTAACAATCCGGCTTCTAACATTCTAACAATCCGGCTTCTAACACTCGAACACTCCGGCTTCTAACACTCTAACACTCCGGCTTCTAACACTCTAACACTCCGGCTTCTAACACTCGAACACTCCGGCTTCTAACACTCTAACACTCCGGCTTCTAACACTCTAACACTCTGGCTTCTAACACACTAACACACCAGCTTCTAGCACTCTAACACTCCGGCTTCTAACACTCTAACACTCCGGCTTCTAACACTCTAACACTCCGGCTTCTAACACTCTAACACTCCGGCTTCTAACACTCGAACACTCCGGCTTCTAACACTCTAACACTCCGGCTTCTAACACTCTAACACTCCGGCTTCTAACACTCTTACACTCCGGCTTCTAACACTCTAACACTCCGGCTTCTAACACTCTAACACTCCGGCTTCTAACACTCTAACACTCTGGCTTCTAACACTCTAACACTCTGGCTTCTAGCACTCTAACACTCCAGCTTCTAACACTCTAACACTCCGGCTTCTAACACTCTAACTCTCCGGCTTCTAACACTCTAACACTCTGGCTTCTAACACTCTAACAGTCCGGCTTCTAACACTCTAACACTCTGGCTTCTAACACTCTAACACTCTGGCTTAAAACACTCTAACACTCTGGCTTCTAACACTCTAACACTCCAGCTTCTAACACTCTAACACTCTGGCTTCTAACACTCTAACACTCCGGCTTCTAACACTCTAACACACCGGCTTCTAACACTCGAACACTTTGGCTTCTAACACTCTAACACTCCGGCTTCTAACACTCGAACACTCCGGCTTCTAACACTCGAACACTCCGGCTTCTAACATTCTAACAATCCGGCTTCTAACATTCTAACAATCCGGCTTCTAACACTCGAACACTCCGGCTTCTAACACTCTAACACTCCGGCTTCTAACACTCTAACACTCCGGCTTCTAACACTCGAACACTCCGGCTTCTAACACTCTAACACTCCGGCTTCTAACACTCTAACACTCTGGCTTCTAACACACTAACACACCAGCTTCTAGCACTCTAACACTCCGGCTTCTAACACTCTAACACTCCGGCTTCTAACACTCTAACACTCCGGCTTCTAACACTCTAACACTCCGGCTTCTAACACTCGAACACTCCGGCTTCTAACACTCTAACACTCCGGCTTCTAACACTCTAACACTCCGGCTTCTAACACTCTTACACTCCGGCTTCTAACACTCTAACACTCCGGCTTCTAACACTCTAACACTCCGGCTTCTAACACTCTAACACTCTGGCTTCTAACACTCTAACACTCTGGCTTCTAGCACTCTAACACTCCAGCTTCTAACACTCTAACACTCCGGCTTCTAACACTCTAACTCTCCGGCTTCTAACACTCTAACACTCTGGCTTCTAACACTCTAACAGTCCGGCTTCTAACACTCTAACACTCTGGCTTCTAACACTCTAACACTCTGGCTTAAAACACTCTAACACTCTGGCTTCTAACACTCTAACACTCCAGCTTCTAACACTCTAACACTCTGGCTTCTAACACTCTAACACTCTGGCTTCTAACACTCTAACAGTCCGGCTTCTAACACTCTAACACTCCGGCTTCTAACACTCTAACACTCCGGCTTCTAACACTCTAACACTCCGGCTTCTAACACTCTAACACTCTGGCTTCTAACACACTAACACTCCGGCTTCTAACACTCTAACACTCTGGCTTCTAACACTCTAACACTCTGGCTTCTAACACTCTAACACTCCGGCTTCTAACACTCGAACACTCCGGCTTCTAACACTCTAACACTCCGGCTTCTAACACTCGAACACTCCGGCTTCTAACACTCTAACACTCTGGCTTCTAACACTCTAACACTCTGGCTTCTAACACTCTAACACTCCGGCTTCTAACACTCTAACACTCTGGCTTCTAACACTCTAACACTCTGGCTTAAAACACTCTAACACTCTGGCTTCTAACACTCTAACACTCCGGCTTCTAACACTCTAACACTCCGGCTTCTAACACTCTAACACTCCGGCTTCTAACACTCTAACACTCCGGCTTCTAACACTCTAACACTCTGGCTTCTAACACACTAACACTCCGGCTTCTAACACTCTAACACTCTGGCTTCTAACACTCTAACACTCTGGCTTCTAACACTCTAACACTCCGGCTTCTAACACTCGAACACTCCGGCTTCTAACACTCTAACACTCCGGCTTCTAACACTCGAACACTCCGGCTTCTAACACTCTAACACTCTGGCTTCTAACACTCTAACACTCCGGCTTCTAACACTCTAACACTCTGGCTTCTAACACTCTAACACTCTGGCTTAAAACACTCTAACACTCTGGCTTCTAACACTCTAACACTCCGGCTTCTAACACTCTAACACTCCGGCTTCTAACACTCTAACACTCCGGCTTCTAACACTCTAACACTCCGGCTTCTAACACTCTAACACTCCGGCTTCTAACACTCTAACACTCTGGCTTCTAACACACTAACACTCCGGCTTCTAACACTCTAACACTCTGGCTTCTAACACTCGAACACTCCGGCTTCTAACACTCTAACACTCCGGCTTCTAACACTCGAACACTCCGGCTTCTAACACTCTAACACTCCGGCTTCTAACACTCGAACACTCCGGCTTCTAACACTCTAACACTCCGGCTTCTAACACTCTAACACACCAGCTTCTAGCACTCTAAAACTCCGGCTTCTAACACTCTAACACTCTGGCTTCAAACACTCTAACACTCCGGCTTCTAACACTCTTACACTCTGGCTTTTAAAACTCTAACACTCTGGCTTCTAACACTCTAACACTCCAGCTTCTAACACTCTAACACTCCGGCTTCTAACACTCTTACACTCCGGCTTCTAACACTCTAACACTCTGGATTCTAACACTCTAACACTCCGGCTTCTAACACTCTAACACTCCGGCTTCTAACACTCTAACACTCCGGCTTCTAACACTCTAACACTCTGGCTTCTAACACTCTAACACTCTGGCTTCTAGCACTCTAACACTCCAGCTTCTAACACTCTAACACTCCGGCTTCTAACACTCTCTAACACTCTGGCTTCTAACACTCTAACACTCTGGCTTAAAACACTCTAACACTCTGGCTTCTAACACTCTAACACTCCGGCTTCTAACACTCTAACACTCCGGCTTCTAACACTCTAACACTCCGGCTTCTAACACTCTAACACTCCGGCTTCTAACACTCTAACACTCCGGCTTCTAACACTCTAACACTCTGGCTTCTAACACACTAACACTCCGGCTTCTAACACTCTAACACTCTGGCTTCTAACACTCTAACACTCTGGCTTCTAACACTCTAACACTCCGGCTTCTAACACTCGAACACTCCGGCTTCTAACACTCTAACACTCCGGCTTCTAACACTCGAACACTCCGGCTTCTAACACTCTAACACTCTGGCTTCTAACACTCTAACACTCTGGCTTCTAACACTCTAACACTCCGGCTTCTAACACTCTAACACTCTGGCTTCTAACACTCTAACACTCTGGCTTAAAACACTCTAACACTCTGGCTTCTAACACTCTAACACTCCGGCTTCTAACACTCTAACACTCCGGCTTCTAACACTCTAACACTCCGGCTTCTAACACTCTAACACTCCGGCTTCTAACACTCTAACACTCTGGCTTCTAACACACTAACACTCCGGCTTCTAACACTCTAACACTCTGGCTTCTAACACTCTAACACTCCGGCTTCTAACACTCTAACACTCCGGCTTCTAACACTCTAACACTCCGGCTTCTAACACTCTAACACTCCGGCTTCTAACACTCTAACACTCTGGCTTCTAACACACTAACACTCCGGCTTCTAACACTCTAACACTCTGGCTTCTAACACTCTAACACTCTGGCTTCTAACACTCTAACACTCCGGCTCCTAACACTCGAACACTCCGGCTTCTAACACTCTAACACTCCGGCTTCTAACACTCGAACACTCCGGCTTCTAACACTCTAACACTCTGGCTTCTAACACTCTAACACTCTGGCTTCTAACACTCTAACACTCCGGCTTCTAACACTCTAACACTCTGGCTTCTAACACTCTAACACTCTGGCTTCTAACACTCTAACACTCCGGCTTCTAACACTCTAACACTCCGGCTTCTAACACTCGAACACTCCGGCTTCTAACACTCGAACACTCCGGCTTCTAACATTCTAACAATCCGGCTTCTAACACTCGAACACTCCGGCTTCTAACACTCTAACTCTCCGGCTTCTAACACTCTAACACTCCGGCTTCTAACACTCGAACACTCCGGCTTCTAACACTCTAACACTCCGGCTTCTAACACTCGAACACTCTGGCTTCTAACACTCTAACACTCTGGCTTCTAACACACTAACACACCAGCTTCTAACACTCTAACACTCCGGCTTCTAACACTCGAACACTCCGGCTTCTAACACTCGAACACTCCGGCTTCTAACATTCTAACAATCCGGCTTCTAACACTCGAACACTCCGGCTTCTAACACTCTAACACTCCGGCTTCTAACACTCTAACACTCCGGCTTCTAATACTCGAACACTCCGGCTTCTAACACTCTAACACTCCGGCTTCTAACACTCGAACACTCTGGCTTCTAACACTCTAACACTCTGGCTTCTAACACACTAACACACCAGCTTCTAGCACTCTAACACTCCGGCTTCTAACACTCTAACACTCCGGCTTCTAACATTCTAACAATCCGGCTTCTAACACTCGAACACTCCGGCTTCTAACACTCTAACACTCCGGCTTCTAACACTCTAACACTCCGGCTTCTAACACTCGAACACTCCGGCTTCTAACACTCTAACACTCCGGCTTCTAACACTCGAACACTCTGGCTTCTAACACTCTAACACTCTGGCTTCTAACACACTAACACACCAGCTTCTAGCACTCTAAAACTCCGGCTTCTAACACTCTAACACTCTGGCTTCAAACACTCTAACACTCCGGCTTCTAACACTCGAACACTCTGGCTTCTAACACTCGAACACTCTGGCTTCTAACACTCTAAAACTCCGGCTTCTAACACTCTAACACTCCGGCTTCTAACACTCTAACACTCCGGCTTCTAACACTCTAACACTCCGGCTTCTAACACTCTAACACTCCGGCTTCTAACACTCTAACACTCCGGCTTCTAACACTCTAACACTCCGGCTTCTAACACTCTAACACACCAGCTTCTAGCACTCTAAAACTCCGGCTTCTAACACTCTAACACTCTGGCTTCTAACACTCTAACACTCCAGCTTCTAACACTCTAACACTCCGGCTTCTAACACTCTTACACTCCGGCTTCTAACACTCTAACACTCTGGATTCTAACACTCTAACACTCCGGCTTCTAACACTCTAACACTCCGGCTTCTAACACTCTAACACTCCGGCTTCTAACACGCTAACACTCTGGCTTCTAACACTCTAACACTCTGGATTCTAACACTCTAACACTCCGGCTTCTAACACTCTAACACTCCAGCTTCTAACACTCTAACACTCTGGATTCTAACACTCTAACACTCCGGCTTCTAACACTCTTACACTCCGGCTTCTAACACTCTAACACTCTGGATTCTAACACTCTAACACTCTGGATTCTAACACTCTAACACTCCAGCTTCTAACACTCTAACACTCCGGCTTCTAACACTCTTACACTCCGGCTTCTAACACTCTAACACTCTGGATTCTAACACTCTAACACTCCGGCTTCTAACACTCTAACACTCCGGCTTCTAACACTCTAACACTCCGGCTTCTAACACGCTAACACTCTGGCTTCTAACACTCTAACACTCTGGATTCTAACACTCTAACACTCCGGCTTCTAACACTCTAACACTCCGGCTTCTAACACTCTAACACTCTGGCTTTTAAAACTCTAACACTCTGGCTTCTAACACTCTAACACTCCAGCTTCTAACACTCTAACACTCCGGCTTCTAACACTCTTACACTCCGGCTTCTAACACTCTAACACTCTGGATTCTAACACTCTAACACTCCGGCTTCTAACACTCTAACACTCCGGCTTCTAACACTCTAACACTCCGGCTTCTAACACGCTAACACTCTGGCTTCTAACACTCTAACACTCTGGATTCTAACACTCTAACACTCCGGCTTCTAACACTCTAACACTCCAGCTTCTAACACTCTAACACTCTGGATTCTAACACTCTAACACTCCGGCTTCTAACACTCTAACACTCCGGCTTCTAACACTCTAACACTCTGGATTCTAACACTCTAACACTCCGGCTTCTAACACTCTAACACTCCGGCTTCTAACACTCTAACACTCTGGATTCTAACACTCTAACACTCCGGCTTCTAACACTCTAACACTCCGGCTTCTAACACTCTAACACTCTGGATTCTAACACTCTAACACTCCGGCTTCTAACACTCTAACACTCCGGCTTCTAACACTCTAACACTCCGGCTTCTAACACTCTAACACTCCGGCTTCTAACACTCTAACACTCTGGCTTCTAACACGCTAACACTCTGGCTTCTAGCACTCTAACACTCCAGCTTCTAACACTCTAACACTCCGGCTTCTAACACTCTCTAACACTCTGGCTTCTAACACTCTAACACTCCGGCTTCTAACACTCTAACACTCCGGCTTCTAACACTCTAACACTCTGGCTTCTAACACACTAACACTCCGGCTTCTAACACTCTAACACTCTGGCTTCTAACACTCTAACACTCTGGCTTCTAACACTCTAACACTCCGGCTTCTAACACTCGAACACTCCGGCTTCTAACACTCTAACACTCCGGCTTCTAACACTCGAACACTCCGGCTTCTAACACTCTAACACTCTGGCTTCTAACACTCTAACACTCTGGCTTCTAACACTCTAACACTCCGGCTTCTAACACTCTAACACTCTGGCTTCTAACACTCTAACACTCCGGCTTCTAACACTCTAACACTCCGGCTTCTAACACTCGAACACTCCGGCTTCTAACACTCGAACACTCCGGCTTCTAACATTCTAACAATCCGGCTTCTAACACTCGAACACTCCGGCTTCTAACACTCTAACACTCCGGCTTCTAACACTCTAACACTCCGGCTTCTAACACTCGAACACTCCGGCTTCAAACACTCTAACACTCCGGCTTCTAACACTCGAACACTCTGGCTTCTAACACTCTAACACTCTGGCTTCTAACACACTAACACACCAGCTTCTAACACTCTAACACTCCGGCTTCTAACACTCGAACACTCCGGCTTCTAACACTCGAACACTCCGGCTTCTAACATTCTAACAATCCGGCTTCTAACACTCGAACACTCCGGCTTCTAACACTCTAACACTCCGGCTTCTAACACTCTAACACTCCGGCTTCTAACACTCGAACACTCCGGCTTCTAACACTCTAACACTCCGGCTTCTAACACTCGAACACTCTGGCTTCTAACACTCTAACACTCTGGCTTCTAACACACTAACACACCAGCTTCTAGCACTCTAACACTCCGGCTTCTAACACTCTAACACTCCGGCTTCTAACACTCTAACACACCAGCTTCTAGCACTCTAAAACTCCGGCTTCTAACACTCTAACACTCTGGCTTCAAACACTCTAACACTCCGGCTTCTAACACTCTTACACTCTGGCTTTTAAAACTCTAACACTCTGGCTTCTAACACTCTAACACTCCAGCTTCTAACACTCTAACACTCCGGCTTCTAACGCTCGAACACTCCGGCTTCTAACACTCGAACACTCCGGCTTCTAACATTCTAACAATCCGGCTTCTAACACTCGAACACTCCGGCTTCTAACACTCTAACACTCCGGCTTCTAACACTCTAACACTCCGGCTTCTAACACT
The DNA here is from genome assembly GCF_036971445.1 of Narcine bancroftii. Classification (NCBI taxonomy): domain Eukaryota; kingdom Metazoa; phylum Chordata; class Chondrichthyes; order Torpediniformes; family Narcinidae; genus Narcine; species Narcine bancroftii. The sequence goes on from NC_091474.1 coordinate 158,957,527, forward strand.
CTAACACTCCGGCTTCTAACACTCTAACACTCCGGCTTCTAACACTCGAACACTCTGGCTTCTAACACTCTAACACTCCGGCTTCTAACACTCTAACACTCCGGCTTCTAACACTCTAAAACTCCGGCTTCTAACACTCTAACACTCTGGCTTCAAACACTCTAACACTCCGGCTTCTAACACTCTAACACTCCGGCTTCTAACACTCTTACACTCCGGCTTCTAACACTCTAACACTCTGGATTCTAACACTCTAACACTCCGGCTTCTAACACTCTAACACTCCGGCTTCTAACACTCGAACACTCCGGCATCTAACACTCTAACACTCCGGCTTCTAACACTCGAACACTCTGGCTTCTAACACTCTAACACTCCGGCTTCTAACACTCTAACATTCCGGCTTCTAACACTCTAACACTCTGGCTTCTAACACTCTAACACTCCGGCTTCTAACACTCGAACACTCCGGCTTCTAACACTCTAACACTCCGGCTTCTAACACTCTAACACTCTGGCTTCAAACACTCTAACACTCCGGCTTCTAACACTCTTACACTCCAGCTTCTAACACTCTAACACTCCAGCTTCTAACACTCTAACACTCCGGTTTCTAACACTCTTACACTCCAGCTTCTAACACTCTAACACTCCAGCTTCTAACACTCTAACACTCTGGCTTCTAACACTCTAACACTCTGGCTTCTAACACACTAACACACCAGCTTCTAGCACTCTAAAACTCCGGCTTCTAACACTCTAACACTCTGGCTTCAAACACTCTAACACTCCGGCTTCTAACACTCTTACACTCCAGCTTCTAACACTCTAACACTCCAGCTTCTAACACTCTAACACTCCGGCTTCTAACACTCTAAAACTCCGGCTTCTAACACTCTAACACTCCGGCTTCTAACACTCTAACACTCCAGCTTCTAACACTCTAACACTCCGGCTTCTAACACTCTAAAACTCCGGCTTCTAACACTCTAACACTCTGGCTTCTAACACTCTAACACTCTGGCTTCTAACACTCTAACACTCCGGCTTCAAACACTCTAACACTCCAGCTTCTAACACTCTAACAATCTGGCTTCTAACACTCTAACACTCCGGCTTCTAACACTCTAACACTCTGGCTTCTAACACTCTAACACTCCGGCTTCTAACACTCTAACACTCTGGCTTCTAGCACTCTAACACTCCGGCTTCTAACACTCTAACACTCCGGCTTCTAACACTCTAACACTCTGGCTTCTAACACTCTAACACTCCGGCTTCTAACACTCTAACACTCTGGCTTCTAGCACTCTAACACTCCGGCTTCTAACACTCTAACACTCCGGCTTCTAACACTCTAACACTCCGGCTTCTAACACTCTAACACTCCGGCTTCTAACACTCTAACACATTGGCTTCTAACACTCTAACACTCTGGCTTCTAACACTCTAACACTCTGGCTTCTAACACTCTAACACTCCGGCTTCAAACACTCTAACACTCCAGCTTCTAACACTCTAACACTCCGGCTTCTAACACTCTAACACTCTGGCTTCTAACACTCTAACACTCCGGCTTCTAACACTCTAACACTCCGGCTTCTAACACTCTAACACTCCGGCTTCTAACACTCTAACACTCCGGCTTCTAACACTCTAACACTCCGGCTTCTAACACTCTAACACATTGGCTTCTAACACTCTAACACTCTGGCTTCTAACACTCTAACACTCTGGCTTCTAACACTCTAACACTCCGGCTTCAAACACTCTAACACTCCAGCTTCTAACACTCTAACACTCCGGCTTCTAACACTCTAACACTCTGGCTTCTAACACTCTAACACTCCGGCTTCTAACACTCGAACACTCCGGCTTCTAACACTCTAACACTCCGGCTTCTAACACTCGAACACTCTGGCTTCTAACACTCTAACACTCTGGCTTCTAACACACTAACACACCAGCTTCTAGCACTCTAACACTCCGGCTTCTAACACTCTAACACTCCGGCTTCTAACACTCTAACACTCCGGCTTCTAACACTGGAACACTCCGGCTTCTAACACTCTAACACTCCGGCTTCTAACACTCGAACACTCTGGCTTCTAACACTCTAACACTCTGGCTTCTAACACACTAACACACCAGCTTCTAACACTCTAACACTCCGGCTTCTAACACTCTAACATTCCGGCTTCTAGCACTCTAAAACTCCGGCTTCTAACACTCTAACACTCCGGCTTCTAAAACTCTAAAACTCCGGCTTCTAACACTCTAACACTCCGGCTTCTAACACTCTAACACTCTGGCTTCTAACACTCTAACACTCCGGCTTCTAACACTCTAACACTCCGGCTTCTAACACTCTAACACTCTGGCTTCTAACACTCTAACACTCCGGCTTCTAACACTCTAACACTCCGGCTTCTAACACTCTAACACTCCGGCTTCTAACACTCTAACACTCCGGCTTCTAACACTCGAACACTCTGGCTTCTAACACTCTAACACTCTGGCTTCTAACACTCTAACACTCCGGCTTCTAACACTCTAAAACTCCGGCTTCTAACACTCTAACACTCCGGCTTCTAACACTCTAACACTCTGGCTTCTAACACTCTAACACTCCGGCTTCTAACACTCTAACACTCTGGCTTCTAACACTCTAACACTCCGGCTTCTAACACTCTAACACTCTGGCTTCTAACACTCTAACACTCCGGCTTCTAACACTCTAACACTCCGGCTTCTAACACTCTAACACTCCGGCTTAAAACACTCTAACACTCTGGCTTCTAACACTCTAACACTCCGGCTTCTAACACTCTAACACTCTGGCTTAAAACACTCTAACACTCTGGCTTCTAACACTCTAACACTCTGGCTTCTAACACTCTAAAACTCCGGCTTCTAACACTCTAACACTCCGGCTTAAAACACTCTAACACTCTGGCTTCTAACACTCTAACACTCCGGCTTCTAACACTCTAACACTCCGGCTTCTAACACTCTAACACTCTGGCTTCTAACACTCTAACACTCCGGCTTCTAACACTCTAACACTCTGGCTTCTAACACTCTAACACTCCGGCTTCTAACACTCTAACACTCTGGCTTCTAACACTCTAACACTCTGGCTTCTAACACTCTAACACTCTGGCTTCTAACACTCTAAAACTCCGGCTTCTAACACTCTAACACTCCGGCTTAAAACACTCTAACACTCTGGCTTCTAACACTCTAACACTCCGGCTTCTAACACTCTAACACTCTGGCTTAAAACACTCTAACACTCCGGCTTCTAACACTCTAACACTCTGGCTTCTAACACTCTAACACTCCGGCTTCTAACACTCTAACACTCCGGCTTCTAACACTCTAACACTCTGGCTTCTAACACTCTAACACTCCGGCTTCTTACACTCTAACACTCCGGCTTCTAACACTCTAACACTCCGGCTTCTAACACTCTAACACTCCGGCTTCTAACACTCGAACACTCTGGCTTCTAACACTCTAACACTCTGGCTTCTAACACTCTAACACTCCGGCTTCTTACACTCTAACACTCCGGCTTCTAACACTCTAACACTCCGGCTTCTAACACTCTAACACTCCGGCTTCTAACACTCGAACACTCTGGCTTCTAACACTCTAACACTCTGGCTTCTAACACTCTAACACTCTGGCTTCTAACACTCTAAAACTCCGGCTTCTAACACTCTAACACTCCGGCTTCTAACACTCTAACACTCTGGCTTCTAACACTCTAACACTCCGGCTTCTAACACTCTAACACTCTGGCTTCTAACACTCTAACACTCCGGCTTCTAACACTCTAACACTCTGGCTTCTAACACTCTAACACTCCGGCTTCTAACACTCTAACACTCTGGCTTCTAACACTCTAAAACTCCGGCTTCTAACACTCTAACACTCCGGCTTAAAACACTCTAACACTCTGGCTTCTAACACTCTAACACTCCGGCTTCTAACACTCTAACACTCTGGCTTAAAACACTCTAACACTCTGGCTTCTAACACTCTAACACTCCGGCTTCTAACACTCTAACACTCTGGCTTCTAACACTCTAACACTCCGGCTTCTAACACTCTAACACTCTGGCTTCTAACACTCTAACACTCCGGCTTCTAACACTCTAACACTCCGGCTTCTAACACTCTAACACTCTGGCTTCTAACACTCTAACACTCCGGCTTCTAACACTCTAACACTCTGGCTTCTAACACTCTAACACTCCGGCTTCTAACACTCTAACACTCTGGCTTCTAACACTCTAACACTCCGGCTTCTAACACTCGAACACTCCGGCTTCTAACACTCTAACACTCTCGCTTCTAACACTCTAACACTCCGGCTTCTAACACTCTAACACTCTGGCTTCTAACACTCTAACACTCCGGCTTCTAACACTCTAACACTCCGGCTTCTAACACTCTAACACTCTGGCTTCTAACACTCTAAAACTCCGGCTTCTAACACTCTAACACTCCGGCTTAAAACACTCTAACACTCTGGCTTCTAACACTCTAACACTCCGGCTTCTAACACTCTAACACTCTGGCTTAAAACACTCTAACACTCTGGCTTCTAACACTCTAACACTCCGGCTTCTAACACTCTAACACTCTGGCTTAAAACACTCTAACACTCTGGCTTCTAACACTCTAACACTCTGGCTTCTAACACTCTAACACTCTGGCTTCTAACACTCTAAAACTCCGGCTTCTAACACTCTAACACTCTGGCTTAAAACACTCTAACACTCTGGCTTCTAACACTCTAACACTCCGGCTTCTAACACTCTAACACTCTGGCTTCTAACACTCTAACACTCCGGCTTCTAACACTCTAACACTCTGGCTTAAAACACTCTAACACTCTGGCTTCTAACACTCTAAAACTCTGGCTTAAAACACTCTAACACTCTGGCTTCTAACACTCTAACACTCCGGCTTCTAACACTCTAACACTCCGGTTTCTAACACTCTAACACTCCGGCTTCTAACACTCTAACACTCCGGCTTCTAACACTCTAAAACTCTGGCTTCTAACACTCTAACACTCCAGCTTCTAACACTCTAACACTCTGGCTTCTAACACTCTAACACTCCGGCTTCTAACACTCTAACACTCTGGCTTCTAACACTCTAAAACTCTGGCTTCTAACACTCTAACACTCCAGCTTCTAACACTCTAACACTCTGGCTTCTAACACTCTAACACTCTGGCTTCTAACACTCTAACACTCTGGCTTCTAACACTCTAAAACTCTGGCTTCTAACACTCTAACACTCCGGCTTCTAACACTCTAACACTCTGGCTTCTAACACTCTAACACTCCGGCTTCTAACACTCTAACACTCTGGCTTAAAACACTCTAACACTCTGGCTTCTAACACTCTAAAACTCTGGCTTAAAACACTCTAACACTCTGGCTTCTAACACTCTAACACTCCGGCTTCTAACACTCTAACACTCTGGCTTAAAACACTCTAACACTCTGGCTTCTAACACTCTAACACTCCGGCTTCTAACACTCTAACACTCTGGCTTAAAACACTCTAACACTCTGGCTTCTAACACTCTAAAACTCTGGCTTCTAACACTCTAAAACTCCGGCTTCTAACACTCTAAAACTCCGGCTTCTAACACTCTAACACTCCGGCTTCTAACACTCTAACACTCTGGCTTCTAACACTCTAACACTCTGGCTTCTAACACTCTAACACTCCGGCTTCTAACACTCTAACACTCTGGCTTCTAACACTCTAACACTCTGGCTTCTAACACTCTAAAACTCCGGCTTCTAACACTCTAACACTCCGGCTTCTAACACTCTAACACTCTGGCTTAAAACACTCTAACACTCTGGCTTCTAACACTCTAACACTCCGGCTTCTAACACTCTAACACTCTGGCTTCTAACACTCTAACACTCCGGCTTCTAACACTCTAACACTCTGGCTTAAAACACTCTAACACTCTGGCTTCTAACACTCTAAAACTCTGGCTTCTAACACTCTAACACTCCGGCTTCTAACACTCTAACACTCTGGCTTAAAACACTCTAACACTCTGGCTTCTAACACTCTAAAACTCTGGCTTCTAACACTCTAACACTCCGGCTTCTAACACTCTAACACTCTGGCTTAAAACACTCTAACACTCTGGCTTCTAACACTCTAACACTCCGGCTTCTAACACTCTAACACTCCGGTTTCTAACACTCTAACACTCCGGCTTCTAACACTCTAACACTCTGGCTTCTAACACTCTAAAACTCCGGCTTCTAACACTCTAACACTCTGGCTTCTAACACTCTAACACTCTGGCTTAAAACACTCTAACACTCTGGCTTCTAACACTCTAACACTCCGACTTCTAACACTCTAACACTCTGGCTTCTAACACTCTAACACTCCGGCTTCTAACACTCTAACACTCTGGCTTCTAACACTCTAACACTCCGGCTTCTAACACTCTAACACTCTGGCTTCTAACACTCTAAAACTCCGGCTTCTAACACTCTAACACTCCGGCTTCTAACACTCTAACACTCTGGCTTCTAACACTCTAACACTCCGGCTTCTAACACTCTAACACTCCGGCTTCTAACACTCTAACACTCTGGCTTCTAACACTCTAAAACTCTGGCTTCTAACACTCTAAAACTCTGGCTTCTAACACTCTAACACTCTGGCTTCTAACACTCTAACACTCCGGCTTCTAACACTCTAACACTCTGGCTTCTAACACTCTAACACTCTGGCTTCTAACACTCTAAAACTCCGGCTTCTAACACTCTAACACTCCGGCTTCTAACACTCTAACACTCCGGCTTCTAACACTCTAAAACTCCGGCTTCTAACACTCTAACACTCTGGCTTCTAACACTCTAACACTCCGGCTTCTAACACTCTAACACTCTGGCTTCTAACACTCTAAAACTCCGGCTTCTAACACTCTAACACTCTGGCTTCTAACACTCTAACACTCCGGCTTCTAACACTGTAACACTCTGGCTTCTAACACTCTAAAACTCCGGCTTCTAACACTCTAACACTCTGGCTTCTAACACTCTAACACTCTGGCTTCTAACACTCTAACACACCGGCTTCTAACACTCTAACACTCTGGCTTCTAACACTCTAAAACTCCGGCTTCTAACACTCTAACACTCCGGCTTCTAACACTCTAACACTCCGGCTTCTAACACTCTAACACTCTGGCTTCTAACACTCTAACACATTGGCTTCTAACACTCTAACACTCTGGCTTAAAACACTCTAACACTCTGGCTTCTAACACTCTAACACTCCGGCTTCTAACACTCTAACACTCCGGCTTCTAACACTCTAACACTCCGGCTTCTAACACTCTAACACTCTGGCTTCTAACACTCTAACACATTGGCTTCTAACACTCTAACACTCTGGCTTAAAACACTCTAACACTCTGGCTTCTAACACTCTAACACTCCGGCTTCTAACACTCTAACACTCTGGCTTCTAACACTCTAACACTCTGGCTTCTAACACTCTAACACTCCGGCTTCTAACACTCTAACACTCTGGCTTCTAACACTCTAACACTCCGGCTTCTAACACTCTAACACTCTGGCTTCTAACACTCTAACACTCCGGCTTCTAACACTCTAACACTCTGGCTTCTAACACTCTAACACTCCGGCTTCTAACACTCTAACACTCTGGCTTCTAACACTCTAACACTCTGGCTTCTAACACTCTAACACTCCGGCTTCTAACACTCTAACACTCTGGCTTCTAACACTCTAACACTCCGGCTTCTAACACTCTAACACTCTGGCTTCTAACACTCTAACACTCCGGCTTCTAACACTCTAACACTCTGGCTTCTAACACTCTAACACTCCGGCTTCTAACACTCTAACACTCTGGCTTCTAACACTCTAACACATTGGCTTCTAACACTCTAACACTCTGGCTTAAAACACTCTAACACTCTGGCTTCTAACACTCTAACACTCCGGCTTCTAACACTCTAACACTCTGGCTTCTAACACTCTAACACTCCGGCTTCTAACACTCTAACACTCTGGCTTCTAACACTCTAACACTCCGGCTTCTAACACTCTAACACTCTGGCTTAAAACACTCTAACACTCTGGCTTCTAACACTCTAACACTCCGGCTTCTAACACTCTAACACTCTGGCTTCTAACACTCTAAAACTCCGGCTTCTAGCACTCTAACACTCCGGCTTCTAACACTCTAACACTCTGGCTTCTAACACTCTAACACATTGGCTTCTAACACTCTAACACTCTGGCTTAAAACACTCTAACACTCTGGCTTCTAACACTCTAACACTCCGGCTTCTAACACTCTAACACTCTGGCTTCTAACACTCTAACACTCCGGCTTCTAACACTCTAACACTCTGGCTTCTAACACTCTAACACTCTGGCTTCTAACACTCTAACACTCCGGCTTCTAACACTCTAACACTCTGGCTTCTAACACTCTAACACTCCGGCTTCTAACACTCTAACACTCTGGCTTCTAACACTCTAACACTCCGGCTTCTAACACTCTAACACTCTGGCTTCTAACACTCTAACACTCCGGCTTCTAACACTCTAACACTCCGGCTTCTAACACTCTAACACTCTGGCTTCTAACACACTAACACTCCGGCTTCTAACACTCTAACACTCTGGCTTCTAACACTCTAACACTCCGGCTTCTAACACTCTAACACTCTGGCTTCTAACACTCTAACACTCCGGCTTCTAACACTCTAACACTCCGGCTTCTAACACTCTAACACTCTGGCTTCTAACACACTAACACTCCGGCTTCTAACACTCTAACACTCCGGCTTCTAACACTCTAACACTCCGGCTTCTAACACTCTAACACTCTGGCTTCTAACACTCTAACACTCCGGCTTCTAACACTCTAACACTCTGGCTTCTAACACTCTAAAACTCTGGCTTCTAACACTCTAACACTCCGGCTTCTAACACTCTAAAACTCTGGCTTCTAACACTCTAACACTCTGGCTTCTAACACTCTAAAACTCTGGCTTCTAACACTCTAACACTCTGGCTTCTAACACTCTAACACTCTGGCTTCTAACACTCTAACACTCCGGCTTCTAACACTCTAACACTCTGGCTTCTAACACTCTAAAACTCTGGCTTCTAACACTCTAACACTCTGGCTTCTAACACTCTAAAACTCTGGCTTCTAACACTCTAACACTCCGGCTTCTAACACTCTAACACTCTGGCTTCTAACACTCTAACACTCCGGCTTCTAACACTCTAACACTCTGGCTTCTAACACTCTAACACTCTGGCTTCTAACACTCTAACACTCTGGCTTCTAACACTCTAACACTCCGGCTTCTAACACTCTAACACTCCGGCTTCTAACACTCTAACACTCCGGCTTCTAACACTCTAACACTCTGGCTTCTAACACACTAACACTCTGGCTTCTAACACTCTAACACTCTGGCTTCTAACACTCTAACACTCCGGCTTCTAACACTCTAACACTCTGGCTTCTAACACTCTAACACTCCGGCTTCTAACACTCTAACACTCTGGCTTCTAACACTCTAACACTCCGGCTTCTAACACTCTAACACTCTGGCTTCTAACACTCTAACACTCTGGCTTCTAACACTCTAACACTCTGGCTTCTAACACTCTAACACTCTGGCTTCTAACACTCTAACACTCCGGCTTCTAACACTCTAAAACTCTGGCTTCTAACACTCTAACACTCCGGCTTCTAACACTCTAACACTCTGGCTTCTAACACTCTAACACTCCGGCTTCTAACACTCTAACACTCTGGCTTCTAACACTCTAACACTCCGGCTTCTAACACTCTAACACTCTGGCTTCTAACACTCTAACACTCTGGCTTCTAACACTCTAACACTCCGGCTTCTAACACTCTAACACTCCGGCTTCTAACACTCTAACACTCCGGCTTCTAACACTCTAACACTCTGGCTTCTAACACACTAACACTCTGGCTTCTAACACTCTAACACTCTGGCTTCTAACACTCTAACACTCCGGCTTCTAACACTCTAACACTCTGGCTTCTAACACTCTAACACTCCGGCTTCTAACACTCTAACACTCTGGCTTCTAACACTCTAACACTCCGGCTTCTAACACTCTAACACTCCGGCTTCTAACACTCTAACACTCCGGCTTCTAACACTCTAACACTCTCGCTTCTAACACTCTAACACTCCGGCTTCTAACACTCTAACACTCCGGCTTCTAACACTCTAACACTCTGGCTTCTAACACTCTAACACTCCGGCTTCTAACACTCTAACACTCTGGCTTCTAACACTCTAACACTCCGGCTTCTAACACTCTAACACTCCGGCTTCTAACACTCTAACACTCCGGCTTCTAACACTCTAACACTCTCGCTTCTAACACTCTAACACATTGGCTTCTAACACTCTAACACTCTGGCTTCTAACACTCTAACACTCTGGCTTCTAACACTCTAAAACTCTGGCTTCTAACACTCTAACACTCCGGCTTCTAACACTCTAAAACTCTGGCTTCTAACACTCTAACACTCTGGCTTCTAACACTCTAACACTCTGGCTTCTAACACTCTAACACTCCGGCTTCTAACACTCTAACACTCTGGCTTCTAACACTCTAAAACTCTGGCTTCTAACACTCTAACACTCCGGCTTCTAACACTCTAAAACTCTGGCTTCTAACACTCTAACACTCCGGCTTCTAACACTCTAAAACTCTGGCTTCTAACACTCTAACACTCCGGCTTCTAACACTCTAACACTCTGGCTTCTAACACTCTAACACTCCGGCTTCTAACACTCTTACACTCCGGCTTCTAACACTCTAACACTCTGGATTCTAACACTCTAACACTCCGGCTTCTAACACTCTAACACTCTGGCTTCTAACACTCGAACACTCCGGCTTCTAACACTCTAACACTCTGGCTTCTAACACTCTAACACTCCGGCTTCTAACACTCTAACACTCTGGCTTCTAACACTCTAACACTCCGGCTTCTAACACTCTTACACTCCGGCTTCTAACACTCTAACACTCTGGATTCTAACACTCTAACACTCCGGCTTCTAACACACTTACACTCTGGCTTCTAACACTCTAACACTCCGGCTTCTAACACTCTTACACTCCGGCTTCTAACACTCTAACACTCTGGCTTCTAACACTCTAAAACTCTGGCTTCTAACACTCTAACACTCCGGCTTCTAACACTCTAACACTCCGGCTTCTAACACTCTAACACTCCGGCTTCTAACACTCTAACACTCTGGCTTCTAACACTCTAAAACTCTGGCTTCTAACACTCTAACACTCCGGCTTCTAACACTCTAACACTCCGGCTTCTAACACTCTAACACTCCGGCTTCTAACACTCTAACACTCCGGCTTCTAACACTCTCACACTCCGGCTTCTAACACTCTAAAACTCTGGCTTCTAACACTCTAACACTCCGGCTTCTAACACTCTAAAACTCTGGCTTCTAACACTCTAACACTCCGGCTTCTAACACTCTAACACTCTGGCTTCTAACACTCTAACACTCCGGCTTCTAACACTCTAACACTCCGGCTTCTAACACTCTAACACTCTGGCTTCTAACACTCTAACACTCCGGCTTCTAACACTCTTACACTCCGGCTTCTAACACTCTAACACTCTGGATTCTAACACTCTAACACTCCGGCTTCTAACACTCTAACACTCTGGCTTCTAACACTCGAACACTCCGGCTTCTAACACTCTAACACTCCGGCTTCTAACACTCTAACACTCTGGCTTCTAACACTCTAACACTCCGGCTTCTAACACTCTTACACTCCGGCTTCTAACACTCTAACACTCTGGATTCTAACACTCTAACACTCCGGCTTCTAACACACTTACACTCTGGCTTCTAACACTCTAACACTCCGGCTTCTAACACTCTTACACTCCGGCTTCTAACACTCTAACACTCTGGCTTCTAACACTCTAAAACTCTGGCTTCTAACACTCTAACACTCCGGCTTCTAACACTCTAACACTCCGGCTTCTAACACTCTAACACTCCGGCTTCTAACACTCTAACACTCTGGCTTCTAACACTCTAAAACTCTGGCTTCTAACACTCTAACACTCCGGCTTCTAACACTCTAACACTCCGGCTTCTAACACTCTAACACTCCGGCTTCTAACACTCTAACACTCCGGCTTCTAACACTCTAACACTCTGGCTTCTAACACTCTAAAACTCTGGCTTCTAACACTCTAACACTCCGGCTTCTAACACTCTAACACTCCGGCTTCTAACACTCTAACACTCTGGCTTCTAACACTCTAAAACTCTGGCTTCTAACACTCTAACACTCTGGCTTCTAACACTCTAACACTCCGGCTTCTAACACTCTAACACTCCGGCTTCTAACACTCTAACACTCCGGCTTCTAACACTCTAACACTCCGGCTTCTAACACTCTAACACTCCGGCTTCTAACACTCTAACACTCCGGCTTCTAACACTCTAACACTCCGGCTTCTAACACTCTAACACTCCGGCTTCTAACACTCTAACACTCCGGCTTCTAACACTCTAACACTCCGGCTTCTAACACTCTAACACTCCGGCTTCTAACACTCTAACACTCCGGCTTCTAACACTCTAACACTCCGGCTTCTAACACTCTAACACTCCGGCTTCTAACACTCTAACACTCTGGCTTCTAACACTCTTACACTCCGGCTTCTAACACTCTAACACTCTGGCTTCTAACACTCTAAAACTCTGGCTTCTAACACTCTAACACTCCGGCTTCTAACACTCTAACACTCCGGCTTCTAACACTCTAACACTCCGGCTTCTAACACTCTAACACTCTGGCTTCTAACACTCTAACACTCCGGCTTCTAACACTCTAACACTCCGGCTTCTAACACTCTAACACTCCGGCTTCTAACACTCTAACACTCCGGCTTCTAACACTCTAACACTCCGGCTTCTAACACTCTAACACTCTGGCTTCTAACACTCTAACACTCCGGCTTCTAACACTCTAACACTCCAGCTTCTAACACTCTAACACTCCGGCTTCTAACACTCTAACACTCCGGCTTCTAACACTCTAACACTCCGGCTTCTAACACTCTAACACTCCGGCTTCTAACACTCTAACACTCTGGCTTCTAACACTCTAACACTCCGGCTTCTAACACTCTAACACTCCAGCTTCTAACACTCTAACACTCCGGCTTCTAACACTCTAACACTCCGGCTTCTAACACTCTAACACTCCGGCTTCTAACACTCTAACACTCCGGCTTCTAACACTCTAACACTCTGGCTTCTAACACTCTAACACTCCGGCTTCTAACACTCTAACACTCCAGCTTCTAACACTCTAACACTCCGGCTTCTAACACTCTAACACTCCGGCTTCTAACACTCTAACACTCCGGCTTCTAACACTCTAACACTCCGGCTTCTAACACTCTAACACTCCAGTTTCTAACACTCTAACACTCCGGCTTCTAACACTCTAACACTCCGGCTTCTAACACTCTAACACTCCAGCTTCTAACACTCTAACACTCCGGCTTCTAACACTCTAACACTCCGGCTTCTAACACTCTAACACTCTGGCTTCTAACACTCTTACACTCCGGCTTCTAACACTCTAACACTCTGGCTTCTAACACTCTAAAACTCTGGCTTCTAACACTCTAACACTCCGGCTTCTAACACTCTAACACTCCGGCTTCTAACACTCTAACACTCCGGCTTCTAACACTCTAACACTCTGGCTTCTAACACTCTAACACTCCGGCTTCTAACACTCTAACACTCCGGCTTCTAACACTCTAACACTCCGGCTTCTAACACTCTAACACTCCGGCTTCTAACACTCTAACACTCCGGCTTCTAACACTCTAACACTCTGGCTTCTAACACTCTAACACTCCGGCTTCTAACACTCTAACACTCCAGCTTCTAACACTCTAACACTCCGGCTTCTAACACTCTAACACTCCGGCTTCTAACACTCTAACACTCCGGCTTCTAACACTCTAACACTCCGGCTTCTAACACTCTAACACTCTGGCTTCTAACACTCTAACACTCCGGCTTCTAACACTCTAACACTCCAGCTTCTAACACTCTAACACTCCGGCTTCTAACACTCTAACACTCCGGCTTCTAACACTCTAACACTCCGGCTTCTAACACTCTAACACTCCGGCTTCTAACACTCTAACACTCTGGCTTCTAACACTCTAACACTCCGGCTTCTAACACTCTAACACTCCAGCTTCTAACACTCTAACACTCCGGCTTCTAACACTCTAACACTCCGGCTTCTAACACTCTAACACTCCGGCTTCTAACACTCTAACACTCCGGCTTCTAACACTCTAACACTCCAGTTTCTAACACTCTAACACTCCGGCTTCTAACACTCTAACACTCTGGCTTCTAACACTCTAACACTCCGGCTTCTAACACTCTAACACTCCGGCTTCTAACACTCTAACACTCCGGCTTCTAACACTCTAACACTCCGGCTTCTAACACTCTAACACTCTGGCTTCTAACACTCTAACACTCTGGCTTCTAACACTCTAACACTCCGGCTTCTAACACTCTAACACTCTGGCTTCTAACACTCTAACACTCCAGTTTCTAACACTCTAACACTCCGGCTTCTAACACTCTAACACTCCGGCTTCTAACACTCTAACACTCCGGCTTCTAACACTCTAACACTCTGGCTTCTAACACTCTAACACTCCGGCTTCTAACACTCTAACACTCCGGCTTCTAACACTCTAACACTCCGGCTTCTAACACTCTAACACTCCGGCTTCTAACACTCTAACACTCTGGCTTCTAACACTCTAACACTCCAGTTTCTAACACTCTAACACTCCGGCTTCTAACACTCTAACACTCCGGCTTCTAACACTCTAACACTCCGGCTTCTAACACTCTAACACTCTGGCTTCTAACACTCTAACACTCCGGCTTCTAACACTCTAACACTCCGGCTTCTAACACTCTAACACTCCGGCTTCTAACACTCTAACACTCCGGCTTCTAACACTCTAACACTCTGGCTTCTAACACTCTAACACTCCAGTTTCTAACACTCTAACACTCCGGCTTCTAACACTCTAACACTCCGGCTTCTAACACTCTAACACTCCGGCTTCTAACACTCTAACACTCTGGCTTCTAACACTCTAACACTCTGGCTTCTAACACTCTAACACTCCGGCTTCTAACACTCTAACACTCCAGTTTCTAACACTCTAACACTCCGGCTTCTAACACTCTAACACTCTGGCTTCTAACACTCTAACACTCCGGCTTCTAACACTCTAACACTCCGGCTTCTAACACTCTAACACTCTGGCTTCTAACACTCTAACACTCTGGCTTCTAACACTCTAACACTCCGGCTTCTAACACTCTAACACTCCGGCTTCTAACACTCTAACACTCCGGCTTCTAACACTCTAACACTCTGGATTCTAACACTCTAACACTCCGGCTTCTAACACTCTAACACTCCGGCTTCTAACACTCTAACACTCCAGTTTCTAACACTCTAACACTCCGGCTTCTAACACTCTAACACTCCAGTTTCTAACACTCTAACACTCCGGCTTCTAACACTCTAACACTCCGGCTTCTAACACTCTAACACTCCAGTTTCTAACACTCTAACACTCCGGCTTCTAACACTCTAACACTCCGGCTTCTAACACTCTAACACTCCAGTTTCTAACACTCTAACACTCCGGCTTCTAACACTCTAACACTCCGGCTTCTAACACTCTAACACTCCGGCTTCTAACACTCTAACACTCCGGCTTCTAACACTCTAACACTCCGGCTTCTAACACTCTAACACTCTGGCTTCTAACACTCTAACACTCTGGCTTCTAACACTCTAACACTCCGGCTTCTAACACTCTAACACTCCGGCTTCTAACACTCTAACACTCCGGCTTCTAACACTCTAACACTCTGGATTCTAACACTCTAACACTCCGGCTTCTAACACTCTAACACTCCGGCTTCTAACACTCTAACACTCCAGTTTCTAACACTCTAACACTCCGGCTTCTAACACTCTAACACTCCGGCTTCTAACACTCTAACACTCCGGCTTCTAACACTCTAACACTCCGGCTTCTAGCACTCTAACACTCCGGCTTCTAACACTCTAACACTCCGGCTTCTAACACTCTAACACTCCGGCTTCTAACACTCTAACACTCCGGCTTCTAACTCTCTAACACTCTGGCTTCTAACACTCTAACACTCCGGCTTCTAACACTCTAACACTCCGGTTTCTAAAAATGTAACACTCCGGCTTCAAACACTCTAACACTCCGGCTTCTAACACTCTAACACTCCGGCTTCTAATACTCTAACACTCCGGCTTCTAACACTCTAACACTCCGGCTTCTATCTCTCTAACACTCCGGCTTCTAACACTCTAACTCTCTGGCTTCTAACACTCTAACACTCTGGCTTCTAACACTCTAACACATTGGCTTCTAACACTCTAACACTCTGGCTTCTAACACTCTAACACTCTGGCTTCTAACACTCTAACACTCCGGCTTCTATCTCTCTAACACTCTGGCTTCTAACACTCTAACACTCCGGCTTCTAACACTCTAACACTCCGGCTTCTAACACTCTAACACTCTGGCTTCTAACACTCTAACACTCTGGCTTCTAACACTCTAACACTCCGGCTTCTAACACTCTAACACTCTGGCTTCTAACACTCTAACACTCCGGCTTCTAACACTCTAACACTCTCGCTTCTAACACTCTAACACTCTGGCTTCTATCTCTCTAACACTCTGGCTTCTAACACTCTAACACTCCGGCTTCTAACACTCTAACACTCCGGCTTCTAACACTCTAACACTCTGGCTTCTAACACTCTAACACTCTGGCTTCTAACACTCTAACACTCCGGCTTCTAACACTCTAACACTCTGGCTTCTAACACTCTAACACTATGGCTTCTAACACTCTAACACTCCGGCTTCTAACACTCTAACACTCCGGCTTCTAACACTCTAACACTCTGGCTTCTAACACTCTAACACTCTGGCTTCTAACACTCTAACACATTGGCTTCTAACACTCTAACACATTGGCTTCTAACACTCTAACACTCTGGCTTCTAACACTCTAACACTCTGGCTTCTATCTCTCTAACACTCTGGCTTCTAACACTCTAACACTCTGGCTTCTAACACTCTAACACATTGGCTTCTAACACTCTAACACTCTGGCTTCTAACACTCTAACACTCTGGCTTCTAACTCTCTAACACTCCGGCTTCTAACACTCTAACACTCCGGCTTCTAACACTCTAACACTCTGGCTTCTAACACTCTAACACTCCGGCTTCTAACACTCTAACACTCCAGCTTCTAACACTCTAACACTCTGGCTTCTAACACTCTAACACTCTGGCTTCTAACACTCTAACACTCCGGCTTCTAACACTCTAACACTCCAGCTTCTAACACTCTAACACTCTGGATTCTAACACTCTAACACTCTGGCTTCTAACACTCTAACACTCTGGCTTCTAACACTCTAACACTCTGGCTTCTAACACTCTAACACTCCGGCTTCTAACACTCTAACACTCCAGCTTCTAACACTCTAACACTCTGGATTCTAACACTCTAACACTCTGGCTTCTAACACTCTAACACTCTGGCTTCTAACACTCTAACACTCTGGCTTCTAACACTCTAACACTCCGGCTTCTAACACTCTAACACTCCAGCTTCTAACACTCTAACACTCCGGCTTCTAACACTCTAACACTCCGGCTTCTAACACTCTAACACTCTGGCTTCTAACACTCTAACACTCCGGCTTCAAACACTCTAACACTCCAGCTTCTAACACTCTAACACTCCGGCTTCTAACACTCTAACACTCCGGCTTCTAACACTCTAACACTCTGGCTTCTAACACTCTAACACTCCGGCTTCTAGCACTCTAACACTCCGGCTTCTAACACTCTAACACTCCGGCTTCTAACACTCTAACACTCCGGCTTCTAACTCTCTAACACTCCGGCTTCTAACACTCTAACACTCTGGCTTCTAACACTCTAACACTCTGGCTTCTAACACTCTAACACTCCGGCTTCTAGCACTCTAACACTCCGGCTTCTAACACTCTAACACTCCGGCTTCTAACACTCTAACACTCCGGCTTCTAACTCTCTAACACTCCGGCTTCTAACACTCTAACACTCCGGCTTCTAACACTCTAACACTCCGGTTTCTAAAAATGTAACACTCCGGCTTCAAACACTCTAACACTCTGGCTTCTAACACTCTAACACTCCGGCTTCTAACACTCTAACACTCCAGCTTCTAACACTCTAACACTCTGGATTCTAACACTCTAACACTCTGGCTTCTAACACTCTAACACTCTGGCTTCTAACACTCTAACACTCCGGCTTCTAACACTCTAACACTCCAGCTTCTAACACTCTAACACTCCGGCTTCTAACACTCTAACACTCCGGCTTCTAACACTCTAACACTCCGGCTTCTAACACTCTAACACTCTGGCTTCTAACACTCTAACACTCCGGCTTCTAGCACTCTAACACTCCGGCTTCTAACACTCTAACACTCCGGCTTCTAACACTCTAACACTCCGGCTTCTAACTCTCTAACACTCCGGCTTCTAACACTCTAACACTCCGGCTTCTAACACTCTAACACTCCGGTTTCTAAAAATGTAACACTCCGGCTTCAAACACTCTAACACTCCGGCTTCTAACACTCTAACACTCCGGCTTCTAACACTCTAACACTCCGGCTTCTAACACTCTTACACTCCGGCTTCTAACACTCTAACACTCTGGCTTCTAACACTCTATCACTCCGGCTTCTAACACTCTAACACTCTGGCTTCTAACACTCTAACACTCTGGATTCTAACACTCTAACACTCTGGCTTCTAACACTCTAACACTCTGGCTTCTAACACTCTAACACTCTGGCGTCTAACACTCTAACACTCCGGCTTCTAGCACTCTAACACTCTGGCTTCTAACACACTAACACTCTGGCTTCTAACACTCTAACACTCTGGCTTCTAACACTCTAACACTCTGGATTCTAACACTCTAACACTCCGGCTTCTAACACTCTAACACTCTGGCTTCTAACACTCTAACACTCTGGCGTCTAACACTCTAACACTCCGGCTTCTAACACTCTAACACTCTGGCTTCTAACACACTAACACTCCGGCTTCTAACACTCTAACACTCTGGCTTCTAACACACTAACACTCTGGCTTCTAACACTCTAACACTCTGGTTTCTAACACTCTAAAACTCTGGTTTCTAACACTCTAAAACTCTGGCTTCTAACACTCTAACACACCGACTTCTAACACTCTAACACTCCGACTTCTAACACTCTAACACTCTGGCTTCTAACACTCTAACACATTGGCTTCTAACACTCTAACACTCCGACTTCTAACACTCTAACACTCTGGATTCTAACACTCTAACACTCTGGCTTCTAACACTCTAACACTCTGGCGTCTAACACTCTAACACTCCGACTTCTAACACTCTAACACTCTGGATTCTAACACTCTAACACTCTGGCTTCTAACACTCTAACACTCTGGCTTCTAACACTCTAACACTCTGGCTTCTAACACTCTAACACTCTGGCGTCTAACACTCTAACACTCCGACTTCTAACACTCTAACACTCTGGATTCTAACACTCTAACACTCTGGCTTCTAACACTCTAACACTCTGGCTTCTAACACTCTAACACTCCGGCTTCTAACACTCTAACACTCTGGCTTCTAACACTCTAACACATTGGCTTCTAACACTCTAACACTCCGACTTCTAACACTCTAACACTCTGGATTCTAACACTCTAACACTCTGGCTTCTAACACTCTAACACTCTGGCTTCTAACACTCTAACACTCTGGCGTCTAACACTCTAACACTCTGGCTTCTAACACTCTAACACTCTGGCTTCTAACACTCTAACACTCTGGCGTCTAACACTCTAACACTCTGGATTCTAACACTCTAACACTCTGGCTTCTAACACTCTAACACTCTGGCTTCTAACACTCTAACACTCTGGCGTCTAACACTCTAACACTCCGACTTCTAACACTCTAACACTCTGGATTCTAACACTCTAACACTCTGGCTTCTAACACTCTAACACTCTGGCTTCTAACACTCTAACACTCTGGCGTCTAACACTCTAACACTCTGGCTTCTAACACTCTAACACTCCGGCTTCTAACACTCTAACACTCCGACTTCTAACACTCTAACACTCTGGCTTCTAACACTCTACCACTCTGGCTTCTAAAACTCTAACACATTGGCTTCTAACACTCTAACACTCCGGCTTCTAACACTCTAACACTCTGGCGTCTAACACTCTAACACTCCGACTTCTAACACTCTAACACTCTGGATTCTAACACTCTAACACTCTGGCTTCTAACACTCTAACACTCTGGCTTCTAACACTCTAACACTCCGGCTTCTAACACTCTAACACTCTGGCTTCTAACACTCTAACACTCTGGCTTCTAACACACTAACACTCTGGCTTCTAACACTCTAACACTCCGGCTTCTAACACTCTAACACTCTGGCTTCTAACACTCTAACACTCTGGCGTCTAACACTCTAACACTCCGGCTTCTAGCACTCTAACACTCTGGCTTCTAACACACTAACACTCTGGCTTCTAACACTCTAACACTCTGGCTTCTAACACTCTAACACTCTGGTTTCTAACACTCTAACACACCGACTTCTAACACTCTAACACTCTGGCTTCTAACACTCTAACACTCTGGCTTCTAACACTCTAACACTCTGGTTTCTAACACTCTAACACTCCGGCTTCTAACACTCTAACACTCCGGCTTCTATCACTCTAACACTCTGGCTTCTAACACTCTAACACTCCGGTTTCTAACACTCTAACACTCTGGTTTCTAACACTCTAACACTCTGGTTTCTAACACTCTAACACACCGACTTCTAACACTCTAACACTCTGGCTTCTAACACTCTAACACACCGACTTCTAACACTCTAACACACCGACTTCTAACACTCTAACACTCCGACTTCTAACACTCTAACACTCTGGCTTCTAACACTCTAACACTCTGGCTTCTAACACTCTAACACTCTGGCTTCTAACACTCTAACACATTGGCTTCTAACACTCTAACACTCCGGCTTCTATCACTCTAACACTCTGGCTTCTAACACTCTAACACTCTGGTTTCTAACACCCTAACACTCCGGCTTCTAACACTCTAACACTCCAGCTTCTAACACTCTAACACTCCGGCTTCTAACACTCTAACACTCCGGCTTCTATCACTCTAACACTCTGGCTTCTAACACTCTAACACTCCGGTTTCTAACACTCTAACACTCTGGTTTCTAACACTCTAACACTCTGGTTTCTAACACTCTAACACACCGACTTCTAACACTCTAACACTCTGGCTTCTAACACTCTAACACTCTGGCTTCTAACACTCTAACACTCTGGTTTCTAACACTCTAACACACCGACTTCTAACACTCTAAAACTCTGGCTTCTAACACTCTAACACACCGACTTCTAACACTCTAACACACCGACTTCTAACACTCTAACACTCCGACTTCTAACACTCTAACACTCTGGCTTCTAACACTCTAACACTCTGGCTTCTAACACTCTAACACTCTGGCTTCTAACACTCTAACACTCTGGCTTCTAACACTCTAACACTCTGGCTTCTAACACTCTAACACTCTGGCTTCTAACACTCTAACACTCTGGCTTCTAACACTCTAACACTCCGACTTCTAACACTCTAACACTCTGGCTTCTAACACTCTAACACTCTGGCTTCTAACACTCTAACACTCTGGCTTCTAACACTCTAACACTCTGGCTTCTAACACTCTAACACATTGGCTTCTAACACTCTAACACTCCGGCTTCTATCACTCTAACACTCTGGCTTCTAACACTCTAACACTCTGGTTTCTAACACCCTAACACTCCGGCTTCTAACACTCTAACACTCCAGCTTCTAACACTCTAACACTCTGGCTTCTAACACTCTAACACTCTGGCTTCTAACACTCGAACACTCCGGCTTCTATCACTCTAACACTCTGGCTTCTAACACTCTAACACTCCGGCTTCTAACACTCTAACACTCCGGCTTCTAACACTCTAACACATTGGCTTTTAACACTCTAACACTCCGGTTTCTAACACTCTAACACTCCGGCTTCTAACACTCTAACACTCTGGCTTCTAACACTCTAACACTCCGGTT
The DNA here is from genome assembly GCF_036971445.1 of Narcine bancroftii. Lineage (NCBI taxonomy): Eukaryota > Metazoa > Chordata > Chondrichthyes > Torpediniformes > Narcinidae > Narcine > Narcine bancroftii. The sequence goes on from NC_091474.1 coordinate 158,980,035, forward strand.
TCTAACACTCTAACACTCCGGCTTCTAACACTCTAACACTCCGGTTTCTAACACTCTAACACTCCGGCTTCTAACACTCTAACACTCTGGCTTCTAACACTCTAACACTCTGGCTTCTAACACTCTAACACTCTGGCTTCTAACACTCTAACACTCTGGCTTCTATCACTCTAACACTCTGGTTTCTAACACTCTAACACTCTGGCTTCTAACACTCTAACACTCCGGCTTCTAACACTCTAACACTCCGACTTCTAACACTCTAACACTCCGGCTTCTAACACTCTAACACATTGGCTTTTAACACTCTAACACTCCGGCTTCTAACACTCTAACACTCTGGCTTCTAACACTCTAACACTCTGGCTTCTAACACTCTAACACTCTGGCTTCTAACACTCTAACACATTGGCTTCTAACACTCTAACACTCTGGCTTCTAACACTCTAACACTCTGGTTTCTAACACTCGAACACTCCGGCTTCTAACACTCTAACACTCTGGCTTCTAACACTCTAACACTCCGACTTCTAACACTCTAACACTCTGGTTTCTAACACTCGAACACTCCGGCTTCTAACACTCTAACACTCTGGCTTCTAACACTCTAACACTCCGACTTCTAACACTCTAACACATTGGCTTCTAACACTCTAAAACTCTGGCTTCTAACACTCTAACACTCTGGCTTCTAACACTCTAACACTCTGGTTTCTAACACCCTAACACTCCGGCTTCTATCACTCTAACACTCCGGTTTCTAACACTCTAACACTCTGGTTTCTAACACTCTAACACTCTGGCTTCTAACACTCGAACACTCCGGCTTCTATCACTCTAACACTCTGGCTTCTAACACTCTAACACTCCGGTTTCTAACACTCTAACACTCTGGTTTCTAACACTCTAACACTCTGGCTTCTAACACTCTAACACTCTGGCTTCTAACACTCGAACACTCCGGCTTCTATCACTCTAACACTCCGGCTTCTAACACTCTAACACTCTGGCTTCTAACACTCTAACACTCCGGCTTCTAACACTCTAACACTCCGGCTTCTATCACTCTAACACTCTGGCTTCTAACACTCTAACACTCCGGCTTCTAACACTCTAACACTCTGGTTTCTAACACTCTAACACTCTGGCTTCTAACACTCTAACACTCCGGCTTCTAACACTCTAACACTCCGACTTCTAACACTCTAACACTCCGGCTTCTAACACTCTAACACATTGGCTTCTAACACTCTAACACTCCGGCTTCTAACACTCTAACACTCCGGTTTCTAACACTCTAACACTCCGGCTTCTAACACTCTAACACTCTGGCTTCTAACACTCTAACACTCTGGCTTCTAACACTCTAACACTCTGGCTTCTAACACTCTAACACTCTGGCTTCTAACACTCTAACACTCTGGTTTCTAACACTCTAACACTCCGGCTTCTAACACTCTAACACTCCGGCTTCTAACACACTAACACTCTGGCTTCTAACACTCTAACATTCTGGCTTCTAACACTCTAACACTCCGGCTTCTAACACTCTAACACTCCGACTTCTTACACTCTAACACTCTGGCTTCTAACACTCTAACATTCTGGCTTCTAACACTCTAACACTCCGGCTTCTAACACTCTAACACTCCGACTTCTTACACTCTAACACTCTGGCTTCTAACACTCTAACACATTGGCTTCTAACACTCTAACACTCTGGCTTCTAACACTCTAACATTCTGGCTTCTAACACTCTAACACTCCGGCTTCTAACACTCTAACACTCCGACTTCTTACACTCTAACACTCTGGCTTCTAACACTCTAACACTCTGGTTTCTAACACTCTAACACTCCGGCTTCTAACACTCTAACACTCCGGCTTCTAACACTCTAACATTCTGGCTTCTAACACTCTAACACTCCGGCTTCTAACACTCTAACACTCCGGCTTCTAACACTCTAACACTCCGGCTTCTAACACTCTAACACTCCGACTTCTTACACTCTAACATTCTGGCTTCTAACACTCTAACACTCTGGTTTCTAACACTCTAACACTCCGGCTTCTAACACTCTAACACTCCGGCTTCTAACACTCTAACATTCTGGCTTCTAACACTCTAACACTCCGGCTTCTAACACTCTAACACTCCGACTTCTTACACTCTAACACTCCGACTTCTAACACTCTAACACTCTGGCTTCTAACACTCTAACATTCTGGCTTCTAACACTCTAACACTCCGGCTTCTAACACTCTAACACTCCGACTTCTTACACTCTAACACTCTGGCTTCTAACACTCTAACACTCCGGCTTCTAACACTCTAACACTCCGGTTTCTAACACTCTAACACTCCGACTTCTAACACTCTAACACTCCGACTTCTAACACTCTAACACTCTGGCTTCTAACACTCTAACATTCTGGCTTCTAACACTCTAACACTCCGGCTTCTAACACTCTAACACTCCGACTTCTTACACTCTAACACTCTGGCTTCTAACACTCTAACACTCTGGCTTCTAACACTCTAACACTCTGGCTTCTAACACTCTAACACTCTGGCTTCTAACACTCTAACACTCCGGTTTCTAACACTCTAACACTCTGGTTTCTAACACTCTAACATTCTGGCTTCTAACACTCTAACACTCCGACTTCTAACACTCTAACACTCTGGCTTCTAACACTCTAACATTCTGGCTTCTAACACTCTAACACTCCGGCTTCTAACACTCTAACACTCCGACTTCTTACACTCTAACACTCTGGCTTCTAACACTCTAACACTCCGGCTTCTAACACACTAACACTCCGGTTTCTAACACTCTAACACTCCGACTTCTAACACTCTAACACTCTGGCTTCTAACACTCTAACACTCTGGCTTCTAACACTCTAACACTCTGGCTTCTAACACTCTAACACTCCGGCTTCTAACACTCTAACACTCTGGCTTCTAACACTCTAACACTCTGGTTTCTAACACTCTAACACTCCGGCTTCTAACACTCTAACACTCTGGCTTCTAACACTCTAACACTCCGGCTTCTAACACTCTAACACTCCGGTTTCTAACACTCTAACACTCCGGCTTCTAACACTCTAACACTCTGGCTTCTAACACTCTAACACTCTGGCTTCTAACACTCTAACACTCTGGTTTCTAACACTCTAACCCTCTGGCTTCTAACACTCTAACACTCTGGCTTCTAACACTCTAACACTCCGACTTCTAACACTCTAACACATTGGCTTCTAACACTCTAACACTCTGGCTTCTAACACTCTAACACTCCGGCTTCTAACACTCTAACACTCCGACTTCTAACACTCTAACACTCTGGCTTCTAACACTCTACCACTCTGGCTTCTAACACTCTAACACATTGGCTTCTAACACTCTAACACTCTGGCTTCTAACACTCTAACACTCTGGCTTCTAACACTCTAACACTCTGGCTTCTAACACTCTAACACTCTGGTTTCTAACACTCTAACACTCCGGCTTCTAACACTCTAACACTCCGGCTTCTAACACTCTAACACTCCGGCTTCTAACATTCTAACACTCTGGCTTCTAACACTCTAACACTCTGGCTTCTAACACTCTAACACTCTGGCTTCTAACACTCTAACACTCTGGCTTCTAACACTCTAACACTCTGGCTTCTAACACTCTAACACTCTGGCTTCTAACACTCTAACACTCTGGCTTCTAACACTCTAACACTCTGGCTTCTAACACTCTAACACTCTGGCTTCTAACACTCTAACACTCCGGCTTCTATCACTCTAACACTCCGGTTTCTAACACTCTAACACTCTGGCTTCTAACACTCTAACACTCTGGCTTCTAACACTCTAACACTCCGGCTTCTAACACTCTAACACTCCGGCTTCTAACACACTAACACTCCGGCTTCTAAAACTCTAACACATTGGCTTCTAACACTCTAACACTCTGGCTTCTAACACTCTAACACTCTGGTTTCTAACACTCTAACACTCTGGCTTCTAACACTCTAACACTCTGGTTTCTAACACTCTAACCCTCTGGCTTCTAACACTCTAACACTCCGGCTTCTAACACTCTAACACTCCGGCTTCTAACACACTAACACTCCGGCTTCTAAAACTCTAACACATTGGCTTCTAACACTCTAACACTCTGGCTTCTAACACTCTAACACTCTGGTTTCTAACACTCTAACACTCTGGCTTCTAACACTCTAACACTCTGGCTTCTAACACTCTAACACTCTGGCTTCTAACACTCTAACACTCTGGTTTCTAACACTCTAACCCTCTGGCTTCTAACACTCTAACACTCCAGCTTCTAACACTCTAACACTCCGACTTCTAACACTCTAACACATTGGCTTCTAACACTCTAACACTCTGGCTTCTAACACTCTAACACTCCGGCTTCTAACACTCTAACACTCTGGCTTCTAACACTCTACCACTCTGGCTTCTAACACTCTAACACATTGGCTTCTAACACTCTAACACTCTGGCTTCTAACACTCTAACACTCTGGCTTCTAACACTCTAACACTCTGGCTTCTAACACTCTAACACATTGGCTTCTAACACTCTAACACTCTGGCTTCTAACACTCTAACACTCTGGCTTCTAACACTCTAACACTCTGGCTTCTAACACTCTAACACTCTGGCTTCTAACACTCTAACACTCTGGCTTCTAACACTCTACCACTCTGGCTTCTAACACTCTAACACATTGGCTTCTAACACTCTAACACTCTGGCTTCTAACACTCTAACACTCTGGCTTCTAACACTCTAACACTCTGGCTTCTAACACTCTAACACTCTGGCTTCTAACACTCTAACACATTGGCTTCTAACACTCTAACACTCTGGCTTCTAACACTCTAACACTCTGGCTTCTAACACTCTAACACTCTGGCTTCTAACACTCTAACACTCTGGCTTCTAACACTCTAACACTCTGGCTTCTAACACTCTACCACTCTGGCTTCTAACACTCTAACACATTGGCTTCTAACACTCTAACACTCTGGCTTCTAACACTCTAACACTCTGGCTTCTAACACTCTAACACTCTGGCTTCTAACACTCTAACACATTGGCTTCTAACACTCTAACACTCTGGCTTCTAACACTCTAACACTCCGACTTCTAACACTCTAACACTCTGGCTTCTAACACTCTACCACTCTGGCTTCTAACACTCTAACACATTGGCTTCTAACACTCTAACACTCTGGCTTCTAACACTCTAACACTCTGGCTTCTAACACTCTAACACTCTGGCTTCTAACACTCTAACACTCTGGTTTCTAACACTCTAACACTCCGGCTTCTAACACTCTAACACTCTGGCTTCTAACACTCTAACACTCCGGCTTCTAACATTCTAACACTCTGGCTTCTAACACTCTAACACTCTGGCTTCTAACACTCTAACACTCTGGCTTCTAACACTCTAACACTCTGGCTTCTAACACTCTAACACTCTGGCTTCTAACACTCTAACACTCTGGCTTCTAACACTCTAACACTCCGGCTTCTAACACTCTAACACTCCGACTTCTAACACTCTAACACTCTGGCTTCTAACACTCTAACACTCCGGCTTCTAACACTCTAACACTCCGGTTTCTAACACTCTAACACTCCGGCTTCTAACACTCTAACACTCCGGTTTCTAACACTCTAACACTCCAGCTTCTAACACTCTAACACTCCGACTTCTAACACTCTAACACATTGGCTTCTAACACTCTAACACTCTGGCTTCTAACACTCTAACACTCCGGCTTCTAACACTCTAACACTCTGGCTTCTAACACTCTACCACTCTGGCTTCTAACACTCTAACACATTGGCTTCTAACACTCTAACACTCTGGCTTCTAACACTCTAACACTCTGGCTTCTAACACTCTAACACTCTGGCTTCTAACACTCTAACACATTGGCTTCTAACACTCTAACACTCTGGCTTCTAACACTCTAACACTCTGGCTTCTAACACTCTAACACTCTGGCTTCTAACACTCTACCACTCTGGCTTCTAACACTCTAACACATTGGCTTCTAACACTCTAACACTCTGGCTTCTAACACTCTAACACTCTGGCTTCTAACACTCTAACACATTGGCTTCTAACACTCTAACACTCTGGCTTCTAACACTCTAACACTCCGACTTCTAACACTCTAACACTCTGGCTTCTAACACTCTACCACTCTGGCTTCTAACACTCTAACACATTGGCTTCTAACACTCTAACACTCTGGCTTCTAACACTCTAACACTCTGGCTTCTAACACTCTAACACTCTGGCTTCTAACACTCTAACACTCTGGTTTCTAACACTCTAACACTCCGGCTTCTAACACTCTAACACTCTGGCTTCTAACACTCTAACACTCCGGCTTCTAACATTCTAACACTCTGGCTTCTAACACTCTAACACTCTGGCTTCTAACACTCTAACACTCTGGCTTCTAACACTCTAACACTCTGGCTTCTAACACTCTAACACTCTGGCTTCTAACACTCTAACACTCTGGCTTCTAACACTCTAACACTCCGGCTTCTAACACTCTAACACTCCGACTTCTAACACTCTAACACTCTGGCTTCTAACACTCTAACACTCCGGCTTCTAACACTCTAACACTCCGGTTTCTAACACTCTAACACTCTGGCTTCTAACACTCTAACACTCTGGCTTCTAACACTCTAACACTCCGGCTTCTAACACTCTAACACTCCGGCTTCTAACACACTAACACTCCGGCTTCTAAAACTCTAACACATTGGCTTCTAACACTCTAACACTCTGGCTTCTAACACTCTAACACTCCGGCTTCTAACACTCTAACACTCCGGCTTCTAAAACTCTAACACATTGGCTTCTAACACTCTAACACTCTGGCTTCTAACACTCTACCACTCTGGCTTCTAACACTCTAACACATTGGCTTCTAACACTCTAACACTCTGGCTTCTAACACTCTAACACTCTGGCTTCTAACACTCTAACACTCTGGCTTCTAACACTCTAACACTCTGGTTTCTAACACTCTAACACATTGGCTTCTAACACTCTAACACTCTGGCTTCTAACACTCTAACACTCTGGCTTCTAACACTCTAACACTCTGGCTTCTAACACTCTAACACTCTGGCTTCTAACACTCTAACACTCTGGTTTCTAACACTCTAACACTCCGGCTTCTAACACTCTAACACTCCGACTTCTAACACTCTAACACTCTGGCTTCTAACACTCTACCACTCTGGCTTCTAACACTCTAACACATTGGCTTCTAACACTCTAACACTCTGGCTTCTAACACTCTAACACTCTGGCTTCTAACACTCTAACACTCTGGCTTCTAACACTCTAACACTCTGGTTTCTAACACTCTAACACTCCGGCTTCTAACATTCTAACACTCTGGCTTCTAACACTCTAACACTCTGGCTTCTAACACTCTAACACTCCGGCTTCTAACACTCTAACACTCTGGCTTCTAACACTCTAACACTCTGGCTTCTAACACTCTAACACTCCGGCTTCTAACACTCTAACACTCTGGCTTCTAACACTCTAACACTCCGGCTTCTAACACTCTAACACTCCGGCTTCTAACACTCTAACACTCTGGCTTCTTACACTCTAACACTCTGGCTTCTAACACTCTAACACTCCGGCTTCTAACACTCTAACACTCTGGCTTCTAACACTCTAACACTCCGGCTTCTAACACTCTAACACTCCGGCTTCTAACACTCTAACACTCCGGCTTCTAACACTCTAACACTCTGGTTTCTAACACTCTAACACTCCGGCTTCTAACACTCTAACACTCCGACTTCTAACACTCTAACACTCTGGCTTCTAACACTCTACCACTCTGGCTTCTAAAACTCTAACACATTGGCTTCTAACACTCTAACACTCCGGCTTCTAACACTCTAACACTCTGGCTTCTAACACTCTAACACTCCGGCTTCAAACACTCTAACACTCCGACTTCTAACACTCTACCACTCTGGCTTCTAAAACTCTAACACATTGGCTTCTAACACTCTAACACTTTGGCTTCTAACACTCTAACACTCTGGCTTCTAACACTCTAACACTCCGGCTTCTAACACTCTAACACTCTGGCTTCTAACACTCTAACACTTTGGCTTCTAACACTCTAACACTCCGGCTTCTAACACTCTAACACTCTGGCTTCTAACACTCTAACACTCCGGCTTCTAACACTCTAACACTCCGGCTTCAAACACTCTAACACTCTGGCTTCTAACAGTCTAACACTCCGGCTTCTAACACTCTAACACTCCGGCTTCAAACACTCTAACACTCCAGCTTCTAACACTCTAACACTCTGGCTTCTAACACTCTAACACTCCGGCTTCTAACACTCTAACACTCTGGCTTCTAACACTCTAACACTCTGGCTTCTAACACTCTAACACTCCGGCTTCTAACACTCTAACACTCCGGCTTCAAACACTCTAACACTCCAGCTTCTAACACTCTAACACTCTGGCTTCTAACACTCTAACACTCCGGCTTCTAACACTCTAACACTCTGGCTTCTAACACTCTAACACTCCGGCTTCTAACACTCTAACACTCCGGCTTCTAACACTCTAACACTCCGGCTTCTAACACTCTAACACTCTGGTTTCTAACACTCTAACACTCCGGCTTCTAACACTCTAACACTCCGACTTCTAACACTCTAACACTCTGGCTTCTAACACTCTACCACTCTGGCTTCTAAAACTCTAACACATTGGCTTCTAACACTCTAACACTCCGGCTTCTAACACTCTAACACTCTGGCTTCTAACACTCTAACACTCCGGCTTCAAACACTCTAACACTCCGACTTCTAACACTCTACCACTCTGGCTTCTAAAACTCTAACACATTGGCTTCTAACACTCTAACACTTTGGCTTCTAACACTCTAACACTCTGGCTTCTAACACTCTAACACTCCGGCTTCTAACACTCTAACACTCTGGCTTCTAACACTCTAACACTTTGGCTTCTAACACTCTAACACTCTGGCTTCTAACACTCTAACACTCCGGCTTCTAACACTCTAACACTCTGGCTTCTAACACTCTAACACTCCGGCTTCAAACACTCTAACACTCTGGCTTCTAACAGTCTAACACTCCGGCTTCTAACACTCTAACACTCCGGCTTCAAACACTCTAACACTCCAGCTTCTAACACTCTAACACTCTGGCTTCTAACACTCTAACACTCCGGCTTCTAACACTCTAACACTCTGGCTTCTAACACTCTAACACTCCGGCTTCTAACACTCTAACACTCCGGCTTCTAACACTCTAACACTCCGGCTTCTAACACTCTAACACTCTGGTTTCTAACACTCTAACACTCCGGCTTCTAACACTCTAACACTCCGACTTCTAACACTCTAACACTCTGGCTTCTAACACTCTACCACTCTGGCTTCTAAAACTCTAACACATTGGCTTCTAACACTCTAACACTCCGGCTTCTAACACTCTAACACTCTGGCTTCTAACACTCTAACACTCCGGCTTCAAACACTCTAACACTCCGACTTCTAACACTCTACCACTCTGGCTTCTAAAACTCTAACACATTGGCTTCTAACACTCTAACACTCCAGCTTCTAACACTCTAACACATTGGCTTCTATCACTCTAACACTCTGGCTTCTAACATTCTAACACTCCGGCTTCTAACACTCTAACACTCCGGCTTCTAACACTCTAACACTCCGGCTTCAAACACTCTAACACTCCGGCTTCTAACACTCTAACACATTGGCTTCTAACACTCTAACACTCTGGCTTCTAACACTCTAACACTCCGGCTTCAAACACTCTAACACTCCGGCTTCTAACACTCTAACACTCCGGCTTCTAACACTCTAACACATTGGCTTCTAACACTCTAACACTCCGGCTTCTAACACTCTAACACTCCGGCTTCTAACACTCTAACACATTGGCTTCTAACACTCTAACACTCCGGCTTCTAACACTCTAACACTCCGGCTTCTAACACTCTAACACATTGGCTTCTAACACTCTAACACTCCGGCTTCAAACACTCTAACACTCCGGCTTCTAACACTCTAACACATTGGCTTCTAACACTCTAACACTCCGGCTTCTAACACTCTAACACTCCAGCTTCTAACACTCTAACACATTGGCTTCTATCACTCTAACACTCTGGCTTCTAACATTCTAACACTCCGGCTTCTAACACTCTAACACTCCGGCTTCTAACACTCTAACACTCCGGCTTCAAACACTCTAACACTCCGGCTTCTAACACTCTAACACATTGGCTTCTAACACTCTAACACTCTGGCTTCTAACACTCTAACACTCCGGCTTCTAACACTCTAACACTCCGGCTTCAAACACTCTAACACTCCGGCTTCTAACACTCAAACACATTGGCTTCTACCTCTCTAACACTCCGGCTTCTAACACTCTAACACTCCAGCTTCTAACACTCTAACACATTGGCTTCTAACACGCTAACACTCCGGCTTCAAACACTCTAACACTCCGGCTTCTAACACTCTAACACATTGGCTTCTAACACTCTAACACTCCGGCTTCTAACACTCTAACACTCCAGCTTCTAACACTCTAACACATTGGCTTCTAACACTCTAACACTCTGGCTTCTAACACTCTAACACTCCAGCTTCTAACACTCTAACACATTGGCTTCTAACACTCTAACACTCTGGCTTCTAACACTCTAACACTCCGGCTTCTAACACACTAACACTCCGGCTTCTAACACTCTAACACTCCGGCTTCTAACACTCTAACACTCCGGCTTCTAACACTCTAACACTCTGGCTTCTAACACTCTAACACTCTGGCTTCTAACACACTAACACTCCGGCTTCTAACACTCTAACACTCCAGCTTCTAACACTCTAACACTCTGGCTTCTAACACTCTAACACTCCGGCTTCTAACACTCTAACACTCCAGCTTCTAACACTCTAACACTCTGGCTTCTAACACTCTAACACTCTGGCTTCTAACACACTAACACTCCGGCTTCTAACACTCTAACACTCCGGCTTCTAACACTCTAACACTCCGGCTTCTAACACTCTAACACATTGGCTTCTAACACACTAACACTCCGGCTTCTAACACTCTAACACTCCGGCTTCTAACACTCTAACACTCCAGCTTCTAACACTCTAACACTCTGGCTTCTAACACTCTAACACTCTGGCTTCTAACACACTAACACTCCAGCTTCTAACACTCTAACACTCTGGCTTCTAACACTCTAACACTCCAGCTTCTAACACTCTAACACTCTGGCTTCTAACACTCTAACACTCCAGCTTCTAACACTCTAACACTCCGGCTTCTAACACTCTAACACTCCGGCTTCTAACACTCTAACACTCCAGCTTCTAACACTCTAACACTCTGGCTTCTAACACTCTAACACTCTGGCTTCTAACACACTAACACTCCGGCTTCTAACACTCTAACACTCCGGCTTCTAACACTCTAACACTCCGGCTTCTAACACTCTAACACTCTGGCTTCTAACACTCTAACACTCTGGCTTCTATCTCTCTAACACTCCGGCTTCAAACACTCTAACACTCCAGCTTCTAACACTCTAACACTCTGGCTTCTAACACTCTAACTCTCCGGCTTCTAACACTCTAACACTCCGGCTTCTAACACTCTAACACTCCGGCTTCTAACACTCTAACACTCTGGCTTCTAACACTCTAACACTCTGGCTTCTATCTCTCTAACACTCCAGCTTCTAACACTCTAACACTCTGGCTTCTAACACTCTAACACTCCGGCTTCTAACATTCTAACACTCTGGCTTCTAACACTCTAACACTCTGGCTTCTAACACTCTAACACTCTGGCTTCTATCTCTCTAACACTCCGGCTTCAAACACTCTAACACTCCGGCTTCTAACACTCTAACACTCCGGCTTCAAACACTCTAACACTCCGGCTTCTAACACTCTAACACATTGGCTTCTAACACTCTAACACTCCGGCTTCTAACACTCTAACACTCTGGCTTCTAACACTCTAACACTCCGGCTTCTAACACTCTAACACTCCGGCTTCTAACACTCTAACACTCCGGCTTCTAACACTCTAACACTCTGGTTTCTAACACTCTAACACTCCGGCTTCTAACACTCTAACACTCCGACTTCTAACACTCTAACACTCTGGCTTCTAACACTCTAACACATTGGCTTCTAACACTCTAACACTCCGGCTTCTAACACTCTAACACTCCGACTTCTAACACTCTACCACTCTGGCTTCTAAAACTCTAACACATTGGCTTCTAACACTCTAACACTCCGGCTTCTAACACTCTAACACTCTGGCTTCTAACACTCTAACACTCCGGCTTCAAACACTCTAACACTCCGACTTCTAACACTCTACCACTCTGGCTTCTAAAACTCTAACACATTGGCTTCTAACACTCTAACACTTTGGCTTCTAACACTCTAACACTCTGGCTTCTAACACTCTAACACTCCGGCTTCTAACACTCTAACACTCTGGCTTCTAACACTCTAACACTTTGGCTTCTAACACTCTAACACTCCGGCTTCTAACACTCTAACACTCTGGCTTCTAACACTCTAACACTCCGGCTTCTAACACTCTAACACTCCGGCTTCAAACACTCTAACACTCTGGCTTCTAACAGTCTAACACTCCGGCTTCTAACACTCTAACACTCCGGCTTCAAACACTCTAACACTCCAGCTTCTAACACTCTAACACTCTGGCTTCTAACACTCTAACACTCCGGCTTCTAACACTCTAACACTCTGGCTTCTAACACTCTAACACTCTGGCTTCTAACACTCTAACACTCCGGCTTCTAACACTCTAACACTCCGGCTTCAAACACTCTAACACTCCAGCTTCTAACACTCTAACACTCTGGCTTCTAACACTCTAACACTCCGGCTTCTAACACTCTAACACTCTGGCTTCTAACACTCTAACACTCCGGCTTCTAACACTCTAACACTCTGGTTTCTAACACTCTAACACTCCGTCTTCTAACACTCTAACACTCCGGCTTCTAACACTCTAACACTCCGGCTTCAAACACTCTAACACTCCAGCTTCTAACACTCTAACACTCTGGCTTCTAACACTCTAACACTCCGGCTTCTAACACTCTAACACTCCGGCTTCTAACACTCTAACACTCCGACTTCTAACACTCTAACACTCTGGCTTCTAACACTCTACCACTCTGGCTTCTAAAACTCTAACACATTGGCTTCTAACACTCTAACACTCCGGCTTCTAACACTCTAACACTCTGGCTTCTAACACTCTAACACTCCGGCTTCAAACACTCTAACACTCCGACTTCTAACACTCTAACACTCTGGCTTCTAACACTCTAACACTCTGGCTTCTAAAACTCTAACACATTGGCTTCTAACACTCTAACACTCCGGCTTCTAACACTCTAACACTCTGGCTTCTAACACTCTAACACTCCGGCTTCAAACACTCTAACACTCCGACTTCAAACACTCTAACACTCCGACTTCTAACACTCTAACACTCTGGCTTCTAACACTCTACCACTCTGGCTTCTAAAACTCTAACACATTGGCTTCTAACACTCTAACACTTTGGCTTCTAACACTCTAACACTCTGGCTTCTAACACTCTAACACTCCGGCTTCTAACACTCTAACACTCTGGCTTCTAACACTCTAACACTTTGGCTTCTAACACTCTAACACTCTGGCTTCTAACACTCTAACACTCCGGCTTCTAACACTCTAACACTCTGGCTTCTAACACTCTAACACTCTGGCTTCTAACAGTCTAACACTCCGGCTTCTAACACTCTAACACTCCGGCTTCAAACACTCTAACACTCCAGCTTCTAACACTCTAACACTCTGGCTTCTAACACTCTAACACTCCGGCTTCTAACACTCTAACACTCTGGCTTCTAACACTCTAACACTCCGGCTTCTAACACTCTAACACTCCGGCTTCAAACACTCTAACACTCCGACTTCAAACACTCTAACACTCCGACTTCTAACACTCTAACACTCTGGCTTCTAACACTCTACCACTCTGGCTTCTAAAACTCTAACACATTGGCTTCTAACACTCTAACACTTTGGCTTCTAACACTCTAACACTCTGGCTTCTAACACTCTAACACTCCGGCTTCTAACACTCTAACACTCTGGCTTCTAACACTCTAACACTTTGGCTTCTAACACTCTAACACTCTGGCTTCTAACACTCTAACACTCCGGCTTCTAACACTCTAACACTCCGGCTTCTAACACTCTAACACTCTGGTTTCTAACACTCTAACACTCCGGCTTCTAACACTCTAACACTCTGGTTTCTAACACTCTAACACTCTGGCTTCTAACACTCTACCACTCTGGCTTCTAAAACTCTAACACATTGGCTTCTAACACTCTAACACTCCGGCTTCTAACACTCTAACACTCTGGCTTCTAACACTCTAACACTCCGGCTTCAAACACTCTAACACTCCGACTTCTAACACTCTACCACTCTGGCTTCTAACACTCTAACACATTGGCTTCTATCACTCTAACACTCTGGCTTCTAACATTCTAACACTCCGGCTTCTAACACTCTAACACTCCGGCTTCTAACACTCTAACACTCCGGCTTCAAACACTCTAACACTCCGGCTTCTAACACTCTAACACATTGGCTTCTAACACTCTAACACTCTGGCTTCTAACACTCTAACACTCCGGCTTCAAACACTCTAACACTCCGGCTTCTAACACTCTAACACTCCGGCTTCTAACACTCTAACACATTGGCTTCTAACACTCTAACACTCCGGCTTCTAACACTCTAACACTCCGGCTTCTAACACTCTAACACATTGGCTTCTAACACTCTAACACTCCGGCTTCTAACACTCTAACACTCCGGCTTCTAACACTCTAACACATTGGCTTCTAACACTCTAACACTCCGGCTTCAAACACTCTAACACTCCGGCTTCTAACACTCTAACACATTGGCTTCTAACACTCTAACACTCCGGCTTCTAACACTCTAACACTCCAGCTTCTAACACTCTAACACATTGGCTTCTATCACTCTAACACTCTGGCTTCTAACATTCTAACACTCCGGCTTCTAACACTCTAACACTCCGGCTTCTAACACTCTAACACTCCGGCTTCAAACACTCTAACACTCCGGCTTCTAACACTCTAACACATTGGCTTCTAACACTCTAACACTCTGGCTTCTAACACTCTAACACTCCGGCTTCTAACACTCTAACACTCCGGCTTCTAACACTCTAACACATTGGCTTCTAACACTCTAACACTCTGGCTTCTAACACTCTAACACTCCGGCTTCAAACACTCTAACACTCCGGCTTCTAACACTCTAACACATTGGCTTCTAACACTCTAACACTCCGGCTTCAAACACTCTAACACTCCGGCTTCTAACACTCAAACACATTGGCTTCTACCTCTCTAACACTCCGGCTTCTAACACTCTAACACTCCAGCTTCTAACACTCTAACACATTGGCTTCTAACACGCTAACACTCCGGCTTCAAACACTCTAACACTCCGGCTTCTAACACTCTAACACATTGGCTTCTAACACTCTAACACTCCGGCTTCTAACACTCTAACACTCCAGCTTCTAACACTCTAACACATTGGCTTCTAACACTCTAACACTCTGGCTTCTAACACTCTAACACTCCAGCTTCTAACACTCTAACACATTGGCTTCTAACACTCTAACACTCTGGCTTCTAACACTCTAACACTCCGGCTTCTAACACACTAACACTCCGGCTTCTAACACTCTAACACTCCGGCTTCTAACACTCTAACACTCCGGCTTCTAACACTCTAACACTCTGGCTTCTAACACTCTAACACTCTGGCTTCTAACACACTAACACTCCGGCTTCTAACACTCTAACACTCCAGCTTCTAACACTCTAACACTCTGGCTTCTAACACTCTAACACTCCGGCTTCTAACACTCTAACACTCCAGCTTCTAACACTCTAACACTCTGGCTTCTAACACTCTAACACTCTGGCTTCTAACACACTAACACTCCGGCTTCTAACACTCTAACACTCCGGCTTCTAACACTCTAACACTCCGGCTTCTAACACTCTAACACATTGGCTTCTAACACACTAACACTCCGGCTTCTAACACTCTAACACTCCGGCTTCTAACACTCTAACACTCCGGCTTCTAACACTCTAACACTCCAGCTTCTAACACTCTAACACTCTGGCTTCTAACACTCTAACACTCTGGCTTCTAACACACTAACACTCCAGCTTCTAACACTCTAACACTCTGGCTTCTAACACTCTAACACTCCAGCTTCTAACACTCTAACACTCTGGCTTCTAACACTCTAACACTCCAGCTTCTAACACTCTAACACTCCGGCTTCTAACACTCTAACACTCCGGCTTCTAACACTCTAACACTCCAGCTTCTAACACTCTAACACTCTGGCTTCTAACACTCTAACACTCTGGCTTCTAACACACTAACACTCCGGCTTCTAACACTCTAACACTCCGGCTTCTAACACTCTAACACTCCGGCTTCTAACACTCTAACACTCTGGCTTCTAACACTCTAACACTCTGGCTTCTATCTCTCTAACACTCCGGCTTCAAACACTCTAACACTCCAGCTTCTAACACTCTAACACTCTGGCTTCTAACACTCTAACTCTCCGGCTTCTAACACTCTAACACTCCGGCTTCTAACACTCTAACACTCCGGCTTCTAACACTCTAACACTCTGGCTTCTAACACTCTAACACTCTGGCTTCTATCTCTCTAACACTCCAGCTTCTAACACTCTAACACTCTGGCTTCTAACACTCTAACACTCCGGCTTCTAACATTCTAACACTCTGGCTTCTAACACTCTAACACTCTGGCTTCTAACACTCTAACACTCTGGCTTCTATCTCTCTAACACTCCGGCTTCAAACACTCTAACACTCCAGCTTCTAACACTCTAACACTCTGGCTTCTAACACTCTAACTCTCCGGCTTCTAACACTCTAACACTCTGGCTTCTATCTCTCTAACACTCCAGCTTCTAACACTCTAACACTCCAGCTTCTAACACTCTAACACTCTGGCTTCTAACACTCTAACTCTCCGGCTTCTAACACTCTAACACTCTGGCTTCTATCTCTCTAACACTCCAGCTTCTAACACTCTAACACTCCAGCTTCTAACACTCTAACACTCTGGCTTCTAACACTCTAACTCTCCGGCTTCTAACACTCTAACACTCTGGCTTCTATCTCTCTAAAACTCCAGCTTCTAACACTCTAACACTCCGGCTTCAAACACTCTAACACTCTGGCTTGTAACACTCTAACACTCCAGCTTCTAACACTCTAACACTCTGGCTTCTAACACTCTAACACTCCAGCTTCTAACACTCTAACACATTGGCTTCTATCACTCTAACACTCTGGCTTCTAACACTCTAACACATTGGCTTCTAACACTCGAACACTCCGGCTTCTAACACTCTAACACTCTGGCTTCAAACACTCTAACACTCTGGCTTCTAACACTCTAACACTCTGGCTTCTAACACTCTAACACATTGGCTTCTAACACTCTAACACTCTGGCTTCTAACACTCTAACACTCCGGCTTCTAACACTCTAACACTCTGGCTTCTAACACTCTAACTCTCCGGCTTCTAACACTCTAACACTCCGGCTTCTAACACTCTAACACTCTGGCTTCTAACACTCTAACTCTCCGGCTTCTAACACTCTAACACTCCAGCTTCTAACACTCTAACACATTGGCTTCTAACACTCTAACACTCTGGCTTCTAACACTCTAACACTCCGGCTTCTAACACTCTAACACTCTGGCTTCTAACACTCTAACTCTCCGGCTTCTAACACTCTAACACTCTGGCTTCTAACACTCTAACTCTCCGGCTTCTAACACTCTAACACTCCGGCTTCTAACACTCTAACACTCTGGCTTCTAACACTCTAACTCTCCGGCTTCAAACACTCTAACACTCCAGCTTCTAACACTCTAACACTCTGGCTTCTAACA
Source organism: Narcine bancroftii (assembly GCF_036971445.1). Classification (NCBI taxonomy): domain Eukaryota; kingdom Metazoa; phylum Chordata; class Chondrichthyes; order Torpediniformes; family Narcinidae; genus Narcine; species Narcine bancroftii. The sequence continues at coordinate 158,998,281 of NC_091474.1, forward strand.
CTCTAACACTCTGGCTTCTAACACTCTAACTCTCCGGCTTGTAACACTCTAACACTCCGGCTTCTAACACTCTAACACTCCGGCTTCAAACACTCTAACACTCCAGCTTCTAACACTCTAACACTCTGGCTTCTAACACTCTAACACTCCGGCTTCTAACACTCTAACACTCCGGCTTCAAACACTCTAACACTCCAGCTTCTAACACTCTAACACTCTGGCTTCTAACACTCTAACTCTCCGGCTTCTAACACTCTAACACTCCGGCTTCTAACACTCTAACACTCCGGCTTCTAACACTCTAACACTCCGGCTTCTAACACTCTAACACTCTGGCTTCTAACACTCTAACTCTCCGGCTTCTAACACTCTAACACTCCGGCTTCTAACACTCTAACACTCTGGCTTCTAACACTCTAAATCTCCGGCTTCTAACACTCTAACACTCCGGCTTCTAACACTCTAACACTCCGGCTTCAAACACTCTAACACTCCAGCTTCTAACACTCTAACACTCTGGCTTCTAACACTCTAACTCTCTGGCTTCTAACACTCTAACACTCCGGCTTCTAACACTCTAACACTCCGGCTTCTAACACTCTAACACTCCGGCTTCTAACACTCTAACACTCCGGCTTCTAACACTCTAACACTCCGGCTTCTAACACTCTAACACTCCGGCTTCTAACACTCTAACACTCCGGCTTCTAACACTCTAACACTCCGGCTTCTAACACTCTAACACTCCGGCTTCTAACACTCTAACACTCCGGCTTCTAACACTCTAACACTCCGGCTTCTAACACTCTAACACTCCGGCTTCTAACACTCTAACACTCCGGCTTCTAACACTCTAACACTCCAGCTTCTAACACTCTAACACTCCGGCTTCAAACACTCTAACACTCCAGCTTCTAACACTCTAACACTCCGGCTTCAAACACTCTAACACTCTGGCTTCTAACACTCTAACACTCCGGCTTCAAACACTCTAACACTCCAGCTTCTAACACTCTAACACATTGGCTTCTAACACTCTAACACTCTGGCTTCTAACACTCTAACACTCCGGCTTCTAACACTCTAACACTCCGGCTTCTAACACTCTAACACTCCGGCTTCTAACACTCTAACACTCCGGCTTCTAACACTCTAACACTCCGGCTTCTAACACTCTAACACTCCGGCTTCTAACACTCTAACACTCCGGCTTCTAACACTCTAACACTCCGGCTTCTAACACTCTAACACTCCAGCTTCTAACACTCTAACACTCCGGCTTCAAACACTCTAACACTCCGGCTTCTAACACTCTAACACTCCGGCTTCTAACACTCTAACACTCCGGCTTCTAACACTCTAACACTCCGGCTTCTAACACTCTAACACTCTGGCTTCTAACACTCTAACACTTTGGCTTCTAACACTCTAACACTCCGGCTTCTAACACTCTAACACTCCGGCTTCAAACACTCTAACACTCCAGCTTCTAACACTCTAACACATTGGCTTCTAACACTCTAACACTCTGGCTTCTAACACTCTAACACTCCGGCTTCTAACACTCTAACACTCCGGCTTCTAACACTCTAACACTCCGGCTTCTAACACTCTAACACTCCGGCTTCTAACACTCTAACACTCCGGCTTCAAACACTCTAACACTCCAGCTTCTAACACTCTAACACATTGGCTTCTAACACTCTAACACTCTGGCTTCTAACACTCTAACACTCCGGCTTCTAACACTCTAACACTCCGGCTTCAAACACTCTAACACTCCAGCTTCTAACACTCTAACACTCCGGCTTCTAACACTCTAACACTCCGGCTTCTAACACTCTAACACTCCGGCTTCTAACACTCTAACACTCCGGCTTCTAACACTCTAACACTCCGGCTTCTAACACTCTAACACTCCAGCTTCTAACACTCTAACACTCCGGCTTCTAACACTCTAACACTCCGGCTTCAAACACTCTAACACTCTGGCTTCTAACACTCTAACACTCCGGCTTCTAACACTCTAACACTCCGGCTTCTAACACTCTAACACTCCGGCTTCAAACACTCTAACACTCTGGCTTCTAACACTCTAACACTCCGGCTTCTAACACTCTAACACTCCGGCTTCTAACACTCTAACACTCCGGCTTCTAACACTCTAACACTCCGGCTTCAAACACTCTAACACTCTGGCTTCTAACACTCTAACACATTGGCTTCTAACACTCTAACACTCCGGCTTCTAACACTCTAACACTCCGGCTTCAAACACTCTAACACTCTGGCTTCTAACACTCTAACACTCCGGCTTCTAACACTCTAACACTCCGGCTTCTAACACTCTAACACTCCGGCTTCTAACACTCTAACACTCCGGCTTCTAACACTCTAACACTCCGGCTTCTAACACTCTAACACTCCAGCTTCTAACACTCTAACACATTGGCTTCTAACACTCTAACACTCTGGCTTCTAACACTCTAACACTCCGGCTTCTAACACTCTAACACTCCGGCTTCTAACACTCTAACACTCCGGCTTCTAACACTCTAACACTCTGGCTTCTAACACTCTAACACATTGGCTTCTAACACTCTAACACTCCGGCTTCTAACACTCTAACACTCCGGCTTCAAACACTCTAACACTCCAGCTTCTAACACTCTAACACTCCGGCTTCTAACACTCTAACACTCCGGCTTCTAACACTCTAACACTCCGGCTTCTAACACTCTAACACTCTGGCTTCTAACACTCTAACACTTTGGCTTCTAACACTCTAACACTCCGGCTTCTAACACTCTAACACTCCGGCTTCAAACACTCTAACACTCCAGCTTCTAACACTCTAACACATTGGCTTCTAACACTCTAACACTCTGGCTTCTAACACTCTAACACTCCGGCTTCTAACACTCTAACACTCCGGCTTCAAACACTCTAACACTCCAGCTTCTAACACTCTAACACTCCGGCTTCTAACACTCTAACACTCCGGCTTCAAACACTCTAACACTCCAGCTTCTAACACTCTAACACTCCGGCTTCTAACACTCTAACACTCCGGCTTCAAACACTCTAACACTCTGGCTTCTAACACTCTAACACTCCGGCTTCTAACACTCTAACACTCCGGCTTCAAACACTCTAACACTCCAGCTTCTAACACTCTAACACTCCGGCTTCTAACACTCTAACACTCCGGCTTCTAACACTCTAACACTCCGGCTTCTAACACTCTAACACTCCGGCTTCTAACACTCTAACACTCCAGCTTCTAACACTCTAACACATTGGCTTCTAACACTCTAACACTCCGGCTTCAAACACTCTAACACTCTGGCTTCTAACACTCTAACACTCCGGCTTCTAACACTCTAACACTCCGGCTTCTAACACTCTAACACTCCGGCTTCAAACACTCTAACACTCTGGCTTCTAACACTCTAACACTCCGGCTTCTAACACTCTAACACTCCGGCTTCTAACACTCTAACACTCCGGCTTCTAACACTCTAACACTCCGGCTTCTAACACTCTAACACTCCGGCTTCTAACACTCTAACACTCCAGCTTCTAACACTCTAACACATTGGCTTCTAACACTCTAACACTCTGGCTTCTAACACTCTAACACTCCGGCTTCTAACACTCTAACACTCCGGCTTCTAACACTCTAACACTCCGGCTTCTAACACTCTAACACTCTGGCTTCTAACACTCTAACACATTGGCTTCTAACACTCTAACACTCCGGCTTCTAACACTCTAACACTCCGGCTTCAAACACTCTAACACTCCAGCTTCTAACACTCTAACACTCCGGCTTCTAACACTCTAACACTCCGGCTTCTAACACTCTAACACTCCGGCTTCTAACACTCTAACACTCCGGCTTCTAACACTCTAACACTCCGGCTTCTAACACTCTAACACTCTGGCTTCTAACACTCTAACACTCTGGCTTCTAACACTCTAACACTCTGGCTTCTAACTCTCTAACACTCCGGCTTCTAACACTCTAACACTCCGGCTTCTAACACTCTAACACTCCGGCTTCTAACACTCTAACACTCTGGCTTCTAACTCTCTAACACTCCGGCTTCTAACACTCTAACACTCCGGCTTCTAACACTCTAACACTCCGGCTTCTAACACTCTAACACTCTGGCTTCTAACACTCTAACACTCCGGCTTCTAACACTCTAACACTCTGGCTTCTAACACTCTAACACTCCAGCTTCTAACACTCTAACACATTGGCTTCTAACACTCTAACACTCTGGCTTCAAACACTCTAACTCTCCGGCTTCTAACACTCTAACGCTCTGGCTTCTAACACTCTAACTCTCCGGCTTCTAACACTCTAACACTCTGGCTTCTAACACTCTAACACTCTGGCTTCTAACACTCTAACACTCTGGCTTCTAACACTCTAACACTCTGGCTTCTAACACTCTAACACTCTGGCTTCTAACACTCTAACACTCCGGCTTCTAACACTCTAACACTCCGGCTTCAAACACTCTAACTCTCCGGCTTCTAACACTCTAACACTCTGGCTTCAAACACTCTAACACTCCGGCTTCTAACACTCTAACACTCTGGCTTCTAACACTCTAACACTCTGGCTTCTAACACTCTAACACTCTGGCTTCTAACACTCTAACACTCCGGCTTCTAACACTCTAACACTCCGGCTTCAAACACTCTAACACTCCAGCTTCTAACACTCTAACACTCTGGCTTCTAACACTCTAACACTCCAGCTTCTAACACTCTAACACATTGGCTTCTAACACTCTAACACTCCGGCTTCAAACACTCTAACACATTGGCTTCTAACACTCTAACACATTGGCTTCTAACACTCTAACACTCTGGCTTCTAACACTCTAACACTCTGGCTTCTAACACTCTAACACATTGGCTTCTAACACTCTAACACTCTGGCTTCTAACACTCTAACACTCCGGCTTCTAACACTCTAACACTCCGGCTTCTAACACTCTAACACTCCGGCTTCTAACACTCTAACACTCCGGCTTCTAACACTCTAACACTCCGGCTTCAAACACTCTAACACTCCAGCTTCTAACACTCTAACACTCCAGCTTCTAACACTCTAACACATTGGCTTCTAACACTCTAACACTCCGGCTTCAAACACTCTAACACTCCAGCTTCTAACACTCTAACACTCCGGCTTCTAACACTCTAACACTCCGGCTTCTAACACTCTAACACTCCGGCTTCTAACACTCTAACACTCTGGCTTCTAACACTCTAACACTCCGGCTTCTAACACTCTAACACTCCGGCTTCAAACACTCTAACACTCCAGCTTTTTAACACTCTAACACTCCGGCTTCTAACACTCTAACACTCCGGCTTCTAACACTCTAACACTCCGGCTTCAAACACTCTAACACTCCAGCTTCTAACACTCTAACACTCCGGCTTCAAACACTCTAACACTCCAGCTTCTAACACTCTAACACTCCGGCTTCTAACACTCTAACACTCCGGCTTCTAACACTCTAACACTCCGGCTTCAAACACTCTAACACTCCAGCTTCTAACACTCTAACACTCCGGCTTCAAACACTCTAACACTCCAGCTTCTAACACTCTAACACTCCGGCTTCAAACACTCTAACACTCCAGCTTCTAACACTCTAACACTCTGGCTTCTAACACTCTAACACTCCGGCTTCTAACACTCTAACACTCCGGCTTCTAACACTCTAACACTCTGGCTTCTAACACTCTAACACTCCGGCTTCTAACACTCTAACACTCTGGCTTCTAACACTCTAACTCTCCGGCTTCTAACACTCTAACACTCCGGCTTCTAACACTCTAACACTCCGGCTTCAAACACTCTAACACTCCGGCTTCTAACACTCTAACTCTCCGGCTTCTAACACTCTAAAACTCCGGCTTCAAACACTCTAACACTCCAGCTTCTAACACTCTAACACTCCGGCTTCTAACACTCTAACTCTCCGGCTTCTAAGACTCTAACTCTCCGGCTTCAAACACTCTAACACTCCAGCTTCTAACACTCTAACACTCCGGCTTCAAACACTCTAACACTCCAGCTTCTAACACTCTAACACTCCGGCTTCTAACACTCTAACTCTCCGGCTTCTAACACTCTAACTCTCCGGCTTCAAACACTCTAACACTCCAGCTTCTAACACTCTAACACTCCGGCTTCAAACACTCTAACACTCCAGCTTCTAACACTCTAACACTCCGGCTTCTAACACTCTAACTCTCCGGCTTCTAACACTCTAACTCTCCGGCTTCTAACACTCTAACACTCCAGCTTCTAACACTCTAACACTCTGGCTTCTAACACTCTAACACTCCAGCTTCTAACACTCTAACACTCTGGCTTCTAACACTCTAACTCTCCGGCTTCTAAGACTCTAACTCTCCGGCTTCAAACACTCTAACACTCCAGCTTCTAACACTCTAACACTCCAGCTTCTAACACTCTAACACTCCAGCTTCTAACACTCTAACACTCCGGCTTCTAACACTCTAACTCTCCGGCTTCTAACACTCTAACTCTCCGGCTTCTAACACTCTAACACTCCAGCTTCTAACACTCTAACACATTGGCTTCTAACACTCTAACTCTCCGGCTTCTAACACTCTAACACTCCGGCTTCTAACACTCTAACTCTCCGGCTTCTAACACTCTAACACTCCAGCTTCTAACACTCTAACACTCTGGCTTCTAACACTCTAACACTCCAGCTTCTAACACTCTAACACTCTGGCTTCTAACACTCTAACTCTCCGGCTTCTAAGACTCTAACTCTCCGGCTTCAAACACTCTAACACTCCAGCTTCTAACACTCTAACACATTGGCTTCTAACACTCTAACACTCCAGCTTCTAACACTCTAACACATTGGCTTCTAACACTCTAACTCTCCGGCTTCTAACACTCTAACACTCCGGCTTCTAACACTCTAACTCTCCGGCTTCTAACACTCTAACACTCCAGCTTCTAACACTCTAACACTCTGGCTTCTAACACTCTAACACTCCAGCTTCTAACACTCTAACACTCTGGCTTCTAACACTCTAACTCTCCGGCTTCTAAGACTCTAACTCTCCGGCTTCAAACACTCTAACACTCCAGCTTCTAACACTCTAACACTCCGGCTTCAAACACTCTAACACTCCAGCTTCTAACACTCTAACACTCCGGCTTCTAACACTCTAACTCTCCGGCTTCTAACACTCTAACTCTCCGGCTTCAAACACTCTAACACTCCAGCTTCTAACACTCTAACACTCCGGCTTCAAACACTCTAACACTCCAGCTTCTAACACTCTAACACTCCGGCTTCTAACACTCTAACTCTCCGGCTTCTAACACTCTAACTCTCCGGCTTCTAACACTCTAACACTCCAGCTTCTAACACTCTAACACATTGGCTTCTAACACTCTAACTCTCCGGCTTCTAACACTCTAACACTCCGGCTTCTAACACTCTAACTCTCCGGCTTCTAACACTCTAACACTCCAGCTTCTAACACTCTAACACTCTGGCTTCTAACACTCTAACACTCCAGCTTCTAACACTCTACCACTCTGGCTTCTAACACTCTAACACATTGGCTTCTAACACTCTAACACTCTGGCTTCTAACACTCTAACACTCTGGCTTCTAACACTCTAACACATTGGCTTCTAACACTCTAACACTCTGGCTTCTAACACTCTAACACTCCGACTTCTAACACTCTAACACTCTGGCTTCTAACACTCTACCACTCTGGCTTCTAACACTCTAACACATTGGCTTCTAACACTCTAACACTCTGGCTTCTAACACTCTAACACTCTGGCTTCTAACACTCTAACACTCCGGCTTCTAACATTCTAACACTCTGGCTTCTAACACTCTAACACTCTGGCTTCTAACACTCTAACACTCTGGCTTCTAACACTCTAACACTCTGGCTTCTAACACTCTAACACTCTGGCTTCTAACACTCTAACACTCTGGCTTCTAACACTCTAACACTCCGGCTTCTAACACTCTAACACTCCGACTTCTAACACTCTAACACTCTGGCTTCTAACACTCTAACACTCCGGCTTCTAACACTCTAACACTCCGGTTTCTAACACTCTAACACTCTGGCTTCTAACACTCTAACACTCTGGCTTCTAACACTCTAACACTCCGGCTTCTAACACTCTAACACTCCGGCTTCTAACACACTAACACTCCGGCTTCTAAAACTCTAACACATTGGCTTCTAACACTCTAACACTCTGGCTTCTAACACTCTAACACTCCGGCTTCTAACACTCTAACACTCCGGCTTCTAAAACTCTAACACATTGGCTTCTAACACTCTAACACTCTGGCTTCTAACACTCTAACACTCTGGTTTCTAACACTCTAACACTCCGGCTTCTAACACTCTAACACTCCGACTTCTAACACTCTAACACTCTGGCTTCTAACACTCTACCACTCTGGCTTCTAACACTCTAACACATTGGCTTCTAACACTCTAACACTCTGGCTTCTAACACTCTAACACTCTGGCTTCTAACACTCTAACACTCTGGCTTCTAACACTCTAACACTCTGGTTTCTAACACTCTAACACTCCGGCTTCTAACACTCTAACACTCTGGCTTCTAACACTCTAACACTCTGGCTTCTAACACTCTAACACTCTGGTTTCTAACACTCTAACACTCCGGCTTCTAACATTCTAACACTCTGGCTTCTAACACTCTAACACTCTGGCTTCTAACACTCTAACACTCCGGCTTCTAACACTCTAACACTCTGGCTTCTAACACTCTAACACTCTGGCTTCTAACACTCTAACACTCCGGCTTCTAACACTCTAACACTCTGGCTTCTAACACTCTAACACTCCGGCTTCTAACACTCTAACACTCCGGCTTCTAACACTCTAACACTCTGGCTTCTTACACTCTAACACTCTGGCTTCTAACACTCTAACACTCTGGCTTCTAACACTCTAACACATTGGCTTCTAACACTCTAACACTTCGACTTCTATCACTCTAACACTCTGGCTTCTAACACTCTAACACTCTGGCTTCTAACACTCTAACACATTGGCTTCTAACACTCTAACACTTCGACTTCTATCACTCTAACACTCTGGCTTCTAACACTCTAACACTCTGGCTTCTAACACTCTAACACATTGGCTTCTAACACTCTAACACTCCGACTTCTATCACTCTAACACTCCATCTTCTAACACTCTAACACTCCAGCTTCTAACACTCTAACACTCTGGCTTCTAACACTCTAACACTCTGGCTTCTAACATTCTAACACTCCGGCTTCTAACACTCTAACACTCTGGCTTCTAACACTCTAACACTCCGGCTTCAAACACTCTAACACTCTGGCTTCTAACATTCTAACACTCCGGCTTCTAACACTCTAACACTCTGGCTTCTAACACTCTAACACTTTGGCTTCTAACACTCTAACACTCTGGCTTCTAACACTCTAACACTCCGGCTTCTAACACTCTAACACTCTGGCTTCTAACACTCTAACACTCCGGCTTCAAACACTCTAACACTCTGGCTTCTAACAGTCTAACACTCCGGCTTCTAACACTCTAACACTCCGGCTTCAAACACTCTAACACTCCAGCTTCTAACACTCTAACACTCTGGCTTCTAACACTCTAACACTCCGGCTTCTAACACTCTAACACTCTGGCTTCTAACACTCTAACACTCCGGCTTCTAACACTCTAACACTCCGGCTTCTAACACTCTAACACTCCGGCTTCTAACACTCTAACACTCTGGTTTCTAACACTCTAACACTCCGGCTTCTAACACTCTAACACTCCGACTTCTAACACTCTAACACTCTGGCTTCTAACACTCTACCACTCTGGCTTCTAAAACTCTAACACATTGGCTTCTAACACTCTAACACTCCGGCTTCTAACACTCTAACACTCTGGCTTCTAACACTCTAACACTCCGGCTTCAAACACTCTAACACTCCGGCTTCAAACACTCTAACACTCCGGCTTCAAACACTCTAACACTCCGACTTCTAACACTCTAACACTCTGGCTTCTAAAACTCTAACACATTGGCTTCTAACACTCTAACACTCTGGCTTCTAACACTCTAACACTCCGACTTCTAACACTCTAACACTCTGGCTTCTAACACTCTACCACTCTGGCTTCTAAAACTCTAACACATTGGCTTCTAACACTCTAACACTCCGGCTTCTAACACTCTAACACTCTGGCTTCTAACACTCTAACACTCTGGTTTCTAACACTCTAACACTCCGGCTTCTAACACTCTAACACTCCGACTTCTAACACTCTAACACTCTGGCTTCTAACACTCTACCACTCTGGCTTCTAAAACTCTAACACATTGGCTTCTAACACTCTAACACTCCGGCTTCTAACACTCTAACACTCTGGCTTCTAACACTCTAACACTCCGGCTTCAAACACTCTAACACTCCGGCTTCAAACACTCTAACACTCCGGCTTCAAACACTCTAACACTCCGACTTCTAACACTCTAACACTCCGACTTCTAACACTCTACCACTCTGGCTTCTAAAACTCTAACACATTGGCTTCTAACACTCTAACACTCCGGCTTCTAACACTCTAACACTCCGGCTTCTAACACTCTAACACTCCTGCTTCAAACACTCTAACACTCCAGCTTCTAACACTCTAACACTCTGGCTTCTAACACTCTAACACTCCGGCTTCTAACACTCTAACACTCTGGCTTCTAACACTCTAACACTCCGGCTTCTAACACTCTAACACTCTGGCTTCTAACACTCTAACACTCTGGCTTCTAACACTCTAACACTCTGGCTTCTAACACTCTAACACTCCGGCTTCTAACACTCTAACACTCTGGCTTCTAACACTCTAACACTCTGGCTTCTAACACTCTAACACTCTGGCTTCTAACACTCGAACACTCCGGCTTCAAACACTCTAACACTCCAGCTTCTAACACTCTAACACTCTGGCTTCTAACACTCTAACACATTGGCTTCTAACACTCTAACACTCTGGCTTCTAACACTCTAACACTCTGGCTTCTAACACTCTAACACATTGGCTTCTATCACTCTAACACTCTGGCTTCTAACATTCTAACACTCCGGCTTCTAACACTCTAACACTCCGGCTTCTAACACTCTAACACTCCGGCTTCAAACACTCTAACACTCCGGCTTCTAACACTCTAACACATTGGCTTCTAACACTCTAACACTCTGGCTTCTAACACTCTAACACTCCGGCTTCAAACACTCTAACACTCCGGCTTCTAACACTCTAACACTCCGGCTTCTAACACTCTAACACATTGGCTTCTAACACTCTAACACTCCGGCTTCTAACACTCTAACACTCCGGCTTCTAACACTCTAACACATTGGCTTCTAACACTCTAACACTCCGGCTTCTAACACTCTAACACTCCGGCTTCTAACACTCTAACACATTGGCTTCTAACACTCTAACACTCCGGCTTCAAACACTCTAACACTCCGGCTTCTAACACTCTAACACATTGGCTTCTAACACTCTAACACTCCGGCTTCTAACACTCTAACACTCCAGCTTCTAACACTCTAACACATTGGCTTCTATCACTCTAACACTCTGGCTTCTAACATTCTAACACTCCGGCTTCTAACACTCTAACACTCCGGCTTCTAACACTCTAACACTCCGGCTTCAAACACTCTAACACTCCGGCTTCTAACACTCTAACACATTGGCTTCTAACACTCTAACACTCTGGCTTCTAACACTCTAACACTCCGGCTTCTAACACTCTAACACTCCGGCTTCAAACACTCTAACACTCCGGCTTCTAACACTCAAACACATTGGCTTCTACCTCTCTAACACTCCGGCTTCTAACACTCTAACACTCCAGCTTCTAACACTCTAACACATTGGCTTCTAACACGCTAACACTCCGGCTTCAAACACTCTAACACTCCGGCTTCTAACACTCTAACACATTGGCTTCTAACACTCTAACACTCCGGCTTCTAACACTCTAACACTCCAGCTTCTAACACTCTAACACATTGGCTTCTAACACTCTAACACTCTGGCTTCTAACACTCTAACACTCCAGCTTCTAACACTCTAACACATTGGCTTCTAACACTCTAACACTCTGGCTTCTAACACTCTAACACTCCGGCTTCTAACACACTAACACTCCGGCTTCTAACACTCTAACACTCCGGCTTCTAACACTCTAACACTCCGGCTTCTAACACTCTAACACTCTGGCTTCTAACACTCTAACACTCTGGCTTCTAACACACTAACACTCCGGCTTCTAACACTCTAACACTCCAGCTTCTAACACTCTAACACTCTGGCTTCTAACACTCTAACACTCCGGCTTCTAACACTCTAACACTCCAGCTTCTAACACTCTAACACTCTGGCTTCTAACACTCTAACACTCTGGCTTCTAACACACTAACACTCCGGCTTCTAACACTCTAACACTCCGGCTTCTAACACTCTAACACTCCGGCTTCTAACACTCTAACACATTGGCTTCTAACACACTAACACTCCGGCTTCTAACACTCTAACACTCCGGCTTCTAACACTCTAACACTCCGGCTTCTAACACTCTAACACTCCAGCTTCTAACACTCTAACACTCTGGCTTCTAACACTCTAACACTCTGGCTTCTAACACACTAACACTCCAGCTTCTAACACTCTAACACTCTGGCTTCTAACACTCTAACACTCCAGCTTCTAACACTCTAACACTCTGGCTTCTAACACTCTAACACTCCAGCTTCTAACACTCTAACACTCCGGCTTCTAACACTCTAACACTCCGGCTTCTAACACTCTAACACTCCAGCTTCTAACACTCTAACACTCTGGCTTCTAACACTCTAACACTCTGGCTTCTAACACACTAACACTCCGGCTTCTAACACTCTAACACTCCGGCTTCTAACACTCTAACACTCCGGCTTCTAACACTCTAACACTCTGGCTTCTAACACTCTAACACTCTGGCTTCTATCTCTCTAACACTCCGGCTTCAAACACTCTAACACTCCAGCTTCTAACACTCTAACACTCTGGCTTCTAACACTCTAACTCTCCGGCTTCTAACACTCTAACACTCTGGCTTCTAACACTCTAACACTCTGGCTTCTAACACTCTAACACTCTGGCTTCTATCTCTCTAACACTCCAGCTTCTAACACTCTAACACTCCAGCTTCTAACACTCTAACACTCTGGCTTCTAACACTCTAACACTCCGGCTTCTAACATTCTAACACTCTGGCTTCTAACACTCTAACACTCTGGCTTCTAACACTCTAACACTCTGGCTTCTATCTCTCTAACACTCCGGCTTCAAACACTCTAACACTCCAGCTTCTAACACTCTAACACTCTGGCTTCTAACACTCTAACTCTCCGGCTTCTAACACTCTAACACTCTGGCTTCTATCTCTCTAACACTCCAGCTTCTAACACTCTAACACTCCAGCTTCTAACACTCTAACACTCTGGCTTCTAACACTCTAACTCTCCGGCTTCTAACACTCTAACACTCTGGCTTCTATCTCTCTAACACTCCAGCTTCTAACACTCTAACACTCCAGCTTCTAACACTCTAACACTCTGGCTTCTAACACTCTAACTCTCCGGCTTCTAACACTCTAACACTCTGGCTTCTATCTCTCTAACACTCCAGCTTCTAACACTCTAACACTCCGGCTTCAAACACTCTAACACTCTGGCTTGTAACACTCTAACACTCCAGCTTCTAACACTCTAACACTCTGGCTTCTAACACTCTAACACTCCAGCTTCTAACACTCTAACACATTGGCTTCTATCACTCTAACACTCTGGCTTCTAACACTCTAACACATTGGCTTCTAACACTCGAACACTCCGGCTTCTAACACTCTAACACTCTGGCTTCAAACACTCTAACACTCTGGCTTCAAACACTCTAACACTCTGGCTTCTAACACTCTAACACATTGGCTTCTAACACTCTAACACTCTGGCTTCTAACACTCTAACACTCCGGCTTCTAACACTCTAACACTCTGGCTTCTAACACTCTAACTCTCCGGCTTCTAACACTCTAACACTCCAGCTTCTAACACTCTAACACATTGGCTTCTAACACTCTAACACTCTGGCTTCTAACACTCTAACACTCTGGCTTCTAACACTCTAACACTCCGGCTTCAAACACTCTAACACTCCAGCTTCTAACACTCTAACACTCTGGCTTCTAACACTCTAACACTCTGGCTTCTAACACTCTAACTCTCCGGCTTGTAACACTCTAACACTCCGGCTTCAAACACTCTAACACTCCAGCTTCTAACACTCTAACACTCTGGCTTCTAACACTCTAACACTCCGGCTTCTAACACTCTAACACTCCGGCTTCTAACACTCTAACACTCCGGCTTCTAACACTCTAACACTCTGGCTTCTAACACTCTAACTCTCCGGCTTCTAACACTCTAACACTCCGGCTTCTAACACTCTAACACTCTGGCTTCTAACACTCTAACTCTCCGGCTTCTAACACTCTAACACTCCGGCTTCTAACACTCTAACACTCCGGCTTCAAACACTCTAACACTCCAGCTTCTAACACTCTAACACTCTGGCTTCTAACACTCTAACTCTCTGGCTTCTAACACTCTAACACTCCAGCTTCTAACACTCTAACACTCTGGCTTCTAACACTCTAACACTCCGGCTTCTAACACTCTAACACTCCGGCTTCAAACACTCTAACACTCCAGCTTCTAACACTCTAACACTCTGGCTTCTAACACTCTAACTCTCCGGCTTCTAACACTCTAACACTCCGGCTTCTAACACTCTAACACTCCGGCTTCTAACACTCTAACACTCCGGCTTCTAACACTCTAACACTCCGGCTTCTAACACTCTAACACTCCGGCTTCAAACACTCTAACACTCCAGCTTCTAACACTCTAACACTCTGGCTTCTAACACTCTAACACTCCGGCTTCTAACACTCTAACACTCCGGCTTCAAACACTCTAACACTCCAGCTTCTAACACTCTAACACTCTGGCTTCTAACACTCTAACTCTCCGGCTTCTAACACTCTAACACTCCGGCTTCTAACACTCTAACACTCCGGCTTCTAACACTCTAACACTCCGGCTTCTAACACTCTAACACTCTGGCTTCTAACACTCTAACTCTCCGGCTTCTAACACTCTAACACTCCGGCTTCTAACACTCTAACACTCTGGCTTCTAACACTCTAACTCTCCGGCTTCTAACACTCTAACACTCCGGCTTCTAACACTCTAACACTCCGGCTTCAAACACTCTAACACTCCAGCTTCTAACACTCTAACACTCTGGCTTCTAACACTCTAACTCTCTGGCTTCTAACACTCTAACACTCCGGCTTCTAACACTCTAACACTCCGGCTTCTAACACTCTAACACTCCGGCTTCTAACACTCTAACACTCCGGCTTCTAACACTCTAACACTCCGGCTTCTAACACTCTAACACTCCGGCTTCTAACACTCTAACACTCCGGCTTCTAACACTCTAACACTCCGGCTTCTAACACTCTAACACTCCGGCTTCTAACACTCTAACACTCCGGCTTCTAACACTCTAACACTCCGGCTTCTAACACTCTAACACTCCGGCTTCTAACACTCTAACACTCCGGCTTCTAACACTCTAACACTCCAGCTTCTAACACTCTAACACTCCGGCTTCAAACACTCTAACACTCCAGCTTCTAACACTCTAACACTCCGGCTTCAAACACTCTAACACTCTGGCTTCTAACACTCTAACACTCCGGCTTCAAACACTCTAACACTCCAGCTTCTAACACTCTAACACATTGGCTTCTAACACTCTAACACTCTGGCTTCTAACACTCTAACACTCCGGCTTCTAACACTCTAACACTCCGGCTTCTAACACTCTAACACTCCGGCTTCTAACACTCTAACACTCCGGCTTCTAACACTCTAACACTCCGGCTTCTAACACTCTAACACTCCGGCTTCTAACACTCTAACACTCCGGCTTCTAACACTCTAACACTCCGGCTTCTAACACTCTAACACTCCAGCTTCTAACACTCTAACACTCCGGCTTCAAACACTCTAACACTCCGGCTTCTAACACTCTAACACTCCGGCTTCTAACACTCTAACACTCCGGCTTCTAACACTCTAACACTCCGGCTTCTAACACTCTAACACTCTGGCTTCTAACACTCTAACACTTTGGCTTCTAACACTCTAACACTCCGGCTTCTAACACTCTAACACTCCGGCTTCAAACACTCTAACACTCCAGCTTCTAACACTCTAACACATTGGCTTCTAACACTCTAACACTCTGGCTTCTAACACTCTAACACTCCGGCTTCTAACACTCTAACACTCCGGCTTCTAACACTCTAACACTCCGGCTTCTAACACTCTAACACTCCGGCTTCTAACACTCTAACACTCTGGCTTCTAACACTCTAACACTTTGGCTTCTAACACTCTAACACTCCGGCTTCTAACACTCTAACACTCCGGCTTCAAACACTCTAACACTCCAGCTTCTAACACTCTAACACATTGGCTTCTAACACTCTAACACTCTGGCTTCTAACACTCTAACACTCCGGCTTCTAACACTCTAACACTCCGGCTTCAAACACTCTAACACTCCAGCTTCTAACACTCTAACACTCCGGCTTCTAACACTCTAACACTCCGGCTTCTAACACTCTAACACTCCGGCTTCTAACACTCTAACACTCCGGCTTCTAACACTCTAACACTCCGGCTTCTAACACTCTAACACTCCAGCTTCTAACACTCTAACACATTGGCTTCTAACACTCTAACACTCCGGCTTCTAACACTCTAACACTCCGGCTTCAAACACTCTAACACTCTGGCTTCTAACACTCTAACACTCCGGCTTCTAACACTCTAACACTCCGGCTTCTAACACTCTAACACTCCGGCTTCTAACACTCTAACACTCCGGCTTCTAACACTCTAACACTCCGGCTTCTAACACTCTAACACTCCAGCTTCTAACACTCTAACACATTGGCTTCTAACACTCTAACACTCTGGCTTCTAACACTCTAACACTCCGGCTTCTAACACTCTAACACTCCGGCTTCAAACACTCTAACACTCCAGCTTCTAACTCTCTAACACTCTGGCTTCTAACACTCTAACACTCCGGCTTCTAACACTCTAACACTCCGGCTTCTAACACTCTAACACTCTGGCTTCTAACACTCTAACACTCCGGCTTCAAACACTCTAACACTCCAGCTTCTAACACTCTAACACTCCGGCTTCTAACACTCTAACACTCCGGCTTCTAACACTCTAACACTCCGGCTTCTAACACTCTAACACTCCGGCTTCTAACACTCTAACACTCTGGCTTCTAACACTCTAACACTCTGGCTTCTAACACTCTAACACTCTGGCTTCTAACTCTCTAACACTCCGGCTTCTAACACTCTAACACTCCGGCTTCTAACACTCTAACACTCCGGCTTCTAACACTCTAACACTCTGGCTTCTAACTCTCTAACACTCCGGCTTCTAACACTCTAACACTCCGGCTTCTAACACTCTAACACTCCGGCTTCTAACACTCTAACACTCTGGCTTCTAACACTCTAACACTCCGGCTTCTAACACTCTAACACTCTGGCTTCTAACACTCTAACACTCCAGCTTCTAACACTCTAACACATTGGCTTCTAACACTCTAACACTCTGGCTTCAAACACTCTAACTCTCCGGCTTCTAACACTCTAACGCTCTGGCTTCTAACACTCTAACTCTCCGGCTTCTAACACTCTAACACTCTGGCTTCTAACACTCTAACACTCTGGCTTCTAACACTCTAACACTCTGGCTTCTAACACTCTAACACTCTGGCTTCTAACACTCTAACACTCTGGCTTCTAACACTCTAAC
Source organism: Narcine bancroftii (assembly GCF_036971445.1). Taxonomy (NCBI): domain Eukaryota; kingdom Metazoa; phylum Chordata; class Chondrichthyes; order Torpediniformes; family Narcinidae; genus Narcine; species Narcine bancroftii. Next base: position 159,016,390 of record NC_091474.1, read on the forward strand.
ACTCCGGCTTCTAACACTCTAACACTCCGGCTTCAAACACTCTAACTCTCCGGCTTCTAACACTCTAACACTCTGGCTTCAAACACTCTAACACTCCGGCTTCTAACACTCTAACACTCTGGCTTCTAACACTCTAACACTCTGGCTTCTAACACTCTAACACTCTGGCTTCTAACACTCTAACACTCCGGCTTCTAACACTCTAACACTCCGGCTTCAAACACTCTAACACTCCAGCTTCTAACACTCTAACACTCTGGCTTCTAACACTCTAACACTCCGGCTTCTAACACTCTAACACTCCGGCTTCAAACACTCTAACTCTCCGGCTTCTAACACTCTAACACTCTGGCTTCTAACACTCTAACACTCCGGCTTCTAACACTCTAACACTCCAGCTTCTAACACTCTAACACATTGGCTTCTAACACTCTAACACTCCGGCTTCTAACACTCTAACACTCCGGCTTCAAACACTCTAACACATTGGCTTCTAACACTCTAACACATTGGCTTCTAACACTCTAACACTCTGGCTTCTAACACTCTAACACTCCGGCTTCTAACACTCTAACACTCTGGCTTCTAACACTCTAACACTCTGGCTTCTAACACTCTAACACATTGGCTTCTAACACTCTAACACTCTGGCTTCTAACACTCTAACACTCCGGCTTCTAACACTCTAACACTCTGGCTTCTAACACTCTAACACTCCGGCTTCTAACACTCTAACACTCCGGCTTCTAACACTCTAACACTCCGGCTTCTAACACTCTAACACTCCGGCTTCTAACACTCTAACACTCCGGCTTCAAACACTCTAACACTCCAGCTTCTAACACTCTAACACTCCAGCTTCTAACACTCTAACACATTGGCTTCTAACACTCTAACACTCCGGCTTCAAACACTCTAACACTCCAGCTTCTAACACTCTAACACTCCGGCTTCTAACACTCTAACACTCCGGCTTCTAACACTCTAACACTCCGGCTTCTAACACTCTAACACTCTGGCTTCTAACACTCTAACACTCCGGCTTCTAACACTCTAACACTCCGGCTTCAAACACTCTAACACTCCAGCTTTTTAACACTCTAACACTCCGGCTTCTAACACTCTAACACTCCGGCTTCTAACACTCTAACACTCCGGCTTCAAACACTCTAACACTCCAGCTTCTAACACTCTAACACTCCGGCTTCAAACACTCTAACACTCCAGCTTCTAACACTCTAACACTCCGGCTTCTAACACTCTAACACTCCGGCTTCTAACACTCTAACACTCCGGCTTCAAACACTCTAACACTCCAGCTTCTAACACTCTAACACTCCGGCTTCAAACACTCTAACACTCCAGCTTCTAACACTCTAACACTCCGGCTTCAAACACTCTAACACTCCAGCTTCTAACACTCTAACACTCTGGCTTCTAACACTCTAACACTCCGGCTTCTAACACTCTAACACTCCGGCTTCTAACACTCTAACACTCTGGCTTCTAACACTCTAACACTCCGGCTTCTAACACTCTAACACTCTGGCTTCTAACACTCTAACTCTCCGGCTTCTAACACTCTAACACTCCGGCTTCTAACACTCTAACACTCCGGCTTCAAACACTCTAACACTCCGGCTTCTAACACTCTAACTCTCCGGCTTCTAACACTCTAAAACTCCGGCTTCAAACACTCTAACACTCCAGCTTCTAACACTCTAACACTCCGGCTTCTAACACTCTAACTCTCCGGCTTCTAAGACTCTAACTCTCCGGCTTCAAACACTCTAACACTCCAGCTTCTAACACTCTAACACTCCGGCTTCAAACACTCTAACACTCCAGCTTCTAACACTCTAACACTCCGGCTTCTAACACTCTAACTCTCCGGCTTCTAACACTCTAACTCTCCGGCTTCAAACACTCTAACACTCCAGCTTCTAACACTCTAACACTCCGGCTTCAAACACTCTAACACTCCAGCTTCTAACACTCTAACACTCCGGCTTCTAACACTCTAACTCTCCGGCTTCTAACACTCTAACTCTCCGGCTTCTAACACTCTAACACTCCAGCTTCTAACACTCTAACACATTGGCTTCTAACACTCTAACTCTCCGGCTTCTAACACTCTAACACTCCGGCTTCTAACACTCTAACTCTCCGGCTTCTAACACTCTAACACTCCAGCTTCTAACACTCTAACACTCTGGCTTCTAACACTCTAACACTCCAGCTTCTAACACTCTAACACTCTGGCTTCTAACACTCTAACTCTCCGGCTTCTAAGACTCTAACTCTCCGGCTTCAAACACTCTAACACTCCAGCTTCTAACACTCTAACACTCCAGCTTCTAACACTCTAACACTCCAGCTTCTAACACTCTAACACTCCGGCTTCTAACACTCTAACTCTCCGGCTTCTAACACTCTAACTCTCCGGCTTCTAACACTCTAACACTCCAGCTTCTAACACTCTAACACATTGGCTTCTAACACTCTAACTCTCCGGCTTCTAACACTCTAACACTCCGGCTTCTAACACTCTAACTCTCCGGCTTCTAACACTCTAACACTCCAGCTTCTAACACTCTAACACTCTGGCTTCTAACACTCTAACACTCCAGCTTCTAACACTCTAACACTCTGGCTTCTAACACTCTAACTCTCCGGCTTCTAAGACTCTAACTCTCCGGCTTCAAACACTCTAACACTCCAGCTTCTAACACTCTAACACTCCTGCTTCTAACACTCTAACACATTGGCTTCTAACACTCTAACACTCCAGCTTCTAACACTCTAACACATTGGCTTCTAACACTCTAACTCTCCGGCTTCTAACACTCTAACACTCCGGCTTCTAACACTCTAACTCTCCGGCTTCTAACACTCTAACACTCCAGCTTCTAACACTCTAACACTCTGGCTTCTAACACTCTAACACTCCAGCTTCTAACACTCTAACACTCTGGCTTCTAACACTCTAACTCTCCGGCTTCTAACACTCTAACACTCCGGCTTCAAACACTCTAACACTCCAGCTTCTAACACTCTAACACTCCGGCTTCTAACACTCTAACTCTCCGGCTTCTAACACTCTAACTCTCCGGCTTCAAACACTCTAACACTCCAGCTTCTAACACTCTAACACTCCGGCTTCAAACACTCTAACACTCCAGCTTCTAACACTCTAACACTCCGGCTTCTAACACTCTAACTCTCCGGCTTCTAACACTCTAACTCTCCGGCTTCTAACACTCTAACACTCCAGCTTCTAACACTCTAACACATTGGCTTCTAACACTCTAACTCTCCGGCTTCTAACACTCTAACACTCCGGCTTCTAACACTCTAACTCTCCGGCTTCTAACACTCTAACACTCCAGCTTCTAACACTCTAACACTCTGGCTTCTAACACTCTAACACTCCAGCTTCTAACACTCTAACACATTGGCTTCTAACACTCTAACACTCCAGCTTCTAACACTCTAACACATTGGCTTCTAACACTCTAACACTCTGGCTTCTAACACTCTAACACATTGGCTTCTAACACTCTAACACTCCGGCTTCTAACACTCTAACACTCCGGCTTCTAACACTCTAACACTCTGGCTTCTAACACTCTAACACATTGGCTTCTAACACTCTAACACATTGGCTTCTAACACTCTAACACTCCAGCTTCTAACACTCTAACACATTGGCTTCTAACACTCTAACACTCTGGCTTCTAACACTCTAACACATTGGCTTCTAACACTCTAACACTCCGGCTTCTAACACTCTAACACTCCGGCTTCTAACACTCTAACACATTGGCTTCTAACACTCTAACACTCCAGCTTCTAACACTCTAACACATTGGCTTCTAACACTCTAACACTCTGGCTTCTAACACTCTAACACATTGGCTTCTAACACTCTAACACTCTGGCTTCTAACACTCTAACACATTGGCTTCTAACACTCTAACACTCCGGCTTCTAACACTCTAACACTCTGGCTTCTAACACTCTAACACTCTGGCTTCTAACACTCTAACTCTCCGGCTTCTAACACTCTAACACTCCGGCTTCAAACACTCTAACACTCTGGCTTCTAACACTCTAACACATTGGCTTCTAACACTCTAACACTCCGGCTTCTAACACTCTAACACTCTGGCTTCTAACACTCTAACACTCTGGCTTCTAACACTCTAACACATTGGCTTCTAACACTCTAACACTCCGGCTTCTAACACTCTAACACTCTGGCTTCTAACACTCTAACACATTGGCTTCTAACACTCTAACACTCCGGCTTCTAACACTCTAACACTCTGGCTTCTAACACTCTAACACTCCGGCTTCTAACACTCTAACACTCCGGCTTCTAACACTCTAACTCTCCGGCTTCTAACACTCTAACTCTCCGGCTTCTAACACTCTAACACTCTGGCTTCTAACACTCTAACACTCTGGCTTCTAACACTCTAACTCTCCGGCTTCTAACACTCTAACACTCCAGCTTCTAACACTCTAACACATTGGCTTCTAACACTCTAACACTCTGGCTTCTAACACTCTAACTCTCCGGCTTCTAACACTCTAACTCTCCGGCTTCTAACACTCTAACACTCCGGCTTCTAACACTCTAACTCTCCGGCTTCTAACACTCTAACACTCCAGCTTCTAACACTCTAACTCTCCGGCTTCTAACACTCTAACACTCTGGCTTCTAACACTCTAACTCTCCGGCTTCTAACACTCTAACACTCCGGCTTCTAACACTCTAACTCTCCGGCTTCTAACACTCTAACACTCTGGCTTCTAACACTCTAACACTCCGGCTTCTAACACTCTAACACTCTGGCTTCTAACACTCTAACTCTCCGGCTTCTAACACTCTAACTCTCCGGCTTCTAACACTCTAACACTCCGGCTTCTAACACTCTAACACTCCGGCTTCTAACACTCTAACACTCTGGCTTCTAACACTCTAACACTCTGGCTTCTAACACTCTAACTCTCCGGCTTCTAACACTCTAACTCTCCGGCTTCTAACACTCTAACACTCTGGCTTCTAACACTCTAACTCTCCGGCTTCTAACACTCTAACTCTCCGGCTTCTAACACTCTAACACTCTGGCTTCTAACACTCTAACACTCTGGCTTCTAACACTCTAACACTCTGGCTTCTAACACTCTAACACTCTGGCTTCTAACACTCTAAAACTCCGGCTTCAAACACTCTAACTCTCCGGCTTCTAACACTCTAACACTCTGGCTTCTAACACTCTAACTCTCCGGCTTCTAACACTCTAACACTCTGGCTTCTAACACTCTAACACTCTGGCTTCTAACACTCTAACACTCTGGCTTCTAACACTCTAACACTCCGGCTTCAAACACTCTAACTCTCCGGCTTCTAACACTCTAACACTCTGGCTTCTAACACTCTAACTCTCCGGCTTCTAACACTCTAACACTCTGGCTTCTAACACTCTAACACTCTGGCTTCTAACACTCTAACACTCCGGCTTCTAGCACTCTAACACTCCGGCTTCAAACACTCTAACACTCCAGCTTCTAACACTCTAACACATTGGCTTCTAACACTCTAACACTCTGGCTTCTAACACTCTAACACATTGGCTTCTAACACTCTAACACTCTGGCTTCTAACACTCTAACACTCCGGCTTCTAACACTCTAACACTCCGGCTTCTAACACTCTAACACTCCGGCTTCTAACACTCTAACACTCCGGCTTCAAACACTCTAACACTCCAGCTTCTAACACTCTAACACTCCGGCTTCAAACACTCTAACACTCCGGCTTCAAACACTCTAACACTCTGGCTTCTAACACTCTAACACTCCGGCTTCTAACACTCTAACACTCCGGCTTCAAACACTCTAACACTCTGGCTTCTAACACTCTAACACTCCGGCTTCTAACACTCTAACACTCCGGCTTCTAACACTCTAACACTCCGGCTTCTAACACTCTAACACTCCGGCTTCTAACACTCTAACACTCCGGCTTCTAACACTCTAACACTCTGGCTTCTAACACTCTAACACTCCGGCTTCTAACACTCTAACACTCCGGCTTCTAACACTCTAACACTCCGGCTTCTAACACTCTAACACTCTGGCTTCTAACACTCTAACACTCTGGCTTCTAACACTCTAACTCTCCGGCTTCTAACACTCTAACACTCCGGCTTCTAACACTCTAACACTCCGGCTTCTAACACTCTAACACTCTGGCTTCTAACACTCTAACACTCCGGCTTCAAACACTCTAACACTCCGGCTTCTAACACTCTAACACTCCGGCTTCTAACACTCTAACACTCTGGCTTCTAACACTCTAACACTCCGGCTTCTAACACTCTAACACTCTGGCTTCTAACACTCTAACACTCTGGCTTCTAACACTCTAACACTCCGGCTTCTAACACTCTAACACTCTGGCTTCTAACACTCTAACACTCTGGCTTCTAACACTCTAACACTCCGGCTTCAAACACTCTAACACTCCGGCTTCTAACACTCTAACACTCCGGCTTCTAACACTCTAACACTCCGGCTTCTAACACTCTAACACTCTGGCTTCTAACACTCTAACACTCTGGCTTCTAACACTCTAACACTCTGGCTTCTAACACTCTAACACTCCGGCTTCTAACACTCTAACACTCTGGCTTCTAACACTCTAACACTCTGGCTTCTAACACTCTAACACTCCGGCTTCAAACACTCTAACACTCTGGCTTCTAACACTCTAACACTCCGGCTTCTAACACTCTAACACTCTGGCTTCTAACACTCTAACACTCTGGCTTCTAACACTCTAACACTCCGGCTTCAAACACTCTAACACTCCGGCTTCTAACACTCTAACACTCCGGCTTCTAACACTCTAACACTCCGGCTTCTAACACTCTAACACTCTGGCTTCTAACACTCTAACACTCTGGCTTCTAACACTCTAACTCTCCGGCTTCTAACACTCTAACACTCCGGCTTCTAACACTCTAACACTCCGGCTTCTAACACTCTAACACTCTGGCTTCTAACACTCTAACACTCCGGCTTCAAACACTCTAACACTCCGGCTTCTAACACTCTAACACTCCGGCTTCTAACACTCTAACACTCTGGCTTCTAACACTCTAACACTCCGGCTTCTAACACTCTAACACTCTGGCTTCTAACACTCTAACACTCCGGCTTCTAACACTCTAACACTCCAGCTTCTAACACTCTAACACATTGGCTTCTAACACTCTAACACATTGGCTTCTAACACTCTAACACTCTGGCTTCTAACACTCTAACACTCCGGCTTCTAACACTCTAACACTCCGGCTTCTAACACTCTAACACTCCGGCTTCTAACACTCTAACACTCTGGCTTCTAACACTCTAACACTCCGGCTTCAAACACTCTAACACTCCGGCTTCTAACACTCTAACACTCCGGCTTCTAACACTCTAACACATTGGCTTCTAACACTCTAACACTCCGGCTTCTAACACTCTAACACTCCGGCTTCTAACACTCTAACACATTGGCTTCTAACACTCTAACACTCCGGCTTCTAACACTCTAACACATTGGCTTCTAACACTCTAACACTCCGGCTTCAAACACTCTAACACTCCGGCTTCTAACACTCTAACACATTGGCTTCTAACACTCTAACACTCCGGCTTCTAACACTCTAACACTCCAGCTTCTAACACTCTAACACATTGGCTTCTATCACTCTAACACTCTGGCTTCTAACATTCTAACACTCCGGCTTCTAACACTCTAACACTCCGGCTTCTAACACTCTAACACTCCGGCTTCAAACACTCTAACACTCCGGCTTCTAACACTCTAACACATTGGCTTCTAACACTCTAACACTCTGGCTTCTAACACTCTAACACTCCGGCTTCTAACACTCTAACACTCCGGCTTCAAACACTCTAACACTCCGGCTTCTAACACTCAAACACATTGGCTTCTACCTCTCTAACACTCCGGCTTCTAACACTCTAACACTCCAGCTTCTAACACTCTAACACATTGGCTTCTAACACGCTAACACTCCGGCTTCAAACACTCTAACACTCCGGCTTCTAACACTCTAACACATTGGCTTCTAACACTCTAACACTCCGGCTTCTAACACTCTAACACTCCAGCTTCTAACACTCTAACACATTGGCTTCTAACACTCTAACACTCTGGCTTCTAACACTCTAACACTCCAGCTTCTAACACTCTAACACATTGGCTTCTAACACTCTAACACTCCGGCTTCTAACACTCTAACACTCCAGCTTCTAACACTCTAACACATTGGCTTCTAACACTCTAACACTCTGGCTTCTAACACTCTAACACTCCGGCTTCTAACACACTAACACTCCGGCTTCTAACACTCTAACACTCCGGCTTCTAACACTCTAACACTCCGGCTTCTAACACTCTAACACTCTGGCTTCTAACACTCTAACACTCTGGCTTCTAACACACTAACACTCCGGCTTCTAACACTCTAACACTCCAGCTTCTAACACTCTAACACTCTGGCTTCTAACACTCTAACACTCCGGCTTCTAACACTCTAACACTCCAGCTTCTAACACTCTAACACTCTGGCTTCTAACACTCTAACACTCTGGCTTCTAACACACTAACACTCCGGCTTCTAACACTCTAACACTCCGGCTTCTAACACTCTAACACTCCGGCTTCTAACACTCTAACACATTGGCTTCTAACACACTAACACTCCGGCTTCTAACACTCTAACACTCCGGCTTCTAACACTCTAACACTCCGGCTTCTAACACTCTAACACTCCAGCTTCTAACACTCTAACACTCTGGCTTCTAACACTCTAACACTCTGGCTTCTAACACACTAACACTCCAGCTTCTAACACTCTAACACTCTGGCTTCTAACACTCTAACACTCCAGCTTCTAACACTCTAACACTCTGGCTTCTAACACTCTAACACTCCAGCTTCTAACACTCTAACACTCCGGCTTCTAACACTCTAACACTCCGGCTTCTAACACTCTAACACTCCAGCTTCTAACACTCTAACACTCTGGCTTCTAACACTCTAACACTCTGGCTTCTAACACACTAACACTCCGGCTTCTAACACTCTAACACTCCGGCTTCTAACACTCTAACACTCCGGCTTCTAACACTCTAACACTCTGGCTTCTAACACTCTAACACTCTGGCTTCTATCTCTCTAACACTCCGGCTTCAAACACTCTAACACTCCAGCTTCTAACACTCTAACACTCTGGCTTCTAACACTCTAACTCTCCGGCTTCTAACACTCTAACACTCCGGCTTCTAACACTCTAACACTCCGGCTTCTAACACTCTAACACTCTGGCTTCTAACACTCTAACACTCTGGCTTCTATCTCTCTAACACTCCAGCTTCTAACACTCTAACACTCCAGCTTCTAACACTCTAACACTCTGGCTTCTAACACTCTAACACTCCGGCTTCTAACATTCTAACACTCTGGCTTCTAACACTCTAACACTCTGGCTTCTAACACTCTAACACTCTGGCTTCTATCTCTCTAACACTCCGGCTTCAAACACTCTAACACTCCAGCTTCTAACACTCTAACACTCTGGCTTCTAACACTCTAACTCTCCGGCTTCTAACACTCTAACACTCTGGCTTCTATCTCTCTAACACTCCAGCTTCTAACACTCTAACACTCCAGCTTCTAACACTCTAACACTCTGGCTTCTAACACTCTAACTCTCCGGCTTCTAACACTCTAACACTCTGGCTTCTATCTCTCTAACACTCCAGCTTCTAACACTCTAACACTCCAGCTTCTAACACTCTAACACTCTGGCTTCTAACACTCTAACTCTCCGGCTTCTAACACTCTAACACTCTGGCTTCTATCTCTCTAACACTCCAGCTTCTAACACTCTAACACTCCGGCTTCAAACACTCTAACACTCTGGCTTGTAACACTCTAACACTCCAGCTTCTAACACTCTAACACTCTGGCTTCTAACACTCTAACACTCCAGCTTCTAACACTCTAACACATTGGCTTCTATCACTCTAACACTCTGGCTTCTAACACTCTAACACATTGGCTTCTAACACTCGAACACTCCGGCTTCTAACACTCTAACACTCTGGCTTCTAACACTCTAACACATTGGCTTCTAACACTCGAACACTCCGGCTTCTAACACTCTAACACTCCAGCTTCTAACACTCTAACACATTGGCTTCTATCACTCTAACACTCTGGCTTCTAACACTCTAACACATTGGCTTCTAACACTCGAACACTCCGGCTTCTAACACTCTAACACTCTGGCTTCTAACACTCTAACACATTGGCTTCTAACACTCTAACACTCTGGCTTCTAACACTCTAACACTCCGGCTTCTAACACTCTAACACTCTGGCTTCTAACACTCTAACTCTCCGGCTTCTAACACTCTAACACTCCGGCTTCTAACACTCTAACACTCTGGCTTCTAACACTCTAACTCTCCGGCTTCTAACACTCTAACACTCCAGCTTCTAACACTCTAACACATTGGCTTCTAACACTCTAACACTCTGGCTTCTAACACTCTAACACTCCGGCTTCAAACACTCTAACACTCCAGCTTCTAACACTCTAACACTCTGGCTTCTAACACTCTAACACTCTGGCTTCTAACACTCTAACTCTCCGGCTTGTAACACTCTAACACTCCGGCTTCTAACACTCTAACACTCCGGCTTCAAACACTCTAACACTCCAGCTTCTAACACTCTAACACTCTGGCTTCTAACACTCTAACACTCCGGCTTCTAACACTCTAACACTCCGGCTTCAAACACTCTAACACTCCAGCTTCTAACACTCTAACACTCTGGCTTCTAACACTCTAACTCTCCGGCTTCTAACACTCTAACACTCCGGCTTCTAACACTCTAACACTCCGGCTTCTAACACTCTAACACTCCGGCTTCTAACACTCTAACACTCTGGCTTCTAACACTCTAACTCTCCGGCTTCTAACACTCTAACACTCCGGCTTCTAACACTCTAACACTCTGGCTTCTAACACTCTAACACTCCGGCTTCTAACACTCTAACACTCCGGCTTCAAACACTCTAACACTCCAGCTTCTAACACTCTAACACTCTGGCTTCTAACACTCTAACTCTCTGGCTTCTAACACTCTAACACTCCGGCTTCTAACACTCTAACACTCCGGCTTCTAACACTCTAACACTCCGGCTTCTAACACTCTAACACTCCGGCTTCTAACACTCTAACACTCCGGCTTCTAACACTCTAACACTCCGGCTTCTAACACTCTAACACTCCGGCTTCTAACACTCTAACACTCCGGCTTCTAACACTCTAACACTCCGGCTTCTAACACTCTAACACTCCGGCTTCTAACACTCTAACACTCCGGCTTCTAACACTCTAACACTCCGGCTTCTAACACTCTAACACTCCGGCTTCTAACACTCTAACACTCCAGCTTCTAACACTCTAACACTCCGGCTTCAAACACTCTAACACTCCAGCTTCTAACACTCTAACACTCCGGCTTCAAACACTCTAACACTCTGGCTTCTAACACTCTAACACTCCGGCTTCAAACACTCTAACACTCCAGCTTCTAACACTCTAACACATTGGCTTCTAACACTCTAACACTCTGGCTTCTAACACTCTAACACTCCGGCTTCTAACACTCTAACACTCCGGCTTCTAACACTCTAACACTCCGGCTTCTAACACTCTAACACTCCGGCTTCTAACACTCTAACACTCCGGCTACTAACACTCTAACACTCCGGCTTCTAACACTCTAACACTCCGGCTTCTAACACTCTAACACTCCGGCTTCTAACACTCTAACACTCCAGCTTCTAACACTCTAACACTCCGGCTTCAAACACTCTAACACTCCGGCTTCTAACACTCTAACACTCCGGCTTCTAACACTCTAACACTCCGGCTTCTAACACTCTAACACTCCGGCTTCTAACACTCTAACACTCTGGCTTCTAACACTCTAACACTTTGGCTTCTAACACTCTAACACTCCGGCTTCTAACACTCTAACACTCCGGCTTCAAACACTCTAACACTCCAGCTTCTAACACTCTAACACATTGGCTTCTAACACTCTAACACTCTGGCTTCTAACACTCTAACACTCCGGCTTCTAACACTCTAACACTCCGGCTTCTAACACTCTAACACTCCGGCTTCTAACACTCTAACACTCCGGCTTCAAACACTCTAACACTCCAGCTTCTAACACTCTAACACATTGGCTTCTAACACTCTAACACTCTGGCTTCTAACACTCTAACACTCCGGCTTCTAACACTCTAACACTCCGGCTTCTAACACTCTAACACTCCGGCTTCTAACACTCTAACACTCCGGCTTCTAACACTCTAACACTCTGGCTTCTAACACTCTAACTCTCCGGCTTCTAACACTCTAACACTCCGGCTTCTAACACTCTAACACTCTGGCTTCTAACACTCTAACACTTTGGCTTCTAACACTCTAACACTCCGGCTTCTAACACTCTAACACTCCGGCTTCAAACACTCTAACACATTGGCTTCTAACACTCTAACACTCCAGCTTCTAACACTCTAACACATTGGCTTCTAACACTCTAACACTCTGGCTTCTAACACTCTAACACTCCGGCTTCTAACACTCTAACACTCCGGCTTCAAACACTCTAACACTCCAGCTTCTAACACTCTAACACTCCGGCTTCTAACACTCTAACACTCCGGCTTCTAACACTCTAACACTCCGGCTTCTAACACTCTAACACTCCGGCTTCTAACACTCTAACACTCCGGCTTCTAACACTCTAACACTCCAGCTTCTAACACTCTAACACATTGGCTTCTAACACTCTAACACTCCGGCTTCTAACACTCTAACACTCCGGCTTCAAACACTCTAACACTCTGGCTTCTAACACTCTAACACTCCGGCTTCTAACACTCTAACACTCCGGCTTCTAACACTCTAACACTCCGGCTTCTAACACTCTAACACTCCGGCTTCTAACACTCTAACACTCCGGCTTCTAACACTCTAACACTCCAGCTTCTAACACTCTAACACATTGGCTTCTAACACTCTAACACTCTGGCTTCTAACACTCTAACACTCCGGCTTCTAACACTCTAACACTCCGGCTTCAAACACTCTAACACTCCAGCTTCTAACTCTCTAACACTCTGGCTTCTAACACTCTAACACTCCGGCTTCTAACACTCTAACACTCCGGCTTCTAACACTCTAACACTCTGGCTTCTAACACTCTAACACATTGGCTTCTAACACTCTAACACTCCGGCTTCTAACACTCTAACACTCCGGCTTCAAACACTCTAACACTCCAGCTTCTAACACTCTAACACTCCGGCTTCTAACACTCTAACACTCCGGCTTCTAACACTCTAACACTCCGGCTTCTAACACTCTAACACTCCGGCTTCTAACACTCTAACACTCCGGCTTCTAACACTCTAACACTCTGGCTTCTAACACTCTAACACTCTGGCTTCTAACACTCTAACACTCTGGCTTCTAACTCTCTAACACTCCGGCTTCTAACACTCTAACACTCCGGCTTCTAACACTCTAACACTCCGGCTTCTAACACTCTAACACTCTGGCTTCTAACTCTCTAACACTCCGGCTTCTAACACTCTAACACTCCGGCTTCTAACACTCTAACACTCCGGCTTCTAACACTCTAACACTCTGGCTTCTAACACTCTAACACTCCGGCTTCTAACACTCTAACACTCTGGCTTCTAACACTCTAACACTCCAGCTTCTAACACTCTAACACATTGGCTTCTAACACTCTAACACTCTGGCTTCAAACACTCTAACTCTCCGGCTTCTAACACTCTAACGCTCTGGCTTCTAACACTCTAACTCTCCGGCTTCTAACACTCTAACACTCTGGCTTCTAACACTCTAACACTCTGGCTTCTAACACTCTAACACTCTGGCTTCTAACACTCTAACACTCTGGCTTCTAACACTCTAACACTCTGGCTTCTAACACTCTAACACTCTGGCTTCTAACACTCTAACACTCCGGCTTCTAACACTCTAACACTCCGGCTTCAAACACTCTAACTCTCCGGCTTCTAACACTCTAACACTCTGGCTTCAAACACTCTAACACTCCGGCTTCTAACACTCTAACACTCTGGCTTCTAACACTCTAACACTCTGGCTTCTAACACTCTAACACTCTGGCTTCTAACACTCTAACACTCCGGCTTCTAACACTCTAACACTCCGGCTTCAAACACTCTAACACTCCAGCTTCTAACACTCTAACACTCTGGCTTCTAACACTCTAACACTCCGGCTTCTAACACTCTAACACTCCGGCTTCAAACACTCTAACTCTCCGGCTTCTAACACTCTAACACTCTGGCTTCTAACACTCTAACACTCCGGCTTCTAACACTCTAACACTCCAGCTTCTAACACTCTAACACATTGGCTTCTAACACTCTAACACTCCGGATTCAAACACTCTAACACATTGGCTTCTAACACTCTAACACATTGGCTTCTAACACTCTAACACTCTGGCTTCTAACACTCTAACACTCCGGCTTCTAACACTCTAACACTCTGGCTTCTAACACTCTAACACTCTGGCTTCTAACACTCTAACACATTGGCTTCTAACACTCTAACACTCTGGCTTCTAACACTCTAACACTCCGGCTTCTAACACTCTAACACTCCGGCTTCAAACACTCTAACACTCCAGCTTCTAACACTCTAACACTCCGGCTTCTAACACTCTAACACTCCGGCTTCTAACACTCTAACACTCCGGCTTCTAACACTCTAACACTCCGGCTTCTAACACTCTAACACTCCGGCTTCTAACACTCTAACACTCTGGCTTCTAACACTCTAACACTCTGGCTTCTAACACTCTAACACTCTGGCTTCTAACTCTCTAACACTCCGGCTTCTAACACTCTAACACTCCGGCTTCTAACACTCTAACACTCCGGCTTCTAACACTCTAACACTCTGGCTTCTAACTCTCTAACACTCCGGCTTCTAACACTCTAACACTCCGGCTTCTAACACTCTAACACTCCGGCTTCTAACACTCTAACACTCTGGCTTCTAACACTCTAACACTCCGGCTTCTAACACTCTAACACTCTGGCTTCTAACACTCTAACACTCCAGCTTCTAACACTCTAACACATTGGCTTCTAACACTCTAACACTCTGGCTTCAAACACTCTAACTCTCCGGCTTCTAACACTCTAACGCTCTGGCTTCTAACACTCTAACTCTCCGGCTTCTAACACTCTAACACTCTGGCTTCTAACACTCTAACACTCTGGCTTCTAACACTCTAACACTCTGGCTTCTAACACTCTAACACTCTGGCTTCTAACACTCTAACACTCTGGCTTCTAACACTCTAACACTCTGGCTTCTAACACTCTAACACTCCGGCTTCTAACACTCTAACACTCCGGCTTCAAACACTCTAACTCTCCGGCTTCTAACACTCTAACACTCTGGCTTCAAACACTCTAACACTCCGGCTTCTAACACTCTAACACTCTGGCTTCTAACACTCTAACACTCTGGCTTCTAACACTCTAACACTCTGGCTTCTAACACTCTAACACTCCGGCTTCTAACACTCTAACACTCCGGCTTCAAACACTCTAACACTCCAGCTTCTAACACTCTAACACTCTGGCTTCTAACACTCTAACACTCCGGCTTCTAACACTCTAACACTCCGGCTTCAAACACTCTAACTCTCCGGCTTCTAACACTCTAACACTCTGGCTTCTAACACTCTAACACTCCGGCTTCTAACACTCTAACACTCCAGCTTCTAACACTCTAACACATTGGCTTCTAACACTCTAACACTCCGGATTCAAACACTCTAACACATTGGCTTCTAACACTCTAACACATTGGCTTCTAACACTCTAACACTCTGGCTTCTAACACTCTAACACTCCGGCTTCTAACACTCTAACACTCTGGCTTCTAACACTCTAACACTCTGGCTTCTAACACTCTAACACATTGGCTTCTAACACTCTAACACTCTGGCTTCTAACACTCTAACACTCCAGCTTCTAACACTCTAACACATTGGCTTCTAACACTCTAACACTCTGGCTTCAAACACTCTAACTCTCCGGCTTCTAACACTCTAACGCTCTGGCTTCTAACACTCTAACTCTCCGGCTTCTAACACTCTAACACTCTGGCTTCTAACACTCTAACACTCTGGCTTCTAACACTCTAACACTCTGGCTTCTAACACTCTAACACTCTGGCTTCTAACACTCTAACACTCTGGCTTCTAACACTCTAACACTCTGGCTTCTAACACTCTAACACTCCGGCTTCTAACACTCTAACACTCCGGCTTCAAACACTCTAACTCTCCGGCTTCTAACACTCTAACACTCTGGCTTCAAACACTCTAACACTCCGGCTTCTAACACTCTAACACTCTGGCTTCTAACACTCTAACACTCTGGCTTCTAACACTCTAACACTCTGGCTTCTAACACTCTAACACTCCGGCTTCTAACACTCTAACACTCCGGCTTCAAACACTCTAACACTCCAGCTTCTAACACTCTAACACTCTGGCTTCTAACACTCTAACACTCCGGCTTCTAACACTCTAACACTCCGGCTTCAAACACTCTAACTCTCCGGCTTCTAACACTCTAACACTCTGGCTTCTAACACTCTAACACTCCGGCTTCTAACACTCTAACACTCCAGCTTCTAACACTCTAACACATTGGCTTCTAACACTCTAACACTCCGGATTCAAACACTCTAACACATTGGCTTCTAACACTCTAACACATTGGCTTCTAACACTCTAACACTCTGGCTTCTAACACTCTAACACTCCGGCTTCTAACACTCTAACACTCTGGCTTCTAACACTCTAACACTCTGGCTTCTAACACTCTAACACATTGGCTTCTAACACTCTAACACTCTGGCTTCTAACACTCTAACACTCCGGCTTCTAACACTCTAACACTCTGGCTTCTAACACTCTAACACTCCGGCTTCTAACACTCTAACACTCCGGCTTCTAACACTCTAACACTCCGGCTTCTAACACTCTAACACTCCGGCTTCTAACACTCTAACACTCCGGCTTCAAACACTCTAACACTCCAGCTTCTAACACTCTAACACTCCAGCTTCTAACACTCTAACACATTGGCTTCTAACACTCTAACACTCCGGCTTCAAACACTCTAACACTCCAGCTTCTAACACTCTAACACTCCGGCTTCTAACACTCTAACACTCCGGCTTCTAACACTCTAACACTCCGGCTTCTAACACTCTAACACTCTGGCTTCTAACACTCTAACACTCCGGCTTCTAACACTCTAACACTCCGGCTTCAAACACTCTAACACTCCAGCTTTTTAACACTCTAACACTCCGGCTTCTAACACTCTAACACTCCGGCTTCTAACACTCTAACACTCCGGCTTCAAACACTCTAACACTCCAGCTTCTAACACTCTAACACTCCGGCTTCAAACACTCTAACACTCCAGCTTCTAACACTCTAACACTCCGGCTTCTAACACTCTAACACTCCGGCTTCTAACACTCTAACACTCCGGCTTCAAACACTCTAACACTCCAGCTTCTAACACTCTAACACTCCGGCTTCAAACACTCTAACACTCCAGCTTCTAACACTCTAACACTCCGGCTTCAAACACTCTAACACTCCAGCTTCTAACACTCTAACACTCTGGCTTCTAACACTCTAACACTCCGGCTTCTAACACTCTAACACTCCGGCTTCTAACACTCTAACACTCTGGCTTCTAACACTCTAACACTCCGGCTTCTAACACTCTAACACTCCGGCTTCTAACACTCTAACACTCCGGCTTCTAACACTCTAACACTCCGGCTTCTAACACTCTAACACTCTGGCTTCTAACACTCTAACTCTCCGGCTTCTAACACTCTAAAACTCCGGCTTCAAACACTCTAACACTCCAGCTTCTAACACTCTAACACTCCGGCTTCTAACACTCTAACTCTCCGGCTTCTAAGACTCTAACTCTCCGGCTTCAAACACTCTAACACTCCAGCTTCTAACACTCTAACACTCCGGCTTCAAACACTCTAACACTCCAGCTTCTAACACTCTAACACTCCGGCTTCTAACACTCTAACTCTCCGGCTTCTAACACTCTAACTCTCCGGCTTCAAACACTCTAACACTCCAGCTTCTAACACTCTAACACTCCGGCTTCAAACACTCTAACACTCCAGCTTCTAACACTCTAACTCTCCGGCTTCTAACACTCTAACTCTCCGGCTTCTAACACTCTAACTCTCCGGCTTCTAACACTCTAACACTCCAGCTTCTAACACTCTAACACATTGGCTTCTAACACTCTAACTCTCCGGCTTCTAACACTCTAACACTCCGGCTTCTAACACTCTAACTCTCCGGCTTCTAACACTCTAACACTCCAGCTTCTAACACTCTAACACTCTGGCTTCTAACACTCTAACACTCCAGCTTCTAACACTCTAACACTCTGGCTTCTAACACTCTAACTCTCCGGCTTCTAAGACTCTAACTCTCCGGCTTCAAACACTCTAACACTCCAGCTTCTAACACTCTAACACTCCAGCTTCTAACACTCTAACACTCCAGCTTCTAACACTCTAACACTCCGGCTTCTAACACTCTAACTCTCCGGCTTCTAACACTCTAACTCTCCGGCTTCTAACACTCTAACACTCCAGCTTCTAACACTCTAACACATTGGCTTCTAACACTCTAACTCTCCGGCTTCTAACACTCTAACACTCCGGCTTCTAACACTCTAACTCTCCGGCTTCTAACACTCTAACACTCCAGCTTCTAACACTCTAACACTCTGGCTTCTAACACTCTAACACTCCAGCTTCTAACACTCTAACACTCTGGCTTCTAACACTCTAACTCTCCGGCTTCTAAGACTCTAACTCTCCGGCTTCAAACACTCTAACACTCCAGCTTCTAACACTCTAACACTCCTGCTTCTAACACTCTAACACATTGGCTTCTAACACTCTAACACTCCAGCTTCTAACACTCTAACACATTGGCTTCTAACACTCTAACTCTCCGGCTTCTAACACTCTAACACTCCAGCTTCTAACACTCTAACACTCCAGCTTCTAACACTCTAACACTCTGGCTTCTAACACTCTAACTCTCCGGCTTCTAAGACTCTAACTCTCCGGCTTCAAACACTCTAACACTCCAGCTTCTAACACTCTAACACTCCGGCTTCAAACACTCTAACACTCCAGCTTCTAACACTCTAACACTCCGGCTTCTAACACTCTAACTCTCCGGCTTCTAACACTCTAACTCTCCGGCTTCAAACACTCTAACACTCCAGCTTCTAACACTCTAACACTCCGGCTTCAAACACTCTAACACTCCAGCTTCTAACACTCTAACACTCCGGCTTCTAACACTCTAACTCTCCGGCTTCTAACACTCTAACTCTCCGGCTTCTAACACTCTAACACTCCAGCTTCTAACACTCTAACACATTGGCTTCTAACACTCTAACTCTCCGGCTTCTAACACTCTAACACTCCGGCTTCTAACACTCTAACTCTCCGGCTTCTAACACTCTAACACTCCAGCTTCTAACACTCTAACACATTGGCTTCTAACACTCTAACACTCCAGCTTCTAACACTCTAACACTCCGGCTTCTAACACTCTAACTCTCCGGCTTCTAACACTCTAACTCTCCGGCTTCTAACACTCTAACACTCCAGCTTCTAACACTCTAACACATTGGCTTCTAACACTCTAACTCTCCGGCTTCTAACACTCTAACACATTGGCTTCTAACACTCTAACACTCCAGCTTCTAACACTCTAACACATTGGCTTCTAACACTCTAACACTCTGGCTTCTAACACTCTAACACATTGGCTTCTAACACTCTAACACTCCGGCTTCTAACACTCTAACACTCCGGCTTCTAACACTCTAACACTCTGGCTTCTAACACTCTAACACATTGGCTTCTAACACTCTAACACATTGGCTTCTAACACTCTAACACTCCAGCTTCTAACACTCTAACACATTGGCTTCTAACACTCTAACACTCTGGCTTCTAACACTCTAACACATTGGCTTCTAACACTCTAACACTCCGGCTTCTAACACTCTAACACTCCGGCTTCTAACACTCTAACACTCTGGCTTCTAACACTCTAACACTCCAGCTTCTAACACTCTAACACATTGGCTTCTAACACTCTAACACTCCAGCTTCTAACACTCTAACACTCCGGCTTCAAACACTCTAACACTCCAGCTTCTAACACTCTAACACTCCGGCTTCTAACACTCTAACTCTCCGGCTTCTAACACTCTAACTCTCCGGCTTCTAACACTCTAACTCTCCGGCTTCAAACACTCTAACACTCTGGCTTCTAACACTCTAACACATTGGCTTCTAACACTCTAACACTCCGGCTTCTAACACTCTAACACTCCGGCTTCTAACACTCTAACACTCTGGCTTCTAACACTCTAACACATTGGCTTCTAACACTCTAACACATTGGCTTCTAACACTCTAACACTCCAGCTTCTAACACTCTAACACATTGGCTTCTAACACTCTAACACTCTGGCTTCTAACACTCTAACACATTGGCTTCTAACACTCTAACACTCCGGCTTCTAACACTCTAACACTCCGGCTTCTAACACTCTAACACTCTGGCTTCTAACACTCTAACACTCCAGCTTCTAACACTCTAACACATTGGCTTCTAACACTCTAACACTCCAGCTTCTAACACTCTAACACTCCGGCTTCAAACACTCTAACACTCCAGCTTCTAACACTCTAACACTCCGGCTTCTAACACTCTAACTCTCCGGCTTCTAACACTCTAACTCTCCGGCTTCAAACACTCTAACACTCCAGCTTCTAACACTCTAACACTCCGGCTTCAAACACTCTAACACTCCAGCTTCTAACACTCTAACACTCCGGCTTCTAACACTCTAACTCTCCGGCTTCTAACACTCTAACTCTCCGGCTTCTAACACTCTAACACTCCAGCTTCTAACACTCTAACACATTGGCTTCTAACACTCTAACTCTCCGGCTTCTAACACTCTAACACTCCGGCTTCTAACACTCTAACTCTCCGGCTTCTAACACTCTAACACTCCAGCTTCTAACACTCTAACACTCTGGCTTCTAACACTCTAACACTCCAGCTTCTAACACTCTAACACATTGGCTTCTAACACTCTAACACTCCAGCTTCTAACACTCTAACACATTGGCTTCTAACACTCTAACACTCTGGCTTCTAACACTCTAACACTCTGGCTTCTAACACTCTAACACATTGGCTTCTAACACTCTAACACATTGGCTTCTAACACTCTAACACTCCAGCTTCTAACACTCTAACACATTGGCTTCTAACACTCTAACACTCTGGCTTCTAACACTCTAACACATTGGCTTCTAACACTCTAACACTCCGGCTTCTAACACTCTAACACTCCGGCTTCTAACACTCTAACACTCTGGCTTCTAACACTCTAACACTCCAGCTTCTAACACTCTAACACATTGGCTTCTAACACTCTAACACTCCAGCTTCTAACACTCTAACACATTGGCTTCTAACACTCTAACACTCTGGCTTCTAACACTCTAACACATTGGCTTCTAACACTCTAACACATTGGCTTCTAACACTCTAACACTCCGGCTTCTAACACTCTAACACTCTGGCTTCTAACACTCTAACACTCTGGCTTCTAACACTCTAACTCTCCGGCTTCTAACACTCTAACACTCCAGCTTCTAACACTCTAACACATTGGCTTCTAACACTCTAACACTCTGGCTTCTAACACTCTAACTCTCCGGCTTCTAACACTCTAACTCTCCGGCTTCTAACACTCTAACACTCCGGCTTCTAACACTCTAACTCTCCGGCTTCTAACACTCTAACACTCCAGCTTCTAACACTCTAACTCTCCGGCTTCTAACACTCTAACACTCTGGCTTCTAACACTCTAACTCTCCGGCTTCTAACACTCTAACACTCCGGCTTCTAACACTCTAACTCTCCGGCTTCTAACACTCTAACACTCTGGCTTCTAACACTCTAACACTCCGGCTTCTAACACTCTAACACTCTGGCTTCTAACACTCTAACTCTCCGGCTTCTAACACTCTAACTCTCCGGCTTCTAACACTCTAACACTCCGGCTTCTAACACTCTAACACTCCGGCTTCTAACACTCTAACACTCTGGCTTCTAACACTCTAACACTCTGGCTTCTAACACTCTAACTCTCCGGCTTCTAACACTCTAACACTCCGGCTTCTAACACTCTAACTCTCCGGCTTCTAACACTCTAACACTCTGGCTTCTAACACTCTAACTCTCCGGCTTCTAACACTCTAACTCTCCGGCTTCTAACACTCTAACACTCTGGCTTCTAACACTCTAACACTCTGGCTTCTAACACTCTAACACTCTGGCTTCTAACACTCTAACACTCTGGCTTCTAACACTCTAAAACTCCGGCTTCAAACACTCTAACTCTCCGGCTTCTAACACTCTAACACTCTGGCTTCTAACACTCTAACTCTCCGGCTTCTAACACTCTAACACTCTGGCTTCTAACACTCTAACACTCTGGCTTCTAACACTCTAACACTCTGGCTTCTAACACTCTAACACTCCGGCTTCAAACACTCTAACTCTCCGGCTTCTAACACTCTAACACTCTGGCTTCTAACACTCTAACTCTCCGGCTTCTAACACTCTAACACTCTGGCTTCTAACACTCTAACACTCTGGCTTCTAACACTCTAACACTCCGGCTTCTAGCACTCTAACACTCCGGCTTCAAACACTCTAACACTCCAGCTTCTAACACTCTAACACATTGGCTTCTAACACTCTAACACTCTGGCTTCTAACACTCTAACACTCCGGCTTCTAACACTCTAACACTCCGGCTTCTAACACTCTAACACTCCGGCTTCTAACACTCTAACACTCCGGCTTCAAACACTCTAACACTCCAGCTTCTAACACTCTAACACTCCGGCTTCAAACACTCTAACACTCCGGCTTCAAACACTCTAACACTCTGGCTTCTAACACTCTAACTCTCCGGCTTCTAACACTCTAACACTCCGGCTTCTAACACTCTAACACTCCGGCTTCAAACACTCTAACACTCTGGCTTCTAACACTCTAACACTCCGGCTTCTAACACTCTAACACTCCGGCTTCTAACACTCTAACACTCCGGCTTCTAACACTCTAACACTCCGGCTTCTAACACTCTAACACTCCGGCTTCTAACACTCTAACACTCTGGCTTCTAACACTCTAACACTCCGGCTTCTAACACTCTAACACTCCGGCTTCTAACACTCTAACACTCCGGCTTCTAACACTCTAACACTCTGGCTTCTAACACTCTAACACTCTGGCTTCTAACACTCTAACTCTCCGGCTTCTAACACTCTAACACTCCGGCTTCTAACACTCTAACACTCTGGCTTCTAACACTCTAACACTCCGGCTTCAAACACTCTAACACTCCGGCTTCTAACACTCTAACACTCTGGCTTCTAACACTCTAACACTCCGGCTTCTAACACTCTAACACTCCGGCTTCTAACACTCTAACACTCCGGCTTCTAACACTCTAACACTCTGGCTTCTAACACTCTAACACTCCGGCTTCTAACACTCTAACACTCTGGCTTCTAACACTCTAACACTCTGGCTTCTAACACTCTAACACTCCGGCTTCAAACACTCTAACACTCTGGCTTCTAACACTCTAACACTCCGGCTTCTAACACTCTAACACTCTGGCTTCTAACACTCTAACACTCTGGCTTCTAACACTCTAACACTCCGGCTTCAAACACTCTAACACTCTGGCTTCTAACACTCTAACACTCCGGCTTCAAACACTCTAACACTCCGGCTTCTAACACTCTAACACTCTGGCTTCTAACACTCTAACACTCCGGCTTCTAACACTCTAACACTCCGGCTTCTAACACTCTAACACTCTGGCTTCTAACACTCTAACACTCTGGCTTCTAACACTCTAACACTCCGGCTTCTAACACTCTAACACTCTGGCTTCTAACACTCTAACACTCCGGCTTCTAACACTCTAACACTCTGGCTTCTAACACTCTAACACTCTGGCTTCTAACACTCTAACACTCCGGCTTCAAACACTCTAACACTCTGGCTTCTAACACTCTAACACTCCGGCTTCTAACACTCTAACACTCTGGCTTCTAACACTCTAACACTCTGGCTTCTAACACTCTAACACTCCGGCTTCAAACACTCTAACACTCCGGCTTCTAACACTCTAACACTCCGGCTTCTAACACTCTAACACTCCGGCTTCTAACACTCTAACACTCTGGCTTCTAACACTCTAACACTCTGGCTTCTAACACTCTAACTCTCCGGCTTCTAACACTCTAACACTCCGGCTTCTAACACTCTAACACTCCGGCTTCTAACACTCTAACACTCTGGCTTCTAACACTCTAACACTCCGGCTTCAAACACTCTAACACTCCGGCTTCTAACACTCTAACACTCCGGCTTCTAACACTCTAACACTCTGGCTTCTAACACTCTAACACTCCGGCTTCTAACACTCTAACACTCTGGCTTCTAACACTCTAACACTCCGGCTTCTAACACTCTAACACTCCAGCTTCTAACACTCTAACACATTGGCTTCTAACACTCTAACACATTGGCTTCTAACACTCTAACACTCTGGCTTCTAACACTCTAACACTCCGGCTTCTAACACTCTAACACTCCGGCTTCTAACACTCTAACACTCCGGCTTCTAACACTCTAACACTCCGGCTTCAAACACTCTAACACTCCAGCTTCTAACACTCTAACACTCCGGCTTCAAACACTCTAACACTCCAGCTTCTAACACTCTAACACTCCGGCTTCAAACACTCTAACACTCCGGCTTCAAACACTCTAACACTCTGGCTTCTAACACTCTAACTCTCCGGCTTCTAACACTCTAACACTCCGGCTTCTAACACTCTAACTCTCCGGCTTCTAACACTCTAACACTCCGGCTTCTAACACTCTAACACTCTGGCTTCTAACACTCTAACACTCCGGCTTCTAACACTCTAACACTCCGGCTTCTAACACTCTAACACTCTGGCTTCTAACACTCTAACTCTCCGGCTTCTAACACTCTAACACTCCGGCTTCTAACACTCTAACTCTCCGGCTTCTAACACTCTAACACTCCGGCTTCTAACACTCTAACACTCTGGCTTCTAACACTCTAACACTCCGGCTTCTAACACTCTAACACTCCGGCTTCTAACACTCTAACACTCTGGCTTCTATCACTCTAACACTCCGGCTTCTAACACTCTAACACTCCGGCTTCTAACACTCTAACACTCTGGCTTCTAACACTCTAACACTCCGGCTTCTATCACTCTAACACTCCGGCTTCTAACACTCTAACACTCCGGCTTCTAACACTCTAACTCTCCGGCTTCTAACACTCTAACACTCCGGCTTCTAACACTCTAACTCTCCGGCTTCTAACACTCTAACACTCCGGCTTCTAACACTCTAACACTCTGGCTTCTAACACTCTAACACTCCGGCTTCTAACACTCTAACACTCTGGCTTCTAACACTCTAACACTCCGGCTTCAAACACTCTAACACTCTGGCTTCTAACACTCTAACACTCCGGCTTCAAACACTCTAACACTCCGGCTTCAAACACTCTAACACTCCGGCTTCAAACACTCTAACACTCTGGCTTCTAACACTCTAACACTCCGGCTTCTAACACTCTAACACTCCGGCTTCTAACACTCTAACACTCCGGCTTCAAACACTCTAACACTCTGGCTTCTAACACTCTAACTCTCCGGCTTCTAACACTCTAACACTCTGGCTTCTAACACTCTAACACTCCGGCTTCAAACACTCTAACACTCTGGCTTCTAACACTCTAACACTCCGGCTTCTAACACTCTAACACTCCGGCTTCTAACACTCTAACACTCCGGCTTCTAACACTCTAACACTCCGGCTTCTAACACTCTAACACTCTGGCTTCTAACACTCTAACACTCCGGCTTCAAACACTCTAACACTCTGGCTTCTAACACTCTAACACTCTGGCTTCTAACACTCTAACACTCTGGCTTCTAACACTCTAACACTCTGGCTTCTAACACTCTAACACTCCGGCTTCAAACACTCTAACACTCTGGCTTCTAACACTCTAACACTCCGGCTTCTAACACTCTAACACTCCGGCTTCTAACACTCTAACACTCTGGCTTCTAACACTCTAACACTCCGGCTTCTAACACTCTAACACTCTGGCTTCTAACACTCTAACACTCCGGCTTCAAACACTCTAACACTCTGGCTTCTAACACTCTAACACTCCGGCTTCTAACACTCTAACACTCCGGCTTCTAACACTCTAACACTCCGGCTTCTAACACTCTAACACTCCGGCTTCAAACACTCTAACACTCTGGCTTCTAACACTCTAACACTCCGGCTTCTAACACTCTAACACTCCGGCTTCTAACACTCTAACACTCTGGCTTCTAACACTCTAACACTCCGGCTTCAAACACTCTAACACTCTGGCTTCTAACACTCTAACACTCCGGCTTCTAACACTCTAACACTCTGGCTTCTAACACTCTAACACTCCGGCTTCAAACACTCTAACACTCTGGCTTCTAACACTCTAACACTCCGGCTTCTAACACTCTAACACTCTGGCTTCTAACACTCTAACTCTCCGGCTTCTAACACTCTAACACTCCGGCTTCAAACACTCTAACACTCTGGCTTCTAACACTCTAACTCTCCGGCTTCTAACACTCTAACACTCTGGCTTCTAACACTCTAACTCTCCGGCTTCTAACACTCTAACACTCCGGCTTCAAACACTCTAACACTCTGGCTTCTAACACTCTAACTCTCCGGCTTCTAACACTCTAACACTCCGGCTTCAAACACTCTAACACTCTGGCTTCTAACACTCTAACACTCCGGCTTCTAACACTCTAACACTCCGGCTTCTAACACTCTAACACTCCGGCTTCTAACACTCTAACACTCCGGCTTCTAACACTCTAACACTCCGGCTTCTAACACTCTAACACTCCGGCTTCTAACACTCTAACACTCTGGCTTCTAACACTCTAACACTCCGGCTTCAAACACTCTAACACTCTGGCTTCTAACACTCTAACACTCCGGCTTCTAACACTCTAACACTCCGGCTTCAAACACTCTAACACTCTGGCTTCTAACACTCTAACTCTCCGGCTTCTAACACTCTAACACTCCGGCTTCTAACACTCTAACACTCCGGCTTCAAACACTCTAACACTCTGGCTTCTAACACTCTAACTCTCCGGCTTCTAACACTCTAACACTCCGGCTTCTAACACTCTAACACTCCGGCTTCTAACACTCTAACACTCCGGCTTCTAACACTCTAACACTCTGGCTTCTAACACTCTAACACTCCGGCTTCTAACACTCTAACACTCCGGCTTCAAACACTCTAACACTCTGGCTTCTAACACTCTAACACTCCGGCTTCAAACACTCTAACACTCTGGCTTCTAACACTCTAACACTCCGGCTTCTAACACTCTAACACTCCGGCTTCAAACACTCTAACACTCTGGCTTCTAACACTCTAACACTCTGGCTTCTAACACTCTAACACTCCGGCTTCAAACACTCTAACACTCTGGCTTCTAACACTCTAACTCTCCGGCTTCTAACACTCTAACACTCCGGCTTCTAACACTCTAACACTCCGGCTTCTAACACTCTAACACTCCGGCTTCTAACACTCTAACACTCTGGCTTCTAACACTCTAACACTCCGGCTTCAAACACTCTAACACTCTGGCTTCTAACACTCTAACACTCCGGCTTCTAACACTCTAACACTCTGGCTTCTAACACTCTAACACTCCGGCTTCAAACACTCTAACACTCTGGCTTCTAACACTCTAACTCTCCGGCTTCTAACACTCTAACACTCCGGCTTCTAACACTCTAACACTCCGGCTTCAAACACTCTAACACTCTGGCTTCTAACACTCTAACTCTCCGGCTTCTAACACTCTAACACTCCGGCTTCTAACACTCTAACACTCCGGCTTCAAACACTCTAACACTCTGGCTTCTAACACTCTAACTCTCCGGCTTCTAACACTCTAACACTCCGGCTTCTAACACTCTAACACTCCGGCTTCTAACACTCTAACACTCCGGCTTCTAACACTCTAACACTCTGGCTTCTAACACTCTAACACTCCGGCTTCTAACACTCTAACACTCCGGCTTCAAACACTCTAACACTCTGGCTTCTAACACTCTAACACTCCGGCTTCAAACACTCTAACACTCTGGCTTCTAACACTCTAACACTCCGGCTTCTAACACTCTAACACTCCGGCTTCAAACACTCTAACACTCTGGCTTCTAACACTCTAACACTCTGGCTTCTAACACTCTAACACTCCGGCTTCAAACACTCTAACACTCTGGCTTCTAACACTCTAACTCTCCGGCTTCTAACACTCTAACACTCCGGCTTCTAACACTCTAACACTCCGGCTTCTAACACTCTAACACTCCGGCTTCTAACACTCTAACACTCTGGCTTCTAACACTCTAACACTCCGGCTTCAAACACTCTAACACTCTGGCTTCTAACACTCTAACACTCCGGCTTCTAACACTCTAACACTCTGGCTTCTAACACTCTAACACTCCGGCTTCAAACACTCTAACACTCTGGCTTCTAACACTCTAACTCTCCGGCTTCTAACACTCTAACACTCCGGCTTCTAACACTCTAACACTCCGGCTTCAAACACTCTAACACTCTGGCTTCTAACACTCTAACTCTCCGGCTTCTAACACTCTAACACTCCGGCTTCTAACACTCTAACTCTCCGGCTTCTAACACTCTAACACTCCGGCTTCTAACACTCTAACACTCTGGCTTCTAACACTCTAACTCTCCGGCTTCTAACACTCTAACACTCCGGCTTCTAACACTCTAACACTCTGGCTTCTAACACTCTAACTCTCTGGCTTCTAACACTCTAACTCTCCGGCTTCTAACACTCTAACACTCCGGCTTCTAACACTCTAACTCTCCGGCTTCTAACACTCTAACTCTCCGGCTTCTAACACTCTAACACTCCGGCTTCTAACACTCTAAAACTCCGGCTTCTAACACTCTAACTCTCCGGCTTCTAACACTCTAACACTCCGGCTTCTAACACTCTAACTCTCCGGCTTCTAACACTCTAACTCTCCGGCTTCTAACACTCTAACACTCCGGCTTCTAACACTCTGACACTCCGGCTTCTAACACTCTAACACTCCGGCTTCAAACACTCTAACACTCCGGCTTCTAACACTCTAACACTCTGGCTTCTAACACTCTAACACATTGGCTTCTAACACTCTAACACTCTGGCTTGTAGCACTCTAACACTCCGGCTTCTAGCACTCTAATACTCTGGCTTCTAACACTCTAACACTCCGGCTTCTAACACTCTAACACTCTGGCTTGTAGCACTCTAACACTCCGGCTTCTAGCACTCTAACACTCCGGCTTCTAACACTCTAACACTCCGGCTTCTAGCACTCGAACACACCGGCTTCTAACACACTATCACTCCGGCTTCTAACACACTAACACTCCGGCTTCTAACACTCTAACACTCCGGCTTCTAGCACTCTAACACTCTGGCTTCTAACACTCTAACACTCCAGCTTCTAGCACTCTAACACTCCGGCTACTAGCACTCTAACCCTCCGGCTTATAGCACTCTAACACTCTGGCTTCTAGCACTCTAACCCTCCGGCTTCTAGCACTCTAACACTCCGGCTTCTAACACTCTAACACTCTGGCTTCTAACACTCTAACACTCCAGCTTCTAGAACTCCCATAGATTTTCACCCATGTGTAATTCATTGAATTGTATCATCTGCTAATGGCAGCATGACTGAAATGAGAGATATCCAGACAGCATGAGGGGAACCAGTAGCTGAACTTTATTTGGAATTCCTCATGCTGCTCTAGGAGACCGCCTGCTTCCTGTGTGGGGCGGGCTGGCCTGAAGAGGTGACGTGAACACATCATGGCGTCACTCCCCACCCACTGGATGCAACACGGAAGCTGTGGTGTCCCCCGGGCAATGCGTGTCGCCAACCATGGGCATCTCCTCGGAATGGAAGGTGGGGCTGCTCCATCTTGTGTTGGATGACTAGGGAGGCAATTCAGCCTGTCAAACTGCACAGTCATTCGGCCTGCTGCAGATTGTTCTTTCTTGGTACTACGACTAAATCTGCCATCAGTTCTCATCCCTTTATCTCAGTCATTATCAGGTTGTAATGAACAGCATGATAACCTCCTTTACTGTCTTTATTCTTCTCAGCTTATTATTTTTAATTTGTATGTTTATTTTATTAATTTCTATCTTATTTTCTTATTTCTTTTTATACCTTTTATTTCCCAGCCAGGTTTTCCCTGGTATAAATGAATTTTCACTTCTCTATTTATAACTAGTTGATTGGCTTGCTTCCTGTTCAGAGCTGGCTTACCTTTGAAGAAAATGCTTTTTATCTTTTATAGATAATTATCTTCTACGTACCACCAATGCACCAACCACAAGTCCTTCTCTTTGGCTGTGTTCTCTTTCTTTCAGAAGATCATTTCCTAGCTTTCTTCCTTCAGTTGTTTCTTCACATTTTCTATTTTACTATTTCTGAGATCGTGAGTTCAAGTAATTCCATTTGTGTTCTTTTGTATCACTGAGATTGTTTGAGTTAAAATTTGCTATTAGAATATGTGCGATCTAAGCAAGCATTTTTAAATATGTTGTATTAATCTGTGAAGATAAAACAAACATCCAGTTTCACTCAAATATGTTAAATTTCGGCTTGCACCATTTTTCACTTGAACATAACACTGGTAATTATTTTTTCAGAGACCACTTCTTAAGGAAAGAATGTGCTATGGTGCTGTAAACCTCCATCTGGTGTTAGAATGGAAAATGTCACACTAAAACAGTGAAGGATATTTTTTGATCAGTTCTTTCCTTCTTCTCTATTAAAGTCATAGAAATGCTAAAAAAATAAACCTCCCTCAAAGTGGTCAGACTATGGATCCTCTTTTAAAAGGCATTTAAAAAAAATCTTTGACATCACTCATAATCTCTTCATTCTTCCTCGACATGCCTTTTCCTGCCGGCTCTTTCCTTATTATTTTGCAAATTTATTTACTCTTCCTGATGACTGCACATGATTTTATATCTTGTGCTGCTATTCGACATATTGTTCACTTTATTTTCCCATCTTTTGTTCTTAGCCCTTCCAAAACTGCATTTTATACAATCCATTATTCTGGTTGTTGCAACATATCTGTACTCAATTATGAACTGGTTATCACTGTCTAAATGGTACCTTAATTTTCTAAACTTAATTATCTGGTCTTGTTTACTCTTGATCCAATGGTGATTTCTCTCTTCCTTGATTTCTTCTATATCAGAAACAGAGTCTGGTCAAACAGATTTAGTATAATTAAAATCCACCATGGCTAATACTCTGTTTTTTTTTAACCGATTTCCACAATTTGTTCCTATATTTTGTATAATGGGTAACCCCTTTAAGCATTATTCATCTTTTGTTGTATGTACATCTGTACAAAATGACAGCAACAGGACCTTGGGCTTCCAACGGCAGCAGCAACAGGACCTCGGGACCCCCGGGCGGCAGAAGGACCTCGGGCCTCTGGTGGCGGCAGCAACAGGACCTCGGGCCCCCTGGGCAGCAGCAGGACCTCGGGCCTGCCCTCACCGCTGCCCGAGCACTGAACACAGGCCGCCGTTGCCAGGCAAACCTCGGCAGCCCTGCACACCTCGACCGTTGGCAGACGAGCCCCGGGCTAGGAGCGGTCAATGAGAACGGTTTACTGTATTTCAGAGTTTAATACACACCTCAAAAACCAATAGTCTAAACACTAACAACTGTGAACTCCATTGCAGAGCTCTCTCCAATCTTAAAACAAAAATTTTCTACTAGAACTTTTCTTTCTGATCCTCAACCAATGCTGCATCCCCTTTACTCGGCCGCGGCAGGAGTAAACGCACGCAGGCCGATTCCAGGATGCAACACTCCATAACTGCGGACAGCGGTTGTAGATCTACAGAAATGGTTCGACCTAAAAGGGGAGGCAGGCCTCTTCAGCCTGGTTAAGCAAGCTGCATAGGAGAAGGTCTCTCCGATATAAAACCTACGACCCAAGGACCTCGCTGCCACGTCCCAGCTTGCTTGGCCACGGCACACGAACCATGGGTGTAAAGGGTGGGGCCAGTACTGCGCGCACTGCACTCCACCTAAAAGCTCCTTTGCGCAGGCCCGAGGACAGGTCCACGTCCTCCCCCTCAAAAGATGCACACAAGCTCAAGCTAGCATGCTGGAACATCAGAACCATGCTAGACAAGGCTGACAGCCACCAACTTGAACGTCGGTCTGCCCTCATCGCACATGAACTCCTCAGACTCGATATCGTCATAGCCGCTCAGCGAAGTCTGCCTTGCAGATGAAGGCAGCCTCCAAGAACATGGCGCGGGCTACACACTCTACTGTTCTGGCAAGCCTCAGGCTGAACGACGCCTATCTGGTGTTGGCTTCATGGTCAAGAACTCCATTGCCTCCAAACTCAAAAACCTCCCGACAGGCCACTCTGACCGGATCATGTCCATGCGACTCCCCCTTCAAAACAAGCGACGCATCACCCTCATCAGTGTCTATGCTTCAACCCTTCAGGCGGAACCAGCAGAAAAGGACAAGTTCCACACTGATGTGCGCAACCTCATCCAACACACCCCTACAGCCGACAAGGTTGTCATCCTTGGCGACTTCAACGTTCGTGTCGGCAAAGACTCAGAAACCTGGCCAGGAATCCTTGGCAAGCATGGTGTCGGCAAGTGCAATGACAACGGGCGCCTCCTGTTGGAACTCTGTGCAGAACAGCGGTTTGTCATTACTAACACCTTTTTCCAGCAGAGAGACAGCCTGAAGACTACCTGGATGCATCCCCGATCCAAACACTGGCACCTTCTGGACTACGTTCTAGTGCGAGGAAGAGACAAACGAGATGTGCTCCTCACCAGGGTCATGCCCAGCGCGGAATGCCATACTGACCACCGGCTTGTTCGCTGCAAGCCCAACCTTCACTTTAAGCCAAAGTTCAAGAACAGTGGAACCCCCAGAAAGAGGTTCAATGTTGGAAACTTGCAGTCAGACGTGGTGAGAGAAAACTTCAAGGCAAACCTCCAAGCAAAGCTCGAGGATGCTAACTGCCTCATGGACACTTCTCCTGAAACCCTCTAGGATCAGCTGAAAATGGCCATACTGCAATCCACTGAAGAGGTACTGGGTTTTCTCCTCCAGGAAAAAGGAGGACTGGTTTGACGAAAACAACCAGGAAATCCAGGAGCTGCTGGCAAAGAAGCGATCTGCCCACCAGGCTCACGTTGCAAAGCCTTCCTGGCCAGAGAAAAAACGAGCCTTCTGTCTCGCATGCAGCCATCTTCAGCGCAAACTCCGGGAGATCCAAAATGAGTGGTGGACTAGCCTCGCCAAACAAACCCAGCTTAGCACCGACATTGGCGACTTCAGGGGTTTTTATGAGACTCTAAAGGCTGTGTACGGCCCCTCACCCCAAGTCCAAAGCCCGCTGCGCAGCTCAGACGGTGAAGTCCTCCTCAGCGACAAGATCTCCATCCTCAATCGATGGTCAGAACACTTCCAATCCCTTTTCAGTGCCAACCACTCAGTCCAAGAATCCGCCCTGCTCCAGCTCCCTCAACAACCCTTGAGTCTAGAGCTGGATGAGGTCCTTACCCGGGAAGAGACATATAAGGCAATTGAACAACTGAAAAATGGCAAAGCAGCAGGTATGGATGGAATCCCCCCCCCCCCCAGAGGTCTGGAAGGCTGGTGGAAAAGCTCTGCATACCAAACTGCTTGAGTTTTTCATGCTCTGCTGGGACCAAGGAAAGCTGTCTCAGGACCTTCGTGATGCCATCATCATCACCCTGTACAAAAACAAAGGTGAGAAATCAGACTGCACAAACTACAGGGGAATCACACTGCTCTCCATTGCAGGCAAATTCTTCACTAGGATTCTCCTTAATAGAATCACAATGTGGCTTTCGCGCAAACAGAGGAACTACTGACATGGTCTTTGCCCTCAGACAGCTCCAAGAAAAGTGCAGAGAACAAAACAAAGGACTCTACATCACCTTTGTTGACCTCACCAAAGCCTTTGACACCATGAGCAGGAAAGGGCTTTGGCAAATATTAAAGCTCCTCGGATGCCCCCTCAAGTTCCTCAACATGGTTATCCAACTGCACGAAAACCAACAAGGTCGGGTCAGATACAGAAATGAGCTCTCCGAACCCTTCTCCACTGACAACAGCATGAAGCAAGGCTGAGTCCTCACACCAACCCTCTTTACTATCTTCTTCAGCATGATGCTGAAACAAGCCATGAAAGACCTCAACAATGAAGACGCTGTTTACATCCGGTACCGCACGGATGGCAGACTCTTCAATCTGAGGTGCCTGCAAGCTCACACCAAGACACTAGAGCAACTTGTCCGTGAACTACTCTATGCAGACGATGCCGCTTTAGTTGCCCATTCAGAGTCAGCTCTCCAGCGCGATGTCCTGTTTTGCAGAAACTGCCAAAATGTTTAGCCTGGAAGTCAGCCAAAAGAAAACTGAGTCCTCCATCAGCCAGCTCCCCACCATGACTACCAGCGCCCCCCACCCCCCACATCTCCATCGGGCACAGAGAACTCAAAATGGTCAACCATTTTACCTACCTCGGCTGCACCATTTCATCTGATGCAAGGATTGACAAAGAGATAGACAACAGACTTGCCAAGGCAAATAGTGCCTTTGGAAGACTACACAAAAGAGTCTGGAAAATCAACCACCTGAAGAAACACAGGTGAACAGAGCCATTGTCATACCCACGCTCTTGTTCGGCTCCGAATCATGGGTCCTCTACCGGCATCACCTACGGCTCCTAGAACGCTTCCATCAGCGCTGTCTCCGCTCCATCGTCAACATTCATTGGAATTTCTTCATCACCAACATCGAAGTACTCGAGCTGGCATAGCCTGCAATCATCGAATCCATGCTGCTGAAGACCCAACTGCGCTGGGTGGGTCACATCTCCAGAATGGAGGACCATCGCCTTCCCAAGATCGTGTTCTATGGCGAGCTCTCCACTGGCCACCGAGACAGAGGTGCACCAAAGAAGAGGTACAAGAAATCTCTTGGTGCCTGCCACATTGACCACCGCCAGTGAGCTGATATTGCCTCCAAACGTGCATCTTGGCGCCTCACATTTCGGCGGGCAGCAACCTCCTTTGAAGAAGACAGCAGAGCCCAACTCATTGACAAAAGACAAAGGAGGAAAAACCCAACACCCAACCCCAACCAACCAATTTTCCCTTGTAACCGCTGCAACCGTGCCTGCCTGTCCCACATTGGACTTATCAGTCACCAACGAACCTGCAGCAGACATGGACATACCCCTCCATAAATTTTCGTCCGCGAAGCCAAGCCAAAGAACAAAATGATTCTATTCTATTGCCTTTATTTTGCATCTCATACAAACTCCCCTTTCACTTTTACTTTCTCTAGCTTTCCTAAATATGATATACTGTAGCATATTTGATTCTGAGTCTTGATTTTTTTTCTGAAGTCATGATACAGTATTTCCTATTACAATAAAACTCCTGGTATCCAGCACCTGAGGGGATTGACAGTGCCAGATAAGCAAGTTTTCTGGTTGCTTGAGACTATGTGTTGCGTGAATTGGTGAGGGGTGCCAATTTTAAACCTGTATTTTTCACCCATTTATTTTCCTTGATTTTAGTTTTTGCCAATTGCTTGACATTGTCGGTTACTTAAATTCTGGATAACAGAGATTTTACTGTATATCTAACTACATGCAAAGTCTTATGTCTCCAGTACCCCTAATCAATGAAGACACTTTCTGCATTGATCTAATAATAGTTAAACTCATATAATGGCAATATAACTACTTTTCTCAAAACTTATTAATACTTTAGTAATTGAATTTGTTTATTCTATGTTCTTTTTGTTTCATTTATGCAAACTCCATCTCCCATTATTGGTTTCAGGACATAGCAGTGGTTTATTTACCCCTTCTGTGATAACATCGACTTGCTTTTATATGGGTGGAACTGTGTCTTGTACCAGTCCCAGTGCCTTATGAAAAGGAACACTTTCTTCCAATACAGTTAAACAAGAAAGTCTGCAGACACTGTGATTGTAGTTATTACACAAAAATGGTGGAGAAACTCAGCCGGTCATGCAGTGTTCTTTATGTCGTGGAGATACATAGCCAGTGTTTCAGGCCTGAGTCCTTCATCAGAATATGAGCAGAAAGCAGAAAGGCATCTGAATAAAATGTGGGGGAGGGCTGGGGAGAGGATTTCTTCCAGTACATTAGCCTTGCATGTTATTTCTCCTTGTTTGTCAGTCTCCATGCCCAGGCCAAAAAAACCAGAGAAGCTACCATCAATCGTGTTGTTCAATTTGACTCTAAGTTTCTGATTGTCCCTCATCATGATCTACTCACTTCTCCAAGTTAATGCTAATTATTCTAACAAGGACAGGAAAAGCTGTAAACCCTCTTGTCTGCAGCTGCATGAAGTTTAAGTTTATTTATCACAACATACCTCTTACAATGAGAAGCTTCTTCTGGAAACAGACCAACAGCCTTGTATGGAGTTATATTACTTACAGCCGTGTATGGAGTGCAATTTATAGTATGGGATTACAATGAATAGGAAGATTAATTAGCACCATTGCAAGGGCAGCATGATAACATTGTAATGTGGTTCATTCAGGAGACTGATCACTGCAGGGAAAAAAACTATCTTTAAGTCTGTTGAGGTGTTCTTTCACACTCTTAAGCCTTCTCTTCAATGGGAGGAAGAAGAAGAGAGTGTCCCCACGGTGTTACAGGTCTTTCAATATGTTGGCTCCCTTTCCTAGGCTGTATGGGATGTGGATGCAATCTGTAGATATTTTCATTATGTTCTAAGCTGCATCCACCACCTTCTGAAATTTCTTCTGATTCTGAGCAGAGTACGTCC
Source organism: Narcine bancroftii (assembly GCF_036971445.1). Taxonomy (NCBI): domain Eukaryota; kingdom Metazoa; phylum Chordata; class Chondrichthyes; order Torpediniformes; family Narcinidae; genus Narcine; species Narcine bancroftii. Next base: position 159,053,896 of record NC_091474.1, read on the forward strand.
CATACCATGCTGTGATGCATCTCGTAAGTATGTTTTCACAGGTGTGTCTGTGGAGTTGTTGAGGGGCAAGGGGATCTTGCTGAATGTCCTTAGTCTTCTAAGACAATGGAGGCATTGGTGTATTTTACCATATCCTCTTTTCCAGTGTCAGGTGCTATACACCCCAGGCTTCTCATTCATGTCTGCAGGTATATTATATCCCCCTAAATATAGAATTGCTGATCTCAATCTCTTTTTAAAAAATTCTGCTCTGTCCATACCTACTTATTGGCAGTTCACTGAGTCAGATTTATGAAATATATATCTTGCTACTGTGTTCATTCAATTATATGCTATTGATCTTAGCTTGTTACTGCCTGAAGTCATGGTTCAGTTTCATATTGATTAAATTATTGGATGATCAAGACAAATTTCAGGACCATTGATCCAAGGACACAAGTTCAGTTCTCACTGTGGTAACCGGAGGATTCAAAGTCAAGTAATTAAATACATCTTTGGAATAAAAATGCAAGGATGCTACTGGATTATTGTAAACACCATCCTGTTCACTATTGCCCTTTTGGGAAGGGTATCAGATCCTTCTCAGGCCTGCCTCCTCAGTTCAGAGACAAATGGAAAAGAAACAATAAACCACCAGAGATGCCTACAGTCTAGACGTAAATAAAGAGAAATCAGTAAAACTTCTGTTTCACTCACATGCGATTGTGACCTGGGGTGACATGAAACTTTATGGTGCAACAAAGGGCAGCACGGTTAGTGTCGCAGTTCGAGCAGTGAATCTGGCGCTGTTTGCAAGGGGCTTTGTATGTTCTCCCCATATCTGCGTGGGTTTCCTCTGGGTTTTCCAGTTTAGTCCCACCCTTCAAAACACACAGTTGATTGGGATATTTGGGCAGTACAGGCTCATGGGCCAGAAGAGCCTGTAACCATGCTGTATGTTTAAATTAAAAATTAAATGTAGTCATGGTGCCCCACCTCTGAGCAATGGAATCATTAATATTTTGTGTGGAAGAGAAATAAAAGTAAACTCCTGCTTTTTCTATCTGCAGTAAAGAGCATGTACTTCCCAGCTTTATAACACATCAAAATTTGCTTTTAATTAATATTATAATGATGTTTGCAATGTTATAGGTACAATAAAAATCACAGCATCACAGAACATTTTTGCTTAAGTGGTGTTCTCTGAAAAAAATAATTAGCAGTGTTATGTTTGGGTGAAAAATGTTGTAACAGGCCTGAACCTTCTAACTGTTTTGTTACTAGAATGCCAATAAATGGGTTCCAGATGGGAGAGATTAGCCAAAGTCCTGAACTGCCAAATATTTCTCCAGTTATAAGATAATTGTACCAAAGTTCATTACATGTAATTTTGTTAATATCCTTCATTTATTTACAAAGTTTTGCTTCTGGGTAGGCAGAAAGATTTAATAGGGTCCTTTCAAAGTTGCATTTATTGGTTACATAATATAACGGTTTGTGCCAACCGGTTAATGTTTCTTGTTGGAATAATTGGTACTTTTGTTAAATGTGAGATGGATGGTGGCCGGACATATTGAAAAATCAGTGTTCATTTACATTGAGCATTCAACTATGAGTTCACAATCTTAGCCCTCTCAAGTAACATCAAGATCTTTTTTCTCTACGTTTATCTCAGTATATAAGCTTTGTTCTGCAATATCCTACAAGACCTCTTAAGATGGCAGAGTGGAGCTGAATTATAGCACATTTGCTCTTGAATAGCAGATAGATTATGGAGATAATGAAGTGTAATGAAGACATTATGGGAGTCAATGAAGGCATAATGACATTATACAATGAGTGGTAGACTCATGGGGCAAAGATTGGTGTCATCAGGATTCTTCATTAAGGAAAAAAGACTTAAATGGTAAATGGAAAACTGTGAGATTTTTCTCGGACATACCACACATTACATTACTGGAACAATTTCAGCAAGCGGGTTGGACAGGGATGGGGATGTTTTCATTAACATTCAAAAGCAAGCCTTCTGCCGGTGGTAAAGATTTTCTTTTCTGTTTAAGGCCCAATCAAAATATATACTCAAGCAAGAAGAGCTGAGAGCATTATCAGTTATGCAGTGCAACTCATTAATGTCTCACCTTGGTTCTCCAAGTAATTTTGTCATATAAACCTTTTTTGGTTCACTATTTTAGGAAGTAAGAATATCTCTGCATCTCATATCCTCACCAGCCATCAGTCAGGTCCAGTTCTGTTCTGGAAAAAAAAAGTGCCAATGGATTTTCACATTTATAACAATCACATCAGTAGCATCTAAAATAGTGAGTTTCTAACAAAGCTATTTGTTGTTATTTACATGAATCCTGCACAATTCTGAACATTCATGTATTTGATTTTCTTAATCTCCAAAACTAAATCCAGAATGCACAGAAAAATGAAACATTCAAAATATGAGATAAATTTTGAGAAATTTAACAAAAACAGGGATTGATCTTAAAGATAATTGCCTTGTAGCAGCCGTGTAGCAGGCCGAGCGAGCATGCAGCGCAGTTTTGCAAACTGTCGCCGGCACGGTTCTGCGAGCCGTCGTGGAACAACAATACAAACAGGTGAATACTCACCTAACAGAGCGGTACTGCATGCTGAAGAATGGCATGCTGCCCTGCTGAGTATCCTGCCGGAAGGCGCGGGACACTCACAAGGATCAATTTAAACCTGCCGTTCCTGTGGATCGGAATCATTCCAATAGCGATGTCCCGCCTTGTCCCGTGGAGCCCGGGACATGTGGAGTATAAAAGAAGATTGTAAACTCTGAATAAAGTCAGTTTTGACTTGACTCTGTGTGTGTGTGTGCATTACTGTAGTAGCCACTACATTGGTGACCCCGACTGCAAGATTCAGCTGAAACTTGAGTCTAGAGTTATAATGAACACAGCGACAGCAACAGCGGCAGCTGCCGCCACATCAGCAGTTAACACAGTGGGACTTCGCTTATCTCCTTTCTGGACCCATAAACCTTGGGTATGGCTTATTCATGCTGAAACCCAGTTTCGTTTTCAGGGCATAATGGCAGAGGACACAAAGTTCTGTCATGTTATAGGTACTTTGGATGCCGCTACCACATCTCGAGTAAGTGAATTTATTGCCAATCCCCTGGCGGACAACCAATACACCAGGTTCTGCCAATTTCTCCTGGACATGCTGGAATTGACAAGACATGAGCGTGGCATGTGGCTTTTGAATATGGAAGGCCTGGGTGACAGGAATCCATCTGACCTGATGAATGAGATGCTCACATTAGCGGATGGTCGTTCTTATTGCCTGCTCTTTTAAACTCTATTCCTGTTGAAGCTCCCAGCTCATGTCGCCATATCAATCGCTAAGATAGATTTCCACCATCCCCATAATATAGCACAGGAGGCTGACAGGTTCTATTGTACTCCAACACAAGAGTCTACTCACATGTAGTCCATTTTAGCAGCCTGTACATCTTCCGCATTCTATGAGCCTCCTATATCTGCAGTTCAATCAAAGAAGGAGGAACGTGCTGACGGGCATCGAGAATTTTGTTTTTACCATGCCATCGGGGAAAAAATGCCCATAAATGTGTCCAGCCATGTGTTTATTACAGAAAAAAAGCCGGCTGCCAGTAGTGGCCTCGGCAGCTGGCGCAAGTACCGGGCTATTGTATCTTCAAGTCGACACAAGTAAGCGCAAGTTTCTTGTAGACACGGGTGCTGAGGTCAGTTTGCTCCCGCCAACCTATTTTGAACAACACCTGGCTCTTCGTGGAAAATGGGACTACCATTCCTAGCTTTGGCTTGTGACGGATCACAATTGGAATAGGAGGGACCACATTCCATTGGAATTGTGTCTTAGCTTCTGTTGCTTAGCCCATTTTGGGTGCAGATTTTTTTAAGATCCCATGACTTGCTAGTAGACGTGAAATGGAGGAAATTGGTTCATTTCACCACTTTTCAAAATACCCACTGGTGTGCAGCAAAGGGAGAGTTTCCCACCTCATGGTGCACAACCTGCACAAAGATGCCTATGCTGCCCTGCTCAATGAAGTTCCCCGTATTCTCTCTCCTAATTTCTATGCCTTCAAAACAGCCCATGGTGTGTCCCATTACATAGACACTTCAGGCCCACCGATTTATGCCAGGGCTCGTCATCGTCCACCCGATAAACTGCTGCAAGAAAAGGCAGAGTTTACTGCATTGGAGGAATTGGGTATCATTTAATGCTTCAACAGTCCTTCAGCATCACCATTACACATGGTACCCAAGAAAACTGGTGGATGGAGACCCTGCAGTGATTACTGTAGGCTTAATGATGTTACTAAACTCGACAGGTACCCAATTCTCCTCATATACAGGATTTCGCTACCCATCTACACAATTGCCACATTTTCTCCAAAGTTGATCTTGTCAAGGGATACCATCAGTTACCAATCCATAAGGATGATATTCCTAAAACGGTGATTATTACCCCTTTCGGGTTTTTTGAATTTATTAGGATGCCGTTTGGATTGAAAAACACTGCTCAAACCTTCCAGTGGCTGATGGATGCTTTAGGCAGGGATTTGGAGTTTGGATACATTTACGTGGATGATATCCTCATAGCTAGTCAAACTGAACAAGATCATCACCTGCATTTGTGCTGCCTTTTCCAATGGCTAGAGGAATTTGGTCTTGCCATGAACCCTGGCAAATGTCAATTTGGCAGATCCACCATTGACTTCCTAGGACACCAGATCACGGCCAACGGTATATGTCCATTATCCAGCAAGGTCGATGCAGTCTGTGCTTTTTCCAAACCTACCACCATTAAGGGACTGCAGAAATATATGGGCATGATAAACTTCTATCACTGGTTTATTCCAGCAGTGGCTGACATACTTTGACCACTGTTTCAGATTATCTCCACTAAGCACAGGGACGTTACCTGGACATCATAGGCAGAGGTTGCGTTTAAGACTTCCAAAGAAGTTTTGGCCAAAACAGCAATGCTCACCCATCCTAATCCTGAGGATACCTTAACACTTAGCACTGATGCCTCGAGTACGGCCGTGGGTGCGGTTCTTGAGCAGTACACCAATGGCCATATCAACCCCTCGCTTTCCTTAGCTGACATTTAAGGCAGCAGAAATTAAATATAGTACATTTGATTGGGAGCTGTTGGCATTATATCAGTGAATAGTTGATGCAACCCTGACGTTTTGAGTGTGTACTTGTATATGTCCAAATGGGAGGCCACTCTGCCAGGGAGGTGCTTTGTCTGCCAACTGTGCCAGAGAAAGTTTGGCCCCAGTTGCCATTTAACAAAGAGGAACAACATCAGTGAAATTACAATATGTCATGCTCCAGGTTTTGCGATTTGCACCACCAGTGATCAAGGCTCTTCCCCAGTGGGAAATTATCTTTAATCTCAATCTATACTTTCCTTGCAACTTTCAGATGAAATAAATGTTTTTTTTTTGCCTCATTGTTGATGATCATTATTAGTTGGCATTATTAATCATCAGATTCTTCCCAACCCATGAGCCTGCATTGCCCAAATACACCTATGTGTCCAATTAAGCTACCAATCCCTTACATTTTGGAACATGAGGAAGAAACCCATATGGAGTCAGGGAGAATGTAAAACTCCTTGCAGACGGTCCTAGGTTTGAACCTGATTTGCTGGTACTGTAATGGAGGTGTCTTAATTGCTATGCCACCCTTCTATGATGCACTTTATGTATTCTTAATGCCTAAATAACATAATCTGCTTAAAAATCAAATCGCATACAGTAGGAGATAGCAAAGCTTCAATCTCAGATGAACACAATGCCTTCTACACTAGATTTGACCACCAGAACAAGGATGAACCACTGTGTACCCCTACATCCCCTAATGATTCTCTACTGTCAGTATCCAAGGATTATGTGCACGCTGCCTTCAGGAGAGTGAATCCAAGGAAAGCATAAGATCCAGATGGAGTACTTGGCTGAGTACTGAAAACCCGTGCTGACCAACTTGCCAATGTATTCACAGATACCTTCAACATCTCATTCCGGCAAGGTGTGGCATCTAGCTGCTTCAAATGGCTATCAATCAGTAGCACTTACAGCTACAGTGATGAAGTGTTGAAGCATATTGGCTCCTGTCTGAGTGGTGACAAGGATCCATCCCGATTTGCATAGTGCAGCAACAGGTCTATGGCACATGCCATCTCACTGCCTCCACACAAAGCCCTAGAACATCTGGACAGCAAAGACCATTCATCAGAATAGTCTTTATTGACTACAGCATTCGACACCATTATCATGTCAAAACATCAGTAAAATCCAATACCCGGACCATATTACCCCACTGAGTAATTGGATCATGGATTTCCTCAGCTGCAGACCACAGTCAGTGAGGATATGTAAGAACATCTCCACAATCTCCATCAGTCCCGGAGCACCACAGGGCTGGGTACTTAGCCCTCTGCTCTAGTTGCTTTACACCTAGTGATGAGCCAGCATACAGGATGGAGATTGAAAACTTGGATGAATGATGCACCAACAACAACCTTGCACTCAATGTCACCAAAACCAAGGATATGATTGTGGACTTTAGGTAGGAAAAATTAGAGGTACATATATGATCCAGTGATCATTGGGGAATTAGAGGTGGAGAGGGGTTGCAAATTTAAATTCCTGGGAGTCACTATCTTGGAGGACCTTTCCTGGACCCAAAACACTAAAGTCATCATGAAGAAAGCACATCAGCACCTCTACTTCCTCATGAGTTTGCAGAGGTTTGGTATGACATTGAAAAACTTAGCAAACTTCTACAAAAGTATAGTGGACTGTGTGCTGACTGGCTGCATCATAGCCTCCGAGTGGAAAGCTGTGTAAAAGGTAGTGGACACAGCCAGTACATCACAGGCAAAACTCTCCCCACCATTAAGAAAATCTATAAGGAACCCTGTTGACAGAGAGGAGCTGCAATCATTCAATGATCCACACCACTCAAGACCTGTTTAGTTCTTGTTGCTGCCATCAGGAAAGAGGTGCAGGAGATATGCCATAAGACTCATACCACCAGGTTCAGGAACAGTTTCTGCCCCTGCACCATCAGACTTCTAATCAACAAATTCAATCAGAGACTCGTTTTAAGACTTTCACTTTGCAGATTATTTATTATTTATTTCTATGTTGCCCAGTCAATTTGTTTACATTTCCTTCTTTGTTTCCATTTCTCTCTTTTGTATGCATATCTTTTCTTGAGTACAGTTTTTTTTTTCTCTTCAGTAAAGTAGAAATACTGCCTGGCCTGCAGGGAAAATAATCTCAGGGTTGCATGCATGCACTCTGACAATAAATCTGAAATTTGAAGTTTGATAAGGGCAGCATCAAAGGTTGAGACATTAAACTCAAATTACATGAATGGGTGTGCCATAAAGCTGAGGCTGCAAGGAAAAACTGCCACTGTCATGCTGAAAATTATCCTTCATTGCCTAGTGAAAATGCTTTAAGCATGAAAAAGAGCAGTATGGCCTCAGTGTGCAATGCTAGACCAATAATTGCAAGATAGAATAATGTCAACAGATAGATTTTCAGTTCTTGTGCAACTCCTGGATCAGGAAACTAAATGAATTTGAGATGTCAGAAATCTGAAGCAAAAACAGAAATGCTGGAACCGCTCAGCACCTGTGGAAAAAGACATCACAATTGTACCAAGAGCATTGCATCAGATGTTGAAAGTGATAAATGATGTTGATGGGTAAAGGAAAATCAATGGGTGCAGCTCCTCTGCAAGATAATTGTTCATAACGTCTTCCACTGGGTATCCGCATCCGCACATGCATCCTATTTTGTCAATTGAAATGAAATTAAAATGAAGACATAGGCTGAATGATGAGTTGTGAATAGTGCAGAAAGGCTTTAAGGAAAGCCTGAATTTTTTTTTTAACAGGATATCCTTGTACTTGAGTCACTGCAAATTAAGATGTAGATAAACTAAATGAAAGACAGTGGTCCAATGGCATTTGTTACAAGGGAACTTGAGTCTAACATAAAGTTTGATTAAAATTATATTTCATTCTGGTGAGATTTGACCTGGAATATTGTGTTCAGCTTTGGTCCCCCGACATAAGGAAGGATACTTGGAACAGAGGTTGCAGCAAAGGTTCACTGCATTGATTCCTGAGATTAGGGATTGCACGTCTGAGGAGAGATTGAGCAAACTGGGATTATACTCTTTTTCATTTAGTAGAATGAAAGGTGATTTAATTGAAACATATAAAATTCATAGGGCTCAATGTGGTGACTGTAAAGGTAATGTTTTTCCTGGCTGAGATGTCTAAATAACATCTCAGAATAAGGGATAGCCATTATGGACTAAGATGAGAAGACATTTCTTTGTGCAGAGGCTGATAAGCCTTAGTAATTCTTCACCCAAAAGTCTGCATCTCAGTGTCTGCACTTCAAAATATATTTGAAAGAGAACAAATTTAGACCATTCAACTTTCTTTCATATCTCCCCTCATATTTATATCAATTATTCCATTTTTCAATCACCCTTTCAGTGATGAATGAAATCTGCTATCCAGTTGTACTACAGTCTAAGACCTCTCTACAGCTTGTTCCTTTCCTAATCTTGTAGGCATTTCCTTCAGATAAATCATCCTTGTTGCAAATGGTGAGAGAGAGCCTCTTAGGCTGGCCAGCATAATTCCCACCATTCTATTATCATAAAAGCACATCTTAAAGATGTTCATTGACATTCGTATGCCATTGTTAAAAATATCTATTCTTTCTGACTTGGTTAAAGTTCTGCCTTCACCCTGAGTATTCTAATCTTACTGAAAAAGAGTTACAGTGAAGAGGTTTACCTTGTTTTTTCTTGGCCTGTTAGTTATATTTCTTATATCATCAGATTTCTTCTGAAAAGAGAGAGATGATTATCTAATTTGGTGGTTACTGAGAAAGGGGCCGCTTTATAGAACTTCTAGGATTTCCTGACTTGGGATGCACTACCTTTAATAAAGTTCAAATACAACAGTCACCTTCATTTGTGGAACACACCCATTAATGAAGACATTATTGTAAATTAACTACGAGCAATTATTGTGATGACAGTTGTTGAAGTTTCCCACCTTAACATCTAAGCTTAATTCTTGATCTTTGAGTGACGTTGAACCTCTCAATTGCTGTTAGTCGGTTAACCTCTGTCATCTTGGCAGTGGTTTATTTAACCTCTCCTGTCAGCTTGTTAAAAACTGTTATAAAAGTAAGCTGCTTAATAAAAAAAGACAGTTCTTGCAGTTACTGAACACAAAATGCTGCAGTTTATGACTTTTCTCATGAACTTCTCTGGAAGCTCATGCCATTTTTGGAAAGCCGACAGTGAGAATTTACAGATTATTTTCTTCAATGCCCTCCGATTCTCAGGATTCAGTTTCTCTCAAGTATTTATTAATTGCACATAATGTTGCAGATGATTTAAATTTCCCATCTGTTGGTTTTATATTAACCCTAATTTTATTATTCATGAACATGGCTGCTTTGGCACAAAAATAAAATAGTAACTTCTTGAGACATGCAAATCAGAGCAGAACCCCCTTAAACTTGATTTCCACGCTGTAATGACTGTGCTGTCTCCTGGACCTGGGGCCTTTCTTCTAGCCAGTGCTTCCTGTTTATAAATTGTAACGAGGAAGATTGGTTTGCAGTGTTTAAAACTCCTTGCTCCCGCCTTCATTTACTGTGTAATTTAAAATGAAACAGAGCAGCATACCTTTTGGTTGAACCAGAGGACACTGCCAAAATGGCTTTACTTTGGCACTTTGAGGAAGGAGAAGGTTCGAGGGACAATTTCTTGACAAACGAAAGACCAATGTTTCGTTTCAATTTAACATAGAGCTGATTTTTCCTCTGACAGCCTGGGAGCCCATGAGGCCACCAGGACATTACATCATCCAATCACAGCAGAAATTTTCTGTGTAACAGACAAGAGGCTGACATCCCTCAATTTCTTTGTTTTGAAGGAGAAGCAGGAATACTATAGGCTAGAAAAATCATGTCATCAGCATGCTTCAGAACAGCAGTCTCAGTCTGGATGTGTGCCTTCCTCAATGAAACACAGTCATTTGCTCACTGAAATTGCATAACTGAGGTTTATCTAACATTGGTTTGGCTTGGAAGTGGGAGAGGTTAAAGATATTCCCTGCCATTTGATACTTGCTACCAATTCCATATGGCAGATGGACATGGATGATCATTTGATGATGAAAATAAAGAATGAGTGTTCTCACACTATCTTGCTCGACTCCAGTTCCAACAGCAAAGGGAATCTCAGCAGAAGTAATACAGAGAATCATCATCTCCCCAGTTTAGCTCAATCATCTAAACTGGAAACGTTCATAGATAAACGGGGATGATGATAAATATTGCATATCTTGTCAGATATCTCTTAAAAAGACTAACATTGATGACCAGATCCAGCATTGAAGTTGGTTGCCTTTTTTGCCTTTGTAAGATTGAATCATTGCTTGTTCAATTTTCACAGAAAAAGGCTGTGTGTTATATAGTCAGGATAATGTGAACTATTTTGTAACCGTGTAAGAATACACCCTTCTCTCTGTAGTAACTGTAGTGCACCACTGTGGGGCGTATGTATATGTATATATGAGTGTATATGAACAGTTTCCTGAGATGGTGGAAGGTATCAGTAAGTAAAGTCTCTTCTGTTATTTGAATCTGGCATCTCTAAATTATTGAAGAAGCCTCCCAAGTAACAACAGAGTCATAACACTGTGGTCATCCCAAGACTACTCAATGCTCTGAAACATGGATCATCAATAGAGATCACTTGATAAACTTGAAATCAATTCATCAGGGCTCCTTCCAAAAGATCACTGATTACAAAAAAAAATGATGGTGGTACAAATACCAATGCCAGCATGATTAAAGTCTATCTAACATTGGTTCTGATTGGACAGAGTATTGTGTAATTAAACAATTGCACCTTTCCCAACCCAGTCAAAAACTCAAGCAGCACGCTTGGCATAGCAGTTAGCATAACGCCTTTATAGCATCAGTGATCAAGACCGGGGTTCTAATCTCATGCTGTCGGTAAGGAGTTTGTAATGTTCTCCACCATGTATCTGTGGGATTTCCCTGGGAGCTTGAGTTTCCTCCCACCATTTTAAATGTACCAGGGATGTTGGTTAATTGGTTATCAGTTGGGTGGCAGTGACTCATGGACCAAAATGGCCTATCACAGTGCTGTTTGTCTGTGATAGTACAGATTCTATCACCCATGTGTATATGAACGTATGTACAGATGGATATGTAGGATGACTGTGATTGGCTGAGAGTGTAGCCACACCTACTGGCAGGTCTTAAAAGGATTGCTCCTCACCAGACCAGGTCATTCTGAACTGGTTGACCTACATGTGATATGCTCCAGTCTTTTAGTTAATAAAAGTCTTGGTTTGGATCAACAAGTCTTTGGTTCTTTCAACGTGCTCTACAATGTCTAAAACATTTAAAATTTAAAATAAAAAAAAGAAAATGTGTTTTAGTTCATATTCAAATTAAATGCTCAGAAACAGGACACCACTGAATAACATCATACCATTCCTTATCTTGAAGATATCTGTCTTAGAAGTGGAAAAATAGTTGAAAGGGAAGGAAAGGTGGATTGGGAAGGGTTGTGGCTGTCACGTGACAGTACTGCCCCCTACCTAGTTGGAGGACACACCAACTGCTAATCAAGGTTTGGCTCTGTCTCACCTATTAATGGACACCTTGCCGTTGGTTCCATGCAAATTACCTGGACTAGATTCTTCAGCCTGTTGAACTTGACCTTGGGTGACTGTTGTAATTGGATTAATCCTCCTGGCACTGAGCCATTGAAGCTTGTTAACAACCTGGGCGGCACCTTCCAGCACTATAAAGGTGATGTGTGTTCTTTATTCTCCCTCCTTGCCAGCTTGGGACCACCCTGCTTCATTCCAGGCCTAGAATTGTGGAAGGGTGCTGGAGAAACTGTTGGTAAGGTGTGCACTGTTTAAAATGGTTCGGAGCATTTAATTAGTGTCTCTTGTAGCATAGAGCTGTGCCTACACTGAGTCAAGGTGTGGTGGGGCATTGTAGTAAGTTTTTTTCCTTGATCATTGTATGTACCAGTTCAGAGTGAGTGAGGGTGTATATATATTTGTTCCCCATGTTTGTTATTGTCTGCTATTACTTTCCATGGCTGCTGTACAAGTGTGTGTATGTGTGCTGCATCTGTTACCATTTCCCACTCGTGCCTTCTATAAATAAAATCCTTCCCCCATCAAAACTGTGTGTCCAGAGTCCTTGCCTTTGAGACCTACCGAACTGTTTCCTCACTCACAACAAAAGGTGACAAGACCTATGGCCATTTCTCCTATCTGCCAGATTGTCAGCAGTTTGAGAATGTTTTCAGCTGTTTATGCTTACAACGTTCTATGGAGTAGATGGAGCCTGGCAATAAAGATTTGATGCTGTTATTACTGAAGATAAAGATAGACCAAAAGGAAAGAGGTATTTAAGGAGGGTGTGAGCTTTTCTTTTAAAAAAAATTGCCCTGCAAACGATTTGCAGACCAGATTAAATATTGATTTCAGTGAGTTATAGCTTCTGAGTAGACAGAACCTAATTCGCCAATTGGCAGGAAGTATCAACATTTATTGCCTTAAGTGAAAACCTTACAACACTGCTGCAGCACAACATTTAAAACCACATGACTTCCATGTAACCATATCATTTCAAGGAATGAATCGGCTCTATGCAAACCATAGACACATCCAGACATTTATCAAATGCTTCTCAGGAGAAATAGTGGCCTTCACAGTTGAGTGAAAGTGTCAACCACTCCATTGCTATCCTGTTTCTCCAATGTTCAGTATGAATTGCTATGATCTACAACTCAACGTGAGCTCTCTGATGTTAGTTTCCTCAGTGTTATAATCAAAAGATTATCTCAGCCAATTAATATTCTTATTGTGTATTGTACAATGCATTTTAATCCTGTACAAAATTTGTGGAAGATATTTGCAAAAAGGCCATCAATCTGCTAACTCCATGTTTCTTGAAGTTTTACCATTTTAAGTTTCTGCCTTACATTGGTGGGAATTGGCTTCAACTGAAAACAGGCTGCCAATTTGCTATGTTTACACCACTAAACAAGTCATTTTTCATACCATTAAGTAGCCAATAGCTGAATTAAATTTTGCACAGCCCCTTTGTGGCTCTGCTCCATCTCTTTGATATTTTCAGGTTAGACCTTGACCACTCTGGCAGATAAGAGCATCTTAAAGGAAAGAAGGGGGTTGAACTTGCAGGATTGCAATAATCTCAGCCCTGACCATCAGTCCAGGAGTTTCCATAGAATGCTTCTCGTGTCTAATCATCTTCAGCTGCTTATCACTGAACTTCCTTGCATTAGAAGGTTGGACTTGGGGCTGATATCAAAGAGCAGTATATTTGTATGCATAACAACAAATGGAAAACATCCAGGTTTTCAGAAAGCTGGAACTAAACATGGTAGAAAAGATCATATCCAACATGGAGGAGTACAATTTCTTCTTATTAACTTTCTTGGACAATATTATAACTCAGCTCTGTTGTGTGAAATCCAAGGAAACCATTCAGTCCAAAGGGAGTAATCAGATGAGTATAGAAACCAGTGCTGGGCTACTTGCCAATGTTTTCACTGGTATCTTCAACTTGACACTCTGGCAGGATGTGGTACCCACCTGTTTCCAACAGGCTTCAATTGTTCCAGTCCAAAGAGTGTGGTAACCTGTCTAAATGACTCAAGTCCACATTCATGAAGTGTTTTGAGAAGCTGATGTTGAAGCATATCCGATCATGTCTGAACTGCAACATGGATCATTACAAATGTGCCTACCACAGCAATAGGACGACAGTGAATTCCTGGACAGCAAAGACACATACATCAGGATGCTCTTTAATGACTACAGTTTGGCACTTAGCACCATCACCCCTGCAAAACTGATCAGAAAATTCCAAAACCTAAGCCTCAATACCACAGTGTGTAATTGGATCATGGATTTCCTCACCTCTAGATTCCATTCAGTGAGGACTGATAAGAACATCTCCACAATCTCCCCGCAATACTGGAGCAACTCAGGGCTGAATACTTGAAACCCCTGCTCTTTTCACTTTACACCCATGACTGGGTGGCTTGGAAAAACAACAACAACACTATCTGCAAATTTGCTGATTATATTATGGTAATTGGTTGTACAAAAGGGGGTGATGTCAGCATACAGAAGGATGATTGAAAACTTGACTGAATAGTGTACCAACAACATTACACTCAATGCCAGCAAAATCAAGGAGCTGATTGTCGACATTAGGAAGGGAAAACCAGAAGTGTACTACGATCCTGTGATAATTGGGGGATTAAAGGTGGAGAAAGTGAGCATATTTAAATTCCTGAAGGTCATTGTGAAAAAAGCATCTCTACTTCCTCAGGAGATTGCGGAGGTTTGGCATCAAATGCTACAGCGCAGCCCAGGCCCTTTGCCCACCATGTTGTACCAACTTATAACCTACCAAAAAAACCCAAAACCCTCCCTACCTCATAACCCTCTATTTTTCTTTCATCCATGTGCCTGTCTAAGAGTCTCTTAAATGCCCGTAATTGTTCCAGCCTCCACCACCACCCTGGGCAACACATTTTATACTCTGTATATATAAAAAAACTTGGCCCTGATGTTTCCCTCAACCTTCCTCCCTTCACTTTGTACAATGTCCTCTGGTGTTTGCCATCTCCACCTAGTAAGGTTGCTGGCTGCCTACTTTATCTATGCCTCTTGTAGACCTCCATTAAGTCATCTCTCTCTTTGCTCCCACACCACACTGGACATGCTCTGTTCTCACTATTGCTATCAGGAAACCGATTATAGGTGCCGCAAGACTCATACCACTGGTTTCAGGAACAGAAGCTAACCTCCACCATCAGAGTCCTAAACAACAAACTCAATCAGAGACTCATTTAAAGACTCTTACCTTTGCACATTACTTATTGCTGAATATTTTTTTCTTCTGTATTACAGTCAGTTTGCTTACATTTTCTTTGTTTACATTTCTCTCTTGTGTATGTGGGTGTGTATATATATTTTTTGAGTACAATCTAAGTAGAAATTCCATCTAGCCCACAAGAAAACTAATTTCAGGGTTGTATATAATATCTTTTATGTATTCTGTCAATAAATCTGAATTTTGTACTTTGTTAGTGGCCTGGGATTTTGCCAAAGACTCTACCGACTGCAAGGCACATGGGAGCATGATTGAATGCTCTCCACCTGCTGCAGGAATGATCAATGAGATCAATACCATCTAGGATAAAAGAGATGGAATGGTCAGAGTTTTATTTGCCTACACTTCATCAGCTCCATCACTGGTATATCATGCCTGGATCACACATCAACGTGATGGGTTACAGCAATCCATGTTTCCTTCTTCAGCAAGACCATCCAAACCGTGTCCAACGTCACCAGGAAATACAGGAGCAGGAGTTGCACATAAACACCATCTCATCTCCAGTTTCAAAGTATTTGAGTCAGACAGCACTTGGAAATATTCTGCTGTATCTTTATCAGCAGGTTTTTAAAAAAAACTTCTCCATGGTGGGCTGATGACAAAATCTTCAGAGTGAGGATTTCAGTGTTTCAAGAAAGACCACTGCCTTTGCAAAATCAACCTGGATGGGTGATAAATGCCAGCCCTGTCAAATCAGCCATGCAGGTTGCCTTAGAATGGATTCTTTAAAAAAAGCTTAACTTGTCCAGCTGTGGCACTGTGTGGTTGAGGACCTTGGAGAGTTTATGAGTAACGCATAGATATGTATGCTTCCAGCTACATTAATTTTAAATTGGACCATGACTATTACATTTAACTGATGCAAGGCTGCAGTGTTTATCATTCTTCATCACTACTGTGACATCCTGATCTTTCAAACCTCCTTACTCTCAATTCTGGAAATATGAGGGAATTCTCAACCCTCAAATGGATGTGCTAAAATACAATCCGTCAGACAACTCTGCACCTATTCTCCCACTCCTGTTATTGCTCTTGCAGTGTTCTGTGACATTCACAATCTACAGAATGCAACTTATCAATCTGACTTCAATAGATCATTCCAGGCAAGGAAGGTCTATGACCAAAGGGGCCATTTTCAAATTGCCCTCCAAGTGGACATGTTATCCTGATTTGAATCTATGTCACTATTTCCTTATCTACATGCACCAGCTCAAAAACTGATATCTCAGAGCAATTGGAGATTGTGTTCGTATCCTAAAAACAAATGAAAAATGAACTCAATCCAGCATGAGTACATTTTTGAGAAGAATGTAATAATCCATTCTGTCACCATGAACAGTGAGTTATTTCTTACATTGAAGCTGAATGCGGCTGCTAATGGGTAATGTATAACCAGCTAAATATTATTCTAATCTGTTGCATTTCTCTACTCAACCAGTTTTGATTCAGTTGTATCAGATGCTCAACATAATGTATCTGAAAACTGAGTGTTACATGTCCATTTGAAAAGATGCTTCATCTCTTTTCCTCTTTAAGGATTTTGATTCTGGTGTGGACTAAGATACAAATGTCAACATGGATGCTCTCTTTTGAAAGTGCCCTTACTTTCAGGTCAAAATATATACACATTTCAAAAACGTATCAGGGGAAAAAAAATTATTCTTTGATAAAAGGCACCATAACGACAAAAGTTAAACCATCTGTTCCCTTACAAGTTTGCTGATTTAAAAATAAAATGGCCTTTTAGTAAACCTTAAACGAGGAAACACCACCTGCTGTTCCATTAAATGTGACCTGACCTTTTCTTCTGTCTAGTTATAATAAACACTGCACTTTCTTTAAGAAAAGCCTGTTTGAAAGATAGTGGACCATAAGTGTGCCTTCTTAGATCCCAGATGAAGTTGCAGACTTGTGGAGTGTTTGATCTTTTATGAGTGTCAGATAAATTGGCTCTGGCACCTGGCAACTGAAAATCACTAACTGTTTGGGCACAACCTTTCTGTCAAACATTTTGACCAAGCTCATTGTTTGGATTAAAAATATTGATATCTGCTGCACAGTGTTTATCCAAGAATACTCCCATTGATGTTTCTCATTAGTAGCCTACAGATGAAACAATCTGCAGTGGGCATCCTGCCGCCTTTCTATTCTGTTACTTTGCTATTGATTTTTCACTGCATTAAAAGCCCATTTGAATTTATGATTTCTAAGCTCCTTCTTTCCCATTTAATAATTTAATCATTGAGAAAACTATTGGAGAAACTATGTTCAGATATTTTATTTTGCATGTATTTCTTCACATTTGCAAAGGGTGAACTTGAGATCCTTTGTGGTACAAAAATAACCATCATCCCACCAAGAATGGCCACCCAAGAATGGAAGTTGCAGAGATGAAATTTCAAAAATATTGTGTTACAAGTTTCTTACAAAGCCAGGTCAGTGTTGTAGCACATGTAGGTTATGAGGACATTCATTCAAAGAGTTTTTTTTTGCCATATGCTCATTCATAAGATTTATTTTTGGTTGGTTTATATAAAATATCCACATTCAGATTTCACTATGATCAGCAAAATTTCAAATCAACCTATGGATTTACAATAATAAATGTAATTAGTCCTGCTCCTATTTCTTATTTCCTATTTCTAATGTAATCAAAATGAAGGTGTTTGCTTTCCAATTATTCAATTCTGAGTGCATTAAAAAAATCAAAAGGGAAATCATGGAAGAACATGTACCCTTTTAATTTATCTGTGAATTTAGCATTTAAACTGGTTTATTCACAGTGACATTGAATTTTGAACAATTTGATGAATCAATCAGTTAGTCATATGGTGTAATTTCAGATGGTCTAAATTGGCTGCTTTAATTGTGGGCTGCATGAAGACATTCACTCGATAGGATAACTAATTATTGTGTTAATACTGTTTTCAATTTTGTTTCTTTGTGTGGTAAATCTGGTAAATATTTAATTCTTGAGAATCCACATTTAATTCCTGAAAGTAGATTGGTAAAAAGATGGTTATATCACTCTACACTGTTTCCCTAATTACTACTTTTGCCTAATGATGTGGAAACGTTGGTTATTTAGATGTCAGTTAATTTTTTTCTGATGCAAAGCAACTGAAATCACGCCTACACCATCATTTGCTTTGTCTAACCTTGGGCCATACAAAGTGTGCAAACCCTAATTGTGCTGCTACTGACGAGTCAAAGAAATCATCACTGGGGATTTCCTCAGGGATTGTTCCAATTAGCTTCACAACTTGTTTGGCCAGCATAAACGTGCTTCCAGAAAACTTCAGCTGAAGTTATAGCTGCTGTTAAGGAAATCCCAGGTGTACTTTAAGGTTTCTACACCATGTGCAGCAATGCCCTGGAAATACCACCATCAATCAAAAAGATAAGCAGGTGACCTTTTCCAGAAAGGCATTCTTCTCAGCCTCATGATGTTGCAGACCTACTCATAGCAAATGAACATTAAAAAAAAATCAAATATTCCATAACTGCATGGAAATAAATGATAGTAGAATTGGGTTTTGGCAGTATATGCCATTGGGGACAGCTGCCCTATTCTTCATTACTTGGTGCTTTTATGGCCATCACCTTTTATCTAAATCTAAAATGTAGCTTTACTAGGGAACAATAAAAACCATCAGGCATATATTAAAAGTAGAATAATAGAACATTTATGATAGAGAAAAAGCAGAATCCCCTGATCCTGTCTACATGAGAAAGATCTGATAAGCCAAATTCCACCTGCAGATCATGGCTCTTCAAATACAGATTTTGTATTTTATTCATCTCAAGTACCTTTCAGTCTCCTCTTTTCTGAGGAATACTGTCCCAGTTTTGATAATCTTTCCCACAACTTCCATATTTCATTCTTGGCAATAGCCTCATTCATTCCTCAGCATACTTCCCAATTCTGTTACATCTTTCCAGCAGTGTAGTGCCTGTTAGTCAAGTTTGGTCCAGTATTTTTTTTCTTGCACTTACGGTATATTCTTTGCCTCAGCTAGGGGATAATAGCTTGCTCTTTGCCTCTTTAAAAACCTTATTAACCTGATCTGCCACCTTTCAGGATCTGTGGAGAGACTATAATGTTTGTGTGTTGCTCCTTAGCACTCAATTATCATGCATTCTCTTTTCTTGCTTGCTGCACTTCACCAAATGTAGTACCTTACACTTCTCCAGCCTAAAATTACATTCTCTACTTTTCTGTCTGTCCAACCAATCATCTATATCATTGGAAAACTTCCTTATCATGCCTCTACATTTAAATCCAACTCACTAGTTTCCACTAGAAAATGAAGAAGGCTCACTTTTGAATAGGAAATAGTCACTGGAGTATTAGATGACCCGTTATTTTAGAGTAGAATGAGGGAGGTTGGTAAGTAGACTACTGTTAAGACTAGAAGTTATACAGGTGTGGATGAAGGCTATAAAGGCTGAAGTTGAACATTCAGTGAAAAAGGAGATGCTGGTGCAAATCTATCAAATATGGGGTCAAGTTTACAAGCAGACTTGCTTGTTTTAGACAGATTCTGAGGAGAGGGAAAGAATCAGTGCCAGTGCTCAGATTTAGTTATGGAACCAAAGCAGGGAGTGGTTATTTCAGCATTTAGTTGAATGAAGCTTTGATAATCTAGCATTGGAAGTTGTTGTCTCATAATTTATAGCTCAAGGAGAAGAATCCCATCAGCATTATATCACTGAAAGCACTTAAGTAAGAAATGAGGAGTCCAGAATATATGTACATATTAGTTGTGAAGCCATTACTTTTGATTTTCTGGTGACAATATCTTAGATAAAGATAAACAATTTGGAGAGTAGTCTTGTCTATCAAGAGGACAGTGGGAAGACTTTGGATGAAAATGGTGATGTTACCAGTGCAAAAGTCTCTGCAAGTATTAAAAGGACAAGGACAGATAGGTTACCTTTGTTGCCATTACAAAAAATACTATCAGCCATCCTAAAAACAACTGTTTTGATTCTGTAGCATGGTTGGATATCTGACCTGAGAGATTCAAACAAGGAACTTAAGAGAATAAAAGTCATTCAAGGATCATTGGGCCAGAGATGAGGTGTTTATTTACCCTGATGGTGGGGTCAAGGGAATGGTGTGGGGATATGGATGAGGGGTATTCGGGAAAGGTAGGGGAAGAAACTAAAGATTATTACTATTACTAACTAACATGAAGGCCAGGAAGAGAAGTTAAGTGGTCAGTAGTTTGTTGGAATAGGGTCAAAGGACCAGGAAGCACCACTGCAAGAGGTATAAAACAGTTTTCTAAACAAAATCCCAATAGCAACCAGGCTAGTTAGAATTGTTAGGTGCCTTAATAACATTACTTTCAATAATCTTAAACAGTCACCTATTTTACCCTAATAACTATTAAACATTCGATAACTTATTCACTGTTGTCTACTGACTAATTAACATTCTCAACCCAGTAGTTCTCTATCAGGTCCCATTGGTATACATTTTTATTAAAGTTTTATTTAAAAAAAGACTGTGTTCTTTAATTCTAATGCTATTATTTTTGAAGAATTCTGCTTTGCTCTTCTGCTTTGGATTTTAAAAGCATGATCATTAAATCTTAAAAAAAAACTCTTCATTCAGTTGAATCAATAAAAAGTCACTGATTAATAAACTGATTTTTTTAAAATTAAAGCCATATTTCCCAAGATTTGGAATATCTGCAAAATATTACAGAGTTCACACATAAATAAATATTTGCACAAATTTCATATATGTTCATGCTGTGAAGTTATCTGATACTTAAGAAAAGCAGCTGCAAATGGAGTAGAACTCTGCTGGATTTCCCATGCAGCATTGTCTAGGTTAGTGTGACTTTCAAAAATGGTGGGAAAAGCTCTATATTGAAATGATCAAATTCATTTCTAGTCAAAATTCATATATTTAGTTAGGTTTCATAAACATAAATCCAATCACACTTGAACCAGTCTGAACAAAAATCTCAATTTTTTTTCTGTTTTGAACAGCAATGATGGCAAGTAATAGGGTGGTTTGCAACGGAATTAGATGCCCAATATCTTTCATTGTTATCGGATTAGTTGTAAGAAGTGGGATTGAAAACTGAAGTGAAAATCATTTTAAGAAATCTATTAGACATAAAATGTTTTGAAATTAAAAATTTCTTCTACTCAGAGGTTCCAGGTTTTATATTTTTTGACAGATACGGTGCTCTCTTGATGTTCTCCCATTATTCCTATTTCATTTTTTTTAATTTTAGTTTCTGCACTTCAAATCACTTCAGTTGCTAAATGAGATTTTTTTTTAACCACAACCTCATCCCAAATCTTAGATATATTGAATAAACAAATTCATCAACATATAACTTCCATTAGATCTGCCAGCCTACAATTTCCAGGGACACATTCATTGCTTCATCATTGCCCTCATTTGGAAAGTAATTATCGCTGGCTTATTTCTGTTCTGATTAATTGTAAACATGATTTTTCCTGCAATTTTAATACTGCTTCCACTTATTCAAAAGTAATAATCAGTGAAATGACAATAGTTTGATTTGTTACACTGCAGCAAATGGTCAAAAATATATTGCCTTTTTAAATATCACTTTGTAGCATCGTGCTTCCTCTCGACTTACCAATGCCATTCACGCTGGAGTTTCCAACAAGTATAACTTTCATTTGGTGGTGAGAATGAGAAAAGTATATTCTATAGAGACTGGCTGACCTGATGTTTCTATCAGTTCATTTCTTAAAAAGAGACATTTGTTCTTTAGTTTTATAATTCTAATCATGTAAAGCAGGCATGAAATTGACATTCTCCCACCATCCCACTACAATAGATGGAAGAGGACTGGGAAAGGCAAGCCATTGTAAATCTACTGTTTTTACAACTCCATGTTCTCGTCGAAGCAGCCTCCTTTGACCTCCTTCTGTATGATGTGAAATATGATTTTTCAGATTTTTTTCAGATTATTGTCTTACACCTGTCACTTTTTGAGGAAATGTGAGAGTAAAATTTAGTCAATTCAAATTTTTTAAAAAGTAAACTAGATGCACTACTTAAATTGTAAAAGTGAATATCGGGCACAAAAAAAAGGTGAATTTACCAATTTTAAGATGGAATCCCATGTAATATCCGAAAATGAAAGTTTTAAAATTTTTCAGTTTTATCGAGGTAAGTATCCCTAGACTTTAATAATAAATCGTATATAGCTGATTTATTGTCATAGTACATTTATGACATCACATACAACCCTGAGATTCCTTTCTCCTGTGGGCAAGGCAGAATTACAACTAACTAATAGTGCAAAAAATAAACTGCTCACAGAGCAAACAAATAAAAGAACTGTAAACAGATAACAAATGTCAACAAACTGTGCAATACAGAGAACAAAAGAAAATCAATAAAGTACACAAGTAAGAATCCTTAAATGACTGCTTGAGTTTGTCATTGAGAAGTTTGAATGGTGGCGAGGTATCAACTGTTCCTGGACCTGGTAGTGTGAGTTTTATGGCACCTGTATCTCTTTCCTGATGACAGCAGTGAGAACAAAGGGTGTGCTAGCTGGTGTGGGTCTTTAATGATTATAGCTGCCCTCCGACAGCATTGTTTCCTGTAGATGTACTCAATAGTGGGAGAATTTTGCCTGTGATGTCCTGGGCTTTGTCTTCTACCTTTTCAAGGGCTTTATGCTAAGGGGTATTAGTGTTCCCATACCAGACTGCGAAGCAGCCAGTCAGCACACTTTCCACCACACCTCTAAATATTTGCCAGAGTTTCTGGTGTCATACCAAACCACTGCAAACTCCTTAGGAAGTAGAAACACTGATGTGCTATCTTCAGAATGCCTTTGGGTGCATTGCATCCAAGAAAGATCCTCCAAGATGGTGATTTCCAAGAACCTAAATTTGCTCACCCTCTCCACCTCTAATCCCCCAATGATCACTGGATTGTATACTTCTGGCTTTCCTTTCCCGAAGTTGACAATCAGCTCCTTAGTTTTGGTGTCGTTGAGTGCAAGGTTGTTGTTGGTGCACCATTCAGCCAAGTTTTCAATCTCTCTCCTGTACGCTGACTCATCCTTTATACATCCACTACCGTGGCATCATTGGAAAATTTGTAGATGGTGTTATTGTCGAATTGAGCTACACAGTCATAGATGTAAGGTGAATGGAGCAGGGGGTTAAGAACACAGCCTTGTGGTGCTCCGGTACTAAACATTTGTAGATAAGACTTTAATTTTTTGTGGGGGGAGATTCAAGTAGTTGGCCTTGCCTTGGGCACAAAATAGTCTGGCACTGGCCCTGCATACCTGTGAAATCAGGTAGGTTAGTGAAGATGATGTGGAAATGTTGACTTTGGTCAATGTCACACCATTACAGTTTGAAATGAAAATATCTGGAGAATGTAAAAAACTAGGGTGTGGGGTCCAGAAGAAAAATAATTGTGAAGCTGGGAGATAGTCCATTGGGTTGGAAGATCCTTGGTCAAACATGAACATGGACACAAAGATAATGTAAGGAGAATTCAGTACTATGGTGAGATCAAAATTATGAAATATGAGCATAATACAGTACAATTCCAAATATCTGAAATGGTCGGGACTGGGCCTATTTTGGATAAACAATATTTTCAGATAGCTGGTCATTTTTAAAAACAGTCCAGTAGCAACAGAAAATCACTTGTAACAGTGTTTAAACAACAATCAACAAAGGAGGGCTTTTTCTTCTGCAATATTTTAATTGGTTTTTCAAATAAATGTTCCATTAGGTACATAACAATAAAATAAAGTATTAACAAATCTTGTATAGCAATATAAATAGTACTGAGACCTATGTTACATTAAAAAGAAAGATAAAAAGAGAAACACTACTAATTATCTTATTCAATCCTCTCTCTTCAGAGGATACTGATTAACACAAACAGTTCACTGCTAATAATAAAAAAAAGAGAAAGGGAAACATTGGATTCTAAAACTAAAAACTAGTTAATCTTACAAAAATTGAAAGTAATTAAGAAAAGAACCCCATATACAGAAACAAAGTTGAGATTCATTTCAGTAGTGGAACATATAATTTTTTCCAAAGTCAGACTTGCCATCATATTGGACAACCATTGATTATGAGTGGGAGGGACAACATCTTTCCATATCACTAAACTGGCCCGATTTGTGATAAGGGAGGCAAGGACAACTTCACGGGATTAAGAACTAAAGATAAGGTACAAAATGCCCCTTCCCAAAAATTGGATAAGAAGGACATACCCAGAACATATGAAATAATGTACCTTCTTCTGTTATACATTTATCACATTTAGAAAAAAGATTAGAATAAAATATGGCCAATTGAACTTTGGAATAGTGGGCCCAGTGTACTACCTTGAATTGTAATAATGAGTAGCTAGCACTAAGAGGATGAATGCACTTCTTTCAGAACAGAATTCCATGTAGTCTGAGAAAATGGCTGTTGAAAATCAAGTTCCCATATTTTTTTAAAAATTTCGGTCCAGGGAACTCTCCCTAGAATTTAAAAGTAATTCATAAAGGCCAGATACCACCCCTTAATAATTAGGTTGAAAATTATAAATCATCCCTATCATATTAGGCTCTAGGTCACACATGTCAAACTCTGGCCCATGGGCCAAATTTGGCCCGCGATATAATTATATTTGGCCCGCAAGATCATATTAAATATATATTAGAGTTGGCCTGCTGGCCGCCACGCCAGTATAGCGCATACACACTGAAGGTGAAAATGAAGACGCCAGAGGTGTGGAGGGATCTCAGAGTCCCGAATCCCGGGGATCGGAGCGGCGCACTCAGCCTGCCCGGCTCCCGGACACACAGACGTGGCTGGAGTTGGGGACCATCCTCGCTGGGTCTGCGCTTCAGCGGTGACGCCGGACCGAACGTCTCATTGGCGATGCCTTCCCCCTCGCTCTGTGCGTGGCAGACCCTGCCTCCCGCTCCTTTTGTTGGAGACGAGCCCAGCACCGTGAGATCGCAGTTTAATCCCTCTCCAACCATGGGAGGGGGGGTGGGAGCAACGCGCTCTTCTCAGCCAATTCCTCCACCGCCCCGGACACCGGCGCTTCAACGGGGGGTTCAGGTGACTTCATCAGGCGACTGACCTGTTGGTCCAAGACAAGGGGAGAGCGTACAAACTCCACACAGACAGCACCTGAACTCGGGTGAACGTGGAGCTGCGACCCCACATTCCACATCAGGACTGTGTGTAAGATTGGGAGCAGTGAGACGGAAGCTTATTTTGTTCCTGTGATTTAAGCCTTTCTTGCGGTGGGGGGGGTCCTTCTCTGACCACTTGCCTAACAATTAACCTAATCAGATGTGGAGTTACCACAATACAACAGTTCTCAACCTTTTTCTTTCCACTCGCATCGCTGTGCCATTAGTGCTCTGTGATTAGTAAGGGATTGCTTAAGGTGGTCTGTGGGTGGGAAGAAAAAGTTTGAAGACCACTGCTTTAATCATCCCTCATTGACTCGTCATGTGCACGGTTTCAGAACGCTAAAGGAAATGGGCCAATGACAATTTTTCTCAAGCAAAATATTTCAGTAACAATTGGGTCTAGAGCAGTGATTCTCACCCTTTCCTTCCCACTCACATCCCACCTTAAGCAATCCCTTACTAATTACAGAGTTCCGATGGCATAGGGCACAGATGTCAAACTCTGGCCCGCGGCCAAATTTCGCCCGCGATATAATTATATTTGGCCCGCAAGATCATTTCAAAAATGTATTAGAGGTGGCCCGCTGGCCGCCGCGCCAGTATAGCGTATGCACAGTAATACAACAAATCCCAGAATGCATTGGCGTCAGCCTGCTAATCGCCCCCACCTCCTCAGTTTACGTTGCAGGGTCTTACCATGGACTCTGGTTTGTGGGCCTGGCTGGTGTCAGGGGAAGCCAAGGCCACTTCCCAGCGCCCGGAAGCAGATGTCTCGGGCCTGACCTCACCAGGACCGTTGTCCACTCCCCCTCCCTGCTGCAGGCCGATCCGCGACTCACGGTGATGGGGCCGCTGATCCGCCGAGATGCCGCCCTGCAGCGAGAGCCGATGCCCCCGCACTGTCGTTGTCCAACCCGATCGCCCGCAAACCCCGCCCTCCCGCACACAGGCCTGAGTAAGTATTATGAACTTTAATCTCAGGATAAAACGATCTTCCAATAGTTTCATGTCACAGTGATAAATATATTCCTGGTTAAAAATGGTCCTGCACCTGGATACAAGCTCATTAGGCATAAAACTTGAAAAGTGTGTAAATCAAAGGATATCTGTACCAATGGAAAAAGGGCATGGCAAATAACCCTGCTAGAGTTCATGCCCACAATCAGTCACCCATTTGATTGTTTCAGGAATCATGTCATTCTCCCACATTCTCAATAGCCCTCAGATTTTACTATTCGACAGCACACTGGCAACATTTGACAAATCCTCTATAGAGAAATATTGTTTATTGAATATTTTATTTCTCATTTGTTAATGCTTCTGGAAAGAGTTTATCCAAACCTATTATTAAACATTTATTTTAATAAGAAAAAGTTTAACATTACATATGTTGAAAGAAGAGAAAACATGTAGATGTTGTTGAAAATTTTCAATAAATATTTAGTTCGGCCCTTGACTTAGTCCAAGTTTTTAATTTTGGCCCTCCGTGAATTTGAGTTTGACACCCCTGCTCTAGGTCTTCAGGGACTTTCAAAATTAAAGAATTTTAAAAGCTCCTAACCTGTAAATAATGAAAAAAAATGGAAGCGAAGGGAAGGCATTTAAAGCATGAAATAATCTTTAATTCACACCAAAAAAAAACCCAACCTAATCAAAATAAGATAAATCCAACACCAAAAACTTAAAATTCTACTCAGAAGTTCTTCCAATTTTTTTTCTACCTGTGATGTTAGTTCAGCTCCAAAAAAAATTTTTGGATAACTGAGGATTTCTGATTGTTTCAGATATCCTTGTTTATCTGAAAAATTTCCAAAGTGAAATGATATAATTTCAGCTTCAAAATGTTTTGGATAATGAGGATTTCGTAACGGTACGCTTGGATTGGGTGGGCAGAACCAATGCCAACAGCTCCTGTCAGAGGAGGAGGAGCTTGCTGAAAGTGAGTCAGAGGAGGAGGAGCTTGCTGAAAGTGAGGAGAAAGTAAGCTATTAAAGTCGGGGGCTTACCGGGGCTTGGGCCTACTTGGTTCGGCTGTGTCGGAGGAGGAGCTTGGAGAGAGTCGGGCTGTGAGTCAGAGAAGGAGGAGCTTGCTGAAAGTGAATCAGAGGAGGAGCTGGCTGAAAGTGAGGAGAAGGTAAGCTATTAAAGTCGGGGGCTTACCGGGGCTTGGGCCTACTTGGTATGGCTGTGAGTCGGAGGAGGAGCTTGAAGAGAGTTGGGCTGTGAGTCAGAGGAGGAGGAGCTTGCTGAAAGTGACAGGGTTAATTGGTCAAGCAGCCAATAAAAGGAGTGAATGGGGAAGGAGCAGCTAGTGAGGAGTGGCTCAGTGAGTGAGTGGAGCAGTGAAGGAGTGATACTTCCTGGCTTTGGCTTATCAGGCTTTGGCGAAAAAAGGCAAGGAGAAAAGGTAAGCTGAGTTATTTGCCTTCGTATTCAGAGTCATGCCAATAGGATTAGTGCTTTGTACTGGGTGTCAGATGTGGGAACAATGGGTAACCTCCACCCTCCCAAATGGCCACATCTGCACCAGGTGTACTGAGATGCAGTTACTAAGGGAGTGAATTAGGAATATGGAGTTGCAGATTTATGACCTGCGGCTTGTAAGGGAGAGTGAGGAGTTAATCGACTCAACTTTCAGGCCGATAAATACTCCAGAACCCGTGTCAGGTAAGTGGGAAACCATCAGGGGGGAAATAAAAAAGCGAGAAAAATGGAGAGCACACCAGTGACTATCCCACTCAGCAACAGTTATGTTGCGTTGGATTCTGTTGAGGGAGATGACTGGACAGAAGATGGCCATGGGCACCAGGTCAATGGCAATAAGCCTGGCAGAGTGGTGCAAAAGAAAAGGAGAAATGCAGTAGTTACTGGGGACTCCATTGTCAGGGGTACAGACAGGAGGTTCTGTGAGCCAGATAAGTATACCCGCATGGTGTGCTGCCTCCCTGGTGCAAGGGTATGAGATATCACAAATCGGGTCCAAAATATTCTGAGAGGAGAGGAGAGGGAGAGCAGCCTGATGTCTTGGTACATGTGGGTACAAACGACATTGACAAGAAAAGGGAGGAGGTAATGAAAAGGGATTACAGTGAGCTGGGACGAAAGCTGAAAGACAGGAACGCTAGGGTGGTGATCTCGGGATTACTACCTGTTCCAAATGCAAGTGATGAAAAGAATGTAAGGATAAGGAAAATGAACGTGTGGCTGAGGTGCTGGTGTACAAGGCAAGGATTTGGCTTCTTGGATCATTGGGATCTCTTTTGGAGAAGGCATGATCTTTACAAGAGGGACAGGTTGCAGCTAAATCCAAAAGGTGTCAACATTTTGGCAAGTATGTTTGGTAAGGGGTATGGGAACCAGAGTGATAGGGAAAAGGGTAGGGAAGAAAAAGTAATGGCCATGAAAAGTAAAATAGGAAAAGTAATGTTGGGAGGAGAAAGTAAAAAATCAGATGGTGCAGTGAGTTTTCGGGTCAATGATAGTCTTAAGAAAATTACAAAGAAAAATAGTGGGCAGAAAAATCAAAAGAAAAGGTTACAGAAGTCATTAGATATTAAAAGGACAAAGAGCATAAGGGCACTTTATCTGAATGCCCGCAATATTAAAAATAAGGTTAGTGAACTTGAGGCGCAAATTGGTACCCATGCCTATGATTTGGTAGCCATCACGGAAACATGGCTACAAGATGACCCTAAATGGGAATTAAACTTTCAAGGGTATCAGGTGGTGCAAAGAGATAGACAGGATGGTAAGGGAGGTGGAGTTGCACTCTTAATCAAAGATGAGCTCCAGGCAGTAGTGAGGAATGATATAAGATCTAAAGAGCATAATGTTGAGTCCATTTGGGTAGAGATAAAGAATAACAAAGGGAAAAAATTATTGGTGGGTGTTATCTATCGCCCACCAAATAACAATAGTTTAGTGGCACAGGAAATAAATAGAGAGATAAGTGAGGCATGTAATAATGATACGGCAGTAGTCATGGGGGACTTTAACTTCCACATAGATTGGGAAAATCAAGTTGGTCATGGGAGTCTGGAAGAGGACTTCATAGAATGCATCCGCGATAGCTTTCTTGAGCAGCATATTAAGGAACCCACAAGAGAAAATGCTCTCCTGGATCTAGTGTTGTGCAATGAGATAGGTCGAGTAAACGATGTAATAGTCAGAGACCATCTGGGAAATAGCGATCATAGCATGATTGAATTTCTCATTCAGATGGAAGGGGAAATAGTTAGATCTAAAACTAATATATTATGCTTAAACAGGGGTGACTACCATAGGATGAGGGAAGAATTGGGCAGAGTGGACTGGGAGCACAGGCTAATTGATGAAACAGTTGAGGAACAGTGGAAGATTTTCAAATAAATATTTTATAATGCTCAACAAAAATATATTCCAGTCAGAAAAAAGGTCAGCAAGAGAGGAAAAAATCAACCGTGGTTAACAAAGGAAATAAAGGAGAGTATAAAATTGAAGGTGCAGGTGTACAAAGCTGCAAAGAACAGTGGGAAACTGGAAGATTGGGAAAACTTTAAGAGACAACAAGGGGTTACAAAGCGGGTAATAAGAAATGGGAAAAAGGATTATGAAAATAAATTGACACAAAATATAAAAACAGAAAGCAAAAAATTTTATAAATATATAAAATGGAAGAGGGTGGCCAGAGTTAACATAGGACCCTTGGAGGATGAGAAAGGAAAACTGGTAGCAAAAAATGAGGAAATGGTCGAGGCATTGAACAAATATTTTGTGTCAGTCTTCACGGTGGAAGACACGTCCAGCATGCCCAAGTGCGGAGTTAAAGATGCAAATGTTGGGGAGGGCCTTGATAAAATAGTTGTTACAAAGGAAGTAGTGATGGAGAAACTAATGGGACTAAAGCCAGACATATCACCTGGTCCTGATGATATGCATCCAAAGGTTCTGAAGGAAATGGCAGAAGTTATAGTTAATGCATTGGTGGTCATATACCAAAAATCCTTGGATTCTGGGCAGGTCACGGCAGACTGGAAGACAGCAAATGTCACTCGACTTTTTAAGAAGGGATGTAGGCAGAAGACTGGAAATTATCGGCCAATTAGCTTGACGTCTGTAGTTGGAAAAATGCTTGAAACCATCATTAAAGATGAAATAGTGAAACTTTTGGAATGTAAGGTTTCAATCAGGCAGACGCAGCATGGTTTTAGAAAGGGAAGATCATGTTTGACAAATTTGTTAGGATTCTTTGAGGATATAATGGGTGCGGTGGATAGAGTAGAACAGGTTGATGTTGTATATTTGGATTTCCAGAAAGCGTTTGATAAGGTGCCGCACAAGAGACTTCTCAGTAAGTTACAGGAAAGTGGAGTCCGGGGAAGTCGATTGGCCTGGATTGAAAATTGGTTGTCAGACAGGAGGCAGAGAGTCGGGATAAATGGGAGTTTTTCAGGTTGGCAGAGAGTGGTAAGTGGGGTGCCGCAGGGGTCAGTGTTAGGCCCACAACTGTTCATCATTTACATTGATGACTTGGAGGAGGGGACAAAATGTGGTGTCGCCAAGTTTGCGGATGACACCAAATTGAGTGGAAGAGCAAATTGTAATGAGGATGTGGAGAGTCTGCAGAGGGATATAGTTAAGCTGGATGAGTGGGCAAAGGTCTGGCAGATGGAGTACAATGTTAATAAGTGTGAGGTTATCCACTTTGGCAAGAAAAATAAAAGAGCTGAATATTATTTAAAGGGTGAAAAACTACAGCATGCTGTTGTGCAGAGGGACTTGGGAGTGCTTGTGCATGAATCACAAAAAGTTAGGTTGCAGGTGCAGCAGGTTATTAAGAAGGCAAATGGAATGTTGGCCTTCATCGCTAGAGGAATTAAATTCAGGAGAAGGGAGGTAATGTTGCAACTGTATAAGGTACTGGTGAGACCGCACCTGGAGTACTGTGTCCAGTTTTGGTCTCCATATTTGAGGAAGGATATACTGGCTTTGGAGATGGTCCAGAGGAGGTTTACTAGGTTGATCCCTGGGATGAAGGGGTTGACTTATGATGAAAGATTAAATCGTCTAGGATTGTATTCGCTTGAGTTCAGAAGAATGAGAGGAGATCTTATAGAAATATATAGGATTATGAAGGGTATGGATAGGATAGATGTAGGAAGGTTTTTTGAGCTGGCCGGGGAAACTAAAACGAGAGGACACAGTCTCAAGATTCGGGGGAGTAGATTTAGGACAGAGATGAGGAAAAATAGTTTTTCCCAGAGCATAGTGAATGTTTAGAATTCTCTAACCAGGGAAATGGTTGAGGCTGCCTCATTAAACATATTTAAAATTCGGTTAGATACATTTTTACATGATAGAGGAATTAGGGGATATGGGGAGAAGGCAGGTAGGTGGAGTTAGGTCATAAATTAGATCAGCCATGATTGTATTGAATGGCGGAGCAGGCTCGATGGGCCATTTTTGGCCTACTCCTGTTCCTACTTCCTATGTTGCTATGTCTTGTGATGGCTGGACACTACAGCCTCCTATCTATTGGCAATTAGCATTTACAGCCATGAGGCATAGTGATTCAGCAGAACCCACAGGTCTACTGAGATGCCCTGGCCTACTCATGAGGTTGTTCGCACTTCAGATGTCATGACGCCGGACACATGTTTTGTCTATATTAAGCCTGAGAGGACATCAATTAATACTTATACTCTTCTCTAGCTGACAACTTCAGGTGTGGTCTCATTATTCTGAACACTTCAACATGATGGCATATGAGCATAAACATCATTCACCACAATTTCTGATTTTTCTGAAATCCTCAATTATCCAAACATTTTTTTGGAGTTGAACAGATCTCACTTATGGGTCAAAAAAATATTTGGATAATTGAGGATTTTGGATCATCCAATTTTGGATAATTAGAAGCTGAGATTTTTGTTGAAGATTGAATGTTTGGGTCAGAGAGGACAAAGTCAAGACAAAGGATGAGAAAACACTGATGTCATTCGAGGAAGGAAAGTAATTCTGATACATCAGCAACTGAGGGAGGAGGATACTCTGATTATTTTACTTTCTTATTCTCTTCTAAAACTTGTCAAGTTGCAACTTTGTTACAGGGCCTGTGACTGGGATTTAATATGCTGCTCTCTATAAGGACATTTTATGTTCTCCTTGTGACTGTGTAATTTTCCTCCAGATGCTCTGGTATCCTCCCATGTTCCAAGGATGTACAGGTTTAGAAGGTTAATTAGTCACATGGGTGCAATTGGGCAATCCAAGCTTGTGGGCCAGAAGGGTCTGTTACCATGTTATAGCTTTAAATTGTCAAATTAAAATAAAATTCTGGGCATAAGTTGATGCCAATTTGATCCAAAAGTATTTGAACTCTTTTTTTTATCAACAAAGCACACCAAAAGTCTTAGCTTGAATTTGATATCTACGCTATATTATGTGAATAATCTAACTCATGGATACTTCAGAGAACCGAATCAGTGTATACCAGCATTTGGTGTCTTGGGTTGTGTTGGGGGAAAGGACAGATTGCCAACTAATCGGCATTCTTCTGGGTAAAAGTGATATTCTGTTTCCATCATTGATGCCATGTGAAAAAAAAAAACAATCCTTGTACTTACTTTTCAGTTGTCAACCATTTTATACAAATTTTGTTTCTTATTGGTATACGAAATGGCAGTTGTGGGAACTCAGGCGTTTGAAATTAAATGACTTTTTTCCAATCACTTTGCAACATTAAGACCCTTTTATTCCCCACAAATGATAGGCTGATCTGTTGCTTCCGTGTTGGGTTGGTTACAAAAAGTAATCTCTTACACATTGCTAAAGATTGACAATGCCTAAAAATTAATAATTTGTTTTTCACTGTCACAAGATCCACACATCCCAGATAAATCATCAAGTATTTAACTTATTCTTCAGTTATTGACTATTAAATTACAATCAATTGTTTCTATTGTTCTTGTTTTAAATCAAGCTGGCAGCAAAATTTAACAGGGCATTTTCATGAAGGTCAGATGGGCAACTCTACATCTAATCAATCAATAAATTCCAGACTGCAGATGTTGGTTCACACTACACTGTAGTATGCATGCTTCTGGTACTTTTTGTTTTGATTGGCCTATTTAAAAGTATGGGAAATTGGATATACCCAGAAGATTTTGTATTAGCTCATATCTGTAATGCCAGCCATTCTGGATTTACTTATTGAGAATAATAAAAATCTATGTTGAATTAATTACTTGCAGGAGCATTCCTCGCTGCCCTTTATCTATATCTTATTTATCTATTTAAATGCACATACTAATAATGCAAATGCATCCTTTCACGACCTTTGTTTTCGAACTAAAGATGAAATCACATAAATTAATCTCAACAGGATATATGTTATTGGAGAGAAAAAGTTACCTCATCATACCCAAGAAATCATGTTAAAAAAAAATACACAGTGGGTCTCCAAGCAACTTTTAAAAAAAACATAATACAATAAATTCCAAAGAAGATGTGCTCATAATAGAATTTGCTAAATTCTCCATATATGTTAAATATCTGGTATTAGCGACATCACAGAGGTCTCTTTTGACCACATAAGTGTTAATTCACAGTTGAGCACCAGTTAATGGTATGCTTTGCACATTTCTGGCAGGTAATAGCATCACATATACGTTCCCTTCCCAATATGTGAGCTGGAATAGCTCGTGCTAAAAAAGTGTGAGCTTCAAAAACAAAATCAGAATTAAAGTAGTAATGTAATTTCCAAACAATGAGCACTGGGTAAGCAACATTGGTGGATTTGGCACATGCTGCTTTCATTGCTGTCACAATTAAATCACGTTCATCAGAACGAGCTTTTCAAAAGACAAGTGGCATGCATATATAAATGTCAAACTATTTTGCATTGGTCAATTGACAACACTTGTGGATATCTTCACATGCAAGTTTAGGAAAAGATGGTGTGACATCTCAGTAACTATTTGCATCAAGTGTCATCAAGAATATGATTTGTATTCAATTTGTAGTCATGCTAATTGTAGATTAAATGCCGAGAGATGCATAGGTTTAATAGTTTGTACATTCTGTAGAGTTGACTTTTTTTAAATTAATCTTTTGGCTCTTCCTTCATACGTGAACACATTGTGAATCAGACTGAGAGTCCTTATCTCAATGTACACATTCTAAGTGAGTTTTTTTCAGTATGAGATACATATTCACATGCAGAAGATCATTTTCTGCTTCACCCTCATTCTTCATTCTTATGTTTATTTTGCATATTTCACATGTCTCTACTCCTTATGGTCCTTCTTATTGCCAACTATTACACTAGGAGAATGAGAAGGTTTTAACATTTGAAAAATCTTCATAAGAAAAAAGGTATTGATTATTTAGTCCCGAGATTCTGATGTTGATCAGCTATTCAACAAGATCATGTCTCATTTGACTGCAGCTGCTCAACATGAAAAGAATCCATTTATTCCTATACTTTGTTTTGTATCGATTAACTAAATTTAAATCCATTATTCACAAGTCCAGTGCCCTAACATTCTTCAGCAAATTTTGCTGTAGGGTATCAAGAAAAGTTTTCTGAAAATCCCAAAACACCACCTCTATTTAGAGGTACATCCATAAAATTCCCAAGATTTCAGCTAACTATTGACAAAGGGACCTGACGTGAAACAGTGACTGACCATAGTCCCTCCAGCTTCCCTTCAGTAGATTAATCAGTTAGGATTTCACTTTGACATCCATGTTAATTCTGCTCATCACATTGCTATTTTCGAAGTCCCTTCATATCGCATCTTTCATTATATAGTCCATCATTTCGCAACAACCAATGTCACACTAAAAGATAACGAGTTCTGTTTTCTGTTCTTCCTTTTTTACAGAATGCACCAAGAACTGCTTCCATTGTTTTTATCAAAATATTAGTTGCTCCCAGGCATGATTAATCTCCAATCAATGTATTCTATTTACATGGACTAGATTTCATAACACCAGTATTATCGTACCTTAATACGTAGATCAAGTTAAACCACGTGTCTAGGTGGTGCAATATCCTATGATCACTAAATTTATTTAATATGAATTATGTTGAATTTAATAGATCAGAGGACAGTAATAATGATTATGTCTATGTTTGAAAAATGAAGGCTCAAATTAATGTGTCTTTGTATGAACTGACCTATTTGATATGGGGTAGCACAGCAGATCAATAATCAACGTAGCTGAGGATTCTATTTGCCGTTTTCAGTGTGACTCAGTGCTTAACAAAAAGTGTGACACCTTTTCCTAAGGCTAATTATCACAGTGACTGAAGTCCTGATGTGGGACCTTTCTATGCCACATGCTCTGGTATCACAGTGAAGGGATGGATTGAACCCTGAACCCTGCTCTCTTTCTTCCTTGGGCTACCCGGGAATTAAAAACTTCAGCACCAACACCTACAATATATAATAATGTGATAGAAACAAGACAATATTTATTTGACTAAAGTAGTGCAATGGTGAAACATTAAAAAAAAATCAGGTGGTACATTTTGAAAACTATTTTGACAGTACCATTTCAAGACAAACTTTCACCCAGTTTCTTTTCAATTCCACACATTGTAGCAGTTTAAGTGGTGGAGCAAGTCTATTTTCAAACTTTCACAGACGTTGCCTTGTTAAAACAGTATTCATGTATAAATCAGGTACCTGCAGGGCCATCACTTTAAACCAGAAGTACAACCAGCAAAGGTTCTCTTTATAGGTAGGCCTACTGTGAGATAATTTTGTTCCAAAAATAATTTAAATACAAACTCAGAATTACTTCAGTAGATGTGCTTTTTATAGCAGGTGTGGAATGAGGGACAGGAATTCAGCCAACCCAGCTGAAAATACAAAGTACATGCTGTGCACGAGAATAATAATAAAATGCACAAGTAAGTTTATGGATTTATAATCGTTTGCACCTGGGCTGCATGTTGCTGTTTAATATCTTGGTTCCCCACCATATTTACCTTGAATAATCAGTATGTTTTGAATTTTGACTTTGTTTCAAGGATTTCTTTTTATTTACTAAACTTCAGCATTATAATCAATGAAACCTATTCTCAGTGATATTATGTACCATAGAATGATATAAATTTTGGAGATCTCAATAGGCCACCAAAATTAGTATGTGATGTATTAAAATCAGAATTAGAAGTGATGTAAATATTTGACAACATCCAAACAACTAATCAGGTGGGGAAAAAAAATGAGCAGGAATGCTACAGCAAATACTAAAATGAGGCCACATACTTTAGTTTTTTTCGGCAAATGTGCCAGAGTGAAATGTTTTGCCGAAGTCTGCTTATCTTCTCTCCTTTAAAGGTCAAGCCAAGGAAACTAATTTAGATTGGCCAAATGTAACTGCCACTAAGAGGGAGTCTAGTAAAAGAAATATATGTTAATTAAGCTTTTAAACTTTAATCATCAGAGCAGGTGTAGAAAAATAAATTGTTTACATATGAATTGACATCTTAGAAGAACACTTAAAAACACAGCTGAAATCAAGTAGTGAAAATGAAAGAAGGAAGGAGAAAGATGTTTTACAACATACAAATCTATAGCAACTGGCTTTGGGAATTAAACTAAAGTAAATTGATTTTTAAAATAAGAATACAAATGTGGAAAATATGAGACAGTAAGATATTGAGTTATTAAAAATAAAAGCAGCTATAGAAAGGACCTTCCAAAAAGATTAGCATTAAATGTAGAATTAAATTGCAGAATAAAAAATGTTGGACAACATTTTAAGTGATCCATTACAGATGCATTTAAATGAATCAAACATAATAAAGAAAAATCTAACAGCATTTTAGTGATAGTAAGACATATTTTTGTGAGTTGGTAAGCTTGGTCACCTAACTACAGGAAAAATTGAAAGAATGAAGAGAAGATTTACAAGGATGTTAACAGAAATTGAGGATCTGAGTTACTGAGAAAGGTTAAACAAGTTAAAATTTTATTCCCTGGCATGAAGAAGAATGAGGGGACATTTGATACAAAATTATGATTAGATTAGATTAGATAAAGTAAAAGCAAGCAGGCTTAACCCAGGATGGGTTAAGAGTGAAAGGAGAAATGTTTAAAGGAAATATTACGGGGATTTCTTCATGTAGAGCAGAGAATGAGCCGCCAGCTGAGATGGTGAATGTGGGCCTTATTTTGACATTTAAAAAACATTTGGATAGGTACATGCTTGGAAGGGGTGTGGAGGGCTAGGGTCTGAGTGGGGGGCTAGGGTCTGGGTGCAGGTCTTTGGGACTAAGCAGAATAATGGATCGGTATAGACAATATGAGCCAAAGATCCAGTTTTTGTGCTGTAATGTTCTATTTAAGGCCTATTTCACCATTTGAAGATAATGGCAATGAACAAAGTATAATTTAGGTGAACTTAACAAATGACAAACACACATTTCCAGTAGAAAAATAATGGATTCATCTTGTTCAAGATAAGATGGAATTTGGGCAAATAACTGAATGATAGATTTACAGAAAGCCCAGGTCCATGAATATGGGATATTGTACAATATCCAGTGAGAGTTTCATAATGTTTTGAACCTCATTGGTCAGTGGGATTGTTACACAGTCATCTCATTTCACTCTTACTTCAGGGTTTGCCTTCAGACAAGCAGTATTGTGAATGGTGTAGGATGAGGTGCTTCTTTTTCAACTGTGGCATCCAGAGGACTATTCTAAAGAAAGAAGCTTGGAGTATGAGCCAAAGCAAAGAGTGTGTATCTCCTCAGTTTACAGAATTGTCATTCTGTGGTGTGCAGTCAGACATTACAGAGGGATCCTTTCCCCACTAATGGAAGGAAGAAACCAGCTGCCTTGGCAAACAGCATGGCTGGAAGTGTGCCAGAAGGTCAGCAGCAGTGTTATTGGGTCATGATGCAGGTTTCACTGCAGAGTATGCCTTAATGATACAACTAGGGCATGGAAAATGAGTGCAGTTGCACAGTGTTACAGCTAGTGGAGCTGCTACTTCACAACTCAAATGACCTGAATTCAATCCTGATCTCTGGTACTGTGTTGCATCATATTCCCTGTGACCATGTGGGCTTCCTAAGGTGCACAGGGTTCCTCCCAAATCCCCAAAATGTGTGGGTTGTGGGTCACCATAAATTGCCACTAGCATCTCTAGCATGCAGGTGAGTGGAAGAACCTCTGGGAGCTGATAACCATATGGAAAGAATGTCTCTTAAACATGAATTTTTCAAATAAAATGGACATTTAAATAGGCAAGGCATGGAAAGATACAGACCTAATGTGAACAAATGGGATTATTGCTAATGGGCAAAAAAGGTTGGCATTGACATAATGGACCAAAGGGTCCATTTATATGCTACAAAACTGCATGACTCCAGCAAAAGGGAATTAATGTAAATGAGTGCTTGATGAACTCAGTGGATCAAAGGATTCTGTATTGTCACATAATCCCCATCCGCCAACTCTGCTTTGTCAATGAAAGTCATTGAGGTAGCAAAACCATTGCAATTTGGTAATGGGGCAATACACATTGTGTACAACTGCATGAAAAATAAAGGGAGTCCAGCTCACATAAAATTGGATGATGCCACAAATAATTTCAGTGAGGCCATGTTCCATCATGGTCTGCATGTTTTGGTGAATGTTATATTTCTATAGTTCAGTATAATTACAAAACAAAATACATTGTACCATTTTAGCATGCTTCCCACAGTTGGGTGCTGAATCAAAATTTGTTCCTATTTGTTTCCCAAACCAGGTCTATTTCTTTCAGATAATCTCTCTTCCAAGTAAAAAAAAAAAATACTTTTTTGGTTGACTTCATGGATTTTTGTTAATAAACAGGAAGACATGAACTGTGAGGTTTTGCAATGAGTGAATAGTTGGTTTGACAGTAGGAGTGTGGGTTCAGAGAGTGTGGACATTTGGCATCCTTGCATTGATCCAAGTGGCAGCAACTAACTGAACTACACAAATGTAAAAGAATCACTGACCTTAGCAGCAAAAAAAAAAGTGGCTGTCCAGTTGCTGCATCTGGCTCATGTAATTCATTCTGTTCTTCTCCTCTTGGGGTTCAATTGGATACAAAATGTACCCAGTGTCTTTTTCCTCTAGAGAATTTCATTCAGTATCTGTCAGTTCTTGCATATGCTGACAGCATTAGCCCTAAGCAGCTAATACACAGTCCAGGCACTATTCGTGGCACTCATACACAGATTATAGAGTCATATAGCAGGGAAACAGGCCATTTGGTCCACCCCATCTGCACTGTCCAGCAGACACTCATGTTCATTCAAATGGGTGAATAAGGTTCTGCTTGGATCCCCTCCGAATCTCTTACCCCTTAACCTAAATCTATGTTTTCCAGTTTTATTCATGTACTACCATCTGCTCTATCTATATAGCACATAATTTCATTTATATCAATCATGTCTCTTAAACTTCTCTCCTCCATGGAAAATAGATCTGGTCTCTTGAGTCTCTCCCCATAATGAAAATGCTCCATCCCATCCAACATCTTGATGAATTTCCTCTGCACCCTCTCCAGTGGTATTATCATAAATTTGTATCAAGTATTGGTGAACTTGGAGAATTTTGTGCAGTTTTGGGCACCTAACTACAGGAAAACTATCAATAAGATTGAAAGAGTGCAAAAAAGATTTACTCAGATATGGTCCAGACTTCAGGAACTGAGTTACAGGGAAAGGTTAAATGGGTTAGAACTTTATTCCCTGGACTGTAAAAGAATGAGAGGAGATTTGATAGATGTATTTAAAATTGAGGGGTGTAAACAGAGTAAATGTAGATAGGCCTTTTCCACTCAGGGTAGATGATATACAAAGCAGAGGACATGGGTTAAGGGTGAAAAGGGAAAAGTTTATAGGGAACATTAGAGGGAACTTCTTTACACAGAGAGTGGTGGGTGTGTGGAACAAGCTGTCTGCTGAAGTGATGAATGTGGGCTCAATTTAAAAAATTTTAGAAGAATTTGGACAGGTACATGGATGGGAGGAGTTATGGAGAGCTATGGACAGGGTGCTGGTCAGTGGACTTGGCAGAAAAATAGTTTGGCACAGATGGGCTTGTTTCTTTGCTGTAATTTTCTTTGGTTCTATGATATCTCGTCTTTCCTATAGTGTGGTGACAAGACTGCACACTGTATTCCAATTGTGGCCTCACCAATGTTTAAAATGTTGGAGTATAATAATGCTGGAGAAGTAGTTATGAAGAAATGGCAGATAACTGAATAGGCATTTTGTATCAATCCTCAGCACCAACATGTCAGAAATTTGAGAGTTGGGGGCAGAAGTGAATGCAGTCGCAGTTAATAAGGAGAAGGTACATGGGAAGCTAAAGAGGCTGAAAGTTGATCAATCACCTGGACCTGATGGACTACACCCTAAGATTGTGAAAGAGATTGTGAATGCATTAGAAATGATATTTCAGGAATCACAGAAGTTGGGAATGGTTCCAGACAACTGTAAAATTGCAAATGCCACTCCAGTCTTTGAGAAGGGAGAGACAACAACAGGAAATTATAGACTGGTTAGCCTGACTTCAGGATTCCAGAGTCTCAATTTCCCACTGTGCAATTTTCTGATTTTGTTACCTCAGATCCTAATCAGTGGCAAATGGAGGAACATCTCCACAATCTCCTGCTGCAACGAAGCAATACAGAAACCTTTTTCCTTGCTCTACTTGCTTTATACCTATGATTTCATAGTGACAACACCATTTACAAATCTGTCGACAATATCAGAGAAGTGGAATGCATAAAAAGGGGTGATGAGTCAGCATAGAGGAGGGAGATTGAAAACTTGGCTGAATTAAGTAGTAACAACAACCTCTCATTCAATGTCACTGTTGGGCACTATCAGTTGCCTCAATAATTGCAATGACAAAGAGTTGAGGGGAACGATAAGCTTTATTGCACAAAAGACTTGAGCTGGCCCGGATCCAAACTAGGGAAGGGAAAGATGACCTGACCTTTATGGCCTGGGTCCCAGGGAAAGGGTCCAGGTAAGGGTGTCATCAGGGGATAGGCCAATCCATACCATTACATTTACTGCCTCTTTTTAAACAGAACCCACCCCCCCATCTTTT
Source organism: Narcine bancroftii (assembly GCF_036971445.1). Classification (NCBI taxonomy): domain Eukaryota; kingdom Metazoa; phylum Chordata; class Chondrichthyes; order Torpediniformes; family Narcinidae; genus Narcine; species Narcine bancroftii. The sequence goes on from NC_091474.1 coordinate 159,095,232, forward strand.
TCACAACGAGAGGGGAAGAGAGGAAAAAAAATAAAAATATCCTCGAGGTTTAGCCGCACTGGCAACTTCCTTCTTCTGCGGGACCGCCAGAGGGCAGGAGTGTCTGAGCTTTGCTGTTTGGGAGGGGAAGTGGTCCCGGGGAGGGGAGGGAGCAGTCTGGGTTGGGATGATGCTTGGGGACTCCCAAGAGGAAGGGGGATTTGATCCCTCCTGGTGAGGAGAGATGGGTTGCTCAGCTTTCAGTATTGGGGTGGTCTGCTCCACGGGGTGGGCGTGGCCGACAGTGCAGCTTCGGGATCTCCAGCCGTCACCTGGTCTTGGATAGGCACAGTGTCCTCGTGGACATGGGGGGTACCTCACAAATGCATTTTATGGGTTGGTGTATATGAGGTGTACCGCTTCCACCAGTGGATCTGTCTTATGGCCCCTCACATGTCTTCGTAGCAGGACTGGCCCTGGGGTTGCCAACCAAGGAGAAATGGAGGCACCATTCGCTGATCTCCTGGGGAAAGCAAACAAACGTTCATGTGGGGTGATGTTAGTCGTGGTGCACAGGGGCGATCAGATGGCATGAAGTGCTTCGGGCAAAATGTCCTGCCAGCGGGACATCGGCATGTTTTTGGACCTAAGGGCCAGGAACACTGCCTTCCAGATGGTGGAGTTCTTCCTTTCCAGCTGGCCATTACCCCTGGGGTTATAGCTGGTGGTCCTGCTGGTGGTTATGCCTCTGGCCAAGAAGTACTGTCACAGTTCCTCACTCATGAATGAGGTCCCCTGATCACTGTGGATGTACTTGGGATACCTGAACAGGGTGAAGATACTGCACAGCGCCTTGATGACCGTCGCCGAGGTCATATCTGGGCAGGGAATAGCAAAGGGGAACCTGGAGAACCCGTCCACCATCTTCAGGAAGTAGGTACCCCTATTTGTAGTGGGTAGGGAGCCCTTGAAATTGACACTGAGTCGTTCAAAGGGGTGGGTGGCCTTGATGGGGTGTGCCTTCTCGGGCCGGTAGAACTGCGGCTTACATTCAGCGCAGAACTCGCAGCGTCTGGTCGTGGACCATACATCCTCAACGGAGTACGAGAGGTTCCAAGACCTGACGAAGTCGTACAACCTTGTGGCTCCAGGGTGGCACAATCTGTCGTGGAGGATCTGGAGATTGTTAAAATGCATGCTGGTGCACAACCCCCAGGATAGGGCGTCTGGGGGGGGGGGGGGTGGGGGGGTTGTTGAGTTTACCTGATCGGTGCAAGATGTTGTAATTATAGGTGGAGAGCTTGATTCTTCACCTAAGAATCTTGTCATTCTTGATTTTACCTTGCTGTTTAGTATTAAACATGAAGGGCATGGCCCTGTGGTCTGTCAGTAAGGTAAACTGTTTACCGGCCAGGTAATGTCGCCAGTGGCGCACCACCTCAACGATTGCCTGGGCCTCCTTCTCGACTGAGGAGTGATGTACCTCAGGACTGTTCAGGGTGCGGGAGAAAAAAGCTACTTGCCCGCCTGCCTGGTTAAGAGTGGCAGCCAGTATGAAATCGGAGGCTTCGCTCTCCACCTGAAACGGGATGGACCCGTCCATGGCATGCATCGTGGCCTTTGCGATGTCTCCTCGGATCTGGAAGAAGGTAGCTTGGGCTTCCGCCGATAACGTGAAAGTTGTGGACTTAATCAAAGGGTGGGCTTTATCTGCGTAATTGGGCACCCATTGTGCATAATTGGTAAACAGCCCCAGGCACTTTCTTAGCACTTTTAGGGCGTTTGGGACTGGGAGCTCCATAAGGGGTCGCATGTGGTCGGGGTCCGGGGCAATGACATCATGTGCCATGACACAACCGAGAAGGGCCAGACAGGTCTGTGTTGAACACAGACTTTTCTGTACGCAAGAACTTATCAAGGTTTGCTTTGTGGTCCCGTTGGTCGTGGCCGCAAATGGTGAGATTTTCGAGATATGAGAATGTCACCATTAGCTTATGCTCCTCCACCATCCAATCCATGACCCTCTGAAAAGAAGAGACACCATTAGTAACACCAAAAGGCACCCGCAGGAAGTGGAAAAGTCTGCCATTGACACGGACCTGGTCATTGGCCAAATGGGGATCGAGAGTCTATGGGCCACCTCAAGGTGGATAAAACTTTCAGTACTGCCACTATCAAAGAGGCAGTTTGATTTGTGTCCATTCATCCTGATCTACATCATGGAGTTCGTGATCAGGTGAGGGCTGGCTTGGTCCAAGGTGATCGATGCCACGATGGGTGTGTAGTCTTCATCGTCAGTATGGAGGCCTGACACCCAAGATGGCGGCCTCTATGTTGACCATGCTGCCAACACTGGTGAAGAAGGCAGAAGTGATGTCATTGGGGGTGGAAGTGATGTCACTGGTGAGAGTTGCTGCTGCACAGAGGATGGTGGCGGGTGCGGGTAAAATGGCACTTGCCTTACTGCGCACATGGCCAGCACTGGAAGCTCCTCAGCCATACATGCCACGCCGCTCTGGGATGGGGCTCTGGACCTCCAGACACATTGATAGTAGCCCTTTATCTTGCAGTCTGAGCAGGTAGCTCCTTTCGCAGGGCAGAGACATCACGAGTGTCTTGCCTACCGGCAGAAGTAGCACCTCGATGATCCCAGTGCAACTGCAGCCACAGTTGGGTCGGTTGTCCCCGATGCTGATTCACAGGATGGCGGCCCTTGTAGTGGTGCGTACTGGGTAGGCCCGCTTCTGCCCGCGATCGACTCCGCATGGCGCTGGGTCAAGTCTAATGTTCTGGCCAGTTGGACTGCCCGTTTCAGTGGGAGATGATCCTCCTCAACCCCAACATGCAACCGTCCCGGACCAGGTCTTCCATGCACAAGGCCCTGGCACAGATACCGTGGGGTTCCCAGAACAGTCTTTTTCCAGTTTGATCAGGGGTCAGACTAACTCTTCAACCGACTCACCAGCCTGTTGTTTTCTAGACGCCAGGAGGTAACAGGAGTAGACCTCATTGATCTTGGGCTTGTATAGCGCCCGTAATTCAGCCATCACCTCTGAGTAGGTTGTGCAGCTTCAGATGGCCTGGAAAGCCCTCTGGCTAACTCTTGCCTGTAGGACCTTTAGCCTCTTTTCATCTGAATCGACCACTCCAGCAGTGGCCTCCAGGAAGTTGTTGAAGCAGTTCGTCCACTGCTCGAAGAGCTCCGATGCACCTGGAACTTGGGGATCCATTTCTAGCCAATAATGGCGCAGGAACTTCTCCATTACCAGAGATGTTAAAATTTTTATGCAATAAATTATTGGGCACTATCAGTTGCGCCAATAATTGCAATGACAAAGACTTGAGGGGAACGATAGGCTTTATTGCACAGAAGTCTTGAGCTGGCCCGAATCCAAACTAGGGAAGTGCAGGGAAGGGAAAGGTGGCCCAACCTTTGGCCTGGGTCGCAGGGGAGGAGTCCAGGCAAGAGTGTCATCAGGGGGTGGGCCAGCCCGAGCCAATTAGCATATACAGTCCATACCATTACAATCACCAAAACCAAAGAAGGGAAACCAGAGAAGTGTGATCTAGTGATCATTGGGGGATCAGAGGTGGAGAGAGTGAGCAAATTTAAATTCCTGGGAGTCACTATCTCAGAGAACCTCTGTGGGATTCAACGTGAAGAAACTTCCTCAGGAGTTTGCGATGGTTCGGTATGACCTTGGAAACCTTGGCAAACTTCTATAGTTGTGTAGTGGATAGTGTGCATACTGACTGTATTATATCCTGGTATGGAACACCAATACATCTGAGTGAACAGCCCTGTAAAAGGTACTGGACTTAGCCCAAGACCTCATAGGCAAAATTGTCCCACCATCGAGAAATATACATTGGAGAGCAACAGCAATCAGTAAGGATCCACACCACCCAAGAGATGTCCTGTTCTCACTGCTGCTCTCAGGAAAGAGGGACAGGTGCCACAAAACTCATACCATTAGTTTCAGGAACAGTTGCTACTGCTCCACTATCAGATTCATAAACAACAAAGTCAATCAAAGACTCATTAAATTACTCTTAATCTGTACATTATTTATTACTGAATGATTTTTTTCTGTATTTGCATAGTCAGTTTATATTTCTTTGCTTACATTTTTCTCTGTGGCATACATCTTTTCATGAGAACAGTTTATCCTCCTGATAAGTAGTAATTCTGCCTGGCTTTCAGGAGTAACAATCTCAGGGTTATATGTGATGTCATGTATGTAGTCTGATAATAAATTTGAACTTGAGCGTTATTATGGACGAGGTTTCAGAATACTTGAAAGCATGTGATAAAATAGAACAAAGTTAGCATGGCTTCCTCAAGATAAGATCTTCCTTGACAAATCTGATGGAATTCTTTGAGGAAGTAAAGAGCAGGAGAGATATGATAGTCAGAGGATATTTTTCACTTGGATTTTCAGAAGGTCTTTGACAAGGTGCTGTGGATGTGGCTGCTGAACAGGATAAGAGCCAATGGGACAGGTACCCGATCCTTTATCCGGAACCCTTGGGGGACAGTATGTTCCAAATTTTGGATTTTTACAGATTTTGGAAAGCCTGATTTAAACACACCCGAATTGTGTTGTCATATCCACCCCCACCCCCTTCCAGTCGCCCTGCCGTCTCCCCCCACCTGACTTGCACTGCCGGTCTCCCCCCCCCTCGCCTGCCCAACTTGTGCTGCAGTCTCTCCCCCTCGCCTGCCGGACTCGCGCTGCTGATCTCTCAGCCGCCTGACTCGCGCTGCCGCGTCTCTCCCCACTTTCTGGATTTTAGAGCTTTCTGGATTTTAGATGTCCGGATAAAGGATCGTGTACCTGTACTACAGGAAAGTGACCAGCATGGGTAGATTAGCTAACTAGCAGAAAGCAAAGTTTGGGAATAAAGGAGGCCTTATTTGATTGGCTGCAGTTGACTAGTGGTGTTCCACAGGGGTAGGTGTTGGATCCCTGACCTTTCATGTTAAATAATAATTATTAGGGAAATGGAATTTATGGCTTAGAGGTTACTTTTGTGGATGATACAAAGATAGATAGAGGGTGGGTAGCATTGAGGAAGCTGGGAGTATTCTGAGGGATATGGATGGGTTTGGAGAATGGGTAAATGTCAGATGGAATACAGTATAGCAAAGTGAACAGTCATACATTTTGGTGGAAGGAAAAAGTGCAGGATTACCTAAAGATAAACTTGCAGATTGAGTCAGTAAGGAAAATGCAGCATTACCTTTTGATTTTGAGAGGAATAGAATATAAAAACAAAGGACATAATGCCAAGGCTTTCTCAGAACTTGACCAGTCTGTACTTGGAGTATTGTGGTCAGTTTTGGTCTGCATGTCGAAGAAAGAATGTGCTAGCATTGTAGAGGAGGTTTACAAGAATGATCTCTGAGATGAGATTATTATGAGGACCATTTGATGGCTGGAATTTTGAAGGATGAGGGAGGGATTATCATTGAAACTAACAATATCAAAAGGGCTGGGTAGAGTGGATGGGGAGAAGATGTTTCTAGTAGTGTGAGAGTAAAGGAGAATAAAAGGACTTCCTTTTAGAACAGTGGGGAGAAATTTCTTCTGCTACAGAGTGGTGAATTTGTGGAATTTGTTGCTATCAGTGGCTGTCAAGTCACTGGCTATATTTAAAATGGAGGAAGTTTTAAATTAGTAAGGATGTCAGAGGTTATGGGAAGAAGGCAGGAGAATGTGGTTGAGAGGAAAAATACATCAGGCACAATTCAAATAGCAGGTTGAGCTCGGTAGGCCATATAGTCTCATTCTGTTGCAGCATCCTGTAGTCTAATAACCTTTAGTAGTCAACATCTTGACTGATGAATGCCAAATGCCTATTTCTCAGCCATCTTAACCACATATCTCCTTCTGCTGCCACCTTAAAGGATCTTTGGATTTGTACACCAATGTCTCTATATTTCTCAATACTACTCAAGATCTTGTCATTCATGATATTCTTATTGGTCCTCCCAAAGTCCAATTTGCCAACTTGCCTTGGATCAGTATTCCATGTTGGACCTAATGAGAGGAAATGGGACCTTGTCAAAGGACTTACTAAAGTTCATGTTAACCACACAGCTGACATCAATAGCTTTTCAAAGTATTTAATCATGTTGGTCAAGCAAGAATTGCCCTACATAACGATAATGAGTTTATTGTCACATTGTACTCTGCACATGTGCACAGAAATTTTTACTTGCTGCAGCTGAATAGGTACTTCATTAAAAAAAGAACTGAAATAGTATACATAAACTAAATTAAAAGGAGAAAATAAATACAAAAGATAGATGGATAAAAACATAAATAGGACAGGAGTAGGCCATCCAGCCTTGTTGAGCCTGCTCTGCCATTCAATGTGATCTTGGCTTGTATGATGGTGGGCTCATCTCTACCTGTCCTTTTCTCCATAATCCCTTAATTCCCTTACTATGTAGAAATCTATCCAACCTGGTCTTAAGTATATTTACTGAGGTCATCTCCACTGCTTCAATGGGCAGCGAATTCGACAGATTCACCACTCTCTGGGAAAAGCTTTTCCCCCTCATCTCTGCATGAAATTTATTACCCTAGCAAATGTCTCCTAGTTCTGTTACAACATCCTGTAGTCTAATAACCTTTTGTATTCAATGTAAATAACTTACCTACCTTAATCTTGCCTATGCTTTTCATAATTTTTATGTTTCGATAAGATCCTTCTTCAAAATTCTGGCAAGTCCAGTCCCAGACAACTCCATCTCTCCTCATAGGCCAACCCCTTCATCCCTGGAATCAAAGTGATGAACTTCCTCTGCATACCTTCCAAAGACAGTACATCCTTCCTCAAGTAAGGAGACCAGAACTGCATACAGTTCTCCATTTTCAGTCTCACCAGTACCTTGCAGCATAATCTTCCTGCTCTTAAATTCAATCCCTCTAGCAATGAAGGCCAATATTCCATTTGCCCTCTTGATAGCCTGCTGCACCTGCAAAACATCCTTTTGTGATTCATGGACAAGCACTCCCACGCCTTCTAATAATAAATATTCACAGTTATCCTGCACAACATTAGCCTGTTAGCCACAGGCTAGAATTCATTCAGTTATCCTCGTGCTAGAAAAAAAAAACATGCATTGTGCAGACAATCCATTTGTGGTATTGGAGCAGTCCCAGATCAATGTAACAAAAAGAGGGTCAAGAATGTGATGGTGGTTGAAAATAAACTATTCTTGAACCCTGGAGGAGCTGGTCTTCAAGCATCTATACTTCCTGGTCAAATGTAGCAGTGAGAAGTGTCTATGACCAGGCTGCCTTCTTGAGGCAGGGCCTCACATTGATGAGAGATCAAAGCCCATGATGGACTTGACTACGGTTACTGCCTTCTGCAACCTTCAGCATCCCTGGGTATTTGAATTACCAAACGAGGCTGTGATGAAACCAAATAGTATACTTTCCACATTGCACCTATAGAAGTTTGATCCACTATTCAACAACTCTCTCATTCTCCTCAGAAAATATATCTTCTTCATGGTTGCCTTAATAGGTTTATTATAGGAAAAGTTATCTGAAATATGAAATCCAAGATTCTAAATTTCCCATGTTCTAAATTTCTCATCCATGCAGACAGGTGTGTGGCCCTTTGGCTTCCCCTTTCTATTAACAATAGTAAGATCCTTAGTGCTGATGCAGTTGGAAGCAAGATTTTTGTTCTGGTACCATCCTACTAGGTTCTTGATAACAATTCTGTATTCTGACTAATCATTTCCAGTTATTCAGCCAACAGCTGTGGTGTCATCAGCATATTTATAGATTGACAAAGCCATGATTAGTCCCTGACTTCCCATATGATTGTTAATTCTGTCCTCCGAATTGTTCAGAAACCTGATGTACCACTGTTGTTAGGCCCACAGGTCTGTCATTATCACACTTTTACCCACTGCCTTTCTTGAAAAGGGGGACCCTATTTACCATCCTTCAGACATCTGGTACCTCATTTGTGGCCAGCCAGCAAAGGTTTAAAAATTAGAGTCACAGCAAGTTTTTTCCTTTGTCTCCATAGTAGTCTGGGATAAATCTCATCTGGCCCTGGAATTCATTCACCATTAAGTCTGCCAAGGCACTGAGTACTTTCCCTGTATTTGAATGTTACATTCCCCTTCACTGAGTTCTGTTTATAAATATTGACTTATTGACTCATGCGGGCACAGAGTAAAAACCATTGCAAAAACAGGGAACAAAAAGGCAGAGGTCCCATGAAATAAACCTCTTGTGTATAATGATATGATGGAATTTATGTAAGTCTGTTCTCAAGCAAGATGTTATTGCTGGTCATTAGCAGAAACATGTTAAACATTCCTAATCTTCCTTTGTTAAGTTCGCCAATTCATTTATTTTAAGTGGATCAACAGATAAACCAAAATGTCAGTCATGAAGGTGAGTTAAGTGCTTGCTTGCTTTAACTCCACCATTTATTTCTCCTGAAACATAACTCAGCAATTGTGAGCTGAAGACTAAATAGTTTTGAAAGTTTTTTTAAAAAAGTAGAAATGCTGAGAATTTGAAATTAAAACAGAAAATGACAGAAACACTTGGTAGGTCAAGCAGAACGTGTGGAAAACAGAAGAGTAAGGACCCTGTCAAACCTGCAGAAGGCTCTTGGACATGAAATATTAACTGTTCCTCCTTCCACTGAAATGTTTGATGATGCTTTGCTGTTCTGATTATTTGTTGCACCCTTTTTAATATTACAAAATCTCTAGATACTTTATTGTTTGTTATAAGATTACTCCATTGTGACCTAATTTGTTAGGTATGACTATGTAGGCCCCACACTTTCCATAAACACCAACTTCAGCAGTAAAGATGATATCCACAAAGTAACGTCATAGAAGGGATACTACATGCAGCTGGATAAAACTCTGCAGGTCTAGGAAATCTTGATGCATTAGATATACAGAGAAACAGAAATGAAAAAAAATCAGACTGAATTGCCAATTTTCTTCAACATTTTATTTTAAAAAATCAAATTAGTCAATTTCTAGCCAATCATGTTTCTTTTAAATTATTACATAAATTTTCTATTGCCATGTTAAATCTACTTTGATAGTTTTCACTGCTCAAAGTAGAATGGTGCCGCCTTTGTTATTTTCTGCATGGTTAGTTAAAATGTCGGCACTGTGGAGATAATATTCTAACTGTTGTCATGTGACTGTAATCACCAGTTTCGAAGCTATATTATAAATTGATGCAAAACTAAATCAGTAAAGGACAAAACAAATCATTTTACTTACAGAAATAATTCTTTGCTAAGATGAAAGCAACCTCAAGGAAGCAAGAGTCCTGCTATGAAAGAAGTTTTAAACAAAGGATCTTAGCATGATCTTGAAAACAAATAACACATGTTGCCATGTGTAATATACTATTTTTAGTGACGCCTGAAATGAGTCATGAATGAGCTGCCCCTGTCTGTTTATATGATTGTATCTGTCATAATTTCAAATAACTTATGTATGAAATAAGGAGTTGGCTCAAAATACACCCCAGTCTAAGTAATGCAGAGTAAAGTCTGGTATTTATTTTGGCGGTCCCCAGTCATTCATTTCGATCATATTTAAAATGAAAACCAATGTTTGAATTTTGTACCAAGTCGTACTTTAATATACTTAGACGAACAGGAATTTATGATGCATTGTCTTATTGTGACAGTGACTGAGTTAATTTGCACTTCCTACCATGCTCCTTTTTCATTTGCTAAATGATTGTCTTTTTTTAGACATTGTAGATTTGCTGAAAAGCTATCAGCTTCAAGTTTTTGAGGGCATGAAAGTAAAACCACAAAATGAACCACAAGAAATAAAATAGAAAGAAGGGATCCATCGGATAAGCTTTATGATGGGTGTGGAGTTTTGTTTTTCACTGGTAACAGTAAAAAGAACCTTCTTTATTATTTGGTTTAAAATTGTTCACAGCCATCCAAGTGGAAATACAATCCAAGGGATAGATTTTGACAGTGCCAAAACCATCTCCAACAAAAGCAAGAATAATCACCTCCCCTGGACATTCAACAGCATTACCAATGCCGAGCTCTCCAGCATCAACAGCCTGGGGGTCATCACTGACCAGAAATTAAATTGCAACTGCTGCATAAATACTGTGACTTTGAAATGGGAGGTCAGAGGTCAGAGGTCAGATAGTCAGAAATGAGTGATTCACCTCCTGACTTCCCAGAGCCTTTCAACTTGTAAAAACTAGGATTGCTCTCCACTGCCTGGATGAATATACAAGAAGTTCAGCACAGTACAAGAAAAAAATCAGATCACTTGATTGGCACCTCAACCATTGCCATAAATACCAACATTGTCAATGCACTGTGGCAATAGTTGTGGATCATTCCTAAAGTACATTATTTCAATTATTCAAAACCGTTGAACAAGAGCTATCACATTTACATCATCTTCTGCCTTCATGGGTAAAGACAGGTGCACAGTAATTCCACCACCTGTCTTTATTTCCTTCCAACAGAGATGATTAAACAGCCATAAGTAATGTTGTTTGTGCCTTGATATGAGGCTACAGAGGTTGACAGAGTTCAGTGACTATCTTTTTAATGACGTGGAGACATATTAATTATTGGTCATTACGGAAGAGACGTGTTCCCCGATAACCTGAAGAGATGGAGTATGTGGCTCAATCCCAGCCTGTGTAGGATTCGGTGTCATTCTCCTACTCATGCTCAATATCTAAAGTGAACCCCAGCAGGTCTCCTTAGTCTGGAAGTGGCTTGGTTAGCACAAGCTTTAACATCATTAAAAAGGTTCTTCAGCATTACCATTGAGTGATTATTCAAATTTAAGACCCATTATAAAGTTGTAGAATTGTGTACTAATTATGTTAGAAGAAATGTTCCAATGCTTAATTTGTACAAATTCCTGGGTCTCTTTAACTGTTTTTTGGTACTGGATCTTTTTTATGCTTTTGAACACAACTTTCAATTGCCTGAGTTGAGACATTGCATGAACTGCAGCATAAGGTTTAAAAATTGCAGCAGTGGGAGCCATTCAGCATTGGATTCCGAATGACCATAAGAGTTGCCTGCAATGCTCCCATATGGTGGTCAGTGATGCCCACCTTGTGAAAAAGGCAACTGATTACTCACGTCAGATGTGTATGGACATTTTGGAGCCTTTTTAAAAATGTACAGCATTGAGTATGGGGATGTCAGAATTTAGTTTTCCATCACTGCCTTTCATATGTTGAGAGGGCATTGTTTTATAGAGCTCTGCCCCCTTATTTTAAAATAAAAATGATGAAATATCACAAAAAAATAACATTTTTCTTTAAAATGTTGGAACTCCTTGATAGGAAATGGCAATGGAAGATAAAATGAGATGAATATTATGTTTGATAGGGTGAATTGTGATTTATTACAGTGTAAAACTGGAAAAAATCAATTGAAAGAACTACAGTAATAGTAAACAGGTGTAAGTTATATGCTGCAAGGTAGACTGCATAGTCTCCATTGATAGTTTCTTCCAACTTAGCTGAATCCTTTTGCCTAATGTTTTCTGAATTATAAACAACATGTTGTATTTTACATTGGCAACAATCGGTAGTGATCACCATGATCCCTGACTGACATAATGCAGGCCTAAGTGGGGCTCTGCTTGCCTGCACACATGGGACAAGCCTTGTAGCACATCAACTGCAAAATCCTACTGTTTGCACAATGGTTTAAAAAGTTGTGTTTAAACATGGCTTTTTGCTTGTTGGAACAAATTGAATGTGCCATGAGAAAGGATTATTGATGTTACTGAAACTGCATGAATATATGAAGGTGGATGAATATAAAAGAGCCAACAGTTTTGTTTGAAGCATGGTTCTCAAATGACTCTACAGGCCTTGAGCATGTCAGTGCCAAATGTAGATGCAAACTTGTCCAGTGTCGTTTATAGAATAACAAGCTTTTCCAAGGCCTCGTAGCTCATTACTAATCTACAGATGTACAGCTCAGGATAGGATTCATAGTTGATGGTGGACATAGAAGTGGAATCTATGCTCATAACATGCTAATTATCCACTGTTAGAAGATCAAACCAGTAACCACAAAGAAAGCATATCACACAGGGGTAAAGATGAACAATTACTTTATTAACAAAAATTCACCTTCAAACTTTAATTCAAACCCCTCCCCACCCCTTTTTATAACAATGCCCACTGGTTACTATGCAAATTTCTATAATGGTGTAAAACTAATAAATACCCCAGCCTAAATATAACATATGTAATTAAAGTCTAAGTTATATTTCCGACCAGCCCACAGAAAAACTTAGACACCAAACAAACACAAAACACACAAGACTCACAAATCTTCGATCTCAACTGAAGCAAAGATCATAAAACAGCATTCAGTTTGTTTGGTAAACTGAAGCCAAAAGATCTTTGAGAGAGCACAAAATTTGAAGTTGTCTTGAGTTGCTTGCAGAGAGAGGAACAACTGTCTTGGACCGGATCCTTCTGGCTGCCTTTGGAATGTTCATCCTTTTTGAAATCCCAACATTCTAAATGGTCTTCCAGACAATGACTCATGCTCTGGGCCTTCTTCCACTCCACAGCACCACCCAGTGGTGGTTTATTGTCCAAGTCCAGAAATTTTTAGATCATTTGCTGCACATGCTCAGTCCATCTCCCACTCACTCACCAGTCCACCTTCACCTTGGCTCTCTAAGGTAAACTGTCACTTTTTAACATAAAACCACACAACACATAGGTCAATGCACAACACAGAACTCTGTAACACCCACATATCCCAAAAATATTCTTAACTCTTGATGGACTTTTAAGAGGCATGCTTTTGTCAGGGTCACAGAAATTCCACAAAACAAATGCAATGCCATAAGGAATTCAAAAGGACCACAGGAGCCTGGCTCCACCTCACTGGTTTCAACACTTGGAGATGGTCGAAGCAGGTATTCAAGAATTTGTGGGAAACAACAAATCTGTAGTTGCTGGGACCTAGTGTAGTAGACAAAAAGTGCTGAAGTAAATCGGTAGATCATGCAGCATATGTACAAAAAAGAGCTCAGGCCCGAAATGTCAACTGCCTCTGACTTTCCATGGATGCTGTGTGACTTGCTGAGTTTCTCCTGCACTTTTTTGTGTACTTTTCAAGAAATTGTGATTTCTCGTAGGTGTATGAAACAATTTCTTTTTCTTATGTTGGTGTTAGAGTGGGTGACATTGAGCAAGTTGCTCCAAGCAGATCTTATTATAGTCATTTTTATCTTTTTAATTTTCTAAACTAACATTACCAGTTACTAACTTTGTTTTGTTAAATCGATTTCAAGGTTTGCAGATCTTCGGCCCTTCAAAAATTCTTCTAACCCAAGTCCTGCATTGAAAGGCCCATTCCACTCTCATCACAATTGTTTCTCCCTTCCATCTTGCAGATGATACATGAGCTGGAAAATACAAACCATCAGATTTAATGACAGTTTCTTTCCTGCTGCGATAAAACTCTTGAATGGACATCCCATTGGTAAAAATTGAGGTCCCTGCACTGTTTAACTGTACTTTTCTCTATATCCTGAAATGTGAACCAGTAACCCTATATGCTGTACTTTAATTATTGTACTACCTACAGTGCCTACTAGAATCCCTGAAAAGGCTGAAGACCCTGTGATATCTGTCTCTGAGTGCGACATCAGAATGTCATTCAAGAGGGTAAACCCTCACAGAGCGTCAGACCCTGACATCATACCTGGCAGGGAACTGAAAATCTGCAACAGCCAACTAGCCAGAGTGTTCATGGACATTTTCAACCTCTTATTGTGGTCGTAAGAGGTTCCCACCAGCTTCAAAAGGGCATCAAATCATCCTGGTACCCAAGAGGAGTAGCTTTGGCTGCCTCAATGATCCAGTAGCACTAACTTCTACTATGATGAAATGCTTCAAGAGGCTGATCATGGCCAGAATTAACATGTATCTAAGTAAATATCTGGACTCAATGCAATCTGCCTATCATCACAAATGCTCCACAGCAGATGCATTATTGCTGGCTCTCCACGTTGAAAACAGCAATTCATACATATGGCTGCCCTTCATACACTACAGCTCAGGGTTCAATACAAATATTCCCTCAGTACTGGTCAAGAAACTACAAACTCTAGGCCACTGCATCCCACTCTGCAACTGGTTCCTTAACTTTCTCATTGGAAGACCACAGTCAGTATGAATTGGAAACAACTTCTCCTCACTGATCATCCACACAGGCATACTCCAAGGATGTGTGCTTAGCCCACTGCTCTACTCGTTATTCACCAATGACTGTGTGGCCAGGCACAATTCCAATGCCATCTACAAGTTTGCCGATGACACCATAGTTGTCGGCAGAATTACAAATGGCAATGAGGAAGCATATAGGAAGGAAGTAGATCAACTCATCGAATGGTGTAATGATAACAATCTTGCGCTCAGGAGGATTTCAGAGGAACACAACCCAGTTCTCATTGAGGGTTCAGTAGTGGAGATGGTCAAGACTTAAAATTCCTGTTGTCCACATCTCCGAGGATCTGTCCTGGAGCCTCCACATTGATGCAATCACAAAGAAGGCTCACCAGCGGCTATACTTTATGAGGTGTTTGAGGCTGTTCAGTGTGTTACCAATGACTCTTCAATCTTCTGCAGATGTATCGTGGAGAGCATTCTGGCTGGTTGCACCACTGCTTGGGATGGAGGTGCCAAATCTTAGGCCAAGAATAAACTCCAGCAGGTTGGTAACTCAGCCTGTGACATCACAGGCACCAGACTTCACTCCATCAAGGACATCTGCATGAGGCAGTGTCTTAAAAAAACAGCCTCTATCCTCAAAGCCCCCACCACCACCCAGGCCATGCCCTCTTCACTCTGCTACAATCAGGGAAAAGATACAGGAGCCTAAAGATGAGCACTCAACAGCACAAGATCAGATTCTTCCCCACTGCCATCAGATTCCTGACTAATCAATGAACCAAAGACACTGCCTTACTTTTTGGGCATTATTATTATTTTTTATAGTAATGTTATGAGAGAGTTATAATATGAATGTTTGCTCTATGATGCTAATGCAAAACACCAAATCTCATGACTTGTTCTTGACAATAAATCCTGATTCTGATATACTTAAGTTTAGATTGATATGGCTAGATAACACACAAAACCAAAGCTATTCACTGAATCTCAGTGCACATGGCAGAAATGAATGTAATACAATTCAAAGCAGACGTCCAAAAATCTAGATGCCAGAAATCCTGACTTTGAAATTTCTCAAACTTTTTAAATTTAGCGGGCTTTGTATGCATGTGTGAATGCATCTGTAAGTGTCAAAATGCACAGCAGGACAAGCAACCACACTTAATACAGGTAAACTTACCACAAATAAATTCATATTTTTTATGTTTATATTACAAAGTAATTTATGAAACAATTTCAACCATTACATACATTTTTTGTAGTTAAAAAGCTTTGTTTACATTTTTGTTGTGATGACTTTAGTTTTCTTTAAAACTGCTCTTCTAATAAATGAAGCATGCTATATCTGCTAATCAATAAACTACCAAAATATATATGTTCATTTTTTCTTTAATTATCCTTAAATTTGAATTATTAAAGGACAGCCCGAGAATCCAGAAAATCCGAGACCCGAGCAGTCCTGATTTTAGTACTTATCAGAATCAGAATTTATTGTCATCAATAAGTCACAAAGTTTGTTGTTTTGTGGCAGTATCACAATGCAAACATTCATATAAACCACTTTATAACAATAAATAAAAATAGAGCACATAAAGTCAAAGTAAGGCAGTGACTCTGGTGCATTGATTGTTCAGGAATCTGATCACAGTGGGGAAGAAGCTGACCTTGTGCTGCTGAGAGCTCGTCTTTAGGTTCCTGTTCCTTTTTCCAGATAGTAGTAGAGTGAAGAGGGTATGGGCTGGGTAGTGGGGGTCCTCAAGGATAGATGCTGCTTTCTAAAGACACCTCCTCAGTGGAGTGAAATCTGGTGTGTGGCCACTGGAATCACCGTGGAAATAATGAAATAACCACAAATCATTTCTGGAGTGAATCAAACGGATTTACTCTTCATCACCTGCACAATCTTTTAAAAGCCAGAATCATGTGCCTGACACGCCCTGACATCATCATGCACTGACATCATATGGCCGGTTCGGTCGCCTGGGAGTTGTAGTGCCCGCCACCCCCCCAGAACCGGCAGTATGGTTTGTCTGTCTTTTAGGTTGTCGGCCTCTGTGATGGACTATTCGCTGCTGCAGTGGAGAAGACTTGTCGACATGAGCTGGTTTAAGCTTGTCAATAGTGAAAGACTGTGGCTTCCCTCCAATGTCCAAAATACAGGTCAATCTAGTTTGTCAGATTATCCAATAAGTTCCTTCGTAGGGCATCTGTAAAGGTTGACCAAGTGTTCCCCTTCGATGAAGGCATATTCACAGTTTTTGATGTTTTTGGGCACAAAGGGTGTTCTCCATGAAAAGATGGTGGTCTGGGGTCAATTTTCCTACAGTCTCACTTAGCCTGCTCAACAGTTCCTTAGGATCATTGTTCAAGTTGGAATTGGTGGGGACAAATTCCCCTGAGACCATCAAAGGTGTGCCGTGCACAAACTCCGCAGATGAAGATTGGAGGCCCTCCTTTGGAGTTGTTCTAATGCCCAGTAATACCCAGGGCAGCTCTTCAGCACAGTTTGGGCCATCTAACCGAGCCATCTTTCCACCATTCCATTAGCCTGGGAATGATAGGCATTCATGTGATGAATGTTGTAGCGAGCAAGCGAGACAAGGCTGTCCACAGAAAGGAAGTAAATTGTGCTCCTCTATCTTTATTAAACTGCACCGGTAAACCAAAACGAGACATCCAGTAACTGAGGAATGCCCAAGCACAAGTGTCTGCAGTGGCACCTACCATAGGCATGGCCTTTGGCCATTACGTAAACCTGTCTATTACTGTAAAAAGATAGCAGTATCCTCTTGAAACAGGAAGTGGATCAACAATGTCCATGTGGACATGAGCAAAACAATGAGTAACTGCTGGGAAGGAATGCAGTGGTGCCTTAGTACACCGCTGAACTTTTGCTGTCTGGCACGCAATGCAGGACCTCGCCATTTGTGTAACGTCTTTTTTTAAGACCATCCCACACGGAGCTGTCAGAAACCATACCTAATTGATGGATGTGAGAGACAATGCGCAAAGTTGAATACTCGACATTTCCATGATATTGGAACCACTGGGCATGGAGTAGTTTGCCATGAACTCCAAACTGGACATTCTTCAATTACAGGTTCATGATTGCAGTTCGATAAGCATTTGTCTCATTGTCTTGTTCTTGGGCCATGACCAAACCTGTGTAGTCAATACCTTGATCTACAGACGAAACCTCGAGTGGAGCAGAGCGGGAAGGTGCATCAGCTATTACATTGTCTTTTCCAGAAATATGTTGTATTTTTGTGAAAAATTCTGAAGTGATTTAAAATTGCCGTTGTTGTCGTGCTGACCAGGGCTCTGCGACATCTGAAAACACAAATGTTAAGGGCTTGTGGTCAGTGTACATAGTAAAATCTTTGCCCTCCAAAAAAGAATGCAAGTGTCAAATAGACAAGTAAATGGCCAAAAGCTCCTTCTCTGCTTCACAAAGGTGGCAGCTGAAGAATGCTAAATGTTTCCATTGCCTGTTGACAATATTGATGAAGTGCACCTCCTACAGCTATATTGTAAGCATCTGTAGAAAGGGCGATGGCTGCATTTAAAACTGGGTAGCTGAGCATAATGGTGAATCAGCAATTCTTTCGTCTTCAAGAAGGCGTTGTTTCCCTCTTCAGTCCAATGGACAGTTCTGGAGTTTCCGGACATTAAATTGGAAAGAGGCTTCATGATATGAGCTGCTCCTGGAAGAAACTGATGGTAAAACTTTACCATTCCCAAGAATTTCTGCAGGCTTTCAACTGTAGCAGGTTTTGAGTATTTGGTAATGGCCTCAACTTTGGATGGCAATGGAGTTGCGCCTTCCAGAGTAATCTTATGCCCCAAGAGATCAATCGTTTCTTGTCCAAAAAATGCATTTATTTGGATTGATGTTCAATCCAAATTCTTGAAGAATAAAAAGTGTACGAAGATGTTCCAAATGTTTTTCTTTAGTCCCACTGGCCACTAAAATGCCATCAAGGTAAATGAAGACATTGGTCATATCACGTCCTAAAGCATCCATCACCCGTTAAAATTATTGAGCAGCATTCTTTAATCCGAATAGCATTCGTAAAAATTTGAACAACCCAAATGGGGTAATTATTGCTGTTTTTGGAATGTCTTCTGGCTCTACTGGTACTTGGTGATAGCCTCACACCAAATCTATTTTGAAGAAGATCTTCGCTCTATGTAAATTAGCCAAGAAATCCTGAATATGAGTTATCAGATAATAATCTGGAATGGTGGCATTGTAAAGCCGCCTGTAATCTCCACAAGATCACCAACCTCAATTGTGTTTCAGAATCATATGTAGTGGGGATGCCTAGGGGCTGTTGGACCTACAAATTGTTCCTAGTTCCTCCATCATGGAAAACTTTTCCTTAACTAAGCGTAGCTTCTCTGGAGGCAAGTGGCTCACGTTAGTGTGGATAAGAGGGCCATTAGTACAAATGAGGTGAGTAACACTGTGCTTTGCAGTCAAGGCAGAAAATTGTAGAGTAGTAATCACAGGGAAATCTTCCAAAAGGTTTGAGAATTCATCTGCTGGTTTACTTAATGTTTGAAGGTGCAGAGCAGGGGTATAGGCATCTGCCAGAGAAAAAGGTTTGAAAAGTAGTTCCATCTATTAGGCGACGTCCTTTAGGTCAATGAGGAATGAATGAGCCCAAAGAAATCTGCACCAAGCAAAGGCTGGGATACTGCTGCTATAACAAGTGACCAAGTGTAAAGATGAACTTGCATTCATCTCCCTGATGCCAAAGATTGGAATATTGGAACTGTTAATTGCTTGTAGTTGCAGGTCCAGGGTAGGAATGGCATGTGTTAAAACCAGTGGGTGGAAATACACCAACTTTTGAACCAGTGTCCACCAGAAATTTTCGCTGGATCAACTGGTCCCATACATACAATAGGCTTGCAGGTTTTTTGCCAAATGCCAGAAACACCATTTCGCCCATTAGTTCTGAAGGGATGTGGTCTCCCAACCCATCGAGATATAGTCATTTGGCTGCCCTTTTCCTATGGGACATACGATATACCAGCAATCAAAGTGCTTTTAAAGCTTCATACTTGCTGGTACATGGTGGATCCCATAGGAAGTTGCCAACCCTCTAAGTGATGGCTTGGTCCAGGGCACTGACAAGATGGTAATAATGAGTAGTGTCCAACTCGACTTCGGGAAGATGAAATTGTGCTTCAGCCTGTTGGAACAACAGTTCAGGCTCAGCTGTCCAGAAAAGTGGTAGCTTTGCAGCAACGGCTGCAGAGTCCATGATGTATTTTTGGACTCGTTGTGGTCACCAATTGTGGCTACTGGAATTGCAGTGGACATGATGAAATAACCACTAAAGGTGTTTTTTGAGTGAATTGAACAGATTTACTATTCAGAAGATCCGCAACCTTATAAAAATCAGAATCACGTGCTCGACACACACTGACGTCACATAGCTTGTTCAATGCCTTCTGGGAGTTGTAGTGCTGCCATTAGCACCACTACAGTGTCAGTGATGTCGCAGACTGAGTTAACAACCCTCTGGAGTTTTTTTTTTGTGCTGAGTGTTGACGCCTCCAAACCAGACAGTGATGCAATCAGGCAGGATGCTCTCCACGGTACACCTGCAGAAGTTTACGAGAGTCTTCTGTGACATATCGAATCTCCTCAAAAATCTTACAAAATATAGCCATAGGAGAATCTTCTTCATGACTACATCAACATGGAGGCTCCAGGACCGATTCGTGGAGATGTTCACATTCAGGAATTTGAAGTTCTTGACCCTCTCCACTAATGTGCCCTCGATGTGTACTGGGTTGTGTTCTCCTGTCTCTTCCTGAAGTCTACAATCATTTCCATAGTTTTGCTAATGTTGTTGGTGTGACACCATTCAATGAGCTGATCTATCTCCCTCCTGTATGCTTTCTCATTGCCGTTTGTGATTCTACTGACAACTGTGGTGTCATTGACACATTTGTAGATAGCATTAGGATTGTGCCTGGCCACACACTCATGGGTGTATAATGAGTAGAGCTGTACGCTAAGCACGCATCCTTGAGGTCTACCAGTATTGATAATCAGAGAAGAGGAGACACTGTTTCCAATTTATATTGACTGTAGTCTTCCGATTAGAAAGTCAAGGATCCAGTTGTAGAGGGGAGTGCAGAGACTCAGGATTTGTCGCTTGTTGACCAGCACTGAGGGAATAATGCTGTTGAAGGCTGAGCTGTAGTCAATGTATAGCAGTCGTATGCATGAGTTGCTGTTTTTGAGGTGATCTACAGCTGAAGGAGAGCCAGCAATATTGCATATACTTTGTACAGATTGTGATGATAGGTGAATTGCAGTGGGCCCAGACCTTTTCTGGCCATGACCAGCCTCTCTTAGCATTTCATCACAGTAGATGTTAGTGCTACTGGGCAGTAGTTATTGAGGCAGTTCACATTACTCTTCTTGGGTACCGGGATGATTGATGCCCCTTTGAAGGTGGTGGGAATGTCTGACTGCCACAATGAAACATTGAAAATGTTCGTGAACACTTCGACTAATTGGTTGTTACAGATTTTTGGTACTCTTCCAGGTACATCATCTGGGCCTGACACCTTGCAAGGGTTCACCCTCTTGAATGATGTTCTGATGTCAGCGTCAGAGACAGACATCACAGGGTCTTCAGCCTTTTCAGGGATTCTAGTAGGCACTGTTGGCTTCTCCTTCTCAAAATGGTCATAGAAGATTTTTCAGCTCATCGGATAATGAAGCATTACAACCATCTATAGTGTTCACCCTTCATGTTGTAAGCTGTAATGGCCTGCATTCCCTGCCATTGTTGACCTGTCTGTCTCAATCTCTAGCTTCCCTGAAATTGCCTCTTTGTGTTCAGAGATGGCCTTCTGCAGGTCGTACCTTGCTTCCTGTAGTGATCTAAATCCCCAGCCTTAAGCACCTTTGATCTCGCCCTCCACAGGTTTTAAATCCTCTGATTCATCCAAGGCTTCTGGTTGGGGAACACCCGGCATGTGCTTGTTGGTACATACTCATCCATGCAGTTCTTGATGAAGTCGGTGACACATGTTGCATATTAATTCAAGTCTAAGGATGAGTTTTAGAATATGGTCCACTCCACTGATTCAAATCAGTTCTGCAGTCACTCCTCTTCCTCCCTAGACCATACTTTCACCTTCTTCACAACTGATGCTGTGGTCCTCAGTCTCTGCTTATACATGTGTAGCAAGGTGATCAGGTTTGCTGAAGTGCTGTCATGCTATGGCTAGGTAGGCATTCTTCATGGTGGTGTAGCAGTGGTCAAGTGTGTTGGCTCCTCAGTTTTTGCATGTGATGTGTTGGTGGTAATCCATTAGAGTCTTCTGCTGATGAAGTCCCCTACAATGATTGGGAAGGCATCAGAATGTGCTGTCTTATAGTCATTAATAACAGTGCTCAGTCCCTCCAGTGCCAGCCTGATGTTAACCTATGGCAGAATGTACACAGTGACCAGAATGATGGTGATGAACTCCCTTGGTAAATAGAATGGGCAGCACTTGATTGCCAGATGTTCCAAGACTGGGACCTAACCATCACATCTGTACACCACGATGAATTGATAATGACACAAATCCCACCTCCCCTGGTTTTTCCAGATGCTGGTTTCTGGTCAATGCAGTGGAGGGTGCAGCTCTCGGGCAACAGCATGATGTTTGGAATGTCCCCATTTAGCCATGTTTCTGTAAAGCACATCAAACAGCACTCCCTGATGTCGTTATCTGGCTCGGAGTTCATCGAGTTTGTTCTCCAAGGATTGTACATTGTAGGGAGCGGAAGCCTCAGGGTCCAGTGTCTTAGCTTAACCTGTAGCCCCCACTCCCCATCCCCTGCATCCATGTGGTTGGATCTTCTTTAAATAGCCCGTGGGTCTGCTGCTGGTAACTCTCGCAGAATTTAAATAGTCTGCAATATCTCTTTAGATCTCCCGTAACGTACTGTAATTCAAAACCAAACAATACCATTTGTCTTCTTCAGGTTGGCCTGAGTGGAGTACCCTACAATGATCGGGAAGGCACAAGGATGTGCTGTCTCATGGCTGCTAATCAGTGTTCAGTCCCTCTAGCGCCAGCCTGATGTTAGCCTGGGGTGGAATGTACGCTGCAACCAGGAATATGGCCTTGAACTCCCTCAGCAGGTGTTCCAGTTCAATACTATATTACTATAATTCAATTCAATACCAAATGAAATACTTTGATTAACGCCTTATTTCCATCTTGCCCATGTTCCACATCATGCCTTGATTAGTTTCATGTTGAAAGCCATCATACATTGGGATCAATAGAATGAGTGTTTTGAGGCCAGGGCAAGTTAATTGGAATGGACCACAGGTGATTATATCCTTGATGAAAATTCATGAAATTAAGGCATCACTGTTATTCCAAGAAGCAATGTTTGCTCTTTCTCTCTGTACCCTGTGTCTAACAGCAGTTATAACCTCCTTTTCCCTCCTCCAGCTGCAGTCTTCAGTACTGACCAGTGTTGTGCTGTTCGTGATACACTACCATTAAATTAGGTATTCTGTATGCCATTGTAATCACGCTGTTAAAGTTCATCATAGCTTTTCCCAGATAAAATGGAAAATTTAGCCACCTTGGGTATGCATTATTTATGACACAAAGATAGAGATCAGTGTAGAATATAAAATATACAACTTTAAAAAAAAATAATTCTCTGAGGATTAGTTAAAGACCTCTCTTCACACCTCAAATTCATCTTGAAGTTCAAATGATTTGCACAGTTAAATGCCTGATGATAAAGTGCCTCTCCCTTTTGTGCTCCTGAGCTCCATTGGTCAGGTTCCCCATGGGTATCATGAGACAAGTTGGAAAGTTTGGATGCCTATTGAAGCCTGTGAACCAGTCCTTGAGTCTGCTTCCTGGACTGAAACTGGCTGGAATGTTGAAGTGCCACAGTACGAATGCATCTTGACAGCTCCCAGCAAATCTGGCACACAGCTGCATGAAGCTCTTTTTGTGGTTGCACGCCAGCTGACATTGATGGAACAATATTTCTTGTGGTTACAATAATTTCTGGATGCTATCAGATTGCTACGGAAGTGCTGTCAATTTCAAACTGTACTTGTGAGAATTCAGCCTAAGAGGCTTCTTGGAATGCCCACTCAGTCCAGCTGTTTGGCATCCGAGAGGAAATTTACATAATTGTCGACCCAGGGAAACAATCAAGCAGCCTTATGCATTCCTCTGCAGTCAATTGGGAGATTAAGGATATTCCTCTGATTGTATTCTGGAAGGGTTCAGGGGGTCAGAGAATGCCATGGCTATCCGATCCAACAAGCTCCTGATCCTATAGGAGGTTTCATCTGACATTAAATTTGTGTTATACATTCAGGAAATCAAGGAACCCATGCACATGCCAGGGCATTCTGTGGTTCCTCCTACAATCTCAGACCTTCCCTTATGTAGTTTCTGTGCCTGTCACCAGTCCACGCCCCACAGCATTTGTTTCTGCTATGGATGATAATGTTCTCTTCTGATTCAGGGTCAAGGACATCCATCTTACCCATTATCTGACCGTGTCATTCCCAAAAACCTTCAAGGTCTCTTCAAGAGAGCTATATTCTAGATGATACAAATTCCATCAGAGAAAATGAGGCAACAGTTGTAATTAATGACATTTTGATTTGCTGGGACTGTTGCAAGTTTAAATATTCACCTTCACTGCTGCCCAAATTCCCCTCAGTTTCCCTGGTACATTTAACAGGAACAGGAAAGCTGTGCTGCTGAACTAAAGTTGAAACCACTTTATGGAGTTCTTCTCATCTCTGAAGGAAACTATTTATCCAAACAATTTCAGAAGTTAAGTCCTTCACTTAATGAGTAGGTTTCTTGCTGATATCCAAACACTAATTCCAGATTGCTGTACTGACTGAAAAGTTTTTTTAAAAATCTGCCAACTGTTCCTAACCTACTCATTCTTGGGAATTAAAATTAAATTTCATCATCTCTGAAGGCCCAGAAAGAACAACACATTTTAAAATAAAGCAAGACTTTGGATGCTCTTTAAATGTATACATTTTATTGATTTGTGAGATTGTAATCAATCAACCAGTTAGTTAGAATATCCAGAAATATATAAAAAGTAATTCATCTCAAGGCCTGAACTCGGTTATGCTTTTTAAATGTTTCATACTCTATTGTAAGAGGGAATTAATATGGACTTAACTGCATGCAAGTTATGTACAACTGATAGGAGGAATTTTAAGCAGCCTCTGTCTTCAAAGACCCCTCAGAAAATCAGTAAAACTTCAACGTCTGGAAAGAATTACAACTTAGTGTAAAACACATTTTTAATAGTTTTCAATTAAACTTCTTGTATGTGTTGTAACAAATAAAAATGTATTAAATCATACATTCAAACCACATTTATGTACATGTGGAAACAGTAAAATCTGCAGGATACAGTAAAATCCCCATTATCAGGCACCAACAGAGATTGTGGATGCCTGATATGCAAATTTTCTGGTTGATTGAGATTCACTCTTACATTGAATACATTGAGATTCACTCTATGTATTCTTAATGCAGGTGTCCAACTCATACACCTGCATTAAGAATACCTGCATTTAAAAAACAAAAGACAGTGAAAAATGTAAAATAATTTGAAAAAAAATCAGTATTGTAGTCTTTAAATATGTAAATTCATTTTAATTAGGTAATTCCTATAATTTACATAATTTAAATTTGAACCTGGTCACTGGTGCTGTAACAGTGTGTACTAGCCTCTACGCTAACCCCCTCCCCTCATGCACACAACTCAACTCACCTCCACACCGGTGTAACAGTCAGATCCTTGACACAACCCAACCCATCTCCTCCCCAGTGCCCCAGTCATGCCCTCAGCTCACCTTCCTTGCACTAACAACCTGACTCACCTCCACTCAAGTATCCTGGTCAGCGCCATGATCTACCTTCCTTTCAATCCAAATCCCTTTTGCTCGCACTGTAATAGTGTTGTGCTAGCCGCTAACTGTGCTGCCTTTGTAATTAATCCCCTTCCTAAATTTATAGATAAAGCCTTACTTATATACCTAATAAAAATAAAAATAAATTCTCTTACCAAGCAAGGATAGGGAGACACTTTAGGAGAGTTCCCCAGCAGCAACTGGCATTGACGGCTCTTCATCTAGGACACCACCATTTTATTCAAACACAACTTTATTGAAATGTTATTCAAACAGCTCTTGTGGACGAGGGATGACCGGGGTGCTTCACTGGCTGAATGTTTGCTCTAATCTTCACTAAGTGGCAGGTGTTGCTTTGGAAAACATTTAATTTTACAATTTTAACTTTAATTTAAACTTTTGTTTAAAACTTTATATATTTTTAAATATATTTATTTATTCATTTATCTGCCAGTTATTGTAACTATCTTCTTTATAATTGGTTGGACAATATGGAGTCACCGTTGTTTTGACTTGTTAAATGAAAAGTCCATTCTAAAATAGCGTAGAGTTTTTCCACTGTTTATTAGAACTTTATATAAGAACTATGTTAAAACAATTAAATCTATACTTAAAACAGTTAATAAAATGGAGAATAAAATGTTAACACATTAATATATACAAAATAATTATTTTGACTGTCTCTGTGCTCCTCTGGTTCTAAACCAGTGGTTTTCACACTGCCCCTTTTAAACTCACATTTCACTTTAAGTATTTCCTATGCCATAAGTGCTCTGTAATTAGTAAGGAATTACTTAAGGTGGTTGATGGAGGACCTCAGTTTTCTTCAGGCTGACTTCCAGGCCAAACATATTGGCAGTTTCCACAAAACAGGACATCATGCGCTGGAGAGCTGGCTCTGAATGGGCAACTAAAGCGGCATCGTCTGCAAAGAGTAGTTCACGGACAAGGTGCTCTTGTGTCTTGGTGTGAGCTTGCAGGCGCCTCAGATTGAAGAGACTGCCTTCCGTGCGGTACCGGATGTAAACAGTGTCTGAGGTCCTCCATCAGCCAGCTCCCCACCATGACCACCAGCCCCCCCACATCTCCATTGGGCACACATAACTCAAAACGGTCAATCAGTTCACCTACCTCGGCTGCACCATTTCATCTGATGCAAGGATTGACAAAGAGATAGACAACAGACTCGCCAAGGCAAATAGCGCCTTTGGAAGACTACACAAAAGAGTCTGGAAAAACAACCACCTGAAGAAACACACAAAGATCAGCGTGTACAGAGCCGTTGTCATATCCACGCTTCTGTTCGGCTCTGAATCATGGGTCCTCTACCGGCATCACCTACAGCTCCTAGAACGTTTCCGTCAGTGCTGTCTCCGCTCCATCCTCAACATTCATTGGAATGACTTCATCACCAACATCGAAGTACTTGAGCTGGCAGCGTCTACAAGCATCGAATCCATGCTGCCGAAGACCCAACTGCGCTGGGTGGGTCACGTCTCCAGAATGGAGGACCATCGCCTTTCCAAGATCGTGTTTTATGGCGAGCTCTCCACTGGCCACTGAGACAGTGCACCAAAGAAAAGGTACAAGGACTGCCCAAAGAAATCTCTTGGTGTCTGCCACATTGACCACCGCCAGTGGGCTGATATCGCCTCCAACTGTGCATCTTGGCGCCTCACAGTTCGGCAGCAACCTCCTTTGAAGAAGACCGCAGATCCCACCTCACTGACAAAAGACAAAGGAGGAAAAACCAAACACCCAACCCCAACCCACCAATTTTCCCTTGCAACCGCTGCAATCGTGCCTGCCTGTCCTGCATCGGATTTGTCAGTCACCAACGAGCCTGCAGCAGACGTGGACATTACCCCTCCATAAATCTTCATCCGCGAAGCCAAGCCAAAGAAGAAGAAGACTTCAGGTGGTATGTGAGTATAAAGAAAAAGGTTGGAAAACCACTGTTTTAATCGTACCTCGTTGACTCGTTATGTGCATGGTTTCATTACTCCAAAGAAAATGGACCAATGATAATTTTTCTCAAGCAAAATATTTAAGTAACAATTGGGTCTAGAGCAGTGGTTCTCAACCTTCCCCTCTCACTCACATACCACCTTAAGCAATCTTTTATCAATCACAGAGCAATTATGGCATGAGGATTCCTTAAGGTGTAATGTGAGTTGGGGGTGGGGCAGTTTGAAAACCACAGTTCTAAGCAGTACTAAAACAAACTCAAACTGAATGTTTATTTTAATTAGTTATTACTAGTAGACACTTATGGAGTTGGTAAATAAAATTTGCCAGCCAGTTTAGACCCCCCTCCATGCACACACGACAAGCTGCAACTGGCAAAGGAAGAATTCAAACACATGGAGGAACTGGGAGGAGGAGGAGGAGGAAGACGAGGAAGATGATGAGAGAGGGGCAAAGAAAGACAGTATATGGTGGAAGGCTGATAAAGGGGATAAAGGAGACAGAGGGCTTGATGCCTTTTGCCAGGGAAATATTCGAGACCATTGGACAAATAAAAAGGACTTTGAGGATACTGGTAGCAGGGAAAGGGGCAATTAAAGAAAGGATAGACAGCTTAACAGAAAGGGTAACAGAAACAGAGTAGAGAATTGAGAAGGTAGAGGAAAGATTGGATGGGGAGAATGAAATTGTGTGTGAGATAGATGGGGTAAAGATGTAGGAGAAGATAGACATGTTAGAAGGAACATGATTAAGATTGTGAGGGGGAAGGAGGGGAGAGACACTGGAGTTTCTGCAAAAATGGCTTCCAGATATACTGGGGAAGGAAAAAGTAGGAAATAATTTGGAAATAGAATAGGCCCACTGGTCTCTCTACCTGCGCCCTGGACCATACCAACATCCACACTCTATCCTTGTATAGGATAAAGAGAGGATTTTGCAGGTGGTGGCAGTGGGGAAAAAACAAGTGGGTGGGGGGAGGTCCGGTGGAAGGTGAGGGGAACGATCGGGAAGGTCTTATTCTATTGGATATCAATGAAGCATTGTTGAAGTGCAGGAGGGGTTTGATCCACTATAAAAGAGCTTGAAACAAAAAAGAATTGAGTTTACTTTCCTTTACCTGGCAATGCTGAAGATAGTAAAGGCAGGAGGGGAAAGGTGTTTTTTTTTAAAGGACATTGTAAGAACCTTCCACTGGTGCGAGCCTAAATGTGCATGTAAATACAGGGGAAAGAGGCACTCGGGAGAAGAATGAATTGTAAATATTGGAAGTGTGAAGAATACGGGAGGGTTATGTTTCTTTATATAGTGTTAGTGTTTTAAGGGGACTGTATATTTTAAATAGAGAAAAGAAAAGGAGTTCACAAGAGGGGAGGGAAGTACAAATGGAGGCTGGGTGCATTGGGCACTTCTCAAAATGGGAGGATTGGCACCAATATCTTGATTATTGGTGCTGGGGTGGTAAAGGTAAATGGGTGGGGGGGGGGGGGTGGAGAAAGAAAGGCAGAGGAGGGGCTTTTTGTTTGGTTTTGGAATGTGGATTTTACTTTTATTAACTTATTTATTTTTTGTTTGAAGCATTATTACCTGTGCCAAGAATCTACAGAGGAGAATCAGGATGGAGGCTAAGTATCAGGAAACAAGAAGGAGGGAGAAAGGCATAATGGAGTGGTCTGAAGGCAATGGATAAGTTAATTAAATTCATGAGTTTTAATGTAAATGGGATAAGTAGGAAAATTAAGAGAAAAGGGGCCTTGGCACATTTGAAAAAGCTACAGGAGATCTACCTTACATAACAAGAGCATTTAAATCTAAAGAGCAGTTGGATGGGTCAGATGGGGATGTCCTCCTTTAATTCCAGGGCCAGGGAAGTGGCCATTTTGATAGGAATGAATATTCCAGTAGTAGTCAGGGATGTAGTCACGGACTCAGCGCAGAGATTTGTAATGATGTATTGCCAAATATACTCTGAATCCTGGACACTTATGTATTTATATGCCCAAAATTTCCATGATGAAACATTTATACAATATCTATATTCTTGAATGAAGGGTATGAGAATGTCTTGATTGGAGGGGATTTCAATTTTTGTCTGGATTTGGTCATGGACAAGTCAGCAAGGAAAGTAATAAGGATCATGGTGGCTAAGTCTATCTGACCTCTATGAAGGAATTGAAGCTCATGTATGTCTGGAGAAGGCTGAATCCGAGAGAAAGCGATTATTCTTTTTACTCAAGACAATATGATTCCTACACTAGAATTGATTTATTTTTGGCATCATCCTAATTGGAGGGTAGGTTAGTGGAAACAGAGTACACAGCATGGCTACTTTCAGACCACTCTCCCTTGACTTTATCCATCATAATGCCATTTAAGCAGGCCTCGACAGAGCCTGAATGTGTTGCGGTTGGGAAAACCAAATTTTTATTTGGCTTTGTTAAGGCCCAGAGAGAATTGTTCTGCAAGACAAACTTCCCCTCTACTGAGGATAATTTCCTAATATGGGTCACATTAAAGGCTTACTTAAAGGGCCAGATCATTGGAAAAGCATCAAAAAGGGGCACATGAAGGAGGTTAATGCCCTAGAACAGAAGATAGCTCAATTGGAAAAGGTTTATCAAAGAGCAGATACTGAAGAAAAATACAGAAATTTGCCGAATAAAAAGCTCAAATGTAATATGCTGCAAACATATAAAACAGAAAAGTTGATCTTAAGATCGAGACAGCAGTATTATGAGCTAGGGGAGAGGACCCACAAAGTCTTGTCCTGCCACATGAGGGTGGAAGAGACCTCAAGAACAATAAATGCAATTCAAGCAGGGGAAGGCAAGATCTCATATAAACATTTGGAATGTTTTACAAGGAATTGTATAAATTGGAATCAAGGGTGATCCTACCAATGTAGACAATTTTTGCTTTCAATGGACCTACAAAATTTTGATCAGGAAGAATGAGAAGGGCTGTGCCCCTTTCTCTAAAGATGAGATTGCAGAGACCCTGAGCTCTTTACAGGCTGGAAAATCACTGGGAGAGGATGGTTTTCCCACCAAGTTTTGTAATGTTTTCAAAGATCTTCTAATGCCCCTTCTTATGAGACACATACCCTCCCAGAGTCCTTCTCAACAGCAGTCATCACAGTGATTCCCAAAAAAGGTAGGGACCTATTGAGCCCCACCTCATAAATCATTACAAAAGCATTGGTTAATAGGTTGGCAGAATATTTGCTGAAATTAACATACCCGGATCAAACTGGATTTGTAGAAAGGAGGCAATCAGCAAACAATATAGCGAGATTGCTTAATATAGCATATCTGGCACAGTTGGGGTGGATTTGGGAGCGGTTGTACCTCTGGAGAGGACTTCAACAGTCTGGAGTGGGACGTTTTTTTCCAGATAGGTTTGGATTGGGTTAAACATTTATTAACTAGGTGAAGACACTTTACCATCAACCCAAAACAAAAATTATTACAAATGGGTATATGTCTCCAGTGTTTCCATTGAGTAGGTCCAGAAGGCAGGGTTGTCCATTGTCTCCAGCGCTGTTCATACTGGCCCTGAGTGATTGGCAGAAGCTATTTGGTGGAATCCAGATGTAAGGGGGTTCAGGGTTAGGCAGGTGGAGCACAAAATCAAACTTTTTTTTGATGAATGTTAGTGTATTTGACAGGCTCTGAGGGATCATTGATCAGGCTGAAGACCACATTGGAGGATTATGGGAATGTCTTAGGGAACAAGGTAAATCTGAACAAAAGTGAAAATATGCCTTTGACGAATTGGGATAGACAATATCAACAGGGAAGTCAATTTAAATGGCTGCAGGAAGCCATTAAGTATTTGGGGATTAAAAAAAGATAAAGATTTACATAACTTATATAAACTTAATTATCTCCCTTTACTCTGGAAGATTGAGGAAGACCTTGATAGATGAAGCATCATGCCCATAACACTAGTGGGCAGAATGAAGGTGATGCCAGGCTCCAGTATCTTTTTTCAATCGTTACCTATTTCATTGCCTCAGGGTTTCTTTAAGTCACTCAGTGAATGTGTCAGAATGTTCTTGTGAAATTAAGGTTGCTAGGATCTCCATGGAAAAGTTAACATGGAATTACATTTCTTCTGGAGGGGGAGAATTAAAATTACTGTATTTCAAAAAATATCTCCCACTCCCCACCCTTCACCTTCCTGGGTACAAAGGTAGGTGAGAAGATAGCAGGAGAATTTATATACAAATGGGACACTAAATTAAATTCAAAGAAAACATATCTGAACTATATGCTTTAATGTGGGGTTATGTCAAAGAATAAATCAATGGATTGTATAGAAGGTCGGGATATCTCCTAAAACACCTTTGACACAGAACAAGTTAATACCCTTGATTCAGGTTAATAAGATCCTGGACACATGGTGCGAGAAAAGGATCAGGTGTATCAAGGTCTGTAACAAACAAAGGCAGCTCATGTTATTTGAGCAGTTGAGGAACAAATATGGTTTATATAATAGAACATTCTTCTACTATCGGCAAATAAGATTTTTCTTAAGGGAAAAATTAAGACTGTCTATGACCCTACCTAGATGTAGTAATGTGGAGATGCTAATTCAACTGGGAAATGTGTGTCAATTTATTTCTCAAATGTATTACATATTTCAAAGTGATGGCCCGAAGACAGGCTTACTAAGGTCAGAGGAGAGATGGGAGTTAGACTTGGGCACAACAATCAATGAAGACTGGTGGCAGGACATGTGTCTGGACAGTGTAACTGGGGTCATTAATGCCAGATACAGGTTGGTGCAATCCAATGTCTTGCACCAGCTGTACCTCACACCACAAAAATTATATAAATCACAGCCAGAAATTTTGGAAATGTGCTTTAGGTGTGGTGTGGAGATTGGAACCTTTGACAACTCCACCTTATTATGTACAAAGGTGGGATCCTTCTGGATGGACCTGGGGGACATTCTGAAAAAAATTACAAAAGTGGATTTTCCACAAGATCCGAAGTTATACCTTCTGGGAGATACTGGGGATGCGAGTTTTCAACTGTCCAAATATCAAATTCAGTTCATGAAGAGTGCCCTGTCGGAAGTGTATAGCAGTTATGTGGAAGTCCGGCTCCCAATTAAGTACCACATGATGGAATATGGAAATGCAGTATTGCATTCCTTTGGAGAAAATCACTAATCTCAAGAGGAAATATGACACATTTGTTAAAGTATGACAACCCTATTTGAAATTCATTAGCACGCAGATTGATTAGTTCCCCCTCCATTCCAAATATGGACACTATAAAAATCTGTCCCAGCAGGAAAGCAGTGTAGTTAAGGAAGTGGGACATTGCGCAGGCAACGTGCATGTTTTTTAGTTTGTTCTTTTTATTCCTTACCTGTGTCATTTAGTTAACTACACTGTTTTATCTTAGGTTTTGGTGGGGGCTGTGAACCCAGCTAGTATTTGTGCAATCTGTATGATTATATGCTTGGGGGCAAAGAAGGTGGGGGGTGGGGGGAGAATACAGACTCTATATGTTAAATGAATGCTGAAAAAGATTGCATTGGTTGTTTGAATTGGTTTATGAGTCAATAAAAAACAAAATAAAATATTCAAAAAACTGATCAACTAAATCTCATGGATATACAAGTGGAAAATCCAGTAATATGATATTTAAGAAATTTCTAATCTGTAAATAGCTAAAAAAAAGTATATGTTAAGTCATACTTATATGCAAGCTGTTTAAAAGACATTAAACAACTTTCTATAATTAAATTTGCAAAACAAACTTTGGATTTTGCATGTAGAGAAAAATTGATCAATTATTGAGTGTCAAAAAAAGTAATTATGAGTGATATCACTAGATAAGACAAAGTTTTTTTTTAATTGAAAAATATCCTAAATTGGAACCAGATCTGCAATAGATGTTTGTGCATTGGATTAGATATTGTAGCACGTCGTATGACTCAAAGACTCATTGACTCAAACCAAGGCTTAACAAAAGACTGGAGTGTAGTACATCGAGTTCGACCAGTCCAGACTGACCTGGGTCTGGTTAGGAGCAGCCCTTTATGACCTGCCAGTAGGCGTGGCTACGGCTCTCAGCCAATCACTATTATTGTATGTAAATATATACAAATATATACATTGGTGATAGTATCCCATACTATCACAGATATATTCCTATTGATCTTAGAAAAGTTAAATTGAAGAGAGGCACCCAATAAAGAGGCCATTGAATACTGCTGCATAGATTTCAATTTAAAATCTGTCCATAATGGACAATCCAATTTATTAGAATAAAAAAATCCAAAAAGTTAGATAGTGAATATTGGCAGCACAATAATAAAATGTAAAATTATGAAGAGCCATAACCTCCATTTTTTTTAGAAAAAAATTTGTATATGAAATTTGCTAATTCTAGGGTTTTTGTTCTTCCAAAAGAAGGAACTTTTGGATTCGATATTATTAAAAGGAGATTTCAGAATGAAAACTGGAATCGCTTGAAATAGATATAAAAACATAGGTAATATTATAACTTTAACTGCATTAATATGACCTATTAAAGATAATGATAAAGGAGACCATCCAGAAAAAGACAATCTCATGTACTTGAATAGAGAACAAAAATTGAGTTTATATAAATATTTAGATCTTTTAGGAGTTTTAACCCTGCAGTATGTGAAATTATTTCTAACAATCTTTAATGGAACTGTGTAGATAAGGACCTGCATATTAATTGGAAAAAGTTCACTTCAATAAAGGTTTAATTTATATACAGAGAAAGAGCTGAAATGAGAAAACACAGATAATATAACTGGGATAGGTCTTTTGGGATCTGAAATATAAACTAATAAGTCATCTGCATACAAAGAAACCTTACTAGCTACTCACTCTCTGTCAATCTGTTGAAACTCATGAGAGACTCTAAGGGCTATTGCCAGAAGTTCTATAGCTAGATCAAATAGCAAGGGGTTAAAGGGACATTCCTGTCTAGTTCACCTAAACGAGGAGGATTTATTAATAACTACTATAGCTATGGATCAAGTTAATCCATGATATAAAGCCCATACCAAAATTAAATCTCCTTAATATTTCAAATAAATAATTCCACTCCACTCTGTCAAAAGCATTTTCAGCATCTAGAGAAACTACACGTTCTGGAATTATACCTAAAGGGGAATAAATAATATTCATTAATCTATAGATGTTAAAATGTGAACAGCAACTTTTAATAAATCCAGTCTGATCTTTAGATATAACAGAGGGAAAAATATTTTCCAACCTGCCAGCTAGAATATTAGAAAGAACCTTAAAATCCACATTCAACTAAAGAAATTTGCCTATTAGAAATACATTGTCAGTCTATCTTTTTTTAGGAATCAATTAACTTGACGCCTCATAAAAAATACACAAGGTTCCAGAGAAAACTGAATTTTCAAATACTTTACATAGTTGAGGAGTAAGTAAATTAGAAATTATACTAAAAATTCCACATAAAACCATCCGGACCTGGGGCCTTGCCATATTGAAGGTATAGCTTGGGATACTTCCAACTCTGAAATTGGAGCTTACAACAAGTTTCAGTCTTGTGATGATATTTTAGGAATGTTCAACCTTTACAAAAATTTATCCATTAAAATAGGATTATCAGAAAAATCAGATTTGTATAGATCTGAATAAAATTTCTGAAACACTTTATTAATTTCAGCATGATCAAAAGTAACATTTCCATCCTTATGTATCTTTGTAATTTGTCCTTTAGCTGTAGCTGACCAGCTAGCAGCTTACTTGATTTCTCTCCATGTATATAAATTTAAGATTTAAGTTTAAGTAGTTGATTCTCGATGGGGTAAGTTAATGAGTCATGCTGTTTGAAATTCTACTCTTTCCTTATAAAAGTCCATACTAGGTGATGCCAGTTGTCTTGTGCTAGTAAATAATAACTTGTTCTCTTTCAAAAAAATGCATCTCATTTTTCAGCTGTATGCATCTGATAAGGTTAAATCCCTTTCTTCAATAACTACTTTCATTTATTTCTTTTCTTACACTTAGTTTTATGACTTCTATTTACAAATAATCTCTATTCTTGTCAACTGCTTTCTGAACTTCTCTCTTGGCTACTTTCAAAACTGAAGAATCATCAGATTCATTCCCATTTTTCTGAAAATCAGTTAAAAACTTTTCAGTCACTTTTTTCTGGAATATCCAATATTTCTAAGTCATTTTTCAATATTTTTGATGCTGAAGGCAATTAAATGCTCCTTTATACCATCAGCACAATTTTCTGTGTTCACCCGCTTTCAAACATGATGCAAGATTTCTTCATTGATTTTGTTTGCTGGTGCATCTGGGCTACAAAAGCTACTTTCAGATTTATTTCCAGACATTTGTTTCAT
This sequence comes from Narcine bancroftii, assembly GCF_036971445.1. Taxonomy (NCBI): domain Eukaryota; kingdom Metazoa; phylum Chordata; class Chondrichthyes; order Torpediniformes; family Narcinidae; genus Narcine; species Narcine bancroftii. Next base: position 159,130,744 of record NC_091474.1, read on the forward strand.
TCCTGACCTGTATTTAACTTGGCAGGAATTATTACTAGCCATATTTGCAGCATCTTCTAATGCTTCACTTTCATAAATTTTTGATGAAGACAATTTCTTCTTTAATGGGTTAGATGTTCTTTATTTATTTTCCTCAGCAAGATTTTCTAAGATCTGTTTGTATTCTTTTGAAGGGTTTTGATTGTTAGAGGCACTCAGGAAAGTCTGACTTGAACAGTTGTTTCAATGCTTCATTGAGTTTCACAACAGATATATTGACACTTATTGCTGACTGCTTGGGAGCAATATTATTCTTTCTTTCTAATGGTTCATTGATTGTTCATTCATGCATGGTTTTGATTGCATAAGGTCCACCTCTCACACTCAGATTACTTCTATTGGTTCCAGAGCCTTTGGTACATCTAAACCAACGAACATCTCTCTCAGAGCTATCTTCCAGTATATAAACCTTCCTCAGATCTGACCACTGATGGGATGTTTCCTTTAGCCCTCTGTGTGCATATGCCTGGCAGATCACAAAAATTGTCTCTGTGTATTCCAGCAACCTCTAATCCTGAAAAGATGTTAATTTCAATGACCTTATCTTGTCCTATGATTTTCAATAGAATGCTTGACTTTCTTCCTTCAAGATTGAGCTTTTTCATAAGTTTCACTGTGCAAAATGATGCAGTGCGACCTGGGTCAAGAAATGCACGTGTATGTACCATTGCATTCCCATTTGTGGCCTTAACTTATACAGGCATTATTAAGAACTTGTCAATACTGAAGCACCGTTTTTATCTGCCTCTTCCCTTGTATTTTTTCCCCTGGAAGATATGTAGCATTTTGGGATGTTTTTAACTACACATGTCACAGCTGAGTCACTTTTTAGAGTCTTTGCTGATGTGTTCTTTATACAGACAGCCAAACAATACTTCATTTTCCTTCAAAAAAGTGATTTTTCTCTCTCCACGTCTTCGTTTCCATCTGTGCACACTTTTCCAAATTGTGCTTATCATTAAAAAAACAAATCTCATTAGGCGAACTTTCATTTTTCTTAATTCACTGTCAGAGAGGTGGCAAATGTACTTCTCTTCAATATTGGTTGAAGATAACGATTTGGACTTTTCAACTTCTTTACTCACTGTTTGAATATCTTTAATTCCAATGCACTGGATCTGTGACAACATCCACTTCTCCTTCAATGAACTCCATTAAATCCTTAAAAATAGCTGTCACAAAGTTTATTTTTTGGTATTCATCAACTTGACTTCTCCATAATTCTCTCATCCGGTTGGATAATTTCTGTACTATGATACCATATTATGAGGTATGGCAAGTTCTCGATGATAGCCAATCTCTGTTATGATGTTACAACATCCTCTTAGAAAGAGGACACAAGCTCATAAACCCTTGTGTCCTCTGGTATTATTAATGACCATGGAAGAGCCCTCTATAAATAAGCAGTTGAAATTCTCTACTTGTCACCAAAATGCTTCTCTAATAACCGCTTAACCTGTTTGAATCCTACATCAGGATTCGTATGTTGGCAACTCCTTTCAAGATCTTGTGGTGGTCGTCTCGTGAACTGCTGAAGAAATATATAAACAACCCTCCTGGCTTTGATACCTAATTTCAATACTGCATTCAAGGGGGTCATCATAAAAGAAAATGGAATCTCTTGGGCGGAGAAAAGAGAGTTTGTAACTGCATTAATGATGCAGCTAACTCATCTTGTCTTGTCATCCCTAGTCATATATTACTTTGTTCACCCAGATTTCTAATACTTGCCAGGACCACCTGGTATGACCCTCTATAAGATGGCATTTGGCTCCCTTCTCTGTCAATGCAGCCATCAGTGGGGTTTGACATGTTTCCATGCATCAACTCAATTAATTTGGGATCTTTCACATCTCGCATCCATGGCACTGGCTCAACTCCATGCCTTAACCTGCCTGGTTCATGACCAAGCACGTCCTGTGGTTCTATCACTGGCTCAGCCATATGCCTAGACGTATCTATTTCAGGACCAAGCACATAATGTAATTGTAGCACTGGCTTACCTTTGAAATGCAATATTTTCCTTTTTTTTTTAAAGTCCTTCCTCAAAACTTGATGCTTTTGATAATTTTCTTCGAGCACCAAATATCACTGAGCCTTTTAATGCCTGTGACCTAGCCTGATTAACATTTTTTTTGTTCAGTTCCGGTTGCTTATTTTGCCTTTATTTTGCATTCTTAATGGCTCCTCCCACAGCTCCTTTTCTCACCGTTACTGCACCTCCTGTAGTTCCTTTTCCATCCACAGCCTACTCCAGAGATGTTCTTACTTCTCCTGCTGGAAGTATTTGACATGCTATCATTTGGTCCTATTTCATCTCACATATCAGATGTCGCCTTAATCTTTGACCCTGTCTCCATTTTGGATTGCTCATCCTCCACACCATCATCTTATGGTATAACTTCAGCGGATGACACAAAGATTGGTGGTGTTGTGGACAGTGAGATAGATTACCGTAGATTAAAAGGTGATTTAGGAAGGCTGGAGGTGTGGGCTGAGAAATGGCTGATGGAATTTAATACAGATAAATGTGAGGTGCTGCATTTTGGAAAGGCAAATTTAAATAGGTCATATACATTGAATGGTAGACAAATGAGGAGTGCAGAGCAACAAAGGGATTTAGGAGTTATGGTAAATAGTACCCTCAAGGCTGATACTCAGGTAGATGGTGTGGTGAAGAAGGCATTTGGAATGTTGGCCTTCATAAATCGGAGTATTGAATTCAAGAGTAGGGAGGTTATGATGAAATTGTACAAGGCATTGGTGAGGCCAAATTTGGAGTACTATGTACAGTTTTGGTCACCAAATTATAGGAAAGATATAAACAAACTAGAGAGAGTGAAGAGAAGGTTCACGAGAATGTTGACAGGATTTCAGGGTCTGAGTTACAGGGAAAGGTTGTGCAGACTGGGGCTTTTTTCTCTGGAGCGTAGAAGATTGAGAGGGGACTTGATAGAGGTGTTTAAGATTTTAAAAGGGACAGACAGAGTAAATGTGGATAGGCTTTTTCAATTAAGAAAGGGGGAGATTCAAACTAGAGGACATGGTTTAAGATTGAAGGGGGAAAATTATAAGGGGAACATGAGGGGAAATTTCTTTATGCAGAGGGTGGTGGGGATGTGGAATGAGCTTCCGGCAGATGTGGTTGAGGCGGGATCATTGGTTACATTTAAGGAAAGACTGGATCGTTACATGGATAGGAGGGGACTAGAGGGGTATGGACCGGGTGCTGGTCAGTGGGACTAGGAGGGTGGGGATTTGCTACGGCGTGGACTAGTAGGGTCGAACTGGCCTGTTCTGTGCTGTAAGTGGTTATATGGTTATATGACCTTGTGGCTGATCTCAGTTTGTATTAATGGTTTTTGCAGTAATTCTGTGGGATTTGTATTCCTAACAACTGTAAACTTCTTCCTATCTATATCCTCCCTGTCTTGCTTGTAATTACAATTCAACTATATTCTGATACCTTCATCTTCTTGACACATAATTCCTTAGCAGCTGCTGCTTCCTCCATTCAGTCAGCCATTACACTCAGACACCAAGCATGCACCACAATGTCTCTAAAACAATCCTCATAGGGCAAGCAGCAATTGCAGCAAACTGTGCTGTAATTGGTAATAAACACAGAAGGAACTTTCAATGGTGTATTGCTTCTTCATTGGTCTTGATTGTTGATGTTTGTGCCTCCTTTATTGATCTGCTCTAAACAGAGCCAAATTAATTCAGTCTTATCTTCCAAATCCAATTTCCAACTTTCTATGTCTCCAATTTTGTCTTCTGTTAAAGAACAAGTCAATAGTCTGAATTCTTTTGAGTAAATAATCTTCTGTTGACTAATGAGTCAATAATCCTAATTCTTTTGACTAAATATGGTGACCATCTTCCTTTATAATTGCTTGGATAGTATGGAGAAGCCATTATTTTGACTCATTAAATGAAAAGTCTGTTCTAAAGTAACAGAGTTTTTCACTGTTTATTAGAACTTTATATAAGAACTATGTTGAAACAATTAAAATTATACTTTTAATTTATTATACAATTAATAAAATGGACAATAAAATATTAATATGTACAAAAGAATTATCTCGACTCTCTCTATGCTCACCTGGTTTTAAATAGTACAAAAGCAAACTCAAACTGAATGTTTATTTTAAACATGCAAAGCTAGCTAACCATGGAATAAGCTGTAGCTGGGAGACACATGAAATTTGTAAACAATATTTGCTGGTATGTTTGCAGAATACATTGTAAGTCATTTTAACCCCTACACCAGTTGATTGAGTTTCTGGTTGATTGAGTGCCAGATAATGGGTATTTTAGAGTGTTTGATTTTCTGCGATATGGATAAAATGCACGAATATGAGTGTTAATTTGGATTTGTTCTTCCCTCACTTTTGTACACCATCACTCATCCAAGTGAATTGTCAAATATTCTACACCCTGGACCCAACTTTAAGATTGACATTCTTTTAGTTTGCTACAATATTATATGACTTTGAATTCTCAAGTTATCTTTGAAATTCACTCAATTCCATACTTCTTTCAAAACATGGTATTTAACCACTTTGCTGTGGTAAATATTTAGTTTGATGGTAATCCTAAATGCCCTCCTTATTCTTTCAAAATCTAACTACACCAAATCAAAGATTTGTCCCTTCCTGAAAAACTGAAACATGCCTTATTCTTGACACCAATCATCATTTTCAAAGATCCTCTGAAGACCATATATTTTCCATAGTAGGATGACAAGGATTGCACACAGTTCACTTGACATGCTTTGACATGTGCATTAAATAGTGCCATTATGGTCCCTATTGACCTCTTTATCTTTGCACTAACACAAACCTGGTGTCTTTCCTTATTCACTGCAACAGAGCATATAAAGGTTGCCATTTTATCAATACACTTATGGTCAAAGACACTGATTGTTGCTTTCATGGAAAATTGGGTGGAATAAAAAATGTGAACCCCACCCTCACCTCCAACAAAACATTTAAATCCTATGATTATCTGATAATAATAATAATAGCCATGGGATTTGGGTTCTGCAGTCATTTCAAGGATAATATCTCTCTTTTGGGAACAAAATAATATGTCTTTGTTATGCAGCCCCTTCCAGATTTAATGGCATCCCTTCATCAGCATATGTTTCATATTTTAACCTTTAAATGCCAATGTTAAATATTATTTTATTTGAGATTGTTACATTTTCTTCAAAACTACCCAATTCTTTCCTCCAATCATCCATAAGACTAGCACAATGATTCAACTTTTAGAACAGTCTACTTCCACTTGACAGCTCTGTGATGGATCATCTGTCTGAATATCTTCAGTGATCTTTCACCTGACCATTTTCCATAATCCCCTAAAGTGGCTTCTTTCCTGCCCCTACCAATGTCAAAATTCATCTCTTTACAAATCTGCCAATGCACAATTTCTTCTGTGTTACATCTTCAAATGGTTTGCACACCCCCCAGCTTGGAATCCTCTGATGTAAAGTTTCAGAGTGTTTAATGCAAGGAAAGGAACAGCTATTGAAGAGTATGAAAAAAGTGAAGGAAGAAGTTAAACTCTGGATGAAAACAAGTTTTAAGATTTTTTTTCCCATACTATAGACAGAAGTAAAGAGGTGTAAAAATTCAGGAGATTCAAACCATGAGCAAATTCATAAAGACTCCACAATAATTGCTGAGCAAAGGAAAATTTAAAAAAAAATCACAAAAAGCTTGACATTGGAAGATTAAAAGGAATAAAAACTGAAGAAAGTTGTGCCACCGTGCTTGCAGCTGACTCGTGCAGGGCACCAGAAATGGGAAGAAGACCTCTCTTTGAAGAAGGAGAAGCAGAGGCGATGACTCTACAGAATGGTGACCATTGTGGCAGACCACACAGACAGCTGTGTGACACCAGAGCACAAGGCGCATCTGGCAAGGGATCAAGACTATAATGAATCACAAGTGAGTTGAAGACAATGATGGCTCCTTTCCTGACAGACTGAACATCATCATTGCAAGGTTTGATGACGAGAATAGGATGACGCTGAAGAAAGTTCAGTGTCCCCCTGATGAACAGACCACCTGCAGAGCTGTAGCTGAGGTGAGGCGAACCCTATCCAGGATGTACCTACACAAGGCACTGGAACCAGATAAAATATCTGAAGGACTCCTCAGACTAATTGATAGAGGTCTTCACAGACATCTTTAACACCTCACTGCAGCAGTCCATCATTCCTGTAGGATTCAAGACAGTTACCTTCATCCTGGTACCCAAGAGGGTGACAATAACCGGCCTCAATGACTTCCATCCTGCAGTACCACCATTATGAAATGCTTCTAGCATCTGGCGATGGAACAGTCACGGTTGCGTACTGAGCTGCATTGGGAACAGTGCTGGTCACCACTCATGACATATCTGAGGTGACATGTGAGAGTTATAGCACACATACACAGGTTATTTCAGAAGGCCACAAATGTTCTGATGGATCTTGGACACAGGAGGAGGAGATTAAGAGCATCAAGATCACGCCTATGCTGGAGAGCCAATGTAAAGGACAGAGGGGTTTGGCTGGGAAGTGTTTGGTGGGATGAAGAATTCAATGTTGTGTCTGAATGGAATAAAGAGAGTCAATTTTATTTTGTGCTGAAAAAATAAACAAATGTATACTTTAAATTGTGTTTAAACTGGGTAAATTACTGCAGCTGCAGAATGCATCAAAGCACACCTTGCAGAGATGCTGGACCCATTTCAATTTGCCTCCAGAAGAAACCATTCCACTGATGATGCCGTTGCCTTGTCCTTTCACTCCATTCTGACCCACTTAGAGAGCCATGCCTCATTGACTTCAGGCTCGGCATTTAATATGACCATTCCCCAGAGGCTGGTAGAGAAGCTGTCTTTGTTGGGACTCTACATCCCTCTCTGTAACTAGATTCTGGAAGTCCTAATGGAAATACTACAGTCTGTCTGGGTCAGTGGCAAAATGCCGAGCACTGTCTCACTGAGCACTTACTCATCTCCCATTCATGCTACTGACCAACAAATGCATCACCAGATCCAGCTCCAACAGAGTCATCAAGTTTGCAGATGACCCAACAGTACTTGGCCTCGTCGTCAACAATGATGAGTCACAATATGGAGAAGTGGTGGAAAATCTCATGGCATGGTGTGAGAGTAATAATGAGTCTCAACGTGGACAAGATGAAAGAGATGATCGTGGATTTCTAAAGGTCCAGCAATGACCACCCTCCACTACACATCAACAACTTTGTAGGGGAGAGAGTGGAGAGCACCAAGTCCTTGGCGTTCAATTAACTAGTGACCTATCATAGACACTCAATATCTCCTCACTTTTGAGGGAAGTACAACAGTGACTCCACTTCCTGAGAAGGCTGAAGCAGGCAAGGCTACCAGTCACTATTATGTCAACCATTCACAGGAGCTCTATCCTAGTTGGCTGCATCACAGTGTGGTGTGGTTACTGCAGAGAAATTGATCGGAGGTTAATCCACAGGACTTAGAGTGACAGAAAGGATCACCAGTTTCCCTCCCCTCATGATCTACAAAGATCATTGGCTAAAGATGGTGTGCAAAATCATTGAGGACCTCTTCCACCTTGCACACAGTATCTTTTTGCTGTTCCAGTCAGGAAAGACATACAGGAGGATCAGAGCCAGCACCACCAGGCTGAGGAACAGCTTCTTCCCACAGGCAGTGATATGCTGAACAACCAAATGTACTGCTCACACTGACCATTTGAGACTAAGATAATCACAAAACATTATTTATTTATTCATGTGTATATATGAAAGTTTGTCCTGCAGATGTATTGCTTGGCTGTATGTGTAGTTACGCGCTTTGCATTGAGGACCAGAGAACAATGTTTCGTCGGGTTCTACTTGTGCAATCAGATGGCAATAAACTTGATTTGACTTGTCTATTCCTCCACACACACTTTTCATATAAATATATATAAACACATAAACAAATAAACATTGCTGCCAAGATGCCATTTCTAAATATGGCAAAAGATCCTGGAATTGTTTATGGTTGACTACATTGGACAAATTTGAGCAGAGGAGTACTCTGTGCACCAAATGCTTAATTAATTTCCTCAGACCTGGTTCTATACATCGAATAACCGAATAGGAAACAAGGGAAGAACAAAAGGAGAGATGGTGAGAATGCCATGCAAGGTCTGTACTCAGGCACAGACAAATACTGTACACATACTGCATATTCAGTTCAGTGAAACTAATGGTACAGAAGCATGTTGTCCTGGAGCCACTCATTTATAACTGTAGTACCAATGACTAACATTTCCCCCTCCCTTCCCACCAAAACCCCTCCAGCGGAGACATCCACTATCTTATATCAAGTATTTTGGAAGAGGGATTGTTCAAAGTTCTTTTTCATTATATTGAAAATTGTAGTGGCGCTATGGTGGGACTACAACTCCCAGGAGGCATCAAACTGGCCATGTGACATCAGTGCATGATGACATCAGAACGTGTGATTTTGGCTTTTAAAAGGTTGAGTGGGTGATGAAGAGTAAACCCATTTGATTTACTCTAGAAACACCTTGTGTTGTTATTTTGTCTTATCCACTGCAATTCCAGTTGCCACAATTGGTGACCCCCAACGAGTCCAAAAACATAATTTTGGACAGCTGAGCCTGAACGGTGGTTCCAACAGGCTGAAGCACAATTTCATCTTCATAAAGTCGAGTTGGACACCACTCATCAGTGCTCTGGGCCAGGCTGTCACTAAGAGGGTCGGCGACTTCCTACAGGATCCACCACATACCAGCAAGTACGACACTTTAAATGAACTTTTATTACATATATATGGTATGTCCTGTAAGGAAAAGGGAGCCAAACTACTACATTTCAATGGGTTTGGAGACCGCACCCCTTCAGAACTAATGGATGTTCCTGGCAGCTGGCAAAAGGCTCAATATGTTATTTAAGCAGCTCTTTTTAGAGCGAATGCCAGATGATATTAGGTTCTTGTTATCCAAGTGTTCATTTGAAGACCCAAGTGGTGTAACAGCAAAGGATGACATTCTATGGCTGGCTAAAATGCCCAGCAAGGAAAGACAAGTGTGCACAACCAACCCTCTGATATTCACCCCATGTCACATTCTAGTGCTCTTAGTACATCATTCCCTACAAGCAGGCACCAAGACAAGCAAGCAGCCTATGGACACCTTGTCTTGGAGTTATTTCCACAGGCTTTGGGGAGTAAATGCCTGCAAGTGCCTTCCACCCTGCCTGTTTCTGGGAAATGCCCAGGCCAAGTGCCAGTAAGGGCTGTGGTGGTTGGGGATATAACTACAAGTCTATTGTATGTATGGGACCAGATGTCCCAGAAGTATTTTCTGATGGACATGGGTTCAGAAGTTAGTGCATTTCCACTCACCAGTTTTGACACATGCCATCCTACCCGACCTGCAAGTACAAGCAGTTAACAGTTCCAACATTCTGACCTTTGGCATCAGGAAGATGAATGGCAAGTTCAAGAATTATCTTTACATTTGGCCATTCATTATTGCAGCAGTATCCCGACCTCTTTTTGGTGCAGATATTTTTTTGGGCTCATTCATTCCTCATTGACTTAAAAGGACATCGACTAATAGATGGAACTACTTCTCAGATCAGTCCTCTGGTAGATGCCTATACCTCTGCTCTGTGCCTCCAAACATTAAGTAAACCATTGGAAGAATTCTTCAAGCTGTTGAAAGATTTCCCTGTGATTACTACTGTATAATTTTCTGCCACCACTGCAAAGCACAGTGTCACTTATCAAATTTGTACTAACGGCCCTCCTATATATGCTAAAGTGTATTGCTTGCCTCCAGAGAAGCTGCGCTTAGTTTAGGAAGAGTTTGCCAAGAAAAAGGAACTAGGCACAATTTGTAGGTCCAACAGCCCCTGGAGGTTGGTGACCTTGTGGAGATTACAGATGGTTTAACGACGCCACCATCCTGGATCAATATCTGATACCTCATATTCAGGATTTCTCGGCTAATTTGAATGGAGCAAAGTTCTTCTCCAAAATAGACTTGATGCATGACCGTCACAAAGTACCGGTAGATCCAGAAAACATTCCAAAGACATCAATAATTACTCCATTTGGGTTGTTCATATATTTACAAATGCCATTCAGATTAAAGAATGCTGCTCAATCATTTGAATGGGTGATGGATGTTTTTGGACGTGGTATGACCAATGTCTTCATTTACCTCAAGGACATTTTAGTGGCCAGTGGGACTAAGGAAAAATATTTGGAACATCTTCGTACACTTTTTAATTAATCTAAAAAGTTTGGACTGACCAAAAATCAAGATAAATGCATTTTTGGACAAAAAATTATTGATTTCTTGGGGCATAGGATTACTCAGGAAGGTGTGATTCCACTGCCATCCAAAGTTCAGGCCATTACCAAGTACTCAAGATCTGCTATGGTTAAAAGTCTGCAGAACTTCTTGGAAATGGTAAATTTTTACTGTCGTTTTCTTCCAGGAGCAGCTCATACCATGAAGCTTTTTTTTGATTTATTGCCTGGAAATGCCAGAACTATCTTCCTGATTCATGCCACTATGATACCCAGTTTTAAATGCAGCCACTGCCCTTTCTATAGATGCTTCCACTATGGCCATATGTGGTGCACTTCATCAATAGTCAACATGCAATGGAAACAGTTAGCATTCTTCATCCGCCGTCTTCATGAAGCAGAGAAGAAATACAGTGTTTTCGATGAGGAGCTTTTGGCCATTTATTTGTCTATTCAACTCTTCTGTTATTTTTTGGAAGGCAGAGGTTTTACTATGTACACTGACCACAAGCCCAATACATTTGCATTTTCCAAGGTCTCAGAGCCCTGGTCAGCTCGATGACAATGGAAATTATGATTCATTTCAGAATTCTCCACAAAAAGATGATATATTTCTGGAAAAGGCAATGTAATTGATGATGTACTTTCCCACTCTGCTCCACTTGAGGTTTCATCTGTAGATCAAGGTATTGACTACACAACTTTGGCCATGGCCAAAAAAGATGACCATGAGACAAATGCTTATAGGACTGCAATCATTAACCTGTAATTGAAGAATGTCCAATTTGGAGTTCATGGCAAACTACTCCATGCCCAGTGGTTCCAGTATCATGGAAATGTTGAGTATTCAACTCTGCGCATGGTCTCTCACATCCATCAATTAGATCGACCATTCATATGGTTTCCGACAGCTCCGTGTGGCACGGTCTTAAAAAAGACATTACACAAATGGCGAGGAACTGCATTGCCTGCCAGACAGCAAAAGTTCAGCAGCGTACTAAGGCACCACTGCACTCCTTCCCACCAGTTACTCATTGTTTTGCTCATGTCCATGTGGACATTGTTGATCTACTTCCTGTTTCAAGAGGATACTGCTATCATTTTTATAGTAATAGACAGGTTTACGTGATGGCCTGAGGCTGTGCCTATGGTAGGTGCTACTGCAGATACTGTGCTTGGGCATTCCTCAGTTACTGGGTGTCTCGTTTTGGTTTACCGGTGCACGTTACTAAAGATAGAGGAACACAATTTACTTCCTTTCTGTGGACAGCCTTGTCTTGCTTGCTTGCTACAACATTCATCATATGAATGCCTATCATCCCCAGGCTAATGGAATGGTGGAAAGATGGCTCAATTAGATGGCCCAAACTGGGATGATGAGCTGCCCTGGGTATTACTGGGCATTGGAACAACTCCAAAGGAGGGCTTCCAAGCTTCATCTGCGGAGCTCATGATGGTCCCAGGAGAATTCGTCCCCTACAATTCCAATGAACAATGATCCTAAGGAACTGTTGAGCAGGTTAAGTGAGCCCATAGGAAAACTGGCCCCATACCACTATCGTCATATGGAGAACACCCTTTGTGGCTGAAGACCTCAAAAACTGCGACTATGTCTTTGTCCAAAGGGGAACATTTGGTCAACATTTATATATGCCCTTATAGGATAATCTGACAAACTAGGTCGACCTGTATTTTCAACATTGGAGGGAAGCCACAGTCTTTCACTATTGACAGGCTTACATCAGCTCACGTAGAAAAGTCTTCCCCACTACAGCAGCAAGTAGTCCGTCGCAGAGGTCGAAAACCTAAAAGACAGACAAACCTTTCTGCCAGTTCTGGGGGCGGGGGTGGGGTGGGGTGGCACAACAACTCCCAGGAGACATCGAACCGGCCATATGACGTCAGTGCATGATGACATCAGGGTGTGTCGAGCATGTGATTCTGGCTTTTCAAAGGTTGCGTGGGTGATGAATTGTAAATCCATTTGGTTCACTCCAGAAATGCCTTGTGTGGTTACTTCATCAATTCCACTGTGATTCCAGTGGCCACAAATGATCAATAAATTCAATTGATGTATTGAGGGTAAATAAATGGATTGATGCTGCTTTTAAAACAATGCAATGTATTTTGAAAGTGAAAAATATTTGGAAACTGAACAATTTCTTTGAGACTTTAGATTTCAAAACTGAAGAATTGTGAATGTCATGGCTTTAGTTCATTGCAGACCGATGGTCTTTTAGTTCTAGCATTCCAGCGTTCTAGTTCAATGTGGCATCTCTCCCATTCTCCCACTCACATCATTTGAGGTGATGTGGAAATCATACAGATGAAGAATATGGAAATATTCCAAAATAAACAGTGGAAAAGTGATCCAAAGCAAATGTATTTACTCTGTATCAGACCCAAGAATATCTCTGATGTGGTTATTTTTACTTTTATATGGATGTGAGTGCACGTGCATCTGTGTGAGGGGGTTGAAGGAGGGAGGGGAAGGAGGGGAGTGGGGGGTCAAACCTTGTTAGGGAACAAACAATGTTTACCAAGAAGTAACTTAAGGATGAAGAAATTACAAAATTACATTTGACCCATCAAGTCCACTCCTTCCTCAGACTAATGGAGTCTTCTTAACTGAGAGAAAAGAGCAGAAAAGTGATAGGGGGAGGGGGAGGCTCTGAATGGAGAGGTAAGGGGATGGGGAGCTGGAGAAAAGAACTGAAGAAACAAGAAACACCACTTAATAGCCATAGTGCAGGGTAGAGTGTTGCAGTGGTCCAATGACCAGCAGGAATTTGGAAAAGAAAAATCAGCCTTCATTTGATTTAATTCTACCTGCATGAATTTTTGACCTTATTTTATTTATATTGACATGGTTATCTTTACTTGTGAATATATTTTGTACTTGAACACTCACCAAGGATATTATAATACAGTCCAGGAGATCCAGCTTCCCAAAAATCATACGTAACGGCTTGATGTAATTAACTGGGGATCTCAGGATGGATGGATGTTTGTTTTCACTTCCTGTGTGATATATCAGGGTAGATGACACACATTTTATACACCTATTTAATTTCCTGGCATTGCAATTGATAAAGTATAAAAAGTCACATTTTATTAAGAATTTCTCCTGCTGAGTTATTGCCTCTGAGTTGAAGAGGCACAAGCAAAACCTTTTAGGAGTCTTTACAATCATGTGCATTTTTCCAAGAGGAAAAAAATAATCACAAACAAATGATCCAGAAGAACTGAAATTCAGAACTCCATGTTGCAAAAAAATCCAGTGATTATTGAAAGGCAGATAGCCAAAAAAGATCAGTGTATCACAATCAGAAGAGAGGATGTAATTGTAACTAAAAGATTCTTTAGTAATCTAGTATGAAATTTCAGATAAATATTCACTATAATGACATGTACCAGAAAAAAAGAACCCAAGCCCTTCAAGAAATCAATATAGCAGAAGTCCCAGAAATGAGTTATGTCACAATGAAGCACTAGAGCGTTAGAATAAGACTGGCAATTGTAATAGAGGAAGCCCAAGCAGTTAATAGGTGGCATTTAGATCCAGGAAAATTGAGCATTGCAAGATATTCTCAATATGGGTGTTTGAATAAATGCTGACACTTGGTCAATTACATGACATTACTGTCAAGTACCCAGCAAGAATTCAGAGAGGAAAAACAGTCTGGAAAATGTGATTTTCTTTTTCTCTGCAGGAGGGCTTCTGCATAGGATTTACCTGACTGTCTGATTGTTTCACTTTACCTGGTTCTGGGTTTGATTAGTTTTGCTTAGGCACTCCAACTTACAGTGAAGCCTATATGATCCAAAATTCTTAAAACACATACCCAAATCATTTTGGCATGAAGTTAAACAAAAGAAACATTGGAATTCCAGGGATTTAAAATAGTTCAATGCCATGGTGAAAATCTGGCAGCGTTGGTCACGCACACTTTATTCTCAGTGTAAAAAAAGCATAAAGTTGATGCCATGTAACAGTTAATAGCGCAATTGAAATCCATGGTATTAAGTAGACATTGGCTGCTCAGAAAATAAAAACATAAAAAACAGCAAAAGAAAGTTTGATTTTGTTCAGACATTGGTGCTTGGAAAAATCTATGCTTTCGAAGCATGTTGAAATTATTTTTTTTATCCTGAATGCACCCAATGATTTTTCTAATTGGTTAATTTAAGAAGATCGCATGTGGAATTTAAGTGTACCCTGGAGTCATTAATGAACCTTTATATTCTGTGCTGCAGTTGAATACTTTGTTTAAATATCCAAATTTTCGTGGAATGTCATTTTTAAATTGGTTAATGCTTGCCACTCTACAATTTCTTCTTTCTTTGGCTTGGCTTCGCGGACGAAGATTTATGGAGGGGGTAAAAAAGTCCACGTCAGCTGCAGGCTCGTTTGTGGCTGACCAGTCCGATGCGGGACAGGCAGACACGATTGCAGCGGTTGCAAGGGAAAATTGGTTGGTTGGGGTTGGGTGTTGGGTTTTTCCTCCTTTGCCTTTTGTCAGTGAGGTGGGCTCTGCGGTCTTCTTCAAAGGAGGCTGCTGCCCGCCAAACTGTGAGGCGCCAAGATGCACGGTTTGAGGCGTTATCAGCCCACTGGCGGTGGTCAATGTGGCAGGCACCAAGAGATTTCTTTAGGCAGTCCTTGTACCTTTTCTTTGGTGCACCTCTGTCACGGTGGCCAGTGGAGAGCTCGCCATATAACACGATCTTGGGAAGGCGATGGTCCTCCATTCTGGAGACGTGACCCATCCAGCGCAGCTGGATCTTCAGCAGCGTGGATTTTTTATCCTGAATGCACCCAATGATTTTTCTAATTGGTTAATTTAAGAAGATCGCATGTGGAATTTAAGTGTACCCTGGAGTCATTAATGAACCTTTATATTCTGTGCTGCAGTTGAATACTTTGTTTAAATATCCAAATTTTCATGGAATGTCATTTTTAAATTGGTTAATGCTTGCCACTCTACAATTTAAAGTAGTCCATAGGGCCCAAATGTCCAAAGTCAAACTATCTTGTTTTAAAGCAGATGTATCTCCTTATTGTGATAGATGCAACAATGGAGATGTTTCACTAATTCATATGTTTTGGACTTGTCTGAGTCTTGGGAAATATTGGAAGGAAGGATTTCAAACTTTTCTGTACTTTTTAAAGTAAATTTTAAGCCTAATCCTTTAAATGCCTTGTTTGGTATTGTTGGAAAGAGAGGCATAACTTTAACAGCAACTGATTTGCATGTATTAGCTTTTATTTCTCTCATGGCTACGTGCGTAGTGTTGCTTAGATGGAATGATGTTGCTCCACCTACTCACACTCAATTGTTACATGATGTTATATCATGTTTAAATTTAGAGAAGATTCGATGCTCAATATCAGATTTAAACTTTCAAACTCTTTGAGGACCCTTTTTGAATTACTTTCAAAATCTTTTATTTAATATTAATGCAGAGGTGTTAGTTAATAAGGTAATTTATTACTGCAACAGGGAATTTTTTTTCTTTCTGTGCTAAACAGCTCCAGTTTTGGTAGTGGGAATAAATTTTCTTTTAATAAAATATTATAATATATTTTTATGATTAAGAATGCAGGGTACTGTATATGAAAGAGCATGATTTGAGTGTAGTGTACTTTGTACTTTTCTATGTTTTTTACTTCTGAAATGTATTCTTATGTACAATTTTTTTATATGGAATTTAAATTTCAAAAGTGCAAAACACACACAAACACAGTAATTAACCCAGGACAAAGCAGAAATAACATGGAGTAAATGTAGAGCTTTTTGCCTTTCAGGGGATATTCATGTCCAATTTAATAAAAAAGACAATGTGAAAACATTGTTGCTAAAATAAACCCACATGTCTCAAACCAGACAGAGCAGTCATTTAGGTACACGCTATTTGAAATGTAGATATGTAATATAGATAAAGATAATCCAGCCTCTGGCTCCAAAATTTGCCACCTGTGGGGGAAGGCTGTCAGAAAGTTAATTTTTGGCTCTAGATTTTTAAATAAAGTGAAGAATCCAGGCTTCCATTGGCACATGACGAAAGGATGCAACTCTATGAACCCTTTAATGTTTTAGCCTATTTTGAAACCAAGAGCTGGTTTCAAGCAAAATATTACCATACAGTAGTTTCAAACATTCGGACATCAACTCATTTATAAATTTTATCTGAAAATAATATCAGGATGAAAATTTTGTCAAACTTAATGCAGAATATAAAACTTAACCCACATAAAGTATTTTCTCTTGCTATTTTGAACATTGGTACTCAGAGGCTATTCTAACATCAAGTTGAGATAATTGGCGAGTGGCAACCTGAAACAAATGTGACCCTGAGATCAGAGAGATCATTTATAGAGAGGTAAGATCCATGTTAGCCATTAGGAAAAAGAGATTCCTCCTATTGTTTCATGCCTTTCTTGAACCTCAGGATGTTTCATCAGAAATTTATAACCAGGGAAGTTATGTCAGAAACACAGCTGTTAATTTATGATGGATAGGGTCCAACAAGTAGAAATGTAATGTTTTTGTTGCATTATTTGATGTTGATCAATTATTGCTTATAGTTATCATACTCTTTTAAATTGGATTATGGAATATTTTCTGTCCATCAAAGAAAGCATGCAGGACTCTGGTTTAGTATTATATTTATTGGAGAATCTTGCTGTCAGGCATATCTTCATATTATAAATAATTAACTGCAATATTATTCCTCTTATTGTAAGTGTTTTTTTAAAATCTTTCCAGAAGATAATTCATAAAAGTACTCAAGAAACTGGGGCTCAGACCCGACATGGTTGCCTCCTACCAATACTGCTGGACCTACTGAGTTTCTCTAGTGTTGATCTTAAGAATTGTTCGAATTACACACTTTCTCAATCAGACATCTCAGTTCAATATCTATCTGGGAAAGGAATTGTGTGAAGTTGTAAGCTTACTTAATTGGAGATGGTCCTTGCAAAGGATATGTGTATAGTTGCTACTTGTCAACACAAGCCTTTTTGCCAGGGTACCTGAACTCTTTTGTTAAACCATCAACCATTTTCTGACATATCTCTATCAATTGCTACCCATGATAGCCCTCTGCTCACATTCCATTTCACCCAATGCAGTGCTGGCATTTTTCTGCAGCCCTTCCACAAGGTGCTTCAGTGCATTAAACTGAACGCTTCCATCAGCGCTGTCTCCGCTCCATCCTCAACATTCATTGGAATGACTTCATCACCAGTGTAAAAAAAGTACTCGAGCTGGCAGAGTACGCATGCATCAAATCCACGCTGCTGAAGACCCAACTGCGCTGGGTGGGTCACGTCTCCAGAATGGAGGACCATCGCCTTCCCAAGATCGTGTTCTATGGCGAGCTCTCCACTGGCCACCGAGACAGAGGTGCACCAAAGAAGAGGTACAAGGACTGCCCAAAGAAATCTCTTGGTGCCTGCCACATTGACTACCGCCAGTGGGCTGATATCACCTCCAACCGTGCATCCTGGCACCTCACAGTTCGGCAGGCAGCAACCTCCTTTGAAGAAGACCGCAGAGCCCACCTCACTGACAAAAGACAAAGGAGGAAAAACCCAACACCCAACCAATTTTCCCTTGCAACCGCTGCAACCGTGCCTGCCTGTCCCGCATCGGACTTGTCAGTCACCAACGAGCCTGCAGCAGACGTGGACATACCCCTCCATAAATCTTCGTCCATGAAGCCAAGCCAAAGAACCAAGCCATTGCTGACAGCAACTAAGACTTAAATAATCAAAGGGCCTTGTTCAGAGACTTACAAAAACAATTGAAACAGCAATTTTAGGAAAATATATCAAGTTACTTTATTTAAAATCCTTGAAGGTACTGTTGATTAATTATAAATATAAAAATACATAAGAATAAAGAAAATAAAAGGAACTGACCTAAACTTAGCTTTGATGTGAAGGTCACGGACCACATTCAAGGGTATGAGACTGTGCTGGCTCCACTAGTTGTTGCTGGTGTAATGTTGTGGGCTTAGATATGAAGTGTATCCAACCTTTTAGTTCAGCAATTTACAAAATATGCCTGGATACAATGATGAATCCAGGGGCAGGGTGACAGGTTAGGTGAACATGCAGCTGATCTTCAGTGTGTCCCTGATTTCAACATTGTACTACATAGATATGGAATGCCCTACAGATGCATTGGCTATCCTTCAGCATGCTTTAGCCAATTATCCGATGAGTTGCAAATGGCACTAAAAAAATTCTACAGTCATCAGAAAACATCCCTATCAAAAACTGAGGATGTTGAATTAGATGAAGAGGAAGATGAGGGGAAAGGTGATAAGAAGAAAAAGAAGAAAATCAAGTACAAATACATTGAGGGAGAAGAGTTTAATAAAATTAAGTTAATTTCGATAGAGAATTTCGAAGATGATATAAATGAAGAATATGGAGAATTTTATAAGAATTTGAACTTTTTTTTATTTTTTTTAATTTTTTTTATATAAGGGGAGGGGAAGGGAATAAAAAGTTTGTCTGATTGTTTTTCTAAGGGATGTTTTTGTTCTCTCGATAAATTATAAAGGAAACGGTATTAATGGAAATTCTGTATTTATGTATTATTAAATTATGATTTTTTGTATAACAGATATGTGGTTGATATATGATTTTAATATTTGAACTTAGTTTTAAAGTGGATTTCATTTGTTAAATACGTGTATTATGTTTGATTTAAATATATGTTTAAGGGTATTATTTTAGTATTGATATTTTTTTTGTTGTTAGTAATTTTTTTTGTTGTTAAGTTTTATCCTTTTTTTTATAAGTGGGGTTTTTTCTATTTTATTTACAACATTGTTAATTAATTCTTCACTCTTTATTTTGGGGGAAGGGTTGGACTCATTTTAAATTAGACGATTAATGTTGTGTTATAATTATTGGGGGGGTTAATTTGTGTCGTTTAATGATGTAGTATTCTAATTTTTATTATCTTATTTTTTATTATTTCTTTAAATATAATTTTTATTTTATTCATGTCATAAAATTTTAAATAAAGTTTAAAAAAAAGAAAACATCCCTATCCTTGATCTTGGAGAGCAAGCCATCAATGATGAAGCAGCATTAGATGTTGTGAACACTAGCCTAAGGATCTCCAATAGAAGAGGTGATTAGCATCCAATTATCACAGCCGGCTTCTATTGTACTATTTATATCCCCCTCTTTTCGTCCTTGACATGGGAACATGCTTGGTTGATTGCTGCCTTCATATCAATGGCAATATTATTCTTCACAGCTCCAGAGTTTAGCTTTTCTGTCTATTATTAGCTAACAGTGAACAAGTGTTCCTGATTGAACCCATAATGAGCTTGTTGATAAGGATGCAACTTAATTGTGTTAATTATGACAATCGTTCCAAAGCTGCTGATAGTGATGTGGAGGCCAATAGGTTGGGTGGTATGTAGGTAATAGTGTTATGGCGATATTGAATAATTAGGCAGGACTCGTTCTGATGTACAAGTACCAAACAGGTTGAAAGCGACTTTCTGTCACTCTGACTTTATTATCCAATTACATAGGCCATCTTTATTATTTACAATGCAAATTTAATGAAGCCAAGATAAATGTTGTATGCTAATGGGATTCTGGTAAGATCCCAGGACATATGGAAACTATAATCAAGAATGTTTATTCTAACGAGCAGCAAGGATCTCACATTTTACACTGTATATGGTGTTTACACCACACACTATATGTACCAGATTATTTCAGACAAGTATATTCACACCCAACCCCAACCAACCAATTTTCCCTTGCAACCGCTGCAATCGTGTCTGCCTGTCCCGCATCGGACTGGTCAGCCACAAACGAGCCTGCAGCTGACGTGGACTTTTTACCCCCTCCACAAATCTTCGTCCGCGAAGCCAAGCCAAAGAGAAGAAAAGATTCAAATGTGTTATTTTAAAGAAACTGTATTAAAGAGGCAGACAGAATGAAATGATAGATGAATTAACATCATGGTTAGAAACAGGGGTGGCAACAACTACAATTCGGAGTATCAGAGACCATGATGGATGGAGAGACATGATCACCCTCTCACTGAATGGCAAGGCACCTGAACGAACAAACACATTCACAAACATTTCAGTCGCAAAGACTTATTGATGATGCAGTGTATGGTCTTGAGCCATTTTGACCTTCTCAATTATGACTTTGTCTCTGCCTTAATACTAATAATTTTACTTGATTCACTATTCTGTGATTTTTGAAGAGTACTTGAATCTGCATTGATATCATTAATAGATTCCTCCTGGGTAAACTCTATGGTAAGATCCTTCATGACTGCTTAAGTCATGTCAATTAAACTTCTGGCAATGGCTTTCAGATTGGCAATTCTAGTTCGTAGCTTGTGTGTATTCCTTTTCTTCAGAACACTTGGAATGATGACTCAATATCTCCATCTTAAACACAGTTGATTGGTGAATAAGTAAAGCACACAATGTTGGAGAAACTCAGCAGGTCAAACCGTGTCCTTTATAATAGCAAAGGTAAAAATTCATAACTGACGTTTCAGGCTTGAGCCCTTCATCAAAGTATGGAAAAATGTCAGCAGGCATCTGAAAAATGAGTAAGGGAGGAGGTGTAGTTGCAAAGGCAGGAGGTGATAGGTGGAGAAGCAAGGGAGAGGACATCAAGGGGAGGAGGAATAGCTGGAGGAAGGGAGGGGGGGGAAAGAGGAGAGCAGGTTAGCAGAAACCGGAGAAGTTGATGTTAATGCCATCTGGTTGGAGAATGCCTAAACGGAAAATGAGGTGTTTCTCCAATTTGTGGGTGGTCTTTGGTGGGATAGTACAGAAGACCATGGACAGACATGTGAGTATGGAAGTGTGACACAGAACTGAACTGGTTTGCTACTGGGAGGTCTCTGTCTCTGAATGTGGATGGAGCAAAAGTCCTCATCCTAAGCGATCTCTCAATCTGTACTCATTCTCTCTGATGTAGAGAAGGCCACAAAAGGAGCACTGGATACACTAAATCAGTCCTGTGGTCACACAAGTGAAGTTTTGCTTCACTTGAAAGGCCTGTTTGGGCCCCCGACTGTGGTGAGGGGGGAGGTGTGGGCGTAAGAGTTGACCTTCCTGCGGTGACAGGGGAAAGGTGCCGGGGGGCAGATTGGTGGGGAGGGATGAGTGCATGATGGAGTCATGGAGGGAGTTGTCCCTACAGTAGGCAGAGAGAGGAATGAAAGGAGAAGATATGTCTAGTAGTGGGATCCTGTTTTGTGCCATAAATTTCAGAGGATAATATGTTGGATGCAGATGCTGGTGGGGTGGTAGGTGAGGATAAGGGGGACTCTATATTTGTTGCATTTGGGGGCAGGGGGAGCCAAGGATAAGCAGGAAATAGAGGTGAGGGCTGAGTTGATTGTGGTAGAGGGTAAGCCACATTTGTGGAAGAAGGCAGTCATTTCAGAAGACCTTGACTGGAAGACCTCATCTTGGGAACAGATGCGGGAGAGGCAGAGAAATTGACAGAAGAGGATAGAATTATTGCAGGGGACAGGGTGTGAGGAAGTGCAGTCAAGGTAATTGTGGGAGTTAGTGGGCTTGTAATATGTCAATGGAAAACTTGTATCCTGAGATGGTGACAGAGAGATCTAGGAAGGAGAGAGTTGTAGGAGTTGTTGGAAATGGACCAGGTGAGTTTGAGATCGGGGTGGAAGTTGGCCTCGAAGTGGATGAAGTTGACAAGCTCATTATAGATACCTGAGGCAGCCCCGATTAGTCATCAAGAGTTGAGGGGTACCCAAATCTTTTGATTTGAGAAAGTGAAACAATTTAAAGGGGAAGTTATTTAAAGTGAGGAGGGTGGTGGTAGAAGGTAACTGGTCATGTCTCTGGTCCAGAAAGAAGCAAAATGCTCTCAGACCTTCCATATGGGGGATGGAGGTATAAAGGGATTGGACATCCATCGTGAAGATGAGGCAGTCCAGTTTGCAGAATCTGAAGTCATTGAAGAGATGGAGGGCCATGTAAGGTATGTGGATATAGGTGGGGAGGGATTGGACCAGGGGAGAAAACATAGAGGGGGGTTGGGGAGGTCAGAACGGGGAGGTGGGGGGTGTGGTGAAGGTAAGATGAACTAGTTCAGTGGGACAAGAGCAGGCAGTAAAATGGGTCTACCCAATATACCCAAATGGGTTTGTCCATCTTGGGTAGAAGGTAGAAATGAGCAGTGCAAGGATGGGAGACAATAAGGTTGGTGGCTGCGGGAGGGAAGTGACCAGAGGGGAATGAAGATGAGGTCTCTGCTGAAGACCAAGTACTTCATCTCAGAGGGGAAGGTCAGACAGGATAGTGAAGACCAAGCAGGGATCAAAGTGGGAATCAGTGTAGTGGATGGTGTTGGTAGGATTTGGAGGGTTTTGGAGGTCAGGGGGTGGAGATGGAAGGTGGGGAGGGTTGGAGGGAGGAGGTGAAGCATTGGAGGTGTTTGATGGGGAGGGGGTTGGGAGGGTCCAAACAGGTACGTGGGAGGTGGAGGAGATTAGAGGGGGAGGTTGGGTGTGTGGTGAAGGTCAGAGGGGGGGAGGTCAGAAGGAGGAGGAGAGGTGTACGGGGGTAACCAGTGAGAGGGGGAGGTGAAATGAGGTCTTGGGGTTAGGGGGTTGGGGAGAAGGGGCGGAAAGGGTGATATGGGAGTGGAGTGAGGAGTTGTAGAGAAGGTAAGGAGTAATGAATGGTTAATAAGTGCTGAATGGCTGAGAAACTTCATGTGTTCGTGTGATTCATCAGCAAATTTATTTAACTATCTTTTGATGTGTGCCCTCTTTTTTGATGAGTAGCCCCTATTCCCTTTTAAGGTATTAGTAATGACTACAGAAAAACCTATAAGAGTGACTTGTAAGAGAAACAACATTCATTGGGAGCACTGCTTAAATAGGGCTCAAAGAAACATTGAGGATCCCTACCATTAATTTCACAGTATCTTTTATCTACTACCATCAGGTACAGGAGCATCAAAATCAGGACTGCCAGGCTAGGAAATAGATTCTTCCCACAGGCTGTGAGATTAATAAATGGTAGAAGCAGGACTCAGTGCCATTTGAATCGTGGGAAAGTCGAGGAGAGAGGAGGAGCTACTGACGGGAGAGAGAGGTGATCAAGTTGGTGTTTAAAAAGAATTAGAAGCAGGGATCAGCACCATTTGAATCACAGGAGAGAGGATGAGCTACAGATGTGAGAGAGAGAGAAGCAAGTCAAGTTGGTGTTTAAAAAGAGTTGGAAAGGCATCTGAAGGGTTAAGCAGAGTGTTGATTTGTGGGAGGGCCTAATTGAGATAATTGGCAGAGACAATAAAAGGAAAGGTAACTAAAGAGGAGCAGCCCAGTGAAGAAATGGAACTTTGGTTTGAGAGTCTTTGGGGAGGTGAGGAAGAGTTTATTCCCAATGTGGTAAGTTTCTTTAATTAGTTTAATTAACTTAGGAGAGGGTAATGGAGGTAGTGGTTATGGTAGTCCAGTGCTCTGGTTGTAGGATGTGGGATGTCAGGGACAGCTCATTTATTCCTGATGATTATACCTGCAAAAGGTGCATCCAGGTGACAAACTAAGTTGGTGACCTGAAGCTGTGGAGGCAGAGGTAGTGATAGATAGGTTTAAGGGAGGCAGTTACCCTTAAAGGTCAGGAGACAGATAACTGGATGACTATCAGAAGAAGGAAGGCAAAGAGGGGGGGAAAAAAGAGCAGAGCACCCCTGTGGCTGTTCCCCCTCAACAGGTATATTGTTGGGGGGATGATCTCCTAGGGACAAGGTGAGGTGGTCATGTCTCTAGCACAGGCTGGTCCCTTGGCTCAGAAGGAAAGGGGGAAGAGGAGGAGAGTGATACTGATTGGGGGCTTGTTGGTTAGATAAGTGGATAGGGGGTTCTATGAACAAGGTTGAGGCTCTTGGATGGTATGTTCCTCCCAGATATCAGGGTCAGGGATATCTCTGAGTTCATAACATTCTGGAGGGGGAGTAACCAGATATCATGGTCCATGTGGGAACCAATGACATAGAAAGGAGTAGGGATGAGGTCCTAAAGAGGGAATATAGAGAGTTAAGAAAGAAGTTAAAAAGCAGGACCTTGGGTGGTAATCTCAGGATTGCTACCTGTGCCACTTACCAGAGAGGGTAAGAACAAAAAGCTGTGGCAGATGATTGTGTGGCTAGAGTTGGTGCTGAGGCAGGGGTTCAGATTTGTGGATCATTGGGATCTCTTCTGGGGAAGATTTGATGTATTAAAAAGGGTGGGCTGCATCTGAACTGAAGACATTGCCCAAACCTTAGAATTGTTAAAATCAACAGTTTGGAACATAACTAAGAAAGACTGTGCTGGTGAGGTTAGTCATCACAAAAGGATTGTCTTCCACAGAAGATCTCCACTGCTGATGACAGAAGAATTCTCATCATAATGAAGAAAAATCCCCAATATATGTCAGATGTCTCAGAAACACTCTTCAAGAGACAGCTGTGGATATGTCAATGACTACTGTCCACAGAAAACTTCATGAACAAAAATAGAGGGTACACTGCAAGATGCAAACTATTAGCAAAGGTGGTGTTCTTTGGATCTTGGCCAGTTCTTTTACATCTCTGCACTTTGCTCTTTGCCTGACTGATACAGGTTGATCTTGGTCTCATCTGTCCAGAAGACTGTTTTCCAGAATTCTACAGGCTCTTTTAAATAGTTCTTGACAAATTGTAATCTGGCCATCCTGTTTCTGTGGCTAACACGTGGTTTGGATATTGCAATGTAGCTTCTGTATTTCTGTTTGTGAAGTCTTTTGCAGACAGCAGTCATTGACATAACCACATATGCCTCCTAAAGAGTGTTTCTGATCTGTCAGACATGCATTTGGAGTTTAGACCATAGGCTTCTTTTATATTTGAGGCTTGAGTAGGATAAAATTGTCTGGTACTCCTGGCATCTATTTTCACGGAAGTCCAATTCTCCATGACAAGTCAAACAGAAGTGTTTTAGTACTGACCAGTTTTAATTGGGTGCTTTGAAATTTTGGGTCATTCATTTATCTGATGGTAAATTAGAATATTTTTATTTTCGAGTACAATACCAT
Source organism: Narcine bancroftii (assembly GCF_036971445.1). Taxonomy (NCBI): domain Eukaryota; kingdom Metazoa; phylum Chordata; class Chondrichthyes; order Torpediniformes; family Narcinidae; genus Narcine; species Narcine bancroftii. The sequence goes on from NC_091474.1 coordinate 159,156,223, forward strand.
CGGCACACAAGTTTGATTGCCTGTGCTAAATTTATAGATCTCCATATCCAACTAGCTGAATGCTGAAATACTCTTTCATCATTTTAATGAAGGGAGATTTTAGAATGGTTTGTTGAGCCATTAATTTAGTGAATGTATAATATACCTCAAAGCTGATTTCCTTGGTTATTGTAGCTTAGTCCTGTAATACAATATTCAACACCTGCACATTTTCAGCATTGCCTTCCACCTCATGAATTTTACTGGCCACAGAAACCTCCCTATCCTCTTCAATTAGTGTGTGAATGATTGATTTTATGCACCTCTAGATTGCCTATGAATCTAGCTAATATTTTTCTATTCTTGCCAAAATTGCATGATAAGACTAGTGTCCTATGTGCTTGAACTTTTATCCTCCAAATGCTTCACTATGAAGACATGCTCTGTCCTTGCTTTGATTTCAGAATTATTTGGTTTGACTTTATGAAAGATTACTTTTTTTCAAACAACCCAAAGCATTTGCCTGTAGTTCCCACCATCCTTCTTTGATCTAACACATGCTGACTGGCCAAGACACACTCTAATAAACTTGTAGATTTGATTTTTAGAGAGGTGCGATATTCTGAATCTGTTTTCATGCCATTTTGTTATTTCAAATGACGACATAATGCACACAAAACAAGATCACGGCGTGAAAGGTTTTTCCTTCATTTTTTTTCCAAAATTGTTTTTATTTGACTTTTCATATAGATTTTATAATTTTAGAGCTACAGCATGGTAACAGGCCCAAATACCCCCATGCTGCCCAAATACGCCCTACTAACCCCATACGTCTTTGGAATGTGGGAGGAAACTGGAGCACCCAGAGGAAACTCATGCAGACGAACTCTTTGGAGACGGCCAGATTTGAACCAGGGTCGCTAGTGTTGAAATGGCATTGTGCTAACCTCTGCTCTAACTGTACCTATACTTGTTGCCAATAATAATGCTGATTAATTTTCAGCAAATGTAGAAGAGAGGAACTTTGACGACTGATGTTTATATAACTCTAAAAGCGAGATCCTGCATTGCATGTGATGCTGCAATGTGTTCTACATTCAAATATCCCACACCAGAGATGATGTATCAGATTTAACTTCATCTCATTTTCATCCTCAACCAACAGCTAACTTTTGTTGGCTCATAAGATTTTGCTGTATTGACTAGTGCATGCCTAAATTTAAATGTGTACAGTAATTTGCAGTCATGGTATGACTAAGTTCATCTCTAATGTAGTGCCAGTGCAAGTATTAGCATTTTCTCTGTAATGATGTAGGCAAGGATTGTAGAATTATTGTTAAACAGGAAAAGTCTACAGATGTAGGGATTGTAGAGCAATACACAAAAGTGCTAGAGAAACTCAGCAGGTCACGCAGAATCTATAGGACGTAAAACATCACTAATGTTTTGGGCCTGAGAAAACACTTGATGAAGGGCTTGGGCCTGAAATGGTGGTTATCCTTTACTGCCTATGCATGCTGCATGACCTGAGTTTTTCTAGGACTTTTGTACATTGTACAATTATGCAGGACACTCAAGACCTGGATTCAATATTTGAATATACAGTATGCATAGAGTTTAATTTACTGTCCACCAAAGGGAGTGTTTTCATGGATCAAATAAAGTTGGCAGAATAGTCAGCTTTTTTCAGTCTGGAGAACAAAGCCTGCTGTGTCACATAACAATTGTGCCAATATAGTTATAATTTTACTCGTGTAGCCTATTTTTGATCAAACTCTTTAAAAGAGCTTACTATTTCCTCAAAAACTGGATCAGCAACTGCAGAGTTAATTTAAACAATGAAAATCCAGTAATCAGATACAATCTCAGCTCTGGTGGCCTGTTTCTATGAAGTTCCTATTCCTAAGTTTCTTTCACATCAACCACTGATCTGGTGAACAATTTACTCCTTTAACAGTCATGTGCATTGGTTCATAGTCAATCCTTGTGGTAGATGCTATTTGAAACTATCCTTTTTACTTGAATCTGCAAAGGGGAAATCGGATATTGGCTGAGAAAGATATAAAATAGATGAAAAACAATGTCTCTTTTAATGAGATAATAAACTGAAATAAAAGATGTAATTATCAAATAATTCAAAATTTTAAAAAAATGGTAGAAAGGAATTGAAAAACAAATGTAAAGTCAAATGCAGTGAGCAAAAGTCGGTCAAACTTGGCTATTAATTTCCTGCTGCTTGAACTTGACAGTTCTCAAGATTTGTTCATTTATATAACTGCCCTTATTGGAAAATTTACAAACTTTCTATGTTAGTTCAGGGAGTTGACTGTACTCCTGCCACTACATTGCTGGGCACTAAAGAACTGCAATGAATGGGTGAAATTTTCATAAGAAAAGAGAAACCAGAAAGAAAATAATGCAATCAAATAGCAAATCAATGCCACAAAATCAACCTTCTGGGTAGTAGAAGTCGCTTGTTTAGGAAGTGATCCCAAAGGAAGCTGGACAAAATGCAGTTAAAGTAAGACGATAATAAAATAGAGAGTTGGGAATAAAGACAGGAAGAGATAAAGAACAAATCAAAACCATTTAAGCTTGTTATTCTTTCTTGTTATCTTCTCCACTCTACAGGTGCCTAATAAGTTGTGCTTCATAATTACTCTTAGTGAGGGGGGAAAAAGACAATGAATGCTCATTCCCTTATGAGCCACAACTGCAACAGCTTTGTCTTCGTTGCCATTGAGCAATTGGGATCATCATGGGGCAGCAGTTAGTGCTGCTGAATCACAGCTCCAGGGTTCTGAGTTCAGTGCTCACTGACTGCAATGTGGAATTTGCATGTTTTCTCTATTTTTTGCTTCTCTTTCCTCCTAAATTCCCAAAAATGCTGGTAGGTTGGCTGTTTAAAGTTACCCAAAGTGTAGGTAAAATGCAAAAGAAACAATGTTTGTTTTTGAAGGGTATGCGAAAGAGAACAAGTTAAAGGGAGAAAAGGACTGATGGTATTGCTCTGCTGGGTTTTAGCATGGAGCAGATGGGCTTTTGTGATGAAGGTATTTTTGATAATGTTGTTAAGCCAGTGAGTTTGAGTTTTTCATGTCACATCAATTAAGTAATGCAAGGTAGCACTTGCCTTTAAAAAGAATGAACAGATGATGGTATTCTAACAAACTTGTACACTTGACCTTCTCTGTAGCAGAGTCGCTTGTTTAGGAATTGATCACAAAGAAAGCTGGACAAAGTGCAGGAATCCATTTTGTAAGTGACACATAATATCACCATACTCGAAGTGTTGAGGGAGAAAATGGGTAGTGGATGGGGTGCCAAAAAAAACATGTTCTGTGTCACATTTTTAGTGTTTTTGAAGTTGAGTGGAAATTATTCCATCACGTTCCGAACTTTAGCATTGTAATGGTGGGAAGCAAATGGAGATCCACACTGCAAGATGCCCAACTTCCAGCATTGCATTTATTTGCCTTTTCTGTTTAAATTTCCTAAGGGTGCACAAGTGAATCAAACTTTGCTAACTAGTCACTACTTAATTATAGATACACAAATGAAGATTAGTCACTTAGAGTGGCAGAAGCAAAATAACATTAGACAACTTTGAAGCAAGCAAACACAAGCAACTTTTGTACATAAAGTCAAGTATGTAAATTTTTATCTTGTGACTACAAATTTAACAAGGGCACTGCATGTTTACCATTTGGTGTTTAGTAATGGTAGTGGATTGGTTATTTTAAGATATTCCTATATCATTTGATGTTAGTATGAATTACATATACAACACTTACATTTTGAACCACTTTTGAATGCTAATTACTGATTTTGTAATGAAATTTGTGTTTGTATGCACTGTGTCCAGGTAATTATCAATTTATGGAATACTGCTGAAACTTGAAGATAACTGTTCTGAGTGTCTTGCCAAACCCTGCAGGCATTTCAGTTTTGAAGAGGTTTATCATCAAATAGCCTATATTTAATATAAAGTATAACAGATGGTGTGTGGTGAGTTACAGATGTTTATGGGATCTTGAGTGATTTTCAACTGAGCCAATACAGGACTTCATGCACATCTGCAATTCATCCCATGACCATCCATTTATTTGTATAATGTAAATAAAAAGGCGTTCATTCCTTGTTTCTCCTGATGAAAAATTGTTACTGTCATGTCAAGGGTGGTGAGGAGATTGTCAGTGATGAAGGATCTTGACATTTTGACCTCACAGGTGCAACAGAAAATCCAATGTTAAATACACCTTGTCTGGCATGCTTGTTATTGCAAATATTGGTGAAAAAGTAGCTAAGAATAAATAAGAGTGATAGAGTTAAGTCCCAGTGGACGTTCCATCCATGTGCTACACTTTGAGATTGTTCCAATACATGCTGTTTATGGCTAGTTTCCATAAGCAAACTGAATCTCTTGGTAAATCTTTCTCCAGTGAATAGGTTTTGTGTACTTCAGACTTTTAACAGTGAGTCATGATCAACAGCTAACTGTTGATTGTATAGGATGTCAACTCCAAAACCAAAGCAAACAAACAGCCAAACTCGGCTAAAATTGTGGTCAGGGATACATGGATAGATTGATTTACAGAAGTAGAATAATGAGGGAAATACTATACAATATCATATTTAATGATCGAAGTAGAATGGATTCAAGACGATTATGCCTCTATTTTTAAGTGACTCAATTAGAGATATTAAAACAACCTCTGAAAATGGGTCCAGATATCAATATGCATGATTATGTTCAGTAATCCACAGATAATGTTGTTGGCTAATTAAAATGATTACTGCATTGGATGCACAATTTAACAAGTGGCCAAATATTCTGAGCAGCTCAAACCAATTACAACTGTTGTGTCCTGCTTAAGAGCACCCTGCATCCTTCCGAAAGCAAATGCACTAAAGCAGCAGGAAGTGCTGAATACAAAAGCAACCTTCCAATTAAATCTTGGCTGCACTGGATTTTTCAGTGGGACAATTAGATTAAGCAGGGGAAAGATGCCTTCTATTGTCAGGGATGAAGTGAGAGAAGTAAGCATGATGACCTTGAGAGGCGATCAATCTTTTTCCCTAGTGTAAAACATAAATATTAGAAGACATGCATTTAAGGTGAGGGGGGTAATTTTATAAGAGATTTGAAGAGAAGTGTCTTTTACATTGAGTTTCTGAAACAGGCTGCCAGGGGGAATGGTACAAGCATACACAATAGTAACATTTAAGTGGCTTTCAGATGGATGTGATGGAGGGATATGGATTATGTGGAGGAGGAAGAGATTTAGTTTAATTTGGCATTATTAATGGCATTTGGCACAGACCTTGTTGACTGAAGGAGCTCTTCTTGTGCTGTAATGTTCTATGTTCCAGCAATCAAAATATCACTAATTTCATTGATTTCCCTTGCTCCACCCCACACATAGCTTGGCTACAGACCTCCTATTCGTATCTTATTGCTTGCGCACACACTGTTGGGGAGCCAACCATGATGAACTTGTTATAGTGTTGTGCCACAGCTGTATTTTTAACCCTTCCCCTTTTCATCATCCAAAGATCCAAACATTCCTTCCAGGTAAGTCCGTGATTTACTTGCTTCACTTCCTACTTTGGGCATCAACCAGTGCACATGATTGTGGTCTCCACAGTAACCAGAATAAATGCAAATTACATAGATATTGCCTTTGAAGAACCTCTTATTAATCAGAAGCCTCTCGTAACTTTGATTCTCCAACCCCTCTATCATTGGGCTTCTGTTGAGCTCAATGTAAAGCACCTCATTGATTTGGCATATTGTTGCATTCACTGAATTCATAAAATCAGGCCATCAGCCTTTCCACTGCTGTACTTCACAGTCCAAAATCTCTCCTCTTCAGATTTTATTCATTTCCTATTCTCAGCTTCTCCAGATGCACATCTGTTATTCCTTGTCTTTACTAACTTCTTTCAGTGGGTTTCCCTTTCTATTCCTCAATCTCTGTACTCCATCCAATCAGAGATCTTCTTTATCCTCTCTGCCCTCCTGCTTTTTGTTGGATGTAGCTGGATCTACTGATTATTTGCGCCATTATCAGTTTCTGATGTCCATAATTTACCATGGAGGTACCCAAATCTATTGGATAATGCTAGGTGGCATACTTTTATATTGTCTTTCTGGAAAAATGAAGTACAACTGGAGAAGATGCCAAATGCAGGGATACTGTACATGTGTACAGTATTCTAATTGCAATGGAAAAGGTGGTGCTGGCCATGTAAAGGTCACAGTTGGGACTGGATACATTAAAGGTGATTGCATATTCATACTTAATACTACTTCCCTATACAGCTAGCTCCATTTTTCTTTCTCCTGAAGCTACCTATTACCTGTCGGGTATTTTTAGCATTTTGTTATTTTTGGATATCTAGCAAGCATGTTGTTGTATATCTCACAGTTGACCAATAATCCTGCAGTGACAGCTATGGAATGTAAGTGTAAGAAATTAGTCTGGAATAAGAAGCAAGCTAACATCAGTAAGGATGGCCATGAGATGACCATATTGTTGCAAAAGATGAACCATACTGTCTCTGCCCAGTCTAGTTTACATGTGACTAAATCCCACATTATTGACCTTTTGCCTATCAAGTAACTTTAATGAATTATGGACAGAACAACTCCAGCATTTTGTTTTTACAGACAAAAATGACAGTCTTTATCAATGATGACCATAGTGCATGAATGCACTAAAATAAGTCTTGTTATTGGTGCCTGAAGCAGTAGGTCTTTAATTAGCAAAGTGTGTGCTTTTGGTCTGATTATTTACACAATGATGTCTTAGGGATTTATTAACTTTCAATGCAATCAATTTAATGAATGCAATTTATCTCTGATAGAGGAGGAACTGGAAATTTCTGCTAGTCTGACCCCAAATACTCCTGAAATACTGCATGACGACCGAACCAAAGAATCAATTCAATTGGTCCACTATTTTCTTGTTCCCATTATAAATTTCCCTGACTCTGACTGTGAGGTGCCTACATTTGCTTTGACTGAACGCTTTATCTTTACATATCAAAATAGGTTTTTGGAGTCTATTTTTGTTTCTTACAAGTTTTCTCTCCTACTCTATTTCCCCCTTCCAATTAAACCCTTTTTCTGTCTCTACTAATTCTAAATCTCTCCCAGACCTCTGGCTTCCTGATATTCCTAGCCAATTTATATGGCTTTTTGCTTTTAATGTTACTTCTGATTTCTCTCATTAGCCACTGCCCTCTGTTTTATTTTGATTTGAAGTTCCTCCAGATGATCTTTTAAGTACCTGCCATTGCCTTTTTAGGCCTATAAAGTATACCTTGCTAGTCACTCCAAGCCAATTCATTCCTGGTACCATCATAGTTACCCTTGTTTAAGTTCTGGAATCAAGTCTTTGAATTAACAGTTTTGCTCTTCATCTTGATGAAAAATTCCACCATATTATGGACACTGTTCTCCAAGAGGCCACAGGCAACTTAATCCTCAATTGATCCTGCCTCATTGCACAACAAAGTCTGGATTGCCTGGTGCCCAGTTGATTCCCTGACAAACAAGGAAGGCATCCCTTACACGTTCAATAAATACTCCTCCATTATTTTGCGACCTGCTTGTTTGTCTCAATCTGCATATATATATATTAAAGTAGATGTTATATCTACTTGTACTAATTCCTCAAACCAAATGTTTCTTTCATTTACTTTTATGTATTGACATTCTTGCATTGGCTGTCCATCTTTGAGGGAGCACTCCAGCAGTGATTTAATTGCCATTTAATTAATCTGCTTGTGGAGAGGATGTTTGCAGAAAAAATATATACGATCAACATCGAATATCACTGGTAGATTCTTGTGTCCACTTTCTAGTGGAAATGATGCACTCAACTGCTGACTGTTCAGACCAGCTATATAAACTTCTCACCAGCTGGTGGTCCCCTGATTGAAGATGTTTATAATAACCCTGCAGTGTTTCTTGTGAAGTCTTCTTCCATGGATTTAAAATATGCTTATTTATTATTATTATAAGTAATAATCAGGAGTCTCTTTAGAATTAAAGTTTTACTTAAAATGCTTTAAGATGGAAGAAATACAAAAAAAAGTTTTTGAATTTAAGTTGAAAAGTGACTTTACTGGAACACATGAATTTCTCATTATGATCAGTACTGCTTTGTCTTTTTCTCATGCAGGTTAAATTCATGGCAGATGAATTCTCTGATACTAGTTTTCTCAAAGCATGAACAATGCAAAATGTGTCCGTGCATTAATTGCTTCAATGTGGCTTTTCTGATTGTCCTTCTTCTGTATTTGGTTCTCATTATCTCTATCACAAGAATTGCAAGCTCCACCACTTGGAGTGAGCTCCCGTTGAGACCTCTTGGTGGGGAAACAGAACTTTGTGTGAGGTAGAAGCTACTCACAGGCACTGAAGCCTCTATCATAGAGTATATGCCAGGTCAATAAGCATATACATTAAGTTCCTAGTGCCATAGTTTCAGAAATTCTGAACTCAGTTGTGAATAGTGAGTCTGCGGCTGTCAAGGGTCCTGGCACCTAATAGGCATTAAGGAGAGAGAAAGTTTGTTTCTACAAAGTTACTTTATTGGCAAACTGGAAGGATTGGAATTTATCATCTTTACCTCTGACAATTGAGTATTTAATTTTGAATCCTAAAGATGTTACTTTTACTACATCTCAGGATTCTACATTCTTGATGGATGAGTGACTGGTGCACTATATGATGAGCAACAATTTGATCTTGATTTTTATAAAAAAAAAAGCTCCATCACAAGATTAGTCCAGACCTTTGACTGACCTCATTAGTCACAGTTATATATACCTACTGCTCTAGTATTATGATATTACCTGTCATTATTCATTCATATGAGCTTGTGCATAACTTCTTTGTCATTGGAGCATATTCAAGGCTGAAATGGTTAGTTATATGGAATAGAACAAAATCACTGGAGATGAATTCTCTTCTAGAAACAGTCACTATCTTAGTAAGTGGTCAAGGAGGTTTGAAGGACTAAATAACTTGTCTTTTTTCTTATGCACGTTTTAAGTAAAGATTGTTAGTCCTCCCTATGACTGCAAAGATGTAGTCTTCCACATCATAAAGATGTTTGGGCTGATATGTTAATTAGGAACTGTAAATTGTCCAAGACACATAGGTAAGTAATATAATCTGGGAAGAGTTGATGAGAATGTGGAGAGGACAATAAAAGTACAATCTAGGGTTGGTGTACATGGGTGGTTGAAGATCTATACAGACTCAATGGGCTGAAGGCCCTGTTTCAGTTCTAATTATCTCTATGACTGTAATGTGAAACTATAATTACTGATATCACAAAATCAAGTTGCATGAATACAAACTCACTGCCATATACACCAGAATATCACCTCAGTTAATAGTTTTGTGTGTGACAGAATATAGATATGTATTTGGAAGATAAATTGGGGCAGGGTTTGTTAGTGTAGGTCACATACAAACACCTTAAAATATTTTTAAATTACTGGAGCTCTGCCCCATGCTAGACATATCAGGGCCTCAGAGCCTTTGCAAATGCTTTGGAGAGTGCCCAAGATATTTCACTAATAGATTGTTTAGAAAAAGGCAACAGATGAAAGAGCTTGTCGGAGCCACATTCTGTCTGGATGGGAAATTGCTGTTTTAAGAGGGTCATGTGGATTTGCAAGCAGTCAAACAGACTTTTTCTCTGAGAGTGAGAGAGACATCGATTAGTTTTACAGTCAGTGGCAGTGACTGGAACAGGACAAGCTGGCAAGCTTGTGGGAAAACCATTTTGTAGATGGGTTGTGAGTGCTTACTTCAGCCTGGTCAGTGCCCTTGTGGTTCATGCAAGAAGAGAGGACTGGCTGTCTAATGTTTCTCTTGAAATAAGAGAAACCAAAAGGTACTGTGTGGTGACCTGAAAGAAAGATGTTATCATCTGGAGATCCCTGAGTGGGCAAGTTTCCTCGACAAGATACTGAAGTGGCTGATTTTAAAAAGGAATCTGTGTAGGTACCAGCATACACCAAATCTCTCTGAAAACTGACAAGAACCTTCCTGAGTGGTAACTATTTAACTTTCAATCACTGAAGATTCATAAATGTTAAATTCTGTGCACAGTATAAGAACTGTCTGCAATCGGTGAACTTGGAGGAATGAGAAGTGAGATTAGACTGAATCAAATAACTTTTTCTGAACTTACCCATAGATGTGCGTTTAGAATTAGAAGGGGTTAAGTTGGGTTAGTTAAGTCGATAGTGATAAGTTAAAGTGTGATTCTGTTTTCATGCTTAAAGATAATTAAAAGCAACTTCTGTATAAGTAACCATTATTCTTGGTGAATATCTATCGCTGCTGGGTTTTGGGGTCCTCTGGGCTTGTAATGTGATTATGACAACTTTAGGTGCAGTTAATAACAGTTTATAGTTTTTATAAAAGATAACTAAGCTTGTGCATCTCCAAATTTGTATCTTTTATGTATTTATTCTGCATAATTAAAATTTTCAACCAAACTGACAGTGCTGTTCTTTTTGAAGAAGCATTCAACCTTGATCAATGTCAAAATAAATAAAAATATTTAATATATTCAGAAAACTGCTCTCTTTAAATTTTGTTGTTGTTCCTCTTTCTCTGGAGATGCAAATCAAAGAGAATACCTCAGCATTTCTCATCATTTAAATATAAATAAATAAATCATTTGGGACATTCTTGGAATACAGGGGTGAAATGAAACTAAAATACTAAAGAGGTGAGGCTGCATGATCAAGGATAAATCTCCAGAAGGAAAAAAAAATCTAGCAAGGAAAGGTTTAACAAACATTTACAAAGCCATAAATGATCAAAGAAAGTTTATTTTATTTCTCAATTCTGTCAAATGGCTCACTTCCACCTGAAATAGTTGACTGAGAGAAACTACTGTTCCTGTTTTTTCAATGAATCTTAATTTTCCAAGAGTGCAGTGGTGGCATTAAGGCAGGAATTCCCAGACATAGCATCAACAGATGATGGTATGCCTGTGTGAGGAATCTGGTGGAGTTTGGGTAGGCAGATTGTCAATTTTTTTTTTAAATTAAAAAAATCTCCTGTGAGAAGAAATGGCACATTCACTTAGTGAGAGTTTCCTAGGTGGTTGTTTTAAAGCACACTTAAGTAAAAACCATGTAAGCAGTGAAGATTTTTGGCTGAATAGTTTCATACACTTGGCAAAAATGTGCACACTACTTGCTGTATGTCTGCAGCCATTCTGCATATGCAAATGGTTTGATAGAGGAGCCTTAATTATTTGTCATTTCCTATAAAATGAAGACCTTTATATCAGATGCAGAGAGCAGTCAGATAACAATTTTGAAGGGTCAGTTTTTGAGCTGATTTAAAAAAAAAGAAAACATATATATATATATATATAATATATATATATATACGTGGGACTAGAATTGATATGGATTGCTTTTGTTTTTGCTCAAAGGAAATTGTAAAATTCAGCATTTGAGCGGTGGGTCAATCTTCAATGGATTTGATCTTCAACTTGAACAAAAATGCAGCTTCTTATAAAATAATCATATTTTGTAAAAGTTTTGACATTGAAATAAACTCAGGTGAGACTCTTGGAAGAGTGAACCTCATTCTATTTCACTCCAGGGTCGCAGTGCTTTCACACTCCATTTACATGTCAAGTCTGGTTGGGTGATGTGACATGATGTTGGCCTTCTACCAATACTAATCTTCTGATGTTTGATTTTACTGTTAAATCTATGATCCTACTACATGCACATTGCAGCAATATTCCCCTCGTGTTAAATATGCCATTACATAAGCGTTGTTCAACCAAAAGATCAGGTTATTTTGTAATGTCGTAATTCTGAGAATTTGAATTTCCATCCTATCCAAACATTTGTCCTCAGAAAAGCAGATTATGTCAAGAATTGCCAGTGAGATGTCAGATCTAGGGTGGTTCTCCAAAGCAAGCAGATGTAGATTTTGATGAATATAAATACTTGAAGTGTAACACTGAGTCATACATTCAACAACAGGTGTGTTGTATCAGAGACACCAGTCTGGCACTTTATACACAATGAGAGCATGTATGCAGCTGTACAGAGAAAGCAGCAAGCTATATAGAGTGCAAACAGCCTATTTATATATATATATATATATATATATATATATATCTCACCATTGTTCCAACACACTCTTCATATTAAATGTGAACGAATGGCTGTCATTTTGCTGCAATATGCTTTAATTGCAAACCTCCCTCCAGTTGCTGCCACTATTTCCTTAACCTTCCTGTTCAAAGTTTATTGGTAGTAGCCACTTGTAAGACATCCATTGCACCTCTTTGGTTTGATTGACTAAAGTGTCAGAACATTACTTCCTGACCATCATGAAACCTAAGTAAATTATGTCTCTGCTGTATGACTGGAGACATTTTAACCACAGGGATTTACCCTGCACTTTCAAAGGTGACAAGCTGTTCATATTACATAAAGTAAGAAGTCAAGATACACATCTATTAGCTTTAGGTTAGAATATGGTCCAGGAAATAGCAACAAATTAGAAGTACTGATATTTATGACAAATAGAAGAAAGCAAATCATGCTGGTAAGGTGGTTAGGGGAAAATGAAAATTCAGGGAATGCATAGGTCCTGTTAACAGCAAGACCTCATTATCATTATTGTACTCCATTTTTGACTGAACATTGGGCCAGATAGAGAAGCTGGCCAACAGCTGGGTGGGAAACTCTATGATGGAAGGCAGCAGCTAGGGATCGTTAGCAAAACCACAGCTTGGCAGAGAGTGAGTCAGACTGACAATTCTGAGGGAAGGGGTCCAAGAAAAGTCATGGAGAGGGGCGAGTGAGTGAAGGATGGATGCCGAGATTCCCTCAGCCTTGGGAAAACCAGTTAGCTCGTATTCAAATAGATGCTTAATTGACCAAAATCAGAGGATTCTCAAATGGTCAAAATCTCCAAATGCCAGCTTGATATATGACATGAACTATGTGGCACTGGATTGAACTCAGACTGTAAGGGCTCAGTCTATTGAAGAAGGCTGGTGGAATGCCTGCTGACAACTCAGAGCATGGAGGAATCTTGCTTTAATTTACATCATGGGCTTTCAGCAGAGCGAGAACACCATACATTTTTCATATTAACTCAGAAGATGGATTCTCTGCTGCTAATTCACTTTATTGCAATAGAGACTAAATTCACAGCTTTCCAGACAAAGTTAACAATTAGGGAAATGCATCAGGACCTTCAATCCCTTCAGACTAATTTATGATCTAAATGCCTATTCCTAATAGAAAAACATTAACTTTTAATTTTTATAATTGAACAGGTATCAATTGCCATCTGTAGAAGAAAAATCAAAATATCTACCAGGTTCAAATATTTCTTTGCTTTAATTCTGAAATATTTAATTCTAGTCTTTAAACTATTTTGTGCATTCTTCAATTCCTCAATTGACAAATGTTAATTCTATCTATTTCTGTTAGCAGCTGTCAAAGATTGCCCAGTACTTTAGGGCCTTTGGTTGGACTGGCCATTTCTTTCCATGGAGTGCCTCTAGTTCCCTTCATTCACTCAAGAATCTCGCAGTCTTTGTGTGTGTCCACATTCATTACCAATGGAAGCTCAGAAGAATAGAATGTTGCAGATAGCCAGCTGAGGTATTTTTAATTCTTCATCCTTCTGTTAGGAATGCAAATAGTAATTCAATTAACAATGGAAAAGATATCATAGCTGACCTTAGCTCAAAATCTGTTAGCTTAATTGGACAGATTTGTTGATCATTTTGCTGCTGAAGCTAGGATAAATGGGGAGAAAAATTACAAACAGGTGGAGGAATACAGTAGGTCAGGCAAATCTGTAGAAGAAAATGGATGGTCAACGTTTCAGGCCAAGACCCTTCATCTTTCATTTCCCTCCACTGATACTGCCCAACACATTATGCTTTTCCAGCCATATATCTTTTGCTCCAGATTTTGCAGTCCTTTTTGATTCCATAAAGCAAAGAGCTACTCTGCACTCCTGTGATCTTGCAGCCAGATTATCAAGAGGTGCCAGAATCTTCCATCAATTTTCCACTTCTAGTGCTAAATTCTGCTATTTCCTGGAGTATCACTGGCTTCCTCAAGACGAGATGCATATAAGTCAATGAGATATCTTCTTGCAATGTGCACAATTGTATTGTTAAATTCTTCACTGATTTCTCATTCTTTGCACAGAAGCTTTAAAATCCATAGTATTAATGAAATACCTCAAATGGAAAACTCCAACCAAGCTTGGCAGTGGATCAGTCTAATACAAAATGTAATATGTGGAAAATAGCCCCTATCAGTTTGCCTCTGGATAGATAAGGTCAAAGCATAACCACCCATCCAACCTTGTGTAATCAAGTCTTTTCTCTAATTAGGTTATAATTATTAAATTGGTTATTGAAAAGTGAAATCTCTTCTGCCTCTAGGCTGAATTCTGTGTTCTCCATAATCAAGGTGTGTAGGAATAGCACATCAAAAATAATCGTCATTCAAAGTCTTAATTAATTTCCACTTTATAATTCAACCAGTTTGCCTTGACAGAAACAAAAGTTGTGAAATAACATTAGCTATAACACTGTAAGATTTCTTCATTAAAAGAATGAATTCAAAGTTGCTGAAAAATCTAGATTATACATTTAAGGCTACATATGCTTCTTTAACAGTACACCCTTTACAAATAATTTTCCTTTCAACGTACCACAATTTTATACAATCCAATGCAGGAATTAATGCCTTTTGATTCCATCAACAATAGTCAAAGTGTTTCACTTTGAACAGAATGAATGGTTTCGGCTTCCAGCTCACCATATTTGCCCTTTTTTGTGATGTGGTTAATGCACGAGCAATGATTCAAGAGTTACATTATTTTTCATGTGGTACACAGCAGTCACCTGCTATCAATTATACTCCAGGGACATATCTATAGTGTGACTGCATCTTTGATGAGGTGTAATTTGGTTGAACACCCACAGTTCAGTTCACAGATGCATTCTGAATGCACATCCCACCTGACACTGTACACTTTTTGGAGAAGTGAGATGACCTGGACACTGGAACTTCCTAATCCTTGTGCCTTCACAATGACATGTGATTAAAATTGTTTAGTGACTTAAATAACCTCTGACAAAACTGATCTATTCAATTTCAATACAAGGCAAATAATGCCAAGAGACAAGGCTGAGAATTCCTAATTCATTCAGAGTCAAGCACATGACCACCTGAATCATGTAACCATTAAATATTTATGTGATTAGACAAATACATAGGATATGTTATATTTCTGATATGAACAGAACTGATTGAACACATGAAGCAGCAAGTAGACAAATATAATCTCAGAAATTTATAAATATAATAAAAATATTTTGATGCATAAGCCTGTTTATCAATCCCTTCCCTACACTTTACATGCAGCTGACAGTTGGATTGAGGGGTAAAATGGATCACAAAATGTTCTGGGCCATCTGACCATTAGCATGGTTCTGTGTGTGTAATGCAACAATGCTTTAATATTAGAAATATCATCTCTAACTTTAGCCAGTTGTTGAATAACAGAATTAAACCCCACTGTCATGTGTTGTAACATAACTTGAAATTGTCCATCAAGATACTCTTCATATCCTGTAAAAGGCCGACCCTGACCAGTTTTCACTTTTTCAGGCTCTTCTTCTTCTGATTCACTAATCTGCTCTTCTCCAGAGCTACATTCTTATGGTTGATCTTCTCTCCCTCCTACTGCCCCTTTAAATTCTTGTATAGCCTTCTCAGCTCTCCTCTCCCCCTCCCCTCAGGTATGTGGCCTACTCTCAGTCGATTCAGACCTGCTGGATTGATGAGTAGTAGCTCCCCCCTCGGGGTGAAACATACTTTGTATTGTGTGCATGCGAGCTGTCTCATCGACTTCGGGAGGGGAGCTCTAGGCACCATCTTTCCCGTGGCACCTCAGAATAGCTGCCGGTATTCCCAATGGCGCTGCTGGCAGCCAACGCTGTCCACAAGGGGGAGAATTAATCGAGGTCATAGGTTCCATTTCGAAGGTAGACCGAACTTCTTCCAAACTTGTTGTTTGTTTTAAAGTCATTTTTTTCATCTTTTGAGCTCTAGTTTTCTTCATAGCTGTAACTGATTGCTTCTTAAATCACAGTTTAAATATTTAGATGTATTTTTAGATCACTTCAACATGGGGTTTTATTCAAATCTGCTGGGAGAGATGTTTCAGCATGACCTCTCCCCTAAGCCATCACGCCATGCCCCCCCCCCCCCATAATGTAACAATGCACAAAGTATATAAAATACACAGGGATGGTATACAATGCCCAAAAGTGAAAATGGAGCATGGATGTGCAATTACTAGAAAGAAGACCAGGTCAGAACAGCAAAATAATTTCTTTGGGGGTCTATTGGAGACGAATATGGAGTGAGCTTGTATTTTGTGGGCTGAAGACTACATTTTGAAGTCTTGATGCTAGTCAGGGTGAAATGTGAATCCATTGTGACATACCTTATTTTTTTTTTCTTTCCACTGCAGACATTACATGAATGTAAGTTGTACTTGTGGCTTGGTGGTGCACATATTGGGATTTCAGACTCTCAATTTGTGACCTAAGATTCCTGCCATGTGAAGCGCTGTGTTGAGAATTGTAAATAATGAAGTACCCATGGGGATTGCAGTTTTCACTTGTCAACTATCTGAAGAATCTATTGGAAAAACAAAAAATATTATTTTTTCCCCATTGCAATATTTTAACATCATATAATCTGGGCTCCGGTGCAAGATGTTCAAAGTTCTCAATTATTGAAGTCTTGGTCCTTCAAATGGGACATCAAACTGAGGCCTTTTGGATTATTTAAATAAGGACTGTTCCCCACATGTTCTGGCCAACTCAACCAACATAACTACAAATGGGAAAATTGGACATGATCCAATTCTCTGAAAATGGCTACCAGTTTCTCCATGTCAGAATTATCACTAGCATTGCACCATTCATTGTATGTGAAATTCTTTTAGTCATTTGAGTGAAATGTATTTAAGGCATTATATAAATGCAAACCTTTTACATGGCTGACAATGACAAATTACATTTATTTAACAGATTTAACAATATTTCTTAAGTAATCTATTTTACTTTGCATATTTATCTAACCTCACATTCAATTAATTGAGAATCTGAGTTAGATGAAACATCCATACATGCCATTATTTATATAACCCTTTCAAAGGAGTGCTTCATCACTACCTAAGGAAACCTTGAAATTCAGTTTAAAATAAAATGACATGCAATAGATCAGACTTGATGCATAAATATAATTTTATTAAATTGGAAATTGGTATTACAGCTGTAGAAAACATTTTCAGCTTGCACATTTGCTTCAGAGAGAATCATTTTCTAAAATGTCATTGTGCCTATTTTAATTTCTAACTGCATGATTACCTGGAAGAAAATCCATTTGTAATCACAACCAACAAAAAATAAATCAGCTGTTCTCTTGAAATTTTCTTCCCTTGGGATGTCAAGTAAAGTCACCTTGTAAACTTGTACTTTATAATTATGCACATCTATTCTTTTCATTTCAGTAACTGGCCATTTGAAAAGCCCTGGGGAGCAAATTTTCTGAGAACCACCTTCACTTCCATGGCAGATTCAAAAATAGGCTTTTATTTTACCAGGCCCAACATGATCTTTGACCAGAAATTCATGCCTGGTTTGCAGGCTACATTCAGGAGGACAGGATTGTCTGTAACCTTGTCATTTTCAGCAGTAATTATGAGGACTTTGCTAGTTTCACCTCAGTACTGGGAGCACTGTAGCTCATAAGGCTGAAACCTCCACATTATGATCCGAGGCAGTTGATGACATATTAGTAGTAAATGCACTTCCCACAGCAGAAGTTTTATGTATGATTTTTTTTCTTCAAAACACATCACAAATACCTTGAAGCAAGAAATATTTTGGGATGATGTCCAATAAAAATAACTGAACTATTAATGTTAATTAGGAGAATAATTGCAGTTGGAAAGCCTGTCTTCTTTTTTTGACAGCAAGTTTGATGTACATGCAAAAGAAATGAGGCAGGCTAGAAATAATATGATTTTACATTCCTTTTCAATTTTTCCAGAAAATTATTTTGATTTTAATTTCCACAGAGGGCTATCAAAGATATCTCCGTGGAACTGATTATTGATTATAATTGATTATAGGCCTGAGATCCAGAGCAAAGCTTCTTTCTTTAACATGAATAAAGAACCATGACATCAGACAGTAATATATTTATAGTTTTTGCTATTATTTAAGTAAGCATTGTGGTTGAAATTGTTTTTTTTCTCACTCTGTATGTTTAGGTTGGGAAGTATCTTATTTGGTGTGTTGATAGCAGAGGCAGCTTATATTGTTTAATTTTAAACAGAAAGCCTGATTACATGAGGAAGTGCCATTTTTATCAAATTGTTATGCATTTTTTCTTTCTCTTCACTCTCTCTGTGTTGTGCTGTGACATATTGTAAGATCCCCTTTAATTTACAGCAGCTGTAACAAATATTCCTGCTGTCAGTTATTATCTGGAAGGGACAAAATTGGTCACAGGCTAAATTCCTTGAATTTGTTCACCTCTGGGTGGTCCAACAGTACAGAGGTTTTGCATCATATGGAATTTATTCATTGCAACATATTTCAGCTAATTCCTTTCTTGTCTTGGAAACTTTGTTTTGTGATGGCACAGATCTTGGTCTGTTTTTTGTATTGTTCCACTCATGTGCATCATTGTTGGATCTACATTGATCTTTTTGATTGACTATTCAGCAGATTACTAAGATATTTGGGACTGGAAGTTATTGGCAAAGACAAAGTTCTGTGTGGAAACATTAAGACATTTTCTTGTATAACCTAAGTGTGAATTTTAAGTTTCAGGGCTGGTCATTTCTCAAATAGCAGGGGAACTTTTTATGGCCTCAAAATTCCTTGGCTTATAATCTCAGCACAATTCTGATGGTTATGCTGAGATCATGTCTAAAGGTCTCCACCCACACTGACCGCTCTAGTGTTGGCAGTTTTTGTGAAAGGCTATATTATTTGTGAGGGTCTGACAGATGTTTCCATCACACACTTGACCATACTTCTGGAAATTATAGTGCCTACTTCCTCGTTGAATATGGGAAGTTAGATTCCCCTTGACAAATGCCATTCTATTGGAACAATGTGTTAATCTTTTTAAATTGGATGGGAATATGCCACAATATCCCCACACATTACCTTTATCCCTTGGACTGGAGCAGATGGGCTGTTATGTCTTTTCTACCCACGTATCCTTTGTTTTGGAGTGAAGTTGTCAAAGGAACAGTGATTGTAGCGTTTACCCAGTGTAAGTGTGCACTGTGTCTATATCTTACTTGAAACAAGGTGAATGATCAGTAATGTGTTAACTTCTCATCTGGGCTGAAATAGCAACAAAAAATGTAGGAACACATTGAATTATTTCAAAACTTTGGCACACTGAAACCAGAACCACGATATAGATATATAATATATATATGTTTTCCATCCCCCAGATGTTCTCAACAAAATGACTGTTTTCACTAGGCAGGAAGATAAGTCTCCTTAAAAATACACCATACAGGGAACAAATTGCTTGATGCACCATCAGTGAATCAAAAGGCTGAAGTTGAGCAAAATTTATAGGCTTTTAATCGCAAAAGAATGAAGGCACATGCCTGGTGGTGAGCCACAGGTGCAGTCAGCCAATGGGTTTGCCCAGACAGATAATTATATATGTACAGTGGTTTACCACATCACTAACAATTGGCAAGATCAACACTTAAATGTTAATAAGTTCCTATCTGAAAACACCTGCAAAGCCAGCAAGCATGTTAACTTTGTTTCTGTGGGATGAGAAGAAATGAAAGAAACTGAAATACAGTTAGTAACCTCCATTTGCTGGCAAAAATCTGTAAATTCTTAATAAATTAAGATGACTATAAAGTTGAATGATATGCACAAAATATCAATAGTAAAAACCATAAATCAATGCTTCAGCAAATCATGCATTCATATAAATTAACATTATAGAAATGGATGATGTGGAATGACATGCCAGCTAAAGAAGTTGAAAATAAACATACTTTCCAACACTGCAGGCCTTGGAGGTCCCAGCACTTTGAATGCATATCCAAGTACTTTTTAATTAGTTTGGGTGTGCTCTTGCATTCTTTCTTCCAGGGAATTTCAGATCCCCCAATACCCTTTCAGTGTAAGCTCATCTCCTCACCACCTCTTTGATCCTTCTACTAATTACCTGAACATCTAAGCCTCCTTACTACAGATATCTCCTGCATCCTGTTACACTACCTAAATCTCTCATAAATGTCATACATCTCATTTAAATATTCTTTCAGCATTCCCTGATATGAATAAATCACCTCTTCCCAGCTCTGATCTTTCTTCAGAGCAACAATTCTGCGTTTCTGGTGGCGTTTGTCTAAATCCTCCTGAGCACTCATCGAGTCCCATCATATTCTTGCTGACCAGATCTGTTTGCATCACTTCATCTGTGATCTAACTGATGTTTAAGTTAGTTTGAACATGATTTTCTTGCTCTTTACTACTAAACCGGTATTAACTGAGTCAACACTGGTTGAACTAGTGAACAGCAAAAGGATAGTCATACTTCTGGGCCTTTATTCACATTAAAAATCATATTTCTAATGATTCAAAAGTATATGACAATAATAAGGTATTTTGGAGAGACTAATATTGATTGGGATAGATGCAAAGATTTTTGAGTGCAGCATTTTTAAAATGCAGTCAGGCGAACATTTCATCCAGTGTATAGCAAATGCATTAAGAGCAAAGACAGTTTTGAATGCAAACTTTAAAATTTTTGGAATATGGCACGCTAACATTAGTTCTGGAGCATGTAGGAGATTCTGTGGGAGAGCGATCTGGTGGTTGTTACCATTTGTTAACTTGGATTTGGCATTGCTAGGAGAGAGGACAAAAATAGACCAAGAGTGTAAAGTGTCATTTGGATAAAGGTTAATTTTACTAAGATGAGATGTGACTTAATGATAGAAGAGCAGAAAACAGCTGCTGGATGACGTCAAAGCTGTGGGTGGCATTCAAGGGAAATCAGCTTGAATTCTGAGCAAATACGTTTCCCAAAAAGAATATGTTGGGACCCTCAAATTTGGATTTTTTTTTGTCAGAAAGCTGCATTTCAATTAGCATACAGCTTTGGACAAGACAAGAAATGAAGGCTAATACCAGATTCAGAGAAAGCAATAGGAGCAAAACAACAATGGATGAAAGTAAAATAGAAGTTAGAATAGCAAATACAGAGCATGACAAAATAATCGCAAGTCAATCATAAAATCTTTTCTGAATAAAAAGAGAACAAAGAAAGAGAAGGCTCTTTTAGGGAACACATAGGTAACCTGTGTGTAATTCTAAATGGTACAGCTGCAATGATTAAGACACTGGATTTGTATCTAGTAGCCGAGGTTAATAATGAAAGATTACTAGACTTATCCTCACAGTGGCAGATTGGGAACTGAAATTCCAATAAATAAGTAAATTTGAAAAAATGAGTTTGTTTCAGTCAAGGTAAATATAAAATTGTTGGAAATTCTTAACAGTCTACCTGGATGCAAGGGAGCCATGTTTCTCACCATGTTCTCTTCTCCCACTCTACTTTGGTTAACACGCAAAGGTAGCAAATTGAATTGTACAGAGGAAAGCACAAGGCCAGCTGCAAGTACACAGGCATTAACTTGAGAAAATCTATCATGAATTTCAAAGTCCATGGATCTATTCTAAGGTGGAGCAACCATGGCAGAAAATGATAGACATGGAAACATACGCCACTTTCAGGTGGAATCGCCGGGAGAAGGTAACTCCGGAGCGGTTGCAGGTGTTTGCGAATGGACGTTCAGGTGGCAGCGCTGAAGACGATGTTCTGCCACCTGAAAGGTCCACAGCGGGGAGAGGTGCTGCGGAACAAACACCGGCTTCTGAGACAAGGCAGGGGCAGCCATCTGACACCTCACCTCCCCAATGCCGACAGCCCCCTGGTGTGGGACTACGGGGCTGGGGTGGCCAGCGCGGGACTACAGGGGTGCCCGGTGTGGGACATCAGGGCTGGTGCGGCCAGTTGCCCAGCCCTGTAGTCTCGCGCCGGCCACCCAGCCCTGTAGTCCCACGCCAGGGGATTGTTAGGTAGTGGGGACTGCTAGGCACCTGAAAGCTGCTAGTCGCTTTGCCTGGTGCTACTTTCAGGTGCAACAGGGGATTCTCCAAGCTGGAGAATATACCTACAGGAGGAGGGTTAGGTTAGTGCTCCTTCTGGCCGGGTTCTCCACTTTCAGGTGCCCAACCGACAGCCGCATTGGGGTACAATAGGTGCCTTTACAGTCGAGTATTATGGCCACCGGAAAGTGGCTATAGGAAACCTACAGCACAATACAGACCTTTGGCTCACAAAGTTGTGCCGAACATGTCCCTATCTTAGAAATTACTAGGCTTGTCCATAGGCCCCTATTTTTCTAAGCTCTATGTACCAATCCAAGAGACCCTATTAGCCTCCACCACTATTGCCAGCAGACCATTCAACTTACCCACCGCTCTCTGTGTTTAAAAAAATCTTACCCCTGACTTCTCCTCAAAACGTACTCCCCAGCACCTTAAACCCGTCTCCTCTTGTGGCAACCATTTCAACCCTGGGAAAAAGCCTCTGACTATTCAATGATCAATGTCTCTCATCATTTTATACATCTCTATCAGGTCACTTCTCATTCTTCATTGCTCCAAGGAGAAAAGGTTGAGTTTATACAACCTGTTTCCTTAAGACATGCTCCCTAATCGAGGTTATATCCTTTCTATGGCTTCTACATCCTTCCTGTAGTGAGGAGACCAGAACTGAGCACAATACTCCAAGTGGGGTCTGACCAGGGTCCTATAGAGCTGCAACAAAACCTCTCGCTCCTAAATTCAATTCCACGATTAATGAAGGCCAATCCACCAGATACCTTTTTAACCACAGAGTCAACCTGCGCAGCTGCTTTGAGCACCCTATGGTCTTGGACACAAAGCCCTCTGATCCTCCACACTGCCAAGAGTTTTCCCATGAATACTATATTCTGACATCATATTTGACCTACCAAAATGAACCACTTCACACTTAGCTGGGTTGAACTCCATCTGCCACTTTTCAGCCCAGTTTTGCATTCTATTAATGTCTCGCTGTATCCTCTGACAACCCTCCATACTATCTACAATACTCCAATCTTTGTGTTATCAGCAAACATATGAACTCATCCAGGTCATAAAATCATGAAAATCATGAAGAGTAAATCCAGAACAGATCCCCGACCTCCATGCAGAATATGACTTGTGGGCAAGCCAGTTCCAGATCCACAAAGCAATGCCCCCTTGGATCCTCTGCCTCCTTACTTTCTCAATGAGCCTTGCATAGGGTATCTTATCAAATGCCTTGCTGTAATCCATATGCACTACATCTACTGCTCTTTCACATCTTCAAAAAATTCAATCAGATTCGTAAGGCATGACTATTCCTAATCATATTATACCTCTCCAAATATTCTTAAATCCTGCCACTAGAGATCTTCTCCATTAACTTACCAACTGCTGAAGTAAGACTCACTGGTGTCATATTTGGTTCAGACATGCTCATTATAAAAATGATCTTGAGCCCAGAGTCACGTTCGTAGCTTGCTTTATTGCACCATAAATTCAGTAAATTTCTGCATGCTAGTCCTGAGTCTCTCTCTCCAAGATGCGGAAGTCCCATCCCATGATGTCATCAGCCTGCTGGATATCCCACTAATAGTGTAACACCACATCCCACTTACTTTGCATTCAAAGCTCCCTTTTCTGAGTCTTCGCCAGCTACAGTTACCTTTACTCATTCCGATACAACTACACATACAACATTTACAATACCCAGGCCTTTCTTGACTCTGGGTGTTTTACAGTCTCTACACATTCAGTCTCTGCAATCTCTTTACTTCTTGTCCAGACCTCGTTCTTATTATGCCAGGCAAGCTCTGCGTTTCAGTCGGCAGAGTCTCTGGACCTGCCTTTGCAGGAGAGTCCATTTCCGGCCTGTGCTCTTGTTGCTTTTCACCTGGAGATTCTGGTATGGGAATAAGATGTTGGTGATTCTGTCTCAGAGTACCTTGTGGTCCACTAACCATGTACGACCATGGGCTGTGATGCACAGAAGTTACTGTACCTTGCTGTCTTGCGACGGAGATCCACACGTCATTTCCTGGTGCCAGCTTTTCCAGGTCGCTCTTTCTTTGTCTCTCATTATTCCACTTTACATTCTTCCACCTCTCCTCATTCTGGAGTTGTAGCGGGTCTGGGAGTTCTGGCTGCAACATCTCTGGAAGGGTTGGTAGAGTCATGCGAAGGTGACGTCCCATTAGCAATTGGGCTGGACTGTAGCCGTTGCTCAATGGTGTGGCTCTGTACTCCGACAGTGCACGGTAAGGGTCTTTTGCCTTCTTGAGCAGGTACTTCACTGTTTGTACTGCTCACTCTGCCTCTCCATTGCTTTGTGGATACTTAGGGCACCTGGTCATATGCTCGAACCCGTAATTGGCTGCGAAGGCTTTTATGTTTTGTCCAGAGAATTGTGAACCGTTGTCACTTACTAACATCTCTAGAATGTCATGCCGTGCAAACATCAATTTTAAATGAACAATTACATTGCTAGTTCATGTCAGGCTGCATTATATGATTTCTATGGATCTAGAGAAATAGTCCACCATTAATAAGTATGTATTCTCTTCAAGAGTGAATAAGTCTGCTCCAAGTTTTTGCCATGGCCTGTAGGGAATTTACTCAGCATCAGCGTTTCTCTTACATTTGTCCTCACTTATTTGATTGCTCAAACCTGGCCACCACACTGTTTCATTGGCACATTCCCAGCACTTTCCAACTCCCTGGTGGCCCTCGTGTATTTTCTCGAGTACCTTGTTCTGCACGTTAGCCAGAATAACTAATCTCGTACCATGCAGGAGTAGTCCATTGTGCACACTCAGTAGGGCCATCTCTTCCCAGTAGTGTTTGACTGGTCCTTGTTTCTGATTTCTGTCTGGCCAGCCTCCAATGAAGTATTTCATGACCTGTGCACACACTATCAATTCATAGTTGCTCTTGGAGCTCTTTCAGGTATCTGTTGCTTGTTGGGAGGTTTTCCATCACTGTCTCTACATAAATATCGGTGTCCTCCATGAGGACTTTGTCAGCACACGTGGTTCCATCATGTAGTGGGGAGCGAGAGAGTGTATCCATAGTTGTGAAGTTCTTCCCTGGTGTGTGTGTGTGATCGTGTATGAGTATATCATCAGCCTCATCCTGAACCTCTGTATCCGTGGCGACAGCGAATTCAGCACTTGCCCACCTTGCAGACACACAAGTGGTTTGTGGCCCATCTCCAACTTGAACTGTCATCCCAAATTAAAACCGTTGAATCTCTCACAAGCCCAAGTCAGAGCCAATGTCCCTTTTCCAGCTGCTTGTACCGTTACTCTGTTTCTGTTAGTGATCTGGAAGCATAAGCAACAGGTGACCAGTTGTCTCCATCCTTCTGTAGTAATACTGCTCCCAGACCATATGATGAAGCATCAGCTAATATTCTCAGTTGCCTATTTGGATCATACAACTGAAGTACTGGTGTGGATGATAGCTCTCAATTGAGGTTACTAAATGTCCTCTATGGCTCATGTCCTCAGGTCCACTGGTTTTTCTTGGGCAACAGATCTCAGTGATTTGTCCTTTTCAGCCAGGTTTGCCATGAACTTCCCTAGTTGGTTCACCATACTGAGGAAACTTCTGAGCTCACTAATGTTTGTTGGCTCCTTCATGTCCAGCACAGCTCTTGTCTGGTCTCATGTTTTCTGCTGAGATGATGTACCCCAGAAATTTCACCTGCCTCCTTTCAAACTCACACTTGGCCACGTTGAGAGTGATGCCTGCTTTTTCTGCTCATTCTAGGACTGCATGGACCCTATCATCATGTTGGGCTTTCTTGGTCCCCCAAATGAGGATATCGTCCATGGGGCAGACAACTCCTTCCAGGCCTGAGATAACCTCAGTCACCATTCTGTTCTGGAAGTGTTTAGGGGCAGAAGAGGTACCAAAGGATAGGTGGTTGAAATAGTAAGGCCCGAATGGAGTGATAAATGTCATGTAGACAGCTGATTCCTTGGAAAAAGGAATTTGCCAAAATCCCATGTGTGTGTCTAACTTGGTAAAATATTGTGCACCAGTGAGAGTGCCGAGGTTTTGATCCACCAAAAGAAGTATAAACTTTTCTCTGCACACTGATCCATTCAAAGGGGTCATCCGCACAAATGCAGACATCTTCTTTAATCTTTTTCGGTGCTACAACCATGCTGCAACTCCATTCTGTAGTCTCAATGTGGCTGATAACTCCAAGCTTCTCCATTCTTTCAAGCTCTGTCTTCACTTTGCCCATGAGCAGCAATGAGACCCTTCAAGGTACTTTCAGTGAAAATGGTTTCACATCAGACTTGAGTTAAATGATATACAGCTTCTGTACTTGCCTGAGTCCATTACAAAATTTGGGGTATTTCTTCCTGATCGTCTCCTGGCCTAGGGCATCCTATCTGGCCACTAGCTGGAGTCTCACCAAAGCTGGTCAGCTCAACAGTGCCACTTGTAAGTCTCTCACCATGTACACTTCTTCTGTAGTGCTCTTCTCTCTGTATGAGACAATTAATTTCACTCCCTCCCCCCCCCCACCCCATCCCCTCCCCGGACTGTTGAGTGGCTTCTGTGTTTTTCCTAGCTTGCCGTTTTCAGATATAATTCTTTTGAACACCTGCTCGGGAATGGCTATAACATCAACCCCTATGTCGATTTTGAAAATCACTTTGCTGCCTCTTACGTTATGCCCTCGGCCATCCAGGGCTCCTCGCCTGATGCTACTTCTCCAAGGAATAATCTATCCACGTCATTTGCTACCTCATTCACCATGCAGGCTGACCTACAGACTTTTCCATAGTGTCCTTGTTTACTGCAGTTACAGCATTTTGCACTCCTGGCTGGGCATTGAAATGTGGAATGGTAGTTTTCTGCGCTTGGGGCATGTCTTGCGCTCTACTTTGCGTCATTGTTTTAACTTTTTGCTGTCCTGGAATCTGCCCCTTGCCTTTTAAACTTCTGCTGTCTTCCTATCTTTTGTTGCACTGCATCTACTTCTAGTTTGCTTGCACACATTTCTCATCAGTCAGTTTGCTGCTGCTTTATCGCCTCTGACTGTCTAGCCATTGTGACTGCTTTCATGAGGGTGAGATCTTTTTCATGTTGCATCCTCTCTGACAGTGACGAATCTCATAGACTCACTATTAGTCTGTCGTGTAAATGTTTGTCGTGTAGATCCACATATTCACTGTTCTCTGCCAGTGTGTACAAGTCTGTAATGAACACATCTACTGTTTCCGCAGGCTGCTACACTCTCGTGTTAAATTTCACCTGTTCGTAAATTGCATTCTTCTTAGGACAAATAATAATCGAAACCTCTCCGTACTGCATCGTACTGCTGCCGCTGCACGCCCGTTAAGTCTAGGCCTTGTAGCACGTCATCAGCCTCGTCCCCCATGCAATATACCAGCATATTCACCTGGTTAGCTTCAGAAGAATTATTTAAATTACTTGCCAGTCTGAAGCGCTCTAAT
This sequence comes from Narcine bancroftii, assembly GCF_036971445.1. NCBI lineage: Eukaryota > Metazoa > Chordata > Chondrichthyes > Torpediniformes > Narcinidae > Narcine > Narcine bancroftii. Next base: position 159,183,977 of record NC_091474.1, read on the forward strand.
CTTCTTATCCACTTCTCCCACTCCTGTGGCTTTGAGAAGTTGAAGGGTTCTGGAGGTTTTATTGTGAAAGTCGCCATTGGAGGAGCTGCCACTCCCAATTTGGAAGCCTCTCCTGTCTTTCTCTCTGTAGCACAAAACTCCCACTTTTGACACTATGTCATGTGGGGTTCAGACACTCTTGTTATAAAAATGACCTTGAGCCTGGAGTCGCATTCGTAACTTACTTTATTTTACCATGCACTTAGTGAATGTCTACATGTGTGGGCTTTCGCCTGCTAGTCCTGAGCCTCTCTCTCCAAGATGAGCAAGTCCCACCCAGTGATGTTGTCGGCTTGCTTGATGTCCCATGAATAGTATTACACCACAACTGGTCTATAATTTCCTGAGCTCTCTCTACTCCCTTTCTTAAATAAAGGAATAACATCTGCAACCCTCCAATACTCCAGAACCTCTTTCTATGCTTCTATGATGAAGGAGTCCCTTCACCTGAATGCACTCCTGTCCCCAGTGCTGAACAACATGTATGCCTAGAAATAGACTTGAACATCATATGATAACCCACTAAGCCTAAATTTTAAGAGACTGCTGCTGTTAAGAGAAACAAGGAATAATTAATTTTTATCATTTTCCAATCCTCTATATTAGAGTTTTAGAAGACTGGAAGATAAGTAAATCTATGCATTTGTTTTAAAAGGAGAAAGGCATTTCCCAAGTGATTCAAAGCAGGAATTCCAAAAAAATACTCAGCAGGTCAAATAGCTTCTGTGGAAAGAGAAACTAAGTTAATGCTTAACCTTTAATGGCCTTCCCACTGATAAAGATGAAAAGTTTAAAATTGGAGGGAGAGAGAGAATAAAACTGGAGACTGTTATATTAAGGGTTGAAATTAAGGGATCCCGTTCAGAACGGCTGTGTTCCACAGGGGTCGGTCTTGGGGGAACTGCTGTTTACAATTTATATTAATGATTTGGATTGTGGACTAAATAGTTTTGTGGCAAAATTTGTGGATAAATAGGTGGTAGAGCAGGAACTGTTGACAAAACCGTAAAATTGCAGAGGGATATAGACTGATTGGGCAAATATATGGCAGACGAAGTACATTGTTGAAAACTGTTCGGTTCTATGTTTTGGCAATGGAAATAAATAGGCAGAGAACTATCTGGATGGGGAGGTGCAAAGAGACCTGGGCGTCCTTGTGCTGAGTAATCTAAAAGTTAATGCGGAGGTAAGATTGGTAGTGAAGAAGGCAAATGCTATGCTAGCATTCATTTCGAGAGGTAAAGTGTTTAACATCAGAAGAGTGTTAATGAGACACTATGGGGCACTGGTGAGACCCCATTGAGAATACTGTGTACAATTTTGGACCCCCTTTCTTAGAAAAGATGTGATGTTGTTGGGAAGGGCGCAGAGGAGATTTTCCAGGATGATTCCTTGAATGCAGGTGCTGGAGTATGGGGAACGTTTGACAGCTCTTGGGTTGTACTCATTGGAGTATAGGAGAGTAAGGGGGGATCTCATAGAGACATTTCAAATATTGAAAGGTTTTGACAGAGTGAATGTGGATAAGATGTTTCCCTTGATGGGTGGGTGAAAGACAAGGGGTCATAGTCTTAAAATTAGAAGTTGTCCATTTAGAACAGAGAGGAGGAAGAACATCTTCAGTCAGAGGGTCATGGATCTGTGGAACTCACTGCCACACAAAGCAGTGGAGGCCAGATCACTGGGAGTATTTTAACAGGAAATAGATAGATATCTCATTAGAAAGGGTATCAAAGGGTATGGTGAAAGGCTAGTAATTGGAACTAGATGTGAGTTTAGTTTAGCTTAGTGCATAGTTGCAGAACAGACCAGATGGGCCTAGTGGCCTGCTTCTGTTCCTTCATCTTGTGATCTTGTGATAAAGTGGAAGAAGTTAAAAGTAGGATTGATGCAGTTAGTAGAATAAAAAAAGACAAGTTTGGATGTATGGATAGGAAGAGATGAATGGAACCTGAAATATTAGAAAAGAAGGGAAAATAACCTAAAAGCTAGAAAAAGGAAATCTAATCACTGAATACCTGAAAATGGTGAATTCTTTGTTGAGTCGTAGGAGAAATTTTAAAGAAAGGGATGTAAGCATGATAATGGGAAATGACAAGCAAGAATAGTTAAGCTGGCATTGAAAAATTCAATGAGCAAACAGTTGCTGGGGATCTCAGTGTGTCAGTCAGCATCCATGGGTAGAAATGGTCAGTCAGCATTTTGGGTCCAAACCCTTTCACCAGGCAAAAATATAAAGGTGAAATGACATATGTAAAGGGGAAAAGAAGCCAGTGAAAGGGTCTGGAGGTGATGGAATATAAGACACAAGGTTTGGAACGTGCAGAGACAGGTAGAGGAAGAGAGGTGGGGAATGAAAAGTTAGAGATATTTTTAAGTACAGGAGTAGATAAAGAAGAGATGGAACCATGGAATAAGATGGGGGTAGTGGTTACTGAAAATCAGAACATCATAACTCTATGTGGGGATGGGGCCCCAGTTTTTTTCCCCTTTTATGTGTAATTTCACAAATTTATATCTGTCTTGGTTAAAGGTCAAACGCAAAACTTTGACTGACGCATGGCAGCTGTCTGATATGCTGAGTACCTCCAGTAATTCTTGTCTCCTCAAGATTCCAGCATCTTCAGTTCTTTTGCATTTCTTTGCTGAAAAGTTCAATGTTCATTACAGAGAGTTTCAAAATATAGTATTTTGTTTGTTCTTTCAGAAAGACTGACTTTACATGGGTTTAACACTAAACCAACTTTATTTTCCCTGAGCTTCTTCAACCAACTTCTAGCGACAACACCCACGATTCCCATCATTTACTACTTCTGGTTTCTGCCCAACTATGTGCATTGCATGCTGAGAAATATCGTTCTTTTTTACATGCATAATTACACATCATACCCCTTTTAAAAATGCAAAAACACAAACACAATACTATACCTACATGACAAAAGTATCTACTTTCTGTGGCCAGTCTCTTTCCACTCAGCAGCTTTCCATCAGAATCTTCCTATTACAGTTAAACAAATCTACTGCAACTTTGAAGTATGGCCTGTCTGGTATAGGGTGTGGTGTTAACGGTTCTGGTTGGTGCTTTGGTCTACAGGTAAGGCATATTTCACATGAAGCAGTGGTCTGGCTTATATCTTGGTTCATTCTTCTCAGTGCATCACCTCTTGAGCTCTACGTTTGCATTTTTCTTCACCAAGATGTCCTTTATGTATCTTCTAGAGCATTTCCTTGTGTAGCAAAACTGGAATCACAAACTTGTTCCCTTTTGAAGACTTTCCCTTTCACAACTGACAGTTCATCTCTGCATGCCCAGTAATCCTGAATACCCATTGGACAGTCATTCTTAGCTGCTGGCCAACTTTTCTGCTCTTTCATTGTGTCATCTATCTCTGTTGTTTTCCTGATCTGTTCTATTCTATTCCGGGATACTGGAAGTGAGGTGATAATCATGTTAACATAGGCCTGAATCTCTGCATTAACTTCTTGGTCACTCTTTCCTTTCTTGTCAACTGCTCGAGACAGTGCATCAGCTGCAAACATGAACTTTCCTGGCACGTAGATCATTTTCACATTGTATTTCTGTAGTCTTATCAACATGCACTGTGCTCTCATGGGACCGTCATTCAGTGGTTTGGACATAATTGAGACCAGTGGTTTATGGTCTGTCTCCACTTCATTAACATATTTTTGGACAAACTTTTGGAACTGTTCACATGCCTATGTGCTGGCAAGAAGCTCTTTCTCTATCTGTACATAGTTAGCTTCTGCACTTGTTAAAGCCCTTGATGCATAGACCACAGGCTACCATGTGTCCTCATGCTGCTGCAGTAGTTCTGCTCCAAGGCCATGTCGGGATGCATTAGTCGAGATCCTGATGCTCCTATCTGGATCATAAAATTTTAGCACAGGCTTTTCTGTTAGAAGTTTTAGAGAGCCTGGAAGCACTCTTCTCGGTCGTAGGACCAGATCCACTAATTTGTTTGCTCAAGGAGTGATTTAAGTACTGCTGACACAGTCAACAGACAAGGGATTAACTTAGCCAGGTAAGTCACCATTGCCAAGAAATGTCTCACCTCCCTTTTGTTTTGGGGCACCACAAAATTCTCAATGGCTGATGTCTTAGATCACACTTCACCCCTTGTTCAGATATGACATCTCCTATGAATGTCAGTGTCTTTAAACCAAACTAACATTTGTCTTTATTTAATTTCAAAATGAAATTCTTTGTCATGTCAAGCACTTGCCTTAGTTGCGTATCATATTCATTCTTGGTGGACCCCCATACAATGATGTCATCCATCATGGTCTCAACTCCAGGTGTACTTTCAAAGATAATGTGGATGGTTTTATGATAGACTTTTGGTGCGGACGAGATCCCATATGGTAGCCGAAGAAAGCAGTATCTTCTTTGTGGGGTATTGAAACTGCATAGTTGAATTTGCTTCATCAAAATTCATCTGCCAAAACCCTGATGATGCATCAAGCTTGTAAACTACTTGACACCTGGAAACCAGGACATAATTTCCTCCTGAGTTGGCAATTTAAAATAAACTCTCTTGATTGATTTATTGAGATCCCTTGGGTCCAGATGTATACACAATAATCCATTTTTCTTTTGCATGATGACCAGTGAGCTGACCCAATCTATAGGCTCTTCAGTGTTCTGAATGACTTTTAGTTGTTCCATACATGCTAGTTCTTGTTTAAGTTTGTCTAAGTGGAAACGGAACTTTCCTGTATGGACAATAGGAGCCACAATCATCTACTTGATCTTGAGTATGCCAGGTAAACACCCAAGCACCTCAAAAAACATCTCATACTCTTCCATGAGTATTGTGTGCTCATCTTCAGTCTCTGAAGCCACTACAATAACTCTTTTCACCAGATCGAGCTCTTCACATGAACTCAGACCTAATATTGGTTGTACTCTCCTTTCTACAATCAGTAGCTGTGACTTTTGATGCCACCCTTTGTGTTTGAAGGTCACCACACATCCCCATTTTACTGGAATGTTCTCTCCAGGGTGGCCCATCACTTGTAATTTCACAAGATAATTCTTGCTCTTTACGGTGACGATCTTGTATTTGTCCATAGATAACAGAGTCACCTGGGCTCTAGTGTTGAACTTAAATGGATTTACTGTCTCATTCACAGTCACTGGAACGATTGTGACAGAGTATATAGAGGTGTTTGGGAGATATGTTGGGAAAGATTTGTTAGAGCAGGTCACACAAAAACACTTTAAAACATAATTTTTGCAGGAGCTTTTGCAAGAGGCTCAGATTCATGATGGAGTGTCATTTGAAAAAGACAACAAATGTAACAACAGGCAGTAGCAGCTTTGTCTGGAAAAGAGCATTTACTGTCTGTAAGGTCGTGTGATCTTTGCAGACAGAGAGCAGAGATAAACAGGCTCTGCTCTCAGAGTTGGAGGGAGTGAGAGAGAGAGAGAGAGAGAGTGGAGATACACAGACATCGGTTCCAGAGGAACAAACTTGCAAGCTTTGGAAGACAGCCTGATAAAAGGAGAGGACTGGTTGTCTGGTGTTTCTCTTGGAATAGGAGAAACAGAAAGGAACTCTGTGGTGACATGAAACAAGAAAAACTCTCTTTCTGAAAACCGACAAGAACCTTTTTGAGTGGTAACCATTTACCTGTTAAGGACCAAAGCCTGGTGAACTTTATTAATGTTAATTTCTGTGCACAGTACAAGAATTGCCTGCAACCAGTGACATTGGACTGTGAACCAAAGAATTTTGCTGAACTTATGCACACATTATACACATGTGCGCTTAGAGTTAGAAGGGGGTTAAGTAGGTTAAGTGAGTGAATAGAGACAGGTTAATGTTTGATTCTATTTTCATGTTCAAAGATAACTAAAAGCAACTTTTGTTTAAGTAACCCTTTGTAGTGGTGCATATCTATTGCTGCTGAGTTTTGGGGTCCTCTGGACTCGTAACACGATCCATTCCATTTTGCCAGCAGTATTCCGGAGTGAATCCATGAAGAATTCCTCCATTTCTTCATCCACTGTGTATACCTTTCTCTTGGTATCCCCTGCTTTACACCACTTTGCAAAATGCTGTAAAGTCCCACATTTAGAGCAGGATTTTCCATAGGCAGGACCATCTTTGGAATATGTCTACCTCTGAACCTGCTGAGTTTTCTGTTTGAGTTCACCACTTTGCTTTGTTGTTGCTTTGGGGTAACTCGTGGTGCTCTACTTCTCTGTTTTCATTGCATGCACTGTTGTGTCTACCCTGTGCAGCTCCTTAGCTCCTGCTCGTGTGGTCTCTGCTGCTCTAAACATATTCACAGCCTTTTCTTTTTCATGCAACAATCGTTTTCTGGACCATTATCTGGGATTCCACAAACTATTCTGTCTTTAATGAGTGAAATTTTCAAATATCCAAATTCACAGAACTTACTCAGTGTGTGAAATTCAGCTAAGTATTGTCAAAGCTCATACCTTGTTTCCGTTCACAGGATAAAAAAAAAACTTGAATCTCTCAAATGTGACATTTTTACCTGGAACAAAATGCTCCTCCAATTTTGTCATCAAAGTGTCCAATGCGAAAGCTGTCTCATTAATTTGAAAACTATTATAGATGTCCAAGGCATCTTCGCCTATCATGTGCAGAAACATAAGAAGCTTTCCATTTTCCATTAGTCTCTCCTATTCCACCAGCTTCTAAATAAATGTTGAGTCTCTGTTTGAAATTGTCCAATTATCAGCTGGATTGCTGGTAAACTGCACCAGTGTGGGAGGTCTTAACATATCCATGCTTACGAACTATTGTCTTCTCTTACTCACTCAAACACCAATGACACCATGTTATGCTTGGTCTTTCAAGAAGAACAACTTTACCTGGTTTAACACTACACCTAATTATTTTCCTTGTGTTGCTTCAACCAACTTCTAGTGACAATGCCCATGACTCCCGTCATATATCACTTCCAATTTCTGCCCGACCATGTGCATACCATGCTGGGAAATGTAATTCTTATTTGCATTCATAATAACACACATAGAATAAAGATAAAGATATTGTTCTTCTTGGTAATGTTGGACTTCACTATGGCAGCTGAGTTTGTCACAAAGAAAGAAATGGAAAAGAAATTGAGAATTAAAGAAGCAGGCATTCATAGGCCACATATTATTTATTTATTAATTATTATTTATTATATTACTTGACCTGGGTTATATACTGGAAGTGGGGACACAAATTGATGTAGATGTAAGGTGATCATTATAGATGAAATATACTGTACAACATAAGATACCATGACTCGCATACATATTTTCCTAAACCTGTATATTGTATATACAGGCTATATACATGTGTGCATAGATTTCAATTACATATATGTACTATACTATAAGTTATGTGTATACTATGTATCATTATGTGGCTGGCAGTGTAATAGCTTTGTGTTTGCTTTTGAGTCCACGTGTTGATGCCCTTATGGTGACCTCGGACATATCTGTGATCAGACGTTACTTGATCAGGCGTAAGTTAATGTATGGCTGTAAACTCAGGATTACCCTATGGACTGAGGGCAGGTGCTCCACATATCCAATCTGTGTTTGGTTTCCCCACTGTGAAGGAGACCACACTGTAAGCACTAAAGTGCAGTTGACTGGATTAGAAGAAATGCAAGTGAATCGTGTATTTACCTGAATGAGCATTGAATACAGTCCAAAAAAATTGGAAGAGATAGAAAAGGAACAATTTGTCTGTAAGGAGTGCTTGTGTTACTGAATTATTGTAAAGGAACAGCTGTTGAATATTTGAGTAAAGAGTGAATTTTTATAGAGTTGATAGAGTGCCCCAAAGCAAGTTCTTTCCCAATGATGAAAAGTGAAAAGAAAGGAAATTTCTGGTCCAATGTTGTTCCATTGTAAAACTGGCACAAATCAGCTTGGCACAGATTTCCTTGTAACTCATCTGTATTGAAGTTATGTTAAAATGTTCAATCTTATACTAAACCAGTGTGTTGCAATTGCATAATTATGTGATAAATGTATGCCTCATGAAATGTCTCACATTCAAAAGAATGTGAGTGAAATTATATTTTAGAGGCTGATACATCAGTCCAAACATTTTGGAGTATATAGCATGTTACATAGAACATTACAGCAGAAAAACAGGCCTCTTTGGCCCTCTAGCCTGTGCCATATCTGCCACACAATCAATTGACTTAATCTTGTGTGTTGTATCCTATCTTGTTATTTCAAAACACATTATTTCATCCTCTGTCTGAAACCCATTTTACCACTCATTGCTGATAGTTTGCTTAGTTTCACAAGCCACTTTATAACAAAGAAACCTTTCCTTCACTCTGCAACTGCAAAATGGCAAAGGATGAGCATGTACACATCACTTTTCCCTTTCTGCTCCAAGTTCATATAGAAAATCTGGCAGGTAGAGATGTAGCTTTGGTTTAATCCAATTTTAAGTTGCTTCATGATAGCAATCGTTGGGGAGGAACAGGAACAAGAACAGATTTTTTTTTTTCTCTCTGACAGGGCATGATTCTCATTTTCTCACCACAACCCACATTCAGTTAGGATGCTGAACTTTCTTAATAGAACCTGGAGACTAAGTTTAACTGAGTTGCAATGAACAGGCCATAGGATTATGTACTATCATTTAAGGAAACTGTGATGGATTATGTTATATTTTATATTGTATTTCAATATGTTTTAAAGGAGAAAAATTGTGGTTCTTTTTTTAGTTAGGTCACAAACAAACACAAACACTTCACAACACAGATCTCATTTAAAATGCCAGAGCTCTGCTCAAGCCAGACAGTCCAGGCTCCCAGTGCCTTTATAAAGACAATGGAAACTGCTTTTCTGAAGGACTTCACAAGTAGGTGTTAATTGGACAAGCTGTGGAGTAATGGATTATTGTTTTGGAAAGCAACAGATGAATGGACTCAGAAGATTGGGTCCAGTGCCGCAGTCTGTCTGAATGCAGTTTACGGTTCTAGGAAGGTCATGTGATTTTGCTAGCAGAGAGATAGAGACTGCTACTTTTCTACAGTGGATTTTGGAAGCTTGTTTGAAACCCCATTTTAAAGATGGGTTGTGAGTTCTTAGTTCAGCCTGTTCAAAGCCCTTGTGGTCCATATAAGAGGAGATGGCTGGCTGTATAATGTTTAGCCTGACATAAGAGAAACAGAACAGGAACCCTGTGGTGACCTGAAAGAAAGAGGTTATCATCTGGAAAACCCTTTTGGGGCAAGTTTCTTCGGTAAGACACTGAAGTGACTGATCAGAAGTAATCAGTTGTGGGTGTCCAATGAGCAACAAATCTCTCTCTGAAAACCAACTCTCACGAGAGTTATCATAAGCCAAAGGATTCCTCTGTGACTCCCCATGAACTCTGGAAATTCCTATTTCTCAAGGAGGGATTTCACATGGTGCCCTATCTTTTTCTGCAGGGATCTAGCCCATCAATCCAGTTGACTGGCATAGTGTGGCTTGCCATTCACACTTCCAAATGGCTCAACAACTGGCAATTGTCGGTTCACCTGGGGATTTTATAGTCTGACCCTGGGGTTCCTTTACTAGCTGTAGATCACCTCCTGCTGCCCCCATTAGTGAGCAGGTACACAAGAAATGCAAGCATCCAACAGGACGGACACGCGTGTGCGCACACACACACACACACACACACACACACACACACACACACACACACACACACACACACACACGCGCACACACGTGCGCACACACGCACACACACACACGCATGCACACACACACGCGCGCGTGCACACACACACACACGCGCATACACACGCACGCACACACACACACACACACATACACACACACACACACACACACACACACACACACACACACACACACACACACACACACACACACACACTCTCCCATATGGTTAGTATTCCATATGTGTCCAGCTGAAACTCTTGAACCTTGCTTGCAGCGTCAATTGCTGTGTTTCATAAGCATCAGGTTTGCTGGGTTCATAGAGAGACGAGTCTGGACGCAAGTGTTACAATGAAAGGCAACTTTTTTGAACACATGGGAGACAAACAAGGGAAAATGACTCTATGACTAAATAACTATAGAGACATTCACATTGGACCCAAGTTGGACTCCGATACCTATGGTTGCCTATTTTCTACACTCTACCGCATGTGTACACACTTCACAGACAGGGGCTTTCCAGCATAGTCCCAATTCCCTGTACCAAAGTGGTTCTCTGCAAGTATTCACTAATTGCAGTACTATGCCACGACTTAAGTGTAGTGCACACCTTACCCATGATTCCTCCAGTGATAACCACAAGAGTGACCTGATGTGAAGTGATGTCTGGGTCTTGGACCAAAAGGCAGAGAGAAAGAAATGTGGTATGCTTTGATGCTTTATACTGTTCTGAGCTGGGTGTCTGGCCAATCATGATATTAAATCATTTGAATCAACTAACAGTGAGGTATGATCTAATGGGTGGCTGTAGTCTAACCTTGATTGGCAGGTGATACAGCTTCCAAATATATTTCAGACAGGGAGGTCACATGACAATACACAATCTACAATGTTCCAGACAGACAGGAAGACTACGTGTTCCTCCACAACCCACATATAACAATGGCCTAAGCATTGGTAATATTTAATATATGAAACCTGTTTTTCTTGTTCTGGCTAACCTGGTTTAAAGAGTCATTTTATCAAAATAATATAAATCAACGTAACATGCTAAATGTTGTAATAGTTTTATCAGATGTATTTTCATCTAAATCAGATACTTGCATTTCACACTATTTTATGTGTCATCTGGAGATTTTGTTTCCATTATCTCTGCCTAAATGTTCTTATCTTACGGAAAATCATTTCAATTAGAACCAATTGCCATGTCCTTAACTGAAAAAGATACTGTTTAAATTAATATTTTGATAATTAACTATGCTGGATAAATTATAAGATTAAATTAAATAAACTATGTTTCAGATTGTTGAAATAATTAATTGGTGTTGGTCTCAGAGTGGGGTGCAGTAAAATGTCCCTTATGTCTTCTGCTGATTGGAAACCTTTCAGTATGTCGTCAGTGTTGTGAGATTTAAATCCTAGATCTCAATCCTCAGCAGCTCCGTAGGAGTCTCTTCACTAGACTGATGTGCAGCAGTTCAAATGGGCGACCCACTTTCATCTCCTCAATACAACTGAAGGATGGATACAGTTGCATATCCAGTTTGTATATCCTGAAAAATGATTTAAAAAAAAAACAAAAATGTATTGATTTGAGTAAACTTCAAACCAAATCTTTGGCCTGTGGGATAAGGGCAAGCTACTGTAATACCAGTAAAGAACTAAATGACAAAATTGGGTAATAAATAGGTTTTATTCCTGTGTTCAGGGAGTAAGTCCAAGAACACCAAAGATTATTTTTGATGTGTTCTTAGGATGGCTGAATAACACTTGCCCAAACGTTGGCTGAGGCCCTCACTGCATAAAAGAAGGTTGATACCTTCACACCTACAGATAGTGTGGTGCTTTTTTTATGATCGCTCTCTGTGGTAACAATGACTTGGTTAACTATTCTGCTCAGCATTATGAGGCTACTTCATCCACCCACCAAATGTCCTTGGCCATAGTGCATGTGGCTTTTTAGAAAAGTCTCTATGTGAAACCTAGAGAAATAAGCATGTCCCCTGATTGCCCCATTTTACAGTCCCTCAACGACTTTCTGTTTCCCATCCCAACCCTATTTCCGACATCCATGGAATCCACTGATGATGAAATAATGGTCCTAGCATTTTATGCTCTTCAAGTAGGAGCAGAGGTTATGTTCCTCTAGCCTGAGAATATTTTTTGACAATTTAGAAGTTTAGCATGTATTTTTTTATAAAGCGGAGGACCAATTAATTTAATGCTTAACTGCAATTAAAATGAGCTAGGAAAACTACAGTAATTCATTAGAAAAAAAGTCCAGTGTTTAAATATAAAAGGGGCCCTCCTATTCCCAGGGGGGGAAAAAAGGTGTGTTGGCAGCTTAATTTATAAAGAAACACTTGCCAGAAGTTATTTGGTGGGATAATGATATACCTGAATACGTGGCAAGGAAAGCAACAGATAATGAATTAGGGAACAAATCCTTTTGGCTGACCAGATCTGCTACTTAAATTCTGTGTTTTCTCTTAAAAAGACTGGGACCCTGATGGATGGTATACAGATGTTAATTGCCAATTCCTGTTTAGCTCAATAAAATGTAAACTTCTAACCCACTTTGACCAAAGCCAATTTTGCCAGAAGAGGGTGGGCAGGAAAATAGGATATTTGTTACACTCTGGCAGCCATTAACAGACTGATGGATTGCAGAAACTGATACACTGAGTCATAGAAGATCATAGTTGGGCCAGATTATGCTGGAGCTGGCAGTGGAGGAAACGGTATTGAGTGTGCAATAGTCGATTGGGACCAAGCAAGTGTCGTGGATATTCAATGTTTTATGTTCAGTAATGTTGGCAGTGGTGAGAAGTCAGCAGGATCAGGCCTTGGTTAATTCCTCCCATCAGCCAATGTTGAAGTCAGTAGGAATGGAGTTTTTTTTCAAACTGGTGAACTGTGAACTGGTTAACGATGGGGCTTCCAGAGCTTGGGGACAGTTAATTTTAACTTTACAATTTTAAGGCAACTGTGAAGGGATCGGCATTGGAGGATTCATTGAGGTAAATCCCTAATGAGAATGTTCAGCCTTTTTAGGTTGGGTGGGATAATTTAATACAGGTTCACATGTTTTCTTTGGAAATGAGCAATCTCCTGAACAATTTACCTGAAGTCTTGAAAGAAATGGAGCAAGCCAATGTTTTTATACTCAGCAGGATTCAAAATACCAAGGGGTAATCAATTAAAATTTGACATTAGGAGGAACATAAACCCAGCAGAATCTTATCTTAATAATAAAGTCATGGAATAAGTCAGACCAAATGACCATAAAACATATGAACACAAATAGGCTATTCAGCCCATCAAGTCTTCCCACTCAAACCCACTGCCTGAACTTCTCCCCATATCCTTTGATGGCCTGGCTAATCAAGAACCTATCAATCTTTTCCTTAAATCCACCCAATAACCTGGTCTCCAAACTGCCTGTGGCAGCACATTCCACAGATTTACTACCCTCTGGCTGAAGAAATACCTATGCATCCCTGTTCCTTCCATCCTGAGGGTGTATCCTCATATCCTTGACTCTCCCACATGGGAAAAAAAAACCTTTCTACATCTACTCTATCAACATCTTTCAACACTCAAATGTTTCAATGAGATCCCCCTCATTCTCTTAAATTCCAACGAGTATAGACCAAGAGCTGCCTCTCTTTGCCCATTTTCCAAATCTGTCTTAGGGTCCTTCTGCAACCTCCCTGTTTCCTAACACTCCCTGACCCTCCACCAACTTTTGTATCATCTGAAAACTTGGCCATAAAGCCATTCATTCCAAAATCCAAATTATTAATATACAAAATAAAAAGAAGTGGTCCTAACACCAATCCCACTAGAAAACCACTATCAACCGTCAGCCAACCAGAATATGATTCCTGTATTACAAACTCTGGTTCCTGCCAATCAGCCAATGGACTACCCTCACAAATATGTTTTCTGTTATACCATGGGCTCTTATGTTGTTAAGTAGCCTTATGTGCACTACCTTATCAACGATGTTCTGAAAATCCAAATACACAACATCCACTGCATCTCTTTTATCCAGCCTGCTTGTCACTTTTCCCAAAAAATTCAGATAGGTTTGTCAAGTAAGATCTTCCCTTAAGGAAACCATGCTGGCCTTAGCCATTCTTGTCATTTGCCTCCAAGTATTTGCCTCATCCTTGATAATTGACTCTAACATCTTCCCATCCACTAATATTAGGCTAACTGGTTTATAATTTCCTTTCTGTTTCCTCCCTCCCTCCCTTAAATAGTGGAGTTACATTTTCAATTTTCCAGTCCTCCAGGATCATACTAGAATCTATTGATTCCTGAAAGATCATTACCAATGTCTGCACAATCTCTACCACTACTTCTTTTAGAACTCAAGGGTGCAATCTATCTGGTCCAGGAGGGTTATCCACTCTTCGATCATTCAGCTTTCTGAGCATCTTGACCCTTGAAATTGTAACTGCATTCGGTTCCCTTCCCTGATACCCTTTGATATCTGGCACACTGCTAATGTCTTCCATATTGAAGACTCATGCAATATACTCATTTAGTTCCTCTGTCATCTCCTTGTCTCCCATTATTATTTTTCCAGCATCATTTCGAGTGGTCTTATATCTTCTCTCACCTGTCTTTTACTCTTTATATTCTGTACTTGAAGTAGCTTTTTGTATCCTTTTTGATATTATTTGCTAGCCTACATCTATAATTTATCATTTCCCTACTTATGAGTTTTTTTTATTCTCTTCCTGGAAGTATTTTAGAAACTTCTCAATCTTTTATCTTGCCACTAATTTTTGCTTCCTTGCATGCCCTCTCTTTTGCTTTTACGTTGGCTTTGATTTCCTCTTGTCAGCCACTGTTCAAATATTTTGTCTTTTTGATATTCATTTATCCTGCACCTTCCTCACTTTTTGCAGAAAGCTCATCGCTTGCTGCTCTGCCATCCTCCCTACTAGGGCCCCCTTCCAATTTACTTTGGCATTTCCTCTGTAATTCCCTTTAGTCCTCTGAAATATCGATACAGCTGACTTTAGTTTCTCCATGTTAAATCTCAAATTGAACTCAGTCATATTGTGCTCACTGTCACCTATTAGTTCCTTTATTCTAGGTTCTCTTTTCACCTTTGGTGCATTGCACATCACCCAATCCAGTACAGCTGATTCCCTAGTGAGCTCATCAACAAGCTGCTCAAAAAATCAATTTCATAGGCTTTCTACAAATTCTCTGTCTTGAGATCCAGATCCCACCTAGTTTTCCCATTCTACTTGCATGTTAAAATCCCCAATGGCTACCATAACATTGCCCTTCTGCTAAACTATTTTCTATTTGCTGCTGTAATTTGTTTGCATCCTGGCTTCTGTTTGGAGGTCTGTATATAACTCCCAACTGAGTCTTTTTACCCTTGCCATTTCTTAATTCAACTCACAATAATTCATTATCTTCTGATCCTTTGTCACCTCTTTCCAATTTTATCTTATCAACAGAGCCATGGCACCCCCTCTGCTTTCCTGTTTATCCTAATGATACACTGAGTATTCTTGGAAATTTCGCCGCAACTCAGTGATGGTCACAACATCATACCTGCCAATGTGTCACTGTACAACAAGGTCATCCACTTTATTTCTTGTGCTGTGTGCATTTAAGTACAAAACCTTTAGACCTTTATTTGTTACTTTTGACTCTGTGTTCCTGTTGCATTGCAACTCATCCCACTGGTTGCAATTTTGCTCTATCTGCCTGTCCTTCCACAAAAAACTCCCTACCAGCTGTCCCTCTTTGGCTTGGCTTCACGGACGAAGATTTATGGAGGGGGTAAATGTCCACGTCAGCTGCAGGCACGTTTGTGGCTGACAAGTCCGATGCGGGACAGGCAGACACGGTTGTCCCTACTTGTGCACTAACCATCTCCTTCTCTGCCTCTTCACTTTAGTTCTCACACCCCCACATATCTATTTTAAATCCCCCCAACAGCATTTGCAAACAAGGAAAACGGCTGAAGGAGAAGACTTGAGAGAATGAAGCAAAGACGGAGGTTTCAGGAAAGTGATATGGAATGGTCACCAAACCCAAGGCTGATGTAAATAAGAATAGATTTTGAAAGGCAAAGTGCTGTTTTGTTGAAAGCAGGTTCATGTCAGCATTTATGAGGAAATTCAATGTTTACCCTTTCAGCTAGGTTTTCATTTATGGTCACACATTTTCTCATGCAAGACACCCCCTTATGGTATTAGTGCACCACCTAAAAGCTATGTCCAGCAAAATTAGTAACCCCATTGGCTTGAAAGATAGCATTTCTTACAGAATAACCAGATTTTGCTGAACCATTCTCGCTGAAGCCATGCCATTTAAAAGGCCAATATTCAAGCTCAATTCTTTGCTTTCAATGAGATCCCTGAGTTCCTTTGAATATCACCTCATCTACGTCGAGACAGTTTTGTCTATGGAAATGAAGGTCATGGTCATCTCATCTTTCTAGCCTTAGAGTGAGTCCAGTCTCAAAATTAAAAAAAAACTGTCCCTGCCAGTATTTGAAATAAAAACTTTGAATGTTGGATCCACTCAGCAGGTCAGGCAGCATCTCTGAAAAAAAAATCAGTAAATATTTCAGGTTCCAGCACCTTCATCAGAATTCTGCTTGGACAGCTGGGATAGCTCTGGAGGGTCTCTGTGGCCCCCTTACACAATGACCCTGTGAATAGTACAGGGTATTTATCTCCACGCTATCCAAGACCCAAGTGATTACCCTCCTAATCTGATCTATTTAACACAGAATTTATTCTTCAACATAGTCAGAATAAATCTATTTGGATTTTTGTGTCTCTCTTTCAGAGCTGGGACTGCTGATTGCAGCTGCTTGAGTAAATGTTGGTAGCTGTGAGCAGTTGCAGTGTATCAACAGAGAAAGAATGCTGAAAATGACTAAGTTCAACATTACATTGGGAAATGTAAATTGCAGGAAACACTCAGCAGGCCATGCAGCATCTTTAGAAAGAGAAACAGAGCCACCATTTTAGTCTTGGTAAAGGGTCCACACTTGAACTGTTGACCATTTCTCTCTATGGATGGTGTATAGCCCGTTAAGCGCCTCCAGCATTTCCCTTGCTCAAGGTTCTAGCATCTGCAGTTTTCAACATTTCAGATCATTGACTCTTCATTTACTTTGTAACACAATGAAAGATTCAAATTTGTCTACAATTGTTTGAATATGACTAAAATGCAGTTAATAGACCCGATTTGGTTGTTCTGAAATTGAGATTGTTGGTCAACATCAAGGAATTAAAGACCAATCATCTGTTGAGCAAAATAAAGATATTGTATGCTCTTAAAAACAATTTTTTTTTAGATTTATGTTTACTTGTTTTTTTTTCCTGAAAAAAAATTCGAGAGAAAATCTTTTCTGTTCCAATCAGAAATAAAATAATCCATTTTGCAATTGGTCTAGGAGCCAGTGATGTGAGGGTGGAGCAGTTTGAGGTTGCCTGTCATGTGATGTAACCAAAGATATCCAAGCAGGGCTGGAAACCTTAACCTGGCTTTAAAAGCAATTTAATTGCCTGTTCCTGTGGATGTATGTAGTCATAAAAATAAAGAACAAATCCAATATATCTAGATTGTTTTGCCAGTCCATCAGTGTGAATTTGATATACTGAGCCCTACTATAAATGTGATATAAATGTCAGTTTAGTTTTAGAAACCAGGCCCAAGGCAATCAAAAGACTAACTTTTAAATGAACCAATTCCCAAATGTCTGGAGCGAGTGACACATTGTTAACTGAATCATACCACAGAAGAATGTTTGCAAGAGCAGTTAACTATTAATAACTACATTTATCATAGTGTTTGTTCTGGCTTAAATCTTACCCATATATAGTAGTATCCATATCGTATTTTTGCAGATCTATTTTCCCTTACCTACCTCAATAGGCTAGAGTGGTTATTGAGATAATTAATTTGTAAAATAAGTGCTGTCTATTGGAAGCTATGTAAACTGGGGTTAGTTTAAAATAGATCAGTCCATAGACAAGGCCAGACTTAAGTGTTGTGGTTGCCAGGTAGTTTGTGAGATGGAATTCAGTGATCCCAGATTTTGATGAGTTGCATCATAAAGTCCACTTCTGGAAATTTTCAGTCATCAGAACTCGTACCAGCAGAGAAGGCTCTCGCGGTATGAGTGCCACATGATCAGCATAGGCAAGTTTTCTTAATGATGCAGTGGGCGTATCAAGCATATAGACATTGAAGGATGTAAGAGCAAGGACGGTCCCTTGAGATAGTCCATTACTGAAGGTTCAAGGCGTCCTGGTCCTATTTCAAAGGTAAATCTGCAATTTCAGTTGCCAGATAATCCCTACAGGAAGTTGACGGAAATTGACACATGGCTGAAGTTTCTGAATATTATAAGAAGACAATAGGCCTATGAAGGTGGCCCCTATCTTGTGGAATTCTAAGAGTTAATAATCAATGCAAGAAGAATTGGTTCATTGGTTCCACAAACCTATCTGCTGCTCATAAAGAGAAGCATTGGTATTGGGACCATTTCTTCAAACAATAAGCTTGTCCATTAACTTATGGGTCTTTTAGTGTTTTGCTATTTGCCTAAAGCTTGTGGGGTCATTAATCAGGTCCCCTGGGTCTTGGATGCCAATGGCCATGTCTCCTCTCTAAATTCATACAGCTTGTTAACAGAAATTTCACAATGACTGAACACCATAAAAGTTGTAATGACCCTTGGTACCTCTTGTGTTCATGGATAAAATGTTGTGGCCAAGACCAAACCTTGGATTATTTAATATTCCAAATCACCAGTGGAATCAATGGTATTATAGACCACCATTCTCAATGCTGCATACTCTATTGCCCTGTACTGCACTCCAATTTGTTCAGAGAGCTACCCAATAAAACTTATAGACATGGTGTGTGGATTTCACTCTCTCATTAGTGTTGTCCGTAATTTCCACCTGCTTCAAAAGGGCATCAATCATCACAGTGCCCAAAAAGGGCAGAGTGATCTGTCTCAATGACTATCGCCCAGTAGCACTAACATCTACTATGATTAAATGCTTTGAGAGGTTGGTCATGGTCAGAATTAACTCATACCTAAGGAAAGGACTAGACCCAATGTAATTTGCCTATCGTCACAGTTGCTCCACAGCAGATGCAATGTATCTGACTCTCCACTCAGCTCTGGATCACCTAGAAAACAGCCACACATACACGCATACTTCATTGACTACAGCTCAGACCAACACCATTATTACCTCAGTACTGGGCCTTTGCATCTCCTTCTGTAATTGGATCCTTATCTTCCTCATCAGGCAACCACAGTCAGTACGAATTGGAAACAACGTCTTCTCACTAACTATCAACACAGATGTACCTCAAGGATGTGTGTTTAGCCCTCTGCTATACTCACTTTGCATCCATGACTGTGTGGCCAGGCACAATTCCAAAGTTTTGAGCATTGAGTGATGTCACACCAATAACCTTGCACTCAACATCAGCAAAACCATCGAGATTATTGTTGACTTCAGGAGAACATGAACAGTCCTCTTCAAGGGCTTAGTAGTGGAGAGGCTTAAGAACTTCAAATTCCTGGATGTCAACATCTCCGAAGATCTGACCTGGAGCCTCCAGGTCAATGCAATCATGGAAGAAGGCTCAACATTGGCTATACTTTGTGAGGTGTTTGAGAAGATTCAATATGTCACCAAAGACTCTTGAAAACTTCTGCAGGTGTATGGTGGAGAGCATTCTGGTTGGTAGCATCATTGTATGTCATGGAGGTGCCAACATTCAGATTAAGAAAAAACTCTGGATGGTTGTTAACTCAGCCTGCCACATCATGGGCACTAGTCTTCATTCTATTTAGGACATCTACAAGAGGTGGTGTCTTTGGAAAGCAGCTTCTATCCTCAAGAACCCCCATTACCCAGGCCTTGACCTCTTCACTCTGTTACCATCAGGAAAAAAGTACAGGAGCCTAAAGACGAGCACTCAGCAGCACAAGGACAGCTTCATCCCCGATGCCATCAGATTCCTGAATGATCAGTGAGCCAAAGACACTGCCTCACTTTGACTTTTCATACACTATCTTTATTTATTATTATGAGGTGGTTTATATAAAATTTGCACTGTTATGCTGCACAAAATAATACATTTCAAGACTTGTTCATTCTGATTCTGGTTCTGATAGTCACTGGGAGTTTAAAGTTACGTCCCCCCACTACTTAATGAGTTTTGTTGACGTTGAATTTCATCTTTCCTCATAGCAATAAGGTACTGCACACCAAATGGTTGTACATATCTTTGGTACTTATCCAATCATCAGAACCTCTCTGACACCACAGCTTGCTGCTTGGTTTCCTGTTCCTGCTCCAGATCCCTTTGAAATAAAGCCTTGAGTGAAAACAAGGAACTAATTCATGACCCACCAAAGGCTACCTGGATTCCACAAACATTTAAGGAATCTTAAACAAGATCTAAACAGGATATGCATGAAGCACTAAGAAGTAAATTACCCATTTCTCTGCCTGTGAAAATGGCCTATTGTAATAAACAATGGGCCATGCTGTCACATGCAGTCCTCCTTACGTTTGATTGAGATATGGTGTGGGTTATATCCTCTTTTTGAAAAGCACACACTATAGTTTATAAATCTTATACAATTTAGACATTTTCTTCCAGCCATATGCAAAAACCAGCAGCCAACTGGAGGGGGTTGGTGTGAGGTGGGGTAAGTGAGCAGTATTATTGAGTTGAGTAAAGGACAACACTTGGCTCACAAATATGATCCTTCATCAATTTCATTTTTATCTTATCATTTGATAAGATCTATAGATATTGATAATATCTATCAATGATAGTCCTCTCACATATTAACAACAGAACTCTGTGGAGAAAGCAATCAGACACAATAGATCACAATAAATTCATCTTGTTTCATGGGTGTTGCTCTTGCTCAAGTTCTTTGACCATGGCTTGTAATTTGTACCTTTGTCTCAAAAATAGTGAGTTCAAGTCAGAAGCATTGCATTAAATACAACTCCAGATGAAAAGTAGCAAACTAGGGGGGCATGGCAAGATGGCGTAGGGAGCGGACGTGCCTTCCCGGTCTCCCCCAGGCAGTTATATAAATACCCGTTTTAAGAATATTTATTTTCTGTTAAAAGTCTTTGTTTTGTTTATCAATTGTTTTTAGTTTAAAATGGCAACAAAGATTAAGGAAAATAGAGTTCAAATACAGAACAAAACTACACTCTCCGACTTTGCAAGAAACTCGGCCTACTTGCCCAGACAGAACCACGGAGTCAAGGCTGGAATCTTCTTAAGAACGGAGCTCATTAATTGGACTGTCGGATAAGCTGGCCTTGGACACCCCTCTGAAAGATGGTGATGAATATTGATTTGAAATGTTTTATGAAGATAAATTGCAGTAATTGGCATTGGTTGCCCGTGAGTTTTAAAAATCCAGATAACATTAAAGTTTATTAGTGATTTATTTTGGATGGAATATCGGAAGGATGAATTTATTATCTATAAATACAGAACAAAATTACATTTTTTGACTTTGGAAGAAATTTGACCTATTTGCCCAGACAGAGCCGGAGTTGGTGCTGGAATTTTCTCAAGAACAGAACTTATTAAAGTTGATTTCGGACTCCTTTTTGAAAGATGGCGACGAAGGTTGATTTGAAATATTTGAAATATTTTCTGAAGATAAACATATATATGGAACTCCTTGACCTGCAATAAGGTTTATCAGTGATTTTTTTTTGGATGGAATATTGGAAGAGTGAATTTATTATCTTTTAAAATGGCAACAAAGATTAAGGAAAATAGAGTTCAAATACAGAACAAAACTACACTCTCCGACTTTGGAAGAAACTCGGCCTACTTGCCCAGACAGAACCACGGAGTCAAGGCTGGAATCTTCTTAAGAACGGAGCTCATTAATTGGACTGTCGGATAAGCTGGCCTTGGACACCCCTCTGAAAGATGGTGATGAATATTGATTTGAAATGTTTTATGAAGATAAATTGCAGTAATTGGCATTGGTTGCCCGTGAGTTTTAAAAATCCAGATAACATTAAAGTTTATTAGTGATTTATTTTGGATGGAATATCGGAAGGATGAACTTATTATCTATAAATACAGAACAAAATTACATTCTTTGACTTTGGAAGAAATTTGACCTATTTGCCCAGACAGAGCCGGAGTTGGTGCTGGAATTTTCTCAAGAACAGAACTTATTAAAGTTGATTTTGGACTCCTTTTTGAAAGATGGCGACGAAGGTTGATTTGAAATATTTGAAATATTTTCTGAAGATAAACATATATATGGAACTCCTTGACCTGCAATAAGGTTTATCAGTGATTTTTTTTTGGATGGAATATTGGAAGAGTGAATTTATTATCTGTGAGTATGCATACATGGCAAACAGATTTTAATAGTTTTGAAAAGGTTTTTTTTTAACTAAACAACAAGATCAGTTTAATATTGAGAAAATTGGAAAAAACGGAAACTTTATTAAATTTGGAAACTCAGTAGAAAGAAACTATGAACAAGATTGATGATTTATAAAATTAAAGTCGAAGGAGCAATGTCCAAGAAGAGTTAAAAATTTTGAATAAGTTTTTCTTGAAAATAAACAATAATTTCAACTTAACATTGAGAAGATTGACAAAGTGGAAAATTTGATATTAAATTGGGAAACATAGAAGAAAGAACTTATGAATAACATTGATGCTTTAGAAGATCAAGACCGAAGGAATTATGTTCAAGAAAATTTTAAAATATTTGAAAAAACTTTTTTTGTAAGTAAGCTACAAATTCAACTTGAGACTGAGAAGAATGGAAGATTCGGTGTTGAACTGGGATGTTCAGAGGTGTTTTAATTCAGTGGATGAAATTCAGGAAGACTTGAAAAAAAAAATTTAAAAAAAGCTTTTATTGATTGTAAACAATGTTTAACTCAGTGTTGGGAGGGTGGAAAGGGTGCAAAATTTAATATCAAGTTTGGATTTTCAAAAAAAAGAGTTTATGAATAAGATTGGTTAAATTGATGGACCGGGGTTTTATGGATATAAGAAATGATGATATTTCGGTTTATACGTGTATTTTGTCTGCCGGGGGGGGGGGGGGGAGGGAGTGGTACTTCTGCTCCCGAAAGTCATATGCCACTTGTGGTTTATACCACACCCATTTGGGTTTTTGGGAATTAACCACCACAAGGTGGTTTCCTAAGGGGTTAGGGGAGGTGGGGGGGAGTGGGGGGGTGAAAATTTGAAAATTATTTAGTATCTATTATGTAATATTATACTAAGTCAATTTGAAATGAATGTATGGAGATACTATAAATAAATTTCAAAAAAAAAGTAGCAAACTAAAAGAACAAAAATTGTGTGGATTAGATTAGCTCAGGCATCTTCAGATGAGGCATCAAGGGTGGGACTTCACAGAGATCATCTTCATGTGGGAGCTGACGATTGGGCAAAATAATGACATGAAGCCTCCTAATGCTGTATTAAACATCTTGCAGACTATCTACATTTGGAATAACTTCTGCAGTTTACAAAGCCAGATGTGGTAGTTTCACACAATTGTAACAAACCTTGGAACAGAGCGTCTGGGATGAGTGATGATGTTCAAATGCACTGACACTGTACACTGAATATTGCTTTTAATAGATTACAGAAGTCTTTCAGTGCTCACTTTAATAAGCAGGGGCTTGTGACCTACACAAAGTTCAATGGTATTTTTTGTTTTATTTGTTCACAGGAAGGAAAATGTCACTTTCACAATCTGCATTCATTCATAATCCTGAATTGTCCTTGAAAGAACAGGCTTGCTTGCCCATTTCGACAGGACAGTAAGCGTCAACAATATTATTATGTGTCTAGGGTCACATAAATGCCAGAAAAATTAAGAGCAGCAAACCTCTTGCCTGAATCCATTGATTTTTTTCAACAATTTTAACAAAACTTCAATGTCGCTAATATACTACTCCTCACATGTTGTTTGCTCTACGTTTGTTTCTCATGAAAGTTAGCTTCAAGTAGCCTTGTTTTTATAATATAGTCAGTTTTTGTCTGGCAGAAAAAGCTAGATCACATGGATAACTGAATATTGAAGATCTCTTGTGTATTCATCGGCTAATGCAATGTTCCTGTGGGCAGACATTATCAGAATGTCAATTAAATATCAGCTATGGTACAGCAGTTGGACAGTTCCCAAGATCATGATTGCCATGTTTGCTCTACCCTGGACTCTTCTCATCATCACAATCGATGACAGATCTCTACCTGATTATACTGTTGACTCCTTTTCATCAGGCTAAAGTTGAAGGCACAATTCTGTGACGCTTCTCGGGACATTGGATGGATGATATTTTCCCATCATCTGACTCATTATCAAAGTTGTCAGTAGGCAATTGTGAAGAAAATGATGGCACCCTGTCAATGCCTTGTCCGTGAACCAGAAGCACAAAAGATAGTTCTCCCATGATATGTCAAGGTTAGGTTGTCTTCATCAATGTTCTTGTACCTTTCCTGCCTCTGAAGTTCCCCCTTGAATCCACTTGAGCATGTCTCCTATTTTAAAAATCCTTTTTTAAGATTTTTCCCAGCCCAAGATTTTGGTCACCTCTCTTAATATCTCCCAGTGAGTCACTGTAACTTATTTTTAATAACTGTTATTATGTAACTTCAGGACATAACATATTAAGGGATTTAAACACAAAAATGTTGAGATGAAATGGAATAATCCAGTTGACAGAATGTATTACATTGTATTACCACCTACTGGAGCTTGGCCAATAGAGGGCACCCTTTCATTAGACAAAACCAGATAGATATATATAAATATATATATATATAATATATGTGTGTGTGTGTGTGTGTGTGTGTGTGTATAGAGCAAGGAAACAGACCTCTTGCCTCACAAGATCTGCACCAATTTTTTACACTAATCATACACTAACCTATTTTACACTGCCCAGCACTTTTCTCAGATTCGACTCTTCTACACACTCTACAATTTATAGCAGTCAAGTCACTTACCAACCTTTACATTTCTGGAGTGTAAGAGGAAATTGAACCATCAGACAGCACAAGTAGACAAGGAAACTCCACCAAGACAGCACCAAAAGCTGGGGTTTTACCCTGCTCCTTGGAGTTGTGAGGCAGCAGATTGGCTTGCTGCACTACTGTTACCCAATCTTATTTTAACCTCTGGGGGGGAAAAAACCAGTTCTGGCTAAAATATGCCGACTCTTTCATGTATTGGTAAAGGTTGTAAAACAGTGCTTTTAGCACTGAAACTAACCTGCTTGTTTACATATTCATTGATAGAACCAGTTAATGTATTGTTTAATCTTTCTTTCTTTCTTTGGCTTGGCTTCGCGGACGAAGATTTATGGAGGGGGTAAAAAGTCCACGTCAGCTGCAGGCTCGTTTGTGGCTGACCAGTCCGATGCGGGACAGGCAGACACGATTGCAGCGGTTGCAAGGGGAAATTGGTTGGTTGGGGTTGGGTGTTGGGTTTTTCCTCCTTTGCCTTTTGTCAGTGAGGTGGGCTCTGCGGTCTTCTTCAAAGGAGGCTGCTGCCCGCCAAACTGTGAGGCGCCAAGATGCACGGTTTGAGGCGTTATCAGCCCACTGGCGGTGGTCAATGTGGCAGGCACCAAGAGATTTCTTTAGGCAGTCCTTGTACCTTTTCTTTGGTGCACCTCTGTCACGGTGGCCAGTGGAGAGCTCGCCATATAATACGATCTTGGGAAGGCGATGGTCCTCCATTCTGGAGACGTGACAATTACATTATTTATCACATGCAATCTGATCCCTCTCAAAGCACAAGAGGAAAGAAATTTTTTTCAAATGTTGGAAATCTGAAAATAGATCAGATATTGTTGAAAAAAAATGCAGAAGTGAGCAAATCAATGGAAATGATATTTAAAAAAAATTCTTTCAGAGGGTGATGTCAATCAGATGTCACTAATATTTATCATTTATGACTCTCATAGCAATGGGGAAATGTGATGCCATGTGACATTCATGTGCAGTAGAATAAAAACACCAGTAAGAAATATAGGTGTTCTTGGTAATGTGAATATGGTTTAGGCAAAGCAGAGTATGGACATTTCTCTCTATATCATTCTTCCAGTTGCCCAATAAAATTTTCATTTGAGATCATTATTCGTGTGTTCTTCCTCCAGTTTATATACTTGCTGCTAATAAAAAGGGCTGCTTTGCATTAAGGTACCATAATCATAACAAACAATTTCTTGGCTGAATGACGCACATCACGGTTTGTAGAATGGTTAGCTCAACATTAATACAGTGCCAGTGACTCAGGTTTGAATCCATCGCAGCCTGTAAGGAGTTTTATGTTCTCTGAATGCTTTGGTTGCCTTCCATCTTCCAAAATATGAGGTTGGGAGGTTAATTGGGTGCAGTTGGGTGGCATGGGTTTCATGGGCAGGAATGGTCTTCTAACACGCTGGATCAATTTAAAAAAAATCATTGTGTGAGACAAAATAAGACAATCAAATTCCACTTGAAATATAATCAACCTCATTTCCATGTAATCAACCAATGTTCGACAGAATGACAAATACTTGATATGCAAATAAGTCATACATTTATGGTCAAGGCTCTTTATTTCACCATTACCATCCTTGAGTATGTAATATTGCATCAGAGATATCCAGCAGAGTTGAGATTTGGTAGAGGCAATCAAAAGCATTAAATTTGGACCTCCTGAAATTTCATGGCTTCATGCAATCAAGAATATCTTTTCCTGGTAGTCATTATTTCAAGAGTTAATCAACACCAATTTAAGGAAAGAATTCCATTTCATGTTAAATACTCCGATAAACATATTCATTTAATGGTAAATTTATTATTAGGAATTTTTGGACACGTGGAGGCAATCTGATGCCCCCGTTCCATCACTGTTCATGTTTGAAACCTACCACTGTACTATTCTGTTATGGGCCTTCTTCTTTGGCTTGGCTTCGCGGACGAAGATTTATGGAGGGGGGTAAAAGTCCACGTCAGCTGCAGGCTCGATTGTGGCTGACAAGTCCGATGCGGGACAGGCAGACACGGTGGCAGCGGTTGCAGGGGAAAATTGGTGGGTTGGGGTTGGGTGTTGGGTTTTTCCTCCTTTGTCCTTTGTCAGTGAGGTGGACTCTGCGGTCTTCTTCAAAGGAGGTTGCTGCCTGCCGAACTGTGAGGCGCCAAGATGCACGGTTTGAGGCGATATCAGCCCACTGAAGCACATCACAATTCTACTTCAAGTAGAAGAGGTAATATTTAACCAATTATGGTTCCAGTTTACACCCAACACTCAAATGGCAGTTAAGTGGTGAGAAAAGAATAAACAAACCAGCACTTGCTGCTAGTTAATCCTATTTGCTAATAATCAAGATTTGTTTCCCTTAGTTCATTTGGCTCCAAACCTCCTGTTGAAGAACCATCACTTGAATTGGTCTAAAATTCTGAAGTCAGGTAAAAGGGAATAAAATTTAATACAGTAACATTCCCGGTATCTGGAATCAAGCAACCAGCAAAACAAAAGCAGAAACAAAGAAAAAGAATAAATAAAACTTTAAATAAAAGTTTAAATAGAAGTTTAAAATTGTGAAAGTAAATGTTCTCTGAAGCAACACACAACTCCTCAGTGAAGATGGGAGCAAACATTCAGCCAGCGGATCGCCCTGGTCGTGCCCCTCCTGCAGCAGTTGTTTGAATAAAGCTGTGTTTGTATAAAATGGCAGTGCCCAGGGTGAAGAGCTGGCAGACACCACTCACCACTGATGTGACTCTATCCTTGCCTAGTAAGAGTCTTAATCGTTATTAATATATTATTAAGTAAGGATTTTTAAGTAAACGTGGGGCAGGGGGATTAATTATAGTGAGGGCAGGGTTAATGTAGTGGTTAACATTAAATTGTTGCAGCATCAATGACTGGAGTTCAAATTTAAATTTTGTAAATTATGGGAATTACACGATTAAAGTGAACTTTACATAATTCAGGACCTCAATGCTGATTTAAAAAAAAAATTCTTTACACTTTACATTGTCTTTTACCCTTTTAAACTGTTTATTCTTAATGCGGTTATTGTAAGAGTGTGCCTCGACCCAAAAATTTACATATCCAGCATCTGCAATCCCCGTGTGTGCCAGATAGTGGGGATTTCTACTGTAGTATGGAGCCTACGAAGGGGTAAGGGAGGTAATTTTTACATCGCAATTCAATTGCCAAGCCAGTCTCTGTTAAAGGGCATTTGTGATAGAAGTTCACTCCCCCCAAAAATAATAAACTTATTTTGATATAATTTTCAAGAGGGTAGCAGTGTGCTAAATAATAATTCAAAATTTTACGTGACATAATTTATATAATATCTGGTAGATGACAGAGGAACAGAAATCAGCAATTAATATCATTATTGCCAGATAGATTGTAAAATTTGCATTCTTAGAAGTTATGATTTATTTTAATGTACATTTAATGTAATAAAGCAAATAAATCCTTCTGTTATGTAGCCATAAGTTGCATTCAGATGTAACTTGACAAGTCTTACCAAGTTGCATTAAATTGACTGACACTTCCTGTTGCATTGTAAATGTCAGAATCTATTGGACATGCTGAAAATTACAAACTTTTATTTGATTGCACTGCCATCACAAATCCTGGTTACAAATAAGGATTATTTTTAACTCAGACAAAACAAATGGACTAGTTTGTGAAAGCATTTGAATGACTGTTAAGTCAAAATATTTCACATCTTACCTTTAAAAGACAATCATTTTGTAAAATGGATGTACAATTCACTGATTGTATTCTAAAGAATGTTTAAAACACTTATTATATGAATCCAAATTTATTGAGGGTAATTTCCAATTTAATTCTAAATCTTCTGCTGGAAGCTCCAAATTGCGCAGTAAGATACATAACCAATGTTTTCAGGCTTGAGGCTTTCATCAAGCTATGGAAAAATGTCTGCAGGTGTCTGAACAAAAAGATAAGGGGTAAGAGCATGGTCCCAAAGGCAGGAGGTAATAGGTGGAGAAGGGAGGGAGGGAAGTCTAGGTGAATAGAGAGGGAAGGGGTTGGAGAGCTGAGGGAAAGAAGACAAGGGGAAGGGAAGGGAGGGAGAATGAAAGTAGATTAGCAGAAACTGGAGGTCAATGTTAATTTCATTCAGCTGGAGAGTGCCCATATGGAAAATGAGCTGTTGTTCTTTCAATTTACAAGTGGTCTTGGTGGGATAGTACATAAGACCATGAACAGACATGTGAGTTTTTGAGTGGGACACAGAACTGAAATGGTTGGCCACTGGGAGGTCCCAGTCACTGATGCAAACAGAGCGAAAGTGTTCAGTGAAGCGATCTCCCTTTCTGCGCAGATAGGGGCGAATATTCAGCCAGTGGAATGCCTTGGTTGTGCTTTATACATAGCAGCTGTTTGAATAAAATTGTGTGAAACAGCAATAGGTTTGCCCAGGATGAAGAGTAGGTTGATGTCGCTCACCATTGGAATGACTCTCTTAAAGTGTGACCTTATCCCTGCTTAGTAAGTGTCTTTATCATTCATTGTATATTAATAAGTAAATTAATGAGGCTTTATCAGAAAATCTGGGGGGTGGGGTTAATTATCTATAATTATTGACTTTCAGGTGGCTCCGTGAAGGGGAGGAACCTGCAGCTACAGCGACAGTTAAATGTTTTCAAAGAATGTAACTGAAAATAAAGTAAAATGCTTTAAGGTTTATATATTCATGCAGGTGAATTTTGTTCAATGTAAGTACAGTATAATATTTTTTGTCTTTTAAACTATTTATTCTCAATGTAGGTATATTAAGCATTGTAATGGTGAGTCTCAAGCATCAGAAAACTCACTTATCTGGTATGTACTAATCCCCATAGATGTCATATACCAGATTTGTAAAGCAAGCAGCATTTTGAAAATATTTGCTATAAGCCTTGCAAAAAAAAGCTGTTTTAATCTTAACGCTAAATAATTTAAATACCTTAAAAATGACAAGTTTGATTAATTGCTATAAAAGTGGAGGAATTGATGGTTTTCAACAGTTTGACAATATTTAAGAAACACATTTTGAATAGATGCATTTTATAAATGTAAAACTCCTGAAATAAATACACTGCAAATGTACTGCTTCAAGTATGAGGCCCTGTCAACAATGTTTTTATGGTTAGGTTAAATCTTAAACCTGAAACTTTCATCTGTGTTTTTTTTTATACAGATGCCAACTAACCTGCTGTGCACTTCCTGCATATTTTGTTTTTTTTTCCACATATTTAGCTTTTTCTTCTTTTTGTTTCCATTGTTCAGTCTTGGTTGGCTACTGGCCAAGAGTGATGAGAAAGAAAAACGTGTGCTTATATAAAATCGCATCTCAGGTTTCATACAGATCATGTAGAGTTTCATCATTACATTGACAATAAACCACATGCTATATCCACATGTCCATCTACCCAACAGCATTCTCCCACAGAGAATTTGATCTGATCTTTCTTACAATTAACTTTTGACACTTTTTCCATCTATATATAACCAACTTTTATTTGGAGTTAGCCAACCCAATATATTTTTGCTGCTGTTTTTGTAACCCTATACCAGATATCAACTATTCTGCTTTTGTAAAATCCTCTAATCTTTAAAGAACCATAAGCATTGCCGATGCTGAAATCTTGAACAGATGAAGAATTGCCAGAGGAACTCAACAGATCAGACAGCAACCATGGTGAGAAATGGCCATTCAATATTTCAGCTCTAGACCCTTTATCAAAACTATGATAAAAAGGTGAAATTACATAGAAAAGTGGGAAGTAAGCTGTGAATGGGGCTGAGAAGTGATAGGACAGAAAGTATGAAAGGTGGAGTTACAGAAGATAGCAAAACCATTGCGAAGGGGGGAGGAGGAAAGAAATTTGGAGAGAACAAAAAACATTAGGTTCAGGACTAGGTAAAGAGGAGATGGAAATAGATGTTTGTATGTGTGGAGGTACGGGTATGTGGTTATCTAAAGTTAGAAATATAATTGTTACTGCTGTTATGTTCAAGCCTGTTGATGAAGAATATATTGTGTTGTTCCTCCAGTTTATGTTTGAGTTCTAATTCTAGATTTAACACTGAATGTTCCTCCTATAGACTAATATCCTTACTGAATGTTGATGCTAAAATTTTGGCTGAAATTTTAGTCAGAAGGATGGAAAACTTTTTGCCATCAGTTACTTCTGAAGATCAGATGGGGTTTATTAAAAAAAAACAAAAAAATCCTATTTTAATATATGTCACTTAATGAATATTATTTACTTGCCCTCTCTGAAAATACCTGAGTGCATTCTTTCATTGCATGAAGAAAAAGCTTTTTATCGAATAGAATGGGGATATCTATTTACAACCCTTGATAAATTTAATTTTGGTTCTGATTTTATTATATGGGTTAAATTGTTGTACTTATGACCATCTCCCATAATTCTTATTAATTTACAACTGTCTCAGCCTTTCAATCTGCAACATGGCACTCGTCAAGGATGCCTGTTAAATCCTTTATTATTTGATCTGGTGATTGAACCATTGACAATTGTATTTTGTGTGTGTAAGGACATCTTGGGGATATGGAGGAAAAGGATTGAACATAAGGTCTCCCTTTATGCAGGTGATCTTTTACTTTTCATCTCTGATCTTGTTGCTTCCCTCCCCATATACTGTCATTACTTTCACAATTCAGTCAATTTTCAGAATATAAATTGAATGTGCTTAAAAGTGAACTTCTTCTATTGAATTCTTCTGCAGGATTGTATGATGGTTTTCTTTTTAAGATTATTAAAAGTCAATTTACCTGTCTTGGTATTACAATTTCAAAGAACCACAAACATCTTTTTTATGGAGAATTATCTTTGTTATGCTTAAACAAGTGAAGCACAGTAATCTGTCTTTTAGCCATAGCTGATTTTAATTAACCAGCTAACAATTTACCTGATTTATCCCCATGTATATAATATTGACTTTTAAGTTTAAGAATTTGGCTTTTAATAGGGTATGTTAAAAGTAAATCATGTTGCATTTGAAGTTCTACCCTTTCCTTAAGAACCAACATTAGGCATCCTTGAATATAATCTATCAATTTCTTTAATCCTATTATTCTGTCATAATAATTCCTTCTTTGTACATTTTCTTAACCCAGCTGAATAGGAAATT
Source organism: Narcine bancroftii (assembly GCF_036971445.1). NCBI lineage: Eukaryota > Metazoa > Chordata > Chondrichthyes > Torpediniformes > Narcinidae > Narcine > Narcine bancroftii. The sequence goes on from NC_091474.1 coordinate 159,215,941, forward strand.
ATTTGCCCATGAAGGTATGCCTTAAACATATCCCAGACAGTTAAACACAACATTTCCTCAAATATGTTAAAAAAAAGAGGTTTGCTCCTTAATGAAATCTACAAATTTTTCATCTTGAAGTAAGGTTGTATTCAATCGCCACTGATGGGCACTGGAATTAACATTAGAAAGTGTAAAAGAGAGCTTCAAAGGCACATGATCAGAAACAGCAATTGTGCCATAGGTACAATCTGTTACCGAGGGAACTAGTCGGCTATCAACAAAAAGATAATCAATCCTGGAATACTGATGATGAACACATGAAAAAAAATCTATTGTTATGGTGTAGAAAACACCATATATCAACAAGTCCATGATCTAACAAAAAGATTGATAAAGGTAGCAGATTTATTAGACAGCATTGGATTTAAAGAAGATCTGTCAATTAATGGGTTCAGGCAGCAGTTTAAGTCTCCACCCATAAACAACATGACTTGGCAGGGAAGTAAATACCCACCTAAACAAATTCAGGGTCATCAACATTCGTGATGTACATATTAATCAGAGTAACTTTGTGATTACTCAATGCACCCATAACTATTAAAAATCTACTAGTAGGATCTGTGAGGGTATATTGGAGCCAATAAAAATAGATAAACCTCTAATTTTAGACTGAGATGAAATGTGAAATTGCAATCCCTTCCAAAACTTCTAAAAAATAAAATGATGCTCATCTTCTTTACAAACATGAGTCTCCTGCACAAAAAAATATTTTGGCATTGAACATTTTAAACATTTTATAAATGTTTTGCATTTAACTGGGTGGTTACAGCCATTCTTCTTCTTTCTTCTTCTTTGGCTTGGCTTCGCGGACGAAGATTTATGGAGGGGGTAAAAAGTCCACGTCAGCTGCAGGCTCGTTTGTGGCTGACCAGTCCGATGCGGGACAGGCAGACACGATTGCAGCGGTTGCAAGGGAAAATTGGTTGGTTGGGGTTGGGTGTTGGGTTTTTCCTCCTTTGCCTTTTGTCAGTGAGGTGGGCTCTGCGGTCTTCTTCAAAGGAGGCTGCTGCCCGCCAAACTGTGAGGCGCCAAGATGCACGGTTTGAGGCGTTATCAGCCCACTGGCGGTGGTCAATGTGGCAGGCACCAAGAGATTTCTTTAGGCAGTCCTTGTACCTTTTCTTTGGTGCACCTCTGTCACGGTGGCCAGTGGAGAGCTCGCCATATAATACGATCTTGGGAAGGCGATGGTCCTCCATTCTGGAGACGTGACCCATCCAGCGCAGCTGGATCTTCAGCAGCGTGGACTCGATGCTGTCGACCTCTGCCATCTCGAGTACCTCGACGTTAGGGGTGTGAGCGCTCCAATGGATGTTGAGGATGGAGTGGAGACAACGCTGGTGGAAGCGTTCTAGGAGCCGTAGGTGGTGCCGGTAGAGGACCCATGATTCGGAGCCGAACAGGAGTGTGGGTATGACAACGGCTCTGTATACGCTTATCTTTGTGAGGTTTTTCAGTTGGTTGTTTTTCCAGACTCTTTTGTGTAGTCTTCCAAAGGCGCTACTTGCCTTGGCGAGTCTGTTGTCTATCTCATTGTCGATCCTTGCATCTGATGAAATGGTGCAGCCGAGATAGGTAAACTGGTTGACCGTTTTGAGTTTTGTGTGCCCGATGGAGATGTGGGGGGGCTGGTAGTCATGGTGGGGAGCTGGCTGATGGAGGACCTCAGTTTTCTTCAGGCTGACTTCCAGGCCAAACATTTTGGCAGTTTCCGCAAAGCAGGACGTCAAGCGCTGAAGAGCTGGCTCTGAATGGGCAACTAAAGCGGCATCATCTGCAAAGAGTAGTTCACGGACAAGTTTCTCTTGTGTCTTGGTGTGAGCTTGCAGGCGCCTCAGATTGAAGAGACTGCCATCCGTGCGGTACCGGATGTAAACAGCGTCTTCATTGTTGGGGTCTTTCATGGCTTGGTTCAGCATCATGCTGAAGAAGATTGAAAAGAGGGTTGGTGCGAGAACACAGCCTTGCTTCACGCCATTGTTAATGGAGAAGGGTTCAGAGAGCTCATTGCTGTATCTGACCCGACCTTGTTGGTTTTCGTGCAGTTGGATAATCATGTTGAGGAACTTTGGGGGACATCCGATGCGCTCTAGTATTTGCCAAAGCCCTTTCCTGCTCACGGTGTCGAAGGCTTTGGTGAGGTCAACAAAGGTGATGTAGAGTCCTTTGTTTTGTTCTCTGCACTTTTCTTGGAGCTGTCTGAGGGCAAAGACCATGTCAGTGGTTCCTCTGTTTGCGCGAAAGCCGCACTGTGATTCTGGGAGAATATTCTCGGCGACACTAGGTATTATTCTATTTAGTAGAATCCTAGCGAAGATTTTGCCTGCAATGGAGAGCAACGTGATTCCCCTGTAGTTTGAGCAGTCTGATTTCTCGCCTTTGTTTTTGTACAGGGTGATGATGGTGGCATCACGAAGATCCTGAGGCAGTTTACCTTGGTCCCAACAAAGCTTGAAAAACTCATGCAGTTTGGCATGCAGAGTTTTGCCGCCAGCCTTCCAGACTTCTGGGGGGATTCCATCCATACCTGCTGCTTTGCCACTTTTCAGTTGTTCGATTGCCTTATATGTCTCATCCAGGGTGGGAACCTCATCCAGCTCTAGCCTTAGGGGCTGTTGAGGGAGCTGGAGCAGGGCGGAATCTTGGACTGAGCGGTTGGTACTGAAAAGAGATTGGAAGTGTTCTGACCATCGGTTGAGGATGGAGATCTTGTCGCTGAGGAGGACTTTGCCGTCTGAGCTGCGCAGCGGGCTTTGGACTTGGGGTGAGGGGCCGTACACAGCCTTTAGAGCCTCGTAGAAACCCCTGAAGTCGCCAATGTCCGCGCTGAGCTGTGTTCGTTTGGCGAGGCTAGTCCACCACTCATTTTGGATCTCCCGGAGTTTGCGCTGAAGATGGCTGCATGCGCGACGGAAGGCTTGTTTTTTCTCTGGACAGGACGGCTTTGTAAGGTGAGCCTGGTGGGCAGCTCGCTTCTTTGCCAGCAGCTCCTGGATTTCCTGGCTGTTTTCGTCAAACCAGTCCTTGTTTTTCCTGGAGGAGAAGCCCAGTACCTCTTCAGTGGATTGCAGTATGGTAGTCTTCAACTGATCCCAGAGGGTTTCAGGGGACGGGTCCGTGAGGCGGGTTGCAACGTCGAGCTTTGCTTTGAGGTTTGCCTGGAAGTTTCCTCTCGCTTCGTCTGACTGCAGTTTTCCAACATTGAACCTCTTTCTGGGGGCTTTATTGTTCCTGGGCTTTGGCTTGAAGTGAAGGTTGAGCTTGCAGCGAACCAGCCGGTGGTCAGTGTGGCATTCCGCGCTAGGCATGACCCTGGTGTGGAGCACATCTTGTTTGTCACTTTCTCGCACCAGGATGTAGTCCAGGAGGTGCCAGTGTTTGGATCGGGGATGCATCCAGGTGGTCTTAAGGCTGTCCCTCTGCTGAAAAAGGGTGTTTGTAATGACAAGCCGCTGTTCTGCGCAGAGCTCCAACAGGAGGCGCCCATTGTCGTTGCACTTGCCGACGCCATGCTTGCCCAGGATTCCTGGCCAGGTTTCTGAGTCTTTGCCGACACGAGCGTTGAAGTCGCCCAGGACCTAAAAGCTCCTTTGCGCAGGCCCGAGGACAGGTCCACGTCCTCCCCCTCAACGTCCTCCCCCTCCACGTCCTCCCCCTCAAATGATGCTCACAAACTCAAGCTAGCATGCTGGAACATCAGAACCATGCTAGACAAGACTGACAGCCACCGACCTGAACGTCGGTCTGCCCTCATTGCACATGAACTCCTCAGACTTGACATCGACATAGCCGCTCTCAGTGAAGTCCGCCTGGCAGATGTAGGCAGCCTCCAAGAACGCGGCGCGGGCTACACACTCTACTGGTCTGGCAAGCCTTCGGATGAACGACGCCTATCTGGTGTAGGCTTCATGGTCAAGAGCTTCATTGCCTCCAAACTCGAAAACCTTCCGACAGGCCTCTCGGACCGAATCATGTCCATGCGACTCCCACTTCAAAACAAGCGTCACATCACCCTCATCAGTGTCTATGCTCCAACCCTCCAGGCGGAACCAGCAGAAAAGAACAAGTTCTACACCGACCTGCGCAACCTTATCCAACGTACCCCTACAGCCGACAAGGTTACAGCCATTAATATTAAAAGAAACCATATTATATGTCTTTACTATTTATAATTTAAATCATTTTAATAGCTATAAAATCATATTTAATGTGCATGTGCAGACTACATTCAAGAGGAAACAACGAATGTGGCTTAGTCCAGAACATTGAAACAACACAGACAGCAACATTTTCTCAAGGTTGCCCAGTCAAACTAAATCTCTAAATAGCCCATCTCAACCCCCACCCCCACCACCACCCAAGACCTGAAAAAAACTAACCTAGATAAAGACAGTATACTGCACTATTAACCCTTAACCAATGTCTCCAACTGGCAGGACTCCAAGATTAAAGTAATGTTTGTTTCCACAACAGTAAAACAAAACAAACTGATGACATTTAAAAACAAGAAGAAGATAGGTTAGGCTGTATGAAAAACAAGATGATGAAAACAAAGCACAGCTTCTATTTTTAATTCATCCAATAAACAAGTAAAAGGAACAATAATGCAACAAATTGATAAGCATCAAAAAAAATCAAACAATGTTTACTGCATTTAAATGAGGTTTAAAAAAAGTTTAGAATGAAACTAAAAAAAAACGAATAGCAAAGTTTGAAAAGGAAAACAAACTAAACCTGCTAAATCATTTAAAAAAACTTCATTAACTCAACTAAATCTATATTTAAAAAAACCCAAAAGGAAGAAAAGGAAAAACATTACATAATATTCAAGCAGTTGAAACGAATGTTCAAATCAAACTACTTAAGAATCAACATATTTCAGCATGAGATTTCTTCAGCTGCATCAACCACAAATCCAGGTAAAATGTTCATGTTGATTGGTAAGTAGTTGAACTATCTTGCAAGAAATTTACATGCATTATCAGGACAAACAAACTACTCAGGGGAATATCCTTTGGAAAAATCTTCAGATGTGCTGGATAGTGAAGATAAGGTTGATATTGCTTATAATATAGTTCAGACATAACTTCTCTGTATTTAGCTCTCTCAGCAAGAACTTCATGAGGCTAACCTTCCACAAAACAAAATTTCAATTTCTTTGTAAAATAGTTCCCCATACTTATGAGCTTCCCGAATAATTACTTATTTTGTTTGAAAGTCATAAAAACAAAGAATCACTGAACGAGGTCTAGTCTCAGTAGATGGTTTCCTTTTTAAAGCTCAGTGTGCTCAATCCAGAAGTGATGGTTTCTTCAAAACACCCGGGAACATCTCAGCAGCATGTTAGTAAAGAATTTGATAGAATCATCAGTTTCTATGTCTTCAGACAATCCAAAAATATGCACATTCTGTCTTCAACTTTTGCTTTCCAAGTCAATAGAGTTTTGTTTATATTTCTCCATCACAGCTGTAATTTCAATTAATTTCTTCTCACCCTTGTTAAGCCTGACATTGTGAACTTCAACTCCTGTTTCTAGATTGACTAATCTTCCATCAAAATGTTCAAATTTCCCCTTAAGGTCTGTGAGTGGTTTATCAATTTCTCTAAGTGAATCTCTCATATTTGATACAATTCCTTCCAACTTCTGATTAGATTTTGTTGCATGTTCCATTTTCATTTCCAGCCTAGACGTAGCCTGGATAACAGCTTCAACCGTTGATGAATGTTCCTTAGGATCTTCATCTTTCTTCTCATTCTTCCTGTTTTTACCTTCCACAGAAGGTTTTCCACTTATATTCATCATCTCAGAGATCATAAAATTATAAAACAGAAAGATCCATTTCTGCTCAAGAGTTAGAAGTATAATGGTTATTTAAAAGTGGGAAAACACTTAAAAACGATCAGTGCCTTCAGAAACCTACCCCATGCTGTGCCAGCAGGAGACCAACCAATTGTAGCATTGTGTTTGATCATGTTGAAAGTAAGATGATATTTCAGGAATTCTATTCTGATTTTTATAAATCTAAGTTTCCTGACAATTCTGGTTCTATGGATTGAATATCCTTAAAATCTCTCCTATTGATCAACTTTTATTGGAAGCTTCAATTTCAGAGATGGACATTTTTAAAGCAATTTCTTCTCTCCAGGCTGGTAAAGCAATAGGTATGGATGGTTATACCAATGAGTTTTTAAAATGTTTTCTTAATATAATTACCCCTCAACTTGTAAGGTATTTAGTGATTCTAATCTTTTTAAAGCCTTGCCATGGACATTTTATGAATCATCAATTTCCTTAATTCCTAAAAAGGATAAGGACCTTTCTGATTGTGCTTCCTGTAGACCAATATCATTACTAAATGTTGATTCCAAAATTCTTTCCAAGATTTTAGCTAATAGATTGGAAAATATTCTTCCTCAGATTATCTCTATAGACCAAACAGGATTTATAAAGAATTGATATTCACACTTAAATATCTATAGATTAATGAATATAATTTATTTCCCATTGCTAAAAACTTCAAAATGTGTAGTGTTTTTAGATGCAGAAAAGGCTTTTGATAGAGTGGAATAGATATTTGAAGTTTTGAAAAGACTTAATTTCAGACCTGGTTTTATCTCTTGGATTAACTTGATTTATCAAGCTCCTGCCACTGCTATAAATAAGAATAATCAAAAATATTCACTTTTTAAGATTTTGAGGAACTGGACAAGGTTGTCCTCTTAGCCCTTTATTATCTAATTTAGCTTTGGAATCCCTAGCAATAGCACTTCAGGATTCCGATGACATTTGGGGAATTAATAGAGAAGATGGAATTCACAAAGTACAGGTATCTTTATATGTATGTTCTTTTAGTATATATTTCAGATCCTGAGACATCTATTCCTCCAATGTTATCTTTGCTTTCCCAATTTGATAGTTTCTCTGGATATGAATTGAACCTTTCTAAGAATGAATTATTCCCAATAAACATGCATCTACCTACTTATAATCATATACCTTTTAGAATGGTTGAAGACCATTTTACCAATCTTAGGCTTTAAATTACCAAAACATTTAAAGATCTATATGTTTAACTTTCTTCCTTTGATAGATTATGTGAAACAATCTCTTTCTAAATGGCTTCCATTGGCTTTATATTTAATAGGTCATATTAATGCTATTAAAATGATAATTTTACTTAATATTTTGTATTTTTTTTCAAGCAGTCCCAGTTTTTATTCCAAAATCTTTTTTTTTTGACAATATTGACTCTAAAATATCTTCTTATATTTGGAATAAAAAGAATCCCAAATTGAGTAAATTCTATTTGCAGAAATTAAAGAAAGATGGTGGTATGGCTTTACCAAATCTAAGATTCTATTATTGGGCAGTTAACATTTGTTATATTATTTTCTGGATATACTATTCTGATAAATTTGCTAATCCAATTGTTAAATTGAGAATTGAGCACAGTTTAGAAAACATTTTGCATTTCATAATTTCTATCTTTCAAGCCCTGTAATATCCAATCATTGTTTTCGACCTTCTTTACATGGTGCTACTTTTCAGAGATGGTATAGAGAGGGTATTTCAACTTTTAAGGATCTGTTCATTGATGGATATTTTGCATCATTTGTGGAACTTTCTGCTAAATTTAACCTGCCCAAATCTCAATTTTTTAGATATTTGCAAGTCTGGCATTTTCTTGAATCACAACTCTCCGATTTTCGAAGAGAGTCTGAATCAAATTTTGTTGATGATTTATTTTGTTTGATGTCTTCTTGCAAAGGATTAATATCTGTTATTTATGAGAAATTTTTATGTTTAAATTAGACTTTGTTAACTAAAATAAAAAATGCCTGGGAACAGGATTTAAATTTGACCATATCAGATCTGGATTGGGACACAATTCTTAAGTTGGTTAATAGCTCTTTATTTGGTGATCATCATGGTTTATTACAATTTAAAGTGGTACACAGAACACATTTGTCTAAGGCTCAATTGTCTCATTTTTATTCTGATATGAGTCCCTGATGTGACAAGTGTAAGAGTGGAGAAGCATCATTAGTTCATATGTTCTGGAATTTTCCTAGTCTAAAAAACACTGGAGATAGGTTTTCCATATACCGAACACTTTGGTGGCCCTCTTTGGTACAATGGGAGGGAATGATTCTTCTTTGTCTCTGGTTCAGAGTTGTGCTATCTCTTTGCCTCTCTTTTTGGCAAGGAGACCAATTTTATTTATGGAAGGATGTTGCCCCATCTACTTGTGATCAGTAGTCGTGTGACATCATGTCCTGTTAGAATATGGAAAAGATTTGTTATTCAGTTAATAATTAAGATATACAATTTCAGACATTATGGGGGCCATTTATGACTCATTTACTCTAAAATTTCATCTCAATGTAAATATTCTGACTTGTGTCTTTTCCATGTTCTTGTAGACCTTTGTTTATCTTTTATCACTAACCATATATAGCATCTGGCAATGCTGTTAGGCTGGGGTTTTGTGTTTTTCTCCTAGTATTTTTCTTTTTTGTTTCTTTTTTTTTGTTATTAGTTTTAAAAAAAATGTACCATTTACAAAATAAATTACGGATATGCTTTACAATTTATATATGTTTTTGATATATTGAATATTTTATTGTTTATATAACTATCCATATCATGTTATTGAATTGTACTTTTTGTATAAGTTTATTAAAATCAATAAAAATTTATAAAAGAAAGATTTAAATATCAAAATGTCTGATTTTTGGACCATATTAATGGGATATGTGGAATTCCTTTTCACCATAAGGAGAAATAGCAATGGGAGAGGGGCATGTTCAATGTACGATGGCTGTTTGGTGACAACAGATTCAGTTAAATGGATTGCTTCAGTCACTCTGTGATATTTAATTCAGGGCTAGAGTTGTGACCTACTGACTTCACTTTTCTTCCTATGCAGCTGCACAAGTTCGTCATTCTCCATTTGCTCAATAAATAAGCACATCTTTCATGTCTTGCCTGAATGTGATTCAAGCCAGTCCAATATTTACATTCCAGGCAAAAACTCATAAACTCAGTAGTTAATACTCCAATCATCGTTGTTAGGCACTGATATCAAAGAGCAGATTCTATATTATGAACTCAGCGACCAAAGTGTTTGACAAAATATGAGCTTAAGTAGTTAGAAGAAAGGTTTCCACAAGATATGCCTACTGTCAAGTTCATTAAGATTCCTTGTATAAAAAAGGAAATGCTGGAAATAGTCAACAAGTCAAGCAGCATGTCTGGTGAGGGGAACCAAAATGTAGACTAATCTTTTGGCTGAACAGGGAGAAGTTTGATATAAAGCATGTTTTGAAGTGCAAAGATAGTTGGAGGGTGCAGGAAAAGGGCTGTGATAGGTGGAGGACATTGGTGATGGTGGAGCCAATAAAATGGTGTAAAAAAACAAAATAACAAAACATATGTCTGAAAGAGATGCATTTTGGAGAAGATGAATAAAATGCAGAATAAAAGGAAAACTGGGCTATAATGAACAAATGCTGAAATAGAGGTCAATTAAATGCACATGATTCAATGTCTATGACAATCAGTATTTATTGTCATGAACATGTCACTAAATTCATTGTTTTGCAGAAGCATCACAGGGCAAATATTGCTATTAATTACATTTTTAAAATAAATAAATCAGTGCAAAAATAAGAGAAAGTCAGGTCGTGTCTGTGGTTCATTGACCATTTAGAAATCTGATGTCAGAGGGGAAGAAGCTGTTCATGTGCAAATGGGTGTTCGTCATCAGGCTCCTTCCTGATGGTAACAGTCTGCAGAGATTCCTTGAGGATAGAGGATGCTTTCTTTAGACAGCCTCATGTAGATGTCCTCAAAAGAGTGAAGACTGATGCCCATGATGGTGTTGGCCGAGTTTACAATTCTCTGTCATTTTTTCTTGTCCTGTGCCTTGGCACCTTCATTCCAGATAATGATGCAATCAGTCAGAATGCTCTCCACGGTATGAGGAGCCTTTGGTGACATACCAAATTGCATCTGCTGTGGAGTGATTGTGACGGTAGGTAAATTTCCATGGGGCAAGTTCTATACTTAGAACTTTTCAGGAGAAATGTAATAAATTACATTAACAAAATAAATTAGTGCAAAAGAAGAGGAAGTGAGGTAGTGTCTGTGGTTCATTTTCCATTCAAAATCTGATCGCAGAGGGGAAGGAGCTATTTTTGTACCTTTATGTGTGTGTCTTCAGTCTCCTGTTCCTCCTTCCTGATGGTAGCAGTGAGTAGAGGGCATGGCCTGGGTGATGAGGATCCCTGATGATGGAGGTTGCTATCGCTCTGTAGTCTTTTCCTGTCCTGTGCATTGGCACCCTTCCATACCAGACAGTGATGCAACCAGTCAGAATGCTCTCCACAGTACACCTGTAGAAATTTTCAGGAGTTTTTGGTGACATACTGAATCTCCTCAAACTCATTATTATTATCAAGCAGCCTCTTTGGAGAGAGAAATGAGTAAATGTTGCAGGTTTATGTCCTTTTGTCAATAGAAAGGTAAGTGCTGTTTATTCAAGATTTACTATTCATTTATTGTAATAAAACATGTATAATATTGCATGAAATTGACATTAGCAATGATGAGACAAAGATCACCATCAGCAGAAATTGCCTGGCATTTCTTACAATTAGAGAAAGAGAAGCGAAAGGGAATCCCCAGAGTCACTGAGTGACCATGGATTCACCTCCAGCACTCCTGCAGCCTCCGCAGCCACACAACCTTCAGTCCAAACCATCAGCCATCCAAGCTCCAGATCCAAATCTTCATCATGATAAGAAGCCTCCAGCACCCTTGACACCCTCTCGCACCCCGGTTCTGATACCTGGTACCCCTTCAGCCAGTCTCGAGTCAATTTTCAGCAGTCTTCATCCTGGTATGAACCCTCTGACTGCAGCAGCCAGCAGCCTGTGTGTTCCTCACCTCGAGTCACCAGCAGCCTGGTTCCTGTGTGTTCTTCAGCTGCAGAGCCTCTCACTAGTCCGTCCTTGTGGTCACCATCCCAAGGGTAATCTCCTCTGCTTCTCCTTCTCAAATGGAGAGTGGTCTCCACATTTTCTGGTGCCCTGTGCCAATCTTCTGCTTCCCTGGAGTCTGCAATCCCTTAAAGCTCCTGTCAAACATTCTAGACCATAGGTGTTCTGTGGTTAGTAAGGTGGTATGTGAGTAGGAAAAAAAAAAGGCTGGCAACCACTGTTCTAGGATTTTGACCCAGTAACAGGGAAGGAACTGCAATGTATTTACAAGTTAGGATGTTTTTTTTTAATTATTAAAAAAATTTAGACATGTAGCACAGTAACAGGCTCCTTTGGCCCATGAGGCTGTACCACCCAATTACACCCAATTAACCTACAACCCCGGTACATTTTTTGAATGGTGGGAGGAAACCAGAGCACCCGAAGGATGCAGACATGGGAAGAATGTACAATCTGTTTACAGACAGTGCCTGATTCGAACTCCCGTCAAATCCTGGTCACTGGTGTTGTAGCAGAGTTGTGCTAACCGCTGTGCTAACTGTGCCACCATATGCTAATCATTGAGGCTTGGAGTGCAACTTCCATGCTTTTGTTGCCCTTGTCTATTTAGCTGCTAGAGGTTGTGAGTTTGGAAAGTGCTGTCTAAAAATTGTATCTCCAAACTATTCCCATCCTCACAATAATATCAGTAGTGCTTTCTGTTTCTTTTCACTGACATCTGGTTTCTTTTCCATATCCAGTTTTTTTGCTTTGATTCTAATTAGTTTTGCAGTTAAACAGTAATCATTCATGTAATGTATGAAATGACATTTTAAACTTTAATCATATATATTGTTGTTTTTAGCACAGTCAACTCAGATGTCACTTCCTCAAAGTTATCAGGAAGTTTGGCTCCCCATTTAATGCATTTACCATTTATCCTATCAAAGCCCATCATAATTTAAGAAGCTTGATTAATCTTTGCCAGCATAATTGCTGTGTCACTCCTTGGCTCATTCTACATTCAAAGTTCAAGCCAAATAGACTTCCTTCATACTTGACGCAATCCTGCAAGTATTTTTAAAATGTGTTCTCTTTCTTTAATGCTTTATTGTCATATTTACAGAAGGTGTCCAAAACTACTGTTGGTTATAATCATCTTTGTTAAGTTCCTACTGGACAACAATTTTTTTCAAAAGGTTTGTTTCCCAAAAAGAAATGGAGGATTATGAAAGAAACTTCAAGCTGAAGACAAAGGTAATTTCAGATTTGCTGTATCACATAGGAAGGTGGAGAAACATTGCATTAATTTTATTGAATTTAGTATGTTTAATTGCATAATGATGCTGGCATATTGCATTAGATGAATTGACCTAAAAATGTTGTGTTCCTGATTTTCATTTGCACTCAACATCTGATGCCTTTCGTGTCAGTATCCAACAATAATTGGCCAGCATTGATGGGTTCCAGTTGCCCTGATACTGCTTTTCCTTGGTTGTAATGTCCTGGTGAAACCTTTCATTACACTTCATGGTTTTGTGTGCTTGAAGTAGACTTTTTTTTAAGTAAATCACAAAAGTAGGTTATATCTAAAACGGTATCTGATAGGAAAATTTTAATGTGTTTCTCTTTTGTGATCAGGAGCCCCAAATCCATAAAATATACCTAAAGTGTTCAGGAAGCAAAATCTTCATTGTCCAGTGATATCTGGCCATGGTAAAACAATCATTGCTATTTATACAAAATTACTGGGGATGCTCAAATGTGAGATCAATTGATCTCAGACAGTGTGTAGGAATGAGGTAAAAATTGGATCTGAGGATGTCTAACTGAAAGCTTATTGAATGGTGCTGAATGACTTATTCCTGCTTCTGTTTTTCAGATGCCTTCTTGGTTAAGAATATGATGCATATCATGAAAGATACTCAATTTTGTATCACAGGGATTGTTATTCTTTTACAAATAAAGAGAAGATGGAGGGACTCAGCAGCTCAAGCAGTGTCCATGAAGAGAAATGCACGGTCAATATTTTGAGTTCAGGTAATTTTTAGAGACTCAAGATTTGTTAAAAATGCTCACACTTTCACGATTTACATTCTTATGTTCATTTTTATTCTTTTGCTGTTTATCGATATATCTGCTCAGATCTTTTCAAGTTGCATTTATTTCTTTCCCATGGCCAATTAATGAGATATCATTAAAGTGACAGAATATTATTGTGGTGATACGACCACCAGCCTACTGTAGGGGGCAATCTCTGTACCTGCAGGAAGACCACCTAAGGGGCTAACTCCACCTGGCCGGCTGAGGGTCAATCAACCGACCCAAATATCAACCTGAGCCGGCCCCTCCTGAGCCAGTCACGCAGGGAGCCACCAAGGCATGAACTGGTGTTTAGACTTTTACCGGAATAAAGTCTGAGGTACAGTCTTTTGAGTTTGTACTTGCCTGCTGCTACCTCAGAGCAGCACAGTAATTTATTACTGAAGATACTGTATATTTCTACTTTGTTCCACACAGAGAGGAAAGGAGCATTCCTTTCAGTGAGAAGATGAGGAGTGAAATCAGGTTTTACAAAATGGAAAATAAACATTTTAAAAGATATCCAGAAAGACCAGGAGAATAGCATAAAGTTGGCACAGGTATGATAATTAAACAGTCTCCTTTATAGGAACATTACTCAATTCTGTGATTTTTGAGAACAGCAGAGAATCTAGAATGGATCCCTGTAACATTCCACAGAACTCTGTCCCAGCATTTTCTACATTAATCACCACCTTCTGCTTCAAACTGGCAATTTTCTTCATAACAATTACAAATAAATGTTATCAAATATCTTCCACTTATCCCAAATGAACTCAATCATTTTCACAAGATACTTGCCGCCTCAAAGAACTCCTGGAGATTTCTGAAGCAGTAAGTGGCACCACTAATCTGTTTTGAGAACTTGATGCAATTATATGATTGTAACTCAGCAGTCCCTGGCATACTACTCACAGCCTTTAGTTTTGCTGTTGGCCCACAGTGATGTCATAATAATGTTTAGATAACTTTCTACATTTTCCCCAAGAATACTCAAACCTATTTTGACATGTTTGTCAGTGAGAATTTCAAAAATTCAATCTTCTTCAGCTAATTTTAATTTTATCAAAACTGAAGAATTGTTCCAGAACTAGATCAAGCTGAATATGTATGATATTTTATCTTCAGAATGCTATTATTAGCAATATCTGCTGTACATCATAGGAACTGCATTTCATGACACATTTACCTTCATCCAAGAGTCATGAAATAGCCGGGGAAGGTGATACTATGCAGAATTATTTAATGAGCAGTGATGGAACTTACTGCAGAATGAAAATAGTCTGCCTTTAGACATGGTGTTCTTTATGATATCACTAAAATAGCTTTTTAAGCTAGTTTCATGAAAATAGACTCTCTGCTATTTTCCAAATGTTACTCTATCTGCCCATGTTGTCATTCCCTCCCAGAAACCGGCAAATGATGAGAATGAGTTCATTCGATTGTTAAACTTGCAGATTTTGACAACTTTGTTCCTTTTCAATCAGCTACTTTTGGTGACGAAAGTACTGTCATCTGCCAGCTTCAGCCCATCAGCAAAAGTCCAGCTCCACAGCTCACACACCCCAGCTGCCAGGCAAACAAGATTATAATCAACTTACATATGTTATAAATTATAACAGCTTGAAATGGAGTGTTCTTGAAATTGTAATCCAGCCTTTGGGTGCCAAAAGCACCTGCTTGGTTTTTGAAATAATTTCTTTTCTCATCTTTTATAGTAACAACTTTTCGAACTGTGAAATTTTATAGCTCAATGGAAAGTTACTCAGCTCACTCCATCTGCCAATAAGTATCCTAACCTTATTCTTCTGTTTCTTCTCTGCTCACTGCATTCTATTTTATTTAATTTTAATGAATAGAATGTGGTTAAAATGTGATTAAATTTAATCAATATTTTTCTAAAATAAAGCCCTGGGCTTTCAGAGTATTTTTGTTAACTTTGTTTTGCCTGGTCTGATGACGATATGGAATGTAAAGAACAGGATTTTCAATGCAGCTGTCTCACAGATTGAGTGAACCAGGTCCAATTCTGACCACTAACGACGTGTCAAGTTTGAACATGCTCTTTGTGACCATGTGGGTTTCCTCATGGGGCTCCAATTTCCTCCAACATCCCAGTGATCTGGATGTAGCTTGGTTAAGTTACCCCTGGAGTAGCAGCATAGGTGGTTGCTGGGAGAATCAAGGTGGAATTGATGAGCATGTGAGAGAAAATAGGTTACGGGGGAATAAATGGAGGATTAGGATAAGTGGAACTGCTCAGAGATTCAGAATGAACTTGTTGGATGGAATGGTCTCCTTCTTTGTTTAGGGCGGAAACTGGGAATGTGAGAGAGGGAGTGCTAGAACAAAGTGAGGAATACGATAGGGTAGGAGAAGATGGGGAGAAGGGAGGAGGAAACAAGGAGGATCAGAAAGCAAGTGGGAAAGGAAATCAGAAAGTGTGGTTTAGGGATGTGTTTAAGGAAGATGATCCAGGGAAAAAAAGCATGATGATGTCTAAGGGGATTAATTATATTTGTGTGCAGTTAAAATTCAGCAGGCATCTGTGCATGTGTTCATAAATGTGTTACCTTCATGCATCTAAGCTTGGTGTCCTGCGCCTGCTTGTCATTGAATCAAGCCTTTGAGCACAAAAATCAAGATCATCTGGTTACTAGCGTGCAGATGGATCCAGTATTGAAATAATTCACACTTAGGCCTTACCACTTGAAGGCAAGCCATCCTCCACCCTGAGGGACAATGTGAAATTGAGCATGAAAATATGTAGGATTCCCCAAGGTCAAAGACATGGTTGTATGGTCCCATGTTACCCACGTGGCCAAACAGTAATAATTGTGCTTTCAATTATGAGGTCACTCAACAAATCTACAATGTTCCTTTGAAATTCTGTACATGTATTCTTGTTCTGCAGATAGCAATGTTCATGCTTTTACTTTAAGGCCTCATCTCCATTATTTGAAAAATATATTGTTATAATTTGTTTGGCGTGCTGCTCAAAAGTCTCCATTTGAGATGTTTCCACAGTTGTGAAGATCTTATTCATATTACCAACACTGTTAAACATACTGGCTTCTTCTACAATGACTATCCAGCTGACATTTATTACACAATTTCCAAAGATGGGAGAAATTTTGCTCAGCAACTATTTCAAAGCAGGAAGTTCACTCTTCATTGATGCCTTTGTTAGGACAGTTTCTATACATTGTGCCTAAGATGCTTCTGTTTCCAACAAAATGAGCAGTTGTTTTAATGGCAGCTGTCACCATTCCAAGAAACCCACTCCACTCACAAGATTTCCCTCTATGCCTACTCAGAGCTTGAAAATATGAAATCAGTTGGTTTCAGATATGTGAGCGCAGGAATTGTACCAATGGGATTAGAAATGCTACCTTTGAATTCTGGCATGCTTAAATGCAGATGCAAGAACCTTTCATTGCATCAAAATCTAACTTCTTGATTTCTACCTGTTCAATCCTCAATCCTTTATTTTCTTGTAGCTTCCCTCTTTCCCTCTCTGGGCTTGCAAAGAGATTCAAGGTCAGTTTCTTTCCAGCTTTTATCAATGGATCACTCCCTGGTAAATGATAATTTCCCCTGCTTTTTTTTTCACTGTACTTTCTGTAACAGCACATTTGTCTTTGTACTTTTCGCTATGCCCTGCACCATTTGATTTATTTATGTGTATAATTGTTATTATTGCACTTCCTGCTGTATAAGTTGACTTGCCCAGTTAGCATGCAAAATAGTGTTTTACTGCACCTAGGTATGTGACCATAAACAATTTAATTCACCTTTAGCCTCTGATGTCCCCCATAGATTTATATATGACCGGCTCCCTTGCTCCTGTTTCTAATCTACACACTGGTTTAGGTTTTACATTTATGGTAATGATATCCAGCACTTTTCTTAACTCTCATTGAATTCCCAGCCTGTCTGACAGACAACAGACATCAATTAAATAGAAAATGTCTTTATCTGAAAATTTAGAAGAAGCCACTCTCTTCAATCTTGCCACACACTCCAAATTTCATAAATGCCTCTCCCTCCCTAACGTCTGTCTGAAACTGAACCAGACTTTCCGCATCCTTGATGCTATCTTTGATTTGAAGATGAGGTATTGATCATTACATGGCCTTAGACCAAATCACATCTGTTACTCCCAGACTTGATTATTCTAATACATCCTGGTCAAAATCTTTCATTCTATCTTGTTTAAACTTTATTAACTCAAAGTTCACCTGTGTCCTATTCACCTTTGAGTTTGATGATCTATTTTGTCTCTCTGCCAAGCAACTCCTATATTTTGAAATTCCTATGCTTGGTTACATGGGTAGTGTAGTTAGTTGAATTGCCACCAAAAAGCTCCAGTGACCCAGGTTCAACCCTGACCTCTGAAACTGCGTGGAGTTTGTCTGCTTTTTTTCTGTTGCCATGTGTGTTTCCTCTGAGTACTTTAGTTTTGTCCCACATACCAAAAATGTGTGGGTTAGTATGTTAATTAGCCATAGTAAATTACCCCTAAAGTGTAGGTGAGTGGAATAATCTGGATGGGGGGATGTGGTGGTGTAGGGAATGAGGAAATGTGGAGAATAAAATTGGTTAGAGAAGGATCAGTGCAAAAATGGATGCTCCTCATTGGAGCAGAGGGTCTATTTCCATGCTATCTCTCTCCATAGCTCTGGATCAGCTCTGACCTGAATTACTTCACGTTCAGCTCCCAAGGCCCTAATGTGTAAAATCCTGCATGTAAACACCTCCTCTTTTCAAGTGCTTCTAAAAATGTCTCTCTGATTAAGCTTTTCATTATTTGCCCCAATATCCTTTTCTGTAACTCAATTTCAAATGATGTTACCCAAATAATCCTGTAAAGTTGCTTGCATGTTTTGTTCAATTATAAACATACTATAAAAATATAATTTTTGTTTATCTGTGTGCAATTTTCATGAAGATAATCACTTTATTTAAGCAGGTTACAAACTCAGGCAAAATAGCTTAACCAAAATTTTAAATTAAAATCTATTCCCCAGTTTACTAAGAAATCTGCAGAAAACTATTTCAACTCCAAGATTCTAAAACTATTTCAACATATTTCATTTTGAATGGAATATATAACCCATAGAAAAATAAAACTACTCGGCTAATAATAGCCATTACAATTCCTTTGCAGAATTTTTGCCACAAGGTTGTCAGTGTAAGGAAACATATTACAGTGTACATGCATGCAAACCTATTTTCGTACTGGTGATGTAGAGTTGGTAACTGCACCTGATTATACAACATACTCGGCTTCCCTTTCCCAGCCATTACCCTGCACACATCTGCAGAGAGGCACAGACAGTGCTCATAACTGGAATTCTTGGGACTGTCTGGTTTCCCAGGGTCCTCGGGGAATATGGACTGCACACATTTGGAATAAGAGAATGTGCATGTTTTCAGAAAAGACCTGCTTTCTCTGAACTTGTTACATACTTTCAATACTCCATCACTCAGATGTTTGGCAATGTCATAAGATTCTGCCCTGAGTCCCCTGTTCCATCTCAATTGGCACCACCACATTGCTCTGCAAGTCTACATGGTTGGCTGGGGAGGGGGGGAAAGAACATGGGTATGAGGTCTTGGCTTCCTCCAATAAACTGAAACTGATATACATGCCAAAGAATGGTACAAATCAAATGGGACCTTTTAAAATGCATACATTAACTATTATATGCATTTGTGGCTTCTTTGTGAAAGTAGTGAGTGTATTTAAACTCTTAATCATAGCATATTTTCGCTAAATTTGTCAGTAAGGTTCCAATGTTGAGTTTCCAGGATCTGATGAAAATTTTCAGGAGACATTAACCTCTTTAATCCTGACTGTCATGTCATCCATCATCTTACATTTTCACTTTAGGTAGTGTTTTGGCTGTAATTTATTTATTTTAATTACAAATTCATTCAACAGAGTAGAGGTGAGCAATCTCCTGGAGGAAGTCAGCAGTGGAAGAGAAAGAATGGTCTTTTTCTCCCACTGATACTGCTCCGCCCGCTGAGTCCCTGCAGCAGCTTGTGTTTAGCTTCAGATTCCAGTATCTGCAGTCTCCTGTGTATCTTCATGAAAGATAAACACTTTTGGAATCCAAAGTGAGAACTTTCCCACAACTGTCAATCTACTATCACAATTTCAGTAAATCACCAAGAATGATCAAGAAATAGGTAAAGCAGCTATTTTACTGCAGTAGAAATTGGAGAATCTTTTGAGAAAATGGATGTTGATAAAACATCTCATTTCTCTAAATAAATGAGGAAGAACACTATTTCTCAGAATATGGAATGAAGAGAGATGACTTACCGCACCATTCCACTCTCCAGAGATGATAGGCGCATTTAGTTCTCTCAGAGCAGAGCTTTTTTTATGACAGGTGTACATGGGCACAACATATGTTCTGTGCAGAGATCCATAAGTTAGTAATGTCAATATACATTCCTTCCACAAAATTAGCTTCTTGTATTTGTGATCTAATTACTCTCCATGTGGGAACCTTCTAGCTTTCTGTGCAACTCATCATAAAAGAGGTGAAACATTTAATGGATTAAAATGAAATGAATTAAACATGCAAGGCCACATTCACAATTTACATTTTTCACTTCACTAGTCTTAATCTGAAAGATTAAAATGTTAAATTTAGACATATAGCCATGATAACATATAGCATGCCACCCAATTACACCAAATTAACTTACAAATCTGGGTATGATTTTGAAGGGTGAGAGGAAACCGGAACACCTGGAGGAAACACACACACAGACATGGGGAGAACATACAAACTCCTTACATCCAGCTCTGGATTCAAACCCCAGTCAATGGCATCGCGCTAACTACTATCCTAGCTGTGCCACCAATGGTAACTTCAGGATCACCGGAATCATTTGGATTTTAACGTGGGCTTTTTCTTTTTTGTTGTATCATTTCCAACTTAAGGCTTAAAGAAAGGCAGCAGAATGGTGAAGCTGGTAGAACTGTCTACCAGCTCCATTGACCCTGGTTCAATCTAATCTCCAATGAGGTCTGTGTGGAAATTCCATGATTTCCCTGTGACAATACTGGTCACCCCCAGGCTCTGATTTATTCTCACAATCAAACACATGTGGATTGAAAAGTTAAATTCACAATATAGTCAACAATGCATAGAAGAGAAGTAGAATTTAAAGGGGAGTCGAAAGAAATGGTGGGAGAATAAATTGGGTTTAGGGAAGAAAAAGTTTGAAAAGTACTGTTTTAATCATGCCCAAATGACTCGTTGTGTGTACAGTTTCATTACTCCTAAGGAAATGGGCCAATGACAATTTTTCTCAAGCAAAATATTTCAGTAACAATTGGGTCTGGAGCAGTGATTCTCAACCTTCCCTTCCCACTCACGTACCACCTTAGACAAGCCCTTACTAATCACAGAGCACCGATGGCATAGGGATTACTTAAAGTGGTATGTGAGTGGAAAAAGGTTTAAAACAACTGGCTTAAAATAATTCACCCATTCAATTATAAATCTTTTGCGAGGAATTAATTTGACATTACCACGAGCTTGAATTGGTTTTGGATGGAGGAATAATTCCATTCTATAACCAATGGAGAAATTGATTAATAAAAAGAAAGATATGGAACAGAAAATAGTCATTTGGATGATTAATCCAATTAATTCCCTCGTTCATCCCTATCCTTTGCACTTTTCAATATTCCTGCAGTTTCTTCTATCATGAGTCTTCCTAGACTTGATCAGAATCAGAATCAGAATTGGGTGTAATGTCATGAACATGTGTTTCAAAATTTGTTGTTTTGTAGCAGCAGTATTGGGCATTAGAGGTGTAAAATTGGAAAAAATACGATTCCATAAATGCAAGAATTAAACAAAAATAATTATAGCAAAAAAGAGAAACAGTGAGGTAGTGTCCATAGGTTCATTGTCCATTCATAAATCTGATAGAGGAGGGGAAAAAGCTGTTTATGTAATGTTGAGTGTGAGTTGTCAGGCACCTATTACCTCCCTTCACAGTGAGAAAAGATCTGGTTGTGAGGGCCTAAAATGATAGAAGCAGCTTTCTTGAGATACTGCCTCTTAAAGATGTGCTTAGTGGAGTGAAGACTAGTGCCCCTGATGGTGCTGGCTGAGTTTACAGCCCTCTTTAACCTGTACCTGACCTGTCCATTTGTCGTAATGGGAAGAATATCAGGTTTGGTGGGTTCACAGAGAGACAAGTCTGGATACAATTGTTACATGTATCTTAATTTAACACATGGGAGACAAACGGGAGAACTTTAAACAGTATTCGATTACTATTTCACCTAAGCAATGATACAGACACTCACCGAGGTTGGACTCCGACAATAGTGAACTTGTTCTCGACACGCTCACACACCTACGTACACACATTACAAACCGGGACTCTTACATACACCCAGTTCCCTGTACCAATAGGATTGTGGCTCTCTGCAAGTATTGATCTATCACAATATTATGGTTCAGTCTCAGTGTAGTGAACACCTTAACCATGACACTTGCAGCAATGATCACAGCAGTGATGTCTGGTGCTTGGACCACAAGGCAGGGAGAAATAATGTGCTGACCATTGGTGTTATAAACAATGCTAATCTGTACTTCTAGCCAATAATGACCCTAGATGATTTAAATTAACCTACAGCAGACCAACCTTGATTGACAGGTGATGTGACTTCCAAATAAGTTTCAGACAGCAGGACATGTGACCACCTGCAATACACACATTCCAGAAAGGCAGAGAGGCCACATTTTCTCCTCACAAAACATCATTTGCACCTCTATACCAGTCAGTGATGCAACCAGTCAGAGTGTTCTCTATGATACACCTGTAAAAATTTACAAGAGTCTTTGCTGACAGACCAAAATCTCCTCAACTCTGCTGCTGGCATGCTTCTTCATAGTTGCATCAACATGATGTCCCACAGGTTAGATCTTCAGAGATGTTGACACCCTTGAATTTGAAGTTTCTTATCCTCTCCACTGCTGACACTTTGATGAGAACTGGTTTGCGTTCTCATAGTTTCTCTTTCTTGAAGTCTACAATCAATTCTTTAGCTTTGCTAATGTTGAGTGAAAGGTTGTTGTGACCCCACTCAACTAGCTGATCTCTCTCTCTCTCCAGTACACTTCCTCATTGTGTCTGTGACTCTGCCGACAAGTGTGGTGTCATCGGGAAATTTGTAGATGGCATTTGAATTTTGTCTAGCCACATAGTAATGGGTGTAGACAGAGTAGAGCCATGGAACAAACACACAACCTTGAGGTGGCCCGAGATTGATTGTCAGTGAGGAAGAGATGTTGTTACTGATCCACCCTGTCTGTGGTCTTCTAATGACAAAGTCAAGGATCCAGTTGCAGAGGGAGGAGCAGAGGCCCAGGGTTTGGAGCTTGTTGATAAGCACTTGGGGGATGATTGCCTGATATATGCATTTTTGTTGTCCAGGTAATCCAGGCCTGAGTGGAGAGCAGTAAGATTGTATCTGCTGAGGAATGATTGTGACAGTGAGTTTAGATATTTTCATAGGTATGAGTTAATTCTGGCCATGTCCAAACTCTCAAATCATTTCATTTCTGTAGATATGATTGCTAGAGGGTGATAGTCATTGAGCACCTCACCCTGCTATTCTGTAGCACCTGTATAACTGAGGCCCCTTTGAACCTTCAACTGCAGCAATGAGAGATTGAAGATGTCCGAGAATACTCAGCTAGTTGGTTGGCATGGATTTTCAGTACCCTGCCAGATACATCATCAGGGCCTGACACCTTGTGAGACTTCATCCTCTTGAAAGATGCTCTAAAGTTGGCCTCAGAAAGAGAGATCACAGTGTTGTCAGCTTCTGTAAGGATTCTCACTGGTACAGCTGGATTCTCTTTTTCAAAGTGAGCATAAAAGGTCTTTGACTCATCGGGGAGTGAAGCCTTGTCGGATGTTGTGGCCTGCAAGCCCTGCCATAGCTGGCGACTTCAGGAGGACCAGGAATGATCACCTTCCATTACACATCAATAACTCTATAGTGGAGAGAGTAAAGAGCAGCAAGTTCCTTGAAGTCTCCTTAAGTAATGATCTTTCGTACACACACATATCCTCACTTATCAGGAAGGTGCAGCAGCCACTGTGCTTCCTGAGAAAACTGAAGCAAACAAGGCTACCGGACACCATCATATCAACCAAGAGCGCCCTGGCCGACTGCATCACAGTGTCATGCAGATAAATAGATCAGAGGTCAATCTACAGGACAATAAGAGTGGCAGAGAGGATCACTGGAGTCTCCCCTCTCCTCGATGACATGATCTACCGGGATTGTTGTCTGAAGAGGATGTACAAAATCATTGTGGACCCCTTCCACCCTGCACACAGCATCTTTCAGTTGCTCCTGTCGGGAAAGAGATACAGGAGTTTAAGACCCAGCACAACCAGGCTGAGGAACAGTTTCTTCCCACAGGCAGTGAGAATGCTGAATGACCAAGGAACAGCTCACACTAACCATCTCATATTTATGAAACAATATTTATTAATTTATTTGTCTATGAATACTTGTGCTGCACATGTATTGTTTATCTGTATATGTATTATGTCTGGTGGTGTGTCTGCATGTTTTGCACCAAGGATCAGAAAATGTTGTCAGTTTTGTTGGGGTGTACTTGTGCAATCAGATGATAATAAACTTGATACCTGAAAATCTGATTGTCTTTCTAACTTCGTTTGATATGATAGTTATGGCCATGATAGCTTTCCCGAGGTCATACCTTGACTTCTTATAGAGATCTGCATCACCAATCTTAATTGCCATCGGCCTTGGCCTCAGCAGGCTGCAAATCGTTTGGTTCATCCACAACTTTTGTTTGGAGTAGTCACGATATGTATGCGTGGGCAGACACTCATCCACACAGTTCCTGATGAAGTCATATTCATTCAAATTTGAAGATGAATCCTTGAATATGGTCCAGTCCATTGATTTAAAGCAGGTCTGCAGGTGCTCCTCCACCTTCCTTGACTATACTTTCACCGTTTTAATCACTGGTGCTGTCGTCCTCAGTCTCTGTTTATGTGCCGAGATTAGGTGAACATACTTGCCAAAGTGTGGGTGGGTGATGGCACTGTAGGCATTCTTGATGGTGGTGTTACAGTGCTCAAGAATGTTGGCTCCTTCGGTTGCGCAGGTAATATGCTGATGGTAGTTTGTCAGAGACTTCTTCACGGGTATCCTGTCTCATTGCAGTGCTCAGCTGTTGCAGTGCCTACCTGATGTTAGCCTGGGCCTGAATGTACACAGTGACCAGGACGATGATGGAGAACTCCCTTGGCAAATAGAATGGATGAAACCTGTTCCATGTTGGGGGAGAAGGTCTGGGACATAACCATTATTTTTGTGCTCCATGATAAACTGATGATGAAGCAAATGCTGTGGCCTCTGCTTTTACCTGATGCCGGCATCTGGTCTGCGAAATGGAAGGTGATGCCATCAGGCTGCAGTGCTGGGTCTAGAATGCTTTCATTCGGCCAAGTCTCGATGAAACACATCACACAGCAATTCCTGATGTCCCTCTGCTGCTGTAATCTTGCTTGGAGTTGGTCAAGACTATACATTAGGCAGGAACATGGGAGCGAGTGGCAGCCCCAGGGCTCGACATTTTAGTTTAAGCTGTAGCCCTAATCTGAACTTTCTTAAAGGGCCCGTAGACATGAATCGCCCATTGTCTGCCGGAATTTGATGTTTCTATCGATCATTAGGTCTTTCAACATTCGTAATACAATGCTACTTACAGGTATGTTGGTTTCTGTGGCTGTGGGTTGGAGCTGTAGTAGTTCTAAATGGGAATATTTTATGATGCCCTTCAGAGATCCATGCAAAGAGTCATCGCTGCAAGGCCCCATCTTTTATTTCCGGGTCCTCAGCTTCCATTCATTCTGTCAACAGCCACAGGCTTAGAGAAGTTAAAGGTCAGTTTCTTCACAGTCATTAACACTCAGAATTTCTTCGAGTCTCCTCTAGAAAAATTAAGATGGAGAGCTGATGTACAAAAAAGGATTAATTAAATACTCAGCTCACACCTTCAGTCAACTGGAGGGGATTCTATTATATTGTTAAAAGGGGAACTGAATCTGTTAAGGAGGATGAAATTGGACATTGAATGGTGTAAAGGGTGATGGAAGAATGCTATGAATGATCATTATAAGGCAAGTGTACAATGCTATTTTTGACATTTTTCCAAGGCTCAAGGATGATGAGTATGGGAAGATCAGAATAGACAGGGGACACAGAATCTGCTCAATTTCTGACATTCATTCAAGTGGATCATTCTAAATAATGACTGGTTCGAGATAGCCATCTATGTTGAGCTTGGATGCTTTCATGTTTTCACAGGGGTTCCTGCCATAACCCATGAAAAGTGCAGTGAACCCAATGAAATTGGTACTTGCGCTGAGTATCTGGTAATTTTGGGAGTTTAAAAGGAATCTTGTGGCTTTAGGGCTGAGCTGAGTGAAGTGGCTTATGTTCCATTTCCTACAGGTACTAAATATTCATGGCATATTCATGCAGTGCAGAAATAATCCCTTTGGTCCACTGTGTTTATGTTGACTATTGCTTCCATCTATATTTATCCCATTTACCCACATTCTCAATCTCTTGGTATTTGAAATGTTTGTTGAGACATTTCTTAAATGTTGTATCTATATGGGCAGTGCATTCCAAATTATTTCAACAACTCTGGGGACAAAACCCCTCTTCATGCCTTTGTCCTCTCACTTAAGGAACTCCCACAAATGTATCACTTCTGGATTCTAATCATGGAACTCCTGATCAAATATCACATGAGAGTATCTTCACAAGAAGGACTGCAGGGTTCAAGAAGGAGGCTCATCATTTTTTTCTCATGGAAAATAAGTGATTCATCATAAATGCTGGTTTTGTAAATAAAATCCATGTCCCATATATTTATTTGTGAATAAATAGATTATAATTAAGAGACTGGCACTCTGAAGCAATAGGACAAAGAAAGATGGGAATTGCCATCTGGAGAGTACCTTAATGCAGTGTCAGGTTTTTCTCTTGCATGGGCAAACAAGTGTCAGTTGTCTCAATGGTGCTTTGGTGACAGGTACTTTTCCACAGGGCTTCCTGTAAATACTGCCTGGGATGGTACTGCAACAATTTCTGTGTCCCCAGCAATTAGATTGGGATTACAGCCAAAAGATTTTTCAAATCTTTTTGGAATGTGTAATGTGTTCCTATAAGTGATTATTAATGGGAATGGATAAATTCCTGATAAAATAAAGGTGATATATTTAATGCTGTATTTAAAAAAACAAACTCAAACTTCCAGGTATTACAGTGAAAACACAGTGATGGCTGATGAATGCGAAATAACGACACACACAGTTACAGGTAAATCAGAAGTTGATTATTCGAGTCATGCGTTTATTCTTTTAAAACACTGAAACACGCGCGCCATGTCATGGCATTATGACTCATGTGCCGATTCGCTAGAGTTGTGGTCTATCTGTAACGCCACTACATGGGGCCCCCCTTCCCCACCCCAGAACCGGCACTATCACCTGGTAGTGTTTTAGGAGGTCGACCACTGTGTCGGACTACTGGCTGTTCAATAGGGACCGTTTTGAAAAACAAAGGAGATGCTGGGTGTGGACTGCTGTGATGCACTGACGTTGTCCAAAAACCTTTTGGTGTGCTTTTTTTGCCAGCCACACTTTGTCTGCCTCTGCAGATACTGCCCTGGGGTCTTCGAAAGAACTCTGCGATAATAAGAGACTAATGTCTTCCTTTCCAGGAAGAGCTGTTTGAATAACATATCTGGTTGTTGGTTGGATGCCAGGAACAGCATGTCATCCTTTAGTTCTGACAGGGCGCAATCACCCAACTCCTCCATGTGTAACAGTCTGGCAGACCTCTCTCTGTGGGACATGCCATAAATTCGTACCAGGAGTGCTTTTAGAGTGTCATATTTCCGCTCACCAGGCTTTGGTGGATCGTGCAGGACATCATCAACTCACTTAGCAGTGGCTTGGTCCAAGGCACTGACAAGGTGATAATAGCGAGTCGTGTCCACCTCGATTTTCCTGAGGTGATATCGTGCCTCAGCCTCTCAAAACCACAGCTCTGGTTCCAATGTCCAGAAGGGCGGTAGCTTAATAGCAACAGCTGCAATATCCATATGGTCCAAAAGTTCATTTTGGACCCGTCAGGATCACCAATTATAGCCACTGAGAACACAGTGGTGGCTAGTGAATGCAAAATAAAGACACGCTTAGTTGCAGGGAAATCAGAGTCATGCACGTATCCTTTTAAAACACTGATCTATGTGCACCAAGTCATGATGTTATGATGTCCCATGCCAGTTCTCTAGACTTCTGGGAGTTGTAGTCTATCTATAGCACTGCTACACTATCTTCCTTTCCCCATGTTGATCCAGATTTGGGTGTTTAGCTTGGAATATGACTGCCATCAACAAGGATCTGGGTTCAGGTTCAGAGACCAAAATTTCTTCATCACTGAAGTCACTCCAGGGCTTTCCACTTGGTGTTGCAATAGGTAAGGAAGGGAAGTATGAAAGGAAACAGGCTCCTTATTATAGCAACTGTGTCAACAATGAAGCATTAATGGAGACATGCATAATCTATTGTACACCAAATAGTCAATAAATTATTTATTTAATGATTAGAAGAAATATACTGTATATCTTCCATATAAAATCAGAGTAAATTCTCTAGAAAAATAGTGTGGAAGACAGTTTACATAAAAATTATGGAATATAAAATAAATTCCAGTCATTTACAACAGTGATGACATTCAGCTCAATGACAGAGGTATTAGTCAAATCATCTCGACATGCTAGTTACTTGTCTGTCACCAGGTGTCATTCAGTCAAGCACTAATATACTATTATTTGAATACAAGCTAACTATTTCACACTAATAATGCAAATTCATCCTTTGAACCTTGGTTTGGAACAACAACGGGATCTTGGGTTACATCAGCAAAGCTGTTCTCAAATTAATTATTCCTGGATTTAAACAAAAATTGAATAGACAGCCACTGACATTCACAAATGTATTGTCCGAAATGAATGATGGACTACCTCAACCAACGGAAGTCACAGACATGGTTCTCAAAGTTCACTTAACAGACCAGCCTTTCGGTGAGGCTCATAAGGCAATGAACAGAATTTGCAAATGCAGGACTTCCACAAGTTAGATATTGTCCAGCAAGACTGATCTGCAGCTAACTTAAACACTGTTTACTTCAGAAGAGAAATATTCATGCAAAAAATGAACCTCCGGGTGATCAAGGCTAAGCTGTTTGTTTATTTTTGATCAAATTTCACACCTTGTCCAATTTATCTAGCTTAAATCAGCAACATGGTGTTAATTATGAGGTTAATAAGCAGTTGCTTCCTAAAGTAGATCGGGGAAAATTGAGTTTGCTTTGGAGGTCTTAGAGATCAGAGTCCTGGATTTTTTCAGGTTTCAGTTTACTAGGCTGAAGACACTTAAAAAACATAAAAAAAAGATGGATGGTGATCATTTTACAGCTGACCTGGGAGATTCTCTCTTATCCATTGAACACGGTTTAAGTAACCAACTTCACATGATTACAAACCTGACAAGCTGTCAGCCACTTTTCCAATCAAAAAGTTCCTTTCATTCATCTTATCAGCGCATCAAACCTGTTCGACTGGCTTTGAGTAATTTTATTTTTCAATATCTTGCCTTCAAATCAATTCCTCTTAAAAACTTTATAAATCAAAACTGAGTTCAGAAATCTGATAAAAATTTGCAATTAACTTTTGTGGAGGAACGGCTTTAGATTGATAGATTTTCACATACTGTTTTAAGGGCGTAGAAGGTTGTGGTATTAATGCAGGAAAAAAAACAAGGCAAAATATTACTGGTAATCTTTGCAGCACAAAAGAGCCCACTTCTCCTTCTACAGAAAAACACCTATCGTCTGAATTCAAGTAACTGGCAAAAATAAAATTGCGGAAAACAAATAGGTAAAAAATATGGAAGATAAAGTGAATGCCCTTCACCGTTAGTTCACTAATCATGGAACACACAACCTCAAGCAACTGTAAAATTCACTTTCTGGCATCTACCGATCCCTATACGTGCCAGATAACAGGGATTTTACTGTATTTATTTGTTTTGAAAGCACTTTATATGAAGCATTTTATATGAAGACATTAATGTGTAATTGAGATTTCCTTTTAAAAAAATATGTGTATTAAAAAAGGATTTGGGGGAGAGGAGTTAAATTTTAATCACCCATGCTAAATTCAGGCCTGTGGACCACCCACTTGTAATACACGCTTCTCTACATTGATCCTTATGTACCTGGCCAACAGGGGAGTAATTAAAATAGAGCTCTTCTCTGTCTTCAGTTGTAAAATTTTCCTTGTTTGAATAAGCGAAATGTAAAAACAATAATATTAACTAGCACTTTCTACATTATTTCATTTTCAGATTTAGAACAGTTATTTCTTAGAATTTTACAAATTTTAAATATGTTTGTATTTTTAAACTATGAAGCTGAATGTTTGAGTATATTTTCTCACACCTATTTAACTGATCTATTTAAAACAAATATGACAAACTTGTTCTCAAGATGCTTTGATTCAAGTGAACTTTCTTTGTTAAAAATTATTTATTGATTTCATATGAACAGCTTAGGAGATTATTTTTTTGTACATATATTATACCAAGGCATTGTAATTTAAAAACAGCAAAGTTGTTTAACAAAGTACAATACTTGGATTCAAAGAAATTAAAAACATAAAAGAATAATGTGTCATTTTGACTGTGATAAAAGCCAATAGTAAATTAGATAATTTCATGCTTCTTTCTTTTCTCTAATTGTAAACTGATGGAAACTAAATATTGTGGTTTTTTTAACCAATGTTTAATAACTGCATTTTTCAAAATCTTCAAATCTATTGATATTTAAAAAAATTCACAATAGGGTTCTGAAGGAAAAACAACAATTTTAAAGATAACAATCTTTAATACATTGAAGAACTGGAGTCACAAATACTCCATGCAAATCTCCAATATTCTTTTTTAAGGTTTTGGAATTACTGTACATATTTGACATTAAATTAAGCAATCACAATGTTGCTTGTATGACATCTACTTTATTAGAACCTATAAAAATTACTACACCACTGTGGAATAATTAATCATTTTATAACTACTATGGCAAAATTAAGTGGTACCAAGTCAAGAAGTATAGCCAAAGTGAAATAAAATCTAGACGCAGTTGCTTCTCCCCCACACCATTTAGGAAAAATGCATGTTCCCGCAAAATCTCTAAATCCATGGAGATTAATTCCTGGAAGAAAACCAAAGCAATAAAATTGATTCCATACAGAGGTCTTAACCTTTGAATCTACCTGTACTTTAGTCTCTTTAAAATATTTTAGTATAGGATGTTCCCTAATGTGGAACTGGAATAAAATAGAAATAAATTATGAAGAGCATTGGGATGTGACTTGTATCTTGGCTGTGGGCTGACCCAATAACTCAGGAGCAATAAATT
Organism: Narcine bancroftii; assembly: GCF_036971445.1. NCBI lineage: Eukaryota > Metazoa > Chordata > Chondrichthyes > Torpediniformes > Narcinidae > Narcine > Narcine bancroftii. The sequence goes on from NC_091474.1 coordinate 159,246,642, forward strand.
TGCTACAGAGCTGCAACAAATGAAACTGGGCGGTGTATGGTTATCTGATCACTGAAATTATCTTGTCTATATGCCTTTTTAAATACATTGATTGTAGTGCTCTTTCGGTCACTCCTTTTTTAATTCCCTGATTTTTTTTTCTCTCCTCAAAAATCAGCTCTGTCAAATGCAATGTCAAAACCAATGCCTGAGGTCTATTTTTATGAAATGGTGGTAGGAATAAAGGAAAGAGATTCACAAAAACCTGCCAAAAATCCCAAACATGTAAAAGTAATATATGTTTCTGAAGATCAAATTATTATTTGTTAACATCGCACTGATAAATCTGATAAAGTTGTTTTACCATTAACCAAACTGATATAAGGTGCTACATTTTCACAGGACTATTTTTATTGCCGTTACCTCCCCATACTAATATGCAACCTATATCCACTGCAATATTCTTGTTCATCCCATCATAACTGACAAAGCATATTTTCAGCTCATTCATGAGAACACATCTTGCTTTATATTGGGGTGCTCTGCTGGAGGAGTTGGCCAATGATAATGAAAGCTATAAATTGCTGAGGTGAGTGTGTGGGAATTGACTGAGAAAGCAATGTGGTAAGCTGGGAGAACAAACTAAGTGAGGGACTTAGTTCTCTTTCAAGCAACAGGTCAGCGTGCCTCTTTGAAGATAAATCACAAAGATAACATGACTGCAAATCAAACCTATTACAGAGAACCCAAGAAGGAGAGAAGAGCATCATGAAGAAACATGGATGAGGACTTGCAACTCCCTCAGTGAGATAAATGCAAGAAAAGAGAAACCATGAGGAGAAAATGTGAAGAAAAGAACTCTTGTGCCTTGAATTGTCACCAGCACTGAATACCAACTTTCCTACCCAAGAAATGTCAATTACAGAAAACTCCTAGAATCCAGCACATATGGGGATTGGTCGATGCCGTATAAGTGCATTTTCAAGTTGCTTTAGACTGCAAGTTGCATGATTGGTGAACTAACGGTGAGATGTGCCAATTTTAAACTTCCATATTTTTTACCTCTCTATTTTCCACAATTTGTTTTGCCAGATGCTGGTTGCTGGTTGCTTGAATTCTGGATAATAGGGTTTTACTGTAGTATCTTCCTTTGTGCCAGGAGGACTTTCTACTTCATGTGTCAGACCAGAACATCAGCTGCATGCCATTGTACTGAACTTTTTTCTTTGGCTTGGCTTCGCGGACGAAGATTTAAAGTGGCAAAGCAGCAGGTATGGATGGAATCCCCCCAGAAGTCTGGAAGGCTGGCGGCAAAACTCTGCATGCCAAACTGCATGAGTTTTTCAAGCTTTGTTGGGACCAAGGTAAACTGCCTCAGGATCTTCGTGATGCCACCATCATCACCCTGTACAAAAACAAAGGCGAGAAATCAGACTGCTCAAACTACAGGGGAATCACGTTGCTCTCCATTGCAGGCAAAATCTTCGCTAGGATTATACTAAATAGAATAATACCTAGTGTCGCTGAGAATATTCTCCCAGAATCACAGTGCGGCTTTCGCGCAAACAGAGGAACCACTGACATGGTCTTTGCCCTCAGACAGCTCCAAGAAAAGTGCAGAGAACAAAACAAAGGACTCTACATCACCTTTGTTGACCTCACCAAAGCCTTCGACACCGTGAGCAGGAAAGGGCTTTGGCAAATACTAGAGCGCATCGGATGTCCCCCAAAGTTCCTCAACATGATTATCCAACTGCACGAAAACCAACAAGGTCGGGTCAGATACAGCAATGAGCTCTCTGAACCCTTCTCCATTAACAATGGCGTGAAGCAAGGCTGTGTTCTCGCACCAACCCTCTTTTCAATCTTCTTCAGCATGATGCTGAACCAAGCCATGAAAGACACCAACAATGAAGACGCTGTTTACATCCGGTACCGCACGGATGGCAGTCTCTTCAATCTGAGGCGCCTGCAAGCTCACACCAAGACACAAGAGAAACTTGTCCGTGAACTACTCTTTGCAGATGATGCCGCTTTAGTTGCCCATTCAGAGCCAGCTCTTCAGCGCTTGACGTCCTGCTTTGCGGAAACTGCCAAAATGTTTGGCCTGGAAGTCAGCCTGAAGAAAACTGAGGTCCTCCATCAGCCAGCTCCCCACCATGACTACCAGCCCCCCCACATCTCCATCGGGCACACAAAACTCAAAACGGTCAACCAGTTTACCTATCTCGGCTGCACCATTTCATCAGATGCAAGGATCGACAATGAGATAGACAACAGACTCGCCAAGGCAAATAGCGCCTTTGGAAGACTACACAAAAGAGTCTGGAAAAACAACCAACTGAAAAACCTCACAAAGATAAGCGTATACAGAGCCGTTGTCATACCCACACTCCTGTTCGGCTCCGAATCATGGGTCCTCTACCGGCACCACCTACGGCTCCTAGAACGCTTCCACCAGCGTTGTCTCCGCTCCATCCTCAACATCCATTGGAGCGCTCACACCCCTAACGTCGAGGTACTCGAGATGGCAGAGGTCGACAGCATCGAGTCCACGCTGCTGAAGATCCAGCTGCGCTGGATGGGTCACGTCTCCAGAATGGAGGACCATCGCCTTCCCAAGATCGTATTATATGGCGAGCTCTCCACTGGCCACCGTGACAGAGGTGCACCAAAGAAAAGGTACAAGGACTGCCTAAAGAAATCTCTTGGTGCCTGCCACATTGACCACCGCCAGTGGGCTGATAACGCCTCAAACCGTGCATCTTGGCGCCTCACAGTTTGGCGGGCAGCAGCCTCATTTGAAGAAGACCGCAGAGCCCACCTCACTGACAAAAGGCAAAGGAGGAAAAACCCAACACCCAACCCCAACCAACCAATTTTCCCTTGCAACCGCTGCAATCGTGTCTGCCTGTCCCGCATCGGACTGGTCAGCCACAAATGAGCCTGCAGCTGACGTGTACTGAACTTAAGCACTACAATAAAGACATAAATTGAGTTTTAGGATATCTTGTTTTTATTCAACTGAAGAAGCATAAATTATACCTTTACTAGCAGGAAACCAGATCCACACATTTAGTGTGTTCAGTTAAAATTGTATCCTGGTGCATACTTATATTAATGCATTAATTGCCAAATAAATTACATCATCATTTTATTTTATTCAAAGTAATGAAGTTCCCTTTCCAAATATGCAATTTGTATGGGTATTTTAATTCATTTCTGATATAAGTTTTCATGATGTGTTGGAATAATGTAATATTTAAATAAATGTAATACTTGAATTAATCAAATAAAATTCTACTTGCAAAACTTTGATTATTCTGTCTGGAGAATTGATTGATCCAATCGGCTGTGACTTTGTCATTTCACCTCTCGTATTGAATTTAGTTCCTGTAAATAAGACGGAAATTGAACGTCTTCACCTATGAGTGAAACACAAACACAGATTTAAACTATTTCATTGCTGCTCCTGCTTAGCCAGGTGGGCAAGGCAAGCGGGAAAATTCCATCAATGCAGTGGATGCTAATGCTTTGAGATATGTTACAATAATCAGGCACAGCAGGGGGAGCTCTGTATCTGATCCATATTAGACCTGAGCAAAATTTATTTCACTTGGTTTCCAAAAGTTTTTTTTTCAAAATAGTTTATTTTGCATTAAAAATAAACATGAAAAAAGTTGAAGGTTTCTTTCTATATCACAAGTGAATATCCAAATCTTTTCAGAGTTCTCTCCATTACCAGAAGCAATTTAAATAGAAGAGTAGCATTAATTATATTTTCATAGGTATCGGAGATGTTTGGGATGTTTTTCCGTGGCCAATTTATTCAACCAGTTCCAATGAAAATGTGAGAAGAAATTATAAAATATAAGACAACAATTATGATAATAAAACATTATTTTCATTTTGTATGTACTAAATTAGTCAGACCAAAATATTAATAGTAAGTCTTTTATACATATGTAAAAAACCTGGTGGGGCTCAAGCAATAATAAATCTGAAGATTTCCTATTATTGACAATGAACTTGTGTGTGTAATTCTTTGTTCCAACAAATTTCAGGAAATGTATTGTATTGGGGATGATTGAAGCTTTCTAAAAATGCTACCAGAATTCACAGATCAACAGTTTGGCTGAAAACTGCCCTCAACAAGGTTTAGAGACAATGTCAATTGTTTTCCTCTGGATATCCATAATTGTCTGTTTAAATTGGGATATTATGTGATTAAATGAATTTCTTATCAGTTATTTATCAATTTACTATTTGTATAGTGTTCATTTTTGTTACAATTTATACTGCTTAATTTGATCATCAATGTAATAAATATTTTATTTAAATGTTATAAACATGTTATAATGTTATAATGTTATAATGTTATTATCTCTAGTGCATTCAGTTTGAGAATGTTTTCAGAAAGGAGGTTTATTTTACCATTTACTTTAGACTGCTTCTACATTCACCACAATGTAGTCCTTAAATTTACAGACTAATTGTTGATATTTGGCCTTTGATGCAGGCCCTGTGTACATCATCTAAGGGTATCTAATACCTCACAGATCATTAATCTATCTTCTTGCCTCCACGTTTAGTATTTTGGTTTGCCATCTCCCTGCTGAGCTTTTATTTCTGGCTATGTTAACAGTAATTAAATCATTACACAGGGCATAAAGCTTTTAGATCCCTTATACACAAAGCCAACCAACAGGGTGAGGGGCCATGGACAGCCCTACGGGGATTGTCCCATAAATCCTGCCATAAATTTGTGTTTTCAGTAAACATTGGCTTAAATTCAGCCAATAAATTCCTTTCATCAATTTGTAATCAAGCTATATTTTCAATTTACATTCTTTTCAGTTGAAAAATTTTTCTGTGCTCCTTGGCAATGGTTGTGAATCTCAAAAGCAGCCAATTGCATCTCGATAGAGCATTTAAAGAAAAATCGTTATAATGAGAAAATTTCATTGCCCAAAGCAGCCTTAGCATATGGCGTGAGATTACTTTAGAACCTAGGGAGACATTAAAATAGGTAATGCATTGTACACTTTAGATCTTACCTTAAAAATGAAGATTTTAGTAACATTTTTACTTCATTGTTTTTAATCTATTTGAAATGCAGAAGAATTTTGCTGCAGTTTAATGATGCCACACAAGAACAGGACATAGCAAAGGTTTTCAAATATAATCTATTGATCTGCAGATGAGAGGTTGAATATATGGATGAGTACATTTAAGTATTTGTGTGAATCTGGATTTAAAAAAAACACTAGCATTGGTAAAAGAACCAATGAAATTAGCAGACCATTGTAAATACCCATCCTGTCCTTCAGGGATATGTGATCCAGACCCACAGCAATGCCCATGCTTAACTGCCTTCTAAAATAAACTCTCGCAGTTTGGAGGCTATTAGGGATGGGCAATAAATGTTGGCCTAACAAATGACATCAGCATCTCATGATCAAAAACATAGGTGAAAGGAATTTCCCAGCCTTTTAGGTCTTTTGTAGTTTCAAAGATGGGTGCTATTTCCAGCAGTTACTATCAACTATGTAATCATGAGAAGTTCATGAGGCTAATGTCATCTCTCCACTGAAGATGAATTTTGCTTTGTTCAAACGATAGTTTGTATCAAATTGTTTGGCTGATTGGAATATGTATTCAGCCAAGTGTGCCTTAAATCCAAACACCTCTATGTTCAAGAACAGTTTTTTTTTCAACAATTTTCTGACTTTTAGAATTCCTATACTATCTTAACCCTAACCATAAAAATGCTCTGAGACCTTCAAAAGATCTGACTAAACTATTAAAACATCTTGTTTTATTTTCACACTAACTGCAGCTGTGAATATTTATTTATCTATCCTTTAATATTCATTGTCTTTTTTTCTCTCTTGGCATATTGTGTTAATTTAATGTATGCCATTGTAGTTATGTACCTGTTTGGCTGCAGCAACTAAGAATTTTGGTGCATCTGTACTTGGTTAATGACTATTAAGAGATAATCATCATTATTATAGAGTTAGGTTTCTTTAAATGCTTCTCCAAAGCAGCATCTATACCTTGTCTTCATACTGGAAGCCTAGGGGTCCTATATAAAAAGCAAGTTCAGTTGCATCTTAGTATATATTTATATTGCCTGCTTCATGTTGTGGGTTGTTTTGATTAATTTCTGTCTCACCCACTATCTTTTTGTGAATATATACAAAAATGTGGTAAATAAAGTACACCATTTTAATTAGTTAAAATTTGGCCTGAAATATGTGGCTGCTTTCACATTTGGTTATTTGGCATTATTTAATTTACTTAAAACTATTTGTACTGACAATATGATCGAGTAGTTTGTATAACAGCTGATCTCTTCCCAAAAATAATCATTTGCATCTTTGCATTTGATGGTTAAATGTTATCATGCTCTTATCTGAATATTTTCTGGATTTCATTCAGTCTGTGAAATGTTCAGCCCTTTGCATAACAATTAATCAAAGACATCCATGAAATGAATGTCCCTCTCATCAGAAACAAGTCTGCTTGCAATGAATTATGACAAGAGTGTTTATTTGGGATCAGTAGACCAGGCTATTCGATTTTTAAAGATGAATTGATTATTGGGTCTACCATGGACAAGGATTTCCCTAAATCTAATCTCCACAAAATTGGGGAAAGCAAATGTAGAATAAATTTTGACATTTAATTGCTTATATAAAATGAACAAAATTCAAATAAATAAACAAGCATACAAGCATACAGGGTCAATCCAATGACAATCACCTTGAAAATACTAAGAATTGAAGATAAAATGTCAGTACAGGTATAGAAATTGAAACGTTTCTCAAGTATGCTTTTTTTTTAATTAAACTGCCACTAAATTATGGGTTGCTTCAATGGATTTTCTTTGAAGATCTTTTAACAGCAATATAATTGTTTTACTGTTCATGTAATCATGACAGATTTTTAAAATACTTCGGAAAATCTTCTTTCTATTTTACTTGCTTTGTGAAATTTAACATATTTCTTATTATTAGTTTATACATATTCTTAATTATAAATGATTAAAGAACCAATATTTTTCAACATTTTGTATTGTTTAAAGATTAATTCAATGTACCCCTATATGAAAAATTAATTTTAGTTGTCACTTGTTTTGCCAATGGAATTTACAGCATTTTACACATGGACTGTAATTTTTAGTAAATGGCAAAGGGAAGGTCTCTATTAATTAACCATATTGTTCGATATATAAAAAATAGAAGTAAATAAACATTTAATCCCTGATTTAGTTCAAAAGACTCTTATTATGAGCATGCATGGCAGTTAACTAAAAACTGTTTTGATTTTGATTATGGGATTAATTTTATGTTTGTTGTGAAGGAGTGATTAAAGAGACATCAGAATGAACCATTTTTAAAAATGATAAGAAAATGGCTGAAAAACTGTAATCCATTTTCTCCCCTGCATCCTGCAATTGCTTCTTGGACATTGATGTCTGAACTTCTGGCCCATTTAGCCACCATCTTGATGTTTGCTGCTCTTTGGCATGCTTGAAATGAGAATTGGAACTTAAGCTGGTGCAGTCGGCCTGTGATTTAACCAATGTCTGGAAAGTTCAGAGGGGATCACTTTCAATTCAAGGGTGTATCAGCAAGAAGAGATTAGAAAAATACTTAAATGTTCTCAAGACAGCAAGTTCAGGAAACTGACAAGATGAGACAATGAGGTCCGTGACCCAGGCTAAGCAGAAAATCATTTCTTAAAGGAAGATAATTTGGAAGATTGTAAAAGATTACCTGATCATCAAAATGAAGTTTGGAAAATCAGGGTGATGCAAAAATAATATTTTTATCATTTGCCATCATGACATTTCTGTCAGAATGTTTAATTCACCCATTGGTATGAGTGACATTCAGTTTTATAGATGATCTGCATGTCACTTACAAGTAAGGTTTATGCAAAGAGACAATGAAGTCATTCTCATGGGTATCAAACATTCTTACCTTTAATCAGAGCAAATGGACATAATTTGGTGCAATGTAGGGGATCTAAACTATTTATCAGCACCAATACAATCTTTCCTTAACAATTTTTAAAATCACCTAATCCATTTGGTAGCATGGCTAGAGAGAGAATCCAAAAATAACTATTATGTGACTAAGTGATTTGCAGAACAACTTACCAAAGGGTTTAATTTCCTTTAAATATGCACTGGTTTGTCTGTTTGCATAACATTCTCTTTTTAATGCATTAACATGGTCATTGATGTATTTGAAACGGTTTAAACATATCTTTACAAAAAGTGCAAAAATGGGAACTATTGATCAAAAGCAGTGGATGATACTACCTCCTTAGATATATGGATACAGTAAAGTGATATGACACCAAGGTCAATTTTAAAAATTAAACTCTTTATATCGGGGATTTCAGTAATTATAAAAGTTACTCTGTAACAGATATGAATGAGTTTTCTGAATGAAAAGTTTTATTTTGCAGATCTGATGGTTACAGGGTGTAAATACAAGGCTTTCCCACTGTTAAAATGGCTCACCCTAAAATCAACCCCTACAAGATCTACTAGATGCATCTGAGCTTTTTGCTCAAATTCCTGATTCGTGAGAGTGCCGTTTTGCTGAATCCATCTGGAGGTGAGTTTTAAGTTTCAGAGAGTAGTTACAGGAGATCCAGCTGAGTTAAACAGCAAGTTTTACATATCTGTGTCCTTCTACCCACCTGAAGATTTACTGTATATTGGCTCACATTTGAATCATGGAAAGTGGAGAAGGGAAAAATATATTTTATTTATCATTAAAAACAAACTAATGGTTCTTTAGAAGAGATCAGTACATCACTGAAAAACATTTTAGACCATTAGATTCTTCATTTTTCGTCTTCAGTATTTGACTGCTTTTAATAACTGTCAGAATGTATTTTAAAAATTAAATTTCTTGAAATAACATTTTCCCATTTGTGCCAGTGCAATTTTTAAAATACTTAGTAAATTTTTCTCTCTATTTTACTTGCTTTGTGAAATTTAACAGTATTAAGACACAAGATCTGTCTCAAGGTTAATTATCGTAAAGATATCTTTCCAAAAGCAATGTATTGTTACATCACAGACCAGTAAGGCGGTGTTTTTTTTCTTTTAAAATATTATATTTTTTAATAACTACTAATAGATTGATCCTTATTTATCAATTCTGGCAAAAATGTTCCCAAACAGAATTTGTTAAGAAAAGGCAATTGGCGGATAAGGTAAGTAGATTGCTTACTACAATTAATTTGGCCCAGAAAAGAGGTGACTTAAGTGTGGCAGTTGCCTTAGATGCAGAAAAGTCTTTCGATAGACTGGAGTGGAATTTTCTATTTAAAGTGCTGGAAAGATATGGATTAGGTCAAAACTTTATAAATTTGACTCAAACCCTATACAATGAACCTAAGGCCAGAGTTGTGAAAAATCAGCAATATCTCCAGCATTCCCACTGTCCAGATCTAGCAGACAAGGATGTCCATTATCTCCGGCACTTTCATATTGGCTATAGAACCTTTGGCAGAAATTATTCAACAAGATCCAGACATCAAGGGATTCAGAGTAAACTAAAATGAATATAAGATCAGTTTGTTTGCAGATGATATATTAATATATCTGACAAAGCAAAAGATGCATTTGCAAATGGAAGCTGACGAGAGTGTCTCTGGGTATAAAATAAATTTGGACAAAAGTGAAATTATGCCATTAATTGATTTGGGATTATAGAAATGATCAAAGAAATATTCAATTTAGATGGCCAAAGAATGGGATTAAGTATTTGGGGATTAAAACAGATAATGATTTGAAAATTTTTAAATAAAATGAACTTTCTCCAGGCCAGGAAATGTATTGCAGTTATTTGAACGTCTGATTCCCTTCTGGACATAGCCCGATGGAATGCAGAAATGCATAGTTGTGCTCCCCTGGAGAAAATTACTTACAATCTAAGGAAGAAGTACAATTGTATGGCAGCCAGACTTGCAGAACACAAAGTTGAATATTTAGGGTTACTTATTCTGTTCCTGAGTTCTATGTCCTTCTTCTTTCCCCTATTTGAGATCTAGGTAAGAAAAGGAATTAGATCCTCCAAAGTGGAACCCGGATTGAGACATTTCCTTCTCTTTTCCCTCTTTGCTGCTTTTCTCCTTCTTTCTTTTCTATTTTTTTTCTTTTGGGGATTTGTTTGGAGGGGAGGGGGATGGAGCTGTTTGGAGATATGGACAACTTGTAATGTCGATTTTTTCATTTCAATTTATGTATTTGCAATGGTTAATTCTTGATATATGTTTGACCACAAAATTAAAATAAAGTATTAAAAAAAACTAATAATAATATAACCCAGTGGTTTTCAAACTGCCCCCCAAACTCACATTCCACTGTAAGAATTCCCTATGCAAAAGTGCTCTGTGATTAGTAAAGGATTACTTATATGGCATGTGAGTGGAAAGAAAAAAGGCTTTAAAACCAATGTTTTAATCATAACTAATTGACTTGTTATGTGCACGGTTTCTTAACTCCAAAGGAAATGGATGGGCCAATTACATTTTTTCTCAAGCAAAATATTTCAGTAACAATTAGGTCACATACCCCTTGCTATTCACAGAGCACTTACAGCATAGGGATTGCCTAAAGTGGAATGTGAGTTTAGGGGGCAATTTGAAAACCACTGATGTAGCCCAACTATGTGTGTGTGTGTGTGTGTGTGTGTGTGTGTGTGTGTGTGTGTGTGTGTGTGTGTGTGTGTGTGTGTGTGTGTGTGTGTGTGTGTGTGTGTGTGTGTGTGTGTGTGTGTTTTACCCAAACCATTACAGCTTAGGCACAATTCTGGAAAGTCATTCCAAAGTTCAGTCTAAGAAATCTATTGTCAAAATGCAGACTTTTAAACTGATGCACAGAAGTAATCACAAAGGAGATGGGAGAGAATGACTGACCAGACTGCCAGAAACTCATGAATCTTCTTCAAGTTTCTTCCAGAGAAATATCTTTTCCTATATATGGTTGTCATAATTCCCCTTTTCCTTGTGCATGGGAAACAAATTGTGTGACTTCCACAATGCTTCCAAAACCCAGGTATGGGTAAATCAAAGAGACTGTGGGGTTCAATAATTCCCAACAGGGAGAATCAGCTGAATTTTTCATTATCACACAGTCATTCCTGCTCCATGTTCGATGAGATGTCCACTGGTCAATAATGTGTTGTTCATTCAATGTTCTACACACAGGACTCTCCCACCATCTGTTTAAAAAAAAAGAACCCAATGTCCTTTCGCCTCTCCAAAGTAACAAATTTGGGTACAGCCTGTACTAACTGATCCCACCCAGTCTCTCCAAAGCTATGAATGGTTGCAGCCTGTACTAGCCCTTAAAGTGATATTCATGCTAAATGTAACGGGAACTCATAAGACTCTCTCATTTTGCATTGTATAAGTTTCCAAAAATAACCTCTTTTATATGTGTGTGTGTGTGTGTGTGCATATATCACACAAACACACACACACACACACACACACACACACACACACACACACACACACACACACACACACACACACACACACACATAAAAGAGGTTATTTTTGGAAACTTATACAATGCAAAATGAGACTGAGTATCAAGAATTTTTAAATAAAAGATTGAGGATATGATTTTTATTGATTTTAGTTTTAGCACTTATCACCGTCTTGGTTAAATCTCAAGTCAAATTAATAGTATTTCTATGGGGTAAATAAGCAATAAAGATCAAGAATAAATGTGCTATACCTTTAAGGATGAAACATGCCCTGCTTTTCATATCCATATGTGTGAATTCATTTTGTTGTCTGGAATAATGAGTGCACCAAAAGCATAAAGACAGGACCTGTGATAGTTTACATGTGGTCCTTTGTTCATAAACCTCCACCTCTTTCTGTCTCACTGCTTTCACATTTCATACTCTCAAAAAGGTTGAGTAAATTATTTACAAACTGAGAACAATCAATCAGAATAGAGGTTGCCATCAGAAAATTGCATTTTTTGGTAGAACCTTTTACCTGGTTTCAAATTATAAGACAGTTCCTGTGATATTGAATCCCAAATCAACAGAGCATTCATTATGGTAACGTCAACGGTGAAATCCTTTTAATGTAGTATGACTGCACAAGTCAGTACAGGAATTCCAAACAGAAAACGACTGTGTATATCCTTTCACAGCAACTACATGAAAACTCTGGTGTTGGAGCTGAAAGTAAAATTTATACGCTAAATGTGGTGGATGGGGATTTCCTAATAACTGCGTCTGAAATTACATAAAAGACCCTCGAGAATATGAATAGGCATTGAAAGGATGAACACTATTTGGCCAATGTACAGATGTAGAACTGAAACTATTCAACAATCATGTATCAAGCGAGGAGATAGAGCGGCAATGCTTATGAATTTGAGAAAAAAACATTTTGCCAGAATTGCAGAGTTAACACAGGAACAGTCAATATGAAAACAACTGCCTCCAGTTCTTTTTTTTACTAATCCCACCTAAATAGTTGCTAATTTTTATAATATGAACAAAGCAAATTAAAATGGAAAGTTTTTCCCACATTATCAGGAGGTAAATAATGTCCAATGTACCATGTAAAAGTTCTACTCTTTTTAAAATCTAGTCCAACTTCACTGAGACACTGTCTTCTGCAAATTGGCAGTACACCTTCAGTTGTGCTGTTGCGTGCAACTTGAACACAAGCAGGAGCTATGTCTGTATTTGTTGGGGCAAGACCAGTACTGCTGCTGGAGACTATCAAATGCAACATTTACCGTAGTTGAGTAACAATTTGCCAAAGACTCTTGAGCATCATGGCAACTTCCTTGTATTGATTCACAATTACTTAAATTGCATTGAAATGAAACACATTGAATTGACTGAATGTAAATACAGATGAGTTTATTGCTGTGTTGCAATATTTTATGCAGCAACTTGTTAACCGTGATATCTACATGGCCAAGCCAACAACCTCTTGATAGATAGATGTGCACAAAAAATATTAATATTCAAAAAGAAATGACCCACTGTCAAGTATATAAGAAGTACAGTAAAACTCCCAGTATCCGACACCTATGGGGATTGAAAGATGCCAGAAAAGTGAATTTGCTGGTTGCTTGAGATTGCATGTTGCATGGATTGGCAAACACACCATTCGGGGGCACCAATTTTAAATGCTTTTTTTTTTAACCTATTTATTTTCCACATTTTTTTGCTAGTTGCTTAAGCCTGCTGGTTCAAGTTGCTTAATATTAGTTAGTGGATCACATTCTGTTGGAGTGCAGGTCCATAGTCCCTTGAAAGTGGCCACACAAGTAGATTGCTTTCATTGGGCAAGCCATTGAATATGAGAGTAAGGATTAATTGTGTAAAATTTTGGTTCCTTCATCATAGTAAGGAGGCATAAATTTTGGAAAGGGTACAGAAGGATTAGAAGGTATGAGAAAAGGGTACAGAAGAGATTTACAAGGATTCTGCCTGGATTAGAAGGTATGAGCAATGAGAGAAGGGTACAGAAGAGGTTTACAAGGATTCTGCCTTGATTAGAAGGTATGAGCAATGAGAGAAGGGTACAGAAGAGATTTACAAGGATTCTGCCTGGATTAGAAGGTATGAGCAATGAGAGAAGGGTACAGAAGAGATTTACAAGGATTCTGCCTGGATTAGAAGGTATGAGCAATGAGAGAAGGGTACAGAAGAGATTTACAAGGATTCTGCCTGGATTAGAAGGTATGAGCAATGAGAAAAGGGTACAGAAGAGGTTTACAAGGATTCTGCCTGGATTAGAAGGTATGAGCAATGAGAGAAGGGTACAGAAGAGGTTTACAAGGATTCTGCCTGGATTAGAAGGTATGAGCAATGAGAAAAGGATGAATAAATTTGGGAGTTTTTTCTTTGGAGTGCAGAGACTGAGGGGAGACTCGATAGAAGTTTATAAAATTATGAGAGATATTTTTAGGGTGGGCATCAGAAACTTTTTCCCAGGGTAAAAATGTCACATACAAGAAGACATGCTTTTAACTCGAAAGGGTAAAATTTAAAGGATATGTGGGACAAGTTGTATAAATTGAGAGTGGTAGGTATCTGTAATGATAATCGAGGAAACTGATACAATGCAGTAGTAGCTTTTAAGAGGCTTCTAAATAGACATGTGAACATGCAGAGAATAGAGGGATATGTATCACATTCAAGCAGCAGAGTTTTAGTTTTTGTTCATTGTAAACATTGTGGGTGAAGGGTTTCCACATTCCACATTCGATTTTTGTTCTTAATATGCAATGTTTATAGTAACTCAACATCATTCACAGAACTACATTGATCTCCATATCTCTATATCCTTGCCATCTGACAATCTTTCCCAGTATTTTTATCTTATATTTCAGTTGGCCTTTATTTAAATTTGAATTTTTTTTAACATTGTTATCAGTTCCTGAAATGTTTGCAGTTTCTTTCAGATGAGTTTGTGTATACTGATTTTAAAGCACATTTGTTAAGTATTTATTGCTACAAGCAACAACGTAATGGGAATGATCTGTCACGATTGTGTGAAATAGAATATGCATTTTTTTCCCCATTTCAGCCATTTGCTTCATTCTCTTTTGAGGTCCTCTAAGTGCTAAGTCAGTTTATATGCAAGATGATAGGCAGGTAAATTGTTCCCAGGCTTTTACCAATGCTGCTTCTGACCCACTACTCTAAAAGTACAACTATTTTTTCTTTCTTCCATCACAGAAGCAACTTTTCTCTGTTTGATTTATTCCCATAAACCTATAGCTTAAAACAAAACTTCCCTTTTTGAGACATGACAAATAATGGGAAAGAAAATTACCATTTCCTAACTATAGTGCAACAAGTTTCTGACAGTTTCTCAATTACACTAAAAATTAATAATTTATCAATTAAAAATAGTGACTATTTTCCTTGCCAGAATTAGAATGTTGCTAATGTCTATGACTTATTCAAACAAATCCATGCTAAAGTTGAGTTGAGTTTTCCGTGGTTTATTTGACATTATCAGTTGCTATATGTTGTTATAAACCATAAAAACTTTGTTAGATGGTAGTAAACATTGATAAGTGATGATTAAAAAAAGTGGTCAGAACATTCGAAGTCCCTTACCATTTCAGAGAACAAAGAAACTAAGAACTACCTGACCTGGTTAACTCACTCTCAGGCAAGCCATGACCTTCAAAATGGGTGTTGCCAGGAGACAGCATTAAATATATTAAACAACGCTTGAAAGACACAAAACAGAATTTGCTTGCAAGAAATACTTTTTAACCCTTAAAGTACCAGCTCTTAATTATTGTGCCTAAAATATAATAATTACCATCCAAAGTTTAAAAAAAACAAACATAGTACTTAGTAGTTTATATATCAGTTAAATTTCAAAAGAATGCGGAAGCATTCTGCCTCTTGTAAAAGACATACTTTGGTAACTGATCTGTTCAGAAAGCCAGTTTTAGTCATGATCCAAACTTGATGTGCAAGTCCTCTTTTGTCTTGGATGGTATTAACAATCTTCCCATCAACTAGGAATTTCAAGGTGCTATATGGTCTGTGATGATCATGACATCCCCTGCCATGAAATTAAGCCTAATCTTAAACCTTCCTGCCTCTCCTGCAACAGTGGAAGATATTCTTTCACCCATCTTTCCCAGAACAAATCTGATATAAATTGCAACTACTTCCACCTGGGGCATGCATGTATGTCTTCCTTCTGAAACTGCCTTGGTGGCAATGAAAGATTACCTTTAAGAAGTAAAAGATGGTTCGGGTTAAGTGCTTCAAGGCCATTTGGATCTGTTAAAGTCTTAGTGTTTGGCAACTGTTGAGGATAGCTTCAACTTCACATAGGACTATTAGAAGACTTTCCTCATTAAGATTTTGTCCATCTAGGATAGAATTAAAAACTTTTTGCACTGATCTAATCAGTCTTTCCCATACACCTCCAAGGTGTGAGCCAGTAGGGGGATTGAAAATCCAATTAATTTGTTTCTGGGTTAGTTCATCATGGATTTGAGCTGGATTCCAGTTTATGATTGCTTCTTTAACTCACGCTGGCTGAACTCCCACTAAATTATTGCCATTGTCAGATCGTAGTTCCTACATTTGACCATATCTGGTGATAAAACACTGAAGGGCATTGATGAAAGAGTCTGTATAAAGTGGTGATGCCACTTCCATGTGAATTGCTCATGGCTAAACATGTGAAAATTACACCATAGCGGTTCACAGCACTCCTTGCACATTTCACTTCAAAGGGTCCAAAATAATCAACTCCAACATATGCAAATAGAGATTCATCTGGAGAGACTCTGTTCTGAGGCAAATCTGCCATCACCCATTGTCCATAATGAGTATTTACACACTGACAAACAACACATTTTGTCACAATTGTTCTGCTTAACCTGATGGCACAAATCCAATATTTTCACCCTAGTATGGATAACATATGGTTGCAACCATCGTGACCTATCTCTTCATGAATATGTAGAAGAATTAGATCTGAAATGTGAAAATTTTTGGCCAGTGTGACAGGATGTTTCATCTCTTCTGGCGTTGCTACCTTACTAAGGTGCCCACCAAGTCTGAAAACACCATTCCTGAGAATAGGGTTGAGTTTACCAATGTGGCTTGTCCTCTTGACATTCATTCCTTTTTTTCAGATTTGAAATTTCATCTGAAAATCTTTTTCTCTTGCAAAAACGGATTATCTCTATCTCAGCATTAATCAATTCTTTAACTGTGAGACTTCCCTTTTCTTGAGTCTCAAAAGCTCCTGTCTCCTTTTGTGGTAGATCTCCTTGATGGATGATATCCAATTTAAATTGAGAAGTAGCATCACTTGTTTGTTTGTTCTTCCTGCTACGATTCTGAAACCATCTTTTAAATCTGAGCATCCACACTGTTGCCTTTTTCAAATGATTCCAGGATGAGAAGTAATGGATTAAACAGGTAACTGAATCCATTTGTTCAGATATTATCTGAACAGTATTTGCATGTAATACTCCTGATTTCAGAGCCCTCTGGTAACATTTCTATTAATTTATCAAGATTTTGAGGCCACTCCTTTATAGGCTGATGAAGAAATCGAAGCCCGGACACCCACATTTCTTTCTTCATAAAAAAACTTGACTTTTAAACCTTGGTAAACCAGATTTGCAGGATTGTTAACTGCATTAACGTATCTCCACCGTATCGAACGTGAGGTTTTATCTGATAGCCACGGAAATTCAAAACCTTGAGGTTTTATTGTTGATGTATATGAGCACAGAGGTGCTATGTCCAAAAAATGGAGTCTGTCAGTTTCATCTGCAACTCTCTTTTCAACATTGTGTCCATTCTGTTCACCATGGTAGCAGCCATCAACTCCATTCAAGGGATAGTGAATGGTTTCAATGGATCCACTCTGGCCTTTGCCATTGCAAATCCACAATAGACCCGATCCTTGTTATCGTGCAGTAACCGGTAACTATCAGTTCTGTGACTGTCTTCACGTGCATCAGGAAAGTGATGCAATTGAGCAGATGTTATAGTTCCAAAATTTGTGGCTTTGAAACATCTGTCAATCTTGAAGTCTTTCAGCTTACAATTATCCTGTATCCAACATGTCCATTCTTGTACAATGGATTCTGGTATCTCATCATCCCAACCAAACTTTTACCTCCACAAATTTTGCAGGATATTTTTGGCAGTCAGAGCAACAGTTGCCAATATTCCTAGAAGACCATATGTTGAACTGACTTTTGATAGAATCCCCTTTCTTGTGAGTGGTCAGTCCTGTAAATTGAATTTGAATTTAAAAAATGCCACACTGAACACACCATTATAATCTAACACCCTCTCTACAGGAAGTTGTCATGGTCTCAGTCCAAATTCTTCATTTATTTTGTCCTCTCTCTTTCAGATATGACATCAATATCTTGGGACTGTTATTCGTTCATTTGGTAACTAGAAAGCCTCCTTTGCTGTAGAATGCTATTGGTTCTCCTACTGTAATGCAGAAATGAGACAGCCATCCATATAAAAGTTATTCATAATGGTGCTTAAAGCTTGAGAGCCAAATTGCTCCAGATCGTCCTCAGCACACTTCCTAAGGGCAAAATTCACACAACTTGGGGATGAAGTCAATTAAAATAGATGCCCTGCATTCTGCATTCCACCATGTTCTGACCGTAGTCTCCATCAGGCCACCAAAGGAATTGTAACAAGTCACAGTCTTTATTCGGTACTTTCACCTGGTGGAACATTGCTTCATTGTCTGCAGCGATGACAACAGGTTCTTTGAGGAATCTATTTAATGCACTGGTCTAATCAGGACCCTGTAAGAGTGGAGAATTTAGTGAAACTCCCCTAAAGGTTGCTCCACAATTAAACACCACGTGATGTTTTTTTCTTCTGTGGATGGAGAACCCCATGGCCATTTTTTGGCCATCACTACTTTCCAAGATGACACGCAGTTGGTGTAGTCTAAATTAAAAGAAGAATCTTCTCTTTAAATTCAATGTACGTTGTTCAACAACACTTCTAGTATCAGCTATGCATATTTCCCTTTCCTTTAAAGGTAATCCAATGCAATAATGATCATTAACTAGCTTGGCAGATTTTGACACCGATTCAAAGAAATGCTGCTTTTCCTTTAAAGTTTCTTGGTTATCACTAATGCACTCAGGAGAATCATTCTTGAGTGGCTCCTCCCACAGCCTATCAAGCTTAACAATCAATATCTTGGTGACATTTATAGTCAATTGATTTTGAACTTCTTTTCTTTCTCCTAAAGGTCCATTAATCATCCAACCAAGCATAGTTTTGACTGTGTAAGATCCATCTCCCACACTCCTTATCATATCTAATGGTTCCAGAGTTTTTGCTACATCTGAACAAATCAACAACTTAATCTTAAAGTTGATTTTGTGTAAACAAACATTTTTTACATGTGTCCACAGTTCAATGTCATTTTGATATGGGATATTTCCTTTAGGCAGAGTCAGAATTAATGATGCAGCTATTGCCTGGGCATAAGTTACTTTGATTTCCCGGATTTCTGTTAGCTGATGGGAGCGGGTAGTATTCTAGCTTGTGAGATGGTATTTGCCTCACATCAATGTCCACTGGGTTCATTATTGGAGTTTGAGATTTGGCACCACCGTGCCTTAACTGGTCTGTCTAGTAAGGACCATGCATGTCTCATAACCTGCAACACTGGCTTTTCTTTGGTATGAAACATTTTTTTCTTCTGTTTTCCTTCCTCAAAATGTGACTCCAAAACATTAAACACTTTAGATAATTTACATTGAGCAACAGATAATTCAGAGCCTTCCAGTGCCATCGACCTGGCCTGATTAACAGCAATTATTTTGTCCAGTTCGAGTTACTCCTTTTGCCTCCTTAGCTGCTCCTCTTTCTTCCTTAGCTCCTCTTCTCTTTGTAGCTGGTCACATTTCAGCTCATCTTCTCTCTGTAGCTGCTTCTCTTCACTTCATAGTTGCTCCTCCTGCTCTTCCTCTTGTCGTTGTTCTTCTTCTAAAGCAGATTTAATTTGAAGCATTTCTTTCTCTGCTTCAAGAGTTGTCTGAACCTTTATATATTCAGTATTTGAAACACTGGAGCCTGCTCTAGAACTCCTCTTAATTCTCCTGCTTCCAGCATTTGATGCACTATCACCTGGTCGTATATCATCTTCTACTTCAGATGTCTCCTTAATTTCTGATTTGTCTCTGCTCTGGATTGCCCATCCTCCTCACCACCAACTTTTTGTACATCTTCAGCCATTTTCATGTGGCTGATCTTAGATTCTATTGATTTTTTTGCAGTAATTCCATAGGATTTGTATCCCCAGCAGCCATGACCTTCCACTTTTCCATTGTCTCATTCAATCTTGCTTGAAGAGTAGCTTGTATCTAATTGCCATCTTTGCAATTCTACTTTAAGTTCCATGATCTTCACTTTCTCAGGGGCAACGGCCCCAGCGGCTGCCATATTATCCATTCAGCTGACTGTCGCACTCAGATGTAAGCATGCACAACAATAACTCCAAAACCAAAACAGTCCTCAAACGACAAGCGGTAGTTTCTCCAAACTGTGTTCTAACTTGCAATAAACACACAGTGTTTACTGCTTCTACAAAGGCCCTTGAGCTGCTGTCAATTATCATGTCCCCTTGAGTTTGAAATGCTCTAAACAGAGACCAACTGATCCAGTCCAAATTCCAAATCCAATTTCCAACTTTCTGTTGTCTTAAATTCTGTCTTTTAGTTGCTAAAAATTGTAGCTTTATAATTGCTTGCAGGAATTAGTCTATGACTCATTCAAATAGATCCATTCTAAATGAGTTTTCCATGGTTTATTTGACATTATTCTCAGTTGCTATACATTGTTACAAGCCATAAAAATTTGGTAAGACAGTGCTAAACATTGTTAAATAATGATTAAATGATAGTTAAATGATCAATAAAAGATGTCAGGACATTCTATGTCCTTTGCCATTTCATAGAACAAAGAAACTAAAAACTAACCTACCTGGTTATCTCACTCTCAGGCAAACTGAGAGTTGCCAGGAGATGGCATGAAATACATTAAACAATCACTTGAAAGCCACAAATCAGAATTTACTTGCAAGAAATACAGTTTAACCCTTAGATTCAATATGTGTGATATTTTTTAAATATTACTTTATGGGAATGTTGACTGATGTACTTACATAACTGTAGATGAATAACAGTTAAAAATTGTATATGTAACCTCTTTTCCCATAATCAGCATTCTCTAAATTGACATGCTACTCCAAGCTTTCCAAATGATTTATTATTTTTCATAGCTTTCTTCAACAACAAAGAGGTGGTATGTGTCATAAATGATACAAAACATTTTGTTGCTTATTACAAGCCAAAGCACAATGCGGCTCCAGTTTCCCCAAAGAGGTGTCTAATTTTGTCAATCAAATTCGTCCATATTTGGAACATTCCACTGGTTTTATACCTTGCTTTTCACATCACTTGAAGTTTGTAATGCACGAAGCAATATTCTGATCCTTCCAAACTTTGAGTGAAATTCTATCAATTCTGCATCTGCAACATTTTGTGTGAAACCATACTGAATCTTTAAGACTTAGCAAAAATACTTAATGGTTAAAATATTTACCTGTTACTCCCTTAGTTCAAGTTCAGTAATTTGCACTCTTTCTGTCTGGAACCATGGACACACTTTATTTCTTCCACTTCGAGAATGAGTTCACTACTTTCGAAAAAAGCCACAAGTGCACTAAATGAAAGAAAACCTGTAGGGAGACACAAACCTTTGTGAAATGTACCAAGAATAAACAATTCATTTCTTGTTTCAACACCTGAAAAGAGTGAGGATCATTTTAAATGTTGTATTTCGACGTAATGATTAATACATCCAATCAGATCACTCCTCACAGAACTGTTTTTTTTTTAATTTGGATGAAGGAAATGCCAAATCAGTCAGTCCATAAGCAGGTCAGCAATCTGCCTCACCACCTCCGAAAGAATCTAGGCAGTAAACTCTGAAACTCACATCACCAACTGGAGTTTAACTCTGGAAGTGTTCACAGACAGTTGGTGTTCTTCCCAAAAAGCTCTTCCTTATCTATATCTTGTGACCATCAGTTTCTGCAGGCTATTCTTCTGTTAGAGCTATTGTAACTAAATTTCATTCTGTTCTTGTTGGGTAGAGTCATTGAATCCTGTTCATCAAAAAACCTCAGCTGATCCCTTCACCATTTTTTGCAGGTTGTGCGGATGCCAACAAGATTCTTGATTACACGTACAGTACAAATTAAACCAGCTGAATACAATAAAACCCCTGTTATCTGGAATTCATGCAACCGGCTACCTCACACAACTGGCCAAAAAAAAAATGATAGAAATAAATAAATAAAAGTTAAAATAAATAGGAAGAAATAAAAGTTTAAAATTTTAAAGTAAATGTTCTCTAAGTATTACATAAACCTTTGGTGGAGATGGGAACAAATATTCAGCAGTGGAATGCCTTGGTCATGCTTTGCTCGTAGCAACTATTTGAGTAAAGTTTGAATAAAGTTGTGTTTGAATAAAATGGTGTTGCCAAGGATGAAGAGTTGGTTGACCCGCTTGATTTTGAGGTGACTCTCTTCAAGTGTCGCCTTATCCCTGGCTAGTAAGATTCATAATTAGTATATTATTAATTATATTAGTAAGCCTTTTTCTGTAAACTTGGAGGAGTGGGGGTTAATAATGATGGTAGCAAGGCTGTCAGAATGCTGTTACATTGCTAGTGACCTGGGTTTGAATTTAAATTTAAATTTAGTATGTTATTGGAATTACCTAATTAAAGTGAACTTTACATAATCAAGAACTACAATACTGATTTTTTTCTCAAATTACTTTACATTTTACACTGTTACTTAGTCTTTTAAACAATTTATTCTTAATGCTGGTATATTAGTTAGGAATTGTAAGAGTGAGTCTCAAGCAACCAGAAAACTCTCTTATTTGACAGCTACCAATCCCCTTAGGTGCCAGATACCTGGGTTTTTACTGTACAAAACTGAGACTGAAGCATTTGATGCCATTCATGGTACAACTTCCTATTCATCTTGAGCCATATATTGATTTGCAAATACATATAGGATGAGCACAACTGAAGTTAATTAATCACAAAAGTTACAAGAAAATAATGAAAATATAAAGGTTCTTAATTGTTTTGTTTCGTGCAATATCACATTTTTTTTTCTTTGGAATACTTTTCTGGATAGTTCTGAAAGGTCCGGAGTGTTTGGCAAGATTAAATGACCTATGTAGCTGCAGCTTTTTGTATACATTTCTGATCCTTTTACAGTGAGTGCAAAAACTGTTGAAAAACACATGTATTTGCACTCACCTGGTATTATTTAACATTCAGTATCTAGATTGGAAATAGGTGCAATTATAACCATTTATCATTTCACAATTACAATTGAGGGGGCAATTATGATATGATTAATAATCCCTACAACAGTAGTCATGAATATTTATCCTTAAATCAGTTAGCTATAAAGAGATGTTGTAACTTTGGATGTTGAACTACTTTGAAGACTTAACCACAGACATGTTTTTGCAATTCATTAAAACTAATAATTGGCAAAAGTACAGACCCTTTGGTGCTGGGAGGCTGCAATTTAAACTGAAATGTATTTTGCAAATACAAATGGGTTTTGGAAATTGCATAGCACGGCACTTGTCATCAATTGAGGCTGCAAACAACTGAGGTGACTTTTTAAAATTTATGCCATATCAAAACTTTCAATTGAGTGAGGCAGCAGCAGAAGGGTATAGCTAATAGCCTGAATATGCCTAAGGTTGTTTAATCTCAGAAGATAAGCAAGTTCAGGCCTGGTCAGTACTTGAAGGGGAGACCACCTAGGAGCACAAGGTTTCTGTGAGGGGTGCTGGTCAAAGTGGTGACTCTCTATCTGCATCACAGGAGGTAAAAGTTAAAGAATTTCATGTTTGTAACATTCTAAATGTAGTATTACATGTTAATAATGGAACTTTTACTTTTAGTTGAATTTATGGTGTCACCCATCCCACCACCCCCCAACCCCAACAATGGACCTCCTCCTGTACCAGACCATTCAGAATACTTAGTAACTTTTTTGTACTGATGTTACTTGTAAATTGTATTCCCATATATCACTGATTGTAATGGAAATAGTAATGAGATAGACAACTAGCAAAATTCAAATTATACCTTTAAATTACAACATCATACACACAGCCTAAATGTTAAAAAAAAGACAATATAGCAATATTTGAAAAAGATATATAGTTGTAAAAATTGCTTAAATGTAGTTTTTCTTTTCTTTCTTTTTAAAATATTTTAATTCAGTTTAATATATAAACTTGCATACAAAATTCTGAGATATATAACCAGTCATCTCATATACATATAAAGAAAATCAGAAAGAATAATATAAGTGTTAGCCAGTTGCCTATAATTAATTAAATCCATTAAAATATTTATTGGATTATATGAATGCTAACAACAAAATTGTTTTGTAAAATCTTTCTGTATTGAATTACATTAATAGTTACATTATTAGTAGTTGAGCAGAAGCCTTTTTTTGATTTTTCTCCTTCTTTGATTTACTACTTCATTCTCAAAAACATTATTGATCTAGGACCACAATATTGTAGAGTACAACTCTAATGATCCAAAATCGGATTCTCCAAAATCCTCATTTATCTGATTTTTTTAAAAAAATTCAGATAAATGAGGATATCAGAAATCCTTATTTATACAAATACTTTTCAGAGCTGAACTGAATTCACAGGTTAAAAATAAATTCACCCGACATGTAATTAGAATGACGTTTGTCCTCGTTTCAGGTAACTCCCTCCCCTCACTCTTTCCATTTCTTCTTTACCTTCCCCTATTGACTCCTCTCTCCAACTCTCCCTCTCAAACTGCATGCCACTGTCTCCCAGCTGCAAGCAGTCAGGAGAATCCCTTGTCTCGGCATCATCAAGGACAGTGGCCTCCCAGGTAGGAGTGGGACTCCGGGCTCAATGCCGTTCCCTTCCCTTCCCTCCCTCCCTCCTCACCCCTTCTTTCTCTTCCCTTCCCTCCCTCTCTCCCAGGCACAATGGAGCTCCTGACTCCGAACATTTCCCTCACGTGCACACCAGACTCACCATTTTTTTTAAAAAGTGACCAGTTCTCTGAAAAAAAGTGTATTTCCAACAAAGGCATGGTTGTGACCATTTGTGAAGTTGTACTGTAGCTAAAGCACCAGAAAATTTGGCAAAAGCAGTCACTATAAAAACACCAGCATTGTGACAAAATAAGGCTGGACTTGATCTCAATCACAATGGTGCAAAATAACTTATCTGAAGGTGTGGGAAATCTGGTTTGGTGTCAGCCTAGGGAAGGGAACACCACTGAGCCCAGGGTCCTGCTCCTACCCGGGTGGTCACTGTCCTTGATGATACGTGAAGGTCTTCTTTTGGTGCTGTTCGGATGCCCAAAAGTGCCCGTGCTAGCTTCTCCACCCAGCTCCACCATGCTGTTGGCTTGCCATCATATGGTGTAGCTGAGCACCCCATAGATTGGCAATGTAGCACCACAAACTGGAGGTGAACTGTGTGCCTCGGTCAGAAATGATGTGCCGTGACAGTCCAAATCTTGCAATCCAGGATGAGAGGAGTGCTTTGGCACAGGACATGGTATGTGTCAGCCTGGGGGATTGTTTCTGGCCACCAGGTGACGCGGTCGACTACTGTGAACAGGTAGCAGAAACCCTGAGAGACTGGCAAGGATCCCACTATGTCCACCTGAATGTGGTCAAACCTGCATTCTGTTGGCTCGAAAGGCTGTGGAGGAACCTTGGTGTGTCACTGTACCTTGGCTGTTTGGCACTGTGTACATGACTTGGCTCACTCTTGGACTTGTTTCTGCAATCCATGCCACATGTACTTGCTGAACACCAGCCAGACCATAGTCCTGATGGATGGGTGTGCTAACCTGTGGATGGAGTAAAAAAACTTGTCACCTCCATGCCGTTGCGACAATAGGTCGAACTTGCCCGGTGGCCACATTGCACCGGAGGGTGGTAGTACCTGTGCCAACTGGAATGTCCTGAAGCTGAAGCCCTGTGACAGTGGTCTTGTACAGTGGAATCTTTTCGTCCTGCTGCTGTGCCCCTGCCAGTGCTGTGAAGTCCAGACCTTTGACCAGGGAGTGGATGCTGTGTCTTGACAAGGCAACCGCGACCATGTTGTCTTTGCCTGAGATGTGCTTGACATCTATGGCTCAGTACAGCGCCAGCAGCTCTCTATCGAAAGCACTGTATTTTAGTTCAGGGGGCCGCAAATGTTTGCTGAAGCAATCTAGTGGGTACCAACTTCTTTCTATCTGCTGCTCCAGGACTCCACCAATTGCTGTTCCTGAGGCATCAACTGTGAGGGCCATGGGTGCATCTGGTCTGGGGTGGGTCAGGAGTGTAGCTTTGGCCAGGGCCTCTTTGGTTTCCACAAATGCACATGCAGATTTGTCGTCCCAGGTCAGGTCCTTCTCCTTCCCAGACATCAGGATGAACAGGGGACGCATCACTCGGGCAGCTGCTGGGATAAACCTGCGATAAAAGTTTATCATCCCCATGAACTCCTGCAGACTTTGGTTGTACTGGGCTTCGGGAAGCTGCGGATGGCCTCTACCTTGTCGGGCAGTGATGTGACCCTGTCCTTCGTAATCCTGTGGCCCAGGAAGTCGATGGTGTTAATGAATCAGAACACCTGGACAGAGAATTAAATATAAAATGACGATGAGAACAATGGTGATGATAAGAGTTTATCATTTTATAAATAAAAACAAAAACACTGATGCAATTAAATTATTGCTCTCCACAGCCACACAGGTTTGAAATTAATAATCATTCAGATTTGAGCAGATTGTCAATGAAGCAAAGAGTGAAAATAGACCCAAGAATGATTTTTTTTAAATATATTTCCATATTATTCACATTCTTCATATTATTTTAATATTCTTTGGGCCAAAATTACTCCATGCTAGTGGGATTTAATTTAATCTACTACATTCAATATATTTGGAATGGCTTCCTGTACATTGGTGAAACCAAACACAGATTGGGTGTTGTCGTGTTGAGAAGAGTATCAGGTTTGGTGGGTTCACAAACAGATGAGTTTGGATAAAAAAACAAAGATCTTAAAAAAAACTATGCCAATATAGTGGATGAATATATACACAAGTGCCTTCCATATGCTTGTCAAGGCACACAATCAAATTCAATGACAACGCCTCACCCAGTGCCACCGCCAACCAAACAGGGTCACTGTGTTTCTGATAGAGCACGGTGCTGTGTGACCTGCTCTTCAGTGTCAGAGGAGAGGGTAGAGAAATAAATCTGTCTGGCCACTGACTTGCGAGCCTGGTTTCTCCAGCTTGGCTGGCAAATATGAGCACCCTTATCACCAACGTCTGCAAGCAGGTTTGGTGGGTCATCAATTAGGTGCCAGAGCCTTCTCTTGGTTTAGGCATCCCATGCCTTGGCAATGTGCTTGGGTGATCCCTAAACACAGAACCCAGATGGCTGTCGCCATGTTCTCCCATAGTGAGGCAGGTCGGCAGATGTACATCCAGGGTGCCCTGTATTCCTAGGCTGACACCAGGGCGCCGATCCTGCTCACGTTCTCTTTAAATGGGTACCACAAGTCCTTGTGTTTGATCCTTGACATGTTAGCCAGGAGGAGTTAGGACTGAAAGTTAGCCAATTTGTGATTTTAAGTAAAAGCTCCTGAAGCCCCCACCCCATAAGGTATTTGTTTCTGTTCATGGGAGGGCTGTGGTGTCATTGTTAAATGAAACAAAATATATGTTTTTTTCTAGTGTTTGTTCTGTGACACTCAACTTATAAACTGTAACCCTAAAACAGTGAACTGTAACTCCAATTCCCTGAGTGTGCTTAAAGACATTATTACAACAGCTCAGGGTGATTAAAAATGAGAAAAAACAAAAGGTCCATTACAAAATCTGCACCCAGAATGTGCATAACAAAAGATGCGATCAAATGTCCAATGTTGAGGTTTAGGTTTCATGACAACATCTCTTGCCTGTCTTGCTGAAAGTTCTTTGTATAATAAGTGACAAGTGTTTCCTGCTGGTACTGATGGCTGGAATCAGTGATGGAATCACAGCAGTCTGTTTGATGAGTGCTTTGTAGACCCTCAGATTGAGAACAGGAACAGTTGCAGGGTGGTAGTCGTCTCTTGTTGGAGGTGGAGAGGGACGTGTGGGAGAGCTCAAAAGATGCATTAGTTAGGGCCAACTCCAGTGGGGGAGGACCAGAGGGGAAGCTGGTCCAGGTCAGAGTGAGCAGCACACAGGAAGCTCCAACCACACAGGGCTTCTCCTGCAATACTGAGAGCATACATCACTGTGAATCACAGGCAGGGTACATCACCGAACTTCCTCTTAGCCCTGCAAACTTGAGTGGGTGTTCTCTACAAGTGTACTTTGATCCCTCCAAGAAGATAATGGTTTCCTGGACATTTTTCCCGGTTGCCAGACATGAGGGGCAAGACTGCCCCTCTAAGGGTGGGGAGTGTAGTAGTGACTAAATAGCCCTCCAGGGTACCAGTCACCTTCATGCTCTCTTGGAAAGTAGTAATCATGGGTGCCCTGGTAGATACAGTACATCTCCAATTATCCAAAATCGGATTCTCTGAAATCCTCATTTATCCAATTTTTTTTTGGGAGCCGAACTGATTGAGGATGTTGGGCTCCTGGTGCCAGCAGCAGCACAGTAGTCCTCGGGATCCTGGTGGAAGCAGCAGCATTCAGGCCCCTGACAGCAGCACAGTGGACCTCAGAGCACCCGGTGGCAGCAGCAGCGGACCTCAGGCACCTGGCTGCAGCAGTGGATCTCAAGCTCCCGGGCAGGGGCAGACTCTTGGACTCCTGGGCAGGAGAAGGCCTTTGATGGGTAAGTGTCAGTGATTGAAGTGGCCACCATATTTTGGTGAGAATTAAACTTTATTTTAATGCTTAAAAAGCCTTACCTTGTTGTTTGTTGTTGTGTTAAACACTGTTACATGTTATATGCTGTTGCTACTGGGTTGTTTTTTTAAAAATGACCATTCTCTGAAAAAAAAAGGTTGATCTGAAATGGGCCCGGTTCTGACCATTTCAGATAATCGGAGTTGTATTATACCTACAATCAGTGCCCACTCCGTAAAAGCCGGTGTCCCTTCGCCAATGATGTGCCACTGCAGCCAGCCATGTAGGCCCCATTGTAGGAGGGCATGGATCATGGCCCAGATTGCAGTCACCACCCATTCCCATAGGATGGTGCCATCATTGACCACCTCTGGCAGCACCCACAAGACATTGCTAATCATCTGTTGGTCAGACACACTGCCCGGGGCTCTCGCTTCTCTCAGAAAACCCTGGTTCCTCCAGGAGGTAGGCCATGTGGTGCCCTATCTTCACTCAGTAGGGATCCAGCCTGTTGATCCCAGCGACCAGCATGGTGTAGCTTGACAGCCATGCTGCTGAATGACTGAACCCCTGACAGTTGTCAGTCGACCTGAGGATTTTATATACTGACCCCAGGGTTCCTTTCCTAGCTGTGGGTCACCTCCTGCTCCCCCCATTTGTGAGGGGCACTTGACAGGACACCCACAAACTTGTTAATACGATCTCCCACATGGTTAGTACCATCTCCCACTCCCACATGGTGAAGACTCCATGCAAGTCCAGCCAAAACTCTTTGAACCCTGCTCGCGGCATCAATTGTCATGTTGGAAAGAGTATCGGGTTTAGTCGGTTCACAGAAAGACAAGTGTGGACACAAGTGTTACAATCACGCAACATTAAATAACACAAGGGGGACAAATGGGGAGAACATTAAACGGTACTGGATTACTATTTCACTTAATCAACAATATAGACATTCTCCTCAGGTCTAGGTTGGATTCTGACAATAGCGTACCTATACTCCACACGCTCACACACTACAAACAGGAACTCTTAAACGCATTTGGTTCCCTGTATCAACCAGGGTGCGGCTCTCTGCAAGTATTAATCTATTGCAATACTATGGCTCAGCTTCAGTGTAGTGCACTCCTTACCCGCAATACTTCCAGTGACGTCCACGGTAGCAACCTGGCATGGAGCAATATCTGGGGCTTGAACCACGAGGCAGAGTGAAGGAATGTGCTGTGTGTTGGTGTTATATACAGTACTAATCTGTGCTTCTAGTCAATAATGCCAATGGCAAGGTGTGTGCTAATGGGTGGCCAGAGTCCAACTTTGATTGACAGGTAATGTAACTTCCAAACCAGTTTGAGATGGTGGGGACAATGTGACCACCCACAATAAACACATTCCAGACAGGCAGGGAGACCACATTTCCTCCACACACAATAGGTGTCCACTTCACCAATCACATGCACTCTGTGGGTCTCAACTTGAGCTTCCTGTAGTCAACCTTTTCAACTCCCTCAACCCACTCCTACGTGAATATGTCAGTCCTTTGCCTCATCCATTGTGAAGGTGAAGCTAAACATAAACTTGAGGAACATATTTCGTCCTGGATAGCCTTAAACCTAATAGCATGAACATCTATTTTTTTTTCAATTTTAGATACCACCCCATCTGGTTATTTGGCTTTTCCCTCCCCCTTCCCTAGTGGTTTCTCTGTCTACCTGACCTTCCATCTCCCACGTCTTCTGTCCTATACTCATCACTCTGGGCATCTCCCCCAACTTCTTTCCACTTTCTGTGTAATTTCAACTTTTTCTATCTTAGTCTTGATAAAGACTTCAGACCCAAAATATTGATTGATTATTTCTCTCCATGGATGCTCCCTGACACACTAAGTTCCTCCAGCAGTTTATTATTTTGTCAATTTCATCATCTGTGGTTTAATATTTCTATATCGTTTATCAATTTTCTGCTTTCATTATCCTGATGAATTGTTTTACATCCAAAATGTGTTTCAAACAAAGTACTAATAATTGCAGATCTTGCACTAATATCATTAGAAGTGTCCGTTAACTTTGCCATTTTGCTTTTTATTGCCTTCCGTAGTAGTTTTACTTCAAGCCCTTAGATGCTCCCAAAAGCTTGATATTTTCCCCCAGAACTCTCACTGTCATCTGAAGTCAGATCTTGCACTCTAAAGATTTGCACTGTAAGCCATTTCTCAGGACTAATTTCTAGAAATAAGCCACCATGGACAGTGGGAAATTACTTTCAACAATTGCTACTCTGAAGTTTATTTTAATTGACAAAATTCTACGTTGGAAAGTTTAATTTCTCCAAAGACTTTTTTCTTTCTTTTAATTATGGATGTATTGAATGAGACAGGGAAGCACAAGCAAATGGAGATTCACTTTAAAATGTCAGTGAACACACCCAAGTTGTAACTGTTCAACAATCATTCACTTAACCTTTCTCTCTATTTATAGAAATAAATCCATTTATCTTTTTCAAGTGGTCAGCATATTAACTGAATGATTAATCAACAGGTTTCCACTAAAATTTGTTTAATCGTTCTTCTTCTCAGAGAAATGAAGGGCGCCAAATGCAAGTGATCTGCTGATTAGTGACAGTTACACAATTTCTCACCTCAATCTTTGAAAAATTTGTTTTCTTATAATAGCCTGATAAAAATATTTTGTGGCTGTTCTCCAAGGTCAATGATTTCTCATGTAATCTCTGGAACAATTGACTATTTACATGAATACTCGCCATCGGGAGAAAACAATAATTGGAAGAAAGTATAGTTATCCCCATGATTTTTTAACAATTTCACAACATTTATATTGCATTTTATTGAAACAGATTGCTTGTTTGTTTGCTGACTCAGAGGTGTGGTTACATAAAGAATGTGATTTACATCCATCTGTGACTGGTAATGCAGTGCTGATGGAAAATAGATTTATTTAGAAACAAGTCACAAGAAAATAATCAATATAACTTGCTCAATTGTGGCAAATTCAAAACAATTTTGCACCCAATCCCATTCCTCTTTTGTTACTATTAATGGGCCCAAAGTTTCCAACAGGCAGGAGTATTAAATCTCAGGCTTCCTCTATGGTGCTAAATCACATAACTCATCTTCCTTCCCTCTATCCCTCTGGTAAAATCAAATCACCTTTATGGTCATCTAAACATCTGTTCTGATGCTGCCAGACTCCAGGGCCATCCAATTCATTGCTGAAGCCTAAAGCTGCCTCTCTCTTCAGTATGTGGCCTTACAACAAGGTCTTCATAACAAGGTCAAAAATTGAACGAGGAAGCTGAAGACAACTGATTTAAAAAATTGGCTGTCATCTAAAAAGAACGAAGTTTGACGCTCATTGTAATTTATTGATATCGAGTTAACGTTTTTCACTGGCAACATGAGAATCCCATTTAGATGCAATAATCTATTCTCTGAATCACATTAATTAAAATAAAAGTCATTCATTTAAATTTTTTCCAACATTACCATATTATTGTTCATTGTTACAAAATGCCAGCACTATGCTTGATAGGAGTGACGTGCATTCTAGCGCTTTGAACCTCTGGGAAAAATCGTGCAACAAAATCTACAAAAGTTGTTCTTCATTATTGGTTCAAGCACTCATTAAAACATGAACTTGTTGATATGCTGCAGGGGTCCAAAAATTTAAGTCTGAGTCCAGAAAATGCTATAAAATGAAATATGGTATAAACTGAGGCAGCTTGGGAAGTACTTAAATTTGGGCATGTGCATTGAACTATCCCAAATCTGCAATATGAGAGTAACCATTAATATTTTATTATATTACACCTTGTCAACAGTTCAGGCACAAAATTATTTTTCTTAGTTTTACTCGCCTCAAGTGAGTTGAAGAAAGAGTCATATGCTTTAGTATTTCCTTCTTTTTTTCATATAAATAATCCTGGAAATTATTTTCTTAAAGGAAAGCCTTGAAACACGTAAATAAATCTCAAAGCAGGAAAAGGTTAGAACCATCATAAGAAGGTCGAGATTTTAGAATAAACAACAGGCAGCTCGTTTATTTTCACCCCTTCTTAACATGGTAACTGTAATATATTTAATTTTAAAAAAATATATATGTTAATATTTCCACTCGAATAATGTACTGTAACTGTGACAGCCAGAAAAATAATCTCTTAAAGGAAACCAGATCTACTCAATGTTTCAAAAAAGCTAAAAGTCAAAAAGTAAGCAAACAAAATAATCTGGAAATTGCCTGGGAAAAAGAAAATTATAGTGTTAAGCTTTCCTCCATGCTTGATTTCATGCAATGCCCTGATAGGACAAATTCATTGTAAGGTGAAGAAAGATTTTTGAAAATTTAAAGCATTTTACAATATAAGAAAAAAATGAAGAGTATTCTTTGTAATGAAAAAACAACTAGAATGAGATATTACATCAAAAAAAACCTTTTTCATCCCAGCCCTTAGTTTTACATGCGGAAATTTATTAAACTGGGCTGGATTACGCTTGACGTGGCAAGTGCCTCAAGTTTATTCCCTATGGGCGTATGCATCTTTTGCAGGCGCATAGGTCCAAATGAACTCAAGGACTTACTGCCACTGCACTTCCGTGAGGCAGAGCAGAACATGAACAGCATCCAGGTGTCAGAGCCTGTATCAAAAGGTCCTGCTTGAGTCAAAAATCTATTTCAAAATGTTTTTAAATGTCTCTGGTGCTCTGGCCAAAGCAGAAGCAAACTGAGAGCCCAGTTGTAAAGTGTGTCCAGCTCCAGCTCCTCATAGTGTCCCCCTCACCCAATTGCCTTCGGCCCTCCCCATAGCCTTCTCAAACCACTGCAGCTCATGTACTGGAGTCCCTCCCATGAATTTGAACCAGTGATAATGAACAAATAGAGATACTCTATCAGGTAAAGGTGATATGTAGCTTGAATGGGAAAAGATTGGATGGAGCAGCTTTGTTTGTGCTTCTTGGTCACTGTTTATGAAAGTGCATCAATGTGCTGGCATTGGAGACGGTCGGGGTACTCAACAAGATAGTGGCTTGGGTTCTCAATACTGTCCACCCTGTTTCTAGTTATTGGAGTTGCATTCATCGAAGCAAATGTCAAGTATTCCTTTATATAATGAGGTGCAGCTTGTGCTCCTAGATCATAGCTAAATAAATGAACACAGGAAATTTAAACACATTGAATCCTAATTTTCCAAGCTTGTAGCAATGTAGATTTAAAAGCCAAATCAGCCCACCAATAAAATATTATAACTATCAATCAAAGCCAACTTGAAACTGGCTGTTTCTTTCTTCATTGAAGCTACCTGACCCACTCAGTATTTCTAGTATCCTATCCAGAATTTGTATGCTGTCGATGATCTCCCTGTGAATGCTATTCCTGCTCGGGCAGCATTTTCATTTCAAGGGAAAGTGGAATCCAAAGTAAAATAAAGCACTGGACCGAATGATGAGATATGGATTAACACACACAAGATGGAAAATATATGGTCAGGCTCTGAAAAATTATTTGAGTTTTTAAAATAATTTAGAGCTACAGAACCCTTCTGGCGCATGAGCCAGTATCACTCAAATATACTTATGTGCCCAATTAACCTATTAAACTGTATGTGTTTGGAATGTGGGAGGACACCAGAGCACCTGGAGGAGACCCATGCAGACTTGGGAGAACATACAAATTCCATGCAGATAACAGCGGATTCAAAGCCAGTCACTGGCACTGAAAGAATGTTGCACTAACCGCTACACTGACTGTCCTGATCAATGACTGGGACTTGATCACAAGAGATACCAGCACTCAAAACATGCCTCCAGGCTGATAGCAGGAGCACATGGGCAGCTACAGCTGTTCCTTAGATAAATGGCATCTTCCTAAACAAGTATCCAATATTATAATATTGTTAAAACTTAATCCACCTATAAAATTTCTTCTCAAGCCACACGACAAGTTGGAATTGTCATTTTATACAGAGTTGACCACACCTCACAAACCTATCTACATAAGGGACTGTGATGACAAGCTTTGTCAATGTTTCTAACATTCAACTTATTTCACAATTGCTGAATCTTTTGAATATTGTATAGTTACCTGAACACCTTTACTAATATTCTACGTTATGTTTCTAAGATTTACAGAATTATGGATAATCATTTAGCCCTTGCATTTTGGTATGCCCGTTGTTTTTAAAACACAACCACACAATTCTGCATTGAAAGAATGCACACATCCAGTGATTCCTCTCATGTGCCTCTGGTGGATTGAAACTTCTCATTTTTATGCAACAATTCAAGGTTTGCCATTCCATTAAGAATCAACACACCAGGGGTAAATCTATGGTCCAGTATTCATTGGAGAGGGGTGGAGGTTAGAAGGGGAGAAGAGTAGTGATTGCAGGAAGTCCATCTCAGGAAATTGTAGGAGACTGAATGCCAGACCATACAGTTGCTGCTATTATTCAGCTATATGATCATAGGAAACCTGATATTGTAGTTCCCTGAGCAGAGTGTGGAATTTCTATTTGTTAAGATGGCATTGCAATTATGGAAATAGGGGAATTGAACACTGGGGGAGTTCTGTTCCAAGCAGACAAACTGATTGGGACTCCAAACAGGACTGCATGCCATTCATGTAGGCAGCTCAACTTTTCCAGGAAACCTAGAGATGGGCAATAAATGTTAGCCTTGCCCTTAAGGCCTGAAAAACAAACCATAAAGAAATCAAATCTGAGTAATCAGGGGGTATTGCAACATGTTTTTGTTATAATTTGGGCTTCAGTTAGACCCAGTATTCTTCTGAAAACAACATTCAGAATTAGTTTGCAGTGGTAGACTTGGCAAATGCTGAAGGGTTGATGTGAGAGCTGAAAACTGTCTGGAGAGTTCAAAGTTACGACCCACTCCATCAGAAATGTGAATTTTTAATTTGTACTGGTAAGTTTTCCTGGATTTCATGTGATTCAGTAATTCTGCCTCTCAAGCGAAAAAATACTTCTCCCTGAAATGGATACAGATATTTCAAATATGCAAATAAAAGTAACTCAAGGGACATCTACACAACTTTACATCTCTTTTCATTGGAAATCTTACCCCATACACAATCATTATGCTTATTTGTGAACTGAAAACATTTGACAGCATGCACTTGTAGTAATCCCATCTGGCAGTGAATTCAATGCTGAACAGGCCAAAATGGCTCACAAACACACCTGTCTCCCTCCTGAACCTCATCATGAACCTGAGACAGACTGGGGATTATCTTGATTGAGTACATGTTGACTTGGATGCTTCAATTTTTAAATTCTTTATTTTTAATGTAGTTCAGAAGAAATAACGGTGAATCGATATAATTGAAACAACATTTTAGATCCATAACCCAATGAAAAGTTATTGAAGCAAAACCTGCTTTTCATCCCTTGAACATTTTATTTCTTCCTGCATGGAACCACTGCCTTTAATAACATGAAAATGACCAATTCCATATACACTGATGCATGTTGCTGCCAGATCTAGTGAGTATTTTTTTTTTTTAGCATGCATTGTTTTTATTTCCCCTAGAATGCTCAGTTAGGTTCTGTTACAAAACTGTTCATTCTCATATCATCAATTGTACACACATTCTTGTCAAGTTTTCATTTTATATTAAATGTCAAGTAAACAAAATATATTGGAAATGCTCAGCAGGTCAGGACCCTTTATGGAGGGAGAAACAGTATTGCAAACATGTCAGGAGGTACCACCCTACGTTAAGAAAGCCCCACATCAGCAAAATGCAGTTTGGTGAGAGTGGCAAGGATTGGGATAATGTGAAATGATAGTTGAAGAAAGGAAAATCAGGAAAGCCTCTGACAAATAATTATCGATCCAGGCCAGTATTTTCCAACTTTTTGAAATGAAAGCTATCTTGATTACACTCAATATTGGCTACTCCTGTAAATGCTGGGCTGATCCTTTTGATGAGTTGGGGCTGTCTTTGGAATTCCTGGGAACTGCCGGAATTTGGAAGGCTGGGATTGCCAGGTGGGAGTGTATTTTTATCTATTGTGAAGATTCTAACTAAACTAACCAAAATCGTACTTCTTCCTGGGGAACATGTGGTCATTCTCCCTAGTTTGATTTGAAGGGATGTATAAGTGCAAAGATCTGAACGGTTATCAGCATTTGCTATCCAAAGGAGGAGGAGCAGTGCCATTCACAATGGAAGCGAATATTCAGTGAAGAAGGCCATGAGGGCTCAATCTGACTCATATAGCCCTCATCTTGATGGCCACCTTGGTGGATGGCTGCATCAGGCTGTGCTTGTAACCAAAGTATGTGGACAGCATGTGCAACCACAAGCTAAGGTTGTATCTGTCCCAAGTGTGGCGAAGGATGAGCCTGGCTTAGTTGCTATACAATGTCAAATTAGGTGTACGTTGCATACCCTATCCTTCATGGAAAAGTTAATCCAGATGAACACATTTGACCACAAGTCCATCAGACTGTGTTGAGCAGAGAACATCCTGCAGACACCAAAAGGACAAGGACTTGATGGATACTGTGCAGAGTGTCCAGGTCATCTGGCAGAATTCTGAACTCACTAAAATGCATCAAAAGCTCACTTGGCTGATGGTTAGAAGTGCCGCCCCACTTAGATCTGTACAATAGGAATATCACTTACAAGGCACATTTGCCCTCAAGACGACTGGACGGGATGTTGTCCGACACATTGCAGAATGTTGATTTGCTGAGAGGGGCTGGAGAAGGATGCAATGGTCTTTTCCATGGTTCATCCTGAGCAGCTGAATAACGCTTAGATTTTCTGACTGTTCCCAGGGGTGTAAGAACATAGGAGAACATTCCATGATGCTGGAAGATCATTATTTTGCTGAAAGATGCTCTTATGTTGTCATCAGGCTCAGTGAGATGTCAGTGAGAGAATGTTGCTGACAAGCGCATTCCTGACTGCAGAAATATGTACTGACGGATGTTCAGCACTGTTAATGCAAAGGATTTGTTGGGAAGGAACACATTTAAAGGAACTTCTGGAAATTGAGTGGCTGTATCCAGGTGGCAATGCTATGATACTCAATACGTTCACATTCTGCCATGTACGTGTGACTGATACTAAGAATGTAGGACCGTAAATTTAAATTTAACTTTAATTTAAAAAAATGTTGGACATACAGCATGTTAACCGTCCAATTTGGCCCTACCAGTCCTTGCCGTCCAACTTACACCCTATTAACCTACACCCTTGGTTCATTTTGAAGGGTGGGAGGAAACCGAAGCCCCATGGGGAAAACCCATGCAGACACGGGGAGAACTTACAGACAGTGCAGTATTTGAAACCAGGGCCAGTCATGATCACTGGTGCTATAAAGGCGCTGCACTCGCTGCTACGCCAACCATGCCACTCTGCTTTCTTTTGTATATATGTTTTATTGTGAATAAAGCTTGTTTTTGAAATTAAAAAATGTGGTCAACTGAATTAGATGCTGAATAGTGGTGTGTGAGTATTTTCAAGTTCCTGGGTATCTACATATTGGTGGAACTCTCCTAGAACTAGGGCACATTGATGCAACCATCAAATAAGCAATGCCTCTACTTCCAAAGAAGTCTGAGGAGATTCAACATGTCATCGAATATTTAATTTAGGCATACAGCATGGTAACATCCTTTCAGCCCATGAGCCTGTGCTGTCCAAGTACACCCAATTAACCTACAATCCTGATACGTTTTGAATGATAGGAGGAAACTGGAGCTCCCGAAGGAAACCCATGCAGACATGGAGAGAACATACAAACTCCTTACAGCCAGCACTGGATTGGAACCTGCTGGCACTTTAACAGCATTGCATTAACTGCTACGCAAACTGTGCCACCCTATTCTATCACACTCCTACGGATGAATTATGGAAAGTATATTGATTGCTGGCATCAGAGCCTGGTTTGGAAATTCAAGTGCCCAGGAACACAGAAGGCTGCAGAAAGTGGCAGACCAAGTCCATCAAGGGCATCAACCTCCGATCCATCAAAGACCACTACATGAGGTACTGCCTCAAAAAGGTATTGCCCTGGCCATGCTTTCTTCTCATTGCTATTTTCTGACATAAGGTACATAAGCCTGAAGTCCAGTATCTTCAGGATCAACAACATTTTCTTTCCAAAAGCTATTAAGGATCTTGAACCTTCCTCTATCACTCGAACCATAACTCCATGACAAAACCACAAAGGATCAGTCTGTGCTGCTGACAGAACCCTTTAATTTGCACTATTAACCAACCAATTGAGAATATTTATTCATTGCTTTATTTTCTCATCCTCTTACATTTATAATTTTTTACTTCTTTTTGTGGGATCTCAGTTATGGCTAACTTGTGTTAGTCTGTTTTATTTCACTTGAAAGTTGTAACAAGTGAGACTTTCATTGCATCTGTACATTATATGAATGTTTTCGACAATAAACTCTCAATCATTTATTCAGTGAAATGCTATAGATAGTCTCTGCAGCATCCAGAAAATAGCCATTGATGGTTACCTATGATCTTCACCACAGTGACAGTATGGTTCTGACATTATTCTGCAGCTGCTGTCGTGACTGAAGTTGCATAACATCTCCGTAAGTGTCTTCTTGGAAATATGCATTTTCCCCAAGTGAAGCTATCCTTGTGCTAAGGCATCTCTCCAAAATTCCATAGCGAAAAGGACCTCATGATTTATTTCTCCTTCATTTCCCCCTCTTTTGTTTCTAAGGCACTGACCATCCTACTTCCATTCCTGTACAATGCTTCCCACCCACGATCCATGCCCCTGCTACTCCATATTCCTTCTATTATGGTTTAAGCCAAGTGATTTAATCACCAAAATATTTGTTTGGAACCAGGAGGTTTTAGCTAAAACTGAGACTATGCTCTTCAAACAGGGGTCACTATTTCTTTTCAAACAATTCTCCTTCAAATCAATCAGCCTCTCGCCTGCCAATAATTGGTGATAATTTATATTATGTCTTTAAGGATTGGAGAAATGGGTGGGGAATTGGGGGTGGGGGGGGCAGTATGTCTTAATGCTAAGCGCTAGGTTCTCTGTGAGAGGTACCACAACTCAGATTTTATGACCATCTTCCCCAAATGTGTGCATGTATTGTACATCAAAACGGAAAAAAAAACAAAAACCCACCAGCATTTGTACAAATAACTGGTTCAATCTTACAACCAATGTTGTTTCCAGCATCACACTTACACAGAAGTTCAAGCTAGCATGTCTGTAATTTCCTGACTCTGAATTATTATTCTTTTAAATCCTTAACAAAGTAAATGCCTCTCCCCAGCATATGAGAACATTACAAAACACCAATTTTCTGTTAAATATTTGAACAAGGGGCATGGAGACCTCAATTCCTATCTCTTTAGGCAACACTATTTGAACACTTTTGTTGTCAGCTACTCAATCTCTTTGAGGATCTCTTATCCCCATCAAAACCAAGTTTGTATCCACTCTGGCATTTTCAGTGACATCTCTAACTTGCATCGCTGGTATCTCAATGTCATTTATTGCAGTAAAACGTGCATTTAAACCTTGATTGGATTGCTATGAGGTATGTTCTGTAAAATACTCAATTGCCTTCAGCCTCCCAATATTGTTATGGAAGAATTTACAATTTACACTGAATTACTCTCTTCTCTAATGCTTTTTAGGCTGCACTAATCACAAGTTTTATTGTTTTTAGTTGAAATCGATAGCTATCCCTCTTCTCCTCAGACTTGCTTCTTTTAAGCCCATGAAAATATTTTTCCTTGGTTTTAATTTTCTTTGCACAGGACTCATTAAGCAATTAAGCTTGTTTTACTGCAGGCACTTATTTTAACTGCTGGGTATGTATGTCTGTACATTGAGATAATGATATTCCTGTTTCCACTGTTGGTGATAACCATTTTGAACAAAGCGAGATGAAGGCCTCAGTTATCTTAGGAAATCTAGCCTTTTTGAAATCCAATATAATACCAGTAATAAGATTTTTTTTAAACCATGTATGCAAGTCTCTGACTTTGACTGTGAATCCAAATGCATCAATGAATTAAGTCTGACAGCTATTTGTTACACATGTTTAGGATAAATGCTAAACAAATGCATGTGCAGATGTGATTTTCAGAAATCATTATGTTATCTTATGACTTTTTGCAGCAATTCATGCATAACTAACATTATGGTTCAAGTCGCACTTGATTGATTGTATGTTGTGGTCTCCAACCACAATTTGTGGCTAATCTGAATGCTTGGCCTGAAGATTTCTCCTATCCTCCTACTGACTTCACTCATTGCCATTATTTCTGATCCATCTCCTATCGATTTGATTCTAAAAGGTTCCCGTCTATTTTTGCTGCTTACAATGAACTCCAGTTTTAATGGAGTAAAACATAAGTTTTTCATCCAGATTAATGAGACTTTTTACCCGGGCAATGATGCTCACAGGAACCCACTTGGAAGGTTGGCCTTATAACAAGGGGACTCAAGGAATGTGCTCCACCAAAATATAGGATGTGAGGAGAATTCAGTTATGAGTTCACTATAAAATTTTTGATTGTGACTCAAGTTTTCCTAATGTACGTTTAATGCCTATTTCCAGAAATATCTTTCTCTGCAAAGTGGGAAGTGAAAATAGGGGCAGAAATTATTTTCCAATGGATCTGCTACACAACTCCCATTTTGCTCCTTACTATTAACAGGAAGGATTTAAATTATAAGTATAATTTTATTGACTTTTGCTGCTTTTTGATTGGTATTTTTCACTTATTATTTTCCTTTTGATTGTGGCTGATTGAACTTGCACCTAGATGTGGATTTTTGATCTGCAATTTGCATGCAAAAGCTCGTTTGTGCATTCTCGAGGGATTTTGAATTCACCTTTTTTTATAGAATTTTTTGAATTTTATATATATATATATATATATATATATATACTGTACAGGTACAAAGTAATTACAATGTATCCTAGAATAAAAATGAGTATCATAATTAATAATAAACAGACAGAATTCAATGTAATATCTCTTGTTCCTGCAGAAAATAAACAAAGGAAGAAAGTCTGTAACTAACTTCTCCTAAATCTATAGGGTCCTAAACAAAAGAGGAAAATCTACTGGATGCCTTAAATCACCAAAAGGGTAGCAGTAACAATATGTTGGTGAATTGCCTTCTACGTAAATAAGTAAGTTCAGGAAGAGATTATAAATGTTTTATATGTTATATACAAAAACCACTGTATTATTCACTAAACATTAAAATATTCCATAAAAGTCTGCCACATTTTATCAAACCTAACTTCAGTTTTCAAAACAATACATCTATTCTTCTCAAGTTTCAAGCATGATAAAGTTTGGGTCATCCATTGAGCATACCCATTCTTCTATCTTCTACCCATTAAAGTGGCCAAAGTGGCAATCCAACGCCGATTATTAACTGTTCTCTCTCACCATACCAAAAAAAGTTGTAATGGGATGAGGATGAATAGTAACTGGGAAAATATAGGAAAATGCATTTAAAAAATCCTTCCAATAGTGATCTAATGCTGACCAGGACCAAAACATATGAAATAACGAAGAAACCCCATTACGACATCTGTCACATAAAGGGTTGATAGTAGGAAAAATCTTAGCTAATTTATCTTCGGATAAATACGCTGCATGTACTATCTTGAATTGAATAAGTGAATGATGTGAACGAATGGAAGAGGAATGGACCAATTTTAACCACTTGGTCCATATATCCTTAGAAAGAATAGTTTGTAAGTCGGTCTCCTAGTACTCTTAATTTTATTCATAGAAATGCCACGTATTTTAGAAAGTAATCAATAAATGAATCATTTGACAAGGATTTAACCGAAAAAATAAGTCAATACAAATACTACCATGGGAGAATAGAAAAGTAGGTTCTCTAACCTGTAAATATCTAAAAAAAATAGAAATTAGGGAGATTAAAATATGTGACAAATGGTCAAAGGTCATAAAACAGCTGTCTACAAGTAAGTCAAAAATTGATACCCTTTTTTTTCCACTTATGAAAAACATGATCAAGGAAAGATGGAGAGAAAAATAAATTATTAATAATTGGAGAAGATAAAGAAAAATGTTTCAGTTCAAAACAGCGCCTGAACTGAAACCAAATTTCTAACAAATTTTTGGCTATTGAACTGCCTATTAATTTATTCACCTTTACCAAGGGTAAGCTTTCTGATACTTTTCATGACACCTCCATTTTGTTGATAACTAAGTAAAATAA
This sequence comes from Narcine bancroftii, assembly GCF_036971445.1. Classification (NCBI taxonomy): domain Eukaryota; kingdom Metazoa; phylum Chordata; class Chondrichthyes; order Torpediniformes; family Narcinidae; genus Narcine; species Narcine bancroftii. The sequence goes on from NC_091474.1 coordinate 159,289,403, forward strand.
AGATCTGACAGATTGTGCTTCTTATAGACCAATCTCTTTATTAAATGTAGATGCTAATATCCTTTCAAAATTTCTGGCAAACAGATTAGAGTGTGGCAGCCCTGAATTGCGTAGATCAGGATGGCACATCGCACGGCACCAGATGCAGAGAGAGATCACTAAAGCGACTCCCAGGACAACGAACCAGTGGGGGTAGAAGCTGGGATAGTCTCAGACCAACAGCCCTAAAATGGCGTTGGTTAAGCTACCCAGCTAACTCAGCAGAAATAGGCTTGGGGAGAAGGGCATTCATATGGATGGATGATCCCGCCCGCTATTGTTATTCATATGGCTGACTCAGTCAATCAGCAAAAATGGCGGGAACTTGAAAAGTCTAAAAGCAGCCTTTCCAGCCCTAATAAAGGAGTGAGCTTAATCTGCCACACTGTGTGTGTGTGTGTGTGTGTGTGTGTGTGTGTGTGTGTGTGTGTGTGTGTGTGTGTGTGTGTGTGTGTGTGTGTGTTTCTTTGTATCGGTCGGCTACAAGAGAATATTTTGCTTTAATTATTGTGAACGACCAAGTTGGATTTATTCAAAATCGATTCTTAAATTTTAATGAATATAATTTACTTTTCACCATCTAAAGTTACTGAATGTATTATTACACTAGATGCTGAAGGAGTGTTTGGCAGGGTTAAGTGGCCATATTTATTTGAAATTTTGAAAAGATTTATATTTGGTCCAGAGTTCATATCATGGATCAAATTGATCTACCACTCCCTCAGGCTTCAGTATCTACTAATAATCAAAGATCTGGTCCTTTTAGATTGTTTTGTGGTATGAGGCAAGGTTGCCCATTTAACCCTTTATTATTTGACCTGGTGTAGAAGCCATTGGATTTTGTGACTCAGTAAATATTTCAGGCATTTAAAGGGGGGACAAAAATCATTAAAGTTTCATTTGATGTTGATGATTTGTTATATATCTCACATCTTTAATGCTTCATACTTGCTATGTTAAATTTATTATCAAACTTCAGTACCTTTTCAGGTTACAAACTTAATTTGGAAAAAGTGAACTTGAATGGTTCTGTTCCTATATATGGTAATATTCATTTAGAATAGTGAGAGGATCTTTCATCTATTTAGGTGTTAAATTTACTAAGATATTTAAAGATCTTTTCAAAGAAAACTTATGTCCTCTATTTTGACAGGTGAAAGAGACCTTATCTGAATGGTCCCCCCTCTCTATGTCGCTTATTGGTAGAATTAACATAATCCAAATGAATGTTCTGCCTTTATTTTTATATTTATTCCAGGCAATTCCGATTTTTATACCAAAGAAACTTCTTGACTTGGTTGAATCTATTATCTCTTCATATGTTTGGAACAGCAAGAGTCCAAGGTTGAATAAATCTCATTTACAAAAATAAAAAAAAGGTGGAGTTTTGCTTTGCCTAACCTGATATTTTATTATTGGGCTATTAATATTAAATATATTATTTTCTGGATTCATTACATGGATAAATTGGACTGTCCAGAATGGATATCCATGGAGCTGAAAGGTTTTAACAAATTTGCTCTGGCTACACTGCTTGGTGCTTCCCTTCTGTTTTGGATTCACTTCTAAGACAACCTAGAAATGCATTTCCTCAGTATGTCTAACGTTAGCATGCAAAAGCTGCTGGTTCACCATCAGCAAGGTGATTTGTGAAAGGAATGGCAACCAACACAAATTGATAAAATTATACTTAAATACAAGATTTGGTGGTGTTCTCCTGACCTTGGATAGGAACATTAAAAGAAGGTTGATAGATTTCCTGGAGCAATGATGCCCAATGGTTAAAAATATATTTTTTGTTCAAGTTTGACACTACCTCTGCAAATGCTGCCATTGATCATTGGAAGAAACCACAAGAAATTTTCTCACATCATATTTTTCATAATGGCAGATATATATTTATCTTGCTTTTTGTAAATTCATTCAAGTAATTGATGACATTACTTAATGTTTATTCTCAATGACTTTTCGAATAAAGCTACTGATAAGATCTAAACAGTGGAATTTCAGCAAAATAAATTGGATGTATTCTTAATTGTCTATTTACATTGTTTGTATCTGGAAGACTAAATTATTGGAAAAAATAGTTGTCAATTCTAGTGAAGTGATAATCAGAACAGCAGTAAATTTGTCTGAGATGGAAAAAATTACCGCAAATACATGTGTTCGGTAACCTTTGTGTATTGCATTATAGTCACAAATCATCCACTGGTTTCAAAGCATACTGCCAACAATAGCAATGCTTAATCCTCCTTTAAAACTTAAGTGGGGATGATGTTTGGTCAAGGTTCATGTGTTCCAGTTTCACCTTAGTGTACACTATCTTTCACAAACAGAGGATCAAGTTTGAACAGCCACTCTGTGTGTCCTACTGCTCAGAAACAGTTTACTAAGACTGCAGTCCACATTTCACAGTCATACAGAAGTCCTGAATCAAAGTGTTTGGAACAATTCTACTGAAAGGTTACCAGGAGATCAGTGTTAAATATACATGTGTGTGTTTGCATGTATATGTGAGGGAACAGGAGAGATCATTGTGTAAACTCATTGCTTTTAAAATAGCTGGTTATCAGATTGATCACCCTTATCAGGTCTCAGGTCTCTGGGGTCAAACTAGAGTTTCCTTTAAAGAAGTATTCTAAGCCTAATTTTGAACATTCAATTTTATCAAACATTGACCAGAAACAATTAACTCCACATAAGTGTATAACAAGACATAGTCAATGCTTGCAACAAATTGCATATCTCTAGAGTGCAAAAGCATTTGTATTTAGCTATCATTCCCAGCTATCCCTTGTCCAGACTGTACTACTCCTCCTAAATTTTTTTTTTCAGAAATAAAGTACGTTCAAATATACCCCAGTTAACATGGATATTAAGCAATAGTTTAAAATTCAATGGCATTTTAATATTTTTGTGAATTACAAATTTTGTTCATTAATTACATTCCGACTAGAAATGCCCAAGGTATAATATTATGCATATTCTGGACTGAAGCAATGAATAAGCTTTATAAAAAGCGGACTACTTTGGAGGCCAGTTTCAGGAAATGTCTCTGCTTCAGTGCTATTCTCACGCAATGCTTGATTGGATTAATTCTCATTTTCACATAATCGAGGATCATTCACAAAATGGACTGCATTTATTTAAATAGGAATCTGAAAATTAATCAATTTGTGTAGCCGATTAGCTAATTCACCATGCTTAAAAAAAATGGTGAAGGTTTTAGCATCCATCGTCAGTTTTACTCTTGGCCAGACTTCAAAGGAAATCTGAGAGCAAGATAATTTCATGGAAGAAAGGAGACACACAAGAATGTAGAAATTAGGGTGGCATATTCAGTACGCTAAGCCTGTTCTACATAAAACAAGATGAGAACTGATCTGTACCTCATCTCCCAGGTCCCAGCCTCTGCTTTTTATTCGTTAAATCTCGACTTCATCAGTTCTGAAACATACAATTGACTGGGATGGAAAGTCACATGAATTTCATAGCAAAATGGATTTTGATTTGCTTCCAAATAGTTTACGCTTAATTTTGTTGTTGATCAGTGTATCAGAGGAAATAACAGTTATGATGTGAATTATGCCACATCTATTTCTCAGACAGTGAACTATCACTTCTTACAGGTTTGTGTTAAACAGCAAGTTTGTGTTAAACAGCAGGTTTTTAAAATTCATACTAGGGATGTGGGCTTTGTGATCTGAACACTGATGAGCTGGTGATGAGCTGCCTTCTTGAACCCACGATGCTGTTAAGGAGGGAGTTCTAGGACTTTAACACAGCAACAGTGAATTAACAGTAATATATTTCCAAATCAGAATGGTGTATGGATTAGAGGCAACTTCCAATGCTTTTGCTCTCCTTGTCCTAGCTGGTAGAGTCATGGGTTTGGAAGGTGCTGTATAAGAAATCTTGGTGATTTGCTGCAATGTATTCCCCTATAAATTGTACAACTTGCTGTTATTGTCTTTTATCGGTGAAGTGAGTGAATGGTTGTGGATGAGGTGCCCATTAAGTGTGCTGCCTTGCCCTGTATGGTATTGAGTGTCTTGAATGTTTATTGAAACTATTCATCCAGGCAAATGGAGAGTATTCCATCAGTCATGACTTGAGCCTTGCAAACAGGTGGACAGAGAGATAGGAGATGAGTTCCTCATCACAGAATTCCTAGTCTCTGACCTGTTCTTGTACATTGTGTATATACATTGTGTTTATGACTTCTCCAGTTCAGTTTCTGGCCAATGGTAATCCCCAGGATATTGATAGTGGAGGATTCTATGATGTCAATGCCATTGAAGGTCAGTGAGTGACAACTGGGTTTTCTCTTGTTGGATATCATCACTGCCTGGCAATTGTTTGGCATGAATGTTACTTAGCACATTTTAGCGCAGGTTTCACTGCATTTGGATGTGGATTGTTTCATTATCCAAGGAGCTGCAAATGGTGCTGAACATTGTGCGTTCATCAGCAAACATCTCTATTTTGGACCTTGTGATTAAAGGAAGGGATTTGATGAAGCAACTGAGGATGGTTAGGCTTAGGACACTCCCATGAAGAACTGCTGTAGAGATGCCCTAAGGCTGGGTTGATTTACCACCAACTACCACAATAATCTTAAATTGTGTTAGGTTTGAGTCCAACCACCAGTGATTTCCTCACCCTGTTCCCTGTTCCCATTGACTCCAATTTGGCCAAGACTTCTTGATGCCTTTCTTTATGAAATACTGCTTGGATGTCAGTCAAGAGCAGAAATGCTGGAGGAACTCAGCTGGTCTCGCTGCATCCATAGGAGGTAAAGATATATTACTCTATAAAGATATAAATATATGTTTGAGCCTAAGCCTCAAGGTATGAAAAAAAAGAGACAGGCATTCTGGGGGGGGGGGGGATGGGGTGGGGGGGCTGAGGAAAGTAGAAGAATAGGAGGGAGAGAAGTACAGCCAATAGATAAAAAGGTGTTAATTAGACATAATAGGAGGACAGGAGAGAGGAAAAGTGAAAATTCATTTTGCCTCTGTGAAAGGAGACAGGGAAAAGGGAAGAGAGCGAAGAGACAGAGCTAGAGGAAAGGAGACATAGGGAAAGATGGGCAGGCTGCAGTGTGGATTGTGGAGGGTCATGTGACCTCTACATCTGGGGGAGTGTGGATTGTGGATGGTCACGTCCTGACTATTGGACCCTATTATCACATGGTGATTACCTGGGCTGGACCCTCTAGCTTACGTGCAGTTGTTCCTTTTGCTCTTCAGTCCTGAGACAAATGCTGCTCCATTCAAGTTTGCAAACTGTGGACAATGCTGGAGGAGATGTTGGTAAGATGTGCACTGCACAGAGATCAGGTCTGTTAGATAGCGTTGGAGCCATGCTAACATTAGACAAGGAACAGTGGGTAGCACATTGTAATCTTTGGTCATTATGCCTGTGCATAGTTACTAGTCTGTAGAGTTAAGTCCAATGTGACTGGGTTGTTCTGTGTTTGTATGACTGTAAGCAGTTGATAGTATCGGTAATGTTAAGTACAATGTGACAGATTATACTGTTTTTTTTTAATTGAGAGTATTAGTGTGTGTTATCCCATGTGTTCAGCCTGTGTACAGACTCGTTGCTCTTTGAACCCACCAAATCTTTCCCTTCCCACACAACAATTGGTGATGTGAACAGTGTTCAAGGAGTCTCAGCTGGAGATGTGTACGGTCATGATGTTTGAACTTATATTAACAACCATGTGTGTGGGTCTCCTGTCACGGATGTGTGTTATGGCATACTTACTCATGAACAGAACAGGTAGGATGTACTCCACAGCTAGTAAGGGAAACTCAGAGCATGAGAGTAGAGTTCCTGCGTGAACTCATGATAGTGCATGTTTGCCAGAGGACTATGGAAGACCAGTAAACTGGGCTGACAGTTTGGACCAGCAAGGGGGGAAGGTAGGGCATCGTGTGACACTGCTCTTGTGAAGTTGAGATTTTCTGAGATCGAGAGGGTCATAGTGGGGAAGGGCCCTCGGGCTTATGGCATTTCTCTTGAGACACCAATGGGAAATTATAGGAAAATTTGGCCAACAGGGTGGCCAGAAAGAGAGGGAGATCTAATCCCTCCAGCTTCGCTATTGTGTGCTAAGGAAGCAGCACAGATTGTGCAAGTGCAAGCGGCCAACAGAGAGAGGAAAGGGATAGAGGCAGCTTGCAAGTGATTAAAATCTAGCATCTACAAGCAGCTTGCCAGGCAGGCTGGCAGTTCGACCCAGTCAAAGTCTGAGCCATTGACCAGCAGAGAGAAGGGGTCAACATGCGGTCAGGGGATGTGTAGATTGACAATGATGATCATGAGGAAACTGAATCCTACTACACGTCTTCCCCACTGTGTGCCTGAGCCTTTACAAGCCTGAACAATGACCATGCAATCCCAGACCCACTTCCTAGGCCCCTCACCAACCTTGCAGAACAGGGAGGTTGCTGAGGAGCTATCTGGACTGGGGGACCAATACTGCCAGTGGCCAGGTGAACACCTCGTCACATGACTACTACAGCTATGGAACAAGAGGGCCCCCAATGTCCACCTCTCTCATTGGGAAATGAGAGGTCTAGGCAGTCTGTTTGAACAGCAGATAATTAACAACAACCTTTGGGCAGAGGCAAAAGGGGCCAGTGACAACACCTCCCTCTATAGGAAGGGATGGTGACTGTGGTTGGGGTCAGGTTCTCCACAGATGGCCACAGAAGTACATAGCTGGCAAAGAGACATAGCTTATTAGGAAGTTGGTATTGATTACTGGCATCAACAGGGACACCCTTGAGCACAATTTCCCAGAGAATACGAGGGTGACTGGTGCCATGGTGGGCTATTTCATCATCACTGCATGCCCTGACTTTAGAGGGGTGATCTTGTCCCTCATGGGACTGGTGACCAGAAAAACTATCCGGAAAGCCATTACCCTCCTGGAGGGACTATAGAATATGGAGTGGAGAGAACCCATTCAAGTTTGCAGAGCTGAAATAATGTTCAGCAATGTCACCCTGCCGGTGACTCACAGAGACATGCATGATCTCTGGAGAGAGCATTGTGGGGAGAAGCCCATAAGGGTGGTGTCACATTTGTGGCCCGAAATGTGAAGTTAATGAAACATTAAACACAAGTTTTATCAGGTAAACTTCTCCGAGTCTTTTTATTTTCCCGTTTCCTTTGTTCTCCTGCTTGTGTTCTTATCTCCCTCTCATACCACGTGACTTCCGGTACATCTCATACATATTCATTATCATGACAGGTGGAGCTTCCAATTCACTGCCCACTCTGACACAGAGCAGCCTCCATTCTGCTCCTCCCCATGAGAGGTGGCCCCTGACTAATCTATCATGTTACTACACCAACCAAATCACCAGACATGAGTGAGTTCTCACAAATCTCCCACTCCCCCCTTACCAACAGGAGAAGACTTCCCTTCAAGCTGCTCTTCCAGCCTATGCTGAGCGGTGTTGTGAGAGCTGACAAATACGCATCCAGCATAACCGTACTAGACTGCAACACCTGCATCACTGCTACAGCATATACAGCTGAAAGCCTTCCACCTAAACCAACCCCACTTGATGACAGCTAAAGGAGCTGCTTGTATGGACTCTTTAATCAAAATGTTTCGGTAATGACGGCATTCTTCGACTCTCCTCACCACTTAACCAGCTCACTTCCAATCATACTTGCTGGGGTGGGTTCTTGGGAACTGGTTTCTTTTCCCCCTCTATATAATTTGGCACACAAACAGTCTAACTCTCGCCTTGGTCATGTGCTGCACCTACTTCAGTCGGCACCAGCCCCCCAAGCAATCAGTGGGGAATGCAAGCAGGATCAGCATCCTGTCATGAGACGGCAACAGTCGACAGTCCATCAAACGGGTCCTCCTACGAGAATCACTGGTAGGCCTTGGTTGCATGCCTGCTGGGCCAACCCCTGGATTCCCATGCGACAGCATGGCAGTGGCCATCTGAGATGCCTGCTCCAAACGATGGGGGAAGACTCAGATGAATGAAATGTTCACCAAAGATAGAGGTGTGGTTAAGTGAAAGCCAGACGACCTTGCACTGCATGCTCACAGAGGAAGGTGGTTGGTGAAATGTGCTGCACACACATCCCCAGCACATCAGCAAGGTCACATATGAGAGTCAGTGACTGACAAAAAACAAACAGGTGCAGGCACCAGTTCCTGCAGCATGACACTCCGTGGAGAGAATAATTACCCTTTCAATCTGTGGGGAGTTGGTAGGCCATTGTCATTTTCTGAAACAATACCACCATTCTGTTATGACTATCCATTTATTCTTAGGCACTTGCACTGTAATAATCTATTTATATTTTGTAACAATATGCTTATTTCTTTTTTGTAATAATGTTTTTACTTGTTTTTTAATGATTGGCGAGTAGTGTGACATCCGATGGGTTGAAAGCAGTGTGGATTGTGGAGGGTCATGTGACCTCTCTGTCTGGAACCTGGTCGGAAATCACAACACCTGCCAATCAAGGTTGTACTCTGCCACCCATTAATTAACACCTCACCAATGGCTCTTTTAATCACCTAATGATTATATGGGCCAGACCCTCTAGCTTACTTTACTATAAAGTCTACCATGTGCAGAAGCTCTTCCTCTTTTACTCTTTGGTCCTGAGACAAACCCTGCTCCAATCCAGATCACGAACAGTGGACAACATTGGTGGAGTCATCTGTACAGAGTTGCTAGTATCGGTAGTGTTAGTCTGATTTGACTGTGTTAGCTGTGTTTGTATGAATGCCAGCAGTTGCTAACATTGGTATCATTAAGTCCGACGTGACTGATTATACTGTGTTTTGTATTAGTGAGTCTTATCCCTCATTTCAATCCCCTTATGTGTGCTTTAATAAAGATCCTTCCTGTGTTCAGCCTGTGTCCAGACTCATTGCTCTTTGAACCACAAACCTTTGCCTTCCAACACAACAGGAGCAAGTTTCCAAAGCAGTATACTTGTTATTGTAGGGAATAGCCACAGGAGTTCTCTGCACTGCCTGTCTCCTCTCTTTCCCCCCCCCTTTCCTTTTCCTCACAGTCACCCAATTCCCTGACACCTGACTGTTGGGGGTGACTGCCTCCTCATAACTAGAGAAGCTGATAGTAATGCCGTCCGATTGGAGGGTGCCCAAACAGAATATGAGGTGTTCCTCAAATTTGCAGGTGGTCTGGCAATGAATGAGACCATGCCTGTTGATAGTATATCTTTGCCTTCTTTGGATACCGCGAGACCTTGCTGTTCATTTGGTGAGGAGCTTTCGGCCAGGTGAGTCTGGTGATGGATTATTGTGGGAGGGATTAATTGGGTAATTAAGAAAATTAGCAGGAACCAATAAAAAGGAGGGCTCGCTGAAGGGATGGGCCAGAGAGTGGCCTAGTGAAGAAGTAGGACTTCAAGGCTTTGGCCCAAGAGGCTTCAGTAAGCAGAGGCTGAGCTCCTTGTGAGGTAAAGTTTGGTAAGTCCTTTTCTTAAAAGTTTATCTTAATTATTCTAATTTAAATTGAAGATCAGGTGATGGAGTCAGTTAGAGCAGTTGAGTGCTCTGATTGCAGGATGTGGGAGGTCAGAGACAGCACAGATGTTCTGGATGACAACACCTGCAAAAGGTGCATCCAGTTGCAACTCATTGAAGACTTGGTTAGGGAACTGGAGTTGCAGCTGAATGAACTGTGGATCATAAGGGAGGCAGTGTCAGCAAGAAGTCCCTCCCTCAGTGTAGCATTACCTCAGAATTGCACGGTCAACCTGGGACATGAATCTGAAGCCTTTCAACTCAAGGTAAGGCTGAGACTTGACTAAGACAGAATATCACAGTTAGCATAATACTATTAGAGCACCAGCTACTCAGATTTGATTCCAGCACTGTCGAGGAGGAGTATGTATGTTCTCTCAGCCACCTGCATTGGTTTTCCCTGGATGCTCCAGTTTTCTCCCACTCTCCAATAACAATGGGTTAGCTGGTTAAATTTAGACATACAGAACAGTGACAGGCATTTTGGCCCATGAGTCAATGCCACCCAATTAACCTACAACCCTGGTATGTTTCAATGGTGGGAGGAAACTGGAGCCCCTGGGGAAAACCCTCACAGACATAAGGAAAACATACAAACTCCTTACAGACAGCAAGGAGCAGTGCATATCAATTTTCCTGGGTCTAATGGCAATATAACAGTACTACATTTTAAAGAAGAACCAAACTAATATCTTGATCGGACCCTGCCTGGAGATGTTGAGAAAATGATAGTTTCTGAAATATTTCCACATTGGAAGTAAAACTCAAATGAAAACAATTTATTGGTTGAGGAAGATGTAAGATTAGATGCATATGCTGGTTTACCTTGGGGGCAGGATGTAAGCTCATGCAAATTTTCCTTGAGAAATCAAATTAATTAGGTGGGATGCTGAACAATGTAGATTGTGTGACATCTCATGAGAAAATGTACAAGTCTTGTACATAAACCATTGTGCATATTGAAAGTTTGAAAGATTAGAGTTCAAACTTGGGGAAGCTGAAATATTTATGGGAAGGATTTATATATTTAAAAAAATATATAATATATTTATAATTTACACAAGTTCACTATTTAGTTTGGATGTATGCCAAAATGCTTTAAATTTTCATTTTTAAGTGGATAAGAAATATTGGTAGAATTGTGGTTTGCAATTCCCAAAAGTGGAACTTGTTACAGATTCAATCCATTGTTACTGAGTCAATATCTCCCAGATTTTACTATTTATAAGCAAAAATTATAAAATTGCAGTATTATTTAATTTGTTTTTTTAGGGTATGAATATCCTATAAAATCTAGCTAATTGTTTATACCCTCACATTTAACATATAATCTGCCTCACTAGAGAAACTAAAAGCAGATTGAATGACTGCTTGGTTGAGGGCTTGTGTTCAGTCTGTAAGAGTCACTTAGAGCTTCCTGTTGCCTGTCAATGTCATTTACCATCCAACTTTGACCCATTTGTCCATGGCCTTTTTTATTGTTATACTGAGTTCCAATGTAAGCTTGATGAACAGCACCTCACCAGCCCCCTAGGCATGTTGCAACTTTACCTTCTATCAAGACAGATTGCAGTTTCATCTTCTATCTAGACCTATTGCAAATTGACGACAACTTTAGGTAATGTTATTCTTCAGGTTGCTCTGTCATAAGCCCTTCATTTGTAAGATTGGCGCAGTTTTTCTTTAACAGCACGGTTAACGACAATTTTTTTAACACTGCACGTTCTGCAGATCTTATTTTTCTTTGTATTTTTTTCTCCCTCTGTTTTAATTCTATTGCTATCATGTTTCTTTATTCACATCCTCTCTAACTTTTTTTCATTAACCTGTTGTGATGGTACAGATTCTATCACCAATGTTAATATGTACATATGTACAGATGGCCGCGTAGGATGACTGTGATCGGCCGAGAGTGTAGCCACACCTACTGGCATGTCTTAAAGGATTGCTGCTAGCCAGACCAGGTCATTCTGGACTGGTTGACCTACTTGTGATATGCTCCAGTCTTTTCGTTAATAAAAGCCTTGGTTTGGATCAACAAGTGTTTGGTTCTTTCGACGTGCACTACACCTCTCAACTCGATAAGTTCAACGAAATATATGAAAGACGAAGGATGAGAACTGGGAGAAAAAAAGTCAGCTGTCAGAACTCAACAGGTCAAGCAGAATCATTAGGCTCCTGAATGACCCCACAACTGTCATCTCATGCTTTGTACTCATTGATTTTATTCCATTGCAACTCTATATTTGAAATTGAACTCTTGTCCTTCTACTTTATATGGTTGTTTGGACGTTAGCAATGACCTGTTAGTTTATGGAAGAACCCTTTTTATTTTACCAGGTATAATTTGATAAATAAACATAGATATAAAAACATACTAAGAATAGTATACAGATGAGTATGGGAGCTGTTCTTAGTTAAGCTCTTCAACAAGGATGACACTTTTATTTGCATAGACAAAATATTTCATTTTTGCACTTGCTGGTTGCAATACAGCTGGACTCCTGACCCTTCCTATTGGAGACATTTATTGAATTAAGGATTAAACTTCAGCTTTCACTGTTCCACCATGGGATGGTTAATGGAGTTGTTGTCATGAAGCTTGAGTGACCTAGGTTCTGGTGTTGTCTGTGTGGAAATTGTATATTGTCCCTGTAACCTCATGGGTTTTCTATGGAGCTTCAGCTTCCTCCCACATCACAAAAATCTGTGGGCTGGTTATGTTAATTGGCCACTGTAAATTTCCTGTAGTTTATTGATGAATGCCAAAATCTGGGTGCAATTGTTGCGAATGTCGGTAGATCAGGTTACTGAAAAATAAGTGTGGAAAGGGATTACCTTGTGAACCAACATGGATTGCATGGGCAAAAATGGCCTCCCTCTTTGTTGCAAGAAATGATGAAAATAGCATTTAGGCCCACACAATTGTTATAAAACATGGAGAGTATATCTAAGGCACAGTGAACAGAATCATTAGCTGGGAGAAGTTATAAAGATAGAAACAGAAAAGGAAGCAAAGTAGAAAGTAGTGCATAAGTTATATAAAAGTGAAATCAATGCAGAGACTTTTATTGTCAATACAGCCATTGACTGTCAGGCAGAAACAAAACAGGTTGTCGTATCAAAATCTATCTTTCTTATTTTATTCATTTTATTTAGTTGTTATTGCAGCTGAAATTGGCAACTATTACCAGTACCAGCATATTTCCTTAACGAAACATGAGTATTTCATAACTGGAGAGCCAAAGTCCTTTGACAATTATGGACATTATGCAGCAATTACTTGCACGACATAATTTTTGAATCCAAGTAAGTTAATTGGGGATAACGTGCATTTTCCATCCAGCAGTTCCATGCCCATTCCCTTTTTAGGTCATTTACAGGTATTTCCAGTTCTTCCTAACTGCTGTTGTAATGCTAGTCTGCCAATTCCAAAGTGGTTTTGATATGTTACATTTCAGATGGATATAATCAACATCAATGAGTATTTTTTTTTGCCAAATATAGTATAATAGTAGCTTCTACAGAGGCTAAATTGACAACCCCATACCAAGTGGGACCTGTCAAATTACTGACTTTAAACTGTTCCTTGCCTATGCTATGAAATTCACAAAGGATTTAGCAAAACAATATTTACCATTGGAAACCCTAATGATCCCGCAATTTTCCAGTGAACTTCACGAATAGTGTTGTATTACTGTTTTAACATCTATGGGCTGTGCCAAATAGCTTTTGGACATTTTATTCCATTAAGAATGACTATATAATGAATATGTACTTAATGCTTCAACATATAATAATGACAAACTTAATTCTCAGACCCCAGTGGAGGCAATAGGAAAGCAACATTATACATTTATGCTTTTATCAATGCAATTAGATAGTAAGATATAGAATAATCCTTGCCCTCCCTGGCTAAGCAAATACCTGTGGGGATTAAAGACAAAATCACTTGTTGAACATTTGCAGATTTTATGAGGTACAAACTAATAATGACTGTCATCCATCATCAGATTACAATGAAATGAGTGATTTTTGATTTGTTCCATTTTGTGTACAGTTTTACTATCACTTCCAATTAATCTGTGGTAAAATAGAAGAAGACAATTACAGATCCAATGCAAATAATCAGATTCAACATTCTTCCATTGATAGTTTGGGTGGGTAATTTGTGACCTCTAATCATATTTATTGAACAGTTGGGTAGAGCAGGCATATGTTCAACCAAGTTAGTTGTAGTCATGCTATCAATAGATAAAAGTTTATTCTTTCCTGCAGAATCATCTCCCCTAGTTTGGGGTCGATTTGAGTTTTCTGTGCTTGTCCTATACTGGGTGGTTCTGTCATGAAAATAACATTGAGTCGCAGTTACACTGATGCACCAGCTGTTTTCATTTTATGTCGAATCTTTTTAAAGCAGTGGAAGTGCTTGATATAAGTGATGTTCAAAGCCCATGATGTACAAAAAAACCTGATAAATATGATATTATAACCTTGAAGGCATCACAGTGTCCATTTATTTGACTAGATGTTGAAAAATAGTTCTTTATTCATATCATGAGATGCTTCTCGATAATCTTCCAAGCAAGTTCATGTTTTTCCTTTTCTGGGCTAATTTGAGCAGGAAAGTAGAAAGAATCATTGTTAATTCTTTTCCCACCATTTTTGCCACATTGATGTAGACTGGACCTCATTGTGGTTCTAACCTTAGTGATTATAATGGGCAGGCAACAGTAGCATTTCTCATTTTCCCCATCTGCAATTATCTGCTTGTACTGAATAACTGCCATTGATGGATCATTTGTATATGATATGAGCAGAAACATTTATCTGGAGTGCCCATTTTAAATCTATATTTTCAGACAAAAATTAGTAACTTTTATTCTTTAATTACAATCTAATTACCATTGAATGTTATTTCCTTTAAGGATGCCATGCACATTGATTTATTAGAAGGAAATTCCTATGAAACATTTTACAGAATTCCTTTCAAAAATCCATGCAGATCAAAAGAACAATACAAATCCTATTTTTTGATATCTTAAAAAAAATCTTCAATACATTAAATTCTTGATCATTCATTTGAAATGTTGTTGATTAATGGGCCTTTATTGAGACCACTCAACACCACTCAGACATTCTAAACAACTTCTTTATCTTAACCTGGGGGAAAGCTGTTTTGATTAATTGCTAAAACCTCAGATTCATTAATACCCTTGAAAGAAACAAAATGCTGTGCTTAAAAGGCCTGGTATGGTCTGACTCTGAATAAGTACATATATTGTTGACTCTGTAGTGGGCCAACAAACAAGGTAGTTTTTTTTTTTGAAAAAGCAATGACAAACCATAGTTAGAATTAAATCATATTCCATATAGCATCAATGTCAGCACAGTTAGGGTAGCAGTTAACACACACTAGTATTACAATGCCAGTGACCAGGGTTCTAATCTGGCATTGTAATAATAAAGTTGCTATAGCACATTCTCCCTGTATCTGCATGGGTTGCCTCCAGGCACTCTGGTTTCCTCCCACCCTTCCAAATGTATGTGGGTCAGAGGTTAATTGAGGAATTTTGGTGCCAAGGGCTCATGGGCCAGAAGGACCTGTTACCGTTTAAATAAAAAAAATAGTTATTCTATAAAGAGATGGGATTTGGCATTGACCTAGGCACTAATCAGAACAAATATACTAGGCTTTTGTAAGTCCACAAGTGTATTAACTGAGGACGTATCTAAATTGGAAAGACTTTACCACAGGCCAGTCAAATATACAATTCAAGCTGGACAACACTATGATGGAATGAAACATTTGCAAAAAGTAAGGATGAAAGGTACAAAGTTATAAAGTGACATTCTTCATTGTTGCAGGATATATTGCTGGAATTATCATTCAGATAAAATTCTGTATCAAGGCAGCAAAATTACAATCTGACCAGTCTTTGTCATGGATGGCTGTTCCCATGCTGTAAGACTACATGTCTTACATGTCTACCGGCACCACCTACGGCTCCTAGAACGCTTCCACCAGCGTTGTCTCCGCTCCATCCTCAACATCCATTGGAGCGCTCACACCCCTAACGTCGAGGTACTCGAGATGGCAGAGGTCGACAGCATCGAGTCCACGCTGCTGAAGATCCAGCTGCGCTGGATGGGTCACGTCTCCAGAATGGAGGACCATCGCCTTCCCAAGATCGTATTATATGGCGAGCTCTCCACTGGCCACCGTGACAGAGGTGCACCAAAGAAGAGGTACAAGGACTGCCTAAAGAAACCTCTTGGTGCCTGCCACATTGACCACCGCCAGTGGGCTGATAACGCCTCAAACTGTGCATCTTGGCGCCTCACAGTTTGGCGGGCAGCAACCTCCTTTGAAGAAGACCGCAGAGCCCACCTCACTGACAAAAGGCAAAGGAGGAAAAACCCAACACCCAACCCCAACCAACCAATTTTCCCCTGCAACCGCTGCAATCGTGTCTGCCTGTCCCGCATCGGACTTGTCAGCCACAAACGAGCCTGCAGCTGACGTGGACTTTTTACCCCCTCCATAAATCTTCGTCCGCGAAGCCAAGCCAAAGAAAAAAAAAAGTAAGACTACATGTTTCTATCTGACTCTGATAAATAAAACAGCAAGTGATTAGAATGGTCCTTTCTTCACTTCCTCCTTATGAACAAAATAAAGATCATTCAAACTTTGGGAGTGAAAAAAGAAAAGGCAACTATTATTCTCTACCGATTCAAAGAATTATGAACTTGATGCGCTCTGAATACATGAGAATGTTTTTGTGTCAAGAGTCATTTGGTGGAATTAACACAAATTCCATTTGACCTTGGATGGGCATTGAGTTGAATGCTTCCTTCTGTCCTGTAAGTTTCAATGATTCTATTAACACTTGCACTGAAGCAGATTTCCTATTTGGAATGTTATACTTCCCATGCGATTTGTCACTTGACTGTTCCTTTTTAAGATGATCATTAATTGGCAGCAATAATTCCTGCTGCTTAACTAAGTTAATGAGAGCTCTGATTAAAAATTTGTTTCAACCAAACCTTTGATTAAAATAATCTTGAACTATTTCTTCTGTACTTTAACTTAACTGTATTACCAGTGAGTTTAAATAGCCTTCCACTTAAAGAGCAAGGTTGGGGCAGATGCAAGGATTAGTTCAAACACTTTGTGGATTGCACAGTGGATACCAGACTATCTTATCAGAAGATAAGGCCTGGAGTGGCTGCCAGCACACATTCCTAAAGATTCTCCAGATGACTCAAGGCAAAAATGCAGCCTATCTAAACAAACCAGCCTCTTTATTACACCATTTGTTAATCGGCTGACATTAACTGTTGATGTTTTCAATATTAGCTCACCATTAGGGCAGCTATTTAATTAAATTTTCAAGGTTCCATTTTGTTAAGTGTAATTTGTTTGTAATGTTCAACAAAATGTAAGCATCTTTGCTTTATGTAATTTTTTTATCAGTTGCACTGCCTTACTTCCAATAAAGGTTGTTAACAGTTTTCATGGCGTCATTTGATCTTTAGCCATAATGATTAGATGCATCAGATTAAATCACATGGTAGCATTTCATACATCTTAAAAGGGTAGGATCATGCTTCTGTTTTCACATGATGCAAGTGTTTGAGTTGGAAGTGCTGTTGTTCACCAGAAAGCAGCTGTGCATGTCATAATAAATATAGAGACATGGGGTGAATTTCTTTGTGATACTAATGTCTATCAAGTTATTTTTCTATTCTAACAAGTTGGTAGAGAGCCACAATTATTATTGTGTTTGATAGGAAACTCTGGATTTATTGCCTGAAATCTTCCTGCTCACAAATACTGAGCATTATTCACTACTCTTTTTGATATCAGAACCAGGCATCAAAACTGCTAAACAAAAATAGAAATATTTTTCTATTTGTGATATTTATATTTTATCCCATGGACCATTTATATAAAAAAAAATAATAACAGACTACTGATTGGTAACAATTAACTTCAAAATCCACATTTAAAAAAAGATTTCAGTTTTTCTTTGGGGAGAAAACAATATTAAGTTAATCAGGTAGCAATTAGGAATAAATGTATCTATTCCAAATTACCTGCAATATTTTACTTTTGTTGTAAACGTCAATTAGGTCACTCACTCATCTGGAGTCACTTCAAACAATGAATCAGCCAAATTCTAGAAGAATATTTATTCACCATTAATTTTATACTAAATAATTCACTTCTACTGGTAGTAGAAAAGTGCCTGATTTTGCTGGTATTACCATCAATTAATAACAATCTTCCTACAATTAATTCACAGCAATATGCTTTCAAAATGCTCACAGGCACTGATTCAACGGAGTGTGGGCCCTTTTGAAATGGACAATTTATTATATGTTCTCTCTTCAAAAGATGGACAAATCAAACTATTTCTTCATTGCATTGTCACATAATCTTTCCTTGTAAATACCACCATGGATGGGGGAAAAAGTGTTTGTCCAACCTTTTGCCATGTGTACCTGTGCCAATTCATCACTAGTGATGTCAGCTATCACCATCTTGCTCTTAAGTCCTGGACAACATACTTATGTGGCTTTACTGATTTTTTTTTTTTAAGATCCCTTCTCTGGAAAAATTGGGCTCATTTTCATGCTCAAGACTCTATAATTAGGTCCTAACAGCTCACTTGTGAGGAAGGAAATAAATGTAACTGCAGGTAGGACCTGATTTTAATTGGCAAAGCTTAATAAGGATAAACTCAACCCATGAGGAACAGAAGTAACGTGGTAATTTTTTTTTTAAAAATCGACATTGCAAAAACTAACTGAATTTCTAAAAGTGGAAAACACTCTTGTAGTTTATCAAAACTTGTTAACTCTTCCCATAAATTCCCCGATTGTGAATGATGTTTCTTTGTCTGCAAGGAATGGTAAAACTATTTCAAACATGAGGAAATGGGGACAGGAGGTTAGAATTTTTTTCCGACACTATTTTCAGATTTTGTACCAGTGTTGCTTAATAGAAGCAAAAGTTGAAGGCAGATCCCAAATCTAGATCTCTAATCCCATTACTTGCTCTAGAATGGATTTTCAACTATACTAAAGAGCTGTTGCACTAAAGTTTCATCAAAGAAAAGGGCTGAATGAATAACAGTACATTTCCATTGGAAGGGGACTTGGAGCATGTTACCCTGGGACACTTCCAATAATCTGCATTTAGTATAGTTTGCTTGCTCAATGCTTTGGGCACAGGATAACTGAGAATGTGACAGCCAGGTGCTTCAGAGTGCGAGACAGCACCAACAAAATGTCTATATCAATCAGAATGGCAAATTCCCTGGATGGACTACTGATTGTTTTTCTCTACATGAAGCTACTGGGAAACATGTGAACACAAAACTCAGTGACTGTCTCTTGATAAACCTCCCCATTTCAGAAAACTGCTAACTTTCTTTCAAATCCTGTCCTACAATCCTCTCATTAGTCCCCTGCAGATTTTTTACTTTTGAGAATGCTCTTGTCAGCAGCTTGCCCTCATAGTAATCTTCAGTTGATGACAATTTATTTCAAGTTGGCCAAAGAAGGACTCACCATAACAATCTCTTGATGCCAGTCTAAATATTGTCATGTTTTGGCTTTGTTACTACATAGGGGAAAAAAGAGAATAATTGCAACCAGTTAATGAAGATCTTAAAGTGCAAAACCAGACACTAATCTTACTTCTATTTAATAGATGACTCAACCATATACTTTTGCCCCAACACATTGGCATGCATGGGTCCTTTACCAGGAAATATCATCCTCCTTTATCACTGTCATTGGGCTCAGAAACAAAGAAATTGGATGTGCACGTTATCACCATTTGTTCCTTATCTCAAATGTGAGTAAGTAAGTTGTCAACCCCTCACAGATAAACAAGATTTGCTGGAGGAACTCGACAGATTAAGCATCATCGGTGGGAGAAAAAAATGGTCACCGCTTTGGTCTGGAGACTTTCAAGACTGGGTAATAATTTTTTGACATTTTGAAAATCATTTGTTTATTATGTTTTGAATGTTATAACACTCAATCATATGTATTCTCCATATTGTAATTAGATTC
Source organism: Narcine bancroftii (assembly GCF_036971445.1). NCBI lineage: Eukaryota > Metazoa > Chordata > Chondrichthyes > Torpediniformes > Narcinidae > Narcine > Narcine bancroftii. The sequence continues at coordinate 159,309,078 of NC_091474.1, forward strand.
CAAATATTTTCACTTTTCTGTATCTGAATAAAATTATCTATTGATTTCAGTGGTAGATTAAGATAATACTAGGAAGATCCATTTTTTATACCTGCACAAATATTCTTGACTTCAGTTAGGGCCAGAGGATGAGGAAAAATACCCTTGGCTTTATTGTTTCAAGTGTTTAGCTTCCAGCATCTGCAATCTCCAGTGTATCCTCTCCAAGGTGATGGTTTTCCAATATGGTAAACAAATGCTTTGATTTGATCTATTTATCTGATCTTGGATAGAAAGAGAAATATGAAAAATGCAAGAGGAATGCCTGTGCTTGTTTGAGCAACAGTATTTGAGTATCATTTAGAGTCTTGGGGTTAAACAAGAAAATCTGAAGATGCTGTGATTGTAATTTATACAAAAATGCTGGAGACACTGAACAACTCATGCAGCGTTCTTTATGAAACAAAGATAAAGATACATAAGCAAAATTTCAGGCCTGAGCCATTCAAGGTATGAGGGGAAAAAAAACAGGCAGGTGCCCAAATGAAATGGTGGAGGAGAAGCTTAGGTCAACAGGTAAGAGGATATGGGTGGGTATGGGTGGGAGGGCATAAGAGGGATAAAAAAACATGAAAAGTGATAGGGGACATAGCACTATGAATGGAAATGGGGTAGAGTGCTGAAGGAAAGGTGTTGGATGGATGGGGAAGAGAAGGACACAGGGGAATGACCTAACAGAAAACAGAGAAGTCAATGTTAATGCCATCCTGTTGGTTTGCCCAAATGGAATATTAAGTGCTGATCTTTCACTTTATAGGTGGCCTTGATTTGGCAATGCATGAACAGGCATGGGAATGGGGCATGAAATCGGTGGTTGGCCACTGGGAAATCCCCACCATTGATACAGACAGATCAAAGGTGCTCAGCAATGTAATCTCCCAGTCTTGGTCGTGACTCTCTGATGTAAAGAAGGCCACAACGGAGCCACAGATGCAGTATATAACCCCTGCATATTCATTAAGAGTCTTCACTTGTGTTCACATTGTATCTCAACAATTTAGAAAAACCCTTTTTCTGGATAGCAAAATTGACTGGAAGATGATTAGTAATATTGGATTTTATTTGTCACATTTGTTCAAGTGTCCATTTGAAGCTGGGAACTGGTGCAGCTTTTGTGTTCTAACTGCAAATTAGTCCCTTTCCTCTGTATGGAGCCAACAGCAAGGTTTTCATCCATTTGAGGTTCAATAAGAAAATAAATGGAATCAACCAAAGGAAGAGTTCTTTAGTCTCTGGTAGCAGGAGATGCAAGGCTACTCTTCTTCCAGTTGCCTCATTAGGAAAATTTAGATGAAATCCTGGATTTCCTAGCTCCTATTGCACTATGAGCCCTTTAAGAAACCTGCTCCTCACATTTACCCAAGAATAGATGGTCATCAAAGATGGGCTTCAATGGCTAATTTTTGATGACACCCACTGAGCAAAATGTGAATACAACTCAACAGCATCCCATTCAGAATGTAAATGAAGCCAATGACTTCCCACTGAAATCATGTCCATGGTTTAAATCTCACTCTTCATCCACCAGTAAGAACCAGCAGAGAGTTGAGGTGATGAATAGGAGCATCAGACCCGCATACCATTTACTCAATGCTGATTGTATTTGTGTCCATTTTTATATTTTATTTTCCCCACATTTGCCATGCTCATATGGCAAGTTTGGCTCCAGTGCAATCTGTAAATTTGCTGGTGATACCACATTTGTTGGCCTAATAATAGAAAATAATGAGTCAGAATACAGAATGGAGATCGAGAATCTGATTGTTGGTGCCAGAGCAACAATCTTTCTCTTAACCTCAGGAAAACCATGGAGTCTATTGTGCATTTTCAGAAAGGAGGTTGAAGGACCATCCAGCTGTCTTCATGGATGGGATAGTGGTGGAGACTGTTAGTACTTAAAGGTTCCTGGGAGTTCACATATCTTGCAACCTCTCTTGGAGCTAGAACATTAAGGCAACCGTGAAAAATGTTTATTTTCTAAGTAGTTTGTGGAGATTTGGCATGTTGTTGAATACTCGATCAAACTTCTATAGGTGGAATGTGGAAAGTATACTGATTGGTTGCATCACAGTCCAGGAATGCAGAAGATGGCAAACCTAACTGTTTAGACGGGCACCAACCTCCCATCCTTGAGTATGCAGCCAAAGTCGTAAAAATCGCCAGCACTCTGGTCACAACCTCTTCTTGCTACTACCCTCTGGTAGAAAGTAGAGAAGTCTGGAGTTTAGAACAAATAAGTACAAAAACAATTTTTATTCAACAACTCAGGCTTTTCAGTTTCCCTATGTTCCTCTAGCCCTAACTATAAACAGGACCACCAAAAGATCAGTTTGCACCACTGAAACATCATAATTTTTTTTTCTTGCACTACATTTATCCATATATCATTTCATATTTATTATCTCTTTTTCTACCTTGGCATATTGTGTCATGCAACATTGTTGTTGGTGTCTCTTACATACCTATTTAGCTGCAGCAAGTAAAAATTTCTGTGCAGCTGTATATTCTGTATTTGGCAAATCATTACTCATGACTCTCAATTATTGCCCTTTTGTACCTCTCATTCACAAACCTGGGGCAATTTGCAGTGGCCATTTAATCAACAAACCTACACATGTTTGGGATGTGAGCAGGAAAGCTGAACATCTGCATGACTACAGAGAGAACATGCACACTTCTGGCAGCTAGTGCCAGGGTTCAGGATTAAACTTTAGTTGCTGGATCTATGAATCATCAGCTCTACTAATTGCACCATTGTGCAGCCAATATCTACAACTGATGCTGAGATCCTTGGCTTGCTCAGAAATTAGGGCATTGACTACTGTGCCACAGGAGCAGCATTTGATTGCTTATATTATAGTAGTTCCCTCTTCTCTCTTGCATTACCGTGAATCATATATGGAGGCTTGACTTCAAGAAAGGAGATGAGATCATGGAACATACAGTACAGGTTCTTCAATGTTGTGCTGACCTATATATTCCTTTTATATAAAAAAAAAGTACAAACCCCTCCCTATCCTGGAACCCTCTATTTGACTTCCATCCATGTGCCTGTCTAAGAGTCTTCTAAATGCCCCTAATATTTCAGACTCCACCACCATCCCTGGCAAGGCATTCTAGGCACCTTCAACTCTCTGCATGAAAACTTCCATTTGTACATATGTCCTCCTAGTGTTTACTATTCCTGCCCTGGGGAACAGGCACTGGCTGTCTAGCATATGTATGGCACTCATAATCTTGTAGACCTCTAAGTCTCCTCTCATCCTTCTATGGTCCAAAGAGAAAAGTCCCAGCTCTGCTAACCTTGCCTCACAAGACTTATTTTCCAATCCAGGTAACTTCCTGGTAAATCTCTTGTGTACCCCCTCCATAGCTTCCACATCCTTTATATAATTACTTGGAAGAATTGGAGAGGCTAAGTATTCTTTACAGTAAGAAATAATGTTTGGCAGGGTATCACAATTATGAAAAGTGTTAGATTGAAACCTTTGTAATAAGATTTATTTTTCTGTTAACTTTGTTGGTTCTGTCTCAATTATTCTGTTAAGATTAACCTAATGTAACAATATTATGTTGCTCTCAAATGACTTTTTAATAAATTATTGTTATCAGCCTTCATTCCTCTCCCTGGAATGGAATTCAACTTTTTAACTGTCTGATGAATTATTTCTAGTGAAATCAGGTCAGCTTTCAACTTTCCACAAACTGAGAAATTGAGAAAGAACTACTTTGGTGCATTATAAATAGTTATTAAACTTTACAACATTAATTGCAGTTGAAATAATCGGCAGCCAAAAGGAATTTCATCCTAAGACGATGGTGGAGGCAAAATCTCTCATCGTGTTCTGTGGATTCTGTTGGATAGGTTTCTCCATGGAATTGTGGAAGGTTCTATTATTTGAAAGTCCCTTCTTCTATGTATTCCAATAAACCTAAGCCTGTAAAAATTTATCATACCAATAAACCTGGTGATATAAATTCATGTAAATCTGTCAAAACCACCCAGGCACCAATGAGCTCAAATTTACGATCTAATTTCTAGGTAAATAATGCTCCATATTGACTATATGACTAGGAACAGCTTGTCATCAAATTTCTGATACGTGCAACATACACGTGAAAGAGGCACTCATAATTTTGTTTTCACTGACTTCCATGTATTTCCCAGTGTAACATCATTTTAACATAAAGACTTCAAATTATCCAGCTGCAGAGGGAATATGTTATCATCTTTTCCTCACTCAACCATGCCTGGAATTGATATGATATTCAAAGGGAGCCTGCTTTTCATGGAAAGGATTTTGCCATCAGGTAGTCTGTAAATGAAATGTCTTTATAATAATTTTAACTTGCTTACATGCAATTACATCCAATTCATAAAAAAATTCATAATGCAAAAAAAATGACGACTCATTCCTCAGTTTCTTGAATCAATTATTAAAGTGTCTCTTGTCAAAATGGTTGAATTCATGAATTATTGTCAGATATCCTATCACAATTCATAAAAAAAATCAGCATTTATTTTATTTTTAGACATGCATTATCAAAAATGCAAATTCCTCAATCTGGTTTTCCCAAGGAAACAATTTTTTTTTGGTCCTGTGGGATTTTCACCTAGTAATTCTGAATCAGAATTTACTGTCATGAAGATGACATAAAATTTATTACTTTGTGGCAACATCACAGTGCAAACATTAATATACCCTGGCATACAAAATAAATGTTAAAAAGTGCATGGAAAAGTCAAAGAAGACACAGTGTCTGTGGTTCATTGACTGTTCAAGAATCTGAGGGCAGAGGGAATGAAACTACCTTGTCCACTGAGTGCTCATCTTCAGGATCCTGTACCTTTTTCCTACTGTGGTGAGGGTCTTTGAATATAGAGGCTGCTTTCTTAAGACACCACTTCTTGTAGATGTTCTCAATAGAGTGAAGACTGATGCCCACAATGTCACCGGCTGAATTAACAACCCTCTGGAGCTTTTTCTCATCTGCCGCTTTGACACCTCCATACCAGGCAGTGATGTAACCAACCAGAATGCTCTCCATGGTACACCTGTAGAAGTTTTTAAGAGTCTTCACTAACATACTGTATCTCACAAAGTATAGCTCCTGGTGAATCTTCTTCATGATTGCATCAGGACCGATCCTCGGAGATGTTGCATCCAGGAATTGATGTTCTTGACCCTTTCCCCTGCTGAGACAGCGATGAGGACTGATTCGAGTTCACTTGACTTCCGCCCGAAATCCACACCATCTCTTTGGTTTTAATAATGTTGAGTGCAAGGTTGTTGGTGTGACACTACTCAGCTAGCTGATCTCTCTTCCTCCTGTATGCTTCTTCATTGCAGTTTCTGATGCTGCTGACAACTGTAGATAGCATTTGAATTGTGCCTAACTGCACCATCTTGGGTATATAATCAGTAGAGCAGAGGGCTAAGCATACATCCTTGGGGTGCACATATGTTGGTCGTTAGTGAGGAGATGTTGTTTCCAATTCGTACTGACTGTAACCTTCCGATGAGGATGTCAAGGATCCAGTTGCAGAGTGGGAAGTGCAGAGGCCCAGGGGTTGGAGCTTGTTGACCAGCACTGGGGGAATAATTGTGTTGAAGGCTGAGCTGTATCAATGAAGAGCAGCAGTATGTTTGAGTTACTGTTTTCTCGGTGATCCAGAGCTGAGTGTTCATGACAGAGGACTTGTAACTTATGAAAATGTACATTCTGAGCACTCAGTTTTTGACTTGCATTATATTTTCACCCCTCTTTACCAAATAGAGAGCTGGAATATTTGCATTTTTTGAATAGTGCTGGTACTTTTATTGCCTCTGATGTGAACATCCCAGAAGGAATGCTTTAAATATTCATATTCAGCTCCAGTGGTTTTTCTCAAGTTTGTTGTGTTTCAATGTTTGGTTTCGATCTCATGTTGAATGTTATAAGTTTACAGCTAGAATTTTGATTGATAACTTCAGATATTGTGAAATCTACTTTACACACTGTATTGCAGTGCATTACAATACTTACTTTTTAATGGAATTGTTCATTTAACTTTAATATAAATTAATTTCATTCTGTCCCAGTCCAATTTTTCTTTAATGTAATTATTCAACAAGAGATTATAATAAATATAATTAATAATTATGCTGAAAATAATCCATAACTGAGATGTTAAGACTGCTCAAAAATTACACAGAATAATTACCCAGGAATATTCTAACAATTTCTAGGAGTATCCCATGTGGTATGATGATGTAAAAGAAAATCTCCTCAAACAACTGTAGAAATTAATTTCAACAATGTTTCCATCAGCTTTGAATTGCTGCAGTCGGGATGACATTTATGTTCAGAAGTGTGAGAGATATTAATTAAGGAAAATGAAAAATGTTTCTTCCTAAGTTCTGGGTCAAAGTTAAATATAAAAGAAAAGTTTTGTATGTGATCTAGATCATGATGCTGTAAACTGCAAAGCATTTTCTGCAATGCAGTCTATATTAACAGCTGTCTATATTCAAAAATAATTGGCAGGCAATTTATCTATACTGAGCGTTATTGGACCATACACTGCTCTGACTTGGGCAGGAGTTGAGAGTCAGGAAAGAGAAAAGAAAGACAGAGGCTGTTAAATTTTCTAAAGAATCATGAGATATATATTAAAACAGTAATTGATGTAAGCCTTTAGGACAGAGAAGGATAGAAGGAGTAGTTTTGGATTGGTTCAGCAAAGATCCCCACAAAAGAGGAACATTATCTAAGTAGTCTCAATCTGTCCTGTGGAAATCTGCTTCAAAATCCGAGAAATTGCAGGGACCCTGGTAGAAATATTTAAAATATATTTATTGGGTGAGGTGCCAGAGTATTGGAGGGTCACTCATGTTGCTCCCCTTTTTAAACAAAGGCTCCAAAAGTAAACCAGGAAATTATAGGCCGGTTAACCTGATGTCAGTAGTAGGTAAATTATTGGTAGGTATATGAGAAATTGGATATATGGGTACTTGGACAGCCAAGGGCTGATTAAGGATGGTCATCATGGCTTTGTGTGTGTGGTAGGATGTGTTTAACAAATCTTTGAGTTTTTCGAGGAAGTTACCAAGAAAGGCTGTGGATCTTGTCTACATAGAGTTTAGTATGGCCTTTGACAAGGTCTCACATGGGGGGGTTAGTTCAGAATGTTCAAAAACTAGGTATCCATGGAGAGGTTGTAACTTGGATTTGAAATTGGCTGTATGGGATAAGTTAGAGCGTGGTAGTGATTGTTTCTCACTGGAGGTCTGTGATTAGTGGTGTGCCTCAAGGATCTGTGCTGGGACCATTGTTGCTTGTTGTCTATATCAATGATCTGGATGATAATGTGGTAAATTGGATTAACATGTTTGCTGATGGCACTAAGACTGAGGCATTGTGAGGGATCGAGACCGACTGGAAAAATGGGACGGAAGATGGCAGATGGAATTTAATGGAGACAAATGTGAGGTGTTGCATTTTGGAAGGACAAATCAAAGTAGTACAGAGGATCTGCGAATACAGACTCATAATTCCCTGAAACTGGTGTTACAGGTTGATAGGCTTGTTTAGAAAATTTTTGGCATCTTGGCCTTCATAAATCAAAGTATTGAGTACAGGAGTTGGGATGATACAGTGAGGTTGTATAAGACATTGTTAGGTCATATTTGGAGTATTATGTGCAGTTCTGGTCACCTAACTAGAGAAAAGATATCAGCAAGAGAAAATTTACAAGGATGTTGCTGGGTCTTCAGGAGCTGAGTTACAGGGAAAGATTAAACAGGTTAGGACTTTATTCCTTGGAGCGTGAAAAATGAGGGGAGATTTGATTGAGGATAACAAAATTATGAGGGGTATAGACAAAGTAAATGTGAGTAGCCTCTTTCCACTTAGATTAGGAGATAAATATGAGAGGTCATGGCTTTTGGGTGAAAGGGAAAAGGTTTAGGGGAAACATTAGGGGGAACTTCTTCACTCAGAGTGTGGAACAAGTTGCCATCTGATGTGTTAAATGCAGACTCGCTCTTAAATGTTAACAATAAATTAGATAGCTACATGGATGGTAGAGGTCTGAAGGGTTATGGACTGGGTGCAGGTAAATGGGACTAGTGGAATAATATTTTGGCATGAAATAGAAGGGCCAAATGGCCTGTTTTCTATGCTGTAGTTTTCTATGGTGTTAACTTCAAAGTATATTTCAATTTGGTTTAACTATAGATATGGCTATCAGAAATGTGGTAGATGATGCGTCAATTTGTATGATAAACCAATAAATTGGGCAGCTTTACATGTTTATTATTGATCTTTTGCACATCTGCATATGCAAAATAACAAGATTTACCAATCAATTTTATAGTGCACATCAGAGAAAAAGAAAACTACTCTGACTCTCAGGCTGTCATGTAATCTGAGGTTTCTGATTAATTTGTTGCTACTTGTTTAGATAACAAGGATAAAGCCACGAACAAAAGATTGTTTAATGATGGAGGTCAAAACCCAATCAAAAATCATACACAAACCATCAACCATGTTCATAAGTTAAATTATGTGAGCAGGTAGCTGTTTACTTATTTAAACTACACAAATATCTCTATATGTATGTCATAATTTAAATGTTTTAAAAAAATTAATTTTAGGCATACAGACATACAGGATGATAACAGGCTCTTTTGAGCACATGCCACCCAATTTACATCTGATTGACCTACAACTCCTGGTATGCTTTGAACGGTGAGAGGAAAAAGGTGAGAGACACAGGGAAAATGTACAAACTCCTTACAGACAGTGCGGGATTCAAACCATGAATCACTGGCACTGTAATAGCATTGTGCAAACCGCTAAGCTAACCATGCTGGCCACAACACAAACGCAACCTCCAATACAAGTCATTATTTAAATAGAGTTCTTGATAATGAATGCAACCTTATCAACTATACTTAATATGCTATATTTTCCTAAATATCATAACTTCATTAAGAAGGTTTTCAGACTGAAATCTTTCTCAAGGCTCACAATCCACATGTCCTTTAGTTCTCACTATCTCCTTTCACACTGGCACCTTATACTAGTAATTAACAGCCAATATTACTGGTTAAAGGGGCAGTGTGAACATTCAGGAATCGGCACGCAGGCATCAAATCACTCCAGGGATGGACAACCGAGGTAGGATATATTGTCCCTGGGGTGATCTGATGCTTGCGTGCCGATTAGCTCAGTGTGAAAGGAACATGGACATCCAGGGACAAAGTGGTGACATGTTGATGACATTTTTGCATGAGTGCAGGAACATGGAGGAAACAAGAGACTAAAAAGAATGTATAAACTTTGTATTCAATTTACTAAATCTTGAACAATGTCTTATCATCTTGCATTAAAGCAAAATGATCATGCCTCATTATTACATCATTAAGTAATATGTACAGCACAGTATGGACCCTTAAGTCCCTGTTGTTGTACCAACCGATATAAACCTTTATAAATTTATAAAGGACCATGGAAAAGTCGCAGCAGGGAAGAACTACATGCACACACAATGAAGTGGGTACATACAACAATCAAGGATAGATAGATAGATATGTCTGTGGGAGACAGAGGGAAGGGAGAGAAAGAGAGACAGAGTGATAGAGAGAGAGCAATGGTGGACCTGTCCTCCCAGAATTTTGTTGGCAGAGAAAGGGCTGTATGCATGGAGCACTCATGGAGAAGTTTTTCTGCTGCATGGAATTCTAGGAGGGCAAATCTGCCATCGCTAGATGCATCACTCAGACGTCACCAGTGGAGGATAGGTGCCCGACTCTTGGGGATGCCTGGTGGTGAGTGTGAAAGGATGCAGAGAACTGGTTAAAGGTGGTCCAGTGTGAACGGCAAAAACAGCTTCTTTAACAGGTTCATTGAATGACTAGTTTACAGATTAACCAGTGTGAAAAGGACTAATGTTTCCACTCTTGTTTTCACTTTGGCTTCCTCTGGGCAATGCACCTTTTCTCTACTCTGCTATTTCAATTGAAGTTCAATATTGTTGCCTTTGACATTCCAAATTTGGAGTTTTCTTGATGCTCCCACTTTGACTGTAACTGTTTACATCCTCAGTGAGACATTCTGGTCATACTGCATTGAGCTGAAATCAGTAATTTCAGGGATCATGTCACATCACCGTTGGGATCAATAGGACTCCACCCTCCTCCACATTCCAACACAATCTTCCCTCAAGCCATCCAACCCAATCTGAGTTTGATTGATCCCAGCTTTAACTCCATAGAATATAGAGGTTGTGTTCACCTGGCACTCAGATAACTTTATCCACTACCACAGCATCAACTCATTTCGTTGAAACAGACACACTACAACACCCTGTATTAAGCTACACATCTTATTTCGATAATTTTTTTAATGGCACAGAAGTTGTTACAAAACACTGGTGCACCAATTGTATTGGAGAATCCAAACAAATCACAGCCTCCTTTTCTGAATAATCTGCTAGCAGAGACTATGAATATTACCCTTGTCAGACAACACAAGATCACTGTTTCCGTTATATGCTCAACTCAAAGTGCTCCTTATTTGTCACTCCTGGCAAGTCACTTTGATCTGAATTTCTGGCTCACTTAATGGCATGCTCCATTACTTTGCCTTTTCACCTCATATTGGCCTCCACTGATGTGTCCACCAAGATGTGTTCAACACAAATACCACACTGTCAATACACTGCTGCCTTTGTTTGTTGCAAAGTCAACAGTGAGGGTCTTGCTAATGGGCACTCAATTAACTCAGCAAACCCCTCAATTTTACAAAGAAGTCCTTTAAATATCCTGATACACTCACTTGCTTTGATAGCACCAATGTGAAATGAAGAATCACCTGGGAATTTCATTTCTCATTTCACTGTTATGTAATTTCCATACACTTGGTCTTGTTTCACTCATCTTTCTTACAATCACTTAGGTATGCACTCATTCTGTATATTGGCCCAACTTCTGGATCATCTCCTGGGAAAGTCTCACATGTAATGAATTCTTCTTCCGCTTTCTCTTCAAAAAGTTTACTCTCAAACTCCATCTTCATCACCCATATCCCGATGACTGCACCTAGATTCAATGCAAGAGCCACCTAATGTTGCAGTGCTATTGTCTCATTTCTTCTCTTCTTGGTTGGTGAGTTCTAATTTCTCATGACCATTTTTTTTTAGTTACAGCTGGTGAAATTATTCAGGCTATGTCTATATCAAGACTGCTTGGCGCTCCTTAGGCCCATCTGACCACAAGACAAGGCAGCAGCGTCATTGTTTCCAAAATCTCTTCAGTGCCTAGGGCTGCAATTCTCTAAAAGACAGACCCTCTACCTGAATGATTGAACCTGGGGCGGCATGGCTAGTGTAGGGGTTAGCACAATGTTATTACAGTGCCAGAGACTCAGGTTTGAAGCCAGCACTGTCTGTAAGGAGATTATGTTCTCCACATGTCTGCATGGGTTTCTTCTGGATGGTCCAGTTTCTTCCCACCCTTCAAAGCGTACAGGGGTTGGAGTGTAATTGGGCGTAATTTAGCTACATGAGCTCATTACCATGCTTGAGTCCAATTTATTAAAAAAAAAATAATACCTACATTCCAGCTCACAGATCTGGTCCATAACCTCAGTAGATGCCTAAGTATCTAATGCCTAATATTACACCACAGAAATAGGCCTCTTTGGCCCTTCTAGTCTATGACAAACCATTTTTTTTGCCTCGCCCCACTGACCTGTATCCAGTCCATATCCCTCCATACCTCTCCCATCCATGTAAATTCCTATTAAATGTTAAAATTGAGCTCTCTTCACAAAGAAACCCCAAAGTGTATCTACTCCATCGCTTGGCAATCTCCTCTTGAAAAGATATCTGACATCATTTTACAGGAAATATTTGAAGTATTTCTGAATTGCATTCTGGTCTAAATTCTAAATCAATGTGTATTTTCCTTTATTTTCAGTAGTACAATATATCCCATAATTTCCATCACCAGTTCTTTGATTCTCTATACTGATTGTAATGAAGCTTGCTGGGGACTCAGCTCTACCTATGTGCCTTTTCCCCGTCACCCTTAATTTCCCAACTAAGCAAAATTGATCTTACTCTGTCTTAAATATATATTCTGAGGCAATGTTTACTCCTTCCTTGGGCAGACAATTCCACAGATTCACTGTTCTTTGGGAAAAGCAGTTCCTCCACATCCTAAATCTACTCCCAGAAATCTTGAAACTATATCCCATGTATCTAATCTCACCTACCAGTGGAAACAGCTTTCCTGTTCTCTTATCATATCCCTTCCATAATTTTCTATTTCTATAAAATCCCTTTTCATTCTTCTGAATTTCAGCATTTCAATCTCTCCTCATAGGCTCTACCCTTCATCTCTGGAATTAACCTAGTGAATATGTAAATTCTATTTGCATGTAAAAGCTGTGTACAGTGCTTTTTCTCCCTGCCAATAAGTGGTAATTCTGCATTGCCTGCAAGAAAAAGAATCTCAGGGTTGTATATGATTTATGTACTCTGACTATACATCTGAAATCTGAACCTCTTCTGCACTACTTCCAAAGCCAGAATCTCTTTTCTCAAGTAACGAGACCAGACCTCTACTCAGTATTCCAGGTGTGGCCTAGCCTGTGTCCTGCACAGTTGCAGCAGAACCTCCCTGCTCTTAAATTCAATCTCTTTAGCAATAAGGACTAACATTCCACTTGTCTTCTTGATTACCTGTTGTACCTGCAAACCCATCTTTAGCATTTCATCACACCTTCCCAAATCCTGCACAAAATCATTCTGAAATCTTTCACCATTGAAATAATAATCTAATCTGCTATTTTTCCTTCCAAATTGGATGACATTACATGACTAAGATTGTACTCCATCTGCCAGACACTTGCCCATTCACTTAACTTATCAATCTCTCTCTGAGGACTCTCCACATCCTCTGCACATTTTGCTTTTCCACACAAGTTAGTGTCATCACTAGAGAGAGTACAAGACTGCATCTCCTATGAGGGACAGGTGACATAAGTATGTGTAGGGGAATATTATGGGTCTAGTGATCATAATGCTATTAGTTTAAAGTTAATTATGAAGAAAGATAGGGCTGGGCTTTGGGAAATGAGAAAGAATTTAGAATGGGTGCATTGGGATAAATTGTTTTCGTGAAAGGATATGCGAGGTAAATGGAGGACCTTTAAAGGTGAAATTTTGAAAGCTTGTATGTTCCTGTCAGGATCAAAGACAAGGTTAGAAGGCATAGAGAACTTTGGTTTTCAAGGAATATTGGAGATCTGGTTCAGAAGAAGAGAGATGTATATAGCAGGTAGAGCCAACATGGAGTAAATTAGGTACTTGAGGAGCAGAACACAATGCAAGAAAACCTCAGGAAAGAAATCAGGGAGGCTAAAAGAAGACATGAGGCTACTTTGGCAGACAATGTGTAGGAAAATGCTAGGGGTTTCTCCAGGTATATTAAGAGCAAAAACAAATTAAGGGACAAAATAAGTCTCCTTGAAGATCAGAGTTATGGGCTATGTGTGGAGCAAAAAGAGATAGGAGAGATCTTAAATGTTTTTTTCATCAGTAGTCACTCAGGAAAAGAGTACAAAGTCATGGGAAGTAAGGAAAACCAGGAGTGAGGTCATGGAAGCTATATAGATTAAAGAGGAGGAAGTTCTTGCTGTCTTAAAGCAAACAAGGGTGCATAAATCCTATGGGCCTGACAAGATATTCCCTCGGACCTTGAGGGAGGCAAGTGTAGAAATTGCAGGGGCTCGGCAGAAATATTTAAAATGTTCTTAGTCACAGGTGAGGTGCTAGAGGATTTTAAGGTAGCTTACATTGTTCCATTGTTTAAAATATTTCCAAAAGTAACCATTAAATTATAGGCCAGTGAACTTGACATCAGTAGTCAGTAAAGAGATCAGATAGACAATTCTTTGGATAGTCATGGACCAATTATGGAGTGTAAACATGGCTTTATGTGTGGCAATTCATGTTTATTCAATCTTATAGAGTTTTTTGAGAAGGTTACCAGGAAAGTTGATGAAGGAAAGGCTGTAGATGTTGTCTACAAGGACTTTAGTAAGGTCTTTGACATGGTCCGACATGAGAGATTAGTAAGGAAGGTTGAGACGCTATGTATTCATGGTGAAGTTGTGAACTGGATTCAACAATGGCTGAACAGGAGAAGCCAGAGAGTAGTTAGAGTTTGCTTCTCTAACTGGAGGCTTGTGACTAGTTGTGTGCCTTAGGGATCAGTGCTAGGACCATTGTTGTATGTCATCTATATCAATGAACTGGATGATAATGTGGTGAATTGGATTAGCAAGTTTGCAGATGACACTAAGATTGGAGACGCTGTGGACAGTGAAGAATGTTTTCAAAACTTGCAGAGGGATCTGGACCAACTGGGAAAATGTGCTGAAAAATGGCAGATGGAATTTAATCCAGACAATTGTGAGGTGATGAATTTTGGAAGGACAAACCAAGAAAAGACATACACAATAAATGGAAGGGCACTGAGGAGTGCAGTAGACCAGAGGGATCTGGGAATACAGATAAACAATTCCATGAAAGTTGCAGTACAAGTAGATAGGGTTGTAAAGAGAGCTTTTGGCACCTTGGCCTTCTTAAATCAAAGTATCAAGTACAGGAGTTGGGAGAGGAGTCACGTGATGGAGTAATGGCCGGTAGGAGAATACCAGCCCTCTCCAGAAAAGAAGAAAAAAAGTGAAGAAAATGCAAAGCTCAAGAAACACAAAACACAATAAATAAAAGATAAAGGTGTGGAGAAAAGAAAGAAAGTGGCACCTAAGAAGGAAAAGCCAACAACAATGGGAAAAAAAGAAGGAAAGATACCAGAAGAGAAAGGAGAAGGCCTTACCTGCATGAAGAAGCAGGGACCCGCCGTGGACAGAGGAGCCCATTCCCTGAAGTTAGTGGAGACCCCACAGGATCGCGACCTCCCGACCGTGGGACTGCAAAAATGGCTCACTGAGCCAAACAGAGGTGCCTCGCGCATGCGGAATGCACACAACAAGGAAAACACAGACGGGAGGGGGGCCCACCTGTGGAGTGAACCTACACAGCGCGACCAGCTGAGAGATGCCTGACAGCAGGGCTCTCAGCTGGAAGAAGACGAAAACCTTAATTAGAGGGCAGATAATAAGTTATGTAACTAAGACGAAAACAATGGGAAAGGGAATGATAAGAAAGCCCAACAGATAACTAGACCAGAAGAAGAGGACCAACATCAAGAAGCCATGAAAAAAAAATAGAGGAGGGGGAGGAGGAGGGGGAGGAGGAGGAGGGGGAGGAGGAGGGGGAGGAGGAGGGGGAGGAGGAGGGGGAGGAGGAGGGGGAGGAGGAGGGGGAGGAGGAGGGGGAGGGGAGGGGGAGGGCCTTAAAATCACAGAGAGATAAAAATGGGGAAAGGTGGTGGTGAGGAAGCGGAAATGAGGTATAAACAGAGTATGTTGAACTATATAACTATAAATATTAATGGAATACATAATCAAATCAAAAGGAAGAGGCTATTAAATTTACTGCAAAAAAGAAAAAATAGATATAGCATTAGTGCAGGAAACGCATCTAACTGAAGTGGAACATAATAAATTAAAGAGAGACTGGGTAGGGCATGTAATGGCAGCATGATATAATTCAAAAGCTAGAGGTGTAGCTATATTAATCAATAAAAATGTACCAATCAAAATAGAGGAGGAAATAATAGACCCAGCAGGGAGATATGTAAAGATAAACTGTCAGATATATTCAGAATTCTGGAATTTGGTCAATATATATACACCTAATGAAGAGGATCAAAAGTTTATGCAAGATATTTTTTCAAAGATTGTAGATACACAGGGGAATATATTGATAAGAGGGGATTTTATCCTTAATTTGGACCCAAAGATGGATAAAACTGGACAAAAGACTAGCAAAGAGAACAAAGTAGCCAAATTTATGGTTAAATCAATGCAGGAAATGCAACTTTTGGATATATGGAGGAGGCAACACCCAAAGAAGAAGGAATATTATTTGAATGTCTATCATTTGAATAGACATAAAACATACTCAAGGATTGACCTGTTCCTGTTGTCAGGCCATATCCAAGGGAGAGTTAGGAAAATGGAATATAAAGCTAGATTGTTATCTGATCATTCACCTGTTATTAGCAATAGAACTAGAGGACATCCTACCAAGAACATATAGATGGATATTAAACTCCATGCTACTTAAAAGACAGGAATTTAGAGAATTTATTGAGCGCCAAATTAAAATGTATTTTGAAATAAATACAGAATCAGTGAAAGACAATTTTATATTATGGGATGCAATGAAAACCTTAATTAGAGGGCAGATAATAAGTTATGTAACTAAGATGCAAAAGGACTACAATCGGGAAATAGAACAGCTGGAAAGGGAAATAGTAAGTACTGAAAAAGAACTAGCAACAAGGGAAGATACAACAAAAAGAACAGAATTGTCAAACAAAAAATTAAAATATGAAACACTACAAACGTATAAGGTGGAGAAGAACATAATTAAAATAAAGCAGAAGTATTACGAGCTAGGAGAAAAAAATGCATAAAATACTAGCCTGGCAGCTTAAAACAGAACAAGCTAAAAGAACTGTATTGGCATCATGGAAAAAGAACAAACAAATTACATATAACCCAACAGAGATCAATGAAAACTTTAAGGAATTCAATGAACAATTCTACCGAACTGAGAACGAAGGGAAAGAAGTCAAAATAGATGAGTTTTTAGCTACAATTTAACTACTGAAATTGCAAGAAGAGGAGCAAAACAAATTGATAAAAACCATTTGAAATAGAGGAAATACAGGATATATTAAAAAAGTTACCGAACAATAAAATGCCTGGAGAGGACATTTAAAGGGTTAATAATTCCTCCTCTCTTGGAAGTAATGAACTAGATAGAAGAAACACAAAACTTGCCATATTCATGTTCTTCTTTCTTTTGGCTTGGCTTCGCGGACGAAGATTTATGGAGGGGGTAAAAAGTCCACGTCAGCTGCAGGCTCGTTTGTGGCTGACAAGTCCGATGCGGGACAGGCAGACACGGTTGCAGCGGTTGCAGGGGAAAATTGGTTGGTTGGGGTTGGGTGTTGGGTTTTTCCTCCTTTGCCTTTTGTCAGTGAGGTGGGCTCTGCGGTCTTCTTCAAAGGAGGTTGCTGCCCGCCAAACTGTGAGGCACCAAGATGCACGGTTTGAGGCGTTATCAGCCCACTGGCGGTGGTCAATGTGGCAGCACCAAGAGATTTCTTTAGGCAGTCCTTGTACCTTTTCTTTAGTGCACCTCTGTCACGGTGGCCAGTGGAGAGCTCGCCATATAACACGATCTTGGGAAGGCGATGGTCCTCCATTCTGGAGACGTGACCCATCCAGCGCAGCTGGATCTTCAGCAGCGTGGACTCGATGCTGTCGACCTCTGCCATCTCGAGTACTTCGACTACAGCTCCAAGAAAAGTGCAGAGAACAAAACAAAGGACTCTACATCACCTTTGTTGACCTCACCAAAGCCTTCGACACCGTGAGCAGGAAAGGGCTTTGGCAAATACTAGAGCACATCGGATGTCCCCCAAAGTTCCTCAACATGATTATCCAACTGCACGAAAACCAACAAGGTCGGGTCAGATACAGCAATGAGCTCTCTGGACCCTTCTCCATTAACAATGGCGTGAAGCAAGGCTGTGTTCTCGCACCAACCCTCTTTTCAATCTTCTTCAGCATGATGCTGAACCAAGCCATGAAAGACCCCAACAATGAAGACGCTGTTTACATCCGGTACCCCACGGATGGCAGTCTCTTCAATCTGAGGCGCCTGCAAGCTCACACCAAGACACAAGAGAAACTTGTCCGTGAACTACTCTTTGCAGACGATGCCGCTTTAGTTGCCCATTCAGAGCCAGCTCTTCAGCGCTTGATGTCCTGCTTTGCGGAAACTGCCAAAATGTTTGGCCTGGAAGTCAGCCTGAAGAAAACTGAGGTCCATATTCATGTAAAACAGCAATAATTACAGTAATACCAAAGACGGGGAAAGATCCACTAACACCAGCATCATATGGACCAATATCTCTACTTAATTCAGCTGATAAGATAATAGCAAAACTATTAGCAAACAGATTGGCTGACTGTGTACCAAAACTAGTAAAACTAGATCAAACTGGATTTATTAAGAAAAGACGAACAATGGACAATGTCTGTAAGTTCATTAACTTAATCCATGCAGTACAAGGAAATAAGATACCAACAGTGGCTGTGGCTTTAGATGCAGAGAAAGCCTTTGACAGGATAGAATGGAATTATGTATTCAAAGTATTACAGTGTTTCAACCTACCAGAGAAATATATTAATTGGATTAAAGCATTATATTAGGGACCAATGGCGAAGGTGACAGTAAATGGATATATATCGAACCAATTTAAATTAAGCAGGTCATCTAGGCAGGGATGTCCACTATCTCCCTCACTGTTTGCTTTAGCAATAGAACCATTGGCGGAACTGATAAGAACAGAAAATAAATTAAAAGGGATAAAAATAAAGGAGAAGGAATAAAAAGTCAGTTTATTTGCAGATGGCATCATCGTACACTTAACAGAAGCAGAAATATCAATAAAAGGATTACATAAGAAATTGAAGGAATATGGAGAAATATCGGGGTACAAGATCAATGCAAATAAAAGTGAAGCGATGCCAATAAATAATACGAATTACACAGAGTTTAAAAAAGAATGACCATTTAAATGGCAAACACAAGCATTCCAATACCTAGGTATTAGATTAGATAATAATTTAGGCCACCTATACAAATTAAATTATCAGCCATTAATGAAGAAATTACATGATGACTTAAAACATTGGAATGAATAGCCACTAACATTGATAGGAAGGGTAAATTGCATTAAAATGAATATCTTTCCAAGGATAGAATACCTATTTCAATTGTTACCAAATCCCTCAACAGATAAATTCTTCAATGAACTAAAGTGAATAATAAGGAAATTCTCATGGAAAGAGGGGAAACCGAGGATAGCGCTAGATAAATTAACTGAATGGTACAAACAAGGTGGCTTACAGCTACCAAACTTTAATAATTATTATAGAGCTGCACAATTAAGATATCTATCAGATTTTTATCAAACAAGGGAAAAACCAGATTGGAGCAAGATAGAGCTAGATAAAATAAGGGAGAAGGTACCAGTACATATACTTTATAAGTGGGATAAAAAAAACTGGTGCAATATAGAAGTTCACCAGTACTGCACCATTTACTCAAAATATGTAACAAGATTCACGTAGAAAGGAAAAAAAAAAATTAAAAAAACTTTATTTATTCATTCAAAATACAGATAATAAGTAACATATATAACAATAAACAAAGCACGAACATTATATTTTATATATATTAAAAAAAAAGGAAAGAACCCCCCCCCCTTTCAGCCAACTCTCCTAAGGAGAGCCATAAAGAAAAAAGAAAAAAATAAAGAAAAATAAAGCTTACATATTAAAATCTAGTCAATATAAATCAAAATGTAAATATTCTGAATATTTACCTATTAATAAAAAAACTATAGTTATCCGTGAAACATATGTAACTTTTTCCATTATTAAACAATATTTAATCTCATTATGCCAAAAGTCTCAAATTTAATCATTTCAGGTAAAATCATATCTCTACCGAATACATGTTTTACCAAAGATTGAACTTGATAAAAA
The DNA here is from genome assembly GCF_036971445.1 of Narcine bancroftii. NCBI lineage: Eukaryota > Metazoa > Chordata > Chondrichthyes > Torpediniformes > Narcinidae > Narcine > Narcine bancroftii. Next base: position 159,328,869 of record NC_091474.1, read on the forward strand.
ATACGCTTACGCTTAATCGGACTGTTTAAACCCCGGACATTAAAAGTAGCAAACTTCAACTTTGACATATCCACTAATATTACTAAAAATGAATAATATCAATATATAAAGACTCAGATCAATGTAAATAGCAATAGTAGAAAAAGAAACCTCAAATTAAAGTCTAAATAAAATGAAAATTTAAAAAAGGATAAAAATAAACCACCCCCCCAAAAAAAAACTACCAAAAGGTAGTAATCCCTAAACAAAAGTTGGGTGTGGATCACCCATCAGTGGCTGATGACTAGTAGAACATAGAGCAAATTTGTCCCTCCCCAGCCAAACAAAGAATAACAACAAGATATCATAATGACATAAAAAGAAAATAAAAATAAAAAAAGTTCTTCTATTCATCCAAGAAATTCCAGACTCGGCAACCCCATTTCAAGGAAACGGACTCTTTCCTTTCCCATTTCTGCCGTTTCTTCCATTTCCAGAACAACCAGATTTTTCTTTAGGAGACAATGGTGGACTACGTCTTTGTTTTCTTACATCTGGCAACAAATCAGCAAAACTCATTGCTTCACGCTCATTCTCAAAAAACCGAGATTGAATGTCTCCACAAAACACCTTCAACACTGCCGGATAGCGAAAAGTAGACTTATAACCTTTACGCCACAAAACCTCTTTAACTGGATTAAATCGACGCTGACACTGAATAACCTCTTGACTCAAATCAGGATAGAAAAAAATTTACTATTCTGAATCATTAACGGAGCTTGTTGTAGTCTCGCGTTTTTGCACTGCTAAACGAAGTATCATTTCTCTGTTCAAATAATTCAAACATCGAATTATCATGGGTCTCAGTGATTGACCAAGCAGAGGTCTTCTTAAGGCTCTATGAGCTCTTTCCAATACCAGACCTCCAGAGAAAATTTCCTGCCCCAGAATTTGTGGAATCTATTCAGTAAAAGAACAAAGAGGATCTTGTTCTTCCATATCTTCTGGCAAACCAACAATCTTCACATTATTCCTTCTACTTTGATTCTCCAAATAATCTACTTTCCTCTCTAACTCCCTCTCACGTTCTCGCAATTCTTTAACGGATTTTTCCACCTCCAACACTTTTTCTGTATTAGAAGCCACTAGTTGTTGACATTTCAAAAAAGCAGCCTGAAAATGTTTAAAATCCTCACAAGATGCTTCCACACGTATTTTAACTGTATTCAGTTCCAAACTGAGCCCCTGAGACATTTCATTCAGCATAGGCTGAATGATAAGGCTGAGCTGCTTACATTGTAATTCAGAAAAGCTCAGCTCTACTTTCTCTTGTATAGTGGCAGAACCAGGTAACTGCAGCTCCTGTTGCTTCTCAACAACAGGCAGTTTAACAGTTTTACTGCGGGTCTGGACTCCCAGCGACGGCACCCCGACTTCCTCAGGGGGCCGACGCTGTTCTCCCCCCCTCCCCGCAACCCGTTGTTGCTTCAAAAACTCACAATAAAGACCAAAATATTCAGATTGAAGTATATCCTGGGGTATTTCAAGCAATGGAGTTGTCTTCTTGCATGCCCCCTCCATTAAATTTGGCAGGCTGCCAGAATCAGGATCCACATCGTGGGCACACACACCTTCCTCCTGAGAATGGGTAATTCCAGCGATTTCCTTCGCCTGGTGAGTAGTAGTCATTTTTTCAGCTCCCACAGGCAATCTCTGTGGTTTAGGCTTGAAATAAAGCAAACCTGAAGTTGTAGCAGACTGTTTAGGCTCTCAATCTTCAACACTCCAAAAATGTAGTTTCTTCTGTACTTGAGGTTTAATCTTTTTACCATTAATAGCCATAACAATTCCTTGATAATTTAAACTAAGTTTTAAAAAAATTAATCCTGAAAACAAAAAGTTAAAAACGGGTCCTTAAAAGTCTGGCCAGAGAGTTTGAGATTACATATCTAGACTCTACGCCATCTTGCCACTCCCCCAGGTAAAAAAAACTAATTACCAACTACCAAAATTATTATTGACGCAAAATCAACTAATCCCTTTCACAACAGATAACCTTTTGTTCTGGGTAAACTTGCACCTCTCACTTTGTTCGTTTTAGATTGGTCAAAGTGTTTGAGCTACCGAAAGAAAATAGATACACACACCGAGAGCAGTTCAGTTTATACAAATGTTTATTACAAATTCAAAAGCTTATTTCAAACTACAATATGCAAGCCCTTCCCAATTATACTTAGCAACGCCTGGACTGGTCCCAACTGCCGAGGCGAGGCAACGACTGCACACTTGTAGTAGGTTGTTGGGGTGCCAGTAGCAGCTTCTCCACCTCCCCTGACTGGGACATTAGCTGGAATCTAGAAGTTCTTCTGCTTGCTGAGAGATGTTTCCACCCCTCAGAGTCTCCACTTCAGCAGTGGGACCATGGCTTATACTACCCAAAAAATTGTTTACTCATAGCTTATCTTTTTGAATAAATTATTTAATTTTCTTCAAGGTCTCCTGACAGTCTGCGACCATCAAAAGGCAACTGCATCTCTGGGCCTCATGGTGTAAATTAGATTATGTCTTCTGATGCAGCTGCATCCCTTCTTGCATAAACTGGTCTAAATCCTCCATTGCAACTTTCCTTTAGAGAATGGGAGAGAAAAGGAATTAAAAGAATAGAAAATTGTTTTTTGGGAAATAATTTATTATCATTTGAACAAATTAAGTACAAATATGGAATAACTCATGGTACAATGTTTGCATACCACCAACTGAAAACTTACTGAAAGGACAAATTGGGAAGCAGACTGAGATTACCAGAAGGAAGCAACTTTGAATATGTGATTACAGAAAAAAATGATAATAAAAAGATTTAAAACAACATGTACATCAAGCTGCAAGAGAAAGAAAATGATGAAATAAGCTATAAACCCAACCAAAAGTGGGAAAAAGATCTAAACATAAAGATAAAAAATGAAATATGGGAAAAGTTATGCTCTGGAACTATGAGAAATATAATAAATATGAGGTTACGCATGATACAATATAATTGGTTACACAGGCTATATATCATGCCCCAAAAGTTAAATAAATGGGATCCAACATTATCAGATAGATATTTTTTCTGTAAGAAGGAAATGGGAACAGTACATGCAATTTGGGCATGTGAGAAAGTGGAAAAGTTTTGGGAAGATCTAAATCAGGTATTAAATAAAATCACAAAAAGCAACATACCAAAAAATCCAGAGATCTTTCTTCTAAGTAATATAAGAAGTAAAGAACTAGGCCTCAAACTGGATGAAGCACAAAAAAGATTTATTATGATAGCCTTAGCTGTAGCAAAAAAATCTATAATCTCAACTTGGAAATCAGAAGAGAGCCTGAGAATAAATAGAAATGAATAAATGTATTCTATTGGAAAAAAATAACATATAATTTATGAAATAAAATCACATTATTTGAAAAATTTGGGAACCGTACATGGAACACAACAGAGAGGGCCTATCGCGGACCTCCACCCCCTAAAATGATAGAATGAGAAAAAGACAAAATGACCTGATCCAGTGTGCAAAAGTAGATGACACAATTATCTTGTTTATTTTCATTGTGTGATGACATTGTTTAATGGGTTTATTGTATTGTATATGTTGAACATTTAATGGGTTTGGATGGGGTGGGAAGGAGGGAGGGAGGGGGGATAAAAAGGGATATAATGCCACTGTGTATATTCAAGAGGGAAATGTTTGTGTGTATTTTGAATAATATGGTTCATAGTGTGAAAAAGAAATAAAAAAGAAAAAACAAGTACAGGAGTTGGAATTTTGTGTTAAATTTGTATAAGACATTGTTGAGGCCAAATTTGTAGTATTGCGTGCAGGTTTGGTCATCCAGGAAATATATCAATAAGAGTGCAAAGGAGATTAACTAGGATATTGTGTGGACTTTAGGAACTGGGTTACAGAGAAAGGTTAAACAGGTTAAGGCTTTATTCCCTGGGGTGTAGACAAATGAAGGGAGATTTTATAGAGGTATTTAAAATTATGAGGGGGATAGGCAGAGTAAATGTAGGTAGGCTTTTTCGACTCCATGGAGGTGAGATACAAACCAAAGGATATGGGTTAAGAGAGAAAAGGAAAAAAATTAGAGGAAACTTGAAGGGGAACTTCTTCACAATGAGTTGTGGGGGTGTGGAACGAGCTTTCAGCTGAAGTAGTGAATTAGGGCTCAATTTTAACATTTAAGAGGAATTTGGTCAGGTACCTGGATGGGAGAGGTATGGAGGGTACAGTGAGACTAGGCAAAAAAATTGGTTTAGCACAGACTAGAAGGGCCAAAGAGGCCTGTTTCTCTGCTGGAATGTTCCATGGTTCTATCAGCGAACTTAGATATGCTATACTCACACCCTTCAATCATTAATGTACATTGTTAACATTTGCGGGCCCAGCACCAACTCCTCCCATACTCTGCTCACTCCTGATTGCCAACCAGAAAAACATACATTTATCCCAACTCTCTACCTTGTATTGGTTACCAAATCCTCTATCTACGGTAATACTTTACCCCAAATTCATGCATCATTATCTTCTGGCTTGATCTTTCATGTGGCACCTTATGAAATGACTTCAGAAAATGCAAGAGCACAATATTCATCTATACACTATGCTCATTATATACTCAAAGAATTTCAGTCAAACATGACCTACCCTTCCTGAATCAATGCTGTGTATGCCTGTTGGAACAATTTATATCCCGATATCTTAGTATTTTTCCCAAATGATGGCTTCAACTATTTTCCAGACTAACTGATCTATAGATATCTACCTTTTGCCTATATACTTTTTAAAACCATGGCATGACATTTACTGCCTTCAAATCTGCTGGGTCCAGAGAATTTTGGTAAATTATCTATGATCTCTTCCACCATTTCTTTCAGTACTCCATGATCCATTACATCATAACCTGGGGTCATCTAACTTTTAACCTGCTGTTTTGTTTGGCGGGCAGCAACCTCCTTTGAAGAAGACCGCAGAGCCCACCTCACTGACAAAAGGCAAAGGAGGAAAAACCCAACACCCAACCCCAACCAACCAATTTTCCCCTGCAACCGCTGCAATCGTGTCTGCCTGTCCCGCATCGGACTTGTCAGCCACAAACGAGCCTGCAGCTGACGTGGACTTTTTACCCCCTCCATAAATCTTCGTCCGCCAAGCCAAAGAAGAGACCTAGTGATAACAATGATATTGAGATCCTTACCTCCTAATGTATCTTTAACATCTCTCTTCCAATCATTTGATGTATGAAGACTGACACAAAGTAGTCCTTCAAAGCCTCGGCCATTCCGCAATACTTAATATTAATTCATGCTTCTCACTTTCCAAGGGACTCATGTTCAGTTTAGCACCTTTTTTTTGATGTGTATAAATATAAAAACTTTTACTATCTGTTTTTATATTATTTGTAATTATTCCTTCTTTATTGTTTGCTTAGTCCTTCTTTGTTGCTTTTTAAAGTTTTTCTAATCTTACAGTTTCTCATTACTCTTGGTGAGTTTGTAAGCATGAAATTTTAGTTTCCTTTGTTCCTTTATTTCCTTGGTTATCCAACCTTCTTGCTTTTAACAGCATTATACTTTTGTTTAGCATTGTGAACTTCTTTGAAAGTCTTCCACTGTTCCTCAACTGTCCTACCATATAGCTGTGTTCTCAGTTTACATTAGCCAATGTCTCCCTCATCCGTTGTAGTCTCCATGTTTAAACATAATACATTGGTTTTAGTATGAGAAATTCAGTCCATCCAGGTACATGCATGAGTGTATTTGAGATTCGCATTCATGAAGTGCACTTCCTCAACCAGAGGATCTTCCTTGTGGGTCCTAAAATGTCTGCAGCGTAGCACTGGCCCTGGGGTTGTCACCCAGATGGGCAACATGGTTCCCAATGGGAAGGAAAACAGTTTCTCATGTGGGGTGGTATTTGTAGCAGTACAGAGTTTGGACCTGGTGGAATACCGTGCCTTTTGTAAAACTTCTTGCTACTGGGAGATAGGCATCCCTTTTGACTGGAGGGCTGAGGATTGCCATGCAAATTGTGCCATTCTCCCTATCCACCTGTCCATTCCTGCAGGGGTTGTAGTTGGTGGTTCTGCTTGGACAGGAAATATTGGTGCAACTCGTCACTCATGAATGAGGACCCCTGATCACTGTGAACGTAACTTGGGTACCTAAACAAGGTGAAGAGGTTGCAGTCGGCTTGAATGACTGTGGGCGTGGTCATATCCAGGCAGATACTGGTGAATAGGAAGTGTGCGTACTAATCCACAATATTCAGGAAGTCCACGTTCCAATTCATCGATGGAAGGTGGCACTTGAAGTCCATACTGAGATGTTTAAAGGGATCAGGTGGGTCTTCTCCAGCCGGTAGAAGTGCAGCTTGCACTCCGCACAGACTGAGCAGTTATGGGTCAGCTCCATGATGTCCTCCATTGAATAGAGGAGGCTGTGGGCCATCACAAAGTGGTAGAGCAGGGTGATTGGGTGGTGGCAGAGGGATTGGAGTTGATATACCTGTGCACTGGTGTAGATTCCCCTGGACAGAGCATCTGGTGGCAAATTTAGCTTCCCAGGCTGGCATAAGATCAAATAATTGTAGGTGGACAGTTTTATTCTCCACCTCATGATCTTGTCATTTTTGATATTCCCCCACTGTTTATTGTTAAACATAAATGTGATGGCTCTCTGGTCCGTCAGCAGGGTAAACGGTCTGCCAGTCATATAGTGTCTCCAGTGGCACACAGCCTCCACTAAAGCTGGGCCTCCTTCTCGATGGCTGAGTGCCTAAGTTCATGCCCCTGGAGGGCATGGAAAAAGAATGCCATGGGGCTGCCTGCTTGGTTCAGCATGATGACTAGGGCAAAATTGGAGGCATCGCTCTCCACTTGGAAAGGAATAGATTCATCAGTGGTGTGCATTGTCACCTTGGCAATCTCATCCTTAATGCTCTCGAAGTCCTTTTGGGACTTTGCCAATGAGGAAATGTGATAGTTTTCACCAAAGAATGGGCCTTGTCTGAATAATTGGGGGCCCATTGGGCAAAGTATGAGAAGAACCCCAGGCACCTTTTCAAGGCCTTGAGGTTTTGAGACAGTAGGAGTTCCAGAAGGGGGTGCATGCACTCAGGGTTTGGGCAATGATGCCATGCTCTGCCACATACCCCAATATTGCCAGATGCAAAGTGCTGAACATACACTTTTTCTGTTGTATGTTAAATGCAGGGCTTTAGCAGTGGCAAGGAACTTCTGCAGTTTTGCATTGTGTTCCTCATGGTTATGGATGCAGATGGTGACATTATACAAATATGGACATGTGGCTTTTAATTTATCATCATCCACCATGCGATTCATCTCTCTTTGGAACACAGACATTCCATTCGTAAGGCCAAATAGGACCCACAGGAAATGGTAGAGGCAGCCATTGTCCTTGGACATCATGTATGGACAGTCTTCCAGGCAGATTGGGATCCTGTGATATGCCGACTTGAGATTGATGGTGGAGAATACCCGGCACTGGGTTATCTCGTTCACTGTGTTTACTATGCTGGAGAGGGGTAAGCATCCAATAAGGAGAACTGTTGATGGTTTGGCTGTAATCAATGATCATCCACTGCTTCTCGCCACTCTTAACCACCACCACTTGTGTCCTCCATGGGCTGTTACTGGGCTCTATAATGCCCTCCACTTCAGCTTTTATAAACTCTCTGTCCGGGGTCTGTATCGTCTACTTTTAGTGGTGCCCGGTGTGCAGTTAGGTGTAAAGTTCTGCAAGAGGGGGCGGGAAAGAGAACCGAAGGGTGGCTAGACCACAGGTCGGGTGCTCTGGACAGCTTTCCTGTGTCTGATTGGCTGCATTCAGAAAGGTAGGTGAACCATCAAGGAATTGACTGTTTTTGACCGTGAGGGGGGATGGGGTCTGAAAATCAGCATGAGAACACTCTTTACCTGGTATTGGAAGTTCAACCTCAGTATGACTGATGCACAGAGGTGGAACATCACAAGGAGTTGTAAGTTTTTATACTTCGTGCCCTTCCTGGTTAGGGTCACTATACAGCACCCGCAGACTTCTGTGGAGTGGGATTTGGAATCTGGAGCTAGCTTACACTTGGCAGGAGACACTGCAAGGGACCATGCTTAGGTGTATAAAACTTTCAGTGCTCCTTGTGTCAAATAGACAGCCCATGGTGTGACCGTTTACCTGTATGCCCATTATATAGTGTACCAGTTGGTGTGGCCTATTCTGGTTCACCACAATGGAGGCCAGAGTTAGCTCACTGTCGAGTTGCTGTAGTGTTGAGACGGCTTCTGCCATGATGGCCACCCTGGAGATCCTGAAGATGGCTGCCCCCATGGATCGCACATGGTGGAGTATGGAAAAGACACCAGAGTGATGATATCCCATGTCAACTTCCTCCTGATCCCGCTGTTCAGTTCTCAGCCACCGGAAGTTACGCCGGAATTGGGTCGATCCAAAATGGCAATTTGGGTTGTGGTCCACAAGCGGCGCTGCTGGAAGAAGGTTTAGAAAGACATACCTTGGTGTAGTGCCTCTTCCTCCTGCAGTTTGAGCAGGTCATGCTATGGACAATACTTCCTTGGGTGCTTGGTCTGGCTGCAGTAGTTGCACCTTATGTGCTCAGCGGTGGTTGTGGCAGTCAGGGTCTCTAAGTCCCAAGATGGCGATGCCCATGCTTTTCACTTGGTGGCTGCATGGCTCAGAGAGTAAACCTCAGCATTCTTGATTGAGCCATCTGCCAGACTTCCTGTGGGGTCCTACTTCCCTTCTCCAAGAGTCACTTGTAGATGTGGTTTGAATGGAAGCCGGCCACTAACCCATCAAGAATGAGCTCCTCTTAAGTGGCCACATCTATGCACCCACAGGTTCGTCCAAGCTCCCTCACGGCCCTCACAAATTTGTTGACAGACTCACCTGGGGCCTGGCGTTGGGTAACCAGCAGGTAACATGCAGGTAACATAGAGTTCATGGGAGCATTTTATTGCTGCTGCAGCAGGGCTATCACATTATTGTACTTTTCGCAATCCCATATTATTTTGTAAGCTCGGTGGGCCACCGATGAAAAGAGCAGATTATACTTGTCTACTTTGGCTGAGATCTCATGGTGTTTCAATTAGGCCTTAAAGGAGTGCAGCCACTTATCAAACTGGACGGAGGCCTCTGGATCCTTTGTCCATGGCAAGAAATCAGGTTATTAAATTGTAGTGCAATCGATAACTACAACCAGTCTCAAAGTAAGTGATTAAAGGCTCTAATAATCTGAAACATCAGGCACGTCTTTACATGTAGGTATGGAGGGAGAAGACTAGGGCTATCAGCCTTTATTGGGAATCTTAAGGGGAGCGGTTACAGGGTCAGAGGTGAGACAGCCTGTACAGTGTAGTGAGGTCACCTCCTACACTACTGTATTCCACTACAATCATTAAATCATACCCTTTTGCACTGATTTGTGCCATGTTGATTGATCTTGTTTCAAATATGATGGGGATTCAGATAAAGAAGACCACAATGACAATACTATTCTTGCAAGTACCTCTGGGATGTTCACTGAGGAGAACGATGTTGCATTTTTCAGTGCCATCCACATCCTGGTTATATCTAAACCACACTTCAAATGTTAGGTCTGGCCTGGAAAACAGATTTGATTGGAATTTTTAAGTTGCCAGCCAACATGCCAAATGACCCTGCAAAGGCCAATCAGTTTTGAAAATTGCACCTTTTGCTAATCTCTTCAGCATGACTGTCTGTGAAACATTTTCTCTCATTGCTGGTGGCACATGCTGGACTTGTAACTTGACCAAATGTCTGCTGCTTCTCATGCATCTCAAGACCACTTGCCATAATTCCTGCTCTAACAAAAGAACACTGTTACTTGTGACCTCACATTTAATTCTTACTGCTATTCCTGAAGCAGTAATATCCCAAATTCATTGATAATGAAGTTTGTGCACTCTCTTTTATCTTTCTATTCATTGACTGTAAAAAGGGAAATGTTACAGGTATAACATCTTTCAATTTAAGGTAGAAAAGATTAAACAAATATCAATGTTTAGTAAGAAAATAGATTAAGAATTTTACTGTAAGATACACACAATTCTCCACACACACACACACACACACACACACACACACACACACACACACACACACACACACACAAAATTTTGTTGAATTATGGTTCAAAATTCTGTTGTATTTTGCTCATCTGATATCTTGAAACTATTTTTACAGATTTGCAATCATTCTGAACTAACTATAAGTCCCTAAATTTTATTTCCCAACCAACAAATGAATCATATTCAAGATTATATAAACCTTGGTCTGATCCATGAAATAGAATCTGAGCACTGGGCTAGTTTGCATCTCGATCTCAGCAATTGTTGCTGACTAGATACAGATTTCAAAATTCTATGTTTGCTTTCAATTGCCAGAACTGTCCCACTGAAACTGCTCCTCTGTCCAGGAGTATAAACTGGCAGGTATATCTTCCAATATTGTGGTATACAATTGTATCTCTCAACTACCTAGTTAATGAGAAACCAAGCAAAACTGTTTTTCTTGTTGGGTTTGATATATCACCAGGGTGGAGAGAAAACTTCAAAGTAGTTCTGTTCAATGGACAATCCAATGATGCAAACAAAAACATTTAGTTTGGTCTTCTCTAGGACAGGTGTAATTTTACCATATTCATGACAAGAAAGAATGAGCAGTAATTTTTATTTTTTTGTAAAGACATATTTTGTAGAAATCATGGAGAAAATATTAAAATAAGCTTGAGGGCCCAGTGGTACTTGATCCTTCAGTCAAGATGATACATTGAACAAAAGGAGCTAAAGCAGGCTGTAATTTCAATGTCTTACTCAGGCAGCAGTGAAAATGCAAATCATACCCCTGGTAGATGGAAAGGAAATCTCAGTCAGGGTCCTCCTTTTCATGTCAATTCTTCATGCATATTTATCTCAGATCTTTTGATGAAAGATTGTCGCAGACTTTATTATATTTGAAGGTTGCGCCTAGCAATTAGGGTCAGGTGACTCAAGCAGTTTGATTGGACAATAGAGATCGAGTGATCCAGGGAACTTGCGACACTGGGTGGTATTAATTCACTTCAACTCAGTAGTTTAGGGAGATGGTGCTATTGACTGCAGTTTCACACAGGACATGCAGCAGTGAGTAGGAAATTTACAACTAATTAGTTTTATTTTTCCCTATAAGCTCTATCATTTACAGCAATGATTATCCTTCCCAATTGAGCTGAATAGTCTACCCATAAACAATAAATGGTGTTATGTATAATGAATGGTAACAAGGGCAACTCCCCATCATGAATTGCTCTTTTATTCTACTGCATTTAACAGTGGTGCTATTGGTCAAAACTATTATTTCTCAAAAGTCTGGAAATAATTGAAGGAAAGACTGTTTCCATCTATCTTAATTCTAAAAATCATCTGAAGATATTTATATAAAATCTGAAAGGATAAATATTATTCTGGTGCAAAAAAAAAGAAAATTAAAAATATATATATTGAAACAGCTAAATGCCATTTATATGTCCAAATATTTTTCTTCATAACTGAAAATATCACTGCATTGACATTAATTAAATACATTTTAGTTCCTAGTCCAGTGACTGTTTTCTTTTGCTCCCTATGATAGAGTTGGACAGTGCGAGGACCTAACGTTAATATTTTAATCCTGAGAGTCCAACATGGCTGACATAATCATTATGACATAATTAGTGTGTTGACTTTTTACCTTTAAGTAAATTGCTATTCTGGTGATCAACCAACTTCCCTTCCCCAAGATGGACCACGTTCAGCAAGAGTGAATTCGAGCAAAATAGCTAAAATTGAAATATGGCGCTCTTGTGGAATAATCAGTTCAATTTTCTTATACAGAATAAAAATAACTAAGGAATGAAAAAACTTGAAGCGAACCAATATAACCATGAAAGGAATATTATTGACAGTTAGGAAGATCTCAATGCTCTCCCAAATTTGCAAATATATATTTGTCATTGAATCATTGATTTGTAGAACACAGAAATTGGCCATCAAATGCATCACATCATTGTTGACTGTTTTGTCAATTTCCAATAATTTTATTTACCTTCGTTAGGTCTGTGCCCCTCTGTACCTTACCTATTTAAGAGCCAGTCTAAAATATGATTGTATCTGACTCTATCTCCTCTTTGGCAGTGAGTTCTAGAAATCACTCACTCTGTAATTAAACATATTTCAAATCCCCTTTAAAATCTTGCTTTCCTTGAAACTTTTTTTTAAAGCTGTGTCATAACATTCCAACTTTTACATTCATGAATCTGTCCAAATGAATTTTTCTCTGACTGAATTTTGTGATCACTTTTTATCCTTTGGGACCTTTTTCCTGCTTTTTACTCTACATCATTCTATCTTGCTTATACTTTCTATCTTTCCTTGTGCTTTTGTTTTTATTGCTAAAATTCTTTGTATGTTCAGTGACAATACCATGTAGTTTTCCAATAGTTTCTTCTCTTGAGGAACCCATGCCTATTCTTTTTCTCATCTATGGCTTTCTATTCCCCTTGTGAAATCATCCACAATGGTATAATCTTTATAGTTATCAACTTCATTTCAAATTGCTTGTCCACGACCAGCCTTCCAATGAATACTTATGTTTGCAAAATTCTTAAAGCATTGAGTTTCTGACTCATTTCACAATGAAGGGTATGGCTTTTTTTAAACCATAGCTTTTTCAATTGCTGGCTTATTAAACTTATTAATTCGGGAACAGTAGCTTCATTTGCATAAAAGGTTTTTCCCTCGTATCCTTTGACATAAATATTGCCTTTATCTAACACTAGAGCCACAAACTGCACCTGAGTTTGAAAATATGCTTGTACTAGCTGATCAGAGCATCCAGTAATTCATCACCGAGGTTTTATTTATAAAAGTAGTTACAACTGCTAGTTCATCTATCAGTGGTAATTATTTTTATTTGTCTCTTCATCAATGTATCACTGTCTTTAGATTTTGTTTGATTATCAGCCATAATTTTCTCAAATCCATTTGCAGTTTATTTCTGTCAAAGTGATTCAGGTAAAAGAATGCAAAAGGTTAGCACCTAATATTGTTGACTTACTTTATCTATTCAGCTGCGATAGGATAAGTCCAGTCTGTTAATTTGTATTCAGCATTTGGTGCCCTATTTCCTTTCTTCGTCAGAAAAGCATTGCTTGTTATGCATGTCATTTTTGAAAGAGTGCCATTGCTTGTTGCCTTACTAACCATCAGTAAAGCTCACTGGAGTAAATCAACTTTGTTTTCCCCTATTGTTCACATTTTTCTAAAAGCATTCATACATGTCATTTTTGAAAACTGAGCCAGATGTACTCCACCAGTAGCATCCCCCATATCAGAACAAGATAAGAACTAGTTATTAGAGAAGCTTGAACAGCATTGTATTAAGATAAAAGAAATGGGAAAGAAATGTTCCACAGAGGCAAATGTTGTAAATTCAAATTAACAAGAATTTCAACTTGTATAGAAGCTTACCTTCTTGACCCAGAGAACACGATGATCCTTAATAAAATTTCCCATGGGTGGTTAACAAGGCATCTAAGTAGGTACAACTTTTAGGAACTAAAATTCTTTGGAAGAAAAAGCAAATAAATCACTGCACATCCCAATATAATGGGAAACAGATTTCCCTGTGGTGCCTTCTGCTTAATGTCATTTGTGAGCCAGCAAACTGAAGCAAAACCTTTATTGTGCATTTATCCTGTCACCTTGCCCAACCTTCCATCAGTAATGTTGCTGAGCAATTGCATTTTTACTTTGTTAATCAATCGAGCAGTTACACTCTGGAGATTATTTAATAGAACTAGAAAAATCATCACAATCTCCATGGCTGAAGGAAGGGAAGTTTAACTTTAAAAAAAAACTTGACAATGCAAACAAAAAAAAATAACAACACCAATTAATATCTGGTGAAGTTCAGTGGCCTTCAGCTCCATTTATTCAATCAAAAATGGATCATTCTTATCTTTTCCTGATGCAGTAATGCCACTGATTTGCAGGGAAGATGTATGGTCTCTGAGTGGGGGAGTGAACTTGGTCAGGAGATGTTTAGTCAACTCCCTGAGCAGAGATGCTATTTTCAGCATTTTCCTTTAAATGTGCAATTCAGGCAAATAATACACCCGACTGAATATGGGTGGTGATATTATATCTGGAAGATCATGTGTGAAATATGCAGTTCCTGACATTTTCAACCAAAGAACAATGAGCTCAAAGGGGCAGGCACTATCCTTCAGGTCAAGCATCACTTAGAGAATGCCATTAATTTAGTTGATAATAACAGAATAAGAATCAGAACTTATTGTCATGAACAAGTCATGAAATTTGGTGTTCTGCAGCAGCGTCATGATGCAAATATTCAAATTATAAGCCATCTTACAAATTCGCTATTAATTAAAAATTAAAATAATACTACACAAAAAGTAAGGCAGTATCTTTGATTGATTATTCAGGAATCTGATGGCAGCGGGGAAGAAGCTGTTCTTGTGCTGTTGAGTGCTTGTCTTTAGGCTCCTGTACCTTTTCTCTTATGGTAGCAGAGTGGAGAGGGCATGGTCGGGGTGGTGGGGGTCTTTGAGGATAGAGGCTGCTTTTTTAAGGCACTGCCTCATATAGATGTTCTCAATGGAGTGAAATCTGGCGTCTGTGATAACACAGGCCAAATTAACACCCTCTAGAGTTTATTCTTGTCCTAAGAGTTGGCACCTCAGTACCAGGCAGTGATGCAAATAGACAGAATGCTCTCCACGGTACACCTGTAGAAGTTTGAGAGTTTTCCTTGACATACTGAATCTCCTCAGACACCTCACAAAGTATAGTCACTGGCAAGCCTTCTTTGTGATTGCATCAATATGGAGGATCCAGAACATAAACTGACAATGTATAATGCTTTTGTTTTTTTTCCCTTTTTCTTACGTGGATTGCTGAAGCGGACATTCCTTAACACAGTAGACAACAAATATCTGAATTGTTGAGGAGGTGTCAGGAAAGAGGTGAAGGGAAAATATCTGAAGGCTTGGATTAAATTAAATATCAATTAATAATATACTGAGTTTTTAAAGTTTTAATGTTAATTGGTTAAACTAACCTGTGAAGAGGAAAAGAATACTGACATATTTTTAAAAATGAGAATAAACATGTGTTTTTTAAACAGGAGATTCATTTAATTGAAACAGAACATCAGAAATTAAAAGAGAGACTGGGTGGGTTATGTTTCAGCTTCTTCATTTAATTAAAAAACAAGGGGAGTGGCATTTTTGATTTTAAAAAAAAAAAGACCCTTCCAGTTAAGGTACAGAGTGTAGTAATTAACCATGCAGGAAGATATTTTATGTTTCATTGACAATATATTTTCAGAATTTTGGACCCTCATGCACATATATGCATCAAATGTGGATGATGAAAAATTTATACAAGAAACATTTCTTAATTTGGCAGGAACCCATCAGAATATTTAATAGCTGGGGGTTTTAATTTTTGTTTAGTCCCAGTCTTAGATAGATCAACTAGAGTAATAACAAGGGCAAAGGCAATGAAAGCTACTTTGACATTAATGAAAGACTTGAATTTAATAGACATATGGAGAAGAATCCAGCCAAGATATTACTCTTTTTATTCAAGTAGACAAGATTTGTATTCAAAGATACACTTACTTTTATTATCGGCACACCTCCAAGGTAGAATTAATCAAGTTGACTATAAAGCAAGAGTTTTATCAGATCATTCACCTTTGTTAATGACATTTACAATGATGGATAAAGAAGAATTGATTTATAGATGGAGATTTAATTCAATATTATTAAAAAGGCCAGATTTTATGATTTTTGTCAGAAAGCAAATTCAATTTTTTCTCAAGACTAATTCTAATTCGGTTAAATAATAAATTTATTTTATGGGATGTGATTAAAGCATATTTAAGAGGACAAATTATGTTATACTTCTAAAATTAAGCACCATTACATGAAAGAGGTAGACCAATTGGAGAAAAGGATGACAGGTTTAGAAAAAGACCTGCAAGGATGGACTTCTATGGAAAAATGTATAAGACGTATTAATAAGAAACTTCAAAATAATACATTATGAACATATAGAAGAGAGAAAGCAATAATGAGAACTAAGCAGAGATACTATGAGTTAGGTGAAAGGGCCTATAAGGTCTTTGCTTTGCAGTTGAAAGCAGAACAAATTTCAAGAATTAAATTGGTCTAATATGACTACATAAACCTCAAGAAATTAACAAAGCATGTAAGCAATTTTATTCTAAGTTATTTCAATCAGAGTCATAGGGAAATAATAACAAAATAGAAGACCTTTTGTCATAAATAAGGCTACTAAGTCTAAGTTTACAAGAGCAAATGGAGATGAGGGATGCATTGACCTCAAAGTAATAAATCTCTGGGAGAAGATGGCTTCCTGCCTGAATTTTATAAAGAATTAAAGGATTTGTTGATTCCTCCTTTTATGGAAGTATTAGACCCAGCGGTGGTAACACACTCTCCAGGAATCTTTTTCCATTGGGCTAATAATATTAATATCAAAAAAAGACAAAGTTCCTTTAAAACCCTTGTCATATAGGTCTATCTCATTGTTAAATGTAGATTATAAGGTAATTGCAAAAACTTTAGGTAGTAGATGATGAAATTTGTACCAAAGTTGATAAATATGGATCAGGCAGGGTATTTAAAAAGAGACAATCCCCAGATAATGTAACTAGATTGCTTAGTATAAAAGAGGGGAGATTTAGAGGTGGCAGTAGCTTCAGATGTGGAAAAATCATCTGATAGATTAGAATGGAAAATTTTATTTAAGGTGTTGGAAGACCTGGGTTGGGACAGATATTTTCAAATTGGATTAGAGGCTTGTATAATGAACCTAAAGCTAAAGTTATAACAAATGGACAGGTTTCAGCACCATTTCAGTTATGAGATCTAGTAGATAAAGATATCCATTATCACCTGCTTTATTTATTGTAGTGATAGAACCACTTGCAGAATTTATCTATTCCTGATATTAAAGTATTTAAATCAAGAGGAATACATTAATTTATTTGCTGATGATGCTTTGATCTATTTGACAGAGCCATTAGGTTCATTATGTAAATTATATTTAAGATTGTAAGAAAATGGAAAATTATTGGGTTATAAAATAATAAGGGATAAAAAAAAATATGCACTTTGCTATAGGGGATTATGCTGAGTGCAAAAAAATTGGCTGATAAATGAAATAAAATATTCAGGGATACAGGTAGATAATAAATTAAATAATTTACATTAATCAATTTAATTACCTGAGGAAAATTGGAGAATATTTGAGTAAGTGTATGATATTGCCAATAAGATTATTGGGTAGAGTAAATTGTGTTAAAATGAATGTATTTCCTAGCATAAAATACCTATTTCAAATATTGCCAATAATATTATAACAGGTTGATTTTCAAGAGTTAAATAAACATATAATAACATTTCTTTGGAAGGGTAAGATTTCACGAGTTTCTTTAGATAAACTGGCATGGAAGTTTGAGTTAGGAGGTTTACAGTTACCAAATTTAAAGAAAAAAAATTACAAGGTGGCTCAAATGAAGTTTCTTAGTTCATTTTTTGAAGAGGAAGGGAGACCAGGATGGATTAAAACAGAAATTGATAAATTAGGAGAGAGAATATCAGAAGACTTTATATATAAATAGGAATCAAAATTAACATCTGGGGAGAGGGAAACACCTTTGTTGAAACATTTAATTAATGTCTGGAATAAGATAAAGAATGAAATTGGAATGAAGGGGGTTTGTCCTGGCCAAAATGCTTTTGAAACAAAATTGACTTATTACATTTTCAGTGGATAATCAATTTTTAAAGGTTCTCTCATGTTACAAGAGAAGTCATTTGATGTCATTTGAACAATTAAAAAAATAAATATAGGGTACAAAATAAAACACTTTTTAAATTATCAATTAAGGGCTTATTTAAGAGATAAAATGGGTCTAACAATGTTCGACTGAAATGTGGTGATATGGAAATGCTGATTCGTAATAGACATTTAAAAAAAAATCAGCTATTGCAGATGGGGACTTCTAAACAGGGGATACATTGGTCCAGACATTGATGGGAGATGGATTTAAATATTAATATTGATGAACTAAACTGGTTGGAGTTGTGTCGATATAGTATGACAAACACTACAAATGTTAGATGCAGATTAGTTCCATATAATTTTTTACATCAGCTGTATCTCATGCCACAGAAGTTGAATAGATTGAAATCAGACCAGTGTTTTAGATGTGGCCAGGAGATAGGTACTTTACATTCTACTTTTGCTCTCCTAAAGTGAGACCCTTTTTGAATAAATTTGGGAACTTTTTTTGAACAGGTTACAGGAACTAAATTCCCAGAAAATCCAAAGTTATTTTTACTAGGTAATATTGAAGGGAATTGAAATTATCTATATATCAAAAAGAATGTGTAAAGATTGCATTGGCGGTAACAAGAACATTTGTAGCAGTAACATGGAAATCAGACTCTCATCCAGGTATGGAGCAATGGAATGCAGAAATGCATAGCGGGATTCATTTTGAGATTACTTATAATCTGAGAAATAAATATAATGCATTTTTGAAAATTTGGCATCCGTATTTACAAATTGCAAGAATTAACTTATAGATATTTTACCTAAACTTCGAGAACTTTGTTAACCTCCTTGGAAGTATTAAAAGATACAAATGGTCAGAGCTGTGTGGTGAGGGGTGTTCTCTAGCAGCCAGGTTTCTTTCCTTATTTTTCTTATTTCTCTTTTTATATGCTTTTCCTGATTATTTTTTTATTTTCTTGCACTTTTATTAAGGAGGGAGGGAGTTTGAGGGGTTGGGGTTTTATACCATCATGTATAATAAACTCAATACCAATATTTGATTATCAAATTGTAAATTTAGCTATGATTACCTGTATGGAAATTTCTTTAAAAATGTTCAAAAAAATCATGGAGGCTCCAGGACAAATTCTTGGAGATGATGACACCCAAACATTTGAGGTTCTTGACCCTCTCCACTACTGAGCCCTTGATAAGGGCTGGGTTGTGTTCCCTTGACTTCCTCCTGCCACAATCATCTCCTTGGTTTTGCTGACGTTGAGTGCAAGGTTGTTATCATTACACCATTCAACGAGCTGATTTATCACCCTCCTGTACACTTTCTAATTGCTTTTTGTGATTCTACCAACAACTGTGGTGTCATCAGAAAACTTGTAGATGCCATTGGAATTGTACCTGACCACACAGTCATGGGTGCATAATTAGAGGAGCAGTGGGCTAAGTTGTATCCTTGTAATGCACTTGTATTGATAATCAGTAAAGAGGGGACATTGTTTTTGATTTATACTGACTGTGGTCTTCTAAGAAAAAAGCCAAGGATCCAGTTGCTGAGTGGGGTACAGAGGCCTAGAGTTTATAGCTTCTTGACCAGCACTGAAGGAATGATGGCGTTGAAGGTTGAGCTATAATCGATGAAGAGCAGCTGTATGTATGAATTGCTGTTTTCAAGGTAATCCAGAGCTGAGTGGAGAGCCAGCGATATTTCATCTGCTGTGGAGCAATTGTGACAATAGGCAAATTGCATCATGGCCAGATCTTTGCTTAGGTACGTGTTAATTCTGGCCATAAACAGCCTCTCGAAGAATTTCATCACAGTAGATGTTAGTGCTGCTGGATGGTAGACATTCAGGCCTCACAGCCATCTGTAGTGTTTGCCCTCACTTTGTAGGCTATAAGGGCCTGCAAACTCTGCCATAGCTGGTGTGTATCTGACTCTGTCTTTAGCTTTCTCCAGAATGACCTACCACAGGCCATACCTGGACTTCCTGTAGAGATCTAAATCCCCGGCATTAAACTCCCTTGATCTCACCCTCAGCAGGTGGCAAATTCTCTGATTCATGCAGGGCTCCTGGTTGGGGATCACCCAGTATGTGCGTATAGGCACACATTCATCCATGCAGGTCTTGATGAAGTCGGTGACACCTGTGGCACGTTCATTAAAATCTATGGATGAGTTCTTGTATATGTTTCAGTCCACTGATTCAAAGCAGTCTTGCAGGCATTCCTCCACCTCCCTTGACCATACTTTTGCCATCTTCACCACTGGTGCTGTGGTCTTCAGTCTCTGCTTGTACATTGGAAGTAGAAGTACAGCCAGGTGATCAGTCTTGCTAAAGTGCAGTCATGGTCTGGCTCAGTATGTGTTCTTCATGCTGGTGTAGCAGTGTTCAAATGTGTTGGTTCCCCTAGTCTTGTATGTGATGTGTTGGTGGTAGTTTGTCAGAGACTCCTTTAGGTTGCCCTGATTGAAGTCCCCTACAATGATCAGGAAGGCATCAGGATGTGCAGTTTCATGGGTGTTTATCACAGTGTTCAGTTCCTCCAGTGCCAGCCTGATGTTATCCTGGGGCAGAATGTACACACTGACCAGGATGATGGTGGTGAACTTCCTCAGCAGGTAGAATGGGCAACACTTGATTGCTGGATGTTCCAGGCAGGAGAACCAGGACTGGGGCTTGTCCATCACACCTATGCACCACGATGAATTGCTGATGACACAAACGCCACCTCCCCTGTTTTTTTCAGATGCTGGTGTTTGGTCAGTATGACGGAGTGCATAGTCCTTGTGTTGCAGCGCTGTGTCTGCAAAGTCCACATTTAGCCCAGTTTCTGTAAAACACATCATGTAGCACTCCCTGATGACCCTCTGATGTTGAAGTCTGGCTTGGAGTTCAGGTCTGTTCTCCAAGGATTGTACATTGGGTAGGAGGATGGTAGGGTATGGAAGCCTCAGTCTCAGATTGATCTGTAAACCCCATCAGTGTCCGCATGGTCAGGTATTCTTTACCTGGCCTGTAGACCTGCTGCTGGTAGCTCCCATAGTATTTAAATGGTCTGCACGCTGTCCCTTAAATCACTTGCGATGTTTAAATGTACTGAGCAGTTGCATTTTGTGGCTCCCACAAAGTTTAAATGGCCTGATCACTGACTGTTTAAAACTCTTGCAGTGTTGAACTTGCCTGAGCGGTGGCTGTTTAAAGGTCCCACGCCCCAACAGAGAATGCTGATTCTGCCAATTGCAAGATCTGCCAGTGATCTTACGACATCTATATTTTATATTTCTTGCTTTGTATTTGAGTTATAGCAATTCTGAAAGGGAATAGTTGATCATTCCCATCAAAAGATGCGCCGGTATAAGGCACCATCTTGGAGACTGGAGATAAAGAGAGAAACAGGACCTTAACCAATAGCAAAGTCAAGAAGCATACCACCTTTGATAAATTGCTGTGGCAAGAAGCTGCTCAGTATTGCCTCTTCCAAAGATCATTGCATGCCTCTGTATAAGGCAGCAGTTCATAAAGCGTCTGTAGTAATGAGTTCATATGCATCTTCAATTAAAATAAATTGCCCTATTTAGGGTTTAGATTAAAATTAATTTGCTCTTTACCTCTGTCACAGAGGAAAATGTGTGCAATGTTTGAACACAGGAAGCTTGGCCACAAACTTATAATTTCCTGCTAAAGCACAATTTATATTTCCACTTCTTTGTATCCAGCAGTACTCTTGTGATAGTAAACAGTCAAAATATGCTATCTGTCCTTTACATGATCCAAATTACTTCAAGGCAATATATCTATAAGCCTTTGGAATTCTTCTGATATTATTTTCCTCCACCATCAAAAGCAGAACTATACATGGAACAGCATTTGTTCAATTCGTGTTTGGCTTGAAAACTTGCCCCAAAATCAGAAAACATGATCTCACAGCACATAGAAAACTTTTTGTTCAATTCCACATATAACAGTTCAATGAGTTCAAACTAAACATGGAAATCGTACATGTCCCAAATCTTAATTTCAAGAAGGTAGGTGTTACATAATAAAAAAAAACCTGAATATATTTCTCAACAGTGGAACTAAATTATAATTCTAGTATAAAGATCTTTTCTTCTATAATGGCATAAACAGCTTTATTTATTTGATACAAAATGTCATTTCATATTTCAGGCACTTAAGGGGCAAGGGACTGACACAGTTAGTAGAACTACTGCTTCACAGCTCCAGTAATCATACACAGTAAGTTTAATTATTGTCAGAGATTTAATCTGTGCAATTTTTATATTCTTCCTATAACTGGGCTTCCTTCCCTATCCCAAAAACTTATGGGTTGGTCGATTGATTAGCCACTGTAAACTGTGCCTGCTGTGTCATTGACTGGTAGAATCTGTGGGGGTTGATGAGAAAATTGAGAGAATAAATTGGGATCAGTGTAGTACTAATGTAAATCTGTACTTAATGGGTGGCCAAAATGTGATGGGCCGAATGGCCTTTTGTCCGTGAAGTTTAACTCTGTGAGATGCAAGATTTTACCCACAAAATCATATTTATTGAAATAAATCCTTTCTGTGAAATCAACATTAACACAAAAACATCACTGCAATAATTTTTGAGGTCAAAAGTGATGTGGATGTTCTACAAACAGATGAAGAGAGTCTTGCAAGTGATTAAAAAGGAAATGGAAAACAAGCAATTTTTGAACACCAGTCTTCACAGCACACAAAATGGATAATAGTTCTGACATTCCAGGGAAATTAATAATTAGCAAGGACCAGAAAGTTATTATGAAGAAAAACTGTCATGAAAAGCTGAGAGTCCTTGGGGGACTAATTGTTCTCCACTCAATGATTTTAAAGAGATTAAATGAGTAATTGGAGAAGATTTGGTCGCTATTTTACAAAGCTTGTGCAATTCAGGAATTATCCCTAGAGAGTGAAAAAGTGCAATTTTTTCTCTCTACCATGAACAAGGTGATTTTTAAAAAAAACACAAAACAATTATATACTCTATAAATATGGATAAATATTGCAATCTACAAGAAAGGATTGTCTTATTGAGCACTTCACAGTTGAATTTAATGCAAATTTGTATTGATCTATTCTTATTACAAATATAAATTTGTCAAGATCTCACCTATATGTTATACTAGTCTACCTTTTAACTCTGGCACTTAAAGTTGCTTGAAGAAGGCTACAACTATACAAAACCTAGACTAGGTCAAAATTAGGAAGACGATGGTGGTCAGACAATGGAAAGTCCTTGACAGGATTGCAGTGCAGGTTCAATAGCATTTTACCAGGATCTTAAAGGTTAAATGTTGAGGAGTGATTGGTGTTTTTTTTTATTTACTTCCTGGAGTATAGAAGGTTTTCTGCTCTTGTGCCTGGATTGTATCCCCCAAAACAGGATGAAAGTAATTTTGGCATCCTTGTTCACATCATTAATTGGTCTGGAGTGCAAGACTGGGATAAAGGGTGCAGGTGTTCTAGTTCTAGATAGGAAAGCCAAAATATGTTGGCTTTTGGTTATTGAAACTGCAAATGAGATTAAACATTGCAGCATTTTACACATTTCCTCCATGGTTAAAGCACAGTTTCTCTCCATCCATTTAATATTTCCATAATTTCCTTTTAATGATTTTGGGCACTTAATTTAATTTCCAATTTTAAAAAAGCTATGTTCCTTCCACTTGTGTATATATCATTAAAATCCCATCATGTTTCTACCTGAAATAAGCAAATTAAACAACTATGTGTACCATGGTGATATTATTCCTAAAAAATAAATCAACTTAAAAGAATTACTGTTCTCAATGATATTCAAGCTTTGTCATGAATAAGTAATTCTGGATGAGCTATTTAAAGAACTTGATTAAGTAGGATTACTGGCATTCTTGAGTAAGGAGGTAAAATCAAGTACTTCTGGCTTTCCTTCCAGCAAACTCTACCTTTATATTTGGGCTATAACAAATTTGAAATTAGAATGAGATGAAAACAGTAACATTTCTTTGGGGCTTGGGTTTCAAACTTTCTCAAAATTCTGAATTAAGTCTTTAACAATTGTCCAATGTGAAGCACATAGGGATTGAAATTATGCATCCATTTATTTATACTGAATAAGATAAATAACTAAGTCCACTCAAAATTCATTGTTGAGAAAGCTAAAAACTACTGGAGTGCACTAACCCCCCCACCCCCCCCCCCCCACCACCACCCACTGATTGAAGGCAGATAAATCCCAAGGGCCTGATAATCTACATCCTAGGGTACTTAAGGAAGTGGCCATTCAGATAGCAGATGCTTTAAGAATTATTTTCCAGAACTCGATAGACTCAGGATCAGTACCCATGGATTGGAGGGTAGCTAATGTTACCCCACTATTTAAAAAGTGGGGTAGAGAAAAAGCGGGGAATTATAGGCCGGTGAGCCTTACATCAGTAGTGGGAAAAATGATAGAATCCATTATTAAGGATGTAATAGCGGAGCATATGACTTGCAGAAAAGGGATCGGACAGAGTCAACATGGATTTACAAAAGGTAAATCATGCTTGACAAATCTATTGGAATTCTTTGAGATGGTGACAGGTAAAATAGATGGGGAAGAGCCAGTGGATGTGGTGTACCTGGACTTCCAAAAGGCCTTCAATAAGGTCCCGCATAAATGACTGGCTTACAAAATCAAGGCTCATGGGATTGGGGGCAAAGTATTGATGTGGATTGAGAACTGGCTGGCAGGTAGAAGATAGAGAGTTGGGATACATGGCTCGTTTTCTGAGTGGCAGGGATCTGTACTGGGACCCCAGCTGTTCACAATTTACATTAATGATCTGGATGAGGGGATTGAATGTAATATCTCCATATTTGCAGATGACACTAAGCTAGGAGGGGTTGTGTGCATGGAAGAGGGGGTCAGGAAGCTCCATTGTGATTTGGAGAAATTGAGGGACTGGGCAGATACATGGCAAATGCACTAAAATGTGGATAAATGTGAGGTTATCCACTTTGGTAATACAAACTGGAGGGCAGATTACTATTTGAATGGCAATAGATTAAGAGATGGGGAAGTGCAGAGAGACCTAGGGGTACTTGTACACCAGTCTCTGAAGGCGAGCATGCAGGTACAGCAGGTGGTTAAAAAGGCAAATGATATGTTGGCCTTCATATCAAGAGGGTTTGAGTATAGGAACAAGGATACCTAACCGCAGCTGTACAGTGCCTTGGTGAGACCCCACCTGGAGTATTGTGTGCAGTTTTGGTCACCTTATCTAAGGAAGGATGTTATTGCAATGGAGGGAGTGCAGAGGCGATTCACCAGGCTGATACCTGGAATGGCAGGAATGACTTATGAGGAAAGATTGCGCAAATTGGGATTGTACTCGCTGGAGTTTAGAAGATTGAGAGGGGATCTCATAGAGACCTATAAAATTCTGGCAGGACTGGACAGAATGGATGCAGATGGGATGTTTCCAATGATGGGAAAATCTAGAACCCGGGGCCATGGTTTGAGGATAATAGGCAAACCATTTAGGACCAAGATGAGGAGGAATTTCTTTACCCAGAGGATGGTGAATCTGTGGAATTCATTGCCACAGAGGGCAGTAGAGACAGGTTCATTAAATATATTTAAGAGGGAATTAGATCTATTTCTTCAGTATAAGGGTATTAAAGGTTACGGAGAGAAGGCGGCGACGGGGTACTGAACTTTAAGATCAGCCATGATCTCGTTGAATGACGGAGCAGGCTCGAAGGGTCGAATGACCTACTCCTGCTCCTATCTTCTATATTTCTATTTCATTGGAAGAGAAAATGGTGTCAGGGATGAAACAGGCTCCTGACTTGTTACTGTCAGTGAAAAGTCATTTTCGATGATCAGTCTGACCCTTGGAAAGTTAAATAATTCATGTGATTTGTCCTTCCAGGTTCGATAAGAGTTTTCAAGCTAGATATAGACTCAGACAGACAGGGAACAATTTTATGAGGGTTGGAAAGAAGGAAGGAAGTTTTACTCTGAATGGACATGAAGATTTTGGAATTGATTGAAGGACAAATAGAAAGTGAGTTCATGAAAATATATTGTAATTACTTAGTCCCCAGTTCTGTAGCGAATGATTTCATGTTAATGATGGGGAAACACAGGTTGATGAATTATACCGGAAAAAGTGAATTTTGAAGTGAAATGTCAATGCAGAAAAATACAGGTGTAATTTAAAAAAAATGCTTATTTATTTAATGTGCCTTTATTTATGGTCACTATTTATTGCACATTGCCAACTGCTTGTGAAAATGATGTTGCCTTCTTCAGCCATAGTTGTCCCAGTGAAGTGGAGGGAAGCTCACGGCACTTGTGCTCCATAAAGCTGTTGCCTTTATTCTTGGTGGGGAAGATGTTGTGGTTGGTTCATAGGTGCAGTGTTATTTGCAGGTGGAGCACTGTGCAGCCACAACGTGCTGGAAGTTTAGGGTGTGTATATCGAATAATGTAGCACTCTCTCAAATCTGTGCATTACTTACCAAACACAACTGGCACTCAATTAAACAATGTAAATGGAGCTGTGGACTTGGAAAATGAAACAGTTAAAGTTCCCAACTATATTCTTGCCAGAATATACACGGACTGATTGACATCGTTTTCTGAGACTGAGGGCACTTGCCCAATACAGAACTTAAAAACAATCATTCGAAGTTTGTTCACGCCATAGTTCAAATATGTCCAACAATTATTAAAGGTCAGAAATGAAACCAATTGCAGGCTGTCTCAGTCTCGTGCCAACAGGCACACATCCATAATATGTAACTGTCAATTTTCAGCCAGAAATTTGCAGATGACAATTTATTAGATGTGTCAAGGGTTTTTTAATTAAGATTCAGTTTAGGGACTTGCATGCATTTACTCAGATATGAGCTGAGTTTGATCATTATTGAACTGTCTGGAAATGCAATTTTAAATGAACAGCCTTCTGAACTGCAAGGTTGAATTTGTGTTGGTTGTGGTCAAGTTAATGTGTATGATTTGTTGAAAAAAAAGTTGTTTCTATTGCTCTGGTTTTTAGTGCTAACCAGCCAGATTAAGAGTAGAATTTCATATCTCCTGTGCTATTAAAAGTAATGATTTGTCGTAAATCTCCCAATCATTTCATCTAAATATGATTCTCTTGTGTTTTCTTCAAGCAAAGAGATTCATTAACATCCACTATGACACAGTCACTGAGGAATGTTAGGATTTAACAGTAATCTATATTTTTTTATGCATTAACAGTGATCATATGATACTGCTGCCCCAAAGGGGCAGTAAAAAGTTGATCTTCAACTTGCACTCTAGTTATTACTATAACTTAATGAGGTCAGGTTCATCACATTCTCGTGAGTACTGTAAGTAAATAGGGACTTAGAATGAAAAGGGCTAAAGCAGTTGCCATGAACCCCAGATAGGGAAAGTTAATTGCCAATGGTCTCCAAGGAGCAACAAAGTTTTCAACGCTCCTATGACCCTGCTGAATGACACTAACAGGAAGGAAGGAAGATTCAGGTGATGGTGGTAGGGATGCTGAGAGGGAACTGGATGGTCAGTCTGCAGAGGAGTCTTGTGGTTCGCCAGGAACACATTTTGCCCAATTGTTTATTAAAATTACAGGAGGGGCTCTTGGATCCTGATTTGTATATTTATAAGCAGTGGGATAAGCCACCAAAGGAAAAGTCCAGTTGAGCTGATTGCCACCAAATGTAGCACTCAGATCATTTTCTTTCCTTACTGCAAGAATGAGAGGTAGGGCAGAATTTGTCAGGTGTATCATTACGTGGACAAGCCAACTCGAGGAGAGAGCATAATGGATCTTGTACTAGGTAGTGAAACTGGCCAGTTGACAGACCTTTCGGTAGAAGAGCATTTCAGTGAAAGTGACCATAACTTCCTGACCTTTAGCATAGATATGGACAAAGATAGGAATAAACCAAATAGAAAAAATGATTAATGGAGGAAGGGATAATTGAGCAGGAACTAGGGAAAGCAAATTGGAAACAAATTTTCTTGGAGAAAAGCATAGCTGTAATTTGGTGGAGGTTCAGGGATCACTTGCGTGTGGTTTGGATAGGTTTGCCCTTATGAGACAGGGAAAAGATCATAGGATAAGGAAACTGTGGTTGACAAGAAGTGAGACAGCAAGTGGAGAGGAAAAAGAAAACTTACAGAAATAATGTTTAGGAAGGAAATGACAGGAAGAGCTTAAGGAGTTATGTGGCAGTCAGGAAGGAACTTATGAGACAGAGAAGTGGGCATGAGAAGGCCCTGGCAAGTAGAATTAAGGAAACCCCTAAGGTGCTCCATTATTACGCAAAGGACAGAAGGTTGATAAGAGTGAAGGTAGATAAAGGAGGCAACATGTGCCTGGAGAAAGAAGAGGTTTGGTATATTCTAAATGAATACTTTGCTTCAGTGTTCAACAGAGAGAGGGATCTTGGTCTGTATAGAACAAGTTTATTTGCTGGAACACGTTGAAGTTAAGAAGCAGGAAGTGCTGGATCTTGTTTAATAACATTGGGTTTGATAAATCCCTGGGACTGGATGAGATATACCCCAGGTTACTGGGGAAGTGAAGGAAGAGATTGCTGGGGCATTGACAATGCTCTTTGCATCATTCCTGGCCACAAGGCTAGTACTGGAGGATTGGAGAAGAGCAACTGTGGTCCCCTTGTTTAAAAAATGTACTGGGAAGAATCCAGGGAATTGGAGACCAGTGAATGGAATGCTATGTCAGTGGTGGGCAAACTATTGGAGAGGATTTTCAGTGTCCCGATTTATGAGCATTTAGAGAAATATTGTCTTCTCAGAGATGGTCAGTGTGGGTTTGTGAGGGATACGGTCATCACAAGCCTAATTGAGTGTTTTTTGGAACAACCAAAAGTAATTAACAAAGGTAGAAAGGTAGATATGGAGTATATGGATTTTAGTAAGGTATTTGACAAGGTCCCTCATGGTGGACTCATTCAGTAAGTCATGAAGTATGGGATCCATAGAAGCTTGGCACTGTGGATTCAGATTTGGCTTGCCTGTAGAAAGCAGAGGGTAGTAGTAGATGGAATGCATCATGTCTGGAAGTCAGTAACTAGTGGAGTTCCACAGGGATCTGTCCTGGGACCTCTGCTCTTTGTGCTTTTTATAAATGGCCTGAGTGAAGAAGTAAAGGGATTGGTCAATATGTTTGCAGATGATATGAAGGTTGGAGGTGTTGTGGATAGTGTAGAAGGTTGTAATTGGTGGGGGGGGGGGGAGAGTAGCATTACTGGTCAGGTACAGAAAGGGAGGATGCTACAGAGGGAGTGTCCTCTGAATAGGTGTGGGTGAAAGTCAGAAATAGGAAGGGAGCTATCATTGTGCTGGGAGTATTCTATAGACCCCCAAATAGCCCTTGGGACACCGAGGAGCAGATAAGCAGGCAGATTTTTGGAATGGTGCAGTAAATACAGGGTTAAACTTCCCTAATATTGACTGGCATCTATTGACTGCAAGAGGGATGGATGGGGCTGAATTTGTCAGGTGTGTACAAGAAGGATTCCTGACACAGTATGTGGACTGGCCAATAAGAGGAGCGGCCATACTGGATCTGGTTCTGGGGAATGAACCTGGTCAGGTGGCAGACCTCTCAGTAGGGGAGCATTTTGGTGAGAGCTTCAACATAGCTATGGAAAAGGATATAAATAGTCAAAATGGGAAAGTGGTTAACTGGGGAAGGGCTAATTATGAAGGGATGAGGCAGGAGCTGGTGAGAATAAATTGGAAACAGATGTTTAAGGGTGAAAGCACAGAAGTAATGTGGAGGAAGTTTAGGGACCACTTGCACAAGGATCAAGATGGGTTTGCCCCACTGAGACAAGGGAATGGTGGTAAGAAAAGGGAGACATGGCTAATGAAACAGGTCAGGCAACTAGTCAAGAGGAAGAAGGAAGCATACATTAGATATAGGAAGCAGGAAACAGAAAGGGCTCATGGGAAGTATATGGTAGCCAGGAAGGATTTAATGAAGGGCTGAGGAGAGCTCGAATGGGGCATGAGAAGGCCTTGGCATGTAGAATTAAGGAAAACCCCAAGGCATTCTGTGCATATGTGAAGAACGGAAGGATGATGAGAATGAAGGTGGGGCTGCTAAAGGATAAGGGAAGCAACAGGTGCCTGGAGGCAGAGAAGATGGGGGAGATCCTAAATAAATATTTTACCTCTGCATTACAAGAGAAAGGAACCTTGATCACAATGAGGTCAAAATTGAACAGGCCTATATGCTGGACAATGTGGAGATTAAGGAAGTGGATTGATGTCCCAGGGGCCAGACATGATATAAAGTGAGAAAAGGGATAGTTGGGGCAGTAGCTATGATCTTTAAACCCTCTTTGGACATAGAAGAGGTGCTGGAGGATTGGAGAATGGTGAATATGGTCCCATTAAAAAAAAATTATAGTAATGGATAGAATCCTGGGAATTATAGATTGCTGAGTGTTACATCAATGGTATGTCAACTAATGGAGAGGGTTCTTAAGGGTAGGATCTATGAGAATTTGGAGAAATGCAGTCTATTTATTAAGGATATTCGGCATGGCTTTGTGAAGGGAAGGTCATGCTTCATGGGTCTATTTGATTTTTTCACGAAATAAATTGATGAGGGTAGGGCCATAGGTGTGGTGTACATGGATTTTAAGTCCCCTATGAGAGACTCGACCAGAAAATCATGAGATGTGGGATCAATGGAACTTGACTGTTGGATAAAAAAAAAATTGGCTTGTAGGAAGAAAGGAGAGACTAGTAGTGGAAGGAAAGTATTCTGCCAGGAGGTCAGGGACAAATGGAGTGCCACAGGGATCTGTTCTGGGACCCTGTTCTTTGTGATATTTTTAATATATAAATGATCAGGATGAAGCAGTGGAAGGGTGGGTCAGTAAGTGTGTGAATGACACAAAGTTTAGAGAAGTGGATGGAGCTGAAGTTTGTCAAAAGTTACAAGAGGATATAGACAGGACACAGAGTTGGGAAGAAAAGTGGCAGATGGATTTCAATACAGATAAGTGTGAAGTGATGCATTTTGGAAGGACAAGCCAGAAGAATGAGTACATAGCTAATGGTCAGTTACTTAAGAGTGTGGATGAACAGAGGAACCTTGGGTTGCAAATCCATACATCCTTCCAAAGTTGCCACATAGGTTGATAGGATAGTTAAGAAGGCCTATGGGATGCTGGGATTCATTAATAGGGAGATTGAATTCAGGTGTAGAGAGGTCATGCTACAAATCTTTGGTGAGACCACACAAGAGTATCGTGTTCTGTTCTGGTCACCTCATTATTGGAAGGTTGTGGATCCTATGGAGATGGTGCAGAGGAGATTTACCAGGATGTTGCTTGATTAGAAAAAAAGATTATGAGAGCCATAGATAGGGTCGACAGGAAGCACTCTTTTTGCGAACACTGTAGGACATCTGTACAAGATGAGGGGAGGAAAGTTTCAGGGATATGTCAGGGTAAGTTTTCTTACACAGAGAATTAGTGTAAATTGAGAAATACAACAGAGTTGTAATGTCTGCTGTCAGTGACAGATGTATTGAAGTTTGTCCTGAGACACAGTAAGCATTTTTCTGGCTGTTTTAACCCAAGTGGAGAGAGGTGTTTGGTTGCAAAACAGAGCAGCTGGCTGATTTGACATTAGAACCAACATGAACTATTTATGTACTGCAAGGCAAAGATGACAAGTTCCTTAGGCTGTAATATAAGGAACACTTGCTTGTTTGTGGTCTTAAAATGTTAGGTGCTGATGTGATTTAGGGTGCAAACCCTGACCCATCTAGTTTATAAGCCTGATCGTATTTTGCAAGCAACTTGACAGATATTCATAGCCTTTTCCATATTTGCATTGTTAAAAATATTCTTGCTTATTCCTTTTCAATTATTTAACAAGAAGGCACGTTCCTTTATTTCCCCAAATCTCTTTTTTTAAATCTTTTTTTTGTCATAATTGTCTATTCAAATGTTGAACAATTAAACAGTAATATAGATTCATTATTTCCAAAGGTTCACTTTTATCATATTAGACTTTATTTCTCTTTTCCAAATATTCTAAGATGCTGACAAAGGCTCCTTGAAATTTACAAAGAATTGTTTTTATTCTTCAATATACATTTGTATAATTTATTGATTTGCAAATTATAAGTGAATTATAATTGAAGTGTTGACTCATTTTGTTTAAAATGACTATCTATTAAAAGGAACTAACATGATATCTGTCATATTCACCCAGACATTGGATTGTGTAGCAGTATGCTTTTGCATACCATGTGACTTAATTTTGATGAAAATAATAGAAAGTGAAATTAAGTACTTTGAATTGTTCAAAGTATGTGATTTTCCTTTCCAGTTCCTTTATATATCATGCCAATGCCAGATGTCTGCCTAAAAAGACTTACAACACCTGTAATATAAATGTTTGGCCAATCAGAGATGTCTCATTGGGATCTCTTCTGGGGAAGGTCAGGCCTCTATAACAAGGAGGGATTACACCTAAACTGGAAGGGGACCAATATCTTGGCAGGAGGGTTTGCTAGAGCTGTTGGGGAAGGTTTAAACTAGTTTGGCAGGGGGAGGGAATTCAAAATGAGAGTGCAGAGAATAGGACGGTAGCAAGACAGGGAATTACAACAGGGAGAGAAATAAATAGTGAAGTTCCTCAATAACAACAGAAAGAAAAGGCAGGTGAGCAGGCAGGAGAAAGTGCTGTACAAAAAGAATTCTTCTTTCTTTTCTTTCTTTGGCTTGGCTTTGCAGACAAAGATTTATGGAGGGGTATGTCCACGTCTGCTGCAGGCTCGTTGGTGACTGACAAGTCCGATGCGGGACAGGCAGGCATGGTTGCAGCGGTTGAAAGGGAAAATTGGTTGGTTGGGGTTGGGTGTTGGGTTTTTCCTCCTTTGTCTTTTGTCAGTGAGGTGGACTCTGCGGTCTTCTTCAAAGGAGGTTGCTGCCCGCTGAACTGTGAGGCGCCAAGATGCACGGTTGGAGGTGATATCAGCCCACTGGCGGTGGTCAATGTGGCAGGCACCAAGAGATTTCTTTAGGCAGTCCTTGTCCTCTTCTTTGGTGCACCTCTGTCTCGGTGGCCAGTGGAGAGCTCGCCATAGAACACGATCTTGGGAAGGCAATGGTCCTCCATTCTGGAGATGTGACCCACCCAGCGCAGTTGGGTCTTCAGCAGCATGGATTCGATGCTTGCAGACTCTGCCAGCTCAAGTACTTTGATGTTAGTGATGAAGTCATTCCAATGAATGTTGAGGATGGAGCGGAGACAGCACTGATGGAAGCGTTCTAGGAGCTGTAGGTGATGCCGGTAGAGGACCCATGATTTGGAGCCGAACAGGAGCGTGGTTATGACAACGGCTCTGTACACGCTGATCTTTGTGTGTTTCTTCAGGTGGTTGTTTTTCCAGACTCTTTTGTGTAGTCTTCCAAAGGCGCTATTTGCCTTGGCGAGTCTGTTGTCTATCTCTTTGTCGACCCTGCATCAGATGAAATGGTGCAGCCGAGGTAGGTAAACTGGTTGACCATTTTGAGTTCAGTGTGCCCAATAGAGATGTGGGGGGGCTTGTGGTCCTGGTGGGGAGCTGGCAGATGGAGGACCTCAGTTTACTTCAGGCTGACTTCCAGGCTAAACATTTTGGCAGTTTCTGCAAAACAGGACATCATGCGCTGGAGAGCTGGCTCTGAATGGGCAACTAAAGTGGCATCGTCTGCAAAGAGTAGTTCACGGACAAGTTGCTCTTGTGTCTTGGTGTGAGCTTGCAGGCGCCTCAGATTGAAGAGACTGCCATTCGTGCAGTACCGGATGTAAACACCGTCTTCATTGTTGAGGTCTTTATTGGCTTGTTTCAGCATCATGCTGAAGAAGATAGTAAAGAGGGTTGGTGCGAGGACACAGACTTGCTTCACGCCGTTGTCAATGGAGAAGGGTTCAGAGAGCTCATTGCTGTATCTTACCCGACCTTGTTGGTTTTCGTGCAGTTGGATAACCATGTTGAGGAACTTGGGGGGGGGCATCCGAGGCGCTCTATTCAGACTGCTCAAACTACAGGGGAATCACGCTGCTCTCCATTGCAGGCAAAATCTTCGCTAGGATTCTCCTTAATAGACTAATACCTAGTGTCGCCGAAAATGTCCTCCCAGAATCACAGTGTGGCTTTCGCGCAAACAGAGGAACTACTGACATGATCTTTGCCCTCAGACAGCTCCAAGAAAAGTGCAGAGAACAAAACAAAGGACTCTGCATCACCTTTGTTGACCTCACCAAAGCCTTTGACACCATGAGCAGGAAAGGGCTTTGGCAAATACAAAAAGAATACAGACATACTCATTCGGTATCGGGTTTAAGGGCACTCTATTTAAATGCACGTAGCATTAGAAACAAAGTGGATGACCTGGTTGCTCAGATTCAACTGAAAAACTATGACATTATAGCCATTACTGAAACGTGGCTCAATGAGGGGTGTGATTGGGAGCTCAATATCCATGGTTACACAGTCCATAGGAAAGATAAGCAGGTGGGTTGAGGAGATGGGGAGGTTCTGATGATCAAAAATGACATTAAATCAATAGTAAGAAGGGACATAGGGTCAAAGAGAGAGAATCATTATGGGTTGAATGAAGAAATGTCAAGGGTAAAAAAGTCCATATTAGCAGTTATATACAGGCCCCCAAAGAAGTAGCTGGGAAGTGGATAATAAGCTAAAGCAGGAAATACAGAGGGCATGGCACAAGGATAACGTCAAAATAATTATGGGGATTTTAACATGGCAGGGGATTGGGAGAGACAGGAAAATACTGGAAGTCAGGAGCGACAATTTGTAGAAAACCTAAGAGATAGCTTTTTTGGACAGCTTGTTGAGAAGCCCACCAGAGGATCTGCAGTTCCGGATTGGGCCATGTGCAATGAACCCAAGGTCATTAGGGAGTTATAGGTCATAGAGCCTCTAGGAAGCAGCAACATAATTTGGTTAAATTTAATTTAAAATTTTAAAAGGAAAAAAAATTATCAGATGTATCAGTTTTTCAGTGGAATAAAGGAAATTACAGTGGTATGAGAAAGGAATTGGCTCAAGTAAACTGGGAAAGCAAAATAATTGGAGGATCAGAGCAGGACTGGAAGATATTTTTGCAAGTAATAAAAGACATGCAAGATAGATATAATCCAAGGAAAAATAAATTTGTCCATGGAAAGATGGTACCATTGTGGCTAACAAAAGAGGTGAAGGTAAGATAAAAGCAAAGGTGAAGGCATACAAGGAAGATAAAATTAGTGGGAAATTAGAGGACTGGGATTCCTTTCAACAATTACAGAAAGAGACATAAAAATTCATTTGGAAAGAAAAGATGAGCTGTGAAAGAAGATAAGCTAACAATATTAAAAACGTTACAAACTTTTTCAAATATATAAGAAAAAAAAGAGAGACATTTGTTGACATAGGACCAATAGAAAATTATGCTGGGGAAATTGTAATGGGTTATAAAGAGATGGCAGAGAAACTTAATCAATATTTTGCATCTGTCTTCACTGTGGAAGACATTAGTAATGTTTTAGACATTCAGAGGCTTCAGAGAGTAGAGATAGATTCAGTTAGGGTTACTAGAAAAATTGTGCTAGACAAACTAAATGGATTAAAGATTCATGAATCTCCTGGGCCAGATGAGGTGCATCCATGGATTTTGAATAAGATAACTTTGGAGATTATAGATCCATTGGTGATGATCTTCCAGAAATTAATAGACTTTGGAGAGATTTCAGAGGATTGAAAGGTTGCAAATGGGGTTCCGCTCTTTAAGAAAGAAAGAGACAGAAAAAAGGAAACTATAGGCCAATTAGTCTGACATCAGTGGTTGGGAAGATATTAGAGTTGATCCTTAAAGGTGAGGTGATGAAATACCTAGAGATGCACGACAGGATAGGTCCAAATCAAAGGAGAGGCTGTGGATGTTATCTATTTAGACTTTCAAAAGGCTTTCATAAGGTGCCACATATTAAACTGCTAAATAAGATGAGGGCCCATGGAATTACAGGGATGTTATTAAACTGGATAGAAAAGTGGCTGATAGGCAGGAAGCAAAGGGTTGAAATTAAGGGTTCCCGTTCTGGATGGCTGCGTGTAACTAGTGGTGTTCCACAGGGGTCGGTATTGGGGTCACTGCTGTTTACAATTTATATTAATGATTTGTAGTATAAATAGTTATACTATTTGTGGATGACACCAAGGTAGGTGGTGGAGTAGGAAGTGTAGTAGAAACCATAAAGTTGCAGAAGGATATAGACAGATTAGGAGATTGGGAAAAATTATGGCAGATGAGATTTAACATAGAGAAATGTACAGTTGGACATTTTGGCAGTGGAAATAAACAGGCAGAATACTATTTGGATGGGGTGAAAATTCAGACCTCGGATGTGCAAACGGACCTGGGTGTCCTCGTGCAAGTTCATGACCAGGTGAAATTGGTAGTGAACAAAGCGAATGCTATGTTGGCATTAATTTCAAGAGGAATAGTGTATAAGAGTAAAGAGGTGTTGATGAGGCTCCAAGGGGCACTGGTGAGACCTCATTTGAAGTACTGTGGGCAGTTTTGAGGCCCCTATCTTACAAACGATGTGATGTTGTTGGAGAGGGTGCAGAAGAGATTTACTAGGATGATTCCAGGAATGCAAGGGCTAACATACGAGGAGCGATTGGCAGTTCTTGGGTTGTATTCATTGGAGAATGAAAGGGGATCTCATAGAAGCCTTTCGTATTTTGAAAGGTTTAGATAGGGGGGATGCGGGTAACATGTTTCCCTTGGTGGGTGAATCAAGGACAAGGGGTCATAGTCTGAAAATTAGAGGTTATCCATATGAGACAGAGATTAGAAAGAACTTGTTTAGCCAGAGGGTCGTGGATCTGTGGAACTCACTGCCACATACAGCAGTGGGAGCCAGATCACTGGGAGTATTTAAACAAGAAATAGATGAGTATCTCATTAGTGAGGGCATCAAGGGATATGGGGAAAAGGCCAGAAATTGGAACTAGTGTAGAGTAGCTTAGTGTAGCTTTACAGAACAGTCTCGATGGGCCTAGTGGCCACCTTCTGTTCCTTTGTCATGTGATCTTGTGAAATAGCATAGGTTATGAAATGTGGATCAGCCAGATACACTAATATGTGTTTTGTATCACAGAAGTGCAGACAAGCAAAGGGACACCCAAAAATCTAGGCATCACCCAGGATTCACATGCAGATAGCCTGCAGACAGCTGCACCTCACAATGTGCTGAAGCAAGTTTTTACAGTGGTTATGAGTCTGGGCCATACTACTTAAAGAAGACCTACTTTAGTGGGTCACAACACAAGAATTCTTGCATTCTCAAGGAATTTGAGCAATGTATTTTCCCAGGTGCCTTTCTTCAATTCACCCATCCAGTTGCTCTGGTATCTGAATGAGTTTCAATACCACAGAATCATACTCTTCACACTCTACCTCTATATTGCATTGCATTGTCTCCACTTTCCAAAATCCTCCAGCTCATTTCTGACCCGAGAATTGCAGGCATGGAGCTTCACCTTTGTGTCACAACTTCAACAAACTTGGGACTTTCTGAGGTCATTGCAATCAATAACATTCAATGTTGAAAAGAGTGGTGCTGTACAAAACACACCATGTTATTTGCACATGCAGGCTTCTAGTAATAATAACTAGATTTTAGTAAGGTCAATTGAGAGTTGACAATTGGTCAGAACTGTGGAGGAAAAATACCCTGCTCTTCTTGGAAATAATACTTTGGCATTTCTTTTATACTTCTCACAGGTGGGTGGAATTCAAATGCCGCCAATTATACTTCTACTCCATGTAGTAACTTCCACTAAAAGCGGTAACAAATCTAACCCAGGACAATGGTTGTTCAAGCCACTGAACATGTACATGGCTGAGATC
Organism: Narcine bancroftii; assembly: GCF_036971445.1. Lineage (NCBI taxonomy): Eukaryota > Metazoa > Chordata > Chondrichthyes > Torpediniformes > Narcinidae > Narcine > Narcine bancroftii. Next base: position 159,366,772 of record NC_091474.1, read on the forward strand.
AGTGCAAATCAAGAGATATATAAGGATTAGGTTTTAAAGTGGCTGAGATGGTTCAGATAAGCCGTGATATTAGGGAATAATGGTGTAGTTCATCCTTCTCCGCTTCTGTTCTTCCTGTGTTTATATTCATATTTCCTCATTCTTATGAACATGCATAAATATGGATGAAATAGCATAACATCTTAATTGAACTGATTTTGATAAAGTTTTTTTTTGGTGTTTTTATAACAATACTGTTGAGATTTTCACTAGAATTTTCCTATTTTTAAAATATATTTAAAAAAAACTATAATGTGAAACATTTCAAATTGACACTTTATAATCGTCTGGACCCCTCAAGCCATTATAGCACATTTCCTGTGTAAATATTCAAATTTACTGAAACCACAGTCAGTTTAGAAGCTTTTAACTAAATACATATAAATGCTCAATGAACAGCAATTAAAATAGATATTTGGTTCCAAAAATATGATGCTTATTAAATAAGTTGCTATTGTGGCGGCGCACATCTTCACGGTGAACCGGCCCCACTTGTATCGCCACATGCCGGGGCAGCAATGGAGAAATAGTGTCTTCAGAGGTTTCTCTCTGACTCCAGCATCCTTTCCATTGCGCACCCTGGGCAGCGATTATGATGTCACAATGCACCAGGTGACTAAGTTCATGCTGCCCTTATGGGGGGTGCTGAATTTGAATAAAACCTATCATTAATGACCCTCAACATGGTGGCTGTGTTTCTTCCACTGCTCACACTGCCATACTATCAAGTAAAGTTTATTTTTACAGTGACTGTCTTACACAAATTAGTATATTTAATTTGTTATTTCTGAAAACAATAACAGTGCAAAACTTTCAACATTATAATTAAGAATAAACAATTGCACAAAAAATTCCAATGTTTTACTTAATGTGAGCCTGGTACGGAACTGTTTAACTAACTGCCTTAGATTGAATAGAAGGAGAATCCCCATCTCTTGGGTTAACACACCTTGATTTGCGATAAGATTATATTGAATCTATACTCAATGACAGTCACCCAAGGTTGAAAAAAATCACTTACAAGATAGGAATGTGAGAAGGTCAGAGTAGAAACATAATACACATGGAAATACTATTATGAATGAAAGAGTGATTTCTTGTAAACAACTCTTTTTCTTCCACAGTTCAAATGGATGGAATATGAATGATTAGAAATCTTTTGCTTTTTAAATGAACATGAATGTATAATATTAAAATAACATCCTGCTGCAGGAATGTTGATGTTGTGGAAAAGTTTAGTCTGCTCTATTTCAGTAGAAACTCTAAATCCTAAGGTGAATTTCAGAAAAAAAAATATTAGTTTAACTTTAACAGCTGCTACCAAATGGAGGTCCTGCTATTAATGCACACAATGTACAGCAAATGTTGTCTTACAGGCTATCAACTTCTCTGGGTTCCATTAAACCCCATCCCCCTCTGTTGCCTTTCCTCAAAGTGTTTTCTTTCTCTCTCTTACTGTCTGTCTCCTTTCACAAAGGCAAAATAAATTCTCATCTTTCATTATATCTAATAAACACCTTTTGTTCACTTGGACTTATTCTTCCTGTTCTTTGCTTATAACTTGAAGGACTCAGGCCCAAAACATCGCTAATATATCTTTACCTCCTATGGATGCTGTGAGACTGGCTGAGTTCCTCCAGTTTTTCTGTGCTTTACTACAATCTCAATGTCTGCAGATTTTCGTGTTTCACTCTGAACTTTGGGTTTGTTTAATTCAAATAGATATGTCTACATTGCCAAGCCAAAAAAAAAATCAATTCAGTTCACAAATTTTACAGAAGCAAAAGATGAAACAGATTGATTACAAAATTTACTTTTTAAATTTGTAAGATTTCTTTTATTATACAGTATTTAAGAATGTTCAACAGAATAAAATGGTGTTTTGTGTCATAAATGAATGCAAAAAGATTTAATGCCTTTTCAGGATATAAGAATATAAAATCAAAACAGCAAAAAACTCAAATAATTTGAGCATTAACAAATCTTCTGAGGTCCTTATTAGAATATGTGGTTTTGTTTATTATTCAAATCAAATTAATAGATTTAAATGCAAAAGTGTACAGTTTTCACAAAATGTGTCAGATTTCTTGGTTTAATGGCAGCATTTAATTGCAAGATGCATTCATGTCACTCTTTGAGTAGTCAGTGAAATGCAAAGAAACAAAAAGCTGATTAGTTCTAAACCTTGTCTTCCTTTCACCTAACATTTTATGGTGTTGAAATATATCGGCATTATAAGTATTTTACATTGCAAATTTTATGCATTACATTTAAAAATGATTTCACATAAATTATGGAAGCAGGAAATATTTGTTACTTAGTCAAAAAATTGAGGTGCTCATACTGAAACATATGTTTGTTATTATTTTTTTGGTTTATCATTTTTCATTTTGACATTAAAGTTATTATGCAATAGTTTTCATGGACTGTGCATTGTAAAGCATAATATGAAATGAGGCTTACAGCTTCATGCCAAAGGAAATGTGATACAGAAACAATTTCAGGCCAACGGTAAGGTGATGCGGCGCAGAATACCAGAAGCTGTTGAAACTTTCAATACAACTCCTGGACAATATAATACTTACTACAAAGAGACTCATAAAACCAAGTGAAAGTCACCTCATTATCCCATAAATAATTCCAGGATGCTCTAAACCATAGGTATGTAAATCTAATTCTAATTACAGGCTATTATCTTCCTAATACAATTTGCAAGCTGTGTTATAAATTAAGGATATATACTTAGTTGTAAAACAAATAATTTCTGTAACTTAACATCCTGAGTAAAATAAAGATTATGACTTTTGCTAAATGTTTTTTTTAAACTGCTAGTATGAGAAAGAAATTGATATATTGTAGCAATGATTAATTAATGAAGAATATTAATACATTTATATTGATATTTCATCCATTTCATACAGTAGAGAAGAGAAAAATGTTTTGAAAATTAGAAAATTTGGGTGTGAAGGTGTTTGGATGTATTTAAAACATTTTTCATTATAATTTTTAAATTGATCAACTTGTGTACATTTCTAATGGTTCTATTTATTATTTCAGTTTAGCTCAATGTTGATAGCTTCAAAATAACTCTTGTATTAGAGATTATTGTGAACGTTCCTCCTGAAGCCATGCATTTAATATGTATAATTTTCAACCTCCTATTTTAATGTTTATACTGAACCAACCTTTTTCAGTTATAGTCAAAGAATTAGGCAACATGAACAAAATCTGAATGAGGTTCTAGCATTAGCTTGTCATAAATATCTCTCCAACTGCTTACAACACAAATTCATTTTTTTAATCAACCGTGCTGTTGGAAACTCTGTTTTTTGAGCACACATGGACGCAATGAGAAGAAAGTTCCATGAGGTCTTTTGACTTGTAACTTTAACCTTGAAGCATGATTGGCCTTTGTACCTTTCTGCTTAACCAAAAGCTACTGCTATTTCTTTGATAGCCTTTTGACATTTGCACATTCATAATTAAACTCAGCTATCTGGAAACAATTGTTAGTGATATCCTACTCCTCATTTACAAATATAAAATCAATCGTACAATAAAATTTCTTGCTGTATTATCTGCAAAATAATCTTCAAAAAATGAAAACACTGATAATGTAAAATCAAGATTTTAAATAATGCATAACTGTTGGTGGGTGGCATGTTCTATCCTTTATTGTCAGGTTGATTAGAGAGCATTATTCCCTTCATTCTATTAAAATTAATTCACAAATTTTAAAAGAATTAAATTATTTTTCATATTTTTGTAAAAATTATTGACATTTTAAGTTTGACTTTTATCTTGTGTGTATGTCCCAAGATTTATTTAGATTAAACATATAAACATTGAAATTGAATAGTGGTCTGTAAAAATTCTATAACAGAGCGGCTGGTCAGTATACTTGATAAATTCATTGTCCTATGACATTGCCTGAGAGGGTGATCTAATTTAAAATTACATTGGAAAAGGGCAAATTAATGCAGAGAGACAATGAGTATTTCTGTGGAGATTTCTTGGAGGTCAAGAGCAAATATTCTTCTTTTGACATTGACCACAAAATCAGTGCAGCTCTGATATTTTCTCCTGGTCTAAACTATGCACTTCCATAATATGCAGAATTAAAATACATGTCCACAAAAAGAAGCTGTTTCTGATTTGAAATTTAACACAAATTTATAATATGTTTTGTATTGCTATTTCCCATTATAAATAGTTATGGGGTAAATCTATGAGTCTCATATGCATTGTTGAGTGTTAAAATTCCACAACGTAAATCTTGTCAGTGCAATTATATTGCTGCGTTACCAGGAATGACTATTTTGGAAAATGTGCATGCGGAAATTTATGAGTATGACAAATAACCACCTTCTTTGAAAATTGCATATAGGGAAATTTATGGGTATGACAAGTAACTTATATTACAGAACTGGACCAATTTAAACCACCTGCTGCATAATAATGCTCATTAAAGGAAAAGCCATTGACTAAAGCAGAGCCATATGTGGCCTGATGATTGTAGGAATTGCACAAGTGACACATAACCAGCTGTTGTACCAAACTGGAAATGATCTTTTACTTCCAAAACTGGATAAGGATACTGTAATGGTGATGAAAACAGATAAACATGTTAACATCAGATTTATGTTCCATAAAAAAATTTCATGATAAGAAAACCATGATTATAAAATGATGAAAATATGCTAAATTGCATTTCAAACAGAGGTTTTAACTTTAAAACATGAATAATACAAATGGAGATATCAATAGGAGCTTGAAGTCAAGTGTATGGAAGAATAAATTTCACAATAGTAGAAGGGTTGTGATAAGGATATTGGTAGAATTCATAATTGATAATGTTTCTTTCAGTTTAATAACAGTTATATTGAATAAGTACATTGGGAGCATTTAATAAATAATGAAATTATGTTTTTTTTAAATGTCAGATTACATTAGAATTAGTTCAGCAAAACAAAATCTAATAATTCAACTTGTTCAGCAAATCGAGTAGCAGTGACCACTTGCTTTCAATTACACAACATGTAAGAAGATATTATCATCAACTTCATCACTTGATAGATTTGTATTTCAACAGGTTTAGGTGTGGAGGGCTAGGTCTCGTTGAGTTAGGGCTGGCGGCCAGGAATGGGTTAGGGTGAGGGTCTGCTTTAAGGTTACATTTCGGAGGTATAGGCTGGAGTGTGGAAGGTTTGGTCTTGTAGGGTTCGGGTTGGAGGCAGGAAAGGGGTTAGGGTAACTGGAGGTTTTTGGTTGGCATGTGGAGGTTTAGGTCCCATAGGGTTAGTGCAGGCAAATGCCAACAGATTAGCATTACAGTTTACAGTTTAGATGTTTATGGATGGTGTATCGAGGGTGAGGACATGGTTAGTTAAAAACTGATGGATGCGAAGAGTTTAGGAATAGGTTTTGCAAATTTGGGGTTGGGAGGGTTCTATCTCAGAGTATTTAGGCTTGTGGCTGAGAAGCAGTTAGGAATGGGGTTCAGAGGATTAGGACTGGCATTAGGTCTAGAGAACAGGAAGTAGTTAGGGTTTCGGTTGCTGTTGGGTTTGAGGTTAAGGTTAGCATTAGTGCTTGGAGGTTAAGGGTTGGAGTATGGAGGATCAGGTTCCTGTTCATTATAACTGGCAGAGTGCATTGCATTAAATAATATGAATATCTTTGACCTTATGGACTTGACTGGTGACAGTAGGCATGGAGTAAAGAGGCATTGTGGGGTTGAAGGGGTAGAAACAAAATATTTCCCTACTGATGAAATATTGTTGCACCAAAGAGTTTTGTTGACTATCTGTTTAATATTCTGTTGTAATGAATATTGATCTTGAAATTATTCACATTGGTTGATGTAGAACTGCAAAGGGTGAATGCCATATATTTTAAAATGCTGTAAAAACAAAAGAAAATGCTGGAGGAACTCAGCCACTCTTGCAGCATCTATAGTAGGTAGAGATGCTGTACATCACCAATGTTTTGGGCCTCAGACCTTCATCAACATACCTTGACAAAGGGCTCAGGCCTGAATTGTTGATTATATATCTTTACCTCCTATGGACACTGCAAGATCTGCAGAGTTCCTCCAGCATTTTGATGTTTTCACTACAATCACAGCATCTGCAGTCTTTCATATTTCATTAGATTTAAAAATACTGAATGCCTTTTGTTGGTGCACAGCAATAGCTGAAACCTGATGAATTCAGGACCCGGCTACAGGCCGTTAGAGAAAGGGGAAGATTAGAAAGTGGACAAATTGACAAAGTATCACCCTCATCTTTCCTATCAATGCAATAATATGGTGTTTAGCCAAACTTCAGATGATCAGTTTCACCATCAATAACTCTAACGTTTAAACACATTAACTTTATTGACTAGTATCGTACCTCCTGATCATAAATATTCCACCAGATTAACAAGTGACAGATTATGTATAATAATTTTCTCTTGTGAATGGACATCTATTTTCACTCCATGCTTTCTTTTTTATTTTTCATGGTTTTCTTTAAGTTGATGATGTACGCAATCAGTGAAATACATTGAAAAATAGAGCACATTTTTTTTATCCTTGTTGTCATCTAGTTGTCAGATGGGGTTGAGCAAAGGCAACTGCCAAGTAAAAAGCCTTTTACTCAGTTCATCAATGTGCTTTACAAGTGAAGCATTGAGACTGTATAAGTCTTTTCCACTTCTAACATTAGCTACCTAATCACTTCACTGTGCCAGGCTAGCAATTAGTTTCAAACATTTTGTTGCAAATGGTTAGTGTATTGGTTAGCACAATGCTTGTACAGCTCCAGTGACCTGGGTTCGAATCTGCTGTGGCTGTAAAGAGTTTGTACGTTTTCCCGTGTCTGATGCCTTTCCTCATTCCTAAGATATACAGGGCTGGGTTGATTAATTGGTCACATGTTTACTTTTGTGGGATGGGCCTGTGAGCTGGAAGGGCCTGTTACCATGATCTATCTCTAAAGTAAACTAAGCTAAATTGATACCTGCTTGGCTCCAAGTTGACACAGCCAAAATTCACTTCAATTATAGCCAGAAGCTACAAGAGATATTCACGACCTTAGCCTGTACTGAATTTGAACATAACTCTTCAAAATAATCAGGCATCTAATCCAATTGATTTCTCAATCTCATGTCCACAAACTCAATTCGCATCACTAATTGCATTAAACAAAAAAAAGCACGACAGTGTCTGTGGAGAGAGACCGGATGAATATTTCCAATCAATGATCTATCATCACATGAAGGACGTTGGAAAATAGCATGTTTTCATTTTCCAGAAAAGGAGAGCTGTGTGGAATAAAGGGAATGTGCATGAGAAGATGGAGACCAAGAGAAATGAAATGACAAAAATCAGTGGAGCCAGCTGGCAAAGGCTTGTAATTTTGTGATTGATCTGTCTGGAGAATATTTAAGGAATGAGAACAGTATGGTTGAAAAATGACCAATAGTTAATAGGAAGGAAACAACCACTACAGTTACTGGAAATCAGAAATAAAGGTGAATGCTGGAAACATGAAGCAAGTCAAGCAGTATCAGTAAAGAGAGAAAATGGAGTTAGCATTACATATTTCATTGGAACCACTCAGTTCTAATACAGACTAGAGAGGCTATTTATCTGAAATTGTTAAGTGCAATGTTGATTTTCTGAGGGATTAACCTGTCTGGTGAGAAAATGGGGTACTGTCTTTCAACTTACATGAAGTTTTATTGGACCAGTGTACTAGGCCACTGACAGAAAGGTTAGAATGGAATGAGAATACCCAGCATATAATTAAATGGAAGTGTTCTTGATGTTCTCAGCTAACCTGTATTTGGTTTCTCCAGTGTAAAGGAAATCAGTATATTAAATTCATGGACAATAAATAGTTGCTTCAGCTGGTAGGACTGTCTGGTCATGGATGGTGAGAAAAGAATTGAAATGGCCGATATTAATTCTCCTGGGGTTTTATGGGAGAGGAATTGTGCATGAAAGGAGGATTAGTTGTTGGTGGAAATGGAAGAATAAACAAGGCAGCCATAGAGTGGTGTATATAGAGAGTCCATTTGGAATATTGAAGGAGGACAGGTCGGTTTCTGGTGCTGAAGGCAGCAGAGATGACAGCAGATGATCACAACTTCTTTGGAAGCAAATTACAGCCCTCAGGTCTCCGGGGTTAAATTCATTAACTTCTTTTGAAAAGCCATTCTAGTTTATGTCAGAGGTGGTCAATTCCAATGAAATAACATTAATTATTAGATGCTGCCTGATTTGCTGGGTATTTTCAGCATTTATTTCTAACATCTATGGAGTGTTTTTTTTAAATCCAGCAATTTCCTTCCCTTTCCCTTGTCTTGATTCATCTTTTACAATTTACATCTCCTACAGGCAGATCAACTTCACCACAGTCTTCACAGTCACTTTCAGTCTCTTATGGTCTCCACTTTATCACAAGCATTCCCATTGTTCTCTCTGCCACCCAAATCCACCTCTCTAACTAAAATATGTGCTTGATTCTGAACCTCTCTTAATTCTGGTGGAAGGTGATTGAACTGATATTAAATCTCTTACTCTCTTCACAGATGCTGCCTGACCATTTGGATAGTTCTTGAATATTTTGTTCCATAGAACCATAGAATATTGCAGCCCAGAAACAGGACCCTTCAGCCCTTCTAGTCTGCCTCATCCCACTGACCTGCACCCAGTCCATAGCCCTCAATATCTCTCCTATCCAAGTACTTGTCCAAATTCTGCTTAAATGTTAAAATTGAGCCCACATTCACTTCAGCTGGCAGCTCATTCCATGTTCCCAACATTCCCTGTGTGAAGAATTTCCCTCTCATATTCCCACTAAACTTTTCCCCTTTCACTCTTAAGATTGGTTAAACACAACCACAACTCATAAAGCCATGTTGACTCTCCCTAATTGATTTCTGGCTATCCAAATAATTGTATATCTGATCTCTTAGAACACCATCTAATAATTTACCTACTGCTGACTTCAGGAACACCAGTGTATAATTTCTAAGGTTAACCTGTTCCTTCTGGTTTGTATGTCACCTACACTCAGTAAAAAATGCCTACCTAAATTTACTCTGTCTATCCCCCTCATAATTTTAAACACCTTGATCAAATCTCCCCTCATTCTTCTAATATTCAGGGGAATAAAATCCTAACCTGTTTAACCTTTCCTTGTAACTCAGTTCCTGATGTCCGGCAAGATCCCAGTTAATTTTGTCTGCACTCTTTCAATCTTCTTTGAATATTTTATTTTAGTTTTCACAGACTTGCAAAATCCAATAATCAAACCATTCATGTTCGTATGCATACCCAAAGTGCGTATTTGTCCCAATACCCCCCACCACAGAGAATGCATTCCAAAAACTTTTCTCAATCCCACTCATCATCGGGAACATGACCCCTATCAAGAACTGTAATGAAAAGAAATCATAATGGCAATGTCATTCAAAAAATGTGCTAAAAAGGAAAGTAATTCAAAAGGAAAAGAAAACTAAGGACCTGAAAAAATTTGACCTCTATCTAGTAGTTAGGTCACAAAACCTACATACAATATTCCAAACTTGGCCTCAACAATGTCTTGTACAACTTTACCATAACATCCCAACTCCTGAACTCAATACTTTGTTTTATGAAGGCCAATATGCCAAAAGCTCTCTTTACACCATATCTACCTTCAATGCACCTTTAGTTAATTATGTATTTATATTCCCATATCCCTCTGTTGTTCCACACTCCTCAGTGTCCCCTACCATTTATTGGGTATGTCCTTTCATGGTTTGACCTTCCAAACTGCAATACTTCACACTTGTCTGCATTAAGTTCCATCTGCTATTTTCAGCCCATTTTTCAAGCTGGTCCAGATCCCTCTGCAAGCTAATGTCCACAACATCTCTAATCTTAGTGTCATCTGCAAACTTGCTGTTCCAATTTACCACATTATCATCCAGATCATTGATATAGATGACAAACTACAATGGTCCCAGCAGCGATCCCTGAGGTACATCTCTAGTCAGAGACCTCCAGTGTGAGAAGCAATCATCCACCACTAATCTCTGGCTTCTTCCATCCAGCCATTGTCGAATCCAGTTGCTACTTCATCCTGAATAACTCACATCTGAACCTTCCCGACTAACCTCCCATGTGGGACCTCGTCAAAGGCCTTACTAAAGTCCACATAGACAACATTCACAGCCTTCCTGCGTCAACTTTTTTGGTAACCTCCTCTTAAAACTCTAAGATTGGTTAAACACAACCACAACTCATAAAGCCATGTTGACTCTCCCTAATTGATTTCTGGCTATCCAAATAATTGTATATCTGATCTCTTAGAACACCATCTAATAATTTACCTACTGCTGACTTCAGGAACACCAGTGTATAATTTCTAAGGTTACTTTTGGATCCTTTTTTAAACAATGGATCAACATGAGCCACCCACTAATCCTCCAGCACCTCACCCATGGCTACGGATGTTTTAAATATTTCTTCAGAGTCCCTGCAATTTCTACATTAGCCTCCCTGAAGGTCCAAGGAATATCTTGTCAGGCCATGGGGATTTATCCACTCTTATTTGCTTTAAGACAGCAAGAACTTTCTCTTTAATCCATATATGTTCCATGACCTCACTGCTTGTTTTTCTTATTTCCCATGACTCTGTGCTTCTTTCCTGAGTGAATACTGAGGGGGAAAGAAAAAAAACATTTAAGATTTCCCCATCTCATTTGGCTCCAAACAATGCCAACCACTCTGATCTTCAAGAGGACCAATTTTGTCCCTTATTATCCTTTTGCTCTTAATATACCTATAGAAACCCTTAGGATTTTCCTTCATTGTCCATTAAGGCAACCTCATTTAGACTTCATGATTTCTTTCTTGGGGTTTTTCTTGCATTTTTATACTCTTCAAGTTCATCATTTGCTCCATGTTGCCTATACCTGCTATAAACCTTTCTCTTCTTCTGAACTCAATATCCATCAACAACCAAGGTTCCTCATAACTGCTAACCTTGCTTTTAATCTTGACAGGTAGATATAAACCCTGTACACTCAAAATTTCACCTTTGAAGATCCTCCACATCCTTGCCCAAAAATAACATCCCAATGGACACATTCTAGATCCTTTCTCGTTTCCTCTAACTTAGCCTTTCTCCAATTTAGATTATCAACCTGAGACCCAGACCTATTCTTCTCCATAATTAATGAAACTAATGGCATTATGATCACTGGACTCAAAATGTTCCCCTACATAGTTTTGTCATCTGTCTTGTCTCATTCCCTAATAGGAGACCTAGAATGGCACTCTCTTTAGATGATACTTCTATACATTGATATAGAAAACTTTACTGAACAGATTTGAATAACTATAATCCATCCAGACTTTTACAGTCCAAGTTACTATATGGAAAATTAAAATGTCCTATGATTAAGTCATCACCTTCATTTATCGTTCATACGATGCTCACACAGTAAAGTCCAGATAATAGTTCACCAGGAGCATATTTACATAAATATAAATTGAGATAGAAATTAAACACTTAAAACATATAAAATATTAAATATTAAGATGTGTACTTTATGAGTCCATGGTACCAAGATATTCTATGCACAAATGTTTTGGGAATTCAGGAGCCTGATGGCCTGGGAGGGGGGGAAACTGTTGGCCAATTTGGACGTATAGCCCCTGTATCATGTATTCATATGTGCGAGTTCTTACACAACATATGGATGAAGGAAAAGGTTCTTTACTTTAAAGTTGTTGTAAACAGTCCATGAGGCATGCCATGAGGTTTTCAAGCCTCCAATACAGATTTCTCATACAGCAGTCTCTTCATCTGTGTCAGCCTGCTGCTAGCAGCCATGAACTATACTAGTAAGGTCAAACAGACCTTACTAGTGGTAATGCAAAAATGATCACCATCATTACATCTCCCTTTCTTAAAATAAAATTAGCTTACTTTTAACTAACATCTTTTCTTTGTATAACACTGCAATTTTAATTTTAACACCAGGAACTTGCATTTCCATTATTATCAAGATTCTTAACATTTTTAAAACTTGTTTTGTGTATTCAAATATGCATACACTAAAACTTGAAGAGTGAATAAGATAGTACTACTTCATTCTATAACAGGAGTCTTTAAATTTGATCTACGAGTCTCTTAGGGTGATTCATATGTATTGATGTTACCCTAATTGATTGTCCTTGAATCTGAGTTGTTGCCTCAGACCATATTTTCTCGGCTGTGTATTCAGGTTGTTCAAAGGTATCATCTTTCCATCTACTGTGGCTGTTCCCATTTAAAGATCTTGATGATTTCTTCGCAGAGCAGCACCTTCACTAAGGACAGTTGCCTTCTGGCTCCATAAGTTTGTTTTGTCCTTTAGCCTTACTTAGTCACCAGTGTAGAGTTCTGATAGGTGTTTTGTTCCTCTGTCAAAGTAATACTTTTGCTTTTCTTTTTGTTGTTCTTTGAATTTCCTCACTTTCTCCCCCTCTTTTTTTTAGGAGGTTCTCCTGAATGGGTAGGTTTGATCTTAGCCTATGTCCCAGAAGGAGTTGTGCTGGTGACATACCACACTCGATCAGCATTGTGCGGTATACTACCATGCTCTGGTAGAAGTCCGTTCCCCTGTCTTTTGCCTTGTTCATCAGTCTTTTCACTGTCTGTACAGAATTTTCCACTAAACCATTGGTCTGTGGAAAATGAGGACATGACATGATGTGTACAAAGTCCCACTCTTTGGCAAAATGTCAGAATTTTAAATTGGAAAAACTGGGGTCTATTGCCTGTGAAGACCTCGCTTGCCATCCTATGTCTGGAGAATATAGCTTTCATACCTGTCATTACAGCATCTGAAGTGGTGTTGTTCAGTCTACACACCCCTGGATGCAGGGAGTAATAGTCTGTAACTAAAAGATAGTCCTTCTCTTGACATTCGAATAGGTTAGTGCCTACCTTCTGGTAATGTCTGTATGGTGCTGGGTGTGGCTTTAGTGGTTCTGTATGATTGCCTGCTTGATATTTCTGGCATATTGTACATATGTTATATGATTGTTGATTTTTGGCCTGTACCACACCTCTAGTCCTCTTTTCTTACACTTTTTGATTCCGAGATGTCCTCCATGGATTACTTTTAGCATCTCTTTTCTCAGACTCTTTGGGATAAGGATTTTACTTCCTTTGAAGATGATGTCTTCAACCACTGTTAGTTCCAGTACTCTGCAACATCAGGTGAGCAGTCCTGCTTCATGTTGAGCCATCTATCCAAGATGTTTTTCTCAGTTGTCTCAGAGTTTCATCTTTGTTTGTCTCTAACTTTATGAGCTCCATTTTTGCATCTGATATGGGCAGTGGACTTGTGATCAGTCCACGAAGGCATTCAATCCTTCATCCATTTTGGTGTTTTTTTGGCTCTCTTGTGTCAACAGCTCAAGACAACATGTCTGCTGTGTACATGACCTTACCCGGAGTGTATGCTACATTCAGTGTATAGCGCTGCTTCATCCAATTTCAACTGCGAAAATCCTGATGATGCATCTAAATTGCTAAAAAACATTACATTTGCAAACTGTGACATGATTTCTTCACGTGTTGGAAGCTTAAAGTGTTCTCTCTTTATTGCTCTGTTTAGATCTCTTGGATCCAGGCAAATTCTAAGCTTTCCATTCTTTTTGTCCACAACGACGAGTGAACTCACCCACTCAGTTGGCTCATCTATCTTCTGAATCATATTCAGGCTTTTAGTTGCTTTAGAAGTGCAAATGGAACTTTTCTGCATGGATGTATTATCAGTGACACATGTTTATCCACTCTGATTGTGTGTTCTCCTGGAAGTCAGCCTCAACCCTGAAATAGGTTATTGTACTCTTAAGTTCCTAATTGGCTCTCTCCTTCACTTTCCACAACAAGGTCTCTTTTTACCAGGTTCAGTTAAATCTAGTATAGTCTGTACATCCTTTGGTACTACAATGAATTCTACCATATGCTCATTGTCCTTGTGTTTCACATATTCCTTGCACTGGTATATCAGTACCTGAATATCCTATCACCTTTACTTTCGTCCATACATTTTTGGTCTGGGTCTGATTTTTTCATATAAATTTCTGCTCCAGTATCTAATTTATCTGAAATTTATATGTCATTCAATTTTAATCTCAACATCCAGTCTCTTTTTTTCTTTCTTCTTTTCAGTCACCACATTTACATAGAATTCCTCTATCTCCCTTTCATCTACTACATGAACCTCGCTTTGTTGCACTTGGTTCCTACAGCAATGGGCATAATGGTTGCTTTTGTTGCACATATAGCATATTTTACCATATGCAGGATATTTTTTTGTTAGGTGTTGTGTACCGCATCGACAACATGGGTTTCAATTGTCCCTTTTATTTTTGTTCGCTGGCCATACCTCTCTTTCCACTTTGGCGCTCTTTTTGTTAAACAGTTTATGTCTTGCTCACTGCATCCACATTGTGGCCAGTTTCATTAAATAGCTTTTTTTCCTGAGTTTTTACAGTTTCTGTAGCCCTATAGAGTGCTATGGCTTTTCCCAGGTCTAGATTTTGCTCTCTTAGCAGTTTTTCCCTTAAACTATTATCTGGAATGCCACACACAAGTCTATCTGTTATCAGCGAGTCAGTCAGTCCACCAAATGCACATGTTTTACTTCTTTTTCTCAATTCAGTCACATACTGATCAATATCTTCTGTTTTTTGTACACGTGAAAAATAAGTGCCTCTCAAAAGTCACATTACATTTAGGTATACAGTATGCCTCAATCTGTTCCATTATTTTTTCTGTTTTATTTTGTCTCTTTCAGCAGCAAATGTGAAGTTATTATACACCTCCAGGGCTCCATCACCCATGATATGTAGGAAAACTGATGCTTTCACTTTATCACTTTTCTTGTCAGGTCCAGCTGCTGCTAAATAAATCCAAAACATTGTTTTAATCTGTTCCAATTTTCAGCCACATTTCCTGTCAGCTGAAGTTTCACTGGTGGGTGTAATCCTTCCATTTTTCACTGTGTTAGCTTCTCTTCACTGATCAGTTGCTGACTTTAGATTTTACCTTTTAAAGTATTTCCTTCATCTCACTTCTGACACAATGTTTCATCTTGTATTAATATATGTGAGTTCTTGGACAACATAAAGATGAAGGAAAAGGTTCTTTACTTTAAAGTTATTTACAAGCCTCCATTACAGATCTCTCATACAGCAGTCTCTCTCTGTGTTAGCCCCCTGCTGGCAGCCAAGTATAATCAAACAAGAACTATGATCCTTAGAACCTTGCTAGTGCCAATGCAAACATGATCAATGTCATTTCAAGACCTAGTGCTGCAGTACCTCCAACCAGATTGCAGAAGGGCAAATAGTTTACTTGAGGGGTGTGTGGGGTCCTTCACAATGTTTATTGCCTTTCATCTGCATCACATTTTGTAGATGTCCTTCATGGTAGGAAGAGAGCCCCCAATGATCTTTTCCGCAGACTTCACTCTCCTCTGAAGGGCCTTGCAGTCTGAGGAGGTACAGCTTCCAAACCAGGTGGTGATGCAATTGCACAGGATGCTCTTAATGCGTCCTCTGTGGAATTTAGTGAGGATGGAGGGTGGGAGATTAATTTTCCTCAACCTTTGCAGGAAGTAGAGTCGCTTCTGGGCTTTCTTGGCTATGGAGCTGATGTTAAGGTATCAGGTGAGATTCTCCATCAAGTGCACGCCAAGGAACTTGATATTATTGATGACCTCAATGGTGGGACTATCAATTGTCAGTGGAGTTTGGTCCCCCCGTGCCCTACTGAAGTTGACAACCATCTCTTTTGTTTTTTTAAACTTTCAGATACAGGTTGTTGGCTCTGCACCAGTCCATTAGTGACTGCACCTCATCTCTTTATGCTGACTCATCATTTTTTACTAATCAGACCCACCACAGTCGTATTGTCAGCGAACTTGATAATGTGGTTCGAGCTGTGTTTAGATGCACAATTGTGGATCAGCAGAGTGAACAACATTGTATTAAGCACATAGCTATGGGAGTCCAGAGCACAGTGTGATGGTTTTGAAGGTGCAGTTTCTGATCGAGACTGACTGAGGTCTCCCCAACAGGAGGTTGAGAATCCAATTGCAGAGGGAGGTGATAAACCTAGTAGATTTAACTTCCTTATCAGGTACTGTGGCATGAATGCCAAGCTGAAGTCAATAAACAGCATTGAAACATATGATTCATTGTTTTTCAGATGGGTGAGGGTTAGATGGAGGGCTGTGGCAATGGCATTATCCATGGAGCAGTTGCGTCTGTATGCAAACTGCAGGCGGTCTAGTGATGGGGGCAGCAGGGGCTTGATGTGCCTCATGACAAGCGTCTCAAAGTACTTCATGACAATGGGCATGAGTGCGACAGGGCAGTAATCATTGAGGCAGGACACAGATGACTTCTTTGGCTCGGAGACAATCATGGCAGCTTTGAGGCATGTTGAGACCACGGCACTTCTCAGGGAGATGTTAAAGATGTCAGTGAGAATATCTGCTAGCTGAGCCACACATCCACTGAGCACTCTTCCAGGGATGTAATACAGTCCAACAGCTCTCCACAGGTTGACCTTGCCTTGCTCATTCCTTGACCACTGCAAGACATAGCATCTGATCACAACCTTGTGTTTGCTGCAGAAATCTGCCATCTCTCTACAGAGTTTATACTCCAATTCTTGTTGACTATTGGGTGGTCTATAATACAATCCCAATACCTTTCCTGTTCCTGAGCTCCACCCATATATATAGCCTCAGTAGTCGAAGACTCTGGTCTTTCCTGTCTGAGCACAGCTGTAATATTTTCCCTGATGAGCAATACCATGACTCCCCCTTTCATCCCCCCACCCCATTCTAATGTGCCTAAAGCAAGGGAAGCCTGGAACATTGAGCTTCCATTCCTGTCCCTCCTGCAACCAAATTTCACCAATGGCCATAATGTCATAATTCCACATGTCAATTCATACTCTAAGATCATCTGCCTTTCCTATAATGCTCCTTGCATTCAAATAAATGCACCTGAGAATATTTCCACCACATAGAACCTGTTGACTTTTAACAATGCTTGCAATTTTTACATCATCTTTCCCTCCTCCACTCTGCTATCTTCTCTGGCTCCTTTGTTCCTATTCCCCTGCAAATCTAGTTTAAACTCACCTGAACAGCACTAGTAAGCCTTCCCTCAGGAATATTAGACCCCACCAGTTCAGATTCAAACCGTACTGTTGGAACAAGGCCTACCTTCCCTGGAAGAGAGCTCAATGAACCAAAATCTCAAGCCTTCCCTCCTGAACATGTCTTTAGCCATGTGTTAAGCTACATGATCCTCTGATTTCTAATCTCACTAGCACATGGCATGGGTACAATCTTGAGATCACTGTCCTTGAGGTCCTGAGGTCCTGTCCTTCAACCTAGTGTCTAACTCCCTGAACTCTCATTGCAGGACCTCCTCACATTTCATACCCATGTCATTGATTCCTACATGGACTATGACATCTAGCTGCTTACCCTCCCTCCTGAGAATGCCATGAACTCGATCTGAGATATCTTAGATCCTGGCATCAGGTAGGTAACTCACCATTTGGGATACTTGATTTCTTCCACAGAAACCTCTTCTCGGTCCCCCTAACCTAACCATAGAATCCCCTATCACCTCATCTCACCTCTTTTCCTTCCTTCCCTGCTTAGCTACAGATTCCTTGAAGACCTAACCCCTGTGGTTTGTCCTTAGTTGGTCTTTTCCCCTTCTCTCCCCTCCCCCATAATCCAAAATGGAATACTTATTATTGAGAGGATTAGCCACAGGGGTGCCCTGCCTGTTACCTTTCCCTCTTCTGAGTGTCACCCACCTACCCTCTTCCTGCCTCCTAGGTGAAATAGTGTCATCCTAACTCGTGTCTATCACCCCCCTCTTCTTCCCAAATGATCTGGAGTTCATCCAACTCCAGCTTCAATTCTTTAACACCTTGTCAGGAGCTGGAGCTGGATGCACTTCTCACAGATCAGGTCATCAGGGATATTGCTGGCTTCCCTGATGACCCACATCCTGCAAAAGGAGCATTCCCCTTTCATTGCTGCCATTCCCACTATTTATGACTAGAGGACAAAATATATCTAAAACCTACCTTTACCTGTGCCTTCCTGCTGATACCTTTTTGATCTTTTTTTTTAATGTTTATTTAATTTTTCAAATTACATACAAAGAAAAACATAAAATTACTATAACCGCTCTCCCTCCCTCCTATAACATGAAAAACCCCACTAAAAATCCTAAAAAAAATTCCCCCAATCCCCCTCCCCCAAAGAACTTACAACAAAAAACAATATTCCCTGATTGGTGTTCTATACTTATTACAGTTAATTTCTATAGCCATACCTTTCAAAAATAATCCCCACATGTCAACTAAAAAAAAAGAATAATTATTTTTCACATAATATGTTACTTTTTCTAAATGCAAACAAGACTGTAATTCATTATGCCATCTTTGCAAATTTAATTGTACATCATTCTTCCATGTAACAGCTATCACTTTTTTGCTACTGCTAAAGCTAACTTGAAGAAAGATAAATAAGGTTTAGGCATTCTTAAATCGACAAGTGGTGCCTTATCATATCCCAATAAACATAACTTTGGATCCAATCGAATATCTATTTTAAACAAATCTCTCAAAAATTTTATAATTTCCTCCAAAAAGTATTTAATTTTCTTACACGACCAAACTGAATGTAGAAAAGTACCTTTCTGTTCTCTACATCTAAAACATAAATCTGTTATACTAAATCCATATCTTTTCAATATCTCAGGAGTTAAATATAATTGATGCAAAAAAATTATAATTAACCATATTATATCTCACGTTAATTAATTTTGTAACACCGTCAGCAAACATTTGTGACCATTCCTTTTTGATCTTTGAGAAGGGTGGCCCTTACTTCAACTCTTACTATCACTAGCCTCTTACCTGTTCTCGCCGAAGCCACTCTGGCTCAGCCCACTCTGGCGATGACCGCTCCACTACACAGTCCCTCACTTTTATAATGATACTCAGCTTCTGCCTCCAAACTATTTCAGACTTCCAACATTTATGATCTGTTGCTTTTTCAATTAGACACCTCAGCCTGGAAACTTTAAAATAGTGTGTACAGCTCTATAAAATATTATTGAATTATTGTTAGCTTCCTGGAGTCTGGCAAACTATTACTGAATTTTTAATTTAGAATAATCTGGGCATGTGAAAGAGAATGCACTGGTTCCGATGCATGTTACATTGCCATTCCGTTACAACTTATTTTTGGATATGTTGCCAAGGAATGCACGGGCCCTCATGCAGCAGCGATATGTGAGTGGGCTTTTTCAGTGGAGCTGTCTGATGAAGCATTACTTTATGGATCTTAAACTGATCTTCTTGCAGTTAAGCATACTTTGAGTTTGTTTCTCATGACTACATCAACATCTCACTCTGGTTCATTCTTAAGAATTAATTCATGACCTGCATCCCCAACAGTTGTGGCAATAAGTAAACTCTATTCTTGTAGGCAAATATAATCTCCATCCTGACTGAGACTCCAGTTTTCCATTCTTTACCATTCCCATCGCAGGCCTCTTACCATCATGACCTTTAATTGCAGTACCTTCACAGAGGAAATGCATCTGTATGCCATTCACAGAGCATGGATGGCTTCTGCATCTTTCATCAGTTAGTGAAGGTATCTTGAGAGTCTAGATCAACTTCATGCATAAGGTACTTTAATTTATATTCAGACCACAAGGAAAGCTGTGGCTTTTGCACCATCAGTTACCTGCTTTATTTGTTGAGACGACCAAGGGCGGCAGTTGCAACAGTTTTAGCAGAAAATGCTAAAAAGGCTTACAAAGATTACAATTTGAGAATTTTTTTTCTGAATATTGGCAATGCAAATTTGGTTAACACTTGCACAGCTTTATTTACATTCATTGTTGGCAATGATGCTAAATTAATAACAAATGAAGGTAATAATATTTAGAAAATCAACTATTCTATCTCAGTTATGGATCTAACTTAATAAAAGTTATTTCAATTTTTTGCAAAATCACATAAACCAATGACTTTTTAAATTTTAATTTGGCCATTTCGGCCACAAGTCCATGCTGCCAATTTATGCCCAATTAACCTACAAACCCTGGTACATTTCAATCAGTGGGAAGAAGCCAGAGGCCTTGGGGAAAACCCACGCAGACATGGGAAGAATGTACAAACTCCTTATAGACAATTCGAACCCTGGTTCCGATTGCCGGCGCTGTAAAGGCATTGCGCTAACTGCTACACCCTATTCTGTATGAACAAATCAGAGAGGAGATGGTGCAAACTGAGTTCCAGTTAGTGAAATGCATTGATGAAAGTTTGCTAACTTCGGGTATGGGCTACATTTGATTTTTATTTTCTTCATGAGCTACCAACACTTATGGGCAAAGTATTAGCCAGGGATGATTGGAAATCTGATAGTTTCACTGTAGAGCTGAGTCTTGGTCAGATCCATAAATAGGGCAAATGATTCCAGGAGATTGCAAGGTGAGTGCCATAACACGTGGAAAAATATTTGTGTGGTCACACAATATAATGAACAGACAAAAATATCGATACCACAATTTCAATTTGTCTCATTCACTTCATAACTTTATCTTTCTCAATCATTGTAATTTGTACTCTGTACTCCATTTAGTCATGCCTCAATTCAGATACTTAGGGCCTTAACTTTAAAATTCTCTCTTTAACTCTCCACCTTTCAAATTTTCATGCCTCCAGAAACTCCTACATTTTTGATCAAGCATTTGGTCTCTCACTCCAATGTCTCCTTATGTGACGATTTAAACTTTTGTTTGATGCTGGTCCTTTTCTTAGGTCTTTTGCTTCATTAAAGGTGTCATTATTGGGACATAAAGGAACAAAACAATTTCAGTTTGATCCACATAAGTTATTATGTCACAAAGGATCCTGTTGACACTTTCGAGGTCTCCAAAATTACAATGTAAAGAGTTCTGTGCATCTCCTCAGCAGGCCTGAAAACACTCCCAATGAACAAATATTAGATCCTGTTCATTATTTCTTAGCCAAATAATTAATTGCATAGCTTTGGAAGTAGATGCATTAAAATGGAACCAATTTGGTTTCTAATTGAATGTCTGGTTCTTAATTATTTTTCAGCAAATCAGCAATCAAATGCAACACCAACAAGGGAATAGAGTTATGATAAATTCTTATTTGGCTTTCTGCATTATTTTAATGTACATGATAAGACTTGCTGACAAATGCAAAGGGCAGACAAAGTTTAAGAAGTCCAGTATTTTTTTTGACATGAACTGTCTGCTTTCAGTTCATCTGTCAATTCATGTTATGCATTTGATGTTGAGCAGTGGTATGATTGGGATGGAAGTAGCTCATTGGTATCATTGACTTAAGCAATATTAAATGAAAAAGCATGTGAACACGGAGGCTTTAAGATTATGCCTGCTGATTGTTGACGTGATCGAAAGTTGAATGTTGGAGAAAACACTTGGACAAGTAATATGCCTGTCCTCAGAAATCATATCCCATTTGCTGATTATTAAATAGGCCAATAATTGTTATTAAATTAAATCTCTAAATACTGGAATAAAATCCCAGAAATTATCATTATCAATAATAGTTCCTACATGCTTTCTGTGTTCACATAATGTTCCTTGATCAACAGCGGAGCTATACCATTTAAAGTAAACATGTTAGCTCCAGAGCATTTGTTACCAATTTTCTTAATAAGCTAATTTACTGGTCAATAGTTGAATTCTACATTGCAGCTATCAATCAAACAAATTTTAGAAGACTCACAATGGGAGTTCTTGATATGTCAATCTCTGATACAAAATTTCAATTCAAAATTGGCATCGATATCAAAGAGAATCAACTCAATGTAAATTAAAGACACACAGGGACTGCAGATGTTGGAATATGAAGCAATGCACAATCTGCTGGAGGTACTCAGATCATCAAGCAGTATCAGTGACAGAAAAAAATTGTCACCAGTTGGGGCTAGAACTGTTCATCATTCATTGCAGAGGGGAGATGGCTGGTATAATATGTACAGGATAGAAAAGGTTGGACAGGGGACAGCGGAATTGCTGAACCATGGAGGGGTGAAAAATGGTGGAAAGAGGCAGTTGATTGGCAGGTTCCTGACAAAGGGAAATTAAAAGAAAAGCAGAAGAAAAAAGGGTCCAGAGGAAGATGAGTGGCATAGAGTGCAGTGGAGGGAGAAGTAGATACAAAGGCTGCCCGTGCTGGAATCTGATAAGAAGAGGTGATGACAATGGTATAAGGAGAGCTGTTCGGAAAGAGCAGTTAGGGAGGGGCAGATGGGACTGGATGGACCCCAAAAAAGGAGGGGGAATGATATTCTGATTACATGCAGAATATCATTGCAATATTGACGTGACTCAACCAGTGTCTGGTGGCATAGCTGGCCAAATACACAAGTATGAAAAGGGTATGTGGCACTCACTCAACTCCCATGTGGTGTCCAGAACATTGTTTAGACAAAATAATATTTCGTGAATCTGTCATTGTCACTGTTGAATTTTGTGTTTAGTTTGGGATTACCCATTGGCGTGGGATTGGTAAAATATCTGGTTTGAGTTCAATCACTCTAATTTTACAGGGGAATGGTAGGAAAACAATACAAATAAATAATTATCTGAATAGAAAAAGAGTCATAGCAACATCACGATAAAAATTATATGAAAAGTGGAAAAAAGAAGGAAATGATCCAATAAAATAAGAGGGCTTTGCTTGCATGAATAGAGTTGAGGTCGAATGCTGTGCAGGCAAGATGGAATCAATTCATTGGCATCATTCTGGCCAGCAGGATTTTGGAAATTGTTCCAAGCTGTGGTTCAACCAATAATATTAACTTCTACATTGTCTATGACCAGTCTAGTGAGTTATTGTGGTAATATGAAACTTGAGCGTAGTTTACAAAATTTAGTTCAGAGAGGAATTCATAAAACTCAATTTGTGGATTGATGTAAAACCGAATTTAAATTGCTTGCTGTCTGTTTATTGTGCCATCTGGTTTATCATAAATACTGATTTTTGGGGGGTGGGGGAATGAGTATTTTGTGGATATCAAGGGAAAGATTCTAGAAAAATGAGACCAGTCGCTTTGATTTTTCTGATAAAAATCAAAATAAAAAATGAATAAAAGCTGGAGTCTAATATTAAATATATAGGCGTGGATTTTAATATAAATTTAACACCCTAATTAATTCAGAAATATTCTGCATAAGTTGTACAAGGAACCTCTCAATGGATGCAAACAATAATAACGAGCATCTAACAGGACAATATGGAAATGGAGTTTGAATGTCTTTTGCTAAACATTTTGGCAAAATAATTTGTTATATAATTTTTCTCACTTTACAAAGAAAACACAAATTCCACACTTGATTTTTTTGCTGAAATAAAAACTTTACTAAATGAAAAGTAAAACGTTGCTAACAAAAATATAATTGCCAGATAATAATGAAACAATTTTGATGAAAAAGCATAAACCTGAAACATTTAATGTTTCTCTCTCCATATATATATATGTATATATGTATATATATATATATATATGTGTGTGTGTGTGTGTGTGTGTATATATATATATATATTCATTTATTTATATATATATATTTTTTTATTTATATATATATTTTTTTAATTTATATATATTTATATATATATATATATTTATATATTCACATATATATATATTTATTTATTTATATATATTTATTTATGTACATTTATTTATTTATATATATATATATTTATATTTATATTTATATATATTTATATATATATTTATTTATATTTATATTTATATATTTATATATATATTTATATATATTTATATATATATATTTATATTTATATATATTTATATATATATATATTTATATATATATATATTTATATATATTTTTATATATTTATATATATTTATATATATTTTTATATATTTACATATATATATCCCCTTCCAGCGTCAGCTCCTGCCATGGTATTTGGCTCTCCTCACCACAGAACACCAAATAGCCAATGAGACCATTATATTCTGGCCTCATCTACCCATTATGTGGTGGATTAAATCCTCCAATGCCACCCACAAAGAAGAATGTGTGTCACATTCCTCTCGTGTTGAGGGTGGTGGTATATTTCCAACCGGGCAGAGGCAGGTGCAGAGGCTACACAAGAAAGTTGTGTCCCTCCCTGAGAGTCATGATCCCCTTCCCAAAATCCCCACCATCAATCCCTCCCACGTATCATTGGGTTAGTCATTTGATTCCTTCACCAAAGAGGAATAGAAACAAACATGGTTCATGAATGGCTCCAGTTGATAGAAAATTGGGAAGCAGTTATGGTGAGTAGAAGCACTACACCCAGGTAGTGGTAAAACCCTCAATCAGAAAGGAGAGGGGGATCTAGCCAGCTTGCAGAGCTGGCAGTGATAGCACTTGCAATTAAATCAATGTCTATATGGACTCATGGGCAGTGGCGAATAGGATGGCAGTTTGGATGCTTTGTTAGCACAACATGGGGTGGGAGATCCGCAATTTCACTATGGGGCAGCAGAACTTGAGATGCATCTGGGTGCAGGCAGAGCTGAGGGTGCTCATAGTCTTCTATGTGGATGCCCTCACCAAAAGGGCCACAGCATAAGCCATTTGCAATGGTGTTGCAGACAGGGCAATGCCATGCAGTCTATATAATTGGAGCAGATGTACAGGCTCCATCTGCTCCGATGATGTAGATTTCAATATCCTGGCAACATAGGCCCACTGGAAGAGCGGTCACCTGGGGTTCGACAGATTGCGATGGTGGGCAGAGGACCAAGATTAAGCGTGGACAATAGTAGACAATTGCCCCATATGCCAGTATGTTAAACCATGGGCCTGGCCAATGGGTACAGCATGGCACATTTGGCACAGCAAGGAAATGGGCCAAGTCTGGCAAGTAGACTATGTTGGCCCTCTCCCACCTCAGAAGAAAAAAGGCATTCATACTAAAGGTGGAGAACACCTACTCTGGTGTACTGGTGGTGGTGCCCTGAGAGCGGCCTGACCAAGCCAAAACAATTCAGGGACTGAAATAGCTCTCTTTCATTTATGGAACACCATGGGATGTATAGTCAAATCAAGACTCACACTTTACAAGGTCTAAGGTACAAAACTGGGTGGCAAAGGCTGGTATCTCATGGTAGTAGCACATCCCATACCACCCGCAAGCATCAGGACCAATTGAAAAAAGCCATTTTCCTCAAGCAAAAGCTGACACCTGACAACACACTCATGTGGTGGTTCAGCAAGCTGCAAGAAGCACTGGACCATCTTAATTCATGCCCCTCTGCACAAGGATGAAGGGGCCCTGCTCTCTCTGACCAAGAAACAGTGGACTGAATAATTGATTTTGTGTAGCAGCCTCCAGAAAACAACAGGTACAAAGCACTCCAGGCCTTGTTGTTAGAGATGTACGGCTTATTACACCATGAAAGGGCAGCACCTTTACTTCGTATTGACAGTCTGGGTGACCGGACACCATCAGTGTTGATGAGTGATCTGTTGGCTCTGGCAGGTGGCCATAGACTATGTCTAGTTTTTGAACAAATATATCTAGAGCAGATGCCCGAAGATATCTACCTCCTCCTATCAGATGAGGACTTCATGGATCCAACGCTGGTCAGCGTCCAGTGGGTGGTGGTAGGATGTGGAAGTGGGTAGGCGGTGTAGTTCCTCAGCTGCTGTAGGATGTCCAGGGCATTCAGTGGTGGTTTCGTGGAACTGAAATGGGATGGAGAGCAGTGTGCTGTAGAACATTTCTGCCAATGAGGTGGAGAGGTCCTCTTTAGGTGGTGTGCGGATGCCCAACAGGATCCATGGGAGTCCATTCATTCATTTGGGCCCATGCAGCCATGATTTGAGGGCTGCCTTTAGATGGCAGTTAAGGCACTCTACCAGCCCATTGGATTGTGTGGTATAGCTAGCTGCTACAGAATTTGCCCATGGTCACCCAGAGGGAAGAGGTAATCTGGACTCCCTGGTTCAAAGTTATGTGGGAAGGGACACCAAAACAGGCAACCCATTTTAAGTCTCTTACAGGTCTCTGTGTTTCAGGCTGGCATGGGGACTGCCTCTAACCAGTGTGTAAAGTGGTCGACCATGGTGAAAAGGCACCTCATCCCCTGGCTGAAGTGGAGGGGCCCTACAATGTCCACGTGCACGTGCTCGAACCTGTCCACTATGGGTGGGGAAACGTTACACAGGGCCTTTAATGTGCCGATGGACTTTGGCTCCTTGCATTGTACACAGATTTTTGCCCAAAGTGAAACTTCACGCCGAAACTCATGAGATAGGAACCTGTCCAAAATGAGATGGACTGTTGACTGGATGGAAGGATGAGAGAGTCCATGCACTTGATTGAAGACACATGGTCTCCAGGTCATGGGCAGGATTGGCCTCCTTAGTCCAGCGCAAACTCCTCCATTTGTAGGCTGGTGATGGTGGTGCGGTATGCCTATATGTTGGCATCTTCAGCCGGTCCCTGGGAAGCTGAGCTGAGTCAATGCCACCCATCACCTCGGAGATCATTGGCCTGGACAGTGCATCACCTACCATGTCGGACTTCCCACTACGTGGTGAATGTATGTTGTATATTCGGAGATGTACGAAAGGTGCAGTTGTTGCCTCGCTGACCAGGGGTCCGAGACTTTGCTCAACACCTTCACCAGTGGCTTGTGGTCCGTATAGTCCATGAACACTCAGCCTTCAAGAAAGTACTGGAAATGTATTGCCAGGTATAGCAGTTCGCAATCAAAAGCATTGTACTTCAGCTCAGGTGGTCATAGGTCTTTGGTGAAGAAAACGAGTGGCTGTCACTGGTGATCCGTCTGCTGTTGCAGCACTGCACCCACTGCCTGGTCTAAGGCATCTGTCATTAACGACAGGGGTAAGTCTAGATCCAGGTGTGTCAGGAACATGGCTTTGGAAAGTGCTGTTTTGTTCTCCTCGAATGCTTGGAGTGTCTCTGCAGATCAGCTGATTTTCTTGTTACCTGCCTTAACGAGATCGAAGAGAGACTGCATGGTGGCTGCTGCTCCTGGGAGGAAGCAATGATAGAAATTCACCATCCCAAGGAATTCTCAAGGGTTTTGGGCCTGGGAAATTTCCGAATGGCCTCAACCTTGTCAAGCAAATGTGTTGCTCCTTCGCTGGAGATGCGGTGCCCAAGGAAGTCGATGGTGGACAAACCAAACTGGCACTTGGACAGGTAGATAATTAGCCCGAAAGTCTGCAGCCGGGCAAACAGGTGTTTTAAATGTTCTTTGTGGGTCTTGGCATCTGGGTTGGCAATGAAAATCCAGGTACATGAAAATCCCCTCCAGGTCTCTTACTTCTACGTCCATGAGATGATGGAATGTTTGGGCCACTTTTTTCAGCCTGAATGGCATTCTCAGGTACTCGGAAAGGCTAAATGGGGTGATTATGGCCATCTTCTGGGTGTTGTCCTGGGATCTGGGATTTGTTGGTAGCCCTTCACCAGATCGACTTTGGAAAAAATCCGAGCACCTTGGAGTCGTGTGGCAAAGTCCTGTATGTGTAGGATGGGGTATCTGTCTGGTATCGTTACGTATTTGAGCTTGCTGTAGTCTCTGCAGGGGCGCCAGCCGCCAGAGTTCTTTGGAACCATGTATAGTGGTGAAACACAAGGGCTGTTGGATCGGCAGATGATCCCCAATTCCTCCATTGTGAAAAACTCATCCTTGGCTTGGAGGAGCTTATCTTGGGGCAAACGCAGTGCCCACGCGAACATGGGTGGTCTGGTCATCTTAATGTGGTGTTGCACGCCATGTACTGGTTCCGCATCATGGAAGTTGGGGACCAGTAGAGTGGAGAAATCAGTGAACAGTGTGGTGAACTTGCTTTGTTCAAGAGCATGGATTCAAGGCAGGAAAGTGCATTGGTGCAGTGTGAGGGGGAAAACCTGGAAGGTGGTGAAATTAACCAGCCAGCATCGGTTGAGGTTGACCAGAAGTTCGTTCACCCAGAAGAAATCCGCTCCTAGGAAAGCCTGGCCTACTGAGGCAACGGTATAGTCCCACCTGAAAACGGTGTTCCCGGTATGAATGGCCAGACAATGTGTCCCATAGGTGGGGATGGTTGAACTTTTGGCAGCCTGTAGGGGTAGGCCTCTGGCATTGGTGTTTTGCTCAAAGTACATGGGCAGAACTAGGTTGATTTCTGTACCAGTGTCTATCAGGAATTCCTGCTGGCCCTTCCAGTTACAAAGGTAAAGCAGGCCTTTTCTGGTGCCAACCACCGAGGCCAATAATGGCATCCGGTTTGCTTGTTTCTCTGCATCAGACTGGATTTGCTACCTGAAAAGATGCAGGATGGTGCGCACCGCCGGACATTGCGGTCCCACCGACGGGGCATTGTGGCCCCACCAACAGTGGTAGTAGTGGTACGCTGCACTTTTGTTGCTGCATTGTGGCTGGGGGCTGCAATGACCACTGTGGGGGTGCACAAGGTGACCGAGATTTGTGCTGTTGCTTCCACTGCGCAAATGGGCTGGATGTGGATGGAGTTGGGTTGCAGAGTGTGGAAGAGCCGGTCGGCTTCTCTCGCCATGAGATGCTGTTCGGCAAAGTCCTTGATGGAGATGGCAACAACAACATGGACCAGCAACTTGGAAAGGAACAGGGCCTCAAACAGGACGCACCTTGTGTGTCCGTCTGCAAGGGCCACTAGCTCCTGCATCAGTTCTGAGTGGTTGCGATCACCTAGGCCCTGCGTGTTAAGCACAAGAAAGGCCAAATCGTGCCAGCTTAGTTCAAATGACTCGAGCAAAAACAGTTTTAACATCGTGTACTTGCTGTCCACGGGTGGGTTGTTGACAAATGGGGTTACATTCGCTGCTGTGGCAGGGTCCAGGTCACTGACCGCGTGCTAGAACTTTTTTGTTCTCGGCTGTTATTCCTCGCAGGGCGAACTGTGATTCTGCAAGTTACAGCCAGCTGCGTGGCTGGTTTGCCCAGAATGACGGCAAGTGGGTGCTTATGGCATAAACTGCCAGTAGAGATCCGTTGGTGGCAGCTGCTTGGGCTGTGGAAGAGTCAGCAGGATTCATCTTGCTGCGTGTTGTGGGTTCTAAAAATATTAGAACCAGTTCGGGGTCACCACTGCAGCACTGCTAAATGCAGAGCTGATGAAATAAATGGTGTCCACACCAAGCAAGTAAACCACTTAGTGCCATTTATTCAAACCACACGCGTTCCTCTTTAAGGGAGATGATGGACTCACAGGAACAATGTCATAATGCTGCTGTGAGGCCTGGCCATTCCCCTGGCAATGCGCTCCTGCAGCCTGGAACTTCTGCACGTTGGTGGGGGGGAAGCCCCTGTGCCCTGCCACGCTGGCTGTTCACTATGGCAATTCGGCCCATCGTGTGTGGGGTTAACCAGACCCGCTACAAAACTTAATTTAAGTGTTTTTTTCTTGTAAGAACATATATGCTATTGAGGTTAATATTTTTTGTCATTCCATCAACAATAATTTGTTCTAAATCTGTAAGATTTTAAAAATCATATCAGATCCTAATTTCTCTCTTAAATAGGCTCTTAATGGAAAATAACAAAACAGCATGTTACAGGGAATATCATTATTAATTTATCAAATGACATCAATCTATCATTATCATAACAATCTCCCAATTTAGAAATTCCTTTATCCAAATATTCAAAAAAAGTTATCTTTTGAAAAAATTGAGAGGATTAATTAATGGTGTCTTTAACGATAAAAAAATTCCATCAATGTTTATTTTAACTTTATTCTAAATATTAAGCAAATGCTTCACTATCAGAGCATCTTTATCTATTGTTATTAATTTTGATTCCATTTATAAATGAATTCTTCTGATATAGTTTCTCTAATTTTATTTATTTCAATTCCCACCCAAGATGATTTAGTTTTTTGAAACAAAGAAACAATAAATCTTAGTCATGCTGCCTTATAATAATCCTTTAAATTAGGAATTTTAATCATCCTAGTTCATATTTCTATGTTAACTTTTCTAATGATTTTCTTGCAATTTTTTTTCTTTCTAAATAAATTTCTTAACTTGCTTATTTAGATCGTGAATTTTTTTGTTTAGAAATAGGTAAAGTCTGAAATAAATATTGATTTCTCATAAAAATATTTATCACAAATGGTATTACAAAGAATAACTGAGGTAGGTAAAAATGATTCATATAGTCCTTTCACTGAACAAGATGTCTATGATGCACTTAATTGTTTACAAAATAATAAATCTGCAGGAGAGGATGGGTTTCCAATTGAATTTTACAAAGAATTTAAAGATTTATTAATTCCTCTATTTATGAAGTAATAGAACAAGCTTTTAAATTGCATTATTTTCCAGAAATTTTTATTACAGCAATAATAACGGATGTTCTTCAAAAAGATAGCGATCCATTAAAACTAGTTACATGTTGACCTATATCATTATTAACTGTTAATTATAAAATTATAGCAAAAGTGTTAGTGAATAGGATTAATGATGATCCTCCTGAATTAATAAATATGGATCAGACAAACTTTGGAGAATATAGTAAGGTTACTCAGTATGATTCACTTAGCACAGAAGAATAAAGATTTGAGTGTAATAGTGGCTTTAGATGCTGAAAAGGCTTTTGATAGATAGCATAGGATTTTTTTATTTAAGATCTTGAGTAAGTTTGGTTTTGGATTGAATTTTATAAATTGGATTAAAGCTTTATATAAAAATACTAAAGCCAAAGTAATAACAAACAGACAGATGTCTCAATCTTCTAACTAGATCGAGTAGAAAAGGATGTCGTCTATCTCCAGCTATGTTTGCTTTGGCTATAGAACCACTCGCACGAAAGATTCAAACTGACCAACAGTTGAAAGGATTTGTAATAAATCAGACTGAACATAAAATTAGTTCATTTGCTGATGATGTGTTAGTGTATTAACTCAACCACAATTATCAGTATCTAGACATTTTAAGCAGTTGGTTGTTAGAGGATGGGGAAGTTTCAGGATATAAAATAAACTGGAATAAAAGTGAAGTAATGCAATTGGTACAGGGGGATTACTCACAATATCGAAAATAAATTCAATTTAAATGGATAGATAGGATTAAATATTTAGGATTACATATTGATAATAATTTGAAAAATTTATATAAATTCCACATCACAGTTTTCAACGGAAAAACCTAAAGATGGTGTGATGGATTTCATCCACATGGAGGGACATCCTATGTATGCCCACGCCCAGACAGCCTCAAACTTACAAAGGATGTGTTTCAAAGGATGGAGGAAATAGGAATTATAGAGCAGTCAGACAGCCCATGGACCTCTGCACTCCCTATTTTTCTTAACCATGGGAGGATGGAAACCTTGTGGGGACTACAGGAGGTTGAATGATCCAACCACCTCTGAGTGATGCCCGTTCCCACACATACAAGATTTCATGGCAAACTTGCAAGGAGCGCGTGTATTCTCAAAAATCAATCTGGTCAAAGGATATTATTAGGTCCTAGTTAACCCAGCAGACATTCCAAAGACGGCCATCATCACCCCGTTCAGCCTGTTTGAGTTCTTTAGAATGCCTTTTGGTCTTAAAATTGCAGCACAACCCTTCCAGCACCTAAATGTCATGATGGGGTGTGGTTTGGATTTTCTATTCATCTATTTAGATGATATGTTGGTAGCCAGCTGCTCCCACCAGGAACACCTGCATATTCTCTTGCACAGTCTCAACAATTTTGGACTCACAATCTACCTGTCAAAGTATCAATTTGGGTTGTCAACTGTTGATTTTCTAGGACATTGTATCAATTGCCACGGTGCCATATCACTACCTTCTAAAGTGCAAGCCATCTGACAATTTGCTAGATCCAACACAGTTAAAGGACTACATGAATTTATCGGTATAGTTAATTTCTACCACCAGTTTATTCCATCTGTGGCTCGGATCAAGTGACCTCCTTCTCTGATGTCGACCACATTCAAAGTGGTCGAGTGGCCATATGAGACAACAAAGGGTTTCATTGAAACCAAAAATGTCCTGTCAAGAGCTACACTCCTCATCCACCCATGAGTAGACGTCCCTACAGCTCTCACAGTGGATGCTTCCAAAGCAGCAGTAGGTGGCATTCTGGAGCAGTTGGATGATGCCCAATGGAAGCCACTAGCCTTTTTCAGCTGGCACCTGTGACCCCTGGAGTTGAAATACAGTGTGTTTGCCAGAGGGTTGCTAGTGCTGTTCCTGGCAATCTGGCATTTTCGGTATTTTCTCAAGGGTAGGGAGTTTATGATCTTTATGGATCATAAACCCCTGACCTTGGCATTTGCTAAAATTTCAAATCCATTGTCAGCTCACCAACAACATCACCTGTCATACTTATCTGAATTCTCCACTACAATCAAGCACATCCCAGGGAAAAGCAATGTGGTCGCCAACTCACTTTCACAGACGCAACCCGGTCAGCATGCGCCTTGTCACCAGAAGAGGACTTTACCGCGTAAGCAATGACAGGACAAGAAGGTACTTGCATACTACACTGTGGTCACTGGACTCCATTTAAAGGACATGCTCATCAGATCAAGAGGCATTAAAGTTCTGTGTGATGTTTCAATGAGACAACCCTGTCCCATCGTTCCTGTTGCATGAAGACGCCAAGTTTTCAATGCTTTGCAAGGATTAGCCCACCCTTCATTCTGGGCAACTGTCAAAATAATTTCCAGTCGCTTTGTGTAGCATGAACTCCAGAAGCAGGTGAGGCACTGGGCCAGAACATGCACACATTGCCAAATCTCCAAGATACAAAGCCATGTAAAGGCACCACTACAGCCTTTTCAGCCAACACATAAGAGGGTTGAGCATGTGCACGTAGACATCATTGGCCCACTATAAGTGTCCTGAGGATCAAGCTACTTTAAAGCCTCTTGATCTGATGAGTTTACAATGGTGGACAGATTTACCAGGTGGCCTGAGGCAGTTCCCATAACAGAGATGTTGACCTGAATGCTCATTGCAACCTGGGTTGCACAATTTGGTCTCCCTGCCCACATTACTTCAGATAGATGCGTTCAATTCATGTCAACTATATGTTCTGTGGTAGCGCAGCTGCTGGGAACTCAGCTCCACATGATTACGGCGTACTACCCACATTCAAATGGCCTGGTGCAACGGTTCCACAGGCACCGAAAATCAGCCCTGATGGCACACCTCCAAGGACCAGACTGGATGACAAAATCCCTTGGGTCCTTATGGGCATCTGCATGGCATCCAAAGAGGATTTGACAGCATCTTCAGCTGAACTGGTCTATGGCACTGTGCTTATGGTACCAGGAGAATTCCTTCCACCATCGCGTAAGCAAGACGACACACTAACAGAGATCCTCGCAAAACTCCGAGAGGTTAGGGAATTTAGCCCCAATACCCACATTGCACAATGGAATAGTTCCATCATATGTACCTGACGACCTGTAACAAGGTTGTTTCATGCTTGTGAAGGGCCTTATAAAATAATTTGGTACAATTGGATGACCTGTGTCTTGGATATTGGGGGGAGGCCAGAAAGAAACTTTCACGGTGGACTGCCTTAAGCTGGCAAACCTATTGAACAGCCGGTTATGATTCAGACCCCTCACAAATGAGGAAGACCTTGTAAAAAGGGCAATTGTGCGACCACCACTAATTCTGTTTCTGGGGGTGGGTGTGCATGTAGCTTTGCAGCTACATAGCATGGCTCAGCTATGCAGTGAGCAAACTGACCCCAACAGTCACGGACAGGAAAGAAACCGATGGTATCTAGCAGGGTTTTAGATACAGGGCGAGCCTTGCACAGGAAGCCCACGTCTCCTCCGGCCCGCCAGATGCGGGAGTTAAAAGGATAGGGCATGGGTGTTTGAACATGGGTTTTGCTTTTGAGTAAAGGAGTTCACACTGAGACATTGCTGGATTCAGCTCATTTCTTTCACACTTCTCACTCCACACAGCCAACCTCCATTGTTCATTGTGGCACATCACCATAATATGTTGGGTCTGTTGACAAATTTTAAGATGGTTGCATCCCCAGCACCAGATGGGATCTACCCCAGATTATTGAGCATGACAAGAGAGAAGATTATTAGGTTATTGACAAAGATCTTTGTATCCTTTTTAGTCACAAGTAAGGCCCCACAGCTCTGAAGAATACCCAACATTGTTCTGCAGGGATCAACATTAGGACCTCTGTTGTTCATGATATATATTAATAATTTGAGGTTTTTTAAGTTTGCAGCTAACACAAAAAAATTGGCAGAGTTATGAATAGTGAGGAAGTTGTCAATGGACATAGTGGGATAGAGACAAGATCAGTTGAAAATATAGGCAGCAATAATGCAGAGCAAGATTTCTATCTACAGATTAGACCAGCATTTTCTCATGGTAATGGGGTTAACAATTTTATCCTGTTGTCTACTTAAAATGAAAACAGGCAGTGCTGCTACTGGTGTGGACTTGGAAGGGTGGTGACACCATGCTCCTCTGAAGGGTTCAACTCTCCAGTCATAATGCCTGTGGCTCTGTACAGACTTTAAGTGGTCTGTTAAAGGAGCTGGCAATGTTCGTAAGTAAAATCCTGCAACTATGGAGGTGACAGGCCCCATGCTCAGCAGCAGCCAAGAGATGATTGAGCTCCAGGGAGCAACAGACTGGCATGGGGCACCAGAAATGGGGAGAACATACAGCTGGTGCTGTAATAGCATTGTGCTAACCTCTGTGCTTGTTAATTATTGGGATCAATATCAACCACTGCTTTCACTGTGATTCAAGTCATATTCTAAAATGCTTTGGGGAAAACATTCTGGTTTCACTAACTGGTCTGATCATGTCATTGATTGGCAGACAAAACTTTCCAACCACTTAGGTACTCAATTCCAGCATTTATTGTTCGTCATGAAGTAAAATCATTTTATTGAATGCATTTTACAGTTTCCTGCTTTCAGCCATGAAGCCTGAAATTTGTCTACATCTTCCAAGTCAATGTAGCAAGATGGGAAAACTTAGTTTTTGGAGCATTTTGGCTGGGAAGGATAAATATATTTCAGCTGCAGTTCTAAAAGTTTTTAAAATATTTCAGGGAAATGCAACAGAAGAAATTCATTTCACTTGGGCTTAAGGATTTGGTGTGTTCACAAGTCCCTCAGTTATCAACATTCACACAGTTCCTAATGGCCACAACATCTATCTTGCATTGATAAAACCAGATTTCAATGTAGTTTTTAAGTTTGGCAAGCACATCTTTAATTTACATATGTGTGATGTATGACTGGAATTTGAAATATATTTTCATACTATTATTCCATTACTTAAGAAACTATTTTTAACAACAGTGAAGAGTTCATAAATATTTCTCAGTTGCATTTGATACTTCCTTCAGTTCTATGTGTTTACTATTTGGCTGAAATCCACAGCTGAAGATAAACTATTGCACAGTGCCAACATTTTGCTCCTAGTTAGACCCAGCCCTTTATTAGGCACAGTTTCAGTTTTGGCTCAGAGTAAGTTGATTGAACACCGTTGGATTGCAAAGAACTGCAGTAGGGCTACTGTAACCAAGGCCCAAACATTCTTGGTGTAAAAGCTTTCAAATGCAAGAATCAAGGTCTGCCTCACAGGTTCTGTTTATAAAGACATTTTAATATAAAACAATCACTTTTGGGGTAAAAATGAGAATAATTAAAAGTGCAGTCTGTTTTAAAGAGGAAGAAAATTAAATAATTAAGGAAATTAATATCATGAATGCATATAAATGAATTTTATGGTCAGTAATAAACGTTGTTGGAAGAAATTAGGGATTTGGAGCTACTTTGTTTTTGATGGAAATATATATTTACTTCACCCTTAACTTTTTCAACCTTTATAATGCACATTTATGTGTGTGAATCTGTATTTACATTTTCACACATATATGTTGAGGTAGCACATCCTGGACATAATACTGTATAAGCAGAAGCTAGCTTTGTGACACGGGGATCACAGAATATAACATAATTCAATTCAATATTATTTAAGTCCAACAATGTGAATATTAAATTTGGAATATAGAACTTCATAACGGACAATATCATAATTTTGCATACAGCATTTCATGAAGTTTTCATGAAGACATTGTAAATTATGGGGATAAACCATCTGGAATTCTGACTCAATTATAGATCACTCTGTTTGAAATGTATTGTTTTATGGAATTTTATTGTTTACCTCACTTTAGCACTGTTCAAAAATGATTCATTTTAACATAGTTATTCAGGATGTATTGGCAAATTACTATATAAACTGTAGGATTAATAATGGTATAACACACAGAATTTTATGAAACTCAACCTCTGTGATATTATTAAATATTAGTGTTAAGGTTCTTAGTCTCTACACTGAAAATTAACAGAGTGCCAGCAAAAAGAAAGCAGATATAACCCAGCATTTCTCCCATTTGCACTAAAAATGTTGAAATAAAGCAGGAACTCTGGTAATCCTGCAAAGGTAGTTTTGCATTGCCAGGAATCTGGACATGTTCAGTGCACATTATATCACTCATCCATCATATGTGTGCAAGTGGGTTAGCTGAACTCCAATAGAGGCAGCCCACTGCACAGCAGTAGAAATTCATAGCCCTTTATGTTTGACATGGGATTAGACATTGTTAGTCTTTAGAATTACTATTCAGATTTCTTAACTCTTGAATCTTTCAGCTATCTGATTCCATTTTGCAAACAAACCAAAAGTGATTAAATATAGAACAATACATTACCTGTCATCTCATTTATTTGTTGGTGGCTCTAACAATACTGTCTTCAAAGACATTTTGAAAGGCAAATATATTGATCAATGTACAGCCTTTTGAATTAAGGAGAGGCCAACCTGATGGCCCAGCAGATCAAACATTTGGGACAGTGTTTGTAGGACAAAGTAAATTCTCAGCAATAAGTAAACAAACCTCTTCCAATCATCTGGAAGAAAAGTAGTTTTCTGTTTTTACAACATCTAAAACTTTAATATTATCTAGTTCCCCTGCAGTAACATATAAAAGAAACATGTTTATTGATACGTCTATCTAAAATTTGATTCCCAGCTATCAGGTCACCCTTCAGCCTTCGGTGCTCTGAAGAAAATAATGTAGATTTGTCCAACATCTCCCGATAGCCAACATCCTCCAATCCAATCTACATTTTGGTGAGCATATTCTGTACTCTCTCCAAAACTCCATGTTCTTCCAAAAGCATCGTGTCTACATCTGAACTGATGTAGATATGGTAGCAATGTTTAAGAAGCAATTTGATAGACATATGAAGAGGCAGGGAATAGGCCAAAATGGACAATTTGGAGAGAATTCAGATAAGTTCAGATTGGCATCATGGTTAGTAGAGACATGATGAGCTGAAGGGCCTGTTCTGTGCTCTATGTCATTGGTGCTAAATAGCAGCATGTAGGCAGTGTCAATTGTAATGTATCCACATCACTTCTTTGGTAGTCTTGTCACCTCTTAGTCAGAAAATGTGGGTTCTT
Organism: Narcine bancroftii; assembly: GCF_036971445.1. NCBI lineage: Eukaryota > Metazoa > Chordata > Chondrichthyes > Torpediniformes > Narcinidae > Narcine > Narcine bancroftii. Next base: position 159,404,486 of record NC_091474.1, read on the forward strand.
GATCGCTCCAGAACCTTGAGAGCACAAAAGCTGAGGCTGTTTCAGCGCCAGCGAAGTGGGTTCGAATCCAGAGGAGTTTGAACGTTTTCCCTATGTCGGTGTGGGCTTCCTTTGAGTGCTCCGTTTTTTTCCCACCCTTCAAAAATGTGCAGGGGTGTAAATGGTCAGGCCAGTAAAGTGTGTTACCATGGTGTATGTTTAAATTAAAGACATTGCAGTTTGAAAGATGCTGTCCTTCCAATGTGATGTTAAACTGAGATCCTGTGTTCTCTCTCATTTTTATGACAATATGTTGATAATGACATGGAAAATTAGCTTCAGAGTTCTGAAAATATTAACTCCTTATTCAACATCAGAATGGGAGATAATCTAATTATTGTAACACTTGAATTTTGTGGGACCTTACTGAGTGTAAATTGGCAATTTTGTTTCTTGGATTTTGACACTAACTGCACTTGAAAAATATGCAATTAATGGTGAAATCATTTAGAATTGAGGTTTTCAAGCATCCCCCCTAAACTTGCATTCCACCTTGAGTAATCCAGATGCCATAAATGCTCTGTGATTGGTAAAGGATTGCTTAAAATGGTATGTGAGTGGGAAGGGATGGTTGAGAATCACTGCTCAAGACCTAATTGTTACTGAAATATCTTGCTTGAGAAAAATTGTCATTGGCCCATTTCCTTTGCAGTTATGAAACCGTGCACATAACGAGTCAATTAGGTACGATTAAAAGTGATTTTCAAACTTTTTATTTCAATCCACATACCACCTTAAGTAATCGATTACTAATCACAGAGCACCTGTGCATAGGGAATACTGAAAATAGAATGTAAGTTTAAGGGGGACAACTTGAAAACCACTGATTTAGAAGGACCTAATATTTTAAAAGTTGATGTATCATTAAAAATCTTTCTATTATTATGTAAGAAATACAATAATTTCTAACAGCTTAATCCCCTACACTATCAATAAAATAATAACTGGTGGACCTATTACAACAACCTGATTGAAGAATAATGATAAACTAGGACAATATGAAGAACTACCTTGATTAGTTTTGAAATAGAAATATTTTACCAATGACCTCGAGGCCACTGGGGCTTTCAATTTAATATGAAAGGCTGCATCTCTGATGGAGTTGCACAAGAATGTTAGCTGAAGAAGAGAAGGTTATACCATAAGATCTCAAAAGGCGGAACATTCCTGATTCTATACAGCTTGATCACCATGAAGGTCCTTATAAAGTCAACATATTGTAAATATCAAGCTGGACTGTTGTTCCAGACAAACATTATTTTATTTAGATAAGTATATGTAAGTGTTTGCAGTTCCCCCTGAAGCCTAACTCTGAAGATTTGCTTTGTAAATTTTCAGGTGGGGCGAACATACCGTGTAGCATTGTTTAACAGATGTGGTCATCAATGGCATTCATCACCCACACCTGATTGGCTTTGAGGGGAATACGGCAAGTTATATTCTTCAACCATTGCAATCTGCATGGAGAAATTACTCCCACAGGGTTGCTAGGTGGTTCTAAGGTTTTGAAGCAGTGACGAAAGAAAGAATGGTAGCATTTATTTGTGAATCGCATAATGAAGTAACCACCCACTGTGGTTAATGCTGCTCCTGCAGTTTTTTAAACATTTCCCACATGTGAGAAGTCAGTCTTTAATGTACTTACATGGCAGAACTGTGATTTTAGAAGGACATCTTTGGGCATGTGGAATGCTCTCATTTTGGAGGATATTTGTGATGATTTTCCCTTTGGTAGAGAACGTTCTCTGTAATTACCTCAATTTGATACCTTCTTATGGTATTATGTTACCTCTGAGGCCCCTGACAAACATTTCACTTCCTGGTTCGACTTTTCTCTGAAGGTTTATTGTTGCAGCAGGGATTTCAGCTCCATTTTTTTTTGTCCTGTTGCAGCTACAGATTGGGTCTTTTTCAGCCTTTTGTCAAAATAAGGTGGAACTGATATTGTAGTGGATGGGATTTACTTGGAACTCATTTTAATCTGTTTTAGTCCCTTCGAGTTATGATGGTTTCCAGCACAGGAATAACTTGTATCTAAGATTTATTAGCATTTTCATCTCCTGGTCATTTTGGTGTTCCTCATTGAAGAAAGTTTGGGTCTCAAGTCAGAATTAGAATCAGAATTTATTGTCATGAACATGTCATTAGATTTATTTGTTTGCGGCAGCAAACAGTGAAAATATTGCTACAAAATTACATGTAAAAATAGCTAAATTAGTGCAAAAATAAGAGAAAGTGCAATTGAGTCTGTGTTCATTGTCCATTCAGGAGTTTGATGGCATAGAGGAAGAAGCTGTCCGCAAGCCATTGGGAGTTTGTATTCAGAATCCTGTTACCTTCTTCCCGATGTTGGCAAGTGAGAAGAGAGCATGGCCTGGGTTGTGAGGGTCTCTGAGGATAGAGGGTGCTTTCTCAAGATCACCTCTTGTAGATGTTGATGGAGTGGAGGCTGGCTTAGTTCACAACTCACTGTAGTTTTTTTTTCTCCTCCTATGCATTGGCACCTCCGTACCGGACCATGATGCAACCAGTCAGAATGCTCTCCATAGTACACCAGAAGAAATTTGCAAGAGTCTTTGCTGGCATATCAAATCTCTTCAAACACCTCACAAAGTACAGCCGCTGGCCAGCCTTATTTGTGAATGCATTGACATGGAGGCCCTAGAGATACTCAGAGATATTGACACCCAGGAACTTGAAACTCATAATCTTTTCCACTGCTGACCCCTTGATGAGGACTGGTTCATGCCTTCGTGATTTCCCCCTGCTGAAGTCCACAATCAGCTCCTTAGTTTTGCTAATGTTGAGTGCAAGGTTATTGGTGTGACACCACTCAATTAGCTTGTATATCCATCCCCCTCGGGTATGCTTCCTCATTGCCGTTTGTGATTCTGTTGATAACTGTGGTGTCATTGGCAAATTTATAGTCAGTATTTGAATTGTGCCAAGCTGCACAGTCATGAGTGTTTAGTGGGTAGAGCAGGGTCTAAGCATGTATCCAAATCAGGGCAAAGTACACACTGAAAACACTTTGTGGCTGTGGACACTCTGTGTTTGGTGTGACTGATGTAGACACTCTGTGATTGTTGAAGACACTGTTACTGCTGTGTACACAAAGGATACTCCATGAAAATTGCAGACACTGCAGTGGACAGGTCTGATTGCTGTGGCACAGTGTATAGTAGAGATTCTTTGTGAATGTTGCAGGCACTGCAGATACTCTAACTGCTGTGGAGACTGAAGATTGTGCCTACTGTGGACACCATGACTACTGTGGACACTCTGTGCCTGATCTGGACACAATAGACACTATGGACACTCTACCTATTGTGGACATTCTGTGACAGCTATGGATACTGTTAATACTTTGTAACTAATGAAGGTACTAGAGTGGATACTAAATCACTGCTGTAGACATTGGGTACATTATGGATGCTTTATGAATGCAGCAGGTACTACAGATACTGCAGACACTCAGTAGCCCTTTTCACACTGGCTAACCTGTAAGTTGACTATTCAATGGCCATTTTTGTCATTCACACTGGACTGCTGTTAACTGGTTCTCTGTGTCCTTTCACACTCACCACCAGGCATTCCAGGGGAAAGGAGTACCTATCCTCCACCAGTGACGTCTGAGTGATGCATTGGGTGATGGTGGACCTGCCCTCCCAGAATTCCATGAAGCAGAGAAACCCCTCCATGAGTGGTCCACGCATAGAACCTATTCTCTGCCTCATGGAATTTGGGAGGGCAGGTTCGTCATTGCACTCTGTCTCTCTCCCTTCCCTCTGTCTCTCACAGACATCTATCTATCCATCCATCCTTGATTGTTGTATGAACCCACTTCATTGTGTGTGCATGTAGTTGATTCCCACTGCAACTTTCCCATGGTCCTTTATAAATTTATGAAGGTTTATATGGGTCGACACAAAAATGGGCTGAAGGGCTCATACTGTGCTGTACATAATGCTTAATTATGTTATAATTAGACATGATTAATTTCCTTAAATACGAGATGATAATACATTGATCAGGATTTAATAAATTGAATACAAAGTTTATATTTTTTTAATCTATTGTTATCTTCACGTTCTTGCACCCACACAAAAATGTCATCAAGACATCACTACTTTGTCCCTGGATGTCCATGCTCCTTTCACACTGGGCTAATCGGCACACAGATGCCAGATAACCCCAGGAATGATACATCCTACCCAAGTGGTCCATCCCTGGGGTGACTTGACATTGGCCCTTTAACTACTTTGGTCATTAATTACTAGGATAAGATGTCAGTATGAAAGAGGCTAGTGTCACCTGTGGACACTCTGACTGCATTTTGGCATTCAACATCATGATCCTCCAAAACTAGTGAGCAAACTGCAGACTCCATCAGACACTCATTTAAGGACTTTTTACTTTGTACATTATGTAATTGGATTCTGGATTTCCTCACCTCCAGACCCCAATCAGTACAGATTGGCAAGAACATCTCCTCCACAATCTCCATCGGTTCCAGATCATTGCAGGGCTGCGTACTTGGCTCTCTGCTGTACTCGCTTTAAACCCATGACTGTTTAGCTCGGTATGATCACAACACCATTTACAAATTTACTGATGATACCTCAGTAGTAGGCTGTGTAAAAAAGGGGCAATAATCAGCATACAGGAGGGAAATTGAAAACTTGGCTGAATTGTATGCTAACAACAACTTCACATTCAAAGTCATAAAAACCAAGGAACTGATTTAGATTTTAGGAAAGAAAAACTGGAGGTGTTCAATCGAGTGTTAACTGGTGTTCAGAGATAGAGAGGGTGAACAAATTTAAAATTCTGGGAGTCACTATCGTGGAGGACCTTTCCTAGACCCAACTTCTTCCTAGAAGAAAGCACGACCGTGTGTCAACTTCCTCAGGAGTTTCGTATGACATCGGAAACCTTAGCAAATGTGTACTGATGTGTATTGGAAAGTGTGCTGACAAACCGCATTGTGGTCTGGTATGGGGATGTATCGATACTTCTGAGCAGAAAGCCCTGCATAAAGTAATGGATACCGCCCAATATATCACAGACAAAACCCTCCCTAAAAATGAGAAAATCTATATGGTACCTGCTGTCAGAAAGCAGCCGCAATCATCAAGAATCTACGCCACCCAGGACATGCTCTGTTCTTGGTACTGCCATCAAGAAAATGGAATAGGTGCCACAAGATTTATATTGCCAGGTTCAAGAACAGTTGTTACCCCTCCACCATCAGAGTCCAAAACAACAGACTTAATCATACACTCATTTAAGGACTTTTACTTTTTTACATTATTTATTTTTGAAAGTTTATTTTCTATATTGCACAGTTAGCTTGTTTACTTTTAAAATTTACATTTCCCTCTTTTTAAATGTATCTTTTTTCTTGAGTACTGTTTACTGTTACGGATAAGTAGAAATACTTCCTGGCCCACAGGAAAAACCATCTCAGGGTTTGTATGTGGTGCAATGTATGTAGTCTAACAATGAATTTGAACTCGAAATTATTGTAGCATGTGGTCTGTTTATATCACCATTGCCATCTTCTCTTCTTAACAGATTCTAGAACTAGCATCCTTTTTTTGTTTTCTAATCACCCACTCCACCCTGTATAACTCATCTTCCTCCATCTGATCTCTGATTTTTTTTTCTTATCTTTGTCCCTTCGGCATTTGCCAATCTGTCTGTCCATCATGCATCATCTGGTTCACCATTCTAACGTGAACCCCTGTTCTACTCCTCCCATCCTGTCCTCTTTATACTGGCTTATCCTGACAAAGAGTTCAGCTCAAATTGTTGATCATTCTCTTTTTGCTTGATCTGTCAAATTCCAGCAGATTTTCTTTAGATTCCAACAAATGTAGTGTCCTGTGTATCTCCACTTGAATGAGAAAGACTTGCATCGATGTGTGGAGATAGAGGGGACTGCATCTTCAATAAAACTGTTCCCCCAAAATGACAGGCTTCCTAATTTTCTACTCTACAGTTCTACAATAGCTCACTCATGGAGAAGGACAGATCTGTAATTTGAAATGTTACGGCAGAAATACGGAAAAGGGCTGGTTCATATTTATTGCAGTTGCCTTCAGGCAAGAGTTGACAATTCAAACCAGTACACGTAATTAGTTAATTCATTTACAACAGATAATTCTATTCGCATTATTTAAATCCTAGAGCAGCAGCAACCATAGTTTTCTGCTTCCTAGAATGCTTTAGCCATATTTTGCTGTTAATTTCTTATTCCATTTTATAAAATGCCTATTCACATCACAAGAATTATGTTTATCAGTCTGTCTTCCTATCACTTTACTGGACAGTTTTGTTCATGAGTTTCATAAATACTAGTTGATGCATTTCTGCCTTAAGTCAAGAGAACTTGATTCGTGACTCATAGTAACCTGGTCCATGGTCTAGTCTTTTTCTGACCCAGCATCCATTGTGCTCTCTGTTCAATGCAAGAACCATGGCCAGAAAGATTACAATCAACTTCAAAACCAACACCAGCTCATTCTGCTTTACACCTGATCAAGTATCCTGGAACATTAACAGTGTTGACGAATTAACATGCTGATGCTCAGTAGCATATGCTGAAGTCTCATATTGCCAGTGCAAACCTATGAAGCGTCTTTGCAAGCTCTATTCACTGTTAAAATGGCAAGCAAATATAATTAAAGAATGAATTCTGCGCTAAACATCTTGAGCCTTTTTCTATTAATTCTTGAAAGGAACAAATTTACATTTTTTTACAGGAAGTCACCCAAATTCTGGAGCAAATATTTGGTTGACTAGAACATCATTTGACTGATTCTCTGGTTCTCCGAACATGTGACAGTCATCAATCTGTACATGTATTATTTTTCATCAAAGCTACTAAATTCAATTTGGAAATGAAAATCCCTTTTTCTTTACAACAAAGGATTACATATTTTGAACAGCTGGTTCACTGAAGTCCACAAATCTTACTTTAAACAGCATCTACTTCACAAAACATGCCTTGGCTTAGTTCCTAAACATTGAATTCTAATGAGGCTTTAGCTTTAAAAGATCATGGCAACAGCTTGTTAAACTCTCTGATTACAAGGTAAAGGGGTTTACATTGGGCCATTTAGGGTTACTCCGCTAAAGTTAGCATAATGACTTCACTGAACCTTAATTGCCATTGCTTATTGTTCACATATATTACGTTATTTCACTGATAGTCTATGGCATGTGTTCAAAGTTATTGTGATATCAAGTGTAGAATTTTTTTTTTGGAGGTGAACCTTTGACTTGTGGCAATTTGCAGCTGTACTATTGAGCTTTCCTTCTTTGTTAACAGCCAAGATTTTTCCACCTAAGCAGTTTCTTCCAGTATTCGTTTGAGTTACATTTAAAGTTGTTGCTTATAACTGGAAGTGGTTCTTTAACTTCTTCTTTTCTTTGGCTTGGCTTCACGGATGAAGATTTATGGAGGGGGTAAAAAGCCCACATCAGCTGCAGGCTTGTTTGTGGCTGACAAGTCCGATGCGGGACAGGCAGACACGGTTGCAGGGGAAAATTGGTGGGTTGGGTTGGGTTTTTCCTCCTTTGCCTTTTGTCAGTGAGGTGGGCTCTGCGGTCTTCTTCAAAGGAGGTTGCTGCCCGCCGAACTGTGAGGCGCCAAGGTGTAGGGTTTGAGGCAATATCAGCCCACTGGTGGTGGTCAATGTGGCAGGCACCAAGAGATTTCTTTAGGCAGTCATTGTACCTCTTCTTTGGTGCACCTCTGTCTCGGTGGCCAGTGGAGAGCTCACCATAGAACACGATCTTGGGAAGGCGATGGTCCTCCATTCTGGAGACGTGACCTACCCAGCGCAGTTGGATCTTCAGCAGCGTGGATTCGATGCTGTCGGCCTCTGCCATCTCGAGTACTTCGATGTTGGAGATGAAGTCGCTCCAATGAATGTTGAGGATGGAGCAGAGACAACGCTGGTGGAAGCGTTCTAGGAGCCGTAGGTGATGCCGGTAGAGGACCCATGATTCGGAGCCGAACAGGAGTGTGGGTATGACAACGGCTCTGTATACGCTAATCTTTGTGAGGTTTTTCAGTTGGTTGTTTTTTCAGACTCTTTTGTGTAGTCTTCCAAAGGTGCTATTTGCCTTGGCGAGTCTGTTGTCTATCTCATTGTTGATCCTTGCATCCGATAAAAATGGTGCAGCCGAGAGAGGTAAACTGGTTGACCGTATTGAATTTTGTGTGCCTGATGGAGATGTGGAGGGGCTGGTAGTCATGGTGGGGAGTTGGCTGATGGAGGACCTCAGTTTTCTTCAGGCTGACTTCCAGGCCAAACATTTTGGCAGTTTCCGCAAAACAGGACGTCAAGCGCTGAAGAGCTGGCTCTGAATGGGCAACTAAATCTGAGGTGCCTGCAAGCTCACACCAAGACACAAGAGCAACTTGTCCGTGAACTACTCTTTGCAGACGATGCCGCTTAGGTTTTTTAACTATAACTCAGTTAAACAGATGCTGGTTGAGGATGTTAAAATGATTTTTGATGACCTTTACATAGAGGGATAAAGTAATAAGGCAGTGGTAGGAAACAAACATTATGGCTCAGGAGCTTACTCATTTCAACGGTATTTATCAACATTGTATCGGGGAGTGAGAAATAATGAAGGGAGCTGATAAAACTGGAGATTAACATGTCTATAGTTAAATGATGGTGAACCCACTGGTTGGTGAGTGCTGGATTGGAGAGTTGCTGGTAAAGTGGCACTCTCTACCACCATTATCATACCACTGAAGTAGCAGCAAGCACAAACTCAGAAAAGATTGTACAATTGGCTTTATTCCAGTAAAATTCTGAACACCAGTTCATGCCTTGGTGGCTCCCCGTATGATTCACTCAGGAGGAGCCGGCTCAGATTTATATTCAGGTCGGCTGATTAACAGCTGGCCAGGCGGAGTCATCCCCTTAGGTTGTCTTCCTGCAGGTACAGAGGTTCCCCCCCTGCAGTAGGCTGGTGGTTATATCACCACACCAATACCAGCAATTTGATGGCAGAACGTTGGAGGGTGCAGCAAGCAGATACTTTATTAACTATGTTCAATGATATTGGGTAAAAGACATACCAAGCAGAGCATTAGCCAAAATTGCGTGACAGCACTTACAAAGTCATGAAATTTTGAACAACGAACATTACAATAGGCATTTCATGAATATAAATTCTCCCTTTCTTTGAAATATAGGTTTATAAGAATTTGTTAAATTTTCTCCACAGCATCAACATTCCTATCCTGTAGAAATTGTTTCTCTCTACTTTCCTTTTATGTTCCAGTTGAAAGTTTTCCATCCTGATTATGACATTATAGCTCATACTGCCTGACCCTACCTATCATAGGGGTTAGGGGAGGGAGGAGGTAGGGGTGGAGGTAAGAGCGTGTTTTTTTTTCTGCTTTGATTAGTTTGAAGAGACTGTTCTGCTCCTGAACAGCATGGAATGTGAAGCCTGCCACCTATCAACCAAGTCTATCCATGGGGTATGAAACAATTGATGGTCTTCAGACCGATTGATTCATTCGAGAGGTTGCTTTAAAATTTATGTTCCTTCCACTACTCCTGGCTTTTCCTGATGCCACTAAAACGCAAATAACCAATAATCCACTGTGCTCTCATAATCTGAAATGGAAAAATAAATCTCCATCCATCTTTCTAAGTTTATCAATGCTTCATTTGCCACAAGGATAGAATTTAAAAAAACAGCTCCATAAATTTAATGATTATTGTTACAGCAAAGCTTGGCTACAGTTTTTGAAAGTAAGAGACTTGGATTTATGCGGCACCTTTCAGAGTCTCAAATTGCCCACAAATCCTTTCATAGACTTTGAAGTACTTTTGAAGTGCAGTCAATGCAACAGCCAAATTGTGCCCAGTAAGCTCCACAAACAGGAATGTGATATTAATCAGAAAATCTATTTATTGGCAATGATCCAAGAATCAGCATTGACCTGGATTCCAAAGCTAACTTTCTTTTTCCTCTTTAGTATTGCAATGGACTCTTAATATTTGCTTGTGATCAGCCAGACTGAGTTGGCACCCCTGTATTGTACTCCCTCACCACTCCACTACAACCCACAGACTACTCACTCAAGCAACTGCTACAGCTAATTCTAAAAGTACAATTAAAATGGATTTGCTAAAACGTAGTGAAGGGGTTTTTGCCTCTTTTCCAGAAGCTTTAAAATCTTTGCTTAACAACTACACGCTTCATGTTTAATCTTTCTCAGCCCCAATGAGGAAGATGACCTAATATCAGGGAAAACAAAGGAATACTGTTCAGCAACTTGAAAATATTATTCAGCAGTATATGCAAAAGTTGGGGCCGTTATAATAATAATCCATTTGAAGTACGCAATATGCACAAATCACCTTGTCTGAGAGTTAGCTAATGGTGGTTTATGTTGGCTGAAAAGGTTGCCAGCCATGTATTCTTTCAAGTAAACTCATTTCCTTACTTCTAATATTCATCTCCTGGTCTGTCAGTGTGATCGTGTCTGAAGTGGAGAATGGGAAATGTAGGCAGATGCGATTTCCTTTATTTTTTTCTCTCTTTGAAGGGTGAAGAGAGGTTATCTGGAGAGTCACAGTGCTTCTACAGGGCCTGGATTGGCATGACAATAAACTCTGATAGCTGTGATTAGAACAGCTTTGATGAGCCATTAAACCAAATACTTGATAAACCACAATCTCCCTCATGGGGAAAAAAGTGGTTTTTATGCCTTATGGGAAGTGTTTTTTTTTGCTGGAAAGGCCAGCAGTTTATGACCTTAACTGAATTAGCTTTAAGAAGCTGCAAGGGTGTGTGTTAAATGACCTTAACTGAATTAGCTTTAAGAAGCTGCAAGGGTGTGCGTTAAATGAGCCGGTGCATTCCTTATATTCCATGATATTGTTGGGTAGGTTTAGATCCAGTGAAGAAGAAGGATTAAAATAGATTTCCAAGTCAAAATGGTGTTTAACTTAGACTAGAAGGTGCATGTGGCCGTGTTACCATGTCCTAACCTTGACACTAACTCAAATGCCTGTGTCCTTCTTACAGTTAGTGGCTCACCCCTGGGGTGGAGTTGTTATAACTTTGGCACTTTCTGCACACATAGAACAAGTGATGAACACACACTCTGGCAGTAATCAAAGAAATGAATGTTTAGAATGCTGTAATGGATGTCAGTTATAGGGGCTGCTCTGAGCTTGAAGATGTCAAGCTTCTGACTATTGTTCAAGCTATACTTCTCCAGGCAAATGGGCAGTATTCCATGTCAATGGCAGAAGAATAATTTCCAGCCTCTAATCTGCTCCAATAGTTGTAATATTCATATGGTTAGTCCAGTGAAGTTTCTGATCAAGAATTCACTGGTGGACTCAACAACAGCAGTACCATTTAATGTCAATACATCATTATGTCTTTTCTTCTTAAGCAGTCCATCCCTTTCAAGGATAATTCACTACCACCCCAGCTTTATAGGATCTTTGGTAGTTCATGTGGCCATTTTTGGGAATGAGAGATGAAGCAGGAGGTGGATATCTGGGATTTTGTGAGGTTTCTGTGGACTCCCAGTGTATGGACACCAGGTTCCCAACAGCATCACGAGAACTCCTTCACCACTTTGAGTTGATATGTTCTAGAGGTTTTCAGCACGATGGAAAGATTGAATTTCTTCAGGGAAGCTTTGAGGACACCCTTCAAATATTTTCTCTGTCTACCTGATAATCTTCTCAAGCTTAAAAAGGGTAAATGATAAATTTGGCAGGTGCAAGGTTGAACTGTGATTTTAGTCCATAAATGAACCACTATTGAATTCTTGAGGGTGGGCTTCATTGTAGTTAATGTGGAAAGACCACCTGGATTGCAGATCTCATTTCAATGTACCAATCTACTGGCTGGCAAATTGGAAGGTTATTGGTATCTTAAAGAAGTTTTGCTGAGTTTAAAAATGACTTTACTGAAGGCTAAGTGGGGAAAGCTAAATAGTGAATTCAGAAACTGAAGAAAAAAAGTGTTTTGGGGGTCCAGATCTTGATAACATTTTCCAATTTAAAAAAATGAATCAGACAGTATGAACTTTAATGTAAAGATTTATTTGAGACTGTTAAACAGCAGCTTAAACATGAGGGCTTCAGTGGTATTTTCATCGCCAAAAGGGGACCTTGTACATCCATTGCTACTTGCAAAGGTTAACAGTAAGTTAATTTTCCATTTAAAAAAAAATTCCATGTTTTCCATTTCATATGTAATCTTATGTGGGAATCAGATATATTGGTAGAACTAACATTGTTGTGTGAAATGCGTTTTCATATATGCCCAGTGCAACTATTAGGCAAATTACATCAAAGCTGCGTACAAAGAAAAACATACATTACAGCATATTTGTGGAATTTTTGGAAATTACATTTTATGTCATTTTGTTGAAACTAAAGTTGTAAATCTTCTGTACTGAGGGTTAATGTTTTCAAGAAGACATATATTTAAAGAATTGCATATTGAATTAAAATGCCATCTGAACAATTTTTAATAAACTATTTATGATGATGGTGACATTGGTACAAGTCCTGCAATCTGACTTTAATCAAATGTGGATTGATTTATTGCTTTATGATGATCTTTTTCCACAGGCAATGACACAACTTATATTGAATCCAACTTATTTCTTGTTCAAATGCAATATTGTAATTAATAGACATTTTTAGGATATTAGCTGACTAATTCAAAACAAATACTTGTCAGCTTCCATGAGTCTTGCCAGAATTCCCTGCACACTTCAAGATTAGCCATTGTGCGTAGGTTTAAATACTATGTAATTTCTGCAGTAGAGTTTGAACATGTGGCACAATGGTGGTCAAAGAGCTTCACGCAACAATAGCCAAAACATCAAGAGCCTTAGGACTGAGTGTTTAAAAGGGAACTTGTGCTCAGTAAAATAGCATTCATGCTTTTCAGATGAATTAGAGAAGACTAAGCCATTTATTAATGATCAATGGGGCAAATATCAAAATCACATTTCACCATCAGGGAACTTAGTAGCCCAAAAAAATGTACTTGAAGAATAGGTACTTTTTTACTCAGAGTTGTTAATGTGACAGCAGTTATATTATTTGATACAAATTTACTAGCCTTGGGTATTACTGCATTTAAGATGCAGGGTAGAAATTTACCCTGTGCTTTATGTACAACATTACATACGAGTTCAACCCCATTTCTGAAATATGGTTCCATTGAAGTTGGAGCACATGTGGGATTAGAAAATCAATGGCATCCTATACATTCTTTAGCCTGTGGGGGAAAAAAACCACCCAAACATCAAATTTGGCAAGTAGAGAGTGCAGTTTTTATCACGGTCAAATGGATATCAAGGCTGATGCCTTGATGGCCACAGTTTGGGTCATGGAGATAGAAGACACTTGATTGTCACAAGGTCACTTTCCATTTTCATCCAACTTATTATGGCAAAGTAGTCATTATGTTTTTCAGAGTCAACTGAATGCCATTGTGCACTGTAGTCTGAACTTTGGTTCAAAAGTTCAAAGTTTCAAAGATTTCTTTTATTTTCACATAAATTAAAAATTATACATGATATACTCAACTTGTGTCTACCATAAGGCAAATAAAGAGTCACCATGTAACATGATAAGCACAACGCCTTTACAGCACCAGAGATTGGGGCCTGAGTTCGAATCCTGCACTGTCCCCTTGCATTCTCCCCTTGTCTGCATTAGTTTTCCCCGGGGGCTTCGGGTTCCTCCCACTGTTCAAAAATGTAGTGGGGGTGTAAATTGGCAGCACAGACTCATAGACCGAAATGCCTTGTTACCATGCTGTATTTCTAAAATAATTGTCTGGGGCCCAAAACATTAGGAGAAAGAGAAGCAAAGAGAGTCCCCCGAACATTAGAACAAAGATAAGGAAAAGAGAGTCTCTTCAGAGAGTCACCAGCTCTCCTGCAGCCTCTACAGCTTCACAGATTTCTGTTCAAACCATTGGCAGCATGAGCTCCAGATTCAAACCTCCAATATGATCAGGAAGTCTTCAGCTGCTGAGACCCTCACCAGTTCTCATGCTTCTTCTCAATGGGGGGTGGGGTGGGGTGGGAGGAAGTTGGTTGCTCCTCCAGAGCCTGCAAACCCTCTTGGTATGCTGCCATCTTGAGGACAGACCTCAGAGGTTTCATGATGTTAAAAAGAAATGTTGGATCTTTGAACAGGCCTTTTAAAGCTTCTATGTAGCCAGCAGGACAAGGACCAGGCAGTAGGACCCTGCGGAGCAGCTCTGTGTTACCACTACCCGCTCTCCCATGTCCACACCTGCAGCAGCACGATCATTACAACAGCTTCGGCAGTGCCATCATTTTTTTTTTCATTTTTATATACACCTGGTGCACTGAAGTACTTTTGCTTTGCATGCTGCATCATTCCAGTGCAGATAAAGGAAAGCAAATAATATACAGGGATGCAAAGGAACTCATGGGGGAGTGAAGCTTTTGGAGGTGGTTAATTTTGGGACTTCAGTTATAAGAGGACGTCCAGAGGTTCGGAACATGGATAATAGGGTGATTCTTCTCTGGAGTAGGGTAGCCCTGACAATGGCCATGGAGATAAAGGTCAAACAAGGGATCATTTGCAAAAATGATCAGGGTAATATCGAGAAGAGGGCTTATGCCATGACTATCTACTTGTGTATTTCTCTTTTAATTTACTGTGAAGTAAGCTTCATTTGTTCAATATCAGCCTGCTTATGTATGTGCCTGATCACAGAAGTGATACCCAAGCTTGTATTGCATGTTGCTGCATCTGATCATTCTGGTAGCACTGAGAATGTGGATGGCAGGATCCCAATTTTCTTGAACAAACTGCTTTATTGAAATTCAGTGCACTTAAACATTATAACAGAATTTCTGGTTTTTACCTCTGAATGAATGGCAAAGCTTATTAATGTTTGTCTCCAATTAAAGGCTGTATATTTACTATTTAATACTGGGCTATAATTAAAATCATTGTCATTTCATTGGCTGAATGGGAACAGGGGCATATCCATGCAAAATAATGCCTATGGCAAGGATGGCCAATGCATCAAAATAAACAGTTGCAAGGAGGTCTTGTGGTGGACGCCATGTTCTATTTGGCATTGTATAAGTTGAGAGTGAACAAGAGGATGAGGAAGGTGGACAAGGAAGGGTGATGATGCTGATGGGGGGAGGAAGGAGTGATGGCAGTGCTGACAGGGGTGGTTCCCACCCTCAAGTGCTGCCCTTTCCTGAATGGAAAGGTTAAAATGTTTCTGACAAAAAGCAAATTATAGTGGCCTTCAGGTTAGAAATCAAGCAAGTCCTCATCCATGTAACCAAAGAACATTGAAATTAATATCTTTGAATTAATGGAGACAGATAGCATGAAGAAATAAGGAAATGAAAGGCAAGTTAATGAACTTCAAATGTATTGCCATTGTTCAGGGAGTTGAGGAACTGTTTACTTTTTCAGTATCAAGTTCATAAAATGCCTGACATTCAAGTTGAACAATTTAATAATTTTAACTCCTGTAGGTTGTCATTTGTCTGAACCAGTTGGGAGGCTCATGGTTAATGCAGCACTTTAAGTTGACAAATAATAAGTTTCAGCAATTTCCTCTGTAATTGCCCTGATCAATAATATTAACGTGTCAATACCACTCATTCTTTTATCACAGCCTTCTTAAATCTGCCCATTTTAAAATCTGGGTTTAAATACAGATATTCCCCTATTTACTATGACCTGACATGATTTTTTGAAGTTATGATGGTTCATATCTGTACTTTCAATTGTGAATTCCAATCTGTTCCTGCGCTTGTGATGTGCGGTCTGCTACTCTCTCACGATGCTGGGTGATGCTTCAAATGTTCTTTATGCCCTGTGCTCTTTCAGCTATGTATGTTGATGGTTTTTTTCAGAGTGGCATAAAGATATTTCAAAATGTAATTATAAAAATTGGTTGTTGTGGTTATTCTTTTGCGACTTATGATTTTTTTTGGCTTACACTGGATTTGCCAGAATGTTACCCCATCGTAGGTTGAGGAATTCTATATCAATAAACAGTGAAACAAGTCGTATCTATCGTGTGAAGAAAGATTACAATGCAGATAGATTTATTCTGATGCAAATTGAAATGTCCATAACTTACCTAACAAACACCTTTTATGTTGCTTGATGTCTGGGAATTGCACAATTTTTCACACAGTTCCTCTTGAATGAAAATTTCAATAACTCGACACTGAGCAGAGACTAGCCGCTGCTCACTGAAATGATTTCTGCTTGATCAAGACAAATCTCTCAACCTATCCCAAAGAAGAAAGTGTATTCCAATAATCCCACCAAGATCCAGTAATATCTCCAAATCAATAGCATATCACAAACAATATAAATGAGTAATGCACCAACATTAATCAAACTCTTTGTGGAAAATGGTAAAAGTCAGCACAAATAAATTAGCTTAACAGTCCATTTAACAAAAAAAAATGTTTCCCTGAACTGATCCATCAGCCAATGTATAAATAGTCTCTGGACTTGACATGCCATTGCCCAAGAATTATTCCAGAACATGTCTATCAAGGACTAAACTAATCCCTGCCGTGTGTAGGTTATTTACATTTTTATGTTCCTGTTTGATGTAATACAGAAATAAATAAATTAAACATCTTCCAAGATGCTGTCTTTTAAATTTAATTTAGACACTAAATATTTAAAGCACTTGCTGCTTCATTCTTCATAACTTATGACAATTTCTGCTTTGTGGGTAGAAATAAAAACTCTTCAAATTGCAGTGTGCTCTTTTAAGTCAGCATGTTAAAAAATGGAATTTCCAACAACTGTAAACATATGTTTATGGTGGGCAGTGTAATGATAGAGTGCTCGTGATGCTCCTGATCACTAGAGGTAGAAAGAGACTAGTTTGTGGTAGCTTGGGTTGGTGTCAAGATGGATGCTTCCACTTTAGATTATATAGTGGTTTTAAAAGAACCCAAGTGTACTTATTACAACAAAAGAAACATCATATGGTACCTGTCGTGGAAGAAATATCAGGAGGGTGCAGAGTGTATATCAGTCATTATCAGCAGAGATACGGAGAGTGCAAAGTTTCCTGATGCTATAAATTTGACTGAAAATGTCAACTACAAATGGAGGCTGTTCAAACAACAATTCATGCTGTACCTGAAAGCTATTGGACTCGATAGCAAACTTGATGCACAGAATATTGCACTTCTACTTATTGTGACAGGACCTCAAGCAAGAGAGGTTTTAAATATATTTGGTTTTTCCAAAGCAGAAGACTAGGGCAAGTTCAACAAGGTTAACAAGGTGTTTGATGAACACTCTTCACCAAAAAAAAAGAAACTTTCAAGATGTTATTGTTTTGCTTGTGCACGCAGCCTTGATAGTTTTTTTTTAAAGGACTTGAAATTAAAAGCAAGGACATGCAATTTTGAATCACTGCAAGATTCAATGATCTGTGATCAAATTGTTTTTGGGATTATTGAAAAGAAAGTGAGAGAGAGGTTGCTGAGAGAGAGAGAGAGAGAAAGAGAGAGAGAGAGAGAGAGAGAGAGAGAGAGAGAGAGAGAGAGAGAGAGTGTGAGAGCTTACCTTACCTTAGCTGGTGCTGTAAAGATATGCCATGTCAGCAGCACATGAAAAAGTTCAGTGAGAGTGCAAAAAAACAGTGAAAATGAAGGCAAAGCTGTAGCCACAGTGTATGTCTATACACACAAACAAAAAATGAGAAATAGGAAAACAACAAAAAGATGGAGCGAGACATTCAATTGCAAACAATGTGGCACTCAACATGCATCAAAACAATACCCTGCCTATGGAAAAGTATGAAATAAGTGCAAAGGTAAGAATTAATATGCAAAGCAATGCTTTCCCAAAGGGAATCAAAACAAGTGAAATTATACACACTATAGAAGAAAATTCCCTCAGTCATACACTTTTCATTGGCATGGTAGTGCAGGAAGATTAGAAACCAACAGAGACTGAACAGCCAAGAATGAACAGTCGAGCAGGACAAGTGGACTGTGTCATTGAATACAAATGGAGCAAATATTCCTTTCAAGCTGGACACAGGCAAAGATCAATCTGATCTGTGAGTGTGACATCAGGGCAATGATGAATGATAAAGCTATACATCCATACAAATCCTGTACAGCTCAAGGCCTACAATGGACAGAGCATTGGCACAAAGGGTACATGTAAACTCAAGGTGAAAGTTAAAGTTAAAGAGCACCACCTCAGGTTCACAGTAGTCCCAGATGGACTTGAATCATTGCTTGTGACAAAGTATGTGAAAATTTAAGCCTAGTCAAGAGGGTGTACCACATTAACAGCGACAATTCACGGAACTGCATAGAGGAAATACTGGATCAATTTCCAGACATCTTCAAGGGGTTTGGAGTTCTACCATTCACCTATAAGATACAGTTAAAGGAGGATGCACAGCGTGTAGTGCCACTAAAAGAAAAGCTGAAACAGAAATTTGACAAAATGATGTCACTAAGGGTCATAAAGAAAGTGGAAGCGCCCACAGAATGGGTGAATTCAATAGTGTGTGTCAAAAAGAACAGTGACCTATGTGTGTGCATGGACTGAAAAGGTTTAAATGCCAATATAAAGAGGGAACATTATCAGATTTCATCTAGGGATGAAATTACAAGTGAGATGGCCGGTGAAAAGTTTTTCACCAAATTGGATGGATCCCAAATAAAAGTGCTTGAAGATAGCATGATATTTTACATTTAATACACTGTTTGGCTGATAGTCTTGACTGAGGATGCCTTTGGGAATTTCTTCTACTCCAGAGGTGTTCCACAGGACAATGGAGAACATGATAGAAGGCATAAATAGGGTACATTTGAACATGGATGACATGATTCTATGGGGATCCAGACAAGAACAACACAAGAGGCTAATAAAAGTGCTACAATGCATCCGAAGTATGGATTACTGTTAAACAGAGAAAAAAATGTGAGTTTGATGTGAAGGAAATCGCCTTTCTGGGAGATAAACTGTCAGAGACAGGTGTGGAGTCAGAAAAAAGCACGGTGAAAGCAATTCTAGAGATGCCCAAACCCCCTGACAAAAAAAAAGGCATATTGAGAGTGCTGGGAATGATCAATTTCATTGGTAAATTCATACCAAACCTGCCTTCAGAAACAATGTAGCTAAGGAAGTTTTTACCGGACAAATGTGAATTCAAGTTGATAGACAACCACGAGGAAGAATGGGGTTGACTGAAGACCATTAACCACAGAACTAGTGCTTTTGACATTCTTTGATGCATCCAGAAGAACAAAAATATCTACCGGCGCTTCAAACAATGGAATAGGTTATAGGAGAAGATTGGAGGCCAGTAGCACATGCATCAAGGATACTGACAAAATTTGAATGTCGATATGCACAGATTGAGAAAAAGTGTCTAGGTCTGGTCTATGGACCTGAGGAATTCCACAGTTATGCGTAAGGTCTACAAGCATTCACGGCAGAGACAGACCACAAGACATTAATAGCAATAATCAAGAAAAATCTCAGTGAAATTTTGCTGAGAATCTAAAGACTGGTGATGAAGCTACAACATTATTACTTTGAACTGGTGTACACACCAGGGAAAATTATTGTGTTAGCTGATGCCTTATCCAGGGCAATGATGGAGAGTGAAGCACACAATGAGAGTTCCACAGAGACAGATGTGAATCTTCACATGAACCTGATCACTGAATCTCGTCCCATATCTGACATGAAATTCAAGAAGATCACAGCTGAAACAGAACACAGTTCTTCAGAATATCATCAAGATTAAATGAAGAATGGCCTAGAGGTGAATGTCAACCATACTGCAACATCAGAGCTGAGCTGAATGTTGTCAATGGGCTTCCACTCAGACAGAACAGAATTGTCATGCCTCAATCACTGCAACAAGAGATGCTGAAAAGGGTGCATGAGGGGCACCTTGGAATGGAAAAATGCAAGAACTGCTGTTTATTGGCCAGGGATAAATGCTGACATTGACAGGATGGTTTCCAGCTGTGAGACCTTTTAGAAACCTCAGGCAAAGCAAATAAAGGAACCCATGATAATAACTGTTTTACCAGCAGAACCATGGCAGAAAGTTGGGACAGATCTATTTCACATGGATGGAAAGAATGACTTGCCAGTTATTGATTATCTATTGAACTATCCGAGATAGCACAGCTTTCTAATATGTCTGCTGCTTGAGTGATCAAATATATGAAATCAATAATTGCATGACATGGAATTCTACAGTGACAATGGACCATGCAGAAGAGTATTATTTTCAACATGTGACTTCAAGTCCTCTGCATCCACAATCAAATGGAAGAGCAGAGAAAGGAGTTCACATAGTTAAACAGTTGCTCAAGAAAGCACAAGACAGTGGCTCAGATCCTTATCTAGCTCTATTAGGCTATAGAATTTCACCACTTGAACATAGAATGTTACCTGCTGAACTTCTGATGGGACGGAGACTAGTCATCACATTTCCCTAATCTGCAGACCCAAACAAGAACAAAGATGTTGAAGATGTTGAACGGAAACAAAAGCATCTGCAATGGAGATGAAAAGCTAACTATGACAAGTCAGTAAAAAGTTTCAGGCCACTGGTACAACATGACACAGTGAGACTCAGAAATTCCCACACTTGAAGTAAATCCAAGATTCTACACTATCAGAACAGAGGTTGGTCAAATACAGAGGAGGAATCGAAAGAGCCTGCTGAAAATGCAAGAGATGCTGCAAGAACAGACAAATGCAGAAGATCCAGCCTGCACAGAAACAGAGGAAAGTCCACCAGTGCTAGACAGTAGTTGTCCAGCAGAGCCGACACAAGCACCAATGTTAAGAAGATCCACATGCATTATCAAAACACCTGACTGACTGAATCTCTAAATGAAAAGGAATTGCACACTTAAAAAGTTTGTGATGCTAATGATGGGTTTACATTTGCGTTGAACTTTAAATTGAAACAAATCCTGTATTAATGTGTCATGTTGTTAGAGTAAACAACTCAAAGAAAGGGATGTAATGATAGAGTGCTAGTGATCCTCCTGACCACTAGATGGAGTTAGAGACTATTGTGGTAGCTTGGGTTGGATTCAAGATGAATGATTCCACACGGTTGTGTGTGCTTTAGCTTATACAATAAAGTTGTTTTTTTAAAAAGAAAACATTTATTTTATTACAATAAAAGAAACATCACAGGTAGTATTTATGGATAATTCTGTTTTCAAATTTGCCTCTTCCCTGTAAACTTTGCATTGAAATTAAAATTCATAATACAATCCTCATGCAACTTTCACTTTGTTAATTTGTCGAAGATTTTGATACTTGTGGCAATATCAAAGTTCAGTCATTTTAGAACATCAACCAGAAATGTTAATTGTCATCTCCCCAACAGATATGCCTAAGTGTCTCCAGTATATATTTTCAGTCATTTTGCATCATTCAGACATTTATACTGCACCATATTTTGATCTATCAGCAAGTTATCATTTCCGTATATTATTTCAGTATACAACAATCTTTTTGGAATATTCATTCATCTTCCTGTTGGTTTTAATGATTCTGCTGTCTCTTCTACTTTTGGTAGACCTTGCCATGCACAGATAACTAAGAATGCAAAGCCAGAGAAAGTCAGTGGAACATTCCGTAGTGATGCTCAAACTCATTAGAGATTTATTGAAATAAAGGAGTCATTGTTTCTGTTACCAGTAGTGTTAGTAAGAAGTGGCAGATTTAAGATATTGAACAAAATCATTGCAGGGAAATTGCAGACAAAGGTATTTATGCGCCATGCTTGAAAAAAATGAAAGAAACAAAATCAATAAGTTTTAAAGAGAAGTTAGAAAACATCTGAAAAAGAACAATGTATAATTTGTAATGAATTAGCATGGGGAAATTGGAAACCACTATCACAGGATGCATAGGCATAAATTGCCTGGGTGACCCCTCCTTCCTGTGTTATTCCTGTGCCTGCTTGGATCATCTATTGCCATATACAGTACTTCCCATATTCTTGACTGCACAAAACACTGCTTCTGTTATTCTAACTTGCCCAACTCATCTATCAGCTCTGACCTACACTGGCTTGTAGTAATCACTTGACTTTAAAATTCTGAACCTTGTTTTCCAATTTCCATTTCCTATTGCCATTACATTCTTCGGTCCTAGATTTTGAATTTCTTCCCAAAAACTCTTGACTAATCTAATAATTGAAGCCAAATGGAAAATATGATCACCTTTGGTGCAAGTTTCCACCATTCCCTCACCTTTATGTTGTCCATCTCTAAATCTTCCTGACTTGGTCATTTTTCTTGACTTCTCTATTTCCATTTCTGGAGACCGGCCACTATTCAATATCTACTACAGGTCATTAACAGTCACAGTTTTCTTGGCTTTACTTCCTGCTAATCACAAATTCTGTTTTATTATTAGATTTTCTCAGATGCATATGATGTCAAATTCTGTCCTTGTAATTCTTTTTCTCCAGCCAGGTATTCTTCATCACTTTGTTTCACAAGGCCATTGGATAATTTACTTCCAATGTTTCTGTTTTCATCCTTTCCTTTCCCTTCCTTCTATTAGGAAATTAATAGATGGAGTCAATCCACATCCCCACTCTCCATTAATGTCAAGCAGAAATTTTGCCAGTTATCCAGAAGCCAAGCATGACCTTAACACAGTTGTGATCTTCATTCTCATTAAATCCAGACTTTGCTTTGGTTACAGCCATTGGTTTTTGCATGGATATGAAATTATGCAGAGCATAAGATAGAATAAGAACAAGCAGGTACCTCCTACTCAAGTTAGGTGAAACAAGAAGTAGAGGAGATGGGTTAAGGGTGAAAGGTGAGATGTTTAGGGGGAACATTGGAGGGAATGCAGAAAGTGGTGAGAGTTTGGAATGAGATTCTGCTGAAGTGACAAATGTGGACTCAATTTTGACATTTAAGAAAAATGTTGATAGGTACGTGGATGGGAATAGGGAATAATGTGAGGGGTATGGAGGACTATGGTCAGGGTGCATGTCAATGGAAGGAGGCAGAATAATAGTTTGGCATGGACTAGATGGGCTGAAGGGCTTCTTTCTTTATTGTTTTGTTCTATTGTTCTGTGAAAATAAAAATTTATAATAGGAATTTTTTAAAAATTGCACAACCTACTTGGCATTTTTTTCATTTCTGAACTATTTTTCTAAATGACAGAAGGAGATAAAATTTTACTCAATCCAGCAGTGACACCCAAGGTTGTTGGTGGCAAGTTTGAGAATGCAGACTTATACATTACCATCTCTCTAATCCTCTTGCATATTTTAAGAGACTTACTGAATTTCACTCTTTTGACCAAACTTTGCACCATTTGTCCCAATGTCTCTCTAGGGGGGGTCAATTCCAAACTGTGTTTGCTATGCATCAGTTAAGTGCCATAGGAAATTTTACTGCTTTCAAGGAGCAACATTAGTGAGCTGAAGTTATTTAAAAGGATTTCTTTGGAGATGAGATCAGAGAAATGATGTAAGCAAATATGTAATTGCAATAGTAAATCCCTTGATGTCTCATTCTTTGTTAAGGTATAAATTTCCCAATTCTTGATTTGCTTTATATTTGGTATTATATCACAAAAAAGTCCCTCAGCAAGACTAATTGAACCAACTTATAAATGGGTTATGAATTAAGACCATGTACAATTCAGAAAGTGAATGCAAGAGGGCAGGTGGTTGGTTGAAAGCCAGTGAAGATGACAATTATTTCTGTGCTGAGAGACAGGTTTGAGAGGGGTGGGGTGATAATAATTGGAAGGAAGTAGACTGCACTGACACTGACATTTTTCAGTGAGAGGGGATGGGTCAAATAGAAGTTTATCAGTGGTAGGTGAGAAGTGTGCTGTCACGGGATTGTTTTCTGAATTCTCTTATCTTGTAGCTGTCAAGGCAGCAGGAGTGTAAAGGCAGAATTCTTGCTGAACTTGGTAAAATTACTGCATTTTGAATTCTGGTCAGAATTTTTGCTTGATTATTAATATTCTGAAGATTAATGCTCAGCTGGGAAACAGATGTCTCAATGTTTTTTCCACTCACTTTTTAAACTGTCAGACAATCCTGGAGGAACATTCCCTCCTCACATTACTCCTTATTCCTAAAAAGATAGAATTCAATTTATTTCTGTTATCAGTAACACACTCCACAGATGCAAAATTGACTACTTATGCCAGTGTGTTCATTAACTTTTACAGGCCATTGCTAAACCTAATTCCGAGAACGCCTGATATCCTGGCCAGCATATTTTTATTGTAACATTTCTCTCCTCCCTACCTGAAGGACAGTGAATTTGAATGCTACTGACCTTTTGTTGATAAGCTCAGATCCTCAGATTTGACCCTCTCATCACTTCATATCCATGTGGCATAGTATCAATGCTCACCCACCTCATGGCCATTTTCAAACAATGCCTACTGCTAGTTGCAATGTGTGAGTTAGGAGCCTGGTTCAGGAACTCAGTGTGACTGATAAACAACAAACATAAATTGAAAAATGCTTGGACAATGACAGAGATAAAACATCAAAGCCAACTCTGAGAGAATTATGACCCATAAATATTGGGGAAAAAATGAGACAACAAAACGGATGAAAAAGGAAAACAGTTATGTTTGGTATAGAACCTAGTCTTACATTTTATGTTGCTATGATCCTGTATAGTTTGCTGTGTACATATGCTTTAAATAAAATCCTTTCACAGTTTAATTGTTTCCATATACTTCATGGACTCTTTAATGAAGTTTTCAATGATATCTCAGTATAGGAGAATGCAAACCAATGAGCAATGCTGACAAACTCTGTAAGATGTACAACATATGTGATTATTATCAGGGCAATGCCTCAATAAATGAAAATATCTGTGAATGCTACAGTTTTTGATGGCAGCCTCATGTACTTTTCATGATGAAAGTTATGAATGGGTTGTCATATTGAACTTTGAGTAAATCCATTAATATAGTATGGCAATATATTGTTGAGTCTAGTTATTGTCTGCAAAAATGCAGGGAATTATTTGTTGCATGAAAATAACTGTTTCAATCTCAGTAACATGATTCTGTCCATTGAAACCTTCCTACCATACTTTTTACATCCTATTTGCTTCAAAGGGAGAACTTCTATTTCAATACCTTTAATCTTGTAGCTTAACACAATCTGCTGGAAGAACTCAGCCAAGCAAGCAGCATCAGTGGGAGAAAAGAAAGGTCGTTACTTCAACCCAAAACCTTTATTGAGATGGGTTCATAGTAGAGAAAACCCTGGCTTCAGATTGTTTTAAGAACTTCCTGTGACAAATAGTCTCAAATTTGATTTAAGCATCTGGACCCAATAGAATGATTTACAAAGGGCATTCACTCTGACTTTGTTCCATTTTCAGTTTTAAATTTTGTTCAAGAGGCTGATACACTGTCTTTCATTATGATGGCATTCTTACAAAACCTCTGACAGCAGAATGTTAATTTTGCTGCAAATCATTCTTCCTTCTCCTTCGTCTGCACAGAAACTGAGAGTTTATGACCAACAGAACATGAGTCATTATTTTATTTTGAATTCTGGTCAGAATTTATTCCAAGCCAAACCTAAAAACTGACACCCTGCAAAAGCACATAGGAATATCATTGTTCTTTTGAGATGGAAATTGTATCAGTAAGTGTAATTAATTTAAATATTTTTATTTTTGCAACATGCTTCATGATGGAGAAAAATATATGTGCGTCACCTCCCCACACAATATGTTAATTTGTGAATCTGCCTTTGTGACTTAAGGACACTGGAAATGCATGGCCATGTTTGTCTAGGATGATATTCATTTGGGTGTCTTAACAGACCATAGGGGATTGTAGCAAGGCCTGTTAAAGATGTATTTTGTACATCAGGCAGGCTATGGAGGAGATATTATAATTAATCCATACAGTGTTGTGTTTACACAACAATTAACCTGCAACAACTGAAAGCAAAGGCATTTTTAAATATGTATCCTTATGCGGAGGAGGAGGACAAATGTCATTGTCCCAGCCTCTTGTGACTCCAGTGGACGGCACTAGCACTTCTCCTGTTCTTCTTTCCCCTCAATTGACCTTCAGATTTTGGTGCCCCTTTAAAGATTATTAGAATTGTCACTGATATTACAATGGGATAGGATCAAAGTCAACTCTTTTTCATTTCATCGAGTCCAGCAAGAAGATAGCACAGTCACAATATCAGCTACCTGCCTTATCACCAGGAAAATTTTTGAACCTCACAGGAAGGGCATAAATTTAACATGACTAAAACCATATTCAAAAATCAGTTTCCTCACAGTGAAACTCAATACATTTTTAAACCCTTGCATCATTATTTTTGCCATGTATCAATTTTTCAATATCAGTGAATTGGGAGTAAGATTGGGAGGGATATAGAAGGTGGAGCATGATAAATGAAAGCTTAGCTAAATTGGAACAAAAATCACTAAAGTGCATTGCCATTAATTATAATTCTTTCAACTATTAAACATTTTAAGAGCTATCCAAATGGTGAGACTCCCTTTTTAAACAACCTGTAATGACTTTGGGCTGTCAAATATAATGAGCTTGTGCTAGCTTGAAACTTGGATGATAAAACGTTTATTTTGAAAAACATTTTGGCGACAAGCAACTGTCTTCAGGGGATTTTATGTTTGGAAACAAAATGTTGTAATAAAGCTTATAAGCTTTGAAGGCTGAACATAATTAAGCATTCTTACACACCATGATGTCGTATTTAACACCCTACATATTTCCTCAAAGTTTTAGAGCTTGGCTATCAGAACAAAAAAAAAAGATTATAGTCTAGAAATGCAACCATGTGGTGCTGCTTTTTTTTTTAAGGAATTATGCAATTGAAAATGGACTTTATCCAGAGAGAAATAGAATCACAATCATTTCTGGGTGCATCTTGTGGCCTGCTAATTTAAATGGACCTTTCCTGCATTGATGTGGCATCTCAGTTGACATGAGCAGCTGTCATTTTCTATTCAATATTTATTTTGGAATATTTGGGGAAAATTTGCTTCTGTTTTAGGCATGATTATCGTTAGATATTCCTGGGACAAAGCAGTAATGCAGCAATGGATTGGGATCCCTCTGATATGTGTCATAATTCAATCTCTCTCTCAACAGCTCCACTCTACCTAACCTTCCTTCTCCATTTCATACAATACCAGTCCAAATGGACCACTAAAGGGATTCACTCCAACCTACCTGAAGATCCAGACTGTTATCTTTCCATTCTGCTCCCAATTCTCTTTGGACTCTCTCTCTCCTTCCAAATCTCAATCCCATCCCTTCAGTCTTGCTATCAACTTTCTGATTCTGAAGATGCAAATTCTATCACGGAAGTTCTATCAGAATGCCCCTAGTTTCCAATCACATCCATCATTGATTCTAACCTTTCTTGAAAATGTTCCTCCTCATACCCCCATTCTAATTGCTGCCTCAGCTGTCATTCACTCATTCCTGCTTGCTTACCTGACCCTATCCATAATTGTTGGGTTATAACTCATGGTTTTCTAATCCTCCTCCTCAATCCAGCTTCAATCCCAGGTGGTGAATTTTCAACAATACAAATGCTTGGTGTCCATGATGCTCTGCTAACATATGTGGCAAGAGTGCTCATAAGGAAACAGTCATTACTTTGTTGCTGCTACAATCAATGTTTGATTTCTCTCAAATTTCTAGCTGTAGAATAATATGGTGAAGAGCATATTATTCAATAGCTATCCATACCTCAAGAATTTTAGTGGTTCAGGAAGACAATTCAGCATCACCTCTCGAGGCCTAGTAAATGCTGACCCAGATCCTTGACTGAATCAGTTAGTGCTTGGCTATGCTTCAACAATACCTGGCCGATCCCATGCATATCCCCAAACATATCTCTTATACTATGATGGCACAGATTAATATTTCATTGCTTTGTTTATATTTTTTCCCATAAAATTCTTCATGTTAATCTTTGGACACAGAAGTTACCACAAATGATGCACTTCATAATTTAGAAGCGAGATCATTTATACACTGTAAATGTGATTCATATATTAAAAATGAACCCTTTGTCATCAGAACATTCAAAGTATGAGTGGGACGTGAAGTGTGGGATGTTTCAGGTATGTAGTAAATTTGTCCTGTTTGTCATGCTCGTAAATGTTTCAAATTTCATTTGGTTTGGTTTCTGCATTCCCGTTGATTTTGTAACCACAGTTGAGCATCAGTTGCAAAAGAAATTTGGACTTTTTAGCATTGGAAAATATACTGAAGATATAACACCAATGGAGGAAATACAAGATTCTGACTGATGAGGATGTTTTCCCATATGTAACAATATTTATATCCTGTTAATTAAATCATGCTTCTGCTCAGGATTGCATTTTAGATCCAGTTTCTATAGGATGCATCATTGCACCCATTTTCCATACTTGCGGTTAGATGAAGTCTTTGTTTGAGTTTATTATTCACAAAGAACCTAGTACAGCAAGAAGGATTTTTCTGCAAACAGACCAACAGTTTTCCAAATCAGTATATAGAGGTACCAATGAGAGAGGTTGGAATCCTTGATCTCATATTGGGGAACCAGGCAGGACAGGTGACTGAAGTATGTGTGTGCAAACATTTTGGATCCAGTGTTCATAATGCCATTAGTTTCAAGTTATTTATGGGTAGGAATAGGTCTGGTCCTCGAGTTGAGATTCTAACTTGGAGAAAGGATCTAGGAGGAATGGATTGGGATAAGTTGTTTTCTGGCAAAGATGTGGTCAGTAAGTGGAAAGCCTTCAAAGGTGAAATTTTGAAAGTGCAGAATATGCATGTTCCTATTAGGATCAAAGGCAAAGTTAACAGGCATAGGGAACCTTGGCTTTCAAGGAATACTGTGATCTGGTTGAGAAGACGAGATAGGTGTATAGCAGATATAGGCAACAAAGAGTGAATGAGGAACTTGAAGAGTATAGAAAATGTAAGAAAATACTTAAGAAGGAAATCAGGAATGCAAAAAGAAGACATGCAATTGCTTTGGCAGATAATGTGAAGGAAAACCCAAAGGGGTTCTACAAGTATGTTAAGAGTAAAAGGATAGTAAGGGACAAAATTGGTCCCCTAGAAGATTAGAGTGGTCATCTGTGTGTGGAGCCTCATGAGATGGGGAAATCTTAAACAGTCTTTTTGCATCAGTATTTTCTCAAGAATCTGGCATAGTGTATAAGGAAGGAAGGGAAACAAGCAGTAGTGCAATGGGACATGTAGAGATTAAAGAGGAGGAGGTGCTTGCTGTCTTCCAGCAAATAAAAGTAGATAAATCCCCCGGGCCTGACATGATATTCCCTCAGATCTTGAGGGAGATGAATGTAGAAATTGCAGGGGCCCTGGCAGAAATATTTATTACATCCTTATCCACAGGTGAGGTGCTGGAGGTTTGGAGGGTAGCGCATGTTGTTCCATGAACAATCAGGAAATTATAGGCCGGTGAACTTGACATCAATAGTAGGTAAATTATTGGACAGTGTTCTGAGAGATTGGATAAACAAGTATTTGGACAGCCAAGGGCTGATTAAGGACACTCAGCATGGCTTTGTGTGTGGTAGGACATGTTGAAAAAATCTTATAGAGGTTTTCAAGGAGATTACCAAGAAGGAAGATGAAGGAAAGGCTGTGGGTGTTGTTCCCATGGACTTTAGTAAGGCCTTGACAAGGTCCCATGTGGGAGGTTAGTTCAGAAGGTTCAGACACTAGGTATGTATGGAGAGGTTTTAAACTGGATTTGAAATTGGTTGAATGGTAGAAGGCAGAGAGTGATGGTGGAAAATTGCTTCTCAGACTGGAGGCCTGTGATTAGTGGTGTGCCTCAAGAATCTGCTGGGATCATTGTTGTTTGTTGTCTATATTAATGATGTGGATGATGACACTCAGATTAGAGGTGTTGTGGACAGTGAGGAAGGCTTTCAAAGCTTACAGAGGGATCTGGAATAACCAGAAAAATGGGCCATAAGGTGGCAGATGGAATTTAATGCAGAGAAGTGTGAGGTTTTGCATTTTGGAAGTACAAGCAATGGTAGGGCATTGAGGCGTGTGGAGGAACAAAGGGTCTGGAATACAGATACACAATTTCCTGAAAGTGGCAGCACAGGTAGACAGGATTGTAAAGAAAGCTTTTGGCAACTTGGCCTTCATAACTCAAAGTATTGAGTACAGGAGTTGGGATGGTAAGGTTTTACAAGACATTGGTGAGGTAAAATTTGGAATATTGCATGCAGTTCTAGTCACCAAACTACCTGAAGGATATCAGTAAGATTGAAAGAGGGGAGAGAAGATTAAATAGGTAGTTGTCGGTCTTCAGGAATAGAGTTATAGGGAAAGATTAAACAGGTTAGGACTTTATTCCTTGGAGCATCAATGAATGAGGGGATATTTGATAGAGGTTTACAAAATTATGAGAGATATAGATTGAGTAAATGTGAGAGAGATAAATACAAGAGGACATGCACTTATGGTGAAAGGGGAAAGATTTGGAGGAACATTAGGGGAAACTTTTACACTCAGAGTCCTAAGATTGTGGAACAAGCTACCATGTGACTTGGTAAATGTGGGCTCAGTTTTAAGTTTTAAAAATAAACCAGATAAATACACGGACAGGAGAGGTCTGGAGGGTTATGGAATGGGTGCAAGTCAGTGGGACTAGCTGTATGATGTTTTTGGCACTGACTAGAAGGTCTGAAGTGTTTTTTTTTCTGTGCTGTAGTGTTCTTTGGTTCTTATCTCTTACATTACAAATATCTGTGCAAAGAGCACAATTACAGTGTTGGATTACACTGAAAAGAAGGCTCAATTAGTACTAATCAAGGATAGCATGAAGACATCTTTTGGGGTTCATTCATCAAACCTGTTGCAGTGTGTTTTCACACTTAAACCTTCACCCCCATGGGAGGAGGGAGAAGAGTGTGCCTGGGGTGTGATGGGTCTTTCAGTAGGTCGGTCTCCTTTTTTAGGCACCAGAAAATGTACATAAAGTCTATTGAGGGGAGGGAAGTATGCATAACATTCTGAACAGCATTCACCACCTGCTGTGGTTTCCTCTGACCTTGAGCAGAGGAGCTCACATTATCATGTGTATCCAGTAAGTATGCTTTTAATTGTGCAGATGTTGAAGTTGTTATGGGACAGTGTTGTGACTATTTTACTTTATAATCGCTTGCTGGATTAGAATGTTTTTGTTGTTGTCCGTGATTCATTCAAATAAATCCGTATTAAAGTTGAGTTGAGTTTTCCATGGTTTATTAAACATTATTATCAGTTGCTATACATTATTACAAGCCATTACACTTTGTTAGATGATAACTAAATGATGGTTAAATGGTTATTAAATTTGGAAGAACATTCTAAATTTCTTACCATTTCATAGAAAAAGAAAACTGTTAATCTCTAAAATGGCTGAAAATCCAGCTGTAACCTTGGCTCCAAGACTGGTATTATGGAGACACTCAAATAATATGTAAATAATCTTCTTGAAAGCCACAAAATATAATTTGCTTGCAAGAAATTATTTTAACCCTTACAGACTGGGGGTGGGGGATGGGAGGATATTCTTAACTTCCATAATCTCCTCAGAAAGTAGAGGTCTTGGTGCGCTTTCTTGACTTTCACGTTAATGTGTGTTTTTTCAGGTCAGGTTATTGGAGATAATTATTTCCATAAACTTGAAGCTATCAATGCTTTCAACTTTAGAGCCATGAACATAGATGGGGTGGTAGACTCTGCCTCTCTCCTGAAGTCAATTATCATCTTCTTTGACTTTTACACTGATAGCGAGATTGTTATCTTGGCATTGGACACTCTGAACTCTGTATCTTGCCACGAGACTTTCAATCTCATTCCTGTATTTTATCTCGTCTTTATTTGCTACTGCTTTACCTCAGACATGGATTCTCCACCATTGAAGTTCACAGGGCCATTGATCATCCAATTTCCTGCACTTCTGCTCTCATCATGTCATTTAGAACATATTAACATAGAAATTTACAGCACAGTGCAGTCCTAATAACCTACTCTAACAACTGCCTAGCAATTCCCTACTGCATAACCCTCTTTTTTTCTCAGTTCCACATACATATCTCTAAAAAGATTCCATTGTACTTGCCTCCACCACTGTTGCTGGCAGCACATTCCTTGTACCCACCATTCTCTGTGTGAAAACCATATCTCTTACATTCCCCCATGTATCTACTCCCAAGCACCTTAAAACCAAGCCCTCTCATGTTAGCCATTTCAGCCCTGGGGAAAAAAATAACCTCTGGCCATCCACACAATTAATGCCTCTCATCATCTTGTACACCTCTATCAGATCACCCCTCGTTCTTCATCACACCATAGAGAAAAGGCCAAAAGCACTCAACCTATCTTTATTAGGCATACTTTCCAATCCAGCTGATTTAAAACAAAATAATTTGACATACAGAATGTTAACAGGCTATTTCAGTCCACAAGCCCATGCCACCCAATCACATCCAATTAACCTACAACCCCTGGTTTGTTTGTAAGGAAACCTCCACTCACACTGACTCAGTGGACAATCCTTCCACTACTTCCCCCTTTTCTGCAGCTGTGATAGTATCCCTGATCAGTGATACTACTCCCCCACCTCTTTTACTTCCCTCCCTATCCAATTTGTAAAAGAAAAGAGTGGCAGTAGAGGGAGGAGAGTGGTTAGAGGAGGAAAGTTCAATGGGGTAGATGAGGGCAATCATTCCCAACCACAAAACAGTATCAATGGCAGGAGAATTTCATACCTGTCATATTAGAAAATAAATTGGAGTCATAGTGTTTGCAGAGGAAATACAAGGTTCTCTCCTACTAGTGCCCTTTCCATATGCAATAATACTTAATGAATAATGTAGATAATTTTGAGAAATCCTGCTAATTATATATGTTTTTAATAATAGTGTCAACTGGGAGAAATTACTGAAGTGACCATGTCAGATATGTTTATTAACACAGATTTGAACTTTTCACAACTACCATTTAATTGTTCATTACCGTCACAGAATAGCAATGATTTGGTTAATGTTAAAAAAAAAAATCCATATTCGCAGAAAACACAAATGATCCTGTTCCAGGCCTCACAGCTTCTTCTATGTGTGAAATTGATTTATACACAAATTGGAAAATATACCCAAGGGTTGTTTTTAAAATTTGTCCTTTTTTTCCAACTTTTGAAGCATATTATAATAATAGTTTCATGAATAAGCCGTTGATTTTTTTAAATTACTTTCATTTCTTTGACTATTTAGTGATTCTAATAATGTTTTTCTTTCATTAGGCTAATTATGTAGATCAATGAAAAGTCATATTTTAAAACAAAATAATGGCATTTTTCAGCATGAACATTTGATTTTTTTTATCATCAGTTAATTTATTTGAATTTTATTTTTGATATTGTAGTGGTTGTTCTATGGAGCGAATAACGAGATCGGCATTTGACAGATTCATTCCAAAACTTACTGCTTTATTGTTTGTTCATTGAGCATTTGAAAGGCACTCCCTGTTCCCACTGCTGGGAACCGGACGTTGCATCACTGACTGGCAGCAATTCATACTTCACGCATGCGGGCCTTTTCCTTTAGGGGAAGGAGAAGATGCCTGGTGCCATCGGAGCTGGTTTGCCTGAACACCAAACCCGTTGGTCGCCACATAATCCCCCACAGAACCAGCGATCTCACTTCCCACTCCCCCACCACAACTCAAAGTCTGCACTTTCTTCTGTTTGGGCAGCCTACCTCTATGCTTGGGTGCTTGCTCTTCAATGAGCTTTTTCAAGTCCATGTGCACCAGCTTTAATTGGTCAATCATGCATACTTCCTCTTTACCCCTCACGTCCAACACAAACGTAGACCCATTGTTTTTACTACTTTAATCAGCCCTTCATATGTCCGCTGCCTCAGTGTGCGCCCCTTCTAACAAAGACATACTCACTGTCAAAGAACTTTAATTGTCTTGGAATGGAGGTCAGTGTTCACCCATGTCGGGAGGTCGGGATGGGAGCCATGTTACCCAGCCTTACACTGAACTACTTAGGGCTGCCGTGATGTCTGCTTCTTTCCCCCTCAGGGACTACTGTGGTGTGGGTTCGGGGGGTGGGGTGTCTGAAGACCTGTTCAGCAGAAGAAGCTTGCAGTTCTTCTTTGAATGCTGTTCAGATCCCGAGTAGGACCCAAGGAAGCTCATCCACTCAGTTTGGGCCTTTCAGACTGGCCATTAGTGTCGATTTCAAGTATCCATGGAACCGCTCCACCAGGCCATTTGATTGTAGGTGATAGGATGTGGAGATGCAGCTGGGTCCCCAATAAGCTGGCTATAGCAACCCACAGGCTTGATGTGAACTGGGCCTCTCTGTCCAATGTGATGTGGGCTGGGATTCCGGAATGTGCTACCCAAGTTACGACTAGGGCCCTGGTGCAGGATTCGGTGGTAGTGTGTGTTAGGGGAACTGATTCTGGACATCTAGTGAAAAGTTCCACCATGGTGAGGACATACAGTGCTCCCCATGATACTGGCAGTGGCCCTACATTATCGATGTGGATGTGACTGAATCTGTGGGTTGTGGGTTCGACCTGCTGTGGGGAGAGGTGGGGGTTTAGTATGCCTCTGGACCTTGGCTGTCTGACATTGAGTGCATGTCCTCCGCTAGTTGCTGACTTTCTTTTTGAGGCTGTGTCACATGAACCAAGTGGATATCATACAGACTGTGGTTTGGATGGAGGGGTGCACTAGGCCATGCATGGATTCAAATACACGCTGTCTCCAGGCTGCCAGAATGATGGGGTGAGGATGACCCGTGGCTGTATCACAAAGGAGCGTCTGCTCACCTGGACCTAAGGGTACGTCCTGCAGCTGGAGGCTTGAGACTGAGGTCCTATAGCTGTGTGTCTCCTCATTACGTCTCTGCTAGCTCCGAGTAGTTGATCCCCTGTGCCAATGTTTGGATGGTTGGCCTAGATAGAGTGTCTGCCACAACGTTGTCTTTACCGGAGATGTGCTGGATCACTGTTGTGAACTCCGATATATATGAAAGGTGTCTCTGCTGCCAGGCTGACCAGGGGTCTGATACGTTGGTGAATGCAAAGTTTAGGGGCTTGTGGTTGGTGACAGCTGTAAACCTTCTGCCTTCAAGAAAGTATCTGAACTGCTGGATCGCCAGTTAGAGTGCAAACAGCTCTCTGTCCAAAGCATTGTATTTAACTCGGGTGGCCTTAAATGTCTACTAAATAAGGCTTCCAGTGTCCATCCACAAGTTGTTCCAGTCCTCTGTCAATATCTGTGTTTGATGCATCCACTGTGAGGGCCGTCAGAACATTGGTCCTGGGGTCTACAAACATGGTAGTGTTTGCAGGCCCTCCTTTGTTTGGACAAAAGTTGGTTCAACTTCTGGGTTCCAAGTGATGCCTTTCTTTTTACCTGACATCAGTAGTTGAATGATGCTGGCTGCTCATGGGAGGAAACGGTGGTAGAAATTTACCATCCCCACTAATTCCTGCAGCCCTTTGACTGTGGTAGGCCTGTTGAACTGTTGGATGACTTCCATCTTGTTTGCCAGAGGAGTTGTGCCATCCTTTGAGATCCTGTGGCCCAGGAAATCGATGGTCTCCCGTCCGAACTGGCATTTGCCTGGGTTAATGGTCAGTCCAGACTTGCTCAGTCGGGTAAATAGCTGACAGAGGTGGGATAAGGGCTCCGTATGGTTCCTACTGGTGAACAGGATGTCATCCAGGTATATGAATAGGAAATCCAAATCCAGGTCCACTGCATCCATTAGGCGCTGAAAAGTCTGTGCCGCACTTTTTATCCCAAAAGGCATCTGCAGAAACTCAAACAGGCCAAAGCAGGTGATCAAAGCAGTTTTCTGGATGTCCTCTGGCTACACTGGGATTTGGTGGTGGCCACAAACTAGGTCGACTTTTGAGAAGATGTAGGTTCCATCTAGATGGACTGCAAAGTCTTGGATGTGTGGTAGGGGGTAGTGGTCTGGCATGATGGCTTTGTTCAGCCATCTATAGTCCCCACACAGCTGCCAATCCCCGGCTGTCTTCGGCACCATGTGTAGCAGTGAGGCCCAGTGACTGTCGGACCTGTGGATAATCTTGAGCTCTTCCATGCACCTAAACTCCTCTTTGGCCAGGCAGAGTTTGTCTGAGGGTAGTCTTCTAGCCCTTGCATGTAGAGGTGACCCTTGGGTGATGATGTGGTGCCACAGTCGAGGTGAACTGGGGTTTGAGTACTGATGGGAATTCGACAAGGAGCCTGCTGTACTCATCACTGGACAATGCAACTGAGTCCAGGTGTGGTGCAGGTAGTCTGGCTTTCCAGAGAGTGACTGTTTGAAAGGTTTCAATGTGGACCAGCCTCTGACACTTCAGGTTGACCAGCAAACCATGGGCCCTAAGGAAGTCTGCCCCCAGGAGCAGTTTGTCCATGATGGCCAATGTGAAGTCCCATATAAATGTGTTACCGCCGAGTTGTAGTTGGACCTTGCATTTGTCATAGGTCTGTATGGAACTGTTGTTTGTGGCTCTCACGGTGGATCCATGCTGTATGTCCTTGTCTCTGGAGCGGTAGGTGGGGTGACGCTGATTTCTGGCCCCGTATCCACGAGGAAACAGTGTGCAGACCTTTTGTCCCACATGTGCAG
The DNA here is from genome assembly GCF_036971445.1 of Narcine bancroftii. Classification (NCBI taxonomy): domain Eukaryota; kingdom Metazoa; phylum Chordata; class Chondrichthyes; order Torpediniformes; family Narcinidae; genus Narcine; species Narcine bancroftii. The sequence goes on from NC_091474.1 coordinate 159,441,308, forward strand.
CAAGCTGTCTGGGTCGCCAGCTGCTGAAACCATCAGCGGCGGCTGACCCCGGCATTTCCTTGAAACGTGCAGGGTGGTCATCAGTGGTGGGCTTCTGTACCCCATCTCTGATGGTAGAAGCACCATGGGTCCTCTGTTTCCTCTGCCTTCCGTCGGGGTTGCTGGAAGTCCTGTGTCCCACTGGGTTTGGCTGGCTGTGGGTTTGTTGTTCTGGGCAGTTGGCTGATGGCAGCTTCATTCTCCCTCCTGGTTTTCCAGAAGATGTCTGCTCTGCTACCTTCCGGGTGTTGCTGAAGTCTGTGTCTGCCGGCATCAGCTGGATGTCATCAGGAATGCTTGTTCGAAAATGAGGCAGGGCTTATATCCCTTTGTCCATTGAAGCCCAATCTGTTCAGGTGCATTATCTTGGCTGCTCTTTGGCATCTGGAGAGCTAAAGGTGCTGAGCAGCAGCGCTTACAGTATTGCATAATTGCCTTCCTCTGATGAGGCAGGGATGAAGTCATCTATCTGGGCAGCACTTTCTTGGTCCAAGGAGCTCATCACGTGGAACTACTTCGTGGAGTGCAATGTTATTTGTCTGATCTGGAACTTTGCCTCCACTTGACTGAACCAAGAGCGGGGTCACAGCATCTAGAACGTAGGAAGTTTTAATGCAATAACATTCCGTGCTGCTGTATCCATGATGTTGGGTCCAAAATACATTTTGGATCATTGAGGTCATCAATGGAGCATTCATGCTACGGAGCGAATAACGAGACCAGCAATCGACAGGTTCTTTCTAAAACTCCCTGCTTTATTGCTTGCTCATTAAGCATTTTAAAGGCACTCCCTTTTCCCTGCACTGGGAACCAGGAGTTGCATCAGGGACTGGCAGCTATTCGTACCTCAAACTTGCAGGCCCTTTCCTTGAGGGGATGCCGAAGATGCACGGCACCATCTTGATGTAGGGTGCTCCGACCGCATGTGCGTTACAATCGGAGCCGGTTCGCCTGAACACCAAACATGTGGAACACCACAATATCTCAATAAAACTGCCACTTTCTAATTGTTCATGAGAAGGTGATGGTGAGTCATTTTCTGGTGAAGGTACTGCCTGGATTGTAATGATAGAGATCATGTTTGCATGGCAATTAGCTATGCCTGACAGTTTGATTAGACTTGGTTGCCAGCAGGGGGCACACACACACACACACACACACACACACACACACACACACACACACACACACACACACACACACACACACACACACACACACACACACACAATGCAGATCTGTAATGAAGACTTGTACCCTCGTGGCATGCCTCATTGTGCTGTTTACAACAACTTTACTGTAAAGAACCTTTTCCATCATCCATGTGTTGTCTTAAGAACTCACACAATCGAATACAAGATGAAACATGCATGTTATTTGTGTAGTAAGACCCAGGATTTAGATCCAGCGATGATGAAGGAGTGCTGATATAGTTCAGAATCAGGATTATATACACCTTGGAGGATAACATGCAGTAATCTTGATCCCAAATGTCCCAAACCATTGTGCATTCTGTTGCTAGAGCTTGTCAAGGTGTTTTTAAGAGTAGATGGCAAGTAAATGCAGTACGTTTTGTCAAGAGTAAACACTTTAGTAACTCTGTGCCAAGGGCAGAGGGTATTAATGTTAAGGAAGATTGATGTGGTACTATAGGATGGTACAGTTGGCATAGTGGTTAGCACAATCCCTTTACAGCACCAATGATCGGAACCAGATGGGGATTCGAATCCCATGCTGTCTGTAAGAACTTTGTATGTTCTTCTAGTGTCTGCATGGGTATTCTCCAGGGGCTCCAATTTCCTTCCACTGTTCAAAACGTACTGGGGGTGTAAATCAGGCAGCACGGACTCGTTTTGGATTCGAATGTTTGTTTTGTTATTTGCTTCAAGGAATTTACATGATAAGTTAATGGTTTTCACAAATGATTATACTCCTAATGTTGATGACCTGGGTTTTTTTTTGAACATTTGTTTTACTTCCTTGCCAGATTTAACTTTATATTTGCTTATTCTAGGTAGGAATTTCAACTGCTGGTTGGTCCCTATTCTAGATAATTCATCTTCTAACCCGGCTTCATTAAACAAATCTGCTTCATTAATCCATTATTTTCTATCGGACTCTGGCATTTCAGATGTCTGGCACTTTATTTTATCCAATTAATAGAGAGTACTCTTTCTTTTTCCAAATTCATCACACTTACTCATGTGTGCATTACTTTTTTACTTGATATTCTTGTGAATATCACAGTACTCTTAATATCTGATAATTCCCCTGTAATGATCTCTTCCTAATTTTCCTCAAGCTAAAAGACATAGGCTTTTCCACAGATTGGAGGAAATCAATACGAGAGATCATAGTTTTAAGCTGAAAAGGGGGAACATTAGGGGAAAGTTCTTCACTCAGGGAGTGGTGGGAGTGTGGAATGAGCTGCCATCTGATGTGGCCAATGAGAGCTCGATCTTGAGCTTTGTGGATAGATTGGATAGATTGGATGGGAGATGTCTGGAGGGTTATGGAATGGGAGCAGGTCAATAGGACTAGTGAAATGATGGTTGGAACATACCAGAGGGCTGAATAGCCTCTTTTCTGTACTGTAGTGTTCTATGCTTCTAAAGTTTGAAGCTACTTGAATGTTGATGAAGTTGCATGAATCGAGGCTGATGGAGACCATCCCATCAGCCTCCAGACATTTGACTTGCAAATCATGGAAAGGCTTTGGCTCATGAGGAAATGAGTTAGATATCCAGAATCTGACTTGCTCTTGTAACTACAGGATCAATGGTCCATTATAGCTCATGTTCAGTAGTGATGCCAAGAACATTGATTGAATCAGACTTCTCTCTGGTAATGTCATTCATTGTCATGGGTAAGTGATTAGTTTTCTATTATTGAAGATGATATTGCCTGCCACTTAATGGCATGAAATTTACTTGTCACTAAATAATTGAATGCTGGTTCCATAAGAACATGGGGTGAAACAAATGAACTCACCTGGGGCATTGGCTTATATTAAATACATAAATTAAGAATATATCTTGTTTCAACAAAATGCCCAAAAAAATTTATTTAGGCATCAGCTTCATCCTAATTAGAAAGTGCTTCAAAGTCAAGGGGCACAACATCTGGTGAAGCTATAAAGCATTTACTGAATCACTTTAGAGTAATTATAATGATTGGAGTCGACATTGCGCCAAATGACACCAGAGAAATTTTACACCTTAATATACATAAATACATAATGAGAAAATAATTATAACAGTTCACATGTGCCAGAATTTTGAGGGTCACTTATGGAACATAGATTACAGAATGGAAATATCTTTTGTCTTTGTTCGTGGTCATCTGTATGGCAATGGTGTGCCATAGAAATGCATCAAAAGCAGAGCAGAAGCATTATGTCATTGGTCTCTGGTGTCTGTAAATGCTGCGAAACAAAATGTAAAATTGAAGACATTGTTCGAACTCAGACCATTTGACTCAATGCTTGTGTGCAGTCTATTGAGACAGTTACTTTATCACTGATAGATGTGAAGGTGCTGACAAGTATTTTAGAAATGTAATTAATTTATGCATATATGGAAATGTATCCTTTATCAGGGGTGGATTTTCTTTCAAATGTTGTTGAGTTAAATCACTTTATCTGCATCTGCATCTTCTATGTTTCAATATAATTAAAAAAACCTTTGAGCTTCAGAAACAGATAGTCAATGCTTAGCAAGTGAAATAAACACAGGCTAAATTGTAATTTTAATAGACTAATAATTGGTAGAATCTGATTTCCTCCAGATGATCTGGTTCCCTCAACATCCCGAAGACTGGGTGGTTTGGAAATTCAACTGGGCAGGAATCTATAGGAGTTGATGTGCATGTTCAAAGAATAACATTGTATTGGTGTAGATAGGTACTCGATAGTCAGCACAGACTCAGCAGGTCTGGTTTTATTCTCTATTACTCTCTCAGTTAATAGACTGGATTTTCCTTGATCCAGCTGCAGGAACCTCATGGTGACTTAATATCAGGCAGCATTCTTGAAACTCAAATGTTCTAAAGGCGTTTTGAATCTCAGATCTGTAAAATGAGGTTTCCAATTTCATCTTTAATATCTCTAATAATATCTGATAAATGCAAGCATTTGAAATACATCCAAGCAACATTTGTAAAAGTACAGAATTGCCAAAAAATCTTATAACAGGTCCAAATTGAATGAAAAAAAGTGCCTATCTCTTCACCACATATAAAACACAGATCCGAGGAAATTAAATTAAATGCCTTTAATTTTTGAGGGGTTAAATATAGTTAATGTAGAAAATTATATTGTATTAATCTATATTTTACATTTATAACCTTAGCCATACTATCCTTACATACTTTTCTCCAAATATTTTCATCTTCCTGTTTAAGTCAGATTCCCATTTTAATCTTGATTGATGAACATTTGACTTAGACATTTTATTTTGTAATAACTTATACATTTCAGAAATAAACTTATTTGTTTCTTTTTAGTAAGTAATAATTCCGAAGCAGATTGTCTAGATAATTTTAAACTGTGGTCTAAATTTTCCAATAAATTTTTTTCTACCAGATAATAGCAAAAAAAGGGATTACTAGGAACTTGAAATTTTTCCTTCATCTGATTAAAAGAGACAAACTTCCCAGCTTCAAAACAATCTTCAACTTTTTTAATGCCCATTTGATTCCATATCTTCAAAAACTGATTATTGACAGTAAAATGAAAAAAGTTTATTTTGATATAAAAGCTTTTTCACTGAAATCTTTCCTTTTCCACATAATCAATTTTATTCTATATTTCAATAAAATGCTTCAATATTGGAGGGTCTCTACCAATTGGCAATTTTGAATTCTACTTATAAATAAATTCTGACATAGACTTCTCATCAATTTTATCTAGCTCTATACTTGCCCAAATTGAAGGTTTATTTAAATCAAACATTGTATTAAGAAATTTCAATTGTTAAAGTTAAATTATTTCTGGAAAAAGTATTAAAAGTGAGTCTTCCATTTGATCCAATTTTGTAAGGGGACATTAAGATTAGGATTAAGATTGACTATGTATCAAATTGAATTTCTACATTTAGCTTTGGCTGGTTCTAAAAAAAATATTTGGCCATTACCTGGAAATCTGATTTAGTTTTAGGAATGTAAAGATGGCATACTGAAATGAAATTCTGTATTCCTCTTGAAAAGATAACGTAAAATTTGAGGGATAAATACCACTTTTTTGTAAAAGTATGGAGCCCATACCTAAAAATTCTTGGTTTGAATATTTAATTTCTCAATCCATTCCAGTGTGATGTCTCGATTTTCACAGTTAAATAGATGAATGTTTATTTTTAAATGATGGTCTTCTTTCTTAGTGGGTAGAAGGGGGAGGAGGGTGGGTGGTAGTGGGGAGGGGGAGTGAGGTTGGGATTTATTTTATTTAATGATATTCTCTCTGTATGAATATATATTATAATTGATATTATATGATTTAAAAATTATAAATAAAATGTTCAAAAAAATTAAAAAAATACAAAATGTAACTGATATAAAATAATGAAAATATTAATTATATTAAAGAAACAACCCAAACCAATTTACTTACTTTGTCAAAGTATGTCATTACTTACATTTAAATGACTGGTCATTCAAGGTAGGAAAGGTCCAAAAAATGGTTAAGAAGACAAATGGCATACTGGCCTTTATTGCAAAGGGGTTGGACTTTAAGAACAGGAGATGCGAGTGAAGCTGCACAAGGAATAATGAACACACTTTTAGTCTCCTTACCTAAAAGAAAGATATAGTAATATTGTACACAGTCCATAGGAGGCGTACCAGGCTAATTCCTGGGATGAGGCAGTTGTCCTAAAATTAGAGATGGAATTATTCATATAACCATATAACAGTTTATGTCATGGAAACAGGCCATTTCGGCCCTTCAAGTCCACACCAGTTCACTCAAACAACTCCACTAGATCCCCCCACCTATTCTCCTCCCATAACCCTCCAATCCCCTCTTATCCATGTATACATCCAGCCTCCTCTTAAATGAAAGAATTGACTCTGCCTCAACTATTTCCTCTGGAAGATTATTCCATTCAGCCACCACTCTCTGAGTGAAGAAGCATCCTCTAATGTTTCTCCTAAAATTTTGCCCCCTTACCCTCAACTTGTGTCCTCTTGTTTCACCCTCCCTTGGTCTCAGGGGGAAGAGTCTACTTGCATCTAGTCCATCTATTCCCTTCATAATTTTAAACACCTCTATCAAATCCCCTCTCAACCGTCTACATTCTAATGAATAAAGTCCTAACCTCTTCAATCTTTCTCTGTACTCTAGGTATTTTAAGCCAGGCAACTTCCTGGTCTCTGCACCCTCTCCACCTTATCTATATCCTTCCTATAATTTGGAGACCAGAACTGAACACAATACTCCAAACCTGGCCTCACCAATGCCTTAAACAGTCGCAGCATCACTTCCCAGCTCCTATACTCTATGCTGTGATTTATGAAGGATAACATAACAAATGCCTTCTTAATGACCTTGTCTACATGGGAATTCACCTTCAAGGAACCCTGCACCATAACCGTAACCATATTCAAACATACAAGATCTGAAGGAGGAGACATTGAAATGTTTTCACAAGTGAGAGAACTACAACGAAGGGACAGAGCTACAAAAGAAGGATCTTAGCATTTAAAATTGAAGTTCTTAGAAATTTAATCTATCAATTTGTTGTAAAAATCTGGAATACTCTTAGGGTGGTGCAGCTCAGTTTATTTAAGGTGGGGATGGATAAATGTTTGCTAAATAGAGGAATAATAGTAGTCAGGGGGAACTGACACAGAAAAGGAGTTGTGGCCAGCAGAGATCAGCTATGGCGGCAGGCTTGCCTGCTCCTACTGTTATGCTCTAGTGTAAATCTGGAAGTCAAATACAAAGTGTATCCAGCTTCTCAGCACAAAACAACTGAGCTCACTCTGAGCAGCAGATCAGAAATTCCAATCCACTGGGAATTATGTATCAGCTTGCAAAATACAGGTGTAGTAATCAGGAATGTGCTGGCCTCAATGATACCATTAGAACTAGCCTTAAGACCTCTTGTCTTAAGAAGTGTCTACTCCACACCATTCAGCATTATAGGTCTTTTATTAAGCTAGTAAAATTAATAACTTTGAGTTGAAGGACTTTAGAGCATCTTATCTTCATGAGTTGTGATGTGGATTTTCAATTTATGCATCGGTTTTGAGGTGCTTTTGCTTTTTTCCCCCCTCAGTAACTGGCGGTTATTCCTTCTTGTGAAGGAAGACATTGACAGCAGAGTGGAATAAATGATAAACCTGGAAATCCCTGTCCCATTGGGAGCGCCATGTGTGTTGAAATGGTTTTTGAAGGACATGAATCACCATCAATTGGTAGTCTAGAATTCCTAACTTAAGGGACAAAGATTACGGAAAGGCCTGACTAAAGATGCTAAACGTTATGTAAAATCCCTTCTTCAGCATCACCACACAACTCTTCTGAGGATTTCCTGCAATACGCAGCAGGAGGGAACATATAAACTTTGAGTCAATGAACCCAGACAAGAAAAAATTATTTAAGTACATAAAAAGATAGAAGGAAGCCCGCTTAGAGAATGAGGTTGCAAAAGTGGCAGAAGAATTGTACAGGTTATTAGTGTCAGTTATTGCAGTAGAAGATACATTAATATGAAAAAGTACAGGTGATGAATTACATATCTTCACCATCACTAAAAGCAGGTAAATTCCCTGGACCAAATGATTTGCATTTCAGTATCCTGAAAGAAGAGGCTACAGAGATAGTGGATACGATAGCTGTAATCTTCCAAAACTCCTTGGAATTTGTAGAAATATGGGAAGATTGGAACCATATTCAAGATTTCTTTATTGTCATGTTATAGGACAGAACATGTAATATTACACAAAATTGCCTTCTGCCTGCTTTAATGCAGACAAATAGAGATGCAAAAGGGAGTCCCTTCAGAGTCACGCATCACTTCCAGGATGCCAGATGACAACGACCCTCTTTTTATTTAAATTTAAATTTTATTTCCAACACATTTGAAGGCAATTCCAGCCATTACACCCAATTAAGCTACAACACATACATTTTGGAGAGTGGGAGGTACCTGGAGCAACTGGGGAAAACCCATACAAGTCACGGGGAGAATGTACAAATTTCTCACAGACGGCGCCAAATTCAAATCCAGATCATCGGTGCTGTAATACCGTCACTCTAACTGATAACAGTAACCAATGCTCGAACCATACAAATATATTAAATTGACAGCACTGCATGCATTTACAATATATATAAAAGAAAGGAAGAAAATGCACTGAACCATGTTTTCAATTTTAATTTTAACTTAGACATACAGCATGAAAACAGGCCCTTCTAGCCCATGAGTCTGCATCCCCAAATACACCCAATTAACCTGCAACCAACAACTGTTGAAGAGGAAAGATGCAGTTTACAGAGAAGATGGCAAATGTTCATTAAGTGGGAAAATGTTAAGTTGCTTACATTAACAGATGCATTTTTCACAGAGTGGATGTGTTTATCCATACACAAACGTATCTTACAGCATACAATACAATGATGAATAAACAAGACAATTCTGTTTCGAATAACAAGGTAAAATGTAATAATCTCTTTTCACCCTTGGTTTCAGTTTCCAAACATGTCAGTTTTCATAAATACTTGTTAAAACATTTTTCAGCTTTTCTATTTGTTAAACAGGTGTTCAGTTGCCTTATGAACGAAATATATCTGCCAATACTGCAGAAATATCAGACCCTTTTTATACACACAGTGTCACCTTTTTGTGCCTTATGATGGCTGGCCTCATCCTGAGCAATTTTATCCTTACTAATTTCAATATTCACCCTAAAAATTACTTCAATCTTTCCCATGTTCAACTGAAAGGGCTCCTGAATTTGATCAGCAGAGCTGAAGTTTCCAGCATGGATAGTCAATGGATTGCCAATTGCAAAGCTTGCTTTTACACTTACATCAAATTTTACAGAGGATATTTTTCTCTCATGTATAGCAGATGTAGGCAACAAGGAGTAAATTAGGTACTTGCGAAGTATAAAAATGCAAGAAAAAAATCTTAAGAAAGAAATCAGGAAGGGTAAAAGAAGACCTGAGATTGTTTCAACAGACAAACTGATAATTGGTCAAAAGAGGCAAAGTTATCTCGAATGGCAGGTAGATTAAATGGGATGAATAGTCTATTTCTGTTCTGATGGTTATGGGCAAACTGTGGCTTGTGAGCCACATGTGCCTTTTTGACACGAATGTGTGGCTCGCGGAGATATCTTCCCTGTGTAGTGTTAATGGGCTTGGCTTGCAATCGCGTGATAGCAGAGTGCAAGTATTATCCAAGCCATCATTCATCCAAGCTCCCAATGGCCTGGCTGACTGTCTATCCATCTGAATCATGGCTGCCCACCCTCCAGTGCTCCCAAAATCCTGGCCGTCTGCCCATCCAAGCTCCTGACATCCCAGCTGCTCCATCATCCAAGTTGATTGACCTCCCATCCAAGCTCCCAATGCCCTAGCCGCCTGCCCATCAAAATGCTCGACACCCCGGCCACCACACTCCAGAGCTCCTAATGCCCTGGCTGGCCTCCCATCTAACCTCCTGATGCCCTTGCCAACTACCTTTCAGACCTCCTAATGTCCCAGCTACCCACTCACCTGAACTATCAGTGCCCCAACTGCCTGTTCATCTAAGCTCCCGACTCCCTGACTGCCTTCCCATCCAGGCTCTCAACGCCATGGCCTCCCACATATCAAAGCTCCCAATGTCCTGACCGCAGTCTTTCCCCTGGCTACCCATCAGAGCTCCTGACACCTGGAACAGTAAGTGCTTACCATGGTCAAAACTTGTATATAATAATTGCACCCTTAAATTTTACTCTCAAAATTGGTCCACAAAATTCGGTTATTGCATGAATATGTCATGTACATTTTGATCATTGAAACCAATACAAATTGTGTAAAACTACATACATGAATAAATATTATTACATACATATATTTCTTGATATTTATATAAATGTTTGTATCAACATATGCATGTAAGAAAAAAACGTGTATGTAATTTTTTTTTGTCTTGCGGCTCTCAAACTTCTGAAGTTTATTGCATGGTGGCTTTTACCTTCATCATGTTTGGCCACCCCATCTAATGGTCTTCTGGCCTTATGGTTATGGTAAAGTTGTATAAAACATTGGTGAATCAAAATGTGGAGTATTATATGCAATTATGTTCATCAATAATATTGAAAGGGTGTAGAGGAGATTTTCAAGGATGTTGCTAGGGTTTGGAAAAACTGTGTGACAGGTAAGGGTTAAATAGGTTAGGACTTTAGTCCTTGGACCGTAGAAAGATAAGAGATGATTTGTTAGAGGTGTTCAAAATTTGTATGTGTTTAAAAAGAGTAAACGCAAGCAAGCTTTTTAAATGCTGAAGTTAGGTGAGATAAAAACGAAAGGACATGGGTTAAGGATGAAAGGGAACATTTTGTTGGAGCATTCGAGGGAACTTCACATGGGAGTTTAGAATGAGCTGCCAGTTGAACCATAAAACTAGAGAGCCATAGAAGATTGCAGCACAGAAACAGGCCCTTTGGCCATTCTAGTCTGTGTTGAACTATTTTTCTTCCTAGCATCACTGACCTGCATCCAGTCCATAGCCCTCCATAACCCTCCCATCCATGTACCAGTCAAAATTCTACTTAAATATTAAAACAGAGCCTGCATTCACCATTTCCCATCACTCCCACCATTCTCCACGTGATGAAGTTCCCCTAAATGTTTCCACTTTCAACGTTAGCCCATGTCCTCTGGTTTGTATCTCACCGACCCTCAGTGAAAAAAAGCCTACATACAATTACACTGTCAATGCCACTCATAATTTTAAATGCCTCTATCAAATCTCCCCTCATTTTTCTGTGCTCCAGGGAATAAAGTCTTAACCTGTTTAACCCTTCGCTGTAACTCAGTTTGTGAAGTCCAGGCAACATCCTAGTAAATCTTCTCTGCACTCTTTCTATCTTATTGATATCTTTTCTGAAGAGATGTAGTCAAGGCAATTGTAGGATTTGGTGGGTTTGTAGAAAATGTTCACAGAAAGTTTGTCTCCTGTGATAGAGGCAGAGGGATTGAGAAAGAGGAAAGTGTCCCAGAGATGCACCAAGTGAATTAAGATAGGTGGTGGATGATTTGCACAGACTTTGTGGGCTGATGATCCTATTTCTGTGCTTCATCTCTGTAACTCCATGGTTCTTTCTTTTCTTTGGCTGGCATGGTTAGCGAAGCTACACTATAACAGTGGCAGCAAACCCCTGTTCAAATCTGCCGCTGTTTGTAAGGATTTTGTAAACCCTCCCCATGACTCTGTGGATTTACTCTGGGTGCTCTGTTTCCTTCCATGTTCCAAAGATGTACAGGGTTAGTAGGTTAATTGGTCACATGTGTGTATTTGGGCGCTGTGGTCTCATGGGCCGGAAGGACCTGTTACCATGCTATGCTTCTAAATTAAATGACTATTTCTGTTATTATTGTGTCTTAGATATGTCCTTATACATTAGCTCTTCTATCAGTCTCCAACTGCAGAAAATCCCAATAGTGATCTTTTTAATTTCTCATTTGGTTTCATTTTTAAACTTATGAATATATAATCACTCTCATGGCAGTAATTGTTTTCTTACCCAATAACCTGCAAGATTCTTTAACTGTCTTTTCTCTCAATTGAAAGCACTGTGACATGCTGTAAGTAGTACTCTGTTAATGGCCCGGATAATATTCTGTCACATATCTGATTGTGCCATGGGCTCATCTGCCTTATTTCCTAGACTCTGTGGAAATCTGATGCCTGGAGATTGTCAGTAATATTTGCCTGATTTTTCAAATTTGCTCTTTCTTCTCTCTGGTTTCCCTGAATATGGAGCCTTGTGTTATTTATTTAACTGGGGGAGCAGTGTTGATGTTGGTTGTTTCTACTATGTATAATTTGGATCTCGAGCTTTCTGTCGGAACTTTACACATTCTCCATGTGACTATGTAGATTTCCCCAGAGTGTTCTGATTTTCTCTAATGCTCCAAAGATGCATTGACCAATCAATTGTTCTTTTGAAATGGATTCAACTTTTGGCCCATGTAGGTTGATGTCATGAGGTAAGTCTCAAGAAGTGTATCCATATTAAAAAAAAGAAATTCAGATGTGGATCCATTGCTTTGTCCTATCAATGAGTATGATCCTATAACTTTTGAATGATGACATTATTTAACATGACATTAATGTTTCACAAACTGAAAAACCTACCACTCTCACTGTCCAGGAATGGTACTGTTAGGATTAAAAAGAAGGTTAACATTCAATTGAAAAAGAAAGCACACCTGGATTATAGTCTGACATTCATAACATGAAAGTGTAATAGGGATTGTTTGGATGATTGAAATGGTCTACAGAAAACCTGCAAAATTGGTAGATAGGATTGCAAAGAGCAATTTCATGAATTAAGCATACTGAGAGGTGAAGTTTTTTTTGACATTAGTTTAATAGGGAAAAGGAACACCAGACTGAATTTAACTCCTTTTCCACAGCAGGCTGGTGTCAAAGGAGGTTAAATTGAACTGACACGACCTATTATTTTGGCCCCTTCCTGACCGGTACTTCACTTTTGCTGATTCCCATGTCAGCTGAGGGTAGTCTAGATGTGAATAGGGGAAATAATTAAATCCAAAAGTCAACTTCCAATGAACTTATGGAACACACATTATGATTGTAACATGGACTCAAGAGAAGGTCCGTACATGATGCCAAACTTTCAGTCCAATATTGAAAAAGTATGTAAATAAAGATCCTGCAATAAAGTGTTTGATTTCACATGTTCCCCAGTTTATGTAGATGCTGAAGGTTTTCCACTGATTCAGAAAGGAAATGTGTAAATATATAATGTCTTAGAACAATAATTTGGTCTTGAAAAATTGAGGTATTGGTTTTCGTTGCTACTTCATCACATTTGCTGTAAGATTATTCAGAATCAGTGTTACAGTTTATAATTTATTTTCATGAACATGTCATGAAATATATTGTTTTCACATCACAGAGCAAACATTTATATAAACCATCATACAAAATAAATAAAAATAGTGCTTCATTCTTCATTCAGGAAGCTGATGGCAGAGGGGAAGAAGCTCTCTTTTTTGTCGCTGAGTGTTTGTCTTCTGGATCCTGAGAGATTGAAGATATTAATGAACACTCCAGCTAGTTGGTTGGCCCAGATTTTCATCGTTTTACTTTTTATTCCCAATCGTAGCAGAGTGAAGAGAGCATGGCCTGCAAGGTGCGGGTCCTTGAGAATAGAGGCTGCTTTCTTAAGACACCGCATCTTGTAGATTCCTCAATGAAGTGAAGATTTGTGCCCATGATGTTGCAGGCTGAGTTAACAACCCTCTGGAGCTTTTTTCCTGTCCTGAGCAATAGCACCTCTGGACCAGACAGTAATGCAACCAGCCAGAATGCTCTCCATGGAACACCTGGAGAAGTTTTCAGGAATCTTTGGTGACATACTGAATCTCCTCAACCTCCTCATAAAATATAGCTGCTGGCGAGCTTCTTCATGATTGCACCGACATGGAGGCTCCCATACAGATCCTCGGAGATATTGACACCCAGGAGTTTGAAGTTCTTGACTCAATCCACTGCTGACTCCTCATTGAGGACTGGTTCATTTTCTCCTAACTTTCTCCTGAAGTCCACAATCATTTTCTTGGTCTTGCCGACACCAGGTGCAATGTTGTTGTTGTGACACCACTCAATTAGCTGATCTATCTCCATCCTGTACGCTTCCTCATTGTCATCTGTGATTCTGCCGACAGCCATCATTTCATCAGGCAAATTTGTAGAGAGCCTTGGAATTGTGCTTAGCCGCACTATCAAGTGCTTGACTTAGGGATGTGTTAATTCTGGCCATGACCAACCTCTCGAAGTATTTTATCACAGCAATGTGAGTGCTACTAGCATTGGTCTTGCGGCATCTCACTCTGCCTTTCCTTGGCACCATGATGATTGCTGCCCCTTTGAAGCAAGTGAGAGATTGAAAATGTCCATTAGCACTCCGGCTCGTTGATTAGCATAAATGTTCAGTACCTTGCCAGGTACGCCATCAGGATCTGATGCCTTGCGAAGGTTCAATCTCTTGAATGAGGTTGTGACATCAGCCTCAGAGACTGATATTACAAGACCTTCAGCCTTTGCAGGGTTTCTCATATGCACAAAGTGGGCATGAAAAATGTTCAGCTCATTGGGTAATGAAGCATCACTGCCTTGCTTTGTAGGATGTAATAGCCACCGTTCCTTGCCTTTGCTGGCGTTTATCTGTGTCTATCTCTCTCGAATTGCTTCTTTGTTGCTGAGATACCCATCTGCAAGTCATACCTAGCCTTCTTGTAGAGATCTGGACCATCAGCCTTAAACACCCTTAAATGCCCTCAGCAGATTACAAATCTTCTGATATATATCCAAGGCTTCTGGTTGGGGAATTCCCAGTATGTGCGTGTGGGCACACACTCACCCACGCAGGTACTGATGAAGTCAGTGACGCATGTGGAATATTCATTCAGGTCTGAGGATGAGTCCTTGAATTTGGTCCAGTCCACCAATTCAAAGCAATCCTGCAGGTACTCCTCTACCTCCCTTGACCATACTTTAACCATCTTCATCACTGGTGCTGTTGTCCTCAGTCTCTACTTACACTTCAGGAGTAAAAGTACAGCCAAATGATCAGATTTGCCAAAAGTGCATTCCTGGGATGGCTCAGTAGTTGTTCTTCATGGTAGTGTTGCAGTGGTCAAGTGCATTGGTTCCTCTTGTCTCCCAGGTGACATGCTGGTAGTAGTTTGTTAGAGTCTTCTTCAGGTTGGCCTGATTGTAGTCCCCTATAATGATCGGGAAGGCATCAGGATGTGCAGTCTCATGGCCATTAATCATAGTACTCAGTCTCTCCAATACTAGTCTAATATTAGCCTGAGGCAGAATGCACACTGAATGCAGGATAATGATGGTGAACTCCCTCAGCAAAAAGAATGGGTGACACTTGATCGCTAGATGTTCCAGGTTGGTGAAGCTGGACTGGGACGTAACAGTCATATTTGTGCTCCACAGTGAACTGATCAAGATATAAATGCCGCCTCCCCTGGTTTTTCCTAATGCCAGTGTTTGGTCAGTGTGGTGGAGTGTGTAGCCCAAGGGTTGTAGCACTGTGTCCAGAATGAACTCATTTAGCCATGTTTCTGTGAAGCACATCATACAGCACTCCTTAATATCCCTCTGATGTTGTAATCTGGCTCTGAGTTCATTGAGTTTGTTTTCTAAGGATTGTATGTTGGCCAGGAGGTTGCTAGGGAGAGGAGGTCTCAGGGCCTAATGTCTTAGTTTAACCTATAGTTTCCACTCTGCTTCCTCATGGTCGGGTCTTCTTCAAATGACCTGTAGGTCAGCTGCCCCTAACTCTCACAGTGTTTAAGTGGCATGTGCTCTGGTTTTAAATCTCCCATGGTGTTTAAAGTGCCTGTACGTCAGCTGCTGGTAACTCTCACTATGTTTAAAAGGTTAAAAGGCCTATGCGCTGACTGTTTGAATCTCCTGTGGTGTTTAACTGGCCTATGTGACAGCTGTTTAAAGCTACCGCGGTCCAGTGGAGTCTGCCATTTCTGTCAATTCCAAGGTCTGCTAACGTTCTTAGGACATGATTTTTCACAAGTTAAGTTCTTTTCTATGATTATGAGTTTGTTTTAAAGGAATAAGTGATAATTCCCATGTACTACCAATCAGCTATAATCAGATAGAGAGTCATAATTAATAGGCTTTAATCACCTTAAAGTGTCTGCCCAGGAGGAATCATGTATATATGATGTTCGTCGGGGCCCAGTACTGCTTCTGCAGGAACTCCATTACCTCAGAGTAAGTAGCAAAGTCTTTTATTGCCTAGAAAACCCGGGATGACTTGAGTGAAGAGCACTTCCCTCTTTTCTTCGCTCCGCACATCATTGCACCTTATGGAAGCATTGAGACAGTATACACACTGGTTGAATTTAGTCAAGCTATCTGGGTCCTTGGGGGTCAGTGTCTAATTTATATGTATGTACTACCCTGTCCATGGTCTAAAATTAAGGTGATGAAATTGTACTACCAATCAATCACAGACAAACAGACATGATTAATAGGCTTTAATCACCTTAAAGTGTCTGCCCAGGAGGAATCATGTATATATGACGTTCGTCGAGGCCCAGTACTGCTTCTGCAGGAACTCCATTACCTCAGAGTAAGTAGCAAAGTCTTTTATTGCCTAGAAAACCCAGGATGACTTGAGTGAAGAACACTTCCCTCTTATCTTCACTCCGCACCACATCATTGTGCATCATGAAAGCTTTTATCACCTTAAAGTATCAGCACAGCTTGCATGTTGTTGGCCCAATCTGAAGACAGGTACTGAGGGAGGGGATTGGGTGTGACAGCCTTTATGGGGATATCTAGAGGGAGGAGTCACAGGTTCAGGGGGCCAGGCTAGCCTATACAGCATATATATATATATATATACAACTATACATAATAGTGGTAGCACCACATTCCATCTGAGCTGCCTGCAGTGAGTTGCCACTGTAAAGTGACATTTTGATATATTAATCAAAGAAAGCAAATGACACCAAATCTGGACTTCTCATGCCCTCTACTACTGCAGCATTACTTGCAAGCTACACTATTTGAAAGCTCTTGAATACCATGTGGCCATAACATGGCAGCTTTAAGAGAGTGTTCCATGCAGCCAACTTTCAGTGGAGGGATGAAGCTGATGGTGAGTTTATCACAGCCCTCGTTTATTGTAGTTGTGGTTCTTTACCAACCAGCATTTAAACAATTCACAGCCGATTTCCTGTGAATTAATGTGGTGAACAGGCCAAAGATGCATTATTCCTCAAGGGCAATATGAGGACAAATAAACATATTTCTGGTATTTGTAAGTATTTATAAGATGTTGGACAAATCCCTTGCAAGATACTAATCTTGAGTTTTTTGTGGGGCAGCAGTAAGTTTTCAACAGGCTAAGAAGAATATACTTATGGCACTCACTCACCTTTGATTGCCGTGACATAAGTTATTCTCTGGAGGTGATGTTCCTTCATGCATTTCTGATTATTTTTGCCTATTTCTTTTCATTGTTGCTTTGCTCCCTTTAACTCTTGAATTTTCTTTTCCCCCACACTTTCTTCTTTCTCACCTTGCCATTTTATTCTGTTTGAATGGGACTGATGAGCTCTACTGTTATTCAGCATCCCCCTCCTTTTGGTCTTGAACCAGATCACTTTGTCAGCATATGAGAACCAGACCTTGGAAGAGCAAAATACCTCAATGTCCAAAAGATTGTAAAGTTTTCAACTTTAATTCTAAAATTAATTTTAATGAAATTAATTTAAGGACATCAAGAACAGATGGGTATTTTGGAGTTGGTTCATGAATCAGCAATGAAGTCATTGATCGATGCAATAGATAAGCCATTCTCAAATGAGGCCATATGCCACACCCCCTCACGGTATATTTAAGGGGAGCCACAGATTGAAATCATAAAATATGTTTTTTATGTAGTCAGTAGTAGAGATGTATGGGGGAAAAAACAATTGACTGCTTTACAGGGAAGAGGGGCCCAAAAACGACTCGGTCGGCAAGGGGGAGAGAGACGCCAGTGCGACTGGAAGGGGATGGATACGGCAGCACAATTCAGGTGGGCTTAAATCTGGGGCAGCTGGCTTTTGTTCTGAAATCTGGAAACATCCAAAATTTGGAACACACTGTCCCCCAAGGGTTCTGGATAAAGGATTGTGTACCTCTAGGCCATTTCAGCCCATGAGTCCGTGCCACCCAATTTACACCCAATTAACCTACACTCACAGTTTGTTTTGAATGGTGGGAAGAAATTGGAGCCCCTGAGGAAAATCCACAAAGACGCGGGTAGAATGTACAAACTCCTTACTGACAGTGCGGGATTCAAACCCCAGTCCTGATTCCTGCTGGCACTGTAAAAGTGTTGCGATAACAGCTACGCCAACCATGCCACTTCTAGGGATTTCATATTATAGAGTTTACATATCACTACAGATCCACTGGATTAAACAGACTTTTTGGTACATTGGCTTATTAGAGTGTTAGAATAAAAAGCTGGTTCTCTGTCATTCAGGAAGTAGAAAAGTTTTATTCCCTGAAACCAGTATAAGCTTTCTTCTTGTTTAAAATCTCCTGTCAATGTTGAATTTCTGCTTTTTTCAAAAATACCTATTGAACAAAACTAAAAACAAAATAAACATAGGAGATATACACAAGGGACACAAGA
Organism: Narcine bancroftii; assembly: GCF_036971445.1. Lineage (NCBI taxonomy): Eukaryota > Metazoa > Chordata > Chondrichthyes > Torpediniformes > Narcinidae > Narcine > Narcine bancroftii. Next base: position 159,459,761 of record NC_091474.1, read on the forward strand.
TACTGCAGATGTGTATTCTTGAGGGGAAAAAAAACAAATGGCTGAAAAAACTCAGCAGGTCAGGCAGCATCTGTGGAGGCAAAGGGATAGTCAACATTTCAGGTCAAGACGCTGCATCAGAATTGAAAATATAGAAGAGAAATGGCCAATATAAAGAGTGGTGGAGGAGGGATTGGCAAGTAATAGGTGGAATCAGGTGAGGAGGGAGATGATGGGCAGAGGAACCAGGAATGGAAGGAGGAGAAGTGGAGTTGGGAAACAATGGTTGGTGGGTGTAAGGTCGAGCCATAAGTAGAAAGAGTGCAAAGAGTCAGTTGGGGGGGGGGGGAGAGGTGGTGGGCAGAGAAGGTACAGATAAAGACCCAAACTTGAAGGTGAAAAGTGGAACCAGACAAGGGAAGGATGAAGGGCAGATTGAATAAGGTAGTGAGGAGAATTAAACTGAGAAACAGAAGTGAAAAGGAAAGAGGAAGAATGGGGCTCAGAGATAATAGGGTAATAGAAATTGGGAAGTCCAATGTTAATACCATTGAGTTACAGACTCACCAGGCAAAATCCAAGATGCTTCTGTTTTGTGTGGTCAGACATGGCAGTCAGCAAACACAGCGATTGAAGGAAAAGCACAATGCTGGAGAAATTCAGCAGGTCAAACAGCATACTTTATAAAACAAAGATAAAGATACATAATCAACATTTTGGGCTTGAGGCCTTCATCAAGATATGAGCAAAATGTAGGCAGGTGCCTGAATAAAATGGTGGGGGTAGGGGCAGGGGAAAGACCTCTGACCCATAGGCAAGAGGTAATAGGTGGATAAGTGAAGGAGGCACAACAGAAAACAGGGAAGGGGGTAGAAAGAGACAGCTTTATGAATGGCGAGGGAGGGGAGAGCTGGAGAAAAGGAAACAGATGGATAGGGAAGAGAGGGAGAAAGGGGAGTGATCTAGCAGAAACCAGAGAAGTTGATTGATGTTCATGCCATCTGGTTGGAGAGTGCCCAGATGAAATATTTGGTGTTGATTTATTGGTGGCATTTTCAGCATTGCATAAGGCCATGGACAGACACAATGGCATGGGAGTGGGACACGGAACTGAAATGATTGACCACTGGGAGATCCCTGTCATTGATGTGAACAAAGGTGCTCAGTGAAGTTATCACCCAATCTGCGTCTATTCTTCCCAATATGGAGGAGACCACAATGGGAGCACGGGATGCAGTAAATGATTTCTGCAGATTCACAACTGAAGTGTTGCTTCACTTGGAAGGACCATTTAGGACCCCAAATGATGGTGAGGGGGGAGGTGTTGATGCAAGTGTGTCACTTCCTGCAGTCACCGGGGAAGGTATCAAGGGGGCAATTTGTGCAAATGGACAACAGAGTAATGGAGGCAACAGTCCCAACAGAAGTGAAGGGTGGAGGAGAGGGGAAGATGTGTCTGATGATGGGATCATGTTGTAGAAAATGGAAATTGTGGGGGCTGGTTGGGTGATGCATGAACAACATGGCAATGTTTACATTTTTTTATTTGTTTATGTGTGTACATTGTGGCAGTTTTTTTTTGCACTGCTAATAATTGGTAATTTTGCATTGACCGCAGGAAAATGAATCTCAGGGTTGTATGCGATGTCACGAATGTACTCTGACAATAAATCTGAAATCTGAATCTGATGGGTGAGGAAAAGGGGAATCCTGTTTTAGTTGAGTCTTGGAGCAGAGGGGGCCAGGACAGATATCCAGGAAATGGAGGAAATTAAGAGTTGATAGTGGTAGAAGGGAATCCATGTTTTTTAAAGAATATTTGGCTTTACCCTGCCAATGGAGAAGGTCAAAGATGGATAGGCTGGTGTGGGAATGGGAAGGGGAAATCTGTATGAGCACTGTGGACATAGAACTTATGTTCTTCAAAGTCATCTGCTAGTCTATGCTTGGTGTCTCTGATGTATCTCCGAATGCTGTAGACAATGTTGGAGAAGCTGCCTTATCGATCTCTGTTTAACCTGAAAGGACTTTTTAGGTCTTGTATGGTAGTGAGGAACAAGGTGTCGGGACAAGTATTGCACCTCTTCCAGTAACGAAAATGTACTCTGATATCAAATGTTTATTAATTGCTCATTGAGTTGACACAGTAAGAAATTGATTTTTACTTAAAGTAAATGAATATCATGGAGACAAGGATTTTATGCACAACTTTGCTAGTGGCCTTCACAAAGGCACCCTCAAAATTTCTGTGACAATGCAAATATGAAAACCTACTCATTGGAGCTCACTGATTGCAAAGGGATTTATTTAATGGGATCGATGATGTCATTATATTTGAATACAAAAAAATGCAAAATTTCACTGTTTAACTGAAACAAACACACAATCAAAAACAAGTACTCTCAGTGTTCTTCAATGCATCTGCATCTGCTGTCTTCCTGGTCTACAAAATGATTTTGCCATTTGATTCATGGAAATCAGATATTAATTTTTGCTTTGGGCAGGGACTGACTGGGGACATGCATTTCATAACAGTCCTCAGGCTCAGCCAATTCTTTCCATCCCTTCAATCTCCCTTGACAGAATATTAGGGTGAGGTTGGGCATTTGCAATGGGATGCTGCTTTCAAAGATGTGCACCCCAGAAGGGAAAGAAATTAAATAAAACTGCTCATGTGACCTCACTGACCACTTCATAAGCAGATACTTCCTGAGGTAACAGATATCTTCCTAACATGATTTATAATCCTTAATGGAAGGAACTGTTTCCTCTTCTCAACTCCATGTCTTAGTTCTAAATCAATGGGTCTCAACCTTTTTCTTTCCACGCACATACCACTTTAAGTAATCCCCATGCTATCGGTGCTCTGTGATTAGTAAGGGATTGCTTAAGGTGGTCTATGAGTGACAAGGAAAGGTTGAGAACCACTGCTCTAGACCCAATTGTTACTGAAACATTTTGCATGGGAAAAACTGTCACTGGCCCATTTCCTTTGGAGTTATGAAACCGTGCACATAACGAGTCAATTAAGTACGATTAAAACAGTGATTCCCAACCTTCCCTTCCCATCCACATAGCATCTTAAGTAATCCCTTACTAATCACAGAGCACCGATGGCATAACGAATATTTAAAGTGATATGTGAATGGAAATAAAAAGGTTGAGAACTACTGTTCTGGATTCTCCAAATGGAAGGAAAGGCTTTTCAACATTTACCTTGTTAATCTTTCTCAGAATCTTCAATATCTCGATGAGGTCTGTTTACATGCTGTTATCAACTCTATTCAGTACAGAATATAACCAGATAGATCTTTAAACATTTTTGTTCCATTCTGGTTTTCTCCAGACTGCAAGTCTATTCACTTTCAGAATGTTCAAAGGGTGAGAATATTATTCTCAAATTCTCAGACATTAAGGTTAATACATTTGGATTACATTTCAAGGAACATCAACCAAAACTCCAAAACTACATTTTCAAAAGACACCAACTTAAATAAATGTATGTTGTAATATTATCCAAATTGTAACATGTCAAATATCCATGTTGGACTATATCACTCACTCTACTACTCCTCAACTTCCTCTGAACTGCTCTTTCAAACTTTAACCTTGTTCTTCATTGGGACATTGGGATATAAATACATTTTGGCCCGTCACCGAAATCAAATCTATAAAATTAGAAAAATTGATTAATATCAGCTTTCCTCAGTCACAATTCAAAGTGTTGGTTCTCAAGAACTATAACTTGATGACTTTACACTGCGAAGACCAACATCAGCAGAGAAATATGCCATGAAAAGAAGCCACCCTCTTATTTATACCAAGCATTGGAGTCTGGCAGGTCAGAGATATGCTCAGCAAACTCCTGTAGTTCACCACCAGGCAAGAATTTTCTTCTGATACCATTTAGTTTTGCCCTTGCCCATTTAGTCCAAATATAGATGTGAATTTCAACTCATTAATTTATTTGGGCTACAGTTCCCTCCAATTCACTTTCATCAATATATTTCAGATGCTTTGCCATTCCTACTACTTTCCCAGTATAAGTTACCTTATTGGTGGAAACTTTGAGAAGGCACTCACAAGATCAGCAGATGAGCATTGTTGTCAGCCAAACATTCTACACATGTTCTATCCATTAATTCCAAGGCCACAATCAGTGAGGATTGGTAAGAACATCTCTACAATCTCCATCAGTTATGGAGCAACAAATATGAGAATAACACCATCTACATGGTGGTGGGTTATATAAAAAAGGGGTAATGAATCAGCATACAAAAAGGAAATTGGCAGAATGGTGCACCATCAACAACCTCACAGTCAATGTCACCAAAACCAAGGAGCTGATTGTTGACTTCAAGAAGGAAAACCAGAGGTGTACAATCCAGTGATCATTGTGAGATCAGGGGTGGGGAGGGTGAGCAAAATTAAACTTCTTGGGAGTCACTATCTCAGAGGATCTTTCCTGAATGAACACACTAAAGGCATCATGAAGAAAGCACATCATCTCCTCTACTTCCTCAGGAGAATGCAGAGTATGAGATCAGAAACGCTGGAAAGTTTCTACAGATGTGTGGTGGAAAGTGTGTTGACCAGAAGAACAAGGATGTTTAAAACCAGGGATCAAGATCTTTACAAGAAGTCCAGGCACAACCTATGGAAGGCCATCTCTGAAGTAAAGTGAAATTCTGGAAGAAGCTAGAGACAGAGACAGATACATGCCAGCTATGGCAGGGAGTGCAACCCATTACAGCTTACAAAGTGAGGGTGAACACTAGATTGCTATGATGCTTCACTACCCACTACCCTCTATGCCCGCTTTGAGAAGGTGAAACAAATGGTGCCTACTAGAATCCCTGAAAAGATTGAGGACTCTGTGATATTTGTCTTGGAGGGCAATGTCAGAACATCATTCAAGAGGGTAAATCCTCAAAAGGCAGCAAGCCCTAATTATGTACCTGGTGGGGTACTGAAAATCTCCACTAACCAACTAGCTGGAGTGTTCATGAACATTTTAACCTCTTATTGTGGCAGTCAGAGGTTGCCACCATCTTGAAACACATTTATATTCTTTTGTACCCAAGAAGAGTAGCGTGAGCTGCATCAATGACTATCACCCAATTGCACTAACTTTTACTGTGATTAAATGCTTTGAGAGGCTGGTCATGGCCAGAATTAGCACATACCTAAGTAAAGATCTGAACCCACTGCAATTCACCTATCATCATAATCGGTCCACAGCAGATGCAATATTACTGGCTCTCCATTCAGCTCTGAGTCAGCTTGAAAAGAGCAACTCATACATACAGCTGCTCTTCAATGACTACAGCTCAGCCTTCACTACCATTATTCCCTCACCACTGGTCAACTGGATTCTTGACATACTCATTGGAAGACTACAGAATCTTCTTCCCCAAACAATTAATATATATTTTTTGACTTAAAACCCTTTCTCTTAACTTGAAATCCCTCAGCAAAGCAGATCAAACAACCTATTCTTTTGGAGCACAATATCTGTGCCAGAATTTCCTGAAATGTTAAGGGAGACAAATCTATGGCTTCTCCTTGACTGGTGAGTGAAACCCTAGAGCCAATATGTTTCTCCTTGATATATTTCATTGACATAAATGCTCAATATGCATTATTGTGAAACATGATGAGCAGTCAGTCTGAACACTGAATGTTCAGTATGATAGGATTTCAATTACCTTCCGAACACCCATTGACTCATTCTTGCTTCCTAAAATATTAATAGGGCTCAGGTTTGATAACTATTTAGATTAGAAGCATTAAGGATAATTTTATTAATACTGTTTGATCACTCTCATTGTGAAGTGAAAACTACATCTACTCTTTCTTTCTAATATACTTTTAGCAAAAGCAGCTAGACTTAAAGCCAAATAACTTTTGGAATCCACTTCAATATTTCTGAATGGAACATAACAACAAACCTCACCATGTTAAAGACATTTTACTGTAGCACTTTTATACTATTATTTTCCAAATTAATAATTGAAGCATCAAAAGGTACCTGATCAAATGCAGTTTGTTTTGGGACATTAAGATTGACCAAATGTAGTTAATTTTACAAAGGAAAATAACTGCATTATGTGAGGGAGAAATCTTTGAGTCAATTTAAGACATGGTTATCATAAATAAGAATGAAACCTAATGATGAAATACCAAAAGCAAGACAAATGAATGCAAATACCAGGTCGAAATGAGGTAAATTAGCCCATTATGGGTCAATATTCCAGACTACAAGTTCACATAAAGATTCAAGTCACTCACACACTTCTCATTGGAAGTGCTAGAAGATAGATAAGGAAACCAAATCACAGTGGTAACTCCAGATTTGAATAGAAGCAAAGAAATGGTGACCTATCCAAAGTGAAAATGACAATTTAATTCTAAGAGGATTATGTCTTTGCTAAAATGTAGAGAAAGAAAACTATATGTATTTGTTCCTATTGCACAAGACATTTTCATTCCCTTTCTTAGCTAATATATATTTGTGCATGTATGTCTGTTTATTTGTCTGTTCTCCATGCGAATCATTTTGGAGCATTCTAGAAATATCCAAGGAGGTTCAGTGGGGGTAACATTTAATGCAGAATCTCATGACTGTTTCATCTTGTATTCATGTGAGTTTTTAGACAACACATGGACGAAGGAAAAGGTTCTTTACTTTAAAGTTGTTGTAAATAGAATCATGCGGCATGCCATGAGGCTGCAAGCCTCAATTACAGATCTAATACACTGTGTCTCCTGCTCGGTGTCAGCCCTTGCTGACAGCCAAGTATAATCAAATGGGAGCTATAATCTTTAAGGCATTGCTAGTTGAATTGCAATCATTATCACTATCATTGCAATGACCATATTGAATGTAACCTTTATAAGGTCAAAGAAGTTCAAAGTGATTTTTGACCAGCTAGCACTGACTTGCATTACTATTAACTATAACTGTAACATTTGATGCTGAATGTCATGACCACATTGAATTTAACTTTTAAGATCATATGAAATTTTTAAAAAAATTGAACTTGCTCCAGGGACACTTCAATTACTCACAGTGCTGGGCATCAATGTACATTCAGGATAAAAACAAGTGGCCAAACCCAGTTCAATATGGGGCCAAAAAAGCAAATCCACATGGGCAGAAGCTCTTCACAAGCCTGGAGTTAGACAAAGGAGAAAGCAAGAGATAGCAGAGAACATCAGACTGGCCTTCTGTTGAAGATTCCAGACATGCAAGGAGCAGGCAGCAGGAAACAGAACAACAACACCAGGCCTGCCTCAGTGCTCAGGCCTCCAGTCAAACAAGCACAAATCCCAAGGTCAGATGTTGAAAGTAGCTGGAATGCAATTGGAAGAGCCCTGCGTTTCCCATAGGCAGCACAATGTTGGATGTTCACGTATTGGAAGCCTGAACAGTCTTTATGTAAAAAATACTCCAGGTGGAAAAAAATAAGAACATTGCTTATTATGAAGCCCTTAGTTGAGAATCCTTTGACTATGTTTTGCCAGAAGTCAACTTTGTTTGAACTGTGCATCTATGTTACAAAAAATATAAATGTGTTTGAAAAAATATATTTATGCTGAATTACCATGAAGGTTTTTGATGTTTTGTTTCAAACACATAGTTAACAACTGTATGTTTTATTTCCTGGGCAACACCAGGTATCCTGCTAGTTAGAAATAAAAAGAGATGCTGGAATTCTGAAATTTAAAAAGTGCCTACCTGCTTTTTGCTCATATCTTCATGAAGGCCTCAGGCTCAAAATGTTGATTACGCATTACTTTCTATAGATGCTGCATGACCTGATGATGATCACTTTTGAGTATTACACTACAATCACGGCATCTACAGACTTTGCTGTTTTACTAAAAAAACACAACAGAGAACACTGGATATATTCAGCAAGTCAGGAAGCATCCTGGGAAGACCCACAGATTGATTAAGTTAACTCAGTTTCTATTTCCAACATTTCCAGCAATCTTTTTATTTGGAAATCATTTCTTTGAGGTTGTCTGTAGTCATAGGTCTTTTTTTCTTTGGCTTGGCTTCGCGGACGAAGATTTATGGAGGGGGTAAATGTCCACGTCAGCTGCAGGCTCGTTTGTGGCTGACAACTCCGATTCGGGACAGGCAGACACGGTTGCAACGGTTGCAGGGGAAAATTGGTGGGTTGGGGTTGGGTGTTGGGTTTTTCCTCCTTTGCCTTTTGTCAGTGAGGTAGGCTCTGCGGTCTTCTTCAAAGGAGGTTGCTGCCCGCCAAACTGTGAGGCGCCAAGATGCACGGTTTGAGGCGATATCAGCCCACTGGCGGTGGTCAATGGGGCAGGCACCAAGAGATTTCTTTAGGCAGTCCTTGTACCTTTTCTTTGGTGCACCTCTGTCACGGTGGCCAGTGGAGAGCTCACCATATAACACGAACTTGGGAAGGCGATGGTCCTCCATTCTGGAGACGTGACCCACCCAGCTCAGCTGGATCTTCAGCAGCGTGGACTCAATGCTGTCGACCTCTACCATCTCGAGTACTTCGACGTTAGGGATGAAAGCGCTCCAATGAATGTTGAGGATGGAGCGGAGACAACGCTGGTGGAAGCGTTCTAGGAGCCGTAGGTGATGCCGGTAGAGGACCCATGATTCGGAGCCGAACAGGAGTGTGGGTATGACAACGGCTCTGTATACGCTTATCTTTGTGAGGTTTTTCAGTTGGATGTTTTTCCAGACTCTTTTGTGTAGTCTTCCAAAGGCGCTATTTGCCTTGGCGAGTCTGTTGTCTATCTCATTGTCGATCCTTGCATCTGATGAAATGGTGCAGCCGAGATAGGTAAACTAGTTGACCGTTTTGAGTTTTGTGTGCCCGATGGAGTTGTGGGGGGGCTGGTAGTCATGGTGGGGAGCTGGCTGATGGAGGACCTCAGTTTTCTTCAGGCTGACTTCCAGGCCAAACATTTTGGCAGTTTCCGCAAAACAGGACGTCAAGCGCTGAAGAGCTGGCTCTGAATGGGCAACTAAAGCGGCATCGTCTGCAAAGAGTAGTTCACGGACAAGTTTCTCTTGTGTCTTGCTGTGAGCTTGCAGGCGCCTCTGATTGAAGAGACTGCCATCCGTGCGGTACCGGATGTAAACAGCGTCTTCATTGTTGAGGTCTTTCATGGCTTGGTTCAGCATCATGCTGAAGAAGATTGAAAAGAGGGTTGGTGCGAGAACACAGCCTTGCTTCACACCATTGTTAATGGAGAAGGGTTCAGAGAGCTCATTGCTGTATCTGACCCGACCAGAAATAGGTCCTTCTGCCTAATGTGTATTGACTGGGATTCTCACAGAACAAAAAAGCTCTGTTAGGGTGCAACTTATTAAATGTGTCCATGATATTTTCTCAAACCACATGTAGATGGGCTGATTAGGGAGGGAGCAATACTGGACCTCCTCTTAGTAAACTCAGCAGGGAAAATTGCTGAGGTGTCAGTAGAGAGTACTTCGCTCTAGATTTGTTTTAAAATAGTTATGGGAAAAGTTGAGACTGAGCCACCAAGGCAAATATTGATGGCATTAATCAAGAAATGGCAAAGATCAACTGGAAGAGGCTGTTTGGCAGTCAAGGGGAGAAGGCCATAGCTGTAGAACTCTATGATTCTAGGACTATCATATGCAAATCAAATTGCACATCCAAGCTAGTCCCATTAGTTTGTACTTGACCCTTATCCCTCAAACTCTTTCTCATTGATCTTGCTATCCAAATTTCCTTTAAATATCATGATTTCTCCTGGCAGGTCATTCCATATGTGTGCCACCCTCGGTATGAAAACATCTTCCTTAGGTCCCTTTCACATCTTTCCCCTTCACCTTCAACCTATGCCCTAATGTTTTAGTCTCCTCTACCATGGAGAAAAAGCTAGTTTAAACCCATTTCATTTTTTTGACTGAGTGAGTCATAATTAAAAATGTATGCAGGAAAAAAAAAGTAACCCATGCAGAATTATTAAGAGAAACAAAACACATGGATATGTACTTGGGCAAATTCTCCATCTAGATCGATGATGGAGTTCCTATTAAAGCAATCACTGTGGCAAGATATTTCATCTTTATATTGAAAAGTAAGGAATGCACAGAGTTAATATAATTCCAAGGCAAATGGTTTCAGATTAGAATATCAGAAATTGACTTTTAATCGCTTTATAATAAAAGGTGTTTGTTGATAACTGTCCCTTCTTGTTCCCGTCTTTGAATCAAACAGTAGCCATATTTAACTTAAGGTTATGTACAATTCAAAGACAGTCACTGCAGGAACATTAACCACTAAACTACAGTCCAAGGAAGTTCATAACAATGATTAATTATTCAGTTGCAATCAGTTTTCAGAATCTCAGCTGGACCTCCTTAGGCTATGTACAACCAAGCTGTTCCTCATGTTCACTGATTTGAGGCTTCTGTGATTTGAATTATTAAGTAATCACAGTGCTTTTTACAGATGGCTGCAGTTATCTGAATGATTAAACACTTTTGGTGAACCTAGCAGCATTTTTACTAAAACTATAGAATGCTAGCACACTTCTTTCACAATTTCCCAAGACAACTGAATTACCCAGTGACCTGTAAAAGAACATATTATCCAGTCACAAAACTTCATAAAAGCACAGAAAGTGTGATATATTATAGGGTCAACGTACATTACATAAGTACAAGCTGTTTTGGAATAAAGCTGAAATGTAGAACTTGTCGAACCCTTGGGCATTTTGTCTAATGGCCTCATTATGTTTTGTCTCAAAGTGCAAGTCCTTTTTTTTCTTTACAGATTATGCAGCGTTTGGTAACTTCCATCTATTCTGCAACATTGTTTGAAAACAAACCTATTTACCTTTGCAGTATCTCTATGCTGTTATGGTGTCTGTTTTACCAACACTATCCACCTATCCCAGATGAAGAGCTTAAGTGCATGATTAAGTGCTGATACCAGCAATAGCAATTTAAAACTATTTTTATGCACAAGAATGAGATTATGCTCATGGTATTGGATTACATTTGATTTGTGCTTCTAGTGTGGGAAAGTCAAAATGAAAAGCAACATGCAACTAGAAATGTCCTTTCAAGTGTTACTTTTCAAATCTACTCTAAACAGATGGAATTATTATTAAATTATCAATTTTAACATTTTATATAACAAATATATTTTAGTGGCAAATATGTTGGTAAATTAATCTAAGCATTATAAGCATGCAACAAGCTTTGGGTTCTGCAATATCTTAAAATGTGCTAGCAGCTGGCGTTGAATGTTTGGAACTAACATGATACTAGCAATTACTCAGCAGCCCAGAAAAAGTCTGATGTGTAATTACCAGTACTTTGTCTTTGCTGTTTAAAGCAATGAAAGAAATGAAAATAGCTTCCATTCATTTGGCTCCCTGAGACTTTGGAATGCAGTAAGGTCGCCTAAGGGATATATGTGAAGAATGATATCTATAGAGCAGATGAACATAGTTTTGTCATTGCCAGAATGACATACCCCATCATTTCCACACCTTGTCTACAAAAGTGAAAAGATGCAGCATTTCAGAGTAAAAAAAATATAATCAATATAGAAATAGAATTTATGATTCATTGAGTGTGCTGTCTAAATGGTGCTATATACATTTCAGTGTACTTAATACATTATGAGAGTGCATTGAGATACATCGTTTCACAGTATTTACACAATTTTTTTTGTTTTTTATGAATATTCATTATAGCTGCAGAATGTATGATGAGAACATCCACTCTATCATTGGATATGAGGTGGTGAATAAACAAATACTATTAGTGCTTCAATTATCCAGCGAGCATCCATTAAATTCGGTCAAAACTCCTTTTTGTGTGGCAAAATATATTCCTGACTCTTTGCTCTCTAACCGTTTAATGGCATTGACTTTATGCACTCGTCTGCTTTTGCAATACGTGTTGACTTTTCCAGTAGACATTGGCTTGGGAACAGTCTGCATATTTTAAAACACAACTGCCCAATATAACATGATCTAGGTGCCAAATAGGAGGAACAACAATGAGTAGCTCAGTTTTATAAAAGGCATAATTGGTGTTTTCAGGAGGAGACAGGTCCTTTCACATCAATCCACAAGATGAGAGTAATGTTTGACCAAGTAGCTCCAGCTTAAGGGAGATAATATTTTGTTAAATGCTTGGTGCGTTGACAGCCTGCTGCTACCACAGCTTGGAGCAGAACTGGCTAGAAGTTTTCTAGAATAATCTCCTGCTTGCGGTTAATTAAGATACATGTTGATGCTCAGTGGGGGCACTGGGATTTGGAAGTGTGAAGCCTCAAAGGGATGATGTCTCTGGAACTGCAACCAAAGAGTATGAATTGTTTTATTATCACATGTACCAAAACATAGTAAACAGCCTTGTCTGGTGTGCTATCCAAGGAGCACAGTGACAAATAAACAAATAACTATGGTAACAGTACAGTCATCAAATAGTACAGGATATGGAGTAAAATACAAAAACACGGAATAAAGGACAGTTATAATAAATAGTGCAGGGGATCTTTTTTCCAGTTTGAGGACCATTCAAGAGTCTGAAACAGTGGGAAAGAAACTGTTCTAGAATCTGAATGTTCTTGTTCTCAAGTACATTTATCTTCTTCTTGGTGGAAAGGGAGGAGAAGAGAGTGTGACCACAAAATAAGCGGGTGAAATATTATGGGATCTGCATCTTGAAAGGGTTGCCAGATCAATAATATAATCTTAATATGCTTGATGCTGCTACATCGTGCAGTCAAAGGTTCAAGAACTCCACAAATTTGATAAAGGTAGGTGAAGGCACTATTTCCCGCACACTTCTCATAACTCGCCACATTATCCATTAAATTAATAAAAGGGAACCAGCATTATTCTTGTCAACAGTATGTAAAATCTTATTCCTCGCCAAAGGAGAGCAATTTATTTCATGAGGGACTTGTTAAAATTAGCCAACACCTGCAAATATTGTAGCAATCAAGTGATATAGCCAGCTGAATGTAACAACAGGAGAAGAACCACCCACCAAGAGTATATGAGTAGGAGGTTTTGCTGACATTGGAAGGCTCTCAAAATGGGCCAGGAGAGACGGAGCTGAAGTCCCGAAGGAAGGTGGAAATAGAGGAACAAGGATGAGCGCAGTTAGATTTGGTTTCACACAAAATAGTAAAGTGTTTTCGTGGGAATTGATGCAACCAATTGGAGGAAGAACCCGTTTATATCTCTGGAAATATTCATGCATTCTAAAGTTTTCATGAACCCACCAATAAAATTATGAAGCATGTTTAAATATACTTGTTTTATTTTTATGAAAATCTTTAAACTTTAATGTATTTAATTAGTATCACAGATGTTTTATATAGCTAACTGAGACTTTATACTCTTAACGTCCTTGATGTTTGAAAGAAAAAAATGCCACAATTACATGGAACTGCTGACCAATTTAAGCTGAAAAAAACACTGGTTGATTATCACCAATTATATCATTGTACCTCACATACATCAACAGCAGTCCAAAAAAACAAGGGCAGTTGGTTTATTTTTGAACTATGTCACAATTTGTTGTTCCTCATGCTTTGGAGAAATGGCATCCATATTGAAGGAGTACAGAAATCAAGACCAAAGTGGCTGTGTCTCCAAAATCAAAGTGCTTCATCAGCACTGATGAGTGAATGAAATGATTTACCTTCCATGACTGAGATTATACCTTTGTGTGGCCATTTGTAACACAATATGGGAACGTTCTCATATCATCTATAATCCACTAGAGGCTACGGCAGTCCACAAAATACCTACAAAGAAATGCATCAAGATGAGATACTGAGGGCATTACAAATTAATGGGTTAGTTGCTTACCATTTCTTATAAAGATGCCTTGAGATTGATCTTAATATATTAATCACCCAAACTTCAAAGATTTAATTAGACCCAGAACAGATTACTTATCTGGGACATCATATAAACATAGTGGTAACAGATAGAATAAGCATTTGAAATAAGTGTTTGAGTGGCATGGCTGGCATAGTGGTTACCACAACGCCTTTACAAATCCAGTGATCGGGACCGGAGTTCAAATTATGCACTTTCTATAAGGAGTTTTTACGTTTTCCCCATGTCTTCATGGTTTTCTCCAGTTGCCTCCCAACGTTTGAAACATAGGTTAATTGGCTGTAATTCGGTGGCATAGGCTCATGGGTCGAAAGGGCCTGTATATCTAAATATAAATTTAAATAATTTCATAATGAAAAGTATATTATACTGGAAAGTAAACATTGTGCAACCACTTTAACCTTTGGATCCATATATCTTACTTGATTGCATGAAAACAAAACATTTAATAGTGAATTTGTTATCATTAAAACAAAACAGCTTTTCTTTTTCTAACATATTTCTGGATGGTCGGGGAAGAGAAATTGCAGAAAATGTTACAGTTAATTTACACACAGCAAAGTCCCATCAACAAAAGGAGATAAATAATCAATTTGTTTGTATACTTGTTGTATCAACTTCAAATGTATGGTCAGCATACAAACATGTCATCACATATAACCCTGAGATTCTTTTTCCTGTTGGCCAGGTACAATTTTGACTTGTTGGTAGTGTAAACTGTAGTGTAAAAATGTACGTCAGAAAGAGAGAAATGTAAACAAACTGTGCAAAACAGAAATAAAAACAAATATTCTGTAATAAATAATGTACAAAATAAGAGTCCTTAAATGTGTCTATGAGTCAGATGCTGTAAGGATAGCAACTGTTCCTGAACCTGGTGGTACGAGTCCTGTGGCAACTATATCTCTTTCTCGATGGTAGCAGGGAGAATAGAGCGTGTGCTGGGTGGTGTGGATACTTGATAATTACTGCTGCTCTCCAATGGCAGCATTCTACCTAGATTTTCCTGTGATGTACTTGGTTGTATCCATTACTTTTTGCAGGCTTTCCATTGTAGCGATATTGGTAACTCCACATTAGGGTGTGATGCAGCTGGTTAGCTCATGTTCCATTGCACATCAGTTGAAGTTTTCCAAGATTTCCAATGTCAGACCAAGCCTCCACAAATTCCTGAGGAAGTAGAGGCGCTGACATGCTTTCTTCACGATAGCATTAGTGTGTTGGATCCAGGAAAGTTCTTCTGAGATAGTGACTCCCAAGAATTTAAATTTGCTCAAACTCTCCATCTCTGATTCCCCCAATAATCACTGGATTGTACAACCCTAACCCTAACCCTAAAGTCTACAATCAGTATCTTGGTTTTGGTAACATTGAATGGGAGGCTATAGTTGGTGCACCATTCAGCCAAATTTTCATTCTCTCTCCTGAATGCTGACTCATCGCCCCTTTTTATACAGCCCACTACTGTGGTACTATCAGCAAATTTGTAAATAGTGTTGTTATCATACAGACACATTCACTTGTAGGTGCAAAGCAAATAGAGCAGGGGACTGAATATGCAGCCCTGTGGTGTTCCAGTGCCAATGAAGATTGTGGAGGAGATGTTCTTGAAAATCTTCACTGATTGGGGTCTGGAGTTGAGGAAATCCCAGATCCAAATACATAGTGGGGTATTGAGGCTCAGGTCTTGGAGTTTGCTGATTCGTTTTGAGGATATGATGGCGTTGAATGCCAAACAATTGTTAATAAAGTATCTTGTGTAGGCATCTTTCCTGTCCAGGTATTCCAGTGTTTTGTATAGAGCCACAAAGATGGCATCTGCTCTAGACCTATTGCTCCAGTAAGAAAAATTGAACTGATCCATGTCACTGCACTGACAGGAGCTAATATGCTTCAACATGAGCCTTTCAAAACACTTTATCATTGTGGATGTGAATGCCACTGGGCAATAGTCATTTAGGCACATACTTCTTTGGCACTAGTACGATTGGTATTGGATGAGATGCAAACATTGGCCAGGGAACAATGAGGGATTCTGCTTGCATTTTATCAAAACAATGTGATATAATTTGTGTGGATAAATAGGACTCCTTTTTTAGCACACCTGAGCAATGGCTGCTTGATAGTCTTGAACAAATACTAACCTAACAACCGCACACAAACATTCATCTTAACATCCAATTAACACTCTCTCACCCATCTATGCAGTCAACAGGATATCTATCACCTCCCACATGCCCACCAACAAGCTTGCCACCAGATTCCTTTCAACCAATCCTCTGTGCCAAATCTTTGCTCTAACTCATCTTCCCACCTGACCAATATCCCTCCACACCTCGTTCCTGACTTCCTGCTCATATTCCCAGATACCTGACTTTTTGCTCTACTGATCTCCCTACCCTCTCCTATCTCTAACATTTCCCTACTTACACCCCATCCCATCACTGCATTCTCATTACCTTATCACATTATCTCCCACTCTCACAGGATAGATGTCTCCCAGGCAGATACTGTTGTACTCTGACAATGGCAAAGCATGGGCAGGAATGGTTTCTGATCCTATAAAGACTTCAGTAAAATTGAGCCTTAATTTCTATTGAATAGTGCAGCAGGTAGCCCCCAAATGGTACATTATATTTGGTGCACCTTTCCCATTCAATTTCTAGATCAGTGCCTCTTTACTGTGGACTCGACGATGGAACACATTAGTATCGTGTTCATAATTGTGCATTATGGAATGGGACTTTTTTCACAACCTTCTGACTCACCAACAGTAGTGTTGCCCTGATGGCACCATCTTCTGCAGCTGCACCGCCAGCGGGACAGAACAAATGGGGCCGGTTCGCTCACAGAGATGTGCACCGCCACACATGTTTGTTAATCTTTTACATTTCACAGGATTGTTGCAGTTTATTTGGACTGATCTCATAATAATGTACATGATGAAATTCTCCTTAATCAACAATGCAGTTTCTTTATAAGTGGACAATAGTGAAGTCAGAAATCAGGTGCTTTTTTTGGACATGTTTCTTGGCATTATGTACCAGATGAATTTTCTACTGGAGAGCATAATTCACTAACATTTATAAATTAAGTTATATGACAGATAGATCTGAGCTAACGTTAGTTATTTTATCAAGAGAGTCAACCAGTTTAAAATAATATGTTAATGCCTCCATTAAAATAGTTTGCAAAGTAATTTCACTCAATCATACTAATCATTTAAGCATGAAAGTTTTTATAGATAAATTTCCAGCTTTCATGGCATCACCTATGGCAGCAAAGTTTTGTTACAAAAACAAATGAATAAATACAATGGTAAAAAAGTCAAACATTTCTAAGAATAATTTAAATAGTAACTATGGCTATAGCAATACCTAGTTAGAGGTCTATTCAGAAGGTTGGTCAGATTATATTCATTTATACCCATTTAACAAATTCTTGGATTGCAGTCTTGGATGAATTTCCAACTTGCCGTTGTTCCAGATTTATTTTGAAAGATAATTACCTGAAGAAATCTCTTCTTGGTGTTGATGTCCATATTCTCATTTTCTGTCTTCCGTTGTTCCCTTATCCTTGCACCAACATTAATTAAAATGTCACCGAGTTGCCTAGTTATATAAGTGCAATCAAGCACAATGATATCACTGTAATTCTTTCATGTGCATCATTGTATGAATGTGACCAAGACATTTCCTCACAACCTCTTTCATCTGTGATATCATGTACCCCATTTGGATTCATCAGCTTGCAGAAGCAAAACAAATAGTCAAATTATTCATGTGAATCTGGTAGTTCAATAGTATCTACCGACAAGGAGTAATTTGTTCCTCGAACAATGGAGTGCATTTAAGTATTCCTATTGCTGAGGAACAATGTTAAAGTTGTTCAGAGAATGAAGAGGAAATAATAACAGCTAATGTAAGGAGATCTCAAGGAGAATCAACCTTCCAGCCTCATCTTCAACAATGTGGTTCTTAAATCAATGGCATTTTTCAATCAAAGCCATTATATATTAAAGCAGTCCAACATATTAAGTATCTCATTTTATCTTTTCAGAAGTCTCAGATGAATTAAAGTAAAATCCAGTATAAGATTGTATTTATTTGTGCTTTAAGATTAGAAAGGCCAAACCCATGGGCCATTCTGATTTGAGCCAAGTTTCCTTAAATGTACAAGATATAGGATCAAGAGTATGCCATCTAGCTTGTCGAACCTGTTCCACTGTTCAATAAAATCATGGCAGATCTAGCAGTGGACTAAGCTCCACCTACCTTCCTGTTCCCAATAACCCTTAATTACCCTATTCTTCATACAATATATATCAATGTATCTTGAATACATTTACTGTGCAATTTGGCAGAGAATTCCAGAGGTTCGAAGCAATTCTTTCTCATCTGTCTTAAATCTATTCCCAAATGTTGAGGGTTATCCATGTGTCTTATTCTCACTTACCAGTGAAATCACCCCTGCATCTCTCCTCTCGGTTCCTTTCATAGTTTGATGTTCTATCAGATCCCCTTCAGCCTTCTAACTCCCAGATTATTTAATCTCTTCTCAAAAACTATCCCCCTTATTTCTGTAATCAACTTGGAGAACCTCCCCCACTCCTCCTCCAAAGTCAGTATATTATTTATCAAGAAAGCACAGTAGAACTGCACACAATACTCCAAGTGCTGCCTTACCAGCACCCTGTGCAATGCAGCTGAACCTCCCTGCTCTTAAATTCAGTCCTTCTACCAATGAATCCGATTTCCTTTCTTAATTACCTGCAGCTCTTGCAAACCAACCTTGTGTGATTCATGTACAAGCACTCCATGATCTAAACAGACACCTGAACCAACTTCTGGACCTGGAAGCTTGGTGATACCAGACATCCACCTCCCATGGAATTGGAAAGGTTGGAGCAAGCAGCAAGGTCCTTTATAAAATCAAATCAGATATTTTCTGCTTGTACTCCTTGAAGATAGCTGCACCTCAGTGGGATGTGCCTGTTTTCAGGTATAAAAAAAAGGTCCACAGGAGTCTGGTAATAAAAAAAGCTTAAAAATAGTAATTTTATTTGTTTATGTGACATAAATGTTGCTGGCAATGCCAGCCAATTATTGTCCATTTCTAATTGTCTCTAAACTGAGAAAGTTAATGAGAATCGGCTTTTCAAGTGGGTTTGGAGTCACAAGATCAAAAGATAAAGGAACATTTGGCCCATCAAGTCTTCTCTGCAAATCCACCCTGAACTAAACTATTTTCACTTCTAGTTCCAATTTCCTGCATTTTTCCCCATAACACTTGATACCTTGACTAATTATATACCTGTCAATCTCTCCTTTAAACTCCCCCGATGTTGGGGCCTCCATGTACCAGACAGCAAAATGTTCATAGTTTCCTTGCCTGTAAAATATTAGTGAACCAGATAGTTGGGGTTTTATCCTATCATTAGACTTGTTACGATACGAGACTATTTGGTCCACTGTACTTATCCCAATTTCTTTTGAAATAAAAACTATTATTCTATTCTCATACATTTATTGACAGCTCTGAGCATTTCTAAAATATTTATCCAACTTTTTGAAAAGCATTTTTGAATCTGTTTCCACCAATTCTGAAGCTTTTATATCAGAGCAAATCATTTCATGATAAATTTTCTCTTCATCTTCCCAAGTTCTTTGCTGAAATCAAATGTATCTCAGGAGTCATCTGCACTTGTGGTTAATAATATCTGTGTGAAATGCAGTAGAATAGTAGTTGTCAATTTTTTTCTTTCCACTCACATACCATTTTAAGAATTCCCTATGCCATAGGTACTCTGTGATTAGTAAGGGATTGCTTAAGGTGGTAAGTGGGTGGAAAGAAAAAGTTTGAGAACCATTGTTTTAATCATACCTAATCGACTAGTTATGTGCACGGTTTCTTAACTCCAAAGGAAATGGGCCAGTGACAATTTTTCTCAAGCAAAGTATCTCGGTAACAATTGGGTCTAGAGCAGTAGTTCACAACCTTCCTTTCCAACTCATACCACCTTAAGCAATCCCTCAATCCCTTACTAATCACAGAGCACAGATGGCATAGGGATTACCTAAAGTGGTATGTGAGTGGAAAAAAAAGGTTGCGAACCACTGCTGTAGAATATAGCTGACATGAAACTCTGATTAATTGTGCTCATAATTCATTTAGAACTATTGAATCCAAATTTTGCAATTATTGTCCTACAATCTGCTCTGTATTTCAAGGTATTCTGCATTAAGACATAGGGTCTAATTTCACTTTATTGCTTACTTTTGAATACATTGATGATCTCCATGAAGATCCTGAATTCCTTCCTTGTGATGAAATAGCCAACATGCTTATCTGCTCAATTCTTCAATCTTACTGAGCCATTAATTTTTACAACATGGAAACAGCTTCATCATGCCAAAGCTAGTCCCATTTCTCTGTATTCGTCCCATTTATCTGCATTAATCGCATGCCCCTCCAAACATTTTCTATCCATGTACCAGTCTAAATATACTTTGAACTCTACAGTTGTGCACATATCTCTACCAGTTCCTCTGGAAGTTCTGTTCATTTCCCCACCACTCTCTGTGGGAAAATATACAGTATATGGTCCCATTTAAATATTTTCCATTTCACATTATATCTATGTCTGCTAGTTTTAGATTTCCCCTACCTTGGAAATATCTATGACAATTTACCTTATCTATGCATCTCATAATCTAATAAACCTCTAAGATCCAGCCCCCCTCTCCTTCCCTACCCCCTCAACTTCCTGCACTCAGTCTATCCAGCTTCTCCCTTTAATTCGAGCTTGACAGTCCCAGTAACATTTCTATGAATCTTTTCTGCCTAATACACATGGGAGGGTGACAAAAACTGCACACTACAGTAAGTACAGTCTCACACTTATCCTATGCCATAGGTGCTCTGTGGTTAGAAAGGGGGGCTTAAGGTGAGTGCAGAGAAAAGGGTTGAGATCCACTGACTTGAATCCTGTGGTAATCTCAAATTTTGGTGTCATCTGCAAACTTCACATCTATGCTCACTACATTGTCATCCAAATCATTCATATCAGCACTGAACCCTGTGGGACACCAATGGGCAGAAGCCTCCAATGTGAATAAGAATTCTCTATTACCACCCTTAAACTCCTAACAAGCCAATTGCCAGGTCTCTCTGAATCCTATGGACCAGGTGAAACCTTCTGGACCAACTTATCATGCAACACATTCCCAAAGGACTGGCTAAAGTCTATGTAGACAACACTACTACACTGCCCTCATTAATCTTTTTGGTCACTTCTGCAAGAGACTCAAATTCGTGAAATTCAGTTTTCAACATGCAAAGCTATGCTGACGATTCCTAATAAGTCCTTGTCTTTCCAAATTCATGTACATCCTATCCCTCAGAATTCCCTCCATTAATTTATCCATAACTGATGTTATGCTCATTAACCTGTAGTTCTCAGATTTGTGCTTGCTGCGTTTCTTGAAGAAAGGAATAGCATTAGCCATCCTCTAATCTTCCAGCAATTCACTCGTGCCTAACCATGATACAAATATCTTTGCTAAGGTTCCTGCAATTTTTTCAGGCCATGGGGAATTTTCTATCATTATGCATTTTAAGACCTTTACCACCTCCTCTTCTATAATGTGGATGCTCTTCAAATCATCTCTGTTATGTTCCCTGAGTTCCCTTTCTGAACAATTGAATACTGATGAAAAAAAATATTTAGCACCTCTCTACCTCCTATGACTCCATATATTGATTCCTTTGTAAATATTTATGGAGTCCTTTTCTCTCGTTAGTTAGTCTTTTTGACCTTAATATATTTGTAGAATCTCTTTGGATTTTACTTTACTTTTACCTGTCACACTACCTCATATAACTCTTTTCTCTCCTGATTCTCCTCTTCAGTGAACTATTACATCATCTATACTCCTCAAGGGATTAATTTGATCTCACTTGTCTATACCTGGTAAATGCCTCCTTTTTCTTGACCAGAGCCTCAATATCTCTGGTCATCCAGCAACCTTCTAATCTTCCAAGCCTTGCCCTTTAATCTAAAAGGAACATGATCTCTGTCTATCCTTTAATAGCCTGCCACTTGCTAGATACCCCTTCACTTGTGTAGCATTATCAATTAGACCTGACAGAGCAGAAGTCGAGATTAATAGGCTTTAATCACTATAAATTTACTGGCATATCTTGCATGTTGGCCTGATTCCAAGGAAGTATTGCGGGAAGGGATTGGGCGGTACCACATTTATTAGGAATCCTGAAGGGGTAGGAGTTACACTATCGGGGGCAGGCCAACCAGTACAATACATGTATTACAGTGCTCCATCACATTCACACATTCTTTTGAAATAAAGTCCAATGGGATGAAGTGTCAGAGTCCATTCAGAGTATATTTGCAGGTTCAGCCTGTTTGGTGGCTTCATCCATCAAACTGACCATCACAGGGCTACTGTGGTGTTGCTGTAGGCTCCTGGTCAGTGCTCTGTGTGACAAGCTGCAATTCAGATGGCTGAAAAGAATCAGATGGGGCTTAATTGGGGGGGGGAGGGTAGATCAGGGTTGGAGCAGTACAACTGGTGTCAATGGTGGCGTTGAATCCTTGACTGTGTCTCTGGTAGTTGTGGAGATTGACCATGGTCAATTCAGCGAGCACTTCAGCTGTGGGGGCTCTTACATATGCCCGGTTCCAGACAGAATATGGTGTCTCTCTGACCATCCTGATACTGTACGTAGGCATACAGGGGTTTTCATGGGGTTTCTTGACCAGGGGTTCTTCTTTATGGATTCTGGTGCATCTCCTGAGTAGCAGAGGCTTTGGGGACATCAACCAGACAGGTAAGGTTGTTCCTGACGCTCTCCTCTGGGGAAGGAGAATAATTTTTCATGCAGGGTCACATTTGTCGTCAAACAGAGGAAGGACCTGGTGGCGTGGAGCACCTCTGGTAGGACCTCTTGCCACTGAGAGATGGGCACCCTTTGACTTCAGGGCCAGGAGAACTGACCTCCAAATGATGCCATTCTCCCTTTCCACCTGGTCATTCCCTCAGGGTTTATAACTGGTGATCCTGCTAGTGGCTATACCCTTGGCCAGCAGGTATTGGCACAATTCCTTGCTCATGAATGAGGACCCCTGGTCACTGTGGGTGCAACTCAGGTACCTGAATAGCATGAAGGGACTTAATAACAGTGGCCATATGTGGGAAGTGGATGGCGAATGGGAACTGAGGGTATTCATCAACAATATTGAGAAAATACACATTCCAGTTTGTGGAGGGGAAGGGGCCCTTGAAGTCCATATTTGGCGTGGCCTTGATCAGATGAGCTTTCTCCAGCCGGTAGAAGTGTGGCTTGCTCTCTGCGCAAACCGGACAGCTGCAGGTCTCTCCAAGACGTCCTCAACCAAATACAGGAGGTTGTGGGCTCTCAAAAAATGATGGAGCCTGGTTACTATAGGGTGGCAGAGGCTGTTGCAAAGGGTTTGGAGTCAATCTTAAAATGCGTTGGTGCAGGTAACCCAGGATAGGGCATCAGAAAGTTCATTGAGCTTCCTGTGCCGGTAAAAGATCTCATGTTTGTAGGTGGACAGTTCAATTCTCCACCTCAGGATCTTGTCATTCTTAATTTTCCCCGTTGTTTGTTGTTAAACATAAATGCAACTGCATGTTGGTCAGTCAGCAGGCTGATGGTTTTCCGGCAAGATAATGCCTCCAGAGATGCACTGCTTCCACTTTGGCCTGGGCCTCTTTCTGAATGCTGGAGTTCAGGGCCCCGAAGGGTACATGAGAAAAATGCCATGAGTCTGCCCACCTGCTTCAATATGGCAGTCAAGATGAAGTCGGAAACATCACTCTCCACCTGGAATGGGGTGGATTCGACTAAGGCGTGCATTGCAACCTTAGCAATGCTGCCTTTGAAGTGAGTGACGGCATTTTGGCTTCTGCTGATGGAGAAAAGGTGATAGTTTTTAACCGGGGATGGGCTTTATCTGCATAATTAGGGATCCATTGTGCATAGCATTAAAAGAACCCCAGGCAGCTTTTCAGGCCCTTGAGGTTATAGGGAAGTGGGAACTCCAGCAGGTCCTTTCAGGGTCAGGTCCAATGACTCCATTCTCCACCATGCACCCTAATATAGTGAGATGCGAAATGTGGAACACACATTTCTTCTGGTTATTCATGAGATTTAGGGCTTTAGCTGTCTGGAGGATTTTTTTTTCAGGTTAGCATCATGGTCCAGCAGGTCATGGCCACAGATGGTCACATTGTCCAGGTAGGGAAAAGTGGCTTTTAGTTGGTGGTCTTCCACCATTTGGTCCATCTCCTTCTGGAAGACCAAAACTCTGTTTGTAACTCTAAAGGGAACCCTGAGGAAATGGTAGTCAGCTGTCCTTTTCCAATGCTGTTTATGGGCTGTCCTCTGGGCAGATTTGGAGCTGGTGATAGGCCGACCCGAGGTCGAAGGTGGAGAATACCCGGTATTGGACAATCTCATTCACCATGCCGACTATGTTGGGGTAGGCATCCACGAGGGTGAACCGGTTGATGATCTGATCTGGCTGTAGTCTATGACCAACCTATGCTTCTCTCTGCACTTTACCACCACTACCTACACTCTCCAAGGGCTGCTGCTGGGGTCTATGATGCCCTCTGCCTTGATAAAGGCTCTGTCCCTGGGACTGTATCACCTGCTCTTGGTTGCCACAGACTGACAGTCAGAAGTGAGATTTTTGAACGGGGGAGGGTGGTAGTGGTACCTGGAGGGTGGACAGACTGCAGGTCGTGAACAGTGGGTGATGTTCAGGTCACTGATTGGCTGTAGTAGGGAAGATGGAAGTGGGTGGATAAAAGTTGGTTATTATAGAGGGAGGGGTGAGGCCCATCATATTCCATCAGAACACTTTAAATTTGGCACTGGAAGTCGACCCAGTATGACTGGTGCATAGAGTTGTGGCATGACAAGCAATTTAAAATTCTTGTACTTGGTGCCACCCACGGTTAGTGTTACTGTGCAGCTACCTCGGATTTTGGTCGAATGGGACTTGGAAGCCAAAGAGATTTTACACTCGACTGGGGTCACTGTGAGAGAGCAGTGCTGTACAGTGTTCAGGTGTATGAAGCTTTCAGTGCTTCCCATGTCGAATAAGCAGTTTGTCATGCAACTGTTTACCTCTATGTCCATGGTTGACCTTGCTAATTGATGTGGGTTGCTCTGGTTCAGAACAATGGATGCCAGTATCAGTTCATTGTCTGACTCACTGTTCCTGTATGTGTGCATCGGTGACCTCCAAGATGTCCACCCCAAAGATGGCTGCCCACATGGTTCGCACACGTTCACCACTGGAAGTGAAGCTGGAAGTAATGTCGGCTCTGGCCATTGTGCTCGGATTCCCACTGTGCTGTTCTCCGTGACTGAAAGTGGAGCCAGAAATGACACGGTCCAAGATGGTATTGGCTACTGTTCCCACATGGCACTGCAAGAGGAAGGTCTGGACCTATGTACCATTACGTAGTGTCCTTTTCTTCCGCAGCTGGAGCAGGTCATGCTCTTGGCAGTGCAGTTCTTCTGTGGGTGCTTTGTCTGGCCTCAGTAATAGCACTTCGGGTGCTCAGCAATAGTGGCTGCTCTTTTGGACCCTGCATGCTAAGATGGAGGCACTCATGCTCCCCAAGTGGCAGCTGCGTTGCCAGAGGAGTAAGCCTCCATATTCTGTTGGGCTATCTATAGTCCTTTTGTGAGATCGACTACATTCTGCAGGGTCCAATCACCCTTCTCCAAGAGCCTTTGTCTGATATGATCAGACCTGAGAACAGCCACATAGGCATTCCTGATCACTTTCTCCTGGTAGATGGCTTCCGTAATGTTGGTGCAGCCACAAGCTCTCCCCAGCTCCCACAAGGCCTGAATGTAGCCTCCCATTTGCTAGATATCCCTTCACTTGTGTAACACTATCAATTAGACCTGACAGACCAGAAATTGAGATTATTAGGCTTTCATTGCTATAAACTTACAGGCATACCTTACATGTTATTGGCCCAATTCCAAGACAGTACTGAGAAAGGTGGTTTCATCTTTATTAGGAATCCTGAAGGGGAGGAGTTACAGTATTAGGGTAGACCAACTAGTACAATGCATGAATTACAGTGTTCCCGATAACTTGTTAACACTTGCTCCCAATCAACATTTGCAAGTTGCTGTTTGGTGCCATCAAAATTAGCCATGTCCTAATTTTCACATGAATATTTAAAAACTCATCAGGTTATGGTCATTGGTCTCAGACTATTGTTTGCTTTTTGACAATCATATTACAAAATTATCTGCAGAAGTGAAAGAATATATTTTATTAGCTACATTTCAATCCTTACTGAATAAATGACAATGGGTTCACTGTCAGAAATGTATAACCATCCTGGTCTTGCACAGTGGCATATCTGATTGGAGAAAGACATGGAGTACATGGATAATGCTACATCTCTCCATAACTTGCTTAAAGGGCTTCAGACCTATTACTAATGCTTACTCTCTGTTCCACTTCATTTGGTCCTGTAGATTTATGGCCTCATGAGCTAAACGTAAAGACTCAGTAGCAACTTACCTAATTCATTCAGTGCATTCAAAGTCCTGCAAGTCTAAGATCCATCATGGGAGTTATAATTCACAGAGAGACAACATGAACCCTTCTTTATCCATACTCAGTGTACAGAGTACACTCTTAAACTCTTCATATAATTACAAAAAGAGCTCCAGCATGCCTGGGCAAGCCTTCTCAGAAAATTTATCTTCAGATTAAGCTTATTATGAGAAAATAGTGTATCCCAATTATGCTAAGGATGATTTTTAAGGTATTCAGATTATGACTGCAAATGAGCCTCTAAATGTTCTCAACAAGTAGTTGCACATGTTCCATTAAGTGCATTGACAGAGCTGGAATTCTTGGACAGGTCATCCAGCTGGCCATATAACTGAACTGGTTCAAGTTCTTATGTTGTTTCCAGAGTTCTTCTGCCAAAATGTAGTGGGAAGAATCATTCTCTTTCTTTCACTCGCATCCACCTAACCACACAGGGAGTTTCAATTCAGAGATTAAGTTTGTTTTGGAAGTTTACATCTTGCTTCATGCATGTGAAAAATAATCAATTTTTATTTCTTACATTGGACAACAAAAGTTTTGCTTCCTGAAAACTTTTGCATGTATTTTATGCTTTTGGACTGCTGATCATGAAAATCACTGTAATATTTTCCTTTCACGTACTATTTAAAAAAAATATATAACCTATTTTTGTGATATCCTGTCAAATTTTCAGTCTCCTAGTATATTGCCCACAAAGCAAACTGTTTTGGTGAGTCCAAGCAGACCTGAGCCTGCACTCAGTGCAGGTATATGCAAATATTGTCTTG
Organism: Narcine bancroftii; assembly: GCF_036971445.1. Lineage (NCBI taxonomy): Eukaryota > Metazoa > Chordata > Chondrichthyes > Torpediniformes > Narcinidae > Narcine > Narcine bancroftii. Next base: position 159,487,055 of record NC_091474.1, read on the forward strand.
GATCTGGGCATGCTTGGAAGACATTTAAAGATGTTCTTGAGAATTTTCTTGGTAACTACGGAGCACCAAACTACATACAGTAGATTGACAACATGCTTCAAGCACATAAAACCATGAATTGGAACATGTTATTGAAAATTTATTTTCTGCATTTGCTCTTGAACTTCTTCCCTGCTGATCTTGGTGCAGTCAGTGATGTACATGGTGAAAGGTCTCGCCAGGATATCGAAACCATGGAATGGTGGTATCAGGGCAACTGAAATCCATCAATGCTGGCTGACTATTGTTGGACACTGTCATGACAGGCATCAGATGCTGAGTACAAATGAAAATCAACAGAAAAAAATGTTTCTGTTAGTTGAATTAAACCAATGTGTCAGAATCATTATGTGATTAAACATGCTAAATTCAATAAAAGTTTATTTGATGTTTCTTCAACTTCCTACATGATAAGGCAAATTTGAAATAATCTTTGCGTTCAGCTTGAAGTTATTTATGATAATCCACAATTTTTTCTCAAGAAGCCAGCCTTTTGAAAATAAATTGTTGACCAGGACAGCCAGTTTAGAATCTATCCTTGGGTATGCCTAATAGAATTCCTTGTTTGTTATCTTCATTCACTCACAATGTATAATATAAAATGTTTACTGGACAATCTCAGCACTTTGACATCTCTCTAGAGTTTCTTGGCAGTCAGGATAATCAACGTCATGATAAAAAAAAATCTGATTAAATGTATGTATTTGCATTTGGGAAATTCATCTTCCACAATGAATTGTTAATTCCATTCATTCATTAAAGAGTGAAATAACTTTTTACACATTCATTTAAAGAGCAGTATTATTTTTGACGTATAAATTTGCCTCATGGCTTCACTAATACTTTTCAAAGTGCATCTGTGTTTTGGACAATTGTTCTGACCCAGGTTGATTGGTCTTTTGCAGGAAAAATTGTTCTTTCTGGAAAACCATTTTTAATGTGCATTGAAATCAAATGCATGATTTTATAATTCCACTGCTCTTGATCACCAATGCAGAGTGGGATGCACATCATTTTTCCAAGTAATCTTCCAGACAAAGGCAAAGATAAAATTATGTAGTTCTATGGACAATGTAAAGAAACCAGAAGGAGAAGTGTGTTGTAAGTCTTAAGGTAAATGTTCGATCTGAGTAAAGGATAGCATGAATGTAAAATAAGTTATCCAACTTGGTGCTCTGCAAAATGTACTACTAAAATTAGAATATATGAAATTTGTAGTATTTTTGCAACTTAAAGGGTGGAATTACACAATAAAACCAAATAAAAGCCCAATCACAAATAACACATGATAGGATGTGCTCAGGTGAAAAGAATTTGCAGGAAAAAAATGTAAGCATGAGCATATATTTTAACAAGATCCAAAGATCTTGCTTTCTGCTGCAAAAGAAACTAAGTTCACCACACACAAGAAAAAGCAAATTGAAAGACTAATTAGAAATCCTTCAATTGTCAGGAGAGAAAATTCATTGGGATCCTGAGACTTCATGCAACTTGATAAGGTGATGCTGATCCTCAGACATCTTGAAATGATTTAGTAAATCTGGATAACAATCACCTCACAGGAATTACATTTTAATGGCTCAGATCTCCTGGGGGAGGATATCCTCACCTCCCTAGTAAATCTGAGCTAAAATTAATTGCTTTCTTTGCAGTGAGTGATCACCGATGACCTAAAAAATGGAACAGCCCTATTTTGACACCTGCATTCATATTAAACTAAAGGAAATAGGAGCAGGACCAAAGGCTCTTTAAATGCTCCAACATTCATTAATATCATAAATGATTTTCTAGTCTATCTCAATCCAACTCTCCTCCCTTTTCTTCATTTCCCTTGATTCCTCTAGAGTCAGAAGAATTATCTGTTTGAGGATCTACTGGAACAGATAATTTCAAGGATTTGTAATCCTCTGAGTATGTTCTCTAAGATTCAGCCAAAAAATAATCAACTATTTATCCTGAGTATGTGCCCTTTATATATTGACCATCCATATAGACAAAACAAATGTGAGCTCAAAGCATACATTGTTTGAATTGCATTACTTTTCATTTTACCAAACTCCAGAAAAATTGCACACAAACATCTTTTTCTCAAGCAGTAGCTTGGCACTGAGGATAATTTGCTTTCACTCAGATAATGTGGGTTATGAGAATAAGGGCAATCTCTGAATTGCAGATCCTCCAGTAGATGAAGCATTAGGTGGCTGACAGATGATTGGTCTGGAGTTGGTGCAATGGTGCATTCCTTCCTCCATTTTTGTTCGCCCTCTGTACATTCCCAATGCAGGACATTGAGGTTTTCAATTCTGAATGTGCTTCTGTGACCAGATAATGGCCAAGGATTCCAAGGAATCAATCGATACATTGTGTTTCTCAAAGAGGTTTCATAAACACATCCATGAATATTTTCTACTGTCCAGCCCATAATTCCTTCCCATGACAGAGTAGGGAAAAGAGTGCCTTTTACAGAAGAAGCCCTCAGAGGACATCTCCCTGAGACTTGCAATCAGTTTAACAAACCTTCATTGCACCCCTTTCAGTTGGCAATAGATCACCCTGGACATTCTTTGTCAGTGTGGGAAATGCATTCAAATATCATTACACCACATGGTCAAAGCACTCAAGGTCAAAGGAATCGTATGCTACCAAATGAATCTTTCCATGCTGTGCTATCATTTACTGAGAAAAGAAAATACCATGGAATCAATATCACTTAATGCAAACAATTTTATTATCATGTATTCCCACATAATGCTTCATATCACTCAACCTCCACATATCCTTCTGCAGAACCTAAATGCCTGCAGCTGTTTCATGACTATCTTGTGCTGAATTCAAGGATGTATTATTATAAATTTAAGTGCTTTCCATATTGTCTGTAATATCATTCAAGTTTAATGATTGTAAACTAAAATTGCATAACCGCATTACAAGAGGAAAAGCTGGGAACATTTAATAGACCAGGCAACATCTTTTGAGAGAGTACTTTGGCCTGGCACATTATTTCTGATCATACCATGGGCAGGTATACCCCCACCCTCTTTCACCTCCCCTCCCATCCTACATCCCCAAGTCTCTGATTCTGGTGTTTCAGTAATTGTATCATAATGTTATTGAATAATCTGTGATCTTTGTTTAATGTAATTATCTTTCAAAGTTCATTCAAGTAAGTCCAGTCCTGGCACATCCTCCATGAGAACACCCCCAATCACCTGGTTTACATAATGTTGCATGGTCTATTTGTACAATTGCTGCCCCAACAATAAGTCAATGGTAGCATTTGAGGTCTGCAGAACCTCTGGTAGAAAGATAAGAATGTAGCATTAAACAAGATCTAAAGTTGAAGCAAATTTACAGGGTCAGGGTCTGGAATATCAAGTGAGCTGTAAAGAACAAACAGAAAGAAAATTTCGCTGTAACTGAATGCGTGCACCTCTGATTTGTCAGATGTGGCAAAAATACAACAGATGTTAAAAACTATACACCTTGCTCAGTCCACATAACCAGTGGTTTGAGTAGTGAGTGGAATCTCCCACATCCCAGTACAGTCCACCAGGAATAGAAGAAATTCAGTGAGCCTTCAAGAGAAAAAGAAACATGGCTGTTGATTTGCAGGCAAAGAATGCATTCAAGAAGGAGGGATCAAAAATCGATTCGCAGAGACCTTCAAAGATTGCAGTCCATGTCAAGAAATAAATGCTCAAGGCACTTCATCAGGACAGGAAGAAATCAAGCAAAGTTGGATAGTGAAGGCAAGGCATTGAGGAATGGTTATCCCCAGTAGAAATTCTACAGAATTTCAAACTGAAGATTCAAGCTGAAACACTATGGATGGGAAAATAGCATGAATACCAAGCATAAATGTGGTTATGCCATACAGAGGTTTGTCTGGCATCAATCATTACAGTTGGTCTAGAAGAAAACACATAAACCTCTATAAATCAGACCCTTGGAGAAATTACAGTTGCATAACCATTCATAATGGAAATGAACTAAAAGGTAGTTCTGTGACAGGAGATCAGGGTCTGGCATTGAGAATTAATCTTAGCAGAGGGTAGATTCCTGGACATTTGGGAAGTGGTGCTTTATGTTGTTCCTAGAACTCTGGTCCTTCATTACACTTTCAAACTCAAATCTTTGCCTTACATCATTTTTATTTTCAGGCCATGTGCTACTGATAAATACAATGTGTGTTTTATGCAAAATATATCTATATCATGGGTCAGGGAGTGATGCAGTAATTTGCTTAAAGGCAAGTTGACTAGGTGTAGTTATTTCCTGCTCTAAGCTCATCTGAATGACCAGTGAAGCTCCTTGCATTAAAGTAAGTGCAGTTGAGACTGTCTGCCCTCCCATGTTCCAGAACCTGCTTTGGACTTCTATGCCTATTGGACTTGCTAGATTTATCCACCACATTTTTATTGCCATCAACTACCATGATTCCACCCCCTGCCAGATTACTTTAAACCTTCCTGAGTAACATGAACAAGCTTCCCTGCAAGGACATTAGCCTCCTTCCAGTCTTGGTGCAACCCCTTGTTCTTGAGCAGATGTCATCTCCTCCAGAAATAATCCAAATGATTCAGGAATCCAAAGTGCCCCTTCCTGAATGGGTTCTTTAGCCAAATATTCATCTATCCTGTCCTCCCATTTCTATCATCAATAACAGGTACCATAGGGAGTAATTCTGAGACTAAAATCTGAGAAGTCTGGCTTTTTAGCATTCTGCATAACTCTTTAGGACCACTCTGCTAAAAGTAATTCCTCTTTTTAAATTGTTGTTATTAGTACAATGTGTACTACAATCTCTAATTGTTCTCCTACCCCTTCAGAATATTTTGTACCCAAGTTAAGACTCCCCTTCCCTGGCACCAGGGAGGCAACACAGAGTCCTGGTCTTGGACATATCAGCACCTTCCTGGCTGTGTTTGGTTCACCTTTTCAGATTATACCTGAATTATTATTTAAGGCAGAGATTGATAGGTTCTTGTTTAGGCAGGACATCAAAAGTTATGGGGAGAAGGTTGGGCAATGCGGCTGAGTGGTGAACTGGATCAGTTCATGACTGAATGGCGGGGCATGCTAGATGGACTGAATAGTCTATTTATTTTCCAATGCTTATGGTCTTATGGTTTTATTAGTTGAGAGAGAATTTGTAATCTTTTGTCAGTTCTTGCTCTGATTTAACTTAGCTTTGTTGATGTGGAATGTACTACATTGTATGTTTTCACTGCTGGATCTCTCGTCTCCAGTGGTGACAGGTTAGACTGCTTCTTGTAGCAGAATTTATTTTCCTTGTTTGCATTTCTGACCAAATTCATAACTCTAATCCTCAAGAGTAGCCTTTGCAGTCTCACAGGTACTGTTCATATTTCTTTTTCAAAATTATACAAGTAATTTTACTTCCTGCAATGAATTTCCTGCATATGCCCATTTATAATTACTAAGGAACCACTTCCTCTGAGACTCCCTTGACCACTCATCCCTTCCCACCAATCACCCCCTTGGTATCTACCCCTGTGACCACAAGGAGTGCAACACTTGCGCCCACACCTCCTCCCTCACCACAATTTTGGCCTCAAACAATCCTTTCAACTGAAGCAAGGCATCACTTGTGAACCTGTAGGGCACATTTGATGCATCAGGTGCTCCCGCAGACTGAAGGATCATTGCATTGAGCGCCTTTGCTCTGTGTGCTGCAATAGCATGGATGTCCCAGTGGCCAACTATTTTAATTCGACACACCTCTTGCATCGCCAGACTGAGGCCACGCACAAATTGCATGTTAACACCGTATATTTTGTCTCAGGAATCTCCAACTGGACACCTTCAATATCAACCTCCAATTTCCATGACCTTATTTTTTATTTTTCCTGTCTCCCTTCGTCCAGCTCTCCACCTTGTTCCCTTCCTTCACCCATCAGAGAGGTATCGTTAGTCCTCTGCCCTCTCCCCATCACTTCTCAGCTACTTTATCTTCTACCCTCCTCCCTATGTTCACCTATTACCTCATCTGGAATGCCTCTCAGCACCTTTTTATTCAGGTACCTGCCTGATTTTTGTATTGATAATGAAGGGCTGATTCTTGAAATGTTGACTGTCCAAGTGGGTTTGGTATCATCTAATGCCACCTAGCTGGCTCTGCACAAAGCCCTGGAACACTGGACAACAAAGATGCATACATCAGGATTTTGGCATTTAACACCATCAATTCCTCAAATTTAATCAACAAACTCCAAGACCGTGGACTCAACACCTGTTGTGTGCAATGTAAAGATGGCCTCCCTGCCTGTCTATAATGCATGTATTGTGGGTGGCATTCGTCTTCCTTGTCTGAAACTGATTCTGAAGTCAGCTCACCTGTCAATCACACATGAGTACACACCCTACCATTGGCTAATTTAAATCACCTAGAGTCATTATTGTTTAGAGGTACAGACTTACACTATACATAACATCAATGCACAGCACATTCTTTCTCTCTGTCTTATGGTCCAAGCCCCGGACACCTCTCCATGCCAGGTCGCTACTATGGACATCAATGTAAGTGTCATGGGTAAGGTGTATACCAAACTGAAGCTGAGCCATAGTATTGTGGACTTTTACACCTCTGTTGGTACAAGGAACTGGATGTGTATAAGAATCTCTGTTTGTAGTGTGTGTGCCCAAGTGTGTTAGCATGTCGAGCATATGTTCAATATTGTTGGAGTCTAACCTAGGTCCGAAGTGAATGTCAATATCATTGCTTAAGTGAAATAGTAATTGAGTACTGTTCAGCATTCTCCCCTGTTTGTCTCCTGTGTGTTAATTAAAGATACATGTGATTGCAAAAATTGTTTCCAGATTCTGTCTTTTGTGAACCCACTGAACCTGATACTCTTCCCAACACGACAACACCCTACTGTGTAATTGGAACCTAAATTTCCTCACTCCCAGACAACATTCAGTGAGGATTGGTAAGAACATCTCCTCTTCAATCTGCATCAGTACCGGATCACCACAGGGCTGCTCTACTTGCTCTACACCTATGACTGTGTAGGACAACGGCACCATCTATAAATTCACTGATGATAAAATAGACGATGAGTATACTGGAGGGAGATTGAAAACTGGCTGAATAATGCACTAACAACAACCTTGCACTCAGTGTCACCAAAACAAAGGAGCTGATTGTTGGCTTGGGAAAGAAAAGCAAGATGTGTACGATCCAGTGATCATTAGGGGATCAGAGGTAGAGAAGTTGAGCAAATCTAAGTTCTTGGGAGTCACTATCTCAGATGATTTTTCCTGGACCCTGCACGCAAATGGCATCATGAAGAAAGCATGTCACTACCTCTACTTCCTCAGGAATTTGTGGAGTTTGGCATGACATTGGAAACCCTGCCAAATTTCCACAGATGCATGGTATAAAGTGTGCTGACCGATCTGGTATGGGGACACCAATGCACCTGAGTGTAAAACCCTGCCAAAGGTAGTGGACAGCCCAGGACATCACAGGTAAAACCTTCCCCTCCATTGAGGACATTTATAGGGAATGCTGCAGTTGGAGAGAACCAACATTATCAAGGATTCGCACTACCCAGCACACATTCTGCTCTTGCTGCTGCCATCAGGAAAGAGGTCTAGGTGCCACAAGACTCATACCACCAGGTTCATGAACAGCTGCTACCCCTCCACCTCAACAACAAACTCAATCAAGAATGCATTGGAGACTCTTACTGGTGCACGTTATTGATATTTTCCTCTCTCTCTGTATTGCAGTCAGGTTGTTTAAATTTCTTTATTTGTTTACTTGTGTAGTTAAATTCTTTTTTTTTGCATTTCCAATAAGGGATAATTCTGCCTTTGTACTCTTGACAAGAAATCTGAAATCCAAATCTGAAAATCTGATTGTTCACATACAAATCAAAACAGAATCTCTCCAGAGACCACAGTGCTCACACAAAAGCACAAAATACACTGTACACAGTATTTAATAATCACATAAATAATAAAAATATATAGATATAAATATTTGGGATTATTTTACACGTTACAGGACACTGTAACCTTACAACCTGTGGGAAGAAGCTATTCCCCAGCCTTGCAGTCCTGACTTTGATGCTCCTGTACATTCTTCCTGATGGTAGTGGGTCAATGATAACTGTGTGCTGATTTGCTGATCCTCATTTAGAAAATCCTCCCTGTAAATGTCATTTATAGATCAAAGGGAGATTGTAGTGATTGCATTAGCTGTTTTAATGATCCTTTGCATAGACTTCTGGTCTAATGCATGGTAGCTGCCATGATGCAGCCAGATGGAACAGTCACAATAATGTTCAAGATGGCACCCAGTAGCCTTGCCCTCCTTAGGAAGTGTAGATGCTGCTTGGCCTTTCTGACTAAGGAGGAGGTGTGAGTCAAGGTGAGGTCGTCCTTCATATGCATGCCAAAGAACTTTGTGTTCTCCTCTCTCTCCAGACAGAGCTATTGGTGTGTAGTGTAAAATTTGTCCTCCTAAAGTCTACAGTCATCTCCTTTGTCATGTCTCCATTGAGAATCAAGTTGGTGTTCTTGCTCCATTTTATGAACCTTTCAACCTCTTTTCTGTAATGTGACACATTGTGGCTGATAAGTGTTAGGTCTGCTTTGTTCATGAATGAGTGAGACAAACACCAGAATGAGTCGAAATCAGGGTTCTTTGTTCTTTATTACCGGATTGTAACACTTGCAACTAACCATGTTAGTCGGAGAATGCATTCTGCCGTTATCAGCAAAATGGTGATTTTTTATACCCTTGGATACGTGCTTAGAACATCATCATATCATTACTTGTCCAATGACTAAAACTGTTGCTATCCTTTCCCTGCTAGCTTCCTGCCTCTCAATCCATCAATGTCTCTCTTATCTTGTAAGTACAAGGATGCATTCACATCTTGTTACAGCCCTGTACAGGGTAACTCCTTACACATTCCCATCTCATGATGTTTTACCTTACATAAGGCACACTACTGTTATATAAATTTGAAGACTCTATTGGAGCTGAAACTAGCAGAGCAGTTCTCAGTCAGCAGTGTGAACAGTAGCAGGGTGAGAACACAGCCCCAAGAACACATGGAACAAATTAGGTACTTGAGGAGTACAGAAATGCAAGAAAAATCTCAAGAAAGAAATCATGAAGGCTAAAAGAAGATATGAGGTTGCTTTGACAAACAATATGAAGGAAAATCCTAAGGCTTTCTCCCAATATATTAAGAACAGACAGATAGAAAGGGACAAAATTGGTCCCTTTGAAGATCCGAGTGGTCAGCTTTATATGGAAACAAAAAAAATGGGGGAGACCTTAAATGTGTTATTTTTTTCCATTTTAGTATGCATTCAGGAAATGGGCTCAGAAATGAGGGAAATAAGGAAAACAAGCAGTGAAGTCATGGAACATATACAGATTAAAGAGGAGGAAGTGTTTGATGTCTTAAAACAAATAAGGCTGGATAAATCCCCAGGGCCTAACAAGATATGCCCTCAGGCCTTGAGGGAGGCTAGTGTAGAAATTGCTCTGGCAGAAATATTTAAAATGTCCTTAGCCCTAGGTGTGGTGCCAAACGATTGGAGGGTAGCTCACATTTTTCAGTTGTTTAAAAAAAGGCTTCAAAATTAATTCTGGAATTTATAGGCCAATGAGCCTGATCTTAGTAGTAGGTAAATTATTGGATGGTGTTCTAAGAGATCGGATATACAATTATTTGGCTAGCCAGAAATTGATTATGGATAGTCAACATGGCTTTGTGCAGGGTAGGTTGAGTTTAACTAATCTTAGAGAGTTTTTTGAAGAAGTTACCAGATAAGTCAATGAAGGAAAGGCTATGTTGTATATGAATGTTGTCTATATGGACTTTAGAAAAGCCTTTGACAAGGTTCCACATGTGAGGTTAGTCAGGCAGATACAGATGCTCGGTATTCATTGTGAAATAGTGAACTGGATTTGGCAATGGCTGGTTGGAAGAAGCCAGAGAGTAGTGGTGAATGATTGCTTCTCAGACTGGAGGCCTGTGACTAGTGGTGTGCCTCAGGGATTGGTACTGAGACTATTGTTGTTTGTCTAGATAATTATGTGGTAAATTGGATCTGCAAGTTTGCAGATGACACTAAGATTGGAGGTGTTGTGAACATTGAGGAAAGGTTTTCAAAAGTTGTAGAAGAATCTGGACCAGCTGGAAAAATAGGATGAAAAATGGCAGATGGGAATTTTGTAGACAAGTGAGAAGTGTTGCATTTTGGAAGGACAAGCGAAGCAAGGACATGCATGGTGAATGGTAGGGCACGGAGGAGAGTGGTAAAACAGAGGGATCTGGGAATACAGATGCATAATTCCTTGAACATGGCATCACAGATGGATAGGACTGTAAAGAGAGCTTTTGGCATATTAGCCTTCATAAATCAAAGTATAGAGCATTTATTTATAAATCTGCCCATTTCTTTATTTATTTGTCTGTCTGTCTATGTGTTTAGTTATCAATCTAATTAGTTATTTTTTATTTTATTTATTTAGACATACAGCATGGTAACAGGCCATTTTGGCCCATGAGTCCGTGCTACCAAACTTTATCCCCAATTAACCTACACCTGTACATTTTTGAATGGTGGGGGAAACTCACTCAGTCACTGGGAGAACATACAAAGTCCTTCCAGACAGCATGAGATTTGAACCCTGGCCCTGTCCCGATTGCCAACTGTGCTGTCATGTATAGGGTTGGGATATGGAGTTTTGGTTACCTAACTACAGGAAAGATATCAATAGATAGAAAGAGTGTAGAGAAGATTTACTAGGATGTTGCCCAGACTTCAGGAACTGATTTGCAGGGAAAGGTTAAAGAGGTTAGGACTTTATTCCCTGGAATGTTGAAGAAATAGGGGAGATTTGATAGAGGTATTTAAAATTATGAGAGGGATAGACAGAATAAATATAGATAAGCTTTTTTTCCACTGAAGGTAGGCAAGATACAATCCAGAGGACATGGGTTAAAGGTGAAAGGGAAAAAGTTTAGGGGGAACATAAAGGAGAAATTCTTCACACATAGAGTGATGGGATTGTGAAACAAGCTTCCAGCTGAAGTGATGAATGCAGTCTCAATATTAAGATTTAGGAAGAATTTGGACAGATACATGAATGGGAGAGGTATGGAGGGCTATGAACCAGATACAGGTCAGTGGGACTCGGTTAAATAAAAAGGTTTGGTACAAACTAGAAAGGTCGAAGGGGCCTGTTTCTGTGCTGTAATGTTCTATGGTTCTATGTTTCTAACTGTATCAACATGCTTCCTTTGTCAGTTTGGTTGTTTGTATTGACAGCATTTTCACCTTTCTGCTTCTGCCTTCCTGTGGTCTGATGCTTTCCATAGACTGTGATACTGTGTGACTTTTCTTATTAGTAGTCATATTCAGCATTCACATCATTCATGTGGTATGGAATTTTATTTGCTGGACAGTTGCCACCATGTCTTGTCTTGTTCCTAGACTCTGTTTCATAATTACACTTGAGGAATCAAATGTGTGCCTTAGGTAATGTGTAATTTCAGACTGCAAATTCATATGCTGCCAAGAGGTGCAATGTGCATTTTCAATGCAAAAAGTTGTGCAATGCTGGGTGACGTGATGCTTTAAGTCCAAATATTGTGCCAGTGCCCAACAATATAGTTGCCTGTTCATTCTTGTAAGAATATATCATGATTTTTTTTTTCTGCCTCAAGTCCAACCAGGGGTCCTTCAAGAAGAAGACCCTGCAGTTGCACGCACCATATTACTGACCTATGCACAAAATCCAGTCTGCTCTGCCTGTTGCATGGCTCCCCTTACAGATGTGCAGCGCTCAGAGCAATCGCAGGCCAGAGTTCAATTTGCTTATCTTGGTTGACTAACAAGGGATTCTTTATTTCTGATCTTGGAATGTAAGAAATTCTAACAGTAGGAATGGAAACATCTCTTCAATTCTGCGTGGTTTGTTGTGTGATTAGTCTACCATAACCTCCACTCTCTAACTTTGACAACTGCCATTAAATTTGATTTAATTTTAAATCTAGAAATTAGTCATGATCCCGGTGCCCAAGAAGAGTAACCTGAGCTGCCTCAATGACTATCGCCCAGTAGCACTAACTTCTACTGTGATGAAATGATTTGAGAGGCTAGTCATGGCCAGAATTAACAAATACCTAAGCAAAGATCTAGACCCACTACAATTCGCCTATCGTCACAATCGCTCCTCTACAGATGCAATATTGCTGGCTCTCCACTCAGCTCTAGATGACCTTGAAAAGAACAATTCATACATACGGCTGCTCTTCATCGATTACAGCTTAGCTTTCAATTCTATTATCCCCACAGTGTTGGTCAAGAAACTACAAACTCTAGTTCTCTGTACTCCCCTCTGCAACCAGTTCCTTCACTTTCTCATCAGAAGACCACAGACATTATGAATTGGAAGCAATGTCTCCTGCACAATGATTATCAATACAGCCATATCCCAAGGATGTGTGCTTAGCCCACTGCTCTACTCATTATACACGCATGACTGTGTGGCCAGGCACAATTCCAATGCTATCTACAAGCTTGCCAATTATGCCACTTGTGGGCAGAATCACAAATTTTAGTGAGGAAGCGTACAGGAGGGAGATAGAGCAACTTATTGAGTGCTGTTAGCAAAATCAAGGAGATGATTATGGATTTCAGGGGGGGGGGAAGTCAGGGGAGCATGGCCCAGTTCTCATCGAGGGATCAGTAGTGGAGAGGGTCAAGAACTTCAAACTCCTGGGTGTTAATATCTCCAAGGATCTTTCCTGGAGCCTCGATGTTGATGCAATCACTAAGAAGGCCCATCAGCAGCTATACTTTGTGAGATGCTTAAGGGTTTTCAGTATGTCACCAAAGACTCTCGAAAACTTCTACTGGCTGGTTGCATCATTGTCTGGTATGAAGAGGAGGGTTTGAGTTATGGCAAGAGGTTGGATAGACTGGGTCCTTATACCCCAGAGCGAAGAAGACTGAAGGATGATCTTAGAGAGTTACAAAATTATGAGAGCCATGAATAAAGTGATCCTGGTGAATTTCCTCTGCACCCCTTCCAATTTCTTGATGTCCTTCTTATAGCTGGATGACCAAAACTGTACACCATCCTCCAAGTGTGGTCTCACCAACATTTCAAACAGCTGATTCATGTCCCAACTGAAGTCTATTCCACGCCCAATGAAGGCCAGCATGCCAAACAATATATTAACCATCTTAGCTACCTGAGTTGCCACTTTCAATGGACAAGGTATCTATCCCCATGAGTTTCTGTTTCATGACATTCACAGCGTAATCCTACCTCAGTCTGAATAAGTACACCTCACCCTTGTCAGAGTTAAATTGAGCTGTCAATCCTGTTGTGTCTAAACAGGTTCTTCATCAAGTTGTGCAATTGTGCCTTGGGTCATATTAGATGAAAGGAATTAAATTGGCAGACCTTTATTCTGCCTTATCCTTTATTCTGGTAGCTCACCGTTTTACCCCAGTGAGTGCTGATTTGTTCCAACTCCCTTGTACATTCACCAAACACTCACAACTAGGTACTCTTTTGTACTTTATAAAATGACATCGACTCAGGATGGCACTATTGTGTCAAGAACATGCAACTCTTATGTGATTAAATGGCAAACTCATCGCTGCATAGCTTGGTGCAGAGGGGCTGCCTGTGAGGCCTTGTGTAATCTATAAGGCCCAGTGCAGAAGGGCAGCTTGTGAAGCCTAATGTAGAAGGGCTGCCCATGAGTCTCAGTGCAGAGGAGTTATCTGAGGAGACTTGATCCAGAGGGACTGCCCGAGAGGCATGATGTTGGGCAAATCAGGGCCAAAATTGCAACTCAATGCTGAGATGCGGGAGCCAGGTTTACACACTGGTTAGAAAATTGCGTGTCAGCTCCCATAACATTCAGTAGGAGCAGATGAGAGAGACTGTTGGATCCAGACATTTTGCTTCCTTCCCTACAAATGAAGTGGGGGGGGGGGGGAATTCCCCTAAATTCCCAGTTATCAACTATGCAGCATGGCTGTGAACATCAGCAAAATGAGCAGGGAGTCACACTGCAGTCTGTCCTTCATCTCTCTATGTATAATGTTATAAAGATTGTAGCCCTGCTTCCATTAGCATTCTGTTTCCTGGGAGCTTGTCCAGAGTTCCAGCTACGGCACCAGTATAATCCCCTCTATCTATCAAGATGTTTCTAAGTGATTTCTCAAGCAAATGTGATGGCACAATGAACCTATGTTTCCTGTGAGGGGGTGAATTTCTCATGTTTTAAAGAAGAGATCCTGTTTAGTTGCAGAACCAGATTCCCTACCACAATCATAGAATGTGGAACACTATACAGTACAGGACCTTCAGCCCTTGATGTTGTATTGACCCATATATTCCTTTAAAAAAATGAAACCATCCCTACGCTGGAGGCCTCTATTTTCCTTCCATCCATGTGCCTGTCTAAGAGGCTCATAAATGGCCCCAATGTTTCAGCCTCTACCACGATCTCTGACAAGGCACTTTGGGCACCCACAACTCTCAGTGTAAAAAATCTATTGCTGATGTCTCCCCTAAACTTCCCTCCATTTTGTACATATGTCCTCTGGTGTTTGCGATTTGTGGCCTGGGAAAAGAAATGGGCTGTCCACCCTATCTATGCCTTTCATAATCTCATAGACCTCTCATCCTTCTACACTCCATAAAGAAAAGTCCCAGCTCTGCTAACCTTGCCTTATGACATATTTTCCAATCCAGGCAACATCGTGGTAAATCTCCTCTACTCCCTCTCCATGATGATACAGGAAGAGTTGTCCTGAAGTTGGAATTGAAACGTCAATTCTAATCCATTTTACAAAGGGCTACTCTGACTCCAGGTCAGGATTTCCACTCCTGCTTTCTATGCTCCCATGATTTAAACTGAGTAAGTTAAAAAAAAGGATAGGCTGGGGTTTTCAGTCTTGGAAAATTCTGCCCTGGACACTAATCGAATTTAAGGTCAATTTATCCTTAAATGTGGTCAGAAGAGAGGAGATCACCTTTTCTGGTCTAGTTGGAGACACAAGTATGAAATGGAAAAAGCTCATTTTGGCTGCTGTCCCATGTCTTTCCAGCATACAGATGTGCAGTGTTGCCCATGTATGGCTTCCATCTGTTAGCCCTTTCGAATTTGCTAAAAAAGAGAATGCTTTGGTGCCAAGAGTTTGGCTGAAAATATGTGAGCAAATGTAGGCCTCATATGGATGGAATGAGTGAGTTCCATGGATCAGTCATTTCATGGAAGTTTGTTTGTGTCATTTATGATTAAAGCTCACAGTACATGTAAGAGAAGACTATATACCATGTAGAAGACCTCCCCTGTTTGTGAAGTGGGTGCGGAACTGAAGAAATGAATCTTGTTGATATCCATGGCAACAAGACTCGCAGATTCAGTTACAGAAGTCATACCTGTCACAAATCATTAAGATATTGTTCAGGCAAAAGAAAATCAAAGTGCAAGTAATAATGTAATGCAGGTTAGAAAACAGATGACACTAATAAATCCATTGACTTTTATTGTCTGATCACAAAATGTAACATGTTCTGAGTCTTCCAGATAATAGACTCCAGGCTACAAACCAGTTTAGAAGTAACGTGTATCTGCTTAGGTTATACTGCAGACTTGGTAACACAACTTCTTAAATGCTCTCAGCATCCCAATCTTAATTAAACTTGTAATTGTTGGCAAATATATTGTGGATAAAGCTTAATTTCTCAATAATCGTTTTAGATAAAAATGTAACTGTTGTAGGAGATTATAGGAGTTTGTTCTGCTGTAGTTGATTTGTGGTGTGCTATTCTCTATCTGGTGAGAAGATCTGGGGTCAAAATGCGGTTAAGTAATTTGCATGGCTGAGTGGGAGGGCAGATAAACAAACTACCAGCCTCAATTGGAAAACCATTTCCTGGCATCATGAACTGAGCTTTCCTAGAAATAATATGGCCAAATAGTCTGCCTCAGATTGGATGCACAGGCAAATTCACTGATTAGTATATCACTCACTCTACTGAGTGCACTTAAGAATATGAGATGCCTCCACCAACCCCACAATTTGCCTCCACCATCAAAATCCAAGATTTATCATTGACCAGAAACATCACTGCACCAGCAACATAAATACAGTGGCCATCAGAGCAAGAAGGAGGATCAGTATCACCTTTTTCCTCGCTCATCTAATTCCCTCCACCATCAAGCAAGCTTCAATTAGGAATATTCCGGAAAATTCTCCATGTGCAGCTCAAGCCACACTCAATAAATCTCAGTGCCATACAAGACGAGCATCCTGTTTGATTGTTACGACATCCACCACCTTAATCATTTGTTCCCTTTATCACTAGAGCAGTGTGGAGCATCCTTGTGATGCAACTCACAGGGCATTCTTCCACATCACATTCCAAACACACAACTTTTCCAGTGTAGAAAAGTTGGGGCCCCCAGTGCATAGAACACCACCACTTATAAGATGCCCTGTAAATTCTGACTCAGAAATAGTTCACAGAAATACATTCACCATAGGCACTGCAGCAATTTAATAAGGCTCATTGTTGTTTGGTAATGGACCACTCATGGATGGGTGATAAATACTAGCCCCACCACCAAAGCCCACACTTGTAATCCACTATTTTCTGAGTTCAAGGGTCCAGGCAGGAATCTTTCCCCCATCTGCCACTCATTTTGACAAAGTTATCAAGTTCATCAGGGCATGCATAGTTCACTGATTGACCACTGATAGCCAAATAGTCGAGGCAGAATATACACTACTTTTGCATTCCCATTAGGTGAGATACTGCACAAAGTCTAAAACTGATACAACAAAATCACCCTTGGCTCAATAGATGGAATTTCTTTTTCATGTTTTTTTTATTAAGCCACTTGTGATGAACATCTCATACCTACTTTG
The DNA here is from genome assembly GCF_036971445.1 of Narcine bancroftii. NCBI lineage: Eukaryota > Metazoa > Chordata > Chondrichthyes > Torpediniformes > Narcinidae > Narcine > Narcine bancroftii. The sequence continues at coordinate 159,504,053 of NC_091474.1, forward strand.
ATAGCCAAAGAATTATGTTTTTCTTTATTCCAAATTAACTATAAATTAATCAGTAGTTAGATTTGAGTTCATTTTGATTCATGGGGACCAGAAGTTAACTATGATTGGTTTGTTTATTGAGAGTGATAACTTGTTGGAGCACATTATTGATGAAAGTTTTGGGTGTGAATTATTCTTGGATATCCAGAGATATTTCTTTTGGCATGCTTTTACTGAACAGTCTGTTGGAACAGTAATGTGTACAAAGAGCACAATTTTTATAGATGAGAACATGTTGTTAAAGAAAGTGCTTTAGCTATTTGTAGATTTTTTTGAAATGCCACTTGCATATGAAGAAAAATGCCTGTCATTGTAAACAAAGTATCCATTTGTAATTTAATTTGACTCAGAATTAAAATGGTACCATCTCAATAGTTCAAAACAAGCTAATCTCCAAACTAGGGCTTGGCTTCAACATCCCCCTCTGCAATTGGATCCATGATGTTTTATCCTGCTGGCCGCAATCGATGAGGATTGGTGAGAGCACCTCCTCCACAATTATCCTCAATGTCGACTCACCACAAGGTTGCATACTCAGTTCTTTATCATGCTACTTGTACACTCATGACTGCATCTACCCATAAATCAGTAGCTGACGCCACCATAGTCGGTAGGAACTTGGAGAGGAGGGATAGAGATGCTTATGGCTTGATGCCAGGACAACAACCTCTCCTTCGATGTCAACATCATAGAGTTGGTTCTAAACTTCACTCACAGGTCTGCATCAATGGTGTTTCAGTGGAGATAGTAGATACTTGACATCACATAAAACCCTGAGATTCTTTTAACTGCGGGTGAAGCAGTATTACCATATTGGTAGTGCAGTGTACACATGTAAACAAATAAAGAACTGTAAACAGATAATGAATGAAAGCAAACCAACTGTGCAATACAGAGAGAATAAAAAAATCAATGAAGTGCACAAGTAAGAGTCCTTAAATTTGTCACTGAGGAGTCTGATGGTGGAGCGCTAGCAGCTGTTCCTGAACCTGGTGGTGTGAGTCTTGTGGCGCCTATACCTCTTTCCTGATGGCAGCAGCAAGAACAAAGCGTGTGCTGAGTGGTATGGACCTTGATGATTGCTGCTGCTCTCTGACACCAGCGTTCCCTGCAGATGTTCTCAATAGTGGGGAGGCTTTTGCCTGTGATGTCCCGGGCTGTGTCCACTGCCTTTTTGAGGGCTTTACGCTCAGGGGTATTGGTGGCTCCATACAGATCGTGATGCAGCCAGTCAGCACACTTTCCACCATGCATCAGTAGAAATTTATGAGGATTTCTGATATCATAACAAACCTCTTCAAAATCCTCAGCAAGTATAGGCGCTGACATGCTTTAATGTCGTTAGTGTGTTGGATCCAGGAAAGATCCTCTGAAATAGTGACGTTTAAGAACTTAAATTTGCTCACCCTCCCCACCTCTGATCTGTCAATGATCACAGGATCGTAGACCCCTGGCTTTCCTTTCCTGAAGACAACAATCAGCTCCTTAGTTTTGGTGACACTGCGTGCAAGGCTGTTGTTGGTGCACCATTCAGACTCGTTTTCATTCTCCATCCTGTGTGCTGACTCACCCCCTTCCTTTATACAACCCACTACCATGATATTGTTGGCAAATTTGTAGATGGTGTTATTGTCGTACAGAGAAGATGTAAAATGAATAGAGCAGGAAGCTAAGAACACAGCCCTGTGGTGCTCTTGTACTGATGAAGATTGTGGAGGAGATTATCTTATCGATCCTCACTGATTGTCATCTGGAAGTGAGGAAATCCATGATCCTATGACACAATTGGGTCTTGGAGTTTGTAGATTAGTTTTGAGGGGATGATGGTGTTAAATGCCAAACTGTAATCGTTAAAGAGCATCCTGATGAATGCATCTTTACTCTCCAGGCATTCCAGTGCCTTGAGTAGAGCCAGTGAGATGGCATCCGCTGTAGATCTGATGCTACAATAAGCGAACTAGAACATATTCATATCACTGCTCAGACAGGAGGTGACGTCCTTCAGCACCAATCTTTCAAAACACCTCATCACTGTTGATGCAGATGTGACTGGTCAATAGTTGTTAAGGCAAGTTACTACACTCTTCTTGATTGACATGTGTTTGAAACAGGTGGGTACCATGCCCTCCAAGAATGAAATGTGAAGATATCTATGAACACATTGGTAAGTTGGTCAGCACACATTTTTAATATTTTGGCAGGTACTCCATTCAGGCTGGATGCTTTCCTCAGATTCATTCTCCTGAAGGCAGCATGCATGCTATACTCAGATAGGGATAGGATGGGATCATCAGGGGATGTGGGGGTGCAGAGGAGTGGATTCAAGATTCCAGGGGTAAATGTCACCAGTGATCTGTTGTGGTCCACCCAGATTGATGCATTGACCAAGAAAGCACACCAGTGACTTTGATCCTCAGAAGTCTGGGATACAGGCAGTCCCCGGGTTACAAATATCTGGGTTCTGATCAACTCGTAGTTACGAGTGGGCTTTTCCCCAATTTGTGCATGTGTATAATTGTGCATAATGCACATACGCATTGCATGCATAATGCCCCAATTGGCGCAAATGCATAATGTTAACTCACGAATGCTATATAAGAACCATAAATACCTGTTCTGCCTTACAAACAAATTTAGCTTTTGGACAGACCCAGGCAACAGAACTTGGTCGCAACCTGGGAACTGCCTGTATTTTGTCATGTTACGTGCATCCCTTAACAGCTTCTACAGGTGTTCCATTGAAAGCATCCTGTCAAGATGTATTGCTGTGAGGTACAAGAACAGCTCTTCCAATTACTGCAAGAAACTGCAGAGGGTTGTGAATGTGGATCAGTCCATTATACACATCCGCTTCCCCTCTATTAACTCCATCTATAACTCACACTGCCTTGGAAAAGAACCCAACATATCCTCGGTCACACTCTCTTAGCCCCTTCCAACAGGGAAGAAGATTGATGAGTATGAAATCACAAACCACTAGGTTTAAGGAAGGTTTCCTTCTCATCATTATCAGACTCCTGATTGGAAAACTAAAATAGTAAAATTATGTGGTCTTTACTCCATACAAGTTGATCTCTCTCTGAACTTTTGTACAGATGTACTGTTTCATATTTTGTATAAGATATTTACTGGTTTGCTCACTAAACAATTTGTATCACTACATATTTGATTTACATGACAAAAAACATAATTGAACTGAAATTATAAACTGCAGATGCTAAAATATTAAATAAAAACAGAAATGCTGGAAAAATTCAACAGTTGAGGAGTATCTGTGGGTAGAAGCAAACTTTCAGCTCAAAGGGCCTTTGTCAGAACAGGGAAAATGAAAACAATTTTTTTAGGTTGCAGAGATAGCGAACAAGAAATAACTTGGATATGAGAATGTCCCTGATCGGTTGAGACAAGAGTTGACATGGGATAATTTGAAGAAGTCACCCAGTCATTATGTTTAAGAGAAAGAGTGTGTGTGTGTGTGTGTGTGTGTGTGTGTGTGTGTGTGTGTGTGTGTGTGTGTGTGTGTGTGTGTGTGTGTGTGTGTGTGAGAGAGAGAGAGAGAGAGAGAGAGAATTAAAAGAGCTGCAACATGAGGGCGCTAAAAATTGAGAACACAATCAAAGAAACCAAAAAGTTGTGATCTTCAAGGCCAAAGGAAATGCCCAACCAGGCGTAATAGAGAGAGAAGAATTGGAAGATGGGATGCTCTTTCTCAAGTTTCCATGGGGCTGTCATGTTGGGAAGAGTATCAGGTTTGGTGGGTTCACAGAGAGACGAGTCTGGACATAAGTGTTATAATCACATGTAACTTTATCAAAACAGCTGTGGATAAGTGAGTCACCATCAAATCATTCAGGGTTTTCCCCTATCAGTAGCCCTGGATGAACAATGAATTCGGAACCTGCTGAGACCCAGATCACAGGCATTTAAGTCTGAAGATCCAGATCAGTACAGTAGGAGCAGAAAGCAAAATCCCAGATGAAGTGGAGATTCTGGATGAAAATGGAAACAAGGGACACCTGACAGCTGTGGCAGGGCCTAAATGCCATAACCTGTTACAAAACCAAATCCAGTGAAGTAGCAGATGGCAAAGCTTCACTCCCGGAGGAACTCAATGCCTCTACCAATTTGATGAGAGTAACAGCAAAGAACCACCCTATGTACCTCCATATCCCCTGATGATCGCATCCTGTCTGTATCTGAGGATGGCATGCATGCTGCCTTGAATCTGAATCCGAGAAAAGCATCCAGCCCAGATGGATTACCTGACTGAGCTCTGTGCTGACCAACTTAGCAATGTATAAATGGATTACCTCTTCTTTGAAGAGGTAACCAGACATATTGACAATGGTAGTGTGGTGGGTGTCATGTACATGGATTTTAGTAAGGCATTTAACCAGGTTCCACATGATCAGCTTATTCAGAAAGTCAGAAGGCATGGGATCCAGGGAAGATTGGCCATGTGGATTCTGAATAGGCTTGTCTGTAGAAAGTAGAGTGTTGTGCTAGAGGGTGTACATTTGGATCGGAGGGTTGGAACTAATGCGTCTCTCAAGGATTGGTTCTGTGATCCCTGCTTTTCATGATTTTAATTAACAACTTGGACAAGGGGGTAGAGGGTGGATTGGCAAGTTTTCAGATGACACCAAGGTTGGTGGTGTGCAGATAGTGTTGAGGATTGTAGAAGATTGCAGTTGGACATCGATAGGAACAGAGCTGGACTGAGAAGAGGCAGATGAAGTTCAATCCAGAAAAGTGTGAGGTGGTAAACTTTGGAAAGTCAAACTCTAAGGTAGGATACAGGGTTAATGGCAGGATTCTTGGTAGTGTGGAAGAGCAGAGGGATCTGGGGGTCCATGTCCACGGATCCCTGAAAGTTGCTTCACAGGTAGACAGGGTAGTGTGATAGATTATGCTGTATTTTATATTGTATATAGATATGCTTTTGGAAGATAAATTGATTTTTTTTTAGTGTAGGTCATACACAGATACACATACTTCAAAATAGATCTCATTTAAAATACCAGAGCTCTGCTCAAGCCAGACAGTCCAGGCTCTGAGTGCCTTTGAAAACATTTTGAAGAATACCTATAAGGACTTCACAAGTAGGTGTTGATTGGATATGTGCTGGAGTAATGGATTATTGTTTTGGAAACCGACAGATGAACAAACTCAGAGATTGGGTTCAGTGTGTGTGTGTGTGTGTGTGTGTGTGTGTGTGTGTGTGTGTGTGTGTGTGTGTGTGTGTGTGTGTGTGTGTGTGTGTGTGTGTGTGTGTGTGTTTGTGAATGAGAGAGAGAGAGAGAGAATTCAGTTCTTGAGTCCTACAGTTCAGTAGCAGCAGCTGGGACTGGAACAGGACAAGCTGCCAAGTTTGTGGAAAAACCCCATTTTGAAGATGAATTGTGAGTTCTTAGGTCAGCCTGTTCAAAGCCCTTGTGGTACATACAAGATGAGATGGCTGGCTGCATCATGTTTCACTTGAAATAACGGAAAAAATAAGGAACTCTGTGGTGACCTGAAAAAAAAGAGGTTATCATCTGGAAAACTGTGATGGGGAAAGTTTCTTCGGCAAGACACTGAGGCGGCAGATCAGAAATAATCAGTTTGTGTCCAACGAGCAACAAATCTCTCTCTGAAAACTGACAAGAACCTTCCTGAGTGGTAACTATTTACCTTTCAAGCACCAAAGCCTGATGAAAATTCATAAATGTTAAATTATGTGCACAGTATAAGAATTGTCTGATACCAGTGAACTTGGAAGAGTGAGAAGTGAGATTGGACTATGAATTAAAGAACTTTTCTGAACTTATATACACATTATATAAATTATATAGATGTGTGTTAAGTTAGGTTAAGTTAAGTTAATAATAATCATAAGTTAAAGTTTGATCCTGTTTTCATGTTTAAAGATAATTAAAGGTAACTTTTGTTGAAGTAACTATTTGTCTTGATGAATTTCTATTGCTGCTGGGTTTTGGGGGCCCCTGGGACCATAACAGTAATTAAGAAAGCTTATGGAGTAGTAACCTGGCTTAATGACTATTGACCAGTAGCACTTACATCAACAATCTTGAAGTGTTTTGAAAGGCGAATGATGAAATATATCAGCTCCTATCTGAGTGGTGACATGGATATGTTCCAGTTCACCTATTGTAGTATTGTAGTATTGTAGTATTGTAGTATTGTAGTATTGGCTCTATATAAACTACTGGAACAGCAAAGGTGCAGATATCATATGCTCCTAATCAACTACATTTTGGCATCTAACACCATCATCCCTTCAAAACTGATCATCAAACTCCAAGTCCTGGGAGTTAACACACCACTATGTAACTGGATCATGCATTTCTTCACCTCCAGACCACAATTGGTGAAGATTGGTAAGAACTTCTCCATCACAATCTCTATCAGTACCGGAGCACCACAGGACCCTTAGCCCCTTGCTCTACTCACATTACACCTTCGACTGTGTGACTCGGTATGGCAATTACACCATCTGCAAATTCACTGATGATACCATGGTAGTGGGTTGTATAAAGGAAGGGGATGAATCAGCATACAGGAGGGAGATGGAAAACCTCGCTGAATGATGCACAAACAACAAACTTGCACTCAATGTCACCAAAACCAAGGAGTTGATTGTTGACTTCAAGAAGGGAAAGCCAGTGATCACTGGGGGCATCAGTGGTGGAGAGGGTGAGAAAATGTTAAGTACTTGAGAGTCATTATCTCAGAGGGTCTTTCCTGGACCCAACACACCAATGGCATTGTGAATAAACCACGTCAGAGCCTACACTTGCTCAGGAGTATGTGAAGGTTTGGTATGACACCGGAAACACTGGCAAATTTCTACAGAGGTGTGGTGGAAAGTATGCTGTCTGCCTTCATCACAGTCTAGTATGGAAACACCAATAGCCCTGAGCGTAAAGCCCTCCAACAGGTAGTGTACACAGCCCAAGACATCACAGGCAAAACCCTCTCCACTACTGAGAGCATCTATAGAGAATATTACTGTTGGAGAGCAGCAGCAATCATCAAAGATGCACACAACCCAGCACACACACTGCTGCCAACTGGAAAGAGGTATAGGTGCCACAAGACTCATACCACCATTACTACAGCTCAGGGTGATTAAAAATGAGAAAAGCAACAGCTCTTGCCCATCTTGCTGAGAATTCTTCGCATAATAAGTGTCAGGAACTGTTTGATGCTGGTTGCTGTAATGATGCTGTGTGAAATCTGTGATGGGATTGCCATAGTCTGTGTGATTAGTGTTTCATAGATATGCACATTGAGAAAAGGAACAGCTTGAAAGGTAGTCTTCTCCTGTGGGGAGGGGCTGAGAGTTCAGGAGCCATCTCTGGTGGGGAGCACAAGAGGAGAGGCTGGACCTGGGAAGTTCCACCCCGATGGGGCTCCCCCCCCCCCCCGACCCCTCCACCCCACAATGCTCTCACTAGACAGCACACTTATCCTTGTGAGACAAGGCAAGGTGGCATTGCCAAACTTCCTCTCAGCCCTGAAAATTTGACCGGTAGCTCTACATTCCATGTACACTGATCCCTCCTGGATGGTAATGGCTTCCCAGACCACCATCCCAGTTGCCAGCCCCATGAGGGGAAAAATCCCCCACTAAGTTCAGAGCATGTGGCAGGACTAAATAACCCACCAAGGCACCAGTTACCTTCATGCTCCCTATGAATTGCTGCTCGTGGGTGCCCCCATAGATACCCACAATCAGTGCCCACTCCCTACCAACCCGCATCCCAACACCAGCAGTGTGCCATTGCGGCTGGCCGTGTTGCCCCATTCTAGGAGGGCAGGGAACCTGGCCCAGACTGTTCCCACAGAGTCGTGCCATCATCGTCCCCTTTCTGCATGCAAGGGATTGCCAGTCATCTGTTGGTCAGACAGACTGCCCAGGGTGCTCACTTCCCAATGAGAGAGAAGGAAATTGGGGCCCCCTTGTCTCCCAACAGAAGCAGTAACATGGCTAGTTGTTCCCTTGGAATCTGGTGGTGTTAGTCCCTTCGCCAAGTTAACTCCTTAGCAGAGTAGTCCTGGAACTCCATTATCTCACCGTAAACACATATGTGCCCACCAAAGGTCCCCCCATTTTTGGCTGCCTTCCCTTTTTGCAGGGTTGGCAGGGTGCTTTGTGGCAGACCTGGGACTCTATGGTCACTGGTCAGGCTTGTAAAAGCTAGGGCATGCAGGAAGAGTTTGTGTGTCATTGATCTCAGTTTCCTCATGGTTATCAAATCCATCCACACATACCTGTCCTCTAAATACATGTCAATCCCCTCTCTCTGCTGGACAATGGCATGGACTTTTCCTGGGTCAAGCTGTGAGATAGATCAGCGAGCTGCTTGCAGCCGCTGAGGTTCAATCAGCTTGGAAGATGCCTCCATAATTTTAGTTTCTAAGTTAGAGTCTTGGTCTTGGGCAATCTGCACTGCCTCTTTCAGTTTCAAACACTCATGTTGCAGGGATTCTATCTCCATATCTTTCTGGGTGCCCTGTCTATTTAACTCAGATGAGTTACCCCACTTGCACCTAAGCAAGGATATCAATAACCATAGGACTTTCCTACAACTCCCCCCTAGCCTCAGGAAACTGCAGTAACTCCAGGTGGGAGACCATGTGGCTCCCTATATTCTCTCCATTGGAGTCCAACCTCTTGACACAATCGACTAGCATGGCATGGCTTGCCATCCATTCCACTAAATGAGTAAACCCCTGGCAGTCATCGATCTACCTGAGCATTTTATAATCTGACCCCTGTGTCCCTTCCCTATCTGTGGATCACCTCCTGCTTCCCCTATTGGTGAGCAGACACACATCACACATGACGCCCACACATGCAGTTGTTAATACAATCTCCCACATTGTTAAGACTCCATGTGTGTCCAGCTGTAACTCTTTGAACCTTGCTCGCTGCACCAATTGTCATGTTGGAAAGAGTATCAGGTTCAGAGGGTTCATAGAGAGAGACAAGTCTGTATAAAAGTGTTAAAATCACACATACTTTGATTACAGATGGGAGACAAACAGGAGAGAACATTAAATGTTACTTGATTACTATTTCACTTAAGCAACGATATAGACATTCATCTCTGACCTAATTTGAACTCTGAAAATAGTGAACCTAGAATCAAAACACTCACACACTTGAGTACACACACTACAAACAGGAACTCTTACGTGCACCTGGTTCCCTATACCAATGGGGTCCGGCTCTCTGCAAGTATCAATCTATCGCAATACTACGGGTCAGCTTCAATGTAGTGCACACCTTATCCATGACACTTCTACCAATGTCCACAGATGTCCAGGGCTTGGACCACAAGGCAGAGAGAAAGAATGTGCATGTGTTGGTGTAATATACAGTGCTAATCTGTACTTCTAGCCAATAATAACCTTGGTGATTTAAATAAGCTAATGGCAAAGGTTGCACTAATGGGTGGACATATTTAAACCTGGATTGACAGGTGATGTGACTTCTAAATAAGTTTCAGATGGGAAGGATATGTGATCATCCGCAATACACACATTCCAGACAGGCAGGGAGGCTATGTTTCCTCCACACACAACAGGGGCCTAGTTACAACAGTGCAGGAGGGCAAAGGCAGTCAGAGTAAGTTGGAGAATTATGTTGGCAGCTGTCAAGAAGTCTTAAGTTAGCACTTTGGACAGAATAAGGTGGTATGAAAAATCATCCATTTGTCTTCTCCAATACAAAGAAGACCACAAATTATGTGTGCCAATTTTGGTACATGAGATGGAAGCACTGTAAGTGAAAAAAATCACTTTATGTAGATAGACAGTTAGGTTTTATGGATGATGGAAGCGAGAGGGCTATAAAAGACAGGTGTTGAATCTTCTGCTGTCACATCAGAAAGTGTGGTCAGAACGGGGTTAGTTGGTGTGTATATGAACATAATAGCCTCAATGAAATGGTAAAAGCAGAGGAAAAATGTTTTTGGTGGTGGAATCTTGTTAAAACAGGTGGAACTTGTAAAATATGTAAAAAGAATGTGGAGGCTGCTGTGGTGGAAGGTGATGACCAGGAGTTGACCAGCTTTTCCAGAAGGAGAGTTCATGAAATCAAAGATGTGGGAAATGAATAGGATGTAGTTAATGCTTTGTCAACTGTGGTAGAGAGGAAGCCATGGCTCAGGAAGAAAGAAGACTTCTTGGAAGAACCTCTACGAAATGTCTTGTTATTCGAGCGAATTTTGTCCTGCCAGTTCACATTATTTTTAACTTTCAAAAGTGAATTAGATGTTTTTTCTGCAAACCCAAACTACATAGGATTATCACAAAATAGAGTGTTCATTCATAAACCATACACAAACATGAAGGGCCAAATTGCTTCAGTCTATGGTATACTGTATTCTGAAAAAACACTTCAAACAAAACAATTTTCTAATACGTCAGGGACTGTCTTGATTAAAATAATTATTTCTGGTCAGTGTCTTCCTTTTTTGTGTATATATACATAATCCAATTTGTTATGCATTTTAAGCCAAAATCATTGAGTGGACATGATAAGAAAATTGTGCATAGATTGGCAGCTCTAATCCCATATATATTTTCAACATTAAAGATAAACAGACAAGAACCTCCCAAATAAAGCAGGTAAGAACATGATGCTAATATTTAAGTGAGTGGAGAGATAATTTCATCATGTAGCTAATGCAATATGCTGAAAGATCTTCACACCCAATATTGTCCAGGCTTGCAAAGAACAATCGGTGTAAGAGGGAGAACTGGAAAGAAGATTCAATTATTATTTTAGGCAGTTTTGTGAGTTTTGTTCCATTAGATTTTCAATTTGTTTATGAAATATTCAAATCAAGTCCTGATTATAGCTAATTTTTAATTAAACTCTCTCGACCAGCCTATATTCATTAATTCATGATGGTTCCAGATGAATAACTGTCATTCTCAGTCTGCTTCATTTCTTATCACCAAAGAGCTCTGACAGTGGCATCATGAACTTCTCAAATATGAATATTCCTCATTTTTCTTTCTTTCCTTTAAATATTTTTATTGATTTTTGTAAAAAACATACAAAAAAGGTTCAATTCAATAAGATGATATGGACAGTTACACAAACTTAATAAGCAAGCAGTATGACAAAAACATACATGAATTGTAAATCATATCCATAATTCAGATTCTAAAATATAAATAAATAAATAAATAAATAGATTTATATATACACACACATTTGTGGCGGGCGGGGGGGATCTCTAATAACACAATAAAGAGAGAGAAGAAAATAGTAAAGAAGAAAAACTCAAAATCCTTGCCTAACCATACTGCCAGTTGCAATATATGATTAGTATTAAAAGAAAAACAAAGGTAGAAAAATATTTTTTAAAAATTAACATGGAAAAGACACGAGTAAGGCAATCTAATTATATTGGTGAAATTATAAAATCAGAAAGTGAGTCATGAATGACCCCCATAATGTCTGAAATCCTATATTTGAATTATTTACTGAATAACAAATCTTTTTCCATATTCAAACAAGACATGATATCACACAACCACTGATCATGAGAAGATGGGCAGCATCCTTCCATTTAAGGAAAATCTCATGTCTCACTATCAGAGAGGCAAAAGAGATAGCATGACTGAACCAAAGTCAAAGAAGAATCATTCCCTCCCAGTGTACTGAAGAGGGCCACCAAAGGATCAGGTATATCAGGTATTTCTATATCAAAAATTTTTGACAAAGTATGGAAAACCTCTTTCTAGTATTTTTATAGACTAGGACAAATCCAGAACATATATTCATATTATTGATATTTCTCTGTTCTTACACTGGTCACAACAGGGGCTCACATGGAATAAAAATGAAACAATTTAGCCTTGGACAGATGTGCTCTGTGAACTACTTTAAACTGTAATAAGCCATGATGAGCAAAAAATGAAGAGCTATTAATTAACTTAAGAATTATGTCCCAATCCACATCCGATATAGACAAGTTTAAATCCTGTTCCCAAGCATTCTTTAATAACTAATGAAGTCTGATTTATACATTACAATTTCTTGTAAATAACAGATATCAAACATTTACAAGAAGTCATTAAGCTTAAAAAAAAACCTATCTACAAAATTTGATTCAGACTCTCTTGGAAAAATAGATAACTGTGATTCAAGAAAATGCCAGACTTGCAAATATCTAAAAAATTGAGATTTGGGTAGCTTAAATTTAGCGAAAGATTATGCAAAATATCCATCAATGAACAGATCCTTAAAACTTTGAATACCCTCTCTATATCATCTCTGAAAAATAGCATCATGTAAAGAAGGTGATGACCAGGAGTTGACCAGCTTTTCCAGAAGGAGAGTTCATGAGTTCAGTGAATGGATACTATAGGGCTTAAGAGAGAGAAATTATGAAATGCAAAATGTTTTCTAAACTGCCCAAATTCTCATAGAATATTTAATAATTGGATTATCTATTAACTTATTTTAAAATGGGAGTGAAGAGCCAAGAAGCACTAAATTTAAAAAAAATGTTGTGGGGGGTGAATTCAGCTCTATTAATGCCCATAGTGGGCAGTCAGAAGGCACTTTCAGGTGGCCAATTGTCCTGCATGTAAAGCTGCATATTTAGGCAATATGCGGCTGTTTTGAGGCCACCTGAATGTGCAGGAGGCGCTCTTGAGGTGAGCTACATAACCCTCTTCCGAGTGGGATAATCACCTCAGCTCAGTGGCTCCCCCAGCCACCTGAATGCAGCTGGCTGAAAGCAGATGTTAAAGGGTCAGGCTGCTAATCACAGCTAACACTGGGCTGGAGCCGAAGTGTGCTCAGAGCTGCATCCTGTGCAGCTGTGTCCTTCAGGTGGCCAGTGTTGCACTTTAAACACTGCTACCTGAATGGCAATTTAAAGGGCTGCTTCTACTTCTTCAGGCACATTCTTAGCATAGAACGTACCTGAAAAAGCCTAAAATGATTATGAAGAAGGACTAAAAAGTAAGACTTTATATATTGACTGCACAATAGTAAAATCTAAAGTTAGGCAGAGCCATTCCACCATCTCTCTTAGATCTCTGTAGGAAACTTTATTAAAGTGAGGATATTTACACTTCGATATGTAAGATGATATGGCTGAGTCAAGTAAGTTAAAAAAAATGATTTAGGAAAAAAAGGACCATATTAAAAAGATATAAAAATGTAGAAAAAATATTCATTTTAACATAATTTGTATGGCCAACTAAAGTTGTAAACAAAGGTCAAGGAATGCTTAACTTGTTTAAGCATAGCAAGACAATTCTCCTTAAAAAGATGTAATTGTAATACCAAGATAGGTAAACTGATTTTTACAGCTTTAAAAAGAGAACCACCACACACTGCTGCAGAAAAATTCAATGGAATAAGTTCAATTTTATGCACATTTAATTTATATCCTGAAAATTGACTAAATTGTGAAAGCAATGACAATATATGGGGGAAGGAGGCGACTGGCTCCTAAAAGTAAAGAGACATCTTATGTTCAATCACTTTCCTACATATGCCCAAGAAGTCCCTGCATTCATGAAATGCAATTGCCAATGGTTCAATTGCCAGATCAAATAATAACAGGGTTAACGGGCATCCTTGATGAGTGCCACTTAGAGAATTAAAAGGCTGAGATTGTTGTAAGAATTTGGCAGCTGGTCATGAGTACAATAATTTAACCAATATAATAAAATGGGAACCAAAATTAAAATTTTCAAGGGTTGTAAACAGATATTCCCATTCTATATGATCAAAAGCTTTTTCAGCATCCAATGAAAAAAAATACACTCAGGACATTTCCTAGAAGGCAAATACATTATATTCATTAAATGATGTATATTAAAATAGAAATGTCAGGTTTTTTTTAGAAAACCCCATTAGATATTCAGAAATAACTGACAGTAAAATGTTTTCTATCCTATTGGCTAACGTTTTAGCCAAAAATTAACATCAACATTCAATCTATAGGAGGAACTTTCAGTTGTGTCTTTACCTTTATTTGCAATTAAAGATATAGAAGCCTAATTAAATATATCTGGAAGTTTACCCTGTTAAAGCAAATCTGCAAACACAACCTTTAGATAAGGTGCGAGCAATTGAGAAAATAATTTGAAAATATCCACAGGGATCTCATTACGTCCAGGGGCCTTAGCATATTGTAATAAGAAAATAACAACCATTATTTTCTATTGAGAAATAGATTCATCCAGACTAAATTGACTATCTGAAGAAATATTATGGATATTTAATCTGTCTAAGAAATTTTCTATTAAATCATTTTCATTTGTACATTCAGAAGAGTATAGTTGGGAATAGAATCTTTTAAAAGTATAATTTATCTCTAACTGATCTGAAGTCAAAATACTATTATCTTTATGAATCTTTATAATGTGATGTCTCAATTGGTTGGCCAAAACCTTACCAGATTTATCACCATGAAGGTAAAATTGACTTTTAGATTTCAAAGGTTGGCATTCAGCAGGATATGTTGAGAGAAGATCAGATTTAGATTTAAGTTCTATCTTTTTTTTTGTAAACATCTGAGTTTTTAGTTTGAGCCTATTGTTGATCTAACTGTTTAATTTGTTAATTAACTAAGATCTTTCTTTATTAGTCTTCCTTTTTTTATTAACAGAATACAAAATTATTTGCCTTCTAAGAAAATGTGTCAAGGTATCCCATATAATTAAAAACTAAAAGTTTTCTTAAGAGAAATTAGTATAAAAAAGGGAAACTATATGTTCTTCCATAAATTTAACAAAGTCCATAGGAAAATTAGGAAGATTCAATTACATTGTAACAGGGGTGTGATCAAATATTACAATACTGCAGTGTTCACAAGAATAAGTAAATGAAATTAAATGATTATCAATAAAAATATTCAATAATTGATAAACTTTGGAAAAATACTCTCCCTATTTATTAGGATTTAAAAAAATCACACATCTGAAATACTATAATCCGATAAAAAAAGAATATTAATAAGAAAGATATGTTTAATGTAGCTGGGTTAGAAGATGAATGTTCTAGGATAGGATCTAACCAGCAGTTGAATTCCCCACCTAGAATAAACAAGTATAAACTCAAATCCAGCAAGGAAGATTTTTTTTTCCAAAAGCCCTGGGTCATCAACATTGGGAGCATAAATATTTGTGAAAACCACCATTTTATCATGTAATTTCCCTGAGGCAATGACAAAATGACCATTAGAATCTGAAATAATATTATGTATACTAAAAAAATTCTGATCAATGAGAATCGATACACCTCTAGATTTAGCTTGAAAAGAAGAATGATATTGCTGCTCTTTCCACCATGACATCAGGTATGAAACATCAGTATCAAGCATATGTTTCTCCTGTAGAAATATAATCTCAGCTTTAAGTTGTTTTATCTGTGAAGCCACTTTCCTCCATTTTACTGGATGATTGAAGTCTGTCACATTCCAACTCAGGAACTTAGTAGGATTAGCCATGATCATTCAATTATAAAAAGTATGCACTTGCAGTAAAATTTATTTCAGAAATTCCAATATGCATGTGCAAAGCCAAGTTCATGCATCATGCACAATGACCTTTAGCCTGCAAATGGCCTTATCAAACTAAAAAATACAACTCCATAAGATGGAACCAGAAAGATCTAAAAATTAAAACACCATGGCAATGCAAAACACCCATGATTCTACCCCATTTTTCTCCAGTCCCACTCCCCTATGGCTGACAGAAAGGTAGACAGTGCACTGATTAATTCTAAAAACCCACTATCTTCCAAAAGAGATTAGATGTTCTTGTTCTAAAGCAAAATAATAACATTCCCCCACAGATGGCATAACAAACCAAAAGAAGCCATGTTTAGTTTAAAAATAGAAAACATCCAAAAAAATAAAGACTTTTCAAGAAGTTTAAAAAAAATGTGCTACAGGATATATAAATTAATTTTTAATTGTTTTGATAAACTGAACCGTAAATACAATCAAAGTGTGTCAATTTTTTCCTTTCAACCACTACAAATTAAATCAACTTTCCATAACAATGCTTCCACTGTGAAAGCTTCAGAATCAAATAAATGAACTCGCAACATCTTAAAATTCAATCTTAAAATTCAATCATTGGTTCAAAGCAGCCATTTAACAGAAAAATATATAAAATGTCATTCAGGAGTTGGAGGGGGGAAGGTTATGAATGAATTCCCAAGTATCTTCCACTGAAGCAAACCATTTCTTGCTTCCTTTGGGAAGAGAGATATGGAAACATGCTGGGAAAAGCAGTGAAGGCTTCCACCCATCCTGATATAACTCCGACATAACACCCTGTAGATGGCATACTGCTTCATAACTTCAGTAGAGTAATCTCCCATGATTCTAATTTTTTTGCCTTGGTATTGCAGGGTACTTTTATGACGGTCTTCATGAATCAGCAATTCCTTTGTTTGATAATGATGTGGGTGTATAACTATTGAACCTGGATTTATTTTTTTACCCTGATTTAGGCTTAGGCAATAATTAACAGTGTGCTCTATCAAGCTCCAGTGGTTTCAGAAATAACTCATCTCCAAACACTGTTGCCAACAAATCAGAAAAAAAAATTAATAAGCACAGCAGTCTCAGTATCTTCAGCCAAATCTACACTGCACTGGTTCTGCCACCTACTTCAACTTTCAAAATCAAAGCACTCATCATTAGTCTTTCTTATTGTCTTCCAGGTGGTGAACCCGGTCATTCATTAACTTTGAAGTACATTCTGCTAATGGTCAAACACTCATCTTGTTCTTCTGTGGAAAGACAGACCTATGCAAATTGATATTACAGTTCCAAAATCATATCATCTACATGTTTAAATCCAGCATCTTTAATTTGTTCAAATACCTCGGAAGAGCCTTCAGTAGAGTTATTGGTAGAGTAGGTGGGTAGTTATTTGTTTCTTTCTGGGTTTTTTTTCATTTTTAGCAATCTTTCCAGCTCTTGCATCTATTTCAAATATAGAATATTTAATTCAACACCACTTTGAAACATTTAAGAAAACTAAACAGGGGAAAATTGTACTGAAGATATTGAGCTGTGATAAGGACATCTCTTCCATATCACACCTGAACCGGAAGTACCACAATTTTAAATATGGAAAATTAATGACTAATATAAAGATGTCAATAAAATCAAACAGAGTCAAAGATTTCTGCCTCCATCAGCTCATGCCTTCATGTTTGCAGAAAGATAATGCTTATCATTTCACTTTCTTGAAGATAAAGCCTCTGAAATTTCCCCATAAGATTATTTCAAAAGCCATTTGACAAACTGTAAACCCAGCAATATTTTCAAACATGTTCATACATGTTGTACAAGTTACATCAATCTAAATCCTGATTGTTGCATACAATCAGTTACTTTGCACAGTGCACTTCCAAATATCAACCCTTGTCATCAAAGCTTGGTTAGGCAAATGCTTGGGTGTCACAGGAGCTGAAACTATTGTAATGTTCATGTCCCATCTGTCATGAACATCTATGGGGCAAAATTCTGTCTTGCATTGAAAGCTCAGTAAGGGCACACCCCTCAACCACCAATATGTTACCAGGAGGATGGCAAAGGAAAATAAACCATGCAATATCTTTGGAATGTTGTATTATGGTTTGTTTGACAATAGAATCACAAGCATTGTTGATGGGGTAACCAAGCATTGATAGGAGAGATAACCAAGCAGTGAGGGCAGGGATGATTTTGCAGCCAGTCGATGTCAGATTAGATTTGTATAGGTAGTACCACTCAATATAATAAAACAAGGACTTTAACCAGTAATCCTAATTACACCAAGACATAAGTCATTCATTCCTCCTTCATCTTCCTCTTTCTCTTTTCTTTTTCCTTCATAGTGAAAATTATTGATCATTTTCTCATTCCCTAAGTTTTGTCCGATCCTTTGTCAGTTGTGTAACACTGTCCTTGTTTTACCCCAATCTATTGTCTTTTCCATTATATTGATAACTTTATTGTTTTTGTTTGCTGTACTCATATGAAACTCTACAAATTCATTACTTTTTGTAATGCTGTTTGGTTCGCTAATATGAAATCCCATCTGCTCATGTGCAGCCAATTCATCTATTTGATTTGCACCATGCAGCATGGGTGCCATTTTGGGTGCCGACAAAAGTTTGATATAAAGGCGGTAAATCGTGTTTAAGACAATCTGATCAACGTATGGAGGCTGAGCGCAAACCAAATGGAGGCTCTCCCTCAAAGGAGGGGAGCAAAAGGTGATCCAGGGCAGCCAATGGGAGGTTCCTGGGCCCTGAGGTGGAGGAAGAATGCAGCAAAAAGGCCTTGAGCTCACAGAGCTCATAAAGTGCCAAAGAACCAGCGGACCTGCCAGGGAGCAGTCAACCCGCTGAGAAGCAGCAACGCCGACCTACCTCCATTGGGGGTTAGGTCAGGGAAAGCTGATCTACCTCCATTAGGGGTGGGATCAGATGACATCAGCCTACTCTTGTGGAGGGTGGGGGCCAAGTCTGGCTACACTGATCTAGCTTCACTGAAGTTGGGATCCGACGTGTCTGGCAGTGATACAGAAATTCTGCTGCAGGAGGTGTGCTCAATGAGGGCATGACTGCTCAGTTCTAGTGGCAGTGAAGAGGAGGTGCCTTCACTTAGTAAGCTTTACAACCCGCTCATCGGGTGTAGTTAATCTGCCCTCTCAGATGGGCGAGGATGACCACAAGCTGCACAAAAAGCCTGAGAAAAGGCAACGTAAGTGTCTCTAATCCACGGGCACCTGCTCGATTGGGGCCCATCACAAAAGCCTCCCAGAGTGCAGAGCCTACGACCAATGAGGAGATCTTGCTAAGTTGGACAAGTTGGAAGGCATGATATCAGCAATCATGAATAAATCACAAGCACCTTCTGAGTAGGGGGAGGAATCTTATTTCCAATATGAATGGGATGAGGTAGAGCCCAAGTGGCCAGACATGGAAATCGAGACCCCTAACCCCCATACACTACTCCCATTAATCAGGATGTGAGAAAAGTTCCATCAGTCGGTGCAAAATTTGCTGTACCGAGGGGCATTGGGCAACCCCTCAATGAAGAAATTGCAGGGTCAATATCATATCTGGTATCTAATGTCTTCGAAGAGACAGTGCTGGAGGACTCGATTAAAAAAAATATCCTTGCCCAGCCAATTGCCCTCTTCTGGATGCACCAAAAGTAAACCCCGCAATTTGGGATAATTTGAACATCCCCATGAGAGCCAAGGACGTGAAGCTGCAAAGATTATAGGGTTCTCTAGTTAAAGGTATCACTGCGTTTGCCCAGATACTGTCGTCAGATATAACAGAGACACAACAAAATGTGCTGGGGTTCCTCTCCTATGCCAATTACAAACAATGCCTTCTGGAAGTAGCTGATAAAACCTGATCTAAATGTTCAGTATGTTCATTTATGTAAACCCGCTAATCCTGTCACTAAATTTCTCTTTGGTGATGATCTGAGTAAACAGGTGAAGGACCTGAATGAGCAGCAGAAGGTAACGGCTAGGATGGTCAGAGGCTCAAGTGTACAGGCAAGAGCAACTGTTATGTTTTATCCCCATCACATATACGTGGGGGACTTTATGAGAGGATATCCCTCTCAGGCGGTGGCACCACGCATGCATTTTTTAGGGCAACGCCCTCTGCGGAGATAGCATCAGCAGACTTTTCCCACCCAAAGTTCTTTGCAGAGGTCTAGCCAATTTGCACAGCCACGCCAGCCAAGCCTGTTGCAAAAATGAGCACCACCTATAGACAGCTGAGTGTATTTTTTAATTATGATGATAAAATTGTGGGTGATCGATTAAGAATGTTCTTTAGCCAATGGTGTAATCTTACTGCTGATGCTAATGTACAGCATACAGTTTCTAGGTATAAAAGTGAGTTTGACCCACAGATGTTCCCTCCAGTTAGGAGAAAGGGCTTATACAATTATATTCACAGCCCCCAGCTCATTGAAGGTGCACATAAATAGATCATGGCTTTAGAATACAAAAGCATAATAGAACGCTGATGCCACAAAGAGAACGAGTTCATCTCAAACATATTCACGAGACCCAAGAGAAGTGGGGGAACGAGAATGATCTTAGATTTAGCTGATGTAAATGAGTACATCTTATATCAACATTTTAAAATGGACACGATTCCTCCATTATGCCATTATTATGTAAGGGCTATTTTATGGCATCCATTGATTTATAAGATGCTTATTGTTTAGTATCTATACACCCGACTCTAGAAAGTACCCGGAGTTTATTTGGAAGGATGAATTGTGGCAATATAAGGCACTACCTAACGGACTTAGTTCTGCTCCCAGAATATTTACCAAATAGCTGAAACTGGTTTTCTCCCGGCTCAGAAAGGAGGGTCATATGGTGATGGGTTACTTGGATGACACGATCGTGATTGGCAGGTGCATGGGTGAAACACAGAGAGCAGTAATTGACACTACGGCACTGCTGTTGGAGCTGGGATTTGTTATAAACCCAGAAAAATCAGTCCTCAGCCCAACCAGAGAAATTAAATTCCTTGGGTTCCTCTTAAATACAGAATCTATGGGAATAACCTTGCCAGAAGATAAAAAGGTGGAAATTCTTCAGGCTTGTGTGCTTTGATTGCAGAATCACATTGCTCTATTTGGAAAGTAGCAGAAGTATTTGGTAATTTGGTGGCTGCTTTCCCAGCCATTCAGTATGGTCAGCTAAAATATAGATTCTTAGAAAGAGATAAAGTACAAACCTTAAAGGCCACCAGGGATCATTTTGATAGAGCTCTTTTATTGCAAGAGGCTAGAGCACAACTTGTGTGGTGGATGACAAATGTATCTCAGGCTTATGCCATGATAGAGATTAGAAAGTTTGATATGGAAATCCAATCAGATGCTGGTGGTGAAGGATGGGGCACCACAGACTTAACTACCTTTGCCAGTGGATTATTCAAGAAATTAGACTGGCATCAGCATCAGGCATTAACTTTCTAGAAATGTTGGCAGCTCAGTTGGCACTGAAGTTGTTCTGTGCAGAGAAAAGGGGTATACACATGTTGATGAGGTTAGACAACATTTCAGCAGTAGCAAACTGCACAGACGTGGAGTTGATGTATCAAAAGGAATATCTGAATTACATCTGTGTATTTGCCAGGGCGTCTGAACTATCAGGAGGATTTGATGTCTAGAAAGTTCAATGATAGAACAGAATGGATGTTGAGGGGAAAGAGTTTTAATCTGATTGTACAATATTTTGGGTTGCCAGAGATCGATCTGTTTGCATCTTGTTTAAATGTCCAAGTACCGAGATATGTATCCTGGTTACCAGACCTTCAGGCAGAAGCTATAGAGGCCTTTACAACTGACTGGACAGAACTGAATTTCTATGCTTTTCCCCCTTCTCATTAGTTGCTAAATGTCTGCACAAATTTCAGGAAGATGGGGTTACTGGACTCCTGGTGGTGCCAAATTGGCCTTCCCCGTCTTAATTCCCTATTGGATGCTGCTAGAATGGCCTTTACTGTTGAGAAGGAGCAAGGAACTGAAGTTCAACCAGTACCTCTCCTTCCCCATCCTCTCACTTACGTTGATCTCTTATGTTGCAGGATTGGCACGAAAAGTTTGGCGTAAAAGGATTGCAGCCAAAAATGGTGGACATATTTGTGCCTCATGGAGAAAGTCAACTCAAGCAATACACTACTTATGTTGACAAATAGAAACAGTTTTGTTTTATTGAGAGTTTAAATGTTAATTACATTTCAGTTTCAGATGTTTTGCATTTCGTCACTGATTTGTTTTATGTTCAGGTAGCCAGTTATAGAGCTATCAATATGACCAAGAGTGCTTTGGTGGTCTTCCTGACTCTACAAGACACTGAACACTCTGTTGGGAATCACCCCCTGATTTCAAGATTCGTGAGGGAAGTATTTCACTTACGTCCACCTATGCCTTGTTATTACGCCATCTGGGATGTTAAAGTTGTGATGGATTTATTGCGACATTTGTCACCAGCGTACACTTTGCACTTGCATGACTTATCATGGAAATTGCTCATGTTTGTGGCCTTGACTTCAGCCCAAAGATTACAGACTTTAACTTGTTCACACTTGGATTATATCATTTGGGAAAATGATTTCGTTGAATTTCATGTTCATGAACCTGGTAGTGTGGGAACAAAGTTTAAATTGTATGCTTATCAAGAGGATGAAATAATGTGTGGTGTGGTATCCGAGACAATATATTAAATGTACTCGCGATATCAGAAGCGAAGAGAGATTTTTGTTTTTATGTTACAGGAAACTACATCAGCGGACATCCTCTCAGACCTTAGGCAGATGGCTAAAGAGGACCATAAGGTTGGCCGAAGTGGATACCACTCATTTGGGGCTCACTCAACCAGAGCAACAGCTACGTCCACTGTTAGTAAAGCAGAAGTCTCCATTTGAGATCTCATTCTTCAGGTGGGATGGTCAAATGAAAGAACATTTAACAGGTTTTACAGTAAACCTTTTAGGACAGAGGGGCAAAATTTCACTGCAGCAATTTTGCAGGTTACCAATTGAATTGTGCCTCTTACTGGAGGTCTATTAGACAATCCTTTGGGCTTTCCGACCATGCAAAACAAAGAGACCACTGAGCTTTGAAATCTCATATCAGCGAATCAACAAGCATTATGAAAAATAATGGAGCATTAGACGAGAACTTACCGGTTTGAAGTTTGATCATTATTATTTGAGTAATGGGAGTGGTGGGATAATGTGCCCTCTTCGCCCTCCCATATTTACTCGAACTTTGTTAAGGCAATTTCTCGAGTTGCATGTATGCCTCACAATAAAATGCTATTTTGACAGAATTATACCAGTGGTCGTCTTTTTCAAGATTCAAAGATTGGCTGAACACACGCAGATGGGATCTCACATTATCTTACGACTCCCATTACTCAAATAATAATAAACTTCAAACTGGTAAGTTCTCACATTTAATGCTCAATTTATTTATCTTGCTCTCATTTTCACATAATTGATATCTGACCCTTCCTGTTCTTTCCATCTCTACCTCCATTTCAGAGGATGCATTTGCTCCTGATATCTATTATAAGCTCACCAAATCCCATAGCCATCTTCCCCAAACTAGTGCCATAAGGTGTCTTCCTTTTTTTTTCCTTTGCCTCTTCCACAGTTGACAGGACTTTCAACTACTTTATTCCTCCAAGTCTGCTCTTACCTAGAGTTTCCCAGTGAGAACAAAGATATAGTTTCCCTTATCATCCATCTACTCCAGCAAGCTCCTCATTCATTCATGAAATCTCCACTCACCTCAACAAGATTCTACCCCTTATAGGATTCCAATGAGACTGTCCCCTGGCTCACTCTTCAATCACAGTCATTCTCCTACTGTACTTGCCCATACAAACGCAGGTGTTTTTTTTTACTTCTTCCATTCTCACCATCCAGAGGCCAAAATATTCCTTTCAGATGAAGCAGAAATTTGTGTACACCTTCCACTCTAATGTCATGTTTTTTTAAAAATCTTCAATATGGTAAGTTGAAGAACCAAGTGCAGATTTCATGACCGTTTTGAAGAACACCTTCATTCAGTGCATAAGGGCAACAGTAAATCTCTGATCTCCCATTACTTTATTCATCCATTCTACTCACACTCAAGCCCCCTGCATTGTACCAATGGTGGACAAGGAAAATTGGAAGAACATCACCTGAGCTTCACCTAGCTATGTTACTCTATCTAAAAGACACAACCACAAGATTCGGGGGAAATGATTGAAGATGGAGCTGAGGAGAAACTGCTTTCCCTAGAGAATAATGAATCTGTGGAATTTTTTGCACAAGGAAGCAGTGTAGGATGCTTCATTCAATATATTTAAGACAGAGATAGATAGATGTTTGCATTGTAGGGGAATTAAAGGTTATAGAGAAAAGGCAGGTCGCTGGAGCTGAATTCACAGCCAGATCAGCCATGATCTTATTAAATGGCTGAGCAGCTTCATTGAGACAGTTGGCTGACTCTTGCTCCTATTTCCTTTGCTCTTATTACATTTGGGACTCAATGTTGATGATTTTGAATTGCATCCCAGGGCTGGAGAGTCAGAAACACAATAGAGATCGCAAAAGCTGGAAGCTGCAGCAACACGCAATTATCAGGAGGCAATCAGCAGGTCAAGCAGTATCAGTCGGAAAATAAAGGACCCTTTATGCAGACCCCTGGCCTTTATATTCACCCTTTCTAGCCATGTGATCTGTTCAGAAGTCTGCTTTGTTCTGTGAGCCTGCTGAAAACTCAGAAGCATAGTCTTTGTTATATTTACTTTCTTGACCAGAGTGTATTTAAGGTGGTGACATATAAACTTGTTCTGTCAGTATCCAGTGACGACAGGTGGTACATTTTTTAAATCATCCATAAATGACCCAGTTATGTAATCTGTCCACAAGGATAGCTGGATTATTAAGGCATCAAATCAAAATACAGCATAATTTGTGGAAGGCATTATTGGGTGGCATGGTTGGCGTAGCTGTTAGCACAGCACCTTTAAAGTGCCAGCAATCGGGATCAGGGTTTGAATCCTGTGCTTGTGTTTAAGGTATGTTCTCCCTGCTTGGGTTTTCCCCCAAGGGCTCTGCTTTCCTTCCACCCTCCAAAACACACATCAGGGATGTAGGTTTAATTGGGGGCAAAATGGGCAGCATGGACTCGTGGGCCAAATGGCCTGTTACTGTACTGTATGTCTAAATTTAGACCAAAAAAAAATCTAAGAAAAATATGCACTGAGAACAGAGGAGCCTTTTCATCCTCAGTACAATCCAGGATCTATCTGGCATTTATCACCCACCTTTCACCTCAGAGTTAACTATGCATAAATAAACTAATCTTTAGTAGTTCAAAACATATTGGCAGTTATATTATTAGGATCATCACTAGATCAATGATGTCATATCAATCTATAATCAAACATATATGGATTATAATTTAGAGTTAAGTGCTTGTGATTGATATAAACTGGGTGGCATTAAAGAAGGATTTGGGTTCTTGATAGCTGTCTCGTTAACCATGCAAGGAGGTAGTTGATTGAATAGTCTTGTGAACTGGAATGGTTGATTTGTTTGGCTTTGGATAAAATAATAAGATTTGAATTCAATGTGCCATTCATTACCTAAACTTAAGAAACAATTAAAAAGGAATCAAAAGATTTCATAGATTATAGATTCTAATACAGTTTAATTGATATCAGCTGGGAATGTGCTCAAAGCTGCTCTCACTGCTTGCTGTGGCTTTGTCACAAGTGCAGGAGAGGTTTTATTTCCATATATGGATGGGGCTGATTACCTGATTTTTTTTTGTGTGGGAAATTATGATTGTAGAACTGAGTGTGTTGATAAAGCTCCTGGCCTTGATGTTCACCCTTTCTAGATTGGAAAACATCCAGCCTTTATGTTGGGCAGGCAACCCAAAGTTGACACAACCACATCAGGGTATGGGAACCACAGCTGACTTGCTGCAAAGAATCTTGTGAGGAACTCTTGTCTAAGGTAAGACTTGAACTATTTTGATGGGAGTTTTGTTGCAAACTGCTTCACTTGGAGTTAAAAGTGAAATGCAACCCTATTATGAAAAGATCAATAATCAGTTGGTGCTTCCTTGATTTTAACTTGGATTTTTACTTTGTGGTGTGGATGTGGCTTTCTGATGAAAGTTGGTCATTGTTCTTGCTCAACTTATTTGTAATATTTTAAGTTTATTTTTAATAAGTCACATAAAGATTGGGTCAGCTGTGATATTTCAATTGACCTCTTAAACTCATAATCTCCATTTAAACAGGAGAATGGCTGCCTGGGCCTTGGGGATCCCTGGAGCTTTATACATTTGAATTGTTCTATGAATGTCCTTGTAAAGTCATTGGTGGTAAATGAAGGAGATGGGGGGGGGTGTTTTATTTTGGGGGGGGGGGGGCGAATGAATAATGCAATTAAGTCTGAAATTAGTACAGTTCCTGTCTCCTGTTTGCAATGACATTCCACTTTGTCTGCAGCTGCTACTTTGAATGAAGGGAGCACTGTGATTTCTTCTTGTTGCCATTGATTGGGAAGTTTTAAGACAAGAAATTTCTCAAGGTACACATGCATCTTTTTGACAGCTATAAACAATCGTGCCAATGGAGGCACTTATCTCCTCAATTTGAACTATCTTGCGAGGAACAGAAGATTGCTGGCTGATAATTTTCTGTTCCAAACAATTTAACAACTGCTCTACAGCTGGGAGTTTTCAGGCCAGTTCTGACCATGAAGCAGACAGGATAAGTCTCTACCAAAGCCCATGTTGCAGCACATATCCTTTCTGGCACCATGAAAAAAGTTTAATTGGAAACTTTTGAAAACAATAATTTTTTCAGTACAATGATTGTTTATTGTCTCTGGTCCTTTATTTTCCAAGCTAGGTTAACATATGAAAACTTGCTCTTTGAGTCTTTCTGAGTAGAATTCGCAGGATTTAATTTTTGTGTAATTCTAAACCATCTGAGCTCGGACAATGCGGCAAAATTGTTCTCAGCTCCTCATTAAGATGCAGAATATCGATAACTTCAGCTGATGCTTTAACAATTATGTTTTTAATAATGGCCAACTTTTCATATACTACCCAACAGGATAATTTGTTATTCTAAGTATGTTAACTGAATTTTATTTAGACCTAGTTCAGACTCAAGATGGATAAGAATTAAAGCCTTAAAAATGGATCCTGTTATACAGTTTTTGTAAGTGACCTGAAGTAGATTTTTTTGGAGGATATCATGTAAGCAAATTAATTGAAGGAAATCTTGCCAATCTCAAATTTTGAGCTGGCACTTGTATATGTGATTCTACTGGTGTGCCTGAAGTATGTTCTGAATGCCATCACACTATGTATTTATACCTATATCTGTGAAAATTAAAACTAAAAATAGCACATAGTGACCATCCTGGAAATGCCTCAGTAAAACTTGGAGAGACGTGGAGTGCCTTTCTTGCTACATTACGGAACTTACAGCCACTCTATTACTGGAGACTTCAGGGCAAGAATGGAAGCTAAGGTCAGGATGTTAAAATGTCTCTGCCCAAAAACCTAATTCTAGAGACACAAGTTGAATCACATCCTACTTGAGCCTGTCTGATAAATAATTCCTTTGCAGACTGGGTGTTGCTGAAGACGGTGGTGACTGAAATGTGTAGTACCCTGGTAGAAAACTTCCATTTAAATTCTTGCACCTGGGCTGTTTTTTTTCTGCAGAAGTTAGGACCATGTGGACCCTCAATGTCACAGAATCTTTCTAGGTGTCAACAGTTCTCTGCTACCTGTCTCAGATTCTGCTCACTGCGGCTTCAGAGATGCCACTTGGGTCTCTTAAAGAAGGGATATCACCTGGTTTTATTTGAGGATTACTTTGCATATTGGCCACTGGGCTTTGATAGTCTTGCTGCCTTCCTGTATGTGGAAACAGCTATTTAGTCATGTCTCCAGTAGAGTTTTCAATAATTCTCAAAATGTTAATTAACAGATGGTGTCCATCCTCCTCAACATGTAGCTGGCCATAGATCATGAGCAGAATTATTTTGATGGCTATGGGTGTAATTTTTCCACTGTGTCCATGCCCCTTTCTCTCTAAGGCTGTCTCCTGTACCAGATGCATTCAGCAACCCACAGAGGGATGGTCAAAATATATTCTCTGCTTCTCTGGCTTCTTGCACCAGTACTCCAACTTTAGCTCTTGAGTGACCTTGTTTAGAGAGCCACACAGACACCAGAATGATGGTGCAGATCATTCACCTGCCAGTTACTGTAAACTCTTGATCTCTGCAGACAGAGGTAGTAACAGGGCAGCAAGAAAGCCCAGAGGTTGAGAGATGAGACACAGCACCAGAAGGAGAGCAGCACAAGAAGGAAAAGAGTGAGCAGAATAGTGTAGCTGAACATGAAAGGGATCAACCACTGACTGAGAAGGAAGATATTGCCTGCACAGGTTATATTTGTCCAGTCTTCTCAAGAAGGCAGTTAAATCATTATCTTCATATAAACCAAATGATCTCTCCCCACTTCAGTCCTTATCACCAATGTGACACTGCAGTAATTATCAAGACTGATCAGTAACAATATTGCCTAAAATCCTGTTCTGTTATCTACTTGTGAAATACAACATTTACTAATGAATCACAGAGCAATACATAAGTGTTGGAGAAACTTGGCAGGATATACAACATCCATAGGAAGTAAAAGGCAGTCAATATTTCAGACCTGAGCCCTTTGTTGGGAATGTAAAATGGAGTATTTTGTTCAGACATCTCTCGTGTTCCCCACATCTTGATGAAGCCCAAGATATTGGGGATATATCTTCACCTTTGCTACATAAGGCACTGATTGACCTGCTGAGTTTCTCCAGCAGTTGTGTTTTTTTCCCTCCTGTGTTTCCTAATGAGTGAAATCCTGTTTAATCAACTGTGACTTCTACATAAAATGCGCATTCTGGGAGCTGCTCAACACTGCAAGTCTAAGTAACAGTGAAGATCTCAAACCCTTTAGAGAATTACTAGTGATTAGTTAGCACTTTACCCACAGCAGCTGGGAATAAAGCACATGGCAACATAGTGAATGGGTTGGCAGCTCATGAGTAGGGGGGTGCAGCAAGAGTCGAACATAGCCAACCAATGAAGTACCCATGCATACAATAAAACCAAATCCTTCTTGGAATTCCTCGCAAAGTTGCACCAATTAATCCCCTCCATAATAAGCACTGAATGGCAGCGCATAGTTTGCACAAAATGGGCTTCAGTTATTCAGTTGGGTTTCTCTTGAAGCAAAGACCAAATATGCAATCTTTACCATTGAGAATTACAAGAACTACAGGTGCATGGAAATGCTTCCACCTCTGAGTTCCTCCAAGTTGGATAGCATGTTGACTTGGAAATTGATCATTGTTTCCTCATTGTCACAGGGTCCAAACTTCTATATCAGCACTGAGCCAGTACCTTCCTCAGAAGGTCTGCAGAAGTTGAAAGAATCCACCCAGAGTTTGTTGAAATGGGGAATGATAACAGGAATGCCCAGATCTTAAAAGTAAATAAATGAACACTTCAGGGTGCACCATGAACAGGACAAGTGACGCATCAGTGGTCAAGCACTAATTTGTTTTTCACGCTATTGATAATTGAATGTCATCACTGTGATTTCTTTCTCGAACAATTATTTTTGACATCTGTTCTCAGGAGTTCTCATCTATTCAAGGTATTTTCAATTCTATGCATAAAGGAGCATCAAGAAAACGGATGAATTTAAATTTAGACATATAGCAGTGTAATAGGCCACTTTGACCCATGAGCCCATGCTACCAAATTATCCTGTAACATCCAGTACATTTAGAATGGTGGAAGGAAACTGGAGCCCCCCCAGGGAAAATCCACATGTCTGGAGCTGCTTTCGGCAGCAATCCTTTTATGTAGGAAGTGGAGCAAAGTTGCTCCACTTCTGATACTGCCACCTTTGGTGGAGAAAACCTGGATCGTGTGGACATGCCAATTCACTTTTGGACTTTTAATGGAGGTAATGGGGCATCTCAGCATTTTTTTATGGAGGCCTCTGCTTTGAGGCCAGCTCCATCAGCGAAAAAAAAATCTGTACTTACCTTTTTATAAAGCAGTCATGAAAAGTTGCTCCAGTGTTGCTTTTATGCAGAGCAGTGCCTTGGTGTTTCCCCTGTAGCCGAAGTAATTGGGGTGACTGTTGCCATGGCACTGCCTATCAATATAATGGCATAAATATGCGCTGAGCAATGGTTATCTTTGTTACCTATAATCCCCCATGAAGCTGGATAAAGATTAGTGGCGGAAGTGTCTGGATTTATTGAACGTGCACTCAAAGGCAGAATGAGATGACCGTTTATGGGAGGGAGTGCAGATGAAAACCCCAACATTTTTCTATTCAGATCCTAATATTTGTAATAATTATGCTCTTAAAAAAAAAAAAAGTAGAGCGGGTTTTGATTTTAACGCCATTGAAAATATAGGTGGCTTTTTATGCTGTTGAGTCTAATATTTGCACCTTAATCTTTTGGACAAGTCTGCAGTTGAATCATCTTTAGATTTACCCCCAAGGTCACACAGCAGGATGTCAAATCTAATCAGCCAGTCTTCCTTGCATTTTCTGCTCAAGTGTAATGTTACTGCTGTTTGCAGTAATTCTGCGAATTCTACAATTAGTGATGATTTGAAGTAATTTGATTTTCATTCATACCGTTTACTCGGTTGTTAATCAATTCCTCACATGATGCTTGGTGTTAGAGTAAGTCACAGCAGGGTGCGGTGTTAACATTCCATACATAATCCTTGCAGTTTAATGTTTATAAGTGCCATTCTTAGCTGGTTATCCCTCCTATTTATTGATGTTAGAATTCCATTTTATTTACAAGGATGTGAGATGGGGACCTACAAAGAAGTGCAGTTGGCGTGGAGCTGCGAAGTGCAGGGAACGAAGGGTGAGTGGCTCTCACCAATTTCGGACTTCACCACATTCCTTCACACCAGGCTTTCCCGGGTTCTGAACAAATTGGATTGATATGCGCTGCTGCAAAAGTTGGGAGACACTTGATCAAGACTTGCAGCTTCCCATTGCTCAGATTTTATATTGTTTGATTTATTAGCAAAATTTCTATTAACAGCCAGCTTATTTATACATGGAGCTGATGAGAAAAGTAATAAAGTGAATGTCAGTTTTTTTGCATGTTATGGGTGATGAAGCCCTGGAGATTTCTCCTTCAGCTGCAAATGTGAAGTTATTATACAAAATGAAATATCAGCATGTGAAACAGGTGTGCACTGAAATGATAGAGACCTGGTTTTAAATTTTTTTAAAAATTCAATTTACGATATTGAAAGAAGAAAGTTTGGCTTTTTGTACCATCGTGGATAGGAAAATTAAAGGTTTGATTTAGTCTTGACCTTTCTGCCTGACTCCTTGGGTTGTCTGGTCCACATGTAGATTATGAGGAAACAGTTTAATTTCCCTGCAATACAGCACAGGAGGAATGTGTCTGAAAAAGAAAATAATTGTTGTGGTCCTAGAAATTCGAAATAAATGGGAAATGTTGGAAATGGTCATCAGAGCAAACTGGATCTGTAAAGAGATGAACAGTTCCAATATTTATTGTGCATGTGTATAATTAAACAATGAGACAATTACCTTGAAATAAAAGACTAAGCCACACAAAACTTGGAAATGTACAAAACATGCACAATAAACACAACCAGGTCAAAAAGTATGCAGATGAGGTTTAAAGTGGGTTGCAGTGATAAACAAAACCGTGGAGCGAAATGTGGCGCAATTTCCAGGGGAGTAAAAATTGGTTTAGAGAGAGATTCTGTTTTGAACAGGAGTACGGATTTTGTGTACCTTTCTGCCAGTCTGACTAGATTAATTTTACTACCATTCTACTTTGAAGAAGTAGATGGCTTTCAAAAAAGCAGTTTACATTTTTATTAATGCCAAAAGTGGTTACATCGGCAAACTTGCTATCAGATTGTTTGTTTAAACTACTGGAGGTTTAGGCCATTTATTTCATATTAAAAGGGTATCCATGTATGAGAAATGTAGGTTAAATAGGAGGCACAATCTGAGGAGATTAAATCTCAGAACTTTATCGCTCCTCCCCAACTCCCTGGTTGCAATTCATGACTAGGTTTGCTCAGCACCTATAGAGGGTAGTTGTAAGCTTGGTTGGATTGTCATTAGTAACAGCCCAGACCTGGATGCTGCAGATAATTTTGACAACCAGAAAGCTTTTTCTAAACAGTCACTTTTACTGATTTTGTTTTTTAAAGTACTCCATGCATTTAAAATTTTTTTAAAAATAAAAACAAGTTCCTTCCTTGATCAAAATTAAATGTTTTTTTTAGATGACTGTGGTATCATAGAGTCTGGGATGTCTGCAGGTCTCAACTCAACTAGATCCTGGGTTGCTGGCTGATGGTGACATCATCAGCCCAGCCTAGCCAACTGCTTGCATTTATGAAGCAAGGTGAAGCGGTTTGCTCCACTGCTGGAACTACACCCTGGAAGGATCAGAGTTGGTGTCTTTCAGCTGCTTCCAGAGTATTTATGAAGGTAGGGTCAGTGACATGAGGATGGAGAATCTCTGCCTTTATAGTCACATTTGTTTATTCTATAAAAGGGCCTTTAAAGGCATAAGAAACCTATTTTTACAAATTGCTAATTTTCACTATAAATGGACCTAAAGCAATGGTTCTCAACCTTTTTCTTTCCACTCACAGACCACTTTAAGTATTCCCTATGCCATTGGTGTTCCGTGATTAGTAAGGGATTGCTTACAGTGATACGTGAGTGGGAAGAAAGTTTGAAAACCACTTTTAATCATACCTAATTGACTCGTTATGAGCACAGTTTCATAATTCCAAAGGGAATGGACCAATGACCATCTTTCTCCAGCAAAATATTTCAGTAACAATTGGGTCTAGACCAGTGATTCTCAAACTTCCCTTCCCACTCATACCATCTTAAGTAATCCCGTACTAATCACAGAGCATCAATGGCATAGGGATTTCTTAAAGTGGTATGTGAGCAGAAGGAAAAAGGTTGACCAAACAGAGGAGAAGAAATGCAAGATAGCAATCAGCTTCAAGTTGGAGGTCATGTATCATCATTTGCACAATGATAGGGGAGTGTCAATAAGATTATTCCAAAATGACTTGTTCTACTACAGTGAACCCATTATTTTTAATTGGAAACTTCAACTCCATTTTGAGGCAAAGTATTGCTCAAGCCCTTTTACATGGCAAGTACATAATTAAGAGTCATTCCATATGAGAGATAATAGGATATTCAATAATGCCAGTGGCTGCCACATCAGTATAATTTGATGTCAGTTTGTCATGAACATAAATATAAGGTACATCTGTACCAACATTCTTTCTTGGAGCAGTCATGCAGGTAAGCAAGATGCATCTAAAATAATAGCTTAAATTAATGGCTAGCACAATGCTTTGATGGCACCAGCAATTGGGTTTTGGGTTTGAATGCCACACAGACTGTAAAGAGTTTGTACATTCTCCCCGTGTCTGTGTATTTTCCTTGGGGGCTTTGGTTTCCTCCCACCATTAGGAAAATGTGCTGGGGGTATTTGTTAATTGGGTGGCACAGACTCATGGGCTGAAATGACCTGTTACCATGCCATATGTCTATTTTTAAAATAAAAAAAAAAAAAGCTGTTGGGAAAGAACTGTTTTTGATCCTGGAGGTGTCAGATTTTTCTACTTTCTACCTGAAGGTAGAAACAAGAAGTGACCAGGGTGATGGGGTGGGGGGAAGCTTTTATGATGTTGGCTGTCTTCTGGAGGTCAGCGCCCATGATGTTTGTCACTTTCTGCAGCCCTCTGTATTCCTGGGCACTTAAGTTTCTTATTTTTCTTGAATGTTGTTAATATCTTGTAAATGATTTATAACCAATATAACAAAGCAAAATCAGAATGCATAAATGGAAAATCACAATTTTTGTTTTTGGAGTTGCAAACTGACCTGTCTTTCCTATTTGACAATCTAGTCAGTGAGTTGTGAATTTAGTTTAGTGTCCTGTGCACTGAGATAAAATCAAAAGCTTAGTTTTGAGTGATATCTGAGCATCACAAAAATGTTTGTTTTTTTTTAAATTCCCAGAAAATATGGTAAAACCAAAGAAACACAATTTAATAATCACTGAGTATCTAGCAGATTAACATAACAGGCAAATCATATGGAGTGAAACTTGAAACTCTGCAGATGCTGTGATTGCAGTAAAAAGACAAAAATGTTGGAGGTATTCAGCAGGTCTAGTAGAGTCCATAGTAGGTAAAAAAATATAAAACCAAAGGTTTGGGCTGAGGCCTTCGTCAAGGTACTATAATATATTGTGACTCACTCCAAATGCTGGTTATTAATCTTTACCTCCTACAAGACCTGGTGAGTTCCTCTGGTATTTTCATATTTTTAGGCAATGCCATTGCCTTCACAGCAACATCCTGTCACTAAAGTCATCAGCAGGTGATTCTTAGAAGGAGGGCTTAGGCCCGAAACGGTTACATATTTCTGCCTCCTATGAATACTGAGACCTGGTGAGTTCCTCCACTATTTCTGTGCTGAACTAAGTCTTATCTTAGTGAGGGTGGCACAGGTAGCATAGCAGTTAGTATAAAGCTATTACAGCAACCCAGGTTCAAATCTAGTGCTGTTTATAAGGATTTTGTATGTTCTTCCCATGTCTGCAAGACTTTCCTGCAGGCACTCCGGTTTGTTGATTAATAGTTGTATTTGGCATGGGCTTCTGGGTCTTACCGTGATGCATGGCTGAATTTAAAATTTAAATTCTCAGTTAATTTCAAGTGGTTCTTCATTGAAAATAGTTAGATGATGCTTCAACAATTCTGAACTATTATGTGGCTTTTATAAAGGATACCTAACATACTGCTTGTGCCAAATGAGGTGATTTTTTTGGAGTGTAATGATAGTGATCATGTTTGCATTGCATCTAGCAATGTCTTAAGGATCATAGTTCCTGTTTGCCAACAGGGGATCACTCAGATGGAGCAACTGCTGGATGAGAAATATGTAATGGAGGCTTGCAAACCTCATGACATGCCCCATAGGCTTGTTACAATAACTATAAAGTAAAGAAACTTTTCCTTCATCCATGTGTAATCTAAGAACTCGTATACAAATAAGAGATGAATCATTGTGTCAGAGTGGGATGAAGGAAATATTAAAAAGGTAAAATCTAAAGTCAGCAACTGATCAGTGAAGAGAAGCTAACAAAGTGAATATAGGAAGGATTACGCCCACCAGTGAAACTTCAGCTGACAGGTAATGTGGCTGAAAATTGGAACAGATTTAAACAGCATTTTGGATTGTATTTGGTGACAGTTGGAGCTGACGAGAAAAGTAATAAAGTGAGTGTCAGTTTTTTTGCATGTTATGGGTGATGAAGCCCTGGAGATGTCTCCTTCAGTTGCAAATGTGAAGTTATACAAAATGAAACGACTAAATAAATAAATAAATAATGGGACATTTTGAGGCATACTGCATACCTAAATGTAATGTGACTTTTGAGAGGTATGTATTTTTCACATGTATACTAAATTAAGAAACAAGCAAAATGTGTAAATTTCGTGGACTGACTGACTCGCTGATAACAGACAGACTTGTGTTGGTGTTTCAGATGATAGTTTAAGGGAAAAACTGCTAAGAGCAAAATTTAAACTTGGTAAAAGCCATAGCACTCTGTAGGGCTACAAAAATGGTAAAAACGCAGGTAAAAGAGCTCTTCAGTGAAACTAGCTGCATTGTGGATGCAGTGAGAAGAAAAAAACCATTTAATAAAAAGCACCCCAAAGTGGAAAGAGGCATGGCCAGTGAACAAAAATGAAAGGAACAATTGAAAGCCATGTCGTCAATGCGGTACACAACACCAACCAAAAATTGTCCAGCAGATGGTAAAACATTTTAAATGTTCAACAAAAGCAACCATTATGTCTATTGCTGTAGGAACCAAGTGCAACAAAGCAAAGTTCATGCAGTAGATGAAAGGGAGATAAAGGAATCCTATGTAGATGTTGTGAATGAAAACAAGAAAGAAAACAGACTGGATGTTGAGATTAAAAGTGAATGACATATACATTTCAGTTAAATTGTGTAATGAAACACAAATTAATGTAACATCAGAGGCTGATTTTAAGATTAGACCCAGACCAAAGATGTATAGAACAAAAGTGAAGGTGACCAGATATTCAGGTACTGATATACCAGTGCAAGGAGAATGCATGGTCAAAGTGAAACACAAGGACAAAGACCACATGCTAGCATTCACTGTGAGAAAGTGAACCTGGTAAAAAGTCCTCGTTGTGGAAAGTCTATGATGAACTAATGACCTACTTCAGAGTCTAGGCTGCCTTCCAGGATAACATATGATCAGAGTGGTTAAACGTGTGCCACCAATAACACATCCATCCAGAAAAAGTTCCATTTGTGCTTCAAAAGCAACTAAAGCCAAAGTTGGACAAGATGGAAAGACTGAACGTGATTCAGAAGATAGATGAGCTACAGAGTGGCTGAGTTCACTTGTTGTTGTGGACAAAAAGAATGGAAAGCTTAGAATTTGCCTGGATCCAAGAGATTTAAGCGGAGCAAAAAAAAGAACACTTTAAGCTTCCGATGCGTGAAGAAATCCTGTCATTGTTTGCGTGCAAAGTTTTTCAGCAAGTTAGATGCATCATCAGGATTTTGGCAGTTAAAATTGGATGAAGCAAGTTCAAGACTGTGCACGTTCAATAGTCTATTTGGCAGATACAGATTCCAAAGGTTGCCATTTGGAATTGCCTCAGCTTCTGAAGTGTATCACAAAACTATCCATATGGCCTATGAGCACCTTGACTGAGTTGATGCCTCAGTGGGTGACATCATAGTATAGGGAACTACGAGAATGGAGCATGATCAGAGACTAAGGAAAGTGCTGGAAGCAACAAGGAAAGCAAACCTGAAGCTGACTAGAAAGAAATGCCAGCTTGAGATGACAACTAACATTTGTAAGAGATATTATTGGCAATGGGGGTATCAGACCAGTTTCCATAAAAGTGTCCACCATTGGGAACATGCCAAGGCCACAATGCGAAAAGGACATAGAGGTTTAATGGAATGGCCAACTATATGGGTAAATTCATATCCAACCTTTCAGAAAAGATGGCTCCATTCAGAAGACTAACAGAAAAGAACAATGAATTGGAATGGAATCATGAGCACGAAAAGTCATGGAGTGAACTAAAGAAACTGCCCACAGAAGAACCAGGTCTGAGGTTTTACAACCCAGTGAGACCCATCAAGATATCATCAGATGCACCACATAGTGGGCTCAGGGCAGTTCTTCTGCAAAAATATGATGACTGGAAACCATTACGTATGCATCACGCTCAATGACAGATGCGGAGATGTGAGGTGCTTAAATTGAAAAGGAGCTGCTCAGCATCACATGCCTGTGAAAGATTTCATCAGTTTGCCAGGACAAGAAATCGGTGCAGAGACTGACCATAAGGACATGATTGCATTGTTCCAAAAGCCATTAAATTGTCAATTTAGAATACAAAAACTTATGATTAGGCTGCAACGCTATACACTGATTGTAGCATACACTCTGGGTAAGCTAAAGTTCTTTTTCTTTGGCTTGGCTTCGCAGATGAAGATTTATGGAGGGGTATGTTCAAGTCTGCCGCGGGCTCGTTGGTGACTGACAAGTCCGATATGGGACAGGCAGGCACAGTTGCAAGGTAAAATTGGTTGGTTGGGTTGGGTGTTGGTTTTTTCCTCCTTTGTCTTTTGTCAGTGAGGTGGGCTCTGCGGTCTTCTTCAAAGGAGGTTGCAGCCTGCCGAACTGTGAGGCGCCACTGGCTGTGGTCAATGTGGCAGGCACCCAGAGCTATCTTTAAGCAGTCCTTGTACCTCTTCTGTGGTGCACCTCTGTCTCGGTGGCCAGTGGAGAGCTCACCATAGAACACGATCTTGGGAAGGCGATGGTCCTCCATTCTGGAGACGTGACCCACCCAGCGCAGTTGGGTCTTCAGCAGCATGGATTCGATGCTTGCGGACTCTGCCAGCTCGAGTACTTCGATGTTGGTGATGAAGTCATTCCAATGAATGTTGAGGATGGAGTGGAGACAGCGCTGATGGAAGCGTTCTAGGAGGCGTAGGTGATGCTGGTAGAGGACGCATGATTCGGAGCCAAACAGGAGCGTGGGTATGACAATGGCTCTATACATGCTGATCTTTGTGTGTTTCTTCAGGTGGTTGTTTTTCCAAACTCTTTTGTGTAGTCTTCCAAAGGCGCTATTTGCCTTGGCGAGTCTGTTGTCTATCTCTTTGTCGATCCTTGCGTCAGATGAAATGGTGCAGCCGAGGAAGGTAAACTGGTTGACCGTTTTGAGTTCTGTGTGCCCGATGGAGATGTGGGTGGGCTGGTAGTCATGGTTGGGAGCTGGCTGATGGAGGACCTCAGTTTTCTTCAGGCTGACCTCCAGGCCAAACATTTTGGCAGTTTCCGCAAAACAGGACATCATGCGCTGGAGAGATGGCTCTGAATGGGCAACTAAAGCGGCATCATCTGCAAAGAGTAGTTCACAGACAAGTTGCTCTTGTGTCTTGCTGTGAGCTTGCAGGCACCTCAGATTGAAGAGTGCCATCTGTGCAGTACCGGATGTAAACAGCATCTTCATTGTTGAGGTCTTTCATGGCTTGTTTCAGCATCATGCTGAAGAAGATGGTAAAGAGGGTTGGTGCAAGGACACAGCCTTGCTTCACGCCATTGTCAATGGAGAGGTGTTCAGAGAGCTCATTGCTGTATCTGACCCGACCTTGTTGGTTTTCGTGCAGTTGGGTAACCATGTTGAGGAAATTGGGGGGGCATCCGAGGCGCTCTAGTATTTGCCAAAGCCCTTTCCTGCTTACGATGTCAAAGGCTTTGAGGTCAACAAAGGTGATGTAGAGTTCTTTGTTTTGTTCTTTGCACTTTTCTTGGAGCTGTCTGAGCGCAAAGACCATGTCAGTAGTTCCTCTGTTTGTGCGAAAGCCACACTGTGATTCTGGGAGGACATTTTCGGCGACACTAGGTATTAATCTATTATTTGTACCAAAAGCTAATGTACACAGCAGACAAGTTGTCTCAAGCTGTTGACATGAGAGAGCCCGCAAACACCAAAATGGAGGAAGATGCGAATGTCTTCGTGGACATGATCACAAGTGCACAGCCCATATCAGATGCAAAAATGGAGTTCAAAGTCAAACAAAAGTGAAACACTGAGACAACGGAGGAAAAACCATCTTGGATGGATGGCCCAACTTGAAGCAAGACACTGTTGATTCTTAGCCAGTACATCACTTCTCATGCTCTTTTTCTTACACAGTTCAATTCTGTGATGTTCCCCCATGGATCCTTTATAGCATCTCTTCTCAGACCCTTTTGGGTATTATTTTACTTCCTTTGTAGATGATGTCTTCGACCACTGATAGTTCCGCCCTGCAGGTCAAGTAAACTGCAATGTCAGGTGATCCCTTTTTCCAGAGGTGTGTTGACTGAGCATCACTGCTGATGCTGTAACAGGTATGAAGCCATATTCTCCAAACATGACGTGGCAAGCAAGGTCTTCCCAGACAATGGACCCCAGTTTTGCAATTCAGTTGCTGCATCTTGCCAAAAAGTGGGACTTTGTACACTCCATGTAAAGTTCTTATTTTCCACAGTCTATTGGTCTAATGGAAAAATTGGTGCAGATAGAGAAAAGGCTGAACAAGGCAAAAGACAGTGGAAAAAATTTCTACCAGAGCATGCTACTATACTGCACAACGCTGCTCGAGTGTGGTATATCACCAGCACAACTCCTTATGGGATGCAAGCCAAGATCAAACCTACCCATTCAGGAAAACCTCCTTTAAAAATAAAAACAAAAGGGAGAGGGGAGAATGTGTGGAAATTCAAAGAACAACAGAAAGAAAAGCAAAAGTATTAATTTTACAGAGGAACAAAAAAACCTATCGGATCTCTATACTGGTGACCAAGTAAGGCTAAAAGGCAAAAGAAATTTATGGAGTCAGAAGGGAATTGTCCTTAGTGAAGTCCAACCAAGATCATAGACCATTCAGACAGATGAAGGTGCTGTTCTGTGAAGAAATTCCCAAGACCTTCAAATGGGACCAACCACAGTAGATGGAAAGTCTGATACTGTTGAACAACCTGAATGAACATCTGAGAAGACCTTTTCTGAGGCAACAACTCATATTGAAGGACAATCAATCAGGAGATAGTTGAGGTATGTGAATCCTCCTAAGAGACCTGCAGAGCAAATTTAAAGATTCCTGTTATAGACTGAGTAGTGCTATCTTAATCAGTCTTCAAGTTTTGGCATATGTAAATGTGAACAAACAAAACAAGTTTAAAAAATGTTAACAATGTTGATAATAATGAAAATGTAAGTTCTAATGTTAAAGTTAAAATTGCAGAGTTATACAAAGAAAACATGTTAGTTAAAAGTAAGCTCTTCTTTCCCTTAAGAAAGGGAGGTGTAATGATAGTGATGGTTGCATTGCAACTAGCAATGTCTTAAGGATTATAGTTCCTGTTTGATTATACTTGGCTGCCAGCAGGGTGCTCACACAGACAGAGACTGCTGTATGAGAGATCCACAATGGAGGCTTGCAAACCTCATGGGATGACTCATGGGCTGTTTACAACAACTTTAAAGTAAAGAACCTTCATCCATGTGTTGTTGCAAAGAACTAGCAAATACGAAAACAAGAAGAAACATGGGGCACAACAAATAGCTGAAAAAACATTGGTTAGGTTTTAAAGTTTACCTCCCAAATTATGGAGATGTTTAGGAGGTTTGTAATTTTTTTTAAACAGCTGGACTAGTTTCAGTTTGGCTTCAGTATCCATGTAATATGGAGCTGCTCACTGCTGTTTGAGAAGGAAACATAGAAGAAATTCACTTTCTATCAAAATGACATGATCTGTCTGAGTGCTCTCCTGGTGAATTCTAAAAGGTGCATTTGTCTAAGTGAGTGAAAGAAAAATACCTTTTTTGGTCATCTTAAAGACACAGGTGCTTATATCAATTTCATTTTGAATTCAAGACTGAGGAAATCAAATGTCGATAAATAGTCTGATAGATCCACTATCAAAGGCTATTTTCTGAGTGCAAATCGCATGTGTTCATCTCAATAGATGTTACATACAAGTCGAGCATCAACCTTTTGTCCACTTGACTTTCAGATTCATGAAGTTTAGCATCCTGACTTTCTTCAGATTAAGCAACTGCACCGAATTTTGAAACAATGACAGTGTTGTCTATAATCCCTTTGGTTACAAACCATCCTGGGACAAAAAAAACAGTGTGTTTCATCATCACACATCTACAATTACGCATTGTTGAACATTGACATAAAGGAAGATGCTGTTCAAGTTACACCCATTGCACTTTACTACTGAAGTTGATTTCTTTTTGTTTGCATGGTTTATCTTTGCTGACAGTAAAATCACCCACAACGTTTTTTTTAATATGGAAACACATAAAGTGAAACAGAAACTCTCTGTGGAGTTGCTGCCTTTAGACACTGTCAGAGACCCCTTTATGGAATATGACCTGAAATAACTTTATAAACTTCTGCTTTGCTCAGTGCGAACAGGGAATAGGTTCACAATTGTCACCACACTGAATCCTGCCAAAATAAATATCTGCATTTTAGAAGGACAGAATCAAACATCAATGACGTTTTGGCTGCATTGACATTTTCTATCAGTAACTGTATTTGGATTTGGTGCTTAATTTGTTCAGCATGCCTTGCTAATTTGGTGCTGTTTGTTTTGGCACACAGAGCACAAGGCAGCTGCTGCAAATGTCCTATTCAGCTCCTTGTTTCTCAAATGGGGATTTAGATACAAAAAAAGCAGTGGTGTCATGGACGAAACTAGGCTTCCTGTTTAGGAGTCAACATAAATATGTAAGGTGGCAGTTGACATTTCTCAGCCGAAGATTCAGCAGTGTTTTCTGTCAAGAGCATAACTCCCAAGCAGGGTGGTCCCTTTGTGCCCTTGTAACCTCATAAAATGGTGTATAATATTGCTTTACATTGCAATCTAGGCCTAAAATTAACCAATAAACTTTTTTTTAAACAGGAGAATTGAGCCAAAAGAAATAGCCAAAATCCCATTCACAATTTGCACATCTTGAAAATAAAACTAATTTCTCTTTCAGTGATGTTTTTGCTTGTGTCCCAATTGTCCTGGTCTAGCAACTTGGCTGACTTTTTTTCCAAAACAGTGACGAATTAAGAGGTGAGAGGGTGAGAGGTACAGTGAAAGAAAGATGAACTTTATAAAATCTTTATATAAAAAAAAAAAGGTCAAATTAAGTGCAGTTACAGATGGAACATTTTCAGTTGCTTTTGGGGGAAAAAATGCCATGGTTGTTGCAATTTGGAAAGATTGCACTGTGAATGCATTAACTGACATTTGGAAATTCTTTTGACAAATTCATGATGAAATATTTTAATTGCCTTGTTGCAAAATCAATTTCCAACTCATTCCATGCCATGTTATGTGTGCAGGAAACCCATGTAAAGTGGCCTTAGGTTTGCTTGAGGCTGTCCATCAAAGTCCTGATGTCTGCTTTGAGAGATAAAACCAGCAAATGCCTGAAATGCTCAGTTGATCAGCATGCATCCTTGGTGAGATGAACAAAAATCATAATTTTTGGGTGTATAGCATAAGGGAGCAGAGATGCAATAGTTAAATAAAAATAAAGCAGACAGAGAGAGGTCTAATAGGAGTAATGAAAGTTTAGGGTAAAAATATGGGAACAGTAGATAAGATTTAAACTTAAGTCGAGAAGACTGCTTTTCTGAATTTGATTAAGTCCAAATATTGGTATTGAAAAGATAGGTTGTAGTTTGGATAAAGGAAAAAGTAACTGAAAATCACCAACCACATGATCATTTTCAACACTTCATACATTTATTGGAATTGAAATATGAGGTCTGGAATATTTCCTGATCATTTTCTGCTGCATTATAATGGGTTTCTGAAAATTTTCTTTGTCCTCTTTAGTAAAGTCCAAAATATGCTCTAAACAAATCTTTTTCTCCTTTCAAATTATAAAATATCTGCATTTTTCTGAAATTTCTACATATTAGTCACCAGAGGAACCAACACTCCAAAGAAATGTTAAAATTTAGCACCATAGGCAAACCTTAGCACCTCAGGCAAGCCGAAAGAGTGATTTCTGTGCAATTAATGTTACACTTGGATCTGTGCTTTCCTCCTAGAGTCAGTGTGAGATGTTGGAGTTCTGTGTTGTATATTGGCCTATGTGTTTGGTTTCGTGTTCGAAAGTGAAAGTTTGCCTTAGAGAGCCAAGGTGAAGATAGACTGCTGAGAGAGTGGGAGATAGACTGGGCATGTGCAGAAGATCTAGAAAATTCTGGACTTGGAAGACAAACCACCACTGGGTGTGGCTGTGAAGTGGAAGGAGGCCCAAGCAGAGTCATTGTCTGGGAGGCAGTTTAGAATGTTGGGCATTTTAAAAGTGATGA
Source organism: Narcine bancroftii (assembly GCF_036971445.1). Classification (NCBI taxonomy): domain Eukaryota; kingdom Metazoa; phylum Chordata; class Chondrichthyes; order Torpediniformes; family Narcinidae; genus Narcine; species Narcine bancroftii. The sequence goes on from NC_091474.1 coordinate 159,547,258, forward strand.
GTCTTGTGTGTTTTGTGTCTAAATTTTTCTGTGGGCTGGTTGGAAATGTAACTTAGACTTTAATTACATATATTTAAGCTGGTGAATTTATTAGGTTTACACTGTTATAGAAATTTTCATAGTAACCAATGGGCATTTTTATAAAAGGGGGGGGATTTTGAATTAAAGTTTGAAGGTGAATTTTTTTAATAAAGTAATTGTTCATCTTTACCCCAGTGTGATATGCCTCCTTTATGGTTGCTGGTTTAATCTTGTAACAGAGATGAGTAACTAAGAGAATTTGTTGCTTTTGTCTTTTGTCTATGTTCATATGTTGGTTCAGGTTTAACCTTTCACTGTGGTTTGATTCAAGACTCAATTTATTGTCATAGTAATAAAACAGTATCCAATTACATGAAATTCCTGCTGGAAGGCAGAGAGATTTGCCACCCTTGGAAATTGCCTCAGCACCTCTTACATTTCTTGCCATCAGAGAAAGAGAAGCAAAAGAGTCTATCCCCCCCCCCCCCCCAGAGCCACCAAGTGACTGTAGATTCACCTCCAGCACTTCTGTAGCCACCCAGAGTCCAGTCCAAACCATCTGCAAACCGAGCTCCAGGTCTGAACTTTTGACGCAGTCAGCGACCCTTCGGTGCCCTCAGCACCTCCTAGCATCCTGGTTCTGATACCTGGTACCCCTCTGGCCAGTTCAACCCAGTCTGCAGTCCCCAACCCAGTCCCAGTCTCCTGTCAGCAGCCTACAGCATCCGTGGGTTCCTCACCTTGAGTTGCCAGTAGCCCGCCGCAGAGCCCACTCACTGGTCCACCTCTGTGGTCATCATCTTTTCTGCTTCTCATTCTCCTGTTCTGTGGTACCCTGCTCCAATCCTCTGCTTCCTCAGAGTCTGCAGCCCCTTGTGGCTGCTGCCTGATTAATAGGTGCTGCCAGCTTGGGCACAGACCCCAAGGTCGTGGGATCTCAAAGAAAAAACCACCTTCTGCTCATTCAGCGGGGCATTCTAAGCCCATGCGGAGCTGAGGGCAGTCACCTAGGCAACTACAACCCACGAGAGCACTCCATCTCCGCTCCCTGCGGGTCTGCAACAGCAGCAGCATTGTCGCTACAACAGCTCTGGCAGTGCCGCCATCTTCAATGCAGTAGCTGATAAAAGATGGGCAAGATTATTACCTCACCTATTATAATAAAGGCATTTTAACAAACCAATTATTGGTTTGTATCTTCTTTCATTAAATATAGATTTGTTAATGTCTTTAGGAACATGGCATTTTGAAAATTTGAAACTCAACAGCTGTGAAGGCAGACAAAGGCTGCAACAAATCCATCAGCTCCAATTGTGGTTTCCATGTCATTGAAACTAGTTGGTCAATTTGTGTATTATCATGTGCTTCTTGGAGTGCAACATCAAATCCACTTTAAGCAAGTGCATGCACAGACTTCTTCACTCAGTGGATCAACAGAACTAAGGCCATTGCCCTTGATGTTGAGGGACAGCCACGACGATTTGAAAATTTGAATCAAAACCCAGCTCCCTATACACATCGCACTGGCATTCTGCAATATCTCGCAAAAGGGCATGGCATTTAAAGTTGTAAAATTGTTTCTTTGGCATTCAAGGAGGCATTTGAATGAAAGGATTGATCTAAGTGTTACCAATGGACTAGATAGGGTGAATAGTCTCATTTAACACAGAAAATGTGAAATAGAAAGCACATAACCTTTTATACTATCTAAAATACATTGAACAAAATTTACCTGTAATTCTGGATTTCAGACTGATTTGGCCGAGAGATTCCATAACAGTGACCAATGAGCAACCTCTAGCATTTTCTCGTTTTCTTCTTTTCATCGTGAAAAGCTTAACCATGCATTTCACACTAGTCTCCAATTAAAAATTGTTGTCTTTTATGTTGACCATTCCCTTGAGATTGCATAATTCCACTCATTTGAAGAGCACAGCCCTTCAATGCACATGTGGAGAGTTGGTTTTACTATTCCTCACCCATCGGGTCCAAATTGAATAAAATGTTTCTGGGACTTGATTGCATTTGCCAAAATAGCTCATTATTCCAGGAATTTCCTGGAATGCGATGAAAATCCATCTTCCTTCCTCTGTTCAACATCATCTTCTCAAATCCCTTTTTGTCTCTTTCACCCTCAATCGAACAATGTGCAAGAAACTCTGACAATATGCTTTCATCATATTGACAACAATTGGCCACATTGCCCTCCTTTTGTCTGAGCTATCAGACCAGACAATGATGTCCCTGTCTAAATTCCAAACCCTCTTTCTCCAAATTCTCTTTGATTTTCCTCTTGGCTTGCTTTGCCTTCCTCCATCGTATATTGGAAGAAAAATACTAATGTTATGAGCCCAGAGGACCCCAAAACCCAGCAGCAATAGATATTCACCAAGACAAATGGTTACTTAAACAAAAGTACCTTTTAACTATCTTTAAATATGAAAACAGAATCTCACTTTAATTTATCACTATTGACTTAACTGACCTAACTTGACCCCCTTCTAATTCTAAACGCATGTGTATGTAATGTGTGTGTAAGTTCAGAAAACTTCTTTGGTTCACAGTCCAATCTCACTTCTCATTCCTCCAAGTTCACTGTTTTCGGGCAATTCTTATACTGTGCACAGAATTTAACATTTTTGAATTTCACCAGGCTTTGGTGCTTGAAAGGTCAATGGTGACCATTCAGGAAGGTTCTTGTCAGTTTTCAGAGTGTGATTTGTGGTTTGCTGGACATCCACAACTGATTTCTTTTTAATCAGACAATTCAGTGTCTTGCTGAAGAAACATCCCCTCAGGGTTCTACAGATGATGACTTCTTTCTTTCAGGTCACCATAGAGATCCTTTTTGTTTATTTCAAGTGAAACATTAAACAGACAGTCGTCTTCTTGTCTGAACAACAAGGGCTTTGACCAGGCTGAACTAAGCACTCACAACCTGTCTTCTGAATGGAGTTTCCCACAAGCTGGCTAGCTTCTCCTGTTGCAGTCCCAGCTACTGCTGAATGTAGAACTTAACTCTCTCTCGGCGCCCCGGGGTCTCGGCGCCCCGGGGTCTCGGCGCCCCGGGGTCTCGGCGCCCCGGGGTCTCGGCGCCCCGGGGTCTCGGCGCCCCGGGGTCTCGGCGCCCCGGGGTCTCGGCGCCCCGGGGTCTCGGCGCCCCGGGGTCTCGGCGCCCCGGGGTCTCGGCGCCCCGGGGTCTCGGCGCCCCGGGGTCTCGGCGCCCCGGGGTCTCGGCGCCCCGGGGTCTCGGCGCCCCGGGGTCTCGGCGCCCCGGGGTCTCGGCGCCCCGGGGTCTCGGCGCCCCGGGGTCTCGGCGCCCCGGGGTCTCGGCGCCCCGGGGTCTCGGCGCCCCGGGGTCTCGGCGCCCCGGGGTCTCGGCGCCCCGGGGTCTCGGCGCCCCGGGGTCTCGGCGCCCCGGGGTCTCGGCGCCCCGGGGTCTCGGCGCCCCGGGGTCTCGGCGCCCCGGGGTCTCGGCGCCCCGGGGTCTCGGCGCCCCGGGGTCTCGGCGCCCCGGGGTCTCGGCGCCCCGGGGTCTCGGCGCTCCGCAGGTGGCCAAAATTCCCAATGTGTGCTCCATGGCATCTCCCGTGCAGCTGTCCCTTTCAGTTGTCCAGTGCTGCCCCTTCAGCACTACCAGCTGAATGATCTGTAAAATGGTGGTGCTGGCTTGATGGGCTGAAGGGACTACTCCAGCTCCTATTGTCTATTGTCTATTCTACAACTCTGAATCTGCTTCAGCAGGTGTATTTTTGGTGTATTTCCCCCTCCCAAAACAGCAAGATCCACTCAAGACTGTCTGTGGTCCAACAATTTCTTTCATCTTTTGCCTTTTTGTGAACAACAATCCATTAGTGAAGTCTCTTGGGCACTGTCTAAGGCTTTTGCAAAGGCTCTGTGGCTGACATGCTTAGCTTGAGCAGAGCTCCAGTATTTTAAATAAGATCTATTTTAAAGTGTTTGTACGTGACCTACACTTTTTTAAAAAAAAAACCCACCCCAATTTATCTCCCATAAACATACCTATGATCTGTTACACTAAGCAAGCAACCTTTTTATTTCCTCACCTCGGGTAGATCGTACCTTCATAATACTTTCCTTCGAATGAATATTCCTTACTCTCAAAATTTAAATGTAGACATTCAGAACTGTAATGGTTAATTTCAGCCCAGGACTGTGCCTTCCAATTTGCACCCAATTAATCTACTCCCCTAGTCATACACAGACACAGGGAGAATGTACAAACTCGTTACAGTACAGGATTTGAACCCCAGTCACAATTGCTGGTGCTCGAAAGGTATTGCACTAATCATTATGCCAACTATGCTTACAGACCATTACTTTATTCCAGCCTTCTTTACTACTCCAAAAACTCAATGTGTCATCAAAGCAGAGGTAAGCAACAGACTGCGGATGTTAGAAATCTGGAGAAGGACAAAAAGAATTCATGAAATATTTAAAGATATAAAGATCCAGGGCAGGCAGAATAGAGTGTCCTTATGAAGGGCTATCGCCCAAAATGTTGTTGCAACCTGATCTGAAATCCTCCAGCATTTGTTTCTCCCTGTGTTATCCTCTTCCATTTTCCCCAGAACACCAATGGCAAATGCATTGATTGGACTTCAATTTCTACTGCTGTACCCAATGGCTGGGCTTAATTCCATGAATGACCCTACAATGATTGCAAAGTTGTCCACTTTCACAGAAAAAACATAGAAAATCCCAGTGTATTTTTAATCCCTGCAAGATTTAAGGGTCGGTGTTTATAGGAACCTAATGTTCAAATGAATGAACCATTGGAAGTTGTTATGTGGGTATTAAAAATGGTGAATAAAGATTTCAAAGGCTATGGAGCTGGGACCAGAACATGGGTGGAATGAGTGAGCTGTTCTGCTAATGATCTAACGCAGATAGATGTGCAGGAAAAGTTCCAAAAGCTGTCTCTGCGCTGGATCCATCCTATAGACAGGCAATTAGGAAGGCGATGTTATTTTTGTTTTTATTGAAAAAAAATTTTAATTACAAGAATGAAGACATTTCACTGAAATCATAAAATCTGATGGGACCAAAACTAATATTGCTCACAGATCTCATCTCCCTACCCAGTAGAGAATATACTTTCCATTGAGATGGTGTAATGATGGTTCAGTGAAAAGATTTCTGGGGTGGAAGATTGTTCTAATAAAGAGATCAAACACTTTGGGCCCTATACCCTCTTAATGCTCAGAAAAATGAGAGGCAATCTCTGAAAAATAACTTTTTTTTAACAAGATGTTACAGGATTGATATAGAGATGTTATTTCCCCCCCACCCCCCACCTCCAGCTGGAATGTCAAAATGTAAGGGCGCGTCATAAAATGAGAATTTGGCCATTCTGGACTGAGATGAGAAGAAACTCATCAAGATACCTCGGTAATTTGAAGGCTTGGGCAAGTTTTTGCATTTCAAAGCTGAAGAGGTTTATTTTCCAGACTGAATGACCTATTTTTTTCAAACATTGAGGGAATCGAGGAATATGCCAACTGCCAAACACACCATCTCCTCCCTTCTCTGCTTTCTATAGAGATTGCTCCCTCCGTGACTCTCTTGTCCACTCGTTCCTTCCTACCAATCACCTCCTTGGTACTGACTCTGTCACCGCAAGAAATGTTACACTTGCATTCACGCTTCCTCCCTCCCCACTGTTTTGGGCCCCAAACAGTCCAAGAGAACCAATATTTCACTTGTGAATATGCAGGGGTCATTTTCTGTATCTGGTGCTCCCAATGTTCAAGTCCAGTTTATGCCATTCGATTGTACAAGTACAACCCGATGAAACAGTGTTCTCTGGTCCTCAGTGCAAAACATGGAGACACACAACATACACACAAAAATACATATGCAGGACAAGTATTTCATCTATACAAATATTTTGTACGTGAGAGACTCGAATGAGCAGTTCCTTTGGTTGTTCAGCATCCTTGCTGCCTGTGGGAAGAAGCTGTTCATTAGCATGGTGCTGATGGCTTTGATACTCCTGGATCTGTTTGACAGGAGCAGCTGAAAAGTGCTGAGTGCAGAGTGACAGTGGTCTTCAATGATTTTTGCATGTCTTTTTTCAGACAATAATCCCAGTAGATAACATGGGGGGGGGGGGGATGGAATGGAGAGAGAGAGAGATTCCCTTGATCTTTTCTCCCATTTTTATGGGACCATTTAATTTGATTTTCAATTTACACATACAGCACAGTAATAGGCCATTTATATCCAATTAACCTACACCCACAGTACATTTCAAACTGTGGGAGGAAACTGGACCCCCTGGGGAAAACCCCACAGACATGGGGAGAACATACAAACACTTTACAGACATCATGGGATTCGAACCCCAGTCCAGATCACTGCTGCTGTAAAGGCGTTGGACTAACTGCTACAACCAACCAGGCTGGCCATCCCCTGCAATCTGCAGCAAATGGGCTACACTGTGACCAGGATGCTCTTAATAGACTCATAAGGTTGACACCATGGTGGCTGGTAGCCTTGCCCTCTTTGGTCTTCTCGGGTAGTATAGACACTGTTGTGCCTTCCTGACTATTGAGATTTTGAGTGTCTATGAGAGGTCACTAGTTAAGTGAACTCTAAGGAGAGTGCTCTCCACTCTCTTTATAACAGAATTGATGTGTAGTGGAGGGTGTTCATTCCTGGTCCTCCTAAAGTCTGCGATTCTCCATCTTATCTGAGGTTCAAATTATTAGTCTTGATTAGTTTTGTAGATTTTCCACCTTTTCTCTGTGGTGCAACTCCTTGCTGTTGCAGATGAGGCCAACTACTGTTGTCATCTGCAAACTCGATGACACTGTTGGAGCTAGATCTGGCGATGCAGTTGTGGGTCACCCTCCCCAGTCTGTCTCTTTCCCTATCCCTCTTGTCTCTTTTCAATGTCCCTACACCCTCTTCTTCCTTCTCCATCAAAGAGCTACCCCTCTGCCCAATAACTTCTCAGCATCTTTCTCTCTACCTCCCACCTGTATTTACCTATGACCTGTTCAGTCCATGAGCCCTTGCCACCCAAATACTCCAATCAGCCTATAAATCCTCAAGTGTTTTGATGGGTGCAAGGAAACCAACACGGATGCAGGGAGAACAAAACTCTCTAGACAGCACTGGATTAGAACCCAGGACACTGGCCTTGTAATAACTTTCGCCTAACTGCTGCACTCATTTTTCCACCCTACTACGCTAACTGTTCCACCCTAACTGTGCTGCTATTGACTGTTAGCCTGTGCTCCTCCCTTTTCCTTTTCTCCTTCCTCTCCTTTTTATTCTGGTGTCTACCTGTTTTTTCCAGATTCCTGCTGAGGGGCTTAATCCCAAAACCTGAATTACTATTTAATTCCTATGGATGTGTGACCTGCTGAGGTTTCTCAGCCCTTTTGTGTATTGCACTCGACCCCAACAACAGTAGATTTTCTTGCTTAATCCTCATGCACGCCACCTGTCTCTGAAGCCAAGAAGTAATTTATTGATTTTTTTTCAAGTTCCATTGCTTCATTGAATTGTTTCAGAAAATCTTCTGCAAGGAGTCAGTTTATGATAGCTATATATTACGCAAGGGAAGTTACCAGTCTGTGGAGAAAATGTACAGAATAATTATTCTCAATGTACGATGGAAACAACATTTTTGATTCTCATTGAAAATGTTTACTTGAACCAAAAGGAATAAAAAGTTTGAACATCTCCATGAACAAGATAAAAACAGAATGACTCTTATGAATTATCTTATTCCACCATAGCCATTAGATATATTTGATTACAAAGTGTCTTGAGTTTCAATGGGTGGAGTATCTCTCTCTGACTGTTGTGGCTATTACCTGACAAAAGGACTTGCCTGTACCTTGTTGAAATTGTGATCTAAGAAAACGTCTGAATTCCTCCCAGAAAATTTTAGATTAAACAATAAACAATACAAATGTGAAGATTAATGCAAGGATCAATAATCAGATTAAAATAGTGATGATGAGGTGTGAAGAAACAATTTTGCTGAAATCCATCCCCAAGTAGAATTCTAAAGAGATGTGGATGGCTCCTGGAAGTGACAATGATACCTGCAGTGGTGGCCATATTTGTATGGGATTAGAAAGATATTTATCTGAGCATAATTTTTAAAAATTGTAAATGTAAAGGTATCCAAATGGGCCCTTGGATATACTCCAATAAATTTTAATAAATGATCGGGCAGATTGCCCTAAGGTTAATTCTCAAGATGAAGAAAATAAAATTGATTTAAATAATGTATATCTTTCAAATCTTATTCCATGTTATGTATACAAATATAGGCGTGTTTGGAAGGAAGTGCAGCGTAAAACAAGTAGCACATTGGCTTATCAGTGACAACCAAGAACAGTCCATAACAACTATCTGGATTACAGCTAAACAAAAATGCATTCCAAGATCACGATTCATTCACTTAGGTGCTTTGCTGTTTGATGTGGGCGATCATGACTCTCCATCTATCGCGATCGCTGACTCTTTGAATTGTAGTTGTTGCCTCCCCCATTCTCCTTCGGTGATGGTTTTGTCTGTGAGCTGAGACCATAGTTAATGTTGAGTTTATGACTATTCAAGGGAAAAATACTGAAGTATTTTTTTTTTCCCATTGTTGTCTTCAGTTGCAATGTCCATACTGGATAGATAACCCTGGCCTTTTTTCAGCAAATTGTTCTGCCAAACTTTTTTAGTTTTACAACCATAAATTCCAGTTTGTAGGATCTGCTTGTAAAAAAAACATCCGCTATCTGCAATCCATGGCTTAACATAACCCTGATTGGAAGGCTAAAAAGGTACCATATCTTTCCCAAGGGTGACTTGTAGGCTATCGGATAGAAGGACCACCTTGCACCTCCTTTTGCTGAACAATTGTTCAGCACTGACAGTGGAAAGATCAAGATACCTCAGTAATTTGAAGGCTTGGGCAAGTTTTTGATTGATTCCATTTAAAATAAGATCTGTGTCTTTTCTAATATGGATGGCACTGTTGGTGTAGCAGTCAGCGCAATACCTTTATAGCACCAGCAATCGGGGATTTGCATCCTGCACTGTCTGTAAGGAATTTGTACATTCTCCCTGTGTCGGTGTGGGTTTTCCCCAGGGGCTCCGGTTTCTTCCGACTGTTTGAAACCTACCAGGGATGTAGGTTAATTGGGTGTCATAAATGAACAGGTGGGTTGAAATGGCCTGTTACTGTGCTGTATGTCTACATTAAAATATATATATATATATATATATATATATCTCTTTAAGACAAATTCCACTGCAACAGCACATGAATTGGAAAGGATTGAGAAGCTGGATATCATTTCAGGTGAAGTCTAAAGAATGAGGTGCTCCATCAATTATTGTACCAATATGCACAGACATGACCAAGTTAAACAAGGGTGTATGCTTGGAAAAGTATTTGATTTTGTGAATTGATTGGGCTCTAATTCAATTGGGGAAAGGAAAAAGGATTTTTTTAATTAGCTGCCAATTTTGGAAAATCCCTCAGTTAAAACAATGTTCTGCCTGCAAAATCACAACCTGAGGCATTTACATTTTAATTCATTTCACTTTGGTACCTCTTAAGCTTCAAAATGTCACCACAGGCATATGCCAATTGTTTTGGAAGTATTTCAAATGGTTTCATATTCTAAAGTACTGAAAACTTGCTTGCCTTAGGATTGTCCCTAATAAACTGCAGTACGCAGGAATCATCTTAAGAAAGAATTCATAAAACATTGAATTCGACATAAGATTATTTCAGAACATATTTTATTCAGAACATATTTTACAGCTCCAATCAAAAAAAAACTTCAGATGCTAGAAATGTAAAGCAAAAGCAGCAAATACTAGAAATTCTCAGCGTGTCAGGCAAAATCCATGAAAAAGGTCCACATTATTATGATTTCTGTTAAAAGAAACCCTCACAATAATTCACAAAACCTACAACACTGAAAGAAAGAACTCCTATGCCTGCAACCTCAAATTTTGCAGAACAGATAAAACCGAACAATGAAGAGTTGCATGGTTAGTATGACACTAGTACAGCACCAGTGACCTAGTTTTGAATCTGGCACTGTCCGTGTGTTCTCTTTGTGACCTGTGTGGGTCTTCCCCAGGTTTTCCAGTTTCCTCCCACCCTCCAAAAACTGATGGCATTGTTAGTTAAATGGGCATCATGGGTCTCAATGGCCAGAATCAGCTTCAACCTTTTAAATATATATTTTTTAAATCTCTCCAGAGCTGACCAGAATTCGCACTCAAATTTTGAGATGCAGTGGTGATAAGAGATTCTGAACCACCAGAAACATTGCTGAAAATTTTAAAATAAAAAGAGAAAATAATCTCTTTTTGCAATGTGATGTTTTACATCTGTATTTGCAAGGTACAATGGTGATGGGACATATTGCCTAAATATTGATAGCTTTTTCTTTAGACCAATGATTACAGCAGGTACATAACAGAATAGTGGAACTGATAGGAAGCTATGAAGGAAGAGCATGCTCTCATTGTTAGCTAATAAAGGCTGATTAGATTGATGCTAATATGCTGTATTCCATGAAAAAATGTAATTGTGAAGCTGCTTGACTTAAAAGGTGAGTGGGAGAAAATAAGAGACCCACAGCAAGTTTTTGGCTGCTGCCTGCTCTCGAAATGGTAAAATCACAATGTATTATGTGCAGGAAAATTTAATTAGCAGGAAGACCAAACACAAATTTACAGTTACATTTTGAACTGGTTCTACACTATAAAAGTAGTAGAACTCTCCAGAGAGGATTTGTATTGCAAATCCCATATGTCTTTAATTAGAAAATAGAACTGCTGAACTGCAGTAACACAAATACCCCACCAAAAAACATCAAGGAACATCAATACAGGAAAGAACTATAAACCGGACCTGTCGCAGAAACCAATCACGCACCCCTCTCCAAAAATGGGTTTCGAATGATGAAGTAACCAACTCTAATTTCCAGGGCTTTGACCTGACAATTTCCTGCAAACATTATTTTCAGTTTGTATTGATATAAAAGTTGAAAATGTATTTGCTGCAGTGTGCCTTCTGATAATAAATACTTCATAACTGATTTTTTAAAAGTTTAGTTTTCAGATGTAACACACTTTATGACTTTCTGCTCACAAAATTTGATCAGAGGACTGAATAAAACAATTTTAGGGTTAAAATTATGTGATATTCAACACAATGCAGCTTCACAATAATAGATATTAAAATATTCTTGAACATTTTAATTAAAGGATATGTGGGTTGAATAATCTAACTGTAATGACAATCATTGGGCAGAAATTGAACGAGTACAGTTAAAATTCCTTGGGTTAGCTACCTGCTCTGGAGCTGTCAATCCAACTAGTTGCAATATTAACGATGGAAGATGGCTTAGTAGTTTCACCAATTCAGCTAAATGAGCTAAGAAAAATTGTGCAAGGAAATTGCTTTCAGAAAGATGAATAACTTAGAGTATTGGAAAAATAAGTAGTCTTGATTAAAAGAAAATTATAATTGCTTGAAATTAACTTTGAGAACTAATGATTTTTTAATCCCATTCTACCCATGCATTTTGTTCTGTTTACTCCAGGTGCTGCTGTTGTTTAATAGTTTGTTTGCATTGTACAGTAAATCACCAACTCCAAATTTCTTGTGCATTTTGAGGTTGGTGGAATTAAACAAGCACCACTTTTAAATCAATAACCCTGTTGCTTGTACAATCCATTCATGCATTGGTGAATTTGAATGCCACATCAGAACCTTTTGAGGTAAAGCAGCATGGTCAGAATGCTTGTCTCTGGCTTCTTTACCGGACAAATATTGTGGTTCACACAGATATCATGTATCAAAAAAAAAGAAACAATCTGGCATTGACTTTTCACAAAAGTTAAATTGGCAAAAATTAGAGAACTAAAATGTTACAGAATATCCAAAATTGTGCTTTTTAATTAAAAAGTTTATAACAAGTTTTTAAAAAAAACTTCCTGTATCAACTGGTTTACAAGCTCCTTTTTTAAAATCTTGTTTATTATCATCATGTGGCTGCAATGTGAGACAAGGATCCATACTTTGTCATCCTTTTTTAAATTTATACAGCACGGTAATTTCAGCCCATGAGTCCGTGCCAACCAATTTACACCCAATTAACCTACACCCCTAGTACATTTCAAACAGTGAGGGGAAATCGGAGCCCCTGGGGAAAATCCATGCAGACACAGGGAGAGCATAGACTCCTTACAGACGGCTCAGGATTTGAACTTCGGTCCTGATCGCTGGTGATGTGCTAACCACTACACCAACCATGCCGTCCTCTTTACCCCTTTCATGGCCTGACTTTGTTTGAGACATGTTGTACAGCACAGCTCTTCTTTATGTTTGGCATCCACAACATGCTTATTTAACCAACTTGTGGCTTGCATCAAATCTGTCCTAATGGTATTTATGCAAATGACAACTCTGATAAAGCCTATAAAATAGCATGGATATTTCAAAGGTATCTGATGCTTGAATGAAAGGGCAAGAAATACAGTGAATATTTGTGTCAAGAATTGTGCAGCTTCGACAATAAATTGAAGGTGCAGTGTCGACCATTACTGGAGGGCCTGCCTCTTTTTTAATTAAAAAAACTAAAAAAATAAATAATTGCTAACAGTGATAAGGCTGGTTCTCAGGTTAAGGATCTAAATTGGGGGGCAAGGCACATTTCAAAATCACATCCAAGGACCTGCTGAAAGTACATAGGGAGCAGATGTTTGTGGGTAAAACCATAATCTGACAGATAGGAGTATTTAAAGAGAGGGCTCCTCAACATTCAGGGCAACTATGTTTTGGAAAAGAGGATATGAAAAAAATGACATGATTACTATTTAGATGAGAAAGGACATTAACGTGCGTAGCAAATCTAAGTTTGCTATTGACACGAGATTAACTGGAAAAGCAAATTGGGCGGATGATTCTGCGAGTCTGCAGAGAGATAGAGATAGGTGAAGTCAGTGGGCAGGGTTCATCAGATGGAGGTAATGGTTTTTTATGATCCGTTGTGGGGCCAGCCACACTCTGCTCACCACTGATTGGGCAAACAACAGAGCTGGCAATCTACTATCCATGATTATTCTATTGGATAATCCTTTTATGTGACCCCTTATTGATTGCCTTCTGGAAATCCAATTACATAACATCCATCTGTTCTCCTCTATCCATTGCCCTGACTATATCCTCAAAGAATTCCACTAACTTTATCTAACAGGAACTGCTCTTAGTGAATCCATTCTGAATATGAAGAATGGAACAATTCCTGTCCAGATGTCTTGCTCTTTCTTCCATAGTGATGGCTTCAAAGACTCTTCCGATTACAGACCTTAAGCTACCTGCCTTGAGTTCAGTGGATTTTTGGTAAATTATCACAAAAGCTTCTACCATAACTTCTGCCATTTATTTCAGCTCTCTAGAATAATGAGGATACTTGTCAACATTTAGACCCATTATTCTAATTAGGTGCTAAGTTTTAAGAAATTGTGACTGTAACAAAATTCTCACCTCCAACCACCTCATCCTTAACATTTTTTTGACACGTTGGAAATTTCCTCCACCATGAAGACTAACACAAAATAATCGTCCAAAGCCTTGGCTAGCTTAGTGGTTCTTTGTTTTTCCCTATTTTCCAGTTTCCCACTGCTCTTGGCGACTTTTTACACAAAAGCTTTTCGTTTGATGCCGTCCTTTATTTCTTTAGTTATGTGATGCTGACTCTCCATTTGTCCTCTTCTCCCAACCCACGTACTGCCCTTTCTTTTAACAAGAATAACATTTGTTGAGCATGTTTTGGAAAAAATACTCTTTGAAAGTCTTTTTTTAAAACTTGAAGTCTCTGAGCAGTGGTGGTCCACCGAGATTAATCCTGGCACCTTTGTAGTTTGTGGCATACATGAATGATTTTGTCCAAAATGCAGGTGGGTTGATTTAGGTGTTCAAATGCCACAGAAATTAGTGGATTTGTGGATAGTGAGGAATGTTGTCAAAGAATTCAGCATGACAGAAATCCGCTGGGAATATAGACAGATGGTGTTTAATCCAGACAAGTAGAGGTGTTGCTCTTTGGGAGCTCAAATGTAAGAGAAAACTATGCATCTATAGGTTGGACTCTTAGAAGCATTGACGTGCAAAGAAATCTTGGAGTGCACGTGCACAGCTGCCTGAAAGTAGCAATACAAGTAATGAAGGCATGTGATGTGCTTGAGTTTTATCAGTGGGGGTGTTGAGCTACATTTTGAGCACTGTGCTGCATGACAGGGAGTGTTTTGGAGAGGGTGCAAAAAGGGTTCACCAGGTTGTTCCCTGGATTAGAGTATTAGCTATAAAAATATGAGGATAGACCAATTTAGATTGCTTCTTCTGGAGTGTCAAAGCCTGAGGATGATCTGATGAAAGTGTATAAAAGTATGAGAGGCATAGATAGGGTAGATGTATTCTTTATCCCAGGGTGGATATGCCAGAAACTTTCAGCATAGATTTTTAAGTTGAGAGAGAATGTTTAAAGGAGATTTGTGAAGCAAGATTTTTACATTGAGTGGTAGGTGCTTGAAATGTGCTGCCAGGTTAGGTGAAGGCAGCTGATACCATTATTTGGACAGGCACGGGCAAGGAATGATGGGATATGAGATGGCAGATGGGAGTAATTCAAATTTGCATCATGGGTCAAAGATCCAATTCCTTCACTGAGCTGTTCTATGTTCTTTGCATCCTTTCATCCCATCCTGATGCCTGGACTACAATTTCAAAGAGATGAGTATAAATTTCTCCCATTACAGGTAACTTAAACTCACTAATGATGACTATGAAGCTAACAGATTATCAGCAAAACACCCAACTGGTTCATTGACCTCTTTCTGGGAAGCATGCCTGATGTCTCTAGCTTGTGTGTGACTGCAACAAAATGATTGACAGCAGCCCTTGCAAGCCATTCAGAGCAAAGGAAATTGGAGATGGGCAACAAATACTGGCATCCCTTGCAATGCTTACCCCTACTAATGGATAAAATTAATACAGTCTGCTTTTACGTCATCTACCAATGGTTTAAGGTGCTCCAAACCTACATCCCTCATGTTGGTCCTCAATAAGAAAGAAACATGAAGCATCCCAGTAACACAAATTGAACCTTGATAGTCCAGTGTTTAACATTACATACAATCTTGGCAGCATGAGTGGGATGGACATGCTTCATAAAATCTGCTTCTGAAAAACATTATATCAAAGCAAGACATTGGGTGCATACAGCTAAACAATGGCTGAGATTCATTGATCTATGCTGAACAGAAAGAGGAATTGATTTTTCAAAGGGAATATAAAGTTTCTGTTTTTGTGACTTTTTGGAAGTCAGGGACAATCTAAAAAGATCTGAGCAAATGGCTACCTTTCAAAAAGAATGAATCAGGTCAGTGATGGTCAAAAGCTTATGGACCTTCATTACAGTCAGAATTGTTGAACTTGGTGAATTAACTTTTATCTGTCTTTTGAGTATTCGGAGTGGAAGTCTAATGAATGAAGTGCATAAATCCAGAGCAAATTAGAGCAGGAACGCAACATGTATGTTTTTGAACAGAGTTTCAGCAGATTTTTTTTTAAAGGAATGGGAAATATTAAGCACATTTTGAGCATACATTAGCATCAAGATAATGGCACTGGAGAACCTTAGAAGTAAGTTGTCAGTAAAATGGAAGAGAAGTAAAGCAAAGGAAAAATGTGTTTTGATTTTGAATAAAACAGTTACACAACCAAGAATTCTGAACAGCTGTTTTAATATGTAGTATTTATGTTGATAATACAAGCCTTTCTTTTGAATAACATTCCAGCTCTTTAAACTGCAGTACTCTAGCTTCAGCATGTTGTTTTAATGAGAACTGCAGTTTGAAGAGGAAAGCTATCTGGCAGCTCAGGTTACTTTTTTTAAAATTAATGTTATGTTACATATCATCTCATAATGTTAGTGTAATATACCTCTCAGTGCTGAATGTAATCAATAGCAAAATGTTTAAACAAACCTGGAAAATATAATAATTAAAATATGCCTAACAGTAGTCCATGAAAAGTAATCAAGGATTCTTTTGAATTTCTCCTTCAAGCTCTATTTGCTGCTCCAATGCACAGGAATTAGCTGAGAAACATGAGAGTAATCCTGTATCATGTTGAGTTGTGCTGGAATAGATTAATCAGAGCAAAGACCAAGATACTCCTGAGCATCAACCATCCTATCAAGTCGTAATATGGGGAGGATAACCAAGACAGAAGTGGGAAAAAAATGTGCATCTCTGCCTTTTCATTGTACAATATAGTGGGCATTGTTCAGATTTACATTATTAAGGCATAGCTACTGTTACAGGGATTGTTTTCAATTATGTAGATGATGGATGAGGTAGTAAGAGCAATGTAGGACTGTATATAATACAATTTTTGTTACACAGTGGAAAATGGTGTATATCTACTTTGCTCCCCTTTATTATCTGGGCTGAGCCTAGTGATTAATTCAATGAAGTAAATAATCAGCAAATTTTGTTATTTTTGTTAGAAATGAGGAAATGCAAATAAAAAGGATTACAATTGATTTTTTTAATGACTACAGTGGCATATGATAGAAATAACTGATGTTGTGAAAGATGGCAAATCAAAGCCAACAGGAGTTTTTAAGGCCTCACCAATTAGAGCACAGATTCAGGATAAAATACAAAGCAGTTGGGATAGAGGGAAAGTGGTCATTACACACAAAACTGAAAGGCCATGGAATTTATTACAGGGATTGCAGTTGAGGCATGCTAACATTACAGATTAGAATGGATGGAGGAAAGAAAAAAAAATTAAAGGCTTTGGGAAGATTGCAGCCGTTTGCTCACATGGCGGACAGGCACTGACACAAACTGGTCAGTCTTGGTGCTGTGTCCATGTGAAGCCCTATCCAATTTTACTTGTCTTGAATTCACATTGAAGTGCCATGAAAAGTAAAGAAGCCTTTTTTGTCCACTGGATTGGTGAGGTTTTAAAGGAAGTACATTTCTAGATGCTGCAATTTAGAAATCCATCCTTTGTGCTAAAGTGCGACCGAACAGTAACAGGACATCATGCTTTGTGTTCACATTTCCTTCCATTGAAATCCATCATATGAAAGACCAGACAGGTTACAATATATTGAAGCTATATTATGCACTTGGCACTATCATTCAGCAATAAATTCTTCACCACACCCACTTTTCATTTCTCAAACCTCTTTGCAGGCAAGTAATGTGGTGTGACTGCATCTAAAACCCAAGGAGAAGAGTGATGGAATACTTGTGCAATACTAAAAACCCTAAAGCATATTTAGAACCTTGATCCTTGAGGTGCAATAATACAGATGAATTAAAATAATTGGTAATGTTTGTGCATTTTAATTTGTTTTCCAATTGTTATCTTTTTTTTAAAAACCAATCAAAAATCCTCTAAGTCAGGACAGACCTAATATTGAATGTGGAACTATAGTCATTCCCACAGTGAAATATCACATCAGACAGAGCTTTACCCCTTGCCTCACAATCACTCATACCTGAAGTCCTCACTGAGGATTGATTCCATTCAGGGCCTTGGATGTCGCTCCTGACCACTTTGGCTCTGAAATTACTATTGATCAACTTTGAAGGAAATTAATTTGGAAGCAGAGTACAACACAGTGAATGAAAAATAAATTCAGTTGTATGAAATCGGAAGTAAAGAATGAGGAAAGGATCGTTATAGTCAGGTAGCAGGGCTGTTAGTCATGCCCAGCAGATCAGGCTGAGCTCATGTTGAGGGTAATATGAACATGTGGTCGTTGTGTCAGGTGTGAAATGAAGAGTCGTAGTCCAGTTGAGTTCAAACAGAAAACAACAGTTTACTATAGGACCCGCGCACTTTTTCAAAACCCCTGGGCTCCCTGCTTCCCCGTGCCAAGCATAGCCGAAGTTGACGTCATTGCACTGCCCGAGCCTTCCATGCCAGTTTGATTTCCTGGCAGGCAAGCTGCCACAAGTTCCCCCCAATCTCTGCCTTCCTGCTGTGCTTGGATGGTCTCCCTTGTTTGCGTGCTGTTAGTACTGATACGGGCTTGTCCAGATCTAGGTGTGCAGGTTTAATGCAATCAATTGTGAATGTCTCTGATCTCCCACCGATGTCCAGATTGTGGCATTATGCCACAGTACTTTAAATGCAGCTTCATAAGGCTGTTGCAAGGGTGGCCCATACACACCTCTATACACAAACACATGTTTTTAAGTCTCATGGGACAAAAGATGTTATGATGCTATGTTGTGACATGGGAAATGGAGCCAGTTTGCTGAGCCACTCTGTTTATTTAGGGTGGCTCTTCTTGTCCTCAAGTTGCTGGTACGAATTCTACAGCATGACGAGCGGAACCCCGTATACCAATTTCATCGATGATGACTGGAGATCCTCTTTGGGAGCAATCCATATACCAAGAGTAACTCATCTACCCAAACCAGTCCCTGGAGGCAGGCCATCAATGCTGTCTTTAGGTGGCTGTGGAATCTTTATACAAGGCTGTTTGGACTGTGGATAGTCGGCTGTCATGTGATGGATCTGTGTTCCCAACAGTCGAGATAACGTGTCTCATAGATCAAAAGTAAACTGTGGACCTTGTCATTGGTGATGTGGGAGGGAAGACCAAAATGGTGGATGCGAGTGCCCTGGCACAAGACTTAGGAGGGGAATCCAACAACGGGACTGCTTCTAGCCACCTAGTGAACCTGTCCACAATGGTGAACAGGTATTTTGACGCATGTGATACCAGGAGTGGGCCGACTGTGTCGATATGCACTTGGTCGAATCTTTGCTGCAACAGGTTGAAACAGTGCCTTCCCGTGTCACTGCACCTTAGCTGTCTGGCAGTCCGTCCACGTCTTAGCACAGTAGGCGACCTGCTTCTGGAGTCCATGCCAGACAGATTTGTCACAAACCAGGTGGACTGTTGCATGGATTGAACGGTGTGCCAATCAGTGAAGTGAGTCGAAAATACATCATCTCCATGTAGCTAGGTCAATGGGTCACATCGTAAAGGAAAGCCATTCCTTTAGGTCCAAAGGAGATGTCCTTGAGGCGCAGACCAGTGACTGCAGTTCGATATGCTGGAATCTTTGTTTTGTTGTTGCACTTTAGCAACAGCAAGAGATGGGGATTGCAATGCCTGAATGCAGAAGTGGGACAGTGCATCTGCTACCACATTACTCTTACCAGAGATGTGCTTAATCCTTGTGGTGAACTCTGATATGTAAGAGAGGAGGCACCAATGTCGGGCTGACTGCATATGTTAATGGTCTGTGGTCCATGAATACTATAAAGTCCCTGCCCTCTAGGAAATAACAGAAATGTCAAACTGCCAGGTACAGGACCAGTAGCTCCCAATTGAAAGTGCTACATTTTGTCTCCTGGGGTCGTAGGTGCCTACTAAAGAATGCAAGAGGCTTCCAGTGTCTATTGGTGCTCTGCTCCAATACTCCACCCACTGTTGAATCTGGTGCATTCTCTGTTAATGCAGTTGACACGTCCAGCAGGGTTACCTTTGCCATGGGCTTTTTAATGTTCTCAAATGCTATAATCACCTGCTCTGTCCATTTCAGGCCCTTGGTTTCTATGGATGAGGTTGAACAGGGCCTTCGTGATCTAGGCTGTGGAAGGTAGAAAGAGACAGTAGAAATTGATCATTCCTGTAGACCTTTGACAGAGAGGTTTTGCAAATTTGATGGCCTCCACTTTGGGTGGTAATGGGATGACACCCTGGCTGCTGATTTGATGTCCCAAAAAGTCGATTGAGGATTGCCTGAATTTGCACTTCATTGGGTTTATTGCTAGACCAAAGTCTTGTAGGCGGCATCAAAGTAAACACAGGTGCTCTTTGTGGGAGTGGCTAGCAATGATTCTGTCATCCAAGTAAAGAGAAAGTTCATTCCTCGCACCACTGCATCCATAAGCCATTGGAATGTCTGTAGCATGCTTAAGGCCAACGATACATGCAGGAACTTGGAGATCAAATGTTATGATAACAATTTGGGGCATGTCTTGTGGGTTCACTTGGATCTGATGATACCCTCATACAAAATCAATCTTTGAGAATACCCTGGCCCCGTGGAGATCTGTGGTAAAGTCCTGTATGAGGCATAGGGTAGCAGTCTGTGATGGTGGTGTCGTTGAGCCTCCTGTAATCCTCACACGGTCTCCAATCTCCTGCAGCCTTGGGCACCATGTGAAGCGAGGAAGTGCATGGGCTGTCAGACCTGCACACGATCCCCATTTCCTCCATCTAGAGGGAATCTTATTTGGCGCAGCTTGTCAGGCAGTAGTCGACAGGCTCTGGCATGAAGTGAGGTCCATTCATCAGGATATGATCTGTGATGCCTTGTTTTGGTGCAGCCATGGAGAACTGTGGCACAATGATGTCTGGGAACCCTGCAAGAAACTTGGCAAATTCAATAGTGGAGTACAAGAGTGCAAATGTGGAGCAGGCAGTTTGTCTTCTCCTGGATGAAAACATTGAAAGGTTTTCTTATCCACCAGCCTGCACCCCTTTAAATCTACCAGCAGTGTGTGAGCTCTGAGAAAGTCCACTCCAACCAATGGCTGAGAGACTACAGCCAGTGTGAACCTCCAGGTAATTTGCATACCACATGTGGATCGTGCTTTTATTAACTGCTGTGAGAACTGGGCCCTTACTCCTGGTAGGGGTATCATAGCCAGTCAGGGGAAAGATACTAATTTCAGCTGCTGTGTCAATCAGAAACTTGCACCTGTAGAACTCATCCCATATGTAAAGCCGGCCACCATAGCCATTAGTGACGACTGACCCAGGCGTTTTGCAGGTCAGCAATGGCACACTTCAGAACTTTGTCGTTGGTGATTAAAACACCAAGACTATCTCAGTTACTTCATTATACGGGGTTATGTGTGTCCTCGTCACAAGTGTGTATGGACCCTGGGCCTGTGGGTGTGACACAGCACTAATTTCAGTGGGGCACCTGACCTGCTGCTTCATGTCATAGGCAGCTACCACGAGGGGGGTCAGCAAAGTTTTCAGTGGCCAACACGAGGTGGATATCCTCTGGTATCTGCTCTAGGAATATTTTCTCAAAGAGCAAGCAAGGTTAATTACCATCTGCCAGCGCCAACATGTCGATCATAAGCTCCGACGGTGTGGTCACTCATATGCAGGAACTACGCAACTCGCTCTCGTCAAGAGAGACTGTATGTGCGGAGAAGTAGCTCTTTAAAAGCCAGATCTCGGCCAATCTCGTGAAAGATCAAATATGCTGGTGGAACTCACCCAATCTCTTCATCTTTACCTCCTATGATCTCTGAGAGCACCCAAGTTCTGTGGCTTCACTAAAATTTGTGGAATTCAATATTAAGTCTAGAGGTCTTCTGTCAATGTATAGACAGAAGATGAGATGATGTTCGCAAGCTTACACTGACCATTATTGCAACTGTACCGGAAGCCACCGATGAATAAATCAATCTGGGTATGGGGTGGAAGGTGGGTGACAACAGGGAGCTTTGGACTGAATTCAGGCAAATTGCAAAGCAGTCTCCCACTCTGTTTGGTTTTTCCAGAGTAGAAGAAGGTACTTTGTGAACATCTAACTCAGATTGGTAGTAGTGCAACCAAATTACTGCTTCTGTTGGCAGAATTGTTTCATCTTCAAATAATGGGAAAGGAAGAGGTAAAAGGAAAGGTGTTGCTTCTGTAGAGTCTATTACATGCATAGTGCCACTGACCGAGGAATGAAATTCTCAGCAGCGTTATCTAGAAATTTGTATTGGGCCTTGGAAATCTTCGGCACCTACTTCAGCTGTTCCCTTTAACTTCTCATAACGGATTCTATTTTTAATATGTACCATTTTTTAATCTAAATTGTTACTGTCAACGCTGAAAGTAAATAGAAACAACTTTGGCAGCAAGGAAATGTATATAATAAATGAGTGGAGACTGCTCAAAGTCATTAGCATATTTTCATTGGTGAGCTTGTTGGCTCCATTGGATAAATGTACCAGCTGGTGCACTGGTAATCCAGACCAATGAATGCAATGTTGCACTCTTCATTGGCTATGTAAGATGATCCCAGCCAGCAATAGACATGCCACTACAAGTAGTCTCAGAACCTTTGGGTTATCTTGATGAAGATCCAGTGACCCCTGCTGTATGCTAATGGTAGAAATTGAGGAAAAGAAGAGAAAGTAATTTCTGTCCCAAAATCTCCAACAAAATACTATGTTTCTGCTTGACCTACAACCACCTACACACATTTTAGACTGTGACACAGGCAAAGCATAGAAAAGTGGAAATCTTTAAACAAATAATTAGTATTAAGCTAACTGTGCAAAATAATATGACTTTAAAAATCTTAATGAAAAATAAGCAACCACTTATTATGCATTTAGATAATCTCAGAGATGCTTTTTTAAAAATTTCCCAAATCAACTGAGAATCTCCATTGACAATTTGCTCTTGCAAATGTAAACTGGCTTGAGGATAGAGATTATCTAATGATCCAAGAGAGCACCATTAAACCTTTTATAAACTGTGAAGCACATAATTCAACCCTTGGATTTTGGCTTACAGCTTTCCAAAGCTTCAGGGTATCAGTTCTATTTGCATCTGTCTATAGATGACTTGCTTCATTGATTTTTTAAAAAATCTTAGTTTCGTGGAGGAAAGAGTGAAGAAAATTATCAATTTTAAATAACTCCGTTTAATAGTTTACTGTAGAGGGTTGTGAATGTTAGCTCAGACTATCACACATAGCACCTTCCCTTCCAAAAATTCAATCTACAACTCCTGCTGCCTTGGAAAAGCCAACATATTAAAAGACTCATCCCACCTTGGCCGCACTCCCCTTCCCCCTGTCGGGAAGGATATTCAAGAGTATGAGAATACATCCTACCAGATTCAAGGGAAGCTAATTTCCCAACATTATGAACAATTCTGTATGAACCTCAAAATCATAAAATTATATTGCCTTGTTGTGTACCAACTGAACTTTCTTTGTAGCTGCACTCTATACTGTCTTATTTGTTGTACAGGTACACAATCCTTTATCCCGACGTCTAAAATCCAGAAAGCTCCAAAAAACCAGCATTTTATTTTCCCCTGGTGCTGATACAGCGGAGGGAGAGAGACAGCAGTACGGCTAGGTTGAGCAGGGGGGAGGTAGAGGTGGGGGGGGGGAGAGATGGGAGCGCAACTCGGGTGGGCGAGGGGGAGAGAGACTCCACCATGACTGAAAGTGGGTAGATATGGCACCACAATTTGGGTGGGCTTAAATCTGGGGCAGCTGGCTTTTGTTCTGAAATCCAGAAAAATCCGAAATTCAGAACACACTGTCCACCAGGGGTTCTGGATCAAGGATTGTGTACCTGTACTACTTACGAGATGTTAAACTGATCTGTTTCCAAAACAACCTCTGTCACTTCACCTTGGTACATTTGACAATCCACTTGAATCTCAAAAGTAAACATGAGAGTTTTGTAATGCAGAAGAATATTTAGCAGCCCCAAGATTCATATTATCAGTGGTATAAACTTTTCCTAGTGAGCAATATTGCTTTTCAGGAGATAAGTTTAGAATGAAATAGTTTTCTCAATGTTTCATGTATTTGTTCAAGCACAATGTTCCTTAAATAAAAGTTTTCTTGGTGACCAAATTAGTTAAAGTATTCAACATTAAACCATCTTGTTCTGATGATAAGAGGATCAGTTTTCAATCAATGCTTATTTATCTGAACTCCTTTTGACTCGGGACAATTAATCTATCCCCAATTGAAAGTATTTGCATGAAAATCAGGTTAAAATGGAATTAAGTTCCTTTTTTTGATGCAAAAATCAGATTTGGGTGTTTGGAAACATAAACTATAGCATCAGAAGAGGAAGAGAACCAAGGAGAGTGATAAATGAAGGGATAAACACCAATTCACAATGATCCTCTCTGTGAGGATACAAATAACTGATTTTATGAACAAAATGCACAATTATGTACATCTTTGAATCTCTCAGTTCATTGTGGAGACATGATGGACCTGCTTTTCCTTGAATAGAAAGGACTGTCATCCCTAACACACTCTCATGTGGCTCCGAGTCTTCTGGCATAATTAGCTTTGGTAGATACTTACTAGCAGACATTGCTAATTGAGGAAATCGCTGATAGTAGGTGGTCTTTGATGTGGGCACTTTGTGCTTTGAAAAGTCAGTCCACTGTCTTAAACAGAAAGGGAATGTTGTACATCACAGACAAGATGAAGTCTGCAGCAGATTAGCAAACCAAATTTGGGGATAAACACAGCATACTTCCTCTTTGCCAGTGTACCCTTGGCAGATGTATTTGTTCAAGAGAGCTTTGATAGAAGTTAATAATGTGTAATCTTTGTGGAGAGAAAGTTCCATTTCCATGCTCACAATTGGGTTTTGTGACACTGGAATTGTGCTAAAGAGGAGACTGAACAGATCTGCCCACGTGAATCAGAGTTTCCATGAGTACTTGATTATTATTAGGGTCCCGTGCGATGCAATGCTCACCACTTCCACTGATACTCAGCACCTGCTGCGGGTCAGTGAGGCGCTGGGTCCTTAGTGTTGTCAGTGCCTGTCATCCTCCACTACGTAGAACCATTCATGAAAAGAGTGCGCGCTGTTGGTCTGTTGCAGTGGTCCACGAGTTAAAATTTCCTGCTTATTTATTTTGCCTTTTTGCTTTACAATTTGTGTACCTAGCCATTACATGAATGGGGCAAGGAAGTTGCCCAGTACATGAAATGAGCAGCAGGTACACAAATGTCAAAATGGCCCAGCCCCACAGTAAAGCTCACTGATCAAGCTGGCAGAAAACAAATGGGCCCTGCTCAGTACAGGATCCACTAAATCCCACAGCACAGGTGTCTCGAAAACATCAACAAGCTCTTGTTTTGTTTGCTTTTGATTATATTCCATCAACCCCAAGTATTGATCTACATCAGACCTGTACCAGCATGAAGAATTGTATTTCAAGTTTGAAATTTTTCCTTTGGAGAATAGTCTGTAAATCATGGAGCAAAAACAAATTGCTGGAGGAACTCGATGGGTCATGCAGTAAATTCTGAAATAATGTATTTAAATGATGCCAGGGAGCATTGATTACAGACAAGGTGCTCTTCTGCAATTCCTTTCTCAACTTTAGTGGCAGGATTAAACTCTTCAAAAGGACTCAGCTCCGTCAAAATAGGAACAGACACATTCACATCTATAAGTCACAAAATTTAAAAAAAATTCAGATTCAAATACAACTAAATTCAAGTTTAATAGAGGGAAACAACATTACATTTAGATTGTTTTTCCTATTTTTCCTATGGGGGGTTGATGATCACCAAAGCTGAGACAGTTGTGTCGGCAGTTAGATTTGGGGGAGGGGGGTTGACAGATAGGGCTAGGTAGTATCAGCAAGGCTGAGGTGGTCAGGCATCAGGAGTTAGATGAGGGAGATGGATGGCTAGGGCTAGGATCAGCGAGATAGTTGGGTGTCACGCTGAGCTCAGGAGTTAGATGTTGGGTGGCAAGCATGAGGTGAAAAGCAAGGAGCATCATTGGTCTCTGCTTGGGAGTTTGATATGTGGTGGGTGAGGCAAAGACAGGGATGCCATCCTCAAGTGACACCCAGGGCACATGCCTTAGCTGCCATACCCTGGATATGCCTATGAGTAAGAAAATGTTAATCTTAATCTTTAATTTTTTTTTTTAAATTTAGTCATACAGCATGGTAACGGGCCATTCTGACTCACGAGTTTATGCCCCCGCGGAAGCCAATTAACCTAAAATCCCCATACATTTTTAAAGGTTGGGAGTAAACTAGAGAACCTGCAGGTAATCCATGCAGATACACAGAGAATGAATAAATTCTTTACAGATAGTGCCAGATTTGAACTTGTGTTGCAATAGTATTGTGCTAACCACAACACTACCCATGCCACTCTTGTCACAGATTAAATGATGACCTGAAAGACTGTCACGAAATCTGAGTTTGGTCTCCTTAATGTATGGGGCATTGCCTCCTGAGCTGCTTCTGCTGGAGGATGTTTGTGACTAGACACGGCGGGCTGTTTTTATCTCATGCGATTGCAAACCAAGGCTTCATTAGTAGATGAATGGGCATTGCTTGTGATGGAGGGGAAGAAAAACAATTCTCTGGAGGGGGTGATGTCTTTGGAAAGCAGAGAGAAGATGCAATAGATGATGTCAGAATCTGAAGGCTGGAGTGAAATGTGGAGAATCAGATGAGGTTTCTGGGAAGGAAAAGATAGGGATGAGAAAAGAAGTTGGGTAAATGGAACCGGAGCCCTGTCATCTATAATAAAGTGATTCTGAGCTGAGAGAAAGGAAAGATTGGTCAGATGTTCTGGTTTGTATGCTTGTGAAGTGTGTTTTAGGGGAATCAGGTGTGATTAAAATATATATTCTTAGGAGAGTAGCAAGAAGCTCTCTTGGACTTGATTCTCCTCAATGGTCTTCAACTCACCAAAAGCTATTTGATGGAATTGACTGGGACAGGCCCTGTTATGAGACTGTGGTATCAATTGTATTAATCCAATGCAGAGGTAGCAGTGAACTAAAGTATCAAGTGACTAGTGATTGGACTGAAACATCCCCAGGTTCCTGCTCAGTCTATTAAACACTACATTGATTGCTGGAGCTGTGCCAGGAAACTTAATTGGAGTGTAAAGAGACCCTACTCTTATTACATTGCACAGATTCAGATTTTACAGAGCTTTAAAAAAAAATCCCACTTCCAGAAAAAATAGCTTCAGAGGTAAGAAATAAAGTAGGACAAATGGAAAATAAGTGGTGCGTGTATTTCGGACTGAGTTTATATTGCAAGCTTGTTGGCAATCAGTAGCTGAAGCATATTGACAAGTCCACTGTGATGGTGTAGACAGTGAATCACACTTTACCCATCTGCGCACACCTGCACAGGGTTCTGTTACAGCGCTGTATATTTTTTTAAAAAAATACTAGGTCAGAACAGGAAAAGTGCAGGCAAACTTGACTTCTCTGCTGGCTAGACACTGCTGTTTGGCTCACTGACATTTGAAATGAACACAAGAGACAAAATAAAGCTGAGGAAAGTGGAGCATATGATGTTTATGGCCACTTCCTTGCCCCTCTCCAGCAGCCTTTGCACAAGGCTAATTCCTTGAAATGAGCTATCACTGTTGCATTCCTGCATTTTTTGACATTATTTGGTCAGAGCAAGAAAAGTGCTTTAATCTGCAGAATGATGTGTTTTCTCAAAAGATTTAAGAATAATTCAGTAAGCATTATTCTGACAGTGAGAAACTGAGTTGAAAGATGCACTCGCACACACTTTCTGTGCAATCTTTAAACTGTGCTGTGGTGTCAATTCCAAGTCCTCTGCGGTTGGTCTCCATTTGGCTTGTTTTGGAGCAAGAAGTCCATCAACTATTTAAACAAATCCAGTGAAACAACAGTCAGAGCCCATATGCCAGATGCAGGGAACGCATACACAGTGGGTGGGGATAGGGGTTCAGGAAAACTAAAATATGGAAATAAAATAGAGAGGATGCAACTGACATATTTGTAGCTAAAGAACTGAGTGAATCTTTGAGGAAAGCTTGAAAATTAAAGCTGGGATAAATAGGACATCTAGCATGCAGAAAAAAAAAATGAGAGAAAGAAGTTATGTAATAGCTGTAGTATTAAGTGTGGTACCAGATGGCATAACATGAAATAACATAGACCACATAGTAGGAATTGATTGTGACTGATGGGAAGGTGAATAGGTTGGGTGGTATCTTCTTAACGCTAATGATTGCGTTCCAGCTTTGGAAGCTGTTTAATAACCTGAAAACATCAGCAAAGTTGCCAGTATTTTTGGAGAGTGTGGCAGATAACTGGACAACAGGGGAAGACTTTAAGGCTGCTCAACATAATAGTTCGTCAAAGTCTCTTCGAACTGCATTCTCAGATTGAAGTAAAGGGGAACAATTATGAAGATCGATGGGGAAAGTTGAAGCAAGCAAGCTTCCCAGAAATGTTAGCTTGTTTTAATTCTGAGACTGTTCTTTCCTTGTGTTCCAAAGCTCAAAACAATTTATGTTTATGTGATTCTTGGTCACACAAAGGCCAAGCCTGCTGACATAAATTTACCACAAACCCAGGAATTGGTGTTCAGCAGGGTGTCTTGAATGAGAACTACTGTTGAACTCATTTGGAAACAAATAAATGTTAAATTCCAGACTTTCTCATTTAATTTCTGCTGATGGTCAAATTTTAACCCTTCCACTTCAAGTAAATTTGAATTGGAACCATTGAATGCTGCAACACAGAAAAAGGACTTTTGGCCCTTTTAATCTGTGTCAAATTATTATTCTGCCTTGTCCCACTGACCATATCCCTCCGTGAACTTTCCCAAATTATTCTTTAACATTAAAGTTGAACCCTCATTCGCCATCTCAGCTGGCAGCTGATTTTCTGCTTCCACTACTCTGTGTGAAGTTCCCCCTAATGTTCCCTTTAAAAATATCCCTTTTCATTCTGAACCCATGTCCTCTTGTTTTTATCTCTCCTAATCTCCACGGAAAAAACCTTCTTGCATTTACTCTTTCTATACCCCTCATAATTTTGTACACCTCTGCCAGGTCACCCCTCATTCTTCTATGCTCTTAGGATTAAAGTCCTAACCTGTTTAACCGTTCCCTGTAACTCAGTCGTTTGAAGTCCTGGCAACATCTTAAGAGTTGGATTTTATTTCAAACAACTTCTTGAGATGGTCTCAAATAATATAATATTTAGGTTGTATACCTATTAAAATTGCATGATCAGCCTAAAAAACAAAATTAAATAAAATGTAAGTGTTATTGATTCATAGTCAAACAGCCTGGAAACAGTGCCATGCCGAAAAATGTGTCCTCCTGCTTTAGTCTGCATTGAGGCCACTCCCCTTCAAGCTTCTCCCAACCATGCAGTTATCCATGTGTTACTTTATATGCTTCCACCAATTTGGCAGTTCATCCATATGCCTGTCACCTTTTGAGTGGATAAAATAGTCCCCTCATGATGTCAAGAATTATATACCTATATCCCTGGGTCCTTCTGCTCTTTAGGGCACTGCTGTTAATAGAATAAGTTCTGCCCTAGTTCATTTTACCAAAATGCTGCATCTCATACTTGAACTGGATTTACCATTCCTTTGCCCAGATCCCCATCTGATCTAGGCCCTATTTTAAAACCAGAAAACCACCTTCACTGTCCACTGCAGCTCATATTTTCATGTCATCAGGAAATTTACCTTGCTACAAACATCCTTGTACAAATCATTTAGGTACATTTTTAAAAAAAGCAAGAGACTTGGTACCGATCCTTGAGGCACTCCACCAGTCACGATCCTCCAGTCTGAATCCCATCACAAATATAGATTTTTATCCAATTGGCTAACTGGGGTCTCCAAAATGGTCGATAAATGCCAGGAGATTGATTGAACTTTTGGGGTCGAAAGAATTGTAGAGCCCAAAGTCCCCGCTCCTGCCCAGGAACCAGAGGTCTCCACTCATGCCCGGGAACCAGAGGTGACTTCTTTGATGTAGACGGCATTGCACTCGATGTTGAGAATGGAGTTCCCGTCGCCAACTCCACCTGCCGCTGACGCTGAAGACTTGGACCCAGCTCTGTTTAACATCTTCCCGGCCAGAAGCAAAGGTTTTTTTTAAAACTGTTATTGTAATCATTTGCTTGCTTAATTGGAAAATTTGTTCCTTGGTGATTGGGGTGTTGTTACAATGTTTGGGTTGTTGCTGGAAGGCCTGCACAACAGTCTCCAGCATGTTGCTTTGAGATGTCGAGCATAAAATTGGCAGGATGTGTTGCTGATGCACATTTCTTTTATTTATATACAAAATACCTTTTTTATTGTCTATTTTATATTCTGTTTACAGAAGCATAATGATAATAATATAGTTGTAATAATTTATTATTACCTGTAGTTAGAATTACAAGAAATTGGACCATTGTAAAACTTGTTTCCACATGGACTTGAATTTTCTTTACTCATAAGCTTTTTTCAAATACTTGATAAACATGTTAACTACATTATTCGTCATTAGCATTGTAGTATTTTGACATTTTAGTTTAGCTTTAGCTTCTAGTATATAACAAAAATCTGGATTGTGCCCATGCTAGGCTGAGTATCCCGGCCACGTTATTTCCTATCCAATGGTGCCAACTAGTCCAGAGACAACCATCGCATATCATCACTCATAGCTATCGGAGTGGTGTCAGTGAACTGATAGCTCGACATTTATTGTGCAAATCTGCCACATTTCTAGTAAGCTCAATGACGGCTGCTTAATGCTAGGAATAAGTGCCGACAACATTCACAAGAGTGTTTGAAATTTGGTTTTGTGCTTTCGTTTTCTAATGAAACAATTCCTATGTGCCTGTTATGTGAAAAGACTTTCAGTAATGATGCCGTGAAACCCGTGAAGTTGAAAGACCACCTTGAAAGGATCCACTCTGATAAGAAAAACAAAGATCTTGAATTTTTTTTAAGGCTCTGTAAGGAAAAAAATCAGAATTTGACCAAGTTAAAGACATTTTTTATGGCACCTGCCAATACTGATAATGAAGGGGGACTGAAGGCATCACACAGAATCTCCCTTAATATAACAAAGAAAGAAAAATCACATACCATTGTTGAGGAGATCATAATATCAGCAATAAAGATGTGATTGAAAATGTTATAAAGGAAGACTCTCAACTTATTCTAAAATGTTTTTCCATCAAGTGCAAATACAGAGCGACGATGCATTAATGAGATGGTTGATGATGTGGAGAAAACATTGGTATCAGAGCTTCAACATTGCAAGTTTTGGCAGTTCAAATATTCTCATGGCCTATGTGGGGTATTATAGTCCAAGCGTAAAGTGCATTATTGACGAGTTTTTGTTTGCCATGTACCTTAAAGGTGATGCAAAAGGTGAGACAATTTTTCAATGTTTGGAGGATTATTTGAAGAAACAATGTTCCCCTCAGAAATATTACTGCAGTGGCTACTGACGGTGCACCAGCAATGGTTGGCCATTACAGAGGATTTGCCGCCTTTCTCAAGAAAAAGGTTCCCAATGTACACTGTGTTTTACACAGACACCATCTTGTAGCCAAGAAACTCAGTGGTGAACTCCATGATGCCTTAAAAGTGTGAATCAAGTCAGTCAATAAAATTAAAGCACATCCTCTCAATTTGTGACTGTTCGCAATGCTATGTCGAAAAAATGATGAAAATCTGAATCAATTACTTTTGCACATTGAGGTAAGGTGGTTGTCAAGAGGTGATAGCTTGCAAAGACTTGTTGACTGTGAAGTTTCTTATGGATGTGGACCCTTCACTGTGTGACGAGTTGAAAAAGTGTAAGAACTCTTTGTTCTCTTTGGCAGACCTAGATTCAACATTTAATGAAGTACAGAAGCATCTGCAATTGGAAGATGATAAAAACTTTTCAGATTGTGATCTGGAGATGTATATAAATCACCTTGAAAAATTAATGGAAGACTTTAACGTACATTTCAAGGACCTGCAGAAAATACACGTACCTGTTTGGATTGTTGTACAGTTTGATTTGAAAATGGAAAATACAACATTGAATCTCACTTAGAAGATGAAGTCATTGATATTTAAAGGTAAAAGCCTCAGTGACTATTGGAGTAATGTGAAAACTGCTACTAAATACCCCAAGCTTAGTGGAGTGGTTGAGCCATTTTTACTTGCATTCCCAAGTTCATACATGGTTTCAGTCACACAAATGCAGTTATAACAAAGCAGAGGAACAGAATGAACCTGGAAGAACATGATGACTTGGGACTGAAACTCACCAATCTCCAATCTAATATCAATTCCCTTGCTGATGCTCATCAAACACATCCTTCCTATTAATAATGTATTTCCCTATGTTTCACGTGACATATTCATTTATCATGCTGTATTTCCACTTATTTTGGTAAGTTTGAAGACTTGTGTTGAATTCCAACATCGTATTTAATTTTGTACACTGCTCATGATTTCCACAATGACTGTAAACAATTTTTCCTTTTCGTGTCCCTATATTTCATGAGAGATTCACAGGGGTGGGGGGTGGGGGGGTGAGAGGTTGCAGAACAGTCTCAGAGTTTGTTATGCAGTCACACCCAATATTTTGGGGGAGTTACCGCTTTGGGCGGTTTAAACAGGAGGAGGTAGTTGTGACCTCCGACCTGTTTTCTTTTCTTTTTAATTTTTGGGTTAAGAAGTGAAGGTTTTTTTAAATTGTTTTTAAATAAATAATTTTTTAAAACTCTTTGTTTTCTGATTGTAATTGAGAGGGAATTAGGAGGTTTTTCTCTCTTTTTTTTCTTTTTTTTGGGGTTTTTTTTCTCTTTTTTCTTTTTTAAGAGGATGATGTCACAGAAGATAAGTCAAAAATTGAGGATGTTGAATTAGGTGAAGAGGAAGATGAGGGGAAGGTGATAAGAAGAAAAAGAAGAAAATTAAGTACAAATACATTGAGGGAGAAGAGTTTAATAAAATTAAGTTAATTTTGATAGAGAATTTTGAAGATGTTATAAATGAAGAATATGGAGAATTTTATAAGAGTTTGAACTTTTTATTTTTTTTCTTTTTTTATATAAGGGGAGGGGAAGGGAATAAAAAGTTTATCTGATTGTTTTTCTAAGGGATGTTTTTGTTCTCTTGATGAATTATAAAGGAAACTTGGTATTAATGGAAATTCTGTATTTATGTATTATTAATTATGATTTTTTGTATAACAGATATGTGGTTGATGTATGATTTTAATATTTGAACTTAGTTTTAAAGTGGATTTCATTTGTTAAATACATGTATTATGTTTGATTTAAATATATGTTTAAGGGTATTATTTTAGTATTGATTTTTTTTTGTTGTTAGTAATTTTTTTGTTTAAGTTTTATCTTTTTTTTGTTCGTGGGGTTTTTTATTTTATTTACAACATTGTTAATTAATTCTTCACTCTTTATTTGGGGGGAGGGTTGGACTAATTTTAAATTAGATGATTAATGTTGTGTTATAATTATTGGGGGGGTTAATTTGTGTAGTTTAATGATGTAGTATTCTAATTTTTATTATCTTATTTATTATTTCTTTAAATGTAATTTTTATTTTATTCATGTCATAAAATTTTAAATAAAGTTTAAAAAAAAATAGTTTGTTATGCAGTTCCCTTGCTAATGCATATGGAGACTCCATGCCTAATGGATTAGCTAATTATTTAATTATTTGTTTACCACTCTGTTTATCTATGTGCATGCCTGGGGGTCTGAGGTATTTAAAAAGTTTGGGGACTTTACTAAAATCTATAGAAACAATATCAACTGCTTAGGCCTTATTTAAGCTCTTGTCACTCTTCAAAAATGTGATCAAGTTTTGAGGCATGATTTCTTATACACAAATCCATGCTGACTCCCCTTAACTTTCCCCTGGCCATACAAATATTGATAGATTCTATGTCTCTCAATCCTCTCTAGCAGTCTTCCTGCCACAAATGTCAGAAAAACACACATCAGAATTCAGATTTTGGCAAAGAGAGAGGGAGTGGAGTGTGCTTTTTCATTCATACTGATTGGTGCATGGACGTTGGGGTTATGTCAATCTTCTGCTCTACTGCCTAAGAGCAAATCTCAATTAAATGCAGATCCTTCTATCTACCCTGAGAGTTCTCATCAGTGATTCTCACCGGAGGTTATATCCCTCCCGATGCCGATAACAAACAGGCACTCGTGAAGCTGCATGACGTGGTTAGTAAAAAGAGATGGACCACCCCAACAGACTACTAATCTTAGTTGGCAACTTTAAGCAGGCCTGTCCAACTACCAACAGCATGTAACCTGGTATACCAGAGGCCCCAGGACACTCAATCACTGCTACACTAAGATGAGGAAAGCCTATTGTTCTTTCCCAAGAACACATTTTGGCAAGTCAGATCACCTGAGTGTGTTCCTTCGTACAGAGTCTAAAGAGAGAGGCTCCTGAGATCAGGAGGTAGAAGAATTGTTACAGGACTTCCTCGAGTCTGCGGATTGGGTGATGTTCAGGGACTCAGCTGAGGATCTGAACGATTACACCAGGGCTGTCACAGGTATTATCAAAACAGCTGTAGACAAGTGTGTTCCCACAATATTGTTCAGAGTTTTCCCCAAACAGAAGCCCTGGATGAACAATTAAATCTGGAAGCAGCTTGGAGCCAGATCACAAGCATTTAAGTCTGAAGATCCAGATGAATACAGAAGAACTTGGTATGACCTATGAAAGGCTATATCCTGGGCAAAGTGGAGATCCCAGATAAAAATGGAAACAAAAAAGGACACCTGACAGCTGTGGCAGATCCTGATACAAAACCAAATCTAAGGCAGCAGAAGATGGCAAAGTTTCACTCCTAAAGGAACTCAATACCTTCTATGCCTGATTTGACCACAGTAACAACAAAGAGCCATCCTTCCACACCCCAACATCCCCCGATGATGCTATCCTGTCTGTGTCTGAGGATGATTTGTGTTGCTTCCAGGAGAGTGAATCAGAGGAAAGCAAATCAGAGGAAAACATCTGGCCTGGACTGAGTACCTGGCAAAGTATTAAAAATTTGTGCTGACCAACTTACTAATGAATTCACAGATCTTCAAAACTTCACTACAGCAGGGCCTAGCACAAACATGTTTTTAAAAAGGCATCAATTATACTGGTATGTTTTGGTATTTTTTGGTATGTTGCTTTTTGTGATTTTATTTAATACTTGATTTAGATCTTCCCAAAACTTTTCAACTTTCTCACATGCCCAAATTGCATGTACTGTTGTAACATTTATATCCACAGTGATGAAATGCTTTGAAAGGCTGGTCTTGAAACACATCAGCACTTGTCTGAGCACCAATATGGATACAATCCAGTTTGCCTATCGTAGCAACAAGTCTATGGTAGATGCCATCTCACTGGCTCTACACAAAGCCCTGGAACACCTAAGATGCATACATTAGGATGCACTTTATCAACTACAGTTTTGTATTTAACACCAGCATCCCCTCCAAACTGATCAGCAAAATCCAAGAACTGGCATTCACATATCACTGTGTAATTGGATCATGGATTTCCTCACCTCCAGACCAAAATAAATGAGGATTGGTAAGAACATCTCCTGCACAATCTCCATCAGTACTGGAGCACCACAGGGTTGCGTTCTTAACCCCCCTTTACAGACAACAATATAACAGTACAACAATAACACCATCTACAAATATGCCGATGATACCACAGTAGTGGATTGTATAAAGGATTTGAGTCAGCATACAGGAGGGAGATTGAAAACTTGGTGCACCAACAACAACCTTGCCTTCATTGTTGACTTCAGGAAGAGAAAATTAGAGGTATACGATCGAGTGATCATTGGGGATCAGAGGTGGAGAGGGTGAGCAAATGTAAGTACTTGGGAATCACTATGTCAGAGGATCCTTCCTGGACCCAACACACTAATGATAATATGAAGGAAACACATTAGCATCTCTTTTTCCTCAGGAGTTTGTGGAGTTTTGATATGACACCAGAAATCCTGGCAAATTTCCAACAGATGTGTGGTGGAAATGTTGCTGATTAGTATCATGGTCTGGTATGGGGACACCAATACCAATACCCCTAAGTGTAAAGCCCTCCAAAAGGTAGTGGTCACAGCCCAGGGCATCACAGGCAAAACCCTCGAGAATATATCACGGGAACGCTGCTGTACATTTCTAGGAAGTTAGTGACTCTCTTTTATGAAAACAGAGCCAAAATGTTTTGGTAATTTTACCTGCATTAATTATCCTATTTTTACATGTAGGTGTACTATAGTTTTTTATGTTACTTATTGGAAGATTATTTTACAATGCACACTTTTGGTTCTTTCAAGTTTGCTTTCACACTCTCGTAGCCTTTTGGTTCCTGAAAGGAAATATTTCATTTCATCTTTTTTACAGTTAAATTATCTTTCTTTTGCTAGCACCAGATTGGGCATTTTATATCGTTAAAACCTTCACTCCACTGATCTTTGGATTTCTGGCCTGTATATCAATGTACGCCATTTCCTTTTTTTTTCTTTTTTTTTAAATTTTTCACACTATGAACCATATTAACCAAAATACACACAAACATTTCCCTCTTGAATATACAGTGTCATTTTCTCCCCTTTTCCTCCCTCCTTCCCACCCCGCTCCCTACCCACTAAATGTTCAACATATACAATATAACAAACCCATTAAACAGTGCCATCACACAATGAAAATAAACAAGAAAATTGTATCATCTACTTTTACACACTGGGTCAGTTCATTTCGTCTTCTTCTCATTCTATCATTTTAGGGGGTGGAGGTCCGCGGTAGGCCCTCTCTGTTGTGTTCCATGTACGGTTCCAAAATTTGTTCAAATATTGTGACATTTTTTTAAATTGTAAGTTATTTTTTCCAATGGAATACATTTATTCATTTCTATGTACTATTGCTGTACTCTCATGCTCTCTTCTGATTTCCAGGTTGACATTAAACATTTTTTTGCTACAGCTAAGGGTATCATAATAAATCTTTTTTGTGCTTCATCCAATTTGAGGCCTAGTTCTTTACTACTTATATTCCTTAGAAGAAAGATCTCTGGATTTTTTGGTATGTTGCTTTTTGTGATTTTATTTAATACTTGATTTAGATCTTCCCAAAACTTTTCCACTTTCTCACATGCCCAAATTGCATGTACTGTTGTTCTCATTTCCTTCTTAGAGTGAAAACATCTATCTGATACTGTTGGGTCCCATTTATTTAACATTTGGGGTGTGATATATAGCCTGTGTAACCAATTGTATCATGAATAACCTCGCGTTTATTATATTTCTCATAGTTCCGGACATAGCTTTTCCCATATTTAATTTTTTATCCTTATGTTTAGATCTTGTTCCCACTTTTGTCTGGGTTTACAGCTTATTTCATCATTCTCTTTCTCTTGCAGCTTGATGTACATGTTCGTTATAAATCTTTTAATTATCATTGTGTCTGTAATCACATATTCAAAGTTGCTTCCTTCTGGTAACCTCAGCCTGCTTCCCAATTTGTCCTTTAAGTAGGTTTTCAGTTGGTGGTATGCAAACATTGTACTGTGAAAAACCTGACCTTTTCTGATGTTGGCATCCCTCAAGACTAGAAACATCCTCAGCAATTTTGTTTGTATATTTTAGTTTCTTTACATCCTTCTAATTAAATAAGGAGTGTAAAAGTGTCTATAACACTGCATAGTTTTTACATTTTTGGCATGTACTCTCTCCTTATTGATTCTACTTTACAAAAAGATCAAAAGTCCTACTAGAAAGTCAAAGGCATTCTTCACAAGTAAAAATTTTGTACCATTAAATTCTGTTGTTAACCTGAACACTTTTTAAGGTAATGGCTTGAATAATTTGGGTGTGATTGTTGGATCAGCTTTCAGCACGCATCACCCTTGATTTTAATTTTCATTGATTTTGGTGTGAAAAGAAACGGCTTCAAGAAAACGATCACATGCAGAATTCTGTTAATGATCTGACAGTCTGAGATTTTAATGATTTTGGTTAAGTATTCACAAACACTGTCCAGAGATCCACCTTAATAATTTTCTTAATAATGATGATTGATAATGAGTTTATTGTCATGTGCATTGTACAATGTACATGTGCAGGAAAATCTTTTAAAAGCACATGAAGGGACAAATGGGGTCTAAGTTCTGCTTCTCTCCCTCTTCAAGTGTTTCTGCCTTGCTTTTGAATTATACAACACAGTAAGCAATTTTTACTGGGTTCACAGTAACCACAACATATGGCATGAATCATATACCCTATTATCTTAAGGTGGAATTAAATGCACACTACATGCATTTTACTTAAAAGCAGTTTTCTTCTCTTTTAACAGTAAAAATGTGGTGGCTACAAAGGTCTCACAAATTAGAAGAATAGCAAATTATTTCATAGTCATTGATAAACAAAATATTTGATGGCATATTTCATCAGCGATCTGTTGGGACTCTGGAATCATTGAGATACATATATTGTATATTACCAACAGCACATACCAAGATGATAGTTTCTAAGATTGCTTGAAGAGATGATATAAACAACAGTTGCAAACAGATTGGTATGACTTCAAATATGGTTTGATCTGGGAAACTTTTTTCTGGAAATCTGTGTATCCCTTCTTTTCCAATAAATGCTTGCCAGACAGGAAGTCACTGAGCTGTTGTTTCATATATTTTTGCATATTTGATATGCATTGAGCAATTCAGTAGGCATTATATAATTGCCAAAGTTTAAACATATAATTAATTTTATCATCCATTGATGTAAATGAATTTTTGAGTTTTATTCATGTATATTTATGATACAACTTGAAAACATTTAACCTTTGTTCAGTTTTAGCCATTACATTTGACTTTACGCTATATCAGGTGGTGTTGGGAGTTGGATTCTAAATGGAGAAAGCTAATCCTTTGGTTCAACTGGACTGATCAAACATATAATTCATAAAAAATGAAATTTTAAAAATGGAGATGCTGGAAATGTAAAGTTTAAAAAAAGGAAATATTGAAAACACTTAACAAGTCGGGCAATATCTGAAATGCAGTCCATTCTACCTGCCCAGGGAAATCTTGACCTTACTGATAGCTCTTGAATTTAGCCTGCTGGTCATTTAGACATTGATGTGAAATATCCCATGCCACCAAAGAAAACTAGAACAATTATCATCAACATCTTGGCTAGAATGTTAATCCCCTCAAAGCAAACATCAAAAAGGAGGATCATCTGGTGATAATGTTCTTAATACATTTTTGCTTATGGAGGCTTGTCATTGTATACATTTGATTCAGATTTCAGTGACTATACATCATAAGTTCATCATCGTTGGGAAAGCACTCTGGGAATCATTACATATGAAAGTTATCCCATGGCAGAAGACTTTTTCACTTTTACTTTCTTGGTCTTTACCTCCATACCCATTATCCACATATCTGCATTGGCTCTATTTCCCTTTCTACATCCAGCTGTCAGAATTCTATTGTCTCAAGTCTGAGATCATGCTATTGATTGGCATTTGGCAGAGCAGTCCATCTTGCCATTATCTGCCACAGCATTTGGCTTCAGCTCAGATTGATGTCCATGGTGCCTGAATTCACTCTCCTCCAAATATCGTGAAAATATCATTCAGTCATTGGTGAGGTTAGTTATCAATTAAATAAAGGAGATGAGGACAATTCCAGTTTTATTTGTTCATACCCCTGTGCCACCAACCCAACTAATCCCATTATGATGTCATGATTGCTGAAACAACAGGATCTTATTATTCTCTCATGTATTGCATGGAAGTTCAGTTTCATACACTGACCTTTATTCTGATGGGTGTTTACATTTATCCATTTACAGTTCTTTATTTGGATACATTTATACACTGTGTACAGGGTTTTTGCACTACCAATAAGTTAAAATTCTGCCTCGTCTGCAGAAAAAGAATCTCCGGGTTGCATGTGACGTCATGCATTCTGACAACAAATCTGAAATCTTATATTTATATTAATTTCAAGACAAAACACAATTGGGGGAATTACTGCATTATGTACCATTGAAAGAAAGCTAATAGACAGCTGAAGTTAACAACCAAGTGTTTGGATATGAAGATTAGAATTTCACCAAATATGTGTTTGCTGTTCAATATGCCCACTTATTATCTCAAGTGATAGGTGGAAACGTTTCAAGTGATGCTAAATTAAGGCATGGTAAGCAATGCTAAAGACCAAAACAAGGTCTGTTTGGTTTTAGTTCCACATGCTCTCCCTACCTATAAATTCTTCCAGCACAACCCTGGGAGATCCCTGCACTTAATCCCTCTGACTTTAATTGTTCCATCAGTGGTTGTCACATTTCTGCTGCCTATGTTTTTAATTTTGAAATCTACCCACTGCATCCCAAGGCATCCCTAGTATAATGTTTCTTAAAGCCTACCTCTTTGTTCAAATTTTTAGTTGTCCTTCTATCCCTTTTTGAAGCTTGGTGTTAGATATTATTCCATGATGCCCATTTAATTGTCTTTGGATGTGGTGTTGAAGATGTTCTGTCACTGGCAACTTTGTTGTAAGTGCTGCCTTGGCATTCTTGAATGCTCCACTTACTCTTTTAACATGAAAATGGAAAACTGTTCCCTCCATTGGAAATCCGATTCTTTTTGATGAATGCTTCTCATAGCAGAATGAGGGCCAAAATATCCCAGTGATCTCACAATAGCACAGCAGTCTATATTTAAACATACAAAATCTTCTAAAAGTTGTATGCCAGCTGCACTGTTCATTACTCAAATGTTCAGTGGTATTTCTCCTCAAAAACTCCTTACTTTCAGTTGCAGTTGATTCTGACAACATCTGTGCTTTACATTTCCCATGTTAACATACCTATTAGGCATTGCAAGGATGCCACATGGGGGTGCAGTGTGTGGTGTTGGGAGGGGGAGTGGTGGGAAAGGATCACAGGAAAGGCCAAATCACATCAGGAAATCTGTTGCATTAATTTTGAGGCAGAAAACGAGTGTCAGTGATTTCTTTCCTGGTGCACTGGTCAGAGAAGAAACATGCCACTGCAGCTAATTTCAATGAAAACTATCCAAAGCCAATGTTAGAATCTTAATGTTACCGTTATATTAGAGACTGTCCTTTATATTTCCTGTTTACAAAAGTGCTGTCCAAATCTAAATTTGTTGTAAATAACATCCTCCAAGCACAGGGGCACTTCTTTGCTTTGCCAAGGCATAATATGGGATTACTCAAATAAGTGCGTGTGATAGCACCATCAAAGCTGTCTGGACAGAAATCCTCTCAATTTACTGAAAGGATAAATGAATCAAAGTCAGCGCAATCTCCAAGGTAAATCCCACCAACAATGACGCTCTAATTATACTCCATTAAGCAAACAACTCATATGGCCGATACCAGACACCTGTAAGGGACACTTTGTTCAAAGTACATCCATTTTAAAAAAATATATTAAATTTTATAATCATTTCAATTCCCAGCCCTATTCTCATGCCAACACATCTGTCCATGGTCTTTTGTACTGCCAAACTGAGACTTCCTGCAAATTGGAGGTAAAACATCTTATATAACATCTGGGCACCATCAAACCAGATGGCATTAACTGACTTCTCTGCTTTCTATTAGCCCTCCCCTGTCTCTCCCCTTTCCCTATCCCTCTGCATCCTTTCCTCCAGCTCTGCATTCAGAGAACAACCCTCCTCCCCCATCAATTTTCAGCTTTTCTCTTTGACCCTCCCATCCATGTCCACCTATGGCCTCCTGGCTGTTGACCTGTGCTCTTCCCCATGACATTTCTTCCCTCCACCCCGCATTTATATTCAGGCACCTGCCTGCTTTTAGATAATACCTTGGCAAGGGGCTCAGTCCTGAAATGTCCCTCCTCTGTGGGAGCTTCTGAGATTTTCCGGCACATTTTCCGACTACAATCACAGTGTCAGCAGACTTTCCTGTTTCTCTGATCTTTTATGTGACAAGAAAATGAACATTGTTAAAGGTTGTACAAAAAGAAAAATAAAATTGGAGAGACTCTGTCTTCAAAATAAAAGTGACAGTTATATTTTGAAGATAAAAGCTTTGTGAATGTGACTTTTGACCTCATTA
Organism: Narcine bancroftii; assembly: GCF_036971445.1. Classification (NCBI taxonomy): domain Eukaryota; kingdom Metazoa; phylum Chordata; class Chondrichthyes; order Torpediniformes; family Narcinidae; genus Narcine; species Narcine bancroftii. The sequence goes on from NC_091474.1 coordinate 159,589,056, forward strand.
CAATCTTACTAACACTGAAGATAAATTCACTAAAGTTATTTGATTCCAAGCAGATCAATTTAATGGTTCCTGAATGGAGTTTATTTTCTCGGAACAAGGTCTCACATGTTCTATTAGTTTTACCGCAGGCACATCCATCAGAATTGTTTTAAGTTTACCAGTTAAGGTAAAATGATAAAATTCCACGGCCAAACTAATTAAACTGCACAAGCAAGTCTATAGAAGGTGTAAAAGAAAGTGGACAAAGTGGAATTTCAATAGCAGGAGAGAATAAAAGACTAACAACAGAACAGAAAATAGATTTGTTGGTGAATGAACTAACATCAAAAATTGTGTTGCTAACACAATTTGGAAAAATATTTTAACACCATAGAATCCTCCTTCAAAAAGGACAGAATGACAATTTTCTGCAAGTCCTTCAAAACTTTTACCAATTACCATGAGTAAGGCAAGATCTTTGGTTGTAAAAGTTCCCACCTTGACTATGAAGATATCTGACCTGGATTGAGACCCCTAAATTCACAATGTTTTAGGGTTCACAGATTATAATCTGGTTTGGAAATTCAACTCCATTGACTTCAATTAGACTTTTATTTCAGTATCTTGAGCATATGTGACTGGACTGTGATCGAAGTTTTAGATATATCTAGTATTACGGATGTAACATTGATGGGGCCTGTAAACTTTGCTCCATCCATTAGCCTCAGCCACTCCATGATGTTATTTGCAATTAATCAAAGTACCTGAATAATTGTATTTATGATGGTGAGTATCTTAAGATGTCAAAAATAATTATGGTACTCTCTTTTTTACTTGACATGAATACATTGTTTCATTTTTTTTTAAATACCAGACATTTTCTTTAAGATCATGTGTGATTTATTGATCATTGATCACATACTATGAGTAGGTTTCAAGACTGTAGGTAATGGTAGTTATGGCTTTCTTCATGGTAGAATAGCAGAGACACCCCATTGTTGCTCTCCATCATGTCATTGTCAACAAAAATACAATAGGAAAACTTATCCAAGCAAGTAAATAGATTATTTTCATCTGTAAAATATCTTCAGATGAATGTGACATCAATAAGCTTTCAGCATTTCACATTTTATAATTTTGGAATAATATGTTTGTGCTTGATTTGCATGTAATTTAATGCGAATATATTTGATAAGAATTCTACAGGATGGTGTTTACAGCTAAGTTTTATGTAACCACCATTAACTCAAAAATGGATCTGAAAAAGTATTGACTATTGAATAAAATCAGTTTTAAAAACAGCAAAAATCCCAGAATGATTTCAATTTCGACATTTAATCTGAGGATTCAATTGATAATTATAAACAGTTGATGTTTCACTTTTTAATACATGATATCATCTGAGCCCACTGACACGATTACTGCATATAATTACTACCAGGTATCTGCTATTCTCCACTTAATCAACTGCAAGTTTCCAATGAAGTTGTAAAGCCTGTTGAATCAAACTCTTTTGGCATTCATGCAATTGCTGCTGGTGAGCATGTGACCAATATTCTTCTTTCTTATGAAGAAGAAAGGAAGGGGATAATCAATTACTTGGGAAACAGCACAAGAATAATCCTCATTAAAAATCGTACTCTGATAAGTAAGCTCCATAGCTACTTTAATCATTTAGCAACCCATTACATCACTGAAGCTATAAGCTAACAGCAATGTTAGAAACTGGAGTATTGACTCAACCAGGCAACAAATAACATTTTACAGAAGCAAATATTCCCAAAACTATAAAATCTAACTTTACAACAAAAAAATTATGGACAGGCTTTAACATTTTAGCTAACAATATGAAAGGATATGAATTACATCTCGTAGTACAAGTCATATGTTAATATTATGTGCCCAAAGTGGGTTTTAAAAATAAACGACACAATGTTCACTGTCAGGTAAATGTACACTTTACCAAGATAACTAAAATGGATTGACTACTTCAAATCTATTAGCTTGCATGAAAACTAAAACACAGGCATAATAGTAAATATTTATATGTATTAGAGGAGAAATATGTGTGATTACCAAACTAGAGAGAAAAATCTTCAGGGGATCTCTAACCCTTATGGTATTCTTCCCTTTCACTCATCAGCCATGCTTATTACAAACATCTGGTTGGAAACCAATGCATTGAATGTTTTGAATTTGCAAGGGACAGATTTGGCTCTAAATAAAATGTACAAAACATAGTTTAGAACTGCTTGAAATGTTCTCATGTACATTTATTGAAATGTCCATGAAAGATGTTAATCAGCAAGGTTTTAAAACAATTCAGATTTATCTCAATACATTTCAGAAATAAGGTATTTACATAATCGCTACTATGTAATAAAGCAAAAAAAAATAAATAAAATTAGTTATCAAAGTTTGTTTCCAGATTTTTGTGTTCTTCATTTCACTGCAGCCTGGTGTATTTTCTCTTTGCCATGTGGGATAATGGAACGACATGAGGCCAATGGAGATGGAATATAAAAAGAGGAAGGTTAACATCATGCATGTTGGGGATTGGACAGAGGGAGCATACAGTGAGGACCATACTCAGCCTCTCATCCTCCTGGAATTCTGCCTGCCATCATTTTATCTGGCTTCTGGAATTTTTTTGGTGGAGGTGCCCATCAGAAGTAGGTAAATTGATAGAAAGTGGAATCTTATCACATCAAAAAAATTCCAAACTGTGTTTACCACTTGCCTGAATGGAAAAAGCTGCGATTTTGGCAGAAAATGATGGTAGATCCAGACTGACTGGGTGGCAAAATGGCTCCAAAATAGGTGGAAATCTTTCCTGTGTACGCACAAGAGGAGGAGCATGACTCATTGGCTTAGCAGCTTGCTAGCAAGATACACTATTAGAATTGCCTAACAAATTTTGCCTTCCTTAACCTTTGCACCCATTACCCACCGCACCCATTACCCAACTGGAGCTCCCATCTGCTAGTCAGCAGGCTGACCAATGGGGAGTAAGTTGGTTCTGCATGTTAATAAAAGCTGAACCTCAGACGGAGGCGTGTGAGTACACTTATCTCATCCTTTATCAAAAACAAATTTAGAGTTAAAAGAGTTAACATTAAGATCATGTTCAAATGAGTTTGTCTTCTGACTGTACCAGTACAACCCAACAAAACAGCATCTTTTGCTCCACAATGCAGGACAGGGCAAAAAACATATACTGAGATTACACACCTACAGAGAAGTGTTGCATATGCAGATCAAAAATACATACATAAAAATGAATAAGTATTGTTTAATAAATAGCAGGGCCTTGGAAGGTTAGTGGGAGCGTTCATATAGTGGATCAGCAGTCTCACTGCATGTGGGAAGAAGCCATTTCTCAGCCTGGTGAATTTAGCTCTGATAGTCCTGTATCTCTTTCCTGATGGGAGCAGCTGAAAGAAGCTGTGTGCAGGGTGGAAGGGGTCTTCCATAATTTTGCACTCCCTCTTTAGACAACGATCCTGGTAGATCATGTTGATGAAGATGAGAGAGACCCCAGTGATCCTCTCTGCCACTCTTATAGTTCTGTGGATTGACCTCCAATCCAATTCTTTACAGAAACCTCTCCCCACTGTGTCGCAGCCAGCCACGATTCAATCATTTGAGTTCCAGTAGAAAGTTGGCATGATGGTAGCTGGTATTCTTGCCCGCTTCAGGAAGAGTAGTTGCTGTGACACCTTCCTGTCAAGTGTAAGGTAAAACATCATGAGATGGGAATGTGTAGGGAGTTACCCTGTACAGGGCAGTAACAAGAAGGGGAGGTGTCCTTGTACTCCTGTTAGGTAAAACATCATGAGATGGGAATGTACAGGGCTGTAACAAGATGTGAATGCATCCTTGTACTTACAAGATAAGAGAGACATTGATGGATTGAGAGGCAGGAAGCTAGCAGGGAAAGGATAGCAACAGTTTTAGTCATTGGACAAGTAATGATATGATGATGTTCTAAGCACATATCCAAGGGTATAAAAAATCACCATTTTGCTGATAACGGCAGAATGCATTCTCCGACTAACTTTGTTAGTCGCAAGTGTTACAATCCGGTAATAAAGAACAAAGAACCCTGATTTCGACTCAGTCTGGTGTGTGTCTCACTCATTCATGAACAAAGCAGACCTAACACAAGTGAGGAGATATTCTGTCCAGAATAAGTCATTTGTTCAGTGGACTCTGAGGAACTTGATGCTCTCTAGTCTTTCCACTACCATTATTAATGTGTAGTGGAGGGTGGTTGTTCCTGGTCCTCCTGAAGTCCATGATCATCTCCTTTGTTTTATCCATGTTCAGACTCAGGTTGTTAGTTTCGCACCACATCATGAGATTTTCCATCTTTGTAGTACGACTCATCATTGTTGCTGATGAGGCCAGCTACTGTTGTGTCATCTGCAAAGTTGATAACTCTGTTAGAGCTGGATCTGGTATCGCAGTCATGGGTCAGTAGCTTGGTCAAGAGCAAGCTGAGCACACATTCCTGAGGTGTGCCAGTCCTCAGAATGACTCTGCTTGACCTTCTGCTGCTAACCCATACTGGCTGAGGTCTTTCTGTTAAGAATCCAATTTCAGAGAAGGGTGTTTAGTCCCAGTGAGAACAGCTTCTCCACCAGCATTTAGGGAATGATTATATTAAACAACGAATAGAAGTTAATGAACAGCAACCTGGTGTATGAGGTGTCATTCTCCAGGTGGGTCAGGGTGGGGTGGAGGGACAAGGCTTTAGCATTATCAGTGAAATGTTTTCTTCTATAGGTGAATTGAAATGGATCGAGTGTCTCTGGCAGTTACGCTTTGACGTGTTCCATCACCAGACGCTCAAAGCATTTCAGAATGATGGAAGTTGGTGCCACAAAATGGTGGTCATTGAGTCTTGTTCCTGTCACCCTCTTTGATTCCAGGATGATGGTTGCTGTCTTGAAGCCCATGTAGATGATGGACTGCTGCAGTGACATTTTGAACATGTCCATAAGGACCTTTGTTAGTTGGTTTGTGCAGTCCTTTAGTACCCTACCAGATATGATGTCTGGTCCCACTGCCTTGTGTAGGTTCACCTTAGATAGGATTCTCCTCACCTTGGCTGTGGCTTTGTTGGTGGCCAGTTTATCAGGGAAACACAGAGCTATTTTTGCTGTCTGTGATAGTACAGATTCTATCACCAATGTATATGTACAGATGGTAGTGTCGGATGACTGTGATTGGCTGAGAGTGTAGCCACACCTACTGGCAGTTCTTAAAGGATTGCTCCTAGCCAGACCAGGTCATTCTGGACTGGTCAACCTACTTGTGATATGCTCCAGTCTTTTAGTTAATAAAAGCCTTGGTTTGGATCAACAAGTCTTTGGTTCTTTCGACGTGCATTGCAGTGTCATCCTGTTCTTCTCATCAAACCATGAGTAGAAGATGTTCAGACTATCTGGAAGGGAAGTGTCATTGTCAATGACTTGCAAAGTTCTCTTGTGCTCTGTTACTGATAAAAAACCTTGCCACATGTGCATCATGTCACTGGTGCCACACAGCTGCCTATGGATCCTCTCTACATACCCATGCTTTGCCTTCCAAATACATAGTAGAGTTCAGCACTGGTTAATCTTAATGCCAATATCTCCTGTTCTGTAGGCTGCATCTAGAGATTTGAGAAACGTGTGGACCTCTGTGTCCAACCATTGTTTCAGGTTTGCCCTGGTTATGTAGCATTTGATCTCTGTGACATCCTCAATGCACTTGCTAATGTAGCCAGTCACTCACTATCTGTGTACTCGTCAATGTTTATGTAGCCGCCTGCCTGAAGCAGCTCCCATCTCTGCACTCAAGCCCATCCTTTAGCACTGCTGTGGCCTTCCCCAGCCATGTCCTGATCCCCCTACAAACTGACTTTGCTGTTTTTTCAGTGGGTTTAGTGGGACAAATATTTGGTCCAAGTATCCAAGCTGGGGGCGAGGAGCAGCTATGTACACACCAGGGGCATTGGTGTACACTTAATCTGGGATGTTCTTTCCTCTGGTGGTGAAGTTGAAACTGGGTTGAAAATGTTTTCAGCTTAGTGTGGTTGAAGTCATTAACTACAATCAGGGTGGGATGTCTAGGCTTCGTAGATAGCACCATAAAGCCCTTTCATTGCTTCACCAGAATTTCTGAATAGTAATACACAAATGCAGAGTGCAACACAAAAGCAATGGAGATTCTTAATTCACATCAGGTATGATTGCGTAAAGCTGTTCATTTATTTTCATTTGGGTCAACAAATCTGATGATGGTTTTTGGCAGTTATACAGATGAATGTGAAGAATTCTCATAATTTTATTTCCTAACATACAACAGTAAAGGCTGTGCATGCTGTGTTACAGGCAGGAGCACAGAAGAACAAGGTTACTTTTTCCAGATGTGGTATCAAAATTCTCTGAAGACCATAATAGTTATCATAAGATTTATGGACGATAATTTATTAATCAAGGTTTTCCTCAAACTCAAAGATCAGGACTGAAAGATTAAAGAGGAAGATAAAGTAAGTTGCTTTAAAAATTTGGAGGGGTTCATAACATCGTGCTTCCCTTCTAGCACAAATTAATTCTAATGACTGTGTTCCTAATATTCCCTCTTAAAGTCCATTTCTAATTCTGAAATGCTGTTTGTGCCAGCAAATTCCTTAACAGTCAAAGTGCACGTCTGGTTTCCAACATTATGATCAATTTCAGACATTTGTTGCCTTAATTAAAGCATGTTGTTTCAAGGTCTGAATTTTAATATTGCTGCATTTTTAAATATTTTTTTCTGCTGTACACACTCTGAAGCATGCTTTAAATATCAACAACTTTTATAAAATGTGACATTCCATTGTGATTGCATTTCCAGCAGTCTACCCATTGAATATACACGTTAAACTTCCACATTAAAATATTCAATAGCAACATATGTGATCATTTTGTAGAAGATCTCATCCATTTAATGGCACATGCTTCCTAACATTTTACAGATTGCTACAAACCAATAAAAGATAAAATATTGCCCATAGATGAAACTGCTTCAAATTAGTCAAGCTGTGGTCACACAGCAGATTTATAGTATGTTAAAGTTGCTTAAGTTAATATAACCAGTGTTGTTCTTCACATTTGCCTGAAAGTAAAAATGCTCCAATGTTTTCTATCAGAAATGTGCAATGCTGGAGAGTGTTTTAGAATTTTGGAAACCAGTTTGTTAGTTTATCTGCTGAGAAAAACTTTGCATTGATCTCTCACTCAATAGGATCAAAATCAGTTTAAGCCTGTCGAGCAAAATGCACAAAGTCGTGTGTGCATTTTTAAAGGAGGTTGACTAAAAGGCTAGCCCTTTCCTCCTATTTTGGTGCAATAACTGATGCCCACTAAAATGCTGCGATCGAGTGATTGACAAAACAAAAGCAGCTTGTGGATGTGTACTCATAGAGAACAAGTAACACAAAGACATTTTACTGATTCTGCACATTAATTGGAAGCCTTTCACCTGGGTGCCACCTATACAAGATGGCAATGAAGTTTTCAACTGAATTTTTCATTAATTCTCAACATTTATGGAGACTCCCAGGGCAATTAATGAGAGTGCATATTGGCTTCATTGGAAATAAAATTCAGGAGACTTTGTGAAAGAGGCAGGGTTAGGTTGAAAGCTGATAAAAGGTCACCAACCTGAAACAAACATTTTTTTTTCGCTCTCTCCATTGATGCTGCCAGATCATTGTCAAGTACTTCTATTTCAGATTTCCAGGAATGTAGTGTTTTGCTTTTCTACTGTACTTTTTTTGCATTTTCCTATTTTTACCCTATTCTCCACTGGTCTCATTCAAATCCTTTCACTCCTGTCTCTTCCTGCTTGCTCTTTCCATTAATAAGCCTTCACAGGCTTCTCTCAGCTGGAATTACCATGTGTGTATTGGTCCCTCTCGGTATCTACCCTATCACAGACATTCTTTATATTCTCTCCAATCTAACCTCATTATGCAAATTAAAATTTTAATATCTATGTTTACTCTGTTCTGATGAGCAAATATATGGCACACGAGAAAGTTGAGGCAAATGCAGAACTTGAAGAACAAATTTGGCAGACATAACAGTCAGAACGATGGCTGAGAGTGGGAAAGACTGTTGGATTGAATTCCTTTTGTTTCAGTTCAAGAGACCGACAAATGAACTTAGGGCATGAATAGGTGCATGGTACTGGGTTGTTATAGCTATTATAGAAACATAACTGAGGAAGGGACAGGACTGGCTATAAGTGCTACAGCATGGGAAAGGAGCTGGTAGGAGAGAAGAGAAAATGGTATTCTTGATGACATGGTACTTTACAGTTTTGTGTGCCCGATGGAGATGTGGGGGGGCTGGTAGTCATGGTGGGGAGCTGGCTGATAGAGGACCTCAGTTTTCTTCAGGCTGACTTCCAGGCCAAACATTTTGGCAGTTTCCGCAAAACAGGACGTCAAGCGCTGAAGAGCTGGCTCTGAATGGGCAACTAAAGCGGCATCGTCTGCAAAGAGTAGTTCACGGACAAGTTGCTCTTGTGTCTTGGTGTAAGCTTGCAGGCGCCTCAGATTGAAGAGACTGCCATCCGTGCGGTACCGGATGTAAACAGCATCTTCATTGTTGAGGTCTTTCGTGGCTTGGTTCAGCATCATGCTGAAGAAGATTGAAAAGAGGGTTGGTGCGAGAACGCAGCCTTGCTTCACGCCATTGTTAATGGAGAAGGGTTCAGAGAGCTCATTGCTGTGTCTGACCTGACTTTGGTAGTTTTCGTGCAGTTAGATAACTATGTTGAGGAACTTTGGGGGGCATCCGAGGCGCTCTAGTATTTGCCAAAGCCCTTTTCTGCTCACGGTGTCGAAGGCTTTGGTGAGGTCAACAAAGGTGATGTAGAGTCCTTTGTTTTGTTCTCTGCACTTTTCTTGGAGCTGTCTGAGGGCAAAGACCATGTCAGTAGTTCCTCTGTTTGCGCGAATGCCGCACTGTGATTCTGGGAGAACATGGTGTGGAATGAGCTTCCGGGAGAAATAGTGGTGGCAGATATAATTTTATTATTTAAGAAAAAGTTGCACAGGAATATGGATGAGAAGAAGGTGGAGGGTTATGGTCATTGTGCAGGTAGGTGGAACTAGAGAGGAGTGCTTGGTTCAGTGCAGACTAGAAGGGCCTAATGGCCTGTTTCCATGCTGTAATTGTTATAAATGTTATATATATATATATATATATATATATATGTATATATACCATTTCATCAGATGCAAGGATCGACAACGAGATAGACAACAGACTCTCCAAGGCAAATAGCGCCTTTGGAAGACTACACAAAAGAGTCTGGAAAAATAACCAACTGAAAAACCTCACAAAGATTAGCGTATACAGAGCCGTTGTCATACACACACTCCTGTTTGGCTCTGAATCATGGGTCCTCTACCGGCATCACCTACGGCTCCTAGAACGCTTCCACCAGCGTTGTCTCCGCTCCATCCTCAAAATTCATTGGAGCGACTTCATCCCTAACATCGAAGTACTCGAGATGGCAGAGGTCGACAGCATCGAGTCCACGCTGCTGAAGATCCAGTTGCGCTGGGTGGGTCACATCTCCAGAATGGAGGACCATCGCCTTCCCAAGATCGTGTTATATGGCGAGCTCTCCACTGGCCACCGTGACAGAGGTGCACCAAAGAAGAGGTACAGGGACTGCCTAAAGAAATCTCTTGGTTCCTGCCACATTGACCACCGCCAGTGGGCTGATATCACCTCAAACCGTGCATCTTGGCACCTCACAGTTTGGCGGGCAGCAACCTCCTTTGAAGAAGACCGCAGAGCCCACCTCACTGACAAAAGATAAAGGAGGAAAAACCCAACACCCACCCCCAACCAACCAATTTTCCCCTGCAACCGCTGCAACCGTGTCTGCCTGTCCCGCATCGGACTTGTCAGCCACAATCGAGCCTGCAGCTGACGTGGACTTTTACCCCCTCCATAAATCTTCATCCGCGAAGCCAAGCCAAAGAGAAGAGAGTACTTTACAATAGAGAGTATATTCCTGGGAGATCATTTAATGAGGCTAAGAAATGAGAAGGGGGTAATCATTTTCTTGGCAGTATATGTACTCTAGTAGTCAGTGGCAAATGGAGAAACAAATATGTTAGGAGAACACAGGTAGATACAAGAATAAGAGTTCTATTTGTTAGGGATTTTAACATTTCAAATGCAACACACAAAAGTTCTGGAACAATTCAGCAGGTCATGCAGCATCTCTAGGAAATAAAGGTTAACCAATGTTTTGGAAACTGGAGTTGATGTTAATGATGTCCTAATGGAATATGAGTTGTTGTTCCTCTAATTTGCGGGTACCCTTGGTTTGGCAGTTCACAAGACCATGGATGAACATGCTGGTGTGCAAATTGTGTGTGGAATTAAAGTGGTTGAGCACTGTGAGGTCCTTGTTATTTCAGCAGACAGAGCGAAGGTACTACATGAAATAATCTAAGTCTGTGTCCAATCTTTACAATGTAGTGGAGGCCAACACAGGAACACAGGATGCAGTAAATGACACCTGCAGATTCACCCGTGAAGTGTTTCTTCACTTGGAATGACTGCTTGTCCTAAAAAGGCTGGAAGATGGCTAATGATGTCCCCAAATGGTAGTGAGCAAGGAGGTGTGGGTACAAGTGTAGCATTTCTTGCGGTCACAGTGAGAGGTACCAAGGGGGTGATTAATGGGAAGGGATGAGTATACAAAGGAGTCCCTGAGGCAGCTGTCCCTGCAGAAACAGGGGAGGGGAAAATGTGTTTGGTGGTGGGATCATTTTGGAGGTGGCTGAAATTGTGGAGGATAATATGTTGGTTTGGAGGAAGTTGAGAAGGATAATATGTTGCATTTCCACTGGCACAGTGCTTCAGGCAGAATGTGTTGGAACATAGCATTGGACTCCCATTGTGCTCAGGGCTTGGATGGGGGATAATTAAGTGTATTCAGGAAACCATTCTCAAGTGCAATTTAGATAACCTGGCCAAAGAGGGACTAATGCTTGACCTTCTCTCAGGAAATAATTCAGAACAAATTACAAAACTGTGGGACCAAGGACCATAATGTTATTTTAAAATGGTAATGAAAAGTGATAAGATTGGACAACAATTTGAAAATCCTAAATTGACTCAAGGCCAATTTTAGTAAAAGACTGGAATTGCAAAGATTTATTGGGAGAGGATGTTTAATGATAAAGTGACTTCCTGGCAAGTGGGAGAGGGGAGGCTTTTAAAGTGAGGTAGCAGGTTCCTGATAGAGTTAAGGGCAAGGCAAACAGAAGAAGGGAACACTGCTTCATAAGATATAGTGAGGCTCTGGTCAAAACTAAAGAGGGGGAATATCTCAGGTATACACAGCCAGAGTTGAGTGAATCTCTTGAGGAAGAGTGGGGATGTTGGAGTATAGTCAAAAGGAAAATCAGGGGAGCAAATAGGGAAATAGAAATAGCTTTGTCAGATAAGAGAGGGAAGAATCCTTACAGTGTTTGCAAGAATAATTATGACAAAAGAGTAACTAGGTAGAGAATTTAGCCCCAAAAAGAGCATCTATACATCGAGTCACAGAAGATGGATAAAATCGTCAACAAATATTTCTCATCTGTGTTTACCATGGAGAAAGATATGAATGCTAGAGAATCTGGAGAAGTAAATAGTGATGTCTTGAAGAATATGCATATGGCAGAAGTGATTTCAAAGTGCATAAAAGAGGATAAATCCTCAGAGACTGACCAAGGACATTGGGGACCCTAGGGAATAGATTGTTGAGGCTCTGGCCAAGACATTTCTATCATTATTTAGCCATAAGGGAGGTTCTGAAAAAGGCTGGAGGATGAATAATGTTGTGTCTCTATTTAAGAAAGGCTGCAAATATAAGATCTTTCTTTCTTCTTTCTTTGGCTTGGCTTCGCGGACGAAGATTTATGGAGGGGGTAAAAAGTCCACGTCAGCTGCAGGCTCGTTTGTGGCTGACAAGTCCGATGCGGGACAGGCAGACACGATTGCAGCGGTTGCAGGGGAAAATTGGTTGGTTGGGGTTGGGTGTTGGGTTTTTCCTCCTTTGCCTTTTGTCAGTGAGGTGGGCTCTGCGGTCTTCTTCAAAGGAGGTTGCTGCCCGCCAAACTGTGAGGCGCCAAGATGCACGGTTTGAGGCGTTATCAGCCCACTGGCGGTGGTCAATGTGGCAGGCACCAAGAGATTTCTTTAGGCAGTCCTTGTACCTTTTCTTTGGTGCACCTCTGTCACGGTGGCCAGTGGAGAGCTCGCCATATAACACGATCTTGGGAAGGCGATGGTCCTCCATTCTGGAGACGTGACCCATCCAGCGCAGCTGGATCTTCAGCAGCGTGGACTCGATGCTGTCGACCTCTGCCATCTCGAGTACTTCGACGTTAGGGATGTAAGCGCTCCAATGGATGTTGAGGATGGAGCGGAGACAACGCTGGTGGAAGCGTTCTAGGAGCCGTAGGTGGTGCCGGTAGAGGACCCATGATTCGGAGCCGAACAGGAGTGTGGGTATGACAACGGCTCTGTATACGCTTATCTTTGTGAGTTTTTTCAGTTGGTTGTTTTCCAGACTCTTTTGTGTAGTCTTCCAAAGGCGCTATTTGCCTTGGCGAGTCTGTTGTCTATCTAATTGTCGATCCTTGCATCTGATGAAATGGTGCAGCCGAGATAGGTAAACTGGTTGACCGTTTTGAGTTTTGTGTGCCCGATGGAGATGTGGGGGGGCTGGTAGTCATGGTGGGGAGCTGGCTGATGGAGGACCTCAGTTTTCTTCAGGCTGACTTCCAGGCCAAACATTTTGGCAGTTTCCGCAAAGCAGGACGTCAAGCGCTGAAGAGCTGGCTCTGAATGGGCAACTAAAGCGGCATCGTCTGCAAAGAGTAGTTCACGGACAAGTTTCTCCTGTGTCTTGGTGTGAGCTTGCAGGCGCCTCAGATTGATATAAGATATAAGATAGAGTACAACAAACTAGCAAGTTTAATATCAGTGGTGTAATACTAGAGGGTATTTATTCTGAGATGCAGGACCAGCACATATTTGTAAAGACAGGGATTGATTTGGAATATACATCATTGCTTTGTGCATGGGAAATAATATCTATTGAATTTGATAGATATTTTGATACATTAACAGAAGATTGATGAGGGTATGGTAATACATTTTGTTTACATGGACTTTAGCAAGGCTTTGAAAATGTCCCTGTCACATTTGTGGCCCGAAATGTGAAGTTAATAAAACATTAAACACAAGTTTTATCAGGTAAACTTCTGAGTGTCTTTATTCTCCCGTTTCTTTTGTTCTCCTGCTTGTGTTCTTATCTCTCTCTCCCATACCACGTGACTTCCGGTACATCTCATACATATTCATTATCATGACATCCCTCCTTTAATCAGAAATAAACTTTACCTTCACTTACCAATATCCCTCGGAAACATACAAACATCGTAACTAATGGTAATACTATAACTCAACTACATAAAATTTATTTCCTACAGCATTCATACATGCACTTTATGATATCAGATTAAAATACTGTCCCAAAGTTCTTATTAAAACTATGGCACAAAGTCTTCGTATCGTTTGGGCACTTTCCGGTTTCGTTTCGGCCTGCCTGCGATATTGTCGTCGCTTCTCGGTTGTTCACTTTCAGCGTCGGAAATACTGCTCGCCACGGCTTCAAGTGTTTCTGGCGCTCTAGTCACTTGATCAGGAGTGCTGGTAACTGCCTCTGGAACATCATCAGGTCTCTCAGTTTCAACATCTCGTATTGGCCTTTCAACCTCTTCGCTCGATGTATCTCTGGACTGGTACCTTTTTACACCTGAGACATTTCTCTTATACAGGACTCCAGTCGGAGTCTTGACTGTCACCATACTGCCACTTCTGGATACGATAGTATAGGGTTGATGGTAATAAGGTGTGTCTAGCTTACCACCAGTTTCATGCCTCACTAGAACATTATCTCCTGGCATGATGTCTGAGTACTTGGCTCCACATTTCAAATCTGTGTACAGCTTTGCTGCACCTTTCTTTTCAGCATCGTGGTCCCTCATCTCCTGGTCGTCTCGGATTTCCTTTATTTCTGGCATTTTTGTGCAGATTTTTCTCCCAAAAAATGCTTCTGCAGGACTTTTTCCAGTGGTTGCATGAGGCGTTGCTCGATAGACAGCCACATAAGATAGCAATGCTTCTCGCCAATTTTGTCCTTCTGCGTGTGCAATCCTCAATCGTTTTTCAATGGATTGATTTTGTCTCTCTACTTCTCCGTTGGCTTGCGGCCATTTCAGAGTTACTTTATGATGGTGGATACCTGTGGTCCTCATGTATTCTGCAAATGTCTCTGAAATGAATTGTGGACCATTGTCAGAGTATAATGTAACAGGTAATCCATATCTTGCGAATATCTCTGCTAACGCTTGTATTGTTTTTTCAGTGGTTGTGGACTTCAACACCACGTACTCATAGTATCTGCTGTAGTAATCTATCACTACCATAATTGATTCACCCGTTGGTAAAGGTCCAAGAAAATCAACAGCTACGTCGATCCATGGTCCTGTCGGAATTTGCGTACTCCAGATCGGTTCTGGCGGATTACTCCTACTTGTGATTTGACATCCGTGACAAGTTTTAACAAATTTCTCGGTGTCTTTATCACAACCTGGCCACCATACCTTGGTCCTGAGGTTTTGCTTGGTACCAACAATGCCTAGGTGTCCTTCATGCGCTAAGGATACGATCTTCGGTCTCAATCTTTGCGGTATCACCAATCTGCAACCTCTTAATACACACTGTCCGATGCAACAAAGTTCATCTCTAATGGGAATGTAAGCCTTGTGAGTACACTTGTCCCATTGTCCACTCTGTATGCATTCTCTTACTTGCCTGAGTTCTGGATCACGTTCGGATTCTCTCTCGACTTCCTTCGTAGTCACAGCTTTCGGTGTCGAAGCGTACAAAGCTCTCTGTTTCTGTTCCCAATTCTGACTTGGATTGTGGACCTCCATCCTTCACCAATCTGGACAGTGGATCTGCAATGTTTGCTTTCCCTGCAATGTGGATTACTTTATATTTGTAGGGTTGTAGTCTAAGTACCCATCTCTCTATTCTGGCACATGGTTTGGATCTAGGTGCATAGATCACCTCTAATGGCTTATGATCTGTGATGAGTTCAAATTCAATGCCGTATAAATATGCATGGAACCTCTCTCAGGCCCATACAAGTCCGAGTGCTTCTTTCTCTGTCTGAGAGTATCTTCTTTCCACATCTGATAACGATCTGCTGGCATAGGCAATGATTCTTGGTCCTCCTTCATGCATCTGGACCAATACGGCTCCTAAACCAACCGGGCTGGCATCTGCTATGACTTTGGTTGATGCCGCCGGATCGTAATATCCAAGAGTTTTTGCATCTGTCAGGCTTTGCTTCAGCGCTGTGAACGCTTTCTTCTGCTCAGATCCAAAATGAAATGGTGCACCTTTCCTGGTTAGTTTCCTTAGTGGTTCTGCCACTGTAGCGAAATTAGGAATGAACTTTGCACAAAAATTGACCAATCAATTTTTGACCAATCAACTCCTCACCTCTGTTGCGTTCTGAGGTGCACGTGCCTCTTCAATAGCTTTCACCTTGGCCTCTGCAGGGTTTAGTCCTTCCCGTGTAAGTCTGTGTCCCATGAAGTCCATTTCTGACACACCGAACTGGCACTTGTTTCCATTCACGGTAAGGCCTGCCTCCTGTAGTCTAGATAGTACATGCCTCAACCATTTGTCATGCTCTTCCTTCATTGGTGCATGGACTATGATGTCATCAGAAATGTTTGCAACTCCAGGAATGCCTTGAATCACTCGATGGATTTCATACTGGTAGATCTCCGAAGCTGCATTAATTCCAAATGATAGTCTCTTGTAACGATACAATCCACAGTGAGTCACAAATGTTGTCACATCTCTGGAACCTGGATCCAGCTCTAATTGATGATAGCCCCATTTCAGATCAATTTTTGAGAATACCTTGCTGGTAGTTAGTTCTTGAAGTATTTCCTCCACTGTTGGTATAGGGTGTCGTTCTCTAATTATAGCTTCATTGGCCATTCTCATGTCAACACATAGTCTTATGTCACCCTTTGGTTTGGGCACAATCACTACGGGACTGACCCATTGTGTCGAATGTTCCACCGGTTCAATAATGTCTTGTTAGATCAATTCTTTAATTTTGGCTTCGACTTTCCCACGAAGTCCAAACGGAGTTTGGCGCATTGGTTGTGCCTTAGGTTTGACCGTTTCATCTACCGCTAGCTTCAATTGTCGACCTTTCAGCTTTCCTACTCCTTGGAAGACTGCGGGGAATTCTTGCTTCATATCCTCGTATGACAGAATTGAATTGACACAAGCTCCAATATGAAGTATTGCCAGGTCTTGCACTGTGCTTCTACTCAGCAATGGTTCTCCCCTCTCTTCTATGACCATAAACTCTGCTTCGGTGTACTTATCTCCAGCTTCAACAGTTGCAGTAAAACATCCAATGGTCTGCAATGGCTTGGTTGCTGTGTATGGATACAGTTTCTTGGAACACTTCTTTGAGGTACAGATGATCTTTTTCCTTTTCAACTTCTCCCATAAATGTCGATCAATCACGTTACTGTCACTGCCGGAGTCTACAATGACCTACACTGTCACTCCACCAATGATCATTGGGACCTTCTCATGATGTACTTCATTCAACGTAAGTTGGTAACAACTCTGTTCCTCCTGGGTATCATCATCGTCACCGTCTATCTGGCGAATGGTATCTTTCTTTCCAGGATACTTTCCTTTCCCCCAGGCTTTGCCTTTGGAAGTTGTACTCTTCCTCTTCTGGTCTGCATTAGACTTGCTTTTGCACTTCTTTGCAAAGTGGTCCTTACCTCCACACTTTCTGCAAACTTTGCCTTTGGCCAGGCAATATGGGTCTTTTCCAAAGTGACCTCGGTTTCCACATCGATAACACTCCACGTCCTGTGTCGACACATATCTTGGCTGGTTATGGCGATGTGAGAGCCTCTTAATTTGCTGGCTTGAATTGTCTTTCAGGGTCATGGTATGAAATTGCCCTTCAACAGCCTCTAATGCAGCAGCAATAGCTAAAGCATCGGTGAGTTCCAACTCACTCCCTCTTTCCAGTAGACGTCTTCTGAGTTTATCTGATCTGCAGTGCTGTACAACTTGATCCAATAATTGGTTGTCCAAATCAGCTGGCATGTAATTGCATCCAACAGCTAGCTGGCGTAGTCTCGTCACATACTGAGCAATTGTCTGGCCATCTTCTTGTCTCGTTCTCCGAAACAAATGGCGTTGAAATGTAGCATTCGGTGTCATTACATAGTGTGCATTTAATGCATCTACCGCTTTCCGGTACTCATCCTTTCTTCCAGTATTCAAAAGTGTCTTAAATGTTTCCCGAACTGAGGGTCCTGCAGTGAAAAGAAGTAACGCCCTTCTCTGCGCTTTTTGTTCAACTGTACCGGTATCTAGAAATAGGCCACGACTGTCGGCGTAGGATTCAAATTCTTCCAGCCATGCCTTCCACTTCACACTTACAGTGCTTGCATCACCCGTTGGGTCAAAATGAGCAATTCCACTATGTGTTAGAAAGTCACAGTTTGCACCAGCCATGAGGAAATATTCCAGCCCCAAAAGTACTGAGACAAAGAGAAAATTCTTATCACCTTGAAGTTGTCTGTAATCCTCTGTAATCTTGTTTAGTCTTTAATTTTCTTCAAGCTTCTTTCATCCTCGTCGCCAATGTCACATTTGTGGCCCGAAATGTGAAGTTAATAAAACATTAAACACAAATTTTATCAGGTAAACTTCTGAGTGTCTTTATTCTCCCATTTCCTTTGTTCTCCTGCTTGTGTTCTTATCTCTCTCTCCCATACCACGTGACTTCCGGTACATCTCATACATATTCATTATCATGACAGTCCCATATACTTGGCTAGTCCAGAAGATCAGATCACATAGGATCATAGCAAACTGGCCAATTGGATACAGAATTAGCTTGAGATAGTTGTGAAGGGTTGTTCCACAGGGGTAGTGTTGTGTCCACTGTGGTTTGTCATCCAAATTGTTTTTTAAAATATTTTATTTAAAATTTTCTCCATACATGTAGTAGTCAAATATTGATATAATAATACTAATTGCAAAAAAAAACAAACTGGAAATTACATACATGATCGTAAATATTTACCCCCAAAACCCTACACTCAAAACCATTAATATAAAAGATACAATATAGTTATATAAAATGAAAGAAGATACTTTCAGGATTGGACAGAGGGATACAGTCTAATACATGTGTTTAAGCAGAGACCTTTAATATAATATAGAGGAGATTCTCACAGGTCCAGAGGCACCTAAAATTTGAGTATAAGGCACCAAACTTGTAAAAACATAGCATATTTATTTCTCAAATTATATGTATTTTTTTTTACAAAGGAATTCAACTGAATTTCTGCATTCCATCTATCTATACCCAAATGACTATCTGATTTCCAAGTAACTGCGATACATTTCCTTGCCACTGCTAATGCAACTTTAATTAATTCCAATTGATATATTGACAATGTTAATTTAGGTCTTATTCCTTCAATATTTGCTAATAAAAATAAATCTGGATTTTGCCAAAATACACCTGTAACTTGTTCCAAAAAACTCCCTAAATCCACCCAAAAAGGTCTTACCTTGGGACAAGACTAAGTTGAATAAAAATGTTCCTACATTCTTACCACAGCTAAAACATTGATCTGATAAATCTGATTTCAATCTATTCAATTTTTATGATGTAAGATATAACTGATGTAAAAAAATATACTGAACTAATTTCTCTACCTTATATTAATACCATTAGTCATACAATCTCTGCAAAGATCTGCCTATCTTTGCTCATTTTAACAGAGTATCTAGAGGTGGTTTGGGAGGAATTGCTAGAGCAGCTTGCACACACACACATTTCAAAGCACAGAATATTTGCAGGACTTTTGCAGAATGCTTTTTGCAGAGAAGCAACAAAGTAACAACATTCAGCAGCTTGCCTAGGAGAGCATGTGATCTTTGCAGGCAGGCCAGAACAGTTTTGCTCTCAGAGAGGGAGAGTATGAAATAGAGAGAGAGCGTCACAGAAATCAGTTCCAGAGGGACAAGCTGGCAAACTTTGGAAGGCTGCCTGGTCAAAGGAGAAGACTGGCAATCTGAAAGGTGACCTGACAGAAACAGGATAATCTGGAGAACCCTGAAAGGGGCAAGGTTTGTCAGCAAGACTAATTGAGAGGGAATCAGATGCGGATGTTCTGGAAAAGGAATTTCTATTTGAAAACCAGCAAGAACCCTCCTGAGTGGTAACCATTTGCCTATTAAACACCAAAGCCTGGTGAACTTTGTTAATGCTAATTTGTGTGCATAGTACAAGAATTGCCTGCAACCAGTGAGGTTGGACTGTATCCTAAAGAACTTTTCTAATCTTAAATATACATTACACACACCTGCACTTAGTGTTAGAGGGGGGATTAAGTAGGTTAGGTAGGTTAAGTAAGTTGATAGTAATAAGATAAAGTTTAATTCTGTTTTATTGTTCAAATATAATTAAAAACTACTTTTATTTAAGTAACCCTGTGTTGTGGTGCATATCTATTGCTGCTGGATTTTGGGGTCCTCTGGACTCCGTAACATCATCAATTAAAATGTTCAAATCTAGTTCCCACCTTTGTCGAGATTTATGAACTCCATGTTTAAGAGTTTCTACTTGTAATAAAGAATATATCACAGAAGTAAACTTCTTAACAATTCCTCTTCTGATAAGAATGTCTACTTCACTATAACTAAGTAACAACATGTTTGGAACTAGCTTGTCCCTCAAATATATTCTCAATTGAAAATAGCAAAAAAAGAATATTTTTGGTAATTTCATATTTATTTCTCAATTTTTCAAATGACATTAATTGACCCCTTTCATAAACAATCTTCAACATTTAAAATCGACTTATGAAACTAAATATCCAAAAATTGATTATCATTTGAAAAAGAAATGCAATGTTTGAGTCAAAGGCATTTTGGTCAATATAAATTCTCTTGCACCAATTTCATCATTTATTTTATTCCAGATATTAATCAGGTGTTTCAACAATGATTTTTCTTCTTCACCAACCATTAATTTTGCATCCTATTTGTATATGAATTCTTATGCTTTTCTCTCTCCTATTTTATTCAATTCTATTTTAAACTGTGCTGTTTTTTTCTTTTGTTTCAAAAAAAGCGATGAGAAATTTCTTTTGTGCTGCTTGATAAAAATCATTTTTGAAATTAGGAAGCTGTAAGCCTCTCAATTCATATTTCCATGTTAACTTTTCTATAGAAACTCTTGAAATTTTAACTTTCCAGATGAATTTCCTTACCAATTCTTGAAATAAATATTGTGTTCTTGGAAATATTTTAATTTTAACCCTTCCCACTAAAGTTATAGGTAAATTATTCCATTTTTAACTTTTTCGTCAATCTTTTTAAGTAATGATAAATAATTCAATGTATATATTTTTTTTAATTATTATCTGAACGAATCCCTAAATATTTTTTTGGCCATTTAAACTTACCCTTTGGCATTAACTATAGTCTCATTCTGTTAATAGCATTTCACTTTTATCCCAATTTATTCTATAACCTGAAAAAATTCCATATTCTTCCAATTTAACATATAGTTTTTGGAAAGAAGTCTCAGGTTCAGTCAAATATATTAAAACCTAATCTGCAGATAAACTAATTTTATGCTCTTCTTGACCAACCCTAAATGCCTTAATTTCCAAAAGACTCCGAATTGCTTCTATATTCTATAGCTAAAATAAACAAAGCTGGAGATAAGGGATATCCTTGTCTAATTGACCATGCCATCTGAAACAGTGCAGATATTTGACTGTTAGTCACTCCTTTAGCTTGAGGATTATTATATAATGCCATAATCCAGTTTAAAAATGTTGATCCAAATCCAAACTTTTCCAATAACTTAAACAACAAGTCCTATTCTAGTATATCAAATGCTTTTTTTCTGCATTTAGAGCCATTGCAGCATTCAAATCTCTTTTTTTCACTAAATAAATTATACTAAGTAATCTGGCCACATTTTAAGATGACTGTCACTTTTCTACAAAATCTGTCTGATCCATATTTATTAATTTAGGTAGCAGTTTAGTCATTTTATTTGCCAAAATTTTTGCAACAATCTTTTTGTTATAAGTCCAGAAGATCCAAAAACCCAGCAACAATAGAAATTCACCAAGACAAATGGTTACCTAAACAAAAGTTGATATTTTCTTTAAACATAAAATCAGGATCAAACTTTAACTTATTACTACTAACTTAACCTAACTTAACCCCCTTCTAATTCTAAGCACATGTAGGTAATGTGTATATGTTCAGAAAAGTTCTTTGATTCACAGACTAATCTCACTTCTCACTCCTACAAGTTTACCAGTATCAGGCAATTCTTATATTGTGCACAGAATTTATCATTTATAAATTTTCACCAGGCTCTAGTGAAAAAGTAAATGGTTACCACTCAGGAAGGTTCCAGTTGGTTTTCACAGAGACATTTTTTGCTAGTTGGACACACACAGACTGATTCCCTCTGATAGCCACTTTGGTGTCTTGCTGGAGAAACTTTCACCATCATGGGTTTTCCAAATAATAACCTCTTCTTCTAGGTCACCGCAGAGTTCCTTTTGTTTCCCTTATTTCTGGAGAAACACTCTAGCTAGCCATTCCCTCTTGTAAAAACCACAAAGGTTTTCACCAGGCTGAACTCGGAACTCAAAACCCATCTTCAAAATGGGATTTTCCACGAGCTTCCAATGGTCTCTCTCTCTCTCTCTGAGAAAGAAGTGTGTTTGATTTTTTTTCTCTCTCTACTTGCAAAACCAGAACTCCTTGCAGGGCTCCAACCCCAATCTTTGAAAGATTCTTATCAGCAATTGAGCCCTTTAAAGTTATTTCCCAAAGCAGTTTTTATTGTCTTTGCAAAGGCACTTGGAGCCTAGACTCCCTGGCTTGATCAAAGCTCTTGCATATTAAATGAGATGTCTTTTGTAAAGTGTTACTGTCTTTTATGAAGTAACCTACACATTATACCCCTCACAATCTATTTCTTTTAAAGACATTAATATGTAATATAAAATATAATATACCTCATAAATGTTACGTGGTATATTATAAGATATAAGATTATAAGATGAAGATTCACTTTGGGAGAGTATGGGTATCTGAAGCCTAATCTAATATTCCATAAAAATAAATCTTTGAATTAATAAATCTTTGAATTCTTTATAAAAGTCAGTCAGGAATGCATTCTCTCCTGGAGATTTATTACTCTCTAATGAACTCAGCTGCCCTCACCTCTAACTGAGTAAAAGGAGCACTTAATTCAATTTGCTCTTTGAAACTTAATTTAAGCAAAGTTAGCTGTAATAAATATCTATCTATTTTAATTTTTTCTTTTAAAGATTCTGAGCTATACAATTTTGAATAAAAATTCTTAAAGGATTCATTTATTCCTTGAGGCTTATAAGTAATAACATTAGTGTCATTTTTAATGGATAAATTCTTCTTGAGACCTGCTCTGTTTTTAATAGCCAAGTAAGTATTTTATGCGATCTTTCACCTCATTCATAATATCTTTGTTTTGTTCTTGTAAATGTTCTTTTTTTCAGTTTTGTAAGTTTGTAACATGTTATACTGGTTTTCTATGAATTAATTGCCTTCACTTATCTTCAGACCTCTGTTTTTGAAGATTCTATACCAAAATTATTATTTCTCTTTCTAACTGATCAATCTCTCTCATATTCTCCTTTTTAATTTTAGAAATAAAGTTTATAATTGACCTCTTACATACACTGTCAAAGCATCCTATATAATAAACATATTTATTGAATTCAAATTTATATCACACAATGTCTGAATTTGTGTTCTAACAAACTCAATTTTTTTTTATTAATAAATAATTCAATCTCATCTATCAATTGTTTTCTTCTTATCAGACATTTCATTTGTTATTAATAAAGGTAAATGATCAGTTACAACCCTCATTTTATAACCAAGATCCTAGTTTGCATTTATGCTGAAATTGAAAGTAAATCAATTCCTGAATAAGAATTATGCCTACTCGAATAAAATGAATAATCCTTCTATCTAGGATGAATTCTCATCCATGCATCTATTAAAATCAAGTCTCTCATTAATACCATTGTAGTTTTTGCTATATTTGTTCTCCAGTAGATCTATCTAACAAGGGATCTAAACAGAAATTAAAATCTTCTCCTATTAAAACATTTTCATGTGCCTCTTCTAAATTAAGAAATGTTTCTTGAATACATTTCTCATCATCACTATTTGGAGCATACAAATTTAAGAAAGTCCATAATTCAAAATATACTTGACAATGTACCATTACATATTTCCCTGCAGGGTCCATCACAGCATTTTGAATTTTAATTGGAAGATTTTTTTAATCAAAATTCATACACCTCTTGCCTTAGAATTAAATGAAGAAAACACTAAATATTCAACCCAGTCCCTTTTTAAATTTAAGTTTTTAAGTTTTTAATTTTTAGTTTATATGTGTTTCTTGGAGTTGATGTGGCTTAACTCTTATTTTCTAATATGTGTTAACTCACTTTTCCTTTTTACAATTTCCATTTAACCCATTAATATTAAAATTTACAAATTTCACTACCTTACTCATTTTGATAAAAAGTAATCAATCCCTTTTGTGTTACTTCCGTTACCTCCCCCCGCAAATCTCCTCTTAATTCCATTGTTTGATACCCAATGTATGCATCCCCTTCAGCATCAAAATAATAAAGACAGATAAACATTAAAATATAAAGTCCCACACTTATAACTATATATACACAAACACACATATATAAATCAAAGCCTTCGCTATAAGTATTGTTTAAATAATGTACAACAACACCTTCCTCCATTTTATGGGCTGTGACCAAGGTCACAAAAACACACACAATCCTGTAGAAATCAGTAGCTCCCACTCCTTCCAACTCCCTTTGTAAATTTACTATATACAGTGAAACCTCGTTAGAATGCGATTCGTTAATCCGCGGAATCGCTTATAGCGCAGGTGTCTGTGGACCTCAAACTGATAAGGGGTGGGCTGAAGACAATCAGTTGGTGACCCAACTCCCTGAATCTGACAGCCACCCT
This sequence comes from Narcine bancroftii, assembly GCF_036971445.1. Classification (NCBI taxonomy): domain Eukaryota; kingdom Metazoa; phylum Chordata; class Chondrichthyes; order Torpediniformes; family Narcinidae; genus Narcine; species Narcine bancroftii. The sequence goes on from NC_091474.1 coordinate 159,613,325, forward strand.
CCCCACTGCCTTACAGCCACTGTCCCCTGGTGGAGGACTTCAGGGCAGGGGCAGCCGGCACAGGATGTTGGGGCAGGGGCGGCCGGCGTGGGACATCGGGGCAGGGGCATCCGACTGATGGTCATCAGCCTGCTCCTTAGCAGTTTGGGGTCCACAGACACCCACGCTATAAGCGATTCCGCAGATTAACGAATCGTGTTCTAACGAGGTTTCATTATATAATCCTTAATTAGTTATCCACAATTAAAATACCTTCCCAGGAACCAGAAAGAAAGAAAGAAGCAAAAAGGATAATTCTTATTCTAATTTCTTTCATCTTACAATCTTCCTCTTTTCCAATAGTAATGAAGCATGGAAATGGATATAGTTAATTCCAGCCGAGGTGAAGCATCTTCTTGGGACTGCCCTCTAGGGAGACCCTGGACAAATTCTTCTGCTTGAGCAAAATTAGAAAATAATTTATTTTGCTCTCCCAGTACAAAAATCTTCAAAGTCACAGGGTAACATGACACAAATTTATTGCTTTTATCAAAAAGAGCTTTCTTAGCTGGGTTGAATTCTTTCCTTCTCTTCAATAAATCTTCACTCAGATCAGGATAAAACAAAATTCTATTTCCGTCCCATTGAAGTAGGCCTTTCCATTCCCTTGCCCCTGTCACAGCAAGATTTAGAACCTTCTCTCTATCTTGATAATGTAAAAAATTGATTAATGTAGAACGCAGCTTCTGGTTTGGAAGAGGTTTTGCTCTCAGAGCTCTATAAGCTCTTTCAATTTTGATTGGATTCTCAAAATTCTGCTCTCCCAAAACTTCTGGGATCCATTTTTGAACAAAAAAATAAATTGAATCTGGATCCTATTTACCTTCCAGAAGGCCCACTATTTTAATATTATTCCTTCTACTGAAGTTTTACAATACACTCATTTTCTATAAAAAGCTTTTGATTCACCATAATTAAACCAGTAGTTGTATTTTCAACATATGATACCTTGTCTTCAACATGCTGCATTTCCTCTTGTAGCCTCGTTATTTTCTCATCCATTTTTTCCAATTTCTTTTTCATTTTATTCACGACCTCTAACTCTCTATTAATTTCCCCTTTCATTTTTGCCTTTAGTCCTTTCATTTATTTTCATTTTCACTTTCATTACATTCAATATGCATTATTATTGTAGTTAAATCTTTTACTTTTCTCTGCAATATAGTCTTAACTATATTAATTATCTCCTCTTCCTTTTCTTGTTTTTGTTGTTCTTCTTTATCTTCACTTGCAGGTCCTCCTGGAGATCTTAACTTGCTGCATGTTGACTGGGACTCCCATGCTGTAAAAGGGCTGGAAAGCTTGGAATTTGACATATATATTCAGGAAGCTTTTCTGAATCAATAGCCTTCATAGAGGTAACAACTAGATAAGTGTGCAATACTGGATCACCTATTAAGGAACAAGACAGGACAGGTGTCAGAAGTAGGTGTAGAGGAACATTTTGAGTTCAGTGATCATGATGCCATTAGTTTCAAGTTATATGAAAGATGATAGGTCTGGGCCTCATGTTGAGATTCTAAATTGGAGAAAGGCCAATTCTGAGGAAATGAGAAAGAATCTAGAATGTGTGGATTGGGATAAATTGTTTTTGGGCAACAATGTGTGAGGTAAGTGGAGGACCTTCAAAGTTGAAATTTTAGATTACAGAGTTTGTATGTTCCTGTCAGGATCAAAGGCAAGGTTAGAAGGCATAAGGAACCTTCATTTTCAAGGGATATTGGGGATCTGGTTTGGAAGAAATGAGAGAAGTCTAACAGGTATAGGCAACATGGTGCAAATGAGGTATTAAGGAGTATAAACAATGCAAGAAAAAAACTTAAATCAGGAAGGTTAAAATAAGATACAAGGTTGCTTTGGCAGACAATGAGAAGGAAACTCCTAAGGGTTTCTACAAGTATGTTAAGAGTTAAATGACAGTAAGGGAAAAAATTGATCGGATTGATTGAAGTGGTCAGCTCTGAAGGGATCCAAAAGAGATGGGGGAGATCTTAAATTTTTTTGCATCCGTATTCACTCAGGAAACTGGCAGAGAGTCATGGGAAGTAAGAAAAACAAGTAGTAAGGTCATGGAACCTATGCAGATTAAAGAGGAGGAGATGCTTGCTGCCTTAATACAAATAAGGATGGATAAATCCCCATTGGCTGACAAGAAATTCCCACAGACTTTGAAGGAGGCTACTGTAGAAATTGCAGGAGCTCTGGCAGAAATATTTAAAATATCCTTGGACACGGGTATATTTCTGCAGGTTTGGAGGGCAGCTCATGTTGTTCTGTTGTTTAAAAAGGCTTCAAAAGAAATCCAGGAAATTATAGGCTGATGATCCTGATGTCAGTAATAGTTAAATTATTGGAAAGTGTCCTAAGAGATCAGATATACAAGTATTTAGATAACCGGAGACTGATTAGGTATAGTCAACATGGCTTTGTGCATGATAGATCATGTTTTTTGAGGAGGTTGCCAGGAAGGATGATGATGGAAATGCTGTGGGTATTGACAACATGGACTTTAGTAAGGCCATTGCCAAGGTTCACATAGAAGGTTAGTCAGGAAGGTTCAGATACTCTGTATTCATGGTGAAGTAGTAAACTGCATTCAGCATTTGCTATATAAGAAATACCAGAGAGTGGTAGTGGATGATTGCTTCTCAGACCGGTGTTCCCCAGGGATCAGTGCTGGGACTATTGCTGTTTGTCATCTAAATCAATGATCTGGATGATAATGTGGTAAATTGAATCAGCAAGTTTGCAGATGATACAAAGATTGGAAGAGGACTACAAGGAAGTCTTTTAAAGCTTGCCAAGAGATATGGACCAGCTGAAATAATGGGCTGATAAATGACAGAATGATTTTAATGAAGGGATTTTGAAAAGTTAAACCATGGTAGGATATACACAGTAAATGGTACGGAATTGAGAAATTCAGTAGAACAGAGGGACCTGGGAATACAAATACATAATTCCCTGAAAGTAGTGTTTTAGGTAGAAAGGTTGAACAGAAAGCTTTTGGCATTTTGGCCTTCATACATCTCAATGAAATGAGTGTCGGAGTTGGGATGTTATGATAAAATTGTATAAGACATTGGTGAGGCCAAATTTGGAGTATTGTGTGCAGTTTTGGTCACCTAAGTACAGGAAAGATATCAATAAGTTAGAAAAATTGGAGAGAAGATTCACTAGGATGCTGCTGGAGTTCCGGAATTAAGTTACAATGAAAGGTTAAACATGTTAGAATTTTTTTTTCCTGAGTGTAGTAGAATGAAAATATATTTGATGGAGATATTTAAAATTATGAGGGGGATAGATAGAGTAAATGCAAGTAGGCTTTTTCCGCTGAGGTTAGGTGAGATTAAAAAAAACCCCAGAGGACTTAGGTTAAGGGTAAAAAGGGAAAAGTTTAGAGAGAACATTGTGGGGGGGGGGGGTGCAACCTTCACACAGAGAGTGATCGGAGTGTGGAATGAGCTGCCAGATGAAGTGATGAATGCAGGCTCAATTTTTAAGATTTAAGAAGAATTTGGAGAGATACATAGACTTTGTATACACCACGTCAAGTCCTCATTTTCCACAGACTAATGGTCTAGTGGAAAATTCTGTACAGACAGTGAAAAGACTGCTGAACAAGGCAAAAGGCAGTGGAACAGACTTCTATCAAAGCACGCTAGCATACTGCACAACGCCGCTCGAGTGCGGTATGTCTCCAGTACAACTCCTTATGTAATATAGGCTAAGATCAAACCTACCCATTCAGGAGAACCTCCTTCAAGACAAAAGAGTTGGAGAAAGTGAGGAAATTCAAAGAACAACAGAAAGAAAAGCAAAAGTATTACTTTGACAGAGGAACAAAACCCCTACCAGAACTCTACACTGGTGAGCAAATAAGGTTAAAAAACAAAACAAACTTATGACTCAGAAGGGAATTGTCCTTAGTGAAGTCCAACCAAGATCATACACCATTCAGACAGATGAAAGTGCTGTTCTGCCAAGAAATTGTCGAGATCTTCAAATGGGACCAGCCACAGTAGATGAAAAGACGGATACTGTTGAACAATCTGAATGCACATCTGAGAAGACATTGTCTGAGGCAACAACTCAGATTCAAGGACAATCAATCAGGAGATCGTCAAGACATATGAATCCTCCTAAGAGACTCATTGATCAAATTTAAAGACTCCTATTATAAAATAAAGTAGTGCTAACTTATTCACTCTTCAAGTTTTATTGTATGTAAATCTGAACACACCAAACAAGTTTAAAAAATGTTAACAATTTGTTGATAATAATGAAAATGTAAGTTCTTGGTGTTAAAGTTAAAATAGCAGAGTTATACAAAGAAAAGATGTTAGTTAAAAGTAAGCTACTTTTGTTTTAAGTATGTTAGTTATTATAGTTGCAATGCAACTAGCAGTACCTTAAGGATTAGGGAGAATGCCTAAATCTTAAAGATAAGCTGGCAGGAGCAGTGATGTACTACAATATAGTCAAGAAGGCAGATTTTAAAAAAATTGCATATGATAAAATATAGATGAGATGAATACTTTGGTATACCTTGAGGTTATTGACAAAATAATGCATGTGAATCTAGCAGTGAGAAGTCAAACTTGTGCATACTTTTGGGGCAACCTACTGCCTCACTGTTGGCTTTTCCCTGTCAACAGAATAATTGACTACTTGTCTTCGTCTCCCCAAGATAACATCAAGCAATGCATCACTGATGTGAGAGGCAAGTTGTTTGCATCTGCAGTCCATTCTACCACTTGCAATGCCATTTTGAAATGGTGCCACCACCAGGTTATCGTTGCTGAATTGTCAGGACCTTCAAAATAACATGTTAATGTGCTATGGAGAATTTCAGTGTCTCATTATCTGGTTGCACCCATCCACTCCACCTTGCCCCACATTTCCCAGTGCATTTCAAAAATTGAATTCCAAACCAAATGGTTAAATATTAAGACTGCAGTAAATCTGATTACATGTAAATTAAAAACTCATCACCACTCAAGATATATGACCTGACTTTAAGTTCTGCACTGGTGAAATTGCCAATTCCTCTGTTTGCAAGAGTTATTTTATTTATTTTTGCTAAGCAAAGATGATATGTATGAAATCAGGAATGTGTTCTTCATAAATGTATTAATGACTCTCTTAAAAAATAGGACACAGGGGAAATTTTTCCTCAAAACATTTTCCTTAAATTACAGTGCAGTGTCCAGCATTTCAAGAGCCATTTATTTAGCCCAGCCAGTACAGAAAAAGTAGATCTGCTCAGCAGTTTTGAGAGAGTGTATCTTGTGACCTCTAGTTTTCACTATTTAAATAATTTCCCCTTCTTTTCATCAGGGTTATTTTGAGGACCTTTATCTTTTTTGATTCTGTTCATTCCAGAGGAAAAAAGAGACACATGAGTAATTTGAACTCCATTTAAATAAAGCCTAGTGTAAATTATCTGGGCGTCACTTTGACAGCACAGGGCCTGATGAACTGATTGTTGAAAACCCACTAAAAGCTATTCAAAGCAGTTGATTCTGTGGCATAAGACATGAAAAAAATAATTTTCTTTCTCAACTCCAGGAAATTTAGGGGGAGAGTGTATATAAAAAAAATGCAGTTAAAAAACTGCATTGTGGCAGTTTGTCACCCACAATAAAATCAACCAAAAGTTTAATATCCCAGTACTCTATAAATAGAGGAGATAGAAAGGGAGACAAAAACAGAGTTGTGTATTTGCTAAAGTTTATAAATATCTTACCACCACCCTCTTCCCCTCCCCCCCTCCCCTTCCATCCGCTTTTCTCAGGGATCAGTCTCTTTGAGACTCTCTCATCTGTTCTTCACTCTCCACCCAACCTTCTACCCTTTCACCGATGCCTCCTGTCATCACAGGGCACCATCCAGGGCCACAAATAACCTTCCAGGTGAGGTAGAGCTTTACTTGTACATCATCTACCTTAACCTACTGCATTCAGCCTACGCACTATGACCTTCTCTACACCAGTGAGATGAAAGGCAGATTGGGTGACCACTTTGCCATTACCTACACTCTGTTTGATGGTCTAAGGTTGAACTTCCTTCAGCCAAACATTTTAACTCCCCTCCCCCCCCACCCCCAAACCATTTCTGCATTGATGTCAGGGTGAAGCTCACATAAACTTGAGGAGCAAGACATCATACCCCTCCTGGATATCCTTAACCTAATGGCATGAAGATTGATGCATTTTAATATTAATTTACCACCAGCCCCAACTTATTCCATTGTTCTGTACTTACTCCTGTGCTTATTTTCTCTCTCTAACTTTTCATTCTCCACCAGCATTCTTGATGGTTTCTCCCTCTACCTGTGCCTCCACCATCCACACATTCTTCCCTCTACTCTGTCACCTCTTGGCTCCTCCCCTACAGCTTCTGTTTCCCTTAATATATGTAATTTTACCTTTTCTATCATAGTCTGGATAAAAGATCCCAACCCAGAATGTTGATGGATCATTTCTACCCACAAATGCTGTCTGACCTATTGAGTTCCTACAGTAATTCTTTGTTTGCTCTCTGCTTTGCCCTGCAAGTTTTAGCTCTCCACAAGTCCATAATATTTGCAACATGTGGGTGGATGGGTGGGTGTGGAGCGCTAACATCTTCACTTGTCAACCTAGGTGATGAGAGGAGATGTTGCTCCAAAGGGGAAGTTGTTATTAACTGTTTCCAAGATTTAACTTAAATTAACACCTCTTGGCCACAAGGAGTCAGAAATGAGTGACTGGTTTATTTGTCAACAGACGTTGGCATAATGATATCTGAGAGAGACTAAAATTGAGCAAGAATGACTTTTCAGTCACTAGAATTTTTTTTTAATGATTGAAAATAAGTGGAGTAGGGCATTCAGCCCTTTAAGCCTACCCACTACTCAATACGATCATGGGTAATCAGTACTTTATTCCTGTTTTTTCCTCCTCACCCTTTGATTCTTCTAGCCATAAGGGCCATCTCCAACTTCTTTTTGAATATATGTAATGAACTGGCCTCAACAACTTTCTGTGCTTGGGAGTTACACAAGTACACAACTCTCTGAGTGAAGGAGTTTCTTCTTATCTGTCCTAAATAGCTCACCCATTGTCCTTGACAGTGGCCCCTTGTTCTGCACTCCCCCAACATCGGGAACCTCCTTTTTGTATTTGATGGTTTGATCCTTGAGATGCCTCATTACCCCAGCCTTAGCTCAATGTGTGCAGGAAAAGTTTAACAGCGTTAGATGTAAGTAACCTGTCAACCTCAAATAAAGGAAATTTACCATAGCATAATGAATTTAGATATTATCTTGCTTATGTAATCATAAGTCAGAGTTTTTTTTTACAACAGAAGATGAATCAATTTCCAGCCTGTTATGTAAACATAGGCAGACAGGTGAAGATATCAATGTTTCAGGGAGTCCTTGAGCAGCGGTCAGGATTTGAAATCCCATCTGATTTTTCACTCCCACGTCTGGGATCCTGGGTTCATTGAGGTTGGCACCAAGCCAATTCATTAGAAGGTAAACCTGGTCTTTCCTGATCAACACAGATTATCTATGAGACGAACAACCCAACTTAGTCAACAGGAATTTATCTCAGAAAGATTTGGAGTTAGGAAGATGGCAAATTAGAATTTTCACCAGTGGAGCAATGGAAATTAAAAATTGAATTGTCAGTGGTTTTACCCCATTTGCTATTGTCCATTACATTTTGATTGAGAAATCTGTGGCAGATCTTTCACCTAGATATCCATAGAATCCAGATGAAGCCATGGAAGTTCTTGTTTCCCTCCTTGCCATTCAGAGTCTTCATGATGGAAAAGGCCCTTTTACCAAGTGTTCTCCAGAGATTGTCCCATTTGCTTGCATTTGACCTATATCCTATGAACTTTTCCCATCCTTGTATTTGTCTGAGTGTATTTTGAATAGTTGTTGTATTCCTTCTACCACTTCCTCTGGCAGCTCGTTCCACATATCTACCTCATTGATGTGAAAATAGTATCCCTGAGCTCTCTTTAACATTTTTCCTCTCTCACCTGAAATCTCTCCTCTCTAGTTTTAAACCAGTGGCAAAAATACAATATAAGTTTACATCTATGCTCCGTATGATTTTATATACCTCTATAAGATCACACCTATACTCCAGGGAGAAAAGACATAGCTTAATCAGCCTCTTTCTATAACTCAAGATTGTCACTCCTGGCAAAATCATGAGTCTTTTCATCTTTCCATCTTAATGATATCATTCTTATCATTAGGAAACTAGAAATGGACATAATACTCAGAGAAGTCTGAGTCAGCTGAGAATTTCCATGAGACCCTGAACAGGGATGAAATGTTAACAAAGCAATGGTAAGCATTTCCTTTTCATGAAGCAGCCTCCTCCACTGGGCATAGAAATGCAAAATAGACCTTCACTGGGTCAGCTCATTGAGTATTGATGTGAGCTCATTGAGTACTGATGTGGTGTTTCAGCTGCCATACTGGGATTGTGCTACAAGTGCAATGCATGCCATGCACGAAAAGGTGAGATCCTAGAATGGGACCTCTGGCTGGTGATCAGCACAAATAAGTTCCATGAACCTGAGTTTGTCCTAGGGAAGGTGGGCCTGCTGAATATGATTATTTGAATGATGCGAAGAGAAAAGTAAGTTTGTGGTTTTGTAAAATATGCTCATGAAAATTAACGTCTGCAGTGCAAAGAAACAAATGTGTTTTTTTTCACCAGCATTTTAAAAGAGGCTTTTTCCAAACTACAATTGTTGGTATCGATCGATCAAAGCACATTAGCAGGGTACTCTTTAGTAACAGTAGGTATTTGTTATATCAAGGAAGTTTAGAAAGTGGACACTATAAGATTGCCAAACTGTTAAAAAGGCAGTGAAATGTTTTATGCCGTGATGTTGAATAAAACAAGTTAAATGGAGAAGGATTTGAATGCTGGCACCTGGACTCCATCAACCTTTGTGATATTTGTTAGATTGGAAAAAGAAAGAAGCATGTTTTTCTGTGTATTTGGAGACCACTGCCAACAAATCTACATAAAACACAAAAGCAAAGGAGTCATGTCACTTTCCCCATGAATTCCTTGAAGGATTTCCAGTCAACATCTTGCAATGTGGCTATTGCCATCGATAACATTGAGTGGTGCTTGTTAAGAATGTGGACTTGAAAAATTAACAAGAAAGGGAAAAGAATTATGAATCAACACATAAACCACCAAAGGTGAAGCTAAGAATTAAGCTAGTTGAAAAATGAAAGCTGAAAACTTGAATAAGCAAATAATTGGAATGTTGAAGTAAACATTTACATTTTTAAACTTCCATATTTAAAAAGAACTTTCTGCATGATGTATGTTTTCCAGAGAAAAACAGATTTTGTATTTTACACTCATTAAGATATAATGAACTCTCTAAATGTAACAGTAAAACACAAAGCTGGAGAAACTCAGCAAGTCAGACAGCGTACTTTATTTAGCTAAGATAAGGATACATAACCAACATTTCAGGCTTGATCCCCTGCATCAAGGTATGAGAAAAATTCTCATTTGCTCATACCTTGACAAAGAGCTCCAGCTTGAAATGTTAGTTATGCATTTTTTAACACGGTAACAGGTCATTTTGGCCCACGAACCTGTGCCATCCATGTACACCCAATTAACCTACAACCCCCCAATATGTTTTGAACAGTGGGAGGAAACCGGAACCCCTGGGGAAAACCCACACAGACACAGAGAGAATGTACAAATCCTTCCAGACAGAATGGGATGTGAACTCTGGTCCCAATCGCTGATGCTGTAACAGTATCACACTAATTGCTATGCTAACCTTGCTGCCCATATCTTTGTCTTTGCTATACAAGGGACACTGTCTGACCTGCTGAGTTTCCACAGCATTGTGTTTTCACTTTAATCACGATATCTGCATATTTTTGTTTTACTCTCTAAATATAATGCAGTTTTGTGGGATCTTCAACATTAACGCTCATGTTGGCTTTGGTCCACCACAAGCAGTCTGATAAAATAAATCGCACGTTTTAAATATACCAATATTATTATAGACTGATTTAATTTCCATGTTGTTAGCTCATATTAAACCAGCATTTTAAACATTTATACACACTGAATGCAAAATATCTCATGGGGTTCACAGGCTTTTCATCTGTTCAGCACAAACACTTGGCATTTGGCTTCATTCCATAGTAACAGTCTGCCTCATGGAATGAACATAGTATTTAAAAGTCCATCAATCCATCCTGAAAGCCCTTGATCCATGATCTTAAACTGTTCCACATCCCTTTTTTCTGGTTTTTAAAATGTTTGCAAAGGGAATTTTTATTAGACACCTTGGATGTCAGGAATTCATGATCTACTTGATATGAAGAATTTGTCTAAGGCAACATAAGTTGCTTTTGGAATATGATCAAAACATGCACTAAAGCAGCCTACCTCTACTTTATACTACTGCTGTTATTGTGTTTAGATCTGGATAAACGTTCTCTGGAAGGTGATCGCTCACAGCAGTTAACTTTAAACTTACTGCTTAGATGTCATCCTGTGTGTGAACAGACTTGTCATCGTGCATTCCAAGTTGCTCTCAGAAATGAATTTGTCTTTCCTCAACACTTCTCAATGCTTAGGCGGCAGACATTCCTGCTGCTCTGAATTAATCCAATTACTAAACACCTGCAGAGATGCAATAACATTTTCACTGCCAAGTTTCAATAAACGAGGTTTTATGGAAGAATGTATACTCTACTGTCCTTCCATCAGGGATCATGTTACACACCTGCCAAGCAAAAAACGTTTAACAAAATATCACAAATGCATCAGCCCATTTCAAGGTTGGAACCAGCATGATGTGCATGTTTCAGGGATACTTCAATTGTCCCTGTCGTCCAGCCTGCCAAATAAGCTATTACCATAATGTAAACCTGCAGCTGATTTTATAAATGTCATTTGGTTTTGTATACCACTGTTTATATTAAAAAGCAATGTTTTACAAATTTTGCTTTCAATGGGCATAAGAATTGAATCAACAATGTCTTACACTTTTATCTATAACTCATTTTGTTATGCTTATATTTGTTCATTTCTGAATGATTACCAACATGCTTCCCTTATTTATGAACTATTGTTTATATGGCGTAAAATTTATTTTCAGTGCTAATTGGCTAACATTACCATCTGGCATATTATGCCACACACGCATACTTCCCTGCTTTCTGTATGCATGAAGTGTTTTTCCTTGGGCTTGGGTGGCTCTTTTCATACAGCAGGAAGGATCATCTAAAAGCACTAACTCAGCATCTTTAAGACAGTTATTGTAATCCGGTACTAGAAATTAATTTATTGGGACTGACTGTTATAACATTTCAACACATAAAAAATGTGGCAGACGACTTTTGTCCTTCAGAAAATTTATTTACTTTCTTCAAGCCTGCTGAGTTCTCATGTCTCCAAGCACAGCGCCAACAGAAGCCAGATAGAACATAGAACAATACAGCACAGGAACAGGTCCTTCAGCCCATGTGTCTGCGCTGAACATGATGCCCAGGTTGGAGTAAAACTCTAACATATCCCTCAGTTCCCTGCATATTTGAGTGAAATGTCAACACCAAAAGTGTTACCTGTTGAAAATAAAAGTCAAACAATGTAGGCCCAATAAATGCACCATGACCCAAACATGAGTGGAGAACATCTATCAACAAGATGTACCCCTTCACATGTGTAGAACACTAGACGAATTACAGACATTACCATGTTTACCTTTGTGGCCTTCAAGCTAATTTACCATTATTTAACCAAATCTTTCAAATCTGCTGGTGATATCCTCTCTCTTGAGCAACTGATCTCTAATTAAGCCAGGGCAGTTGTATCTCACTCCTCTAGCCTTAGGTGATGTTGCCCAGCATTTCCTCAGCTCAGAGTTCTGGGAATAATAGGATTTAACTGTGGTTGTTTCTTTCTAGGCAATCATTTCATGAATACCTCCTGAGCTGATGATCTGCTGTTACTCACTGTCTAATGTTCACCTTAGTCACAGGGAGTGGCCAAATGATCCCTTGTCAAACACTTGGCAATGTATTCTTTCTTCAGCAGTTGACTGGAAGACTGACAGCATCTACATTTCTCTAGTATTTTCCTGCTTCAATAACAATAAGATATTCATATATCAAATACATCTTTGAAATTGAGAAACCATGACTTCATTTAATGACAGAGGAAATCAAGGGTTTGGGATCTGGTAAATGGTGAAGTGACAGCCATTCATAATGGTGTGGAATTGGTGCACTCCAAATATAATGGCAGAAACCTCTTCATACAGATGGGACTATTTTTTCTCTTCTGTCATCATTTAAGGAGGAAATTTTATTTATTATGTAGGTAGGCACAGGTAAGGGTTGGTTTTATATATACATACATATATAGCAGCTACTATGGTAGAGCTACTAAAGTAATACAAACACACATGCCAGATTAGTCAACTCAAGACTGACTTTATTCAGGTTTTACAATGTTCCTTTATACCCCGCATGTCCCGAGCTCCATGGAACAAGGTGGGACATTGCTACTGGAATGCTTTTGATCCACAGGACTGGCAGGTTTAAATTGATCCTTATGAGAATCCTGTGCCTTCCAGCAGTATACTTAGCAAGGCAATGCTCTGTTCTCCAGCACGCAGTACTGCTCTGTTAGGTGAGTATTCACCTGTTTGTTTATTTGTTCCGCTGCCCACAGAACCATGCAGGCAACGGTTCGCGACACCACGCTGCGTGCTCGCTCGGCCTGCTACACGGCCACTACATCACCCTCCCCCCCTAGAATCATTGCCGGAAACTAAAACACCAGTTGTGTTTACCTTAGGTAGACACCCACGTTGTCTGGGCTGGGGGCATTGAATGAATGCAGTGGGATCCACGTGGGCAGGCTTGAGTCTGTCTACACTAAACAGCTGCGAATTCCCCCAATGTCCAAAGTAAACACAACATCGTCCCTCTTAATCACGTGGAAAGAGCCCTCGTATCATCATTGTAATGCTGCTCCTGAGACCTGTCTGTGTACAAAAACAAAATCAGCGTCCAGGAGCGGTGGGGGCACATGTTGTTTAGGGTTTCCATGCCAGTTGGTAGGAACATGTTTGCTATTAGTGATAGCATGTCGAAGCTGCTGAAGGACGTCCAGGTCAGAGTTGGTTGTAAAATGAATGTCCCCTGGAACTGTAAGGATCGTTCCATAAACCATCTCTGTAGATGATGCAGACAAATCCTCCTTTGGGGCCATCCGCACTCCCAGTAGAACCCATGGCAACTCATCGACCCAATTGGGACCAGTGAGCCGAGCCTTAAGTGCTGAATTTAGTTGCTGTTGGAAACTTTGCCCAAGGCTGTTGGACTGTGGATGGTATGCTGTGGTGCAGTGGAGATGTGTTCCATAAAAGCGCAAAAAGGCAGACCATAATGCAAGGTGAATTGTGCTCTGTAGTCTGAAGTCGTGTGTGCTTACGACTGTCAAAGAGGCATTGGCCAAAGCAGCAATGCTCACCCATCCTAACCCTGAGGCTACCTTGGGGCTTAGCATTGACGCCTTGAGTACGGCCGTGGGTGCAGTTATTGAGCAGTATGTCAATGACCATTATCAATTAATCATGTCGGGGTCACCAATTGTAGCGACTACTACAGTAGAGCTACTAAAGTAATACAAACACACACACCAGATTAGTCAACTCAAGACTAATTTATTCATGTTTTACTATGTTCTTTTATACCCCGCATCTCTCAGGCTCCACGGGACAAGGCGGGACATTGCTATTGGAATGCTTTTGATCCAGGGGGCCAGCAGGTTTAAATTGATCCTTGTGAGTATCCTGCGCCCTCCAGCAGGATACTCAGCAAGACAATATGTCATTCTCCAGCAGGCCGTACTGCTCTGTTCGATGAGTATTCACCTGTTTGTTTATTTGTTCCGCCTCCCACCGAACCATGTCGGTGATGGTTTGCGACACCACGCTGCACACTCGCTCGGCCCACTACACGGCTGCTACGATATATTTATTTTCCTCTAGTCATAGGCAGTGGGAAAGGCAGAAGACTGCATCTCTTGCAGAATGTGGGCAGTCAGGAAAGCCAGCAGTATCCAACTTCATCTGTGAGAAGTGCATCCAGCTGCAGTTCCTGGGAAATGCATTAAGGAATTGGAGCTGGACTTGGATGAACTTCAAATTGTTGGAGAGGAAGAGAGAGTGATAGTAGTTTCAGGGATGCTATCACACCTAGGAGGCAGAAGGAGGGTAGATGGGTGACAGACAGGAAAGGGAACAGGCAGGCAGTGCAGGGCATCCCTTCGGTTGTTCTCAATAACAAGAATACCATTTTGGATACTGTTGGGGGTGGGGGGGGGGGTGGAATGACCTACCAGACACAAGCGACTCAATCAGGTCTCTGGCATGGAATCTGGACTTGTGGCTAAGAAAGGAGGAGGTGATCTTCAGTGATTGGTTTTTCAATGGTCAGGGGGCAGATAAGAAGTTCTGTGGAAGGGATCAAGATTCCTTAATGGTATGTTGCCTTCCTGGTGCCAGAGTCCGAGATATCTCAGATCAAATTCACAGTATACTCAAGAGGAAGGGTGATCGGCTGGATGTCATGGTCCATGTAGGGACCAATGACTTTTGTAGGAAAGGTGAGGAGATCCTGCAAGGAGAGTTCAGGGAATTAGGCACTAAATTGAAGGTATGACCACACTCGTGGGTTATATTACAGATTGGCCAATAGTCAATGAGAATTGGAGAAGCAAATCTGTAGAGAGAAGGCAGACAGCTGAAGGAATCATAAGATTGTGATAGCAGGAGATTTAATTTTCCACATATTGACTGGGACTCCCATACAGTAAAAAAGGCTGGATGGCTTGGAGTTTGTCAAATGTGTTCAGGAAAGTTTTCTGAATCAATATATAGAGGTACCAACTAGAAAGAATGCAATACAAGATCTCCTTTTAGGGAGTGAGACTGGACAGGTGACAGAAGAATGTGTAGGGTCCAGTGATTGTAATGCCATTACTTTCAAGTTAATTATGGAGAAAGATAGGTCTGGGCCTTTGGTTGAGATTCTAAAATTGGAGAAAAACTAATTGTGATGAAATGAGAAAGGATCTGTAATACTTGGATTGGAATATTTGTTTTGGGCAACGATGTGTGAAGTAAGTGGAGGTCCTTTAAAGGTGAAACTTTGAGAGTACAGAGTTTGTACATTCCTGTCAGGATTAAAGGCAAAGGGAACTTGGTTTTCGAGCAATATTGGGGATCTGGTTCAAAAGAAGATAGAGGTGTATAGCAGGTATAGACAACATGGAGCAAATGAGGTACTTGAGGAGTATAAAAAATGCAAGAAAAACCACAAGAATGAAACCAGGATGGTTGCTTTAGCAGACAATGTGAAGGAAAATCATAAGGGTTCTATGGATATATTAAGAGCAAAATGAGAGTAAGGGATTCCCTCCAAGATCAGAGTGGTTGGCTCTGAATGGAGTCAAAAGAGATGGAGGAGATTTTAAATATATTTTTTGCATCAGTATTTAATCAGAATATAGGCACAGAGTCATAGGAAGTAAGGAAAACGAGGAGTGAGCTCATGGAACCTATAAAGATTAAAGCAGAGGGTGTGTTTGCTGTCTTAAAGCAAATAAGGGTGGATAAATCCCCAGGGCCTGACAAGATATTCCCTCGGGGCTTGAGGGAGTCTATTGTGGATATTTGGGGGGCTTTGGCAGAAATATTTAAAATATCCTAGCCACGATTATGGTGCTGCAGGATGACAGGTAGCTCAAGCTGTTCTATTGTTCAAAAAAAGGCTCCAAAAGTAATCCAGGAAATTATAGGCCAGTGAGCCTGATGTCAGTAGTAAGTAAATATTTGGATAGCCAGGGACTGATTAGTGATAGTCAACATGGCTTTGTGCATGGAAGATCATGTTTAACTAATTTTCTAGGGGTTTACGAGGAGGTCACCAGCAAGGTTGATGAAGGGAAGGCTGTGGATGTTGTCAACATTAGACTTTAATAAGGCCTTTGATAAAGTCCCACATGGGTGGTTAGTCAGGAAAGTTCAGATGCTCAGTATTCATGGATTCGACAATGGCTGGACTGGAGAAGCCAGAGATTAGTGATGGATGATTGCTTCTCAAATTGGAGGCTATGGATAATGGTGCACTTCAAGGACTGGTGCTGTGACTATTGTTGTTTGTCATCTGTATTAATGATCTGAATGATAATGTGGGAAATTGGATCAGCAAGTTTGCAGATGACACAAAGATTGGAAGTGTTGTGGACAGCTAGGAAGGTTTTCAAAGCTTGCAGAGGGATCTGTCGCAACTGGAAAAATGGGCTGAAATATGGCACATGGAAGTTAATGCAGACAATTATGAGGTGCTACATTTTGGAAGGACAAACCAAGAAAGGATATGCATGGTAAATAGTAGGGCACTGAGGAGTGTGGTAGAAATGAGGGATCTATGAATATAGATACATAATTCCCTGAAATTTGCATCACAGGTATATAATGTATGGTTGTAAAGAGAACTTTTGGCATATTGGCCTTCATAAAACAAAGATTTGAGTATAGGATCTGGAATGTTATGATAAAGTTGTAAAAGACATGGGTGAGGCCAAATTTGGAGTATTGTGTACAGTTTTCATCACCCAACTACAGAAAAGATATCAATAAGATAGAAAGAGTGCAGAGAGGATTTGTTAGGTTCTTGCCTGGACATCAGAAATTGAGTTACAGGGAGATGTTGAACAGGTTTGGACTTGGTTCCTATTAAAAATTATGAGGGGATAGACAGCATAAATGTACATAGGCTTTTTTCCACAGAGTATAGGTGAGATCTAAACCAGAGGATATGGGTTAAGGGTGAAAGGAAAAAGTTTGGGGGAACATGAAGGAGAACTTCATACGGAGAGTGATGGGGGTATGGAATGAGTTGCCTGCTGAACTGGTGAATGATTTCAGATTTACTGTCAGACTATATACATGAGATCACATCTGACCCTGAGATTCTTTTTCCTGTGGGCCAGGTAGAATTATCTCTTCTTGATAGTGTTAAAAAAAACTGTACACATGTAAACAAATAAAGAAATGTAAACAACTGATTGTGCAATAAAGAAAGGAAAATAAACAAATAATAAAGTGCAAAAGTAAGTGTCCTTAAATGAGTCCCTGATTAAATTTGTCATTGAGGAGTCTGATAGTGGAGGGATAGCAGGTGTTCCTGAACCTGGTGGGGCAAGTCTTGAGGCATCCATACCTCTTTCATGATGAGCAGAGCATGTGCTGGGTGGTATGGATCCTTGATGTTTGCTGCTGTTCTCTAACATTGATGCTGGAGAAGATTTTGCCTGTGATGTCCTGAGCTGTGTCAACTATCTTTTTCAGTATTGGTGCTCCCATACCAAGTAATGATGCAGCCAATTAGTACACATGATCTTCTCATCTTGACTGAATCAGCATGGATGTTGGAACAGAAACTTGCAAGGGTTGATGATGCATTGAAGTTGGCCAGGATGTGTATCAACATGGCTAAGTCCTCTACAATGATCATCCGGGGAAATCGAAAGCAGATGAGTACGGCATTGGACAGTTGTGGTATTGATCTTCACGATGGGTATATTCAATCACTTGGCCCTGCGGATACATTTAGGTATCTAGGGGTTCAATTTGACTGGCATGGATGATGGCCTGTGAACCATTGGGAAAATTTAGAGAGGGTGTTGGAGAACATCACGTAAGCCCCTCTGAAACCACACCAACGGCTGGCGATTCTGCATGTGCACCTTCTTATGAAGTTTGTGCTTGGTCTGATCTTTGGACATGCCCATTACAACACCCTAAATGGCCTTGACAAGCAGGTTCATGCAGCTATTCGGATCTGGTTGTGGCTCCCAAGGGATATATCCACAGCTTTTTTTCCATTCTGGAGTGAAGGAGGGTGGGTTGGGGGGGTGTCATGTCTCTTGTGGCTTCCATCCCCACCCAGAAGGCATGATAGATGGAGAGAATGCTTTCCTCAACAAACCCAGTTCTGCATGCCATGGTTGGCCTGCCAGAGATTGGAAAGACCATCTTGCAATTCATTCGGCCAGGGATGGTCATGGGCTATCTGGTAGGCACTATGGCTGAAACTTGACTGCCTGGAGGTCTGCACTCATGCCCAACTTGGACTGTTGGTATCTCCATGGCATGAGGTGAATCAAAAATCAAGATCCTGGCTCAAAATGCTTCTTCATTTGAGGAATTCAACTACGGGCAAACACCCTGGGAACTAAAGTCTGGAGATATCGAGGTTGTCCTGAGGGTGCAGACCTGCGTTCCTGTGGTATGTGTGCTACTCCCAAGTCCTTGCATCATATCATGCAGGCATGCACTATAACCCATCATGCATACTGCGTGAGGCACAATCGGATGGCTCACCTTCTGGCAAAATCCATTCAATTGGAATGACTCGAGGTGCTGGAAGAGACCATGATTCCGAAGAGGGGAACATTCTACAAGCCGGACCTCATTATCCATGATGGTCTGACAGCAGTAGTGATGGACATCACTATCTCCATGGAAGAATGGATGTTGGAGTCCCAGGACAGTAAAATTTGTAAATACAGCGAGCCCTTAGTTCAGGAGCCATCTTGGACTTCGTTAAGAACATTGGCTTGGACATCCAAACAGTGAAGCCTGAGCCAAAAATCGTTGGGTAACATGGGTTTTTGGCATCTCATTCATCTTTGGTGCTTGCAGCTTTGGGGGCCATCACGCACAGTTCAATCTAACACCGCCCTCCTTGTGATTCATGAGCCATTGATCTGTTTTGATGCCTCTATGCGGGGGGGGGGGGCGGGGTGGTTGTGGGTGCTTCTAGGTTCTTGACATATGATGACTGGATGAGGTGGACCCTCGATGGGGCCCCTGATTGGTCTGGTCCTCTGATCATTAACACAATTAGGTATCTCTCGGGGTAAACATTCCTTTTGCATTGTTGTATCACGCCTCTACAGATCTATCAAATTCAACTCATTCATATAACCAATGGTAGCCCTTTCCACCTTTATTTTAGTTATTTTTTTGTTGACTTGTCTAAGATGGGGTCCAGACAAAAATTAAAATCTTCCCCCAATGAGGATGTTCTCATTTCCCTCTGCCAATCTTAGGAAAGAGCTCTACATGAATTTTTTGTCATCAAAGTTGAGGGCATATACGTTTACTAAGGTCCAGGATTCCGAATATACCTGACAGTGCACTGTTACAAATCTTCCCATTTTGTCTGTGGTCTCATTCTGCATTCTCACAGGAACACTCTTCCCTATCATGTGAATTGAATGAGGAGGATATTACCTGACCCACCCAGCCCCTTTTTAACTTTTGGTGTTTGCGTTCCATTAAATGTGTTTCATGGAGAAAGGTTAGGTCTACTCCCATTTTATAAATGTGTGCCAAGACTCGTTTCCTCTTTATTATCCCCGTTCAAGCCATTAATGTTAAAACTAACTTATTTTATGTTTTTGATCATTGCCCCAGAGACCTTCAAATCCATGTTCTCTCCACATCTCCGCCATCCCTTGTCCATTCTCGCCCAACCTTATTCTTTCATCCGTGAATTCCAGCCCGCCAGGACCACAAAAAACCCTGAGAAGATAAAACAGAGACCAGGGCCGTATGCCCCAGAAGGATAAGTAAAAAGAGAAGGGTTTAACAAAAGAAAATAAAAGAAAAAACAGACGAAGACAACATAAAATTCTACACAAAACTTTAACCCCTTACCCATATACTTTCCTTCCCCACTTCTAATTCCCTTTAATCCTTCCTCCCCCAACATCTGGTGATTTTACCCTCTCTACCATCACCATACCCCTTATTTCTAAACGTTGTGTGTTTTAAACTCATCTGTCTCCCACTGCTCTTCATCCCCACCCCCTCCTGGACCATTTCCTTTTCATAAATTCTTCCCATAGCATATTTACAACTCTATCTCTTCATTCTACAGTTACTCTCTTAATATATAGTTATTTTCAACAATATATTCTTATAAACAACAAAAATACTAACACTAATTGTTTGGCACTACCCTTATCTATATTATATCTGGCAGACCGGCAGCCACTTCACAAATTCGTGGGCCTCTTTAGTCTCTGATGAAAAATTTCTTTCACCTCCTGGCATTATGAATTTTAGGGTTGCTGGGTACCTAAGGACACATTCATACCCTTTCAATTTAGTCATCCTTTTTATTGGTTCAAGTTCTTTCCTCTGCTTAAGGAGGGCCGTGCTTATATCTGGGTAAAATAGTATCTTTTTCCCCCTCCAGTTCCGTCGCCCACCCCCCTCACTTTTGCCCCAACTGCCGCTGCTCTTAAAATATTCTCATGATCCTGGTGACACAGGAGCTTCACCAGGACCAGATGTGGGAAGGGGGTCCAATGGGCTCTCTTAAAATCTACCAGGTCCCCCAGTTGTTCCTTTCCCAGGACATTTGGGAGCCAATGCTGGAAAAAAGCCACAAGGTCTCTCCCTTTCTGACCCTCCAGCAACCCCACAATTTTAATGGTATTCCTCCGACTGTCGTTTTGTAGGGTAATAATCCTCTGCCAGAGTGTCCACTTTCTGTTTCCCATGTGGTGAAATCAGTCTCTAATTTATTAATTCTGCCCTCATTATTGCCAGTTCTGTCCTCCAGTTCAGTTACCCTTCCTGATAATCCAGTTAGGGCATTCTCTCATTTGTCCATTTTATTGTATAGTTCTCCAGTCTTTAATTTTTAATCTTTGGCCAGTCTTTTCTCCATTCTCAACATAGCTTGCAGAATGTCTTGCATTGAGGGCTCCATGCCCCCTCCCTTTCTTGCCGACACCAGGTTGCTGATTCAGTGAGTCTCAGATTTCTCCTTCCATGCTGTTGTCTGACTCCTCCTCGCTGGGTTTGACACTGGAACCATCAACTGACGCAGGGTAGAGGTCTTCGGCACCCCGAGGTAAGTCTTTCCCATGGCCCATTGCATTGTGCTTCCGGGCGCACTTTGTTGCACAGGGGAGCTCAGTTCCCCCTGTGGGCCGCTCATCTCCCATGCTTGGTCAGGGACCATAGCGATAATTATCCCGGGGTCGGATTCACCTGTTGCCGATGTCTTGGGTGAGCCTCGCATGTCCTCGGCAGGTTGGGTCTCCATTGTCGAGCCTTCTCAGGCATCAGACCTGGAGATGGGATCGCCATCTTGCCTTCCACGAGGTAGGCTCGATCGGGTGGCAGCAGTTCCTCCCACCTTGCTGGCTGTCTTTCCCTGATTGAAACTCTTCTTCCCCATTGCAGTAACTTATGGGCTTTTATTTAAACGTTTTTGTTGTTTTCTTTTAACTTCTTTGACTTTTAAACCATTTTTTTTCACTCTGGTCCAGGAGCTCAGGGGGTTGACGTCCTCCTGCTGGGTCCTCATCACATGACCCACAGATCAGTGATGTCGGTTATCAAGTTAAACAAGAAAACCTGCAGATATTGGAGTCGAGTAGAATGCACAAATGTGCTGAAGAAGCTCAAAAGGTCACGCAGCAACCATCGGGCTGGAGACCTTTGTCAAGGTATGATCAAAAAAAATTATCAGACACCTGAATAAAAATGTGTTGATTATCAAATCCCTAGCATTTCTCTGAGGGGAAAACTCTGAAACTTTCATGTGAGGTTCTTCAAAGGAATAGTTTACATTTGAGAATCTTTTAGTGATATTTCCTTCCAGAGTGCAACAGAATGTTTATACAGATTGATTGCTTTTTATTGATGATTCATTAACCAAAAGAGATACATTCATCATTCTCTGCCAAATTTTTTGTCTGTGAATGCTGGTAAATATTTACCATTAAAAAAAATTAACATCATGGGGAAGGCAATTCAATAAAGTAATCCTGTGCTCTGTAGGATAGGTTTATGCAATATTCTAACAATGATTTATATCTTTATCCTTTGGAGTTCTCAGTTTTGGAAACTGTAATGTATAGCTTGTGAGTTTGCTCCTCAGCATAGAGCTCCATACTGTGAATACAAATTTGCCTCATGTCCTATCATTCTAAAAATAATCATAATGGTACAGTAACTAATATATTCCTGAGTTTGTTCTAGCATGTTATTATGCAACCAGTTAGGCTGCCTTTAAAGAAAAATTGCATATGATTCATAAATCTTTCTGTGCTTGTATCACAATGGTAACAGATTTCAAAAGGGATCAAAATTCAATGTCTCGTGCTTATCGTGCTACTTGAATGGTAGTACCCATATTGTAGAGGACTGAGGTCATTCTGTGACCAGTGTACTGAGAACATAACAAAACACCGAACTGCCTCTGGCATTGAGATCCCGTGCATATGTTGTGCATTAGACATATTAAGAACCAGAATTTTACTTAAATTAAGATGTGACCCACATTGTAACTGGAGTACTTGCATAATGATTCCGATACATGTACAGTGCGCACCCTATGGGAATATATTCCCATGCATTGCATCTTCTATATTTAATGTCTTTCATTTATTCTGGTTGCCATGAATATATGGGATACAAATATTGATTCATTCAGAGCTTCTTTTCTGATTTGTTGTTTTGGTGGAAAAAAAATCTAAAAGTTCCTGTTGATGCATCAAATTGCACCTCTGCTAGGACAAATTCAAAATTGAGTTTCTGATTTCATGTATTTCACTAGCAGTTCATCCAATGTTTGGCCTGACTGAGGCAGTGTTAGAGGAATAAATGAGTCTAAATCCAAAGCAGTATGAGGGAAATGTACTTCAGAACCCACAGGAAAGCATTATAACTCAAATTGTTTACTTCAGAAAGCATACGAGTAAATTTTACTAATGTATATGAGCACAATTTGGCTGTCCATGATGCATTCCCCTACGGTCACAAGTGATACTCCACAAGATGTATCCAAACATAATTGGAGCAGCAACATGTCACTTTACTACTCAGACTTGCACGTCATGAAATAAACTCATAACTCATCAGATTTTGGCCTTTTTCTTCTTTCTGTTTCCAATAACATTTATATTCTCTATGAGAATACTCTTGGGACAAGAATATAATGGGGGCTAATGCTCATTTGTTTTGAAGCAACATAAACTCATCTCTATATTCCAGAAATCTGTCCATCCCACCCTTGAATCTAATGATGCTGACTCCAATGCTCTCTGAGGTAAAGAATTTCAACCATTCGTAACTCTTAATAGTTGAAATTCTTACTCATTTTTATCCATAATTTATCCTCTAACTATGATCCCCTATTTTTAGATTTCCCCATTGCAACATTTTCTAGCATCGAACCTATTAGAATCCAATAGTTTTCAACTGGATCACTTCTCATTCATCTAAACTCCAGTGAGTATGGGCTCAACCTGCTTTAATTTGCATTATAAAACCATCCCATTATTGCAGGAATCAATATCGTGAACTTGCTCTGAGCTTCTTCCAACATCACATTAACATTGTGGTTGAACTAAATGTCGCTGCAAACAGACTCAAAAAGAGATCATGAACCATCAAATTCAAGGACAGTTTCCTTCCTGCTATTATCTGACTCCTGAATGACTGTCATAATGGAAGCATAGTATATTACAGCACAGAAATGGGACCTTTGGCCCTCCTAGTCTGTACCAAATTATTTTCTTGTCCAGTCCCACTGACCTGCACCCAGTCCATAGCCCTCCATACTTCCCCCATCCATGTGCCTGTTCAAATTCTTCTTAAATGTTAAAATTGACCCCCCATTCATCACTTCAGCTGGCAGCTCATTCCACACTCCCACCATTCTGTGTTTAGAAGTTCCCCCTTGAATGTTTTCCCTTTCACTCTTTGTAGTGTGAATAAAAGTTCTCACGAGTGGAGGGAGAACAAACACTTTTATTAGCTTATAACTATGGGTAGGGTTTCACAGTAGTCTTTGGAAGGGTTCTGCGTTTTGGCGGGAAACCAAGTTTATATGTGGGCAGATGGAGGCAGAGCCGAGAGGTGGGGCCAGCCATCAGCACAACACATGACCAGTGAATTCCTGTTCACTGCACTCTTAACCCATGTCCTCTGGTTTGTTTCTCACCCACCCTCAGTGGAAAAAGCCTATCAACATTTACTCTGTCTATCCCCTCATAATTTTAAATACCTCTATCACATCTCCCCTCATCCTTCTACATTCCAGGGAAAAAAGTCCTAACCTTTCCCTTTAACTCAGTTCCTGAAGTCTGGACCACATCCTAGTAAATCTTCTCTGCACTCTTTCAATCTTATTGGTATTTTTCCAGAAGTTAGATGATGAAAACTGCAATATAAAACTCCAGATTTGGCCTCACTAATGTATTATACAACTTTATCACAACAACCCAACTCCTACACTCAATAATTTGATTTGTGAAGGCCAATATGCCAAAAGCTCTCTTTACAACCATATCTACGTGTGACACCTCTTTCAGGGAATGATGTGTCTGTATTTCTAGATCCCTCTGTTCTACCATGCTTCTCAGTGCCATACCACTTACTTTGTATGTCCTTTCTTGGTTTTTTCCTCGAAATTGTTAGACCTCACACACACTTGTCTGTATTAAATTCTCTCATTTTTTTGAAAGCTTTGAAAACTTTTCTCACTGTCCACAAACCTCCAATCTTTGTGTCATCTCCAAACTTTCTGATTCATTTTACCACATTAATCATCCAGATCATTGATATAGAGAACAAATAACAATGGACCCAGGCCTGATCCATGAGACACACCACTAGTCACAGGCCTCCATTCTGACAAGCAATCATCCACAATTATTCTCTGGCTTCTCCTGTATAGCCAATATTGATTCCAGTTTATTACCTCATCATGAATACCGAGCATCTGAACCTTCCTGACTAACCTCCTCTGTTGGACCTTATCAAAGAGCTTACTAAATCCATGTAGACAACATCCACATCCTTCATCAATTTTCCTGGCTACTACCACAAAAATCTCTATCAGCCGAGTTAAATGCAACCTACCATGTACAAAACCATGTTGACTACCCCTAAATCGTCATTGACTATCCAAATGCTTGTATTGGTCTCACTGCAATTCTGTAACTGCACTCTGTACTACATTTTTACTGCTGCTCTATGTATGGGCTGACTAGCTGGACTACTTGCAAAATGAACTTCCCCATTAAATCTCAGAACACAGCAATAAACTAGAACAAGATTTTCATTTGGTGCCCATTATTAAAATAAACTTCCTTCTAAAATCAAATAGACAATTAAAAGAGAAGTGAGAAACCAGTTAGCCTGACATCAATCATCAGGAAATATTAGCATTAATTTCTAAGGAAGTAGTAATACAGACAATGGTAAGTAATAATTACCAACTGTTAGCAGGTGAATGGATAACTGGAAATGAAAGAATTTTGTAAGTGAGCTAAGAGGAATTCAGGGGCAGTATGTCTCTGTTAGAATGAAGGTCAATTTTGGCAAGGTTAGGGAACCCAAATTGTTGAGGGATATTGGGACTCTGGTTAAGAAAAAAGAAAGAGGCATATGTTAGGTATAGGCAGATGAGATCAAGAGAGTTACTTGAGGAATACCAGTAAGAGCACACTTAAATTAGGAGCATAAATGGGTGACATGATATATCCCCTGGCAGAAAAGCTAATGGAGAATTATAAAGAATTTTGCATGTATATTAAAACCAAAAAAGTAACGGAAGAGAAAATGTTCCCTTAACGATCAATGTAGTAATTGATAAGTGGAGCTGTGGGAGGTATGTGAGGTCTTCAATTAATTTACTATGGGGAAGGACATGGAAACTAATATGAGGAAAGAGAACGATGATATCCTGATGTATGTCTGCATCATGAAGGAGGAAGAGTTGGCAATCTTTAAAGGCATAAATGTAGATAAATCCCTGGGGCCTGACCAGGTGTATTCTAGAGCATTATGGGAAGTAAGAAAAGAAAGTGCCAAAGTTTTTGCAGAGATTTTTGAATATTCCTTTGATACACATAGACTTATTGTTGTACTTTATTTTAAAATAACAACACGCCTGAAAACTAGAGGCCATTGTGCTTCATGACATCCATGGCTAAGTTACTGGAGGGAATACTAAGAGAAAGGATTGACTTGCATTTGTAAGTACTAATTAGGGATATTCAACAGAACTTTGCACATGGGAAATTGTGTCTCATGCATTCAATTTGAGTTTTTTGAAGAGGTGACCAAGAAGATTAATGAGAGCAGAATACATTGTCTATATGGATTTCAGCAAGGCCTTTGAGAAGGTTACACATGGTAGACTGGTCCAGAAGGTTAGAGCACATGGGTTCAGGGTGAGATAGCAAATTGGTTTTAAAATTAAATTGGTGATAGAAAGTAGAGGGTTGTAATGGAGTGTTGTTTTTCTGATTGGTGGCCTATAACCAGTGGTATACTGCAGGGATTAGTGCTGGATCCACTGTTATTTATCATATATATTAATGATTTGGATTAAAATGTAGGTCTCACAATAGGCAAGTTTGCTGGTGACACCAAAATTGGTGATACAATGGACAATCAAAAAGGTTGTCTAAGTTACAATAAGATAATAGATTAACTGGAAAAGTGGGCAAAGGAATGGTAGGTGGAATTTATCAAACCAGACCAGCACACACACAATGATTGGCAGACTCTGGAAGTATTGTTGAACAGGGAGTCCTTCCGGTACAAATATATTGTTCCCGAAAATAGACAGAATAGAGAAGACAACATCTGGTATGTTTGTCTTCATTGGGCAGGTCACTGAGTACAAGGGTTTGAAGTTGTACAGATTGTTGATTAGCCCACACTTGGAATGGAGTGTGCATTTCTGGGTGCCACACCATGGGGAGGGTGTGATTAAGCTAGAGAGGTTGCAGTAAGATTAAGATGGATCTTGATATGATAGGAGAGATTGAGATTTGGATAAACTGGGACTGTTTTCTCTGGGGTTTAGGAAAATGAAGGTGAACTTATGGAGGTTAATAAAATTATGAGGGGCATAGATTTCAAGTTGCTGAGTATATTCAAGAAAAGGGCCAAAAAAATTTTAGAAATAAAGGATTCAAGGAATATACAGCTTGCATAAGAATGTGCGAGTTATGTCAAAGATCAGTTGTAATTTTATAGAATGACAGACCAGGCATAAAAGGTCAGATAATTAACTACTTCTATTTCCTATGTTCCTTGGATAAGCTTCCATTCTGTACAATCGAGTCAAAAAACAAAACTGCTGGGTGATCAACAGCATAGAGAAGAATGTGCTTTATTTTGCTCAAAAGTGCTGGTCTAAAGACCAAGAGGACAGACCACGACCTATTGTTATAGACCAGCATATTATAAGTTTAAAACCCTCTAGTCACTGCTCATTGTTCATATATTTTTTTTAAAACTAGCAAGCATGCAGAAAATTGATTTTATACTGAAAAGATATCTGTGGAAAAATGTGGTTTGTATCAAGAAACATGACAAGGTTCAGCAATAAAACCTCAGGGTACCCAGCAGCCCAACTAACATCTGCAGGGGGGAAAAGCAGAATTAAAATTTAAAATTGATAACTTTCATCAGATTGTACTGGACAATGTGTTAGAACATTTTTAAAATAAAGTTACAATTTTGAAATGTAAATATGAAAATCTAATGAGCGGTTGACCAAGAGGGACCCCATATTTCGTGGCTCAACAAAAATTATAGCTAACAAAACAATTTAAACTGATATTAACAGTGACAACTGGCTCCTTTGCTGACCTTCCTTCATCCAAACTGCACTTGTGGTACTTTTTTCCTGGAACTTCAGAAAATACAATCTTCTCTGACTCAGTCAGCCCTTGCAACACCACCTCTGCCCAATAACTTGGATTGCATAATGTTAGTATTGGCTGTTGAAGGAGGACTGTGGTCTATCAGATTGCAATGCCTTTACAGCACCAGTGATTGATTGGGTCAAGGGTTTGAGTCCTGTGCTGTCTGTAAGGAGTTTGTATATTCTCTCGGTGTTGGCATGGGTTTTCCCCAGGGGCTCCAGTTTCCTTCCACCATTCAAAGCATACTGGAGGTGCAGGTTAATTGGGTGTAAATTGGGCAGTATGGACTCGTAGGCTGAAATAGCCTGTTACTGTGCTGTATGTCTAAATTTAAATGTAAATTTAAGTTTTAAAATATTAAAATTTAGGTGGAGAGTCATGTGCATAACTGTTCTCTGTGTTGCACCCATCATATAAGCTCATTAAATCATCCTAGAATAACCAGACATGGTGTACAGCAGCTTCTGAATCTATTCAGTTGCACACCACAATGAAGAACAGGGAACCCACACATGACATTTGTGATGCCACTAACTATGGTATTGAATCAGTTATCAAGCCACAAAAAGATCAATATTATATGGTTTGCAGATGCTAAAAATTAATGAAAAAAATATCATGTGTTAATCAAAAAGAAACAATGGACATGATGGTTTAAATTACTCATGACCTGTATTGTTCTAGTGGTAGGAGAGCTCCATGTGTATAACACATCAAATGCAGAATGCCATTGCAACTGTTCTTAATTCATTTTAGAAAGCTAAACAAAATGGAAAAAGGAACAATGAAGAAAGAAATAGAAAAAGAAGAGAAGTGAGTGTTGATAAAATGTTTCGACCTGAAATGTTGACTGATTATTTTGACCCATATAAATGCTGCCTGGCCCATTGAGTCCTTTCGACAGCCCATTGTTTGCTTTACAAGTCACAAAATTGCCAGAAAAGTCCCCAAACTCTTTCAGGAAAGTAGATTTAAAATGTGCATTATGAAATTTGTGTCAAATTGGGACAATGGTAATCCCTGGGGCACTTTGAGACTGGATCTTGACAAAATTTCATCATGGTATTATTCAGATGCATACAGAGCAGGCATCTTGCCAGATAGAACATGAACCTTCTGCCAGATGCGAGATCTGCTTCATTCAACCAGAGGGTGTGTTGACACATTGAAGACATGTTAAATATCACCATTGTCATTTGTCATTGCTTTGAATAATTCCAAGATACGGAAGTGGTGTACATTTATTTTTTGGAGTTTCAATCTCAGAGAGAAGTCTGGGGGCAGATTGATAAACATATAATCGATGAAGTCATAGTTAGAAAGCAGCAGAATATGGCCGTCCACAAATTACTGCCCTTGACAAACTCCCACAGTGACAATCTCAACTGAGATATCTCTCCAAATATCTCAACCACAAATATCTTCTTTCAATAAAAATATGGAAACATTTCCTCCATTGTTATTGACTTCAATTTAGCTGAGCAGATTTATGCCACACATTATCACATTAATCTCAGAGTCCATACCAATACTTCTTTATCACTGGAATTAACCTATTCTAGCCACATTTGGGACAAGAATATAATGGGGACTAATGCTCATTTGTTTTGAGGCAAAATAAACTCAGCATTAATGAAGTTACAGTAATTATATAAAAAAAAACTGTCAGAGAAAGAAAGATGAACAGAAATAACTTGTCAATCATATATCATAGCTTTTTAAGAGTGCAGGCAGAGTTGTTGAGAGCTTTGGGTGTCTGTCATCAGGTGATGTGATTTATTCGAAGTACTTTTCTTCTCAAGATAAGGTCATGAAGA
Organism: Narcine bancroftii; assembly: GCF_036971445.1. Lineage (NCBI taxonomy): Eukaryota > Metazoa > Chordata > Chondrichthyes > Torpediniformes > Narcinidae > Narcine > Narcine bancroftii. The sequence continues at coordinate 159,643,020 of NC_091474.1, forward strand.
GAGCTTTTTTGACAGCCAAGTCAGAGTATGCACTGTACAGTAGGCTAACTAAGGGAATATAATTTCCCTTACTAAATGAATCATCTACCTGAACAGTGTTAACATTTTTGAAGTACAAGTGGGCTTTGAGTCTTTAACATTGTCAAGTGTCATCAACAGCTGTGCACATATTTATTGTATTAAAGAAGCCTCAAAGAAACATTTTAATTTATGTTCTACACAGAATTCTTTCTTGAAAATATTGCTAAGCATAATAAAGAGTTAAAAAAATTACATCATACTTTGTGTCACAAAAATAATATTAAATTAAATTATTTACATCTTTATTCCTTTTGTTTGCATTGCTTTAAGCTCTGATAGTCAACTGATAGGAAGCTTTCTTCATTGTATCTGTGCTAAGTGAGATGACTAAAGGCAGGGAATGTCATTATGAGCTTCAACAGGGATGTGCTTTGTTGCCATTGTCCGATTTCCTGATTAGATTTCAGATTTATTATCAGACTACATACATGTCATCATATGCAACCCTGAGATTCATTTTTCCTGTGAGCATGGCACAATGATCATTAATTGGTACTGCACAAAATAAACAGTGCATAGCATAAAAATGTAAACAAACGAGAAATGTAAACAACCTGACTGTGCAATAAAGAGAGAAAAAAAAATCAATAAAATGCACAAGTAAGAGTCTATAAATGAGTCTCTGATTGAGTTTGATGTTGAGGAGTCTAATGATGGAAGAGTAACACCTATACCTTTTCCCTGATGGCAGCAGTGAGAACAAAGTTGTGTGCTGGGTAATGATTCCTGCTGCTCTCCAACTGCAGTGCTCCCAGTATATGTGTTCAATAGTGGGGAGGGTTTTTCCTGTGGTGTCCTGGGCTGTGTCAACTAATTTTTTGGAGTGCTTTACACTCAGGGATATTGGTGTCCCCATACCAGACTGTGATGCAGCCGGTTAGTACATTTTCCACCACATATCTGTAGAAATTTGCCAGGGTTTACGATGTCATACCAAACCTCTGCAACTCCTGAGGAAGTAGAGGCGCTGACAGGCTCTCTTCATGATGCCATTGGTGTGTTGGCTCCAGGAAAGATTCTTCAAGATACTGACTCCCAAGAACATAAATTTGCTCACCCTCTCCACCTCTAATCCCCCCAATGATCACTGGATTGTAAACCTCTGGCTTTTCTTTCCTGAAGTCAACAATCAGCTCCTTCATTTTGGTGAAATTGAGGGCAAGTTTGTTATTGTTGCACCATTCAGCCAAGTTTTCAATCTCCATCCTGTATGCTGACTCATCACCTGTCTTTATACAGCCCACTATCATGGGATCGTCAGCAAATTTGTAGATGGTGCTATTGTCAAATGGAGTAGAGCAGAGGCTAAAAATACAGCCCTCTGGTGCTCTGGTACTAATAGAGATTATGGAGGAAAACTCACTGATTGTGAGCTGGAGGTGAGGAAATCAATGATCCAATTATACAGTGGGGTGTTAACTCCCAGGTCTTGGAGTTTGATGATCAATTTTGAGGGGATGATCGTGTGAAATGCCAAACTGTAGTCAATAAAGAGAACCCTGATGAATGCATCTTTTTTTGTCCAGGTGTTCCAGGGCTTTGTGTAGAGCCAGTGAGATGGCATCTGCCATAGACTTATTTCTATGATAGGCAAACTCAGTCAGGAGTTGATCTGCTTCATCATCAGCCTTCAAAGCACTTCATGACTGTTGATATAAGTGCTACTGGTTGATAGTCATTAAGGCAGGTTACCACACTCCTCTTGGGAACCAATATGATTGATGTCTGTTTGAAACAGGTGGGTGCCATGCCCTGCCGATGTGAGATATTAAAGATATCCATGAATATATTGGTCAGTTGGTCAGCACAGATTCTTAGTACTCAGCCAGGTACTTCATCCGGGCCGGATGCTTTCCTCGGATTCACTCGCCTGAAGGAAGTATGCATGTCATCCTCAGGTACAGACAGGATGGGATCGTCTGGGGATGTGGGGGAGCTGAGGGGTGGTTCTTCACTGTTCCTGACATTAAATCAGGTGGAGAAGGCATTGAGATCCTGTGGGAAATTACTAATCAAAATACCCTGTGAAGATGAGTGGGGAACAGAATCAGCAAAACTGTCAAATTCGACATCCAGGTGAAAACGGGAAAGTTTCTCTCTTTCTGATGTGATGAAATTGATGAGATTTAGCTGGCTCTAAATCTGTGACTGGATTTAGCTGTGGTGGAGTGGTGCAGCTGTATCACAGTTGCAGGAACACTCATTCAATCCTGTCCATGGCTAGTGTCTGTGTGGAGTTTGCATGCTCTTCCTGTGACTAGAATGAACCCCCTTTGTGCTTAAGTTTCCTCTTACATCCCAAAGAACTGTGAGCTGAATTGGTGACAGTAAATTGGACAGTGAGGATCAGTAATTGTATGTTAATGGGCACGTGTGAGGAGGTACATAGGGAAATGAATGAGGGAAGGCAATTGATGGCAATACTCTGATAGCTGCCATATATATATATATATATATAATGGACTGAATTGTGATTTATGCTCCCTTTCAATTTATGCATATTGCAGCTTTTAGAAGGTTGGGCTTGGTGCGGAAGTTGAGAGTTGGAAATACAATCCCACTGAACCAACAGGGGTGCGGCTCTGCTGGCACTGATCTATCACAGTATTACAGTTCATCTTGAGTGCAACAATGTCCACAGTAGCAACTTGGCGTGGTAGGGTGTCCGGGTATTGGATCAAGAGGCAGAGGGAAAGACATGTGCTATGCATCAATGTTTTATACTGTTCTCAGCTGGCTGCCTGGCCAGTGATGACACTGGGTCATTGAAATGTTCCAACAGTAAGGTGTGCACTAATGGGTGGTGGAGTCCAACCTTGATTGACAGGTGATGCGACTTCTAAATAAGTTTCAGTCAGGGATGTCACGTGACCATCCACAATCCATAATGTTCCAAACAGGGAGGCCATGTGTAATTCCAGAATCCACATATAACAGCCATTCAACAATGCATTTTTTTTTTGGAAAAGTGATATAAAACTCAAGTTCCAGAAGGAGTCGTAATATTTAACATTTTGTAAATGAATGAAAATATGGCCATGTATATGTAATAGCCTAATTGACTTATACATACTCTTCTGCACTGTGAATGTTTATAATGCGGATACGTGGGATTGCAGCATTCATTTGCAGATCATTTTTCTTCCCAGAAGTGCACTTTGAAACAGAAAGCTAACTATATGTCCCATCCAACTGCCAGTTTATGGAAAGTAGATAGAGATGATTGCCAATCCACTATGTCAACAACACAGTACAAGTTAAACAGAATGTGACATTCAAGGCACTGCTGCAAAGTGCAAATCAATAAAGGAAATTAAACTGATACAGAATTAGGCACTGACAGTAATTCAAAGCATAGCAATCTCACTTTATTTTTGTAAACTGGAGTTGCAGGACAGATATTTGCCATAAATCACAGATGAATCATAGGCATTTTATTTGCTTTGTGTACATCACTGATAATCTACAGTATCCACTGAAGCAAAAAAAAATTGGACGAAGAGTAAAGCCACCTGCAGTTTACAGATGTGGCCAGTACTAAGGATGATAGATATTGTACTGAGACTCCCTCACTCAGCTGTAGCCATAACACTCCCTTCTTTGGCAGCAAGAGTAATTCAAATTAGCAACATTTCCGCATTTCCACCTGCAATCTCTTGAATTCCTTCATTCCTTCTTCCCTCACATGTATGAAACATAGTTTCTGATAAAAGCAGATTTCAAATGAAACATATTGCCAAACTATCCATAAACTAACTTCAAGATTACATAAACATCACCCCATGAGCTAGAAAGTAGTCAAATATCAATGTTGAACTTCCATCTTTCTGCTAAAATCTACAAAGACTTTTTCTAAATGTGTTGCATCAGAAAAGATGAAAGAATGTTAATCATAGCCCTGTTGCTATAGTAACTTTTGGAGATAAATCCAGAGGCAACCTCAATTTTGCTGTCTTGGGCAAGATGCAGTAGCCTTATAAATGTCTACTTTATGACTGTGATTACAATTCAGATCAGTGTAGTACACAGAGGAAAGGACCCCCCCCCCCTTCTTGATTATCATCCGATCAAAGAACACACTTGAAAAGAAAATCATTGTGTTTGAATTTTAAGCTTTCATTTTATGTTGACTTTTGAATGTCTCAAATTTTCTGCAGTGGTAGTGAACTGTCTGATTGAAATGTTGCTTCATTTAGATGTATTACCCTGTTAAACTAATTGGAAAGGGAATTTGAATCGTGCTAAGCAGTCTATACTGCCCCATCTCTTGCCCCATCTGTGATTCCCATGTTGACTTCATTAGCGACCTCAGAATCCACAACTCCAGAATGAAAGCAGGTCAAGCTCGATCTGGAGAGACCACTGAAGAAGAAAACAACCACAAACACAATTCATTTGTTTTATTGCAGAACCGCAATTCACACATTCTCACTGTGTAGAAATGATCCAAAGCAGCCCAGGTAATAAATACAAAAAAAACTTGGTTTAATAAAAATCAATATTTAATATTTTAGAAGCTACATTACAAGTATAGCAGAGGGCTGCAGCTAATAGAGTTGCTGGCTTCAGTGACCCGGGTTCATTCCTAACCTCCAATTAAACAAGAACTTGCTTGTTACATTCTCCTTTCAAAAGCCAATAATGTTACTTTTTTTTAGCTTTACATACCAGCATTTTTGAACCAGCTTTATAACTATTCATTTAACCTTTTTATATCTCTTTGAGAGCACTTCATGTGCTCGTCATAATTTCTTCGCTTTCTATTTTTCAACAACAAATTTTGTCCCAGTGAATTTGGTCCCTTCATCCAAGTTAGTAACATAGGTTAAAAATAATTCAAGCCCCAACACTAATTCCTTTCCACTCCACTAGTTATTGATTGCCATTTCAAGGATGATCCATTTGTCTCCGCTTCCTGTCATTTTGCTGATCTATCCATTTCAAAATACCTCCCTCAACAATATACATTTACATGACTAATTTTTATATTTCCTGCCAAAGCAATTTCACGTTCTCCCACATATTTGTCAGATCTTCATCCACTTGTTTAGCAATATCCCTTTCTCATCTGCTGTAGTCTCTTCACCAACTTATTTTTCTGAATCTGTTTGTCAGCTCTGAAAAAAAGCAAACAAATAACACACATGCATTTGGAAAATCATGAATACAAGTTGTAAAAATTGAGGCCTATGCACTGATTCCTGTGGCCATAACTCATGCCATCTTGCTATCTAGAAAAATGCTTATTTATGCCTAATTTTTGTTTCTTGTGGGCCAGACCAACTTCTGGCCAGGCCCAGATGTTATCTCTGACATCATGAACTTTTATTTCCCTAAGTAACAATAGATGCTGTAACTTGGGCTGCTGCCTCACAGCTCTTGGGTTCAATCTTGACCTCTGGTGCAATCTAAGTGGGATTTGCAACTTTTCCCTGTGACCATGTGGTGGATCCTGTAGGCAGTTTATGAGAATGTGGGAGAATAAAAATATACAGTAATTAATGTAAATAGGTGTTTGATGGTTGGTGCAAACTTGAATTGAGAAGCCAGTCTTTGTGCCAGATAACTTCATAACACCGTGACTTACCAAATGCCTTCTGGCATTCTTGGTACTGGGAGATCTTTTTTTTAGCCACAGCATTGGGGATGTCACGTGTTGAGTTAGGGAAATCTAACTCTCTTGAGAAATAAATTTAAAAGTGTAAAACTGGCAAAGAGAACAAAACCAGAACAAGCAGAAAATATTTTTTTTTATGTCACTAAAGAAGGGGAAAAACATTACTGGCCCATCGGGAACACACCAAGAAAAATTACAAGGAAAAAAAAGAAAGGTTTACCACATAATAGATGCACGTGCTGTGGCACAAGCTCCTAGCTGAATGCTGAGGGCTCCTAAGGCTTCAGTTACGGAAAGATGTGAACGAGGATGAAGCAGCGGTACTGTGTATGCGCAAGCAGCTGCATATGAGCAGATCAAAAGGGTATGACAAAATTGGTGGAGTAGATAGCCTTTTTGAAACGCTACCAACAGAAGAATATGAGACTGAACTTTGAGCCAGCATTGGTAATGAAGATGAAGGGAATCAACAAGAAGAAGAAATGATGAAACGTATTGCTACTAAAGGAGGCAGCAAATTAAAATGCAATAAGTCCATAGGGATTAAGTATTGAAGCATTAATGTTAATGAGAGAAATGAAGCAAGTAAGAGTGGATATTAAAAAGAAATATCAGATGAAATAGTGCATGGAATGCAAACAAGATTTGGAGGAAAGAGTTAAAAATGTGGAATTTGGTCTGGAAATTATTCAGGACAGAATGGATAAAATGGAAAACTCAACAGATGCACTTGCTGCTGTAAATAAACAACTGTGTGAGAAAGTAGATCTGTTCGAGAATTTTAGTAGAAGAAACAATATCAAATTGTTGGTCTTAAAGAAGGTGAACATTAGATCCCTAAGGTGCTTGGACAAAATGTATTTGAAGATGCCATTGAAACAGAAAGAGCATGAAGAGCTCAAAGACTGAAACCATTAGGAGATAAAAGTTGATAAAGTTTCTTCACTATCAGGTCAGAGAGAAGATAATAGAACTAGCAGCAAAACAAGCTAAAGAGAGAAAGAGTGCAATGGAATATCTTAGAAATAAGATTTTCTTTTATCCTGATATAAGTTTTGAACTGTTGAAAAAAATAAAATAATTTAATCCGGTAAAGAATACCTTGAGGAAAAAAATGTTATAAATTCATATCACACCATCATATGACTCTCAAGATCTTTGTGCAAGAAAGAACAAATAAATCCTTTACAGACTCTGTATGCAAAAATATGCTAACACTTTAGGACTATTTGACAGGAGGCTGAACAGAGGACAGCACAACAAGCAAGAACATCAAGTTTTTTTTTATTAATAAAGGTTAATTTTTATTTACTTTATTCCTTTAAATTAAAAATTGATTTAAAATAATGGTGAACATCTGGGGAGTGGGGTGAGGGGGGGTTGGGGGAGTGGAGTTGGAGGTGATATGGACTGACTTCTATCAAACCATGTGTATATTTGTGGATTGGGCCACAACCCAAAAGATGGAGGGGAGTAATGTGTATTATTTAAATAATATTAATAAGAGTTTTTGTTGTTATTTTTATTCTACTGTTATTGGATTCTATAACTATATATTGAAAAAGTCTGGGTCATTTTCTTTTTCCTACCTGGACTGGAAAAATAGACATGCTTTAGCACAATAGCTAATAAAGGTTTGAAATACCAAGGAGGTGCAAGAAGAGGAGTAAAGGGGAAGTATTGTTTAAAATTGATTTATATATATATATATATATATAGATATATATATATTTATATATCTATATATATAGATATATATATCTATATAGATATATAGACATATATCTATATATATAGATATATATATATATATTAATGTGTAAAACTTTAAATACCTTAAGTTTTAATATTATGTGCTTAACAGTCTGGTGAAAAGAAATTGGCATATATTAAGAAAATGAAAGTAGATCTATCTTTTTTGCAAGAAATGCATATAATTGAAAAAGAGCATCAGAAGCTAAAAAAAAAAGAGATTGGGTAGGATATGTTGCAGCTTTTTCATTTAATTCAAAAGCAAGGGGGTAGCAATTTTAATAAACAAGACTCTTCCGGTTAAAATATAAAATGTAGTCATTCACCCTGCAGGGAGATATGTCATGGTACATTGCCAATTTTTTTGGAACATTAGACGCTTATGAATATATATGCATTGAAAGTAGATGGCTTTTTTTTGTAAAGTTTATTTAGTAGATAAGGAATATTTGAAATTTAAATGTGAATGGGATGGATAAGCTTTTTATTCTTTCTTTAACTTCAAGGTGAAAGGTGCGGTAATTCTGGTGTATATTATTTTATTATTTTAGTTATAGAATGAAGAGAATAATGGTGAAAGTTATAAATTGAATTGTACAATTCTTAATGAGGCTTGAATTTTGTTTGTGGTTTTTGCTCCATTTGTTGAAGATATAGTTTTTGTTGTAGATGTGTTTTTATTATTTGGATATGTGAATTTTAATGTAATGATTGGGGATATTTAAATGTGGTATTGGAGCTTTTATTGGATAAGTATCAAGAGTAAAAGGGAAAAATGGTGGAAGAGTACTAAAATTGAATTGTACAATGCTTAATGAGGTTTGAATTTTGTTTTACGATGCTGGTTTATGTGACTAATATGATGATAGATGTGAAGTTAGTTGATATTTGGTGAAGGTTTATTTCTATAGAGAGTTTTTTTTTCATCTTTTTTTCATGCTACAATTCTTAAAAAAGAATTGTTTATTGTTTAAGAATTTTTGATAGATAATATTACTAATTTTACTATTTTTTTATATTAAGTTTGAGTTAAATACATGTTTTATTTTGACTCCGTTTGTTAAATATATGCATTTAAGTTTGATTTAAATATGTTTTTAAGTGTGATATCTTAGTATTAATTACTTCTCTTTTTGTTAGTATTTTAATCTGTTATGTTTTTGTTTTTTTTGTAAGTGGGTTTTTTTTTACATAACTTTATTAATTCTTCACTCTTTATTTTGGGGGGAGGGGGGGTTGGACTAATTTGAGTTGGGTTATTAATATTGTGTAATAATTATTGGGGGGTATAGTTTATTTAGATTTTTGATGCTGTATTGTAATTTCATTATCTTATTCTTAATTTTTTTAATGTAATCTTATATTTTATTCATGTTATAAAATCTTAAATAAAGTTTAAAAAAAAAGAAAATAGATGGTGAAAAATTTATAACAAGAAACATTTCTTAACTTAGCAAAAGCACATGATAGCATATTAATAGATGGGGATTTTAATTTCTGTTTAGATCCAGTTTAAGATAGATCAACAAGAGCAATAATGAAGTCCAAAGCAGCTAACGCCAATTGCTGTTAATGAACAATTTAAATTCAATAGATGCATCTAAGAGAAAGAGACTATTCTTTTTATTCAAATAGGCATGATTCTTATTCCAGGATAGACTTGTTTTTAATATCTGCATAACCTCAGGGTAGAATCCAACAAGCTGATTATACAGGAAGAATTTTATCTGATCATTCTCCTTTGTTGTTGACAATAAAAATGTTGAACAGAGAAGAATCAGTTTACAGATGGAGATTTAACTCTATGTTATTAAAAAGAAAATACTTTTGTGACTTTATTAGAGAACAAATAAGATCCTTTGTTGAGAGGAACTCTAATTCAGTTAATAATAAATTTATTTTATGGGATGCGATGAAAGCATAATTATGAGGTCATATAATAAGTTATACTGCTAAAATTAAGAAGGACTCTATGAAAGAAGTAGAACAATTGGAGATGGAGATACCAAATTTAGAAATAGATTTGCAAAGACAAATTAATGAGGAGAAACAGCAATGACTTATTAATAAGATACTTTACAAACATATAGAACAGAAAAAATTGATAATGAGAACTACACAGATATAGTGAACTAAGTGAGAGAGCACATGGCAGATAAAAACAGAGCAAATATCGAGAATGATTATTGCAACTATAACCAATCTTAATTTAATTATTTATAAACCTCAAGAAATTAATGAAAATTTCAAACAAATTTATTTAAAGCTATATCAATCAGAGTCGCAAAATGATGATAAGAAAACATAACTTTTTGTCACACATAAATTTACCAAAATTAAATTTGGAACAAAGATAACTGGTTCCCCCTTCACCCCAATAGAGGTGAAGGAAGCATTGAGCTCATTACAAAGTAATAAATCTCTGGGAGAAGATGGTCTCCCACCTGAATTTTATAAAGAGTTTAAAGATGTATTAATTCCCCCTTTCATGGTGGTATTGGGACAGGCAGTGGAAATGCACACTTTACTAGAATTTTTTAATACTGCAATAATAACAACTGAAATACCAAATATGAAGGAACCATTTAAACCCATCATCCTATAGACCTATTTCATTATTAAATGCAGATTATAAAATAGTAGCAAAGATAATAGCGAATAGGTTGGAAAATTTTTATTGAAGTTAATAAATATGGATCAGTCTGGATTTGTTAAAATAAAGCAAAATCAGCAGATAATTTAACCAGATTAATGAGTTTAATACATTTGGCACAAAAGAGAGGTAACTTAAGTGTAACAGTAGCTTTAGATGTGGAAAAAGCATTTGATGGATTAGGATAGGATTTTTGTTTAAAGTGTTTGAAAAATTTGGGTTGTGACAAATATTTGCAAAAAAAATTCCACAGCATTGATTACTCTTGAAAGAACTATAATAAGTCAGACAAATCCTTTCCCTTTCACAAAATTATGTTGACTTTGCTTATCTTATTTTTTTTTGTTTCGAAATGCTCTATTACATGTTCTTTATTAAAAACTTCTAGCATATTTCAATGGCAGATGTTAAGCAATTGGCCCGTAGTTGCTTGCTTTTTGTCTTTTTTTTTAATATAGGAGCCATACTTGCTATTTTCCAATCTGATGGAACCTCCGCTAAAGAAAGGGAGTTTTGAAAATTTAAAACCAATGTATTAATGGTCTCTATGGCCACATCTTCCAAGAACCTAAAATGAAGCCTGTTAGGCTTGTTAAGCTCAGTTTCAACAATTTGCCCAGTAGAACATTCTTTATTGGAATTTTTCTCCCTCCCTTCCAACTCCCTGGTTACAACTATGTTATCTGTATCCTCCATTGTAAAAAATGCTCAGTTCAGTTATGCCTCCATATTAATTTCCTATGCTCACTTGCTGAAGTACCAATGCCCAATTCGTGTCTTGGATATTTGTTATCCAAGGTTGGCTGGGAATTATGTCATGATCTCTGTGAAGCCAAGCATTTCTATTTGCTTTGGGCACCAAAAAATGAGTGTAGTCAATACTCTGCAGTTTCGACCAAAATTCAAAGTTCAGATTTATTGTCAGAGTACTTACATGACATCACATACCATTTCTCTGAGTTTGTTCAGCTATTTGTCTGCTTGAGATTTTGGCAATTTAGCACCATCCATGCTTGAGGATTTTGTGTGTTCGTGCCTCAAAATGCTTGTATTTGAACCTTTGAACATTTCTACATATTATTGTAGAACTTCACCTTGCAGAGGTTCACCTTGCAGAGTATATACTTCCAATCCACTTTTAACTCTTGTTGCCAATATTTTTTAAGTAGAATTGGTTTGTGTATTTATTTATTTTGATTGAAAGATTTACTTTTTTAACCATTGTAAGAAGTGATGGCTTATTTCTGACTAAGACTTTTCAAGGTCTTGCCTAAGATTCATCAGACTTTGCTGACCTTTGATGTAAATATCTGCCCATAATTACATTAATGAGCAATTCTGTTGATGTTTACATCAATCTACTAATCATGCATTTTCACTTTGAAATCATCACATTTTCCACACCTCTTAATGATGCTCTATATTGTACACACTTGTATTTTGGTAGCTTTTGATATCTCTTGCCATTACATTGCCAAACTCTTATTCTGCCTTGCCATCTTGGATTTTAAACTTGCACACTAAGGCTGTATGGGATTTCAATCTATGGTGGATTGCTATAAACTAGTAGACCTATGATGAATGATTTCCATTGTATCCATCACAGTCTTCTCAGCAGTCTTACCTTTATCATTTGCACTTTCCTGTATACCAGATCAACATAAATATTAAGAACTATCTCAAAGTCTTGAAGACTTTAAGCCAACTCCACCGATGTGAATATTTTGCACATTTGCTCAAATACTAAGGCTTGCATATTTAATAACAAATTGAATTTGCTCATCATTTTAACCACACAGAGACTTATCCTGCACATTCAATTCTGGAAGGCAGCAAAAATACATTACCAAGATAGATTCCTCATCACAGCTGCTCTATATCATTGTTAAAAGTCTTGCTAAATCTTTGCTTTGAAGAGGTCCACTTTGCCATTGTTTTCAATTTCAATCTGAAGAACACGTCACCACAAGAATTGAAGGGCTCACAAGCCCTTCAGCGCTTGACGTCCTGTTTTGCGGAAACTGCCAAAATGTTTGGCCTGGAAGTCAGCCTGAAGAAAACTGAGGTCCTCCATCAGCCAGCTCCCCACCATGACTACCAGGCCCCCACATCTCCATCGGGCACACAAAACTCAAAACGGTCAACCAGTTTACCTATCTCGGCTGCACCATTTCATCGGATGCAAGGATCGACAACGAGATAGACAACAGACTCGCCAAGGCAAATAGTGCCTTTGGAAGACTACACAAAAGAGTCTGGAAAAACAACCAACTGAAAAACCTCACAAAGATTAGTGTATACAGAGCCGTTGTCATACCCACACTCCTGTTCGGCTCCGAATCATGGGTCCTCTACCAGCATCACCTACGGCTCCTAGAACGCTTCCACCAGTGTTGTCTCCGCTCCATCCTCAACATTCATTGGAGTGACTTCATCCCTAACATCGAAGTACTCGAGATGGCAGAGGCCGACAGCATCGAATCCACGCTGTTGAAGATCCAACTGCGCTGGGTAGGTCACGTCTCCAGAATGGAGGACCATCGCCTTCCCAAGATCATGTTATATGGTGCGCTCTCCACTGGCCACCGTGACAGAGGTGCACCGAAGAAGAGGTACAAGGACTGCCTAAAGAAATCTCTTGGTGCCTGCCACATTGACCACCGCCAGTGGGCTGATATCGCCTCAAACCGTGCATCTTGGTGCCTCACAGTTTGGCGGGCAGCAACCTCCTTTGAAGAAGACCGCAGAGCCCACCTCACTGACAAAAGACAAAGGAGGAAAAACCCAACACCCAACCCCAACCAACCAATTTTCCCTTGCAACCGCTGCAACCGTGTCTGCCTGTCCCGCATCGGACTTGTCAGCCACAAACGAGACTGCAGCTGACGTGGACATTTACCCCTCCATAAATCTTCGTCCATGAAGCCAAGCCAAAGAAATATTCTGGATAAAGAGTGAGATGCCAGATAACACTTCCCTCATGAATAATTCAAAGGCACACATTCAACAGGTGGTCCATCTTTCAAGTCTATATATCACAGCTATGGTAATTGATATTAGATTTGTCCATTTGTCTTGATGTTGATGTTTTTGATGACTTAATTACTTTGGGCAGCTTCAGTTTTTTCTACCCTGTTCGTGTTACTGTATATGCCTCGATGAATTTCAGATCTCTTGCGGAATAACATGCAGATTGTACGGATTTATATGAAGGAATCAGGGAAAGCTTAAGAAAGTATATTTGGTTTATGTGGTGTTCTTCCAGTAAAGCACTACATATGAAAGATCAAATTAATCATATAATGTCATCAGACTTGTTTGCATGTATTGCAGTAAATAATGATCTTGCCTTTCAGGACCCAAATTAAATCTTAATTGTCCTGAGAATTTTCCCAGTAATGTTGAGAAGTAGATAGGGAAGCAGATTCTTGAAAGGTACAAAAATGATAAGGATGTAGTGATGGGTAATTCTAACTTTCCTAATATTGATTGGCACCATCTTAGAGTGAATGGTTTAGAACAGTGGTTTTCAAACTTTTGCTTTTCACTCAAATACCACCTTAAGTAATTCCTATTCCAGGGACTTTGTGATTAGTAAAGGATTACTTAAGGTGGTATGTGAGTGGATAGAAAAATATTTGAAAACTACCATTTTAATTGTACCTCATTGACTTGTTATGTGCATAGTTTTGTATCATAACACCAAAGGAAATGGACCAATGACAATTTTTCTCAAGCAAAATATTTCAGTAACAATTGGGTCTACAGCAGTTCTCAATGCTTTTTTCCCCACTCCTATACTACTTTAAGAAATCCCTTACTAATCACAGAGCACCTATGGCATAGGGAGTATTTGTGTTGGTATGAGAGTGGAAAGAAAAAGTTTGAAAGCCACTGGTTTAGATGGAGTGGAATTTGTTAGGCATGTTCAGAAAGGTTTCTTGACTCAATATGTAGATGGCCAACTAGAGGGGAGCCTATACAAGATGTGGTATAGTGAAATTAACCAGAGTAGAAGGAAGAGCATTTGAGTAATTTTTTGAGCTTGCTTAAAGATATATTTGATAATGGCTGCATATAGCTGAGCCCTGTTTACCAGAAGGTTTTTTTTGGGGACATGGTAGGGTATTAACATTTGGGTATAATTTCTGTCCATTTAAGCAGGAGATCCATCTTTGGATCACTACCGGGAATAGTTTCTCTGTTACAAATTATGTGTATCATTCTTCTAGCTCTCATTTGAAGAATAGTTACCACTGATTTTCTTGTGCATAAATAATTAGCAAAATCAATAACTTGTGAAATGAAGAGTAAAAAACTAAGAGTTAAAGCATAATGTATTGGTTACTGTAGGGGTTAGGGAAGAAGGAGGCATAGTGAAACAATTAAAAACAAGTTTTGCAGTAAACAGACAAGTCAAAGAATTAGAAGCAATACAATAACAGATACAAAACAGTGAAACAAGCATTGAGATGAAGCTGTTGATGGTTGAGTATCGGATAAATGGCATGCTTCTTCTTCCATATGATGTGAAAGAGCAAATTAGTTACCACACGAAAAAAGGAGTGTTGACACCTTGGATTGTGCTGAGCATTAGAGTGAATTGTGAAGTATTTGGCACGAGAGAAGAAACTGGGCCTTTACAATGCTTTAAATGCATTTATTTTTTGTACTGACTTGTCATTCGATTGTCACTCTGTGATTCAGCATCTCACACTTAATCATCTTTCTTGAATCATGAAGATTTTTCATTGTTTCACTCTTAAGATACCATTGAAGCATATTAAAAGACTGTGCAGATCAAATCAGAGGGTGACTCCATAGATCTGAAGACAATACTTCAATAGTTCTATTTACTAAACAAGCAAGCCAGGAATCTGGAACAATCGTGGAAAAGAAACCTAACATATTTTACCAATAGTCATTGTGAATATTGGTATGGTTTAAAAATATCTTTTAGTGAGACAAATCTTCCACAAATCCCACTTTTCTTGGTACAACTTTATAAAGAATTGGTTAGGCCACAGCTAGAATATTGCCTTCAGTTCAAATCACCACACTATAGAAAGACATTATTGCATGGAGAGGGTGCAGAGGATGTTGGCTGGGGTTGAATGTTTCAGTTCTGAGGAGATACTGGAGAGGCTGAGTTTGTTGCCTTTGGAGCAGGGAAGACCAGGAGGACCTGGTGAAGGAACACAAAATGATATGAAGCATATATAGGGTAGATAGCAAGAGACTTTACCTCATGCAGTAAAGTCTAAGACAAGAGGGCCTGCATTAAGAAGAGGAACAAGAAGTTTAGAGAATGGATGAGTTACTTTCTGACTTGGCATTGCATTGATCAGCATGGCACTTTGCCTGAAGTGGCAATTGTGCCATGCACTCTCACAGCATTTAAGAAGCATCTGGACAAGTCCCCAAATCATGAGGGTAAAGTAAACTACAGCCCAAGTGCTAGGAAATGGGAAGAGAAGAGATAAGGACTTGATGGTCAGGATAGGTGGGCCAAAAGACTATATCATTTAATGACTATACATCATCCCAGATATCCTTGCAATCTATCAAATTAACAATAACAAACAAATGATTGGAAAATAATTCAACTACCCAGAATTTATCCAGGCACCAGAGTTGAAAGTCAAAGGTGCATGCTCTGCCAAGTTAATCCAAGGAATCTTTCTTTTTAATTTCCTTTGCCATTTTGAGAAAGATATTAAAGGAGCTAAAAGATGTGGGAATAGGGCCGAAAAATTGTGTTTAGGTAGATCATTAGACATGAGCTGAATAAATGGGAGTCCAGGCATGAAGAGCCAAATGGCATAATCCTGCTCCTATTTGGCTGTCCTGTTCTTAGTTACATTAATCCTAGTTCAATGAGGAGTGAAGGAAGAAATGCTAGGAGCATCTCTGAAAGTGAGTTGCCTGCCCAGTCAAGCTACAGCACATGCATGGGAAAGAGCTGAGGTAATGAGGAAGTCTGATCCCACAACTAAAGGATCAGATCAAAGTTTTACAGCCCTCCTACACCTAATCAGATATAATTAAGTGGAAGAAGGATTAATAAATATGAAAATAGTCCTTAATCATTATTCAGTCAAATATGAGTGTTGTATGAAAACAAGAAGCATTTATAGCCATTTTCAGCGAAACAAGCACTACCAAGGCAATAATATATCATGGTCTTCCCCTGATGAATAGGAGGCATGCAGCATTATAAATGATAGTCTCCAAGAGTGACAGAATATAATATGTTTTTGGGAGATAAATTGGGACAGGGTTTTTAGTGTAGGTCACATACAAACAATTTCAAGCAGATTTAATTTAAAATACTGGTGCTCTGCTTGTGCTAGATATGTCGGGGTCAACAGCCTTTGCGAATACTTTGGAGAGTTTACAAAAAGGCAACAGACGAAAGAACCTGTCAGAGCTGCCGTCTGTCTGGAGTGGAACTTGCTGTTGCAGGAGGTTCATGTGATTTAGCAAGAAGAGAGAGTAAAACAGGTTTTCTCTCAGAGAGAGAAAGAGAGAAGAGAGAAAGAAGAGAGAAAGAGAGAGAGAGAGAGAGAGAGAGAGAGAGAGAGAGAGAGAGAGAAAGAGAGAGAGAGAGAGAGAGAGAGGTTAGTTCTACAGTTTTACAGTCAGCAGCAGAAACTGGGACTGGAACAGGACAAGCTGGCAAGCTTGTGGAAAACCCCATTTGGAAGATGTGTTGTGAGTGCTTGGTTCAGCCTGGTCCAAGCCCTTGTGATTCATGCAAGTGGAGAGGACTGGCTGTCTAATGTTTCACTTGCAATAAGAGAAACAAGAAGGAACTCTCTGGTGACCTGAAAGAAAGAGGTTATCATCTGGAGAACCCCAAGGGGACAAGTTTCTTTGGCAAGACACTGAAATGGCTGATTTAAAAAAAAGAAATCAATTGTGGGTGACCAGTGTACAACAAATTTCTCTCTGAAAACCTACAAGAACCTTCCTGAGTACTAACCATTTACCTTTCAAGCACCAAAGCCTCGTGAACTTTATAAATGTTAAATTCTGTGCACAGAATAAGAATTGTCTGCAATCAGTGAACTTGGAGGAATGAGAAGTGAGTCTGAACTGTGAACCAAATAGCTTTTCTGAACTTACACACACATTACATACATGTGCCCTTCGAATTAGAAGGGGGCTAAGTTAGGTTAGTTAAGTCAATAGTGAATAGTTAAAGTGTGATTCTGTTTTCATGTTTAAAGATCATTAAAAGCAACTTTTGTTTAAGTAACTATTTGTGGTGGGTTTTGGGATTCTCTGGGCTCGTAACACCAAGTAATTTGGATCCCTCCATATGATATGGAAAAATGGCTTGAAGTACTGGAGCACCAAAGTCTGAAAGAAAATGAGCAGAATGAGCTGTATCTCTGACCAAAAAAATTAAGACACTGGTGTCTACATGACAAAGTACAGAACTATTAAATGACTCCACTTGTCTGAATGAGTCCAATTCCAACATACTAAAGAATATACATATATATCTATCTATCTATATATCTATCTATCTATATATCTATCTATATATATATAGATAGATAGATATATATATATAGATATATACATATCTATATATATATATCTATATATATATAGATATATATATATATATATATATATATATATAGATATATATACATATATATTCAGGAACAGGCAACGCACTTGTTCACCTCTCCGTCCTCCATTCGTATGCATGATGCACAATGGCACAAGATGCATTTGAATAGCACCTCCCACACCTATCACTTCTCGGCCCAAAAGGAAAATGTCTAGACCCAAAAATGAATGTTAACATCTGCAAAACCTCTCCATGAAACACTTCATACCAGTAAATATGTCATCATTCCTTCAAAATCCTGGAATTCACTTTTTTCACATTTCTCTAGGAGAAACTACCATACAATTTGCAGCAGTTCAAGAGGCAAATCACCATTAAATTTTCATGGGTAATTTAAGATGGCAAATAAATGTTGGCCTTGCCAGTGACACTCAATTCCTGTGAAAGAATAATAAAATATTCAATATGACTTTCTCCTTTCACCAGAATTATCAAAATGCTATTAATTGCAAGGTACAATGTGTGTAAAATGACACAAGTTTCCACAATGAACTCTCTCAGCAGTGTCTCCATAGAGTTTTAAAAAATGATACTGTTTTGGCTTTAATAAACAAACTTAAGAAAGTTGAAATATTTTAAAAGGTACATACAGTGTGATCTGTTTTTATTGAAATAAAGAAACTTGGGTTCTTTAAAAACTATATTAGCTAAAGAACACACTCAGGACCATCCTGAATCCAATCAAAGGAGCAACAACCTAGTCTCTGACTCCCTTTAATAGTCGAGGAGTACTTGCGCTCTATCATTACAAACCATTTCTTAAGATGTTTAATCGTGCAACATGACACATTAATACAATATTCTTTACAATTTAAAGGTCAATACAAACAAACAACAGCAACGCAAATTTTTTAAGTGCGCAGTTCATTTTGTTTTAAAGATTCAGTCTGTCAGGTGCTTTGAAAACGCATGTGGATTTTCTTAACACAGGTGCTTGTCCTGGCTCGGCTGGTCCACTACTATCTACCACTGATGGTGTTTCCTCTGTTGCTGTGCAGGCTGGATCTTCTGTATTTGTCTGTTCCTGGAGTGCCTCTTGCATTTTTCAGCAGGCTCTTTTGACTCCTCCTCAGTATTTGACCATCCTCCGTTCTGACAGTAGAGGATCCTGGATTTACTTCCTCCAGAACAGTGGCCTTTTTGACCCAAATGTTGGAATCTTGGAATCTCACTGTGTCATGTTGTGCCAGTGGCCCTCAGCTTCTTGTTGACTTGTTATACTTTGCTTTTTGTTTCCATTCCAGACACTTCTGTTTCAATTTGACATCTTCACCATCTCTGTTCTTGTTTGGATCTCCAAAGTAGGGAAGTGTTGTGTGTACTCTATGCCCTATCAAAGGCTCAGCAAGTGACATGCTAAGTTCGAGCGGTGAAGCTCTGTAGCTCAATAGAGCTAGATAAGGATCTGAGCCACTGTCTAGTTCTAAATGCCCCCCTAAACTCACATTCCAACTTAATCAAGCCCTATACAATGTGCTGTGATTAGTAAGGGATTCCTTAAGATGGTATGTGAGTGGAAAGAAAAAGTTTGAAAACCACTATTTTAATTGTACCTAATGACTTGTTTTGTGCAGAGTTTTCATAACTCCAAAAGAAATGGGCCAATGACAATTTGTCTCAAGCAAAATATTTCAGTGACAATTGTGTTGAGAGCAGTGGTTCTTAACCTTCCCTTTCTACTCACATACTGCCTTAAACCATCCCTTACCAATCACAGATTACTGATGGCATAGGGATGACTTAAGGTGGAATGAGAGTTTAGGGGGGGCAGTTTGAAAACTACTTATCTAGTGCTTTCTTGAGCAACTGTTTATCTACGTGAACTCCTTTCTCTACTTTAACATTTGACTGTGGATGCAGAGGACTTGAAGTCACGTGTCAAAAAATAATACTCTTCTGCAAAGTTCTGGAATTCTCTACAAATGTAGCATGGTCCATTGTCACTGTGGAACATTTGAGAAATTCCATGTCTTGCAAAGATGAATTTCATATATTTGATCACACAAGCAGAAAATATGTTAGGAAGCAGCGCTATCTCCAATGACCAGCAAGTAATAATTTCCATCCATGTGGAACAGATCATTCCTAATTTTCTGCCATGGTTCTGCTGGTACATTTGCTATTATCAGGGTTCCTTTGTCTGCTTTGCATGGTGTTTCAAACAGTTCTGACAGCTTGAAACTATCCTGTCAATGTCAGCATTTATCTCTGGCCAATAAACAGGAGGCCTGAATCTCCTCTTGCTTTTTTTCCATTCCAAGGAGCCCCTCATGCACCCTTTTCAGCATCTCTTGTCACAGTGATTGAGGAATGACAATTCTCATCATTCTGACTAGAAGCCCATTGCTCAGCTCTGATGTATGGCTGGCATTCACCTCCTGGTCATCCTTCATTCAGATTCATTTTTTGGTAAATTTTATTGTTCATTTGCATCAATACAAGTACAATAATTATCTATATCATGAAAATTAATAAACAGTGATGCAAAAAGAAAACATAATTTCATATTTCTCCCCCCCACCCTCCTTTCTCCCTCCCCAAAAAAGTAGGAAAGATAAAAGAAAAGAAATAAAACCTGGCTGATAATCATATAACCTCTTGATTAATTAAATTTAAATTTACATATTGAGGTGGAGTGGGAATGGCGGATGCTGTAGATGAAGTCATAGCAATAAAATCCATATAAGGTTTTCAAATTTTATCAAATTTTTCAGGTTGATTCCGTAAATTATACATTATTTTCTCTAATGGTATAGAATGTAGTAATTCTGTTTGTCATTTATTCAACCCCACATTATTATTTAATTTCCACTTTACAGCTATATATTTCTTTGCTATTGCTACACTTAAAAACTTGTGATAAATATCTAACTTCAAATCAAAAATATCTCCTAATAAAAATATTTTGGGATCTTTCAAAACTTGCATCTTCATAACTCATCCCAATAAAATACTTGTATCTTCCCCAAATTTTTCTACATTTTCACATTGCCAAACTACATGTAAAAAAGTTCCTACTTCTTTATTACATCTAAAACATTGATCAGAACAATTTGAATTAATTCCATGTAATTTGTATGGAGTATAATATAATTGACGTAAAAAAATAAATTGTACCATTGGTGTCTGACATTAATTGTATTAGTTACACTTCATGACATAATTTTGACCATACTTGTTCTTGAATTTGTATATTTAAATCTCTTTCCCATCTCAATTTAGATTTTTTTTAATCCTTTTTTTGCATAGTCTCTTGATGACCTTGTGTAGGACTGTGTCCTGTTCTGTTTCAGCTGTGATCTGCTTGGATTTCATGTCAGATATGGGAAGAGATTCAGTGATGAGATTCACATGGAGATTCACATCTGTCTCTGTGGAACTCTTATTGTGTGCTTCACTCTGCGTTGTTGCCATGAACTATGCATCAGTTAACACAACAGGTTTTCCTGGTGTATACACCAATTCAAAGACATAATATAGCTTCATCATCAGTCTTTGGATTCTCAGTGATATTTCACTGAGATTTTACTTGATTAATGGCTGTGGTCTGTCTTTGCCATGAATATTGGTCGACCATTCACGTAACTGAAATTTCTCGTCCATCAACCAGATGTAGACACACTTTCTTGATCTGTACATATCGACATTCAGATGTTATCAACATCCTTGATGCAAATGTTACTGGCCTCCAATTTTCTCCCACAGCCTGAAGTAGTACAACACATATTCCATTGTTTGAAGCACCCGTAGATATTTCTGTCCTTCTGGATGAGTCAAAGAATGTCAAAAGTACTGGTTCCGTCATTAGAATGGTCTTCGGTCATCCCCATTCTTCTTCGTGGTTGTCTGTTCACTTGAATTCACATTTGTCCTGTAACAATTTCCTTAAGTACATTGTTTTGGAAGACCAGTTTGGTATGAATTTATCAATGAAATTGATCATTCCCAGTACTCTCAATATGCCTTTTTAGTCAGTGGGTCTGGGCATCTATAAAATTGCTTTCATCTTGCTCTGGTCTGGCTCCCCACCTGCGTCTGAAGGTTTATCTCCCAGAAAGGAGATTTACTTCATACCAAACAGACATTTTTCTCTGTTTAACTTTAATCCATAGTATTGGATGTGTTGTAGCACTTTGATGAGCCTCTTATTGTATTGTTCTTTTGTATATCCCCATAGGTTCGTGCTATCCATCTACACATGTACCCCATTTGTGCCTTCTATGATGTGCTCCATTGTACTCTGGAACACTTCCAGAGCTGAGGAAATTCCAAAAGGCATCCTCAGACAGGGGTATTGCCAAACAGTGTATTAAATGTAGTTTTTTGTGCTATCTTCATGTAGTTTTATTTGCCAGAAGTCCTGCAATGCATCCAATTTAGTGAAAAACTTTGCACTGGTCATTTCACTTGTAATGTCATTGCTAGTCAGAATTTAATAGTGTTCCCTCCTCATATTGGCATTCAAGTATTTTGGGTCCATGCATAGGTCATCGTTCTTTTTGACACACACCATTGAATTCACCCATTCTGTGGGCTCCTCCACTCTCTTTATGACCCCTGATGATGTCATTTGGTTAAGTTCCTGATTAAGCTTTTCTTTTAGTGGTGCTGGAACCCACTTTGGGGCATGCACTACTGGCTGTGTGTCCTCCTTTAACTGTATCTAATAGGTGAATGGTAGAACTCCAAACCCTTTGAAAATGTCTGGAAATTGATCCAGTAATTCCTCTGTGCTATTAATGTGGTACACCCTCTTGACTAGGCTTAAATTTTCACATATTTTGTCACCAATCAGTGATTCACATCCATCTGGGACTACTGTGAACCTGAGGAGGTGCTTTTTATCTTGAACTTTCACCCTGAGTTTACATATACATTTTATGTCGGTGCTCTGTCCATTGTAGGCTTTGAGCTGTACAGGATTTGTATGGGTGTATAGGTTTATTTTCATTGCCCTGATGTCACGCTCACAGATCAAATTAACCTTTGCCCCATTGTCTAGCTTGAAAGGAATGACACAGTTCACTTGTCCTGCTCGTCTCTGTTCATGTTTGGCTCCTCAGTGTCTGTTGGTTTATAATCTTCCTGCACTATCATGCCCTCAAAAAGTGTGTCACCGAGGGCACTTTCTTCTCTAGTGAACACACTTTTACTTCTTCTTCCCATTTGGAAAATCAATGCTTTGCATAATGATTCTGCCCTTTGCACTTATTACAGACTTGTTTTGGTGCATGTTGAGTGCCACATTGTTTGCACTTGAATGTCTCTCCATCTTTTTGTTATTTCATATATCTCATGTTTTGTTTATGTATATAGACACACACTGTGGCGACAGCTATACCTTCATTTTCACTGGCTTTTACCCTTCTCGTGCTGCAGAGCTAATTCATTGGCATGGCATATCTTCACAGCTCCAGCTAAGGTAAGATTTGTCTCTCACAGCAACCTCTCACTTTCTTATCAATAATCTCAAACACAATTTGATCACGGATCATTGATTCTGGCACAATCCAAAATTGCATGTTCTTGCTTTTAATTTCAAGTCCGTGTTTAAAAAAAGTTTCAAAGCTCTCTCCCTGTAGCTGCATGCACAAATGAAACATGTACCTCACAAAAGTTTCATTTTTCTTTGGTGAACAGTGCTCATCAAACATCTCAATAACCTTGTCAAACTTGTGAAACTTGTGAAACAGCTCCCTCAGCAAATACAAATGTATTGCAAACCTCTCATGCTTGAGATTCCCACCACAGTAAGTAGCAGTGCAATCTTCCACTCATCTGATTTGCTGTCGAGTCCAATGGCTTTCAAGTACAACATGAACCATTGTTTAAAAAGCCTCCACTTGTGATCAACATTTACAGCTCAATTTACAGCATCAGGGACCTTTACACTTTCCCTATCTCTGCTGATAATGACTGATGCACTCTCTGCACACTCCTAATGTTTCTTCCACTCCTGGTACCAAGTGATGTTTCTTTTAACCTAATAAAGAAACTTGGGTTTTTTTAATACAACTACACTTTATTAGCTAAAGAACTCACTCAGCACTGTGTGGAGGTATCCATCTTGAATCCAAGTGAAGCTGCAACAAACTAGTCTCTGACTAGGAGGCTCATGAATGCTATTATTACATACAGTAACTTGAATTAAGGAATTAAATCAATCTGAGCTTGTTGAGTTCAGATGCATCAGTTAGAAATAAATCATCAACTCAATGTTTTCATATTGGCCAGAATCCAATAAAACATTTTTAAAAATTCAGAAAAGAAAAGGTGCTTGTCAACTGAGTGGCAATTGAAAATGATCTGGAAACAGATGTGTGGTTTGAAAGAAAGGAAGATCGACACTGCCTGTGTCAGTTATAATTGCACTATTTTTGATCTCGTTTTGGCTCTGTGAGATTGGATTACAATTCATTGGGATGACAGGAGCCACCTAGATGAACTCTTGAAGACTTTATTATTCTTGATATTAATTTGAGTGAAGAAATGATTGGTTTAAGCAGAATCTGTGTTTATCAAAGTCTACAAAGTTGACATAATCATATAACTATTGGTAGCTAGACATGTATTAAAAATGCATTATTTATTTAACAAGTTAAAAGTAAGCAATTAGAAGATGAATTCTGTAATTCTGATAAACAATCAGACATTTTTCTTTCCGTGTCATAAGTAAGTTACAGAGTGTGTCGGTCACTCACAATTTTCAAGGTCAATTCCAGATGAATAACTGAGGATCATTAAGGATTAAGTGGACGATCCTTCACAGTTGATTCTCAAAATCACTAAAATTAATCCTACAGACATGTTTTGCCTAGTTATCCTAATTAAGACAACTATTGTTAATTAGTTGATCAATCTTTCCATCATTAAGCGCTGAACCAGCTTATGAAAATATTTTGAATGAAAACAGAAGTGCTGGAAATATCTCACATCAAGACCTTCCATGGAAAAATGAAACAGTTTAATGTCTCAGTTCAATGACATTACATTGTGAGGAAAATAGCATATTGTAGCAGCCCGCTACCTGGCAAGTGAACCAGCACTCAAAATGGCGGACTAACGTGGCTAGTGCAGAAAGTCTGTGCTCACTAATGGCCTTCACTGGCCAGGAGACTGCATGGTGGGATCCATGGCCAATCAAGTGATGTCACATCCACCCACTGCGGCAGGAATACTGGGCCCAGTGGCGGGAAGCTGGTCTATAAAAGCAGGGATGGGGAGATCAAAAAATCAGTCTTGACTTCACTTACACCCATTAACCATTCATTTCAATGGAGAGGAACAGCTGCAAGTGATAGTCATGGGATTTGGACAACATAAATTTTAATGGATTAATTCAATTTTAATGTGTCTACATTTTAAGACATCTTGAATGTGAAAATGATTTTTTTATTAAACACCTTAATAATTAAAACATGATTTTTTTTTACTTTTCAAAGTCTTTGGTTTCCCAGGCTTAAAGTACTTTTGTGTGACTGCCCTGTATCTATTATAGTCTTTCTTTATAAGTACCTGAATGGGTGTAGTAAGTAAGAATTTCCAGCAGCTGTACATTGTACAATATGTATGACAGTAACATGATTATTAGCTGTTCCAATCTGCCATCCTTCCATGCCCACCAGGTGATGCACTAATAAAGAACTGATTTAGCAGACAATGAGCAAGGAAGTTCTGGAATATTGTAATAAAGTATATCTCAACTAGATAATGGAGACACCAAAAAAAAAGCTTCATAAATATGGTGGAAAAGCATATGCATGGGGTGAGGCAAAATGAGGGAGTGGGATGCAATCATCATTTTTAATCTCCTTCTGAATGTCTTATTCCATTGTGTGGAGGTTATCTGACAAATGATAACTTGTGCCAAGTTATGGTCACCATATCAGAGTAGTGTGGTGTTATTTTATAGAAATTTCTGACTGGCCAATTGTCAAAGTTAGGCTGACTTGAACATTTCATTTGGACTTCAAATTCTTGTCTCAAGGAGAAGCCTTGCCAAGGGTGAATGAAAAAGACAGCATCAGTACACATCATAATGCCTGTAGACCAGTCTTAAAGAACTTTCAGCCTGATCTTTCCCACATCTTCCTATAAGGCAACAAGTGAATTTGAAATCATACAGGTGATTTCCTTCCATGCAGATCCAAAATTTTTAACTCCCTAAAACACACCCTTCTCTGGAATCTGTAAAGTCTCTACAACATGGATGCATGGAACTTACCTTCCATTTCCTTGCAAACACTACGTTGTTAGTACCAACTGAAAGCAGTAAAACCATTCAAGAGCACAAAATTTTTCATACTTCCATGACCCAGTGGCTGAGGGGTTATTTGTAGCTCATCTCTTCTGGGAGCTGCAGTACTGGATCATTATAAATGTGAAGAAAGAAATCAAAAGGGGAATTGACAGGCTCCTTCTATGTTCTCTTCCCATATCCAGAAGTCTCTAGCTAATTTGAGAACTCCATGTCCATTTGCTGTCCTGGATGGTGCTACCCCTGTTGGAAATTCCTGTGGAGTTAAGGAGGATAAATTACACTGATAGGGATCCACCAGAAAGGGGTCCATAACCCGAACCTATTCAAAGAAGTTCAAACAATTTCCAAAGTAAATATCCTGTACCATCTTTTGCACATGCTGTTATAATGTTTGATATTAATGAGTTTAGACTGTAGGAAAGCAATAAGTTGTTATAAATCCCCAATTAAGCTGCATATGGCATTTTGTCTCTTCACATCATGTAGGTACTGGAGAGGGTGCAGTGAAGATTGGAAAGAAAGATGTCAGGATTCAGATGATCAGCAAGTACTCTAGACTGGAATAAACATTGTTTCTTCAAAATAAAGAAAGTAGGTAGGAGAATGATCGGAGATTAATACATTTATGACTAAAATAAAAGTAGATAGTAAATAGTTCTATTTGCTTGATAGATAGGACAGGTAGAGGAAGCTCTTCCATAAACAGACAGTTTAAGTACAGGGAGAAAGTAGGTATTGATTAATAGTATGAGACAGAAGTTATAAGGGAAGTATAAGATTTTTTTTTCTCTGCATACAGATTTTCTATGATCTCATACTCACCACTTTAACTTGAGGATATTCCATACGCAGTCAATCAAATTTGTCAAAAAGTAATTGGAGAGACACTTGAAGGAAAATGATTTGCAGAGCTGTGTGGTCAAAGGAAATGGAACTATATATGATGCCTTGGACCCTGCACCTATTCAATCGGTCAAATGGCTACCTTTTGATTCAAAAATTCACTGAAGTCCAATGCCAGCACTGGCTATACTGTTCCCTACTTCATGTATATTGTGGGAATTAAGGGAGGAAATTTGGCAATGAGGCGGAAAATCAGCTACGATCTTTTTAAATGGCAGAGCAAATTTGATTGGGCAAGTGACCTTTTGTTATTTAGGTTCTTCACTAAAAATCTTCACAGTTGCTGCCCAATACTGCAAGATCACTAAATTGATAACTTTACAATGAACTGGCATAATCCAGGTCTCGTGATAAGTGTTTTTCAAATTATTAATGAACAAGCACCACTTTGATGTGATTGCAGATAACTTTACTTCAATCCATGATCTTTTCATTACGTTTTTTGACTTGAATTTATTTTTTAGAAATATATCTCTCAACTTTTAATTTTTTTTTTCAATAATCCTTTTCATTGAGTTTAGTGTTCACAATTTTCACTTGGTCCATCTTAAGCAACACTCTTCCTTTTCTTGACCTTTCTGTCTCCATCTCCAGAGACAAACTCTCAACCGATATTGTTTACAAACCCACCAACTCCCACAGATACCTCTTCACACTCTGTCCTCTGAAAGAGGTCGATGGAAAAGAAATTGGACAGAAAGAAGGTGAAAGGGTGCTGGATGGGGAATGGGATAAAAATGAGAGGATGGGGAAGAACAGAAGTGAAAAGGGACTCTTTGCCTGAAATTGGAACATTCAATGGGCTGTATGAGGTGTTGTTCCTGTAGAGGCTGAAGGGTGATATAAAATAAGAATATCAAATTTTGAAAGGCATAACTGGATAGTTTGTCAAAATATTTTTCCCATGTCTTGAGTATCAAACACAAGAGGGCATGCATTAAAGATAAAAGGAAGGAGTTTTAAAAGGTATCTGAGGTAAGTATTTGTACGGACTTGTTAATACTTGGTTGCAGAAAAAGATGGTTGAATCAGGTACAAACACTTCATTTAGGAAGCAATTAGAAAGATTATCAAGAAGGCAAGCCACAGAGCAAGAAAATGAGATGAATGTGGATGGGCAAAAAAATGGTTAACATGGAATGGTGAAATTACCTTTTTATTCTCTATTACTCAATGACCTTGTGACCTTTGACTGTGAGAGAGTGTGAAGGAACATAAAATTTGTGAAATGCATATCAAGTCAAATGTTCTAATTGATAGAGAGGCCAGGCATTGCTGTGACAACAGAGAAAGTACCTGCTGACTTCTTCCAGCACTTATGAGTATTGCAGAAAAAAAAAAGTGGCTAATCAGAAGAACTAGAAGTTGATTTTTTTTAAAAAAGTTCAGATAGTTGCAGTGTGTCTAGTTGGAAGGAGAAATTCCTCAGTTTTCGATTAGGCCACAATATCACAGTGTAGAAATCCACAGACAGAGAGGAAATGGGAAGGGGAAATAAATTTGCAAAAAATCAAAATTCTAGTACTACTCCTACAGATTGAATGAAAACAGTCAGCTAATTTAAAATGGTTCTCCAAAGTAAGGGAACTACATTGTGATCAGCAAATGCAGTGTGTTAGATTTGAGGAAATGCAAATGAATTGCTGCTGCTTCACCTGGTAGGATTGTTTTATCTTTCCCTTTGCAATTATTCAGGGACTCAAAGGCCATTACACCTCCTACAGTTGTATGGGAAAAAGGTGGAAGAATGAAAATGCAGGAAGGCTGTTATTGGTAGAGGCACAGGAAAAGAGAGGCTTGTCCCTTCACTTTGCAGAAAGAGCGGGCGGGGGTGGAGAAAGTTATGTCTGCTGGATGAATCTCATTGAAGATGGTGGAAATTGCAAAGGATATTTCATTGAAGGGCAACAGCAGGTGAGTAGGAAATAAATAGGATATACTCAAGGCCTCGATCACTGTGATGGAGGGGAACTTATGGGGAAGAAGAGAACCATCTCAAAAGTACATGTGTGCAATGTCTTGTCATCAGAACAAATATGATAGACATGGAGTGCAGGTGTAGGTCAATGGGACAAGGCACATTATAGACAGGTTGAAGGGCCTGTTTCTGCATTGTATTGGTCTATGGTTCTATGGAGGCTCAGAAAGAATGGAAGAGTGAGATATCTGTGAGTTTCTAATGGATGCTTGTTGCAAACCTATCCAGAAAAGGAAGAGAAATGTCAGAGGTGAACCACATGAATGTGAGGGCAGGGTGGAAATATAGCAGGGAAATCGATGCATTTTTGTATTGGATACAAATATAAGAAGCAACACAAATGGAGTTGTCAATGCACTAGAAAAGTGGTTTTGGGGAAGGGTGTGGGAGTGCTGAGATTGAAGGAGAATGTCTGAAACAAAGACTATTATATACAGTATATCTCACTAAAATACACAAGTTGTTTGGGTTGATATAACTGAATGAGAAGTTGGACAATGTCCAAATTAATTCAGCAAGATTAATGGTTAGGCCTCCGTTCAAGGATGGAGCAGAGAGCCCTCAGACCAGAAGTGTGGAAGGGAGATTCAGAGAATTTCTGAATTTATTGTCATGAACAAGTCGTGAAATCCGGTGTTTACAGCAGCATCATCGAGCAAACATTCATATTATAACCATCTTATGACATTACTATATAGAAAATAATAGTGTACAAAAAATAAGGAAGTGTCTTTGGTTCATTGATTATTCAGGAATCAAATGGCAGTGGGTAGGAGCTGTCCTTGTGCCGCTGAGTGTTCATCTTTTGGTTCTCAGGGCACCTACAGCTTAGGGAATACTTTTAAGATGTATGTGAGTGGAAAGAAAAAGGTTGAGAACCATTGCTCTAGAGCTTATTCTTGTCCTGAGAGTTGACACCTCCATACCAGGAGGTGATGCAATGAGCCAGAATGCTCTCCATGGTACACCTGAAAAAGTTTACAAAAGTCTTTGGTAACATACCGAATTTCCTCAGACATCTTACAAAATATAACTGCTGGCAAATCTTCTTTGTGATTGCATCAACATGGAAACATGAAGGTTCCAGTATAGAACTTTGGAGATGTTGACACCCTGGAAGTTAAAGTTTTTGACCCTCTCTATTACTGAGCCCTTGATAAGGACTGGATCATGTTTCCCTGACATCTTCCTGAAGTCCACAATCATCTCCTTGGTCTTACTGAAGTTGATCTCAAGGTTGTTGTCATTACACCACTCAGTGAGCTGATCTATCTCCCTCCTGTACGCTTCCTGATTGCCATTTGTGATTCTGATGACAACTGTGGTGTCATCGGCAAACTTGTAGATGGCATTGGAATTGTGCTTGACCCACCATCATGAGTGTATATTGAATAGAGCAATGGGCTAAGCATGCATCCTTGGGGTGCACCTGTGTTGATTGTCAGTGAGGAGGGGATGTTGTTTCCAATTCATACTGACTGTGGTCTTCTGATGAGGAAGTCAAAGATCCAGTTGTAGAGTGAGGTACAAAGTTCTAAAGTTTGTAGCTTTTCTTTTTAAAATATTTTTATTGTGCTTAATTTAAAAAAAATACATATTAATCAAATACCTGGGGTGAAATATAATAAAATACAGTTAATTTGAACTTCTGAAATAATACCTTAAGCGTTCATAGTATAAATTGTGCATAGCTGTGCTGGAACCACTGTTTATACTGATTGTATATGTATGGCTGGCCCGCCCCTTACTGATTGTACCTGTGACTCCTCCCCTTTGATTTACCTAATAAAGGTGCCAACATTGTAACCCCTCCCCAGAACAAGCTTGGGTCTCTGGTTAGCAACATGAGACATGTCTTCTGTTTATGGTAATAAATGTCTATCAGTCAGGTAATTTCTTGTCTTCAGAGTTATTGATAGTGCATCTGTACCCTTCTCAATCAAACCCATTTTCAAATCACTACAAAAGAAAAAAAAAGAGAAAAACAGAAAAAAAGGACCCCCTCCCCCCTCAATTAATCAAACCTCTCTCTCTAAACAAGGTTAACTTGCATACCTAATATGCAGTACAACTCCGATTATCTGAAGTGGTCAGGATCAGACCTATGTCAGAAAAATGGTTATTTTGGAGAACTGGTCATTTTTAAAAACAGCTTGTATCAATGTTAAAACAACAACAAACAACAAGGGAAAGATTTTTAAGAATTAAAATAACGTTTAATTCTCTCCAAAAAAAATGCTGGCTGCCGCCACTCACCAAAACAAACCCAACGTGGCTGACGATCACCTAGCTCACCCAACCACCACAGCCAATCCCTGACACAAATCCAAGGAGGCTTCCCAGGCTAGTGGAACACTCACTGATAAGTTGGCAGGCTCCTGTCTCCCCAGTCACTGGAGCTTCCGGTGGTGACGCCTGACTCCGAATCCTTCCCTAGGCCTACTGCACATGCATACTGGGGAAGTAGGCCTTGGGGAGGATTCAGGTTTACAGAGGAGAAGGGAGGGAAGAGGATAGGAATGGAGGGGAAGGAATGCCACTGAGCCAGAGGGCACCCTCCTGCCTGGGAACTTGAGGATTGTGTTCCTGGATGGAAGGCCACTCTCCTTGATGAGGCTGGAACAATAGATTCTTCCGATCGCTTGCGGCTGTGAAACGGTGGCATGCAGTTTGAGAGAGAGAGTTGGAAAGAGAAGTCAATATGGATATGTAAATAAAATATGGAAAGAGAGAGGGAAGGACATTTATTGAAATGACGACAATCATTCAAATTTTATGTCGTGAATTTTTTTCAACCTGTGAGGTCAGTTTGGCTCAGAAATATTTTCAGATAAATGAGGATTTCTGATTTGTTTCCGATATCCTCATTTATCTGATTTTTTTTTAAAAAATGGATAAGTGAGAATTTTGGATAATCTGATTTTGGAGAATTGGAGTTGTACTATACATAGGAAATGAAAGATGACATTCAGAAACCAATCAACACAGCTCAGGAGCAATCAAACACCCTAATTCTTTAAATTATGGGACTACTCCATGAAATTGCCCCAGGTCTTATAAAAAAAATCACCTTTATATCTTTAACGTTATATCTGATATTGTCTAAACTTAGGAAGGACATGACCTGTAACCATTGAATATAAGTAGGTGGAGTGCTGTCTTTCCATTTCATCAAAATTGCCCATCTAGCAATCAATGAGGTAAAAGCTAAAATTTGTTTCTGAAGTGGTCAATAACATTTCCTCTTGAGATAAAAACAATTAGATCAATTAAGGGACATGGTTCTAATTTGACCATGTTTGTCGCTTCTTGTCCAGCCCTGAGCGAATAATGGTGTTGAAGGCCGAGCTGTAGTTGATGAAGAGCAGCCATATGTATGAATTGCTGTTTTTTAGGTGATCTAGAGTGGAGAGCCAGCGATATTGCATGTGCTGTGGAGCAATTTTGACAATAGGTGAATTGAGTGGGTCCAGATCTTTGCTTAGATATGTGTTAATTCTGTCCCTGACCAGCCTCTCAAAGCATTTCATCACAGTAGAAGTTAATGCCTCTGGGCGGTAGTTGTTGAGGCAGCTCACACTACTCTTCTTGGGTACCGGGAATTTTTACATTTATACTAAATATAAATTGTAAACTGGCAAAATGGCAGAGAATATTATTGGTGACATGGTTGTAAGTGAAAAGGAACTAGCTCGGGGAAAAAGCATGTAGTAAAGGTAAAATAAAACAAGTCTAGTGGGGCCAGGATTGAGTTTGCCTAGACAGTTTCTGCTAGCAGGAGGTAGAAGTGAGCTTTGAAGGACTACAAGACTCTATTGGGTGAATGCAACAGAATTTAACCAAAGGAAATCAAAGGAACACAATCATTTTTGTTTTAATATTTTATTAATGAAAAGAGAGAATATGAACTTAATCAGTTTTATGATGGAGTGAAGCAGACATGTCGTTCCTGTGGTTGTGAAATGTTATTGATTTTATACAATGAATTTGTACTTCAGTGGTGTGTTCTCTGAATGATTAGACAAAGATCTTCAATCTAAAAAGGGAGTGACAAAAGTTCATGAAGAGACTGAAGGAAGACATTTCTTTATATTAAGTGTTATTGGAGCAAAAAGGGTCCTGACATAGGAAATAGTTGAAGCAAAGGCTAATGCATCCACAAAGAGAAAAGAACACAGAACAAAGAAAGACACAGGGTAATGGGAACAGGTCAGAGTTGCACGTTTAGATTTGGATTGCTTTAGGAACTAACTGATATCAATGCAATTGGTCAAATAATCTCCTTCTGTGTTTATAATTTCCGCAGTTTTATAGCTCCCAAGGCCAAGGAAAATATGATTAATGGATGCATTTGAGCAGGAGGTCAATCAGAGTTTCCTTGTTTGATGACTGAACTAACAGAATTAACTAAGTAAGAGTTTAATTGATTTTTCAGGCTACGCTTAGACATGCTTTCTCTTGCGTAATTATGAACTATAATTGTTGAAGGTGTTTTCAAATCATAGATCATCACATTATTTTGTGCTTTCTAACCATGCATTCTTTCTTTAACATTTGCAGTTTATCAATACTCTGCTTAATTTTGAATTAGTTTACCAAATTGCATTACTAGCCGAAATTCCTCTATAAGCTCACCACTGCATCCTCCCTTTCTGCTAAGATTCTGAATTTTGGTCACGTCAGCAAATACATCAAGCTCACACTTGCACCAGGTTTTTACTCTGTGGTTCTGCTGATCTGGTGTTGTAGCATAATATATCGGTGGTGGATGGGCAGAAACACTACATGCAAATCCATGCATGGTTCTGACGATCTTGCTCTGAAGTTATGGTGGTAAATCGGCAGAAGCCCTGAGCAAGTATTGGTGATTTATTTGGTTGAATGGAAATTGCTCTTACATCGGAAGGTTTCAGCTCATCACCTCCCCCCACCTGAAATTTCATTTCAGAAATATTCTTTCCTTCCTATTATCCAACCCACTTCTAATTTGGATTAATATTCAAACTCAGTATTTTCCAATAAACTTCTTTTGTATGGAATTTTATCTTGCAGGGTTAAATTGAATCCAGTAATGAGCATGTTAAGATATTCACCATCATGTGACTTTTACAAGCCAAGAAGTTTTATTCAGCAAAAGATTCTCAGATTGTTATTAGCAGAGATTGAGTTCAACATTATCCAGATTAGCCCAGAAAGACATCAAGTCAAACCTATTTTCTGCTCTTGGACTGGAGCCTGTAGGTTTCCGAATTTCAGATTCAGATTTCAGATTTATATTCAGTGTACGTACATGACTTCACATACAACCTTGAGATTCTTTTTCCTGCGGGCGAGACAGAATTACCACTTAGTGGTAGTGCAAAATAAAACTATACACAATGTAAAAATGTGAACAAATAAAGAAATGAAGAAACTCCTCTGATTGAGTTTGTCATTGAGGAGTCTGATGGTGGAGGGGTAGCAGGTGTTCCTGAACCTGCTGGTGCAAGTCTTGTGACACCTAGACCTCTTTCCTGATGATAGCAGCAAGTACAGAGCTGCTCTCTAACAGCCACATTTCCTGTAGATATTCTTGATGGTTGGGAGGGTTTTTGCCTGTGATATCCTAGGCTGTGTCCACTACCTTCCATAGGGCTTTACCCACTTCAGTATTGGTGTTCCTATACCAGGCCATGATGCAACCTGTCAGCATACTTTCCTACACACATCTGTAGAAATGTACTCGGGCTTCTGATTTCATGCTAAACCTCTGCAAATTCCTGAGGAATTTCTTAAATGCCATGAGTGTGTTGGGTCCAGGAAAGATCCTCCGAGATAGTTACTCCTAAGAACTTAAATTTGCTCACCCTCTCCATCTCTGGTCATGATCACAGAATCATGCACCTCTGGTTTTCCCTTCTTGAAATCAACAATCAGCTCCTTGGTTTTGGTGATATGGAATATGAGGTTGTTGTTGGTGCACCATTCAGCCAAGTTTTCAAACCACCCCTCTCCCCCTACCCTTTTTACCAGCCGTCAGGCCTCATTGCCTCGGTGTGAAAAATAAAATCTCCTCTACTAACCTTTTCTTGAATCATTCTGATTGCGTATAGAAAAAGGTGTTTTTAATCAAGTGGTCTAGCCTACCTCTTTTGATACTGAGCCACTGGATGCAATCAGGGATGGACAAGATCAGGGAAATATCCAAATATGGGTACTAAGTGCTCCTCAGTGGAAAGGGTAGAAAAAAAATAGAAAACCCAAGTTTTCTTGTTGGATTTGACTGCTCAAGAACTATTAACATTTTGTGGAAAAGGTGAGCACTGACTTAGAATGCCTGTGATGAATAATCCTCATTTCCTTCAATTGACTTCAAAATGAAGGACTCTCCTCCTAATGTCAGTGTGGGATGTTCGCAGCTGATACCATATGTACATTTTAAATATGTAGAGAGCGACATGAGGAAAGTTTGAAATTTCTGATAAAATCCAAGGCAATGAAGAGAATATCAAATCTCAAATAACCCTATTACTTGTAAATTCTGTCACTTTGAGTCTATGTTCTTCAGTATACTTTTTGGTATTGGTATCATATTATTCTTAGATTTTTATTACTTTGGTAAATGGATTGGTGTGGTTTCAAATACTGTGTCTCCAAAGATGTTGTCAAGGCCTGGCATGTTTAATTTTTTTTTAAACATATGCAACTGAACTAAATGTACTTTCTCTCAGAGTTTCTATTTATGTTTTAGATTATGCCTTATCAAGCAATTTTTATTCTGCTATTTCTGAAATTCCAAGTTTCCCCTGCTGTCATAGTTTTCTCCTTCCCTCAAACAATAATCCCCAGGAATTCAAATCTTCACAATAAACAGGATTGCTTTATTCCTGGCGTTGGCTTTGAATCTTGAGTGAGGATCAGAGATTTCATTTTTAACATTCTTCCACCAGTAGTTTTAATTATTTGCCTACAAAGTCGACACACGTTCAACATATCTTCAATCCACATGCATGATATTAATTTTTTTTAATGGTTTAACTAATAAAGTTTTCCACAGAATCAAAGGCTATAAATCAAACTGCTAAATATGTTCACAATGTCACATTGATATAATTTCCATCTTTCACTATGCTCTGAAATTGAATGCAGCAGATGGTGGGACAGTTAGTGTAGCTGTTAGTGCCACACTGTTACAGTGCCAGGAATCGAGACCGGGGTTTGAATCCTGTGCTGTCTGTGTGGAGTTTGTACATTCTCCCTGTGTCTGCATGGATTTTCCCCAGGGGCTCCAGATTCCTTCCACTATTCGAAACATACCAGGGTTTAGGTTAATTGGGTGTAATTGGGTAGCACGGGCTCAAGAGCCAAAATGGCCTGTTACTGTGCTGAATGTCAAAATTTAAAATGCAAAAGAAATAAAAACTTTTTCCTGCAGGATTAAGATTAAGAACAACATTCAAAGACAATTTTAGCAGTAATTGTCAAAGTTCATTTAAAAATTGAACCAATATTTATGAATATTATTTAACTTGCTAAGCTCTTTTGTTTCGTTCATCTGTAGTATGACCCATTGAAGCACCAGTCATAAATCTAGCTAATTGTGATAAAACAATTAGAACTACAGGTGCTAACAATGAGACTATCACTAAACAACTGGCATCCCACCTCCAAATCCCCAAACAGCAATTTCTGACAAATGACATGCTATCAGTTCTCAAACTACAGAAATATTTCCTGCAAGTTCACGTGAATTTTTTCATTAACAAAAGACCACCAAAAGAGCTCAGCACAAAATGCTTAACAACATATTTTAGCCCAATCACTCTACTATCATCTCTGGTGCTCTGGTTCCCATCTCCCTGCAACTCTAGTTTGAATTCCCTGGAGCAGTTTCATCAAATTTTCTCACAAGGATATTGGTCCCCCTCCAGTTCAGATGCAAGCCCTTCCACTGTTACAAGCCCCACCTTCCTTTAAGAGAGCCCAAAGATCCAACACTCTGAATCCTTCTGTCCTGCACCATCTCTTTATAGGCACTATTATCCCATACTTCTAGCCTCACTAGCACAGTAGATCACAACTCTGAAGGTCCTTTCCTTTAACTTAGCACTTTAATTCCCTGAACTCACTTTGCAGAGCTTCTTCACCTTTCTTACCATATCATTACCCCTCCGTGGACCACAACATTACTCTGCTCACCCTCCTATTTGATAATTCCATAGACCAGGGATCCCCAAACTTTTTAGACCATCAATCCCTTCATGGAATCCTTGATCCTTCATAAACCCCCAGGTACGTACAAATAAATAAATACATGTGCAGTTTCCATATGCATTAGTGAGGGAAACTGCATTCCATATGCATGGTGTCTGGGCCTCCCAACAACAACCCAAATTTTGTTACAAAAGCTCAATTGCTAAGTCACACATTTGTAAATTAAGCAAGCAAATGATTACAATACAGTAAAAAAATAACCTTTGCTTCTGCCTGAGAAGATGCCAAACGGAGATAAGTCCAAGTCTTCAGCATCAGACGACTCCTTTCTTGACATTGGGTGTGGTGCTGCATTGAAAAAGCCACCTTGGCTCCCAGCAGGAGTGGAGACCTCAGGCTCCGGGGCAGGAGTGGGGATGTCAGGCTCCTGGGCAGGAGTGGGGACGTCAGGCTCCTGGGCAGGAGTGGGGACCTCAGGCTCCCGGGCAGGAGTGGGGACCTCAGGCTCCTGGGCAGGAGTGGGGACCTCAGACACCCGGGCAGGAGTGGGGACCTCAGGCTCCTGGGCAGGAGTGGGGATGTCAGTCTCCCGGGCAGGAGCGGGGACGTCAGGCTGTACAATTCTTTTGACCTCAAAAGTTCAATTGACCCTCTGGTATTTATCGACCCCCCTTTCGACCTTTTGGATAGTCCCATCGACCTCCAGGAGTCGATATCAACCACTTTAGAGACCCCTACCCAACTAGTTTAAACCCTCTCCAACAGCTCTAGCACAGCTGCCCACCAAGATATTGGTCCCTCTCCAGTTCAGGTGCAGCCCATCATTTTTTTACAGGAGGTTATATATTCCCCAGAAGAGATCCCAATGGACCACAAATCTGAACTGCTGCCCCCCGCACTAACTTTTCAGCCATGCATTCATCTGCCACAACTTCCTAAACCTACCCTCACTGGTGGGTAGCATAGGCAGCAATCCCAAGATTACTACCATGGAGGGCCTTCTTTTCAGCTTCCTTCCAAACTCTCTCACCCTAATTCAATCTGCGTCTTTGGTACCAATGTCGACCACAACATCTGGTTCCTCATCTTTCCATTTGAGAATGCTGTGGCTTTGATCAGAGATAAACTGGTCCTGATACCTGGGAGGCAACATGGAACTTTCGATCTCATTCACATAAATATCAAATTCCCCATCACTATAACTCTCCTCTTTCCCCTTCCCTTTTGAGGCAAAGGGCCAGAATCTGTGCCAGAGACTTGACCACTAGGACTTAACCATGGTAGATTGTTTCTTTCCCCCCCCCCCACCCCCACAACAATATCCAAAATGGTGTACTTATTGTTGAGGGGAATGACCACAGGAATGCCTGTGCTGACTGTCTTTTCCTCTTCCCACTTCTAGCAGTCACCCAGCTACCTGCTTGCTGAGTTTTGAGGGTGACTGTCTCCCTGAAGTTCCTGTCTATCACCCCCTCTGTCTCCCAAATAATCAGCAATACATTCAGCTTCTCTCCCTAACTCAAACTGTAGGGAGTTGCAGCTGGATGTACCACTTGCAGGAGTAGTTGTCAGGGACAGTTGTTCTCTTCCAGCTTTCCCACATTCTGCATTAGGAGCATTCCACTGCCGTCGTTGCTGCCTCCATTACCTGTTCTTTGTTTATATGCAGAGATCTTGAACCTCTTGAATCAGTCTCACTTCTATACTGGCTGCTCCCCTACAAGATTTCCTACTTTTATGCTGATGCTCCACTTGAACTCCTGGTCACGTGATTGCAGCTCCTCCAATCCTAACAGTGATAAATAAATTTTAACTTTGAACTTTAAACTATGAACTTTCAGGAAGGTGTGTCGGGAGCTTTGTTTGAGTTGTCCTTAAATTTACATAGATTGCAGGAGCTCAGACTCAACGATTGGTGGAAAACTACCAAGCCACACAATCCTAGCTGTAAAGTGAGTAGAGCAGGCGACTAAATATGCAGCCAGGTGCTGATAGAGATGATAGAGATGGTGGAGGAGATGTTCTCACAACCCTCTCTGATTGGGGTCTGGAGGTGAGGAAATCCAGGATCCAATTATAGAGAGGGGTATTGAGGCCTAGGTCTTGGAATTTGTAGATTAGTTTTGAGGTTTTGAGGAGATGATGCTGTTGCATGCCCAACTTTAGTCAATAAAGAGCATCCTGATACAGGTATATGCCTCTTTTCTATGCAGGTGTTTCCCGGTTTTGTGTAGAGCCATTTACATTGCATCAGCTATACATCTGCCTCAGTAATCTCCTGCCATTCGCTGAGTCCTTTCTATCATGTTCCCTATTTTTGATGTCAAGATTACACCTATCATGTTCACTGTGATTCTACTTGGTGAGCATTGAAGGTTCACTTCCAATTACCAGTCCAATCTTGGTTAAGAATATAAGAGCATTAGAAGCAGGAGCAAGGGCAGGTTTCATTGCGCTTCTAATGTGTTCCATCATTCATTCATATTGTGACTGACCTTCGACTTCAGCATTATCCCCATATCTTGATTCCATAAAACCGCGGAAAAAATTAACTTACATTTGGTTTAGTTAGATTATTTTGGTAGGTTAGTTTTATGAAGGTTTATTCTTTCCAAAACAATGACATTCATTATCAATTGTTGCTGTACAAACATGATTAATAATAATGGCGTGTTGCTATTCATTTCCACAAATGACATCCACAGGTTTCCATTGAACTGAACAATCCACAACAAACATAAATCCATGTTTTTAGCAATACTAGGTGGGAACAGATTTCTATACATATAACAGATTTCTTTTCATATATCTTCGTCCATTTTAACTTAAATATTTGTATTTACTGATTTAATATGATTCAAAAGACATGGGCTGAAACATATTGATGCCGAATATCTACCTTATCCTGGGAGTCCTTTATGACATGAGTCCAGATGAACCCATCAGCACCCAATAACTGAGGCAGGACATGAATGCTGTCATGGGCTATAAAGCAAAAAGAGATGAGAATAACAAGCAACATTACATCTATCCTATATGAGCTCAACTCATTTGATAGTCACTTCAAGCAGGAGGCCAGTGAACCAGCGGTACATACCTCATTAACCTCAGGCATACTTACATTCACACACTCTGCCGCAAATGACCTTCAAATCGGCATTCCTGAGAAGGAACCCTCAGAAAGCAAAGTTGCCTTTGCTTTGTTCAAACAGATCTCTGCATTCTGTCCTGTGTATGCGTGGGTTGACCAGCTGGGTTGCAAGCAAAATAAACTTTCTTACTGTACCTTAGTACATGAGATAATAAACTAGAATTTGCTTGAGTCCTTCAGCACGTTTCAGTTTGCAGTGTAAGAAAAATTATAATCAGATTTTAAAGATTTAATTG
Source organism: Narcine bancroftii (assembly GCF_036971445.1). Taxonomy (NCBI): domain Eukaryota; kingdom Metazoa; phylum Chordata; class Chondrichthyes; order Torpediniformes; family Narcinidae; genus Narcine; species Narcine bancroftii. The sequence goes on from NC_091474.1 coordinate 159,683,492, forward strand.
ATGTTTACAAATCTTAAAATTATATATTATTAGAGTTAACACAAGTTGAGAAAATCTTATCAAGATTTATTTAAAAGAATTGTGTACCACTTGAGACCATTTTTCATAGACTATGTAGCAATCAGCAAAAATACTTAATTGCATTTCAAAACTTATTGACTTGTTTTGATTTCAGATTAAAAGCCTTATTCCACCTTAGTGTCAGACCTATCCCTTGATCTAATCCTACTATTAAGGGTGTTCAGTGTTATTGGAGTGCTATTTCATTATTTTCTATACTCATTTATCAATCTCTCCAATACCAGTACTTCAGACATATCTCCACTTTTCAGCAAGACATGCTTGAATGTATGTTTCTTTCCCATACACATAGGCTCGGTAATACGCATTTACTTACATTCTTTTAACGATCGTAAAGGAAGGTAACTGTGATCAACATCTATTTTCCAATAATTTCTGCATTTATATTTCTGAAGTTAAGGTTAATTTTCTTGTTGATATTATTTACCATGTTTAATTTTGTTTCAAGACATTAAAATTTGTTATTTTCTTATAAAAAATATAAGATCACAGCCTCTGATCTTCGACTAGCTTGGCTAGAATTCAATCTGGTCTAAATCACACAAGATTTATCAAGCAAAACAGGTTCAGCACAGATTTGTGCCTTGTGTATTAAAAATGGTGGTGCTGCCAGAGCCACGTTAAAGGCAGTGCTGCCACTGGTGCGGACCAAGGAGGGCAGGGAGCACAGACACAGCCCTCCCGTGGGGTCCAACCACCTTGTCCAACTGCCGTCAGCTCTGTACAGCCATTGAACGGCCCGTAAAAGGAGCCAACAGTAGTTTTATTTAAAATCCCACGACCGCAGGGACTATGCCCAAGGTAGCAGTGTTTATGATTGGCAGTAGTCACAATGACTGCAGACTTCAGAGAAGCAGAACACTGGCGCAGAACACCACAAAATGGGGAGATCACCACCTGTCTGAGAAGGAGAAGCAGAGGAGGTGGTGATCACAACGGCAGTCCAGTGAGGGGCTCTGCAGCTGAAAGACTCATGCTTGCTGCAGGCTGCTGGTGACTCCAGGTGAGGAACCCATGAGACTGCGGTCAAGATTGTGGTCAAGGGACTCACACCAGGCTGAAGAGGTACCAGAACCAGGATATGAGGGCGCTGAAGGATTCCTGATCACGCCAGAGGTTTGGATCTGGACCTCAGGTTGCCAATGGTTTGAACTTGACTCTTTGTGGCTTTGGAGGATGTGGGGGTGCTGGAGACAAATCAATGGACACTCGATGACTCAGGGAGAACTTTTTTGCTTCTCTTTCTCTGACTGTAACAGGCACTTCAGGCAATTTCTGCCAATGGCAAATCTGTCTGACTGAAAGTAATATGACCCTGTTTTTATTACATGACAATAAATTGAATCTTGAATCTTAAAGAATATAAATTAGAATCTTCCAGTTGTTCATAATATTTCACAGAGGGAGAAAAATTCTTTCACCTCTTTGTAGAAAACTTCATTTCTTTAAAATATCTTCCATTCATCACATTTTTAAAATACAACTTGAGCTCTCCCTCTGGCTGTTTTTATTGGACAGAACACCTGATCTCCCTTTGGATCCTTGCATTATTAAGTTATTAGACATCATGCTACTGAGTGCCAAGAAAAATATACTCCTTAATTTCTGAAACACCCACTTTTTCATGGTGATTCAAAACATTGATGTATATCAGACTTTGGAGTAGATTGACACATTCTGTCGGATAAAGAGTGATTTTGTTTCAGAAAGTCTGATCATTGTTAGTCTGAAGAAGAAGGGGAACAAACTGATCAGCGTGGGAGACTTGATATCTTTTTGCATCTCATCAGTAGTTGCTCTGTTCCCGTTTGCTCTTTGGTTGCTGCATTTTGCACTCCAATTGTTGGATTTGAGTCTCTTTTTCAGATTTTTATTCTCAAGTATTTGACTTCTTTTATGTCCTTATGGGAATGCAGAGAATTCGTGCAGATAAGTGTTTAATTAATAAATCATTTCATAAAGATACATTTATGAAGATGAAATATTCTGGTAATGAGCCATTAAGAAGAATGCTCTGGCAGAGCAAATGGGCTCACCTTTAACCAGAAATCAGGGGAGTGGTTGCTGAAGTCATGTATCAGTCACTCAGAAAGATGTATTTGTGGGTAAAAAATAAAAAGAAATGAATAAGAACAAAGAGAGAAATGGAAAAAGAAACTGTTTGGGGCAAGGGCGACAGAACATCACCAGTTGCTGAAAATCCACAGCAAGTCAGGTTGCATTTGTGGATACAGGAAAATTAGTTCAAGAAATGTTTTCAGAATAAATGATATTCCCCCAAAAATAGAATTTAGATTTCAGCTAGGGAACTGAAAACTTTGGTCTGAAGCAACTGCATTAAATTTGTGAAATTTCAAAGGAATAAGGAAAGAGATCGCCGAAGTGGGCAAAGCAAACGGATTTGAAAGGTAAGATAAGCAGTTGCAAATGTTCAAGGAGGTAATTCATGAATCACCACAAAAGTGTGAAGAGGAAATAATCTAAGGGGCAGTGAACGATGCAGGGGTGACCAAGGAAGTGAAGGAGGGTCATCAATTGTAGGTGAAAACATAGGAAGTGGAGTAAGTTGGCATTAATCCTGTTATTTGGGATAAATTCAGAATGCAACAATGGAGAACCGAAAAAGTAATTGGGTAGAAGAAAATAAACTTTGAGGCACACTTGCGAGGAATATGAAAGCATAACAATAAGTGCTTCTTTTAAATAAATAAAAAGGAAGAAAGAGTTCTAAGGGAGCTCGGGACACATAGAGAATGTGCCTGGAGAAATAATAATGGGGACAATGAAGTGATAGATCATTCACAAGAGAAGAGAATACAGACATCCCAATAATACTGAAAATGTTGCCTGGGAGGAATTAAATGCCATCATTTTCATCATAATCAGTAATAGGCAAACGACCCAGGCTAAAGGCTAAGTCTCCAGGAACATATGGATACGCTACATTCCAGGTAGAAGTGGGTATTGATATTGTGGATGAGGTCATCATAATCTTCTAAACCACCTAGATGCTGCAGAGATGTTGAAGAATTAGAAAAGTGCCAATGGATACCCTTTTTTTTAGATATGTTAGAAAGCCAAAAGCAGGTAATATTTGGCATGTTAACTCAATGGCCACTATTTTTTTTTAAATGTCAGAATCAATTACAAAAGAGGTGAGAGCCGAATATTTGGAAAGTCATCGTCTGATCTTGTCTTTGTGAAAATGGAATTGTGTCTGAAACATTAATAAAGTTTTCTGTGGACCTATCAGCCAGAATGTAGAAAGTAGAACCAGTAAATACATTGAGAGTTCAACAAATTATCTCTCTGAAGGCCGCATTACAACGTAAGATTTTATGGCATTGAAGGACATATATGAGCAAGGATAAAGGCAATTGGCTAACTTGCAGGAAACAGAAAGTTGGGATAAGGATGTCATTGTTGAGGAAGGGAAATCTATAACTGATGGGTGCCTCAGTAATCTGTACCAGCAAAGAGTGTTAACAATTATATATCAATGATTTGCAGAAGAAAGCAAATGTACTGAACCGTATTTGCAAATTATGCAACAGGAGGAGGGAAAACCGAGGAAGTTGCAGTTTGTAGAGACGATGGCAAATGTTTTATCATATGGAAAAATCTTGTTATTAACTTTGAAATGGAGGGTAATAAGGCAGATTATTACTTAACTAGAGAAAGGTTGCAGAAAGATGCATCACAGAGGGATTTTGTGGGTTATTATGCATGAAACTAAAGAATCTGGCACCAAATAATTGGGGAAGGCTAATCGAATAGTAGTTTTAATTTCAAGAATGTTGAAGAAGAACAATGGCGAGCTATTACTGCGAATAAAAGAAGTACTTGTGAGACAATATCTCATCTCAAGAATCAACTGCAGTTTAGGTCCACTTAATTAAGGGAATATATAATGTCATTGGAGACCATTTAAATATGGTTCCTGAGTATGATCCTGCGCCTGGAGGGATTATCATTTGAGTAAACGTTGAGCAGGTTGTTTCTGAACTTGTTGAAGTTTGGAAGAATAAGAGGTGATCTAAGTAAAATAGAAAAGATACATAGAGGTCTTAACAATTTAAATGCTCAGATATTGTTTCCTCTCATGGTAGAATCCAGAACTAGAGAATGAAGTCTGAGAATTAGGATTTTCCCCTTTTCTCAAAGGGCTGTGAATTTTTTTAATTCTTTACTCCAGAAACGTGTGCAGATTGAATTCATGAATATACTGAAAGCTCAGATAAGTAGAGTTTCAATCAGTGAGGCAATGAATAGTTATGGAGAGAGGGCAGGAAAGTGAATTTCAAAGTTGTATCGGTCACGATCTTATAGATTAATTAAGTACACACATAGGACCTATCAGCCCATGCATTTTTGGGATGTGGAAGGAAACTGGAACTCCCAGAGGAAACCCACAGTCAGACGATGAGCTGATTGGTCAGTTACTGGCCACAGTTAATTGCCCCTGGTCTGTGAATGAGTAGTGGAATCCAGGCAGAGTTGATGAGAACAATGCACCAAAGTGCAGGAGAAACTCAGCAAGTCATGCAGTAATAACTGAAGGATTAGGGCAAGTAGTTGATGGTCACAGCATACTGATGGGTCGAGGAGCTTGTTTCCCTATTGTGACTCTATCCCACAGTTTTCCCCTTTAAAAAAGATTGTCATTCCCTTTTCACTTTGCCAGCTTTGTTTTACCCTGGCCCTGCTTACTTTCTTTGGTGTTAGCTTACTCTCCTTTATTTTGGAAGGGCAGGCAGACCTGAGCTAATGGCAGGAAGTTCACTGAGGAAATTCCTCTAATGGGAAAAATAGTGCCTCATGGAGGGAGAAGCAGACTATTAACAGGCCACAGGTTCAACCTCTGAGAAATAACTACTCCTGCAACTTTGAGATCACATCTGTTGAGGAACCAAGCTTTGTTAGTCTGTTTGACTCCTTGAACGTTTCTATGCAGAGGAGATAAGCTTTGATAAGTAAAGCTACTGAACCCACTGGCAGCAAATTTGAGTCATTTGCAGGAGGTTTGAACAAGGGTTCAAATCCCACCATGGCAGCTGAGGAATTTAAATTATTATATTAAATAAATATGCAACAAAATGTTATTATCAGTAAAGGTAGGCATGAAACTACCAGAATGTGGTAAAAGGCAATTCCGTTCACTATTGTCTTTCAGGTAAGGAAACTTGCTAGAATATGTTAACTGGTGCATATGTGATTTTTAACTGCCCTCTCATATGTCCTGGCAAGCCATTCTGTAATTAATACACAATAATTCAGCTCTCAGAAATTATAAAGACAAATATAGTCCAGTGGACCTTGCAAAGTTGTCTTTGTTAATTTCTGAAGATTTTTGCCAGGAAGGATGTTCCATAGACAAGTCACAGACAAACTGATGCAAGTACACCCCAGACTAAGTACACCCAATTCTTCTTATTTCCATTCCCATGTATGGCCTATCCTACCGATAGGGCATACCCATTAAAGTTGCAATGTGATACATAATCATCAATATGTGATGTTATGGGTCTTCAGCATTGACTCCACACCTCATTCAATTGTGTTTTGTCAGATAAAACATTAACCAAGGCACCTCCTGAGCAGAGGTTGTGGGTTTGGGAGGTACCGTTGGAGCTTGGGTGAGTGGCTGTAGTGCTTTTGTAGATGACGCACATGATTGCTGGTGGTGGAGAGTTTGAGTATTTGTGGTAGATGACATACAAATAATTTGAATTGGATATTGGCAATCTTTTTGAGAATTGTTGATGCTGCCCTCATCCAGACAAGTGGAGAGTATTCTGTAACCTCCTGAGTTCTGCTTTGTAGATGATGGAAAGGCCTTGGGAAGATTGATAATGAGTCATTTGCCACTGGATACCCACTATATTTATGTTGATGGTCCACTTGAGACACAACTCAGCAATGTCCTGATGGTACAGATCTACGTGATGATGACGTCATTGGTTACATTTTCTCTATTGAAGATAGCCATTGCCTGGCACTTCAGTATACACAAATGTTAGACGTCATTTGTCAGGTCATGCTTAAATGTTGACCCCAGCATCTGCAGATTCTCTTGTTCAACCACATATTGATATGCTCTACTTCACTTACTGAAGCACTGCAAATGGAATTGGATGTTGCACAATCATTAGTGAATGTCCTCACTTCCAATACTGGTAAACCATGTTTGATTGAAATGGTTGGGCTTGTGCTAGTATCCTGATGAACTCCTGCATTAAATGTGCTTATGATGGACCTACAAAAGCCATAAACTTAGTGAAAAATATCACTCCAAACAATGGAGTGTTTTCCTTTTGATGCACATTGGCGACAGTTTTACCAGAGTTTCGTGATCCCACACTCAATCAGATGCTGCCTTGATGTCAACAGTGGTTACCCTTGCCTCACTTTAGAATTCAGCTCTTTGGATCATGTTTAGACCAGGGTAGTCTAGGGCTGAGAAATCCCAAATTGGGCACCATTAAGTAGGTTATTGCTGGATTGGTTCTACTTGATACCATTATTGATGACAGCTTCCATCAATGATTGAGAGTAGACTGGTTAGTAATTATTGCCTGATTGGATTGATCCTATCTTTTGTGAAAACAGCCTCTATCATCAAGGACCCTCACCTCCCAGGTCATGCCCTCTTCTCCCTGCTACCATCAGGAAAGGGTACTGAAGCCTGAAGACAAACACCCAGTGGTACCCTCTGCCATCAGATTTCTGATGGACAATGAACCACAAACACTAGCTCACTTTTTTTCTCTTCTTTTGCATATTTAAATGCAATTTCTAGCAATTTTTGCACCTATAAATACTGCTGCCAAACAACAAATGTTGTAGTTCATGACAATACATTCTGATTCACTTAAATGGGAAATGTTCCAGATTTTGGGTAGATGCCAGTTATGAGTTCATGGGAACACTTGGCAAAATGTGCAACTAGTTCTAGAAACCAGGTCTTCTGTACTACAGCTATGTTTTTGTGGGTTCATATACACTTTGCTGTATCCAGTGCTCTCAGTATTGATGTCTGGTGGAGTGAAATTAGTTGATTGGAAATTGGGCTCTCAAGGGGAAACTGTCAGACTGAGATCACTCACAAATTGGAGGAATAACACGTCATCTTTCGACTAGGCATCCTCCAACCAGATGGCATTAATATCTGACTTTCATTAAACCTCCCCCCCCACCCTCACTTCTTCCCCTGTCACCTTCCCCAGCTCTGCCTCTCTCCCTTTTCCCTGTCTCCTTTCACACAGACATAATTAATTCTCACCTCTCCTCTTATCATATCCAATTAACACATTGTGTTGGTCTGGATTCCTCCTCCAGCCGGCATGGCCTGTATTCTGAGATTTCCTGCTCTTGGCTCATTCTTCTTATTTATTGAAGAAGGGTTCAGCCCCAAAATGTCAGCAATACAAGTAAATCTTTTTCTCTTATGGACGCTGAAAGACCAGCTGAGTTCCTCCAGTATTTCGTTGTGTTTTTACTACAATCGCAGCATCTGCAGACTTCCATGTTTCACTTTGTCTCTTCGGCACTTCTCATTGTGGATTCTTCACCCTTCTCTTTATCATTCACTGGCTGGGCCTTTACATGTTTGGGGATGGGAATGTTCTAGGCCCCTTCTCCTCCCAATAGTTGTATAATTGCCCACCACTATTTATGACCAAATGTGGTAGGACTGCAGAGTTTCGTTCTGGTTCATTGATTGTGAGATTATTTAGCTCTGCCAGTGCATGCATTTTTTTGCATTTTATCAGACTTGCCATCCTGTTTTGAAGCTTCAGAAGGCTGGGACCTCAACATTTTTAGGGATGTATGGTACTGGTCCTGGCATGCCCTTCTGAACTCCAGCATTAGATAAAGTGAGTGTTTTATAATTTGAGAGTGCTGGGAAGAGCAAAGGATGATTGCTGACAAAGATTTATTTACATCCTGTGTCAGCTCTGTGACGACACCTGCTTCTCCCAACATCCAACTTCTGAATGTGATTGTATTTCTGACATAAATGCAAAGAACAACAAGAGCTGGCAAAGTTTATCATCACAGCTAAACCCCATAACTAATAATGAAGACATGCTGGATCGGTCGCTCAGATGACATAGAGTGCTTTCTGAGAAACTAGGGTAGCATGGTATAGGCACTGAACAGCTAAATTTTATTGCATGAAATAGTGAAAATTAATTTGTGCCAGGACCTTGAAATATATTAATTGCATGTGGCTGCAGAGATTTTTTTAGAATTCAGAATGATTCCCTTCATTATTTGAAATTTGACTTTTGGATTGATTTACCAGAATCATTACAGTTTGGGTTACAGAAGCTTTGAGGATTGATGGTACAATGTTTACAAAACTACCACTGCCAGACCGCATATGATATGTGCATTAGCAGGATGTGCAAAATCTAAGTACATTTTCAGAGCTAATGAAATTACAATAAAAAGCATAAAAGCAATGATCATAAATCTAGAATAAAAAGATGTTGGGAACATGATGATGGAGACAGAAAAATATCTTTCTATTGCACAATGAGGAATCACTCCTAAAGGTAACCAACTAGTTTTTCTGTCTGAAACATTGATATTTTCTGCTGTGGGACAAACATAGTTGTAATATTTAAAAGTGTAATTTAACCTTTTACTTCTGACAAATAATTAGCTTAAGATGGTTTGAATTATTTTCTGTTCATTTGCTGATTATGTTTGCAGGAGTAAGTCAAGATCTTTACTGTACTCTATCTGGGAAATGAGGGTAAAATGATGGATTAGAGGTGCATTGTGGCTCAAAAAACCAAAGGTGCACAGGTCCCTTACTGCAGTCGATTGTAAAAGAAAAAGCAAGAGGAATATGTTACTTGGTTTTATCTCATTGCAGATATGAATTTTCTTCACTGTTTCAAGTAAGTGCAAATAGGAAAGTGAAGTAGTCATCATCCCAGGAGCCTTGTTCCTCTAGAAATGGAGCTTTTTGCTTCACCAGCAGTTAGTACCCCAGTAACAAAATAAAGATGGCTTTTCTAGAAAGCATCATAACCTCATTAAGGAAATACTGTTAGTCATATTCATAAAAAATAATTCATTACTCATGCAAAAGGAAGGAAAATGGGAGAAATTCCTTTTATTATCCAAATTAAGTTAGCATCCTTACTCCACATAATGTAGTAATTGAGGAAACCCCTTGCTATTGTTAATGCAGCTGTTCTCACTCAACCTTGCCTCAGCAGGTTTAATTTCTCGTCATTATGAATTAATGTTGAAATTAGATAAAACATTCTTTTCTTGCAGATTCCTTCACGTTTATCTAATTAGTAGACACAGTCTCATTGGCTAAGTTTTCTTTGAGAAAATTCTGGTTAAAGTCTTCCTTAAATATTGAAAAAAATATATTATTTTAAAAAATCACTGGAAAAATCTATTAAAATATAGCAGAGATAATCAAGTCAATTCCTCTTTAGAATGACTTACCTATCTTTAGACTCAATTTAGACCAGACAGAATAAATCCTACATTTCCTGTCATTCCTTTGTGGGTGTGTTTTTATTGAGCGGCAGAATATCAACAGAATCCTGTTTCTTTTAGAGTTCATATACAAATGTGGCAACTGGTATATTTCAAGGCAATCATGTTAATACAACAAGTTTCCTTCACATATTTTGAGAAAATCCATAGGTCAAAAATATTCTCAAAGTTAACTTTGCAAGATATGTGTAATGAGTTATTAAATGTAACATTTTGATGATGGTATAGTAGCTTCATTGGAGAAGCCCAAGAAAGATAATCTATTCATCGGTTTCTACGATCCCATTCAGTGTTGTGGTACATGTTTTTTTTTTCTGTATTATAAACCAAGAGAAAATTATTGCTGAAACATTTATCCATCTTGTGTCTCTCATGAGTATCAACATTCCAGGCTTTACATATTCTAAATACAGACCAAATGTATTTTCTCTCTGCCTCAGTAACGTAACTTAACACCTGAAGTGTCCATTCCAATGCAGCCAATAATACAGCATTTCATCTTACCACACCAGGAAGTACAGTGCTCTCAATTACATGGGCAAACAAGTGGCTCCACAGACTGCTTTTACAAGCAGAGGAAGGAGATTAAAAACCCATCTGTTACATTCATTCATGGCCTAATGTGTAGTTGCCTGCTAATTTTACACACTTGATTCACTCCTCACCAAACATCACATGCAGGTTAATGTCACAATTTTGTGCACAAGTGCTTTGACAGAGGGAATTCTGAATTTCTAAAATCTTTCTACAATCTGTGAACTGGACTGGACAAGGTGCCTGAAAGTTTACAAGAAAGCTAAAATGATTGTCAATGTTCTTCCCCGAATATAGACGATCAGTATCAAGATCACCAAGCACAGTTTGATAAAACATACCTCAATCAGGTATCAAAACTCCAATTTGCTGCTGGTTATATTCAGCCCTGATTTGCTAAAAGAGGCTTGATGGGATTGAGAATTTCCAGTCTCACAAAAAAGCCTTACTCAGGATATGAGTTTGGATGTACAAGAATCTAAACCCATGCAGAGAGAGCAAGGTATTTCAATACAATCAGCACTTTCGCTGTGAGACAACGTGCGGTCTATTTCTGAAACATCTTCCGGTTAATTGACCTGAGATGCGCAATCTCTAATTACCTGCCCCGCCAATGTAAAATTCCACAATATACTTTTGTGCAAGTTCTAAAATAATCTAAAAATTGCTTGGCCTGAAAACTCTTCAGTATCTGTTACATAGGCCATGAACATGCTCCAGACACTATCGACTTTTGCGGTGTGCTGTTCTAATTTTGTTATCATGTTTTTCCCTTCAAGAACTTTAGCAGAGAATCGTTTGGTACATGGTCACAATGTCCCTAATGTATTCTCCAACACCTTTCAAAATCTTACAAGAAATAAAGAAGGATCTGGGAGAATCCAAACAACAAAGCTGGTGGTTTGTACTATATATTTTACTGTTTGCAGACTTTTTTTTATGTTTGGAAGTGAGAAAATGTAAAGTTTACAGGGGCTTTGCAGAATGGAAGGTAAAGTTTATTCACCCCCATTCCTGAATGATCTGTCAAAATATTCTATCAAAATATTCCTGTGAAAATCTAGAAATCTAGACCAATTTTTCCAGTGAAAGTTGTTGATTCAAGCCACTTAACTCAGATTCCCAGTTGAAGGAATGTAGACCATTCCGGTTCTTGTAGTGCACTTAAAGTCAGTTTACTAATTCACTCTCTGCCAAGTGGTTACTCCGGAAATTGTAATCACAGTTTTAAATGAGAGCTCAGCAATTACATTTGGTGATAATACCAGGAAAATACTTATCAGATTTCTATGGCATTAATTTACTAGAGATGCTATCTTGTTTATTTTGAATGGGTTAACACTGAGCATCTTGCTCGTTTTCTCATTGGTAATTTTTGACAGTATGTCTTGAGTCATCATAAACTCAGTTCTACTATCCATAACAAATTTGAGGAAATGTACTGCCTTGCGGGTTCTAACAGTTTGGTCATGTATCAGTTATTATAACTAATTTATCTTCAAGATTCATTTTATTATCATAGTAATAAAACAGTGTCATATTGCATGAAATTTCTTTCTGCCTGCTGCAGGGCAGACAGATTCACCGCTGGCAGGAATTGCCTAAGCACCTCTTACAGTCAAACACAGTCAGAGAGAGAGAAGCAAAGGAGAGTCCGCCCCCCCCCCTCCAAAGGTCACCAAGTGTCCACAGACCCACCTCCAGTGCTTCCGCAGCCCCTGCAGCCATACAGAATCCAGTCGAAGCAATTGGCAACCCTAGCTCCAGATCCGAACTTCCCACATGGTCAGGAACCCTTCAGCACACTTTGCACCTCCTCACATCCTGGTTCCCATACCTGGTCCCCTCCAAGCAGTTTGAGGCAGTCTGCAGCCATCTGCAGGCTGGTGCGAATCTCCTAACAGTAGTCTCCAGCAGCCCACAACTTCCACGGCTTCCTCCCCTCAAGTGGCCAGCAGCCTGCCACATGCACTGGTCCTTCAGTTGCAGAGCCCCCTAATTGGTCCACCGCCGTGAACACCATCCATGGGTCATCTCCTCTGCTTCTCTTTCTCAGATGGGGATGATCTTCCCATCCTCTGATACCCTGCTCCAGTCCTCTGCTTCCATGGAATCTGCAGCCCCTCTTGTTTGCTGCTGGATAATAGGCGCTGCATGCTCTCTAACTGTAAATTTAATATAGTGGATATTCTATTGTGAGAGTGAGGTATACAGGATAATTTCATTTCTGTTAATCATGTGTGTCAATGGTCTAGGGGCTTTTTAGTTCTCTGCTGGCATTATGCCAATAATGGTAAACATCAAGCCAGTAAGATGAAAAGTCATTCAACCATCTGGGCAATAGTTTCCACAGAGTATATACACTGAGAGACATGAAACCCATACAACATAAGAAGTTCCCAAGCAAGGGTTCTGCCATATTATCACTTGGTTATTATCATTCTTGTGTCAGTGTCAGGTTTGTCAAAAAAACAAGTTGAATACTAGGCTAATTAGCCTCAAGCACGAATTAACCTCTGCATCTCTGTACACCACTTCAATATTTCTACTGGTTGAGCCCTTGATTGACAGCCAGGTTGCAGGTTTAATTTTTTCAAATATCTGGCAGAAATCTTTCTTGCTGTTTTATGTCCATTTTTTTGCCAGGCAATTACATTGAGCACAGAAGCTAAGCATTCTATATTGGCTGGGTAGGAGGTAAACTGGTATCATCTGTTTTGTCACGTGTCTTGCGTAGCTGAGCAACAGAATGGTATTGAGGTCAGTGCGCCTACTGGTTGGTGAAAAATGTGTGGTGGTGGGTGGTCTTTGAAGGAAGAAAAATGAGGAAGACAGAAAATCCTTTAAAAATGACTGGCGTGTCATGTGAATACACAAGCTGTGGGAAAAGGCTACCACTAAAAGATCCCAAGCTTATTTTCATTCTCTACTTCATCACCCCTGTAAGATAAGGGCAGATCATTCAGGAATGGGGGTGAATAAACTTTATCTTCCATTCTGCAAAGCCCCTGTAAAATTTAACATTTTTTAACTTCCAAACATAAAAAAAGTCTGTAAACAGTAAAATATATAGTACAAACCACCAGCTTTGTTGTTTGGATTCTCCCAGATCCTCCTTTATTTCTTGTAAGATTTTGAAAAGTGTTGGAGAATACATTAGTGATATTGTGACCATGTACCAAAAGATTCACTGCTAAAGTTCTTTTTTAATTTTTTTTATTTTTCACACTATGAACCATACTAATCAAAATACACACAAACATTTCCCTCTTGAATATACACAGTGTCATTTTCTCCTCTTTTCCTCCCCCCTCCCTTCTCTCCCTCCTTCACCCCCCCCCCACCTCCCCACCCACTCAACGTTCAACCTTTATGATACATTAAACCCATTAAACAGTGTCATCACACAATGAAAATAAACAAGAAATTTGTGTGTTCTACTTTTACATACTGGGTCAGTTCATTTCATCTTCTTCTCCTTCTGTCATTTTAGGTGGTGGAGATCCGCAGTAGGACTTCTCCGTTGTGTTCCGTGTACGGTTCCCAAATTTGTTCGAATACTGTGATGTTATTTCTTAAATTTTATGTTTTTTTTTCCAGTGGAATACATTTATTCATTTCTATGTACCATTGCTGTATTCTCAGGCTATCTTCTAATTTCCAGGTTGACATAATACATTTTTTTGCTACAACTAAGGCTATCATAATAAATCTTTATTGTGCTCCATCCAAATCGAGTCTAAGTTCTTTACTTCTTATAAAGTTCTTGAAGGGAAAAACATGATAACAAAATTGGAACAGCAGACCGCAAAATTTGATAGTGTCTGGAGCATGTTCATGGCCAAAGTAACAGATACTGAAGAGTTTTCAGGCCAAGCAATTTTTAGATTATTTTAGAACTTGTGCAAAGGAATATTCAAACAACCATCAATGAGTTGTGCAGAATCTCAACCTATCTTACATTCGCTCATTACCATGACATCTGCTCTCAGCATCAAGCAAGAGATTTAAATAGTTTTTAAACATAGCTGGGAAGTGGTGTGCTTTTTTTTAATTACAGGTGCTCCCTGACTTGCTACCTATGTTTCTTATGTCCATCTGCACATACGACTAATTTTTTTTTAAATGAAAAAATAGAAAATGTACATGGATTATATTGTATTTGACAAACTATAACAGAGATACAGGGCATGTAAGAGCCAAAATATATGTACTAACCTTGTTAGTCAATGTCCCGGGATCCTTAGGCTAGGTGCTACCATCTTGATTCCTGTGCACATGCACAAGTTGGTGCATGTGCGATGGGTTCGCTTATTGGAGTTTGATTGGTGCATGCGCAAGAGTTAAGGGTGCAATTTCAATATCATTGGGGCACTTAACTCTCGCACATGCACCAACTGGACACATGCATGCACACAGAAATCAAGATAGTCGTGCCCAGCTTACGGACCCTGAGACGCCGACTAACAAGGTAAACATGGACCACAATGTGGAAAGATTTACCAAGGTTGATTGACAAATTCAGGAAGCTTTAAGATGCTATTGTCAAATGTATGATGAAAAAAAGATTTGATTAAAAAGTTTGCTTTAAGATTTCGGTACCTCACGTGCGCAGACAAAATTCTGACGTATCCATTTTGAGATACGACCAATCCTATGGTTGTAGGTTGGGGAGTACCTGTACTTATTTATTTCAGTTAACTCTTTGATGTAACAGGAAGATATATATAATTTTATGGTTGCTATTTGAATCTGATGTTTGTATGCAACAGAATTTATACAGTCCAGTTCCCCTTACAGGAAGAGATGGTGCTCACTGTCATTGAAGTAGCCACAATGTAAATGAAACCAGAGATGATGATGGTATGCAATGCTGAATAATAGTATCATGCTAATTTACAGGAGAGAGGATTCCCTTCAAACCATCGTCTATTTAATCTATTCTGAATTCTCATTGCAGTTTTGTAAACTACAGCATATTCTGTACTGTTTATCAATTATTCTGTCTCCACCATCCTCCCAACCTTAAAGTAATCAACATCTTTGACAAAGAGAAATAGATTATTCCAATTTACCCAAGCTGAGCTTCTCATAACTCAAAGGAAGCAAGAACTACTGCACTTCATGAATGAAATTTCTCGAATTCTGACAATTTCATGAATCTCAAAGTTTAGATTTATTTCACATTCCATCCTGAGATTCATTTTTCCTGTGGGCCAGACAGAATTTCCACTTATTGGTAGTGCAAAAAACTATACTCAAGAAAGGATATCTATACAAAAGAGAGAAAGGTAAACAAACTGACTGTGCAATGCAGAAAATAAATATTCAATAATAAATAATGTTCAAAGTAAGCATCCTTAAATGACTCTCTGACTGACTTTTTGTTTATGAGACTGATGGTGCAAAAGTAGCATCTGTTCCTCACACTGATGGTATGAGTTTTGTGGCAGCTGTACCTCCTTCCTGATGGTAGCAGCAAGAACAGAGGATCCTTGATGATTGCTGCTGCTCTCCATTGGCAGCATTCCTTGTAGATGTTCTTGATGGTGGCGAGAGTTTTTCCTGTGATACTATGAGTAGTGTCCACTACCTTTTGCAGGGCTTTGCATTGTGATGCAGCTGGAGAGCACACTTTCCACTACACAAGGTTTTCTGTCATACCAAACCTTCACAAGCTCCTGAGAAAGTAGAGACACTGACTGCTTTCTTCATGATGTGTCGTGTGATCGATAGTACTCAGAGACTTTTGTGGAGCGCAAACATGTTTTTATTAATTTACAATTAGCAACCAGTAGCTACAATGGTCTTCTGGTAAATTGGAGGTAAGGCTGGAAAACAGGGTTTATATCAGGACCAAGAGAAGCGGCCGGTCATCTAATCTACCCATAGACAGTGAATTCCAGTTCACTGCATGATGCCATTAGTCTTTTGGGTCCAGGAAAACCTCCAAAGATAGTGATTTCCCAGGCATTTAAATTTGCTCACACTCTCCATCTCTGATTCCCTAATGATTACTGGATTGTACATCTTTAGTTTTCTGCTGCTAAAATATGCAATCAGCTCCTTGATCTTGGTGAAATTGAGTGCGAGGTTGTTGATAGAACAACATTCAAGCAAGTTTTCAATCTCGCTCCAGCATGCTGACTCGTCACCTCTTTCTGTACAACCCATTATCATGACATCATCAGAAAATTTGTAGATGGTGTTATTATTGTCCGAAGCCACACAGTCAAAGATGTAAAGCAAGTAGAGCAGGGAGTTACGAACTTAGCCCTATGGTGCTCCAGCACTGATGGAGATTGTGGAGGAGATGTTCTTACCAATTCTCACTGATTGTGGTCAGTAGGTGAGGAAATCCAGGATCTAATTACACAGTGGGCTTTAAAGGCCCAGGTCTTGAAGTTTGCTGATTAGTTTTGAGGGGATGATAATGTTGAATGCTGAACTGTAGTCGATAAAGAGCATCCTGATGTTTGCGTTGTTGTTGACCAGGTGTTCCAGGGCTTTGTGTGGAGCCAATAAGATGACATCTGCCCTGGACCTATTGCTTTGGTAGGCAAATTGGAATGGTTCCATTGTCTCTGCTCAGACAGGAGCTGATACAATGCGTTTCAACATCAGCTACTCAAACACTTGTCACTGAGGATATGATTGCCACTGGTCAGTAGTTGATTGTCACTGCACTTACATACTTTCTGATGCTATTATTCCCTTTCCTATCCTTTCCTTCCACCTTACTTCAACCCTGTAATGTGATAACCAGAAGTAAACCCAGTCCCCTAGCTTCGGCCTTATTAGTCTGAAATGTTGCTCTTATAATGTTTGCTATATTCTTCATCTCGGTCAATAAAAGCAGGAATCAACTCAGGAATTTCTGAACAGGATCTAATTGTACTTTTTAAATATAAGTTGCTTTATCATAATACTTTGCTAAATTCACCTTTGTTTATTCTCACACTCATCTCTATTGAATTTCCTTTATTAATTATCTGTGTAATAATATCCCTCAGAAGTAAAATACTGCCAATTTTTGTATCATTGTCAAATGTCTTAATTGTGACTTGTACATTTAAGTCTTAACTCTAAAGCATTGATAAAAGGAAAGGGCTCAGGACTGACTCCTGTCGAAACCCCATGCAAATAATCTTCCAGTCACTGACATTGACCATCACCCAGTCCTCTTCTCCAAATCATATTGTCCCTTTTATACTGATGTATAATGTCTATGGTATCAGCGTGTATGTCTTTCTTCCTTCCTTTCCCTCACCAAATCTTACTATCTTGTATTTCTCCATTCAGATGGCCAAGGTTTGCAGAAGGGTAGGGGCTGGTCAAAGAGTCAGAGAACCATCAAGTGTTAAGCATACTGTCATTTGACTTAATACTTCCGACCACCAGCTCAAATTCTGTCAACACTCATGAATTAGAAGTCATTTTAGAGGTGACTCATGGACATGATGAGACACATATGAACCACATTTAGGTTTAATTAATGATGCACAATAACAAGATTAATAAAGGTTCATTCTTGACTTTTATGCATGACAGTTTCAGTAATTGACAAGGTTCTAATTACCTGTTCAGTTGGATGTGAGAACACTAATGCATTATTGGCAGCTTAAGCAAAAACAATATCTAACAGCAAGCAATGAGATGCTGGAGAAACTCAGCAGGTCATGCAGAACCCATGGGTAGAAATTTGCCAGTCGCTGTAAGGACACATTTGTTGAAACACATTTTGGAGTAAGGCTGGATGATAAACTTTACCTTCTCAATGTATGAAGGTGAAGACTGTAAGAATCATCTATTGTAACGAAGAATATTTTTAACATAGTATTAAGTCAAATCACTAAAAAAAACCTCAAGAATAACGAGAAAATAAGACTAAGTTTAAGAGTGGAATAAAAGAGTTAGGAACGAGGGAGGAGGAAAAGAATAGGTGAATAGCTAGGTTAGGTGAAAGTCTAATTGTTTGCCTGTCTAGATTATGTGCTCAAATTTCTGGAGTGGGATGAACTCAGTAACCTTCTGACTCAGACATGAGAATGCTTTTACTGAACCAAGGCCAACACCTAATGTAATACTTTATCAGAATGCCTGCACCTTGTATGGGTTAATGAAAAGACCCTGAGTTTGTTCAGGCTTCCTCTGCATGTCTAAAGGTATTAACCTGTCTGTTTTCTTTTCAGATATTAACAGGTCTGTTGTATATCTCAAATAACTTCTGATTCCACTTTACAGTTGTTCCCTGCATGTGATTATCTTCCAAAAATATTTTGAAATGTGTGTATTTTGGAAAAAGATTAGAATAAAATTTAACCCTTTTCAATTATAGTGGTCTCCATAGATTTCCTCAACTTCTTTACAAACTAATTGAGGTTTGACTTCTACTTTTGTTCCTGGCACCCTTTTTGACATAATTTCTAGCAGTAGATAGTTCAATCCAAATTTAGGGCCCAATCAGACTGACAGCACTCACTTCTTCTGCTGTCTGAGAAATCAAGCAGTCGGTTGCTCAATTTCTTTGATATAAATGTCCAATAGCTTATCAAATATATGAAATATTGTTTATTGTTTTTAATAAAGTAACCATTCAATAGAGATCCTATTGTCAATGGTTTGCGAAACCACTATTATTTCTGGTGATTTATAGTTCCTAATTGAAAAAAAAAGTCTATTTTAACTGATCATTTTTAAGGTATTGCAAAACCAGTATTTATTCTCCACTCTTTCTAGATCTGCAATCTTTAAGCAATCACAAAAAAATCTGAAATCAGGATTTTAAGTTATATAGTGCTTTACACATCCAAACAAAATCAGAAAGAGTTTTACACCCTCTGAAACATCTTGAAGGTTCCATTATAAATAGAGCATTGTGATGGCAATTCTTACAATATCCTACAATGTGACCTGATGATAATGGTGGCTGAGAGATGAACATTAACCAAGACAGCAAGAAGAACTGATCTGACTTGAAATGATTCCATTGCATCTCTTCTCTTACACCAAACAGAGAGGTTAGATGAGGCCTTGGTTTCATACTACATCCAAAAAGTAATCCCCCCCCCCACCCCGCCCAGCCCACAACAGTAGTCATTCACAATCAGAATCAGCTTTATTGTCATGAACACGTGTCACCAAATACACATGCCACCAAATATGTTGCTTTGCAGCAGCAGTATTGTGCACTCAGATGTAAAATTGCAATAACTTACAATTCCATAAATACAAGATTTAAGAAAAATAAAAAAGAGAAAAGGTGAGGTAGTGCCCATATGTTCAAATCTGATGGCAGAGGAGATGAAGCTGTTTTGGTAATATTGAATGTGTGTCTTCAGGCTCCTGCACCTCCTTCCTGATGTTAACAGTGAGAAAAAGGTATGATGGGTGGTGAGGGTCTTTGATGATAGAATCTGCTTTGTTGGGACACATTCTCAATGGAGTGAAGATAAATGCTCATGATGGCAATAGTTGAGTTTACAAAGCTCTACAGCCTTTTCCTGTCCTGTGCATTGGCACCTCCATACCAGACAGTGACACAAATGGTCAGAATGCTCTCCACTGGACACCAGTAGAATTTTACTGGTGACATCCCAATTTTTCTTAAACTCCTAATGAAATATAGCCTTTCTTTATGGTTACATTGACATGATGAACCCAGGATAGGTTTTCAGCAATGTTGACACCCAGGAATTTGAAATTCTTTATCCTCCTCACTGCTGTCCCTTCAATAATGACTGGTTTGTGTTCTCCTGGTTACCCTTCCTGAAGTCCACATCAATTCCTTAGTTTTCCTAATCTTGAGAGCAAGCTTGTTGTTGCGTCACCATTCAACTAGCTGATTTATCTCTCTCCTGTACGTTTCCTCATTGCTGACTGTGATGCTGGTGACAACCATGGTGTCATTGGCAAATTTGTAGATGGCACTTGAATTGTGCCTGGCCACACAGTCATGGTTGTAGAGCAAGTAGTGCAGTGGGTGAAGCACTCATCCTTGGATATGCTTGTGTTGATTGTCTGTGAGGAGGAGACATTGTTACCAATCCACCCTGAAAGTAGTCTTTTGATGAGAAAGTCAATGAGGTGCAGAACCCCAAGTTTGGAAGCTAATTGCATGCAATGACAGCAATAAAGTAAGAAACAAAAAAATCAGCTAAACTACATCTTGTTTATTCTGCTTTCTCTGACCACACTGTGCATGTGTGCTCATGTCATGCATTCATCACACTGTTACTTACATTCCAAGAACCAATCCTGGTTTTGTATTAATTCCCCAATCAATAACAAACTCACAACCAAATGCCTCAGAAGCAAGAATGCCATTAATGACCACTGAGCTTGGAGTGTTTCAACCTATTTGTCTACTTAAAGGAACATTGAATCATATGATTCAAAATAAACAATTTTGTAAGATTAATGTTCAATTTTACACACACACACACACACACACACACACACACACACACACACACACACACACACACACACACACACACACACACACACACACACACACACACCTAATAACCTCTTCCATTCCCATGGGTAAGAATTCTGTTACATACTCAAACAGTAGCAATAGAAATTAGCCCTGACAGTGTTATATTTAAAATTATTATCTTATATTATTGTACCAATAATATAACACCTTATCTAAATTTAACCCCCAACTATCCACAAATATGTGCATAAATATCCCAAACCATTACAGTTCAGGCCCAATTCACAAAAGCCATTTCAAAGTCCAGTCTCAGAAATCCAGTGTTGACACAAAGACTCTTCAATTGATGCAAAGAAGTACATAAAAATGAGGTGGGAGAGACGGGGATGACAGATTTGCTATGAACTCACAAAATCTTTGTCCCAATGCTGACAGAGAAATGTTCTTTTCAGGTGAATGACAATCCAAGCTCCCCTTTTCCTTTTCTAGGGGACACGAAGCAAGTGATTTTCACCAAGCTTCCCAAATCTGTTCGCAGGCCAGCCAAAATGTAGTATTTCTTCTGCTTCCAAAACCCTTTCATAGGTCAGCCGTTCAAAGTGACATCCCTTGTGGTCACAGTAGGGCATATTCATTCCTCTATAACACGGAGAAATCAGACAAATTGTCTATGACCACATCAGGCCATTTCTGCACACTATCACTTCAAAGAGCTCCTTGCTCCTGTGCTATCTCCTTAAAAACATGGCCCTTGACCAAACAGCGTACTGTTGCTTTAACATGTTGGTCACATGGTCTCTGCACCTATGCATCCAGGCATTTCCTCTCTCTACAGAAATATCGAATTTGGATGTGCGCTGTCCTCAGCTTGTCAACCTACAGTCAATCTCTAGGGCCTGCAGGGCTGGAAACCTGATTTGTTCTCTTAAAGTGACAGTCCCAATCAAATGAAAAGGAACTGAAAATGGGAGTATGTAATAGCCATTGCCAGATATTTGTCAGCAACAAAGTGCTGCTGTTTTGGGCTTTTAGGTTGCTGAAGGGGATTCCTGATCTGTGCAACACATTGAATGACAATAGATGAATACTCAACACCATTCCTTCCACATTTGGGATATACGGAAGTGTCTTGGCATAATGTCGGAGGAAGAAACTCATAAATTCCTCACTAATACAAGGACTCATAGAGCTCCATTACAATATCATAGATCTGCCATTAAGGTGTTTTTTAGGAGTAGAAAGTCATCAGGTTGATCAAGTCATCTGCAATGCATTGGAAAATTGCTATGACAAGTGTTTAAGAAGTCATTAGGGTGGTTTACAATCTGAATCAAGCACAACATTTTTACTTGTGTGCCTCTAGGTGACAGCTGACCTCACACGTGTTGCCTTATTGTCCCACTGAGCATTGGGAAATAAGTTTGATCTTAAATAATTTTCTCTGCATGGAAACAAGAGTAGACTAGAATAAAAGGTGAGTGAAAATATTGTGCCTGGTGGAGGCATCCCGATTGTGTGGTAGGTTGGGGGGTGGGGGCTGGCATATATCTGAGACTCACATATTTACAAAATAATATTCATTTATGTATTTGTACGTATGAATTCTGCTTATGTATTGTTTGTCTGTATGTGTGTTATGTTTGGTAGACTGTCAGCATGTTTTGCACTGAGGACCAGAGAACACTGCTTCATCAGGTTGTAGGCAAAGAAATGGCAGATGAGATACAATGTTGATAAATATATGGTTGTATATTTTGGAAGAGGAAATAAACAGGGAGATTATTATTTGGATGGGGAGAAAATTCAAAATTTGGAAGTGCAAAGGGGCGTGGAGGACCTCATGCAGATAACCTAAAGGCTTACCACCAGGTTTGATTGGTAGTAGTAAAGAAAGTGAATGTTACGTTGCCATTCATTTCAAGAGGAATAGTGTATAAGAGTAAAGAGGTGTTGATTAGGCTCTATGTGGCACTGGTGAGACCTCATTTGGAGTACCATATGCGGTTTTGGGCCCCTTATCTTAGAAGGGATGTAATGATGCTGGAAAGAGCACAGAGAAGATTTACCAGGATGATTCCTTGAATGCAATGGCTAACATATGAGGAATGTTTATCAGCTCTTGGACTCTATTCATTAGAATATTAGAAGAATGAGAAGGGATTTCATAGAAATATTTTGAATGCTAAAAGGATTGCACAGAGTCGATGTTTCCCTTGGTGGGTAAATCCAGGACAAGAGGGCACAGTCTTAAAATTAGAAGGTACTGATTTAAACCGGAGATGAGGAGAAATTTCTTAAGCCCGATTTGTGGAATTTGTTGCCACCTTCAGCTGGGAAGGCCTGATCATTGGGGGAATTTAAGGAGAAGACTGATAGATATCTATTTAGTCAGGGTATCAAAGGATATGAGGAAAAGGCTGGAATTTAGAACAAGAAGTGAGAACAGTTTAGCTCAGGGTGGAGTTGCAGATCAGTCTTGATGGACTGAATGGCCTACTTCTGTTCCTTTATCTTGTGATCTTGAGACAATAAACCTGACTTGACTTGATAGGGCCTGGATGTGCTCAGGCTGATTTCCAATGTCCCAATGGTCACTAATTAACCTGGAAAAGATCTATTGTGAATAAAGTAGCTTTAATGAATAAAACCTGTCCATGGAATGATCCAATTATTAAGCAGAGGTCTCCAAAGCTTTAGGAAAATGGCGGACAGAAATAGGGGCGTGCATATCACACAATATACGTTTCCTTTATTTATTGCAACATTGGAGACTCATTGGCACTAAACACTGCCTCACATCTTACCCACTGACTATTATTCACTTGGGTTTTGATAGCAGTGACACCAGATTATTCTAACCCAAGCTGCCTCATAGCTGACCTGAGTCTGATACCCTAGATGTACACACAATCATACGTTCAGCAGGGACACCTTGATAGTGATCAGGAGTGACTGATTTCTTTTCTCCCTAAGGGGCACATTGATGCCTTTACAAAGCTCCAACTGTCGTTTACTGTTTTAGCTGACTAGGCACAGAATAAGAAACAAATTCAGGAGCTTCTCTCTCTCTTTGTTTTAGTTATTGAAGAGTTTAATCAGAATGGTTTGCAAAAAGAGTATGTTAGAATTTTTCATTAACATTCTTAATCCTCTCTTTGGCAGGTGAAGTGAGAGAATATCTGAAGGCATAAATAGGTTTCTTAGCAATTAATGCAATTTGTAGACCTTGGCTTGTCTTGATAAATACAAGCTAGAAATTCATTTAGACAATGCCAAAAAATTGATGCTGTGCAGTTAAAAACCTGGCTAACCCAGAAGCAAATTGTGTATATTTCTAGAAGCTTTTTTTGCATTCATTGGGAAAATTGTCTTCTCATTTTACAGATTATTTTCATTTTCCATAGTATCTTTCTTCCAACATAAAGCCCTCCAATTGAGGTCAACTGGTGTGCTACAGGCACAAGTTATCAGCGGTGAGATTCTCAACCCCATGAGTCTAAAGTAAAGCAGTTCTTATTTACTCACATAATTATGCTTATTGAGACACCAACACTCAAATTGTACCCTTTGTCCTTACTCGGTTCGATGATGTCCTTCAACTACAAAGGTAACCAATGGAGGCTAGAGTCAATCTCATTTTCTTCACCTTTCATCATCTTGGCTACTGCTACTGCTGATACCTGCCACTCCTCTCCATTTGTTGCTTGCTACTGCATGAGGGAGGTCACCCAAACGCTGTACTCTAGGAGAATCGGCCTTCTCTGCTTTCCCTTCAGCTGACAGAAGCAGTCAGGGATACAGAGATGTGGCAGGTTTTCCCAAAATGCAAGCATTCAGAGACTGTATTCATGAGCTTACAGAGATAGCCCTGCCAAAGTCCTGCCAGGAGTAGCTGGCTCAGCTCTGAGGATCTCCAGGACCCCAGTGCACAAACAGGATAGGGACAATATTTTGCCAAGTTTACCAGGTTCTTCCCACCTCCTGAGAATGTTTTACCACCATTCTCCAATCATTGCACTAGCCATTCGTTCAAACCACCACTCCCCTCTTCATGGAAGGAATGGATTTGTTTCATAAGAGTATATTTCCTTATGCACTGACTCCTAAGGTAGCACCTTTCATAACTACCAGGAGAACTTGCCACATGTCAACAGAGAATGTCATGTGTTCAGCATAGTCTGGCACAGAGAAATCTGATGATTGCTGTCCTGTGAAACTTGCTTTTGAAATATTGGCTATTTATGTAACTTGCACAATCTCCATTGGGAGTTCTTACACACTGATTTAATACAGAGAAAAAGAGCATCAAGCAATTTCCATGTCTGTACATTTCAAAATTACAGAATGTTGATATATCATACTTTAGGAATGAAAGGGTGGAGATCGGCTCTACACAGAGAGATGTGGGGTGACACAATGGCACTACAGTTAATGCTGCTCCCTCACAATGCTGGTTTTGTAGAGTTTGCACATTTATCCCATGACTGCAAAGCTTTCCACTGGTTTTCTCCCACTCCCAAACACCTAAACTGAATGTTATCTTGGTCTGATTTCATGAAGGCATGGCCCACTTCTTTGGCGGGGGGTGGTGCAATTGATTCATCAGTGAATAGTCAAAACCACGTGTGTGTGTGTGTGTGTGGGGGGGGGGGGGGTTTGAAAACAAGGATGAACATTTTTGAACAATGGTAGAAATAGAATGAAGAGCATTAAAAATGAAATCTCTTTCGAAAGTTATACAAAATGCAGAATGATAATTAACTCAGCAGGTTAGCAAATCATCAGTAATACCAATGGTTATTAACCCAAGCTGCATCTAATTTCAAAATAACCCATTGTCACTACTTTAAATCTTGAAATGATTTGTCGAGTGACATTTGTTAACCAAGTAAAAGAAAATGTATCTTTGAGGATGTCAGAATAGTCATTTGCTTGTTAGCTCTACTTACAATGGTTTCTGCAATGTGAAGCTAGATCTGTTAACGTAATTCAGATATTTCTTTAGTATAAATCTGAATAGGTGTCCAGGGGCTGATCCACAGCATGAAATGACAAACATCTGGTCCAGTTTTAACTCCAGGTCAGTTTTCACCTGCTGCTTAAGAAATCAGGCAAAAGACATATTAACGCAGTAATCATTTAAATGTCACTGGCAAGTTGTAGAAACTACATGGCCTAGAGTCTGCCCATTGAGTTGAGGTATGCCGCCAATGCAATTCCACAAGGATCTTATGATCAGTTAATTCGAGACTTGGGACGTCTAACCTTTACTTATGTGACTCAGAGATGTGTTTCAAAACTTACAAATTATTTGGCAGTAAGGCTGACTTGGACATTTTTTTCTTCAGTGGTTGCAAGGGCCAGAATGAAATTGAGGCTCGTTGGACAATGCTCTACAAGTAGATTTCCCAAATGTTCATAATAAAACATTACTTTATTTAAACAATCAGCATGACGCTCTTGGTTTTGTTTTTACAATCAGATCTGTATTTGTGGAACCAGAAATTGGAAAACTTTGATATTAAATACTTTGAAACTGTTAACATTGGCACAGGATTAAGATTTTATAGATGCAATGCAGTGTTACCACCAACCTCTGTCAGTTCCCTGGTTGCTAATTCAAAAAAGCCACAAAGAAACCTGTTGCTTTTTTTTATATACATACCATTATTGCTAAAGAAGGATGCAGAGAATTCTATGCGCCTTTAGCCCAAGTGTAACGTGATCTCAAAGTGTCTCAGGGACCAGAAGTTTTGTCAGAAAACATTGCTTAAGCCTTGTGTTCACTGCTGTTACACTGAGGCCAATTAGGCTTGATAGTACATTTTAGAAAGCTGTCGCCATAGCTTGCACCAGGAATAACAAACAAGGCCCAAAGTAAATAAACGAATGGATAAGTACCACATATCCCTGAAAACTCTTGCCTTTAAGACCCTCTCCCAAAGACTGGGTCTCTTGAAGTACTGAACTGAGAACAGGTTAATTAAGTTTGACATTAGTTAACAGCAGTAATTACAAGCCAGCAATTAATCAGAGAAAGTCTCCAAACAGAAGGAGAATAAATAAACTGACAGTGGTCCATGATCCATTTCAGCTTTCAGATCAGGACGTGATCCAGGTGTCATGCTGAGGTGGGGCCGGCCAGTCTTGCCCAGCTTCTCAGGGGAACGGAGTGACTTCTCACCCATTCATGGTTCCTCTCCTCATGGAGTCCAGTGCTGTTGTGAAAAGCTGTTGGATACGTGGACAAAGTCAAAGCTCAGTCAGCAAAATCATTGAGTCATTCATTTAAAAAATATAAGCCAGTCAATTGATAATTTGGAAACAATGTCAGCTTCTTGAGAGTTGTTTTGGCTGTATTTTGTCCTTGAAAATTAAAGATAAAACTTTTCAAAGCATAGCAGAAGTAAATGCAATTTTTCTAACAAAATTGAACGTAGTGAAATGTCCAAAGGCAACTCAAGCGAACATTAACAAACAGACACTGATAATGACCCACAAAAGCAGACATGCTGATATATGATCAAAAGCTTGGTGAAAGTTACTTTAAAGGAGTAGTTCAGAGAGAGAGAGAGAGAGTGAGAGAGACAGGGGGAAGCGAGAGAGAGAGAAGTTTAGAAGGGATGAGAGACATTAGTTGCTTGGCAAAGAAAGCATGGCCATGACTGCCAAGGATTGAGTGTTTAAATGTGGAAGTGTTCATAATGCTGAAATTGGAATTGAAAGGGGGCTATGAGGCTATGGGAGAGATGAGGCTATGGAAGGATTTAACAAAGAGTGGGAATTTCAAAATTAAAGCAACAGTTAACTGAAAAGGGGGAAGTCGCATGATGCCATAGGATCAGCACATGAGGACCTGACTCACTTGGTAAATTCATTAAAAAAGTGCTAATTAATTAATGTTTGAAATTAATGCTTTTAAAATATATTTAATTACTTCTACTTTGCAATAAAAATGCCTCCGAAAAGAGTGAATTAGCTGGATCCAGATGAGAGGAAAGGGCGAAAAGAGATTTGAGGCCTAACTTGATGACAAAGCAGAGAGCTGGAACTTGAGCTGCTCCCCGGGTGAATGATCCCTTCAAGGGGCCCTCTACTGGCGTCACTGACCCACAACTACGGATAGATGGCATCAGAGGAGAACCTGCAACTGAACTGCGCATGCGTGGGAAGTTGCACATGCTCAGTACAGCAAAACACAATGAATTACTGGAAGTAGGGCCACAAGTCGTGGAAAAGTCAGGGACCTTCACTTCAGCACCGGACGATGAGGAGTCAGGCTCCAGAGGAGGATCTGCAAACAAAGATGAAGAAGGAGAACAACAACATCCACAACAGGAAGAGGAGGTAATTAAAGGAGTTAAGACAATCTCACAGAGTAAAGTAGAAGATTTAACTATAACAATAATGTGTCAGTTTAAAGCAATGAAAGTGGAAATTAAAGAAAAAATGAAGGGACTGAAAGCAGAAATGAATGCAGAAATGAAAGGGGAAACTAATAGAGAGTTAGAGGTTGTGAATAAAATGAAAACGAAACTGGATAATGAGGTACAGGAGGAAATGCAGTATGTTGAAGACAGGCTATCAAATGTTGAAAATACAACTGCTAGTTTAATCACAGTGAATCAAAAGCTTTTATAGAAAGTGGATGTATTGGAAAACTTCAGTAGAAGGAATAATATTGAAATAGTGGGCCTTCTGGAAGGGAAAGACGGTCCAGGTGCAATTCGTTTTTTTTCAAAAATGGATCCCAGAAGTTTAGGGAGAGCAACATTTTGAAAATCCTATCGAAATAGAAAGAGCTCATAGAGCTCTGAGAGCAAAACCTCTTCCAAACCAGAAGCCATGTTCTATATTAATCAACTTTTTACGTTATCAAAATAGAGAGAAGGTTCTAAATCTTGCTATGACAGGGGCAAGGGAATGGAAAGGCCCACTTCAATGGGACGAAAATAGAATTTTATTTCATCCTGATTTAAGTAGAGATTTATTGAAGAGAAGGAAAGAATTTAACTCAACTAAGAAAGCTCTTTTTGATAAAGGCAATAAATTTGTGCTACGTTACCCTGCAACTTTGAAGATTTTTGTACCAGGAGACCAAAATAAATTATTTTCTAATTTTGCTCAAGCAGAAGAATTTGTCCAGGATCTCCCTAGAGGGCAATCCCAAGAAGATGCCTTATCTCGGCTGGAATTAACTATATCCATTTCCCTGCTTCATTACTATTGGAAAAGAGGAAGGTTGTCAGATGAAAGAAATTAGAATAAGAATTACTCTTTTTTTCT
This sequence comes from Narcine bancroftii, assembly GCF_036971445.1. Taxonomy (NCBI): domain Eukaryota; kingdom Metazoa; phylum Chordata; class Chondrichthyes; order Torpediniformes; family Narcinidae; genus Narcine; species Narcine bancroftii. Next base: position 159,712,368 of record NC_091474.1, read on the forward strand.
TCTTTCTTTCTGATTTCCAGAAGTTATTTTAGTTGTGGTTAATTAATTAATTAAGCATTATATAGTAAATGTACCAAGAGGTTGGGAGAAAGGAATGGGAGGTTCTGATTTCTATGGGATTATGTATGTTTTGTGACCTTGGTCACAGCCCACAAAATGGAGGGATGTAGTGCTGTACAATATTTAAGCAAGATTTATAGTGGGGATGGGGTCTGTGTCTTTTTATATACTTATATGCATGGGATTATACATGTTTTCAATCTTATCTATCTTCTTCCTTTTATTTGGATTACTGGAGGAGATGTGTACTGACACATAGGATATCAATGGAATTAGGAAATTTGCAGGGGGGGGTAATGGAAGTAAATGAAAGGGATTGATTATAGTTTATTAAGATGTGTAAGGTAATGATGTCTGCAAATGTTAATGGGTTAAATAGTACTGTAAAATGGAAGGGTGTTAACACATATTAAGAAAATGGAAGTTGATGTGACTTTTCTCCAAGAAACATATTTAACCAAAAAAACAACATTTGAAATTAAAAAGGGATTGTTATGGTTATGTAGTGTCTTCTTCATTTAATTCTAAGGCAAGAGGTGTGGGAATTTTAATAAAAAATGAATCTTCCAATTAAAATTCAAAATGTTGTGATGGACCCTGCAGGGAGATATGTAATGATACATTTTCAAGCATGATCTGAATTATGGACTTTCTGAAATTTGTATGATCCAAATAGTGATGATGAGAAATGTATTCAAGAAATGTTCCTTAATTTAGCAGAGGCACATGAAAATATTTTAATAGGAGGGGATTTTAATTTTTGTTTAGATCCCTTGTTAGATAGATCTATTCAAGTAGTGACGAGAACAAATGCAGCAAAAGCTACATTGGTATTAGTAAGAAACTTGAATTTAATAGATGTATGGAGGAGGATTTATCCTAGATAGAAGGATTATTCATTTTATTCGAGTAGGCATAATTCTTATTCAGGAATTGATTTATTTTTAATTTCAGTAGAAATGCAAAGTAGGATTCTTGAAGATGATTATAAAGTGAGGATCCTGTTTGATCATTTGCCTTTATTAAAAACACTTGAATTGCCAGATAAGGAGAAAACAATTTATAGATGGAGATTGAATTTTTATTATTGATAAGAAAATATTTTTCGCAAATTCTGACATTCTGTGATATAAATTTGAAATCGGTAAATTATATTTATTACATGGGATGCTTTGAAAATGGATCTGAGTGGTCAATTATAAGCTAAAATTTAAAAAAAAGGAGTAAATGAGAGAGATTGATCAGTTAGAAAGAGAAATAATAATTTTGGAAAAGGATCTTCAAAAACCAGGTTATGAAGATAAGTGTAGGAAATTAATTAATAAAAAACTTCAGTATAGCATGTTTCAATAGATGGTTGTGAAAAAGAAACACCATTGTTGAAACTTTTGATTAATATTCTCATATCTTTTCAATAGATAATCAATTTTTAGATATTGGTTTTTGTAAGAGGATTATAAATGTTGAAGATTGTTTATGAAAGGGGTCAATTAATATCATTTGAACAATTATGAAATAAATGTGGAATGATCCCAAAATACTCTTTTTTCTAATGTTCAATTGAGAGCATATTTGAGGGACAAGCTAGGACCAACCATGTTGCTACCTACGTGTAGTGAAGTAGAAATTTAGAAATTTACTTCTACATTATATTCTTTATTCCCAATAGGAACTCGTAAACATGGAGTTTATAAATCTAGACAGAGGTGGAAACTAGATTTGAATATTGCAATTGATGAGCAAAGGTAGTCAGATCTTTGCAGAGATTGTATGACTAATACTATTAATGTAAGGTATAGATTAGTTCAGTAGAATTCTTTACATCAGTTGTATCTTGCACCACAAAAAACTGAATAGATTGAAATCAGATTGATCAATGCTTTAGATGTGGTGAGGAAGTAGAAATCTTTTTGTATTCAACTTAGTTTTATTTCAAGGTAAAAACCTTTTTGGTTGGATTTAAGGATTGTTTTGGAAAAGATTACAAATGTGGTATTTTTGCAAAATTCAGATTTATTTTTATTAGGAAATATTGAAGGAATTAAAATTAAAACTCTCAATATTATCAACTGGAGTTTGTAAAAGTTGCATTAGTGGTGGAAAGGAAATATATTGTAGTTACTTAGAAATCAGATAGTCATTTGGATATGGCAATATGGAATGCAGAAATTCAAAGTTCTATTCTTTTGGAAAAAATACATATAATTTTAGAAATAAGTATGCTACATTTTTACAACTTTGGCACCTGTATACTCAAATGTTAGGTTTAAAATGGTGATCTTGTGCTTTCTGGGTCTCTGGACCTGAAAGAATTGCCTCTGAATTGTATTAAAGAACTCTATTTAAACATATGTGTTAGAGGACATCCCTCTGTAATTCTGAAAGTTTTTCTTTCTTTTTTTATTTTATATAACTATATTGCATCTTTTATATATTAATTATTTTGAGTGTGGGGGTTTGGGTGGAAAGGGTTTTTTGGGAGAGAGTTACACCACGTATGTAGTTTTTATTTTGTTTTCTTTTTGTAATTTGTATTGTTATATTAATTTTTGACTACTACATAAAATATTTTTTAAAATGGTTAACTGAAAGGTATGGTAGGTTGGAGAGGAAAGAGTGAAGGGTGAATGAGATGAGGAGTTACAAGCACTTTTTACACTGAAAGTCCATGTTATAGCCATACATACGACCCATCTCTGGAATCCAGCTAGCTTGTTCACACAGAACAGAGGAAAAACTGGGTTGGTAAGTCCTTTTACACAGCAAGCCAGCTTCCTGAAGCAAAAGAGGTGGGACATGGAACACAGTAGTGTTAGCATCTAGTGTGATGTAAACGAACACGCTGGAAAGTGACATTACTCTGTACTCAAAATGGCAGTGGACCAGAAGGTACATTTGCTAGCCATGTATATTTTATGCAATCTTAGAATGCAAGCAAATCTTCTGCACTTTGTAATCAACTTGGTTAAACGTGCGATATTGCAATCATGTGAACAACATGTTGGTGCAATCAGGATAATATCTAGGAGAATTTGAAGAAAGCATTGACCATTTTGAGGCAGAAAAGTCCATGGACCTTACGCGCTGTAAACTGAGATGTTTGGCTCTTCTGAGTCAATTCACGCTAATATCTGATAGAGGAGGAGAGAGAGGGGGCCTTGTTCTGGTGTAATGTCCTCAACAACTTTGATGAAGATGAGTGGTGGAGTCACTTTCGTATGTCTCGGGACACTTTTCCCTTTGTATTGAAGCTCATTAAGCCACACCTGGAGCATTGAGGAGGGCCCTTTCTAAACATTTTGTCAAACTGCCAAGTGCTGCGCATCTCCAGGAGACAATGGATGGATTTGCAGAACAGGGGTATCCAATGTGTGCTGGTGCCATCGATGGCACACATATTCCCATCATTGCTCCCCATGACGAGGCACAAGCCTACTATGATCAGAAGGGGAGGTACTTGATTGTTCTTCAAGCTGTTATTGACCACAACTACTGGTAAGGATTTTGGCCTGAGTTACAATTATCTGTATTTATTAGTGAATGTGTAATATATCGATCTATATACTCATTCCTTTGTTTTTCCAGCTTCACAGATTGGCCTGGTCACACACATGATGCTCGAGTTTTAGCCAACTCAGCCATCTATAGAAAGGCCAAAGATCAAGGCAGTACCTCTTCCCACATGAAATAAATGTATATGCCCTACTTCACTGTGATGTAGGTGTGGATCACACAATAAATCATGTTTTTATCATCACATTTAATCATATATGATGTAATGACATTGAAATGTTTATATGGTAAACTGAAGGAATGGCTAACTGACTCTACTTCAAATGAAAATTTTCATAAGTTCAAGGGTCTGGCTCTATCCTGTTATTGTAAAGTGGCCTCTAGAAAGCATTAGTGAACTGAGTGTTAGATTTCAAAGGTTGCATCAATTTTTATAAATCTACATTGCTCTGCCCACAGAAATCCAGAACTGTTAAGGAGTGGAGATCACAGTGCATCTGATCAGAGACCCACTTACCCCCTCAGGAAGTGGTTATTGAAAGGGTTCACTAACTACTACATACTTGTTCAACTTCAGTGACACTCTAACTTCCACTGGTGGTAGAAAATGCTTTTGGATGTCTCCAAGGGTACGTGAGATGCCTGGCCAAGTGACTTGATGTTTGGACCACTTTTGCTTCAGATGTTGTTGTTGCTGCCTGTTGTGTTCTACACAATATATGTGAAATTGACACAAAACACTTCTTGCCAGAGTGGAACACTGAGGAGTCGGAACAGGTTGCTTATCAGGCTGCACAAACTGACGGTCACCAGGCTATCCATGAAGCTATTATGTCCATTTTGTAAACTGATTATGTGAATGAAAGCTGATGAAGCCAACAAATAGCATCTTTTAGTAAACGTTTATGGTACATGTCATAAATTTTTAGTGTACTTAAAATGTAATGAACAATAACAATGGCAATAGCAATAACAATAAATAGTTCAAATAAAACTGGAAATTACTACAGTGAAACCCGATTTAACACAAATTCAGATATAATGCAATGTATCATTGGACACTGTTATATACAAGGTATGTGCCACTTAATGTCCGTGTTCTGTTCTTTGAGATAGGGTGCTAAACAAGCCTATTTTAAAAGATGTGGTACCAGGGATGGCTAACCTATGGTGCCTACCCCAAAAGTGGCACACTGAATGACTAGAAGTTGTGTATCTAAATGATTAAGGTAAGTAATGTTTATCTTGTTTTTGTAAGATGACCTGCATACTCAGCAGATTAAACAAATATTTTTTACGGTGGGGAAATCAAGCAACATTTTGAAGATGACTCTGTGAGTACAAACTTTGCGGGGACTCTCTAGTGAGAATGAAATAGTGAGGGTGAAGGATATTCGGACACCGATGTCACAACAAACTCCCAAGATGCACCCCATCAAAAGTCATTTTGGCGAACTTGTCAGAAGGTTTGCACAATATGTTTCGGGTTCAACAAACAAGGACGTTGAATCAGCCGGAGCTGCCGAAGCAGGTTTCCACCTCCCCACCCCCCCTCCCCGACCCAATGGATTCAAGTTCCCTGTTCTTCCCTCTCCCACTCAAATTGGATCCTGGCCCTCGCCCCATCACTGTGTCAGGGCTGTTCAGAGGCACACCAAATTCTTCACTCTGGTAAACTGTCACGATTGTTAAACTGCCCCCACTTCTCTAACTCTGAGTCAACCTGTATACTGTATGTATATATTGTACACAGTGAAACCCCAATTTAGCATGTATTACAGAGTCCAGAGGAACCAAAAAGCCTGCAGCAATAGATATGCACTACAACACAGAGGGGTGTTTAAACAAAAGTAGTTTTTAATTATATTTGAACAAGAAAACAGAATTAAACTTTAACTTATTACTTAACCTACTTAACCCCTCCCCCCCAATACTAAGCGCAGGTGTGTGTAATGTGTATTTAAGATTAGAAAAATTCTTTGGATCACAGTCCAATCTCACTGGTTGCAGGCAATACTTGTACTGTGTACAGAAGTTAGCATTAACAAAATTCACCAGGCTTTAGTGCTTAACAGGCAAATGATTACCATTTATGAGGGTTCTTGCTGGTTTACAGAGAAAGATTCCTCTTCCAGGATATCCGCAACTGATTCCTTCTCTATCAGTCTTACTGTCGAAACTTTCCCCCTTCAGGGTTCTCCAGATGATCCTTCTTCTTTCAGGTCACCTTTCAGACAGACAGCCTTCTTCTTTGACCAGACAGTCTTCCAAAAGTTTTCCAGCTTTGTCCTTCTGGAACTGATTTCTGTCTCCTCTCTCTCTGTTTCACACCCTCCCTCTCTGAGAGCAAAACTGCTCTGTCCCTGCCTGCAAAAATCACATGCTCCCCCGGGAAAGCTGTATGTTAATACTTTGTTGCTCCTTTGCAAACAGCAATTCCTCCCAAAACACCTCTAAATACTCTGTCACACCTTCCCCCTTTAAAGGGAATTTTAACTCTAGAGTTAAAATTCATTTATAACTAACTGTCTTAAAAATCACTAAAGAGATAACAATACACAATATATAATGTTATAATACAGTCATTCAATTTTGAAAGTAATTTTATACACAATCAATTTTAACATCTTGACAAACAATCAGCAATCACTTTATTTACACCTCTGATATGGTTAATTTGCAGATCATATTCTTTTAATATCAAACTCCAGTTTAACAATCTTCTGTTTTAATTCTTCATTTTATTCAAAAACATGAGAGGATTGTGGTCAGTGAATATAACAATTGATTTACGAGAAGTACTATGATATTAGTCAAAATTCTGCAGAGCAAATATGATTGCCAACAGTTCTTTTTCAATAGCGGAATAGCACCTTTGATGAACATTGAATTTTTTTGAAAAGTAGGCAACTGGTCAATTTCATTATGTTTTTGCAATAAATCTGCACCTGCTGCTCCCTCACTTGCATCCACTGCTACAGAAAATTGTCTGTCAAAATCAGGAGATTTTAACACAGGGCAATGGCATAGCATCTCCTTTAAATTTTCTAAAGCTCCCTGACAATCTCTAGTCCACACAAATTTCTCCCCTTTCTTCAGAAGATTGGTTAAAGGAAGAGCAACCTCAGCAAAATTTCTACAACATTTCCTGTAATATCCTGCCATTCCTAAAAACCTTTTCACTGCTTTCTTGCCATTGGGAATAGGAAACCCAGAAATTGCATTCACCTTAGCTTGAATGGATGTAACTTTTCCGTGGCCAACTACATAACCCAAGTATGTTACCATGGCATTTGCAAATTGACATTTTGTTAAATTAACAGTAAATTTTGCTTTGAATAATCTTGCAAACAATTTGTCCAATTTCCTTAGATGTTCTTCCCATGTGTCACCTTTTGTGACCAAGTCATCAATATAAGCATCTGTATGAGTTAACCCTTGGATAACCAGATTAATAATCCTCTAGCATGTTGCAGGGGAATTTTTCATGCCAAAATGTAACACATTGTACTTGTATAAACCGGATGGAGTTACAAAAGTTGAAATATTCTTTCCTCTCTCAGTTAAACCCACACACCAGTGACCCTTCAACAAATCCAACTTCGTAAGAAATTTAGCTTTGCCAATTTTATCAATACAGTCATCTAATCTCAGAATAGGATAAGCATCTGTTTTAGTTTCTGAATTAACCTTCCTATCATCTGTACAGAACCTAACAGTTCCATTTGGTTTTGGTACGAGAATACAAGGAGAACTCCAATCCGAGTTTGAAGGTCTAATAATGTCATTCCTCAACATATATTCCACCTTCTGATCCATGATTTTACTCTTTTGAATATTTATTCTCTTTGGGTGCTGTTTTATGGGATTTGCTTCTCCTACATCTACATCATGGTAAATCACTGATGCCTTTTTGGAACATTAGGGAACAAATTTGTGTATTTCAAAAGTAATTCTTTCAACTGCATCTGCTCTTAAGATGGCCTAAATTTTCCTCCAAACTTTCCAAAATTGTTGTGTTAGACAGGCGCACAGGAACCATGGTTTCTTTAAGGTTACCCTCACAAGATTCTGTTCCCATAATCTTATAATCCACCACTTCCTCCACTCTGTCAAAAGCCAACATCTCTGATACAGATTGTTCTTCACTACCTTTATTCTCATAATAAGATTTCATTAACAATTCACCCTCCAAGTCATTTCTTTAATCTCCTGTTAAGTTACTGCTTTCTCCCTTAAGAAAGCAAGATCTGTATTTATTTTCAGTTGCTGAATTAACTCTTTCCTTGACAAAGAGAAATCCTCACTCTCACAATGACCCTGTTCTTCCAAAAGTACTTCAGAAGTACTGGGCAAATCTCTATCAACTGGATTTTCTTCAGCTGTCATCATTTTCTTACTCACAGACCTCGTTACCGCACATGCAGGGTATATCTCACCATCCTCTCTAACCACATCCTTACTAGGACGATTTGTCAGTCTTAAAACTGACCCAACTTGTCATGTCCTTAGCTGATTATAGCCGGGTAAGTTCAGAACCCCCCCCCCCCACCCCCCATCCAACTTCGATGCATTCACACAGCTAGGTGAAGTGTTCAAAAGGCGGATAATACCCAGCTTTAATTGTCTGTGTAAATGGAGTAACAGACAGCAGATCCTTGGATGCTCTCTACTGGGAGAATGAAAGTTTGGTGCTCACTTCACATTGCGTCATTCTTTGGTCAAGTGATTATAAAGTAGTGTATCAGGTTTTCAGAGCAGATGTAGAAGTTGATTGAGATTGAATTTTGTTTTTGAAATAACAAGAAACCTATTAGTATTTACAAGCATTACTTAATGAGAGGAGCATCATGAAGGTGTAGATTAATATGAAAACTTGGATTTTGCTGTTTATGTTCCAGTTAATGTTATTTAATGTTATTTGCATCTTTCTCTTGCACAATCAGATAGAAATCACTTGCATCGGCTTACACTTTTGGCAATATCACTTATATAACCTGAAAATAACCTGAAATTGTATACCCTGTGACAGGAAGTTAGTTTTTCATGCCCTAGTACACCATAATTGCTGCTAAGCAAACTCTCTGGCCCCAAAAAACAAATTTGATATATATGCAGAATGCAATTTCCTTAAATAATCATGTCCCAGTATTAGCAATTTAAAATTAAAAGGATTAACATGTTGAAGCTTTAAATATGGGTTTAAATATGTCATAGATCATATCATTAAAGTAGACAGAACTTGCCCTTAGTTTAGATCAAGGGATTGTCTAATGTACCTTTCGTTACTTTCTATCCAGAATTATTTTTTTTAAGAAATATTGTTAAATAAACAAATATGGATAGGTTTTTGATTTACATTTATAATAGTTTGTGATATGTATGTGATATGACCTGTTATTTGTTTAATTGTATGACTTTGTATGTATGAGTTATATCTTAAATTCAATGAAATTATTTTTAAAAGATAAGAAATCATGGTGAAGCTTCGACTTTGTGTTTGCTCCAACGAGTAAGATGGAGAGTAAATAATATTTGAGAAATGAATGAAAATTTATTATTTGTTTCCTAAGGGAATTATTTAATATGATTGATTGTTTGGTTCATGGATGTCAGAGATTCCATTGAATTGTCATCTGACAGCAACAGGCAAGTGGGGAAATAAAAGCTTCTTGTCACAAAGGTCGCTGAATCTGATTGATCAGATATAACTAGATTTTCACCCTCATAGTTCCCTTCCCATCACCAATCACTGAATTTGCCTGCTAAAATATCCTTGCTCTGCTTCTCCTTGCCTGCTTGCTGCACATTGACTGCATTACTTAGAAACAGAGACAGTGCATCTGCAAGGTTACTTTCAATAGATTATCCACTGCCAGTTAATCGATCAAAGTAGTTCTTGGTGAACTAAATGATCAAAAATACTTCCAGAGAAACCTCTTCCATAACCTGACAAGTTCTGTCCCTGGTGATGTGTGGAGGCTGAGACTGACAAAAACTAAAGGTCCAAAATTAATCCCCTTTCTGGAATTGGGGTCAAATGTAGGCCAGACTGGGTAAGAAAAGTAGATTATTTTTCTAAAGGACATTGGTGACCCAGGTAGATTTTATGACAATTTCATGATCATCCATACCAAAGTTGGCCATTAGTTAATTTCAGATAATTAACTGAATTTATATTCCACAGTTGATATGAATGCATTTGCACTTGTCCTCTGGATTAAATCAATTGAATTGCTTATTAATGTGTACTGAGAGTCAATGAAAATTTTTGCTTTGTATGTTATCCAGCAAGTCAACCCATACTCAGCAGATAATTTAATAATAAACCAAAAAACGCAGTGTCAATCCAATATTTTTCATTACGCTGGACATCAAGGCCTAAAAAAAATACCTAACGACATTCAAACCTGTGGAAAAGGCCTGAATTATTTCTTCTCTACTGGCTTAACCATGCACTTGTGGCTAGAATTATAGAATTGTACAGAAAGGAAACAGACCATTTGACCCAACTTGTTCATGCTGACTAGGCCAGTCTCATTTGCCTGTGTTTGGCCCATATCACTCTAAAACTCTTTTATCCATATATTTATCTAAATCCCTACAAAGCTGAGGACCCTGCGATATCTGTATCTAAGGCCAATTCATGAGGGTGAACCCTCACAAGGCATTAGGCCCTGATAGCATATCTGGTAGGGTTCTGAAAATCTGTCCAAACCAACTAGCCAGAATGTTCACAGACATTTTTAACCTCTCATTGCTGTAGTGATTCCCACCTGCTTCAAAAGGGCATCAGTCATCCCAATGCCCAAGAAGACCAGAGTGAGCTGCCTCAACGACTATTCCCACTAATATCTATAATGATTAAATGCTTTGAGAGGTTGGTCATGGCCAAAATTAACACATAGCTAAGCAAAGGCCGGGACCCACTGCAATTAGCTTATCATCACAATAGCTCCACAATAGATGCAATTTCACTGGCTCTCCACACAGTTCTGGATCACCTTGAAAACAGCAGCTCATACACACAGCTGCTATTCATTGACTACAGCTCAGCTTTCAAGACCATTATTCCCTTAGTGCTGGTCAACGAGCTCCAAGCACCCAACTCTGCAAATGGATTCTTGACTTCCCATTGGAAGACTACAGTCAATCAGTATTGGAAACAACATCTCCAGGACACTGATGATCAACACTGGCGCACCTCAAGGATGCATGCTTAGCCCACTGCTCTACTCAATCTATGTTCATGACTGTGGCCAGGCACAATTCTAATGCCATCTACAAATTTGCTGAAGACACCACAGTTGTTGACAGAATCACAGACAGCAATGAGGAAGCGTACAGGAGAGAGATAGATCAGCAAGTTGAGTGGTGTCATACCAACAACCTTGAATTCAATGTTAGCAAAATCAAGAAGATGATTGTGGACTTCAGGAGGAAATCAGAAGAACACAAACCACTCAAGAACTTCAAATTCCTTGGTGTCAACATCATCAAGAATATGTCTGGAGCCTCCATGTCGGTGCAATCATGAAAAAGAAGGCAATACTTAGTTAGGTGTTTGAGGGGATTCAATATGTCACTGGAGACGTGCAAACTTCTACAGATGTACCATGGTGAGCATTCTGGTTGGTTGCTTCTCTGCCTGGTATGGAGGTGCCAACTCTTAGGACAAGAATAAACTCCAGAGGGTTGTTAATTCGGCCTGTGACATCACGGGCGCCAGTCTTCACTCCATCAAGGACATCAACAAGAGGCAGTGTCTCTAGAAAGCAGCCTGTATCTTCAAGGATCCCCATCACCCAGGCCACGTCCTCTTAAATCTGCTGCCATCAGGAAAAAGGTTCAGGAGCTCAGAGGCACAAGGACAGTTTATTTCCTGCTGCCATCACATTCCTGAATGAACAATGAACCACAGATACTGCCTTGCTTTGACTTTATCTTACACTACTTTTAGTTATTTTATAAAGTGGATTATAGAAATATTTTCACTGTGATGCTGCCACAAAATGAGACATTTCATGACATGTTCATGAAAATAAATGTTCATGACAATAATATTTTACTACAATCAATTTTGATTCTGATTCTGAAATGTCTTTTATCATTACAATTGTCCCAGCCTTTAACACTTCATCTGGCACCTCTTTCCACATACCAATCACCCTCTGTGTGAAGAAGCCATTCAGGTCCCTTTTTAAATCTTTCTCCTCTCAGCATAAATCTATTCCCTCCAGTTTTATATTTCATGCATTCAAGAAAAAGTGCTTTGGCTATTTACCTTACCTATGTTTTTTAGAAATCTCAATGTGATTTCCTCTTACCCTTCTAAGGTTCAGGGAGAAAAATCCCAACCTATCCAGCTTTTCCTCTAAATTCAAGCCCACCAATCCAATTAAAATTATTGTGAATCTTTTATGCACCTTTTCTAGCTTCATGATATCATTCATATAGCAGGATTGCACACAGTATTCCAAGAGTGGCCTTGCCAGTGTGGTAACGTGATGTCCCTGGTCCTGCACTCAATGCACTGACTGATGAAGGTAAGCAAGAAAAATGCCTCCTTCACCACCATGTCAACCTATGTCATCATTTTCATGCAACTACAAATCTAGACTACCAAATCTCTCTTCGGCAGGTCGACCGGTCGATGGTGAGGCCTCAATGGGGCAGCCTTCTGTGGGTCAGCAGCGAGGCTTTGGTAGTGCGGCCTTCAGCGGGTTGGCAGTGAGGGTTTGTATCACTATCTTGGATCGATATTAAGAGAAGGTAATAGAGTCAGTGGATTTCCCTGACTGCAGGATATAAGAAATCTGGAACAGTACAATGGGCCCTGAAGACTACATCTGCAAAAGGTGCATCCAGTGACAGCTGAAGACAAACTGAGTTAGGGAACTAGATCTGGAGCTGGATGAACTCCAGATTATTCAAGAGGTAGAGAGGGTGATAAATCGGGGAAATAGTCACTCTAAAGGTCAGGAGACGGGTAGCTGGGTGACTGTCAGGAGAGGGAAGGGGGAATAGACAGAGAGAGGAGAGCACCCCTGTGGACATTCCCATCAACAATAAATTTACTGTTTTGGATACTTTTGGTGGGAGATGACCTACCAGAGACAAGTTGTAGTTGTCACATCTCTGGCACCGAGACTGGACCTCAGCTCAGAAAGGAAGGAGGGAAAATAGGAGAGCAGTAGTGATAGAGGAACTGATAGTTAAGGGGGGCAGATAAGAGGTTCTGAGGGAGAGATCGAGAATCCTGGATGGTCTGTTACCTCCCTGGTGCCAGAGTCCACAATATCTCGAATCAAGTTCTCAGAATTCTCAGGAGGGAGGGTGATCAACCAGATGTCATGACCAATGACATGGATAGGAAGGATGAGGAGGTCCTGCAAAGAAAGTTTAGGGAATTAGGTGCACAGTTGAAGGACAGGACGTCCAGGGTTGTGATCTCAGAAGCACTACCTGTGCCAAAGGCTAGAAATAGGAAGTTAATGCAGTTAAATATGTGGCTGAAGAGATGGTGCAGGAGGGAGGGCTTCATGTTTCTGGACAATTGGGCTCTGTTCCAGGGAAGGTGGGACCTGTTCCAATTTGCAGCTGAACTGGAGGGAGACTAACATCCTTGTGGATAGGTTTGCTAGTGCTGTTCCAGGAGGTTTAAACTGGATTGGCAGGGGGATAGGAACCAGACTGTTAGAGTGAGGTGGAGGAGAATAAAGGTCATATGAGGACTGCCTGTATAGACAGAAATCAAAGGTTTGTATGTGATAGAAATGTTCTCAGGTGTATTTATTTCATTGCAAGGAGTAGCTTAGGGCATGGATTGGCATGTGGGATTATGCCTTGAGTGAGACTTGGGTGCAGGAGAGGCAGGGTTCTATTTTTTTCAGATGTGATAGAGGGGGAGGATGAAAGGGGGAAGAGTGGCATTAATAGTCAGGGAAAATATCACAGCTGTACTCAGACAGGACAGCCCAGAGGGCTCGACTACAGAGGCCATATGGGTGGATCTGAGGAACGGGAAAGATGTGACCACACTGATAGTGTTGTATTATAGACCACCCAATAGTCAGAGAAAATTAGAGAAGCAAATCTGTAGACAGATGGCAGACCAACGTAAGAAATAGTAAGTTGTGATAGTATGAGATTTTAACTTTCCATATATTGACTGGGACTCTCATACTGAAAAATGACTGGATGGGTTGGAGTTTGTTAAATGTGTTCAGGAAAGTTTTATAAATCAATATATAAAGGTAGCAAAGAGAGATCTCCTATTAGGGAATAAGGAAGGTCGGATAGTAGAAGTATGTGCATGTGAATATTTTGGGTCCAGTGATCATAATGTCATTAGTTTCAAGTTAATTATGGATCAGAATATAAGGATAGATCAGGTCCTCGAGTTGAGATTCTAAATTGGAGAAAGGTCAATTTTGTGGAAATGAAAAATGATCTAGGAAGAGTGGGTTGGGATAAGTTGTTTTCGGGCAAGAATGTGTTTAATAAGTGGAAGGCCATCAAAAGCAAAATTTTGAGAGTACAGAGTTTGCCTGTTCCTGTCAGAATTAAAGGCAAAGTTAACAGGCATAGGAAATCTTGGTTTTCAAGGCATACTAGCAATCTGGTAAAGAGGAAGAGAGAGGAGTATAGCAGGTATATAGGCAACAAGGAGCTAATAAGGTGCTAGAAGAGTAGGGAAAATGTAAGAAAATACTTAAGAAGGAAATCACCAAGGCAAAAAGAAGACATGAGGTTACTTTGACAGATAATATGAAGGTAAACCTGAAGGGTTTCTACAAATATGTTAAGAGTTAAATGATAGTAAGGAACAAAATTGGTCCTCTAGAAGATCAGAGTGGTGGTCTATGTGTGGACCCTAATGATATGGGGGAGATCTTAAAAAAATTTTTTTGCATCAGTATTTACTCAGAAAACTGGCAGAGTGTATAAGGAAGGAAGAGAAACAAGTATAGTGGCATAGACATATAGAGATTCAAGACGAGGAGTTGCTTGCTGCCTTACAGTGAATAGCAGTAGATAAATCCCACAAACCTAACATGATATTCCCTCAGACCTTTAGGAAAACCAGTGTAGAGATTACAGGACTCTGGCAGAAATATTTAAAATATCCTTAGATATGGGCAAGGTGACGGAGGAGTGGAGGGTAGCTCATGTTGTACTGTTGTTTAAAAAAGGCTCCAAAAGTAAACCAGGAAATTACAGGCCAGTGAGTTTGACATCAGTAGTAGGTAAATTATTAGAGGGTATTCTGAGAGATCGGATATACAAGTATTTGAACAGTCATGGTTGGATTAAGGATAGTCAGTATGGTTTTGTGTGTGGTAGGACGTGTTTAATGAAACTTTAGAGATTTTTTTAGGAAGTTACCAAGAAAATAGATGAAAGAAAGGTCATGGATGTTGTTTCCATGGATTTCAGTTAGGCCTTTGACAAGGTCCCACTTGGGAGGTTAGTTCAGAAGGTTCAGACACTAGCTATCCATGAAGAGGTTTTAAAATGGATTTGAAATTGGTCAGAGAATTGTAGTAGATGATTGCTTCTCAGACTGGAGGCCTATGGTGTGATGTGGCATGGTGTGATATGATGTGCTTCAGGGATCAGTTGTTGACCATTGTTGTTTGTTGTCTATATCAATGATTTGAATGATTATGTCAGAAATCAGATCAGCAAGTTTGGTGATGACACTAAGATTGGAGGTGTTGTGGAGAGAGAGGAAGGCTTTCAAAGCTTTCAGAGGGACCGAGACCAACTGGAAAACTGGGACAGAAATGGCAGATGGAATTTAATGCAGACAAATGTAAATTGATGAATTTTGGAAGGACAAATGAAGGTAGGACATAATGGTAAGGCACTGAGGAATGCGGAGGAACAAAGGGATCTAGGAATACAGATACATAATTCTTCCCTGAAAGTGGCGTCACAGGTAGACAGGGTTGTAAAGAAAGCTTTTGGCATCTTGGCCTTCACAAATCAAAGTATTGAGTACAGGAATTGGGATGTTATGGTAAGTTTGTATAAGATAATGGTGAGGCCAAATTTGGAGTATTGTGTACAGTTCTGGTTGGCAAACTACAGGAAGGATATCAGTAATATCGAAAAAATGTTGAGAAGATTTACTAGGATGTTTCCAGGTCTTCAGAAATTGAGTTACAGGGAAATATTAAACAGGTTAGGAGTGTATTCCTTGGAGTGTAGAAGAATAAGGGGAGATTTGATAGATGTTTACAAAATTAGGAGGGTTATAGACAGAGTAAATGTGAGTAGGCTCTTTCCACTTAGATTAAGAGAGAGAGATATGAGAGGATGTGGCTTTAGAGTGAAAAGTTTAGAGGGAACATTAGGGGGAACTTCTTCACTCAGAGAGTGGTGGGAGTTTGGAACGAGCTGCCATCTGACATGGTAAATGCTGGCTCACTCTTAAGTTTTAAGAATAGATTTGATATATGTATAGATGGTAGAAGTTGGGAGAGTTATGGAATGGGTTCAGGTCAGTGGGACAAGCAAAATGATGGTTTGACACAGACTAGCAGAGCTTTGGTTCTATGGTTCTATATCACTCTCCAGGCCCATTCCATTCCCTGTGTAAATTCTGCCATCGTTAAACCTACTGAACATATCTCACTTGTCCAGATTAAATTCCATCTTTCTTGGCCATCATTCCCTGTTCAACTAAATCCTGTGAGAATCTTAGATAACCTTCTTCAGGCTCCACTATTCTGCCAATGGTGGTGTCATCTGCAGCCATTTTTAACACTAAGCTCTAATGACTCATCACTTTGCATTTGACATTCATTGTCCAGCCTGCCCCTTCCAATTTCTGTGAACCTTCCTATTTTCATGCCAAGAATGTACATCTTAGATTGGAAACCAATATTGTTTCAAATTCTTGAAGCACAATTTAGAAAGGTGAGGTTCACTGACAGCAGATTTGCCAAGAAATTGATGGTGTAAAAATGTAAGTAGATATTGCAATGAGGTTTTAGTTGAGAGATGCTTGTTTTTTGGAGTGGATCAAATGTATTTTATTGTGTTCCTACTCCTGTGATCCAATGTTTCTGTGGCTATGATGATAGACTTATTTACTACATATGATGGGAAAGATGAAAGACAAAGGTACTTGGTGCACAAAAATTAATTGAGAAATGTTTCCTCTAAAAAGAGGACTTCTGCATGAATTACTAAAAGCTATATACAGTAAAAACCCTTGTTATCCAGAATTCAAGCAATTGTCAACCTCAAGCAACCAGCAAAAAGAACCAAGTAAAATACATATTTTTAAAATAAATAAAAATTTAAATTGTAAAAGTAATATTTTCTGAGGTAACACCTAAATCTTTGGTGAAGATCGGAGCAAATATTCAGCCACCCAGAGTGCCTTGGTTGTGCTTTGCACATAACAACTGTTTGAATAAAGTTAAGTGAAACAGCAATGGGGTCGCCCAGGATGAAGAGCTGCTCACCATTGGCTGCTTCCTTAGTAAAAGTCTTAGTAAGAGGCTCTATTAGTACATTCTTTAACTCTTTGGACTCAGCCATTTTTAACCTTTCATGATATACAGTGCCCTTCATAATGTTTGGGACAAAGACACATTTTCCTTTATTTGCTCCTGTGAGCCACGATTTTAAATTTGCAATCAAGCAATTCACGTGTAATTAAAATGCATATTCCAGATTTTATTCAAGGTTATTTATATACATTTTGGTTTGACCAAGTAGAAATTACAGCACTTTATATACATAGTCCCCTCATTTCAGGGCACTATAATGTTTGGGACATTTAGCTTCACGGGTGTAAGTGAGTACTCATGTATGTTTCATTGCTTCATTTTGGTGTAGATATAAGAGAGCGAGGCTTGCTTCCAAGCTTTTGGTCACCTTTGGAGTTTGTAGTTATGAAAATGATAGTCAAAGAAGCTATTATGGAGCTGAGAAACAATAATAAAACAGTATGAGATATTGCTCAAATCTTAGGATTACCAAAATCAACTATTTGGAGCATCATTAAGAAGAAAGAGTTTTCTGATGAGCTCAGCATTCGCTAAAGGACTAGTAGGACAAGGAAGACCTCCATTTCCTATGATAGAAGAATTCTCATCATAATGAAGAAAAATCTCTAAATACCTGTCAGACAGATTGGAAACATTCTTCAGGAGGCAGGTTTGGATGCGTCAATGACTACTATCCAGAGAAGACTTCATGAACAGAAATACTGAGGTTACACTGCAAGAAACAAGCTACTAGTTAGCCATAGTAACAGGATGACCAGATTACAGTTTGCCAAGAAGCATTTAAAAGAGCCTGAAGAATTCTGGAAAAATGTCTTCTGGACAGACGAGACCAAGATTAACCTGTATCAGAGTAAAAGCAAAAGAAAAGTGTGGATGCGTAAAGGTCTGCCCAAGATCCACCTTCGCCATCGATTGCATCATGCAATGTAGCCTCTGCATTTCTGTCAGTGAAGTCATCTGTGAACAGTAGTCACATCCACACCTGCCCCTTGATAGAATGTTTCTGATCTGTTGGACAGGTGTTTGGGGATTTTCCTTCATTATGATGAGAATTCTTATGTCATAGGCAATGGAGATCTTCCTTGGAATAGCAGTCCCTTCATGATTACTGAGCTCTTTCTTCTTAATGATGTTCTATACAGTTGATTTTGGTAATCCCAAGGTTTGGGTGATGTCTCTTACAGTTTTATGCTTGTTTTTCATCCTCATTATGGCTTTTTTGACTTTCATTGGCACAACTCTGATCCTCATGTTGAAAAATTGCAACTACAGACTCTAAAGGTGATCAAAGCTTTGGAGAAAGCCTTGCTCTCTTATTCCTGCATCAATAAAGCAATGAACATACCTGAGTATTCACTTATACCTGTGAAGTCAAATGTCCCAAACATTATGATGCCCTGAATTAAGGAGACAATGTATAAAAACTGTTGTAATTTCTACGTGGTCAATCCATATAGTTTACAAATATCCTCAAATAAAATCTGGAATGTGAAATATAATTACACGTGAATTGTTTGATGGCAAATTTAAAACTGTGGAGCACAGGGGCAAATAAAGGAAAATGTGTATTTGTGCCAAACATTTTGGAGGATACTGTATACTCTGGAATTGGTCCATAGGTAAACTACAATACAAATACTAGTATGAACCAGCTGGTGGTTGGGTATAAAACTAGTCCCGGAAAACTGGGACATGGTAAGCCCCAAAAAACTAGGACACAGAGTATATGCCCTTGTTGGTACTCCCTACAAACTGGGACATGGAGTCCAAAGGATATGTTTATTAGTAAGGCTTTATTTGTAAACTTGGGCGAGGTGGAGTTAATTATCTATTATGTTATTGTTTGTCTTTCGAGTAGCTCCGTGGAAAGATAAAGGAACAGAAATAAGGCATTTGGCCCATCGAATCTTTTCCACAAATTCCCCTGAGCTAAACTGTTCTCACATCTTGTTCCAAGTTCCAGCCTTTTCCTAACCCCTTGATACCCTGATTAATCAGATACCTATCAATTTCCTCCTTAAACACCCCCAATGATGGGGCCTCCACGGATGTAGGTGCCAAAAAATTATACAAAACCATGCCCCTCTGGCTAAAAGAAATTCTTCCCATCTCTGTTTTAAATGGGTACTTTCTAATTCTGAGACTGTGCATGCCCTCTTCTCCTGGATCCACCCACCAAGGGAAACATCTTATTCATGTCTACTCTGCCCAATCCTTTCAACATTTGAAATGTTTCTATGAGATCTCCACTCTTTCTTCTATACTCCAATGAATACAGTCCAAGAGCCACTAAATGTTTCTCATATGTTAGCCATTGCATTTCAGGAATCAACCTGGTAAATCTTCTCTGTACTCTCTCCAACATCATTACATTCCTTTTGAGATAAAGGGTACAAAAGTGCACGCAGTACTCCAAATAAGGTCTCAGCAGTACCCCACAGAGCCTCATCAACACCTTTTTAGTCTTATACACCATTCCTCTTGAAATGAATGCCAACACAGCATTCGCTTTCTTCACTGCTGATCCAGTCTTCTGGTTAACCTTAAGGTTATCCTGCATGAGGACCCGCAAGTCCCTTTGCACTTCCAAATTTTGAATTTTCTTCCCATCCAAAAATTAATCTGCTCATTTATGTCTTCTTCCAAAATGATACATTTCTCAACATTGTATCTCATGTTCTATTTCTTTGCCCACTCTCCTAAGCTGTCCAAGTCTCTCTGCTACCTTTCAGTGATGGTTAAATATTTTCAAGGAATGTGACAGAGAATAAAGTAAAATTTTATATATTCATACAAGCGAAGTTTGTTCAGTGTAAGTACAGTATGGTTTTTTTTGTCTTTCAAACTGTTTATTCTTAATGTTGGCGTATTAGTTAGGCATTGTAAGAGTGTGTCTTAAGCAACCGGAAAATTCACAAATCTGGCATCTACAGGGTTTGATACCAGGGATTTTACTGCATTGAAATGGTGGGCTGATTATGCAGTGTGCGCATCATGAAACCAACTACAGCGAGAATTACATGATTCTGTGCACTCAAGGATCACTCATTGGCTAGATGTATGATATGTATCTCATGATGTACCAAGAATATAAAAAATGTAATATTAGGACATTACCAGCTTTGTGCTCAAGGTGGAGATTCTTGCCCAATTAGGATCTCCTATTGGCAATGCGTGTGGACCTTCCACATGATTTCCTAACTATTAATATATGAGAGCCTTCCATCCAGTGTGCACAAGTAGTTGAGATGTAGCTTATGGAGTTGGTCTCCAACATTCTGTTTAAATTTGCTTCTGTTGACCTAGTAGTTTTGTTTTAGCATGGAACTTACGCCAAATAGGAAGTTAGCCTTTATTTTTATTCACAGATAAAACACTGAGAAAAATGCCTCGAGAATTGTTCATTAATTTCAGATTAAACTTCTCTTAGTAGTCATTAAATTAACAGAAATTATCTAATTTTGCAAAAGGATGACATCTACTTTTAATAAATCTGTGTAATCTGAAATATTTGCTTTTTTTTTCCATTATAGTGTTTTTGAAAGCAGGCTCATTGACGAAGTGAATGTGGATTAATTCTTATGCAGTGTTCACATTTTGACATTTGGTTTTCATCTAATGTTTTAACATCAGTGTTGTTATGGCTGATATATTTATTGAAAGCTGACCCATGATATTTAAAATTTGAAAACAAAATAACAGTACTTCAAAGTCTAGGCCTACTCACCAATATACACACACTGAAGTGACCTATCAAAACAAAAACTTAAATATAGCTGGTAATAGAAGATGCAATATTTTATATCAACAAGAGATGGAAGTTTGACCAAAAAGCCCATCTAGTCTGTTTTGCTTTAACAAACACTCAAGAACAAAGCTACCACAGTCAGTGAAAATATTTTTTATTTGTTGAGGACATAAACATTTCAGTTATTTAATGAGAAATTGAGAAGTATAAAATTTAGCGACACAATTAGATAATATCATCCTTCTGATTTTGTTTTCTGCTACTGAATGAAAATATATTTTACATTTGTTACAGGGACTGAACAAGGTATCGCAGGGAGACACAAGAGACTGCAGACGGTGGAATCTAAAGCAAAAAAACAAACGGATGATTCATGCAGAATCGTGACTCAAAACATTGTTTCTTTCCCTCCACTAAACATTTCTCCCTGCTGGATTTGGCCAACATCACATTAATATATAATTGTGTGGGCATTGAATTTTTAAAATTTGTTCATTGAAAGTGTGCAGCGCATACAAGCTACACTGATTTCTCTCTCTTGAAAAGGTAACAATGGGAAGAAAAATTGAATCCTGAGGCAGATCAGCCATGTTTATATTGAATATGAGGCATGCTTCAGGGGCCATGTGGACCTTTCCTGCTCCTATTTGCATGTGTCCTTGTGTTTTTTTTTAAACATAGCATTGCTTGTGGTGATCATGTTTTCAGAATGTGGTGGGTAAGAAAATGAAAGGATTCAGGAAGGATTGTACAATATTCAGTATTTTTCATCAGAATGGTGTGTAACTTACAAGGGAAATGATTGAATATGGTAGCAGAGATGTTAGACAGTAGTTTGCTTTTTGTCATTCTTGCATCTGTGCCCATTAAGATGAATAAATTTTATTTCCACTTAATCCTAAATTGCTTCTTGAAGATGAAGAGACTGAATAATTGAGAGGTGAGAACTCAAATTTAATCCTTCTCTCATATTTTTGCTATTCTTGAATTGGTTCTGCTTCTGACCAATGGTGAATTCCCAAGGATGGTTGTCATACCATCACTGAAGACCAGGATATCAATATAGTTTTTGGTTGTCACGTGTGTGACATGAATGTTATCTACTCCTCATCTACTTGCTTAGCCTGTTTTATTAAGAATCAAGATTGAACAGAGCAAAGTTCTGTGAAACTTATTAGTAGCTCAATCCCTATTAATTTAAATTTACTCATAAGTAACTTGGTCAAAGAAGTCTGACAATATAGAAGGTGGAAATCCTTGGTGTGTTCTTAAAGCTAAATACAGTTTATCTACCACATGTTGGATTTCATCAATAAATGTAGTACACAATTATCATTCAACATACAAATTCTTCTTGTTTTTGTCAGTTATTTTTTGGTTGGAGTCAATTCACTTCATGTATTCCCTTTCTCCCACTTGAATTTAATCTGGTAAAGTTGGGAAACCCCCAACCCCCACCCCCACCCCCCACTTCCTTCAGAACACTGTCAGCTTGGAGTCCAATACATTGGAGTTCTGATATTTCCATAATGGATCAAGCACGAAACCTAATTTTTTGCAGAAATAGTCACAGTTTTTAACCTGCTGAGCATCCTCCCAAACTTTGCTCACAGAGAGTGAAATGACCAATAAAATCTCCAAATTAATATTGCCTTCATGAAAATTGCAAAAGCAATGAGTAATTGTTTAGATGTTCTGATTTCTACCATTCATTTATTTATGTTCCAATAACATGTTTGCTCAACAAATCTTCATCAGTTGATACTTGGAATGGTAGATGCTATGCAGCTGGTTAAATTGCAGGCAAAATCCACACTACTCAGAAGCTTTCTGAGCTGGAATATAAAGTGACGGCACTGCCTGAACAATACAGATGATCTGATTTCAAATAGTAAATCCAGGACCCATCTTAAACATTGAAATACTTACCTCCACAGTGTAAACAGTGGGATAAATTTATTTAGGTAAAATTGTGATCAGTGGGTAGCTAATGCACATTTATGTCATAAATTTGTTATGATATCCAACTACAATTAAAATAAACACAATTTATTGGGAATGGTTCAGTGCATTTGTTTTCTGGGAGACAAATCTTTCTAATCCGCGTGTTCAATGGTACTAGACTCTCAAAATTTTGTTCATTTACTGTGCAGGTCGTCGACTTCCTTCCTACAGGAAAAGTAGTTACTTTTTGTCTCTAAATTGCAAAATCCTGTGTAAATATTGGTGAAAGAAAAGGGAAAAATGATCCTATGATCATGAAATCTTTTAGTTTAGATGGAGGCTATTCGAATAACAATGCAAGTTGTCACTCGGTGCCATCTATCAAAATTAAATCAAAGAGATAGGAGAATGCAGATTTGCAATGATGTGGGATTAGCATAGGTAACTGTGATTTGTTCCCATCAGTAAATAACCCAACAGAAACTGAAACTGGTTAGGTCTTTGCATTGCAATTTAGATATGCAGTGCCCTCCTTAATGTTTGGGACAAATACACTTTTTTCTTTCTTTTCTTCCAGTTTTAAATTTGTAATCAAACAATTCAGATGTGATTAAAGTGCATTTTCCAGATTTTATTAAAGGAATTTTGGTTTGACCAATTAGAAATTACAACACTCTTTATACATAGTCCTCTCAGGGACAAATAAAGGTAAAAGGGTCTTTGTCCTAAATATTATAGAGGGCACAATCCCCAGTGGCAATGCAAAGATGATGCCACAATGAGACAATCTGGATCTTTAAATTAAATTAAAAATGAAATTGCCATGGATTTTGATAAATCCTTCACTTTTATCAACAAATGTAACTGACTATTGCTGGAAAGGAGTGAATTAAACATCAAGTCATAATTAAAAGCCTCCCAAAAAAACGATGTTACTTCTGGGTTGTCAAAATAATTTTCCATGATGCTTTTAAAAAGTAATTGATTTTTTTCGAGGCTCCACTGACTTTACTAAGTGGCCAATTAACTGTGTACGTGTACTCAAGTGCTTCCTAAAATCCAGAGGTCGCATAGAATCTGAATGGTCGAGTAGACCCTCAGAAAATTTCAGGGGAAATTAATAAACTGTATAAAGTTACGTGGTTCACAGAATAGTGAATTGTCAATTCCAAGATCCATTGGTCTGTTCTACATTTAGCATGCCAACAACAAAATAGCTTGACTTCACTACATTGTTATGGCCTTTCACTGTACTTCCTTCACATAAATTGGATAAAAACATGCAAAAGTAACATTTGTAAAACAGCATAAAATAACAAAAGTGATAAGTAAGGCTATTAAATGCCAAGATTAGGGTGTTAGGAGACCTAGACATGATGCATACCATAAAAGTTACTACTTGAAATATATCCTTTATGAGTACTGAAGCAAGCAGAACTGTTACCACGAGTTTCAGTAAAAATGTAGAATGTCGTCTTGTCATTATTGGGGCAGTAACTCTAATTTGGATTAATTTGAGGCTGTTTTCATGCCCTTAAAGCAAAGGTTGGTGTGTTAAAATCACCCAATAGAACTCAAATATAGAACAAAGAGATCTATGGCACATACAAAGATGTCAATCTGCTGAAGCAAAATTTGCTGGAATAGTAACATCAGAGTGACCCATAAATCGCAGGTCATACCTCGAATGGAACAATTGGTTCACTAAACTACCCTGACCTACAGTCTAAACCTGGGCTGTCACTTACTTCGCGTATTATTCTCTTAAGTAAAACCAGGCATTATGAAAATACCAGGCTCTGGAGAGCTTCCAACAGTTCTCCCCAACTTCCCATTGGGACACATAAGCCTTATTTTTAGAATCTCATCCAAATGGCAATACTTTTGGAATTTTACATTTGAGAAATCACAGGAACAAATTCAAGTGATTCAGAAATAGAGGGTTAAGCAAAATGTAGGAGTCAAAGAGCAAAGGGAGTTCAGAAGGTGGTCTGTGCTACTGAGAACCCATGAAGAACTGAAAAAATAAACCTGAACTGAAGGGAAGCCAACTTGAGCTGAAATTAAACTTAGGTGACAGAGTGCACTTCATAGGTGGAGCAGCAATTTTATTATTGCCCTTTTTAGCACCTGATAAAATAATTGATATTTTATTATCTAATAATACTGCATTTTCACTCTACAATTCCTCAGAAATCATGATTTACTCCTCTGAACTCACAAGAGCATGTATGAGGCTTTGATATCTCAGTAGTTAGAGCACTGGCCTTGTAAACCAGGGGTCATGAGATCGTTCCTCGCTGGAGCCTCATTTCTGTGAGGGGCACTTCCAGCCCTGATAATGCTGGTAGAAGAAAACCCTCAACCAAAGGTAAAGGTTCCATTATTGTCACATTATGGTCACATCATACTACAATTAGAATGTAACATACATGAAATTCTTAACTTTTTCAGATTCTTAAGATAGAAAAAGTTAAGAATTTCATGTATGTTACATTCTAAATATCCGTGACAATAATGGAACCTTTACCTTTCTTTGGTTGAGGGTTTTCTTCTACCAGCATTGTTAACAGCCCCAATCAGTTCAAATCTTTCACTCAGTGTAGAACTCGTCGAAAGAATCAAAGACTTGTTGATCCAAACCAAGGCTTTTATTAGCAAAAGACAGGAGCTCTTCACAGGTGGCCGACCAGTCCGGAATGATCCGACCTGGCTAGGGACACAACCCTTTAAGGCCCAGACAGTAGGCGTGGCTTAGCTCTCAGCCAGTCGCTGTAAGCACAGTCTAGATACTGTAACTATACACACTATATACATTGGTGATAGATCTGTACTATCACACAGTAATATTGAGATACAGTACTGGTGGTACATATCAGTCACTTTATGACACTGACCTATGGTACTAGTGGGTAAAGATATTTCATCATACAGTATAACATTGGGTATAGTACTTGTAGCCATGAATCTCTTGCTACTATTAATTGCAATTTCAAGGAGCATTATAAAAAACACAGTAGGCAGCGGCACAATGTGAGATTCTTCAAATCACCATTCCTGCTGCGGCCCCCTGCCAAGCTTCCCACTATTAGAAGCAGGCATGCATATGTGATCTTGAGTGGCTCCCTGATGAAGAGAATGATGTCAATTGTGATATCGTGAGCGGACAGACAGGACACAAGGCTATCTTCCTCAATTTGGGAAAAATGAATAATTTCATCCATGAGGGAAAGGTCTGAAAAGCATCCTTTAAAAACAAAACATTTTAATTTTCTGAAAGGCCTGGAATGCTCCTTTTAAGCTTCTGAATATAAAAGGACAGATTTTGGGCACCTGACTTCCTTTAGGAAGGGTTCAGATTTCTGGAATGATCGAAGGTAAAGCCTACATTATGTGTTCTCCTTCCTCTTTTTCTTTAAGATCACATATGCATGATATCTGTATCCGACTATAAACAAGCTGCCGACTGCACACCTTGATGGACTGAATAGTATCACTGGAGATTTCAACCAGGCGAACCGCAAGTCAGGGCTACCTAAATTCCTTCAGTATGTAGACTTTGTTATGAGAGGGAGAAACATGCTGGACCTTGTGCATATGCACACTCCCAACACTTATCTGGCGGAGCTCCACCCCACCTCAGATACTCAGACCACATCCTTGTAATGCTAATGCCAGCATAAAGACCCCTCATCAAACACTCCAGACTATTTCAGAAGCAGGTTGAAACCTGGCCAGCCGGAGCCATTCATGCACTTCAAGACTGCTTTGAGCGCACTGACTAGCACATGTTCAAGAAAGCAACAACCGATGACAACTGCATCAATCGGGAGGAGTTCACGGCATCAGTGACCAGATACATTAGTAAGTGTACTGACAATGTCACTGTGCCCAAGACCATCATCATTCACTCTAACCAGAAGCCGTGGATAACTGTGGGGTGCGTGTACTGCTCAGGAACCCTGATGCTACCTTCAGAGCGGACAACAAAGTAGCCCGAGCTATTGCAAGAGCCAATCTATCTAAGGCCATCAGGGAAGCAAAATGTGCATGTGTCCAGCACACTCACAGTCACTTCCTGGACAACAAGGACACACAATGCATGTATAAGGGCAAAACAAGACATCACCAACCACAAGATTACACCATCTGCCTGTGCTGGTGATGCCTCCCTCCCAGACGCATTGAACAACTACGCGTGCTTTGAGGTAAAAAAAATGACGTTGCAGCAAAGAAGGCTGCCTCACCTCCAAATGACCAGGTGCCGTGTCATGCAGTGGCCAATGTGAAGAGTGAACTCAGCAAGATTATCCACAGAAAGCTGCTGGACCGAATAACATTTATGGCAGAGTGCTCAGGGGATGTGTGGCTCAGCTAGCAGATGTTCTCACCGACATCTCTAACATTTTCCTGAGAAGCGTCATGATCCCAATGTACTTCAAAGCCACCACCATTGTCCCTGTGCCGAAAAAGTCATCTGTGTTCTGCCTCAATGACTACCGCCCTCTCACACTCATGTCCATCGTCATGAAGTCCTTCAAGATGCTCGTCATGGGGCACATCAAGCTCCTGCTGCCCTCATCACTAGACTCCCTGCAGTTAACATACAGACCCAACCGCTCTGCGGATGATGCCATCATCACCGCCTTTCATCTAGCCCTCACCCATCTGGAAAACAAGGTCTCGTATGTTCGACTCTGTTTATTGTCTTCATTTTGGCATTCAATGCAGTCATACCTCTGTACCTGATAAGGTAGTTGAACCTACTGGGTCTAAACACTTCCCTCTGCAATTGGATTCTTGACTTCCTGTCGGGAGACCTCAAGCAGTCCGGATCAGAAACAGACCACCACATTGAACACAGGGGCTCCACAGGGCTGCGGGTTTAGTCCATTGCTATTCACATTGACTCATGACTGTGCAGCTAAACACAGCTCGAACCAGAACATCAAGTTTGCCGACAACACGAACGAGGTGGGCTTTATTTGTAAGAAGAGGAATCAGGATACAGAGGAGAGGTGCAGACTGGTGCAGAGCCAACAACCTGTATCTGAACATTAATAAAACAAAAGGGATGGTTGTCAGTTTCAAGAGGGCCTGAGGGACCACGATCTACTGACCACTGATGGCTTGACCATTGAGGTCGTCAAGGGTATTAAATTCCTTGGTGGAGAATCTTACCTGGTCCCTTAACACCCGCTCCATAGCCAAGAAAGCCCAGCAGTGCCTCTACTTCCTGCAAAGGCTGAGGAAAGTTCATCTCGCACCCTCCATCCTCACTACATTCTACTGAGGATGTATCAAGAGCATCCTATGCAACTGCATCACCGCCTGGTTTGGAAACTGTACCAACTCGGACCGCAAAACCCTGCAGAGGAGAGTGAAGTCAGCAGAAAAGATCACTGGGGGCTCTCTTCTTGCAGTGAAGGACATCTACAATACTCAATACAGGTGAAAGGCAATAAACATTGTGAAGGACTCCACACACCCCTCTGTTCTCCCTTCTACTATCTGGTAGGAGGTACTCAGGACATTACGTCCAGATTGGGCAACAGTTTTTTCCCCCAACCCATCAGGCTCTTGAATCCCCAGAACATATGTGAACAATGCACCATATACTTTTACTGTATATGTCTTAATATTTTAATATTTTGATGTGTTTAATTTCTATTCTAACATATTTATTCAAATATGCTCCGTGCTCCTGGAGAAATGTTATCTTGTCTTTACTGTGCAAGCATGGTACAAACAATAAATAAATGTAACGACTTGACTGAGGTGGCTGAAAAAGTCCATATTGGATTGATTCAACTTTCTGGGAGCTGCTGGACAGGATGGTGAGTAATATGGGAGGTGGTTCACTGCTTCTGCATCTTAATTAGTCATGGGCCTGATTCCCATGAGTCTGTGAGGAGGTTTCACTTTCTCTTTGAAAATCTAAAATCTAAATTCTTACCATTTCTTGCCATGACAGAGCTCTGAGTAGAGGTTCTGCTTCAGAAGCCAAGTGTCAGACATGCAGAAAATAGAAGGAGCACGGTTAGCGCAATGCTGTTACAGTACCAGCAATCAGGAACGGGGTTTGAATCCCAAACTATTTGTAAGGCACTTATATATTTTCCATATGTCTACGTGTTTTTTTTTCTCTCTGGGGTCTCTGGCTTTCTCCCACCATTCAAAATGTACCAGGGTTTGTAGATCAATTTGGGTGTAATTGGCCAGCACGGGATAGTGGGGTGAAAGGGCCTGTTACAGTACTGTAAGTCTAAATTTTTAAAAAGAATGTCCTACACATCAGAGCTGCTCAAGGCTAATTACTGTCCCTTTGTTAGAAAGCTTAACAAGAAAGACTGCAGATGCTGTGACTGGTGTAATACCTAGAAGTACTGGAGAAAATTAGCAGGTCAAGCAGGGTCTGCAAAAAGCAAAGGTATATAACAAACGTTTCAGGCCTGAGCCCTTTGTCAGGGTACAAGCAGAAGGAAGGCAGGTACCTGAATAAAAAGGTTGGGTGGGGTGGGGTTAGAAGGGAAGAGGGGTCAGGGAGGAGCTAAGACATAACTCTCAATGTTAGTACTTTTGGCTTGCAAGAGGCTATGGATATTGCTGTGTTTATTCTTCCAATTAATAATTAAGCAAAAGCAGCTTGGTTGATATTTTTCCTGTTTCTAGAGGTACCTGCTCTTGATAATCTTGATCTCCCAACTATAGTGAGTGGGGATGCTAACTACCAGGTGAACCCCAAGCTTGGTGCAGGGTTAGAAGACTTGATCTTCAGCCATCCATATCCTCTGGCAGCCAGAGGCTGTGCTTATATGTTGGTCGTCAAGATCAACGTTTGCTAAGAAGCTGCTCCAAAATCTTGGAAAATAATTCTTGCTTTCCAGTCATTGTCTTTGAAGTTTATTATCAGAAGGCAGTGTTTAGAGTACAAAATTTGGCAGATGACGATCTTATAATGGTTAGTGAAATAATTATTTGATCATGGTTCAGTTGATGGCTTGGTGCATAATGACATTCAAATATATAAATATATGCATCTTCCACATATTGCAACACAATGACTGAGGTGGGAGTCACCATAGTTCAGGAGTGGAGGAAACATACACTCCAACTCCTCTTCTTCCCATTCTTCCCATCTCCTTCCCTCTAGTTTCTCTCTCTCTCTCTCTCTCTCTCCCCCTTATCCCCCTGTTTCCTTTCAGAGCCAAAATCAATTCCTACCTTTCCTCTTATCATATCCAATTAACATCTTTTGGCTATTGGTCTGAACTCCTCCCCCCACCCATTCTTTTTGCTTTAAGATGCCTGCCTGCATTTTCCTTCTACCTTGAAGCCTCAGGCCCAAAATGTTGGTAACATATCTTTACCTCCTAATGTCGCTGTGAAGACAGGGAGAGATCCTCCAGCATTTCTGTGTGTTTTTACTTCTGTATTTCATTAAATTAAACAGTTTCCCATTTGTCCTGTTTATTACCTCTACTTTAGTGAGAGGTTTGTTGGAATTGAAAGATGAGAAAACTTAAGAAGAGGTTGAAGTGATTGCGCTGACTTTGGTTGTTTGGGAAAAGTGGTTTGTGAAGATTAAGCACTGGAACCCAGCTTGTGCTATACCAGGTACACCGAATCACCCATACATTTGATAGAGATTATTAATGGAGGCCACCTCAAAATATTGAGGTAGTTCTGTGTAGAATCCATTGGATAAACTTGCTGGTTGCATGGCATCATGTGCAGAAACAGAGCAGAAATAAATTTTAATAATACAGCATGGCCTGAAAACAGTGTCATCCAATTATTCCCAATTACCGACCCATATGTTTTGGATGGAGGGAGAAAATTCAGGCCTTCTTCATTCACAGAGTTGAAGGTGCTGAAACATCAAAAAGGCCATGTAGAATGGTTGATGCTGCTCATTGTTAATTTTCTTAAAGTTGGTGTGCAATGATGATCATGTCTGTGGTACACCTGGAGAGAATCCAAATTATGATCTGGAATGGAGATCTTCAGCCGCTGGGAGGAGGTGCTAGAAAAGAACCTTAATTTTCCATGAGGTAAATACTGGGGACAACTCCTGCAGCTACACATTCAGATTTGTTTCCTTTCTTGAAGATGGTTATGATTGTAGCATCTCTGAGATACCTGGCATATTCTCCTCTTCCCAGGAGTGGTAAATGAGAATGTGAATTTATCCTAAATTCCTCTGTAGGAAATCTTGGCATAATAGCAGTGGAATGTTTGGACAGGAAAATGTGCCTGTTGACATGAAATGAGCTTGAGCAGCAACCTGTACAGAACCATCACATTACTTTGAACAACAAGCTCTCCCATTCCACCCAGACCCATGAAATTCCCAGAAGAAATGAAAAGGCAGATTATGAAATATGGTCAGAGATTGGATGCCTGACCTAAAATGTTGACTCCACTTCTTCTCACAGATGGATCTTGATCTGATGAGTACCTCCAGTATTTTCTGATTTTGTTTTACTGCTGCAGATGATTCAAATCAACAAATAATGGGTCTATAATTTTCTGCTTCTGCCTATCTCTACATGGAAGCAATCCAAGGCCTTCATGAATATGCTAAGTACCCTTATGTATTACAATAAACTTATTTTTGTAACTTGACTTACAAGAAGTATCTGTTTGTCTCCAGTTGGAGTATGGTACCTAGATAGCGATGATTTCTGATATGCAGCATCCCCATATCAGATTGTGATGCAGCTGGTCAGCATACTTTTCACCACATATCTGTGGAAGTTTATAAAGTCATTATAAAACCCAATGATCACTGGATTGTACCCATCTGGTTTTCCTTTTTTTTTAAATTTTTTATTTTTCACACCATAAATCACATTAGCCATGATATACACTTTTTCTTTTTCACACATTTACAGTGACTTTTTCTCCCCCCCCCTCCCTCCTCCCAAGCCACCCCCCCACCCCCCCCCCCTCATCCATTTTAGGAATACAATCTAGATTGCATTAATTCAGTCAGACAATGTTGTCATTCAACAAAAATACACCAGAAAATCTACAGAGTCCATTCTTTTCTTTCCTTCTCCTTCCATCAACTTAGGTAATGTTTGTCCCCGGTAGGTTTTCGCTATTGTATTTAATGTAATCAACTCCTTAGTTTTAGTGACATTGAGTACAAGGCGGTTGGTCCACCATTCAGCCATATTTTCAATCTCCCTCACCCCTTTTTATACAACCTACTACCCCATGGTATCTCATCAGTGAATATGTAGATGGTGTTGTTGTCATACCGAGCCATACAGTCCTAGGTGTATAATGCATAGAGTAGGGGGCTAAGACTGCAGCCATTTGGTTCTCCTGCATTGATGGAGATTGTGGAGGAGATGTTCTTATCAACCCTCACTAATTGGGGTCTGAAGGTGAGGAGATTCAGGATCCATTACACAGTGGGATGTTAACTACAGGTCTTGGAGTTTACTGATCAGTTTTGAAGAGACGATGGTGTTGAATGTTGAATTGTAAATGATAAAGAGCATCCTGATGTCTGCATCTCTGCTATCCAGCTGTACCAGGGCTTTGTGTGGAGCCAGGTATTCTCCACCACAAGCTCAGACACTTGTTGAATTTGATCTTCTACTGACTGAGAACTCGGTGTTGTGTGAACCCCTTCATCAGTCAATTCCTGAGGAGGTAGGCAGGGTCCCCGAACAGATGAGCGGGGATTTTCACATCGTCAACGTGCATGAATACCTGTAACCAGACCAAAGCAGAGGGGTGAGTATCTCATATGGGCTTATCCTTAAATCTATAAATACACACATTTGTGACCATTCTATGCATTGGTTGCAAGGGGCCACATTGCATATGACTGAGCCAATATGCACATAACTGTCCAGTGAGGTTTTTTTTTACTTACTTCCTATGGGAACAGATAGCCGCCTGCATCCTCATCTTTCCTGTAAATGGGTGAGTTGGCTAAAGTTCGAGCATTGTGGGTGCGGCCAAGTCAACCCACATACACACCAGTAAAGCTGAAAGAACAGCACAATGCATTGATTGTGATACGAAGGACATTCATTAGTGCAGACCAACAATTTTAATGAAGTCAAGATGTTTCATACTGACACTTGTGAAGAATAATGAGGTGCTACCCTTTACGATTATAGTAGGAAGTTTTGTCATCCTGTGGGGAAATTATGGAAATATGTGTGCTGTCGATGGCACCAGCACACATGGGATAATGTTTCTCTGCAAACCCGCTGATTGTCTCCTGTTGGTGTGCACTACTTTGCAGCTATATGAAGCATTTCATAAGGGTCAACTTCAAAGCGAGAGTCACCTGTGATACCACTATACACAGAATGGATAAACCCACAGCAAATAGAACACTGATGGATCGATATTCACATGGCATACCACTACAAAGTGATGGCAAGTTGAACTCAAAGTTCTAGAAGCCACCTGAATCTGGCACCTCAATTTTGGCTCAAGGAACTCACATTTAAAGGAGAAGGTGCTCTTAAACATTCGGAAATGTGGCCGCCACTCCACATCATCAAATTCACACTCGATGTTTCCCCGAAGTATGGAACCCTGTGCTCTATCTATCTTCCATGTTACTCTAATTTCAAACTGGCATTCAAAAATGTGCACAATGGCCATTTGCCTACATCTGTGCCTGGAGCAGTTCCAGCTGCATGGGAGATTATGGGGAATGAAGATGGCCATTGCTCGCTGCATATTTATGCCATCACGTTGATGGGCAGCATCACGACAACAGTCGCCCCGCCTACATCAGCTCCAGAGGATGCACCAAGGTGCTGATCTGCATAAAAGCAACAGAGAAGCAGCATTTTAAGGCTGCTCTTTGAAAAGGTAAGTGCAGGTTTTTCTCCACCGAAGGAGCCAGCCTCAAAGCAGAGGCCCTCCATAAAAACAACCTCTGTCTCTCTCTCTCTCTCTCTCTTCCCTTTTCCCTCTTTCCTTTACCCCAGCTCTGCACTCATAGACACAAACTCCTTTCCCCCTATCAATTCTCATCTTTCCTTTTTCTAGCCTCTTCTCCAAATCCCATTATAACCTTTTGTCTATTGGCCTGTATTCCTCCCCCTGCCAGTTCTTTTGTTCAGGGGCTGCCTGCTTTTCTCCTACCTTGAAGAAAGGCTCAGGCCCAAAATTTTGGTAATTTATCTTTATGAATGCTGCTAGACCTGCTGAGTTCCTCCAACATTCCTGTGCTTTTGCTATAATCACAGCATCTGCAGACTTTCTTATTTCACATGATTAAGATTCCCCAAGATCATATACATTTAAATCAAGTTCCCCCTCATTCTTCTAAACTCCAGCAGATTAAAGTTTAGCCTGCAAAAAAACTTTCCTCATATGATTTAAGGAAGTCCAGGTGGATTTAATTGGCAGACAAAGAGGAGAGAGCCAACTATGAACCATATTATCGTTATATATAGTGTTATATATAAACATCAAGGCAGAAGTTCTAATTAGTAGTTTGTGTGCATGCTTGTATCTTGGCATAAAATCTTACCTATCCCTAATGAAAAAGTAATACTTTCATGAGAAAAGCAGATGAATGAAAATGCACACAGATATATAAATGTGAAAATATTTATTAAAGTTTACACCATTCCATCTGGAATAACGTTTATAGACCTGGCTAGCTAGTTTAGGAAGTAAGCTAACAGTTTTGCATAGCAATAAGATTAAACAAAGAAGTGAATATCAGGAATTTGAGTTATTAGGAAAAAAAAAGTTACAAGGATGGGTATGATAGCTTTGGAAAAGAAAGCATTAGGATGCAATCCAACTGAACTTCTGGAAAAAGGTAAGAAGAGTGATAAAGGCATTTTTGTGCAATGAAGTACAGAATTGAATAGCAACAAAACACAAGTAAGAATGCTAAAATTAAAACTAAGTTGGAGCAGCGTGTGTTTTGATGTTGATGTTACCATTGTACACAGTTTTTGAGTTCAAGTGGTAGAATAATGATTCCTTCTTCCAATCACTCTCTCCCAAACAATAATAGAACTGTAACATGCTTTTATCAGAGGAGATTTGCAAAGTTTTTTTCTTCTATTCCAAGCCTTTTACCATTCTTATGCTTCAATTAGTATCAATAATAAAATAAAATGTCTTATCAAACATTTATGTAGTTACACAATTCCACACCTGGGATGGTAAGTGAATAATATGTGTTCTTGTTATATCTTCAATGTCAATAAATGAGTTGAAGAATAAAACATTATGAGGAGTCACGTGATGGAGTAGTGACCAGTAGGAGAACACCAGCCCTCTCCAGAAAAGAAGGAAAAAAGTAAACAAAAAGCAAAGCCACAGACACACAAACCACCACAAATAAAAAAATAAAGATACGGAGAAAATGGCACCAAAGAAAGAAAAGCCAAAAACAACGGGAAGAAAAGAAGAAGGAAAGACATCGGAAGAGAAAGGTGAAGGTCTTACCTGTACGAAGAAGCAGGGACCCACCGTGGAGAGAGGAGCCCACTCCCTGAGGTCAGTGAAACCCCAAAGGGTCGCGACCCACCGAGTGCAGGACTACAAGGATGGCTCACGGAGATAAATAGAGGTGCGCAACCGCGATGCGCACGACAAAGACAACACCGGAGGGAGGGGGACCAGCTGTGGAGTGGAACTCCACAGCTTAAACAGCTGAGTAAGACCCGACAGCAGGGCTCCCAGCAGGAAGATACAGAAAATAATGGGAATGAGAGGGAGGAGAATGAAAAAAGGAAATCGGAGACTCAACAGATGACAAACCCAGAGAAAGAGAACCAACATCAAGACGCAATTAATTTTAAAAATATACCCAGCAAACTGAGACAAACAGCCAAACAAGAAAGTCAGAAGAGACACAGATACAAGAAAGAGAGGTAGAGGTCACAGGTCCTGGAGTGGACTCAGGGGAAGAGAAGGGAGAATATCAAGCTCTGCACAGAGAAATAGAAGATAAAGGGAATGGACTGTACATAGATAGGAAATTTTTTGAAGAATATATGGAAGCAGTAAAAGAATGGCAGACACAAGAATTTAATGAAATAAAAAGAAAAGATACAGAAGAAAGAGTAGATTAGAGATGGTAATGACAGAAATAGGGAAAAGAGTAGACAAGGTGGAAGAATGAGAAACAGCCATAGAAATGGAAGTGGATGACATAAAAAGGAAATTGGAAGAATCTGATAAAAAAGTTAAAGAAACACAGGAGTTGTTAACTCAGAAGATGGATATAATGGAAAACTATAATAGGAGAATCAATATAAAGATAGTGGGCCTTAAGGAAGATGAAGAAAGCAAAGATATGAAAGAATTTATGAAAGAATGGATCCCCAGGGTCCTAGGAATGCCAAAATTACAGGAAGGAATGGAAATAGAAAGGACACACAGAACATTAGCCCCTAAACCACAGCCACAACAAAAACCAAGATTCATTCTAGTAAAATTCCTGAGATATATGAAAGAGAAAAAATATTGGAGAAGGCAACGAAAAAAATAAGAGAAGACAAAAAGCCACTGGAATACTAAGGTCAATTTTTTTTTTCTACCCAGACATAAGTTTTGAGCTCCTGAAGAAGAGGAAGGAGTTTAATGCAGCAAAATCGATCCTATGGAAGAAAGGCTATAAATTTATGTTAAGATATCCAGCGGTGCTTAAAATAGTTATCCCGGGGCAGCAAAGCAGACTGCTCTCGGATCTGGAGAAAGCACGAGAATTTTCAGAACGCTTGCAAAACAGACAGAGAGATGAAGAGATGTAACAAGAGCAAGAATGATGACAAACTTCATATAAAGAAGAAGAATAAAGTATAAGTAAGAGCTAAGAAGGAGAAGAAAGGGAAGAAAGGAAGTAAGGGGGGAATTAAGAGAGTGAGCTTTGTTATATGTGAAGATAAAAGTCTTTTCTGGAGGGGGCTGGGTGAGAGAGAATAACAGTCACTGCGAAATCAATTGACGCTTGTGAGCGGGTTCGCAATCCAAATGGAGAGGGGAGATGTAGTTGCCCGACAAAGGAGAAGGGGAAACTCAGAGGGGGGGGTGGGACATTTGGGGTTAAGGAAATTTTAGATGTGGGAATAGTGGAAATATTTTATGTTTTAGAAGTGTTGTCTTACTGTGTGTTCAAAAAAAGAAAACAGAAATGGATAAGGAGGAAAGGTGGTGATGAGGAAAGTTAAGGTAAACAGAGTATGAAATGGCCATGTTGAACTATATGACTATAAATATTAACGGAATACATAACCAAATCAAAAGGAAGAGGCTGTTCAATTTACTGAAGAAAGAAAAAATTGATATAGCATTTGTGCAAGAAACACATCTAAATGAAGTGGAACACAAGAAATTAAGAAGAGATTGGGTAGGACACATAATGACAGCATCATATAATTCAAAAGTCAGAGGATTAACTATATTAATCAATAAAAATGTACCATTCAAAATAGAGTAGGAAATAATAGATCCAGCAGGGAGGTATGTAATGATAAAATGTCAGATATATTCAGAATTTTGGAATTTGCTCAATGTATATGCACCTAATGAAGAAGATCAAAATTTTATGCAAGATATCTTTTTGAAGATTGAGAATACATAGGGGAATATACTGATAGGAGAGGACTTTAACCTTAATTTGGACTCAAGAATGGATAAAACTGGAAAAAAGACTAGCAGAAAGAACAAAGTAACCAAATTTATGGTTAAATCGATGCAGGAAATGCAACTTTTGGATACATGGAGGAGACAACACCCAAAGGAGAAGGAATACTTATATTATTCGGGTAGACACAAAACATACTCAAGGATAGACCTGTTCCTGTTGTCAGCCCACGTCCAAGGGAGAGTTAGGAAAATGGAATATAAAGCTAGATTGTTATCGGATCACTCACCCCAGTTATTGGCAATAGAGCTGGAGGACATCCCACCGAGAACGTATAGATGGAGATTAAACTCCATGCTAGTTAAAAGACAGGATTTTAGAGAGTTCATTGAGCAACAAATTAAAATGTACTTTGAAATAAATACGGAATCAGTGAAAGTTAAGTTTATACTATGGGATGCAAAGAAAGTGTTCATAAGAGGGCAGATAATAAGTTATGTAACTAAGATGAAGAAGAACTACAATCGGGAAATAGAACAGTTGGAAAGGGAAATAGCAAGTATAGAAAAATAATTAGCAATAAAGGAAGATACAACAAAAAGAAGAGAATTGGCAGACAAAAAATAAAACATGAAACACTACAAACATAAGGTGGAGAAGAACATAATGAAGACAAAACAGAAGTGTTATAAGCTAGGAGAAAAAAACACACAAAATATTAGCTTGGTAGCTTAAGACAGAACAAATTAAAAGAATGGTATTGGCATCAAGGAAAAAGGACAAACAAATTACATATAACCCAACAGAGATCAATGAAAACTTCAGGGAATTCTACGAGTAACTATATCGAACTGAGAACGAAGGGAAAGAAGACAAAATAGATTAATTTCTAGCTAAAATTGAACTACCAAAATTGCAAGAAGAGGAGCAAAATAAATTAATATAACCATTTGAAATAGAGGAAATACAGGATATATTTTAAAAAAACTACTGAACAATAAAGCACCGGGAGAAGATGGACTTCCAATAGAATTCTATAAAACATTTAAAGACTTATTAATTTCCCCTCTCCTGGAGGTAATGAACCAGACTGAAGAAACACAGAACATGCCAGATTCATGCAAAACATCAATAATTACAGTAATACCAAAGATGGGGACAGATCCACTAACCCCAGCATCATATAGACCAATATCTCTGCTTAACACAGATTATAAGATAATAGCTAAACTATTAACAAACAAATTGGCCAACTGTGTACCAAAAAATAATAAAATTAGATCAAACTGGATTTATTAAGAAAAGACGAACAACGGACAATATCTGTAAGTTCATTAACTTAATTCATGCGGTACAAAGAAACAAGACACCAACAGTGGCAGTTGCTTTAGATGCAGAGAAAGCCTTTGACAGAGTAGAATGGAATTATTTATTCAAAGTACTACAGAGGTTCAACCTACCAGAGAATAATGCGGATTTCACAAAGTTTAAGAAAGAATCACCATTTAGATGGCAAACACAAGGAATTCGATACCTAGGTATACAACTAGATAATAATCTAGGCCATCTATACAAACTAAATTATCAGCCATTAATGAAGCAATTACAAGACGACTTAGAGCATTGGAAAGACTTACCACTAACACTGATAGGAAGGGTAAATTGTATTAAAATGAATATCTTCCCAAGGATACAATACCTATTTCAATCATTACCAATTCACCTAACAGAGAAATTCTTCAAGGAGCTAAAGAAAATAAGAAGGAAATTCTTATGGAAAGGGGGGAAACTGAGGATAGCACTAGATAAATTAACAGAATGGTACAAACAAGGGGGCTTACAGCTACTAAACTTTAAGAATTATTATAGAGCAGCACAATTAAGATACCTATCAGATTTTTATCAAACAAGGGAAAAACCAGATTGGACCAGATTAGAGCTAGATAAAATAGGGGAGAAGGTACCTGAACATATACTATATAAGTGGGATGAAAAGCTGGTGCAACATAGGAATTCACCAGTACTGCACCATCTGCTCAACATTTGGAAGAAGATTCACGTAGAAAGGAATAAAACAAATTATCAACTACCAAAATTAATATTGACACAAAATCAACTAATCCCTTTCACAATAGATATCCTTTCCTTTAGAGAATGGGAGAGAAAAGGGATCAAAAGAATAGAAAATTGTTTTTCGGGAAATAAATTATTATCTTTTGAACAAATGAAGGACAAATATGGTATAACTCATGGTACAATGTTTGCATACCACCAACTGAAAACCTACTTGAAGGACAAATTGGGAAGCAGTCTGAGTTTACCAGAAGGAAGCAATTTTGAATATGTGATTACAGACACAATGATAATTAAAAGATTTATAACAAACGTACATCAAACTGCAAGAAAAAGAGAATGAGGAAACAAGCTGTAAACCTAAACAAAAATGGGAACAAGATCTAAACATAAAGATAAAGAATGAAACATGGGAAAAGCTCTGCTCCGGAACTATGAGAAATACAATAAACACGAGGTTACGCATGATACAATATAATTGCTTACACAGGCTATACACAATGCCCCAAAAGTTAAATAAATGGGACCCAACAGTATCAGACAGATGTTTTCGATATAAGAAGGAAACAGGAACAACAGTACATGCAATTTGGGCATGTGAGAAAGTGGAAAAGTTTTGGGAAGATCTAAACCAGGAATTAAACAAAATCACAAAAAGCAACATACCAAAAAATCCAGAGATCTTTCTTCTAAGTAATATAAGAAGTAAAGAACTTAGACTCGATTTTGATGGAGCACAAAAAAGATTTATTTTGATAGCCTTAGCTGTAGCAAAAAAAATGTACTATGTCAACCTGGAAATTAGAAGATAGCCTGAGAATACAACAATGGTACATTAATAAATGTATTCCATTGGAAAAAATAACATATAATTTAAGAAATAACATCACAGTATTCGAACAAATTTGAGAATCATACAAGGAACACAATTTAGAAGTACTACCACAGACCTCCACCGCCTAAAATGACAGAAGGAGAAGAAGACGAAATGAACTGACCCAGTATTTAAAAGTCGATGACACAAATTTCTTGTTTATTTTCATTGTGTGATGACATTGTTTAATGGGTTTAATGTATCATATAGGTTGAACTTTGAGTGAGTGGGGGGGGGGTGAAGGAGGGCGGGAAGGGAGGGGGGAAAATGGGATAAAATTACACTCTATATATTCAAGAGGGAAATGTCTGTGTGTATTTTGGTCAGTATGGTTCATAGTGTGAAAAAAAATTTTTTTTTTAAAAGAATAAAACATTATCAAAAGAGGAATTGATGGATTGAGGGCAGGTAGTGGTTAGCACAATGCTATTACAGTTCCAGTGACATGGATTTGAATCTGGTGCTGTCTGTAAGGTTTCCACTGGATACTCTGATTTCCTTCTGCAAGACATACAGGGTTAGGAGATTAATTGGTTACATGGGTCTATTCAGGCAGTGCAAGTTCCTGGGCCAGAAAGGCCTGTTTCTGTGCTAGATCTCTGAAATTTAAAAAATCAGATACATGAGCAGCAAAAGCTTATAAACAGATTCATCTCTCAACCAATCTATCCACTCACACGAGTCTATCCAGCTGTGATATGTTGAATTATGTTGCAACTGGTGAAGCATTCTGCAGGATTGACAATAGACACACATCCAATTTGGGAATGTTGTATTTTTCTGATTTTTTTCCCTCAGAATAAATAATATTGTGTTGCATGATTAATGCTCAATTTATACAATAATATACCACTACCTTGTGAAAAACATAAATTGAAAACAAAGTTAATTGAGACTAAATTAGAACTCAGTTTACATTGTAGAGATGAACTAACCAAATGGAATTTATTGGTTTAGGGCCAGCAACAATTAATAGTATTGTTATTGTTGGGCAGAAGCATGCCAAACTATGCAGCAAAAAGGAAAGTTCAGCATTTTCATGATATTGTTTTCATACGAACTTTATACTGAAATCTACAGCAGCCATCTTACAAAGACTATCCTGTACACCAAGGAGCAACAATTTCCCATTCACAAAGTAATCAAAACTTTAGTCCAAGGGAGGAGACTGCAGATGCTGGGTCAGAAATAAAAAGCAGACATATCCTTGCAAGTTCTCAGCAGAGAAAATGTTGGCAGATTTTGTAGAAAGCTAGTGGTTTTTGCTATCTCAGAGCTGTATTACAAATTGTTAAGGGGGTAGGCTGGTGAGTAGTGAAGTAGTAGGATGGGTGGAGGGGGAAAATTGACAATGTTGGTTGTGCCTGGAATATCTAACTGACACATGCTCAACATGCAGAAACATCTTTTTTATCTGTAACACAATGAATGCTCTGCCTGAGTTGGTGATATAGCATGTGATTCATTTCACTCAGAGAGGGGTTCCAGGGTGAGCGAAATAAAAATTGAAAGGCCCTTAGAATGCTCACAAAATTCTCAGTGAATTCAAAATGCAAGGGAGGAGGTCATAGGGTAACCTCATTGGGAAAATGAGGGAGAATCAGGCAAATTACAAACAAAGTCATTTTTAAAAATACAAGTTGTGTTATGAGTCCAGAGGACCCCAAAACCCATCAGCAATAGAAATTCACCAAGAAAAATGGTTAATTAAACAAATGTTGCTTTTAATTTTTTTTTAAACATAAAAACAGGATCAAACTTTAACTTATTACTATTAACTTAACTTAACCTAACTTAACCCCCTTTTAATTCTAAGCGCACTTGTATGTAATGTGTATATGTTCAGGAAAGTTATTTGATTCACAGTGCACAGAACTTCTCATTCCTTCAAGTTCACCGGTATCAGGAATTCTTATACTGAGCACAGAATTTAACATTTATGAATTTTGACCAAGCTCTGATGCCGCCTACAGGTAAATGGTTATTGCTCTGGTAAGTTCTTGTTGGTTTCAGAGAAAGAGATTTGTTGCTCGTTGGACACAAACACAAACTGATTCCTTCTTATAAGCCACTTCAGTGTCTTCCCTGAAGCCATTTGCTTCATCATGGGTTTTCCAAATGATAACCTCTTCTTCCAGATAATCACAGAGTTGCTCTTGTTTCCCTTATTTCAGGAGAAACACTCTAGTCAGGATCCTGCCCCAAGTCAGGATCCTGCCCCAAGTCCCCATCAAGCCATATCACTGCAATGCAGAGTCCATGTCTATTATTCATGAGTTCATGTGACCAGAGTTTGTAATTCAAACGAACACCAAAATATTAGTGTACAAATATAGTCCATCATCCTCAACCTTGAGGGAGAGCCACGACGACAACAACATTCCATGAAAGGAGAATGGACTGTTTGATGGCATGGTAAATTATTATGTAAGTTTTTTTTTAATGTTTGGTAAATCAAATTTTGGTTTAGTAGAAAAGTTCCAAGCTTCAGCCATTACTTTTATTGATTGAATGAGAAAAATTTCAGCAAAGATTGATTTTCATTGAATAGTTGCAGACTTACATATTCACCTGAGAGAGCAGATTGAATTGAATGTGTGATACCACTAACCATGCAAGACTCTAAGGGCTTTTCTTGGAGTTTGGGGGCCTGTTGCTCAGAGCGGGATTTCCAATTCATGATTCAGCGGTGAGACCACTACCCATTCAACTAAGGCTGGTACAGTAGGGTAGGTTTTACTGACATCAACTTTAAGACATATTATCAGGCTGGGAAAGGAAACATTACTAATTTATAATGCCTGATTTTTGCAGTGTTTATATTACTATTAACTAAACATTGTAAAATTAAGTAAACAATTAAAAAGTCTTCATACCCAGCACAGTGCATTCCAAATTTAGAAAATGTAATGGAACAGATATTAGCAGGAGTAGGGGCTCAGGCCCAAAATGTTGGTTATGTATCTTCATCTTTGCTATGTGAAGTATACTGTTTGACCTGCTGAGTTTCTCCACATTTGTGATTTTACTTAGATATTTGCAGGGCTTCACTTTGCATAGAAAATAGTATGCTTAAAAAAAGTTATTCATACATAACCAAAGTCTGCGTAGACCCACAGAACATTACAGCACAGAAACAGGTCCCTTGGCCATTCCAGTCTGTGCTGAACTATTTTTCTGCCTTGTCCCACTGACCTGCACCCAGTCCATAGCCCTCCAAACCCATCCCATCCATGCATCTGGACAAATTCTGCTTTAATATGTTGCAAGTCTGTTTTTTTTTAGTGAATTACTTTGGGGGTTGGAACAGGGTGCAAAAACACTCACAGATTTCATAACAAGATTTTTACAGATGTAGAGGCACCTGAGCCCAAGCCATAAATGGATGGATGTTAATGGTGGTCTCAATTAAGAAGCAAAATAATGGATCGTTTACCCAAGGAAAATACATACGTTTAGAGAGAAGCCATCTGATAATTGAGTCTTCTTTTTTGGAGACATTGAAACTGAAACCAGTATTGATCAAGCAAGTTATATAAAAACACAGAGCTGAAATGGCTCTGTGAAATAACACTTCTTGGTCAGGGAAGATAGTGAAACACCGTGACCATTGTAATGGTCATTTTTAATTGACCCACATCTGGGTAAAAGATGGAAGAGAAATGCTTCATTAGATTGTGACCATTCTGATGGACATTTTGTATGACCCTTGCCTGGGTTCTTGGAAACATTGTGGAAGTCACAACTTTCATTTCACCTACTCAAGGAAGAGGGGAGTTGTAATAATCATTCGTATGAAAGATCATTTCTCTGGAAGGAACTCAACAAGGATTAATGAGTTAAAGGCAGTCTGATGACTCAGTGTCTCACCGACTTCATAATTACTTCTGAACAGCAGTTTAAAAGTTCTCAGTTTCAACACAGGATTTCCTGGCACATTTGACAAATTCAAGCTACCCAGCCCTTTCACTCTAAGGGAGTCCCAGTTGTTAAGGTTAAAACCTTTCTGCTTTTGGTTCTTAGTTAATTTTGTGCTTATCTCTTTAAGAAAGATTATTGTTTGCTGTGTTACCATAGTGACTATGACATAATGTCATAATATCCATGCAGACTGAGAGCTTGCATCTCATTCTTCGACGAACTATGAAGGAGATGTGACCTCGAGATAATTTTCTTTGAATTCAT
The DNA here is from genome assembly GCF_036971445.1 of Narcine bancroftii. Lineage (NCBI taxonomy): Eukaryota > Metazoa > Chordata > Chondrichthyes > Torpediniformes > Narcinidae > Narcine > Narcine bancroftii. Next base: position 159,756,893 of record NC_091474.1, read on the forward strand.
CTTATTTCTTCTTGTATATCTCTTTGAAGTTGAAAATCATTATACCTTTAAATACTGTATATGCTTTGTTTATTCATTGTTATAAAAATCTTAATGCGAAGTTATGCAAATGTTTAAATGCAAATTCTATCAATAGCCACAAAGTTTTGTTTATTGCATTAATAAGATAGTGATTCAGAATATGGTCCCCACGTTTCCTTGAATATGACACGTTTTGAAATTAGAATATATTAGAACCTGGAAAGTGTCATCCATACCAGTCAATATGTGAAAAGTTGAAATCTCCTCCTATCACAATCTTATGTTTCCTGCAGCTGTCTGCTATCTTTCTACAGATTTTCTCCTCTAATTACCAGTGACTATTGGCCAGTCTATAATACAACTCAATAAGTGTGGTCATACCTTTCCCTTTCCTCATTTCTACCCATATAACCTCTGGTATGTCCTGCTAGAGCACATCTGTGATATTTTCCCTGATGAGCAATGCCACTCCTCCCCCTTTCATCCCAACTATTCTATCACATCTGAAATGATGGAAGTCCAGAACATTGAGCTGCCAGTCATGTCCTTCCTGCAGCCAAGTTTCACTAATGACCGCAATGTCATAATTGATGCATTTTGCATTGAAATAGCTATACCTGAGAGAATTTCCACCATGTACGTTTCTATAAAAAATCGTTGGGTGCTTTGTCTCATGATTCAACCAATAAAATTAGTTTTTGAATCTTGGAAAATTGCCATGAAGGCTTAATTAGTTGAGTGGAATTGTTGTGTTCAGGTTCATTGCAATTAAATATGCCAATCAAGAAATTAATCTGCAATTTGTAATATCAAGGCAAAACAGTGTAATGCAACTTACCTCTGAAGTTTCAACAGCATTGCAGTCAAAGGAACTGAAGTGAATTTTGGAGACAAAATACCTTTCAATTCTTTAGCTTGTAACTGGCATAGTGAGTGCTATCATGTGAGTATAACTTATTTGACAACAATGTTTTGATAGAGTTAGTTTTGTTTTAATCTAGAAATCTCACTTGGTGCTAAATGCAGATGTAAAATCTTCAGTCATGTCTTACTGTAAACAAGAATAGCTAAATAATAACTTCCTTTGTCTACATAATCCCATCAATGGAGTCATGTCCTAAATACCACGAGAATTATAGTTCATTTCTGAGAATAATACACGTGAAATCACTGTTCCTTATCAGTAGATAATGCTTTTATAAATTGTAGGCACATTTTCATTCTCTCTAAATTATCATAATTTATAAAATGATTTGATTTTCCAAACCATGTATCTGGAATATTTTCTCAACAGATGAATAACAAAAGTGAAATAAATACAGGTATTGATAATGTCACCTTATGTTCTGATCTCCATTTAATCTCTATTTTATAGTTGTTGGTGAAATTAAAATAGGAAAGTTTGAGGAAAAGAACAATGCATTACACCATCCATCTTAATATTAGTGCTCTGGCACCCAGCTTGTTGGTGAACATTTCAAACAAATTTGCCTCCTGTCTAAACACATGCACCTGCTATTAATGTACAGTTGATAAATTGTACTGTTGTCAATTCCTAGAATAAAAAGACAAATCTTTTAAAAGTAGATATCCTGATTTTTTAATGAGAAAGGATATTATTTTTTCTCATGTGTCATTACAGTTATAATAACTGAACAAAAATTATTAACAGGGATACGATTATAAAGATGCAAACAAGACAACAATTTAGACTGATTCAGGTTACATTCAGTTATATCAGCAAATAATTCAATATGGACCATTACCTGTTGGGCCCACTCTTCATAATTGAATGCTTGTAGAGAAAAATATCTGAGATGTGCTTGATATTCTAACTATATTCAAACTTTGTATTAAATCTGAATGTTTATAACGTTAGTGGGAGATATTTTGGTAACATTTCCCTGCAATTTTGCATAGAACTGTTGGCATACCCACACATAGGTTTAAGGAGCACTGAATTCAGTTTTATTCTCCACATTTAGGGAGATTGTTCAGTTCTGGTAGTAGGATAGAGGAAACTCATTAAGTTTAGTAATGAGGTGAAGTGTTTGATATACGATGAGAGGGTGATCATATTGGCCCAATGTTCATTTGAGTGAAGAAGAATGAGAGATATTCTGAGGGGATTGACACAGTGCATGCCAAGAGAATGTTTCCCTTGGAGGGATTATCAAGAACAAGAGGGCATAGTTTCAGATTAAGGAGATCAGCCCTTTAGGATGGGAGCAAGAAGGAATGTTTTCTTTTGAAAAGTTGTGGATGTTAATGGTGAATAGATTCAAGTCAGAAAATGTCAAACAATTGAATCAAAAGGTATGGGGAGGGAGTGGGATAGTGGTGTTGAGGCTGTGCCATCATCTTATTGAATGGCAGTGCTGTTTTGAGGAGCAAAGACTCTTGCTTCTGTTTATTATGTTCTCACACTTTAAGTGAGCAGTTCGTGAAATTTATAACAGCTTTGCTCCAAATTTGAACTCCTCAGGTATTTCGACACTGGAGCATAAAATCGTGCAGTACCCCAGTATTTAAGCTTAAAGCTTAAAGAACCTTTATTGATTTCAATGGCTTTGAGAGTATTCCATTGCTTTGAAGCACTTTTGTCAGTTAGCTTTTTCATTTTAATCTGACTTTTTGAAATAATGTTTTAATATTATAATTGCTTTTACATAGTTTTTGGCATTTTTGTGAATGTCAGGAAGTTTAAGGAAACTAACAGTGGCTTCTTCAGTGAGGCTAGAGTTTTGAAGTGTGCATTCATAAGTTCCTGATGACTGCGGACTAGCTGCTGAGTTTCCAAACAATTTATTTCTGCTATGCTCTGCTTATGGGATAGTGGGCAGGTTCCAACAATCTTCTGTTTTCCATTGTTTCTATGTAAATTAAGATTGAGCACATAACTTATTTGTGAAAGAATACTAATGTCCAAGTTTACCTTGTGTACTATTGATTTTTTCACAGAAAGTAGGCCCCTTTGTCAGATCTAACATTTATCGTCCTTGCCTAATTAACCCTGAACTGTGTGCGTTGTTAGGTTATTTAGGAGGCAGTATAGAATAAATCACACTGCTGTGAATCTGGAGTCAGATAGAGGCCAAGGGGACCAACAATGACAGATTTCCTTACCTTAGCTGGTTATATTTTTTATGATAGTGATTTCTAATATTAATTACTTAAAATTCTGTCTACCTTTTATGCTACTTATTTAATGATTGTATTATAAAATTGCATAGTTATCCTGGTGGGATTCAAGCTTAAATTTAGGGTCAATGATCCAAGCCTTTATATGCTAATCAAGTTACATAAACACAATGTTGCCATTACCCATAAATGGATTTGTGAAACTCTCTTGCATTTGTATTTTAAAAGATGACTTCAATGAATTCCCAACATGTATATTTTTAATTCACAATTACCACTGGATGTCTTTGTATATGAATTTATTGGTCCCTGTGGATTACAGAGAAATGGTTGTCCTGTGGAGTGTATAACAATAACTAAGTCTGGGATTGCAATACATTCTCAGTTATTTTAATTTTTAAGTCATACACTTAGCAAGCTGGGGTATAAAATCTTCTTTGACAGAAATGTTGCTTTCTGGTAAAGGGGCTCTATAATTGCAGCTGAACAAAGTGCTGAATTATTTTAGAGAAACACAACAATAATCCCAGGTTTTACTTAACTTCAGCAATGAGAATTGTTCCTTAAATGATCTCTCCAGGTCGGACCTTCTGCCAAGAGACCTCCTCTCATTGTACTCCCTCCTGTGATTCTTTGCATGATTCCTCCTTTGCAGCGACTACTTGTCAACTCAGATCTGGGAGCAAACTGTTTGAATAGAAAGATTTAAATCAAGTCAAAGTCACAAGCTACAAGCAGCCACTGGTGTTAAAGCAACATGAGCTCATTGACACCATGAATAGTCTCTGTATCCTGTTACCAAATCTGCAAGAAAGCAAACACATTTACAAGGATTAAAATCAGAAAATATGGAGATTTTGCCTGACTTTCTGAGTAGTTCCAGTATTTGCCATTGTGTTTCATACTTCTGACATCTATAATGCTTTCCTTTTGGACTTTTGAGAAAGATGCAGACCCTTCAAAGGTACACATGTAATTTTTTTAAGGAAATGTTTGGAAATAAAAAAAATATTGTAGCATCAAAAATGTGTGGCCTTCCAGGCTCAACATTGCTCCTTTATTGATTTAGGTCCAATCTCATCTGTGTACATACATTTTATGTGGAAACAAAAAAAAGCTCACATGCCCTGAAATGAGCTTCATTCTTAAAACACAGGAAGGGGTTGGGCTGTCAGCAAATTACAGCAACAAAGGAAAAAGTGATTATGGTCTGAACTTACACTTTATATTTTTAATGTTTATTACAAGATATAAATGATTCAAGTGGTGAGAGAGAGAAACTATGTACCTGGGTGCAGAATATTTTTGGCACTTGGGAGAAAATGTTTTCTGCAATGTAATTGGGTAAAGGCCAAAAGTAGAAAAACTAATTATTATAAAGGAGAAGACATTGGAATTTAACCAATGAGAAAAAATTGGCAACAAACTTTGCAAGCAGGAGAATAGATAACAGACCATCAAGAGGTATTATTGATGGAAAAAATGTTTACATTATATCAAAACATTTTAATGGGTATTGCTAGGAAGGTCTGCGTCAATGAATAGCGTATATTGGATTCACTCTATGATAACAATTTTCTGATTTGAACTGGACTGTGAACAAAGATGGATAAATGAAGATATGCATGAAACTTCACAAAGAGCTAGTAAAGGCAGTCACGTTGCATATGTTACACAAACGAGTCTTGTTCTTCTTTAACAGCTGAGCTTTCACTGTTTATTCATTTACTGTTTTCTTTTAAATTTACAATTGAAAGACAATATTTTTGAAAAGGTTCATAACAACGCGCGCACTATCTGCAAAATTGAGGAGACTGAATTTGTCACGAGACTTCTGGTTAGAGTGTGATATGGAGCAGAGGTCTCCTTCACAGCTCCATAACTTCAGCGCACTTTCTTCCCCTGTTTAAGTTTTGTCGAATTTCATATTTTGTGTTTGAAATCGATACAAGAAGTGGAAAGATTAGAAGAAATGGAAAAAATGGGAAGAAACGAGAAACTCTGGCTAATCCACAGCCAAATCTGATTACTGAAGGCTTTTTTGAAACACTTGAAGAAGTCAAAATGTTTTTTTGCTGCAGAATTTAAATATCTAGAAGATAAGCTTGTGGCACTGGAGAATCGACTTACACAGGTCTGTCGTTCTGCTGAAGACAGGGTAAGCATTTAATCTTGGTAGAAACTACTCTAAAGGATTTGAAAGACTGGCTCAAACAACAGGAAGATATCAATGAGAGGCTAACGACCAGCTGTTGATCTGGATAGTCGAAATAAAAGACAAAACCTGCATATTGCAGGCTTGACTAAAGATACTGAAACTGGTATGCTTACCAAATTTTTCTCTGAGTTGTTGGTGTTTGGGAACGATACATTTCTGACACCACAGGAGGTTTTCAAAGCACATTGCTCACCATTGTTCAAGCCTAAACCAGGGCAAAAGCCATGCTCGATGGTTATGCGCCTACATCATTATCAAACTAAGAAACTGCTGATTCATGAAGCCTGTCAGAAAGGTACACTCCAATATCAAGACAAACAATTTAGAATTGTTGAAGATTACTCCCCCAAAGTTATGAAGCAGCATATCATCTACATTGAGGTTATGTCAGAGTTGTACAACCATGGGTGTAAGTCATCACTCCTGTTTCCAGCAAGACTTCATATCTCTCTCTCGTCTATAATCTCAAAAACAAATATGACGTATTTCTAAGAAATTGGAATTTATACCTAAGGTATATTGGGGTAAATCTTTAATGATTCCCCTCTCTTATCTCTTCCCTTACAATGTCAAGGACCCTAGATAAGTCAGGTTATATGTCCCTTGATGGGAGTGGGGTTTATCCTAGGTGAAGCCAACTTATTTTTCTTATTCTTTCTCTTTTCTTAATTTTTCTTCTTGTTTCAGGGGGTGGGAGTGGTGGGAGGGTTCCTTTTGTTCTTCTTTTCTCTATTATCTTTTTCTCTCTTTGGTTCATTATGGACATTGAATTTGCATTTTTGTAGTATTATTGTAATTTTTCTTTCTTTATAATAATTGAATCATATGTTGACATTTTGTTTCTCACTTTCTTTAATATTGACATGGGGTCGAAATTTGTATTAATTTGTTAATATTATGGATATTGATATTTTACTTTTTGATTATTCTTCATTTTGTCTGCAGGTTGATTGAAAATTCTCAAAATAAAATATTAAAAAATGAATTTGTATCTCTCTTCCACATGGGAGTAAGAAATGGTTCGGTTCAATGGAGCCTTCCTGCTCCAGTTACTGAATGACTGGCTGAATAGCTGTTTTGAACTGATGATTGAACTTTGACACATTCAAAGTTCATTCATTTGTTTTTTAAGGCTTTCACAGGAAAGCATTGTTATTGAGAATTGATTGAATTTGGAGTGGCTAAAGGAAATGATTGTATTTACGATAAAGATTGCTTTAGCAAAATAGGATAAATAATCTTATTTCTTATATTTTGTAACACATTTAAAACAACATTTTGTGATTTTTTTTAATCCTTTTTCTGAAGGACGGCACCTGCAGGGGAATTGTTAGTATTTTGTTTTAGAGCAGGAACACTTTATCTTGACTCGAAGATAATGGGGATTCCAGATTTAATTAGCAGGCTGTTGGCCTATTTGACAGCCTCAGGGGTACGCGACTGGAAGGTCTATGGGATTTTTGTATTGCCATGGTGCTTCATTGTTATTGTTGACATGGTTCCATCTTAGGAAGTCATACTCTCAGATTTAATAAGACCATCTGCAGGCCGGAAGTCGTTGTGTATACTGCACAAACTCAGCTTTCCACATGCACATTGGAATTTCTGAAATTAGCTTTAATGTCAATGTTACTTTTTATAACAGAATGATCATGGCTAATCCTATTAAGTTCTTGAGTTGGAATGTGAAAGTCCTAAATCATCCAGTAAAACAAAGGAAAATGGCCTCACATTTAAAATAATGTAAAGCTGCGATTATATTTTTACAGGTGACACATATAGGTGGCAGTAATGTTTAGTGCCTGATGTTGTGGTGGAAAGGGCAGTAATATCATTCTTCCTTTCAAGCCAAATCTAGAGGTGTATCAATTCTCATCAATCAGAATATTCCTTTTAGTTTCAGATTCTAACAGTCGTTTTGTTATTGCTTCGGGGAAATTACACAATGTAACTACAGTAGAAAAAGTCAACAAAAGATTTCAGTGGAGTTAAAAGTTGCAAACCCAAATAATAAAGGCATGGTTGATTGTTCCACACCTTTAAATGAATGGTTTTTTTCAAATGTTTATGCTCCCAATATTGATGACCTAGGTTTTTTATTTTTTTTTAAACTTCTTTTCTGGATTTAGGTTGATACTCACTTGATTTAGGTGGGGATTTCAACTGCTGGTTGAACCCTATCCTAGATCATTCATCTCCTAACCCAGCTACATTAAACAAATCTGCCTCATTAATACATTTTTTGTATTGGACTCTGGCATTTCAGATGTCGGCACTTTTTAAAATCCTACTAATATAGAGTACTCTTTCTTTTCCCAAGTTCATCACACTTACTCACATATTGATTACCTTTTTTTTACTGATAATCACTTAATTTCACTAATTCTTGTGAATATCATAGTATTATAATATCTGAAATTCTTCTGTAATAATGTCACTGACTCTTTCTAATTTTCCTCTAGATAAAAGACCCTGGAACTTTAATTCAGTGTTATTATCAGATAGAGATTTTGCTAAATTTATGGAAGAACACATAGTTTTATTTTTTGATACTAATCTTTCCTCAGAGGCCTCTAGTTTAGTTATATGGGATATTTTGAAGGCTTTTCTTAGAGGGCAAATCTTTTTGTATGCTGTTAATAAAAAGGAAGACTAATAAAGATCTGAGTTAATTAAATAAATTAAACAGTTAGATCAACAAAAGGCTCAAACTATAAACTCAGATGTTTACAAAATATGGATTGAACTTAAAACTAAATTTGATCTTCTCTCAACATATCCTGCTGAATGCCAACCTTTGAAATCTAAAAGTCAATTTTACCTTCATGGTGATAAATCTGGTAAGTTTTTAACTAACCAATTGAGAGGAATTAGTGCTAGGTGACACATTACAAATGTTCATAAGGTTAATGGTATTATGTCTTCAGATCATTTGGAGATAAATGATATTTAAAAGATTCTACTGCAAGCAAAACTATTCTGAATATACAAATGATGATAATTTGATTAGATGTTTTCTGGACAATTTGAACATCCCCAAAATTTCTTCAGAAAGGAATATTAGACTGGATGAACCTATTTTGCAAGAGGAAATAATGGTTGCTATTTCCTCATTACAAACTGGGAAGGCCCCTGGACCCAATTGGTTTCCTGTAGAATTTTTACAATTATTTTCTTAAATGCGCACACCTCACTTGAATATGGTGTTTGCAGATTCATATAAACAGGGTAAATTTCCAGATTAATTTAATGAGGCTTGCATATCTTTAATTGCCAAGAAAGGTAATAATCCAACTGAATGTTCTTCCTTACTGATTATTGATGTTAAAGTTTGGGCTAAAGTTTTAGCCAATGGGATGGAAAACACTTTACCAATAGTTATTTCTGATGATCAAATGGGGTTTATCAAAATTCATTATTCCTATTTTAATATACATCACTTAATGAATATTATGTATTTGCCCTTTGGGAAAAGTGCTGAGTGTATTCTTTTATTGGATGCAGAAAAATCTTTTGATTGGATAGAATGGACATATCTGTTTACAATCCATGAAAAATTCAATTTTGGTTCTGATTTTATTACATGGATTAAATTATTGTACTCACGACCAATTGCCCCAATACTTACTAATTTACAACCATGTCAACCTTTTAATCTGCAATGTGGCACTCATCAAGGATGTCCATTAAGTCCCTTATTATTTGATCTGCTGATTGAACCATTGGCAATTGTATTTCTTGAGTGCAAGGACATCTTGGGGATACAATGGAAAGGGATAGAACATGAGGTTCCCCTTTATGCAGATGATTACTTTTCATCTCAGATCCAGATGACTGCCTCCCCCATATGATGAAATTACTTTCACAATTTCATTAATTTTCAGGATATAAATTGAATGTATACAAAAGTGAATTATCACTTTCAAATTTTCAATTTTATTATTGGGCAATCAATCTATTTATTTATTCATTATTACATTTTGATCAATTAGTGAATAGCTCTTCTTGGGTAGAAATGGACCAGAAGTTTTCAAAAAAATCATCTATGTTGGAAATTTTAGGTTGTGTTTAACCCTTTCCCTTTTCTAAAATGACACATAATCCGATAATAGATTGAGAATAAGGGCTCAATTTAGGATTTTTTTTGGTTATAACAGTTTTTGTTTTGCTAGTCCCATTATAGATAATTACCTTGTTCAGCTATCTGTATCAGAGGCAGGCTCTAAGGATGGTACAGATTAGGTATCAAAAGTTAAAGGTTTTTTTTTCAAGATAACTTTGCCTCTTTTGAACAATTGTCAGTTAAATTTAATCTTTCTAATAATCATTTCTTTAGATATTTACAAGAAATGCATTTTGTTCAGTCAAAATTACATGATTTTCCTCGAATTGCAACTATTCTTGATACATTTTTTTAATTTACAATTTGTTCCTGGTGGACTAATATCGTGCATTTATAATGACTTCTTGGATTTAAGATCAGCCTCAATGGCTGAGATTAAGAATGATTGGGAATGTGATCTCAATATAACATTTTTAGATGACACCTGGTACTCTACTCTATTTGATTCATGATTTTTCATTTTGTGCAAGGCATTGTTTATTACAATTTAAGGTGAAACGTAGAATATGTATGTCCAAACTTAAATTATCTTGTTTTTATGCAGATGTTAATCCATTATGTGAGAAGCGTAAAATTTTTAAAGTGTCATATGTTTTGGGAATGTCCCAATTTAGGAAAATTTTGGGAAAACATTTTTTAATGTTTATCAACAATTTTTAAGATTAAAATAGAGCCATGCCCTTTAATTGCCTTGCTTTGTTTTTCTTGTGAACAGATATACTTGTGTCTGCATCTCGAGAGAAAGTTTTAGCTTTTAGCCATATTAATAGTCAGACAAGCAATTTTAATGAAAAGGAAAGATGACTCTTCACCTACTCATATACAGTGGTTATGTGATGTAATGTCCTATTTAAACTTGAAGAAAAATAGATACAACATTATAGATAGAAAGTTTCAATTTCAAAAGATGTGAGGCCCATTCATAGAATACAATCATGATTGGCAAATTTAAGTAATTTGGATGCTCTGGTGATTATCTGTCTAGTTTCTATATGGTCCATATCTTTACTTTTTTTTTCTTTACAAGGTAACCTTTATTAGAAGGAGGGGGTAGATTAGATTTAGTTTAAGTTTTTTCTTTTTATTCCTTATTTTAGATTAACCAATTATATACAGGTTTAATTATGGGTTTCCTAGCTCATATTATCACATTAGACAGATGCCTCTCTGTGTTATGACCAAGACTTGGTATAATGTAACTCAATTGGTTCCATCCAGAATTATTTTTAAGAAATTATGTTAAATCAATAAATCCAGATGGATTTGAATTACATTTATATTAATTTGTGATATGCATATGACATGAATGCATTTTTTGCTATATTAGACAACTTTGTATGTAGGATGAATATGTTAAACTTCATAAAATATTTTAAAAAGTAAGTAAACTTCTTCCACTGAACTCTCCTGTAGCAATGTATGATGATTTTTTTTTTTAATTGTTGAAAATCAGCTTTCCTATCTTGTTATTACATTTACAAAGAATTATAAATAACTTTTTAAGGAGAATTATCTTGCTAAGCTTAAAAAAGTGAAGCATTTCCTGACCCAATGGTCAGCTTTGTCCATAACTTTAGAAGCCCGTATAGATTCTAGCAAAATTAATATATTCCATCATTTTTAAAAAAAATATTTTTACAATCTGTTCCAATTTTTGTTCCTAAATCATTTTTTTTTTACTTACTTGATTCACCTATATAATCCTATATATGGAAGGGTAAGCCTCCCTGCCCTAATAAAGTTTTCCTACAAAGACCTCAGAGAGATGCTGGAATGGCTCTGCCTATTTAGTTTTTTTATTATTGGGCAGTTCACATACAAAATCCTACATTTTGGCCCTTTCTTCATAATCATTCTGACTGCCCACTTTGGGTATCAATGGAGCTGAATTCCCCCCAAAACTTTTCTCATTTACCACTTCTCTGCTCTTCACTTCCTTTTTCAACTAAATTAATAGATAATCCAATTGTTAAATATTCTATGAGAATTTGGACATGGTTTAGAAAACATTTTGCATTTCATCATTCTTTCTTTCAAGCCCTATTGTATCCCATCATTGTTTTCAATATGCTTTACATGATGCTATTTTTCAGAGATTGTTCAGAGCGAGTATTTAGAGTTTTAAGGATCTGTTCATGGATGGATATTTTGCATCATTTGAGGAGTTTTCTGCTAAATTTAACCTGCCCAAATCTCATTTTTTAGATATTTACAAGTTCAGCATTTTCTTGAATCACAACTATCCAATTTCCCAAGAGATACTGAATCAAATTTTGTAGAAGAGTTTTTTTTTTAGTTTAACATTTTCTCGTAGAGGTTTACTATCTATTATTTACGAGAAATTGTTATGCTTAAATCAGACTTCATTAGTTAGAATTAAAAGTACTTGGGAACAGGATTTAAATTTGACTATATCAAATGTAGATTGGGATACAATTCTTAAGTTGGTTAATAGCTCTTCATTATGTGCTTATCATTGCTTATTACAATTTAAAGTGGTACACGGAGCAGAAATGTCTAATCTAAATTATCCTGTTGTTATTTGAATATGAATTCTTGTTGTGACAGGTGTAAGAGCAGGGAAGCATTACTAATTCATATAATCTGGACGTAAAAAGTACTGGAGAAAGGTTTTCCATACTTTGTCCAAAAAATGTTAACATAGGTTTAATACCGAATCCTTTGGTGGCCCTCTTTGGTACAATGGGAGGGAATGATCCTTCTCTGTCTTTGGTTCAGAGTCATGCTATCTCTTTCACCTCTCTTTAAGCGAGGTAAGTGATTTTACTTAAATGGAAGGATGCTGCCCCAACTACCCATGATCAGTGGTTGTGCGACATCATGTCCTGTTTGAATATGGAAAAGATTTCTTATTCAGATATAAGATTTCAGAAGTTATGGGGGTCATTCTTGATTCATTTTCTTACTTTAGAATTTCATCTCAATGTAATTAAATTGTCTGATTTTGTCTTTTCCATGTTTTCCTTTTACTTTTTTCCAACTTTGTTTTTCCTTTTAACATTAATCACTTATAGCATCTGGCAACACGGTTAGGCGGAGGTTTAAGTTTTTCTCCTTTTCTTCTTTTTAGTAATTTCTGTTCTCTTTTCCTTTGTTATTAATTCTCCATCAGCCAGCTCCCCACCATGACTACCAGCCCCCCCCACATCTCCATCGGGCACACAAAACTCAAAACGGTCAACCAGTTTACCTATCTCGGCTGCACCATTTCATCAGATGCAAGGATCGACAATGAGATAGACAACAGACTCGCCAAGGCAAATAGCGCCTTTGGAAGACTACACAAAAGAGTCTGGAAAAACAACCAACTGAAAAACCTCACAAAGATAAGCGTATACAGAGCCGTTGTCATACCCACACTCCTGTTCGGCTCCGAATCATGGGTCATCTACCGGCACCACCTACGGCTCCTAGAACGCTTCCACCAGCGTTGTCTCCGCTCCATCCTCAACATCCATTGGAGCGCTTACACCCCTAACGTCGAAGTACTCGAGATGGCAGAGGTCGACAGCATCGAGTCCACGCTGCTGAAGATCCAGCTGCGCTGGATGGGTCACGTCTCCAGAATGGAGGACCATCGCCTTCCCAAGATCCTGTTATATGGCGAGCTCTCCACTGGCCACCGTGACAGAGGTGCACCAAAGAAAAGGTACAAGGACTGCCTAAAGAAATCTCTTGGTGCCTGCCACATTGACCACTGCCAGTGGGCTGATAACGCCTCAAACCGTGCATCTTGGCGCCTCACAGTTTGGCGGGCAGCAACCTCCTTTGAAGAAGACCGCAGAGCCCACCTCACGAACAAAAGGCAAAGGAGGAAAAACCCAACACCCAACCCCAACCAACCAATTTTCCCTTGCAACCGCTGCAATCGTGTCTGCCTGTCCCACATCGGACTTGTCAGCCACAAACGAGCCTGCAGCTGACGTGGACTTTTTACCCCCTCCATAAATCTTCGTCCTCGAAGCCAAGCCAAAGAATTCTTTTATTGATATATATAGCACGGAATGCAAATTATGGATATGATTTACAATGTATGTATGTTTTTTGTTACATTTAATGTTTTATTAATTCTATATAATTATCCATGTCATTTTATTGAATGATATTACCTGTATAAATTCTGTATTAAAATTAATAAAAATATTTTAAAGAAATTTGTTATGGTACAGTCATGGGCCTCATTTCCCAGGAGATCACTTCCAGCCTGCAGCCTGCTTTTAGCTCCATAAGATACATGAGAAGAATTATCTGGTCAGTCCTGTTCTTGCCCAGCAAACTTCTTTATTTCTACAGTACTTGTTGCCATATTTATGAATGGGAAACACTTCAGTCAAGCAATGATAGGCTGAGTTAGAAACAAAATAACATGAGTAGATGAACAAATAAAAAGTGATGGCAACAACCAGGAAGCCAGCAAGTTCTGCTTCAAGTGCTCTACCTGTGGTTTCATGGATATGAAAAGTTGTGCAGATTGAGTGTGCAGTGGCTAAATGATAGATTAGACACAGATGGTCTTGATCCACTAAACTGGAGTACATGAGATAAGAGAGAGAAGAGGCAATGAGCAGAGGAGGTGGTGCTATCAAATCATCTTCTGGAGTCATAGACCCTTTGAAGGAACGGTTTCTTCTGTCTCACTTCTTCAACCACAGTGTGCAGGATAGCCCACCAAAAATGAAAATGTATGTATTAAATGGCCTTTTAAGAAAAAGTTGCTGTAGAATTGTTAGACTCCCTATCCTCACAACTCAAAAGTTATAAGTTTGGAATTGTAAAACAGACATTTGATACAACATTTGACATTTATTTTTTATTGAAGCAATTAAAAGAGAAAAAATGCACAAAGTACAATAGTCGGTTAACATTATTGCCTTCTGTACACCAATGCCAAATTAAAATAACTCTATTTGTTGTTAGAATGATCCTGATAATGTATTGAGATCTTTCTTACATAATCTAAGATGGGTAATGTCAGTGAAATTAAGAGTACTCTGAAAACACAGATGTGTGATCACCAACGCTACCTTTCCCCTTGATCAGTGTCCAATCTTTCAAACTGCAAAACCAGTAATCTTGTACCATTGTTTCCTGGGTTTCTTAGACACAAAGATCATATTAGCAATACAAATTGTAGATTATATGGTTTCACACTGTGCTTTGCAAAACACACCACTTCTTCAAAGTTTATGTTTCTTGATATCAGCTTGCTTTCACATGAATCCAAAACCACTTAAGATTAAAAGAAAATGATGAAAGTTAACATTATCAAGGCTATGTACAGTGGCAAAATCAGGACAGCCGCAATTACTCAGACTCCCTCCAATTGTTATCATGAACTGTGTCTGTTTTATTAATTATGAAGATGTTTTGTCTTTCAATTGACATATTCTGTCTGTGCTGTGTGTCAACTTGGCGAATGGTACTTTTAACAGTAAAACTGTACATTACAGGAGTAATTCAATTGAATAGGAATGGTAAAATCTAAGCAAAGAATTGTGAGAAGGTATTAGCGAGAATAATACATACCTCCACAGGCAACCCCTGTTTGTGGAAAAATACAGCTTGAAGTCTGTTTAGTGAAAGTTTATACTTGCTGATAAACACATCCAGAATAAAGACATGGATATCATATTAAATAGGGAGTATCTGCCAATAAAGCATGAGTCAACCTCAGCCAACAGCCAAGTTGAATCAAACTCAAGTGTTACCACCAATGTACTGGTACATCAAGAAAGAAAACAGAAAATACTTGCAGTACATAACAGATCAGAATATATCCACAGAGGGAAATGGAGTTAACATTTCAGATCAGTGATCTTTCATCAGAAATAAAAAAAACAAAATATGTTCTGAGGTAGGAATCAAAAGCAGAATAGAAACGGAAGATGCTGGAGATACTCAGCAGGCCAGGGAGCTTTTGAGAAGAGAGGGAAATGAAAGTAAAATTTCAACTCTATGACCAGACATCAGACCTTAAAAAGTTAGAAGAAATATGCCCCTTTACATGGGGGAGGGATAAGGAAGAAAAAAGGAAATGTCTGCAATAGAGTAGAGACCAAGAATGTCCAGTTGACATAAATGCCAATGATGTTGTCAAAGAGAGGTTGATGTTGCTCGTTTAATCACCGTTGATCTGTCTGGAGGAGTACAAATAGATGAGAGGGCAATAAAGTAGGAAAAAATGCAGGAGGCAAAACTATTGGAAATCTACATTTTTTTTAAAATGTAGAAAATAATCAGTAAATCAGGTAATATTTGTTGGGACAGAAAAGCTGAAGCAATGTTACATCAGAATGACCAGTCCTGACACCAACAGGAAAAACCGGAGATCTAAATTTGTTGAATTCAATATTGAATACTTAAATGAGATGCAGTGCCCCAAGCTTATTTTGAGTGGAAACATTAATAAAGAACAGGAGGAAAGGGGTAATTTAACCAAGGAATCCCAAAACAATGGTCCCTTCAATAGCCTTTCAAGTATGAAAAGAAATACTGGATAAAATAATGGATATAGTATTATCTTAACAGAACTTATTCACTGGACCAGCAATCTCATGGAGCACTTTTATCCTTGATTAAAAATGAAAGTTGATATATCCAATCAAGTTTTTATTTTAATTTTGTTCCCATTCTCAGAACATTTGGTCTGTGTTAGTATTTCTATTAGATGCATTCTACCAGTCCCCAGGAAAACTATTAACTTTTCAAATGCATCCATTATTTTTTATTAATCTCAAGTTCTGACTCTCTGCTCTGTGAATAAGGTCCTGATACAAATGCAAAAACTACCTGTTGCTACCTCCAGATGGCCTTGTTTTGTATTCCTCCTTCAACTTAACCAACTTATCATGTCATAGAAGCAGCCAAGAAAATATTAGTGCTTCATCAATGTTTGTGTAATTTTCATCTGAAGTCTGATCTGCTGCCATTATATTCATGCTGTGGACTCATTGTGAACATAGTTGGAGTAGAGTCAAGTGGAGTGCTACTAACTCAACAACATAAACAGATTTTGACATACACTCTGTTTATTGCAGGAGTTTAATTTAAGGTTGCACTGCGAAGTCAATAACAGTCCACATACCATTAGTCAACCTAGTGCCTGACCTGGAAGTACTTAATCCTATCAACAGATTCAAAGAATATTATCTCCAATTTTTCATTCACAGCAACCCTTAGCCCTGGAGAGCACAAAGATAGAAATGGCGGTTCACTGAACTTTGTATAACAAAAATTGTTTAGTCTAACTTACATTGGGTCAAGCATCATTTCTGTCATTGATATAAGTAAAGTTTATACTATATTGTATTTATATGATTATATTCACTCCAAATCTGTTGAAAGTTGGGGAAGTTGGAAAGAAAAGGGAAATATTATGGGTGATATTAATGTCATTTATTAAAATCAGCTGCCCTGATATCATATTGGTATTTTGAAGAGGAATAGAACTGATACAGACTATGTTTCAGGCACGTTGACCATTGGCTGAATATTGTGAGTGTTACAACTCTGCACAATTGATGCACTGAATATAAGGGCCTGCAGTAAATAAATAAGAAGTTATGTGCTTTCTTGGATGAACCCTGTTATTGATGGGAGCAGTAGCCAAGCCTGGCTGTATTCAGAGCAAAAAAAAAGGGAGGGAATGCAGACTTCTGATAGCTGTTACTGAATCTTATGTCCAGTGTAATCTGTGTCAGTTCTTTCCTTCCCAGACCAATTAATCACATTATCCTGTGACTGCTTTGGGGCTTGATTAACTTCATGGTAATCTTTGGACTTGTGTTAGAAACAGGAAGTTTGACATATTGGTCTTGAAGTAATCATGGCAATGTGAACATTATACCTCATGTCAAATTTGCTTTGAACAAATAGGTCGCCAAACAAAACATTGATGTTCATCTTGCCGTTCAACTTCATTCTCCAGTTTTGCTTCAACACAAAGGTTTTCAGACATTAGAGAAGTGGCAAATGTGTTTATCCTCGGTAAACTGGCAGATATACTGACCGTTTATTTAAAAGGTGAGACTCTGAATTAAATTCTGGCTTTTATTTTGCACTCAGTGTGAGAAAGTCAACATTTCATTTCCCACTTTATGGGGTGTTGGTGACAAATTCACAGCCACCTGGCATGCGTCTTTGGACCACTGCTAAATGCTTCTTTTAAATGGCCCTGTTGACTACATTAGACAAGCACAGGGTGACCCCTTTTCAAATTAGTAATGAGAGACCGGTGTCTATTACCTAGGGCTGATCTAAG
The DNA here is from genome assembly GCF_036971445.1 of Narcine bancroftii. NCBI lineage: Eukaryota > Metazoa > Chordata > Chondrichthyes > Torpediniformes > Narcinidae > Narcine > Narcine bancroftii. The sequence continues at coordinate 159,774,677 of NC_091474.1, forward strand.
CTCTGACAATATTTTTGGATCTCAGGAGACATAAGAGGATCATTGAAAGTAACTGAAAAAGCACCTTTGTTTTTCAATTACTCATCATTGTTGAGTACTCTAAGTCATTGAAAAATGCAATGAGAAACAAGTCCTTTAGCCCACCAAGTTAGCACCAACAATTCATCACCCATTTACATTAATCTGACATTCTTATCGACTCTCCTCAAATTTTGCCACTCACCTACACAATGGGGGAATTTTTCAGAAGCCAAATAAAAAATCAAACTGCATGTCTTGAGCATGTGGAAGAAAATCATAACCCCTGGAGGAACATATGTGTCATAGGAAAAATGTACAAACTCCACACAAACAGCATTGAAGGTTAGGCCTGGAGTCTCTGGTGCTGCGGGGCAGTAGCTCTACCACCTGCATAATTGTGCTGCCTCTCTTGAATACTACTACTGCCCCATTCATTAGTGTATGCTCACATGTGCCTGCTCCCAAATAGCTTTGCCTGTATCCCACTCAGTCATCCACAGAAGTCACTGAGTACTATAGGTGAAATCCAAGCCAGAGAAAATTTTAGGCTTGTCTGAGAAACTCCATTAGAATCCTTAGCTTCTCAACTTTAAGTTAACAATGTCCTGTAGAGCACTCAAATAATTTTCAGACTGGCTATTGTAGCATTTGACATAGTCAAATCCAGACACTGGCACTTAATCTAGCACTGAAAAGGTCAAAGATCCATTGGTTGCAAAATTCCCCTTGATTCTGATGAATATATTGAGGGATACAGAAAGCGGGAATTATAAGCCAATTAGCTTAATATTCCTCATTGGAAAACATTATTGAGACAGCAATGGAAAACACATAAGACATTAATAGTTCAATGTTTGGGAAATTTGTGATTGATCATTTAGCTAAATTTCTTTGAAGATGTAGTGTACTTTAATTTCCAGGAGGCATTCTACAATATTTCCCCTCTATAAAGCTCTGGTTAGAATGCACTTCGAATAAGATGTTCAGTTCTAGCCACCTCATTATAGGAAGGATGTGCAAGCTATGGAGAGGGTTCCGAGGAGATTTAGCAGGATGATGCCTGGATTAGATAATATGTCTTATGAGGCAAGGTTGACAGAGCCAGGGCTTTTCTCTTTAGAATGAAGAAGGATGAGAACTGAATTAATAGAACTGAATTAAAAGAATATGAGAGGCATAGATAGGGTGGACAGCAATCACTTTTTTTCCCAGAATTTTTGGAAGATGTAAGGGTAAGTTTTTTTAACAGAGTAGTGGGTACTTTGAATGCATTGCTAGGGGTCGTGGTGAAGGGTGTATGATAGGGACTTTTAAAGGCAGATGGGCATGTGGAATCAAGAAAAACAGTGGGTTATTGGTGTGAGGTAGGGAAGGCTTTGTTTGCTGAGTAAATTTCTAACTGTTGTAACGTACTATGTGCTGCATAAAAGTTAGCGAGAGTGCAGGGGGGTCACAGATAATGCTTTTAAATGGATAGGGAAGTAACTAACTAATGGAAAAGAGACTTAGGATAAACAGTTCATATCCTGAAGCATCATTCAGTAACTAGTGGGGTGCCATACAGTTCAGTGCTGGGGCTCACATCAGATTTCCTGATGATACAAAAGATAGGTGGGCTCATATAGAGAACATGGAAACAGGTCCTTTGGTCCACCTTATCTATTGTTGATCATCAGGTACCCATCTATCTCATCCTATTTGCCAGCAGTCAGTCCAAAATCATGGCATTTTAGATTTTCATTGAAATATTTCTTAAATGGTGAATGGTCCTTGCCTCCACCTACTTCTTGGGCAATGCAATCTAGAATCCCACCACCCTGTGTGTGTGAAAAAAAAATCTCCCTCTAATCTCCTCTAAATACCCTACTCCTTTTTTATAGCTATGTATGCCCTCTGGTTATTGATGCTCCTATTAAGGGTATAAGGGTATAAGTTTCCTATTATATGGCCTATCTACACACCTCATGATTTTGTATACCCTCATTCTCCTCTGCTCCAAGAAACAAAGTGGAGGAGTACACAGTCCTTTAGCTTAACTCAAGTTAGAGGCAGTTATTTTTTTTACAAAATTGTGATGAGGACACAAAAAGCCTGATTGGGAAGTAGCCAGGACAATACGATGGTCAAGTGGTTGGAAGATCAAGTATAATGTGAAAAACTGCATGGGTATCCATACTGAAATGAAGAATGAAAATGCCAATTATAAAAATAGATAGATACATCTAAATTTTAATACTCAATTTGCTGAAGAAACTATTTTTACTCTCCTCCTGTCTCATCGTCTGAGTGTGTTATTCCTTTAGATGCTGAAAAAGCTTTTGAAAGGGTAGAATATGACATTTAAAGTTAGAAAAATTTAATTTTGTCCCTAAATTTTTGAATTGGATTAAATTTATATATTTATCTCTTGTTGCCTTAATCTTAACTAATTCATTAAACTCCAAACCCTTTAGTCTTTGCTGTGGAACTAGGCAACATTGTCTTCTTAGCCCATTACTATTTAATTTGGCAATAAAACCATTAGCTGTGGCCTTTCAGCAATCTAATGACATCTCTGGAATCATAAGAGGTTGGAGTGTTCATAAGGTTTCTTTATATGCATTTGAACCTCTGTTGTATATTTTAGACCCTGATCATTTGATCCCATCCATTCTGTCACTGCTTCACCAATTTGGTCAATTTCCAGGTTATACCCTAAATCTTCAGAAAAGCAAGTTGTTTATATTGAATTCTTCTGGCTCTCTAGATCTCTCCTTCCTTTTATAATAAGTAAAATTAATTTAATTACCTCAATGTTACAATTACTATAAATTATAATAATTTTTTTAAAGAGAATTTTCTTACTTTAATGAACTATGTTAAGTCTTTAGCCTAGGGGTCTCCTCTCTTGATGACCTTAATTGGATGAATTAATGTCATTGAGATGAATATCTTACCCAATCTTTTATATATTTTCCAAGCAGTTCCTGTATTTGCTTCCAAAACTTTTTTTTTTATTCACTTGACCCAATTATTTCTTCATATATTTGGAAAAATAAGCATCATCATCTTAGTAAAGTTTTCCTTCAAAACCTTAAAAAAAAGTTGTTTGGCAAGAACTGATTTTAAATTTTACTATTGGCCAGTTAACATTAGATGTATCATTTTGTTGGATTCATTATAAGATAGAATGGATGCTTCAAATTTAATTAATTTAGAAATTAACTCTACTAAAAAAAAGTCTTATTTTGATACATGGAATGGCATTTTACCACTTCCAAATTATCCAATAAATTTCTTTTTTTACACCTTCTGTGAAAGATTCTGCTTTTCATGCATGAATGGCTTAATTTGGGTATCCAATCTTTTCAAAATGTATTTGTGATAATAATTTAGCTTCATTCGAACAACTATCTCTTAAATGTAAACTTTCCAAACATCATTTCTTTTGATACCTACAAATTAGGAGTACTTTGAACTATGTAGAGTTGAGACTTCATCAAGATCTTGTTATAAGTATGATAGGAAAGATCTATGTTTTTAAACCAAATAAAAAATCTATATATATTTATATATTATTTATTATTAAAGTCTATGGATAATTCTCTAGAAAAGATTAAAAAAATATGGGAGCAAGATCTTCAACTATCATTTTCCAATTCTACATGGGATTCCATCTTAAAATTCATCTTTGTGTGTTTTTGCAATTGAAGTTAGTATATTGAGTTTACTTTTCAAAAGTTCAATTGGCTAAATTTTTCTTTAACATTTCCTTAAAATGTGACAGGTACAAGACTGAAGAAGGTACTTTGTTAGATATGCTTTGGGCTTGTTCCTCTCTTTCCAATTTTTTGGGAGGATATCTTTTGTATCTTATCTTTAATTCTCAATGTGAATCAGATACCTTTTTGGATCAATTGATTTGAATTTAACCATGTCTCAATCCCATGTAGTCTCTTTTGCCTCCCTTATTGATAAATGTTCAATATTGATGAGATGGAAAGATGCTGTCCCTCCTACTTGTACTCAATGGCTATCTGATATGATGGCATGCTTAACTTTGGAAAAAAATCAGATGTTCTTCTACTGTAATGGATTTAAATTTTCTCAGTTTATGGGGTCCTTTTATCAATTATTTTGATAATTTATAAGATCACTTGGACCTTGCTTTGTGAGTTTGTGGTGTCTTTTAATGGTATTGAAATTATATGTACTTACCAGAAAACTTTAGAAGGGAAGGGGTAAGAATTTGTAGGACAGTATTATAGTTGTTTTTTTACATATAAATCTTTTTTTAATTAGCCATATGTTGTAATTGTTTAAGTCAGGGGTGTCAAACTCAAATTCACGGAGGACCAAAATTAAAAACTTGGACTAAGTCAAGGGCCGAACTAAATATTTATTGAAAATTTTCAACAACATCTGCATGTTTTCTCTTCTTTCAACATATGTAATGTTAAACTTTTTCTTATTAAAATAAATGTTTAATAATAGTTTTGGATAAACTCTTTCCAGAAGCTTTAACAAATGAGAAATAAAATATTCAATAAATAATATTTCTCTATAGAGGATTTGTCAAATGTTGCTAGTGTGCTGTCGAATAGTAAAATCTGAGGGCTATTGAGAATGTGGGAGAATAACATGATTCCTGAAACAATCAAATGGGTGACTGATTGTGGGCATGAACTCTAGCAGGGTTATTTGCCATGCCCTTTTTCCATTGGTACAGATATCCTTTGATTTACACACTTTTCAAGTTTTATGCCAAATGAGCTTGTATCCAGGTGCAGGTCCATTTTTAACCAGGAATATATTTATCACTGTGACATGAAACTATTGGAAGATAATTTTATCCTGAGATTAAAGTTCATAATACTTACTCAGGCCTGTGTGCGGGAGGGCAGGGTTTGCGGGCAATCGAGTTGGACAACGACAGTGCGGGGGCATCGGCTCTCGCTGCAGGGCGGCATCTCGGCAGATCAGCGGCCCCATCACCGTGAGTCATGGGTCGGCCTGCGGCAGGGAGGGGGAGTGGGCAACGGTCCTGGTGAGGTCAGGCCCGAGGCCTCCGGTTCCGGGCGCTAGGAAGTGGCCTTGGCTTCCCCTGACACCGGCCAGGCCCCAAACCCAGACCCCACGGTGAGACCCTGCAACATAAACAGAGGAGGAGGGGGCGATTAGCAGGCTGACGCCAATGCATTCTGGGATTTGTTGTATTATTGTGCATGCGCTATACTGGCGCGGCGGCCAGCGGGCCAACTCTAATACATTTTTGAAATGATCTTGCGGGCCAAATATAATTATATCGCGGGCGAAATTTGGCCCAAGGGCCAGAGTTTGACATGTGTGCCCTATGCCATCGGAACTCTGTAATTAGTAAGGGATTGCTTAAGGTGGGATGTGAATGGGAAGGAAAGGGTGAGAATCACTGCTCTAGACCCAATTGTTACTGAACTATTTTGCTTGAGAAAAATTGTCATTGGCCCATTTCCTTTAGCGTTCTGAAACCGTGAGTCAATGAGGGATGATTAAAGCAGTGGTCTTCAAACTTTTTCTTTCCACCCACAGACCACCTTAAGCAATCCCTTACTAATCACAGAGCACCAATGGCACAGGGACGCGAGTGGAAAGAAAAAGGTTGAGAACTGTTGTATTGTGGTAACTCCACATCTGATTAGGTTAATTGTTAGGCAAGTGGTCAGAGAAGGACCCCCCCCCCCCACCCCAAGAAAGGCTTAAATCACAGGAACAAAATAAGCTTCCGTCTCACTGCTCCCAATCTTACACACAGTCCTGATGTGGAATGTGGGGTCGCAGCTCCACATTCACCCGAGTTCAGGTGCTGTCTGTGTGGAGTTTGTATGCTCTCCCCTTGTCTTGGACCAACAGGTCGGTCGCCTGACGAAGGCACCCGAACCCCCCGTTGAAACGCCAGCGTCCAGGCCAGTGGAGGAATTGGCTGAGAAGAGCGCGTTGCTCCCACCCCCCTCCCATGGTTGGAGAGGGATTAAACTGTGATCTCACGGCTCCGGGCTCGTCTCCAACAAAAGGAGCGGGAGGCAGGGTCCACCGCGCACGGAGCGAGGGGTAAGGCATCGCCAACGAGACGTTCGGTCCGGCGTCGCCGCTGAAGCGCAGACCCAGCGAGGATGGTCCCCAACTCCAGCCGCGTCTGTGTGTCCGGGAGCCGGGCGGGCTGAGTGCGGCGCTCCGATACCCGGGATTCGGGACTCTGAGATCCCTCCACACCTCCGGCGTCTTCATTTTCATCTTCAGTGTGCATGCGCTATACTGGTGCGGCGGCCAGCGGGCCAACTCTAATATATATTTAATATGATCTTGCGGGCCAAATATAATTATATCGCGGGCCAAATTTGGCCCGCGGGCCAGAGTTTGACATGTGTGGTTTAAGTGTTTGCTATTTTTTTCTGCATGACTATATATAAACTCAATAACATAACAATAGTTTTATTTTTCTTATATAACTGTTTTTCCTGTATATTCCTTTCTATATATTAATTTTGATTAATGGCTTTTACTTATGTACTATTTCTGTAAAATCCCATAAAAATATTGAAAAAGATAAAACAACAGCCTTTAATTTTCTCTTCTTTACATCTTTCAACAATTGAAATATGTTGGGCACATGCAATGCAATTCCACCCATGGCGAGTGTATTGCTCAGTGGAATTTCCATATTCCTCTGGACAGGGAGTTAATGGGATCTGGATAGAATGAAATTAATCTGGGGAGGATTAGGGTAATAATGGGTGCCTGGTGGTCAGCATAGGCTTGATAGGCCAAAGGGCCTGTTTCCATGTTCTGTCTTTCTTTGAATCTAAATCATTGGGGAACAATTTTAATGTTCCAGACGAGATTTGGGTGGGTTAAGCATTAAAACTGACCATCACTCACCCATTTCTATTTTTTTTTACAGATGATGGAAAGAACATTTATCCTTTCCCATGAATTGGTTTGCTCAATAAAATATTTTAAAGAGGCGGCATGTTGCAAATTTGATCTCAGTTTAACCTGTTACGATAGAAGAAATGTTTAAGAAATATTCCACAATTTTAAATTAATTATTTTATGACCCTTTCTGATAACCATATGCTCACATGTTGAATTTTTACATACAATTATGTACAGGTGGAATGGTTCAGTTGCTATTTTTTTTTAAATCTTCCATCTTTTGGTTATACAGGGATGAGGCATGATGTGGGTTTGCCATCCTAATCCCAGAAAATGGGTAATTTTAATGAACGCAGAGCCTTTAATTAAAAAGAACATTGAAAGCACTCAAGGATCTTTCATTCAGAACTGGAAACATTAGAAATCAAGTATGCTGAAGTTGTTGGAAGGGAGAGGGGAAGAAAAAAGAGGGAATGTGTGATGGGGCAGAGAATAAAGTGATCAAAATAATAATACCTTTAAAAAATAATTTGAAACAAGGAGATGCAGAGACAATTTGAAATATAACAAATTAATAAATGTATATATTCTAAATATTTTACATTAAATTTTTATCTGTGTGTGTGATTATTATGTGCAGTGTATTGTGTGTGCATGTGTGTGCATCGTGGTCTGGAGAACTGTTTCATCTGGTTACTTATGTACAGTCAGATGATAATAAATTTGAACATGAACTTAAAACAAAGGCACACTCACATCAGATAGGATACAATATGAGTGTTTATTGTGCAATGCATAGATACAACCAAAGTTGCAACAAAATTCTTACTTGCTGCAACTTCACAGGTATGTAAGATAAATCAACAAGACTATTAAAACAGAAAATGCACCATGAGATGGAAAAAACTAATAATTATAAAATGATAGATGAATAAATATTTATAGTTGCAGCCAGTGCAAAATTATGTGCAGTTCAACTCAGCTTTCCCACCATCCACCGAAAGCTCCTCTAACTCACAAGCCCTACTTGGATGAGGGTTCAGGATGCTCCCAAGGCAGTTTCCAACCCAAGATCACATTACTTTTGTGCTTTCACGTCATCAGTGGTGGATGAACGACCCCTCCCCCCCCGGGCCCGAGGTAGAGCTTTAGTAAAATGTCCCCCTGCCCCGACATTTCCTTCCTACCTACCCTATAGCCCCCACTCTTTGTTGAATAGTATAAAGTGAAATTGTTCCATTTATTAGCCTTTGGGCATGATACCCTCACATATTCTCAATTTATCTGCTCGATATTTGCTGGTATTTGGTTGGAGGAGGGGAGAAAAAAACCATTAAAATCAAGCAAAACTTTGCCTTGCAGAAGCTGTTTGGTAGCCCCATATAATTTGAAAAGTCTGTTAGTTACAAAAGGATAAATAAAATCAGTTCTTAAGAAAAAAGTCTCAATACAAAATAACACAGGAGAAGGGAGAGTATTTTTTTAAAGAGTAAACCTCCTGTGAGTGACGCTGTGTTAAGCATGCTCTGCCGCTGGAAGCAGACCTCAGACATGTGCGTGCTTACAAATGTGAGTATTGATTGACAGGTGGTATTGGGACCGATGGAACCCGAATTAATAGATGGGACCAAGACCCCGCTGCTGATTGACAAGTGATCACATTAGTTCCACAAGCCTTGATTGATGGGTGGATCCAGGACTAAGGCGAGCCCATATTGACAAATGGTTACATTGGTGCATCAGTGGTTGTGACAGGCCCCCCCTAACTTCCGGTCCCTATTCAGTCTAATCGTTAATCCCCACTGAATGCCACCCAATCAAACAGCTTTCTCAGGAATGTTTCTGCCCACAGGAAGTCTTTATTGTAGGTGGGAACCTTCCTGGGACAAAACTTACATGTTGCCCTGACCATTTTCTTGCTTGTAAAATTAGCCAAATGAAAAAAAGTGTGCAGATTCCAAATTCAAAAATCATATTGAATCTGGCCTATAATTCTTATTCACAATTTTTATTCACAGTGTAACTCAGTATAATTTTATTGATATATGCAATTTCATCCAAAGATTCCTAGCAAATTTCAAGGAATGTGAATTTCAGTTCAACTTATTTAACTGGTGGCTGGTTACTGTCTATTGCATGACTTAATTTTAATCTGTGCAAATAAAACTAATTCTCAGTCTTTTCAGAGTTGGACACTTTGGCAGTTCGGAATTTTTCTGCTTTGCATGAACATGTTATTTCTCTTGTTGTGCAATGTGAGGATTGCAGTGGAATCCGCTCAGTGGTAAATTACATTTTGATGCAGCTGAGGCAACAGTAATGATGTGCACAGAGATTATGTGAATTCCGCTTCAGAACACACTATGCATTGTAAAACACTGGTTATAAATCATGGCACTGTGCAGCAATAAACAAGTCATTTAAAATGTTCCTTTGCATTAAATGTACATTCTATTCGAAAACCACGGCATGTTCAAAATTTGCAGTTAACCGAAACTGGCATTATATTTTCTTTGGGAAAAAAAGAAAGGTCAATGCTAATTTGTAAAAGGCAAAGGGAGAACACATTAAAAATAATATGAAAGTTAAGTGAGGGGAAGTAGGAATAAAATATTGGCTATGATACTTGGAAGTTACTGAGAAAATATATTTCATTGGTATTATGCAGTCACAAATCTGACAGTTATTTTGAACATAACCATTCCTGTCTAGTATATTCATCATCAATTTTTTTTTTCTTGAGAGTTATCAGTGACGTGATGGAGTCATTCTTACCTGGTCTGGCTCGCCTGCCTTGACAGAGGGTGTCTTATATTTTAAAGGCCGAAATGCCCAATGATAGCAGGGAATGCAACCAAAGATGTGTCGATACCAGATACTATTCCCTAGTGGTCATTCTCCATTATTGTAATTGAGGCAACCAACTGTATTGACTCTATGAGAGAGGATCAATCTAACCAATCCTGAAACGTCAGGGATTGAAACATCTAGTCCTTTGAATCAATCAACTTGACCCAACTCTGAATATTTAACTCTTTATTGACTCCTCAGTTAGGGGTAGACAATAATGTTTGTGTTGCCAGCTCTGTCCCATGAACAGTCAAATGAGAAAGATTATAGAGAATGGCACATTTTAACTTTGCCAAAACTTTGGTTACTTTTACTGTTGGAGAACAAATGTGGTTAGCATTTTTCCATTAATGGTGTATTTGTTTGAGTGAAAAGAACCAGAAAATATGAAATGTCTCAATCTGCTTTCCAGCATATTCAGAGACATCTCTTTCCCATTTATTTTATAGTCACCACCAATCCAAATTAAATGTCGCAAAACAATTATGGATTTTTGACAATGCCAAAAAAATAAGGAATCAGGCTGATATATCCAAGTCAACTTAAAAGATGCAGCAACAAAGTGGATATGTTTCAAATAAATTCATGGCATTCACATTGATACCTATTAGGATCCCAAGTCAACATAAATCATTATCAGACTTTTACGCCACCTGCTAATACTAAAGGGAATTTGGAAGGTCTCCTTACTTGCGATACATGTTTCTGACACCGTTACTCAGAAGCTCAACGAAGTGAGAGCTTTTAGATTTTGCCTCAACATTACTTGTGCATGATACTTCACTGCCTTTTCTTCCCTACTCTCCCACATATACTGTTTCACTCCTCACACACCTCTCTCTTCATTCCCTTCACTCTCTCATCTCTCCATAGTTGCCATCTCAAAAGGCAGTCAAATAAAGGAATGCAGAGCTTCTTTCTGTGGATGTTTTTAATTTTTTTTTAAATTTTTCACACTATGAACCATATCAATCAAAATACACACGAACATTTCCCTCTTAAATGTACACAGCGGCATTTTCTCCCCTTTTTTTCTCCCCTCCCTTCCCTCCCTCCTTCCCACCCCCCCTCCAAACCCATTAAACGTTCAATATATACAATACAATAAAACCATTAAACAATGTCATCACACAATGAAAATAAACAAGAACATTGTGTCGTTTACTTTTACACACTGGATCAGGTCATTTTGTCTTCTTCTCATTTTGTTGATACACCCTTTTCTGAGTTGTGAAGTGTAAATGCCCCTGTATTGCCAATGAATTTCCAAATGGGAAAAATCTGTCATGAATATAGATTCCCATCACAGGACACTTTGGGAAATTCCAGGAAACATGGTGCTTTTCTTACAAGTACTTAATTGGATTTTTCTGTAACTGTCTGTTTATGCAACAGTCAATGCCTCAAAGGTCATGGAATACATTTGTGCATGCCTCTGTCCTCTGTTAAAATGTGGAAAAGTATATGGAAGATGTTTCAACTCTCCTGAAGTGTGATGGTATCATGATTACTAGACTGAAGTGTGAGAAGCAATGACCATGAATGCTGCAGTAAAAATGATGGTGAGGCTCTCAGCTTGTGTCCATTATCACAGACTAAACTCGACACCAGCTTCACCAAATACTCACCTGGAGTTAAAAATGTAAACTATCACTCTAGCTCTAAAACTCTACTCGTTTTACACTTCTGACAGTGTGTGTGTGTGTGTGTGTGTGTGTGTGTGTGTGTGTGTGTGTGTGTGTGTGTGTGTGTGTGTGTGTGTGTGTGTGTGTGTGTGTGTGTGTGTGTGTGTGTGGGGGTATAACAACCACACCATCTATAAATTTACTGATGATGCCACAGTAATGGGTTGTATAAAAGTTGGCTAAGAGTCAGTTAACAGGAAGAGTGAAAACTTGCCTGAATGGTGTACTAACAATACACTCAATGCCACTAAAAACAAAGAGTTGATAATGGACTTTCGGAAGAGATAACTAGAGGTGTATTATCCAGTGATTATTGGGGTATCAGAGGTAGAGAGGGTGAGCAAATTTAAATTCCTGGGAGTCACTATTCGGAGGTCCTTTCCTGGTCCCAACACACAAATTTCATCATGAAGAAAGCATGCCAGCACCTCTACTTTCTCCAGAGTTTGCATTGAAAATCTTGGCAAACTTCTACAGATGTGTAGTGAAAAATGTACTGAAGGGCTGCATCATGGCCTCTTACAGGGACAATAAATCTGAACTTTATATCATTGCATAGATTAGAATTGTTACAGCGGATAAGGAGGTGATTTGGTTTATGTAGCTCTTGACTAATTCAGTCAGTGCCATTTTCTGCTCTTTTTCTGAAGCCCCGCAAAGCATTTTCCATTCACTTTATCCAATATTATTCTTAAAACGTTAATATTGTCTAATTTCAGCGGCCCTACATTGGGTGATTTTCAGATCGTAACCATGTCCCGCATAACACTCCTCAAATTTTTGCCATCCCCACCCAGGCCACTAATCTCCAAAACAAAGACTAGCATTCAATTAGACTTTTGACTATTACCTGTCTGATAGTTCAATAGTCAGTGTGCATGGATCCTCGGATCTTGTTGGGCTACAGCATTTCTGGCTTTTTATTAAAGTATTCTATTATATTTTTGTTTTAAGTCCAAGATGAATAATCTGACATTAATTTACTGAACCTTTATTCTCTCTGAAATATTATCTGTCAATCTTTACTATTGCAATGCAGCTCATTCAGAACTTTGAAAATGTTACCATCTCTCCCATCATCTAAATTATTCATAAATATGGTGAACAGTTGAAGCACAGGTACGTCTGAGACTCCACATCCTGCCAACAGATGACCTGCTCATTTTCCTCTCTCTCTGTCTCCTGCCATACAATCTATTTTAGAGTTAGGTCAGTAATCTCTATTAATTTTCCTGAACTTCAACAATTACTAGCACCATCTTATGAGGAACTGTATTAAATGCTTTTGGACATTTATGTAAATAACATTCATAGACAATTTCCTGTCCAGTATGTTAATCAACTTATTTATTTAAAATTCAATCAGATGCGTCAGGCGTGATTTATCTACTATAAATCCACGTTAACTCTCTTTTAACATGTTCAAGCTCTCCAGACTTAATTATGGACTGTGGTAATTTCCTAATGGCAGATGTTAGGCTAACTGAAATATAATTCACGTCTTGCTCACTTGTATTTATAAACAGTGAAATCATTCCCAAATCACAAGAATGTTAGAATATTAAGGTGCCTGCCATGTTCTCATCTATGTTTAAAATCACATTTAATCCATGGGATTTGTACATCCTTTATGCAACTATTTTATTGACTACAATTATTGTTTCCAATAATTCCTATTCCTGATTCATGATTTAATTGCAGGAAATATTAAAACATGGTTCATTATTTAATTGCAGGAAATATTAAAACTACCTCTTTAGTAAACATTGACACAATGTAATTCTTCATCGTAAAAGTTTTTTAAAATTTTTGTTCACAATATCTCTGTCATCAGTTCTAGATTTCACATTGCTCCTAATTCACTTGTTACTTCATAAAATTATGAAAAAGTTACAATCATAAACAACTTTTTTGACACTGAATTCTTAGAAATGTGTAGTTTCAATCCCTCTTAGTATTTATTTTCTTCCTGAAAATGGGAATCTCTTCCTTTGAACCCTTTCAAAATGTATTATGCGGCATATTACCAGGAAGCATAAGCAGACACCAAAAAAAAAATGATGGTTGTTCTGTGCAAAACAAATACATTTCAAAATGTGCAAAGTCACTTTCAATTGTAATATTGACCATCTGAAATTAAAATACCTTTTCCCAAAATAGTTAAACATAATGGACTCACAATACTAATGGTGACTCATGTGTTTGGATTGTGCCGAGCTATCACTCTACAGGATCAGTTAAATCTGGTGAAAGTGTAGTTCTCCAAGATGCAGTGCATTATGTACAAGGCTCAGGAGACAAATTATTCTAAGCAAGAGTTCTTAAAGAGCTGCTAATCACAAATAAATAGTCATATTTTTGCAAACATTAAAATGGCTGGAACAATTTCCAGAACAGCAGCTTTCCCAGATGCTGCTCATGCGGTGCTTTGTCAGGAAGCGTGCCAGAGAATAGTGAATCCATTTCAAGCTGAAGGTCACACACAATTCAAGAGTACCACCAACTTAGCCTGACTTAATAATGCTTCATTAGTGCAATGTGCCTGGGAGTAAGTGAAGGAATAATTTTCTGTTAAGTTTACCACAGTAAATGTTCTCACCTTTTGCATAGTATTACTGCACTGTCTTCTCCAGAGCTTAGTACAACATCCCAGGCTGACAGTGTCCAGCCCTGTAAAACTGTTCATCTACTTTCCAAATGTATCACTAAGGCATTCTGGATTGTAGCCCTATGACCTGTTGAATGTGGTTAGCCACAAACATCAAGCATGCTGCCCACACAAGAGGCCTCCCTCCTGCATGCTATTGCACTTACATAAGATGGTTAAAAGTCTGGGAATTTTGGTCATACACACGCATCTTTCCTAACTTTGGGATCCCAGATGGAATTCTCGCCCACTGGCTGCACAGATGGGAAAAGATTATCAGCACATTTAAATCAATGCTTGAAAGATTATGCAACATATGTGTTTGAATTTCTCATAAGCACTCAAGGAAGATGGAATTCTTGCCAGGAACATAAAATCAGAAACTTGACCTCTTTTATTCCTTAGAATTTCACCCATTCTTTGTAGCCTAATCCTGTGGGCCTTTAACACCCATTTGGATACTCCAGAAGTTTTTAAGAAATTGGCTGACCATAGGTTGGAAACAGTGCTGTTGTGCAGAGCTGTGCAGGAGAACATACTATATGGTGCAGCTAATAGACTACTGTCTCAAGAGATGCAGGTTCAATCCTGACCTTGAGTGGTGTGTGTGTGTGGATGTGTAGGTGGGTGTGTGTGTGTGTGTGTGTGTGTGTGTGAGTGGGTGAGTGTAGGTGTGGGTGTGTGTGTGTGTGTGTGTGTGTGTGAGTGGGTGAGTGTAGGTGTGGGTGGGTGTAGTTTCCTTTTTTTCTCTATGACCACGAGTCAAACCTGGGTTAGAATAAATTGTCTCCCTCATCCCAAAGGCGTGGGTTTTTAGGTTAAATTACCTGTAAATTTCCCTGGGGCCTTAATGATTGCTAAACCCTAGGGCAAATTGAGAAGAAAAAAATAGGTTATTATAGGATTATGATATGATCAGTGAAAATAGTTGGTTGATGATTAGTGTGGGTTTGGGTGTCCTGAAGGTCATTTTTCCAGGCTGTATTTGTCAATGCTTAAAACACACTTGCACAATTCCAGATGGGACCTCACCAAAATACTTTCCTTCCTAGAAATCACAGAAAGGCACAAGACTCTCTGCATGGCAGCTGATCACAGAAACTAAAGTAGTTTTCCCAGGAATCGAGAAACACACACACATACTCACACTTCTGCTCACCCCACCCAGAGTGAAGTTTTCTTAGGAAAGATAATGGGAATGTCATTCACAATCCTCCATCTTCAAGTCAAGTTTATTGTTATCTGATTGTACAACTACAACCCAAAGAAACAGCATTAGCCGATCCTCAGTGCAAAACAGACAGACAACCAGACATAACACACATACAGTCAGACGATAAATATGCAGGACAAGTATTCATCTGTACAACTAAATAAATATATATTGTTTCAAGGATATGAGAGTCTCAAATGGTAAGTGTGACCAGTTCTTTTGGTCGTTCATCATTCTCCCTGCCCGTGGGAATAAGCTGTTTCTCAGCCTGGTGGTGCTTGTTCTGATCCTCCTGTATCTCTTGCCAATGGGAGCCGCTGAAAGATGCCGTGTTCAGCGTGGAAGAGGTTTTCAATGATTTTGTGCACCCTTTTCAGACAATGATCTCGGTAGATCAAGTTGATGGGGTGGGAGGGGGGAGGAAGGAGACTGTATTGATCCTCTCTGACACTCTTACTGGTCCTGTGGATTGACCTCAAACCATTTCTCTGCAGCAACCATACTACACTATGATACAGCCATCCACAATGTTCTCAATGGAGTTCCTATAGAAGGTTTACATAGTGGTGGCTGGTAGCCTTGCCCACCAATCTTCTGAGGAAATGCAGTCATTGCTAAGTCTTCCTGATGAGTGAGGAGATGTCACTAAGGAGATGTCACGATAGGTCACTAAGTTAAGTGGTGCTCTCCACTCTCTCCACTACAGAGTTGTTGATGTGTAGTGGAGAGTGGTCGTTCCTGGTCCTCCTGAAGTTCATGATCTTCTCCTTCATCTTGACCATGTTGATACTCAGGTTTTTACTCTTGCACCATTTCATGAAACTTTCCACCTCTTCTCCGTAGTGTGACTCATCATTGGTGGTGACGAGGCCGACTACTGTTGAATCATCTGCAAACTTGATGACACTGTTGGATCTGGATCTGGCAATGGAGTCATGGGTCAGTAGCGTGAACAGAAGTGAGCTGAGCACACAGCCCTGAGGTGCATGAGTATTCAGCGTGATGGTGCTCAATACTCTGCTACTGAGCTGGACACATTGTGGTCTTTACGCTAGGAAGTCCAGAATCCAGTTACAGAGAGGGGTGCTAAGTTCCAGCAAGGACAACTTCTTCACCAGCCATTGGGGAATGATGATATTAAATGCCAACTTGAAGACAGCGAGCAGCAGCAAGGTTTAATGAGGCATTATTCTCCAAATGGGTCAGGATGGAGTGAAGGTTCAAGGCTATAGCATCTTCTGTAAGTTAAGTGAATTTCATGGAACTTGGTGCTCTCTGCTCTCTTTACTACAGAGTTTTTGATGTGTAGTGGAGAGTGGTCATGCCTGGTTCTCCTGAAGTCCATGATCACCTCCTTTGTCTCATCCATGTTCATGTCTAACATCTTTGGAGAAGACTACACTGCACCTCAAACAGAGGGACCACTCACTGACACATTCTCACTGAGATTCTCCATCCCCCTTTGGTTCAATCACCAGGGAAAGCTTCCATTACTCTGAGTTCACCCCCAGCAAAATTAAGGGTTATCAGCCATTGTTACAAGTGAAAATTTTGCTTCTGTAATTGCAGGGTCTTCTAATAGTTCCGTCTCAGAAGAGATGGAGGTAGCATAGATGTAGAAGGTCTATAGAGGTAGAAGAGAAGAGAGGTGATGTTGTCAATGATGTAATTGTGCCTAAGACCTCACCTCGTGGAAAGGCACCGTGATGAGGTGAGAGGGTAGCACACCACAGGGATATACACCGGGCACCAGTGAGCAGGTTACACGGTACCTGAGGCAGATCCTCACCAGAGGAATATTCACACTGATGTGCTGTCTCAGAGGTCTCTTGTGAGGAGTACAACAAGAGTTATATGGGGATGCAGCAATATGGCTGCAATTGATCATGTTTGCCTCATAGAATGCAGGAGATGACATGAAATTGGGAGGACCCCATCCCCGAGCTCTCATAGAAAATTATGCAAAGCCAGGGGACCATACCTAATTTTATTCCAGGGATTATACAGTTGACAGCTACTGAGGAGACGATGTGAATTGCTTCCAACAATTGCACCCATAACCTTATGATTGGGCAATTTTCTGTGCGGTGCTCTAGAACGTATGGCTCAATGGCACATTTTGGTCACTGTTATGATTGTCACCTCTCTCCTCCTCCGGATCCAACTGAAGGTGTGGTCTCTGCTACCTTGCAATATCTTGAACCTCTAAAAGAACAGTGAAGTCCATTGGGAAAGAGTTCAATGATCTCACTGTGCAGAGAGATGTCAGACATGAATTGTTTACTGTTCTTCATGAGAAGCAAGATGCCATTGGTGAAAAGTTTGCCTCCATCGGGTGATTCTACCCATGATCAGCTTGCAATATTCCAGGAAGCAAGCACATGAAGAGCTTGATGTTCTGTGTGAGCAGAGCGATGTGGCATATGGACAGACGAATTCTCCTGCATGTAAATAATTGGATGGGCAGGATGATACTACCTGCAAACAGATCCATCTGATGCAAAAGCAGAGAAATTACATGGAGGAACTTCAATCTCATCTGCAAGAGTAGTGATGCATGTACCTTTTCCCTCCCCTTCACACCACCACCAGCTGACTGCACCTTTCATTGTGTGCAATGCACATGGAATTTGCACCAAGAAGAAAAATGGCAACACCAGAAACCAGATGTCAGAATATGCCAACCAGAAACCAAAGATTTAAGAAAAAAATGAATGAATTCATGAATGCGAGGAGTGTGGAGGGCTATGTTCTGGGTGCAGGTCAATGGGATTAGTTTGGCTCAGACTAGATGGGCCGAACTGAATGTCCTGTTTTGGTGCTGCAGTGTTCTATGGTTCTAACTAGCTTAGGAGCAGAACCAGAAAATAATGCTTTGGTTCTGGATCTTAAAGGTTCCTGGGTCACTGTCTACCCATCCCCTGAACAATCACTTGATGTGTAGGTCCAGAAAATATATGTGCTTTGCCCCTCCTATGAGGGCACCTTTTCACCTTCCCACCAGACCAATCAGGCTCTCCCATGCCACACAGGCAACCACACCAGATGTGTAATTCACCTGACTTTGGCCAATCGTATGAGGTCCTCATGGGTCACCAAGAACATCCATGCAGACATAAAGGGAAGGAGAACAGTCTTCCACCAATAAGACAGCAGCTGTACAGGAGACCCTGAGTTAACACTAGAACTTTCAAATGTATATATAAGGTATTAGAAAGGAAAGAAACTAGAACACAAATACATTAAGACCATTTTAAATTGCTTTTCATGCCCACTCTTCTAAGACTAATCTTTCATTTCACCACTTTTCCATACTAACCCTATATCCTAAATTCCCTGAATATCTAAAAATCAACCAAACTCTATCTAGAAAATATTCAGCCTCCATGGTCAACTTAGGCAAAAAAATCCAAAGATTCATTACCTACTCAGGAAGAAATATCTTTTCTTCTCGTCCTCAATTTCACTCCGTTTACTTTGAGTCTGTGACCACCCCTCACTTTCCACCCCCGCCCCCAACCCCACTCAGTGCCAGACACTCAAGCCAGGGAAAATATAATTCCCGTATTTACCCTGCCAAGCCCTGAAGGAAATTTGTGCTATTTGTGTCATTCTTCTAAACTCTAGAGGGGAAAATCCCAGTATGCTCAATTTATCCTTGTACAACAAATCTACCAAACCAGGAATCAATCTGGTGAACTTTGGCTGCACTCCTTCCATTGCAAGAGTATCCTTGCTTAGGTAGGAAGACCAGACATACGCATTATTCCAGGTGCTGTTCCATCAGGGCCATTGAGCTATGTAACGTAACTAAAAGATATCATGATCTCTGATATTTGTCTTTCTTATTTTTTCTGTATAAATTATTAAATATATCCTCATGAAGATGCTTCATTTTGCACACAAAATTGCCACTGGTGTGGTAGATGCTGGCATTGCTACAGATCCTACCATGCTTCAACTTGAAAGTTGCAAGTGGAGAGCTGCCAACAGTGTCAGCACTGGAATGAATGTCTCAGCAGCTAACTGCTGGGGAGCAATTATCGTTAGCTAACGCAAACTCTGTTAACTCTGGAATGCACCTGGCCAGCCTGCATTGAATTCCAAAGGACTCCCATTGTTTGTAGCTCGTCCTTTGAAGTAGAGACAATTATTACAAGGTAACACAGTTGTACTGTGATTGAACAATGAACGGCATAGATTACGCCTCAAAAGCTCCAATTTAAGATGACAAAAGTTTCCTGTGCATGACCTTCACCTGCAAAAGATTTGAGTTGCCCATTGAAGTGCCTGGACCAATTTCCTGATGGCCACAACTTCACCTGGAAACTACTGGCAGCACAATCTAGACTGGGCAAAACCACTTCCACACATGATTTGCGCATGAAAAGAAGACCAATGGATCCAGTTTCTTTCTTGTCCTAACGTTGATTCTGGTCAATCTGCTTGCAGGAGAAAATTACAGGCAACTCGTGCCAGTAGATGCAAACAAGATAGGTTTGCCTCAGCTGGGATCCTTGCTGCCTGAATTAAAGGACACTGGGGATGGTAGTCATGGAAGTACATGTGAAAAGTGAGAAAGGAAAAATTGAAAGGGGGAAAAATAATGGTGAGGCACAATGTTGCAGCAGGCACTTCAGCTCCTCGCAATATCAGAGCCAGCATCACCAGGCTGAAGAGTAAGTTCTTTCCATGGCAGGGAGAATGCTGAACAACCAAAAGAACAGGTCACACTAACCATCTGAGAATCTCATATTCATGAAACAAAATTTATTTATTTGTATAATGAATACTTGTCCTGGATATGTATTGTTTGTCTGCTTGTGTGTAATGTTTGGTTGTGTATCTGCGTGTTTCACACCAAGCACCAGAGAACACTGATTCATTCGTTTGTACTTGTCCAAACAGATGACAATAAACTTGACTTGGACTTGGCCTTGGCCTTTCCCAAGCTAATCATTGGTATCAAACTTCAATTTATCGTGCTTCCTGCTGCCTTTCATTCTTGAGGTAGCACTGCAAAATGGACTTCCGAGTGAAACTCTCACTCAACAGGTGACTATCACAAGCATTCTTTGGTTGTTCTTTAGAGCCAAACCTCCGCAACCAACCTCAGGTGAGGTCGTCAAAGACCCCTGCGTCATTCGCTGTTACAATAGCAAAAGGTAGGGAAGGTTATTTGCTGAGCTGCATGAAGGAATTGTTCACAAGAGCACAATTTGGAGAGAGGTGAAGGTGGGCCTGCAGGGGATCTAATCAGCAGGGGATATAACCAACTCCCTGCCGGTTGGAAGATCATCACATGGGAATGACTGGGTGTTGGAATCAGAACAACAAATCTCACTCACCTGGGAACACTTAGATATCTCTAAATGTCACTCACTCCCAGTCTCTTCACTTGGATAATAATCAGTCTTTTAGTTCCTCTTATAAAAGTACATCACCTCCCACTTCCTCACATAAGCTCCATTTGCAGGATTTGTCCAATTATTTACATGCAAGCTAAGCGCATCTCCCTGAAAGCTGCTCTTTTTGAATCACCCAGCACAAGGGCCTCAGTGGTGATTTTAAAGAGCCCCTGACAGTTTGCTCTCTCTGAGACTAATGCTCTAGTTAAAGCAGGCAAATATGGAGAGCATCTGGATAGAAAATTCAGTTAAAATAGTGTCCAAACTGGGCTTAGCATTCCTGCGCTTGGCAGCAATTTTCTGCTCAATCACTGCAGCAGGCAGAAACTCGCAGATTGATTGGCACAGAGATCAAAACTATAGGAGTGAGCCTGCAAGTCTCCTCAGTCCATGTCCAACATTTTAGAACTATATTAGGGTAGCACAGTTGGTGTAGCGGTTAGCACAATGCCTTGACAAAGGCATTGGGCAAGTTCCAAAGGCATTGGGACCGGGGTTCAAATCCCGTGCTATCTGTAAGGAGTTTGAACGTTCTCCTCGGGTCTCCATGGGTTTTCCCCAGAGCCCTGGTTTCCTCCCACTGGGGGTTGTAGGTTAATTGGGTGTAAATTGGGCAGCTCGGACTCATAGACCGAAATGGCCTGTTATCATGCTGTATGTCTAAAAATTTCCAAGCTTAGACACCAGAGAACCTGTGAGATATTTTTCAATCAAAAAGGATGAAGTTTATTGGAAGTGTTTGAAATATTGTTTGATATGGATTTTTTTTAATATAGACATGCATCATGGTAACAGGCATTTTTGGCCTATGAGCTCATGCCGCCAAATTACACCCAATTGACCTACAACCCCAATACTTTTTTGAACGGTGGAAGGAAACTGGAATCCCAGAGAAAACACATGCAGACATGGGGAGAATATATAAACTCCTTACAGACATGCCAAATTTGAACCAGGGTCTCTGTTAATGTAACAGTGTTGCGCTAACCGCTACACTAATTGTGCCAACCTTTAAAATACAGCTTAAATAATATGAAACAAATGCTATGGTTTTAGATCTTTATCATACAATGTATTTCTTTATTCAACTGTACATTACCATTGGAATAGATATACAAACACCGAATATTCTCATCAGGTTAAATCTGATGAAAGGAGATAAATAGCTGAGATACAAGATGCAAAATCCTTTCACCAGCTGGAAAATATAGACAAATCTTGATTCTGTTTATGCCTTTGCATCATACTGCATACTTTCAAACTCTGCAAAGTTTTATAAGAAGTAACCCATCCACAACTTCAATTATAAGCAAATAAATGAAGTCTTCCCCACAATTTAAACAATGAAAATGCTCAACATGTATTTATATGGACATCATAATAATTAATAGACATAGAATAGTTCCCTACATTTTCAACTTCACTGAAGAAAGATCTAAATTATTCACTTGTATGGTAATAAAACAATAGACAGGTGTTGGATGAAGTTTCTTCTCATGTTGAAGCTCAATTTGCGACTACAGGAAAAATGTTGAACTAATGTAAATTTTCTCTGTATTAATTTTTAACATTAAATAATTATTGGTTTCTTCAGGAGTTACTAAAGTACAAATTACACAAAATAAGCTCCAGAAACAAGTTTACTCGGATTTCATGAGACCACAACAGAGTACAGATGAGCCACTGTTTAATTTATTTTCTGAAATACAGTATATGTTGATACATCAGTTTATCATTTGGCTGTGTCAAGCAATGAATAGAAACGGTGATTTGTTTCCATGCAATAGTGTTTTAATAATCACTCTCTAGCACTAGCATTTTTAAGTCGAGTACATTTGACACGTTACATTTTTTATTATTTTTGAACAATTCAATGTGTTTCTATTGGAAAGTTAAAAACTGACAAATACTCAAAATTTTTAAAAAAATAATAATTCTGAAAATATATAGACGGCCAGGCAGCATCTGTGAGCAAGAAATAAAACAATCTAACCTTGTCTGGAATACTACTAGATTCTAAAGAAGGAAATATGAATCAGTTTGGTTTAAAATGTGATACTCGGGAAGAGGACAAGAGAACTGGTGAACTTGGAAAGAGGAGGGAAAAAGTAGAGGGAATCAGAAGAAAACATATAAAGGAGATAAAAAGGGCAGAGAGAGAAAAGGAAGGGAGGAAGTGATTGAGAATCAAAGAGGCATAAACTCAAAATCTTTCTAATTTATTTGATATGGCGATATGCTACTACATGCATATATAGGAACTACATTTCCCAGCATGTCATGCCTGCTGTTGGCAGAAACCGGAGGTGACATATGACGGGGTTGTCATTGGAAGTCACTTGAAACAGCTCAAGGAAAATAAAATCTGTTAATTGTTACACCCATGTAGTAAAGTTGTTCTTAAAAGAACAAGCATAGCATGATGTCAGAGGTGTCTGGATGAGTAAGGGAAGACAATGGTTCATAAGTATGGATAAGCTAAGACCTCCCACACCAATGTACTTTACAGGCAATCTAGTTGATAATTGGAACCATTTCAAATAGTGATTTAACATTTATTTAGAACCGAGTGGAAATGGGAGAGAAGGAAGGAAAATGGAAAGTGTCTATGTTTCTGCACATGATGAATGAAGGTGCCTTGGGCATCCATAACAGTTTTCAAATTGAGAGATCGTTTTCATGTTGGACACTCTGATGACAAAATTTGAGGAGCATTTTGTTCCAACTATAAATGTCACACTTGAGAGATTCAAGTTTTTCTCCTGTGATCAGAAACAAGGTATGAGCTTTGACCAATACTTAGCCAAGCTTCACACACTGAGCAAGTCCTGTGAATTTGGAGATTTGAAAATTTCACTCATTAAAGATAGAATAATTTGTGGAAACTCAAATAATGGACTTAGAGAAAGACTTGTATGAAAAAAAAGATTTGACTCTGGAAAAGGCTGTGAATATGTGTAGGGCAGCAGAGACCACATGAGCATGAGCTAAGGAGTTGCACAGGATAGACACTAAAGAAAAAACAATTTCATTACAAATTCATATTCCAAAGATAGTTCTATGGAAAGTCCTGCTATAAATGTGGGAAGAAGAATCATTTTGCAAAGTGCTGCAAAGCAGGGCATACCAAGAGAAAGGTATACACAGTGGATTAAAAAAAAAGTAATTATTTGTGGATTCACTTCAGACTGATGCTGGCAAAACAGAATGTATCGTTCCAGTGACTGTGAATGAGACAACAAGTCCATTTAAACTCAACACCGGAGCCCAGGTAAATCGGTTATCTTTGGATGATTACAAGACCCTCACCATAAAGAGCAAGATTTATCCTGTGAAATTACATGGCGGGCTACACTGGAGAGAATGTTCCAGTAAAAAGGGCTGAATGGTCACCTTCAAACTCAAAGGGTGGCAACTAAAGACATAGCTGATAGTAGAAAGGGGAGTGCAGCCATTATTAGGTTTGTGTGCATGTGAAAAGCTCAACCTGGTGAAAAGAGTTGTTGTAGTGGCTTCATAGGCCGAAGATAAGCACACAACACTCATGGAAGGAAGGATAACTACATTGGAGAAGTGATACCTTAATGTACAGAGAGAATCAACCTCATTACATGACATGAATGACAAACTGGAAAATGAGTTGGCAAATAAGGATGCCTTTTTACGCCAGCTAGAAGACAAAAATAGACAGTTACAGGAATGTCTGGAACTTGCTAAACAGAAACTGCAGCAAACAATGAAGCAAACTGAAACATTACCAGTAGAAGCTGAACTTGCCCAATGAATTGCAGATCTGACAAAAGCTAAAGAGTAGCATTAAGAGAGTCAGCTTGACTCTAATGAGCAACTTCAGCTGCATCTAAAAGAAAGAATGGCTGCATTAGAAGATAAGAATATATCAATGCAAGAATCTGAACTCTTAAGAAAACAATTTGAAGAGTCTCTTCATGATAAGAATTGGAAAATGCAAACCATCTTCTTTGAACTACAAAGCTTAAAGGAGCTGCCACACTATCAACAAAGGAACTGGCAGCTACGTCACCCACTGCAGCAGCTGTGGCCAAGATTGTGAAGCCAGGAATGAAGCTCACAGAGTTGTATAATGAATACGTTGAAGCCCAAGATCAAATGCTATCGGCAAAACAGGAAAATAAGCGAGTGAATAAATAGTTGGATGAAATTGTGAAAGAAGTGGAAGTGAAAGCTCCACTTCTGAAGCGCCAGCAGGAAGAATATGAACGTGTGCAAAAGACTGTGGCAAATCTCCCAGCTAAATTAGAAGATTCTATGAAGGAAGATCACCATTCACAAAAATGCACTAAACAGGGAGAATCAGAGATACAAAATACAAATGTCAGATCTTTCACAGCAGAATAGATTGTTTTTGATGGAACTAGAAGATGCATAAGGAAAGCATATTTCATGTGAAGATGAAGTTAGTTCTGCTGACGTAATCAATTCGTCTGAAGTGATTTTTCATCATCTGGTGACCTATTGTAACGTTGACGAACTACAACAGCAAAATCAACAGCTATTGGTAACTGTATGTGAATTTTCTGATAAACTGGAAAAGGAAAAAACTTCCTCGGATTTCTAAACTTCCGCTGAATCTTGTGGATGCCCTGAATGAACTTAAAAGATTTTGTGAAGCTAGAAGTCATTAGTTGCAACTGGTGGAAAGAGATGGATCATAGAATGTTTTTTTTAAAGGGGAAAGATGTGTTATTATGTGTGCAAATACAAACTACCTTCCCTAGCATGCAATGCACATGGTTGGGTAGAAACTGGAAGTGGCATATGGCGGGGGTTGTCATTGGAAGTTGGTTGAAGCAGCTCAAGGAAAATAAAGTTCTTCCAGAAAGAACAAGAATTACAATCACAAAGTTATGAATTGATGAAAAGCTGAATGCATGAGAATATAATTGGGCCTGACATTATATTCAATCTCCACCTATGATACTGATTTTACCTGCCAGCATAGAACATAGAGATAGCACTCACTGACTGAGCAGCCAATATTGTGATTTCATGTATTGAAACAAATATAACACAGTGCCATCTACAGGCATAAGTATCACTGCAGATAAATACAAAAAGCAGATTTCCCAGAATTGTTGTGATATAAATCTTCAAATACATTTTAAAAAGGGAAGTCCTCCAATACTAGTATCAGAGAAGGGAGAAGGGTGCTTTAGAATATCTTTATGTGGTGTAGTTTGGTTCAAGAAAAGGTTTAACTGTGAAGATTAGCCCATTTCACACTGCCACTGAAGGTGGGAAGAACGGGGCAATTTAGTGGGTATTTAGTAGGTCACCTGCCAGTGTGAACACTCCCAAATGGGCAGGGGGGTAAAATCAACCAGGCTGGGATACAAGCAGTGGCAGATTAACTTCCCATAGGCTGATCTTTTATAAGGCCCCTCTGCCTCACCCTTGTTGAATAGAATAAAGTGATATAAAGTTACATTAATTAACTATAATAAATAAACTTACCAGGGCATCAGACAATGTAGAAACACTCAGGATGGAGATCCAACCAAAAGCACACACAACCAGGAAGGAGGGCACCCTGTCACAGCCCTCCAAAGCCCAGAAATCCAACTCCAGGCTATCGCAGAGTGGCAGGTAAAGTGAAGGTGGACAGGGTGATAAAGAAGATCAGGGCAGTGATGATCGACTTGAGCGCAGGTGACTGCAAAGCTGGCTACACTACACCAGGCTTCCCCTGCCCTCGTGGCTGCTCCCCTCGGTGGTTTGCAGGCCCTTGCAGATGACCACCAAATCAGGTGACAACTGCCAGGAGAACTTTGTGGGTGAAGACCTAGCCACTCCAGAGCCCACATTGAAGCTGGTCTGCCACTGAGGCATGGCATCATGGTGAACTGAGTAGCTCTCTTGGTTCACATCTTCCACAGGGCCATGAGGATCTTCCCTGAGGAGCATGCCAAGATGATGGTTCACCCTCCCCTCAGCCTAGCAAGCAGCAGGGAGATGTCAGAGATCCTCCAAGACTTTCTGCACCCTCACCATGAACATCACCAGCAGGCTGTTCTCTCTCTCTACTCCCATGGCCGCACCACCGGCTGTGTGGTGGAGTGCAGCCACTGAGTCACCCCATGACACCATGCATGAAGGTTACATCATGGCCCATGTGACCATGATGTCCAGGGCCAACTGCAGCAGTGCTGACATCAATACTACCTCCTGAAGCTGCTCAACAAGGCGGGCCACGTGCTCACTGAGAGCAGACTTGACATTGTGAAATGATGCTACACCTCAATAAACTTCAAGGAGGATCTTGGCCTGGACATGACCGAGCACCTGGCGAAGTAGGAGGTCCCCAAAGGCTACATCATCATCCTGGGAAAGAAGAGGTTCCACTGCCCAGAGGTGCTTAGTCTGAACCCTCCCCTCAGTGCACACTGGAGATCCCAACGCCTGACTCCTAACTCTCCCCTTGGCCTACTACACAGGCACAGCAGACGGGTGTCGAGACCGCCGAGGGATTCAGTGGCACCTATTTTTGAACTGTGAGGCCACAGCATCAGTGCCAGATGTCGTGATCTCACAGTTCAAAAATGTGTGGTGGGAGAGAGGACAGTGCCGGGCTGAAAAGGAGGGGGAGCGGTCACACTCCTGATCCCCCCCACCCCCCGGTTACGTCCCTGCCTGGCCAGCACCAGGTGAACATAATGTGGCCGCAGGGAAAGGGGAATTTGGCTGTGTCTGGTCTGAGCTCAACCACAAATGCAGATTCGCCCAGCAGTTGTGGGCAAAGGAGGCAGTGAGCAAAAGTAGCCAGTTGTGTGCGGGCCTTCATACTCACAGATACACTGGCAGTATTATAATGAAATGCACGACAAATATGTTTCTAAATATCTTAAACACCCAGTGCAACCAGACAAAGTTGGGCCAGTGACAGCGATGCTGGTAGCTCAGGTGCACTTTGGCGGTCTCTTGCAATTTAGCAGGTTTAACAAGTAAATATCAGAGAAATCCTGGCAGAGCCTCCAAGGAAAACTCATGGAGACGCTGGGAGAAACTTCTTACAAATAGCGTTGGATTTGATTGCTGGCGCTGTAGTCTGCCTGAGGTTAATAGACATTCTTTTAATAAACTGGCATGGTTACAAGGGGTCAAATTTATATTTCTACAAGTTTCTTCTTTTCTTTGGCTTGGCTTCGCGGACGAAGATTTTGAGTAGGCTAAAGCCTAGGGACTCAGGACCCCCTTACCCTCCGGGCCCATAGGCTTCAGCATAGTCAGTCTAATGGTTAATCTCCCACTGGATACAACCCAGTTGACTTGGATTTGACTTGGCTCCAATGTGAACAGCTAACCCGCTCAATCGAGTATCATTAGTGATGTAAGTGCCTGCGTGCATGCATCAGTGTGGCGGGAAAAAAAGTTGATGTGGCCAGGTAGCTTGGAGGGAAGGTTAGTGTGGTCTGTTTTACAAGGTTTTTAGTGTAGTGTCAGTGTAGTTTTAATGTCAGTGCAGTTATATTTCAAAGGATTTTAGTGTAGGCATTAGTATTAGTGTGTAGTATGGTAAGTGTAGTTTCAGTGTTGTGATAATGGCAGCCAACTGAGGGGGATCGGGAGGTGCGGGAGCTGTTCTCCATAACAGCAGAGGAGCAGATGGCTAAACATTTTACATGGACTGTAAGAGAAGGCCCTATGTACGAGAGGTTCACCTCCAGCCTCAGGAATGCAAGGTTTCCAGGGACAGAACACGAGTGATAAATAAACTGAAGAATCTTCGCAAGAAGTTTCTTCAGTTAATTGATCCTAATGGTAGGTGTAGAAGAGGCTGGCTGGACTGACCTTACTTTGAATTGGCCTACCAGATATAGGGTGCCAGCTGATTGTCATGCCCTGTGGCCTTGAGATCCAACCTGAAGAGGCCAGGGCCCAATGACACAGCCTGCCCCAGTGTGACAGCCACCCCCAGCGAAATCCACCCCTCCCAACAGAACAGGCGACCCCAGTGAGATGGGCCACCCCAACGAGATGGACCACCTAATGAGACGGGCCACTCTGATTCTGTGTTGTTTGCAGTGTCATTTTAACCTTTGAGAGGATACAATGTACATTATTTAATTTAGATTTTTTTTATTATTTGATCGTTTTTTAACTTTTTCTGTTTGCTTTTCAATGTTTTAGATTTTTTATAGCAGGCTTTAACAAATTAATTGATTTTAATTATGAGTGAAATATTTTTGCAAGTCAAGAGTATTTGGTAGATTTAACAGCCGGAAAAGCCAACCAAATTCTAAAGGTAATATATTTACACTGTCTTTCATTGGTGGCTATTTTACGACCCTTCCATCATAATCCTATTACATGAAGGACAACATTATCAATTATGCCAGACCCAACCACAAAATATCAGGTAGATTTTACCCCAACATCCCCAATGAAGGAGCTACACAAGAAATATCTGTACATTGTTCAGTGCATGATACTGCATCTGTGGGCTTCAATGGTTACTGAAATGTTCAGTGCTATGAGGTCTAGGTCCTGATTTGTAGAAATTGAAGGTCGGGTGGGTAATGGGCAATATGAAGGAACAAGAAGCATAGCGCACACATGGGATATTCACCTGAAAAACTTGTCCAATGACCCTGATTGGACATGGGATGATCAAATAGCTTATGGCATTGAATGAAAGACCTAGCTAGGGGCAGACTTTTGGCAGAGACTTCCACAATTTTCTTCACTCACTGCCTTCTGATTCTTCATCTGGAGTATCCTCGGACTTTCTGTTGACAAAGGCTAGTTCTCCCCATCTCCATTCTGACTTTTGATACACTCTTCTGTGTTTTGCCACCAGCTTTTTCTCAGTTACAATAATTTCCACACCTAATCGTGACACCCTTTTAACAGTTCCAGGGTGGTCTTGAATGATGAAACCTCATGTGATTCCAAGGTGGACATAAAATATATTGGGTACTCTACTGAGTTAATGAGACATGAGGTTAATATAGCTGGCCACTGTAACCACAGTGAGAAGGCAGCACAAATGATTGACAAAAGGAAGATCGATTAAATGTACCAATCATCTTTTTTGTTAGGGGGATGCCATCCTAATGCATTCCCAATGATCGTCTTTAAATAATATAAGTACTGAATGTCATCAGTGAATTACAGAATAACATAGATTGTATTTAATGCGGTGGCTCTCGACTATTTTCTTTCCACTCGCATACCACTTTAAGTAATCCCTATGCTACAAGTGCTTTGTGATTAGTAAGGGGTTGCTTAAGGTGGTATGTGAGTGGGAAAGGAAGGGTGAGAATCATTGCCCTAGACCTAATTGTTATAAAATATTTTGCTTGAGAAAAATTGTCCTTGGCCCATTTCCTTTGGAATTATGAAACCGTGCACATAATGAGTCAATTGGGTATGATTAAAACAGTGGTTTTCAAATTTTTTCTTTCCACCCACATACCACCTTAAGCAATCCCTTACTAATCAGAGAGCACCTATGGCATAGGGATTACTTAAAGTGGTATGTGAGTGGAAAGAAAAAGGTTGAGAACCACTGATTTAATGTGACAATAGTTTTATCATATGTTTCAAATGAAGTGCTCAATTCAAAAGAAACAATTCCCATCCTGAAAGTTATGTGTCCCCCATTTTTTCTACTTTTTATGTTGTAACTTATTTGTAATGCAGTGCTCTGATTTCTAATTTGTTTTCATTTGAAAATGGAAGCAAATCACATTCCAATTAACGTGATCCAGAGGCATGGTCTTTTATCCAGAATACTGGGTTGCAGAACATAACACAAATACTGTACTTGCTTCCTTGCTTGTAAAGTGGTGTTTTTTTGATGATTTGATATTGTGAAAGGTGCAAAGTGTTTTCTAATCTTTAGGTATAAATGGGGAATAAGAATATCTGTCAAAATAAATTAATTCTTCATTTGTGTCATTAAAATATAAATGTGAACAGGCAGATATCATAATCAGTTATTTATACATTCTAGAGAATTTTCCTACTATCATGTTAGGGTGGGTGCCTATTTATTTAATTAAAATTAAATCTTCTCAGAGTGTAAATGAGCTCATAATTAGTTATAAGACACTGTTTTTTTTTAAAATGCTTTGCTTTTTTAAAATGCAAGGTGATTTCAAATCAAATTTTCTTTGAATAAAACTGACATTATGAGTATCCCTACCAATACTCACCCCAATCTCCCACTGTGGAACACAAATGATATACGGGGTGTTTGTAATTTTGCTCACCTGATTCCCTCATGTATCAATATGAAGGTTTTATGGAACAAGCACAGGAATCTCAGAATGACGAACTTGGTCATGGCACCAAGCCTCAATCTAATGAGAGTGTAAGTTCTAGTCCCAGGGCTACACTTGTCTTAATTAACTTCATTCAGCATCCAAGTAAACACTTAGCATATCATTGGTTTAGGAAAAGCTTGATTCAATTTGGCTTGATGTTACTGGCAACAGTGCAGAACAAACACTATCAACTCTTTCAACCTGCTTCCCTTCACATTGCCTGCTTGCATGGACTAAAGCCAAGCTGAGAATGGTTTTATTGTGAGGAATCAAGTTCCATAGAGTTATAAAGTGAAGCTCGATCCAAAATCATTTCATTTCAATCAATGCCAATTCTTTATTTAATCAATTTTCTTAAAATTATTTATTGAAATGAGCATCTATCCCTCATTCATTTCAACCAGCAAGCACCCCCTTGGTTCTTTTGTTTTCCTTCTTCAAAAACTGTTGTCTGTTTTTTTTTTAAATTGGCTAATTAACTTATCCTTTTTGGTCAGGATTAGTAGCTTGACAGTTTTCTGGCTTTTGTAAGTTGATTGTTAGAACATCCATTGACTGGAAAAGCGGAAAGATGAATCTATTTTGTGCTAAGCTGCAGTCCACAGAACAGTCAGAATGTTGTGTTACCTTTCCAATTAGATGTCTATTTGACCAGGTGGCATATCGCTAATTTTATTTCTGTTTGAATAACATCAAAATACTTTTTTTTTAAATTAACCAATGTAAATGATGTCAATGCAAAAAAAGAATAAATATAGAAGAGTATATGGAAAGAATCAGAAAATGTGCATTTCCCTGATCTTAATTCTTGTGGTTTGTGCATGTGCAATATCTAGCAGATACTACTGCTTTTTGTTTATCTATTGTTTTCCTCAATAAAGGGTAACATTAGTTTTATGACAGGTTTGGGAAAAGGAATGGTTCTACCATTGCTGTATCATTCAAGATTGGAACAAAAGGGCTTTTTCCACTTCCTGGATCAAACCTTGGCAGTTTGACTAGATTTTTTCCAGTGAAATAGAAGATCAAATATGGAAGATATATTGAGCCAGACTTTGGTGTTGGAGGGAATTTGAATGGTATCTTACTTTAGTGCCGCTTGATGTGTATGTGCAAAGTTTTTTTTTAAAGTGGCTGAGTATGGACTTTGCTCTTTGTTCATGAACCAATCAGATTGAAGGACAATGAAATTAGCATTGGAAAGATTGGAGAAGAGTGGTTTTCATGAGTGATTTCAATAGCAAAAGAGACAGGATGAGACCTTGAGAGGGAAATAAATTTTGGACCAGGAGGAAGTGATTAAAAAAAACAAAAAGTTAAAAAAATGTTTCAAAGATTAAAATCAGTAAAAGCTAATTTTCAGGGTTTAAAAAATCTGCATTGTGATAATTAACATGTGATACGCTCCATCCTCAACATCCATTGGAGCGCTTTCATCCCTAACGTCGAAGTACTTGAGATGGCAGAGGTCGACAGCATCGAGTCCACGCTGCTAAAGATCCAGCTGCGCTGGGTGGGTCACGTCTCCAGAATGGAGGACCATCGCCTTCCCAAGATCATGTTATATGGCGAGCTCTCCACTGGCCACCGTGACAGAGGTGCACCAAAGAAAAGGTACAAGGACTGCCTAAAGAAATCTCTTGGTGCCTGCCACATTGACCACCGCCAGTGGGCTGATATCGCCTCAAACCGTGCATCTTGGCGCCTCATAGTTTGGCGGGCAGCAACCTCCTTTGAAGAAGACCGCAGAGCCCACCTCACTGACAAAAGGCAAAGGAGGAAAAACCCAACACCCAACCCCAACCAACCAATTTTCCCCTGCAGCTGCTGCAACCGTGTCTGCCTGTCCCGCATCGGACTTGTCAGCCACAAACGAGCCTGCAGCTGACTTGGACTTTTACCCCCTCCATAAATCTTCGTCCGCGAAGCCAAGCCAAAGAAGAAGAAGACATCAGCATCAAAGGACAGAAATGGATAACAAATCCAATAACCATGCCATTCAGTGAGTTACATTCTAAATCATTTATTGCTTGGTTGTTTTATTAGTTTTTGCTTTTCAGATCAATGTTTGGTGGTCTGCCCATACCAGGAATAGCTGATTATATTTATAACATAACATGTTATTCATCTAACATTACTGATGCTGCTTTGAAAACTCTCCCATTTCCAATGCTCTCGCTATGAGATGCTAAAAGAATCTGAATACACTGAATTCAGTAAAATATGTTATCTCAGCCAAAGTCCCTTCTGCAGTGACAAAGATTGAGATAACAAGCTGTTGATTGTACTAGGATAATTAAAAATTGAAATAATATTTAGGAGAAAAGTAAAATATGCTGCCAATACAGTTATGACTTACCTCCAATGTGCAACATAGAAAGAAGTCTAAGTGTACTAAATGTGTCATTTGAATGGTATCTTACTTTAGCAGAATTATCAGGCATAACTTTAACTGTGTTTATTTAGACATCACTGTCTTGGGAAACTGGTCATTTTTCTGGAAATGAAAAAAATAGTGCATCCCACCATTTTGAATCACTGGGTGCTGGATTCTCAAAGCAGGCACAATTCAACAATCTTGACATCGCTGAATGTTGCTATCCACAAACAAATTGAAATCCCATTTTTAAAATTTCAACAGTATTCTTTTTTAAATTAATGGTACAATTGTGTGATGTAACCAACGACTAATCTGTGATTTAATAAGTATCCTCTCTAGGCAAATGTGGTCCTCAATAGCACTGTAAAACAAGGAATTCCCTGGAGCTGCTCCCTCAGCTCTGCCTACAATGACCTTGAATTTGGGTTTACTATCTTTAAGGTCAGGAAGCAATAATCTTCCAGGTTTTTTGGTACTTCACTGTGCACCCATGATCTTCATATAAAAATGTGCATAGGGATCAATAATCCCAATTGTTATCCAACATTTTAGATTTTAATTTATAAGCTTCAATTAAGTTTCTAAAATTCTGAGAGGCATAAACATGTGCTCAGTCGATATCATTTTCCCAGGGTAAGAGTATCACATACTTGAGGACATGTTTAAAGAAGATGTATGGGAATGATTTTTTTTTTGCTTAGAATGTGGTGGATGCCTGGAATGGCCATCCAGAAGGATTTGATGGTAGTATTTAAAAGGCTTCCAAGTTGGCATTTAAAGGGTTTACAGACAGGCACATGAATAATGCAAGATAAAGGGATGGGTATCATGTAGAAACAGCAGAGCCTGAACTTAATTTGGGTACCTTGTTCAGCATGGACATTATTAGCCGAAGCCCATCATCTACACTCCAGACCAGAGGTGCCAAACTCCAATTCACCGAGGGCCAAAATTAAAAACTTGGACTAAGTCGAGGGCCGAACTAAATATTTAGTGAAAATTTTCAACAACATCTGCATGTTTTCTCTTCTTTCAACATATGTAATGTTAAACTTTTTCTTATTCAAATAAATGTTTAATAATAGTTTTGGATAAACTCTTTCCAGAAGAAGAATTAACAAATAAGAAATAGAATATTCAATAAATAATATTTCTCTATAGCCTTTAAGCTCCTTTTAAATGTATTTTCTTTCACAAGCCAACAAGTCAAAAAAATAACAACTTGCTTCAATGACAAACAGGTTTGTCTTTTAAAATGATGAACATATAGTCTGCCTCCCACCTGTCTTGAAAGATTCTGTTTACTGACTTTCGTTTGGCCATTTTTCGTGAGGGGTTTATTACATGTGAGTTGGGCGACAGGTCGCAGATGCTAATGAAAGTATAGAGAGGAGGTGGGGGCGATTAGCGGGCTGGCGGGCTGGCGCCAACGCATTTGCAAAGCATTCTGGGATTTGTAGCATTAGCTGTGCATGCGCTATACTGGCGCGGCGGCCAGCGGGCCAGCTCTAATACATATTTGATATGATCTTGCGGGCCAAATATAATTATATCATGGGCCAAATT
Source organism: Narcine bancroftii (assembly GCF_036971445.1). Classification (NCBI taxonomy): domain Eukaryota; kingdom Metazoa; phylum Chordata; class Chondrichthyes; order Torpediniformes; family Narcinidae; genus Narcine; species Narcine bancroftii. Next base: position 159,809,645 of record NC_091474.1, read on the forward strand.
TGACCCGCGGGCCTGAGTTTGACATGTGTGCTCCAGATTAATTGGTCAAATTGGTTCTTTTGGAATATTTGTCCCTGTGATCAATATCCACAATAAATCATTGCTTTTATGAAGAAAGCTTTATTTAAAGTGTGGCATAGTATGTTGTGTTTTTGTTGTATCATGTTTTGGGGAGATAAATTGTGGCAGGTTTTTTAACACTTTAAAACAGATCTTAATTAAAATACTAGAGCTTTGCTAATGCAAGACATTTCAGCCCCAAGATCCTTTGCAAAAGTTTGAGAATGTCCAAGAGACTTCACTGATGGATTGTTGTTTACAAAAAGGCAACAGATGAAAGAACTTGTCAGAGCCGCAGACTGTCTGGAGTGGAACTTGCTGTTCTAAGAGGGTCAGGTGGTTTTGCAAGCAGAGAGAGTAAAACAGGTTTTCTCTCTGAGAGAGAGAGAGAGAGAGAGAGAGAGAGAGAGAGAGAGAGAGAGAGAGAGAGAGAGAGAGAGAGAGAGAGGGAATTCAGTTCTGCAGTTTTACGGTCAGCAGCAGCAGCAGCTGGGACTGAAACAGGACAAGCTGGCAAGCTTGTGGAAAACTCCATTTGGAAGATGGGTTGTGAGTGCTTAGTTCAGCCTGGTCAAAGCTCTTGTGGTTCATGCAAGAGGAGAGGACTGGCTGCCTAATGTTTCACTTGGAATAAGAGAAACAAAAAGGAACTCTGTGATGACCTGAAAGAAAGAGGTCATCATCTGGAGAACCCTGAGGTGGAAAGTTTCTTCAGCAAGACATTGAAGTGGCTGATTAAAAAGAAATTAGTTGTGGGTGTCCAGTGAATAACAAATCTCTCTCTGAAAATTGACAAGAACCTTCTTAACCATTTACCTTTCAAGCTCCAAAGCCTGGTGAACTGTATACATGTTAAATTCTGTGGACAGTAGTAGAATTTCCTGCAACCAGTGAACTTGGAGAAATGGGAAGTGAGATTGGACTATGAATCAAAGAACTTTTCTGAACTTACGCACACATTTCATACACGGGCACTTATTATTAGAAGGGGGTCAAGTTAGGTTAGTTAAGTTAATAGTGATAAGTTAACGTGTGATTCTGTTTTCATGTTTAAAGATTATTAAAAACAACTTTTGTTTAAGTAACCATTTGCCTTGGTGAATATCTATCGCTGCTGGGTTTTGGGGTCCTCTGGGCTTGTAACAAATGTAATACTGCCAAATGAAATACTGTTATTCTTGAAACTATGAACATAAGTTGTCCATGCAACTTTGTATTTCCAGTGGTAAAACACATCAGAAACACAACTACATAGTGTGCATGTTTTTTTTTTACCATTTCCACCCATGGTGCTGCCAAAGATCAGCTTCTTTGTATATGAATGTAAATTCGACCCTCATTCTTCAATCCATTGGTATGATGGACATTACCTGACTCATCAGGTCTACTTCAATTGAATCAGAGCCCAGAGATGATAGGTGGTTGATAGTCATCATACAAAAGTATCTTAAAGGCATTAATTCTATTATTGGCACCACCATTTCTAATCCACATGGTGCGCATGACATTTCTCCTCAAATCTGCCATCAAACATATCATTATTGTTCATGAGCATTTTTTCAGTTCTACCATTTTAAAATGTAACCCAATAAGCTATGTCAGTGTTAGTCCTGGATAGGAGAGAAAATTTGAGAAGGGTGTAAATGAAAAAGTTAGCTCTCCGTAAATTGGTTAAATGTTTTCAATATCTATACAGGCCTTGTGATAAGCCGTAAATAACCTAAAGTTTAGGATAAACTGGATGGCAAGAGTCCATAGAAAAACATTTACAACTAAATGTATGCAGTTTTATTGCCACTGCTATCCATTCTGCATAGTTTAGTCTGCTAGAAACATGATTACAAAAGTGTTTCTGCTGTCTAACCTAATTATCTTTACGGAAACTCACGCACGCACGCATGCACGCACGCACAGACATTGCTATTTTCCTTCGAGTTAAACAGCTGTATTCCATGCTCTGCTCCTTTGAGATGTTTTTCTTTACTGAACTTTGCAGCATTACTGAAAATCTCTGATGTGAAGATCACAACTCCACTCTCTCAGAGCAGGTACATGAAAATCTACATCTGTTCACATAATTTTTATGCTACTGATCAGGGAACTCTTCACCACCATTATGGTTTGAATTAACATTTGCCACACAATATTTCACTTCTGGTCAAAGAAAGGTTTTGGGCCATAACACACAGCAGGTTATGAATACTTTGTTGGTAGGTTTCATCATTCAGCCACTATCACAAAACAGCACAAATGGATTTTTCTGTATCCCCCACTAATTAGCAGCTGCAGTCAACATGGGCATTGGATGGACAGAAACTTCTGGGAGGTTTACCTGCAGGAAGGGCTGTGGGGGGGTGGGGTAGAGTCTACTTTAGATCTCAGACCTTGGGTGCCCTGGCTGCTGGGATCATGGATGGGAAGACAAACCAGAGTCAAGGAGCAGACACATGCTGGTTGGTAAGAGGAGACCAGGAGTGAGGTGGAGGGGGTGTGGGGGGGGGGGGGTGGGAAGAGTCAAGAAAACCCTGCCTGACTTCCACCAGCATGAAACCTGCTGTACCAGAAGTCCAAGCACACTTGATCACTGCTACACCAAGATAAGTAAGGCCTAATGTCCTTTCCCGAAACCACACTTTGGTAAGTCTGCTCACCTGGATGTGCTCCTGCTTTCATACCGACAGAGCCCAATAAGGGTGGCTCCAGAGGTCAGGACGGCTAGAAGGTGGTCACAGGAGGTTAAAGAAAGTTACAGGACTTCCTCAAGTCAGTGGATTAGGCGGTGTTGAAGGACTCTGCTGAGAATCTGAATGAGTACATCAAGGCTGTCACACATTTTATCAAAACAGCAGTGGAATTATGTGCCCCCACCAAATCATTCAGGGTTTTCCCCAAACAGAAACCCTGGATGAATGATGAAATCCAGAACCTGCTGAGTGCCAGATTCAAGTCCAGAGATCCAGATTATTTTAGAAGGAGCAGGTATGACGTGGGGAAAGCTATCTCCCTGGCGAAGTGGAAATTCCGCAAGCGAGGGACACCTGACAGCTGTGGCAGGGCCTAAATCCTATAACCTGTTCTAAAACCAAATCTGGCAAAGAAGCAGATGGCAAAGTTTCTCTCCCAGAGGAACTTAACACCTTCTATGCCTGATTTAATGACAGTAACAGTGAAGAACCACCCTTCTTCACCCCCCGCATCCCCTGATGATTCCATCATGTCCGAATCTGAGGATGACGTGCATGTTGCTTTCAGGAGAATGAATCTGAGGAAAGTATCCAGCTCGGATGGAGTTCCTAGCTACGTATTAAAAATCTGTGCTGACCAATTTACCAAGGTATTCACGGATATCCTCAATATCTCACTCCAGCAGGGCGTGGTACCCACTTGTTTTTAAACAGGCATCAATCATACTGGTGCCCCAGAAGAGTGCAGTAGCCTGCCTTAATGATTATTGACCTGTAGCACTTACATTGACAGTGATAAAGTGTTTGGAAGGCTGATAATGAAGCATATCAGTTCCTGTCTGAGCAGCAACATGGATACATTCCAGTTCACCTATTGTAGTAACAGGTACAACAGAGCCATCTCACTGGCTCTACACAAAGCCCTAAAACACCTGGACAGCAAAGATGCATACATAAGGATGCTCTTTATTGATTACCCTCAGGGCCGGTGCTACCATTAGGCTAACCAGGCAGCTGCCTAGGGAGCAAACTTCAGAGGGGTGCTGTTGAAGGGAGATTCCATTAGCTCTGGCACCTCTGTGTCTTTGGGGGCAGGGAAAGTAAAATGTTAGATTTATTTAAAAATTGAATTGATTTGCAAATAGTGCCCCACAATTCAGGAGAGCCAAGGGGAGGGTTCAGAGTTGGTGTTAGTAGCTCCAGTCACCAGAGCCAGGAGCTCTTGATGTCTGACTCCAAACCCTCCTTTTGGCCTACACCGGAGCTCTCGACGCCCGAGTCTCAACAAGCCAGGTGGCCTAATCTCGCTCCGATTTCTTATGTAAGCCTAAATGTGTATACATATAAGTGAGATATTTATATTTATTGCTCCAATAATTTTAACCTTGATTTGTGCAATTTATTAGTATTTCATCAAGAAAAGTCAGTCAGTCCATGATTAGCCCCTTTTTAGAGGATCATAACTCATGAGAAGAGGAGCCAAGCAGATTTGAGACCAAGGTGGTTCAGGGTAACTCATTAAGGTTAGCTCAGGACAGGTAGTAGCTGGTTTCTAATAGCAGAATAACTATTAATATTCATAAATGAGAAATAAAAATATATAAATTCTTAAAATAAATCAACTTAGCAAATACTTCATGCTATTTTTGTCATTATATTAATGATTTTGTTTATCCTAGATGTCAAAGTTTCATAAAACTTGAGAACCGCAAAAGGTAGACTAACAGAAAAGCATTTTTGAATTTCCATGTGTAAAGACTTGCTGAAATTATATAGTTACATTTTGCTCAGGGTTCTCTATCAACGTATTGCAAGTTCTCACTGTTGTGTAATATGGAGATACTCTCCTTCCAGGCAGTTCTTAAAGAGGCATGTAATCAACTTTATTATTTCTGTAGCTGAGGCTGCCTCACAGAGGTGCGATTAATGGAGCTACTATCTCACAACTCCAGCGACCTGGCTTCTGCTCTGAACTCTGATCCTGTCTGTGTGCAGTTTGCACATTCTCCCTGTGACCATGTGAGATGCTTCTGGATGCTTCAATTTCCTCTCGAACTCAAAGATGTGGACAGGTAGATTATTGGCTATTATTGTAGTGTGTGAATTGTAGAATCTGGGGAAATGATAGAAATGTGGGAAAATAAAACAAGCAATAGCATAAATTTGTAAAAATGTTTACGGGAAAGTCAGAGCAAATTTGAAGGGCTAAAGGTGCATTTTCATACTGCACCATTGTTGTGGAAAAAAATGGACTCTGGAAGGTATATAGGCTTAAAGGTGTGTGAAGTAAATGGTTTTAATGTTGTGTTGCCCTTGGCGGAGGTCTGAATTCTACTGAGTGTCCTTTAATTCAAAATTATTTGTATGCTCAAATATTTTTTTTTGTATTTGAGAAAGATAATCAAAGATTGATGCATTACTTATTCTTGCAATTTAAAAGTTTTGTGCTTTACATTTTTTCTTCAAAACATCTGCTTTTGAAAATAGAAGTTGGAAATTTTTTTGAGGGGGTTGAAGTAGTTGGCCTTGCCTAGGGCGCAAAATAGTCTGGCACTGGCCCTGAATACAATTCGGCACCATTATCCCCTCAACGCTGATCATCAAATTCAAAGACCTGAAAGTTAACCCCGCCCTCCCCCCAACACCTCCACTCTATATTTGGATCATGAATTTCCTCTCCTCCAGACCACAATCAGTGAAGATCAGTAAGAATATTTCCTCCACAATCTCCATCAGTACCAGAGCACCACAGGGCTGTGTTCTTAGCCCCCTGCTCTACTCACTTTACACCTATGACTAAGTATCTCGGTACGACAATAACACCATCTACAAATCTGCCGATGATACCACAGTAGTGGGTTGTATAAAGGAAGGGGAAGAGTCAGCATAGAGGATGAAGATTGAAAACTTGGCTGAATGGTACAACAACAACCTTGCACTCAATATCATCAAAACTAAGGAGCTGATTGTTGACTTCAGGAAAGGAGAATCAGGGGTATATAATCCACTGATCATTGAGGGATCAGAGGTGGAGAGGACGAGCAAATTTAAGTTATTGGGAGTCACTAACTCAGGGGATATTTCCTGGACCCATCACACCAACGGCATTGTGAGAAAAGCTCATCAGTGCCTTTACTTTCTCAGGAGTTTGTGGAGGATTGGCTTCTTCAGAGTGATGGTGTGCTGACTGGCTGCATCACAGTCTGGTATGGGGACACCAATACCCCTGAGCATAAAGCCCTCCAAAAAGGTAGTGGACACAGCCTAGGATATCACAAGCAAAGCCCTTCCCACTATTGAGCACATCTACAGGGAATGCTGCCGTCAGAGAGCACCAGCAATCATCAAAGACCCACACCACCCAGCACACGATCTGTTCTTGCTGCTGCCATCAGGAAAGAGGTCTAGGTGCCATAAGACTCGCACCACAAGTTCAAGAGTAGCTACTACCCCTTCACCATTGACTCCTCAATGAAAAACTCAATGAGAGATTCATTTAAGGACTTGTATGCACTTTATCAATTTTCTTTTTGTTCTCTCTGTATCACAGATGCAGTTTGCTTAAATTGGTTGTCTGTTTAGAGTTCTTTACTTGTTTACATGTTTTACGCTGTGTACACTTTTATTTTTTGCACTACCAATTAGTGGAAAAGGAATCTCAGGGTTGTATGTAATGTCATGTATGCACTCTGACAATAATCTGAGAGACTAGGAAAAGGCTGAGAGATGGGAGGCAAGAAAACAAGGAGAGGCTTCTGAGGAAATGTTATGGTGTAGGTTGTGTGCAAAAGCTGTGTGTGTGTGTGTGTGTGTGTGTGTGTGTGCATATAGAAATATGAATATTTGCCCTGATTATGAGCTAAGTTTGTTCTGTCACATTTTTGTTTTTTGATGTGATTCAGCACAATGTCTGCATATTTCTATTCAGATGACATAATAAATTGAATCGATAAAGGAATTATTTCCAGCAGTTCAGGTGCTGATAATTGATCATGTTGTTTATGTGAGTAATGTAATTAAGTCAATGATGTCTTGAAAGAGAACCATGATCCATAACATGGATGTTGAGAAGACAATAAGCTATTGTTTCTGACTCCTTCCACAGTAAGGGTTAAGAACCTCTGGTCGAGACAATTAAGCTTTGTGTGACTAAATAATAAAACAATCAAACCACAGGGAAACAAGGCATCAGTCTGGATAAATGGTTCCTCACTTCTCAGTTGAAGTTACTGAACAACCGTACTACAATGCTCCTGTAATTTTGAAAAATTAATGCTGTAATAAAATGCAAAAAACTGTACAAGCCATAAACTAACACTAGGATTGGGCAGATTGTCTTACAAGGAAGAGGAGTATAAGCGAAGCTTCACCTAGTGAAGTTCAGTGGAATTGGAAACTTGATTTAAATATATGAGATTAGCTGTGGAATTCACTGCCTCAAAGGCTAATGAAGTAGTGGTGCATTTCTAAGACAGAGGTTCATGATTCTTGACAAGAAAGAGATGAAACATGACCATAGGGAGAAAGGAGTGCAGAGTTGGGGGTATAATCAGATCAAGCATAATATTACTGGTTCACAGAATAGACTCAGAGGGTGAGTCATTAGGGTGCAAATGTCACCTAACATCTTATTTGTTTAGTATTGGACAAACTTTGTCCTCCAATTTTTCCAGCGTAACTTCTATGGTGAGTAGATGCAGAGACATTTGAGACAAGAAAGATTAAAATTGATGCAATAAAGAATGTCAGAATTAGATATGTGTTATAAAAGTGAAGTTAAAATAGCATGGGGAATGAAGATGAACCTGCTCCTAGGTTCCACGTTAGTATGTATGTTTATATTTATAAGAGGCAATGATTTAATAAAGCCACCCACAAAAAAATCTGTTTTATTATCCTCTGGGACAAAGTCATTCATTCCTGTGATGTACATGCAGCAGGCCTGCCAATTAATTAACTTAAAAAGCAGGTGTTGGAATTACGGTTAAACAAAATGCAGCAAGTTGACTTGATACAACTGGATAAACTTTTAATATATTTTGGCAAAGTACATTGGGAAATTCAGCTGTGGTTCCCAGAACAAATACATATCCAAGAATGTAATTTATCAATTAAATTCATCTCTGCACATTTGATCTAACCTGTGGAGGAGGGTACTATGATTTTTTTAAAATTCAGTTTCAAGATCTGGGGATTATTTGGTAGGCCAGCATTTATTGCTTGTCCATGAGTAGACAGCAATGAGTTGCTATTTTAAAGCACTGCAGGTCTTCTAGAAGGTACACCATGAGTGCTGTTGGGTGTACACATCCAGAATTTTAGCACAAGGATGATAAAGAAGCAACCATATATGTTCAAGGTTAGGACAGCTATGTGACTGAAAGAGAATCTGCAGATACCTTGGAACATTAGGGTGCAAATGTCACCTAACATCTTATTTGTTTAGTATTGGACAAACTTTGTCCTCCAATTTTTCCAGCATAACTTCTAAGGTGAGTGGATGCAGAGACATTCGAGACAAGAAAGATTAAAACTGATGCAATAAAGAATTTCAGAATTAGATATGTGTTATAAAAGTGAAGTTAAAATAGCATGGGGAATGAAGATGAAGAGAAACTGAGAATAAAAGAGAAAGCAGCTGAACTCAATTAGAGGGTCATAAATTTAAAATAGAGACAGCTTGATCCCCAGAATTTCAATGTATTTACACACCAATGATCATATACAGTGTCAAGAATTGGACAAAAAATATAGTTACTTATGGTAGATATTCTTAAAATGGCAATTTGTAAACTGCTTCAAGTAATGCGCGGTTAGCGCAACACTTTTACAGCACCAGTAATTGGGACCAGGGTTCGAATCCCACACTGTTTGTAAGGAGTTTGTACATTCTCCCCGTGTCTGCGTGGGTTTTCCCTGGGGGCTCGGATTTCATTCTACCATTCAAAAATGTACCAGGGGTGTAGATTAATTGGGTTCAATTGGGTTTCATGGGCTCATGGGGTGAAATGGCCTGTTACCATGCTGCATCCCTAAATTTAACATGGTGTAACTAGGATGCAAGGAGGTGTGGGTCAAAGAGAATAATATGTATTCCATCCCACCAAAAGTTGATCAAGCAGGTGAATAGGTCACAGGACAAATAAGAAAGCAATGAACCATTCAATTGTCCTTCCTTCCAATTGCCTTCATGAACCACACCAAATTACTATCAGAGAGCATTACAAAGTTGGTGCATTGGTGAATATCCTGGCAATAACTTAGGTGATGGTGGCCCTTTGGCATAGCTTTGAGCATACAGCCATCCAGCAATGAAAGTTTACTTTTCAGATTAAGAATCATGTCCCTCTTCATCTGGTTTAGTGATCTGATCTTATCACATCTACTCTAAATATATTTTACGTGTTGATTGATGACATTGGCACACAATTTGCAACTTGCAGCCTTTGTGCCTAGGACACAGAGATCTGGAATTCAATTTCACCTGGATTGTGACACATTCAGGATCAATTTTCCAGTTGAGGACAAACAAGAACATATACAGCATGAGGTTCTTTATCTTATCATGGTATGTAAATCAGTCTCTGCATCTTAATTTAATTATCATCTCACAACCCTTTCCTTTAGCCATGCTGCAGGGCTTGCTGTAGACCTGCCAAGTGATATGAATTTATCTTAAGCTTCAGCCATCATTATTGATTTTCTACCAATATCCATCTAATCCAAATCAGTGAAGCCTGAGTGATGATAGAGTCTTAATTTATTTAATGCATTAATTTCTTGGAGTGTTTCTTGCTCGGCCACCCTTTTATTCCCCATTCCTGATTACTCTTAAAAAGGTGGTAATAAGACACTTATGGCCTGCTGTAGATAGGCTGTGAATGTGCATCCATAATACTGTTGAATAAGGAGTTCCAAAGGACAGATCCAAGCATCAATGAAGGAACAGCAATATATTTCCAAAATAAGATGGTATTGAGACTTGGAGGGAGCCTGCAACTGGCAGCGTTCCCGTGAAACTGGTGGCATTGTCCTTTTGGTGGTTGAAATCATTGTACAAGGGGGGAAGCAGTGGGGCTTTTTAATAGATGGCACACACTACACTCACTGTGCCCCACTGATAACCATATAACCAAATAACCATTTACGGAGTGGAAACAGGCCACATCAGCCTTTCGAGTCCACACCGGTTCATATATATATATGTTGAAAGAAGATAAAACATGCAGATATTGTTGAAAATTTTCAGTAAATATTTAGTTTGGCCCACGACTTAGTCCAAGTTTTTAATTTTGGCCCTCTGTGAATTTGAGTTTGACACCTCTGGTCTAGAGGGTACTGTCAGGATCTACCGTTATAATTTTTTTTTCATATCTTGATCTCCTTTTTTAAAGTCCAAAAATCTTAATATTACTCTGTCTACTAAAGTTTTCCAAAATGTCTATTTTTTTGCATTAACTGTTCATGCTTTGCTGCAGCCTTTTTGGGTCTTTGATACTTTGAATCTCAAATTCATTTACCATCCACTCTTTCAAATAGTGGGGGTGGGGGGGGAAACAGGAGGTAATTACACAGTGCAGAAGATCAGCAGTCAATGTTGTGAATGAACATTTAGGGTAGTGGATGGAATCCCGATCAAGCAGAGGAAAAGATGAGTATTGTTGGAGCTGCTCTGAGCATAGTAAGTGAAGCATATTGCTACAATCAGAGGTTCCCACCTGCTTCAAAATGGCATCAATCATCCTAGTGCCCAAGAAGAGTGGTGTGAGTTGTCTCAATGACTATCGCCCAGTAGCACTAACATCTACTGTGATGAAATGATTTCAGAGGTTGGTCATGGCCAGAATTAACATGTACCTAAGCAGAGATCTGGCCCCACTGCAATTTGCCCATCGTCCCAATCGCTCCACCACAAACACAATATCACTGGCTCTCCATTCAGCTCTGGATCACCTTAAAAACATTAACGCATACATACAGCTGCTCTTCATCAACAACAGCTCATCCTTCAACTCTGTTATTCCCTCAGTGCTAATCAAGATCCTCCAAACCTTCGGCATCTGCACCCCCTCTGCAACTAGATCCTTGACTTCCTCATCGGAAGTCCAGTCAGTATAAATTGGAAACAATGTCTCCACAGGTGCATTTCAAGTATACTTGTTTAGCCCACTGCTCTACTCACTATACACCCATGACTGTGTTGCCAAGCACAATTCCACTGCTATCTACATATTTGCTAATGACACCAGGGTTGCCGGCAGAATCACAAACAGCAATGAGAAAGCATACAGGAGGGAGATAGATCAGCTTGTTGAGTGGTGTCACACCAAAACAAGAAGATGATTGGAGACTTCAGGAGAAACATGATTTAGTCCTCATTGAGGGCTGAGTAGTGGAGGGGATCAAGAATTTCAAATTTCATCAACATCACTAAGGATCTAACCTGGAGCCTCCATGTCGATGCAATCCTGAAAAAGGCTCGTGGCTATACTGGTGACATACTGAATCTCTTCAAACACCTCACAAAGATCCTTAAAAATTTCTACAGGTGAACCATGGAGACCATTCTGGCTGGTTGCATCACTGTCTGCTAGTGATGCCAATGCTCAGGACAAGCAAAAAACCAGACTCGGCCTGCGACATCATGGGCACCAGACTTCACTCCATCGAGGACATCTACAAAAGGCAGTGTCTTAAGAAAGCACCCTCTATCCTTAAGGACCCCCACCAGCCAGGCCATGCTCTCTTCACTCTGCTACCATCAGGAAAAAGATACAGGAGCCTAAAGACGAGCACTCAGTGGCACAAGGACAGCTTCTTCCCCGCTGCCATCAGATTCCTGAATGATCAATGAACCAAAGACATTGCCTTACTTTGATTTTTCGTGCACTATTTTTTTTTGTAAGGTGGATTATATGAATGATTGCAATCTGATACTGCCACAAAACAATGAATTTCATGACTTGTTCATAACAGTAAATTTTTATTCTATCACATTTTTGTCTTGTGTCATAGGAATGGTTTTAAGAAGTGGGCAGATAATTGTCACATTTGAAGCCAACCTAACTCAGCACATCAAAAGTTGAAAAAATGTTGAGAATTTACTGCCGAGCTGCCAAACTCATTAAAAGCAGAGAAATGTTTTAAAAGTCAGTGACAATAACAAATATTCCAAAACTCTTAAAACTCAATGAAACAATTAGAAAAAAAATCTGTTATTCCAAAATTTAAAGTTTAAAACATCAAAAGCATTTAAAAACAATCAAAACCATTGAATAAAACTAAATTAATATCAAAAAACATATGCTTAACTAAGCTCAATTAATTTTAAAAGTATGCATTTTCTTCTTCTTGCCTAGGTCCTTTACAACCATTCTTCTTCAATCAAATAAGTTAAGTCACTGTCTTTGCACAAAATCTAACATGGCAACCCTTTGATTAACAACTTCTTCATTTTTACTATCAGGATGATATCAAGATACAGCAAATGATACATAATTTGTTGTTCTAATTTGACATTTAAGAGATCTTGGACTAGTCCTTGATGTCATGGGTCCAGTGTTCCTCTTCCCTGCCCATGGCCATCCATCTGTGAAGTTACCTGACCTAGAAGTGTGGGACCTACAGATACAATGGACTGAATCATTTCCTGGGTTGCAAATGTCTTCTGATCTCTTGGGTTGTAAATGTCTTATGACCCAATATTTGACCGGGCAATTTCAAGCTAACATAAGCAGCCACTAATAAGAAACAATTAATCCTTCTGAATAAGAAACAAGAGCTTGCTTAAGAGGTCCTTATCAAGTTGGGACTTGAAGAATTGAATGAGAGGCAGGAGTGCTTCATTTTTTATTGGAGGCCACTGTAGCTTAACCAATAGCTGGTACTAAACACAAATGTGTGTACTGGCAAATGCTTGAGACATCAAAGCATCATTGAAGCAAGTGCAGCAGGTGTGTTCCATTTGCTCCAAAGTACCATAATTACTATCAACCTCGAGTTACTGTTCCAACTTCTCCAGGACTTGTCTTCTGCTGCCTGACATTCCGTCTAATGGCTCACAAAGCCTGAAATTCACTTTCAGCTTAATCTCAGTTTACCTCTCCCAAAGCCCCCAATAGGGCATACACTACATATTTAGAGCCAGAGGGTATTAGAGCCATTGAACATGTATCAGGTGCTTTGACCCAATTTGTCCTTGCCAATCAAGTTGGCATTCTGTGCTAGATTATTTACATGCATTTGGCCAATATCCTTCACAACTTTTCCTGTTCATATACATGTCCAAAAGTCTTTTTTAACTTTTGGTGACAGACCCTAAAACAGGCCAGAAACAATTTCTGACCCTATGTCAATAAAAAAATTAGCTGAGGGTAATGAATGAATAATTTTGGACTGGAATAATGTTAAACAGTGGGATTCCTCTGTGGATTGGCTTTCTTTATAAATATACACATATATAAATATTCATATCAATGTTTGAACTCAAATTAAAGCAGTACATTCTCAGGTGACAGCAAAAACACGTTTGGTTGTGAAAACAACATCGACTTGAGCAAACTAGGAAAAGAACTGATAATTCCAACAAGATGAAGAGGAACATAAGGATAGATCACAGAAAAAGAGAAAGTAATACAATAAATGGAACTAATTTATTAAAAACTTCAAATGTTAATGATCAAAGAGATATGGTGTTCAGACAGCAAAATAATTTAAAGTGACCATGCAAGTTTTCAAATACATTAAAATAACACAAGATTCAAACTTCTAAACAAACCTGCATAGAGAAATCAAAATTAAACTAAATATGTCATAAATCATCAAATTAATAAGATTTTACACATCAGCACTCCTTAAATCACAGAACTAGGTTAAATGTCAGGAAGGGTTATCTTTTCTCCATGGGTCAACATCCGTCAGAATAACTTGGCAGCTTATACAGTGAGTGCAGATTCCCTTCACACATTCAAAAATGAGCAGGACAAGTTCTTCGAGGGGGCTGATGTGGCTTCATCTAAAGGATCAAAGGAATTTAACTTGACATTTTTTGTGATCTATTAAAATTTTATTTGATTGCATTAGAAATTTGGAGAGAATTTTTCCATCATTCTTTGTTGCTTATTTTGGCATTGTTATTGATCTGAGTGTTGGTGTCTTCAGAAATTAGTTGGCTCTACCTGGGTGAGAGAGAGCAGGCACTAAATTTCTAAGTTGCAATAAGACTGGAAAAAATGGATCAGTTGGTCTTTTCCTATCTGTTAATTTCATATCCCCAGTCAAGGATGTTCTGTCCATTGAAACTCCATGGGCTAAAGTGTGCAATTCCCCAAGAAGTGCCTTTATAGAAAGACTCCCTTATTAGATCATTTTTATTTAAGTAGATCCAAGATCTTAGATAGAGGCCTTATCTTGGAGAAAGATATTAAGATTTAGTAGAATGAACATCATAAATTTTCTGATTTGATTTCTGTGAAGCAATCCCTACCATTAATCACTCATCCTAAATTAATCTCATTTTTCATTATTCTTTGCACATTCCCAGATTCTACCCCAAAGGAAGTCCATGGGGTTAAAGGGAGAACAAACTCCACACAGACAGCTTTTCTAGCTACACTATTATGCTGATGTTGGGCTAGATCTTGCTGGGATGAGCCTGCCGCCCGTAATCACAGCCTGAAGTCACTCCGGACTCGAATATGCCTGATCCAAACAATGGATGCCCTACCATGCTGGCTCAGTGTCCCAACCTCCAGCAGCATGTCTTGAGGAGAAGCAGAGCCTTCAACAATGAACTAAAGAAACAGGGTCCCTGAAACAAAACCCTGAAAGCTCTGACAAGCAGAGTGATCTGAGATGACCACATCTTTATTCTTCAGCAACATTTGAAAACTTATTGGAATTGGTAAGTAATTTACCATGTGTTTCTAAATAAAATGAAAATAAACAAGAACACTTAGAAACATTAAACCAAATTAAAGTATTTTAAAGAAATTTACCTTCCCCTTTATTTTCTTTATCCATCACCCTATAACATTGATTTGAAATGGACCCCAAGCCAAGTCTAACCTGGGGCAAGTTCCAAGAGCATAAATGATACGGAGACTCAGCAAGGACACACTCCACAGCAGCTCCATGACTGCTCCCCATAGTGGTGGATGGGAAACAGGAGCAGAGCTTCTGCACAGGTGTAGTCTTCAATTGGTTTCAAAGCCATCATGCCCATTACCTTATATTGCACATGCACGGCTGTCCTGAACGCAGCCACCATTTACCTGCAGAATATAGGTCTATGTGAAGATCGGCCAAAGAAACAGCTTATTTTACAGAGAAATTAAAGAAGGATCCTTGCAGATGAGGTTCAACATAATGATAAGATTAGAGCAGGGATTTGGTTCTTGGGGTTTCCCGGTAAATGGCAAGTGGTGGATCTCATCTGCTTTCAGGTCTAATGAATATGGTCTTCAATGCTTTCACACACCATAAAGTACGGAGTAATTAGAAACCATGTTTTATTTCAAGGAAGCTCCAATCAATATGCAATATAGTATATACAATAACTGGTGTTATGTAGATGATAGTGGGGTCACAAACCAAGGTCCTTTGATTTTCAATCATGGGTACAAATTGTGGAGACAGGGGGAAACAGCATTCAACCTGAGAGGGTAGAGTGTCTAGAGCTTATTGTCTGAGAGGATGGTAGGCTGGTCCAGTCCCTCCCCACCTATATCTGCGATACTTCATATTCCAGATTTTTTGTCAGAGTTCATACATGGCATCACATACAACCCTGAGATTCTATTTCTACAGGTGAAGCAGAATTACCACTTGTTGGTAGTGCAAAAAAAACTGCATGCAGCTTATACATGTAAACAAATAAAGAACTTTAAACAGATAATGAATGTAAACAAATTGACTGCAAATCAGAGAGAATTTAAAAAAATCAATAAAGTGCATAAGTAAGAGTCCTTAAATGAGTCCCCGATTGAGTTTGTTGTTGAGGAGTCTAATGATGGAGGGGCTGCACATGCCCTCCATCTCTTCAACAATTTCCAGTTCCCTGAACTCAACTGCCTCATTTTCATCATACACCCAATCACTACACACCTCCATCCATCAAACCAATGGCCTCAAAGCAGTTCATTTCTTTCTCAACAACAGACCCAAGTAGCCACCTACTACATAATCCCACCACCAGACACATCTTCCCTGCTCCTCTCCTCTCACCCATCATAAAGGATCATTCATTCCGTGACTCCTTCATCCACTCCTCCCTTCCCATCAATCACCCCCATGCTACCTACCCCTGTGACCACAGGAAGCGCTAACCTTTCGCCCGCACCTCCTCTCTCACCACCATTCGGAGCCCCAAACAGTCCTTCAAAGTGAAGCAATACCCATTTGTGAATCTGCACGGGCCATCTACTGCATCCGTGCTCCCATTGTGGCCTTCTCTACATCAAAGACACTGGATGCAGACTTGGAGATCAGTTTGTACAGCAGGAGAGCTCTGTCTGCTGTAATAGTAGGGATCTCCCTGTGGCCACCCATTTTCATTTTGCTGCCCCATTCCCATGGCAACATACCTGTCCATGGTCTCATCAGCTTCTAGACTGAGACCATGTGGAAATTGACGGGGCAACATCTCATATTCCATTGTGCATTAGCCCCCCCCCCCTCATTTCCCATCCCTATTTTCCTTTCCTCTAGCTCCAGCTCTGCATTCACAGAGAGACTCTCTCCCAGATCAATTGTCACCTTTCCCCTCCTGTCCAAGTATCACCTTTTGTCTGTTTTTCCGAGCTCCTCCCCCTGTCCTTTCTTCTCTTCCCCCCCCCCCCCCCAGCCTTTTAAGTCAGGTGCCTGTCTGCTTTTTGCTCACACCTTGAAGAGCAGCTCAGGGCCGAAACATTGGTTGCATGTATATTTACCTCCTATGAACGGTGGTGGTCCCGCTGAGTTCCTCCATCATTTTTGTGGGTTGACAATCACGGCGTGTGAACTTTTCGTGTTCCACCCGCTTCTCATTTAAACTGACAACCACTTGAGGAACGGTTTCTGCGGGTCGGCAGAACAAAGCTGAAAGCTGGAATTCGGTCGGGTCGCTTTCTCAGGCCGAATGAGCTTTTTTTTCTTTCGTCGATTTTCTGTGGTGCAATGAAGCAGCGCCCAGCAACCAACACACACACCCACCCACACACACAGAATGCCGGGGACAGCGGACAACGCCACATGCACCAAATAATAGAATGGAGAGAAAAAAATCAATCTGTATGTACATCTTTCCTGTTTTCAGTGTTTTGATTGTCTTCAGCATTTCAGGACAACACTAATTTACATACAGCCAGGACAGGTTTCCCAAATTGCAGTTCAGACAAACCAGTAACTCATCGGTTCTGCTATTCTTGATTAAACTGTCTGTACGGTAGGACTTTCTGTCCCCGAAGTTAAACGGCATCCTGGCATTGTCGGTCAATGTGAACTTATCAAGTTGTTCACTCTCTAATTGACAGAGGAGATTGAGGATTGAGTCAAACTTGCACACAGCGGATATGTATATATAATTAAATAAACAAGAGAAATCCATGGAGCAGGATAGAAGACGCGTGTCGAATTTAACACAGAATAGGCGAGAGAGAGAGAGGAGCAAAAACCACTACAATAGGTGTCAACTAGGCAGCGGCTTTACCGACATTAAAGCAGATGACAGCGCAGGACACTCTCATAGCCAATTAATCTCGAGATGCACTGTGAGCGCCTTTTCTACGAACGTTTCACCCTTTTGACAGTGAATTATTTTACCCTGAATATTTATACTAAGCCTGTTGATTTTTCTTTTACTTTTCTCATTGACGCGCTATCGCAACTTAGATTGCTTAGAAGAATACTGATACAGCTTCAAATCATGTTTACACTGGGGAACTGAAGGAAATTGGAGTGGTTCAATGTATTAGAATGTCGTATTGCCACTGCGCTCAAATTAAAATGCAGTGCTGTGAAGAAAGCTTTTTTGGCTAGTTATAAATACTCCCCTGGAGCTCATTTATTGGAGCTAATTGTAAACTTCTTCTACTCAAAATAGCATTTAGCACAGAAATTGTGTACGCGCGAATTTCTATGTCCACAAAAATGGTTCTTGCTTGAATGCATTATAATAGCGCCATAAATCACGTGTGGATCAAATGTTCTGGATCTCCCTTATAGTTGTCATAGGTATTATTGGTAAGGAAGAGGGAAAACAAACTTTCTACTGGGTTCAGCAAGAGGGGTTCTTCTAGTACCGGGATTTCAGATCATTGCTCAGAGCGACAATGTACATCTGGCCATCCAGCACTGAATGTTAGCATTAATCATTTGTTTTATATTATAAACACTATATTGACCTAAGCGTGTTTAATGCCAAGTTTGAGTGCCAAATCTGGAAAATCCATTGCCTACAGCTGTTACATTTCACCCTCATAAGCCCAAAGAGCGCAGAGATTATTTTAAAGAGGTAGCTGCAATATTTTCTCTTATTAATATGGGAGCTTTAAAAGAAACCCCAGAGCGGAAACAAAAAATGTAGGCTGTACATAAGGATGTGAGAAATGAAAGGAGACAGCCATTCAGCCCTCGAACTTGGTGCATGCTATAAAACTGTTCCTGGTCTTTCCCCCTCAATTTCCCGTTCTGTATTCTTTCCATATCCCTGATCGCCGACAAGAAACGTTCAATCTCTGTTTGGTTCTGCTCATTGATTAATCCCCTACAGCCCTCTTGAGAATTCCAAAGTTTCATAGCCTTCTGGTGTAAAAAGAATCTGAATCATCAATGGTCGTACTCTTATCTTGAGTCTGTGACCCCAAGTTCTCCGTTCACAGGAGTTCAATCAGTAACTTAAAAAGTTCATAGTTCAGTTCAGTAAAATACGCCAAAATACGCGTCTCCTTTTTAATTCAATCAAATCCGTTGTGGTTCT
Source organism: Narcine bancroftii (assembly GCF_036971445.1). Taxonomy (NCBI): domain Eukaryota; kingdom Metazoa; phylum Chordata; class Chondrichthyes; order Torpediniformes; family Narcinidae; genus Narcine; species Narcine bancroftii. The sequence goes on from NC_091474.1 coordinate 159,828,344, forward strand.
GGACATTGTTATTCCAATGTCACATTTCGAATTTCTTCAATATTAACAAGCGTTTTTGAAAGAAAACAAATCCGAACTTCTTAAAACTCCCACCAATGAACTCATGCTTTCACTCCCGCAATTATCCCTCCCACTGAATCGCACGATTGCCAAGTGGTCTCTGCTCTGGACCCCAGCAAGAACATTGCAACGTGGCTCTCAAGGGCTGAGGCGCTTAGTTTGCCAAAGGGTGCAGTCGTTGGACATTGCATTTTTTAAAAGGGTAATTTCAATTCGATATCATATGTCTGAAGGTCTTTAGCAAATCCTAATCCTATCTTGCAGATAATGTAAATAAGAAAGCTGACGATCCCTCTAAAGATTTAAATATTAATTGGTGTGTGAAATTCCCCCAGGGCACAAGGGAATGGATTCCAACTGTCGGCAATGAACTTTAAGTACAGTTGAAAACTGCTCACAATCTTATGCCGAGTCGACATTTCGACTGTGAGCCCTTTAAGAACCTTACCCTGCTGCACCCATCCTGCTGCGCAAGGTTTCAGTCCCGGTGCGAAGCTGCAGATCACACGGTTTCTCGTGAACGAGGTTGCCAATATACGTAGATGAGGGTGCAATCCTGTTCTCTACAGGGACGATTCCCGGACCTGCGGTCGTCAGTTGTGAACGGAGAACAGGGTCAAAGTACAGTATAATGTAACCTCGTAGTTTATGGTGGAGCGCTGAATCCTGACCTCACTATCATATTTACATTGCAATCATTAGATTAAAATATAAACAATGTCCCCGTAAAGCAAATAAATCTTCGAACGGACATCATGTTCCTGCAATCATAGGCGGGAAATTATTTTTCCATCAATGAGAATAGGAAGCTGTTATGGTCGAGGGGACCGTTTTATTTTTAATTTACGCTGAAATGCAAAACCAAAATGTTATCGGAAAGGGGAATTCTGTTCTTTTTTTGATTGTCCAGCTGGTTTCTGAAGCTTATTTTTATACCAGCCGATCTGCGAACAAGCTCAAAGCTTGTGTGGGTTAAGTTTACAGAAAAGAATGCACACTTCAAAAGCTCTTGGCAATTGGGGATTTTCAGTGCAGGGTTCCAATATTCCCACGTCCCCTCGGCCAATCTGGTCAGTCGGGGTCCTAAATATTGTCAGTGAAACGGGAGGACGCTTTTAGCGCAATTCTGGACTAAAACATTGCCCCCAAGTCAACAGGTGAACCGACCCCCCACGTACAAAGTCCATCATATCGGCAGCTGCTCTTAAAAATAAAAGACGAATTCCAAATCTCAATTTGTCTTTTCCTGCCACATTTGTTGTAATGTTTTAGTGAATGTGACAAAATTCAATTAAAAATATAGCAGCCGAAACTGGTGAGGGGCGCGGGCTATTGGAACTATTACGAGGAGTATAGGTTTGGGTAATCTGTGGTTTGTCCAAATGGTCCCCAGCCTCAAGGCGATGGAAAGGAACACGCCCTCGTGTATGTAACATAACCCTGTTTTGAAATAATCGGCGCACAAAATACTGCCGAGGAAATGGCAATTTATTTGTTTAAAAAGATTAGAAATCCAGTGATACATGAAAATAGTTAATAAAAATAGCGTAAAGTGCCAAAAAAACATTTACAAAGAACAATTTGTGTTTAAAAAAAAACACAAAGAATGGAATGTAGTTTAAAATGTTCTTGCGCGGTTGTGTGCCCCTTTGGTTGCTTCACTTTCTGTTGTTTGCATCAATGGTCTGCCATCTTTCCACCTCTGTCCCGTTTCGGGCAATGCAGGTCACCAGCCTGCGCTGAGGTGCAGATTTCCTTTCATCCACAGATTATCCATGCATTTTTTAAATATAGCGGAGATAGATATGGGGCTGGCGTTTTCCTCTCTACTTTACACAGGTACGTTACCCCCAGGCCCCAGTCAGATACATTCAAACATCACCAAGTTTCCACCTTTCTCCCTCCCTCACTGATGCTTTGTTTTTCTTTTTGGCTTTAGCCGAAATTTTGAAAATAATTCCACCCTATTCCCTACATTTCGGCGGAATGAAATCAGAATCTGACACTATCCACAGTGCGGGGCCTTTCTGAGTCCTGGCTTGTCTCTGGGGTTGTGCCCGAGGTGAAGGCGCTTCACGTCAGTTTCTCCGCATACTGGCGGCACATTAGGTCGATGGAGATAACGAGACGGGTTCTTCAATCACACTCCCTGCCATACGTCGGACATATGTGCGGATTTTCCTGTCAAATACAGTAGGCAAGGCATCACCTTCCAGCTCCCAAATTCACGGTGAAGATCGTCACCATCCCTTGTGTTATCGTAAGGAATCTAGTGAAACAAATCGGTTCTTGCATCTCATTTAGAAAACAACGCGGGTTTTCTGACAGTGGAATGCCACAGATACATATAATCTGTTCGCACTGGAATTAAAATAACAGAAAAGAACGGCGGCAAAATGGATATAGTCTATGCTGCTTCTAAATTTGACGGAAAAAGTCCACATTACAGGCGTTCGTCAATGTTCCACTCAAAGTCCTGTTTGCAGGCTTGTGCTCAGCATTTAATTTTAGAGGTTTTAAGCTCTTTTACCTGCACGTGTAGTGTTTTGTGAACAGCTAATGTTCTGGACTGGCAAAATCCTTTGCCGCATTCTTGACATTTGAAGGGTTTTTCCTTGGAATGAATATACCTAAACCAGAATAACAGAAAACAATTAAAATGGAACAGCCTATCAATAACAAACAGCTGCACTGAATAATTGCTATACCAGATCCTCAACATTATAAGATCACTTGACAAGCTATTTTATCTATATGTTTTCATAAATATTGTGAACACTCAGCCATTTAAGACCCCATCTCTGATTCAACGAGAAATCCCACGCCGTTCAGGGAGAGGGATTAAGGTGCTATCAAGACTCATTGTTACAAACGCCTTGAAATAAACCATCGGTCATTCGAGGGGATTCGGATCAAAGCTTCTGATCCCCTACTGTTTACAATCGGTAATGCAGGAGGATCCTGACACTTCCACAGCAGAACTTGGAATAAACTGAATTTATTCCAGCACAGGCTCCCAGCCCCCTCCCTTTCCAGTGAAACCACTGGAAACCTTACCTATGGTCGCGGAGGTGATCTTGTCTTCTAAATGCCTTGTGACAAATGTCACACGTGTAAGGCCGCTCATCGGTGTGGGTCCTTTCATGAATCAAGAGATTGTAAGATTTGGTAAAGTGCCTACCACAGAATTTACAGACAAATTCTTTTTTGGTTTTGGACGGCAACCTGCCCCTGGTGGGCTTCCTTTCTGGCGAGAGCTTGGTGACATCCAGCAGAGAACCAATGGCAGAAGGAGAACACTGTTCCTCTATTTGTCCCATCTTAGGGTGGTCCTCTTGAGTGGCCGCAATGGCCAAATTGGCGAAGTCGAACCTGGGCCTTGTCTTGTTTGGAACATTGCTCGATTCTTGCTTGGGTTGGAACACGTGGGGGAAAATCGGGATGGTGGGCAGTTGGAACCGAGTGTCTACCAGAGCCGAAACAGCAGGTATTTTGGAGAAGGATGACCGGGGCATAGGCATCGGAGGATAGCCCAGGGTCCACTGGTGGAGGTGGACGGTGTGCAGGGTACTGAAACCATAGAGGTTGTGCAGCTGTTCTGATGGCGTGGGGATGCCGTTGGAAGCTTGCAGAAAGGCGTAGTTCGCCAGCTGTAGCGAGGGGTGAATGGGCACTGGAGCCGGAATGGTCTTACTGCCCATGGTGCTCGCAGGTAGAGCGCTGGTTGCAGCAGACCTGGCCAACTTGCAGAAACCTTTGTGCAAGAAAAAGAACAGGGAGTGAGTGGCAACGTGATTTACTTCTATTCTTATAAAAAAGTTCAACAAGTAATCAAACACGAAACTAACGCGAACACATACCCCTAAAACACGACTTCAACGTAAACTGACATAAAGAACAGTAAAATCCACATGTCTAACTAACAGAGTGTAAACATATTCATCAAACACAGCCTAGCATTTTATTTGAGAGCAGTCGATGTTTACCGAGCTTCACAGAATAAACACCCAGACCAGTAAAATATGGCGATACCAGCCACCGCCACCCGCAACACTGTTTATTTATATCTCTTGCTGGAGGACTTTAGAAGGCCAGTAAGTGCCCCGTTGCGGCCTTAAACAGAGGTAAAAAGAAAACATTTTCCGACTGCAGCCTTACAGGAGCCATTAATAAAAAAAAAACAGGACAGGTAGAAGGGTTGCATGCAAGCACTAAGATGGAGAAATTGGCTTTTGTTGCCTCGAACACCCCTAAACATTATTGTGATCCGCAACGTGAACGAGGAAACTCTCCTACTCCACTAAAGCAAAGGAGGAAGGAATGTGGAGCGGCGGCGGCGCACAAGTGCTGGAGAAACTCAGCTGCAGCCCTGCAATCGCGTGACAAGAGGAACATGTGGAGGCGAGTTGGGTCGGCCATGCATCGTAACCTTTCACCGCAGCGACGCATCAGAGGGACAACTTCGGAAAGAGACAGATTCGCGGCGTTTTCCTATTTGATCAATATTTCGGAACATTTCTGAAATCTTGTTGCTGTCGTGAAGGTAAATGCCAACCAAAACGGATCCTTTTGTCGTTGATTATCAAGTCCAGCTCTCGAAGCTATGCTGTATTTTTTTTAAAGCATAAACTCGAAAATAAATTGAAAAAGATGTGCGCAGATAACCCTGGGTTTCAGGTGCGAACGAGTAGAGGTGAGGAGTAGCAGCATCTTTGCTGCGTTTCCAGTGCGCCTTTGCCGTCCTCCTGCTCTTTTTAAGACGCTGCCCTAAACATCTCGTCACAAACGGATCGGTGAATATCACTCGTTGTTGCCATTTGGGAAAATAAGGTGAGATAAGACTAATTAGTATTTCTAGTCTTCAGATCACCAGGGATTTAGTGGTTTATGGTCATGGCGCAGAAGTAATTGACCCCATTTCAGATCATTTGAAAGATCCCATCAGTTTTCGCACAAGATAGCATGAAGCATTTACTTCAATAAAAATGCCCATCCTAACATTGCACATTTCGAGCAACTTAACACCACGTTAAGGTTAGTTTCAGAAACAATAAAACGCACCAAGAAGGGATCTGAGCGATCATCAGTCGAAATTATTTGAAAGGAATTGGCAAACCAAGCGGACTGACATCATGCAGAATTCCTCTGCAATGACCCAGAATAAAATAGTGACATTTAGCAAAGATTGGTTTTGCTAATTGGTGAGACTTTCCATTAGTGTTGGTAAGGAAAGTCACAAAAGAAATCTCCTTTAACTCTCAACAGTCATGGCAGATAACGCTCTGTGAAACTAGTCACGAGCAATTTGTCAGCGTGAGCTCAACGAAAGGCGTTCCAGTGCGGGGTTATGTGTCTGCAATTATCCTAGCCTCTGATTAGGGTCTATTATGTCCAGTTGTATTTCAATGCCGCCAAAAACCCGATATCGTTTCTAACTGACTGAAACTAAAGGGCCGATTTACTCAAGTCACTAGCTCTACATTCAAAGACCGAGGGAACATGCCCCCTTAATAACTTCAACTGTCACATCGGTGCTCCGGCACACCGATAGGCCTAGATCGACGGGCTTTTTAAAATATTTGGAGCTTGTCACGTACTCTAAGCTTTGAGGAATGCCCCCAAGGAACTGCAAATGTTTCAATTATATTTAAACAGAACAAAGCCGAGCGTTATGCCTCAAACATCTATCCCTCCCATGAATTAATGCAAAGTGCCATATTATTCTCACACTTAATTTATTTTAAAAATTCGTCATTTGTTTTTTAAACACACACAATATCTGAAAGAGAACGCCAAAAATCTGTTTGCAATCTGCTCTGTCATGGTGTGACCTGGCACATAACACGTAATCAAGGTGCTTGGCCACAATACAGTCGGTTCGGGAAATGCTGTGTGCAAGGAAAGAAAGATTGTCCCGTTACCATGAAATCTCTTGCATCCCAGTTATATTTTTGGAAAATTTCCAGACTGAATTTTACAGTTTAGTACAATATTTCCAAAGCAACTGAAATCGGTTACATTTATCTCCCCTTAAATAAACTGGCATCAAGAGGCAGCCGGGAACATTGAGTAAATGGCCTTCATTTTTAATGATGTTTGTGTACAATCCCTCGGGAACATGTATATCTCCGCGTCAACAAATATATTCGGAAATGTAAGTCCCACCCGAAACGGTTTTAGGTAGCATTTGCCATGCGGTAAACGGAAATTTCATATTTTACTTTTATTACCTATCTTGCGCAGTAGAACTAGAGCAAATCAGGGATTGTTGACACCATTGAACAAAAGAAAAGCATTCTAAAAGAACAAGTGAATATGGTCTTACTCAAGGGATCTGTTAAGTCGATAAAAGTACGCCTTGTTATTCATTAATTCTTTTTTTTTAGACCAATTTGACCAATGAGGTCCTGATAAAGGGTCTATTCCAAAGGAGACTCGTTGGTAAATAGCTTAAAATAGACAAATTATATCTGGTCTAAAATACTCGTCTTGTAATTACAATTATGACACATTATTGTTGGATTACATCACGTGTCCCCTCCCCCGGTTGTTTGACATAGAACCGAAGTGGAAAACAACGTGCTTCGCAGAGATCTGCAAATAGTTACACACAGCAGGTGCATCGCGCCTATTACTGGCTAGCGCTTTGAATGAGCCACTCATTCTATCTAACTATACGAACCAAAGACCGAATACCCACATAATGGTAGAATTCGTAATCTTCCAGCAAGCACGTTTATTTTCTCGCAAAGTAGGATATTTTAACTCAATATTTCCGGACGGAGTCAATCTGGTTTTTTTTTTAAAGTCTGCACAGCTCTAAACATGAAAGGGCACATTAATATTCAGCAGAAAGATGTTTCAAATAATCTCCGTAGCTGTTCAACAATAACTGAGCTAACGAGGAATATTTCCACAGGATGAAGGTGCCAAGAGGCGTTTCGTGCCTATTTCTTAGGTGTTCTAACGTAAAGCCACAAACGTCGACAAAAATAAACTGAAGCAGCCGGACAATTCAGTTGAGGACAGAGCAACGATTTCGTTCTCTACTTCCTATTGCCATAGTTTGTTAGAAATGCTACTCGACGTTCTGGCCATTACGGTCACAAATATAACCGATTGATATAAACACGTTGATCAACCTTCAGCTGATCTATTACTTCACTTTTTGTCAGATCATATTGTGTGAGATGAAATATAGAGCGTGCACCTTTATTCTCATCTGTTCATTTTTATCCCGCGCACAAGCAGTAACACAAAAAATGCACCGATCGTTGCAGTGCCTTCTCGCAGAGCCTCATCCAAAAGGTTCATTGTTACAAGGGAGTGGTATTCGGGGCTTTATATATATAATATACACACTGGGATTAAGTGTCAATGTACGAGCGATAATAAAAAGGCAGATTGCTGAAGATGTGGAGCCACACAAGAAACGTGTCAATTCTTCACCAATGATACACGAGAAAATGTCTCCTCCCAGTTCAAAGTCTGCCGCGGAAAACATTTAATGCATTTTTTTTCTTATGGCCTACAAGAGAATGGAAGCAAGGAGCCGGAGCCCATTCGACTGACCGCGAAGTACTGACTATATGATATGGTTAGGCTTGTTTGGTCAGGATCTGTGGGCGACGGGTGTTGTTTATTCCGTCGGCTTGCCGGTACTGATTCCCATTAAGTTAAATAAATCATCACACCATCCTCCCATTATAAGAAAATGCCACACATTGTTTTAAAAAAAATAGAAACAGCGAAGGTTAGTCGCTGAGTAATTGAGAACAGGCCACTTATCTACAGACGCTCTATCGAAAAAAAACCTTCATTCTGCCAAGATAAATTTCCCCACAATTATGTCCATAAACTTGAAAGGGCGCATCTGTCTGGAATCTCTTTCCCTTCACAGTTTTCCCACCCATCCCGCTTTAACTTATGCTCTATTGAGCTGGAGCCTAGTTTGAGTACGATGCGATCTCGCCCTCAGTGGCAGCCTAATAAGAAACGTTCGTTCTAATTGAGTGCAGGAATATTGGGCGGCTGGGCGAGCTGCGACATATCAAATGGGGTTTGCTTTTAGATCAATGTCCCAAATGCTTCGGGGGCATCATTATTCATCGGATTATCACAATATCACAATGAGTACAGTGTTTGGAGAACCCAAGAACTCAAAGCACTTTTTAGCTGCCAGTGTTGATTAATACACCGAGTAAGACAAACAAGCAGTTTCTACGCATAAACTATGGATGAGTTGGCTTTTAAACGGGGGAAGGGGAATGACTTTGGGAAATGTTTAGTCCATTATGCAGTTTGTGTACAGAATGAAGTGGAGTAGTTGGACGGATTTCAACAGTCAGCTGTTTTACATCCAAATTTCGAGAAGGGTATGTTTTCGGAGGAACGATCGCTCTCTTGTATATTTATCTGCACTTCACGGATTACAGTGTACTTCTGATTGAAGGAATAACCGTATGTGAATTCACCATCAAATTTATAGATCAGCATTTCGAGGTTTTCTGGAAATTAATTTTTCTTTCGAAAAGTGCAAATCTTAATCTTTATAATAATAGTGTGAAAATATTCAGAGAACGACCCATTTCGGCAAACATGTTATAGAATGAAGCATCTGTTACAGTCTTTATCGTAATAGGATACTATTTGAAATGAAAACGCAAGATAACAGAATAGCATTTCAACTATTGCAAATTTAATGACGTTTTCCATCTTATTGCAAATATCCTACATTCAACTGAACTGAGAGATTGAGTTAGGCTCACAAAATCAACCAAATTCTCTTATCCTTTTAGTACACTGTTTCCCATCCGTCCCACATCAAGCTGGAACTCCTTAGTTTATGGAAATAGAAAAAGACAGTTTGGGAATAAAAAAAAGTGTTCCGCTCATTTGACCCTGTCAGTACAAGTACCGTTGACCGCACTGGAGACCTTACTGAATGCATCTCATCAACATTATTAAGAGTAAACTGCTCGCTGCACCGGAAACAGCTGGGAGCAACTCAAGCGCCGGACTTGATTTTGCAGCCAGGCTAGTATACTGTGCGCCTCGCAGCTGACTGGAGCAGAAAGCAGCCGTGTTTGCATCTGAACAATTGCACAAAAGCAACGTAGCTTCCAAACGGTGCTCACGGTAAAAAAAAATCGATGTGATGATTTGACAGCATGTTGGCAGACCCCCACTCATTGCTCAGTCTGGTTGGACCGAGTCGGTTCAGGTGTGTTGGAGCTCGGCACATATGTTTATATACAGCCTGCACGTGCTACACCGGGCACAAGTCTCTGCAGATGCTAAGCAAAATCTGCCGAGGGAATTTAACACTAAAAACATGTAACTCGACTCAGCAAAGAGGAAACGTAGTTAGTTTCGTTCTATACTGTGCAGGAGCATCGTATTAACGCTCCCAGTTAAACCAAAAGTGTAAATAAATGCGTCCGCTGTGTATCAGCTGCAAGGGTCGCTGATGGGGCGCGGAGGCTCCACCGTGAACGTTGTTCTTTGGCAGGAGTTCATGTTGGGTCCCGAGGTCTGATTAAACTTAGTTCTAGTGGATCCCTTTTGTTTTCAGGGTCACTTTACTCAGAGCCCCGTGCAGAGTAAAACACTCCCGTCAACAGAGTCATTCGAACTTTCATTTGACATGTTCATCTTACTTTCCGAAACACATCGTCACATGGATGGAAAATGTCACTGCAGTGAACCTGGACACCCAAGGCGTTCACGTGCAAGTAGGTCGACTCGATATGTATTAAATAAAACTTTGAAGTTAGTCTCACAGTCCATCTGAAAATCAAAACCTGTCTTTGAAACATGTCAGTTCCATGCAAACTAACCGAAATCCCCCGCGTCCCAGCAGCCACGATTCCCCTAATGCGGTTCGATTTAAAGGTCTCGTAGTTACCTGCACCGGGGAACTCCGCGGGCACTGCGAGGGTGGCCGCTTTCTCGCTGGAACTAATGGAAGATGTAGAGCTGGAGGGGGCGGCGGCTGTGGCACAAGCACATACCCAAGTTGGCATGCTCTGAACTCGGAGATGGCGCTGCGGCAACGAAGTGGGGTGATGGGGTGGGGGGGAGGGGGTGGGAGAGGGAGCTGGTGGTACCAGCCAAGAGTTACCGAGACCGAGTCAGACTGCCCTTGAGCAGCTCGCCTTTCTGTTCGGAGGGAGATGCCGAACACAGACCGACTCCTCCAGACCCTCGAACCACCTCCTATTTCAACCGAGTCCTGGGAGAAATCCAGTGACGGCGCAGGCGCACTGCGCAGCCGGACGGCCCCACCAACACAAAGTCAATAAACTTTCCGCAAAGTTCACAGCATCGCCGGGGAGACAGGGGCTGCGGAACTTCACGCCGCTTTCGGCTTAGGAGATGATAAGAAAACATTGAAAACTGTAATAATGTTACCCGACTCTTTTGGACAAGAACATGTTTAATGTTATATTCAATTAACTCGAAGCAAATGTGCAGTGTCTTTCTGGAGAGAGAAAATAAACCCGGCCTGGTCACCAAATGGAAATGATATAGACAGTTAATTCTGACCTTGATGGTGCCTCGATGATAATTGGGCTATTTTAAAAATCAATTGAAACTACCAGATAATTTTTCACTCCAGACTAATAGCGACATATGTTTGGGGTTTTGAGATTGGGGTATTTATTAAAAGCGATAAAATCAGCAGTAAAAGGACATTTTCTGTTTTCGTTGGTTCAAAGGGGTCACGGAAGGAAGAAAATCCTAGAGAAGATCTGGATACCACTACCACTGTAAGATCCACGAAAATAAAATAAAAGCATACTCATAGAGGCCAAATCTCGTTCCTTTATGTTATTATTTTTAAATGATCGGTTCATTTAAAAAAACTTAAATAGGTCAGAAATATAAATCCAGTAAACTGTTCGCCGAAAGATTTCCGTTTCTCCACAAAGGAGGAAAGACTCAAAGTGTCACCAAGAAAACCCAAGGGAACAGCGTGCACACACTCATACACACACAAATGAATCACACACACACAAATAAATCACACGCACTCACACATACATACTTTCACACACACCACACAAATAAATCACACACACCCACACACTCTCTTACACACACACAAATAAATCAGACACACCCACACACACTCACAAATCTCCCACACGCACAAATCACGCACACACACACACAAATAAATCACACGCACTCACACATACACACTTTCACACACACCACATAAATAAATCACACACACCCACACACTCTCTTACTCACACAAATAAATCAGACACACCCACACTCACACACCCACACACACTCACACACACACAAATCTCACACACGCACAAATCACGCGCACACACACACACATTCAGTTAACGAAATCGAATTCAAACGTATTCCTTTATTGTATTTTGAGTATTCATATAGCTAATATGGATAATTTAAAATGATTTACATATATGTTTAACAGAAGACTTTAGATTAAGCTCTCTAATGTATTTAGTTTGACATTCCCAAGCATCTTCCTTGCCCAGCATCTTGGAAGGATGTGGGATCTCCCTTCCCTAATCAAACACTGCCGTGAACATGATTCCCTTTCTGTTTTTCGTGTTATCTCATTCATTTCTTTGCCAATTTCCCAATTTTCATTCCGTTAATGGGAGATAAAGGGAGATGGCAGCTTTCTTGACAACCCACTCTTTCATCTAAAATAAAACCACGATTTGGAGCAAGTGTGTCTGATTCATCCGGAGAGTCGAGTGCGCCTGGTTTTATTCAAGCCGAAATGTAATCAGGATCGCCACTGTTCACCCTTCCAAATACGTCGCAATCCAACCACCAACCATCCCTGGCTCGTAGCCAAACACATTTTTCTGAGTTTGAGTTTGAAATATAGCATTTTATCAAGAAATATCAAAATGTACGTGAAGATAAGCAGCTTATTTTCAACCTCCCCCTGGAACCTGACCAAAAGAAAAAGGGTTACTTAGATCAACAACGTACCGAGAAAATGAAAACAAAATATGACAATTGAAACTAAACAAGTCTTATGTTAGCATGAAAGGGGCAGATTGTTTTTTTTTTGTTCAAGTCAATCGTTTAAACTGAAGAGCGCCTGTACCCTGGGAGACTTTATTCTGTTTTCGTGTAATATGCCATCATTTGGTAAATAACATTCTTACTCTTTTGACTGATGTTCATTTCGTTCACACTCTTGTGAGCACTTTATTCTGACAATTATTAAATAGCAGTACTTTAAAAAATGATATTGTGTTCGTTACAGAAATATTTTTCCCAAATCAAGACCCACTGGGGTTCCCTGTAACATAATAACCTGTTGTTTTAGTTATAAATACAAAACAAACCATTCTCTAAGGTAATATAATTAACGTAAATACACAGACGTCACCTCGAGTTGGAAAGTTGTAGCAAACAGAACTCAAGACGTTCCAGCCCTTTAAACGATTATTTAATTTGCCCTCCAAATTACAATTAAGATAGATTAGCCTGCTAGAGTTACACGTTAGATTATTTTCTCTTGGCTTATTATAATTCAGAGAACATTGTCACACGAAAGGCGTGGAATGTTTTAGTTAATTTGTTTCGTGCTCTGTATAAAATCTGGAATTGTAAGCGAATCAAGAATGAATAAGATGCTCCTGTTTGCAAAGGAGCAAGAGACACGGTACGTAGCCTTTCACTCTCTTATACGCACACTTCACATCGCATGTGCTATGACAAAACATACAATCTAGCGTGTAAATAGTTCTTCTGCTTTTGTTCAATAGTCGTTGTGTCAAAATTCGCAAAGTTTAGTCCCTCACGTCCATAAGTAATTTTCATTTAAACCCACATCCTAAAAACAAATACGGTATTTATTTTTAAAAACCCACAAATTAAGCAATAAGTTGACGAGGCTGTTTGAGGAATTAATTTTTACAATTGCCATAAATCGCTGGCCCGTTGATGTTTACAATACATCAATGCCCATGTAATAATTATTACAGGTAATAACGACAGGTTCCTTTTTATCGTTAATTGCAATCAAATGTGAACTAAGTATATGCTCAAATATGATAATAATTTGCTGTTTTCCAATAACCCTTTTGAGAACGCCGTTTCAATTGTGTTTACAAAGGTGAAAACCGGACAATTCGCTCAAGCAACTCCAAAATGAATACACCGCGCCACCCTCTGGCCTTATAAAATAGAGCATTTCATCATTGCCATTGATCTTTTCATGCCAAATGTTATAATTTTAAGGTTTAGAATGGAGAACTATTGTATTTAATATTCGCTTGGGAAACTGACAATCCTGAGCTCCCTAAATAAAGGGCGTCTGTGACCGACTGACAGATATCAAGTCCGGAGACACAGGCGCCAATTAATTAGTGGGACAATTGTTATTTCTTAAAAATTACTGAGGTAATGGACATATCTCGGATTCTGTTCACCATCACGAGAGGTTTTAACTCCGATCTATTCTTGTTTTAAACCTTTTTTTTTAATTGACTTAACGTGGAAGAAGACGGAAGCGTTAACTCAAAGTGTGGCCACTTATTTATTCTGTATATCCAGGGCCCGGGCTGAGAGATTTGCTCACAAATGTGAAATGAAGGTTCATCACCCAGCAATTCAATTATTAAACTACTTGATGGTGAATAATAGCTCAACAGTAAACTTATTTTCGTGTCTGTCTCAAGAATAAGAGACTCTCCCTTGAAATCATTATCTCCAAACTTTTTTTTCCAGAACAATGTGTTGAAATAATATTTACTGGAACAGCATTACAGCATAATTTTGCAGATTTAAGTGGATTCATGAAAACACGGCACCTTTAATTATATTATTAAATTGTTCAGGGAAAAAAAAGCCGATTGCTGTAAGTGCTAGCCAGAATTAATTTGACGAGCTGGGATCGTTTGATACAGGCTGCAGCTCGCTGCTGCCTTTTCACTGCGGAGATAAGAAGGTCTGCCCGGCAGACACTTCACATCAGAAAAAAAATCAAACATGTGGGGCGTTAATCCGATAGAAATCGATCAATCGGCACTTTATACATTGTATCTAAATTTATCTTCCATCGACTTCAATACAAAGTAAACTCCGCGATCTATGCAGGTGTTTCTCGAGCCCGTTCTGCAAAATTTTATTTTCGAAATTGAAACTATTTTATTGAAATTAGAGTTCAGAAGAATGAGAAATAATGTTACAAAATGTATCAGATTCTGATGGAGCTTGGCAGAACTTCTCCAGAACCATGGAACTTCATCTCAGAATAAGGGGCTTCTCTTTCCTATTTTTTTCTTCACCGCGATTAATGGAAGGATAAAAAGGTGAATTATTGGAGAAAGATACCGGGGGCCACCCTTATAAAATTATGGCTGATCTGTGCATCAGGAGACAAGGTGGGATATCTTCTTTCAAAGGGTTGTACATCTTTGGAACTCTCCCCCTCAAGGAGGTGCTCAGGCGATAGTCTTGAATGTGTCAAGGTTGCGATAGAATTTTGATTAGAGAACAGGCAGGAAAGTACAATTGAGGCAGAGATCAGATCTTCTTTGTCCTCTCCCCTTTCATCTGTTCTTATGTTATTCATCAATGGCCAAGTGAAAAAAAATTCAGGTGGGATCCTGTGCAGACATCCTGAACAGTCAATTTTCTGATCTTTGCTGTTCCAATATGATTGGTTTCAGAGGCAGGAAAATCTACCTGTGTGTAAAGTTAAAGGAAACCAAATCATTAAATTAGATGTTTTAAAATTAAGTATCAACATAGAGCAACCTAGGCTTCCATATATTTAGTTGTTTGTAGTTAATAATTCACTTTCAGCTGGTCAAGTGATTAATTATTCAACATGAATATCTTTGTGTATACACTGCTTTCCAATAATTTATTCTGTTTGGGCAAGTAAAAAAGAAGTCCAATATGCCTGAATGAATGTAAAATATGCCTCAATATTTAACCACAAATTTTTACTTTTTTATTTCATTATTGACAAATTTGAACACAGTATCCTTTGCAGAGGTGCTGATGACAAAGGAAAAACACACCTAATATCTTCATGTGCTTTTGTAGGTATATTAAAACAACAACAAAAAGAGTGGCTGAATTTATGTCTTGGCTGTATTATCTTAATTAAGAAAAACAGATGGCAATCTTGAATTTATTGATAAAGAATCATTGTCTAACATTTCTTGAAGATCATACAAAGTTCATTCAACATCTTGGCATTTGATGACATTCTCAATTAGAACAAATGGTCTTCATAGGCTTCTTTGATTGTACATTTGAAAAAAATATTGTTGAAATAAGCTAATAATTTCATCTCAGAGTTGAGCTGATATTTATACTTCAGTATAGGATATATTCAAAAATTATAAGTAAATGTTAACAACAATAAATTTGAATGACAAATAACTATGCAATTATTCACATTTTTTCCATTATAGTTTATAATAAAATAGCAATCTTAGAATGGTTCTCATCACAAAATAAATGAAATACTGGTCTCATAGTCAACAATGTGTAAAATCTCAAGAGAAATTTACAAGGAAATGAGTTCACAAAAATATCTTGAGTGATTTTCCCTAATTTTATTGGAGAAGGCAATGAACCTTCACTTGAATTGCCATCACAAAATTCTGCCTTAAACAGTTAATGCAGACAAATCCTGAAGTTGCTGTCAATTTGATAGTTAAATGGTGTTTTTTTTTAATCAAAGGTGATAGTGTTTGTGGCATTAAGATTATAAAATCTTTCCTGTGGTTTTCGGTTTTAACTGAAGGACAAGGACCATTTTGCACACTAATTCAAGGGACAATGGTCTGTGATCTCAAAGTTGGAGTTAATATTTGTATTGCTTGTTCTATAGTACCATAAAGGACAGTTAACAGTAACTTAAACATACTGTATGTCATTGGCTGCATGAAGAACATCAGAGCTGTCAGGGGAACACTATATACTGATGTGCATTGATTAAAGGAAGAGTAAGTTCATTGTCCCATATAATAATCACTAAGCTGCCCTCTACTGTTCAGCGTAATTATTCTTATATGATTTATTTTTCTTCTGAAGCCTGAAGCTGTGTGATTATGGTGATTAATACCACAAATTTGGACTCAATGGCAACAGGTGTTAAAATTATTTATTCCCATCATAATATAGTGTAGCATCATTTTTTACAAACAGCTATTTCACTTTTTAATGAAAAGTTTTCCCAGTGATTAGAGCAGTCTAACTTTATGGCATTTAAATTAATTTATTGATCTGAATACAATAGTCCAGATCCATTTTTATCCGCTTCTTCATTAATGAATTGAATGAAATAGAATCATGGCTTTGGTCACTTGTGCTACATGGTTATTAATTATTTATTTTTATTATATGATTTTTAATGAGAACAAATATCAATTCTAAGCATGATATGCAATAATCGTTCCAGATAGTGGTCACAGGTAAACATTTATTCCTGGTTTCTCTTCCTGGTCAGATGTAAATTTAAAACAGTTGCTGAGAATTTCAAGGAGAATTAATCCACCCTTGAATGAAAAGTATTCTACTACTGTGGTCAACCAAGTTCTATTCTTCACCTGGCTGCTTCTCTGACAAAATTAGGTATTGAGCTTTGAAGGTTTCCTTTTATTGATTCTCTGCAAGGGGTATTTGATAATAATTATAGGCTTGTGGCGGCGCACATCCTCATGGCGAACTGGCCCCACGTGTCATGCCACGTGGCGAGACAGCCATGGAAAGATGATGCTGTCAGGGTTTTCTCCCTACCTCAAGTCTCCTGCCCAGCGTGCGCCCAGGGCAGTGATTATGATGTCACAATGCACAAGGTGACTGAGCTCATGCTGCCCTTAAAAGGGCACATGCTGAATTTGAATAAAAACAGCCATTAAAAATCTCTGGTGTGGTGACTGTGTTTTTCTCCAGCTGCTCCAAGTGCCACATGCTTTAGTTTCCAATGCTTGTGACACTAAAATTGGATTAAATTTTTGGATTTGATTTCACTAATATCAAGAATAATGATAAATTTAACTGTGTAGCTAAAGTATATTTCATATTTCCTAATATTAACCTTGCATTTTCTACCTGTCCTCTCCAAATAAATAAATAGAATTTTCAGAAATAAATGTTCTTGAAGTTCTAGGATGGTCTTGGTATTTTCATTTGTAATTGAATTGTAATCAGTGAGTTCCATTTGGTTATTACCATGAACAATATTGAGTTGATCTTTCTTTTCTTTTCCAATCTTTTTATTATTATTATAATTTATAAACACATACAGTTCAGAGATATGAAAAATACATAGTAAATAATGAATTAATACAGAGATATTAAACAGTAATATTGCAGAATAAAAATATATCATAAAAATTTTTTTTAGATCAGTTTAGAGTATGAACTATCTCTAAAAAAAGATATAATTAATAAAAATATATAAAAAAAGAGAGAGAGAAAAAAAACCCAAAAAGGAAGAAAAAACAAATCTGAATTAAAAACTTAAAAAATAATTTTAAAAAATACCTACCGATATAGCTAAACCACGCCGATCACTCCGATCTCATCTAGCAGCCCAATTATCATACATAATCATAAAAAGAAAACAGAGCCAGATCAACTCACCACAAATGAAAATATTGAATAAATGGTCGCCAGGTTAACTCAAACTTAGAAGGGGATTCATAGACAGAGTTTCTAATTTTCTCTAAATTTAAAATATTGAGTTGATCTGTTCTGTAAGCTGAGCAAAGATTGAGAATCTAACATGTGGCTTTCTAAATGTGCAGCTCCACCCATCTACAACTATATTGGTCCTGGTCCAATTCTTTTCCATTTTGCCCTTAACATTCTGTTTTTGTGGAATCTCTTTGCATTCTCCTTTACCTTGTCTACCTACCAAAGTGATCTCATGTCCTGATTTTCCCCTCAAGCTTTCACTCTTGTGTGTTTTCTTTCATCCCGTTCTTTTTAAGGGATTTACTTGATCGTAGCTGTCTATATCTAATATATGGGTCCTTCCTACCTTGACCAGAACCTTGATATGCCTGGTCATGCAGGTTTCTCAACTCCTGCCAGCCTCACCCTTTACTCTAACAGGAACCATCTCTATCTCATTTTTAAATGTTTCCCACTTGACAGATGTTCCTTTACCTGTAAACAGTCTCTCCCAATCAGCCTTTACAAGTTCTTGTCTAAAATCATGAAAATAGGTATTGCCCCAATTTAGGACTTTAATTTGTGGATCTATCTAGTCAATAGTCCATAACTATTTTAGATGCAATAGAACTATGGTCTCTGGTCCCAAATTACTCCCTCACTGAATCATCAGTCACTTACCCAGCCTTATTTCCCAAAGGAAAGTCAAGTTCTCTGGCAGGACCATATGCATATTGCTTGAGAAAACTTTTCTAAATTCATTTAACAAATTTCTAAAGCTCTCAACACTTTGGCAGTCGCAGTTAATACTTGAAAATTTGAAGAGTGATGGAGTGAGATGTCTGGAGAATCAAGAAGGAATGTTTAGTGGCATTTTGCATTTGAAAATGCATTACTCAACTGTGATCATGTGTGTAAGATGATTAGACTTCTGAGAAAGGGTGATCACATTGTTGGATTGGACTGTATAGCCTTACAGGTATATCTCACAATGTGTGCACACTTATTTAACTTTGCACTTTACCCAATGTATTTTCCACTTTTCACAGTGCAGTAAGATGGAGCAAAAATGTAGCTCTGGCAGCCCACCATAAATAATGGGCATACGTTTACTGTATTCTGCAGTTGAGAGTACACTTCATCTTTCGATTGGCTAATGCAGAAACCAGGCTATTACTGGATCAATGAAAACAATGGTATCTTCTTGTCTAAATGTACTTACAGAGAATCACTTTAATATGTAATGACCTGTATTATGTAGATCGATGTGGCAGCCAGTCTTCATGATCAATGCATCAAAAATAGCAAAGAGTTGAATGATGAATTGGTCTGGTTTGAGTTGAATTGTTTGAGGGAGGAATGTTGGCACTGAGGACTTGCAACTAAAGATCATATTTATAAAGGGTATTTCAGTAAGACAGTTCCTTAGCCCATTTGCTATGTGGACTGATTGCTGTAATATACCATATATAGTAAATCAAATGTTGACAAATGATAAAAATCATCCTTTTGACTAATTTTATAATCTAACATAAAGTTTCCACAGTTTTGTCCTTTTAGAAGTTGCTGATTTTCTGGCAGCTGGTGGTATTCTTGAGTGCTCACTTGTTCCATTGGCACTCATGGCTGGGGAGATTGAACTGCATTATTATGCATTATAAATCTAATACATTACTTGTGCTTTTATTTATCATCATATTCCATTCATCCCCAAATCACGGCAAGGTTTCCTGGTATCCACAGTTTCCATTCTTAAGCATCCCACAGAAATGGCCAAAGAGAGTGAGTGAGAGGAGGGAGAAGTGCACCTTGATTTAGCATTAAAAAATATCATATCCTAAGTATATATTGAAATCATTTCTGTCAGCATTTTCACCTTTAGTTCCATCAGTTGTCATCACTAAAGTACATGTGGAGCCCCTTCAGTTATACTAACTAGATTTGCTGTGCCTCCTCAGTCCTTCTGAACTCCTGTGATCTGACTGTTTAAATTTATTATGTTGTATGGAGAAATGCCAGCGGAAATACAATTCTGCTTCCATGAGAATTATCGTGTATAGCAGATATTCTAATGGACCACTGTTACCTTCATGAAATTAGAATTGTTTTTGTGCCTCATGTCCATTGCAATATGGCTGCTTGTCATCTCCACTTGCCTGATTATGTTGTGCCTAAACCAGATTTGATTGCTTTGAGTTTACTTATGTATCAAGTTGAATTAACATATTATTTTTTGAGAAGTATCTTGTGGGTGTAGCACCTCAAAACAACAGAGGTGATGAAAAGTTTCAAATATCTATAGCATTCTGGCGTTTCATTGCTTTGCCCATCCAAATGATTAAGCACAAGCAAGCCCCAAAGTACAAAACAAATTTGCACAACCAGCATCTGTAACTAATACAAAACTGTCATGCTAAGTATAATGAGAATGATGAGCTTACTAAGAGTTTCCAATATATTATTATAGCCTACGAGAAACAGCTGAAGAAACTTTTTGAGAAAACCTTTTGCTTACATGAAGGAAAAATATCAAACATAAATTATACATTTGAAAACTGCAAAGATGAAGTGCCATGTTAACAGTTAGTGGTTGAGGCAGAGGTGTTGGCTTGTTGAATGGACATTGTTGGTCACTCTTCAGCACAATTCATGAGTTTAAATATATCAGTGCTTTTACTTTTGGTTAAATCCATGTAATATTTTTGTTGTAGTTCACACTTGGGTTCAAGTTCCCTGAAAATGGTAACACAGAAGGATAAACGAGTGAAGAACCCATTGGATATAAGAGACAAGATGTCATTTTGCAATGTTACAAAACATAAATTAGACTGCATCTGGAGTTTTTTTGGAAAGTTGTGGTGGCATTAGAGAGAGTGCGGAAGAGACACAATGGTATATATTTCCTGGAATGGATAGTTTTTGCTTAGAATGAGAGGTTGGAAAATCTTATTTTGCTTCCTCTGGAATGTCAGAGGCTGATAGGAAATCTAAAACTGCTCGCAAAATTATGAGAGACAGACGAAGAGTCAAAGTCAAATACGAGATTGGAGACCTCTCCACTTCTTTGTCCATGTAATATATAAATATCACAAAGATCAGGGATCCCAGTATATAGATCCCTGTGGAACACCATTGGACACTGAAATCCAAGCAGAATATCCTCCATCTACTACCATTCTCTGCTTTTTGCAGGCAAAGCCAACTCCAAATCCTCACAACCAATGTTCCATGGATCCCATGGCTCTTGTCTTTCTGAATGATCTTACCAGTGAATACCTTGTCAACCCCTTACTAAAATCCATATACGTCACCACCTTACCTTCATTTTTTTTGTCATCTCCTTGAAAACCTTAGTTGGGCTCTGAGTTATGATCTGCCTCTCATAATGCTATGCTAAATATCCTTGAAAAATACCATAATTCTTTAAACACTTTTGCTAAAAATTATCTCCAATAGTTTGCTATTGATGTAAAACTCTCTGGTATAAAATTCCCAGGATTCTCCCTATTGCCTTTATGAAACAAAAGGATGACATTTGTTGACTGCATGAGCTCAGTAACTGGCTACATTAGCAAGTGCATTGAAGACGTCACCGAGATCAAATGCTTCACAATTAGGGCTAACCTGAAACCATGGTTGGAACAGAGGTCCAGGTACTTCTCAGAGCTCATGGACAGGGGATAGAATGGTACTAAGATCAGCCAGGACTGAACTCTCCCATGCAATCTGGAAGCCAGAGTAGAGGTATGCATAGAAGATCCACAGACAGCTGTGCAACACTAGTGACATGGGGCGCACATGAGAAGGGATCAAGACTATTATGTATCAGAACTCATTCTTGCGAAGTAAGGACAATCATGCCTCTCTTCTTGATAGTCTGAACATCTTCTATACACGATTTGATGAGATTAACAGGAAGACACCAAAGAATACTCCATGTCCCCCGATAAACCGATCCCCTGCATAGCCCCGGCCGAGATGAGGAGAACCTTATCCAAGGTGAATCTACACAAGGCGGTGGGACCAGGCAACATACCTTGTTGGTTACTGAAGGACTGAGCAGATCAATTGGCATAGGTCTTTATGAACATCTTCAACATCTCACTGCATCAGTGCATCATTCGTGCTGAGTTCAAGGCAGCCACCATCACCCAAGAGGGTGATAACATCGGGCCTCAATGACTCCACTATTATGAAATGTTTCAAGTGTCTGGTGATGGAGCACATCAAAATGCACTGCTCAGAGATGCTGGACCCTATTTCAATTCGCCTATGGAAGAAACCATTCCAAAGACAAAGCTATAATCTTATAAATTCACTCTGTCCTTACCCATCTGGAAACAACACCTCATACACCAAACTGCTGTTCATTGACTTCAGCTCAACATTTAACACAATCTTCCCCCAGAGGCAGGTGGAGAAGCTGTCCTTGCTGGGACTCATCAACCTTCTCTATCTGGATCCTGGACTTGCTAATGGAAAGACCACAGTCTGTCCAGGTTGGTAGCAGAATGTCGAGAACCATCATGATGAGCTCCTATTTATGCTACTGACCTATGGCTGCATGGCCAGATCCTGCTCCAACAGAATCATCAAGTTTGCTGATGACCCAACAGTACTTTGGCCTCCTCAGCAACAACAATGAGTCCCACCACGGAGAAGAGCTGGAAAATCTCACAAAATGACGTGAGAGTAACAACCTGAGTCTCAACATGGACAAGTCGAAGGAGATGTCATGAACTTCAGAAGGACTAAGAATGACTACCCTCCACTACAGATCAACAATGATGTAGTACAGGTAGTCCCCAAGTTACAACCGAGTTCTGTTCTGACCAACTGGTCATATCTTGAAATGGTCACAAGTTGAAAATTCACTGTATTTGTTTTATTGTTTATGAAATACTACATGGTGACCACCAAGGCCAGTTCTTGCGAGAGATTGGCTACCCCTGCCGTAGGCTTTATTTTCTATAGATAGAACCCTACTTTCAACTCTAATGCATAATTTTTATATTTATGTATATTTTTCTTTTATTTTTAAAAATTTATACAGTTTATTTTCAGTCATATGTACAGATGGTCATAAGTTGTGGACTACCTGTAGAAAGAATGGATAGCACCAAGTTCTTTGGAGTTCACTTAACTAGAGACCAATCATGGACATTCAACACCTTCTCACTTTCCAGAAAGGTGCAACAGTGACTGTACTGCCTGAGAAGACTGAATTGGGCAAGGCTACTGGTCTCCATGATGTCAACCTTGAATAGGACCTCTATTATGTGTGTCCTGCATCAGCTGTGGTATGGCTGCTGCAGAGAAATGGACTGGACATCAATCCACTGGGCCACAAGAGTGGCAGGGAGGATCAATGGAGTCTTTGGCTGCACCCCACCCCCACCACCCCATCAATGTGATCTACCAGGTTTGCTGACTGAAGAGGGTGCGTAAAATCGTTGAAGGCACCTTCCACCCTGCACATAGCAATTTTCAGCTGCTTGTCGGTGAAAAGATACAGGAGTATTAGAGCCAGTACCATCAGGCTGAGGAATAGTTTTTTTTTTCCCAAGACCAGTGAGAGTACTGAATGACCAGAGGATCTGCTCACACTAACCATCTGAGACTCTTATATTTATGAAACAATATTTACTTATTTATTTGTATGGATTAAATACTTGTCCTGCACATGTATTGTTTGCATGTGAGTTATTTCTGGGCGTGTTTTGCGCTTTTGACCAGAGAGGTGGCAAAAGTAATTGTCAATGCCCCCAGCGATCTCTTCCCTCATTTCCTGTAGTAATCTGGGTTATATTAAATCTGGTTTCAGGGACTTATTTATCCAAATATTTTCAAGAAGATCTAGAATTTCCTGTTTCTTAACTTCTGCATGTTCCAGAACATTAGTCTGTTCCACACTAACTTTAAATTCACCATGGTCCTTCTCTCCATTGAACTCTGAAACAAAGTATACATTTGAGACTCCCTCTGCCTCCAGGCACATGTTTCCCCCTTTATTCCTAATCAGTCCTACTCTCAGTCTGGCCATTCTTCTGTTTTTTTATATACAAGTAGAATGCCTCAGGGTTTTATGTAATTCTATTTTTCAAAGCCTTATTGTGTCTCTTTATAGCTCTCCTAAATGCTTTCTTCAGTTCCTCCTGGCTATCATATAATTTTCAAGACCCTTTCCTGACTTTTTCTTTCCAAAAGTATTGATAGTTCCTCCTTCCTCTTGACTAGCTATTGCATTCCTCGTTTCAATCATGGATTCTTTACCCTACCATCTATTCCAGTAGTTCTCAACCACTTACACACCTATGCCATTGGTGCCCTGTGATTAGTAAAGGATTGCTTAAGGTGGTTTGTGAGTGGAAAGGAAAGGTTGAGAATCACTGTTGTAGACCCAATTGTTAATGAAATATTTTGCTTGAGAAGAAGCTGATGGACATAGTAGTTCTTCTGAATTTGGATGCACTCCTCTCATTTCTCATGACTCAATTCAGATAATTAACTCTTCTCCCCTCTAAGAAGTGCCAGGATTTGTTATGATGCATACATACATGAACACACACTCACACCTATTCTTCCAATATCCAGAGGCTCAACTAAGCACATAATTACTGATTTTTAAAACTGTGAATGTTTGATATTATGTTGGCAATCATGGGCTTCACTGTCACAGAGTCATTGCCCAGTAGGGTATTAGAGATTCTTGAGCTGCTCACGTTCAATCTACCCTCTCAAATTTTTCCTTCCTTTGTCCCAAATGGTTTCTGTCAGATGGTTCAAACATCACTCTTACTCTTTCCATTCTCTGACCAGTCAGTCTTGTATCTTTTTTTACAGACCTATCATCAGCTGATCCACAAAATCCAAAGAAGACATTCCTGCTAAATTTTGTCACTGATATTCATCATCACAAATCCTGGCACTTCTTAAAGGGGAGAAGAGTGAATTATCTGTATTGAGTCATGAGAAATGAGGGGAATGCATCCAAATTGAGAAGAACTACTATGTTCATCAGCTTTTTGAAGGCACACAAATATCTGAAGACAGTACTGGAAACAGACTTTATCTGGGTCTCATGTGCAATGAGGCAGTGCCCCTATTAGATGTGCCTCTGCTCTGTCCATGTTAAGCACACAAGAGTTGACTAAGTTATCATTAAGTACAGTTCCTGATAATATTTCACAACTAAACTTGTAATCATGACTCTGATATCAGAGGACACTGAAGTAATGACCAGTGCAGGATTTAATTACTTGGCACCTGATTAGAAAAAGCCACAACCTCTGACTGAGTCAGGCATAATCTGCTAAACATTACACCACTGCACATAATGCTGTCTCTTATTCTCAGTGAAGCTCTCTTGAAATAAACTCACTGTAGCTCTTCTCATGCTAAGGAATATTAGTTGTTCTGGTATTCTTTGAATGGAAGAAATCAATGTATCATATTCAGTCAATTAGGTTATTCTGTGATCAAGATTTAACTTGTGAAGCAAACTGAAATGAACCAGAAGGATATGGTTGAGATCCCCTCTTATCAATATGTATAATCTCTGCATTACAAGTGGCATTGGATGAATCGTTAATTTGAGTCGGAACCCATTCCAACACCACCAATCTATTTGTTCTGAATGTTCCATAAAACACAGGGTGAATGTATTTAATGCCACAATTTATCTATTTGCCTGTCATATTTGAAATACCAATAATTAATGATTTTGGATAAGCACATTGCATTCTTTTGTAAAAGTGAAGCTATTTTTAATATTTAAAAACATGTTGGAATGTTTATCTGATTAGAGAGAGATAATGCTTATCTGATTATCTTATCTGTGGAGAGAAAGATAATTGAACAGAATTTGCCTTTTATTCTTATGATACACTTAATTTTACAAAAGAACAATTATAGTGTGCTATTTTTATCATAATTATATGTATTGAGAGAGAGAGAAAAATTCATGCCCCATGGCTGAAGTTAAAAAGAGCTAACCTTCAGGGATTTGGATATCAGTTGATTAAGACGTGCTTACTGAATGTAAAGTAGCAGGCATTATTCAGTTGGGCACAATGATTTTCCAGCAGTTTGTTTTATTGATAGAATACTTCTGGTCTTCCAGCTATTTCAACCCTACTCCTCAGGAACATCATACTCGTACAACCTAAACCTGAGCCTAAAGCTTGGGTATATTAGATACATTCTGAGAAGCCCTGTAATTTTCATCCAGCTGCTAAACTAGATATAAAATACTAGATTTCAGCTGAAACCCTGTCCTCTTCTGCCTCTTCATATCTGTACCCACAATTTGCAGCTCGAAGAACTTCAACTCAGTGTTGATGATGGGAGTCTATGATTCTGTCGATGAGGGGAGTCTACGATTCGAACTGTTTGATGCATTAGCGAGAGCCAAGGTTTCCTGGACACTTTGCCTTAAATGAAGGACTGCAGAGCTGACCAGTTAAAAAAGCTTAACTACATGCGAGTCAGGTAGGGGGATCCAGAAGGTAGTATTGGAGAAACCTTAGCTTCTGCACCTCTTCCATAGATAATGAAATTCTTGAAGCCTGTGTGGAGAAGAGCAGTGTTTGCAGAGGAAATGTGAAAACTAACCACCACAGCATGATAAAGGAGAATGATTATAATTAGGGAATTAAAAAAGAATGGAGTCATTAGAGGTGACTGCAAAGTCAGAATGATAGACACCGTCCAACCATCATTATTGGTTAAGTTTATTTGCCACATTATACCTGGTGCAGAGAGAAGTCTTCTTTCATGAGCAGTCTAACAAGCCACTTATCGCTGTATAAAGTAGAAGAAAAAGCACCATTACAGAATATAAAAATCAATTAGTACGAACAAAAGGGTAGCATAAGAACTTTCATTCAGGATCCTGAGGACGGTGAGGAGGAAACTGCCTTTAAGCCAGTGGGTGACACAGCGTACCCCCTCAGAACGTGGCTGATGAAGGGGTTCATGCAGCACCGCGCACTGCATCCAGGACAGTGAAAATTTAACAAAGCCCTGAGTTCTGCAAGGATAGTGGTGTGACATGCCTTCGGTCATCTGAGAGGCCAATGTCGGTGTCTGTCCAAGCACCTTGATATTTGTACCACTTTTGTTCCGGATGTTAAGTTTGCCTGCTGCGTACTGCACAATATATGTGAGCTCATTGAGGATAAGTTTCTGCCAAAATGGACGTCTGTTCCAATTGATCTCCCTGCACCCAACAGCCAAAATTGTAATGATCAGCAGGCACATGGGCACCAGGCCATCCGTGAGGCAATTATGTCCATTCTGTAAAGGGGAGGGGGGTCTCAGGAGTTGTCTCTATTGTTATGAGGCCAGAAGACCCCAAAATCCAGCAGCATTCATGTGTATTCACCAAGACAAATGGTTACTTAAACAAAAGTTGTTTTTAATTATCTTTAAACATGAAAGCAAAAACACACTTTAACTAACTAACTTACCTAACTTCTAATTCTAAGCGCACGTGTATGTAATGTATGTGTAAGTTCAGAAAAGTTCTTTGATTCACAATCCAATGTCATTTCTCATTCCTCCAAGTTCATTGGTTGCAGGCAATTCTTATACTGTGCACAGAATTGAACATTTATAAAGTTCACCTGGCTTTTGTGCTTGAAAGGTAAATGGTTAGGAAGGCTCTTGTCAGTTTTCAGAGAGAGATTTGCTGTTCGCTGGACAACAATCAGCCACTTCAGTATCTTGCTGAAGAAACTTGCCCCCTCAGGGTTCTCCAGATGATTATCTCTTTCTTTCTGGTCACCATAGAGTTGCTTTTTGTTTTGCTTATTTCAAGTGAAACATTAGATAGCCAGTCCTCTCCTCTTGCATGAACCACAAGGGCTTTAACCAGGCTGAACTAAGCAGTCACACAGCATCTTCCAAATGGGGTTTTCACAAGCTTGCCAGCTTGTCCTGTTTCAGTCCCAGCTTCTGCTGCTGAATGTCAGACTGTAGAACTGAATTCCTCTCTCTCTCTCTACTTACAAAACCACATGACCCTCCTAAAACAGCAAGTTCCACTCCAGACAGTCTGTGGCACCGACAAGTTATTTCACCTGTTGCCTTTTCGTAAACAACAATCCATTAGTGAAGTCTCTTGGGCACTTTCCAAAGCTTTTGCAAAGGCTCTGGGCACCAACATGTCTAGCATGAGCCGAACTCCAGTATTTTAAATGATCGGTTTTAGAGTATTTGTTTGTGACCTACTCTACAAAACCTGCCCCAGTTTATCTCCCAAAAACATATCTATATATAATACAAACACAACATAATCCATCACAGTATCAACGGGGTATGTCCCTCCCACCCACCAAACCCACCATCCCCGCTTGTTTCTCCCCTATCCCAGATGCCGTGACATAAGCCTACGGCATGCTGTCTTATCTGTTCTTGTAATCTTGTAAAGCAAACAGTGTGAAAGAAGTAAAACACAAGACAGTGTATGACCTTTTGGAAGTTTAATAAAAATTGTTTTCTATGGCACATGTATGGTCTGTTAAATCTTAGAGTTAGATTATTATGTTAAAGATACGACATGGCAACAATTTGACACATGCTGCTTTCTTCAATCGTTTGTGAACATCATGCGTATCATGACGAATAACTACTTCCTAGCTAAAAATCAGCGAAAGAACATATACACAGTGCAAATAGCTAACACACAAACCGTTCCCATCATGTTGCACTCAGCAGTGCGTTAATCCATTAAATAATGCACAGCACTTTGTACAAATCAGTGTTTAATTCCAAAAAATGATGCACATTAAAAACAAAGTGGCAAATGACTGAGCAGCGTAAACATTACTCTCTTCTGTATTTAAGTCAGAACCAAGCAAAGGTGGGTGGGGGGGGGGGTGGGGGAGACTCGTGAAATAACTCCTCTATCTTACTCCTCTCCATGTGGCCATGACCATAACATGCCTGTGTGGAATGATATGGCAGGGGGTAGGTACATGGTATAAGGGAAACTATAGTGCTGCGGGTACAGTTGCTGAGGGGGGTAGGCATTGTCGAATTGAGTGACCATGTTCTTGAAAATGGTGGACTGCCTGTCCATTACAGCAATGAGTTCCTGCAGCTCAGATGACAACCCAGACACTGCCTACACCTGCTTGGCAACATCCATCCTCTGTGCTGTATCCTCCTCCTCCCTCAGATCGGCAAGCATTGCTCTCTCTTGATTCAGCTGCATCTCAGCACACGTAGGCGATCCCTCTCTCCATCCTCCCTGTCCAGCAACATCATCATGTTCTTCAACTGCTGAGCCTTCATCAACCTCTGACGCTTGCGTCTCGGACAGGGTACTGTGGGACACATCAGGTAAAGGGGATCAATAGTGGAATTGCATGCTTTTTGACACATGAAACCACAAATTGCTTCTCCTTCTTACAATTTGGTGACCGACAAAGTATGTCCGGTAATGTGATCACTATTGCCTTGCTTCTTACCTGCTACAAAATAGATTTTATTATTTATCCTTTGAGGACATTTCTCTCCAACATGATAACTTTCACAATCAGTATTGCCACCTTGCTTCCTTTTCTCTCTTCCCCATCTTCTCCAAGCACCTTATATGGAATATGTACTAAATCCCTTCCTTTCTTTGATTCATGTTTCAGTTATTCTCACTGCATTATCTGCCCATCTGTCTGCTGTACCTGCAGGTCGCCAGCCGAACTCATCACACTTTGTGGATTTACACACATTCATTCCAAATGGACCCTATTTCTTGTATTCTCACCTAGGTCTCACCTGATCTGGACAATTTCATGCTCTAGTATTATCTGCTATTCCCTCTGTTGTGCACTCCCTCTGTAGCAACTTCCTTCCTGTTCACTTATATAGTCATTTGGAGGCTAAGTTAGGGGGTTGCCTGCAATACATTTTCAATCATTTCCAGTACAACTTCAGTTGTATTTAAATCCTTTATTGTTAATCTTCTTTTCTGATATTCCACGAGGTAGATTTTTAACAACAAAACATTCATATAAAAGTTAACAAGGCCTAAAAGATACTTAAACAATTCTGGAAGCAGTCAACTCCTAACTTACTCACCTTCTGGTTTCCAACTGCCAACACTGACTGTGGGACCTCACTTTAAGCATGTGCATAACTTCTGTGCACACTCCTTGATGTGGTGCACTGGCCCCGGCTCTAACCGCTGCACTGCCAAGGCTGATCCGAGTGTGCGTGCATCATCAAGCTCCATGGTGCATGCGTATTGGCTGACACACCGACCCCTGGCTGACGCTGCCGCTGTCAGGGGTGAACCAACCCGTATATGCTGTCATGCTCTGGCTCCTTAAATGGTGTTGACCATCATACATACACCAACTGGAAGAGGTCAATGGAAACCCAGAGGATACTGCTGACCCCCGCGACTGCAGCAGGTAAGGACTGAGCCTATGGCCACTCCCTCTGTTGTGCCACACCCGCCCAATTACACCCTATTGAACTATACCCTCGGAATGTGTTTTTTTAAAGGGCTGGAGGAAAGCAGAGCCCTGAGGGAAAACCCACATGGATGTAGGGAGAATGTACAAACTCTTTACCGGCAGCGCAGGATTCAACCCCCAGTCCCAATCGCTGGCACTGGAACAGCATTGCGCTAACCGCTATGCTGACTGCTCCCTCTGTTGTGCTACTCCCTCACCATGGTGCCATTCCCATTCCTTCGCTATCGCTCATTGGCATCCATCACTCTTCCAATTTACTTTAAATCCTCCCCAACCATATTGGTGATCTCATATGGAATGGACACTGGTGACACTAGAACAGATCAAATCCAACTTGGACTGGTCTCTTCTATCCCAGAATTGTGCTCCTTCATGCAATGGCCATTTCTCTTCACCACCATTCCTGCACAATTCCTTTAGCCATGGATTCATATGTTCTGGCTTTCTATTTTGATTCTTGCTGAGGTGTTGGACAAAACTAGCATTTTCTACCTTTGAGACTGCACTTTTAAACATCTTCCCTAGCCTCTGTATGTGTTGCCTTTCTTCTCTCATTGGTACCAACATAAGCCGTGTGTTCTGATTCGTCCTTTACCTTTGTACTTGGTACACCATGTGGGATTCATTGGTGGCTGCAGGTAGACAGGATGGCCTTCTGAATGATGGAATCTCCTATGCCTATACTTTGCCTCCTCCATTGCTCATTTCTTGTCCCAAGGTGCCATGCTCTGGAATATATTCCTCAGCTGTCTTCACTCCAGCCCACTGCTCACATTGAGTACCTGTTTGAGAATGGTGCAAACTATGAAGGGTTCCTACACTCCCTATCTCTTCTTGTCCTTCCAGATTTGTCCCTCGTTTACCCTGAGGTCACTCTGGTTGCAATATGAACTCTTGCAGTATACCATTGAGCAATCTAAAATGTTTCAAGCTGGCCCACATTCCTTGTATCCTGAGCTTGTGTTTCATCATTGAAAGACTTCTCTTCATCCATGATTCACCTGAACACAAGAAGCATCTTGATGTTCACACGTGTCTGGGATTTCTCAGCAATGATGTTCAGTTTCATCCCCCTGTTCTAAACCTGACATTGCTTCTCTATTCGGAAACACACTTCCCTTGAATGAATTATTCTTACTTTGTATTTAAATTTTACATTCATGGTTTAAATTTGAGAGTTCACATTTTTAGTTTAAAGAAAAATAATACATCTATACAGACTTTGTAATCTCCATTTAAATGTACTTCCTTATATTTAATTCTCTATCTTGATTGGTAAGTAATAAATCAGCAGTTGCTGCAGCCCATCAGCTTCTGACATTAATGTGATGTCATTCGGAGTGATTTAATTCCGGACAATGTTGTCTTTATTATCCCTTCACCTCTGCTAATATTTTGTGTAAGTGCCCCACCTAATTTTGCATCCATAAATTTGGCCGCAGTACATTCATTTTCTTCCTCTGAATCATCAATATATATTTTATGCAACAAATCCCACAGGTTATTTCTTGCCATCCTGAAAATGAACCACATATAATTTCTTCTTGCTTTCTACGAGTTAGCCAGTCTTTGTCTTGTAAATAAACTTTTTGTGGAAACTTGTGAAGTGCTGTTTAGAAATTCAGACATTTGTTCTACTGGTTTTTCTCCATCCATTCCAGCTGATACTTTCTGCCAGAGCTCTAAATTTCCCTTTCTTGATGCCATGCTATTTCTGCTTGATTAGATTGTGACTTTCTGAATATTCTACTCTTACTTCCTCAATAATTGATACTAACATTTTTCCAGTAGTAGAATTAGGCTAATTGACCAAAGTTTACCCACTTTAGGCTTCCTATTCTTTTCTGAATAACGGTGTCACACTGGCTGTTTTCCAAAAATTACCTCTACAAATGCCAAGGATTGTCGTCGGCTTGCAATCAGTGCATCTACTATCTCTGTAGTTTATTTTTTTTAGGATCTTAGGTTTCAAGTGATCATTACCTAAGGACTTGTCAACCTTTAGTTCCATTAGTGTGCCTTATATTCCAGTTATGATGGTATTTAATCCTCTGCCCCCAAAGTATTTTTTTTAGTATTAATGGGATTTTCATTTTATCTTCCATTGTAATGATTGATATTAAATATCTGTTAAACAACTCTGATATTTCCTTGTTCCATGCAACTTTATATCAGGCTTCATTGTCCAGGTATATGCTCACTTTATCCTTTTTTTGACAAATTTGAGTACTAAAAGGAGCTCTCATTGTGAGTTTTTTTCTCCTTCTTGAATGATTAGTCTTCCTTTTCTGGTTTTGGTTTCTGAATGCATCTAATCTTCAGTTTGTTATTAATTTCGACCACCTAATACAAGTATAAATGTCATTGTCTTTAAGATTTAAATTTCACTCTCTTACACCATTTTTCCAGCCACCCACTCATTGATTTATTCTCCTCTTACTGTCATGAGAGTAATCTGGAGATTACTACTTCTTGAGGTCATTTTTTAAATTGTTCTCCTATAATTCCTCAAATTCATCTTGCAGAAATTTGTTCCATTTTTTTTTACCTGTAGTGATAATAAATAGCAATTGCTGGCTTTTTACCTTTGGCCTCCAATATATTATGTAGCTACTTTAGACCCTGATCTATCTCTGGAGATGTGCAAGGTTGGTTTACAGGTGGTGTTCTTCATCTTCTCTTCTCTTCAAAATGTATAAAAAATGTTGAACCGAAACTGCAACCCATGGCTTATATGCTGAAATGTCACAGTGAGAAGCAAAGACATGATATTGTTACAATTTTAAAGAAAAATAATGAATGTAAAGAAACTATGTAATGCCCATTTCAGTTTATTTCTTGTTGTTATCTCCCGATCCAGGTGCAACCTGTCAGTGATTGTTTAATTATTTTGTTCTGAGTTTGTGAGAGGGATGAGGAATCTATTTTTAAATAAAAAAAGAACAAAATATTTTTAAAATAAAAATACAATTTTTTTTAAAAGATCAATAAAGAATTATACTATTCAGTCCTTTCCTGTTCACAAACTGTTCAGTTCTGCACAGTTCCCAGAGAGTCTGCAGATAGGAGAAACAGGAGCAAGAGCAGCAGTAGGCCATCAAGCCTGATCTGCCATTCAATGAGCTCATCGATCTGATGATAGGCTTATCTCCACCTAACTGCCTTTTTCCCCATATCCCTTAATTTCCTTACTATGTAAAAAAATCTATCCAAGCTTGTCTTAAATATATTTACTGAAGAAGCCTCCACTGCTTCATTTGACAACAAATTCTACAGATTCACCACCCTCTGGAAAAGCATTTCATCCTCATCTCTGTCTTAAATCTACGACCCTGAATCTTGAAGCTATGCCTCCTCATTCTGGTTTCCACTATCAATGGAAACAACCTGTCTACCACTACCTTATCTATGCCTTTCATAATTATATATGTTTCTATAATATCCCCTCTCATTCTTCTAAATTCCAGTGAGTACAATCCCAGTTGACTCATAGGCTAACCTCTTGATATCTGGAATCAACCTGATAAACCTCCTCTCCACTGCCTCCAAATCCTGTCTATCCTTCCTCAAGTAAGGAGACCAGAACTGCACGCAGTACTCCAGATGCTTTCTCACCACTGCCTTGTACACTTGCAGCCTAACCTCCCTGCCCTTAAATTCAATAGCCCCAGCCATGAAGGCTAATATTCCATTTTCTGCCTTGGTAGCCTGCTGCACCTGCAAGCCAACCTTATGCAATTAATGCACAAGCATCCGCAAATGCTTCTGCATGGCAGTATGCTACAATTGTTTGCCATTTAAATAATATTCTGATCTTCTATTTTTCCTTCTAAAGTGGATAACATCATATTTGCCAACATTGTACTCCATCTGCCAGACCCTTGCCCACTCACTTAACCTATCCATATCTCTGTAGACTCTCCAGATCCTCTGAATAATTTGCTTTTCCATTCAATTTAATGTCATGAGCAAACTTAGATACATTACACTCTGTCCCCTCTTCCAGACCATTTATGCAGATCATGAACAGTTAGGGGCCCAGCACCAACCCCTGCTGCACACTGCTCACCACTGTTTGCCAACTAGAAGAAAACTCTATATCCCTCTCTCTGCTTTTTATTGGCTAATCAATCCTCCATCCATGGTAATACATCACCCCCAACTCTATGTATTCTTATCTTCTGTATGTTTTTTTATGTGCCACCTTATTTAACGTCTTCTGGAACTCCAGGTACATTGCTTCCCTCTTTCTACCACACCTGTTCTATCCTCAAAGAATTTCAGTAAATTTGTCAAACAGGATGTACCTTTGCTGAATCCATGCCTGAATCTGCCTGATGGATCCATTTCGCTTTAGATTCATTGTTATTTCTTTTATGATTGTTTCAAGCATTTTCCCAACTACAGATGTTAAACTAACTGGCCTATGGTTCCCTACCTTTTGCCTACATCCTTTTTTGTATAGTGCTATGACATTCAACATTTTCCAATCAACCAGGACCTGTGCAGAGTCCAGAGAAGTTTGGTAAATTATCACCAAAGCCTTGATTATCATTTCTTTCAGTACCCTGGGATGCATTCATCAGAAACAAGAGACTTTATCTTTAGACCCTCAAATTTTATGAGTATTTCCTCTTTAGTGATAGCTATTACATTCAAGTCCTCACCTCCCATCACATCCATAACATCTGTCTTTGGCATGTTTGACATGTCCTCCACCATGAAGACTGACACAAAATAGTCATTCAAAGCCTCAGCCATTTACTCTATTCCAATATCAATTCCCCCTTCTCATCTTCCAGGCGACCAACTTTCATTGAGCCATCCTTTTGCACTTTCTATAATTATAAAATTTTTTTTGTCTGTTTTAATGTTTTGTCTTAATCTTTTCTCATTGTCTACCTTCTCTCTCCTTACTGCTTGCTTCATGGTCCTTTGTTGCTTTTTAAAGTTTTCCCAATCTTCTAGTTGTCCCACCACTCTTGGCAACTTTGTACGCATGTGCTTTTAATTTGAAGCCTTCCTTTATTTCTTTAGTTATCTAGGGTTGGCTGCCTTCGCCCTTCATGGCCTTGCTTTTAACTGGAATATACTTTTGTTGAGCACTGTGAAAATCTCTTTGAAAAGCTTCTACTGTTACTTAGCCAACCTACTTTGTTCCTCGCCTACCTTGGCCAACTCCTCCCTCATCCCCTTGTAGTTTCCTTTGTTTAGGCATGAACTATTGTGCTTTCCATTTATATGAGAAACTGAATCATACTATGATCACTGTTTCCAAGAGAATCCCTAACTACAAGATTGCTAATTTTACCTGTCTCATGGCACAGGACCAGATCCAAGACAACATGTTTCCTTGTAGGTTCAGTAACATGCTGTTCAAAAAAGCCATCAACCTCGAAAAAAATTAGACAATGTTTTGAAAAGTGGTTAAATTTGATAAAATGAGGCACACTTTTATGGAGTTTTTAAATGTTTAATGAATAATACAATGGTTTACTATTTTGTATATTACATACAAAACATTTATAATATCTTCTGAACTTGCTTATTTGCATATAAGACAATTCACCAACGTACCATTATTTTGGTGGTTTTAGTTTCAGGGCTATAGATTTAGGATTAATTAGTTATAGTTTTTCTTATTTTTCTGCAGGAACAAGAGACATAATATTGAATTCTGTCTGTCTATCATTAGTTGTGATTCTCATTTTTACTCTAGGATATATTGTAATTACTTTGTACCTGTAAAAATTAAATTAAACAAACTTAAAAAAAGAAACCCATCAGATATGCATTCTATGAAGTCCTCCTCAAGGTTTCTTCAACTAACCTGATTCTCCCGGTCTATGTGCATGTTAAAGTCCCCCATGATAACTGCTGTTCTATACTTACCTGCTTCTGATATATCTTGGTTTATTGCTTGTGCCACTGTAATCTTATGATTGGATGGTCTGTAAACAACTCTCACCAGTGATTTTTTTTTTCCCTTTACTATTCCTAATCTTTACCCAGATGAATTCAATATTTCGCTCCTTAGATCTTAGCTCATCTCTCACTAGCTGCTTTCAGGTGGAATCACCTGGAGAATTTGGCTCCAGAGCAGGCTGCGGGTGTCTGCGAAGGGACATTGAGGTGGCCGTGCTGAAGGAGGTGTTCTGCCACCTGAAAGGTCTGAAGCAGGGAGAGGGGCTGCAGAGCAAACGCTGGCTCCTGAGTCTGGACAGGGGCAGCCGTCTGACAGCCCACCTCCCTGCTGCCTGATAGCCCGTCTCCCCACTGCCTGACAGCCCTCCTGGCGGGGGACTGCGGGGCTGGGCTGGCCGGTGGGGGACTAGAGGCTTCAACTGTCCATTGTGTTCGGCTGTGATGTGGGGGCTGAGGTGCCTGAACCTGCTCTGAACTGCACTATTTTAAAACCTAATTTTCAAACAATCCATCGCTGCTGCCTGATGGAGAGGTCAGCGTCCGACTGCTGAACTGTGACGGAAATCTGTGATCTTGTTTTTTGTGCTGAAGTGAATCCTTGGAGGTTGACATTTCCCTTCCACTGTCCCCTCCCAGGCCTGCAGTCCCCCGCCGGCCACCCTAGCCCCACAGTCCCCTGCTGGGGGACTGTCAGGCAGAGCGGAGTTGGGTCGCCAGCTGACTGTCGTCAGCCCTCCCCCCGCTAGGCACCTGAAAACTGCTAGGAGCTTTGCTTGATGCTGCTTTCAGGTGCAACGGGGGATTCTCTGAGCAGGATATTATACTTACAGAAGAAGGCTTAGGTAGGTAAACCTCTTGGCCAGGTTCTCCACTTTCAGGTAACCATCCGACTGCCGCAGAGGATTACAATAGGCTGCTTTACAGTCAGGTATTGTGGCCACCTGAAAGTGGCTACTATTTTCCTGATCTCATCCTTAAGAGTGTTAACCCACTACCCTTATTTTTCTGCATGTCCTTCCATATTACCTTATGCCCCTGGTGATTTCATACCCAATCCTCTCACATTTTGATAAACCCTTTATGCCACAAGTTCACTGTCCTTTTTTCAAATACTATGACCATTTAGATAAATAGCCCTTATATTATTATGCTTTTAAAATTTGGTAATCTTTACCTTTTGCATTTGACTTTTATACTCTACTCTTGCCTTTCTCATTTTTAACTTTTGCTTTTGCTCTATCCATACTTTTCTCTTTTACTTTATCCATCCCTCGCCAATCTGTTGAACTAATCCCGAATGTGATGAGAAATTTTGGAGGAACTCAGCCAGTCTTGCAGCATATTTAGGAGGAAAATATATATTACCGACATTTCAGGGCTGAGCCCTTCTTCAAGGAATAAGCAAAGAGTAGAAGGTGTAAGAATAAAGACTGAAGGCTGACTGGAGGAGGAGTGCAGACCAAGAAAAGGTGTTAATTGATGATGATATGATAAAAGGAGAGGTGCAAATTGATTTTGGAAAGGAGACAGGAAGTAAAGGAAAGAGAGAGAGAGAGAGCTCGTGTAAAGGCCACAGGGGGTAAAAGAAGGCAGAGGGCTAATGGAAACTGGTGAAGTCAATGTTAATACCATCCAGTTGGATGGTGCCCAGATGGAAGATGAGGTGTTGTTCCTCCAGTTTGCTGCATATCAACTCTCAGCTGATGCTACCTAGGGTCTAACTCAGTGGTTTAAATCCTTTCTCTTTCCACTCACATACCACTTTAAGTAATCCCTATGCCATTGGGGCCCTGTGATCTGTAAGGAATTGCTTAAGGTGGTACGTGAGTGGGAAGGGAAGGTTGAAAACTACTGCTCTAGACCCAAATGTTGCTGAAATATTTTGGTTGGGAAAAATGGTCTTTGGCCCATTTCCTTTGGAGTTATCAAACCATGCACATAACGAGCCAATTAGTATAATTAAAACAGTGGTTTTCAAACTTTTTCTTTCCACCCACAAAGCACCTGAAGCAAACCCTTACAGAGCACCTGTGGCATAGGGATTACTTAAAGTGGTATGTGAGTGGAAAGAAAAAGGTTGAGAACTACTGGTCTAATTACAAGGAGAAGCCATGCACCCCTATATTTCAGAGCCATCTGTTCTTACCACGACAAATGTGAATAAAACCAGTGGTTTATGTGAAGTATTTGTGGTGGAAACAACTGCTAGCTGCATCAAAAATTCCTGAACCATTTACATAAGATTGCAATCTCTTATTATTATTCCATAAATCTACGGAAGGGTTTAAACATTTTTGCACTATTTATGTTTAGTTCTTTCCTATTCAATTGCCCACAATATCAAAAACTGTTAACTAAACCCAAAATGGATGTGGTTGTACTTGTCAGGAGGCATTTCAGCCTCGACTGGCTATGAATCATATGTAATTTTCCAGTTGGATTATTTACTTACTTATTTACTTAATGTTTTGAGTTACAATTCTAGTTGGAAAAGGCTTTCAAATTATTTCAAGTATATGTTGTGATTTCCTAATATGAAATTGGACCCCTTGCCCAAATTACTGACAGTTGTCAAAACAATCTTCACTCATATTGAGATTTGTAGAGATTTCCCCATGTACTATTATTAACTTTCTGGAGCTAAGATTTCTCACTAAATTTCTTGGGCCTTTCAATGTTAGTAAGGGATTAATAAAGCATCATAGGTTATGAGGAGAAGGCAGGGGAATGGATTTGAAAGAAAAAAAAATACATCAGCCATGATAAAAATAGTGGAATAGACTCGATGGGTTATGGTCTTGTAAATGAGGTGAAAATCTGCACCTATATTTCAAATAAGTAGTTGTAGTTAAAGCATTAAATGTACTCTGACTCATGATCTAACACTTTGAGACCATATAAAAGAATTAGCTGATTGATCGATCAAGTGTTCCAGTCCCCTTGCTTTATTTTAAAATAATTTGGTGTTCTCTTTTCAACACGGAAACCCAACAGGTTATACAATAAATGTATTTCTAATGGACTGGAGAATGGTGTGTCATTGTACTACAAAGGTCTGATGTTCAATCCAAGGTTTACGGTGAGGCACAGTGAACCATTTATATCAGAAGTTACATTAGATAATCCCTCTGTGGGCACTTGGACTTTGGAAATTTTACTAATAACTCCTAAGAAAATCACTGATGACATGTCTATTGTGAGGAGACAATACTGAAATGTACGATGAGTTGCATTTGTATTTGAAAGTGACATGGATCAGGAAAGAGATTTCTGCACAATGCATGCAGTCTAAATGTTCCAGAATTGCAATTGAATCAATGACTTTACTATCGCACTCCAAAACAACAATTTGTACCTTAGTTTAAGGTTATGCTGAAAATTGAATTAGGGAGGAATGCAAATGAGACTCTGTTTTGAAACACAGATTTTGAGGCCTTGTTTGGTTAGCACTGAAAGGAGTATGAGGAATAAATGTGATAACATAGAACATAGAAAACATAAAGGACAATACAGGCCCTTCAGCCCACAAACCTGTGCTGATCATGACCCTCCCTTAGAAATTACAAGGCTTTCTCATAGCCCTCTATTTTTCTAAGCTCCATGAACCTATCCAAAAGTGTCTTAAAGGACCCTAACATATCTGCCTCCACTACCATTGCTGATGGGCTATTCCACGCACCCACAACTCTTTGCGTTTCTATATTTTTTAAAAAAAGTACCCCTGCCATCTCCTCTGTACCTACTCCACAGCACCTTAAACCTGTGTCCCCTTGTGGCAACTATTTTAGCCCTCGGAAAAAGCCTCTGCCTCTCATCATCTTATGCACCTCAATTTGGTCACCTTTCATCCTCTGCTGTTCCAAAGAGAAAAGGCCAAGTTCACTCAACCTGTTTTCATAAGGCTCCAGCCACAGAGACTCTGTAGAAAATCCCAACATTAGGAATTGTCCACCTTTTCTGCAGGTGTGACACTATCTCTGATCAATGGTGCCACGCCACCACCTCTTGTGCCTCCCTCCCTGTCATTTCTGAAACTTCTAAAACGTGGTACATGAAGTAACCAATCGTGTCCCTGAGCCATCCAAGTCTCCGTAATGGCCACCTCATCATAGCTCCAAGTATTAATCCATGATTTGAACTCATCTGCTTTGTTCACAATACACCTTGCATTAAATAGACACATCTCAAATCTTCTGGGTCTATGTGTGTCACTTCTCTATCATCTACCTATCCTCCCTCACTTCTCTATCATCTGCCTATCCTCCATCACATTCTGTCTCCAAGCTTTCTCTATTTGTGAAACAACCTCCTCTTCCCCAGTCTCTTCAGTTTGGGTCCCACACCCCCCCCCCCCACCAACAATTCTAGTTTAAACTATCCCCAGTAGCCTGAGTAAACCTCCCTGCCAGGATATTGGTCCCCTTGGGATTCAAGTGCAACCCAACCTTTTTGTACAGGTCCCAAATGCCCCAAAAGAAGTCCCAATCATCTAGAAATCTGAATTCCTGGCCCCTGCTCCAATCCCTCAGCCATTCATTTTATCCTCCACCTCATTCTATTCCGATACTCACTGTGTCTTGGCACAGACAATAATCCAGAGATTATTATATTTGTAGTTATGCTTCTCAACCCCCTTCCTTACTCCCTCTAATCAGGACCTCTTCCCTTTTCCTACCTACTGTATGCCATTGGTACCATGACAACCCAAACAGTTATGATGTACATTGGAAGGTGCATAGTTTCCACAGCGCACCTGAAGATGCTTGATGGAATAGTTGACATCATGCGAAATCTCCTCAGACTCCAACAATAGAGGCATTGATGTGGTGTCTTTATGGTTATTGTTTTTAGTTTGTAATTTCAAGATTCCACCACTTGATTCCTGTTACTGGGAGATGTCTTTATGCGAGGAGCCAGAGTTTGGGGTCAGCAACTTCCAACAGATGATCACTTGAGCAATATTCAGTCTTAGGACTTGCATGAGGTGAGCGACAGAGAAAAGTAATTGTCACAGTAAACATTGTGAGCCTTGGAAAAGTGAGCTATTGTTGCTCTAGTTTGCAGTATCTTACTAAGAAGACTGCATTTGGTGTTTGTGGTTTAGGTTCCTATATACCAGAGAAGCCAAAAGTCTATTGAGTGGTCACCTTTCAGAATATGTCCAATCAAGCTGAAAATGTAATGCTGAGTTTCCAGTTGCTTCACTTCAATTTGTGCATTGATAGTTGATTAAACAGTATTCTAACTATATAAAGTGGTGATTGTAAGCATTTCAACAAATGATTGGGCCAATATCAGACTCTTATGGCAGATTTCTATGTTATGTTATTTGGGAAAATGCATCAATTAGGAAATCATTCTTTAACCAAATAGGGACATGTGTGACAAAAATAGAGAATGATTACCAAGACATTCCACTGAGTGTACTGCCAACCAAATTGGCTTCATAACAGAAAAGGAAAATTACAGATTTAGAGCACTTAAGGGTGGTAAGACAGGGCACTTAGATCATTTTAGTTTTTGTTGGTATTAAAATAGTACAAATGTGATGTTTTAGATTGATTGCTATTCAAGAATCACTCTATATTTATACTAAAGAGAAAAGTAAGTTAATGCAATTAAAGTTGTGCAAGGGATTTGCAACAAAGCACATTCCAACAAGCTTAGTTGTAAGTGGAAATAAAAAAGTCAAAAGGTTGTTGTTTTAGTGAA
Source organism: Narcine bancroftii (assembly GCF_036971445.1). NCBI lineage: Eukaryota > Metazoa > Chordata > Chondrichthyes > Torpediniformes > Narcinidae > Narcine > Narcine bancroftii. The sequence continues at coordinate 159,870,178 of NC_091474.1, forward strand.
GTAGGTTTTTATGTGATGATGGGATTTGAGCAGAGCTGGCTGAACATTTGACTGTTCCTTGACATAACAGGTGTCATCAAATATAATGTAGCATGTATCTTAAGTGTACCAATCACTTTTGTGGCAAGTTCTAAAAAAATTTCAAAATTTTTGGGAGACTGGTATTCAGGAAAAATAAGTATCCATAAGAACTGTCAGATTATACCTAAACCCTGAGTGATTCACTAGAGAATGGGAAAGTGAGAAAATGAGCAGATTTTAAATTTTTCCCCTCAATTTTTGCCATTTTGAGAGATCTTTGTAATAACTATCACATTAAATTTTATTGCTTTCAAGTTTATAATTACTGTGTTAGAAAAGTTAGCATTCTACATTTCTATAGTTCATTGCAAGAATAAATATATCATATAGTTATACAGTACAGTACTGGTCCTTTAGCCCAACTCATCCATGCTGTCCAAGTTGGGATTCTGGCTTGTCTCATTTACCTGCATATCCTTCTAACCACTTCCTATTCTTAAATCTGTCCAAATTTTTTTTTTCTTTTTAAAATATTGATTTTAATAAAGAACTTGTATGAATAATACAATTTGACAAAATGATAAAGATTGTTACACAAAATCATTAAAATTTTCAATATATCAAAAACATATGTAAGTTGAAAATCATATCCCTAATTCATATTCCAAGTACCATATATTTTTATTTAATAAAGCTAATAACAAAAAGTATGAGGAAAAAAAGAAAGAGAAAAAAGAGAAGAAAAATGGAACAAATAAAAAAAAAGGAAAAAAGTAAAAAGGAGAAAAACACAAAACTCCGGCCTAACAACGTTGCCAGATGCTCTATATGATTAGCAATAAAAGAAAAACAAAGGTATAAAAAAGTGAAAATGGTAAAGATACAAGTCAGAGAATTTAATTACATTGAAGTAAAATTATAAAGCAAGAAAGTGAGTCTGAAATCTTGTATCTGAATATTGAATCTTTTCCATATTCTAACAGGACATGATATCACGAGTAGTCAGGGCAGCATCCTTCCATTTAAGTAAAATCACTCTCCTCGACAAAAAAAGACAAAAAAGATAGCATGACTGAACCAAAGACAAAAAAAGATCATTCCGTCCCATTGTTCTAAAGAGGGTGACCAAAGAGTTTGGTATTAAATTGATACGAAAAATTTTTGAAAAAGTATGGAAAATCTCTCTTCAGTATTTTTCTAGATTAGGACAAGTCCAGAGCATTTGAATTAAATATGCTTCTCTGCTCTTACACCTGTCACAACAGGGACTTTTATCAGAATAAAAATGAGACAATTTGGCCTTAGACAAATGTGTTCTGTGCACCACTTTAAATTATAATAAACCATGGACTAAAAACAAAGAGCTATTAACCAACTGAAGAATGATGTCCCAATCCACATCTGATATAGACAAATTTAAATCCTGTTCCTAAGCATTTTTAATTTTAGCTAAAGAAGGCTGATTTAAACATAACAATTTTTCATTAATAACATATATTAATCCTTTACAAGAAGACATTAAGCTAAAAAAACTCCAACAAAATTTAATTTAGACTCTCTTGAAAAATAAGAGTTGTGATTCATGAAAATGCCGACTTGCAAGTATCTAAAAAATTGAGATTTGTGCAGGTTAAATTTAGCAGAAATCTGCTCAAATGATGCAAAATATCCATCAATGACCGGATCTTTAAAACTCTGAATAATCTCTCTGTACCATCTTTGAAATATAGCATCATGTAAAGAAGGCTGAAAAAGTGATTGGATAGGATTGGGCTTTAAAGAGAGAAATTATGAAATGCAAAATGTTTTCTAAACTGTGCCCAAGTTTTCATACAATATTTAACAAATGGATTATCTATTAACTTAGTTCAAAATGCTGAAGGTATTGGATAGCTGCACCTTTCCCAATTCAATTCTCATTTTGTGTTATGATAGCTAATCCCACTAGCTCTGGCAGTTTTATGGTTGGCGTCATGGCTCTTGGGTTTTGGAATTGTTGATTGTTGTACAATGAGTCTTTGTGCTGGCAAGTGTGTATTTGCGTACAGTGACTGAGGGTGGATTATACTTGGCTCTGATATGTAGATTAACATGATAATCTGTTTAGGTTACATTCTCATTTGATATATTAAACATGTTAATTTGGAACAAGTTACTGAAGGAATCACAATGCAATCAATGGATTGTGACGCGGAAAAAGTTGGCAAAACATGCTCTTGCAAAAGATTTTGAATTTGTTGGTAATGATGACAGCAGAACGTTGGATTGTTGTTGAAGACTCACCTATTTCATTAATTTCATTCAGGCCATTCTTGCAATGTCTGTCTTGTGTGACTCCAGATTCACCAATATGTTAAATGCCCTCTGCAATGGCCAACAATCACTTGCTTTAACAGCAGTTAATATGGACCTTCCAAGTGATCACTGGGCCCAGAAAATATAAAATGCTGTTCCCAGCCTGCCTGAAAATTAATGCTGAGCACTGAATTTTGAATAATGGGTGGAGAACTACTTGAGGTATGAATGCAAATACCTTGCTTCATGCTTTTCTCAATATATTTAATTCATGAAAAGGGATGATCACTTGGTTTCTTTACTTTGGAATCATAACTTTCTAGAAGTATTTTCAATAATATTGTTCACATAAATATGCATTCAGAACTATTGTTTTATTTTTTTTATTGAATGCTGGAGCAGGCATTTGAGGGCCAATGGCCATTTTCTGCTATTAATTCTTCAATAGGTTAGTTGAAGATTATTGACTTTGGAAGCAGAAGACAATTTAATTTCAGCTGTGGTCTGAGGATGAAAGATCATAAGAATGAAATAATTATTTGGCCATCAATCTCACTTGGATTCAGCTGGAATCCAAATAAATGTGTTTTTATCTTGTTTTTGGCAATTGATAGGCAGGCTAACATGTGAAATTAGGTTCATATTTTATACTTTGCTTCAAATCATTATGCTTAAACTTCCATTAATCTGACGTAATAGGAATCACAGCAACAATATTGTGCAAAGTCTTGAGCTTAATGCAATTTTAAGTTGGTCAATCCCATCAGTGTTAGAGGTTAATTGCATTCCAAAAGGAAATAACGAAGTCTGTTGGTTATTAATGGGATGTTTCATTTCTTCTGCATGCAGTGCCATTTAATTTCCTAGACCTCAAATGAGTGCATCAATGCTTATAAGTGGGATTTTGCCAATAGTCCTGATTTCATGACAGGAACATGGGTTAGAAGAAGGTAATATCAAAAGGGAAGCCTTTCTGAAAGGTAGATATTAAATGACTGATGAGGTTGTTTGATTATTATCTTCTTTCACAGTGATCTCAACAATTAATTGCTATTAATTCACTGGAAACATCTGCAAAGCCTGTCAGGTAACTTAGCCTTGGTTCACTTCACCTGTTCGAATTGACAACAGACTTTAGGCAAATACTACAACCAAATATCAATTTATTCCATCCAGGAGCCAAGGAAATTAAATAGTATTGCATGAAGATGAACTGATTCTGATCTTGAAGAAAGGAGAACTTTAAATGAAAGAAGAGCAAATTGATTGACATTTCCTGTACTACACTTGGTAAACATTTGAGAAGCATAGTTGGTCACAGGTGCCAATGAGGCAGCATTCAGGAGGGAGATAGATCAGCTAGTTGAGTAGTGACACAACAACAAGCTTGCACTCAACGTTAGCAAATCCGAGTAGCTGATTGTGGTTTTCAGGAAGGGGAAATCAGGAGAACACAAATTAGTCCTCATTGAGCAATGGAAAGGGTTAAGAGCTTTAAGTTCCAGGGTATCAACATCTCTGAGGATCTGTTCTGGGGCCTCCATTTCAATGCAATCACAAAGAAAGCTTGCCAGTGGCTGTACTTTCCGAAGAGTTTGAGGAGATTTGACATGTCACCAAAGACCCTTGCAAATTTCTACAGGAGCACGATGGAGAGCATTCTGACTAGATGCATCACTGTATGGAGGTGCCAATGTACAGGACAGGAAAAAACTACAGAGATGTGAACTTGGCTAATGCCATCATGGGTGTCAGTCTCCACTCCATTGAGTATATCTACAAGAGGTGGTGTCTTAAAGCAGCCTCTATCCCCAAGGACCCTTACCACCCAGGCCGTACCCTCTTCATTCTGCTACCATCGGAAAGGAGGTACATGAGCTCAAAAATGAACACCCAGTGGCACAAGTATAGCTTCTTCCCCTCTGGCATCAGATTTCTGAATGGTCAATGAACCACAAACAGTAATTCACTTTCTCTTATTTTTGCAACAATTCATTTATTTTTAATGTTTAGGGAAATATTTGCAGTAACAATGCTGCTTCAAACAATGAATTTCATGATTTGGTAATGACAATAAATTCTGATTCTATTACTGAAATAAAGGCCACTTTCAAAATCGAACCTTGGCAGGATGATTTAGTGCTATTATAATACCAACAACCCAGGATCAAATATAGCACTGTTTGAATATCCTCCCATGACTTGCGTGGGCTTTTTTTTCCATGTGCTCCAGTTTGCTTCCACCCTCCAAAATGCACAGAGTTGATAGGTTAATTGGGTGGATTGGACAGACCCATCTCTCTCCACCCGGGCCAGATTAATGTAGTGTATGCTACGGACCCTGCATTTTAAAGGGTCTCCGCTGTTTATGAATTATGAACTGAAACCTTTTCATATTCATCTTTGTGCAGTGGCTAGTGGCTATGAGATACCACACTGATAGTCTGTGCTAATAGCCCCATTAAGGGTGATAAATGGCCAGGCTGGCAGTAGAGGCAACAGCTGCCTATGGTCACAACGGCTGCCATCTCTTTCTCAAAGACTATCTCTCAGGTGTTCAATTTCTTGTTGATTCCAGTGCAGATAGTCCTGTGATCCCTCCAATCTCTGAGGAACGCGGACACCTTAATATGTCATGTGTTCTTTCAGCCGCAAATGATTCTAATTTTTCAAACATATGGCTAGAGGTCTCTCATGCTGGATTTTGGTCTTAACAAACTCTTTTCGTGGGTTTTCACAGTTGCAAATGTGGAAAATTCCATTTTGGGAGCATTTGAAAAATTGTTGGTGGATTTGAAATCACTGTGTTGTGAATTGCAGCTCTTGTATGAAGAGAGCTGAATTTGTCTTCCCTCCAGTGTTGTCAGCCACCTGATGACTCTTCAACTTGGTCCCTACTCTTTGTGAGCCTTGCTCTCGTGTTTTTCACACCAAGTGACCCCATTTATATTGTCATACAGATATTAAACATACAATAACCCACCAGTGGGTTCCTCCACTGGTAACCCTGGACTGTCGTAAAAACTGCAAAAGTGGAATTCAACCACATGCAAGAGTTGGGAATAGTCCGCAGATCTGATAGCTGCTGGGGGGTTAACTGTTGCATATGGTTCCAAAAAAAATCTCCTGGGGATTGACGGCCTTGTGGTGATTATTTTGCCCTGACCAATACAACATTCCCAATTTACAAGACATTTCAGCAAACCTCCAGGGCAAATGTGTATGTGAAAATAGATCTAGAACGTGCTTACTATCATATTCCAGTTGAGCCTCCTGATGTTGTGAAGACGGCAGTAATTGCCCCCTTACAGCACATTTGAACTTCTGCGAATGCCATTTGGTCTATGGAGTGCAGCTCAGACGTTCCAGTGGTTTATGGATCTTGTAGTCATTGGCCTTGATTTTGTATTTGTTTACATCAATGATATTCTTGTTGCGAGTGTGGATGACGTAGTGCCATCTCATTCAGAGGCTTGATGAGTTTGGCATTGTAATTAATCTCAGTAAATGCATTTTTGGAGCTGCTAATCTTATATTTTGGGGACATAGAGTTATGCAGCATAGTATTTTGTCTGATTAATTGAAAGTGTGAGAAATTTGAGAATTTTCTACATCTATTACGCTTGGCCAGTTGTAACACTTCTTAGGCAGAATGAATTTTTATTGCCGTTTTGTCCTGAATGCCGCAGCATCTCTATTACTCCTTACTGAACGTCCAAATGACCTTGACAACAGGAGACAATACCCTACATGCTTTCAATGATGTGAAGACTGCGCTTTTGAATGCCTTAATGCTTGTACATCAAAAGCTCCCTCTTACCACAGATGCATCTGTCAGACAAGAAGTCTATTGGCAAGCTGTTACCGGCTCAGGTAATGTATTGTTTATAGTCCATTTAATCGAGAACTATTAGCCATTTATCTCATAGTGAAACATTTCCACTTTTTGTTGGAAGGTTGTCTTTTCACCATTTGTACAGCCTCTTATGCGTACCATGAGTAGAAGTATGCATCTCCTCTTGCCCTGAGAAATTTGGCACTTGGACTTCATCTTACAGTTCTCATCGGACATGTGGCACATCTGAGAGAAAGCGAGTCCCATGGCCAACACCCTGTCCATGCTCGACACTGACGCCTTACATACGACTACGGGCATCAATTTCACCCCCTTGACTCGTGCACAGCGCATTAATCCTGATCTTATCCAGTATCACCAGATCTGGTCTCCATCTTCAAGATGTGAGCGTGGATGAATCGGGTGAAATGTTAGTCTGTGATTTTTCCACAGGAAGGCCTAGACCTTTTATGCCGGCTGCAAAGAAGGGAATTTTTGAGTCTCTTCATAATCTATCACATCCTGTTAGAAGAGCATCAGTCAAATTAGTTATGGAACATTTTACCTGGCCTCATGCTAAATGGAATGTTAGATTATGGGCAAGGACCTTCTTGCTGTGTCAACGCTGTAATGTCGGCAGACACATGAAATCCAAGATGGGGGAATTTGTTGTTCCAGATTCCCGTTTCCACCATGTGCACCTTGACTTGGTAGGCCCACTTCTGTCATCCTGGGGATGTACTTACCTGCTCACATGTGAGGACTGGACTACCAGGTGGCAGGAGGCCAATCCTATCACTGACATCTCTGTGGAGATGATCGCTCACGTTTTCATGAAATGTTGGATTCCATCTTTCTGTCTTCTGGGCATTATTACAATGGACTAAGGGTCTCCATTCGAGTTGGTGTTGCTCTGAGCTCTCATTGATCTTTTGGGCACTACCCATATCCACACTGCAACTTTCCATCTGCAGGCCAATAGCCTCATCGAGCATTTCCATTGATAATTAAAGGAAGCATTAATAGCAGGTAGTGATGCATCTACGTGGAGCAAACCATGGTGGTTCTTGGAGTGAGTAATGTTGTTAAGGTAGATCTTGGATGTTCAGTGGCAGAGCTACTATATGGCACTACATTAATCTTGCCAGGGAAGTTTGTGAATCCGAGTCCAGCGGCACCGCTCCATGATCTGGAGTTATATTGATCATCTTCATGAAAGCATGAGGTTACTCCAACCTACTCCTATGTGGCAGGCATCACCTGCAGTGTATGTACCAAATGTATTACAACGCTGTATTCATGTTCCTTTGGCATGATGCTGTTCGCAAACCACTTCAGCAAGTTTATGATGGCCCTTTGCAGGTGTTATGACACCACCCAAAGATTTTTGAGATCAACAGGAATGGAAAAGCTGACAAATTTCCATCGACAGGTTGAAGCCAGCATAAATCGACGGTCCGTATTCTGTGTCAGGGCCAGAGTCAGAGGATGGACCACTCGTATCCCTGCCAGTTGGACCGTATATCACCTGTCGCAGTATCGTATGAGATCGGGAGTGGACTGTCAGCCCTCCAGACCATTACATAGCAGATCCATTCAGTCACCTTCCGTGGCTTTGAGGTGATGGGGGAGGGGTTGCGTACTTATCTGCGTTGAGAGCAGTGCCGGTTATCTGAAGTGACACACAGGAGTAATAGTGTGCATGCACAGGTTAATTAAGCAATCAACCTACAGGGGGTTGATCTCGGATGCAGGAGGAGGAGAATGAGAGTCAATGAGAAATTCATAAGGGTTTATCTGGGTGGTGTTTGGGGAGTTGAAAAATGCAGAGTTGTGTTTGAAGAGAATAAAGAAGTTGACCATTTTGTGCTGAAATAAACAAGTGAGTGTATTCTTTAATTGTGTGTAAACTGTCATTAACTCTCTACCTCCTACCCCGCATATAAGGTTGGCTGCATTTTTTAGAAAATTTCATCTCTTCAATCTGAAATTACCCCTTAATTTGCATTCTTAGTTGAATGCTAGTCACATTGAAATTTATTTTAAATACACTCAGTACTAACATTCTTAGAACATTTAAAAAAAATTATTACTCTAAATTATTTATCATGAGTTTCAGAAAATTATTCTGATCTGTAAATATAGGAAAAATAGATCCTTTTAAAAAGCTCATTTATTTCTGGAGTTTTCCAGCAATTACATTGAACTGGCTCAGATTAAAACTACTGTTCCAAAGTATGTTTTAGTTTTCCTTGCGTTATCTGCAGATAAATATTTCACTATTGATCACCAATGCATGGCAAGTTGAAGAGGCAGCAGAATGCTCAGACTGTTCTTGCTTCAGTTATTTTAATGGAAAATTAAAATGATAGGTCAGGTCATCTCGCTATCTATTCTGTTTCACCACATAAACATAATATTTAAGTTTTTAACCCTTGAAGTTTCAAGGAATTTTTGACTCCAACTAATTCTGCCAAAATTCGGGAGGTAAAGCTAGTATTGGGAGGTTATGTGGACATGTTTGGGATCTGTGCTGTTGTTTTCATGTTTTAAGATGATTAAAAGCAAGTTTTGTTTCAGTAACAATTTGTCTTGGTGAATATCTATTGCTGCTGGGTTTTGAGGTTCTCTGGGCTCATAACACTGCAAATATTTCCAATGTCCTTTCATTGCACATCACCAAAGGACCCTGCATCATATCCTGGCCTGGATTCCTCCCCCCCCCCACCTATCATGTTCCACCCTCACCATACCCCCTCCCTCCTTCCCCCTTTTGTTCAGACATCTCTCATGTTCCCTCACATCTTGATGAAGGGCTTAAGCCCAAAATGTTGGTGATGTATCTACCCCTTTGCTACATAAAGGCACAGTATGACCTGCTGAGTTTCTCCAGCATTGGTGTATTTTTTCTGTAGACCTTTAATCATTAACAAGTGGACTGAGATGGTCCAAACCTGTTTTCTATAGGACTTGCTGGAAGTAAAGGGTAAAGTTTCATCACATCACCTTGGATTTTAATACAATTAAGATACCTGCGGCTTTCTAATCCAGTGCACCATCGAATCTCAACTGGACTTTGCTGAATATAAGCATATCATAAACTACACACAACTCAAACAAATATTAATAAATAATGAAATTGAATAATATTTCAAAATCTTAGGGAGGCCCAGCTGTCCCAAACCTGAAGCCTAAAGTCTCCCTCATTTCTAAAGCTTGTTCTTGGGCTATACCTAAAATTCTTCAAGTGGTGTTAAAGTTGCACTCAGTAAATTTTCAAAGGGAAATTCATTAGGAATGAAATAAAATTAAACCTCCAGTGAAAATCTTGGCATGTTTTAATAACACTTTTACATTCTCAGTTAACTGTTTGTGTATTTATAGAAGTTTTGTTCATTGAACAGCTGTCTAATGCTGGTCACAATTGGGATTGCCTCAGTGGAAACCAAGCAAAACAGTAGTTTATTGTTTAATTTACTAGTTGATCTCTCTATCTCTCTCAACTCTGCTCCATCAAGCCCACCAGACTTAAAAAACTCATGGCACCCTTTTTTTTTTTGGATGTTTATTGTTCAATAAAAAAATTCAGAGAAGAAGCAAAAGCCTGAAATAAATTTATATTTGGCTTGCCAGTGCCAGGGAGATGTGAACATAGTACTGTACAGCACAGTACAGGCCCTTCCAATGCCAATCTAACTCTTCACAAACCTATTGCATCCTCAATCTAACCCTTCTCAACTTCACAGCACATAACCTGTTATATTTCGAACTTGTAGGTGCCTGAGTCTTTTAAGTGGCCCTATAGTACCACCTATGGCAATGCATTCTGGGCACTCACCACTCTCTAGTAAAAAGAAATCTACCCTGCCTATGCTTCTCATAATCTTATGTTTCTTTATTAAATTGCCTGTCATGCCTGCTACCCTGTTTCTTCCAGCCTTTGCCTGGTTAATGTTACACAGATGGATCCAAAATGCTAATGAAAATAATTCTCAATGAATGAGATTCTGGTACTTAAAGTGAGCTTTGTAGGTAAGATTTTAAATATGTCACAGAAATGTCCATAAAAATCAGTTCTTTCTATAATAGGTATGATCATATCTAAAAGACAATTTATCGATGGGGAGTCTGGCTAAACAAATGTCCAGCGTGATACAATATGCAATATCTGTTGTAAATGAGACACCACGAGTCAAGTCATCTACATACAGATTGATTTTGTGATTTGAAGGAAACAATAAATTCAAGGAATTGGGTCACTTGGCCGTACTGAATATGAAACGGACTCTGAACTTATTCTTGTCATCAGGTTCTTGCATCCCATGGTATTACACAAAGCAATCTGTTTTTGTTCCTTTTCTGATACTTTCTGTTCCCCAAATATCTGTTCACTCAAGCAATCATATTCTTGTTAACCACTACTACTCTTACAGCATTGCAATTTGAATATCTAGGGTGAATAGATCTCCGATCAGGCAAACATAATCTGAAGTAAAGGAAATTAATGGAACACCAAGTCCCCAGAAATCATCATCTGGTCTGATAGATCACAATACAATAATAACAGCAGTACATGCAAATGCAAAACACATGCCGTACTCTTTCCACCATCAGATGAGCAAGGGAACAATGTGTGCTTGAAGAAAGGGACAGTTATTTTCAATATGTGAATTATAATTACACAATTTGTGAAGACAGCACCCAAATACGAGGATCAGGGTTGTTGCATTTAGTTTAGATTCATGAGCGTAGATGTGTAAATAGCAATTACAGATGTGGCCAGCAAACTTCACTGTAGAGATTCTATGATAACTTGCCAGCAGAGTCCTATTTGCAGGTCAGTTTGACCCCAGGTTATGCACCTGCACATTGCCACACAGAAGATTGAATCAATTGGTGAGCCCAGCAGCAGAACATCACTGTGTAGCCAAAATGCTATTTACTCTGGTATCTCAGCTTCATGCCAAGGATGGATGATATGATCCAAGTTTTAAACATATGTAAAGCTTAATGTTTTGTATCTATTTTTAAAATTAATTCCTTGAAATTTAAATTAATTTCTGGAAATGTTGACTTGATTGGTATTTATATTTGTTCTGATTGTCAAAATCTTTTCAAGCAGCCAGAAGGCCAAAGGGAGGTCTGGGGGAACAACTTGTGATCCACCCCCAGAAATTCTGTTGATGTTCTGATTCACAGGACAGCTGCAACAGCCCGACCATGCATTTGGGAGTGACTGTGTCCACCATGAAAAGAAGACTTTCGACCCTTTTGGAAACTTTGAACACATAACAATGATCCATTTAGCTTCACTGTCTGTCAAAGTTTCCAAGATTTATTTATATCTTCAAATATTGACAATTCAATGCAATTTAATGGCATTTTAAAGCCATGACAATGTGCTTTCATACTAATCAGCTTTTTGAATTGTCATGCTTGGACAACTTCTCAGTAGCTGAAATGCAAAAAAAACCTGAAGTAAATGCAGTAAATACTAGAAATGCTCAGCAGGTCAGACCGAATCTGAAAACTCGCTGATTTGGAATGTTAATTTCATCTCTTCCCACCAATGTTGCTAACCTGCTGAATAATTCCAGTATTTTCTGTTTCATCCTTCTCCCTTTTTAGACATTTGCTCTTTATTCCAGTTGTTGTTCAGATAAACACTAATTATAGTCTCAAAGGCTAATATTTTAATATAATAAGCAACAAAGACGTAAGTTTAAAATATTGTAATATTTTTGCTAAGTGGTTTTATTTTAAATAAAGTTTAAAAAAAAACATGATCATTGACTCTCATCTCAATCTATATTTTGGCTTTCTGATTGTGATCAGCTGCTTGATATCAAAGCATACTTGGACATAATGTGTGTTTTGATGTAGGCAAACATGAGCACTTAATCAATAAACAACTTTTAAATATCTATATCTGTAATCTAGATTCAGGCCAGCCCCAGGTAAAAATATTGGTTTTCAAAGACATTCTGAAGTCAATTTTGTCCTAAAGCCAATAAGACTGATAAGAAATAGTAATAACTAAAAGTTGAGAGAGTTCTGCTGTTCATAAGAACAAATATTTGTGTGCAGGTTGGACTTCTGAAATTAAGAACATTTCGGAAGCTTGTTTGTATGTTGTGGTGTCCATTAGTCGGGTGTTCATAAGTTGAAGACTGCTGTTGATGTGCAACTAAATAAAAATGTTCAAAATCATGCCAGAAAGCACATTCCAGAAGTTACAATCTAGACATCACACTTCCAAGTGTCAAAAAGTTATTTTCTTTCTGACTTGGAGCCAAAATTTCACAGGGACTTTGTAGTTTAGAAATTTAAATCAACAAAAGGCAATGAAACTCTCATCTTGGAGCCAAGTTAGATGATTTTTCTATTTGAAGCACGTGAGGACTTTTAAAGCAGCAGGCTAAATTAAGCACAGGCATCTTTCAAAGCCCGTGGGATTGATGAAAGTAATTAGGATTAATTCTGTATCTATTTGCATTTGCAAGTTTTTAACAAGTATTTTCATTTTGTGTTTGCGTGAGTCTGATGCAGGATCTCGACTGAGACATTATACCCTCCATAGATGTTGTTTGATCCACTGTGTTCTTCCAGTTTTATATTTTCACTCCAATTTCCAGCATCTGTAGTCTCTTTCATCTTTTTTGGTTTGCATTTTGTCTGACACACCATTGTAGTCACACTTGCATCACACTCTTATAATCTGCCTTCTCTTAAAATAAATTATTAGTATTGGACAAATCCTAGCTAAAATTCTCCAAACCCACCACCATCTTTATGATTTTTCACTGTACTACTTTGAGCGAACCTTCCTGTAATGTGACAGGAATCTGCATGGTGCGTTTACGCTTAGAACGTAGAATATGCAACATAGTACTGTGCCTTCATCCCTTGTGGTGACCTAATAACATACTCTTACAGCTAGCCTACTGCATAATCCTCAATGTTTCTCAGTTCCATGGAGCTAATAGCACAGGACGAAGATGTTTCTTCCTGAACACTTTTGAGTGTATTTTATGGATTATGGGCTGCTGATCACGAAAACCAAATTAAAATTTTCCCATCACGTACCATTTTTTAGATGTAACCTATTTTTGTGATTTCATATCTACTTCAAGCATGCAACACCATGAAGTGCGATCATGACAATGAAAATTCACTTTCTGAATTTGCATTTCGACTTTGTCCCTACTGATCTTGGTACAGTCATTGACAAATATGGTGAATGGTTTCACCAGGACATTGTGACCATGGAAAAGCAGTATCAGGGCAACTGGAATCCATCAATGTTGGCACAAGAGGCATCAGATGTGGAGTACAAACAAAAATTAGTGGCAAAACATTATTAGATCAGTTGAACTACCACATTGTGTCAGCATACTAAATTCAATAAAAGGAAAGAAGATGGCAGCGTGAGTACAGCCCGCAGCAGCTGCTCTGGACTATGTTTGCTGGAACTCTCAAACTGGTGCTATGTACAACTTTTGATTCGATTAAGTTGGACTCTAGATCACAGTGAGTCCAGGATTGCAAATGGGATGAGCTGAACAGGAGCTGACTCAAGCTATTGCTGTAAAGTTATGGAGGACCTGTCCATTTAAGAAAGGAGGTTAAGGAAGAGGTGGAGCAGCTTTATATTATTGTGACCTTGCAGCTTTTCAGACTCTTTGGGTCAATGTTGGGCGAGTCCGCTGCTTGGGGTCGAGTGGATAGAATGGAGCAGCAAAGTTGGGAGATAGTGTCCAGTTGTGACTGGAGCTGTGCCAGGACGGAGGTCTAGAGATGCATTGTCCTTTGTGATGGACAGTGTTGGAGCTTTTTGGAGCTCTGTGAACTATGACTATGAAATCATTTGTTTTCCCCAAATGCTGGTGGACATTTAACATCTTGTCCTGGAGAGCTCGGTAACCTAACCCTGGAAGGTTGTGCGACTAGCAACCTGCGGTGGCCCCTCAGGTTTGGGGAATGTTCTTCTCCACTTGAACTGGCAGACATTTTTAGCATCTAGTTTGTAACCAGTCTTTACTTGTGGCATTGTTTCTGAAAAATTGTTTGTAGCACTGTTTTGTCAAGTGGCTTTTTAAAATCACTGTGGTCTTGAGAATGTTGTCTCGTTTTAATTCTGTAGCACTGCTTTGCAGTATGGTGTAAAATGACAATAAAATGCTTCCTGACCTTACAAGTTAATCTAATATTTGTCCAACTTCCTGTGTGATTCAGCAAATCTGAAATTATCTTTGTGTTCAGCTTGACGTTGTCTATTATAATCCTCAATGTGTTGTTCAGTGTAGTCTCTTAAAATATCCTCTTTTACCTACCTTCACCATTGTTGCCAGCAGTGCATTCCACGCATCCATTACTGTCTGTGTGAAAAGTGTTCCTCTTGTACCCTCCCTCTACTTACTTCTATGCACCCCCGTGTTTGCCATTTCAGCCCTGGGAAAAGCCTCTGGCCATCCACATGATATATTCCCCCCATCATCTTAGTCACCTCTATCAGGTCATCCCTCATCTTCCATCATTTCAAGGTGAAAAGTTGCTCAAGGCATGCTCTCCAATCCAGGAAGATCCTCATAAATCTTCTCTGCATCGTCTCGATAACATCTACATCCTTCCTTAGTGAGGTGAACAGAAATTAACATGAGGTCTAACTAAGATCTTGTATAACTGCAATATTCCCTCACTGTTCTTGAACTCGATTCCACAGTTAATGAAGGCCAACACATGATGCACCTTCTTGCTATCAAACTGTGCAATGACCTCAATATCTCTCAGTTCTTCCACACTGTATAGAGTTCTATTATTCCTTCAAATTTGACCTACTGAAATGAACCTTTGAAAAATAAGCTGGCAGAAGGGAATTATTGGAGAAAAAAAGAAATTAAACTAAGCAAACTTAATGCAATGCAAAAAAAGTTTTAAAATTGTTTTTCATATGCCACTTTTTCTAATCTGGTCTTTACCTAAGAACAAAGAGAGCACAAATCTGTAAACCTCTTGACAATTGAGTGGATGAGAAGATGGTAAACATGTTGCAAACTTGTGTTTTGTTTTGCTTCACCTAGATTCTATGAGACTAGCACCTATGACTTCAAATGTGGTAGAACAGCAAGAGGAAGGGTGCTCCTCATTCCTCTGGTCTATTTAGTAGTATTTTGTATGGAGAAACTAGAACTCTGAACGTGAACTTGTTCAGCAATTTGATTGAAAAACATAAGTAAATTCTAGTGATCAAGTAGTTTTGGTGACCATGGAGCTATTAGAAATGAGGTTAATAAGATTATATTCATTCTTTTGTTCTGTTTGGATGGTCCAAGAGGGTCAGAGAAATCTTGTAGTGTTATCCCTTGGATGCTTGTTTATTTCACTTAGGATGTGGAAGAAGCTTAGAATGAGGTCTAGCTTTTGTCTCATGATATATATTCAGACAAATAGCTTTGTCTCATTCCATGTCCTTTCTATTCTTAAAAATGTATATCTTTATCAGGCCCATTCTTATTCACAGCAATTGACTGCTCAACTTTTCAGTTTCCTTGTATTTTTAGAGATACAGCATGGTATCGGGCTCTTCCAGCCCATGAGCCCATGCCACCCAAGTACACCAATTAACCTACAATCCACATACATTTTGAAGGGTAGGAAGAAACCAGAGCATGCAGAGGAAATCCATGCAGGCACAGGAGAAGGTAAAAACTCTTTACAGACAGTGCCGGATTTGAACCCGTATCGCTGAGGCTGTAATAGTGTAGCACTCATCGTGATGCTAACTGTTTTCCCTAATTTTTAAGTATATTTGTGGTATCAGGTTAATTATAGAATTACAGGTTGAGTTGTTCCACCCCCCAACACACACACACACGCACAGCCCACTATCTTCTCAGTCCACATACTGATCCCACCACCCTGCTCCCCCGACAGCCCACCACCCTGCTCTCCCATCGATAGTCCACTATCAGTCACCACACAGATCTAACTGCCCTGCTCTTAGGCTTATCAAGACACTTAAGGTTTGACCAAGTGAGGTCAGGAGTGAAACTTCCCACTTGTAATTTTGGATCTTTTCAGGAATCAGGATTTCAGATAAAGGATATTCGACCTGTACTTCCATCTGGTTTCAATATCTCTGGAACAATTCCTTTCTTATCCACTGCAAAATTTATTTCAATTTCAATCAGTTTCTATTAAGAAACTATCCCATGTTCTGTGCTATCCATCCAATTCTTTCTTTAGCTGGTATGACTATTAAAATTTCTTATATTTATGAAACTACACCACATCACATCACAGAATAAGAATCTGGCTGATAATTCTCCATAATTTTGTCCTTCAGTCACAAAGTAGTTTCCTCTCCTCTTGCTGTCCACCTACTGACAAATATTAATATTATTGGGACTTTGCCAAATTTGTACATATCTCCTCTAATTTTTTAAAGATTTTCTGATCAGCCACTTCCATTCCAAGCTTTGTGCTGGCTTAGACTGTCAGTTTGATGGACAATGCTTTGAAATTTTCATAGGTTTTGGAAAGCTTTGTGTTCAGACCATTACTAAATTGGCAATCATTATTGATAATTTCAAGAAAGAGTTAAGATACAATTCTGAGTTTGATTTAATAATCAATAGTCTAAGTCTGTAAGTTACATGAATCCTGTGGCTGGAGGAGCACAGTAAAGTTGAACATTCTAATGATGAATCACCCACCTTTTGATTTCTCAATGAATCTCTCCACTGCTCTTGCTCTAGCAACTCACAGGCAGATCAACATCATGTGGGACATAGCAGCACTACCTTCCTCAATGGCTACTTTCTCTTGCACTAGTGGAATGACCACCATGGCTACCTTTAATCAGGCCTACTGCCATAATTTGCCATAGATTCTCTAATAGGATCTTGCAAATTTGTGTCTTCTACCAGCTCGAATGACAAGAGCAGCAGCAGTGGTGGAGCTTCACCTGCAAGTTGTCAGGCATTATGCTCTCTTGGAGATAAATCATTTGCCCTTCATTATTACTGGATCTAACTTTATTTTACATTTTATTTACAGCAAGGTGGAAGCTGATTCTGGTCATTTAAACCCATGATTCCCAATTACACATGAATTAACCTACAACCCTGTATGTTTTGGAATGTAGGAGGAAACCAAAGCATCTGGGGAAAATCTAACAGCATGTGAGATATTTTCCAATCAAAAGGAATGGTTTGCAAAGTTTATTGGAAGTGTTTGAAATATTGTTTGATGTGTTATTTATTTTATATAGACATACATCATGGTGACAGGCCCTTTAGGTCCACAAGCCCATGCTACCCTATTTTACCTAAGTGACCTAGCACCCCAGTACTTCTTTGAAGGGTAGGAGGAAACAGGAGCACCTGGAGAGAACCACGTAGACATGGGGAGAACATGCAGACTCCTTACGGACAATGCGGGATACAAACCAAGGTTGCTGCCACTTTTATAGCATTGCTCTAACTGCTGTGCAAACCATGCTGCCCGCTCTGAGAGCTCTGTAGATAACAAGACCGTGAGTTTCATCACCCCACGGACAATCGCTAAGATGCCATCTCACTAGCTCTAGACAAAGCACTAGAACACCTGGATAGCAAAGATGCAGACATCAGGATGCTCTTTATTGAATGCAACTCAGCATTTAAAACCATAATCCCCTCAAAATTGATCAGTAAACTCCAAGAATTGGATCCTGGATTTCCTCACCTCTAGACCACAATCAGTGAGGATTGGTAAAAATATCTCCACAATCCCCATCAGTACCAGAACACCACAGTGCTCTACACAGCCCCCTGCTCTACTCGCTATACACCTACAATTCAGTGTGGTTCAGTATGACACTACGCCATCTACAAATTTGCAAATGATACCATGGTAGTGGATTCTATAAAGGAAGGGCAATGAGTCAGCTTACAGGAGGGAAATTGAAAACCTGGCTGAATGGTGCACCAACATTGATGTCACCAAAACTAAAGAGCTGATTGTTGACTTCAAGAAAGGAAAACCAGAGGTAAACAATCCGGTGATCATTGGGGGATCAGTGGTGGAGAGGGTGAGCAAATTTAAGTCTTTGGGAATCACTATCTTGGAGGATCTTTCCTGGATCCAACACACTAATTGCATTGTCAAGAAAGCACATCAGTGCCTCTACAACCTCAAGAGTTTGCGGAGGTTTGGTATGACATCAGAAACCATGGCAAATTTCTACAGATGTGTGGTAGAAGTTTACAGACTGGCTGCATCACAGCCTGGTATGGGGATACCAATATCCCTGAGTGTCGAGCCCTGCAAAAGGAAGTGGACACAGCCAGGATATCACAGGCAAAACCCTCCCCATTATTGAGAACATCTACAGGGAACACTGCTGTCAGAGAGCAGCAGTAATCTTCAAGGATCCACACCACCCAGCACATGCTCTATTCGCACTACTAACATAAAGAAAAAAGGAATAGGTGCCACAAAACTCACATCACCAGGTACAGGAACAATTGCTACCCCTCCAGAATCAGACTGCTCAACAGCAAACTTAATTAAGGGCCCATTTAAGGAGTTTTTTTTCCTCCCTGTATTACACAACCAGTTGGTTAATTTTTCATTATTTGTTTCCGTGTGTATGATGAGTATAGTATTTTTGCACTACCAAGTATGTGATGTCACGTATGTTACTCTGACAATAAATCTGAATCTGAAAAAAAAATGAATGCACCAGCTGAGTATTGATCTTCCCAAAAACACAACAAAATAAGCATTAAAAGTGCTGGAAATACTCAGAAGGCCAGGCAAAATTTATGGAGAGAGAAAGAGTGTTCATGTTTCTGTCTTCATAATTGCAGAAGCTTTATCCAGGCTACCTCACAATGATTCTAATACAGTAAGAAGGAACACAATTTTTCCCTTTTAACTCATGAACAAGTTCTATTCAGAAGCAAATGCAAAAATTGCTGAAACAACTCAACTTCTGGAATAAGCCTTTGAGAGTTCTCTTTGGAGACTGGATATGATAAGTATCAGTAAAGAGGGTAGAATTATCTGAAGCGGGAGCAAAGAATAGCCATTCCTAATTTCCTGAGAATATGCTACATGAATTATTTTCCAAATGTATGGAATTTGAAATATGAAAGCATTATATTACTGACCAAATAGTGATAAAGATCATGGAGATTCAGTGTCAATATTCAAGAGTCCAGAACAAAGTGGTGAAGGTAACTGATCAACTTAGGAAATACCCAATAAATTTTGTGGAAAAGGTGATGATAACCATTATTCTAATTGGATTGAAGTTAGAATTGCGATCATGTGCATGTGAGAATGTATAATTGAATCATTCCAATTGATTTATTTTTTGCAGAATCAAAATTCTCATAATTCCTGTATGAAGGTACGATAATATCAAACATTTCTTGTTACTATCCAGGCTCCTGTGATGTTGCGGAAAGGTTCCTACATATTCTTAAGGAATTATTCAAGAGAGCAGTTCAAGTTTAATCAAGAATTGTTGTTTTGGTCATTTTTTAAAATTCAGGTATGTTACAAGATCACATTCTATCTCTGAATTCACCCTTGTAGAACAATTGATGTGCCACAGACTTCAAACTTCAATTTACGACACCTTGGCATGTTGGAGAGGCAGCAATTGAAATGAAAGTGAAACTGTGATTTGGAATACAACAATTCCTTGGGAAGAGGTCAGGAGAAGCAATTCAGACAGCACAAGAAAGTGAGATCATTAAGATCAACAGAAAAGAACAAAGATTCTATTGTTGAACAGTGTAACATTGCCATACTAAGCAATACATTATGTAACTTGAAGAAAAATCTCAAGTCTCTCGTTTGACCATATGGTTGCAGTGGGGGACCCATATTGAAGAAATGTGTTGTCAAAATTTATTCCAGAAGTGCCTGCAAAGCCAACTACTAAAGAGTAAGTTGAGTTGGAATGTCACACATTTGCCAGATCAAGGAATAATCGCAAGTCAAGAGGGTAAAGCACAGAAAGGAAGCAATGATGAAAACCAGTTAATTGACTGTCTCTGTAATAGCAGAATATACATAAAACACGTGGTGGGGTTGGGGGGGGGGGGGTAGTGTAGAATTTATGTAGGTCAGCATTTCACTGATTTTGTCTCTTCAAGCATATGATGTCAGCACATTGGGTAATTATTGTTACAGAACACTTCAAATACATCCCAGTTACTGATGTCCTTTTAGTTATTATGCTTGGAGATTAAGGGTGATTCCCTCCTTTGCCTCACTTTGAGACCTCATTCTGGTGAACTAGGTGGTTTAGAGCCCTTGAACTTGCATGTAAAATGTGCAAAAAAAGCAAGTTTGTTGCCTTATGAACGATTTAGAAGTAAAACAAAGCTACGAAAAAAAAGACCAGGAAAGGACTGAAATAATTAATTAGCAGTCCTGGCATCTTTAAACTGCTTGAAATATGTATCATGAATGATCTTCCTTTTTTGAGTAAACTGGCATATGAACAGAGCAATCACAAAACATTTTTTAAAAATCACTGAAAGCAATCAGAAACATACCCAACATTTGCAGTATTCTTGGCATTTCCTTCGTTTGACTGAGTCACAACCATTGACGTGAGTTTGACGAAGTGTCAGAAAATTTGAAACCAAACGTCTCCATGAAAAGTTTCTTGCAGCCAAAAAGTATATTAACTGAAAAATCTGGACAAGCATCCTTCAAAACGACTATAGCACTGTTCATGTTACTCCATAAAAGGCCACTTTATAATATGATTCTTGCCTCACAGAATAAATATAAAGCTGTTGCTGCAGGTTGGGGACAACTTGTACTTTTCTCTTCCAGTTGTCTAAAACTATTGCTGATTAAATCTGATCATTTTTATTTTTTACAATGGAAATAGTTACAGAACAAAAACATGGATAAAGATGGAAATCATATTTTGAACAGCATATATTTCTGTTACAAATTATTGCTATAGGTTAACTAACCAATCACAAATCATCCTGTAATTCTTAAATTTAGACATACAGCATGGTAACAGGCCCTTCTGGCTTACGACCCTGTGCCCCAATTCACAAATTAACCAACAATCCCAGTATGTTTTGAAGGATAGGTGGAAACCAGAACACCTGGAGAAACCCAGGCAGACGGGGAGAATGTACAAACTCCTCGCAGACAGCATAGTATTCAAACCCAGGTCCATTGCTCGAACTCAGTGGTTCTCAACCTTTTTTGCCGTAGACTCTACTTTAATTTTTCAAAAAAATGTATGCCCCACCATTAGTGGAGCAAAAATGTTATATATTCAAAAGAAGTTTTAATTAAATCATTTACTGCAAGGTCGGGAATACACTGGAACACACATTTCATATTCAACGACTGTTTCAATATGTCAACCATCTCAAACACACATTCAACAATTGCCGTCACTTCAGTGGGAAGCTTGTCCCTGATTCTAGCTGCAGATTTTGTTGATTCATGGGACTAATTTTGATAGTTTCAACCTTAAATCTCCACATTTTGTAATTTCCAGTTGGGTTCTCTTTGCTTGCAGATAATCACTAACTGCACTGAAGGCACATTCTACTAAATAAAATGATGGAAAATGTATCAATAGTTCCCTTGCTAAAATAGACAAGTTTCTTTTCAATCTCATTAGACAGACACTACATGGTTCCTTTTCTCTTTGAACAGAGTTTTCACAGATTCATCATGTTGCAACTTAGATAACTCCTCTTGATATTGCACTGGGACTTCAGATAAATCTACCAGCAATAGCTGAGTTAACCAGGAGGTAAAATCCATTGCCTTTAAATCTCAAAATCTATCATGGAAGTCGGTAACCAACATTTCCAAATGGTCAGCAATGACTTTTGTAGCAGCATTAATTACCTCACATTTATTCAACCAATAGAATTGACTGAAATTTCTTGTAGAAATATTTCTTTGGCATAATTCTAGAAGTGTCATGAATCCAAATATCTTTGTTTTTGCATCAACGAGCATCATATTTGCAACTTGGAGTTGCTTGTTCAATGTGCTGAGTGTCTCAAAAATGTCCCTCAAATAACTCATATAAGCTTTGCCATCTGCGTTAGCAAGAGCTTCATTTCAGGTTTGTCTTTCAAAAATTTACTGAGGAGATCAAACAGTTTCATAAACCTTTGAAGCAGTTTCCTTTTGACAACCACCTTACTTCACTGTGAAGCAATAATCTCACATGTTCTGCATTTTTATCGACACAAAACTGCTTAAGCAGACATTCACATTTGGCATTAGCTTTGATTAGCATTGATACACTTGATCACAGAATTCAGTATCTTGTGTAGAACAAGAGGAACTTTCTTGGCAACTAAGTTTTCTTGGTGGATAACACAATGCACAACCAACATGTTTGGATTTTCATCTTTCATTAATTTTAAACATTTTTTAAAAATCATCATAGCAGGTATTTCCTTTTGGCATTTCATTTTCAAAAAATAATTTTTGAGCTTGCTGTCGATATCATCCTCAGTAGTGGTTGTTTCCAATGATTCACAAAACATCTCTTGAAACTCTTCCTGATCAATATGTTTCACGTACGCCAATAATAGATCCTCACTGTCCCGAACAGTAGATTCATCTGGTTGTAATGAGAACTTTCATGATTTCAATTTCTCAATAAGCTTTTTTTATAACATCCAGACCTATGTCATCTATTCTATTGTAGACAGTGCTATTACTCAATGGCATTGCTTGGAGATTTTTGTCATCCTTTTGCAGAACTGCTTCTAGAAACAATGATATTGTGGGTTTAATCAGTTCATCCCCAATCATATGATTCTTCTTATATTTTGCTAGTAGCTTCAAGGATATGATTCAGGGCTGTAGTTTTCGCAGCAAATAATTAAATGATTTTTTTAAATCTATATTTAAACTTCTTTTTTAGTGATTTAAAATATTCCAATTTCACCGGCCTGCTTTCATTGATTCATTTGTCAAAGTCTGTTGGCATAATAGGCAAAAAGGTGCATGTTCATCGTGTACAGCAGGTATAAACCCAAACTTCAAGAACTCCACTGAATATCGACGAACCTTTTGCTTGCTTGATCTGCTCATTTTAAATATACAACAGCTTGAGCTCCCTGAAACAGATATTTTATATGTCTTAGAATTGAAAAGTGTAATGAAATTAATGATCAAATCAGAGGATGAACACTGACCCTAAAAAAAAATGAAAAAAACACTAGCACAATTTCTGACATTTTTTCTCACAGAGAGTGCATCAAAACCCATTCTTTACTTTCTGGAGTCCCTATTGTTTTCCAATTTTGGCATCCCCTTCAGGGGCTGGCACCTGGGGCATACTCCCCCCCACCCCATCAATATGCTAGTGCACAAAAATACATACAGATCTCATTCACTACTGAACTGAAAAAGTAAAGGGGTATGGATTGTTGAGATAATTTGGAATCCTCGTCGCCAATGAGGTCATATGGAATAAATGATAATAAAGCCGGTCAGAAAAAATATAATTATAATGTTAACCAAGGATATCAACAGTTAAAATAAGAGACAGAACAGAGAAACATCGGAAGAGCAAAAACACATTATGAAAATAAAAAGAACAAAGTGATTTTACTTGAAAGTTACCACAATTGTGTTGTCCTGAGAGTGTTGTCAAGTCATATCCTTCACACCAACATAACAAGTTTATTATAATTATTTCCCAAAATATTCCTATGCCCTACTAAAATATCCTTAAGCCCCACCTCACCTTAAGAATCTATGCTCTATCTCCTATGGCCATTTCCGTAAAGATTTATCACATTATTATCAAAACTAGTTTCCACATGTATGTTAAGTATCAATACTCCAATGGCAAATATCACCACAATTTCTCACTGCAAAGTGATTTTGAAATTATAATTTATTCTTGGTTAAACATAGTTTTTGAAATCTCCAGACCAAAATTTTTCTTAATTGGTAAAATAGTACATTTTATCTGTTTTTAAATGAAACAGCATGCTTAATGCTCTATCGTCAGGGAATTCATTTGCATACTACAACATCTTTTTTAGAATAGTAGAATAACAATTTCTCTCTGAAATATTATTCAGAAAGTTTTATTTCAATTGTATTTATTTTTATAACAGCTTTTAATTTTTTTGATTGTTCTGAATATCAATAATTTTGCGTCCATGTTGAACAAAATGTTGGAAATGTAACTTTGATCAACACAGGTCTGTGGCCGTGAATGTGCTGGAGACTAATTCATAGGCACTCAGATGCATGACAGGATCCATCATCCCCTGAAATTGTTCCAGCTGCATCCCCCTCCTCCAGCACCAGTCCCGATGCTGGGGTCACGAATGGCATGGAAACAGAGCATTGCAATACAGGACCTGTGCCTCTCAAACAAGCAGATTAAAAACATTTCTTCTTGTGATCAACAAATTTTGTCTTGTGTTTTGTAAGTTTGTCTGCCCATAAAGAGCGGTCTTGGTAATGTAGCTTGCGTTCCATTGCTTTCCAGGGTTCCAGGGCACAGAGCATGACCCAGGAAATTAGGGAGATTGCACTCAATAAACCGTGACGATGTGGAGAGGGAGCATATTCAGCAGGAGATTCAGAGGGTCCATGAGGAGAGGATGAGGAGAAAGGCACAGGAGGTGGAGCACATGAGGCTGATTGACGTGCCCATTCAGAGGAGATGACAGGGTTTGGACAAATGTTCAAAGACTTCAAACAGGAAATGCAGAACTAGGCCTCATTCATCAAGTTTGTTGTCTTGTTCCTCAGGTGTGGCTCAATGAGTTCCAATCCAAAGTCAAAAGTGTTCCGAGACATATGGAAATGACTCCATCACTCATCTTCATCAAAATTGTTAGGGACATTAGACCAGAACACAGCCCCTTGTGGTTTCTCTCTCTCTCTCCTCCACATTTTTCTATCTGACAGCAGCGTAAATTGACTCACTAGAAGGAAATGTCTCCATCTATGGCATTTAAGGTCTGCGTGCATTTCTGCCTCACACTGCTCCCTGCTTCTCTTCAAATTCACTTCCAATATCTTTCTGATCACACGAATACGTTGCTCGCATGGATTCTGCTTCCATCTATGTATCATGACATTATGTATTTTGCACAGAAAATTAGCCTGCACTCGAAGGGTGGTTTACATGTTCACAGTTAATACCATAAGTGCATCAAGATCTACTGCCAATTTATCTCATTTCAAAGGATATGTCAGATGCGTATGTTATACATCACAGTAGATGTCAACACAGTGGAGTTACAACTCCCGCCTCTTTTGCTCCCACAATGCTGGGTTGCTGTGTAAAAATTGCAGGCTTTGCTTGTTTCAGTGTGAATGACCAAAGCCAACAATTTGGTGGGTCTGCTGGAAATATCATGGGATTTCTGTGTTTAAAAAAAAACATATGTCTCTGAAGGGATTTGTTCTTGCTTCTTTTTCTCCTATTTTTAGGTGATGGGGAATGCTCATGGTGACTCTTGGGATGTATATCATGTAGATTACATTTTAAAAATTGAACCTTTGAACCAAAACCATTTTTATTATATCTTTTCCATTAAAAATTTTCCATTAAAAAATACCTAAAATTCTTGCAATATTATTCAAAGAAATAGCTTTAATTACATTGTGCTTTGTGACATATTGGCCTAAAATTATATCTTCAAAAAATCTTCACTTGCATATTTGCATAATTGGTCAAATGGCTTCAACTTTAGGATGATGCATGGCTAATTTGTTTGATTTTCAAATGTCACATTTTTCTTATTTAGAAAGGAAAACCAGTAGACAAATATTTAAAAAATGCCCAGTACTATCAAACTGTTGTACTGTCAGTGATGTCAGGGCTTCGAGGAGATTAATGTTTCATGCCAAACACTCCAAAATGAGTGATAAATATATCTTAGAACTTTAATGAATTGTTGCCCCTAAATGCAGTGTGAAATTATCCACAGGTACCAAATGATAGACTCTGATATATTGATATATTATAGGAGCTAAATGCTTATCAATTACTTACCATTCAAAATCCAGCAGCTCCCACAGACAACAGATAGGACCAATAATTAGACACTCTGTTTATCTACAGCAAACTTTATGATTATTTTATTTAAAAAATTTTATCAAGATGTTTGACCTGGAAATAGCTGATATGGTTCAAAATAACAGAGGTCGGAATGGATTAAATTTCAAACCCATTGTAATGGAACCAACCTGATTGTTCTTTGTGATAATGCAGATTTTGATTATTCAACAGACTTACAGTGGCTCCAAGTTGAGCTCAAATTAGAAATTCTGGTCCTTGTTTTTCAGCCTCTCTTTGGTCTTACCCCTTCCTATCTCTTCAACCCCAACATTTTGCATAGAAAATTTAGTTACATGAAAATTTGCCTCCTGTGCATTACTATTATTATTAATCCACCAATGGACATTTCCTCATTTAGCTCTCTCCCTTGCTGTCTTCTCACTTAAAATATCCTTAGATTTATATAGCATAAGAGCCGGCCTATTCAGCCAACTTATCCATGACAAGCAAGTTGCCTACCTGAGCTAGTTCCAATTTGTTGCATTTGACCCATATACCTCCAAATAGTACCTATCCATGAACAATGTTCTGTCCAACCCGCCCTAGTTCTTTTACAGGTTCCCTATCCTAATATTTTCAAAGATAGAAAGAAACAAATATTGTTGCCCTGTGACTTTTGGATGTTTTGCATTGTTACTAGGCTGGCCAAGTATGAGTTGTGGTTCAGATCATGTGCACTTTATACCTGATGGAAGCTGTCAATTTATTTTGTTGTGTATCTTCAAGCATGGTGTTAAATTTTGGTACAATTTGTAAATGTAGGAGATTTGGAAGCAAATTGTTGCCATTTATTTACAGCATCTATTATGTAGTTAACACATTTCAGTCATGTAGGACCTTTTGACAAAATCTAAGAGGCTTAAAAGCAGCACAAAATTCGTTCTTGAAGTTAATCTGATTTACAAGACCATATGTATTGTAATTATCCAGTCAAATAATATCCTATGATTTAACTAGGTTTAAGGTAATCAATTTAATGATTCAGTTGTTACATTGTATCTCTAAAATGACCTTTAAAATTTTATCTTCAAATAGATACTGTTCAGAAAAAGCTGGATATGTACTTTGAATAAATGAACATGTTGCTGAAACCCTTGACACCTGCTCTCTCCAAAACTACCACTGACACATTGGCAAGAACACCTACTGTTCAAATTCAGAGAAGGTGATGATTCAACCATCGGAAAAACATGAGAAGAAGCAATATCTTCTTTCCTATTGTGGATCTATTATGAATAGTTTCAAAATCACTCAACCACACTCGTGTGCATCTGCAAAAGATTTGAAGCCCTGTGGATTTTCTTCAAAACAATATTTATGCCTGGAGATTTAAAAATAGAACAGAAATTCTTCATGTGTGCTCAACAAGATGATATTGACAAAAACTTCCCATTCCTGTTCCATTTAATAAAGAATCATTTGCCAAAAATTATGACTCATTCTGGCAGTCAGACTCCAAGTTTTTTTAATAATTACCATCTCGGATGAACTTCGAGTTTAGATTCAAACATTTGAACAACTATATTAATGGATCCATTACAACTTTATAATCTGGCCACTCATGCGAAAGAAAGATACCTTGATTTATTAAGAATGTTCTAATTAATGCGAAAGAAATTAAAAGCAGCATTATAGTTTGAAAATCAATAAAACTTATTCTGGAAAGCTTAATTCTATTTTTAATCTTTGCTGCATCTTTGAGTTTAATTGAAGGAGTAAATTTAGAATTTGTTGTCATTAATTTCCCACATCTTTTGACAGGCTTTTCAATGTTTGCAATATGATTTCATATTTATTTAATCGATGAAAATTAAATTTGAAAATTATTTTTTGATGGTCATTTTAATGTGCCACCAGAAAAATGCAGGGAAATATTATGGAATCAAACAAAGCCCAATAATTTTGGAAAATTATGAGTTGAACTTATCAGAGCAGCAGGACATCAAATGGGAAGAGACTGCAAAGAAGTTTACTAAAATTATGTGCACTGACTGGACTGAAGCAGCAAAGAGGAATCCAAATGTCAAACACTTTTGCTTTCAAAATCCTTTGCTGAATACCAAATTAAATTTGCATCAAACAACAACTACGAATAATCTTAATCTCAATCAAAACAATTTGTTTTTAACCAGACATTTATCATGGGCACAGAGTCCATTGCAATCAATAATGGGAGAGAAGGCGGGGACGGGGTACTGAACTTTAAGATCAGCCATGATCTCGTTGAATGGCGGAGCAGGCTCGAAGGGTCGAATGACCTACGCCTGCTCCTATCTTCTATGTAAAATTTTGGCTTAGCAATAATTAGTAAGTTATTAAAAAATGCAATCAAAATAATCATTCTAATCTACGTTGTTCACCATGCTGTCGGCCAAATGCAAGATCCTAGCTTGGACAGAGGAGACCAACGTGGCTTTCACCGCAACTAAGAACGCTCTGGCCAATGCCATCTTGTTGGTTCACCCCAGATCAGATGTGTTCATGGCCCTCACTGTTGACACATCAGCAACAGCCATCAGGGACATCCTCAAACAGTCTGTTGATGGTCAGTGGAGGCCATTTGCCTTTTACAGCCGGCATCTATGCACCGCCCCCCACCCCAGAGCTTAAATACAGCATGTTTGTCAGGGAGCTCCTGGCACTCTACCTTGCCATTAGACATTTCCACTATTTTCTGGAGGGCAAGCCATTCACAGTTTTTACTGACCACAGACTCCTCACGCACGCCTTCTCTATGGTCAAGGATCCCTGGTCAGCGCACTAGGAACACCACCTATCATACATATTGGAGTTCACCACTGCCTTCTGGCATGTCTCCGGTAAGGACAACATTGTGGCCAACACACCCTCTTTTGACCCACCATCCCCTGTCTGGGCTATTCCCAACTGACGCAAGCCCAAAAAGAGGACGCGGAAATGTAGGCTTTCCGAACAGCCATTCGAAGACATCAGCCTGACAGGCAGCTCCGACACATTGCTGTGCGATGTTTCCACTGGCTCACCGCGCCCAGTCATACCACAACTTTTGATGTGCCAGGTCAGGTTTTCCATGCCGTCAATAACTTCGCCAACCTATCCATAAAGATCACAACCTGTATGGTGACGGAGATGTTCAAATGGCACGGAGTAAGAAAGTAAGTTGTCCAACTGGCCTGCATTTGCACCCAGTGTCAGACCTCCATTGTCCACTGACATGTCAAGACCCCTGACCCTCCGAAGGACACCTGGTACATGTTAACGGTGGTAGACCGCACCACAAGATGGCCAGAAGCCATCCCATTAAAAGACATTTCAACTGATTTCTGTGCCAGGGCACTGCTTACGCATTGGATTGTGAGGTTTGGATATCGGCTCATATTACCACAGAGGGGCACAGTTTACATTGGCATTGTGGACACAGCTAGCAATTCTCCTGGGCATTAAGCTGCACCACCCGCAATTCAATAGCCTCATCAAATGCTTCCACTGTAACCTGAAGTCTACTCTTATAGCCTGTTTAACCACCTCCAGCTGGATGGATGAGCTCCCTTCAGTCCTCCTGGGCATCTGAACTGCACTCAAAGAGGATCTGTAGGCCTCCTCCCCGGAATTGGTGTATGGCGCCCCATGAATCCTGTCAGGTGAATTCTTTCTACTCTCCCAAGACCCAGATGCTGAGGGGAGAGCAGTAATCCAGAAACTATGGGACAGATTAGCCTACTTCACAACTCACCCACCCTCACTCCAAGGGTGCTGGTCTGCGTCCATTCCTCACGACTTAATAACCACAGACTTTGTTTTTGTCAACCACAGACTCTATTCCTCCCTCCTCCAATGACCCTATGAGGGCCCGAAAAAAAGTTCTAAGCAGCACAGGCAAAATTTTCACACTGGATGTTCCTGCACATCTCTACCTCAGCCAGCCGGTCATGCCAGTGCAACCCAGGTGGCAGGGGCGACCTCCCAATGTCTGGCCTACTATGCTCAGGGATAACGGAACTCTAGAACCGGTTCTGAGGGGGGTGTGGGGGTGGTTTCTGTGGCAGCACACATCGAGACTCAGGCGAACCAGCTCCACACTGTTATGGTTGCAGCAGTGGAGCAGCTGTGTCAAGATAGTGCCATCGAGCACATCTTCCCCTGTGCTCAAACAGGCCATGCACGCACGCTCAGCTGCATCATGACATTACCATCCGCGCATGGGCGGGACTTATGGGCCGCCTTATAAGGCACAGAGCGGGTTTTTTTAAAATAAAACCATTGGAAGTGCAAGCTACTTACAGTGTGTAGACTGTTTATTTCACTCCCCTTAGTAGGTACTGTTACATAACATTGTTATCCATTGTTTATATTTGACCCATTGACCATGGTACACTGTCACATTTATAGTGATCATTTAACTCCATTAGCTAATTTGCTTGAAGGTTATTTCTATTTGTCTAGTAATGTTTAGGATGAGGTTGATGGATAAGATGCAAACTCAAAAGAACCTATTTAACCATTTTGTCATTGTCCAATAAAAATTATAACAGCTTGTAACACCTATCAAGGCATGAGCTCAGTATACTTAGCCTTGATTTAAGTCAAGGGGCTGCTTTATTTTCTTTCATGTGCAACATTATCATCTGTGTCTACGAAAAATGGTGGCGTGGTTAATATAGCAGTTAGCATAATGCTATTACTGCATCAGCAACACAGGTTCGAATCCCGTGTTTGTAAATTCTTTCTGTCTCTGTGTGGGTTTCCTCCCACCCTTTCAAAATGTATGGGAGTTGTAGTTTAATTGGGGTATTTGGGTGGCATGGGCTTGTGGGCCTGTTGCCAGGTTGTATGTCTCAATTTAAATTTAAAATACTGTTGCAAGGGAATGTATAACTGTAAACATGTGTTAAAATTAATGAAGGAAATTATGCACTGGAGTCTAAAAATAATGAAAATGTGCTGTGAGTCATCATTTGAACATTTATGATGACTTAAGCATCGTCGCTCCTACTAAATAAATTGGTCTCGGAAAATCTTGATAGCTGTGAGTTCCTTTCTTGGCAAGTAGCGTATGGCAAGGTGCTGGGTGGAGTAGTGGGGGGATGTCATGGCAGCTTAGAAGAAGGAAATAGGTAAATGTCTGGAGCAGCATGAAGGAACCTGCAGTTCCTGTATCAGACACTAAATGAAGGAAAAGCAAGGACAGGTATCGGGGTGAGGGAAAAATCAAAGTATCACACTATTCTTTAAAGTCAAATGCTGAAAACTACTTGGACAGTATCAACTTTCCACTTGAAAATAATTTCCCAAGCCGCTGCTTGAGAATCATCTTCTTAGGAAAGCATTTTGGTGATGATTTTAATGTCATTTTCGGTCAGAAAATGTGGGTGTTAGGCACTCTTCCAAGCCTTTCTCCCCATTTCAGACACCATCAGATACAGCCATCATAAAAAGCCCCTCAGAGAAGGTTTCCTAAGGGACTTCAGATGCTTGAATCTGGAGTAAAAATCAAACTGCTGGAGGAATTGTTTGGAGGCAAAGAGACCCTGTCTTGATGCAAGTTCTTGGCCTGAACGGTTGATCAGTCTTTCACTTCCCCCAGATGCTTTGCTTTACCTCTGAGTTGCTGCGGCACTTGGATCTTTAAAAATATTTAGTAGTATCCAGGAGCAGAATAGAGTTCAGAATTTACACCATTTCCGTTCTCAGATGGAACCATTGAATTGAAGCACAAGATAAAAATGGACCAATGGAAAGTAAATTATAATAGTTAATACAGTGTAAAAGAATGTACAGAAATTGAAAAAGAGGAAACTGGGGTGAAGAGAAGGGTATTTTCTCCTTAAAAACTGAGTTGTGTCTGAATGCATGTGGTTTTAAGTTTTAAAAAAGATGCTGGAGAAACTCATCAGGTCAAACAGTGTACTTTACATAGAAAAGATAAAGATGCCCTGTCAACCTTTTGGGCTGAAGCCTTTCATCAATATATAAGCAAAATGTAGGCAGGTGCCTGAACAAAATGCTGGTGGAGGAGGGGCAGGAAGAGGAGCACAGTCCCACAGGTAGGAAGTCATAGGTGGATACGTGAGGGACGGTACACCAAACAGGATGAGGGGGGAATGGCTCTGTGAATGGAAAGGGTAGTGAATGGAGAGCTGAAGGAAAGAAGAAAGAGGGAGAATGGAGTTAGGCTAGCGGATACCGGAGAAGTCGATGTTAAAGCCATCCAGACTATGTGGCCTATGTCCCTTGTGAGGATGGAAATATTCTATGGACTTGCTTATCATTTCTCGACATAATAGAAGTACAGCTCTGCTTGAGAACAAGTTAAGTAAATAAGACAGCCATCTGCTAAATTGTGTAAAAGGCTGTGCTCATCATAGGACAGAACAATACAGTCCTTCGGCCCTTGATGTTGTGTCAACCCATATATGCCTTACTAATAAAAAAGTACTAAACCCTCCCTATTTTTCTTTCAACCATATGTCTGTCTAAGAGACTTTTAAATGCCCCCAATGTTTCAGCCTCCACCACCATCCCCGACAAGGGATATTCCATATTCCAGAGGTTACTGTCTATTTACTCTATAAATATAGTGAAAACATCACACCAAAATTCAAGCTGTAGATATGTTGTAGGGGAAGGATGGCAACATTTAGCTGGTGGAAAAGCTGGAGGACAATACTGAACCTTGGCATATGCCTGAAGGAGAAGTGATTGGTAAAGATAGGCTAGCTACTACTCTGCATGTCAATCACAAGGCATTCATCTGAAAGGAGGGTCAACAGGTTCTCCACTTATTTCATGTATTTGTTACTGTATGGTTTGAGTAGATAATGTGGGATTAGAAATGGATAGCTATACAAACAATTCATGCTTATAGCAGCTTGAAGCACTTGAAGCACAAGGTGAATTAAATTAAATACAGTTAAATTCTCAATCTTGGGTCGACAAGCCTAATGGCATTTGGCTTCCAACGGTAGTTTTTGGATATATAATCCACAGCAGGTCTGATATCTGGCAAAACATACAAGTTGAATTGTTTTCTTTGAAATGTAAATATTTTATCAGAAAGGATCACACTGAGAATTCCTTCATACCCCTAAAATTCCATTAGTCAAGTTATAAAACTGATCATGGTTTAGGGTTCTAAAACCTCACTTACATTTTTTTGATTAACAATTGTAAACATGCTGCTGAGTTTAACAAAATAGATGTGAGGCAATTAATTGCATTTTTCTGAATGCAGTCCATGTAGACTTTTGTCACCATGCATGTTAACCTTTCAAAAATTCAACACTTGAAAAATTCTGATTACCTTGGTTCTAAAAATTCTTTCTACAGAAAGCAGATGACTAGTGTGGGTATGCTCCTCAACTGTACAATGAGAGCTGATTAGAAATATACTGAGGTTTAATGAGATAAGAAGTAATAGGGGTTTCTTGGAAATTCTGTCAGATAATTATTACATTTGGATTTTTTTAAATTACATTCCCTCCCTCAACAATATGTTTACACTTGAGTAACATGAAAAGCAGCTTTAAGGAATAAATACAACATGTTTTTTGCAAGTTTGTGAATCTTGCTTACAAAATGTGTGGTTGAATACTTAATAAATAAGATACTTATTCTATTTATTTTTCTTTCCTCTATTTTTTTTTCCTTTTATTGAAATTTAGATAAAAATAACTGGGCCTCTTCTTTGTTGAATTGGATTTCAGATCTGGATAGCCCCTTCTCCTTTTCTCTTTTCCTTTTTTCTCTTTACTCTTTCTTTTTCTTTCTCCTTTTTTTCTTTTCTCTTCTTTCTTTCTCTTGTTTCCTCCTCTTTCTTTTACTTTTTTCCTTTTTCACCTTTTTTTTTCTTTATTGGGTGTTTTGTTTGTGGGAGGGGATAGGGGTCATATTTGGAATATGTATTAATGATTCACATTTAATTACTTATTCGTGATGATCATTTGGTATTATTTGTTGATGAAATGAAAAATAAAATATATAAAAAAAACATGGAAAGCATTTTGAGCTGACTCGATCAGGGCAGAAGTTGAATAAAGATGGTCTATGTCTGGTTTAGCAGACCGTTTTGTGTTAATAATAATACAGAATTAATTTGTTCAGATAGAGTGACAGCAATGCCATAAAAATCAGAACTACATTTAGTGGCATTTATGAAATATTTATGACTTCCATTGAACTCAGTTAGGATCAGCTTATTTCTGTATACTGATCTTGACATTAAGAAACACAATGAAGAATCTGGCATTGGCTGGTCCTATCAGCCGAGAGCCTTTCATCTAGACTTTTAGGTCTCTGAATTTGATCTCTGATGGATGCGTGAATTAACTTCCAGGAAACGGAAAACTGTTGCCTTTCAGATCAATAATGGAAATATAGAATAAAATCCACTGAAAAGATCATCCCAGCAATTGCTCCCTCACTGGAAGTCCTGAGTCAAACCTGAAGATCGCCTTCCAATTTTTTTTTCTTCAAGAAGAATTATTGGAATTGGACTGTTTTAACAGTAATTAAAAAGCTAGAAACTTCATCTAGAAAATTGTCTTCTGTGTGAAATTCCATTGAACAATTGGATTAATTTTAACTCTTTCACCTCCTCACAATGAAGCTAACAATACACAGATTTAAAATTAACTAAAGTGTCACTATTACACAAGATGGTCATGTTTATCATCTTTTGCCAGTTGAATGTGGGTTTGACACACCACAGGCAAATTAATCATCCCAGTGCAACCAGCACATGATACATTGAGATTTCTAACAAGATCACCTGCCCTGATTTGGCCACTTTGAGTGATTATGCCTTTGAGACCTGATGACAATGTTTCTTTGGAAGGTTGAGCTGGAAACAGCAGTCAACTGGTGCCACTAAAAACTGAGGCAAAGAAATGTTTATTTTACAAGAAATCACCATTGCGGGGAGCAAGAAAAAACATCAGTGCTTCTCCATCAATAGAAAGGAAGAAATCTGAAAGCCATCCTCACTGTGATTGTACCAACTTTCTGCCTGCTTGAGATTACTAATGTAGGTCGGCCGAGATAAAAACTTGTTTGGTAATGGAAAAAATTACTTGTTTTACATGATAATTATTATTTTTTCTTAATAAGAGGGCTTTATGTTTAGAATATTTACATTTGGATTTATCTTGATTAGATTTTAGTAAATATAGTTTGGTTTTCTTTTTTCTTTCTTTGGCTCTCCTAAAGAGAGCTGGCTGAGAGGGGGGAGGGCGGGTTCTTTTCTTTTTTTCTCTTTTTTTTAATTTATAAAGGAAATTTTTTTATCGTTCATAATATGTATTTTCTTATTGTATGTAATAACTTTGATGAACGAATAAATAAAGTTATAAAAAAAACTAATATGGGTCGGCCAAACATTCAATTCAACAGACAAATCAATTGACTGTAAAGAACTTTCACACAGAACATGTCTTTAATGTTTATTGTCAGGAAGGGGTGGGAAACTGGGAGTTATATTAAAATAATGCCTGGTAGTTAAATCAGTCCTACGATTTATTATTGTTGTTGTTAGACTATACTAATAAATTTTCTTTTAAATAAGTTTTTCTGTATTTTCTCCTTAACCTTTTGGACTCCGGCCATTTTTAACTTTTCAAATAATATACGTCAGACTGGGTCCATGGGTAAGCTACAATGAACATTAGTAGAAATCAGCTGATGGTTGGGTTTAGTACCAGTCCCAGAAAACTGTGGAGTAAATGCACTTATTAGTAGTTCTGGAAAATTGGGACACAAAGTATTGTATTTGAGCTTGTTGAAAACCAGAACATGGCAGTCCAAAGGGTTAACACTTATGCATTTCTCAGCATGTGCTCACGATCTAAAGTAATGAAGGAAGCAGCCATTTATTCTACATTATTGTCAGAAACTTTGTTGAATTAATCATGCATTTTGAGAGTTTATCAATAAAAATATACACACATGAAAATAAGTGGCAGGAGTTGGCCCTGTGGCCTCAAACATGTTGCATCATTTGATAAGATCTTGGCTGATCTGCTTGTAACCTGCTCCACACTAATAGTTCACTTCCCACCTCTGCTTATCAATTGCCTACCTACTTCTGTATTATGAACATGAAAACACTCAGCTTTCACTGTTCTTTGAGGAAGAAAGGCTCGTGATCATGTAAGAGACAAAAATGACCTCCTTCCTAAGTGGGCGAGTCCTTACTTTTAAACAAATGTATAGTGATTCAGCATGGAAACAGGTTCTAAACCTGTGAACCATTGACTGTGATGCCCACATCTCTGCATCGAACTTCTCAAGAATATCCTTTTGATTTTTCTTTTCAAAGTGGACAATTCAGTTTTATTTTTCTTCATTATATTTACTTATCCTTCCATATCCATTTGCAACTTCCTTGTATCCTCTTCACAATTTATTTTCACAAGATCTTGGTGTTATCAGTAAATTTAGCAGTGATACCTTGGGTACTTTCATTCAAGCACTCATGAAAATTGTCACATGTTGAGGCCCCAGCACTGACTTCTGTGACATCCCCCTTTATTCGTGGAACAGATTATTTCTTAAGAAACCTGCCATTAGTTGGTCAAACATGATTTTCTTCTCACAAAACCATGTCAATTTTGCCTGAACATCTTGTATATTTTTAAGTTCCCTGCTATTTCATAATAACTGATACTTGTGATGAGGATGAACAAACTAGAAATGAAATTGTTATTTTGGGCACATTTTTCCTGCAGTATCCAGTAGGCATTGTAGTTATTTGTTTTAAACTTAATGCATGGAATGTTAAGACAGCTGTATCAGTTGTATTTTGTTACATAAAACTTAGTGATTTTCCGTTCTTAAGAGTTTTGCTGCGTTACGGGAGTGGCCATTCACACAGGAATGACTAGCTCTCCAAATATCCATATCACACAGTGAGTTTAGATGGAATACCTGAAATGTGATATTGAAGGAGGCTGGACATCCTATTCATTAGCGTGTTGTTAATGGATCACCTGCAGTTCTGTTTAGACTGTAGGCGATCCATGAAAATAACAAGTAGTCGAGGAGGTAAAATGTCGGAATGGGAATAAGTCCCTTATTGCTATTCCAATGTTTTTACACAGACTGCATTCCGGGAAATTGGGAATCATTTTTTTGGAATGCAGCGGCTGTATAAACAAAAGTGACTGAGTCACTATACAGTTATCTGTCCAGCTATTAAGGAAGCTGTAAATTTTAACACACAATTACTCAGTCAATCAAAGAATAAACTTTGTATTTACCTACATAGCAAGGCTTAGAAGCTTCAGAGCATATGTATTTTATTTACATAATGTTCAAATAGCAATAGCAATGCCTAATCTCATACCAATCAACATACATTCTGAACTGTCCTGGAAAAAGTGGCTTTGAAAGTTTGAAGTTGAAGTGAATGCATGATTGAAAAGACATTCTAGGGTTGTGAAGAATTACACAATATTTATGAAACATTATTACTTACAACTGTTAACAACATAAAACAAAGCTGCCATTACCTCATATTTAACAGGGCACCTCAAAGTCCCTGCACTATTCCTTATATACTATGAATTGTGTAGTCAAGATCAACTTCAATGCTGTCTATAAATTCACTGATAACACTACCATTGGCCAAATGATGGGAAATGATGAGTCAGAATATAATGATGGAGATTGAGAATCAGGTTGTACGGTTCCAGAACAAGCTTGTTCTCAATGTCAGCAAGAATAAGGAGCTTTTTATAGACTAGGGAAGAGAGGCTGAGGGGGCGTGCATCTGTCTTCATTCATGGGATGGCAGTGGGGAAGGTTAGTACTTTCAAGTTCCTGGAAGTCTGTGTTTCGGAAGATCTATCCTGGAGCGGCACATCGAGGTAATCATAAAGAAGGCTCACCAATGCCTCTACTTGAACAGATTTGGTAAACACCAAACACTCTATTAAACTTCTACAGATGTACTGACCTGGTTTGGAAGCTCAAGTGCCCAGGAAAGCAGAATGTTGCAGAAAGTGGCAAACCTAATCAGTTTCCTATCCATTTCAAACATCTATGTGAGGTGCTTCTTCAAGAAAGCAATGTCAAAAAGGGCTTCCATCACCCTGTACACAACTTCTTCTCGCTGCTACCTTCAGTATGCCTCCTCTCGCTTCAAGAGCAGTTTTTATCCAACAGCTAGCAGGCTCTTGACCTCCCCATACTACTTGAACATAAGCTACTCCAGGACCACCAAAAGATCTGTTTACATTACTGAAAGATCACTTATTTTCTCCTCTGTTAACTGCAATACAATATTTATTATCTATCCTTTCATATCTATTATCACATTGTCCTACATGGCATATTGCATTAATTCAATGGATACTATTGGGGTTGGTGTATCTTACCTACCTGTTTAGCTACAACAAGTTAGAATTTTTGTGCATCTGTACATTGTACTTATATGCATGACAATACACTCTCAACATCATCAGAACTCCATTGTTGAACATACAAGATAATTGAGTTCTGTGGCCCATAAAATTTAAAATCATTGATCAATGTTAAACAAATCTAAGATAGATTCCTGCAAAATAAAAGATTTTCCTATTTTAAAATAGCACCAAAGCTGTAGTTATTTGAAAGATGTATATCAAAGCCACTTTGACAAAAAGGGTTGGAAAAGGATATGAAATAAACAGAATTGTTTGAATTGACAAACTTCAGCTTCAGGCATCCAAGGTAATATTGTAAGTAAGATTAAAATAAAGGATGAACAGCAGGGCAGAACATTTCACCCTGGACTGTCTTTCAAGAACAATCAATGACACTATTTAGGTTAGCAGAACTCAAAACAGTGGTTTTAACATGGTGATATTTGCCCTCTATGCACTGGGAATTCCTGCAAAGTGAAACAGTGGACATCCCTCCCCCCGCCCCCCACACCCCACACAGGTGTGCTTATCATTCGGCAAATCTAGATGAAGCTAATGCAGCAATCAATAACAAACCTATTGATCCCAATTGTGCATCTGTTATTCATCATACTTGGATTGAGGTGTACATTATCAATCTAGAAATCCATGTGCTGGCTGATACAGTGCAGAACTGTTTACCCATTTGGTAACTATGAATGCAAAATAATTAGACTAAGTGACCTCAAACTGTAAAGTGTTATAACAACAATATAAACACACAATAATCGACATAGATTCCATAAAAGGTAAAAATAAAGGTTCCATTATTATCATGTGATACTACATTTGGAATGTAATGTATATGAAATTCTTTAACTTTTATCTACTGAACAGAGAGTCACCACTTTGTCCAGCACCCCTCACAGAAACCTACAGTACCTGGTGTTCCTAGGAACTTGCCCCTCCAAGAACTGACCATGCCTGAGCCTGCTTAGCTTCTGAGATCAGACAATCTTATGCGCATTCAGGTTATTAGGCTTGGCCTCTTGTGATGTCTTTATGACCATCTCGTGATGTCATACAAAGATTGTGAGAATTGCAGTTTGCAGTGAAATAATGAATCCATCTCTGTTGCAATTTTTGTGATCATGCAATAGCATTGTCATTCTGCAATTGGCTACAGGATACGTGGAGATAGGTGAATATGGACATTACACGTCAAAGTCATCAATAAATCTTGAAAAACTAAAAACTGTATTTGGTGGAAAGCAAAATCAACAAGCATTTAGTGTCTCAAACAACCATGATTCCAAATCTAAAGTAATCATTTAAAATGTTAGAGTTGCCCAAAGGGCCATGGGTAACATGACTGCGGATTATCTAAACTTGTGGTGATTGCTTGTGACTGTCAATAACTAAAGTTAACTCTGACATAAAAAATAGTCGTTTCCACTTCTGCAAATGCTATCCATACAAATTTGATTATTATCTTTATTTTTGTGTGTACCAGGAACAGTGTATCAGTGGTTCTCAACCTTTTTCTTTTCACTCACATACCACTTTAAGTATTACCTACGCCAGGGGTGTCAAACTCAAATTCACGGAGGGCCAAAATTTAAAACTTGGACTAAGTCGAGGGCCGAACTAAATATTTATTGAAAATTTTCAACAACATCTGCATGTTTTCTCTTCTTTCAACATATGTAATGTTAAACTTTAGGATA
This sequence comes from Narcine bancroftii, assembly GCF_036971445.1. Classification (NCBI taxonomy): domain Eukaryota; kingdom Metazoa; phylum Chordata; class Chondrichthyes; order Torpediniformes; family Narcinidae; genus Narcine; species Narcine bancroftii. The sequence goes on from NC_091474.1 coordinate 159,910,513, forward strand.
TAACTTTAGGAGGATAATGTTACAGGTCAGGAGTAGTAGCTCAAGTTCACCCTTTGCTTGACCTGAGGGAAACATATTTGGTCCCTGTGGAGATGTAGTCAGCATTCACAGGCTGTGTCCATTTTGGCCTGCATCAGGACTCAGCATTTCCTGCTCACTCCTCAGGCTCTAGGCCTCTATTCACCCTCGACCCACCATCCCTCTACCTGACCAGTCCTTTACCCAACCTCTACTCACCCCTCACTCCACTCGCTCTGCCTCTACCCACCCCATCCTATACACGCCCCTCTACTGCCTCTCCCCTCAACCTGTTCCTCCCTCTACCCGTCTCTCACCCTCTAATCACCCCTCCCCTACTCGCCCTGCCCCTCCCCTTTTACCTCTTCCCTATCCACCCCTCCTTCTACTCATCCCTCCCTCTAACTGCCCCAGCACCACCATAACTTGACCTGCCCATTACTCCTCACCTACACCCTCTGCCCACCCCTGCTTACCCACCCACTCAGGCCCAGTGCGCTGCCGATCAGCCTTTGCGGAACAGTGGGGGCCGTGCGCAGCCTCCAATGTCTGTCACGCCGACAGGAAATCACAGGCGCTCGCCAATCTGCCGCACCGCTTGACAGGTGGGAGAAGTGACTGGTTTTGTGGGGAGCCTTCCAACTGGCTTGCCGGCTGATGACATCGACAGACTTCTTGTGTTACAATTTTGTTTTCCCCGTTCTCAAAATTTGCACAGTCCACCTGCAACACTCTTGCTCCCTCCGCGTCCCGTGGATCTGATGCCCGAGTGTTGTTAGGATTCCCAGCAGAAGGTTTGTGGAACTTTACCATTCTGGATTCCTTTTTGAGAATATTCTGGCCATCTTTTAAGGGGGTGGTTTTAGGGGGGAGGGGATAGTTAGGGGGTGGGGAAGGACGTGCAATGAAGGGGGAGGATGGTGGGGGTGACATTACCAAAAAACAGCATCAGCTCTCGCTGCAGGTCGGGCCACCTCTAATACATTTTTGAAATGATCTTGCGAGCCAAATATAATTATATCGCGGGCCAAATTTGGCCCGCAGGCCAGAGTTTGACATGTGTGACCTATGCCATTGGTGTTTTGTGATTAGTAAGGGATTGCTTAAGATGGTATGTGGGTGGGAAGGGAAGGTTGAGAATCTCTGCTCTAGGCCTAATTGTAACTGAAATATTTTGCTTGAGAAAAATTGTCATTGGGCCATTTCCTTTGGAGTCACGGAACTGTGTACATAATGAGTCAATGATGCGACTTAATTAAAACAATGGTTTTCAAACTTTTCTTTCTACTCACATACCATCTTAAGCAATCCCTTACTAATCACAGAGCACCTATGGCATAGGGAATACTTAAAGTGGTATGTGAGTGGAAAGAAAAAGGTTGAGAACCACTGGTGTAGATGAATAATGGGCCACTGCTCAAGGATGATGATTTGAGGAAGTTTGCATGTTGCTTAGGTTTCACAAGTTGCAAAATAATATCTTGCTGATCATGTGCCAGAAATGAAATGGAAAGGTATATGTGATACTAACAAAAACCATCCATCCTGCTTCTGCCAAAGTGAAACCATGGTAGCAAAAATGTCAAAAAAATAACAAGCTCTGCTGCTTTCAATTGCTACAACACATATTCCACCAGCTGCACTTGTTTTTGCAAGATCTATGTGTGCACAATTTCCAGAGATACCCTGTGAGTTAAATGATATACATCTTCTTGAGTGTTACAAAGCCAAGAAACCACCATGTCAGCTAATGGTGAGGAACATATGGAATCAATTTTTACCCCTTTGCAGAAAATCCTGGAAAAAACTCAGCATCTGTGGAAGGAAAACAAAGTTAAACATTTGTTACTCTTTCTGCAGAAGCTGCTGTACCCGTGTGTGTTTCCAACAGCTCATGTTTATATTTCAGTGTTCCTACATATGCTACTTTTTGATTTTCATCTATACAATGATATTCTGAGGATAAACATATGGACATTGTAAGCACACAGTCATTTGAAGTGATTGCCATGAGAGGTTCCATGATCACAATAAAGTATCATGTGAAGTCTTCCATTCCTCAAAGTGAATATAAGACATGAGGGCAATAAGACCCATGGGCAAACAAGAACCCCCCCCCCCCATTTCAGCAAGGAATATTATGTTTTTTTTAGAGTATTTACAGTTAAGCATTTAATGTCATGGAAATATGTAGCTACAGTATAGCAGAAAAAGTTTTGGACAAAACTTGCAACTAGGACAACAGGGAAAAACAAATACTGCTGTCATTTACATGAGTAAACAAAAGCACCTATAGAAAAAAAATCATAAAAAACAAACTGCCGCTGTTGGACCCCACGCTGGTCCCACTGCCTAGCTCTCTCCCGAGGTAGAGTGGGGGCTCAGGGTTGATGAGATCAGTGTGGGAACTGCTGGTGGGCTGTCAGTGGGAAGCAGGGTGGTGGGATCAGTGTGGGGACTGGTGGCGGGCTGTCAGTGGGGAGCAGGGTGGTGGGATCAGTGGGAGGATTGGTGCTGGGCTGTCAAATGGGAGTGGGGAGCGTGGGGACCAGTGGTTGTGTTTTGGGGGGGAGTCGGGCAGTGGGATCAGCGTGGGGACTGGTGGTGGGCTGTTGGTGGGTTACAGGCGATGGGATCAGTGTGGGGACCAACTGTAGGCTACCAGGTGAGTCTCCCAACAGCCCACCACCAGCTCCCACAATGATGCCGATGCCCTGCTCCCCCCGACAGTCCTCCACCAGCTCCCAACAATAGATGGTGGAGATGCTAGTGAGCCATGCAGTGCCACTGATCATTATTGGTGTTACTCACCATTTATCACCCTTATTTCAACTTCTGATATAAAATCCAAGGGATATTTTTGGGAAAAAAAAGTGGGTCTTATATGCCATCAAATATGGATAATTCCAAGAAACTGAGCAACTTTGATTGACATCCAGGTAAAACTATCATAACCAGAAATCATTACATGAGAGGGGAAATGCTTATATCTGGTAAGCTTTGAAATAAAAAGGATTAGAATAGGACTTTTAATTAAAGCAGAGAGGAATGATGTGCCTGATAGTATTTGGTTTTGTCAGGTTAGTACACTTCCCTTACAAGAATTCTGCATTGATTCTTGAATTCCTGAATACACTCAGATACTTGAGTCTGGTACCAAATAAGAAAGACCTTTGTTCTTGTGTCCAGGGGTGAGTTTGTCCAACTAGTTATTTCTTATCAATCATAGTTTTTGCTTGCCTATCAAAAGTTGTAATCAGTGAAAGTCAAGTGTACTTTATTGATGCTGAGTCTGAATTTTGAGCAATTAAAACATTTGAAAATATTGCACATAGGATCAAGTTAGGTTGTATCAAAAGGTGAGCTATTTTCTGCATCTGCTCGTCAAGTCATACTATTTACAACTCCTATGGCGTGAAGAGTGATCCCTCTTTGATGGAAAGATCCTGTTCCACCCACTAGCACGCATGTCATGTCAAGTCTTGCCTTAATTTAGAAAAGATCAGGTGTTCTGCGTTGTATGCTAACAGTAGAACTATACTACTTTTAATTTTATGTCAAAACATCCCAGGTTTTCTCGGTAGAGGATTAGAATGCTTTTCTTTGTTTTTTTTAATCTTTTTGTATGGGGAAGGGGTTTATCGCTATTGTTTTATTTTTGGAAGTGTACTTGTATTCTTCATATATGGTAACCTTGTGATCTCTATACAATGTGTGCTTGTTCTATAAAACTCAGTAAAAAGATTGAAAGAAAAAATGTGAGCACACGGGAGTAGGAACTTACATTTGTTTATAACTGTTCTATCATTCCCTGTCTTTCGCTCTCCTTTCTTAAAAAGTGGGATAACATTAGCTACCCTCCAATCTGCAGGAACTGACCCTGAATCTATAGAACATTGGAAAATGATTACCAATGTGGCCACAATTTCTAGAGCCACCTCCTTAAGTTCCCTGGAATGTAGACTATCAAGCCCTGGGGATTTATCAGCCTTTAGTCCCATCAGTCTATCCAAAACCATTTTCTGCCTGATGTGAATTTCCTTCAGTTCCTCTATTACCCTTGGTCTTCTGTGCTCTATTATATCTAGGAGATTGTGTCTTCCCTAATGAAGACAGATCCAATGTACCTGTTCAACTCGTCTGCCACTTCTTATTGCCCATAACCATTTCACCCATTTCTGTCTTCAAGGACCCAATTTTGATTTTAACTTTACCTTTGTACCTTGTCTTTTCTCCCCATATTGCCTTTTTAGTTATCTTCTGTAGCTCTTTAAAATTTCCCACCTGCTCATCTTTGCTATGTTATAACTTCTCTTTTATTTTTATACTATCCTTGTTGTTAGCCTCAGTCGCTCCTTACTCCCCTTAGAATCTTGCTTATTCTTTGGAATGAACTGATCCTGCACTTTCTGTATTATTCCCAGAAATACCTGCCATTGTTGCTCCACTGTCATCCCTGCTAGGGTATCGTTCCAGTCAACTTTGGCCAGCTCCTCCCTCATGGCTCCATGGTCCCCTTTGTTCAACTGTAATATTGACACTTCTGATTTTCCCTTCTCCTTTTCAAATTGTAGGTTAAAACATCATATTATGGTCACAACCTCCTAATAACTCCTTTACATCGAGTTCCCTTATCAAATCTGGTTCATTACACAACACTAAATCCAGAATTGCCTTCTCCCTGGTAGGCTCTAGTACAAGCTGCTCCACAACTCCCTTTCTTGGGGCCCACTACCAACCAGATTTTCCCAATCTACCTGCATGTTGAAATCCCCCACAAAAACCATAGCATTACCTTTGCAACATGCCAATTGATTCAACTTGCATCCTATATCCATGGTACTGTTTGGGGTCCTGGAAATAACTCCTATTAAGTTCTTTTTACAATTTCTCAGTTCTCTCCATACGGTCTCTACATCTCCTGATTCTATGTCACCCTTCGCAAAGGACTGAATTTCATTCCTCACTGACAGAGCCACCCCACCCCCTCTGCCCACCTGTCTGTCCTTTTGATAGGACATATACCTTTGAATATTCATTTCCCAGTCCTGGTCCTCTTGCAATCATGTCTCTGTTATTCCTACAGCATAATTCTTGCCAATATCCAACTGAGTCTAAAACTCATACACTTTAATTCTTATACTTTGTGCATTCGTATATACCCTTAATCCATTACTCCCCTACTCTTTCTGTCGATTCCTTTTGCACTTGACCATACTCTCCTATCCCTTCCTGAGCTTTTTGTCCATTGATATCTATTGTCTTTCTTAAACTTTCCTATTCTCTCTTTCACTTTAACTCCATCCTTATATTTGCAGTTCACCTCCTCCCCACTCCACCCCCCCCCCCACTACTTAGTTTAAACACACCTGTGTATCAGTGGCAAACCTGCCTACCAGAATGCTGGTCTCCTGCCTGTTAAAGTGCAACCCATCCCATCCCCCTGTACAATTTATCATACCCAAACACAGATCCCAGTGGTCTGAGAATCCAAATTCCTGCTTCATGCACTGGCTCCTCAGCTACACATTCAGATCCCCATCTCCCTTTTCCTGCCATCACCAACATGAGGAACTGGAAGCAAACCAAAGATAACCACCCTGGATGTCCTGTTTTTTAGCCTTCTTATGAGTTATCTGAAGTCACGATGAAGAATTTCTTTCCTCTTCTGCCCGACGTCATTTGTGTCGACGTGCGCTATCATTTGTGGCTGTTCACTTTCACCCTTGAGGATGCCATGCAATTGGATCCTGGCACCAGTCACTGTAATATACATATTCGGTAATGTGTATTCTCATATGCCAAATTTTGTACAGTATTGCTAAAGAAAATGTGAACAATTAATAGTCATTTGTGTATGATACCAGATGATTGGAAGAACATTTCTTTAGTTTTATACACAGAATAAAATATATTAACCATGAGTACATTCAGGTTTGTTTGTGAATTAGGAAGGGAAAACTAGTGATCATTGGGGGATCAGAGGTGGGGAGCTTAAGAAAATTTAAGTTCTTGGTAGTCACTATCATAGAGGATCTTCCCAGGGCCCAACACACCAATGGCATCGTGAAGAAAGCATATCAGCGCCTTTACTTACTCAGGAGTTTGGAGAGGTTTGGTATGACTTCAGAAACTCTGGCAAATTTCTACAGATGTGTGGTGTAAAGTGTGCTGACCAGCTGCATCATGCTCTGGTGCAGGTACATCAATATCCCTGAGCATAAAGCCCTGCAAAAGATAGTGGGTCCAGCCCAGGACATCATAGGCAAAACCCTCTCCACCATCAAGAACATCTATGGGGAATGCTGCTGTCGAAGAGCAGCAGCAATTATCAAGCTCTGTTCTGGCTGCTACCATCAGGAATGAGGTATAGATGCTACAAGACTCACACCACCAGGTTCAGGAACAGCTGCTACCCTCCCACCATCAGACTCCTTAACCATAAACTCAATCAGGGACTTATTTAATGATTCTTACTTTTGCACTTTTTTCTTCTCTGTATTGCACAGTCCGTTTGTTTATATTTACTTCTCTGTTTACGTGTGTACGTTGTGTACAGCTTTTTTTTACACCCAATAAGTGGTCATTCTCTCTTGTCTGCAGGAAAAAAAATCTTATGTTTATATGTGATGCAGTAGTGTGTTGGGAGCAAGCGCAGAGAAGAGACTGAGACGAGCTGTGAGCTCTGGTATCACAACTGCTTTAATTTCAATCTCACTCTTCAGCCTTTAAGCCTTATTCTGTTCTGCCCCCAATATCTCAACGCTAGTGTCCCGATGATGCAAGCATGTCCGTGACCTTCTAGCCTGGACCCGAACAGATGGTCCCGTGACGCCATCCTTGCTGCAGCTGCCCTGCCGACCGTGCATGACAAGCGAGGTCTGTTTGCTGCTACAAAAATGTGCGTCACCACAATGTCGTGTATGTTCTCTGACAATAAATATTAAATCAGAAGTTAATACTAAAGTCTAATTAGATGAGAATATTAGCTTTTTAAAGACAGAGTTAAATTTATTTCTAATGTTAACAATTCCCTTTATTTCCATATAGCAGTATTTTGTGATCAAATAAAATCGCAATAAAATTACTTTGTGAGTTAAGCCCCTTGTCATTCCATATTTCTTCTAAATGTAGTGCCTGGACATATCTTCTAAAATGTATTTACAGTTTGCAGTATGTAAGAGAGGAAATGTGCTTTGAACAATATCAGATGACGTTTGGTGCAATTGGGATGATTGGATTTGTTGATAATGTGTGAGGTGTCCAGTATAACTAACTTCTCGAATGGCATTTTACATGTAGGTTATTGATCACAAAACATGACATTTTTCATGTTGTGAAACTTACTTTGGCTTTCATTATTTTACTTTAAAATCACTTTTGGTTTTAACTGAAATTCCAAAATACATACTCTATTATATTGATTAAATCAAATAAGCAACAAAAATGAAAATGGCTTTATTTAAAACCAAGCCTCCTAGAATTTTAACATTATGCATATGTTAAATTATCACAGCTGGCTAAAATATAATCTGTGATATAACTATTTTTGGAAACAGCCAATTAATACTGTTAATTTAATTAAGGATAACAGGGTAGCTATGAAAGTAGGTTTTACTTTCTGTGTAGAAAGTAAAGCCTACTTACATCCAAGTGAATGAGAGGTTCCAAATACATATCATGAATCAGTAAATAAAGATAATTTTTAGGAGAATTTGAGGTTAATAGACCAACAACCACCACTATCTCCCAAGAAGTATACTCCCTAAATTAAGCTTTCTCTTCATCCCCTCACTGTTCATTTTATTTCTCTCTAGAATACAACCGATGTCAGAGTTTTGGTGACATATTCCCAAAGTTAAGTTCTCTAGTCACCCATTTACTTTTACCTCACTGTTCATTTTATTTCTCTCTAGAATACAACCGATGTCAGAGTTTTGGTGATATACTCCCAAAGTTAAGTTCTCTTGTCACCCATTTACTTTTACCTCACTGTTCATTTTATTTTTCTCTAGAATACATCCATCATCAGAATTTGGGTAAATGGAGACCTATTTCATCATCAAAGAATTCAAACTGGAGCTAGGATGTTGATGAAGGTAAATTTTCCAGTGTTACTTGGAATCATGTAGTCAGACATTTCTTGCCAATAGATTCTGTGTGATTTTTCAGCAAGCTGTATTTGATGCATGTGAGATCTACTGTGTAAGAAGAGGGGCCTTCACCATAACATTTGGCAAATTAAGACATGCTATTCCTCTCTGTGAGTGTGAAGGTTAATCCCTATTGCCATATCTGGCAGAATTTTTTCTCAGTTATTTCCCCGTCAAAATGGATGGATTCTTGCCAGAGAAGCCTCTAGTGACACTAAATGGAGCTTTGTGTATATTCAAAATAACAAAATCTGACATAAATGTTGATGAAATCTAATGCACCAGTGGAGGAGGGAGTAAGGGGATAGAAGCAGTGCCTTTCAGAGACTCAGTAGATCACATTTAATAATCAGTGCCCCTTTGAAAGGGCTGCTTGCTTAGAGATATCACTGGCCTACTTTTAGACTTATATAAGTGTTTATAAATTTGAAAAAAAGCATGCCAACCTTTGGGACAGATGGGGTTACATGTCCTTTCCTGCACTCCTCTACCTACACAATTTATTCCATCAAAGCACTGAGGATTCAGCCTGATTAGCATTCAAAACTATGGGTTGGTAAATCCAGTAGGATCAATTGTGCTTTGGTTATCTCAGTTCTTCATTTCCACTGATACTTCAAGACTAGGAAAGTGAAAATAATATTTTTCTTTTCTCTCTTTTACATTGTTGGTTTTACTAATTCCATCCAAGAAATCTAGTGAACAGTCTTGTAGATAATCTCCTAAACATTGATATGGTCATCATACTTAAAACATGCATGCCCAATCTTCTCACCAATTACACAAGTTTGCCAATTGGTGTTTGCCTGAACATTGCCATGCAGCACAGGAAGGTTAACAGGTGTGTGGTTCTTCAATCCCCTCCTACTGTAAAGTTAACTGTGAATTTCCTCAGCTGAATTTGGTCTGTTGCTGTAACCTTAGCAAAAATTCCAAGCACAGACATAAATGGAACAGCTACTGAAATTGCAATGGGATAAGTGAACCAACTCAGAAGAAATTCCAAACTACCTTTGTTCTTGTTTTTTTAAAGTAATCTAATTTCATTTTTATTTTTCATGTCAATTTATTCATTGCACTGGAGTCTCAAGGGCAAGAGAATACATTACAACTTAATAAAGAAATGAATCATATCGCAGGATGGTTGTGTTTTTGGTGCTTCAATTCACAGTGCATTATGCCAAGATTATCAATTAGGACCTTGTTTCCTCTTTGAGAATATGTGGAAAGCAATTTGTCTAGTTTCAGGTAATTCAGAGAACCAGATGAATGCATACAAACTCAAAAGGCCAATTTTCAAATGCATGTTCCTGGCACAACTTCTCCCACTGGGAGTGTTTTTCTGGAAATTATGGATGTGGTTCCCATAGTTATCTGTTTTTAAAATCGATCAGTGGAAAGCCATGGTGTGCATACTGTGATTTTCCCATCTGTGCACTGGGAACAAATGCTCAGTGACTGAAGTTGCAATTGGAAGAATAGCATTGAAAGGAAATGGTAAGTGTTTTGATACAATGCAAGATTAAGCTTATGTAACAGAACCATATTAAACAGCAGCATAAACTGCAGCTAAATCACATTAATCTTTTTGACCCAAACTACCAGTACTCCATCACAAGTTATCACCCAACAAAGAACTGTGCAAATTTGGATCAGCTCCTTCTGCACTTGAGCTGGAACATTAATTTTTTGATGAAGATTCTGCTCTAACCTTTGACTCGTTTTGGACTGCTGAGCCTCTGCTGTGTACCTCAAGTATTTTATGTTTTTACTTCACTCGTTTGCAACTTCCTCTTGTGCAAATAGCTTTGTAAAATTTAAAATTTGATGAGAATTCTTTGAATACCTTATAATTTGATCCTAGATCATTGTAATGAATCACAACGAGTATTTGGTGAATATTGAGATCAAAGAAAATGGCAACACTTTGACTTAGCCTGGCTGCTTTCTAAGAAATCTTTTAATTGACTATGTGCAGTAATCTATGTTCAGCGTCTTGCTATATTTAATAGGTTTATTTAAGAAATCTGTGTGGAAAAATATGCCAAAACATGATGACTGAGATGGACCAAAAAGAGTAGAATTTACTGGTGGAGATTCTCTGCTTGAAACTAAATATGATTTTTAGATTCCCTCAAAGAGTTTTTTTTTGTTCACAATTTATTCTCGACTCTTAAATCCCCCTGAGTTTACAGAAGCACCTGGTCTGTGTACAATATGGGTTGCAGCCTTGGGAATATTGAAGAATTAAAAAAACGTTCAGTATGGCTGAAGTCATAAAACATTTCCATATACACTATTGTCTGAGTTAGAAATTACTTCATAAGAAATCCAGTGCACATATAAACACTGATATCTGTGCAGATAAAATATCTTGGCAAACCAGTAATGAATATCATATGAAAGGCAGGTTCAGCTGCCAGGTTTATGTCCAAGTATTTAACATGATCCAGTTCCATGAAATGCTAATTAAAAGTGTTCATTGTTAGATGAAATAAGAAGTCTCCCTTTGCCCATTGTAGGAATCATTTATAAGACAAACAATTAAGGCACAGACGATCCATATTAACACAATGCAATGCAGCACTAACTTACTGGAATGTCTATTGCCTCCCAAGTGCCATGTGTTCTATATTATAAACTGAAAGGCTTGCTGACTGCATAGGTGATGTACCTTCAAGCTTTGAATGTATCTCCTGAATAATTGGATTATTTTGATCCACTGGAATTTCTAATTACATTAAGAGTTTTGAGGCACAGCATTGCACAACATAATTTTGGAGAAAAGTAGAAGCATCTTAGAAGAGGCTGAGGAAGTTATTATTTCTGCTTGCTGTAGGCTGTGTAATGATTTCTTCATGTAAAACAAGTAGCTATGAGAGAAAAAACACTGGAGACCTGGAGAATCTTAGAATGATGACCACTGAAATAAAGTATGCGCAGGAATACCAGAGGTTTGTGATTTTACCTCTGAGAAAAGTGCTAATGGTGATGGTTCCCTCAGCTATAATGAATGAAATATTACATGCTTAATAGTTGCTTTTTGCAATCAAATGACGTAAAGTATTTTTCTTTGCCTCAAGCCTTCATTTAAATTAGTGCCCAGTGAAAAAGCAATCAAGGAAAATGTGCATGTTTGAGAGGAATATGACATGTATTCCCGTTCCCACCTTTGGCAGCTCACTGAGGGCGTGGCTGTTAGCAGATGCAGCTGAAACAGCAACTCAAGTCCCTAAAGTCCAGGAACGCCCACACTACGCAAAGCAATTCTTTCCTCACGAACAAGCTGCAGATGCCGATGCTAGCTTCAAATCATAATTCCCATCCACAACATAGCACAGAGCTGATCGTAGCATTTATCATCCATGTGCTACATTTTCACTATTGACAGTGAGAGTCCCTCGAGAGATGCCTAAAAATGTGTTATAAGTCAAATTGCATGAATGTTTATTAAGAATGGCACTGCATTTGGAAATAAAAGAATATGTCCTGGAATCGGAGGACAAGCTCTCTCATTAAATGCTGCTCTCTTGGATCAATTTCAATTGCATTACAAAATGACAGGAATTTTCTTATCTTTATATTTAAATATTAGGTAAAGAGCGCATTCATGTAAAAGGGAATAACAAGAGAAATGAGAGAGACTAATAATAAAAGTCAGTGAGGGCTAATGTTAAAAGTAAAAAAAATTGGGTGGGATGTAAAATCAGCCCTGGTTTAATTCCCACCCAATGCAAAGGTGCTCTTGTGTGAGTGCTGACCTGTGGTTTGCGGTTGCATTCCAAAGGTCATGTTCCTTTCCTCAGGTTTTGGGCAGGGCAGTGGTGCAGTTTGTAGTCCTGCTCCATTCTGACTTTCAGTTCTGTCTGTGTGGAGTTTGCACTTTCTCCCTGTGATCGGATTGTTTTCCTTTGAGTGCCATGGTTTGCTGTGAATTGTCCTTTGTGTGCAGACATCTGGAGGTACTATCTTCAAAGAAGAGGTACAGGAGCATAAAAACCAGGACTGGCAGACTGAGAAACGGCTTCTTCCCACAGGCGGAGAGACTGTGAACAATCCTAGAAATTCATAAATTAGTTTTATATATTTTGAATTGCTATGTATACATGTCATTCATGTATTGGTGTACTCTGTGTGTGTGTTTGTGTGTATGCGTGTGTGTGTCTTTGCACGTGTGTGTGCGTGTACGTGTATGTGCGTGTGTGTTAGTGCAGGTGTGTGTGTGCATGTGTGCGTGTGTGTGCGCATGTGCGTGTGCATGTGTGTATGCATGTGTGCGCACACTATGGTCCAGAGATGTGCTATTTCATTTAGTTGTATATGTGTCTGCACAATCAGATGACAATAAACTTAAACTGGATTTGAGATGAGTGGTAAAATTGACAGGGTGGGAGGGTGGGTTGCAGGAATGATGAAATTTAATGAGAATGTGAAGCGTATAAAACAGGTTAGGGTAAGATTAAATATGGGTGTGTGTCAGTTGGCACAGATTTGGTGGGCTGAAAGGCCTGTTTCTGTTGATATCTCTTCATGGTTTATTGATTATAACTCATGACTAATTGTTTCTTCTCTGATGGAAACTATTGCAATTGACCTCCATCTATTTCTGTTGAGCATAGCAACATCTTGTTCACAAAATAGAATGGTGAACTCTATGACTAAAATTACTATGCAAAGTTTGACTGCCATGGTTTTCTCCAATGATAATTAACTATTTTGCATACTTTATGATGACTGAAGAAGAAAATAAATGGATAACCCCGTTCTCTCCAAATATCACTGTGTAGTGTATAAATATTTCTTTAGAAACTGAATGCATCATATAAAGCCCGTATCATGGGCAGATGAAACCAGATGATCGCCAAAAATGTGTTCAGTTAATGCTTCCACTGGTGTTACTTAACTCATGGAAGCAGCGACATAAAAATGTCTGAGGACACTGCACTGGTATTGAGTTTGTGGTGTTGAAGTTGAATAGAATAGCAGGAAAAGGTCCATTGTGCAGGAAATAAGGAATGGCATTTTTCCAGTGAAGCAATGACGATGGAACATGATGAGCATGTTGTTGATCCCAGTGGAATTAGCAATTTGCCTTGAATATGGTATGGATGATAATGTTCATAGAAATAAGCAATGCTATTGAGATCCTGTGGCTGGATTTAGAATAGAGAAACTTGGTACTCAGAACACTAAGGGGATGTAGTTGCAGATGACAGGGGCAAGATGCAAGTGACATTGGTGAGTGATAAGTTTCACAGACGAAGCGTTGGAGAAAGTTATTCTGAAAATTGCAAAGAGCCATTTTAAACGGTTATTTTCAAGAACTAAAAATTTGCCACATACAATCATTGAGTTAACAAATGGTTGGTGAATATGTGGCCATCTTAATGTAACCAAAATTGTGCAATTTTGACCTTTTTGACTGGAATGGAAAATGAATGAATTGGAGATTCCAGACAAAACATTTCAATTCAGTGAACCCAAAATTCCAGGGAGCACATGGAACAGCTATCAGTGTGGAGATAATGCTGAATACAACAAGCAGCTTCATTCTAGGGAAGATTCCAAAGAGCAAGCAGGAAGCAAGCATTCAGAAATTATAATGTCAACTTGGTTCTGTTTTCTCTGGCTACCTGAATTGGGCCAGTGAACAGCCCAGACACAATGATATTCTGATTCATTCAGAGTAGCCACGTCAAAGCCACTTCTCACGCAGTGATTTGATCATCTCCAAACAATGGGGCAATTCATTAACCTCCATGCTGAGTAGTTCACAGGAAGACTGAGTTATCTGTTTGAACTATTACATCGCAGACCAGCAGCAATGGAAATTCACAATGTTATTTTTTTTTCTTTTGAAGCACGATATTTATTAATAAAAACTAATATTATAACACATTAGTCAAATCAAACCCAACTCTGTGTGTGTGTGTGTGTGTGTGTGTGTGTGTGTGTGTGTGTGTGTGTGTGTGTGTGTGTGTGTGTGTGTGTGTGTGAGATACCCAAACCATGACAGCTTAGGCACAATTCTGGAATGTCACTTCAAAGTTTAGTCTTTGTCCAAATGCAGAAGTTAACACGAAGGAGATGGAAGAGACTGAGTGACCAGACTGCCAAAAACTCACAAATCCTTGTCAAATTTCTTCCAGAGAAATATTCATTCATATCAATGGTTGTCACAATTCCCCTTTTCCCTGTGTAAGGAAAATGAAATGTGTGACTTTCACATTCCTTCCAAAACTAAGTATGGGTCAATCAAAATGACCCATACTTTGGTCACAATCCAGTGCAGCAATTCTCCTTTTCCTGGCATGGAAGATCAGCGAATTGTCCATAATCACACAGAGTCCTGTTCCATGTTTGATGAGATGGCCACTGGTCAATAAAGTGCAGTTCCTTCAGTATTCCACACACAAGACTCTCTTACCACCTGTGTCCCTGGAAAAAGTACCCAATGTCCTTTCTCTTCTCCAAAGTAGAAAATTTGGATATAGCCTATACTAGCTGATGCCACCCAGTTTCACCACAGCTGTGAATGGCTGCAGCCTGTACTAGACCTTAAAGTGATATTCACACTAAATGAAAGCAAAACTCATAATACCTCCTCCATAAAAAAATTGATCAGTAAGAGCAAAATTTTAACTTCAACCAAGAATGTTTGAAATAATGTATTCACTATTGTTACATGATATAATACAGACAAGTATAACATTTTTCAACAGTGGATACAATTAACAAGTTTCAGTTTTCCGCAAAATGTTGCAACTTGAAAGACAATCAGCCGTTATCTTATCCTTGCCTCTAATGTTAGTTATCATTAAATCACATTCCTGAAGAATTAGACTCCAGTTTAACAAACGTCTATTTTTGTTTTTCATTTTACTCAAGAACAGGAAGGGATTATGGTTAGTTTACACAACAAGTGGTCCCTGAGCTGTGCAGATGTACGCATCAAAATGCTGCAAAGCCAGTACAAGTGACAATAATTCTTTCTCTATAATAGAATAATTCTTTTGATGTTCGTTGAATTTCTTGGATAGGTAAGCCACTGGATGGTCAATATCATCACCACCCTTCTTTTTTCTGCAGCTTTATCACTAGCATCTATTGCTAAAGAAAATGGCTTCTCAAAAACTGGTGATTTAAGCACAGGCTGGTGGCATAAAATGGCTTTCAGTTTATCAAATGCTTCCTGACAGAGTTCTGTCGAAACAAACTTTTCACCCTTCTTCAGAAGGTTAGTCAAAGGAAGAGTGATAGCAGCAAAATTTTTACAGAACTTTCAATAATACCCTCCCATTCCCAAAAACCTCCTAACATCTTTCTTACCCATGGGAACGGGAAGCTCAGAAATTACCTGGCTTGCCTTGACTAACAACTTAACCAAGGTAAGTCTCAGTAACATGGCCAAATTCACATCTAGCTAAATTAACAGTAAAGTTTGCTTTTGAAAGTTTGTCAATGTCTCTAACTTAAAGATATGTGATTCCTAGGTGTCATTCCCCCAAACCAAATCATCAATAGAAGTATCCGTATGCTCTAAACCTTGAATCACAGAATTAATCATTCTTTGGAATATCCCTGGAGCATTTTTCATTCCAAATGGTAAAATATTGTATTTGTATAACCCTGACGAGGTCACAAATGTAGAAATTTCCCTACCCCAATCTGTTAAGGGAACAACATACCAGTAACCTTTTAATAAGTCCATCTTTGTAAGAAACGTAGCCTTTCCAATCTTATCCATCCTAGGGATAGCATAATCATCTATCTTTATTACTGCATTAACTTTTCTATAATCAGTGCAAAATTTAACTATCCTCTCTGGTTTAGTCACCAGGACACAATGCGAACTCCATTCTGAGCTAGAATGTCTAAAAGTATCACTCTTTAACATATCTCTTGATCTACCAGTCTGCACTTCTCAACATTCATTTGATATGGATGTTGTTTGATAGGTTTTGCATCTCCAAAACCAATATCATACTGGGGTTCTCTTAGTCACATCTGGAAACAAGTTCCTAAATTTTAAAATTTACTTGCTGTTCCATTTGCTCTTTTTCCTGGGGCTGAAAATGAGCCAATTTAGCATCCAAATTCTGCAAAACAAACAAATTAGACAGAGGAGCTGGGACAAAGTTTTGTTTGAAATGACTCTCACAGCAGTCAGCTTGTACCATCTCATGGTCCCTAGACTCCTTAATTCTGTCAAGAACCAACACGGCTGGTGAAGGCTGTTCCTCGCTAAAAGCCAAGTTCTCAAAATAAGGTTTTTACATATTGACATAGCAACTCTGCTTTCTATGTCTCCGATTAAGGGTTCTAACTACGTAGCTGACTCTATCTCATATGGCCCTGACAATATTTCCCTAAGGGGATTGGAATTTGTTGGGAAAAGGATTAATACTTTATCCCCTGGTTTAAAAGTTCTCACCCTAGCCTTTTTTTTAATCACACCAGACCTTCATTTTCAAAGTCTCTTGAGCTAATTTGCAGTCGATCTTTAAACTTCGAAACATAATCAGCTGCGTATTCTCATTAACCCATTGGTCCTTCAACTACACATAAAGGACCTCTAACTTGGTGTCCAAACACCTGTTCAAAAGGATTAATGCCTAATGATTTTTGTACAGACTCTCTCACTTCAGTAAGATTGGGATATTTGTTCTGCCCCGCTATAATATCTTTTCGGGATAACGACAAATCTTTACAATTGGGTTTAACACCAGAACTCTGGACCAATAATGGCATGTCATTACAACCTGAATGCTATTTTGCACTATCACACATTCTGGTCCCTGTGAAATCAGTCTGCACAGGAATGTCTGCACTGGCAACTTTTTTAACCACAGCCTGAGTCACTACACAGGCTGGACATATATCAGAATCTGTCTTTATTTCATCAATGAGTGGCTTTGCTGTCAACTGCACCATAGGGACAACTTTACCCTCTGTAACGTCATTTCCTAATAACAACAAAACTCTCTCCACTGGTAAACTTGGTGAGATCCCATTTATAATATGTCCATCAACTAATGTTGATTTCAACACTCTCCTGCGTAGAGGTATTGACGCTGGATCACCCCCCAGACTTTGAATTAAATTTATTTCACCCATGGTAGTCTCAACATCAAATTCCAAAACACTATCCAACACAAGTGACTGGGCAGCCCCAGTATCTCGAATGATTTTCACTGTCACTTGTGGTGATCCTCCCTTTACCAAAATACCAAATTAGTGAATTCATCTCTAATATTATCAGCAAGTCTGGAAACTTTTTGAATTTATGTTTTTCATCTCTTTCAATATATGCCTCCTTTTCTTTCTTTTTTTTCTCAGCACAGAACGATTTGTTATCACATGACTAGGTTTCTTACAATAGAGTGGCAAAAGGGGCCTGAAGGTTTTTCGTTTAGTTGCTTCTCTTCATCTTTCCCCTATCACTACTTTCTAACTTACTTAGATAGTCCATATTACCATTTTGGAAGGTTCTTCTTGATATAAACTTAACCGTGTGGGTTAAAATATACTCATCCACTATCTTAGCAGATTTTTGTCAAGTTTCCATTCTCTTTTCATCTAAATATGCTCTTATGCCATTAGGGTGGCACCTTTTAATTTCAACAACTAACACCAGCTCTCTAAGTTGGTTATAATAATCATTTATCTTGTTTGACGTGCACCATCGGTCAAAACACACAGTTTTGTCAAACACAAAATCCATATAAGACTGGTTCACCAATTTCCTCAAATTCCTGAATTTTTGTCTATAAGCTTCTGGAACCAAGTCATAAACTTTAAGCACAGCTTGCTTTACAGTGTCATATTCAGTTGTAAGAGCAGAGTAAGCCTGTTGGGCCTTCCCTTTAATCATGCTTTGTAACATAAGGCACCAATAGTTTTGTAGTGACTTTAAACTCTCAGCAACTTTCTTGAAATGCTGAAAATATTTATCAATCTCAGCCTCATCAAATGAGGCTCACTCACTGGTCACAAACCTCTCACTAGGACCAGAATGTCAAACTCTGTTTCTCATCCTCTCTCTCTCTCAAACTACCTTTGCTTCTCTGCTTCCTCCAGCTCAAATCTATGTTTTTTCTAGCTCAATCTGTCCAATGTTAACCACTGCTTAAGGGATTTACTCTTGGGAAACTCATCTAACTCCTCCTTGCCAAACTTCCCTGCTGCTATACAAGTTTTTACTATAATTCTCCAGATCTCCACCTTTTTTATAAACAGTTTTATTTCAACAAGTACCAACATTTGGCAATAACCCCCAACTCATCCTTTTTTGCCCTCTGCAAACCCACAGAGGATGGTGATTTTGAAAACACTTCAATATCCATTGCTGCTGTTTTTCCACATACACAAGTTCTTTTCATTGGCTTTCAAAAAGGAATTCAATCAATTAAATCAAAAATCAATGCCCATTTTGGGCATATCCTGCACAAGCCCCAAACTGTTATATCACAGAGCAGCAGCAATGGAAATTCACCAAGGGACTGTTATTTTTTTTTCTTTTGAAACATTATATTTATTAATAACTACTGATAATATAACACAAATCAAACCCAAATACATACTAATATACGTATGTGTATGAGAGAGAGATTGGGTACATACGCGCATGTGTTGGGGATATCCAAACCATTATAGCTCAGGCATGATCCTGGAAAGTCATTCCAAAGTTCAGTCTTAGAAATCCATTGTCGAAATGCAGATTATTAAACTGATGCACAGAAGCAATCACGAAGGAGATGGGAGCGACTGAGTGACCGGACTGCCAAAAACCCACAAATCCTTGTTACGTTTCTTCAAGAGAAATATTCAGTCATACGAACAGTTGTCACAACTCCCCTTTTCCTCATGTAAGGGAAACAAAAAGCATGACTTCCACAATATTTCCAAAAAAACTAGAGACCTTTCCTTTGGTCATGATCTGATGCAGCAGAGTCTCCTTTTCCTGACTGGGAGAATCTGCTGAGTTGTCCATTATCACACAGAATCATTCATGTTCTGTGTTCAATGAAATGGACGGTGGTCAATAATGTGCTGTCCCTTCAGTGTTCTGCACACAGGACTCTCTAGCCCCTGTGTCCTTGGTAAAAAGCAGCAATTCCTTTTTTCTCTCTAAAGTAATGAAGTTGGGCACAGCCTGTACTAGCTGTTGCCACCCAGTCTCTTCATAGCTGTGAATGGTTGCAGCCTGTATTAGCCCTTAAAGTGATATTCACACTAAATGAAACAAGAGCTCATAATAGAACAATATGGGTGAGTCGATCAGCCAGTTTCAGAGCAGCAGCTCTGCCATTTCAAAATACCAGGAACAAGAAGCAGAAGCTTCAACACAAAGTTCTTCACTGAATTACTGGTATCCTAAACAGATAATGGAGATGACAGGATAAGGCTACATTAGATTTGGCAAGGAAGTATCTGGAAGTCGCTCATTGTTTTCAGAACTGCTGAATGGCCTGAGTCAAGCACAGATTGATTTGGATATATTTAGGGGAATAATTTTTCAAAGTGGATGCAGTTCAAAAGCTTTGGCCTAAATGGAAGTTAGTAACAAGGTTGTGTACTATAGAGATTGGAGCTAGGACCTTAAAATATGGCTTGGGTGAGATGATTAGTAAGTGTGCAGACCTCATGAAAATTGCTAAAGTCAAAGATGGAAAAATTTAAATTTAAGTTTATTGTCACATGTACCGAAGTGTATTGAGAAAGTTCTTTTCATGAGCAGTCTAGCAAAGCAGTAAAAACACAGTTCAGTTTCAGAGGTAGATCATTTAGTAAAGATCAAAGACATTATTTTACCTGTGAGTACCATAGGAGTTTGATAACAACAGCAAATAAACTGTTCTTGAACTTGGTAGTACAAAATCTCATACTTGATTGGAGGATAGTGAAAAGGGTGTGGCCCTGATTGGGAATAGTTTTATAACATAAGGGTGCTTTTTTGAGTCAACAGGAATTGCAGATGGAGATGATAGTGTGGAGGGGAGTTTCTGTGATGGCCTGATCTACATTCACAACTCTCTGCCATCTCTTGTGGATTTGACAGAGTATTTCCCATTCCACAGATGATGCATACTGACAGAATACTTTCAGTGAATGACCTGTAGAAGTTAATTGAGGGATACAGGTGACATGGCGAATTGGAGACTTTAGAAATTAGAGGCAATGTTTCACTTTCCTGGCCTCCCCTTTGACATGGTTGGACCAGGATAGGTCATTGGAGATGATATGTCGTAGGAAATGAAAACTGTCCACTAACTTCATCACAATGTGTTTATGCAAACCTGCGAGTGAGCTCCATCCCTGTCTGGATGTCCATGATCAGTTCTTTATCCTTGTTGACATTGAGGAAGAGATTGTTGTCCTTTCACTAAGCCACTAATTCCACTCTCTTTCTTTCATATTCTGACTCATTATTGTTTGAGATCCAGCCTGTGACAGTGGTGTCATGGAGAATTTATAGATGGAATCAGAATAGGAATGAGTTTTAACTTTGTAACAAAAATGGAGTAGCAGAGAACATTCCGTTGTGTGTTGATAATTCAGAAAAGCTTAAGCTGATTGTAAATAACAACAACTACTCCTTATTTGGCAAAGGCAGTAAAAGACTATTAACACTGGACATAACCCAGAATAACAAATCCTATAAAACATATTAAGACATATATACTGAAATGGAAAAGTCTGTTCAAATGTTTTAGAAAGCTGCAAATTTGTCTGTACAAAAATATGCAATTTGAGAGCAACATAGTAGACTCCCTTGCAGTGAGATTAGCAGCAGGTGGCAGTGCATCTTGTTGCAACGGAGTTCTCATGCTTTGAAAAGCAACAATAAAGCACTTTGCAGCTATATTTGTGTTTGTCAACTATTTGCATATGCACTTTAACTGGAACAATGTTAGTCCATGAAGACAAGGGTATGCAGGAGCTGAAGATGTGGCCTTGCAGGGAATTGGTGCTTAGGGTGATTGTGAAGGAGCCACTGTCACTAACCCTCATTAATTGCAGACTAGGACTGGAAATCAGGGATCCAGTTACAGAGCAAGGTGTTGAAGCCAAGGTCTTGGAATTCAGGGTTGAGTTAATTTGTTTCTCTTTCACAAATACTACTGAACTCCTGAGATTTTTTCAGCATTTTTGTTTTTAGTTTTAGTTGCCCAGTGTTAGCTTTCCTACTTTGCTGAGGATGTGGAATATTTTGTGGTTTTGTTATGTAGTCTTGAGTGAGGTAGTTGGCAGCCAGAACCAGTGTAGTCTTCATCCAGATGACGCAACTATTACTCCTGAGTAAACAAGAAGTCATCTCCTCTCATGGGACGAGGTGTTTTGAAGGAGCAAAAATGATACTTGTATGGTCAGGACTCTGAGAGTAAAAATTATATATATGTCATGACGTAAAATCCACATTTAAAATGGGCAAAGTTCATATCTGATACCCATTTGACTTTGTATAAATTTTAAAATTGTTTGCAATAGACATTATGTGCTTCAGTTATCTTAATCAGAACGACTAGACCAAAATCTGGAAATGTGAGTTTAAATCCCATCATAACAGCTGGGAAATTTATGTTCTATTAATTAATTAAAAAAATATTCTGAAATATTTAAAAGTACCAGGGATGATGACCTTGTCATAAAACTCCATCTGGTTCATTAATGTTCATAAATGCCATTCCTACTTCATCTGGCTAATATTTGATTCCAGACCCGCAACAACTTCTCTCTGAACTGTCCTCCAAAATGTCTCAGCAAACCAGTCATTTCTGAGGAAATTAGGGAGGGGCAGTAAAGGGCAGCAACACTCATTTCCTGTGAAAGAAATAAAAAGGTTATTACACAAATAAAATTGCATCATTTCCACTAGCAAAATACTTCAAACAGATGGTGATTTTCTGCAAAGCCTGATTAATGACAGCACAAATTAAGATTTCTATGCTACACAGATGCAAGAGTATTTGCATAAAATATAAAAAGAAATGCTGCTCATACTCAGCAGATCAGGCCATATTTATAAGATGTAGAAAACATTTGACGCTTCAGATCGAAAATGCTGTAGCACAACTGGGAAGGGGGCAAAAGACATCAATGTCCCTTGTCAAGAATGCATTGCCTAGTTATACCTTAATGCCTGAAGAGGAACATTGAACTGTTACTAGATGATAGCCCAAGGTCAGTTTTTGTTGTCGATCTGCTGCATGGCAATCTCACAGTGTATGAAATTGAAGTTATTAGATTGTGTTGTGTGATCAATAACCACAAGCAGAATCGAAGCGAATGATTAAAGGATTTACTAACCTGAACCATCAAGCACAGCTTTACATGTTGCTGGCCTGGATCCAAGGCTGGTATGGAGGAACAAGACTAGAGCTATCAGCCCTTACTGGAAATCTTACGGGGAGAAGTTGCAGGGTCGGAGGTGGGTCAAACTGTACAATGTAATGAGGTCAACTCCTGCACTACCATGTTCCACCACACACAGCATTAGCTTGCTCAAGGTAAGCTCTTCCCATTGTGTGCTATGCCAATGTCGAGCATGCAGAAAAGGTCAGAAAAGTCTGGGGCTGGTGAAGAGGAGTGCAGCTGTGGAGGTTAAAGGGTCAAAGATTAAAGAATGTGGCATCACTAGCTAATGGTTGTTTAGAGGTGGGTTGTGGTTTGTGGAAGTTCAACTATAGGCTGGGGCTTGGCATGCATTGTGAGATGGGGCAGAAATACACACTTTGTGGTGAAGAAGGTGGTTTGAACAAAATGGGTGAATGAGCATGAGAATGGTTGTGGAGGTGAGGTGATTGGGTTGGGCAAAAGTCGTCAGCTTGGAGAGTAAATGTTACAATGTGAGAATTGGGTTGTGGGTTGTCCAAAGGAGACAAAAAGGCAACATATCAGTCATTTAAAGTGAGAAGTACACGATTCAAAGGGTTGTCCAGCTGAGGAAGGTCTCCTTTAAGTTCTACTGGAAAAGACTTTGCCATTTTTTAGTGTATTTCCCTCTGACGTCTCTCTAAGCGGCTCTGCTGAGCCCACTCATTGAAGCTGTTAGGCACAAGGATGGACTATGATCTTCATTATTCTTATCTCCTCTGTCTAGCATCCCCTCCACTTTTCCTGTTCATCTCACTCCTCTTGCTTCACATCCCCTTCCAGAAAAGGGGCATTTTGTCGACCCACCTCAATATTGTGTAAAGTCAAAATTTTTAAAATGTTGTGAGCCATTGGATAGAACATGGTGAACGTGCAGCATGAATGGTCATGAGGACATCTACTGTTGAACATAAAATATTCATAGTGAGCATATCTGGCAGATGTCTGAATGAACAGGCCCTCGAGATAGTATGGGGCTTAGTGGGCCTTGGCTATCAGATGGATCTCCTCTATTTGAATCAAATGTTGCATTTCCAAAGATGAGTGTGTGTCTGCATGTGTATATTCACATCATTATGAAAAGATAGAAGGATAGTGTTGATGTTCATCCAGAGTTCACATTGCCATACACAGATGGTTATCAGCATTTGCCCATCATGCCAACGTTGCCACTCCTGGAACCATCCAGCTGCGACCTGCCTTGTTCTTTTTTTTGGAATATTTTATTTTAATTTTGTCAAGATTCATATGAAACATTATTACATTCATCATATAAATAGTATTTTAAAATTACAGAGACTCATATGACTATCTCAATCTCACCCCACCCCCCAAATGCTAACATTAAAAAAAAACAATTGTCCCAAAAAGAAGAGGTGTTTGACCCTGCCTTCATTAATTAGTCCATATCTTGATCTTCAGGAATTCAAGGCTATTAACCTAACTATATTATTTAAACCTTTTTGGGAAAGTTAATTATATACTTAAGCCAGTATGATTCAAAGAAGGATGCCATATTTTAACAAGCATGTCATATTTCTTTCTAAGATTATGTTATCTTTGCCAGGGGGCCACAACTTTTAATTTCCATATTCCAGTGAGTAATAAGTAGGGGGAGTCAGCTATACATCTCCTGGCTACTGAGAATCCAATCCTCACAAAGTGCATTTGATATTTGGATGGTTTTGTGCCAATAACCATAAGATGCTCAATAAACACAGTTCTGGTTCCAATGGAAAATCCACCTATAATTTTTGTCAACATTTCTGCCAAGTCATACCAAAAGGATCTTACTTTCACACATAGCCAGGTTGAATATTCCAACCTCTATACCACACCTAATACATGAGTCCAGAATTTCAGATGTTAAACCATGTAATTTTTGTAGTGTAAGGTATAATTGGTATTGTACCAACCTATATCTGACATTAATAAATGATGTCATATTATCAGAGCATGATTTTGACCAGTATAATGTTCCTGAATTCTTTTCCCCAAGTCTGTCCCCCACACCACCACCTCCCCCCCCCCCTCCCCTCGATTAATTTTAGCCTGGTTTCAGGCTATTGCTCTATAATAGGAAATTTACTTGTGATCCCCTTTCGAAGAAGAGCTTCCATGTCACTATAGGTTGGCGGGGTCATGGCTGGACCTAAACTATCTCTTAAAAAAAGATCTTAACTGAAGATAGCAGAAGAAAGTTCTATTTGACAAATCATATCTATTCTTTAGCTGTTCAAATGTCCTTGTTTATAAGAATCCTCGATTCACTTGATCCCTTTTACAGTGCCAAGAGTCCAGGATTTTATTTCATAATGTCATTGGTATTAACTCATTTTGATACAAGGGTGTTTTTGAAGATAGCCCCACCTTTAGACATTTATTAATTTGTTGCCATATCCATATTATGTGCTTTAAGATGGGGTTATCTGTCTTTCCAGATAATAATTTAATATTCCATTTGTAAATGAAATCTTCTGCTATCTTCTCACCTGTCATGTGAGCTCAATCAGGAGTATCACCTCCCTCAAAAAAATGCTATAAATTTTGATTGGGCAGCCAAATAATATATATTTTTAAAAATTTGTTAATTGTAATCCACCCAATGAAAAATCCCAAGTAAGTTTTTCCACGGAGTCATTTGACATCTAAGAATTCCATATAAATTGACCTGCCTTGTTGTTCTAATGATGACCCAAGCAAGTCTCCCCCAACCAGATGCATAGAACATCCTTCCACTTATCAGGACTTTGGTATCATGTTGTATGAATATAGGAGCAGAACTTGCAAACTGTAAATGAGGAATTCAGAAGTGGAATCATAAAATAATTTTGTTTAATAGTCTGATATTAAAATTAATAATGGGAAGTCCAAGTGGGAAGAGATAATGGAGAAAGAGAAAGGCAGTCAAACCTGAAAACAAAGAAAAAAATGGCTGAAAAATTCATTAATATTGAGCATTGAGTCCTTTATGGAGCTGAATTAATGGACAAATTTAGTCAACAAGGTCTGTATAACAGATCTAGAAGGGGTGGGTATCTTTATGCTTCATTGCATCTGCTGATGTCAGAGTTGTAACTAAATTATCTCCACATTGATCACCTTAATGCTATTCTCATGCCAAGTTCCAGTCCAGTGGATTGAAAAGCCAGCACAGAAATGGCTGCATGCTTTGAGTTTATCATGAGTTTACATCCATGATTGATGGCTGCATTCTAGTTTTAGTCTTAATAATACAGGAGTGAGAGACTACATCTCACCATGTGAGAATTTTAATTCATTGTTTATAATTCTTAAAAAAATTGAAATGATATTTATAATGAAGTAGCCAGGAATTACTTGAATTATCATATGAATCAAGTTGCTCATCAGTGCCCTTCAAAATTTATCACCTTTTTCTGACCTGGCCTCTAGTTTGCCTTAAGTCCACCCAATTCTGAAGATTTGAGAGGACTCAATTATAGGAATCCTGCTGTATAACAAATGTTGGCTTTGCTAGGAACATCCACTAGAGAATTTTTAAACCCAAGATATTTCTGTGCATTTCCCTGAGAAGAGTTAGGAACTTTATAGCTCTGCCACAGATAGGTCAAGCGGTCCTTGGCAGGGTCTCTAGTTTGAGAGCGATTCTGTGATTTTACCTACTCCTATCAAAAGAACTCTAGGTTCTCTAGGTCTACCTCAAACCTTCTTTATCATTTTGAGCCATCATGAGCCATAAATTGAGGCTTTGATAATATACAGGTATTTGAATGTTTTTTTTTCTCTTCCTGGTAATCTCTTGCCTTAATAAACTTTTGAATAAAGCACATGCCTCGTGAAATTAGCATTGGGAATGTTAATGATATGGCCTGCTCATTGGAGTCAACTGAATATAATTATGATATCAATGCTGTGAATGTTGCTGTGAAAAGTGATACAGGTGATAGTTTTGCTTATTCTGTCAATGGATTTGAAGGATTCTGCATAAGCAGCTTTAATGTTATCTCTCTACTTCTTTGGGATCTGCTGCAGCTAGTCCAGGTCTCAGAAGTGCATAGGAAAGCAGGTGCCTAATCATCTATGGCGCTGTAATGAATTTAAGGTATTGATCTTTCTCTGGCACATTAGAGGTAATGGTGAATTTCATCATTAATATTCACTTTCATTCAGAGGTGGTTTCTGAGATATGGCAAATGGCCATATTTTCCAGGGTTTTTTAGTCGACTATTGTCGAAGGGTAGTATTGCAAAGGGGAGTGGAGGGGGGGCGGATTGGGGAGTTGGGTAAAATTGTACAGGACCTTTGTTTTGAGAATATGCTTTAATAAAGACTTCAAACTCAGCTTCCTAATATGTACATATGCAGTTACCTGAATGTGGCAGCTTAGTGATTGAGTTTGGGGTGATTTCTGTTCTGGAATAGAAGCACTGAAGGTTGAATAGTTTGCCATTTGCTTCTTAGTTCTCATGGAAGATCTTTAAACTGAAATATTATCTGCTTCACTTTCCACAGACAGAATTGCAGTCATTTTTTTTTTCAGAATGTTCTGTATTTATTCCAGCAAGTGTAATTGGGTTGTGACCTGTAAATGTTGAGGATGGAGTATTTAGTGCTAGGAAGCTCTGCTGTGCTCTAAGACTTCAATTATGCAATAAACAAAACTTCCTGGCTTCATAGTGATGGAGTAAAACAGTGTTAACTTGCTGCTCTTGAGTATGTGTAATGAGTGTGGCCTCATTGGGTAAATGTTTGGACTTGAACCTCACGCATTGTAGATTTCAGCATCGAAAATGGTGGCTTCTTCAAAATTGCAATAGATAAAAGCATTTTTAAGGCTTAATGTAAAACTCCATGCTGAAAGCATGGTTTCTGATATATTCTCTCAAACAGAACTTGTATTGCAAGCTTAGAGAACTAAACATTTGATTCCACTTGCCTGCCTTGTTGGATTTCTGCACATCATTGAGAGGAGCATTCGGTTCAGAAAAGGGCCTTAAACATGAACGTACCAACAGTTGGTTTCCTTGTCTTCAGAACTGCTTCCTTTGATGTCGATAGTCTTTGAAGGGACATGTGGTAAACTCCTAAACCTATGAGTTTACACAGGTCTAACTGCATGTCATTATGGCAGAGAACTCAGGTGCCCACATTAAAGAGAGCCAAATCTGACGAAATTTTATAAAATGAGAGTACAATGGCTTAGTTCAAACAGCAAAGGCTATTTTTTTTTTAGCCTCAACCCAATGCTGTATCTTAGCTTGTATTGCAGAGCATTCATTTTTAGAAATATTTTTTAACCATGTCCCCAGACTACAATTTAAGAAACATAAAATTTCCATCTGGGATTTTTTTTGCAATCACATGTCTGTTTGGTTGCTTTTTTTTCCTGCCTAGAGGGTAATTTTCATACACAGAGAGGAAAGTTTGGGATGAAAAAGTTCACGGATTTACAAACTGAAACTGCTGTCTATATCCAGATAAATTATGCTTTCATTCAAGAAGGTGAATTTTGAAGAAACCAGATTCGAAACTCTTGTGCAAAAGAAGTCTTGCACACTCCAGGGCAGCATTGAAGTGATGGTTACAAACATGCACATGAGCATTAAGCGCCCTGATCCATGTCAATGTCTTGCTAATAGCAGGCACACTTTTTTTTTATTTCCTGAGTACCGGTGATTTCCAAGAAATGCACAAGTACACTACAGCTGGCATTATTTAAAGAGTTTAATGTACTCACTACTTCTTTTAGATCTCAAAAGATTTTTTTTTTGTTTCTGCAAATCAAATTCATATGGTGATTTCTCTGCATAGCTTCACTTTCACAAACCTTTTACTGGAAGAGCAACCAGGGGATTTGAAGCCTGAGATCCTAGAGGTGGAAGATTAGCAGGGGCAGGAGGAGCAGTAGGGTGATGAAGGTCCATAGAGGTGTGTTCCTGCACAACAACAGGAGTTTCAACATTAGATTCTTCAAAGGAGGGAGGCAATGTCTGTACAGGCTACAAAGGATTGGATCATAGAGGGAGAAGCAGATAAATCGCATTAAGTTGGTTGATGCCGGATCCGCTGTAGCAGCAGTGCTGCCTTTGGTATGGACCTTTGGGGAGTGAGAGAGTGGAGATGCAGAGCTCTCACGGGGTACAGCCACCCAGTTGACTGCCATCAGCTTGGCAGGGGCCTTGAGCTCCCCGTTGAGGGAGCTGATGGAGGTTTTATTTGAAATCCCATGACTGCGGGTCTGCACCCAAGATGGCGGTGCCTATTAATTGGCAGCAGCCACGAGGGGCTGCAGACTCTAGGGAAACAGAGGACTGCAGCAGGTCAGCAGAAGGCAGGAAGATAGTCCTCCTGTCTGAGAAGAAGTGGAGGAGACAATCCATGGGACGGTGACCATGGTGGCAGACCAGTGAAGGGGCTCTACAGCTAAGGGACCAATGCATGCAATGAGCTTCTGGTGGCTCGAGGCGATGAACACGCAGAATGCTGCTGGGAGATTCCACCGGCCTGTGAGACTGGTAGGAGGTGTACCAGGTATTGAAACCGGGATGCAAGTAGGTACAAAGGGCGCTGAAGGATTCCTGACTGTGTTGGAGGTTCAGATCTGGAGCTCGAGTTGCCATTGTTTTGGACAGGACTCTGTGAGACTGCAGAAGTGCTGGAGGTGAATCTATGGATACTCATTGACTCTGGGGGGACTCTCTTCTGATTCTCTCTCTCTGACTGTAAGAGGCTCTTAGGCAATTCCTGCTGGTGGCAAATCTGTCTGCCTGGCAGCAGGCAAGAAGAAATTTTGTGTAACATTATTATTACTATGAAAATAAATTGAACCTTGAATCTTGATCTTGAATTGTCTTTCATAATTTGGTGTAGATCAGGTTAGATGGTTGATTTTGACTAGTACAACAGAGTGTCAAACACATTACAAATTTTTTCATGGATTGGCAAAGAATAGGTAGAAAAAAGTATCAATGGGCTAAAAATGAAACCTAAATAAATGTTGTTGGGGCTGACTGAGTTTCATTTCAAGCCTATAATCTAATTGACTATTGAAAGAAACGTAGTGGGAAAATAGGAACAGAATCTCAATGGAAGAAGGGTCATGCTTCATTTATTTCAGATAGGTCAATCGTGAGTACTGAATCAAGGAATAATGCTGACCAGAGAACTGTATATGACTGATGTGGACTCCTGCCATTAATGACTTTCCATAAACTACAAATTTATACTAATCATTCTTCAACCTGTTGTTTCCCCTATTTTCCCCATACATTCATCAACTTTACAGTAATGTAAATAAATTAAAATAAAGCTCCTCCCCATATTCTACCACTCTCCTCACATAAGGAGGCAGCAACCCATTGACCTGCCATCCCTTACAATTTGGGTTGAAGGAAGTAACCAGAGCACCCAAAGGAAACTCGAATGGTCACAGGGGAAAATAAACAGCACCAAGGATCAGAATTGAACTGAGTCACTGATGCTGTGAATCAACCCATGTTGGGTTCAGTAGCATGGGCTGAGTATAACATTGGATCAAGATTCAAATGAACTCACCTGACCCAGATCAGAATGGTTATGAGGTCATTCATGGTCCTTACTGCCAAGGGTCTCATTTGCTTCCTGCAAATTTCAATTGTATTTCATCCACACATATCACATCACACCTGGGGCAAGATCTCCACTAACGTCTAAAACATACTACAGAAGATATATGTATCTTCT
This sequence comes from Narcine bancroftii, assembly GCF_036971445.1. Classification (NCBI taxonomy): domain Eukaryota; kingdom Metazoa; phylum Chordata; class Chondrichthyes; order Torpediniformes; family Narcinidae; genus Narcine; species Narcine bancroftii. The sequence goes on from NC_091474.1 coordinate 159,940,764, forward strand.
TTTTCTTTGGCTTGGCTTCGCGGACGAAGATTTATGGAGGGGGTAAAAGTCCACGTCAGCTGCAGGCTCGTTTGTGGCTGACAAGTCCAATGCGGGACAGGCAGACACGGTTGCAGCGGCTGCAGGTGAAAATTGGTTGGTTGGGATTTGGTGTTGGGTTTTTCCTCCTTTGCCTTTTGTCAGTGAGGTGGGCTCTGCGGCCTTTTTCAAAGGAGGTTGCTGCCCGCCAAACTGTGAGGCGCCAAGCTGCACGGTTTGAGGCGATATCAGCCCACTGGCGGTGGTCAATGTGGCAGGCACCAAGAGATTTCTTTAGGCAGTCCTTGTACCTTTTCTTTGGTGCACCTCTGTCACGGTGGCCAGTGGAGAGCTCGCCATATAACAGGATCTTGGGAAGGCGATGGTCCTCCATTCTGGAGACGTGACCCATCCAGCACAGCTGGATCTTCAGCAGCGTGGACTCGATGCTGTCGACCTCTGCCATCTCGAGTACTTCGACGTTAGGGATGAAAGCGCTCCAATGGATGTTGAGGATGGAGCGGAGACAATGCTGGTGGAAGCGTTCTAGGAGCCTTAGGTGATGCCGGTAGAGGACCCATGATTCGGAGCCGAACAGGAGTGTGGGTATGACAACGGCTCTGTATACGCTTATCTTTGTGAGGTTTTTCAGTTGGTTGTTTTTCCAGACTCTTTTGTGTAGTCTTCCAAAGGCGCTATTTGCCTTGGCAAATGGTGCAGCCGAGATAGGTAAACTGGTTGACCGTTTTGAGTTTTGTGTGCCTGATGCAGATGTGGGGGGGCTGGTAGTCATGGTGGGGAGCTGGCTGATGGAAGACCTCAGTTTTCTTCAGGCTGACTTCCAGGCCAAACATTTTGGCAGTTTCCGCAAAGCAGGACGTCAAGCGCTGAAGAGCTGGCTCTGAATGGGCAACTAAAGCGGCATCGTCTGCAAAGAGTAGTTCACTGAAAAGTGGCAAAGCAGCAGGTATGGATGGAATCCCCCCAGAGGTCTGGAAGGCTGGCGGCAAAACTCTGCATGCCAAACTGCATGAGTTTTTCAAGCTTTGTTGGGACCAAGGAAAACTGCCTCAGGATCTTCGTGATGCCACCATCATCACCCTGTACAAAAACAAAAGCGAGAAATCAGACTGCTCAAACTACAGGGGAATCACGTTGCTCTCCATTGCAGGCAAAATCTTCGCTAGGATTCTACTAAATAGAATAATACCTAGTGTCGCCGAGAATATTCTCCCAGAATCACAGTGCGGCTTTCGCGCAAACAGAGGAACTACTGACATGGTCTTTGCCCTCAGACAGCTCCAAGAAAAGTGCAGAGAACAAAACAAAGGACTCTACATCACCTTTGTTGACCTCACCAAAGCCTTCGATACCGTGAGCAGGAAAGGGCTTTGGCAAATACTAGAGTGCATCGGATGTCCCCCAAAGTTCCTCAACGTGATTATCCAACTGCACAAAAACCAACAAGGTCGGGTCAGATATAGCAATGAGCTCTCTGATCCCTTCTCCATTAACAATGGCGTGAAGCAAGGCTGTGTTCTCGCACCAACCCTCTTTTCAATCTTCTTCAGCATGATGCTGAACCAAGCCATGAAAGACCCCAACAATGAAGACGCTGTTTACATCCGGTACCGCACGGATGGCAGTCTCTTCAATCTGAGGCGCCTGCAAGCTCACACCAAGACACAAGATATATGTATATTTTAAGTTAATAAGTACAGTAAAACTCTCTGGTATACAATGCCTACAGGGATTGTGGATGCTCAACATGCAAATTTACTGGTCGACAGAGACACACTCTTACAAAATGCCTAACTATTACACCTGCATTTAGAGTAACTAGTTTAAAGAAACAAAAGACAGTTTGAAAAAAAATCAATGTTGTAGTTCTTAATTATGTAAAGTTAATTTTAATCAAGTAATTCCCATAAATTACAGAATTTAAATTTAAATTCAAACCCTGGTCACTGCACTGTAAAAGCATTGTACTAACCGTGCTGCCCTCTCCCCAAGTTTCCAGATAAAGCCTTATACTTAATGCTAACAAAGGTAAAGACTCTTATTAGTCAGGGATAGAGAGATGCTTTGAGAGAGTCGCCCAAGCAGTGAGTGGCATTGGCTGGCTCTTCATCCTGGGCACTGCCATTTTATTCAAATGCAACTTTTTTTTCAAACAGTTGCCGTGGGCGGGGCACGACTAAGGGATTGTGTGTTGATTAGGATAACATTTACTTTTGCAACCATAAATGTTTATTTACATTTTTACTTATTCTTAGTTATTTTAAAATTTATTTATGATTTACTCCGTTTTTGCCAGTTGGTTGGGTTGCCGGTTGCTTGAATTTCAGGTATTGGAGATTTCACTGTAACTCAAATTTACAGCTCCTTATGAAATATTCTCCGCAGTTTGTGTGTTCATCTGGTTTCCAGAAAAAAAGATTTTGGTTTTGAAGCATATTGTGGAGTAAAATATCATCTGCCACAGATGGTTTGTTGGAGAATTCTTATTCAGTTTTTTTTACATTTTATATCTTGTCCTAAATGATTAAAAGAAATTGTTAAATCTAATAATATCTACTCAAATACAACATATTTATTCACTAACATTCATTAGAGTTTTACATTTCACTTACAGATTTTGTTGGGAGGATAGAACTGAGCAAAATGTAGGCAGGTAAATTAATAAAATGATGCAGGGAAGGGCAGGGGCAAGGTCATAGGTGGATATGAGTGGGAGGGCACAAGAGAAAAAAAAAGTGATAGGGGGAGGGCATAATTCTCTGAATGGAGAGAGAAAGGGTTCTAGATTTGAAGGAAGGAAGAGAGAGGGATGGAGAAGAGACAGAGATAGGGGAGTGGATTAAAAGATAAGGAATGGTTTAGCTGATTGGAAGACTAGGATGAAATAGATTGGTGCTACAGGGATCAGTACTTGATGATGTGGTGAGGGAATTAAATGTAATATTAAATGTAATGTTAAGTAATTGACCAAAGCTGGATGAAAGGGCAATCTTTGAGGAGGATGCAGAGAAACCCAGGTTGAATTTTAATACATTGAAAAAGTTGGAAGAAACAGTTGAAAATAGATAAATATAGGGTTATCCACTTTGTTGACAACCTCAAGAAGGTTGTATCAGTACAACCCAATGAAACAGTGTTCTCCAGACCAAGGTAGAGAACAGTGCAAAACATACGTATAGACAAATGGTTCATATACAAAGTACATACTGTACGTATATATATATATATATATATATATATATATTTATCTATATATATAAATGAAAGTTTTTAAGTAAATAGTACAGTCATTAAGAGTTGTTTTAAGGTGTTTTAGTAATCATTCAGCAGTCTCATTACTCATGGGAAGAAGCTATTCCTTACCCTGATACTTCTGTATCTCTTTCCCAATGGGAGTAGCTGGAAGATGCTGCCTGAGGGGTGGTAGGACTCTTTCCTGATTTTGGGATTCCTCCTTAAAGAACAATTGTAGTAAATCCCATCAATGGACAGGGTCTGGTGTGCAGGATGTGGAGGGGCGGGAAACACCAGTGATCCTCTCTACCTCTTTTATGGTACTGTAGATTGACCTCTGATCCAATGCTCTTCAGCAACCATACCATACTGTGACATAGCCGGCCTGGACACTCTCGATGGAAATTCTGTCAAAAGTTGACATAGTGGTGGCCAGTAGCCTTGTCCAATTCAGTCTTCTCAGGAAGAGCTGTCTCTGTTGTGCCTTCCTGACAAGTGTCCAGGATAGGTCACTTCATAATGAGTGTCTGAGGAACTTGGTGTTATTCACTCTCTCCACTACTGAGTTATTAATGTGCCACTGGTCCTCCTGAAATCCACAAACATTTCCTTTGCCTTGTCCATGTTGAGACTCAGGTAGTTATTCTCACATGATTTCACAAGATTTTCTACCTCTTCTCTGTATTATGACTCATCATTGTTGCTGATGAGGCCCCAACTACTGTAGTGTCATCTGCAAAATTAATGACTCTGTTGGAGCTGGATTTGGCATTGCTGTCATGGGTCAGTAACGTGAACTGGAGCGGAATGAGCACACAGCCCTGAGGTGCACCAGTGATGGTGCTCAATGTTCTGCAGCCAACCTGGACAGACTGCAATCTTTCCGTTATGAAGTCAAGAATCAGACTTCTGGTTGGCTGCAGCATAGTTTAACAGAGGTAGTCAGCAGCTCCTAACTACTTTTTACTTTATCTACCTATTTGGTTCTTTATTTTACAACCAAAATGCTTCATATTTGACACCTTTGTTCTCCTTTGTTCACACTTCGTCACAAGAAGTAGTAAATCTGGGAAGAAAGAAGTGTCAGTTAATTTAAATATAGAGGGTATTTCTAATCTACTGGAACAGGAGAGACAATTGTTATCCAATGTGTTTAAAGCTATTTTAAAACAGTTTGGTGCTAAACTTGAAGTCCAGTATTTAACCCAGGAGCACAGTGAACGTTTACCATCTTTTGAGCTTATTCTGAGCAATTTGATCAAGTATATTGATGGATTAAAAGAAACATACTCCAAACTAAGTAACAGTGATTTGAAGCTAACAGCGAAAGTTGTTGACCTAGAAGGCAGGAGCAGATAATAGAATTTACATATTCTGAACTTAGCTGAAGTTACCAAAGTGGGCAACTTACAGAATTATTTTTAGAGTTTTTCTTTGTGGTTTTTTGGAAGGAGTAGCTCCCATCTCTGCCAGAGATTGATAGAGTGCATCACTCACAAATGCCCAAGCTGGCATTGGTATAGAGATTGCATACGATCATTATATGGTTCCATTGATATCAAACCAAGTAACTTTTGATTCGTGAAGCTCATCGTAGAGGGAAACTCGAATATCATGGTCAGCAGATCTGGATTGTAGAAGATCACTGTCACAATGTTTTGAAGCAACATGCTGAATACAGATATGTAATGGTGGATTTGTATAAGCATGGCTCCAATCCCTCCCTGTTAGATCCCAAGTGCCTCCTCATTACATTTGCCAGCGGTCGTAAGAAGAGGCTGCCCTCAGTTGAAGTAGCTTGGAATTACATAGATGGTCTCCCCATTACACCACGCCCAATGTGAATCTTTTCATGGTCACTGAAACTGATTACTATTAATATTTTTAAAATGTTTAACACTTGTTATATGACATTTGGCAAGAAAGTATTTTGCTTTGGTAACAGTTTATGGCGTAAAAATATCCATTTTGGTTGTTGTTAAGTAAGTATTTTTCTTTGTGAAGAACGTTCAGAATTGTACGTTTATTTTTCTCTTAGTAAAAAGTATTTATACAGTTACTCTGTTATGTTTCTTGGAACTGTTTGAGAATTTCTAAAGAATTTTTTCATAATATGGCTGAAGTTTTAGCAAATTAATGTAGTGTTTCAAAGTATTGACTATACAGGTACAGGATCCTTTATCTGGACATCTAAAATCTGGAATGCTCCAAAATCCGGCAACTGGGGAGAGAGGCGACAGCGCGAGTCAGACGGGCGAGGGACCGACAGCGCGAGTCGGGTGGGCGAGGGACCAGCAGCACGAGTCAGGGGGCGGACCGGCAATGCAAGTTGGGTGGTTGGAGGGGAGACCAGCAGCGCGATTCTGGCGGTCGAGGGGGGGGAGACAGGCAGCGTGATCAAACGGTCGATGGGGGGAGACTGGCAGCGCGAGTCAGGCGGTGGGGGGGGGGAGACCAGCAGCGGGGAAGCACGAGTCAGGTGCATGAGGTGGGGTGAGAGACCGGCAGCGCAAGTTGGGTGGGTTTAAATCTGGCTTTCCGAAATCCGGAAAAACCAAAATTTGGAACACATTGTCCCCTAAGGGCTCCGGATAAAGGATCGTGTACTGTAGTTACATTAACAAGAATGGAGCAAGAGATAAGAACTTCAACATGAAGATTTGTTTGGGTTAAAAATGATTGTTTTGTTGAGCGTGTTGTTGGTATTATCAGCAGCTGTCTGGATCTTGGGTTTGAGGGAGGGGGAAGGGACAGAAGTTATTCTCTTAAGATTGCTATGGCTGTATAAGTGTAAATTTTTAGCTGTATGGCTAACACCTGGAATTTGGATATAAACAGTTTTATTTTTAAAAATATGGATAATTCTATTAATTTTGTTAGTTGGAATGTAAAAAGCTTGTACCATCTGGTTAACAGAAAGAAGTGTCTTTGTATATTAAGCAATGTAAAGCTGCAATTATATTTTTACAACAAATGCACATTCGCAGACATGATCATTCTCATCTTATGGCAAAGTGGAGGGGGCAGCATTTTCATTCTTAATTTCAGAGGGGTGTCAATTCTTATTAATCAAAATATTTCTTTTGTCCATCATAGAGTTCAATCTGACGTAAATGGTCACTATATTATTGTTTTGGGGAAACTATATAACAAATTTGTAGTTTTTGCTAATGTTTATGCCCCTAATGTAGATGATGTGAGGGTTCTTCAAAAACTGTTTTTTAAACACTTTTTCTTCTCTACTGGATTTGATTTTATCCTTTTTGGTACTGGGTGGGGATTTAATTGTTGGTTAGATCCTGCTTTAGATTGTTCATCCCCCTAACCCTGATGCAATGAATAAATCCACCTCATTAATTCCCTCTTTCTTATCAGATTATGGTATCGCTGTTGTTTGGCGTTTTCTTCATCCAAGTAAGAGTATTCTTTTTTTATTTTTTTTGTCATTTATCACAGTAGTCATTAACTCAGAGTATTTCTTTTCACCCATTAATCACACTTTTTCTCAAATTGACAATTTTCTTATTGATGATCATTGGTTCCCACTGACTCATTTTTGTGATTATCAAAGTATAGTAATATTAGATATCATCTCTATGGTATTATCCATGACCCTTCATGGCCTCCTTCAATCAAAAGGACATTGGCATTTCAATCTGACTTTACTATCAGATGATGACTTTGTGAAATTTTTGGAACAGTAGATAACATTTTTATTTAATACAAATACTTCATTAGAAACTTACAGTTTGATTGTTTGGGATGCTATGAAATCTTTTCTCAAGGGACAGATTATTTCCTATACCATAAATTTACGAAGGAAAGCCAATAAAGAGAAATTAGAATTAGTTAATCAAATTAAACAAATAGATCAGAAATATGCTCAAGTTAAATCCTGATTTATATAAAAAAAGGAGTTGAACTTCAAACTAAAGTTGATCTACATTCAACCAATCCAATTGAATGGCAACTTTTGAAAAATAAGAGTTTGTTTTATATTCACTGTGACAAATCTGGTACACTTTTAGCTAATCATTTGAGAGGCTTTGAAGTCAAGCAGCAAATTACAAAGATTTGAATGGATGATGGTAACACTACTATGGATCATTCTGAGATAAATGATACATTCAGGAAATTTTATTCCTGACTTTATACTTTTGAATTTCCAGAAGATAGCAGTTTGATGAACAAGTTTTTTTTTAATCGATAAATATTCCCTCACTTTCTTTGATTAACCAAGTGAGATTGGGTGAACCTATGTTGCAAGAGAAAATAGCCACTGCTATTTCTTCATTGCACTCTGGGAAATCTCCAGGACCTGAATTCCTATGGAATTTTTAAAACCATTTTCTCATTTGCATTCACAACACTTAAAATTCTATGTTATCTGATTCACTTAAGCAAGGTAATCTTCCAGCTTCTTTTCACAAAACGTGTATCTCTCACAGTAAAGAAAGGTAAAGATCTAGCTGAATGTTCCTCCTACAGGCCAATTTATTTATTAAATGTTGATGGTACAATCTTGGCAAAAGTATTGGCTCATAGATTGGAGAATATTCTACCATCAATCATTTCTGAAGATCAGACTAGTTTTATTAAAAACCATTATTTTTATTTTAATATACGTCACTTATTGGATATTTTGTATTCACCTCCCAGTGCGGTTACTGAATGTATTCTACCTTTAGATGCAGATAATGGCAATATTTATTTATGATCTCAGAAAAATTCAATTTTGGTCCATGTTATATTACATGGATTAAACTACTGTATTCATGCCCTATGCCTTCAATTCTTACTAATTTTCAACAGTCATAGCCTTTTTAATCTTCAATGGGAAACCTGTCAAAAGTGTCCTTTAAGTTCATTACTTTTTGATTTGGCCAAAGGGATGAGGATATTTCAGTGATTTGTAGGAAGGGAATTTAACATAAAGTTTCCCTTCATGCTGATGATCTTTTGCTTTTTATATCAAGCCTTTCCTTACCCTCCATGCCATCATTACTTTCTACATTTAGTCGGAATTCAGGATATAGATTACATTTGCATAAAAGTGAACTTTTTCCTTTGAATGTTTCTATGTCAGTGTACACTATTCTCCCTTGTAAGATTATGAGAAATCAATTTACCTGTCTCTGTATTACAGTTACAAAGAATCGTAAGTATCTTTTTAAAGAAAATATCCTTGCTTTATTAAAACACATGAAACAGTCGCCCTTGTCTATAAGTTTCATTTGGCATATTAATTCTATTAAAATGAATATTTTACTAAAATGTTTATAACTTTTTCAATCTATACCAGTTTTTATTTCCATATCATTTTTTGATTCACTTGATTCAGCTATATCGTCTTATATATATGCAAGGGTAAGTGCCCTCATCCAAATAAAGTTCATCTTCAAAAATCCAAAATTAACAGAGGAATGGTGCTAATTTAAGATTTTATTATTGGGCAGTGAATGTATGCAACCTTATTTTTTGGTTACATTTTCATAATCGAGTGGACCATTCTGTTTAGGTAGCAATGGATTTGAAGTCTGCTAAAAAGTTTTCCATTTCAGCACTTCTCAGATTCTCACTTTCTTTTTCTAAAATAAATCAATTGACAATCCAGTTGTCAGGCAGACTCTGAGAGTTTGGATGCAATTCAGAAAACATTTTGGATTTCATGGTTTTTCTCTTTCAAGTCCTACTTGTTCAATCATCTTTACACAATTTTGCTTTATATGATTGGTACGGATCGGGTAGTGAACATTTCAAATATCTTTTTTATTGACAACAGTTTCACATCATTTGAACAGCTTTCTGAGAAGTTCAATTTACCAAATATTCAATTTTTTCAGACATTTTCTGCAATTTCAAATACCTAATTTTCCTAGGGAACCTGATGCAAACATTGTTGATAGATTTTTTTAGTTTAAAACAGGGGTGTCAAACTCAAATTCACGGAGGGCCAAAATTAAAAACTTGGACTAAGTCGAGGGCCGAACTAAATATTTATTGAAAATTTTCAACAACATCTGCATGTTTTCTCTTCTTTCAACATATGTAATGTTAAACTTTTTCTTATTAAAATAAATGTTTAATAATAGTTTTGGATAAACTCTTTCCAGAAGCATTAACAAATGAGAAATAAAATATTCAATAAATAATATTTCTCTATAGAGGATTTGTCAAATGTTGCTAGTGTGCTGTCGAATAGTAAAATCTGAGGGCTATTGAGAATGTGGGAGAATAACATGATTCCTGAAACAATCAAATGGGTGACTGATTGTGGGCATGAACTCTAGTAGGGTTATTTGTCATGCCCTTTTTCCATTGGTACAGATATCCTTTGATTTACACACTTTTCAAGTTTTATGCCTAATGAGCTTGTATCCAGGTGCAGGACCATTTTTAACCAGGAATATATTTATCACTGTGACATGAAACTATTGGAAAATCGTTTTATCCTGAGATTAAAGTTCATAATCCTTACTCAGGCCTGTGTGCGGGAGGGCGGGGTTTGCGGGCGATTGGGTTGGACAACGACAGTGCGGGGGCATCGGCTCTCGCTGCAGGGCGGCATCTCGGCGGATCAGCGGCCCCATCACCGTGAGTCGTGGATCGGCCTGCGGCAGGGTGGGGGAGTGGGCAATGGTCCTGGCAAGGTCAGGCCTGAGGCCTCCGGTTCCGGGCGCTGGGAAGTGGCCTTGGCTTCCCCTGACATCGGCCAGGCCCCAAAACCAGAGTCCACGGTGAGACCCTGTAACGTAAACAGAGGAGATGGGGGCGATTAGCAGGCTGACACCAATGCATTCTGGGATTTGTTGTATTACTGTGCATGCGCTATACTGGCGCGGCGGCCAGTGGGCCACCTCTAATACATTTTTGAAATGATCTTGCGGGCCAAATATAATTATATCGCGGGCCAAATTTGGCCCGCGGGCCAGAGTTTGACATGTGTGGTTTAAAACCTTCTCCTAATATCTATTGTTTATGATAGTTTAAGACTCATTCCTTTAGTTAAAATTAAAAATGCCTGAGAACAGGATTTAAACCTTTTGCTATCAGACAAGGTTTGGGAATCAATTTTTTAAGTTGATTAATACCATATCCTTATGCATACTTCATTGCTTGTTGCAATTTAAATTTGTGTGTAGAGCTCATATGTCTAAAGTTTAATTATCTCATATTTATTCAAATGTAGATCCTTGCTGTAATAAATGTAAGAGGGGAGACGCTTCTCTAATCCATATGTTTTGGATGTGTCCTAGTCTTGAAGGATATTGTAGAGACGTGTTTCAAACTCTATCATTAATCCTTAATTTAAATCTAGAGCCAAATCTTTTGGTTGCTCTTTTTGGCACAGCTGGAGAGGTTGAGGTTCTTTAAACTCCAATCAAATGTCAAATTTTGTCTTTTGCCTCTCTCTTAGCCAGACATGTGATATTGTTTAGATGGAAGGATGCTGCCCTGCCTACCTATGCTCAGTAATTAAGGGATATTATGTCCTGTTTAAACCTAGAAAATATTTGTTACTCAATTAGTAACTCAAATATAAGGTTTCAAATGTTGTGGAGACCATTCTTAAATCTTTTCTACAACCTTTATGTACATTAAAATCAATAAAAAAATTTAGAAAGAAAGTCCACAATCCAGTTACAGAGTGTGGTGTTGATTCTCAGCAAGTACAGCCTCTTCACTAGGCTCTGGGGAATGATTGTGTTAAATGCCTAGCTATAGTCAATGAGCAGTAGCCTGGCATATGAGACGACATCCTCCAGGTGTGTCAGGATGAAGTGAATGACAAGGCCATAGCATTGTCAGTGGAATGATTGAATCTGTAGGTGAATTGAATTGTGTCCAGTGGCGTCTGGAAGGTGCACTTTGATACATTCCAGACGCTCAAGCTCAGTCATTGACTGCATTAGCAAGTACATCGAGGATGACGCGGAGATCATAATAGTGGAGGTCAGTGCTACTGGGGAATTTTTAGACATACAGCTATAACAGGCCATTTCAGCTGACGAGCCTGTGCCACCCAATTACTCTAAAATCCCCGGTTTGTTTTGAATGGTGGGACGAAACTGGATCTCCCAGGGAAACCCCACACAGACACGGAGAAAACGTATCAACTCCTTTTAGGCAGTGTAGGATTCAAATCCAAGTCCCGATCGCTGGCATTGTAGCAGTGCTGTGCTAACCTCTATGCTAACCGTGCCGCCCAGGTCTCTTAAAGGACCTCCATCAGTTGGTCTGCACAGTACATCAGTATGTCATCTGGTACTGCCTTGTGTTGGTTCACTTTGAATAGGATTTTCCTCACCTCAGCTGCAGCTATGCAAGAGGCCTGTTCTTTAGAGGGAGAAGAAGCTTCCTTTGGTCTAAGGCTGCTCTTCTCATTAAACCATGCATAGAAGATGTTCAGACTATCTGGAAGGGAGGCATTGTTGTCGTTCTCTTGTAATCTGTTGCTGTTTTGATACTTTGTCATCTCCACCTCGTGTCACCAGTTCCACACAGTTGTCCATGGACATTCTGTGCAAACCCATCCTTTGCTTTTCAGACTGGACAGGAAATTTCACCCCTTGGTGATTCTCCTGACCAGCAAAACCAAAATTTGGTCAGACTTTGTATTTTCATTAACCTACTTCCATCAACCAGGTGTTATGGTTTATTTCAAACCTTGTAAATATTCCAGAGCAACTTCCTAACATTGTTCAGATTTGAGTAAGAATTCTGATTAAATCATAGTGGCTTATAAAAAACAATGAGACATTTGCAGTATTGGGATTTGTTTAATCAGATCATGAACTCAAACAACATATTTTGCAATCAAAAATAATTAATAAAAATCATATTTTCCAAATGGTTCTTAATCCTCAGCATGTTGAGTCAATGGAACTTGTGTAAGGCATGCATAGTACCTCATTGCAATAAGAAACTACATGTTAATGTGCAAAGGATTAAACAGCTCACATATGTTGCTGTCCTGGGTAAAATTTGGGGGAAATATTATTTTTGGATGAAATTTTATGCAATTAAGTGTTACACCAACTTCAGGAATTCTTTATAATGGGAGTGAACTGGAAGTGATTTAGTACAATGGAATTATATGCTCGGATCAGATTAACGCTTGGATCAGGTATGCGTTCGGCTGGAGCCAGCTGCAGTTATTTTTGTAGCAAGGTTTTTTAAAAATCTGGAAATACTACTGCAGCAGTTACAATTATTTGCCCAAAGCATGATTTTTGCTGCTGATAAAGTCTAGCTATCCCTCTTTTTATTTCAAATTCATTCCAGCTTACAAAACAAAATGCAGCAATGTGTTACAATTTTTTAATGGACTGATGTTTGAATTGCAAAGGTAGTTGAAGATTATTCCATTCAAAAATACCAGAGCAAGTCTTGGCTCATTGATTCAAGAACAAGATAGTGAAACATGTTTTGAAGTCCTGAAATGCATTGTACATTGACATTCAATTTAATATAGATGAGCCACTGATTTATTTGGCTTTCTTTTCAGAACCAAGGCAAGAAGCAGTGTCAAGATTTTTCTGTTAGGAGTGTAAAAATTACAAATGGGCCTCTTCCCAGCATGAGATCAGGTCACTGCCTGAGTCCCAGTGACAGAGAAAGCTGAGGAGTTGTGATCAATTCCCGATTTTCAAGATTTATTCCACTTCTGTTATTGCTGGACTCCAGTTGAGCAAGTCAAAGGTAATTAATCTGTTTCCACCCTGTTACCCCAACATGGACACAAAGTATGTTATGAAAGGAGTCAGGGTAGGAGTCATATTAAAGTTTATTTCTTTGGGGTGGAGCTCACTGGCTTTTGCCCTGACTGACTAGCTGTGTTATAAATTCTCCTGCAGCCTTAAAGGAACAGAAGAGACAGGAAGGAGTTCAAAGTTTAAAATGTGATTAATGGGGAAGCTGCTGTTATTCCTTAAAATACAAGAGGATAAAGTTTCAGCGAAGCCAAAGGCTGGCACCTTCCACCAGGCTGATAAACAGCAGGAGTAAAAGCAAAGCACCAAATCATTCAATCAGATCTCTTCCTATCTCATGTAATGTCACAGAATGTTTTGTTTCTAATTTGGCATTTAATACAACATTGCTGAAATACTTGAGACACATTTGGAAAACATTTTTCTTGAATTTATTTTGAATATTGCACTCAATAATGAGAGGTAAACTACTGCTGCAAAAAAAATCCTTGTCCCCAGTTCTGTTTCTTTTTTTTAAACACTAGATATCCTGGTCCTCCATTGGAATATATATGTCAACTAAATACAAATTATGAACAGCTTTGTTATAGGTAATTCAATTGAAAGATGTGTTAAAATGTTCAAACATATTTCAAAATATTTTTTAACAATTGCCAGAGATGAAGAAGTGTTATCACCTTCAAACTCAAATTGGATCCAAAGGTGATAATATCCATAATATTTGCTGTTTTAAAATGTAGCAAACCTAACTAAGTAAGAATAACTATATCTAAATAATTAAAAAGGCCAACTGCATGTTTGAACAAAACAACTAAATTAAGGTAGATTTGTTCAAACATTAATGTCTACCAATGAGTTTGACAAGCTCACGTGAGCTTATTAATGTAAACCACAAATTCAAATATCAATATGCATAGGCAATTAATTCACCTGGAATTATATAGGTCCAGTTGATTGAAATCAGTCATATAACTTCTCAAGGTGGGATTGGGTGTGTCTATAATTGAAATTTAGATTGGAAAAGGTGTAAAACTGGCTATAATTTATTTTATTACCCATTCTAGAAAAAAAGACTCATCATACTGATGGCAAGTGAATCAGTAGAATTTCTTTGAACTCAGTTTCAATAATCTGCTCCATTGATATTTGAAGCTAGCCTCTTTGCATGGAAATTAATACAACATTATCTTTGATCCATTAATTAAGAAAAAGTACTATCTCCCTAAATATGCAAGTCTCTTGAACTTTTGTTGGAATGTCCCAATAAGTAAAATTGTGTTCCCCGGTGACTGTATTTACTTCATTATATCACTGTTCACCTCTTGGATTTAATTGTCTCCAGTGAAGCATAAATCAAGTCTGAAGAGGATCCCTTTGGTCCATTTCAATCATCTGGGTCTTACAACCAGTGATAGTATAATAGATTGACTTAAACTGGAGGTCATGACTGCTACCCATGCAATTTCAAACATAGCACATTAGTAAATAGATATGTCATTCTCTATCATTAATGGTGTAGAATTAGTGTTGGAGGTCTCTTGGTGCATGTGTATCATCAATAATGTTCTGTAGCAGGATTAAATTACATTATTTTGCAGCATAGCTGGAAAAATAATAAATGCAATGAACTTCATAAATTGGCACCCTGTAATTGAGAAATTTGATGCAGAGCTCATTCTATTCTTTGAAATTATTAAGACTATGATACAAAAAGCGATGGTCCTTGCCTGAGTAGCATAAAGTTTTTTCTTCATATTTTATACACAAGCCAGACCACCTCCTATTGAACTGTATCCTATTATAGGGCATGTTTGAAAGCCTGATGAGCTATGGCATCATTCTAGGACAGTATTTTTGTAAAATATTGATAGATCTTATCAAAGATATTTTGCTAACTGCAGCTTGAAATCTGTACCTTGGCAATAAACACATGTAATAGCTTATAGTTGGGGGATGATTGTTTCTGATAGAAAAATATTGCCTTTCCTTCCTTTCAAATTCATCTTTTCTTTTTCTGAAGTGATAAAAATGAGGTGTTTACTCAATACAATGCTCATCTTGTGAATTATGGCTGAATCAACAAAAATGCACCCATATTTAATTATTAGAGAATTTAAATATAAAATTCTCTGAAGGAGAAATTCTCTTGACAATGAAGATCTATTTATATAACACTTCTTGAAATTAACCCATAAAAGGTGCACAAGCCATTAGGAATGCTACCAAAATGCCCGCCTGGCTTTTGTTTTTAACATCCATTAAAGTATTCACTCAATGATGCACATATTATGAAAACCTTTGGAATGTCATACACTTTTAAAAATGGATTGCATGAAATGTAAAACATCCTTCACAGCTCCCAGAAGACCAAACTCTGAATGTACTGTGCTTACAGAGCAGGACAGTAAAATGAAGGGTGATTCTTCTATTCAATGATAGTCCTGATTTCAGAATCCTCATTGTGATGAGGCCCTGGGGAAAGCTGTAAATTAAACACCTGAGGGGGATAGGAAATACAATTAGACAACAGTTTTAACAGGATTTTCACAAAAGCAAGTAAACAATTGTATAAAATCCTAGAAAGACTTGGTTGGCCAGGCAGCACAAAACAGTGAAACAGTATTGATGTTTCAAGTTGAAGACCTTTCATCGAAAATACAAGAGAGAAAAAAAAAACAAGTTAGTTTTATGTTGTAGAGAGACTAGGGAGTGGTGAGAGGTTTAAGAAAATGTTGCAAGTAAAATGCAGTTTTTTTAATGTTTTATACTGCTAAAAGATGTGGAGATGCCAGTATGCAACCCTATTCAGTTAGAAAGGCCTCATTGAATGAGTGTGAATAACGTGTGTAAGTTTTATAAGGTAACAACAATTGAGAGAAAAGTGCTTGCAGAAGCACTGATCATATAGACAGCAAATAAAAAGTAGGTCCAACAGCACAATTATCTAGCAAAGATAACCGGATGGCTATCCACGGACATGTTCAGGGTGAATAGAAAAGAGAAAAGATGGAGATGATCAAGAAGACATTTTTTGATGATTTCACATGACGGTCAAACATGGTGTTAGTTTCAATAAGACAGGTGTGGAAAACAGGAATGTATCAATGCAGTTGCTTCTGGAGAAACTTACAAACTAGCGAAAGCAAAACTATTTAGAAGAGACATTTAAGTGTGATCTGGAACCTATCAAAGCAGCAGTAAAAACTGGTGAAACTTACTGGTGCACTTGGTGAATTTCCCAAGATATATGAGGCCCCTGCCATGAGGTTTTTGTTTGTTCCTTTTGATCAAGGAAGGCACTGACTGTACCACACGCCAAACGAGAAAGTCTGGAGTTTGCAGTTCACGTTTATTCACCACCTCCCTGAAAAAAGCATTTTGTCTGCATTTCAAAAGTTCTGGTCGGATATCATTTGTAGATGCAAGAGTTTCGCTGTCTACTTGGATTGTACCTCAAGGTGATCTGAAAAGCAATTTTCTTGAATTTAATGGGATACATTTGTGAGGCTCATGTAATCTGATTGATCCAATAATCAAAGTGGGTCTTTCAGTTCCTCCTTTCAAAGAACTTTAGATATCATTAAACATACTGGTGCCTTTAATGTGCATGCAAATTATAAGCACAAATGTCTGCTTGCATGTGCACAAATCTAAACCCAGTAAGATATAAAATATTATGGAGATTTCATTGGAAGAATCCATGCAAAGTCTGTGAGCATTGAAAGTCTTTGTGAACAACCTTTTAGGTAGAGAAATAACTGAAGCAAAACAGTCCTCTGTGTGAAATTCCAATCTATTAGGCTGTTATTTGACAGGAAGTTGATCTTTCCTGAGTGAAATATGAAAACAACCATTTCCAGATTATTTTTTGCTGCCTCGAAAACCTGACTGGACATTTTCTGTGTCATGAGTCAAGCAGCACGGACACTGGCCAGTTGGCCTGCAATGTCCATGAAGACCACTGGGCGCACATCCATGTTGTTCCTATCTTCAAGGACTTACCCACAGCCTTCAATCCAAAGATAATCCAAGTACTCATCTAGACAAATCTCTTAGTGGCTCTCCTTCCACCACTCTCTCTGACAATGCTTTCCATGTACTCTCTTGGTGATAAAGGTCTCCCTTAGATCTCCTCTAAATCTCTTGTCCTTTACCTTAAATTTATGTCCCTTGATTCTATATACTTTTGATCAGAGGAAAAAAGTTCTTGCAGTCTGCCCAATCTATACTCCTCAAAATGGGGTAGATTTCAATTATATCCCATCTTAACATCCTCCACTCCAGAGAGAACAGAGCTAGACCCTCCTCAATTAAAACGGTTCATCCCATGAAACATCCAAGTGATTCTTCTCTCCACCTTCTGCAGAGCCATCATACTGATTTGCACTTGCACAGGCAATGAGGTTCTAGCACTTGAGACTGTCTGTACCAAATGACATCATTCTTTATACTATAATACTTTTCAGCATTACCAGGTAAAAATATTCACCTTCATTGTTGCTATTTTGCTATGCGCAACTTCCTCTGCAGAAATGCTGTTTAGAAGAGCCCCTCACACTTGCATGAAGTTTCTGCTGTCCATCCACAACAAGCTCATTCTTAATGCAAAGCTTTCCATTAACCTCAACTAGAATTTCTACACTCTGATGCAACTAATAATGGCTTATGGTAGTACTGCTGCAATTTGACATGATCTTGAGTGATGAGAAGGGCTCATAACTAAAGACATTACCATCAGGGTCAATAGGAACCTATTCTCCCAATCTATCTCAAAAAAATCATTTAAATTTAGATTAATTAGCATGGTACAGCACGGTAACAGGCCATTTAGGCCCACCAATCCATGACACTCAATTTACACCCAATTACCCTAGACCTCTGGTATGTTTCGAACGGTGGGAGGAAACTGGAGCCCCCCACAGAAAACCCACGCAGTTATCCCTTACTAACCACAGAGTACCTATGGCATAGGATAACTTAAGGTGATGTATGTGTGGTGGTACACCATTGGCCTACTGCAGGGGGAAACCTCTGTACCTGCAGAAGAGCATGCGGACAAGACAACACCCGCCCGGTTGTCAATCATCCTCCAGGATATAAGCCTGAGCCCGGCCTTTGAAGACACTCTCAGTGTTTACAGCTGCACAATCTCACAGCCCTGCTCTGTGGAAGTTTACGTCGAATAAAACCTGTTGTACAGTCTTTTGGTTTTGTGTGTTTGCTTTTGACCGACAGCGCACAACAATTTATTCAACATAAATTCTTAAAGCTGCTATGGAAAAGCCTCGAAATCGACCCACACCACCCGGAAGCAAAAACATGCTTTGAGATCTGGAAGCACACGGTCGAAGCGATCATCGAGGCACACACCAACGACATCCTGGTCTCTGATTGAAATAGACCCGTCTTACTCCGATCAAAGCTGGTTCCCTGAGCCTTCCAAGCTCTCAAAGACTGCACTGGATACTCAGAAGTGGTGAACACCCTTGCGTCCATGTATAAAACTCCCACAAATGTGGTCTTGGCAAGGTAACTCCTGAGTATCCATGCCCAACTGCCCGGGGAGACAGCTGAGTCTTACCTTGGAGCCCTGCGTGAGTTAGCCCGACCTTGTCTGGCTGAATCCGGGGTAAATGAAAGGGAGGTCGAGACGCTGATCAAAGACACCTACATCCGAGGGAGGCAGCAGCCCTGCACACTGAAGCCTTCTAATCCAGGATTCCTCAGGCCTCCGTGTGGTCAGCACATTCGGTTGCTTTGGCCCTAGATCAAGCTGGGGAAGAAAACATCGCTGCTGCGGGCGCCCAGTGCCCATGTAAGTACTGTGGGTCCCAGTGTGGGTCTGATCGTCGATCACGCCAAAACTGCCTGGCCAAAAACCAGTATTGTTCGAGGTGTGGCAAGAAAGGCCATTTTTCCAAAGAATGCCTCTCAAAGCCAGCCGGGAGCTCAGCGGCCCTCTACAATCTCCCCCCTCCCTCATAGTCCACACCACGTGCGATTGCCGGGCGATGCCATTTCCGGCTTCCGCAACCCCAGCGGCCCAACTTCCGGCCTCGCCAGCAACTATCACCATGTGCATGCCATGTGCCCAAACCAGCTCTGCTCTCGCCAGAGCTGCCTCTCGAAGGTTACAATGATGTCACATCTGGTCCATGGAATGACGTCACTTCCACCGGCCATGATGACATCATCCTCACCAACAGCCAGTGGCATGACATCACTTCCCCGGCACAATGAGCACAGCTGGAGAAGAAGGCCAGCCATGGCTCACCCTCATACGGGATGCCGCCATCTTGGGCAGGACAGGCATGGATGCCGCCATCACCGAAGCCCTCCCAGGCCTCCAACAATGACAACATGGTCACCAGGCCACCCTACCAATGCACCCATTCCTCCAGATGCCGCTCTATGCTGCACACCACACCCCACGACTATGGAGAGTACCACCGGTCGACACTTACCTTTCACGATGCCTGCAGAGAACACCAACGACCACAACTCACCTCCACCATTGGGGAACAATGACTCAGACCCCAAGATGGTCCTAGCAGCCACCACCTTGACCAGGAACATTCCCTACAACCTTGGGCGCTCCATGATGGACGTAAAAATCAATGGGTAGGTAATGAAGTGCTTAATCAACAGTGGCAGCACCTGAGCGTGGCCCACTCCATAAAGCTAAAAATCTACCCCACCACCTTCTCTATTGCCTTTGCTGCCAAGGACTGGACTATCAATACCCTCGGGCGTTGCTCGGCCGATCTGACTGTGGGGGGACATATATTAGGTTCAGGCTCCTCATCATGCCCAAACTCTGGTCCCCAGTCCTCCTGGGCTTAGACTTCCAATGCCACCTGCAGAGTGTTACCCTCACCTTTGGTGGGGCCACTACCCCCACTCACGCTCCACAGCACGCCGTCCAACCAGCCCTGGCCAACTTGTGGCCTCTCCACACTGTGCATCACCCCTCCTGTGCTATTCTCACAACTCACGTCAGACTGCAAGCCAATAGCTGCCAAAAGTAGGTGCTGTTGTGGCACAGAAAGAGATTTTATCAGGGCAGAGTTGCGGCGGCTTCTGGCAGAAGGTGTCATAGAGCCCAGCAACAGCCATTGGAGCGCCCAAATCCTAGTGGTCAAAGGGGGAAGCAAGCCGAGGATGGTCATGGATTACAGCCATACTATCAACCGGTACACCCAGCTGGACGCCTACCCCTTACCAAGGATAGCCGACATTGTCAACGAGATAGCTCGCTACCGGGTCTTCTCCACAATTAACCTGAAGTTGGCCTATCACCAACTCCCCATCCACCTGCAGGACAAGCCCTATACAGCCTTCGAGGTGGACGGGTATATGTACCAGTTCCACCAAGTTCTGTTTTGGGTCACAAATGGGATCTCCGTCTTCCAGCAAGAGATTGATCAGATGGTAGACTGGCACAAGCTAAAGGCAACTTTCCCTTACCTGTATAAAGTCACCATCTGCGGCCATGACCAGCAGGACCACGATGCCAACCTATAGAAATTTCTCTGGACAGCCGAGGAGTTGAACCTCACTTACAACAAAAAGAATTGCATGTTCAGCACCACCCGCCTCGCCATCCTGGGGTACATGGTGTTCTCGGCCAAGATCCAGAACAGATGCTCCCATTTATGGAGCTGCCCCTCCCCCTACATTCAAATCGCTCCACAGGTGCCTTGGTATATTTTTTTATTACTCACATTGGGTTCCTCACTTCTCGGACAAGGTCTGCCCACTAGCCCAGCTCACAACTTTCCCGCTCTCACCCGAGGTGCAGGTAGCCTTCATACGCATCAGGCAAGGCATCGCAGATCGCATGCCGTGGATGAGGCCTCCCCTTTCCAGGTAGATAGCGATGCCTCAGATGTAGTCCTCGCTGCTACCCTCAACCAAGGGGGATGCCTGTTTGCCTTCTTCTCCAGGACCCTCCACAGCTCCGACATAGGGCACTCTGCCATTGAAAAGGAGGCCCAGGTGATTGTGGAAATGGTCCGCCACTGGCATCACTACCTGGCCAGCAGGAGGTTCACCCTCTTTACTGACCAGCGGACAGTGGCACTCATGTTCAACACCACCCACAGGGGCAATATTAAAAATGACAAGATCTTGCACTGGAGAGTCGAGCTGGCAACATACAGCTATGACATCCAGAATAGTCCCGGGAAGTTTAACGACTCCCCTGATGCCCTCTCCCGGACCTGCGCGTTGCTCCACAATGACCAGCTGCAGGCACTGCACGAGTCCCTCTGCCACCTGGGCATCACCCGCTTATACCTTTTTATCAAGTCCCGGAACCTCCCGTACACCATCAGGGATGTCAGGACCATGACAGAGGCGTGCCAGGTCTGCGCGGAATGCAAACCTTGCTTTGTCCACCCACCCCAGGCTCATGTCATGAAGGCGACTTGGCACTTCGAGCACCTCAGCATGGATGTCAAGGGGCCCCTGCCTTCCACAAATCATAACGCCTATTTTCTCACAGTCATAGATGAGTACTCCCGCCTCCCCTTTGCTATCCCTTGCCCGGACACCTCCACGGCCACCTTCACCAGGGCACAGACACAGATCTTCACTATGTTTGGCTACCCCACATTTATCCACAGCGACCAGGAGTCTAGCTTCATGAGTGAGGAACTGCGCCAGTACCTGACAGCAAGGGGCATCATGATTAGTCGCACAACTAGTTACAACCCAAGAGGTAATGGGCAAGTGCAACGGGAAAATGGGGTGATTGGAAAGCAGTTCTCCTGGATCATAAGTCAAAGGGGTGGTCCATAGAATACTGGCAGGATGCTCTTCCCGAGGCGCTCTATGCCATTCAGTCACTCCTGTGAATGGCTATGAACAAGACCCCTCACAATTGTCTGTTTTCATTCTCCAGGAGATCGGCAATGGGAAAGTCTCTCCCAGCATGGCTCGCATTCCCAAGATCGGTGCTCCTGCATAGACTCGTGCGGGCACACAAGGGTGAATGCCTGGTCGAGCAGGTGTTCATCCTACACGCAAACCACAACTACGCCTACGTTAGGTTCGGCAGTGGCAGGGAGGACACCGTCTCAACCAGGGACTTGGCACCAGCAAGAGCACCGACCATAGCACAGCATCCTCCAGCCCAGGACCACGCCGGTCTGACACACACCCCCGACCCCGGACAGCTATGGGGCACTCAAGACCTCTTTGGGAACCAAACATGGGGGACAAACCTGCCCCCCCCCACCCATCCGATGCGATACACTCGCCTTAACTCCGGCTCCTCTCGGCCACTCCACCGTGCTGCACCATGCCTGCTGCTCTGGCCCCTTCCCCCAGCCCTTGCATACCCTCACCGACCAGTGACCAGGAGCCTGTCCTGCAATGGTCGCAGAGACTCCGACGGCCACCAGACCATCTCAATCTGTAAATACTGTTTATATATGTTTTGGGGCTCTTTACTGCAACCTACCCCCATCCTGGGACAATTTTAAAGAAGGGGGTGAATGTGTGTGGTACACCACTGGCCTACTGCAGAGGGAAACCTCTATACCTTCAGAAGAGCATGTGGACAAGACAAGACCTGGCGGGCTGTCAATCAGCCAACCTGAATAGACCAAGTCCCACCCGGTCGAGTGTCAATCACCCTCCAGGCTATAAGCCTGAGCCGACCCTTCAAAGACACTCTCAGAGTTTACAGCAGCTCTCCTCACAGTTGGCTCTGTAGAAATTTATCACAAATAAAGCCTGTTGTACAGTGAGTAAAAAAAAGGTTGAGATGACTGACCTAGACAATCTTCACAAATCTTCAGATATTGGCTGGCAGCAAAACCTGGGCTGCTGTGACTCTCTCATGGTAATGCCCAAGGTTCTGGTGCTGCTCAGCTTTTAGCTTCAGTGTCATTCCAAATGACTATGGTTGATTTCTGCCATCAAAAAAAATTGCTGCTTACCACAGCATTGCTGAAGTTGCTGATTCTCAGTATCCAGGAGAAATAATTTCCTTTGCCTTGAGCGCAGAGAATGAGGCAGACTGAATCAATGTATCTACCAGCACTGTCAACTTCCCCAAGGTTTAGGCTTGTGATGCTGCCACAACAACTCATCACGTGAGGCTTTAGCTGTACCTTGAAGAAGTTGCAGCATTTTTACAATTCTCTACTAATGGAACAGAACAGCACTAGTTGTGTACTGAAAGAAGAGCTCACAATCTGGACTGAGGGTTTATTGTTCCCGCATGTGTTGTCTTAATGGTTTGCCAAAAATATAATGAAAGATATAAGCTTTGCAAGAATAACAATGAGAGTCATTTACCTTAATATTATGTCATATCACAAAGGTACCACCTGTGATGATTGCTTGAGATGTCTAACTTGCTTGAGATGTGCCAAACCTTTGAAGAGGGCATTAACTTGCAGGCAGTCGATGTCCTCATGACAGATATTTCCAATATTATGCAGCCTTGCAGTTGTTGATCTTTTGCAAAACGTAAGTGACTTATTAAATTACATTTGTCTTCAACACATTTTTGAATTTTTTGTGGATGAAATGGCATGCAGCGATGTAATGGAAATTTTAGTTACAGAACAGCAAAGCTCTGTAACTAGATAATATCATTTAAATTTGGAGGTGATGTTCTAATACCAATGAAATATTGGCCATTTTTTGGAAATGCAATTTACTTGCTGAATTTGTGATTCAGCACAGAGACACTGTTCTCCAGGCAAAGAAGGGAAAATATGCATTCTCAGAATGGTCCACTGGCATGGAAGCACGGCAAGCGTTATTACCCAAGTGCCTGAGCAGCAGACCTTAATTATAGGAGTGAGACCACATTATGATGACTCATGATCCTTCATTGTGGTTATAATCTTTCTAATTATTGTGGGTGGATTACTGCAAATGGGATGTGAGATGATGTGTCATGAATTCCCTTTCTAAATGGAATGGCAAAGCTTATTTTCTAATAAGTCTTGTTTCTTTAGGAGTGATGGCTGTGGCTGTTTTAAGCTTTGTGCGCTAAGTGTGAAAGTCCATTCCTGATGAAAGGTTAGAAGAGCCTTTGAAGCAGTCCAAGGGTCAAGACTAATGTGTGAAATGTTCACACATCCATGGGTGAAGTTAATCTCCTTCATTCTCAAGCAATGGACAACAATAATGCCTTTTCTAAACCAATTGACTCCCTCAGTTCATTTGACCACACCTCTTCCCACCTTAACTCTTGCAAGGATTTAATTCCTTTCTTTCAGTTCATCCATCACATAAGCTCCCAGGATGAAGTGTTCCATTTGAAGATATTTGAAATGTCCTCCTCCTTTACAAAACTTCCCCTCTTCAGTTATTAACTCAGCCCCCACCTGCATTTCATACATTTCCCATACATCTGCTCTGGTCCATTTCCCCCATAGACACAAGAAGAGTGTCCTCACCTCCTCATCCTCACCTACCACCTACCAACCTCTGCATATTATCCTCTGCAATTTCTGCCACCTACAATGTGATCCTTCCACCAGACACATCTTCCCCTCCCCTCTGCTTTCCATAGTGATCACTCCCTCATTGACTCTCTTGCCCTCTCATCCTTTTCCACCAAATGACCCCGGTACTTAACGCTTGACTGCAAGAAGTGCTACACTTGTGCCGATACATCCTCCTTCATCACCATTCAGGTCCCCAAACAATCCTTCCAAATGAAGCAACCCTTCACCTGTAAATCTGTAGGGGTCATGTACTGCATCTGGTGCTCCTGATGTGGCCTCCTCTACATTAGGGAGACTGGGTGCAGACTGGGAGATTGTTTCATTGAGCACCTTTGCACTGTCTGCTTCTTTTTTTGGCTTGGCTTCGCGGACGAAGATTTATGAAGGGGGTAAAAAGTCCACGTCAGCTGCAGGCTCGTTTGTGGCTGACAAGTCCGATGCGGGACAGGCAGACACGATTGCAGCGGTTGCAGGGGAAAATTGGTGGGTTGGGGTTGGGTGTTGGGTTTTTCCTCCTTTGCCTTTTGTCAGTGAGGTAGGCTCTGCGGTCTTCTTCAAAGGAGGTTGCTGCCCGCCAAACTGTGAGGCGCCAAGATGCACGGTTTGAGGCGATATCAGCCCACTGGCGGTGGTCAATGTGGCAGGCACCAAGAGATTTCTTTAGGCAGTCCTTGTACCTTTTCTTTGGTGCACCTCTGTCACGGTGGCCAGTGGAGAGCTCGCCATATAACACGATCTTGGGAAGGCGATGGTCCTCCATTCTGGAGACGTGACCCATCGAGCGCAGCTGGATCTTCAGCAGTGTGGACTCGATGCTGTCAACCTCTGCCATCTCGAGTACTTCGACGTTAGGGATGTAAGCGCTCCAATGGATGTTGAGGATGGAGCGGAGACAACGCTGGTGGAAGCGTTCTAGGAGCCGTAGGTGGTGCCGGTAGAGGACCCATGATTCGGAGCCGAACAGGAGTGTGGGTATGACAACGGCTCTGTATACGCTTATCTTTGTGAGGTTTTTCAGTTGGTTGTTTTTCCAGACTCTTTTGTGTAGTCTTCCAAAGGCGCTATTTGCCTTGGCGAGTCTGTTGTCTACTACAGCATCAACAATCTCCTAGTAGCCAATAACTTGAATTCCACACGCCATTGCCACAATGACATGTCTGTCCATAGCATCAAGTACTGTCAGGTTGAGTCCACTTGCAAATTGGAGAAACAACACCTTCAAGTCAAGTCAAGTTTATTGTCAAGTACAACTGACAAAACAGTTTTCACCAGTCCTCAGGGCAAAGCACGTAGACACACAACCAGACATTGCACACATACAGACAAATAATACATATGCAGGACAAGTATTCATCTATAAAAATAAATAAATAAAATTTGTTTCATGGATATGAGTTCCAGATGGTTATTGTGAGCAGTTTCTTTGGTCATTCAACATTCTCACTGCCTATAGGAAGAAGCCTGGTGGTGCTGGCTCTGATACACCTGTTCCTCTTCCCCAACGGGACCAGCTGAAAGATGCTGTGTGCAAGATGAAAGTGGTCCTCAATTATTTTGTGTGCCCTGTCCAGGCAACAATTCCAGTAGATCACATCAATGGAGGAGAAGGGAGACTCCCATGATTCTCCTTGTCACTCTTATGGTCCTGTGAATTGACTGCTGATCCATTTCTCTGCAGCAACTGTACCACACTGTGATGCAGCCGGCCAGGATGTTCTCGATAAAACTCCTATAGAAGGTTGACATATGGTGGCCAGTAGCCTTGCCTGCTTCAGTTTTCTCACCAAGTACTGTAATTGTTGTGCATTCCTGAGAAGTGAGGAGATTCTGAGTGTCTACGATAGGTCACTAGTTAAGTGAACGCCAAGGAACCTGGTGCTCTCCACTCTCTCAACTACAGAAATGTTGATGTATAGTGGAGGATGGTCATTCCTGGTCCTCCTGATGCCCAGGATCATCTCTTTTTCCTTTCCTATGTTGAGACTCAGGTTGTTACTCTTGCAACATTTCACAAGATTTTCCATCTCTTATCTATATAGTGACTCGTTGTTGCGGATGAGGCCTACTACTGTTGTGTCATCTGAAAACTTGATGACACTATTGGAGCTTGATCTGATGATGCAGTCATGAGTCAGTAGCATGAACAGGAGTGGGCTGAGCATACAGCCCTGAGGTTCACCCGTGCTTAGTATAACGATGCTCAATGTTCTGCTACTGACCCGTACAAACAGTGGTCTTTCTGTTTGGAAGTCCAGGATCCAGTTACAGAGAGGGGTATTGAGTCCCAGCAAGGACAGCTTCTCCACCAGCCTCTGAGCAATGATAATATTAAATCCTGAGCTAGAGTCAATGAACAGCATCTTGGCATATGAGGCTTCATTCTCCACGTAGTCCTGTGGAGCAATAAGGCTTTAGCAGCATTTGTGGAACAGTTTCTTCAATAGGCAAATTGAAATGGGTCCAGTATCCCTAGGAGGTATGCTTTGATCATATTCTCACCAGGCATTCAAAGCATTTCATAATGGTAGAGGTCAGATCCATAGAGCAGTAATCATTTAGGCCTGTTATTGTTGCCTCTAGGTGACGGTAGCTGGGAACAATGGAGTTCTGCAGTGAAATATTGAAGACGTCCGTGAAGACATCCGTCAATTGTTCTGCGCAACCTTCGGTACCTGACCAGATATGTTGTTTTATATTCTGTCTTTGCAGTATCCAGCTAGATGGCATCAATATCGACTGCTCCAGTTTCTAATAACCCTCTCCCCCTGTTTTCTTGCTTTCCCTCATCCCTGACTCCCTTCTCCCAGCTCTCCAGGCCCTTCCTTTCTCCTATAAGAGGGCATCTTTCTCAGCCCTATGCCTCCTTCCGTATCACCTATCAGCTCCTTTCCTTTCTCCCCCCTCCTACCTGTATCCACCTTCTCCCTCTCTGCTCTGATCAGGCTGCTGCCTGATCTTCAGTACACCTACATAAGGGTTCAGGCCTGAAACAACAGCTGCCGATTGCTATCCAAGAATGTTGTGTGACTTGCTGAGTTTCTCCGGAACGTTTGTGTACTGCACTAACCCCAGCATCGACAGACTTCTTGTTTATCAACACATACCTCCAATGAGCACATTTCTACACCCAAAGATAAGTTAACTGGAAGAAACATGTGTCTCAATGATTTGTCATTTCTTCCCATTTATTTGATTGGCCGATGGTGTTTTTTTACTATATCAACTCATAAAATTAATTGTTCATATTTATTCAGGTTCTTTCCTCAATGTTCGTCAAAATGTCTCCTTTCATTTCAAATATGAAGATCAAAGAAAATTGATTTATTCTGCATAAATATCAAAATGAATATCACTGAACTGAAAAAAAAAGCATTTAGGAACAATGTTTACCAAATAGTGTATTAAGGAATATAATTTATAAAACTCATCATACTGATTTTCTATTTTGTCTTCTTTGTCCTGTCAAGCCTCCATCATGACGCTCTCCCTTTGATTGCAGTCCAGCTGCTGAGAGGTTTGCTCTATTCTGTGGGGAGAAGGCAGGTATTTATGCTCGACAATCACAGAGAGCTCTTTTCCTGGGAGGATCCGCTTCCTATTACTGTATTCCACCCGAGGTGGCTGCTGTCTGGTAGAAATAGCTTTGAACCAAAGGCAAGAGCACTACCTGAGCAAGAGGCTCTGGTGGGAACTGAAATCCTGACAGGGGACAGGAAGTTCAAGTTCTGTAATTTGACTTGCACCAGGAAGGCAGTGGCGTGATCCAGATCACAGTCTTGTTGTAATAGACTCCAGACCACTGAAATTCCAGTGAATGCCACCTGGAAAATTTCTGAATGCTTCCTGATGGCTACAGGGAGTGGGAGTTCCAGTGAGATATCTCCCTTCTCCTTCAAAAGAGCGATCTGCTCACACTGGCTTATTGTTAACAGATCTGAGGGACTCAGTCTGAGACTGCACCATGGAATATCCTGTGTCTCCATTGAAGTAGGAATGTGTCCCATCTTCCAAAGCATTGTTCAAGTATCAACAGTAGCATACAGAGAAGCTGGCATGTTCCATGGAAGAAGTTGAGAGTAATAGGTTTTGATCACTTCTGAATAATGATTCATACCAATGTCGTTATGAAGAAAACATGTTTGTGCCTCTATTTCCTCTGAAGTTTGCAGAGTTTCTAAATGACATCGGAAACTCTGGCAAACTTCTACAGATGTACAGTGGAAAGTGTGCTGACCAGCTGCATCATAGTCTGGTCTGGGGCACCAATACATTGAGTGGAAAGTCCTGTGAAAGGTAGTGTACACACCATATTACATCAGAGTCAAAACTCTCCCTACCATCGAGAATATCTATGCATTAGGGTAGATCTACAGAATCAGAATCAGGATTTCTTGTCATGAGCAAGTCATGAATTTCAGTGTTTTGCAGCAGCGTCACGGTGTAAACATCCATATGCACAACTTTTACGACAATAAATTAAAAAAATAAAATAGTGCATGAAAAGTAATGCTGTGTCCTTGGTTCATTGATTATTCAGGAATCTGATGGCAGCGGGGAAGAAACTGTCCTTGTGTCATTGAGTGCTTGTCTTTAGGCTCCTGTACCTTTTTCCCGATGGTAGCAGAGTGAAGAAGGCATGGCCTAGATGGTGGGGGTCTTTGAGAATACAGGCTTCCTTATTAAGTCACCGCCTCTTGTAGATGTCCTTGATGGAGTGAAATCTGGCGCCTGTGATGTCAAAGGCCTAGTTAACAACTCTCTGGAGTTTGTTTCTTGTCCTTTGATTTGGCGTCTCCATACCAGCCAGAAAGCTCTCCATGGTACACCTGTAGAGGTTTTCGAGTGTCTTTGGTGACGTACCAAATCTCTTCAAGTACCTCACAATGTATAGTTGCTGGCGAGCCTTCTTCGTGATTGCATCAACATGGAGACTCCAAGACAGATCCTCGGAGATGTTAACACCCAGAAATTTGAATTTCTTGACCCTCTCTACTACTGATCCCTTGATGAGGACTGAGTCATGTTTGCCTGATTTCCTCCTGAAGTCCACAATCATCTCTTTAGTTTTGCTAACATTGTTGGCAAGATACCACTCAATGATCTGATCTATCTCCCTCCTGTACATTTCCTCATTGTTGTTTATGATTCTGCCAACAACTGTGGTGTTATCAGCAAACGTAGATAGTATTGGAATTGTGCCTGGCCACATATTCATGGGTGTATAATGAGTAGAGCAGTGGGCTAAGCACACATCCTTGAGGTGCACCTATGTGGATAGTCAGTGAGGAATAAACTTCTTATCAACAATTATACCATCAATGAGTTATCTATAAATGGAAGATTTCCATCGGAGAGCAGCAGCGATCATCAAGGATCCACACTACCCAGGGCATGCTCTGTTCTCACTGCTGCCATCAAGAAAGAGGTCTAGGTACCACAAGACTCATACCACCAGGTTTAGGAACAGTTGCTCTCCCTCCACCATCAGTCTCCAAAGCAACAATCAAAGACTTATTTAAAGACTCTTATTTTGCACATTATTTATTACTGAATATTTATATTTTCTGTATTGCGTAGTCAGTTTTTTTTACATTTCTTTCTTTGATTATATTTATCTCTTTTATATATGAACATTTTTCTTGTACACAGTTTAGTTACCGATAAGACTAGAGAACAAAAATGTTGCTTTCTGAACACTTTTGGGTGTATTTTAAATACATTCAGCTGTGGATCTTGACATTCACCTTGAAGTTTTTCTGTTACATAACAGTTTTTAGGTCTAAACTATTTTTGTGATCTCCTGTCATATTTTAACTCAACTAGTATATTGCTCACAAAGCAAACTGTTTTGGTGAGTCCAATCAGGCCTCGGTATGCACTCAGTGCAAGTTCTATGCAAATGTTGTCTTAGGCCTGGCCATGCTTAGTCAGGATCCCTGTTACACAATGGTGATGTCCACCCTTCAGTTTTTGACAATTGTCTTGGCAATTACAGAATACTGATTGACAACGTGCTTCAAGTCTACAAAAGCACGAAGTGCAACATATCATGGAAAATCCACTTTCTGCTTTCACACTTGAACTTCTTCCCTGCTGATCTTGGTGCAGTCAGTGATAAATATGGTGATAGGTTTAACCAGGACATTGCAACCATGGAAAAGCGGAATCAGGAAAACTGGAATCCATCAATGCTGGCAGACTATTGTTGGACATTGACAAGAGAGGCATCAGATGGTGAATACAAATGAAATCCAGAGGCAAAAAATGTTTATGTCAATGGAACTAACACAATGTGTCAGCATCATTATGTGATTAAACATGCTAAATTCAATAAAAGTTAATTTAATGATTCTTCAACTTCCTGTGTAATACAGCAAATCTGAAATTATCTTTATGTTCAATTTGAAGTTGTCGAGCATAATTTCTAACTGTTTGGAGGAAGCAAAGTTTTTGAAAAAAATTGTTGTGCAGTGTAAGTGGCAATTCGGCCTCACCTGCAGGAAAAGAAATCTAAGGGCTGTATGTGAGATCATGTATATACTCTGTAACTAAATTAGATCTTCGAACCTTTGAATGCTGTGCAATATAGTTGTCTGAAATATGTATTTGTAAAACTTATCCAGGCTAACAACCATGGCATGTCACTCCAATCCGATTTGTGTGTCACACAACTCACACTTGCTAGTGTTTTGCTTTTATTTGGAGACATGAGATGCTGCAGATGTTGAAATCTGGGTTGAAAAAAACTGCTGGTGGGACTCAATAGGTCAAGCAGCCCCTATTGAGGCAGATGTGTAATTGAAATTTCAGGTCAAGACCTCACATTGGAATCTGTTGTAAGGACTGAACCTGAAGCTATCCTTCTGTCTCCACAGATGCTGCCTGGTCCATTAAGTTTCTCTCACACTTCGTTATTTTCTTTTGTTTTTACGTGTCCTCCAGCAAAAGTGTTGCTCTGTGACTTTTTTTAGACATTTCCCTGTCATGTCAGCTCCTTTTTGTCATCAAAGTTTTGTTCTTCGATTGATTAATTTTCACTGCTTACTCATGGCATCCAAACAAAACCAGCTGTATGAGGATCCTACAAAACTTGCTAAGGCCAGGCAAGAACTTGCTAAGATAGTTGACAAACACCGAAAATATTGCACAGCTACAATATCGTTTAGTTCAGCATTTCCTATAATGGTATGTTATTATACTTCATTGTATAGCAGTATACTTCATTGTGTACTAGGAAGTGCCTCCCTTAATTTCAAACTTCAAATTTTATTTGTTTAACTTCTGTTGAATTTCCTTCCACCTGCTTATCAGGCATTTCACTCTTCACTCTTTGCCTGACATTTTTCTCCACTATTTATCTAAATTCAACACTAATATATATTTTTTATCAACAAGTCCTTAACTCTTTGCTGAAATTTACCTGCTGCTATGGTGAAGGGAAATGGTATTATTCCCCATTGAGATCTGCTGGCCAGGCTTGTTAAGACACCTCAAAAGTATAATTTCCTCACCAAACTCTCCACATCACTGAAAATGTTTATTCTATTCAGATCTTGCAAAACACCTTCTAAGGACTCCATATGGTAAAGACTCCTTTTCAGATCTCCAGTTAGATCTCTAAAGTCCAGGCAGATTCCTGTCTTTTCTCTTTCTCAGCACTTGCTAATCTGTTTGCCCAGGGGTGGGTTTGCTGTGGAATTGACTACCTCAGCCTTCATCAGACTCTTTTTCTTTTTAAAATATTTTTATTGATATTTAAAGTATAAACAATTGTTCAATGTGGTACAAAATTAGGAAAAAAATTATTACAAATATGATCATAATTAAGAAATCCAGAGCACATTCTAATAATGAAATAAAACAAAATTGACATATATAAATCAAGTAACACCTTCTTGGAGAGGGACAACACAGCAGCAAACTTCCAAAACAACACTAAATCAAGATTATGATAGTAGTCTATAAATGAGCCACATGTCTTTTGGAATTTACTATTTGAATCTTTGATAGTGTATCTATTTTTTCCTGGATTTAAGCAAGACATAATATTGTTTAGCAACTGTGCATGTGTAGGTGGGGTATTATCTTACCATTTTATCAAAGTTGCACGTCTGGCCATCAACAAAGTAAAAGATAAAATTTGGCTCTGAATGGAAGTTGAGATAATACAAAAAGAGCAGGTTCCAATTTTAAATTTAGAATAGCCAATAATGTTTGAAAAACATCTTTCCAAATTTTTTCTCAGCAAGAGCAAGTCCAGAACAAATGATCAAAAGAGGTATCTCTTGTTTTACATTTGTCGTATGAAAGATTCATGTGTGAATAAAAATGGGACAGTTTAACTTTAGACATATGTGCTCTGTCAACCACTTTAAATTGTAGCAAACAATGCCATGCATACAAGGAAGTTGTGTTAATCAAATTAAAAATAGAATTCAACACCTCATTGGAAGTGAAACTTTCAAATCATGTTCCCAGGCATTTTTGATTTTAACCAATGAGGCTTGTCTTAAATTAACCATTTTGTCATAAATAAGAAATATTAAGCCTTTATAAGGAGGTTGTAGTTCAAAAAATGTATCAAGAATATTCACCTCAGGGATTACAGGAAAGTTATAAATCTGAGATAAAACAAAGTGTCTAATTTGTAAATAACTAAAAAAAATGAATTTTAGGTAAGTTCAATTTTACCACCTGTTGTTCAAAAGATCCAAAATTGTTGTCAAAAAAATGTCATTAAAACATTTAATACCCAATCTGTGCCAGTCATTTAAGGCAAAATCTTTGCAAGAGAAAATCTCTGAAATAAAAAAATATATAAATTGTGCCCATATTCTCAAACTGTTTTTTAAATTATTGAGTTATCAGTTAATTTATATAGGGAAGAGGATAGAGAGGACCCTAGAATTGCCAACATGGAAGTATTCTTAGCAAAATTTACTTCCATTTCTACCTATGGAGGGCCGTAAACTTGATTATAAAATGGTAGTAAAAATATCAAGTTACATATATTGACTGCCTGATAATAAAATGTAAAATTAGGAAACATCAAACCATCATTATTTTTAGCTTTCTGAAGATGAACTTTATTTAAATGGGGGCATTTTCCTTACCATATATAAGGAGATATAAGCAAATCAAGTGAATTGAAAAAAGATTTTTTTAAGTATTTTCTTGAAAGCCACGGGGACAGACCCTGGTAGAAGTGCTTTTAGATGCCCCCTTATATCTAGGACAATGTGGTATT
The DNA here is from genome assembly GCF_036971445.1 of Narcine bancroftii. Classification (NCBI taxonomy): domain Eukaryota; kingdom Metazoa; phylum Chordata; class Chondrichthyes; order Torpediniformes; family Narcinidae; genus Narcine; species Narcine bancroftii. The sequence continues at coordinate 159,974,471 of NC_091474.1, forward strand.
TACATTCCCTGTTTCACAAAAGACATCAACTGTGAATTACAGGCTGAAATAAAACTTGTGTTGAAAAAATTATCATGGTCTTGTCTCTTTATAAGTCCTGTTATTTAAATGAGGTAGTGGCACCTTTCTGGTCACTTCAATGACATGCTCAATTCTTTTTGAGTCCACCCTCGACAGTCTTTAGTATTGTCTTTTTGTATATGAGCAGCACATAGCTCATTAGCTTTGGCTGCACCATCTTGAAATTCATAGCTTGCTATTGGAGGATTAGAATCTTTAGATATTATTTCCACAGAATCAAACTTGCTTGGCAGCAGTTAAATAGTACTCATCTGGTATTCAGAATCAGATGTCTCTATCTCTGAGCAGCTCATCTCATCTTGAATTATGAATCCTTTTCCATTGTGCATACTTGCATATATTATTTTCTAATTCACAGTATGTGCATCCTTTCCCATATTGAGAGTGTCTTTTTCAACTGTTCAAATTCCTGTCCACCAGAGTACTTTGGCAGTACCCACAGTTTTTCTTTCTTTTGTCTCATCAAGCAACATTTCTAGCTTCCTATATTCCACAAATGATCCAATTTCTGTTGGGTGTGCTCTTCACATTTGAAAAAATTGTAACATTCTTTTTTTTATATTTTATTTGCATTTCTTAAACCAAAACATGCAATCAACAAGAAAAAAAAGAAAATATTTCAAAAACAGAAAAGAGCTAGTGATCTATGATACATGATGACCATAATCCTTTATCCCACTCACCCAGGTCCCGCATCCTCCCAAAGAAAGAAAAAGAGAAAATTTACTAATTTTCCCAAGGAAAAACAAAGGTAAGAAGAGAAAAAAAGAAGAAAGAAAGGAAGGAAGAAAGAAAGAAAGAAAGAAAGGAAGGAAGGAAGGAAGGAAGGAAGGAAGGAAGGAAGGAAGGAAGGAAGGAAGGAAGAAAGAAAGAAAGAAAGAAAGAAAGAATTGTTGGGGATCTACCCCACAGGCTTCAAATTTCCAAAAAATACCTAAATCTTGAGGAGACATTGTCACAGGACTCAAGGTGAGGGAGGCACAGCTAAAGATTTGCACCCACATTTTGTAAATATGGCTGGCATCTTTTTAAAAAGGAGCCATATTAATTTCATAGGTTATGGGTAATCTTCCCAAGGGGAACACAACTAACCGATATACATTTCCTGGCCACCACCAATGCGATCTTGACAAATTCTCTTTGGTATTGACAGCCTTATTTTACGTCTTGTGCCCACAATATTCCCATTAAAAGCAATTCTGGGTTCTGTGAAAATTGAATTACTTTGATCTGCTCTAGGAAAATTCATATTTCCACCCAGTAGGACCTCGCCTTGGGACATGACCAGGTTGAATGTAACAAGGTTCCTCATTTAAAACATTGATCTGAAATATCTGATTTTAATTTATTTATTTTTTTGGCGTGAGATATAATTGGTGTATATGTCGGCACAATATGACAAACACAATAAATGTAAGATACAGACTGGTGCAATATAAAATTGTAACATTCTGCTGACAATCGTACAGAGTATACAGTACAAATTCATTGTCCCCAAATCCTAAATTCAATCATGGAAGTTCACAATTTCAATTGGAGATATCAAAGTAGTATCTGAAATGTTTAGTTAAAGTCAAAACAACTTCAAGTAATGTATATTATTCAAGTAATGCAGTATGCTATCATAAATCCAAATCATTTGAGGTTTTGGTAACGTTGGAGTTGTTGATTTGATCTTATCTTTTTTAATATCTCAAAACACTTTTTTAATTGCTATTTTTTTTGGTTGTAAGACTTAAGTCAAGTTCTTTTTCAATGAACCTTGTAGGTTTCAAAGGAGACAGCGAAAAGAGTATGGGTGAGCTACAAAGAAGCTAAAACCAGGGCTCTGTTGAGTTCCAAATAAGCATGGTAAAAGGGCTCTTATGAGTTTAAAGTGAGCATAGGAATTAGGGTTCCAGTGAGCATGATGGGGGTGTGTGGGATTGAGGCCATTGTATGTCAAAGAGAACACAGAAACCAGGGTCCCAGTATGTTACAATGCAGATAAATTGGGCCTTGGTGTGTTAAAGGAGGTGTGTAAACTAGGATCCCAATGTGCTAAAAGAAGTTCATGGATCAGTTCCTAATAGTAGACTTCAGGAGGGGAAAATCAGGTGAATATGAATCAAATGTCACCAAGAGGTGAAAGGTGGAATGGGTTAAGAACTTCAAACTCCTGGGTGTCAACTTCTCTGAGATTCTATCCTGAGGCCTCTATGTTGGTGCGATCATTAAGAAGGCCCGCTAGCAGCTATACTTCATGAGAAGCTTGAGGAGATTTGGTATGTCACCAAAGACTCTTGCAAACATCTATGGATGTATTGTGGAGAGCATTCTGACTGGTTTCAACATGGTGCGGTATGGAGGTGCCAATGGACAGATCAGGAAAATACTACAGGAAGCTGTTTCCTTGGCCAGCACCATCATGGACATCAGTCTTCTCCCATCAAGGACATCTACAACAAGTGGTCTATTAAGAGATCAGCCTCTATCCTCAAGGACCTTCAGTACCCAGTTCATGCCCTGTTCACACAGGAAGGAGGTACAGGAGCCTGAAGAAATCACCCAATGATACAAAAGCAGCTTCTTCCCTTCTGAATGGGCCCCTCACATGCTCTTTTTTGCAATAATTTATTATTTTTAAATGTAATTTGTAACAATATTTGTACTGTAATGCTGCCGCAAAACAATAAATTTTGGCAGGTTCATGACAATAAATTCTGATTCTAATGCCCCAGATGTGAAATCCTCTGGATTTTCTGAACAATCACATGGCAGATTATGTGTTTTATGATACCCATAACTACTAATTTTAGATGAACCCCATTCTACCTCCCTTTAATCATAAGAAATAATAAGCTCTTGGGCAAATCTTTGTGTATGTTTCAGACATTATTTATTTCACTGAATTTCAGACCTAAAATTTCAGCTTGGTTGCTGGATATGTGCAATTTGCTTGAGATTCTGCTGGCAAAACTTCATTTTGCATTTCCCAAATTAACAAATCACTGTTTCTAGGTCTATGAAAATGCCCTAAAAATGAAAAGTTTTGTGAGGCTGAAGGACATAATGAACCTAGTTTAAAAAAAAAACCTTTTGAATACCTTTTTTTTTTATATAATGTTATGAAGAAATTGATTTTAACACTGACTTGGCCTACCCAGAGCTGCTGGAGGGACACAGGATAAAATGTTTGTTTGAATGTTAAACCCACATTCAAGTGTACTCATCAGAATGAACTTGATATTGTTAAATGTAAGTTGGCTTATTTTTAAACCAATTAATTGTTTAAAATGTCACATCCTGAAACGAATCCTAATTGCATTGCTTCACAGCAAATTTTGCATTCAACAATATCTAGTTTGTGTGGCAACATGTGAACAGAGATAATTAGGAGGAAATTTACACCCAGGTTACCAATTGCTCCAAAATGGAAATGTTACACTTTTTTTTTCACGAACTGAGCTGGCAACAGTTTAGGTACTCTGTTTAACCTTCTACTTAAACAAAGTGCTGACAATGGCAACATCCCTGACATTCGCATTCTGAGTTGTTCATTATTGCCTGGTCGTTCTAACTAAATAATGTTTCTGGCTAAAATATTGATGTTCCCCAATGTAAATCTCAGGAAATGGATAAATTAGCAGATTTTTCTCCAAGTTGACATTTTTTTCATTTCTGAGCAGTTATTGGCATAAAACTTCAAAGCCACTGTGAGAAGTGCTTCTAAACATGAAGCATCATGAGACCAAAGACAAATTTGGAGAGTATTCACTTTCAGTTATGGTTTCCTGATCACACCCATTCCCTGCCCCCAACCCCACACCACCTTTAAGATTGTGTTCGTAATTTAAGGTGGAAAAACACATAGATAAATGTATCTAAAATGTTCATTGGAATAGTTAGAAAGTGACCATTTGATTTATTTTTTTAAATAAAAATACTTACTTTTCCGATGGCAGTTTTAATTGGACAGTGAATTAGTATTTCATTGTGTTAAAGTATTTGATCTTCCCACAACACATGTGGGGAATAGATAGGTTTCCATAAATCTGATCTGAATTTGTTTGAGCAAAAAACTGCTTTGACTGAGTGGATTCTGCATTTTTTCTTGCAGTGCTGGATTGGGTCCACCTCAGAGGCAGCTTTCCTGACAGATTTACCCTTGGAAACATATGGAAAGAAATATCTGACAGGCAGTGACATCAAACTGAAAGAGATAGCATTATGTTGCTGAGCTGCTTCTCGAAACAGTTTGCTGACTTCATTACAATTTTAGATTTTTTAAAAAGTTTTGAGACTTTGATACCATAGGAAGAGACAATTAAACCCTTTGATCCCAATTTACCACCCAACTCGACATGTTTCTCACTCTGTTTGATTTATTATTTTTATCATGCATAAATTCCTTCGAACTTTTTTGTTGGCATTCTTCTCATCTTTCTGAATAGCCTTCATTCAATTAAGTAAATTATAAAACTTTTGTCATTAACTTGTTCTGGATACCAAAGCATACAGATCTTTGTTCTTTGATTTTATTCTCCTGTAATCAATTGTTGCAAAGTTTGCAGACCACCTTGCCTGTACATCTACAAGCATTGCTTCAATTCTTGGGGGAAAAAGATGTTTAGGCTGTAAATTGTATTTTTAAGTACATTGAAAATTGGAAGTGGTCCAATTTACAAATGAATTATGAAAGTGATTGAGTGTCAGGAAATGTTAGATTCTTTTACTTCCGGAATTACCCTGCATGGTCACTTAATACATAAATGTTCATAATAACTTATAGGGCAATCCACATGAAGACAAATGTCACAGCATATTTGAAAGGGAAAGTGGAACACAGGACACCAAGTGAAGAAATTTGAGACCAAAGGAAAAGTTTCCAGGAGACTTTTGATGTTAGGAAGAGTTATTGAGTCAAAATGTTTGTAAGTGCAAGTTTATAAAGGACTAGCAAACCATGCCTAAAACATTGCACTGCTTGATAATTATTAATCCCAGAATTGTAAAATATAAATTTATAAATGGGCAAGAACAATGATTCCTCTGGCTGTTAAGGTAACTGTAACTTCTCATATACATGCAAGCAACATTTTGCTATTTCCATTTCACTCTGTTATAACACACTCATTGAGACACTTAATTCAAAGAGCAACATCTCATTTCCTCTTTCCAGAGATAAAAATACGGGCTGATCATGAGGATTTGCACATGTTGTAATTTTCTTTATGTTGGTGCATGACAATAATTGCCCACACAAAGCCTTGTTATGTTACATGTGAAGTTAGATGTTTATCTGAATGGCAGATGTCACCTTACTAACTCTTTGCAACACCCTGGACCACCTGGACAGCAAAGATGCGTGCATCAAAATACTCTTTATCAATTACAAATCGGCATTGAATACCATCATCCCCACAAAACTAATCAGCAAACACAAAGACCTGGGTCTCAATATTCCATTTGAAATTTGATCCTGGATTTCCTCACCTCCAGGCCCCAATCAGTCCCGATTGGCAGGAACATCTCCTCCACAATCTCCTTCTGCACCGTAGTACCACAAGCATGTGTACTTAGCCCCCGTTCTACTCACTTTACACTCACAGTGCCCTCCATCATATTTGAGACAAAGAGATTTTTTGTCCTTTATTTGTCCCTGTGCTGCACAATTTTAAATTTATAATCAAACAATTCCACTCAGATTTTATTAAATGTTATTTGTATACATTTTGGTTTGACCTTGTAGAAATTACAGCACTTTTTATACATAGTCCCCTCATTTCAGGGCATCGTAATGTTCTGAACATTTGTCTTCACAGGTGTTTGTAATTACTCAGGTATGTTTAATTTCTTCATTGGTGCAGATACAAGAGAGCTAGGCCTAGAGGCTTTTTAACCTTTGGGGTCTGTAGTTGCCATTTTCAACATGAGCACCATAGATGTGCCAATTAAAGTCAAGGAAGCCATTCTGATGCTGAGAAACAAGAATAAAAGAGTAAGCAACATTAGCCAAAGCATAGGATTACCAAAGTCAACTGTTTGGAACATCATTAAGAAGAAAGAGTGTACCGGTGAGCTCAGTAATTGCAAAGGGAATGGTAGTCCAAGGAAGACCACCACAGCTGATGACTGAAGAATTCTAATCATATTGAAGAAAAATCACCAACCGCCTGTCCAACAGATCAGAAACACTCTTCAGATGGCAGGTGTGGATATGTCAATGACTACTGTCCAGCAAAGACTTAATGAATAGAAATACAGAGGCTACACTGCAAGATGCAAATCACTAGTTAGCCACCGAAACAGTATGGCTAAATCACAGTTTGCCAAGAAGTATTTAAAAGAGCCGGCAGAATTCTGGAAAAAGGTCTCGTGGACAGATGAGATCAAGATGAATATCTATCAGTGATGGCAAGGGCAAAGTGTGGAAGTGTAAAGGTGCTGCCAAAGATCCAAAGCATACCACCTTATCTATTAAACATGGTGGTGGGGGTGTCATGCCTTGGGTACATACCGTATGGCTGCCACAGGTACCGCACACCTATCTTAATTGATGATGTGTGCTGATGGCAGTAACAAAATGAATTCTGAGGTGTATAAAAACATTTTATGTGCTCAGGTTCGAGCAAATGCCTCCAAACTCATTGGACGGCACTTCATTCTACATCAAGACAATGATCCCAAACATACTACTAAAGCAACAAATTTTCAAAGCTAAAAACTGGAAAATTCTTGAATGGCCAAGTCAGTCACTCAATCTAAATCTGATTGAGCGTGCATTCCATTTGCTAAAGAGAAAACTTAAGAGTACAAGCCACCAAACCAAGCGGGAGCTGAAGATGGCTGCAGTTGCGGCCTGGCAGAGCATTCCCATAGAAGATACTCAACACTTGGTGATGTCAATGGATCACAGACTTCAAAGAGCCAATGCATGCAAGGGATATGCAACAAAGTACTAAATATGACTACCTTATTTGATGACATATAATACCCACTTTATTTCCCCAAATAAATGGCTCAAAATATCCCCCTGGTCTAATATATGGAGTTGAAATGAAGGTGATAATGGTGAGTCATGCTGACAATAATCATCATTGCTACATAGCTCACTAGCATCACCACCATCTAACGTTGAGGCTGTCACAAGGAGGAGCAGAGTGGTGGGATCAGTGTGGGGTCTGGTGGCGGGTTGTCGGGAGACAAACCCAGCGGTTTGTTGTCAGTTCCTACAATGCTCCTGCTGTCCTGCTCCCTCCCGAAAGCCAGCAACAGTCCCAACACTGATCCTACCACTCTGCTCCCCCCGACAACTCCACTGCCAGGATGAGGCTGATGCAAAATGGAAAGTAAGACCACATTTTTAATTTTTTTTATTTTAATGACATGGCATGTAAGAAGGCCCTTCTGGCCAATAAAACCCATGCTGCCGAATTACAACTAATTAACCTACAACCCTGTATATTCTGGAGGGTTGGAGAATACCAGAGTACACAAGAAAAACCCACACATGTCATGGAGAAGAACAAACCAACTCCTGACAACAATGCTGGATTTGAACCAGGGTATCTGTAATAGTGTTGTGCTAGCCATGCTGTCTACAACCCAAGTCTACAATCCAGTGATATGAACAAGGAATTTTCTAATTTCACTTAGCCCAGACATCTTGTGCTACTTTCTATTGCCTTCTGATGCGTTCAGTATCTACCAACCCTTTCCCCCTCCCACCCCTACCCTTCTGGTTTTATCTACCTATCACTTAATGTACTGGGTCCCCCATCCCCTTACCCTACTGATTCTATCTGCCCATAATCCTTCCCTTATTTAGTTCCATTTTTTAACTTTCCTTACTTGCATTATTCCACCATCTACAACTTATTGTGTCTTCATTTATCACCTTTCAGGCTGCCTTGACCTGCAGCATCCTCTTTCTCCATTTGGCTCCACCTACTATTTATTCTGTCTCAACTTCCAGTCATAGTCTCCCCACCATTTCTCTTCCCCTGTCCCACCTGGCTTCCACCTGCCCATCCTCCTCCTCCTCACCCAGTTTCACCTATTGCCTGCCAGCTGTTGTCTAGCCCTTCCCTCTCAACATATTGACTATATCCCCTCCTATTTCTCAAACCCGATGCAGGATCTTGGCCCAAAATCATGAGAATCCCTTTTGTTTCCACAGATACAGCCCTGACCCACTGAGTTCCTCCAGCAATTTGTTTTTCTATTATCTGGCTTACAGTATCTGGATTCTCTTGCCAGTTACATGCTGCCTTCCCGTGCCAAATGGAACATGCAATGTGAGGGAGTGATCTTGCTGTTTTGGTTGAATCAATGTTGAAATGCGAAAGACCTCAGTTGTCAGAGTGAGGCTTCCAGGAAAGTGATAATGTGAGGGTGAGGTGAAACAAATAAACCATAGGAATTGTTGGTCAGGGAGTGATTGAGTGTGATGAAGGGCATTTGAAGATGCATTGACTGTGTTTGACCATGCTTTGAGTTCAGTAATACTCATCCAATTCCAGCAGTTTATATCTATGTTTTCCACTGTCTCCATTTTTTTAAATGGAATAGCTTATGTTTCCTATGAAGATCCATCCAGAGAACCGGCCTCTGAATCATTTGGATTCAGGTCATCTAGAAAAAAGAGAAAAATATGCATTTATAGACCTGTCTGAATCTCAAACAATATTTCACAGCTTGAGAAATACATTAGAAGTGGGTTCAGAGCTGTAATCTCTCCTTCCTTTCATTTTTTGATGCTCAGTGCTGACATCCTTGCTCTCATTATCTTATCCATCATCCGATTACAGGCATCTACCAAACAGATTCAGCCTTCAGCTTCCAGCTGCATTGGGTGTGTGTCCCAGAGAGATGTAAACTGCCTTTAAGTAAGCGCAATGCAATGAAGAGTAAAATTTTTCAAGTACTGTACCATTCCTGGCACTTCTTTTTTCTGGCACGCCTATTTTCTTTTTTGGACAAAAAGTTAACATATAAATTGATAGTGGAAGTTTAGACTGTGTCCAATATTGGATTAAGTTGTTAGAAGCAGATGAACTAATCAAAATCTCGTCTATAAACAATGACAGTGAGATCATAGCTTTTGTTAAAGTAAAATTGGATCCAGATGTAAATCGCCTGTTATAATGCACCACCTATTTACTGCTATCAGCAACAACAGTATTGCCATCATCTGAGTTGAATTTATGTTTATGAGGTGTCAAGTGATTCAAATATTGTAACTATAGCAAATGTCATTGAATCAGAAAATAAACACAATGCAGTTGTGACAGAAGATATCCAATGACTTTGTTAAATAACCAGGATATTACCATGCAACATTACAAGATAAATCCATTGCCTATATTGTGATGTTTTGCTAAAAGCCTGGCATGTTAGTGTTTGTTCATTGTGTTTATTCCAGAAGGTCATTCACTAATTGAATGATGATGTAACATAGAAGAGATCCTTGTAGTGTCCATAAACTGACTTTGCAATGTGGTGAAAAAAACTACAGAATTCTTCTCACACATCATGGAAAGGAATTTCATTTGACTCTCCAATAAGTTTATTCTAAATTATTTCTTCAAGAAAATATTGCGGATGCTGAAGATGTAACGGTACAACTGTGGAACATGCCACAATTAACTATTAACACTTCTATTTCTTGCCACCCAAACAGTCCTTCTAGGTAAAGCAGCAAGTCACTTGCTCTTCCAAGCTGGTGTTTTGCACTGATTGTTCACAATATAGTCTCTTCTACATTGTAATTTTTAAAAAACACATAGACTGAGGAATTGATTAGCAGAAAACCTTCATTTAGTCCACAATTTCTTGGTTACCTGTAACTTTAATTTTCCATCCCAATTTAATTTGATCTAAATACACAAAAGTGCTGGATAAACTCAACAGATCCTGCAGTATCCAAAAGAAGAAAAGATATATAATATAACCAACATTTTGGGCCTGAGTCCTTCATTAAGTTATGAACAAAAAGCAGGTAGACACTTAAATAAAAAAAAGGTAGGGGGGAGGAGTGAAGAAGGGACAAGTGGAGGAGCTTAGGCCAACAGCCAAGAGGCTATAGATCAGGGGTCACCAAACCATGGCTCGCAAGTCACATGAGGCTCTTCGACATGTAATATGCGGCTTGCAGAAATATGTTGGTTGGAGGAGGTGCCAGTGCTCCCAAAGCTGTGTGAGACACTGAATCCCTGCAGACAGACCAGGAGGTCCTGGGATGGTCATAGACTGGGCAACTTGACAAGGAGAAGGAAGAGAAAATGGGTACTGGAGGAATGGCTCCTACAGAGGAGCGGAGTGAGCAGCGCATGGCAGAGTTGTGTTCTCCTTGCTCGACCAGGGCCACAGCACAGCATAGAGCCACACCACACCAGAGTGCCACAAGCGTGGGGTGTGAGGTAAGAGGGCCAGGCAATGCTGAGGGTCTTATTCAAAAAGTGGCTGCAGAGGTTGGAAAGCTAGAATTGGGCCAGGAGAGATCTAATGAGGGATGGCCTGCCCCAGATGTGGGTTGTCTGTCTAGGCAATCTGGCAGGTGGAGAACAAGATGACAGAAATGGGTTGGAGAGACTGGAGGGGTGTCCCCACTGAGAACTTCCTCCAGTTGCCAAGCCAGAACAAAGCTGGAGCTGGCAGCAACAGTGGCCACAGGTAAGCCCTAGCCCCACCCGATGGAGAGGCAGCACCAGGCACCACAGAGGTTAGACTGCTCCATACCCAAGCCTCCTCTCCAAGCAACTGCTCTCCCCATCCTGCCGGCGACTAAGGAGACAGGGAGGAGCAGAGCTATGGGACCCCTGGCCTTGCCATACCGCAGGAAGCAGCTTTGTATTGGGTCACTTTCCCAGATATTGCATTTGGCTGTGGATGCTGCAATGGCGCAGATGTCTGCAGAGACAAGTGGCAACATCGTTCCTGAAGAGCACACATCAGAAACAGGATCAGAAGTCGTCCATCCGGCTCATCAAGTCTACTCCCACATTCAGTGAGATCACAGCTGATCTGGCTGTGGACCCAGCTTCGCTTTTCCCCATAACCCTTAATTCCACTACGATGCAAAAATGTCTTTAATGAGGCAGCCTCTCCTGCTTCCTTGGGCAGAGATTTCTACAGAAAATCAGTTACAAAAAATTTATAGAAATATTAAGGAATACCACCTTTTTAATAATATTTATTCATATATGTAGTTTTTAAATTACAAATTTTCATAATAAAATATACATGTAATATTTTTCATGTCATACATCTGAGGTTTTTCATATGTGACTCTTACATTAAGCACATTTAGCCACTCCTTCAATAAATGGATATGGACAGGACGGCAGGAGAGAAAATCTGGTCAGGGAGGGAGGTAGCTCTGTGAATGCACGGCTAGAGGAATGGAGACAAAGGATAGGACAAGAGAGGAAAACAAGGGGTTGGGAGCTGGAGGAAAGACAAGAGATGTAGGGAGGAGAGAGGCAGGTTTGGGGGGGGGCTAACTGAAATTGGAGAATTTAATGTTAATATTATCATATCCAGACAGAATATGAGGTGTTGTTCCACTAATCTGCAATTAGTCTCAGTTGGACAGTACATGAAACCATGGACAGGCACGTCGACAAGAGAATGGGGCAAGGAATTGAAATAGGTTACCTTTGGGAGATCCATGTTATTACAATGGACAGAGCAAAGTGTTTATTCACTTCAAAGGGTTATTTGAGGCCCTGCATGGTGGTTGTGGAATAGCATTTCCTGCATTCACAGGGATAGGTGCCAAGGAATCGATTGGTGGGAAAAGATGAGTGGATGAGGGAGTCATGGAGGAATCAGTCCCTGCAAAAAATAGAGAGGGAAGGAGAAGGGGAGATGTGTTTAATGGTGGGATCACATTGTAGGTGGCAAAAATTGAGGTGGATGAAATGTTGGAGGCAGGTGGGATAGAATGTAAGAACAAGGGGAACCTATCCTTGTTGTATCTGGAGGTAGAGGGGGTCAAAGCAGCTGTGAAGGTAATGGAGGATATGTGGGGATGGCTGAGTTGATGGAAGTGGAAGGGGAAGCCATTTCTTTGAAGAAGGAGGACACCTGTGAGGGAAGATCTCATCCTGTGAGCAAATGCAACAGAGATGGAGGAGTTACGAGAAATGATAGAATCCTTACAGGGGACAGGATGTGAAGAGGTATAGCTGTGGGAGTTGGTGGTATTGTAGACAATGTCTATTGTGAACTTGTCAGAGAAATCGAGAAAGGGGGGGAATGTTGCTAGAGACAGACCAGGTGAATTTGAGGTTGAGGTGAAAGTTGGCAGCAAAGTAGATGAAGTTGACCATCATGGGTGTGATGCGCTGCAATGCGAACAAACAAGCTCAAACTACAAAGGCTGTACTACAGGCTTTAATTAGGTTAAAACTTGCACACAAGGTTCAGAATCCCTTCTGGCTCATGTGCTCTACTCCTGCCCAGTATGAGCCTTTATATGGGGCTGGTGATTGGCCTCCCAGGTTACCTCCCTTCAGATACAGTGGGTTTCCTCCTGCAGTAGACAGATGCAGGCAGTCATAGACAATCCAGTGACTGTATCACCACAACAGGAGCATGAGGGCAACACCAAAGTAGTGGTCAATATAGCAGAAGATGAGTGAAGGAGTTTTGGCTGCATATTGTTTTTGGCATGGATTGTTCCACATAGCCTACAAAAGGCAGGAATAGTGGGACCCTTGCAGATACCCACTGCAACCCATTGTCGGCAGCGGACCAATCAAATTACAAAGAGAGAGAGCACACTCAGGTTAAGGAGAAGAGTTTAAAAAGGAATGCTTCACAGCTCTCATTAGGGCCAGCCAGAATGAGAGGAGAAGCATTTAAAAAGAAGTGGGAGAGGTACAGAGATGTTTTTTTAAAAAATTCTCCATTGGCTAATTAGCTGCAGCCAATCAAAGGAAGGTGAGGACAAGCAGAGGGGCCATTGTGTGAGTGTCCCAGTGAAGGAGTGGGAATTTGAGGCTTTGGTTCGAGAGGCTTTGGTAAGTGTAGACTGAGATGTAAGGGTTGACGCAAGGTAAGGACAGGATTTTGTAACTCTCTTCTCTTTAATAGACAATGGGAATGGCAGCCAGGGCAGGAATGTGCTCCTCATGCAGAATGTAGATAGTCTGGGAAGACGGAAGTATCCCTGATGAATTCATCTGTAAGGTGCATCCAACTGCAGCTCTTTACAGACTGTGTTAGGGAATTGGAGCTGGAGTTGGATGAATTCTGGATCATTTGGGAGTCAGAGGGGAGTGAAAGACAGGAGTGACAGTGATGTAATTACACCTAAGAGACAGGAATAAGGTAGCTTGGTGACAATCAGTAGAGGAAAAGGGAATAGGCAGGCAGTGCCGGGTACCTCTGTGGCCATTCCCCTCAGCCACAAGTTTACCCTTTTAGATACTACTGAGGGTGATGACTTATCTTGGCCAGGCAGCAGCTGGACCAGTAGCACCATGGTCAGCTCTGAGCATCAGAAGGGAAGGTGAAGTCAGGTAGGGCAATAGTCATAAGGGACTCAATAGTGAGGGGAACGGATGGGAGACTCTGCAGCAGCAAAAGAGAAACTTCAGGATAGTGTGTTGCCTTCTGGTTGCTTGAGTCCAGGATATTTCTGCATGGGTACAGAATATCCTTAAAGGGGAAGGTGAACAGCTAGAAGTCATGGTACATATTGGTACCAATGACATAAGCAGGAATTGGATAAAACACCTGCAAAGTAAGTTTAGGAAGTTACAAAAGAGGCTGAAATGCAGGACCTCTATGATGGCACTCTTTGGATTACTCCCAATGCTACGAACTAGGTCAGAGCAGAAAGATAGTGAAGTCAAATATGTGGCTGAAGAGATTGTGCAGGGGGCAGTATTTCAAGTTTCTGGGTCCTTGGAAGCTTTACTGGGGAAGGGGTGACCTGTAGATGTGGAATGGGTTGCACCTGAACTCAAGGGGAACCAATACCCTGGCAGGGAGGTTTACTGATGCTTTTGGGGAGGATTTAAACTAGATTTGCAGAGGAATGGAAACTGAAGTGAAAAGGCAGAAAAAGAGGGGGTTGGTGCACAGCTGGAAGGGAGTTTGTGGGAGGACAGGCAGATGAGGTAAAATTTCAGCTGTGGGATGCATTACAATGTAACAGGAACATAGAGACAAAAGTAACAAATAAAGATACATAGTGTATTGAAATGATAGGCGGGTAACCAGAGGAGGTGACATGTCTCTGTTGCTACAGAACAGTATTAAATCATTAGAAAGAGGTGAAACAGGATCAGAGGATATAGAATCATTGTGAATTGAGTTAAGAAATGGTCAGAGTAAAAAAAATACTGTTGGCAGTCATATAAAGACCAAACAGTAGATGGGATGTGGACAACAAATTACCACACCAAATAGGAAAGGCGTGTCAGAAGGCCAATGTTATGGCCATCATGGGTGATTTTAACATTCAGATTGATAAGGAAAACCAGGCTGGGACTGGATCTCAATAAAAATAATTTGTAGAAAGCTTATGAGATGTCTTTTTAGAGCATCTTGTTGATGAACTCATGAGGGGATTGAATGTACTAGATTGGGTATTGTGTAATGTACCAGAGGCGATTAGCGAGCGTAATGTAAAGGAACAATTAGCAGGCAGTGATCACAATATGATTGTGTTAAATGAGAGATTAAACAAGGAGAAACTAAAGTCAGGTGTTTTGGTATTTAAGTGGAATAAAGGGAATTACAGTGGCATGAGAGAGGAACTGACAAAAGTAGATTGGAAGGAGGCACTCGTGGAGAAGATGGTAGAGCAGTAATGGATGGAGATTTTGCAAGAAATGATGAAGGTGCAAGATAAATAGATACTAAATAATATAAAATATTAAAATGGAAATATGTCACACCTTTGGTTGAGAAGTAAACGCCAGCATAAAAGCAAAAGGGAGGGTGCACAAAGAAGCAAAAATTAGAAGATTTTGAGGTTTTTAAAAACTTACAGAAGGTAACTAAAAGCTCATAAGGATGAAAAAGATGAGTTATGAAACTAGGCTAACTAATAATATCAAAGAGATACAAAAAGTACCTTCAAGTATATAAAGAGTAAAATAGAGGTGAGAGTAGATAGAGAACCATTAGAAAATGATGCTGGGGAAATAATAATGGGATGCACCCTTGGGTTCTGGAAGAAGTAGCACTAGAGATTTTAAAGACATGAGTAGTGATCTTTCAGGAATCAATCAATTCTAGTATGATCAAAGAGGACTGGAAAATTGTAAATGTCAGCTGACTATTCAAGAAGGGACGGAGGCAGCAGAAAAGGAAATTATAGACTGTTTAGCCTGACGTCAGTGGTTAAGAAGATGTTGGAATTAATTATCAAGGATGAGGTTACAGAGTACTTGGAGGCACAAGAGAATATAGTCCAAATCTAGTATGGTTTCTTTAAGGGGCCAATTGGAATTCTTTGAAGAAATGACACAGTTTTGCTCAGGGGCCATTTTAAGGAAACAGTGCAGGAGCAAACAGTTCTTGGAAGAAATACTGTGCTGGACTAGCCTCGTGTGGTTAGAGACAAATGGTCTGATTTTGTCATGTCTGTGATAGAGGAATGTGAATACCAGTCTGTAACCAAAAGAGTGAAGGTTACTTTTGTTCACTGAGCCACAGAAAGGGTTCTCAAGGCAGAAGAAATACAGTGCTTGGATGGTGACCAGAGTGAGAGTCACCAGAGTTTGGCTGACTCATAAAACCATTTCTGGAAGCTTTATGAGCATCACTTCCTTCATGTCCATGACACCATAGAAGAGGGGAGTTTTGGTTGGCATTCGTCTAAAAAGGACATTTCACTGGAAGCACCTCAACAAGGGTTTCATGAGATGTTAACATTCTGACACCCCCAGCTTTGAGGATCAGAGTCTCACATTGATTAGATACTTCTCTGAATGGTTAGGCCCCCACAACCCCACCTCCATTGATTTCTATCCTTATGATTCCTATCCTCCAACTCCCTCCCTTTGACTCTCTCACTTTCCCTATTCCTTTTACACTTTTCTCCAGCTCTGCATTCACAGACCTACTCGCCTTTCCCAATCAATTCTCAGCTTCTCTCTCCCAATCTCCTATCCATGTCCACCTCTTGTCTGCTGGCCTGTGTTTCCTCCCCTTGCCCTTTCTGTCCTCCTCCTCCTCTCTTTGAATTTATATGTCTGTCGGTTTTTTGATTATACCTTGATGAAGGTATAAACATTGGTTATATATCTTTACTTCCTCTGGATGCTACGGGACCTGCTGAGTTTCTCCAGCTATTTTGTGCAATTACTACAATCACAGTACCTGCAGACTTTCTTGTTTCATTCCTCTTTGACCTATCTGCCTGTGGCCTCTGGCACTGTTACCCTGATGCCAAATACAAGCTTGAGGAACAGCATCTCAACTTCCGTCTGTGCACATTGCATTCTTCTGGAGAATTCAGAACTGAATTCTACATCTTTATGTTACTTATTTTCACTGTCTGCGTCAGGACTGGCCACTTCTACTGTCAGTCATCTAAATGTGACTTTGATTGTGCTTTTCCCTCTGCATTAACACACCCTGACCTCTGAATCAGTTGGGCCTGTCCCATAGTTCAGCAAATGTCATGGTGTAAAACGGACTATACCTCTTCCCACCCTATCTCTTGTAAGGACACAATCTCTTTCTCCCAATTTCCCTGCCTCCATCACATCTGTTCCCTGAATGAGGCTTTCCATTCCAGGACATCCAAAATGTCCCCTTTTTTGATCGAGGTACTTATATTCCACCCACCCTCCCACCACTGTCATTATTATAACTATGGCTCCATTTCTAAAATATACACCCTTATAGCACCTCTCCTCCTCTCCTCTCTTCCAGGCAGAACAAAGACAGTCTCTTTGCTTCTCACTTCCCACCCCATCACCCTCCACATCCAACACATTATCCTCCAACAGCCACAGACACCTATATCAATTTTTCACAGGGATCAGTCTCACTGAGACTCTCTGGATTGCTCTTCCCTCTCCACCTACCTGACATCCTCCTGGGACACTCCCTGCCATAATCATAGAAAGTGTAAAACATGGTGGTAAACCAAAAAATCTACAGATGTGGTGGTCTATAGCAGTACACAAAGTGCTGGAGAAAAGTTCTCCATCGCTTTTGTGCACTGAAAGTATAAAACTTGTCTTTACATCTCCCTGCTCACCTCCATCCAGGCCACAACAGGTGAAGTACATTGTCCAATCTAATCTATTGCATTTAGAATACTTGGTGCATGTGAGACTCTGATCCTCAAAGCTAATAATATCCATCCTTTCTCACATCCATTAACCTGCCAAGATTCAAAGCTTTAGAACATAAACTATAATTATCTTCCTTTAATAAAAAGGATTAAATTAGATTTGATTAGGTGGAAGGATTTACCTTTGGGTTTATTAGGGAGGATTAATATTATAAAAATGAATATCTTTCCTCGAATACAATATTTGTTTCAATCAATTCCTTATTTTTTAAACAAAAGTTTTTTTAAGGATTTATATAAAGCAATTAGAGACTTCTTATGGAAGGGAAAATTTCCGAGGGTGGCGATGAGAAAGTTGATGTGGGATTTCCAATTTGGAGGTTTAAGCATTATTATGAAGCAGCTCAATTTAAATTCCTTAGTGCATTAATGAATATCGATGATCCGCCCAGTTGGGCAAAGGTAGAAATGGCGGTTACTTTAGAAAAATCTCCTCATGAGTTTTTGTTTCGATGGAATAAAAATTTATTACGAACTTATGATGTACCAATATTGAAGCATTTATTGAATTTATGGACAAGTAAACTTAACAAATTGGGGCTTAAAAATAAATGGTCTGGACGATTGCCATTATATAATAATCAACTTGTTCCTTTTACAGTCTCCAATATCACCTTGAAACAATGGGAAAGGAAGGGAATAAAAAACTTATCTGACTGTTTTTCTGAGGGATGTTTTTGTTCTTTTGATGAATTACAAAGAAAATTCGGTATTAGTGGAAATTCTGTATTTGTGTATTATCAATTAAGATCTTTTGTAAAACAGATATGTGGTCATCATATGATCTTACTGCCTGATTCTAATTTTGAGGAATATGTACTTTCAGTACCAAAAAAGGGGTATATATCTGATTTGTATTGTATTTTACAAGAAACCGAAAGTAAAAAAAGATTGGGATAAAGATAAATTGAAATGGGAAAAAAGATTTAGGTTTTGCAATAGCTGAAGAAGCCTGGATGGAAATTTTTCAGAATAGTATTCGGAAATTAATTAATGCTAGATTAGCGAAGATTAATTATAATTTTATACATCAGTTATATTTAACACCGGAGAAACTAAAAAAGTTTGGCCTTAGTAAGTCAGATTGCTGCTTTCGTTGTTACCAGACGGCTAATACTTTTTTGCACACTATTTGGCTTTGTGATCGATTGCAACAGTTTTGGAAAGGTATTCAATCTATACTTAATAGTTTATATAATATCTGTCTTGTATTAGATCCTAATATATTTTTATTAGGGAATATGCAATCACTAATTGATTTAGGTTTAAAGGATTATCAGATTTCCTTTATCTATTTAGCTTTAGCTGTGGCCAAGAAATGTATAGCACTTACTTGGAAAGATAGAAATATATTAACTTTAGATAGGTGGCATTTGGAGATGAAATCCTGTTTGACCATGGAAAGGATATCTTTTTCAATTCAGGATAGGATGTCTTTTTATAGGTTAAAGTGGACTCTGTTTGTTAAATATATGCATTTAAGTTTGCTTTAAATACGTTTTTAAGTGTGATATTTTAGTATTGATAACTTTTTTTGTTAGTATCTTTACTTGTTATATTTTATCTTTTTTTTGAAAGAGGGCTTTTTTTTCTTATATATAATATTGTTCATTTTATTAACTCTTCACTCTTTATTTTGGGGGGGGGTTAGACTATTTTTAAGTTAGGTTATTAATGTTGTATAATAATCATTGGGGGGGTTAGTTTATTTAGTTTACCGATGTGGTACTGTAATTTTATTATCTTATTTTTATTTTTTTTAAATGTAATCTTCTATTTTATTCATGGTATAAAATCTAAATAAAGTTTAAAAAAAAGAACATAAACTAAACATTTTTTAAAATTATGGTGCACAACCTGATAGAGATATCTGCAGGTCATGTCATCACATGACCAGCATTAGTATGGAGTGAAACACAAACTTCTGCAGATGCTGAGATTGTAGTAAAAAGACACAGAAATGCTGGAGGAACTCAGCCAATCTTGCTGTATCCAGAGGAGTTGGAGATATATTACTGAAGTTTTGGGACTGAGACCTTCTTTGAAGAATAAGCAAAAATCAGGCAGGCATCTGAATTAAAGTCTAGAGATTAAGAGAGAGGAATGAGAGGAGGAGTATTCTAGACCCCAAAGGTGTCCTACCACCAGACACACATTCCCTTCTGCTTCCATCTCCATTTTCTGCAGGGACTCACTTGTCCACTCCTCCCTCCCCACTAATCATCTCCTTGGCACATACCCCTGTGACCATAGGAGATGCTTCAACTGTGCTCACACACCTCCCTCATTTCTTTCAGTGATCATTAACCTTTATTTATTTTTTTTTAATTTTTCACACTATGAACCATATTAACCAAAATACACACAAACATTTCCCTCTTGAATATACACAGTGTCATTTTCTCCACTTTATCCACCCTCCCTTCCCTCCCTCCTTCCCATCATCCTCCAAACCCATTAAACGTTCAACATATACAATACAATAAACCCATTAAACAACGTCATCACACAATGAAAATAAACAAGAAAATTTTGTCATCTACTTTTTCACACTGGGTCAGTTCATTTCGTCTTCTCATTCTATCATTTTGGGGGTGGAGGTCCGTGGTAGGCCCTCTCTGTTGTGCTCCATGTACGGTTCCAAAATTTGTTCAAATAATGTGACTTTATTTTTTAAATTATATGTTATTTTTTCCAATGGAATACATTTATTCATTTTCATGTACCATTTTCATGTATCTATACTCTCAGGCTCTCTTCTGATTTCCAAGTTGACATTATACATAAGGCTAAGGCTATCATAATAAATCACTTTTGTGCTTCATCCAGTTTGAGGCCTAATTCTTTACTTCTTATATTACTTAGAAGAAAGATCTCTGGATTTTTTTAGTATGTTGCTTTTTGTGATTTTTTTTAATACCTGATTTAGATCTTCCCAAAACTTCTCACTTTCTCACATGCCCAAATTGCATGTACTATTGTTCCCGTTTCCTTCTTACAACGAAAACACCTATCTGACAATATTGGGTCCCATTTATTTAACTTTTGGGGTGAGATATATAGCCTGTGTAACCAATTATATTGTATCATGCGTAACCTCTTGTTTATTGTATTTCTCATAGTTCCGGAGCATAGCTTTTCCCATTTTTAACTTTTTATCTTTATGTTTAGATCTTGTTCCCACTTTTGTTTGGGTTTATAGCTTATTTGATGATTTTCGTTCTCTTGCAGCTTGATGTACATGTTTGTTATAAATATTTTAATTATAATTGTGTCTATAATCACATATTCAAAGCTGCTTCCTTCTGGTAATCTTAGTCTGCTTCCCAATTTGTCCTTTAAGTAGGTTTTTAGTTGGTGGTGTGCAAACATTGTACCATGAGTTATTCTGTATTTGTACTTCATTTGTTCAAATGATAATAAATTATTTCCCAAAAAACAATTTTCTATTCTTTTAATCCCTTTTCTCTCCCATTTTCTAAAGAAAAGGTTATCTATTGTGAAAGGGATTAGTTGATTTTGCATCAATAATAATTTTGGTAGTTGGTAATTTGTTTCTTTTCCTTTCTACGTGAATCTTCTTCCAAATGTTGAGCAGATAGTGCAGTACTGGTGAACTTATATATTGCACCAGTTTTTCATCCCACTTATAAAGTATATGTTCTGCTACCTTCTCCCCTATTTTATCTAGCTCTATCCTGGTCCAATCTATTTTTTCCATTGTTTGATAAAAATCTGGTAGGTATCTTAATTGTGCTGCTCTATAATAATGCTTAAAGTTTGGTAGCTGCAAACCACCTTGTTTGTACCAATCTGTTAATTTATGTAGCGCTATCCTTGGTTTCCCGCCCCCCCACCTTTCCATAAGAATTTCCTTATTATTTTCTTTAGTTTAGCTCATTGAAGAATTTCTCTCTTAAAGGAATTGGTAACGATTGAAATAGTTATTGTATCCTTGGGAAGATATTCATTTTAATGCAATTTACCCTTCCTATCAGTGTTAGTGGAAATCTTTCCAATGTTCTAAGTCATCTTGTAATTTCTTCATTAATGGCTGATAATTTAATTTGTATATATGGCCTAGATTATTATCTAGTTTAATATCTAGATACTGGATTGCTTATGTTTGCCATTTAAATGGTGATTCTTTTTTAAACTTTGTGAAATCCACATTATTCATTGGCATCGCTTCACTTTTATTTGCATTGATCTTGTACCCTGATACTTCTCCATATTCCTTCAATTTCTTATGTAATTCTTTTATTGATAATTCTGGTTCTGTTAAGTATACTATGACATCATCTGCAAATAGACTGATTTTATATTCCTTCTCTTTTATTTTTATCCCTTTTATTTTATTTTTTGTTCTTATCAGTTCTGCCAATGGTTCTTTTGCTCAAGCGAACAGTGAGGGAGAAAGTGGACATCCCTGCCTAGTTGACCGGCTTAATTTAAATTGGTTTGATATATATCCATTTACTGTCACCTTCCCCATTGGACCCTTATATAATGCTTTATCCAATTAATATATTTCTCTGGTAGGTTGAACCTCTGTAGTACTTTGAATAAATAATTCCATTCTACCTTGTCAAAGGCTTTCTCTGCATCTAAAGCAACAGCCATTATTGGCATCTTATTTCCTTATACTGCATGGATTAAGTAAATGAACTTACTAACATTGTCCGTTGTTCATCTTTTCTTAATAAATCCAGTTTGATCTAGTTTTACTATTTTTGGTACACAGTCGGCCAATCTCTTTGCTAATAGTTTTGCTATTATCTTATAATTTGAGTTAAGTAGAGATATTGGTCTATACGATGCTGGTGTTAGTGGATCTTTCCTCGTCTTTGTTATTACGGTAATTATTGCTGTTTTACATGAATCTGGCAAGTTTTGTGTTTCTTCTATCTGGTTCATTACTTCCAGGAGAGGAAGAATTAGTAAGTCTTAAAATGTTTTATAGAATTCTATGGGGAGTCTGTCGTTCCCAGGCATTTTATTGTTCGGTAGCTTTTTTAATATATCTTGTATTTCCTCTATTTCAAATAGATTTATCAATTTGTTTGCTCCTCTTCTTGAAATTTCAGCAGTTCAATTTCAGCTAGAAACTCATCTATTTTGTCTTCTTTCCCTTCGTTCTCAGTTTGGTATAATTGCTCGTAGAATTCCTTAAAGTTTTCATTGATCTCTGTTGGGTTATATGTAATTTGTTTGTCCTTTTTCCTTGATGCCAATACCGTTCTTTTAGCTTGTTCTGTTTTAAGCTGCCAAGCTTAATATTTCTGCTTTATTTTCATTATGTTCTTCTCCACCTTTACGTTTGTAGTGTTTCGTATTTTATTTTTTTGTCCGCAAATTCTCTTCTTTTTGTTGTATCTTCCCTTGTTGCTAGTTCTTTTTCTGTACTTCCTATTTCCCCTTTCAGCTGTTCTATTTCCCGATTGTAGTCCATTTTCATCTTAGTTACATAACTTATTATCTGCCCTCTGATGAAGACTTTCATTGCATCCCATAATATAAATTTGTCTCTCACTGATTCCATATTTATTTCAAGGTACATTTTAATTTGGCACTCAATAAATTCTCTAAAATCCTGTCTTTTAAGTCGCATGGAGTTTAATCTCCATCTATTTGTTCTTGGTGGGATGTCCTCCAGTTCTATTGCTAATAACAGGGGTGAGTGATCAGATAACAATCGAGCTTTATATTCCGTTTTCCTAACTCTCCCTTGAATATGGGCTGACAACAGGAAAAGGTCAATCCATGAGTATAGTTTACGTCTATTCGAATAATTTGAGTATTCCTTCTTCTTTGGGTGTTGTCTCCTCCATATATCTAAAAGTTACATTTCCTGCATTGATTTAACCATAAATCTGGCTACTTTGATCTTTCTGCTAGTTTTTTGTCCAGTTTTATTCATCTTTGAGTCCAAATTAAGGTTAAAGTCCACTCCTATCATATATTCCCCTGCGTATCTACAATCTTCAAAAAAAATATCTTGCATAAACTTTTGATCCTCTTCATTAGGTGCATATATATTGACCAAATTCCAGAGTTCCGAATATATCTGACATTTTAACATTACATATTTCCCTGCTGGATCTATTTTTCCTCCTCTATTTTGATCGGTGCATTTTTTATTGATTAATATAGCTACACCTCTGGCTTTTGAGTTATATGATGCTGTTGTTACGTGCCCTACCCAGTCTCTCCTTAACTTCTTGTGTTCCACTTCAGTTAGAAGCGTTTCCTGCACGAATGCTATATCTATTTTTTTATTTTTTCAGTAAATTTAATAGCCTCTTCCTTTTGATTTGGTTATGAATTCCATTAATATTTATAGTCATATAGTTCAACATGGACATCTCATACTCTTTTATATCTCATTTCCACTTCCTCACCACCACCTTTTCCCTTTTCCCCATTTTCATTTCTCAGTTTTCTTTTTTTGAATGCACTGTATGACAACACTTCTAAAACATAAAATATATCAACCATTCCCACATCTAAAATTCCCTTAACCCCAAGTGTCCCCTCCCCTCCTCTGAGTCGCCCCTTGTCCCTTGCCAGGCAACTACAACTCCCTTCTCCATTCAGACTGTGAACCCGTTCACAAGTGTCAACTGATTTCGTAGTGATTGTCATTATCTCCCATCCAACCCCCTCCAAAAAAGACTTTTATCTTCACATTACAACAAATCTCCCCTTTTCTTTTTATTTATTTATTTTAAACCCCTCCTCTTCCCCCCCTTCTCCCATTCTTCCCTCTTCTTCACTCCTATAGTTCTTACTTATACATTATTTTTACATCTTTATAGGTAGTTTGTCGTCATTCTTTGTTCTTGTTACATCTCTTCATCTCTCTTTCTGTCTTGCAGACGTTCTGCAAATTCTTGTGCTTTATCCGGATCTGAGAACAGTCTGTTTTGCTGCCCCGGGATAACTATTTTAAGCACCGCTGGATATCTTAATATAAATTTTTAGCCTTTTTTCCATAGGATAGATTTTGCTGCGTTGAACTCCTTCCTCTTCTTTAGGAGCTCAAAGCTTATGTCTGTGTAGAAAAAAAAATTGACCTTTGTATTCCAGTAGTTTTTTGTCTTCTCTAATTTTATTCATTACCTTCTCCAATATATTTTCTCTTGTCGTGTATCTCAGAAATTTTACTAAAACGGATCTTGGTTTTTGTTGTGACTGTGGTTTCAGGGCTAATGTTCTGTGTGCCCTTTCTATTTCCATTCCTTCCTGCATTTCTGACATTCACAGGATCTTTGTGATCCATTCTTTTATAAATTCTTTCATATCTTTGCCTTCTTCATCTTCCTTAAGCCCCACTATCTTTATATTGTTTTGCCTACTATAGTTTTCCATTATATCCATCTTCTGAGCTAACAACTCCTGTGTTACTTTAACTTTTTTGTCACTTTCTTCCAATTTTCTTTTTAAGTCGTTCACTTCCATTTCTACCGCCATTACACGTTCTTCCACATTTTCTATTCCTTTTCCTACATCTGTTATGACCAGCTCTCTTCTCCTCACTTTTTCTTCTGTACTTTTCATTTCACTAAATTCTAGTGTCAACCATTCTTTTAATGCTTTCATTTGTTCTTGATTTTTTAAAAAATCTATGTACTGTCCATTCATTTTACCTCCTATTCCTCTGTGCAGAGCTTGGTCTTCTTCTTCTTCTTCTTTGTCTGCTCTTGGGTTTGTGTCTTCTATTTCTCTTCCTTGTATCTGTGTTTCTTCTGACTTTCTTGTTGAGCTGCTTGTCTCAGTTTGTTAGTTTTTTTTTCCATGGTTTCTTGATGTTGGTCCTCTTCTTCTGGGCTGATTATCTGTTGTGTCTCTTGCTTCCTTTTTTCTTTTCACCCCTCCCTTTCCCGTTGCTTTCTTTATCTTCCAGCTGGGAGCCTTGCTGTCGGGCATCTCTCAGCTGTTCGTGCTGTGGAATTTCACTCCACAGCTGGTGTCCCCCTCTTGTTGGTGTTTTCCTTGTCGTACGCAGTTGCACACCTCTGTTTGGCTCAGTGAGCCATTTTTACAGTCCCGCTGTCGGTGGGTCGTGACCCTGTGGGGTCTCCACTAACCTTGGGGAGTGGGCTCCTCTTTCCATGGTGGATCCCTGCTTTTTCGCGCAGGTAAGGCCTTCACCTTTCTCTTCCAGTGTCTTTCCTTCTTCTTTTATTCCTGTTTTTTTTTGTTTTTCTTTCTTAGGTGCCATTTTCTCCACGCCTTTATTTTTTTATTTGTTGTGATTTGTGTGTCTGGGACTTTGCTTTTTCTTCACTTTTTTCTTCTTTTCTGGAGAGGGCTGGTATTCCCCTACAGGTCACTATTCCATCATGTGACTCCTGTGAGTGATCACTAACCTTGATGCTTACATGTTATCCATGTGACAGGCAAGAGGGAGTGAGATAGGCTTAAAGTGCTAAGAGCAGGGAATGTGATCAAATTATAGACTTCACTAACTTTCTGATCTCTTCTTGCTTTCAGCCATCTTCACACCACAGACTCACTCTCAAATCCAAGAGACCATTGCCAAGTGAGTCACTCTCCCATGGTTTCCCTTCTGTCCACCAAGCCCATTGTCTACTCTAAATGTTCAGTTTTCCAGGTGGGACGTAAAACTAAACAAAAATTAAACTCCATTTATTCCAAAAAGATGAGCAGAAACTCAGTGTCATAAAAAAAGTGTCGATGCTGTTTGGCCCATCTTTTGGTGCCAGCCATGCCAAAACTCCTTGCCCACTCTTAGCTTCCAGCATCTGATCTCTTTGGAGACAACAAAATCCTACGAAATGCAATAAGGGCTTCTGTCTCTGTCCCCTTTTCAAGTAGTGAATTCCAGACTGCTAGTATACTCTGGGCAAATAAACCTTTTGCCATTCCCCTTTGTTCTTGGCCTCTCGACTAAAGGAAAATAATTTCTTTCTTTTTATTTTTTCGAGACTTACTCATGATTTTGAGAATATAAAGAACCCCAGCCTATTCAATCTCATTTCACAGATAAAGTTGTTTATCTTTCACATACTTTTCTAGTGCTATCTGTATGGATAATAAAGGAAATCATTCCATATTGATCTGGTACATCTTATTGATTTTTTTTCCCTGTACCATTAAGGAGAAAAAAAATAGAGCACCGTGGATGGACCTGCTGTTATGGCAGCGCTGCCGCTGGTGCAAATCTGGGGAGAGTGGGGAGCGGAGACACATCACTGCACCACAGGGTCCAGTCACCTGGTCTTCATGTCAGTGGCTCCGTATGGGCTTTAAATGGTCTTTTAAAGACTCAGATAGCTTTTTGTTTAAAATCCTGTGACCACAGGGTCTGGCCCCAAGGTGGCGGCACCTGAGTTTGGCAATGACTTCAAGGGGTTGCAGACTGAGGGGAGCAGGTCTATGCCCTGTTTGAGAAGGAGACATAGAGGAGATTACTCAAAGGAGGGTGGCCATTGATCAAATTAAAACTCTTTCACAAGTAACGAGTCCAAATGGGCAGCCTGCACCTTCAAAGTTGAGCTATTTTGTTTCTCAGGATCATTTAAAGCAGGTCATGGCTCCGATATTTCTGGAAGCCTGTGAGTGAGACTGAAGGAAGGGCTCTGTGACTTAAGGACATGCATAGGGCACAAGACTTTGGTGGCTCAAGGCGAGGAACACATGCAGGCTGCAGGCTGCAGGTGAATTATGGTCAAAGAACTCACACTAGGTTCTGGACGGCTGCAGACTGGCTCAAGACTGGCTGAAGGGGTACAAGGTATTGGAACCAGGATGCTAGAGGGTGCCAAGGGGAGGAGGAGCTCCCGAGGTTTCTCAAGCACTGAAGGCTTCCTGGTTGTGTCAGAGGTTTTGATCTGGAGCTTGAGTTGCTAATGGTTTGGACTGGTCTGTGTGGCTGCTGAAGCGACACGAGTGCAAGACATGAATCCATAGACACTCAGTAAATCTGAACAGACTTACTTTTGCTTCTCCATCTCTCTCAGGCAATTTCTGCTGATGGTTGATCTTTGTCTGCCTTACATCTGTTTTATTACTTGGCAATAAAAGAATTTTGAATCTTGAATCTGGCATAATCTTACATTCCTTTGTAGCTCCATATCACTCCATATCTTCCCATTTACTGTACATTCACTTACTTTTTTTGAATATTCTCAAAAGCAGCATCTCTCAATTCTCCGGTCTCAATTCCCTTTGCTACTTTTCTACCCAAATGATGAGACTATCAAAATCTTACTGATATCAACATCCTTTTCCTTGTTGTGTAACCAGGTAGACAAATCTTGGGCATGTTCAGTCTCACTCACAGGCCCCCAGAAATATTGGAGCCATTACCTGCTTTGAATGATCTTAAATAACAAAACAGCTCAACTTTGAAGTTGCGAGGCTGCCCACTTCTACTTGTTACTTGTGAAAGAGTTTTTATTTGATCAGATATTCCTTGAGTTAAATGATAAACCATTAGGTCCAGACATAAATTGAATGATGTGAGAATGCAATTGCCTGGAAACTTCTTATAATTAACAAAGCCCTGCAATTAGATGTCTCATTTATCAAAGCTCTTTTGGTTTTTAATATCTATGGCAAACGAAAGTATTTAAAAACAATGAAATTTATATATATATATATATATATATATATATATATATATATATATATAATTAAATTGTGCTTTTAATAAAATTAAAAATAATTAACTGTTTACAAATTATTTCAAATAACTAGAACATTAAAACAATTGTTAAGTAGTTTACAAACAAACAGACATTCTCCCTTTCACCCTTCTTCCCCAGAGCCTTAAAATCTCTGATGACTTTATGGATATTATGTCAGGTCTCATTTGGAACAGGCTAAATGCAGAGGAATCTCAGCAAGAATGAGCATGACCACTGGTATACATGAGGAGCTCAGCAGCAATGCACTGCCAGGAAATAGCTATATCCAGGTTTAGAACCAGCCCAAAAGATGTGCGTGAGCTATGTGAAATAAGTCTGGACATTCTAAATTCGGATGGTGGTGGGTGAGAGACCATAGCACAACAGTGGCTGAGACATGAAAGGTCATCTTCATGCTGCTGAACAGAAGGATTTGCTCTGCTTCTAGCTAATTTATAATAAGCTGGATCTGGATGGAGCAAATTCAGTAATGAATTTTTAAAAATACTTTCTACTGCCATCTAAAAAATCTTCTTCCTTCTTTCCTTTCCTTTGGTATCTAAGATGGTTTAAATAATATATTATCTATAGCAGCCATACATTCGTTCTGGAAGTGAGGAACAAAGGCATTCCATAAACTACTTATGCTTGGATAAAGAATGGGATAAAAGGGGCAAGGGACTTACACGTTCTGGGATGCATATGTAATTCTCAACCTTATTGACCAGGTTAATGAGGTCAAAATAATTTAAAACAATGAAATGGGTTCATTTTTCACAGGATGGAATTGAATAAGCACAGAAGTTAGTTGTACATGTTGAACTGTTAGACCTCACTTGGAACCCTGTAGACTGTTGTCATTTCTGTTCTTTAACAAGATGCAAAGGTTTTTGAAAAAAAAATCCACAAAGATGTTTCTATATGAAGAGGTTATGCCCTTTTTGTGAAAGGCTTCACAGGCTGAAGAATAGTGTTGGTTGCAGAATTGCTAAAAATTATGACATTTTGGATGGTCTTTA
Source organism: Narcine bancroftii (assembly GCF_036971445.1). Classification (NCBI taxonomy): domain Eukaryota; kingdom Metazoa; phylum Chordata; class Chondrichthyes; order Torpediniformes; family Narcinidae; genus Narcine; species Narcine bancroftii. The sequence goes on from NC_091474.1 coordinate 160,003,537, forward strand.
ATGAAAATGTTTCCACTTGTGTGGGAAACCTTCCCACAACAAGGAGCATAAATAGGCATAAATAGGCACCAAAACATCCATGTGGGAATTCAGTTCTTCACTTGTGGAGCATGCCATGATATCTCTTTTTTTTGTTTGTAGAATATATTTATGTAAGGGAAAGTGAATTAATGGAAGAAAGAAATGGAAGGATATGTGACAAGGTAGCTGAAGTGAAGTGGAAAAGTTTGCATAGATTTTTTTTAACTGAGCCTCTTTACGTGGCTCAAATAAAAAATTGAAAATGTCAAGGGAAGTTGTTTATAAGTTGTGAAAGTAATGTTTTTCTTTTCTCTGAATATCAAAATCAAGTAAAGCATGGACTCTTGGTTTATCACCAAAGTTATGAACAGCATTAAAATACTATACACAAGCAGTTAGTGCAAGGCGATTACAGCACCAGTGACTTGGGTTCAAATCCAGCACTGTCTGTAAGTAGTTTGTACATGTCCCCATGTCTGCATGGGTTTCCTCTAGGTGCTCCAATTTCTCACCATCTTCCAAAAACATGAGGTTTATAGGTTAATTGGTGTATTTGGGTGGTGCAGGCTCATGGACAGAAGGTCCTATGACCATGCTATATCTAAAAAAAAATACAGCAATCAACCATGCATTCCTAGTTATTGAAACTCGGAGTGGATATTTATTCTTTAATGTATCCTAAATAAGTTCACCAAATTGTTTCATTCACTCATGGTTCATCCAGAAATCTAAAGCAAGCAGGAGAACAGAATGATTCATATAAATATTGACAGGCCCGGGAGCATAGTATCATTATTCAATTTGAAGGCAAGTTCTGAAAAAGAAGTTCAGAATTTAAACATGCTTCTTTATGCATGACCCTTTGTAATGTGAAGTGTAGATAAAGGAATATTTGTTCAAGTAGGGAAAACAAAAACCATTTACATTTTTTACCTATTTATCAACCTTTTCTTCCCCTGAATAGCAAAGGTAAATTGTCAGTAAAAATGAATTACATCTTCACAATTAAATTTATTTATTGACACATGATGCCTCAGCAGACCAAAACACTTTAAAAAAAATCTCATGGTTTAATAAGGACATATTTTACAGACAGCATTTTCTAACTTACTGGTGCTGAGAACCTTTCTCATCAACTTCTTCCAAAGTCCTTTCAGCAGAGGTGTTCAAATCACTTTCATTGGAATGTACAAGCATTGGCAAAACTTCTCCCTTGCAATGACTCGCCTCACAGTGGATCTGTATTTTTCACTGCTGTCATTGTGTTCACTTGATCTGTAAAGAAAATTAACTGATCTTTAAACAGTCTAAAATTACACTTTTAAATAAATAGAGCGCTAATACTGCCTTTTGAATGAGAAATGAACATTGGCAATATTCAACTTGCCAGCACTCCTCACAGAAAAAGCCTTAACATCATGTAAATATGAATGCAAGAGGATAGGTTAACTGCAGAACAGTCATTTAAAAAGCTGTACCCAATGAACTCTTTGGAATTATTCCATATAGAGAAATATTCCATATAGAAAAAAATGGCAATTACCCTGATTTTAATAAAATAGTGTATGTATATGGGTGGATGCTCTCATCATTTCAATGCTACTTATAAAATTGTTACTTTAACCTTGTGGAAAAAAGCACCATGCAGGGTTTATGAAGTAGCTTGAGTTCAAGGAATACAGATCTGTTATTGTTACAATCCTTTTTACCCCAAGGGGTTTTTGTTTTATTCCTTCAGATCACGAATCTCTCGTTTACGCAAGTCACTAACTGTCAGTCCAAATGAAAGAAGCTTCTGTGTAACATTAGAGATGAATTCTGGACTGATCATGAAAATGTAAATAATGATTATTGTAATCCATATTTAATGTCAAATTCTGTTTTGATTTGCTAATTCTTGTTCAAGTTTGTTGGTTTCTAAGTAACGTATGTGTCTGAGTAATTTGAATTCCAGTGACTCATTCTCTATAAACTTTTTAAAATGTGTTGACTTCTCACTGAGATTATCTTTACACTTTCTATTCACATTTTTCTGTATATTTATAGTAAAATTATGCCATAACAATATTCCATGCATAAAGATATAAAGCAGTCAAGAAATTACTTAATTTTTGATTCTGTTACTTTAAATGCATCTATAATGAAGTCTGACCTTTCTCACATTGGTAAGGTGAGAAGTGTCAGATCAATAAAGCTAAAGTTCACAGAAACATCACTTTGGGATCAATTAAAGTCCAACGTTTCAACACTTCTAGCATAGAGTTACACTGGTCACAATAGCTGTAATAAATTTAAAGAGGCAATCTGTATTTTAACATTAGTTTAGAAATACTGAGGATCATGTCTTAACTCCTTATGTCATCCTTGGTTGCTGATTTATGCACTTTTGTAATTTTGGAAACAAAGACTAAAAATAATTCTTTGCGAGTTCCTCTCAAAGGCAAAATTTAAAATGTATTTATTTTTTAAATGATTTCAATATGGCTGGAGATACAAGCAGACCATGAAATCATCTTCTGAGGTTAAAAAAACAAAGTCGGAGTCAAAAAGCAAAATAGAAATAGTCAAAAATATGAACTAGAATCATGAAAATGCTGCAAACAGAAAACAAGTGAATTAGCCTTTGTGATGAGATAATGCACTATCGCATTTTAAGGACAATCACTTCTTTCACAACAGAGAAAAATTAGGAAAGAATGATTGCCTGATGATATAACCATGCACTGGGAAGATATTAATCTGATACATCTGATCTATTTTACATCAAAGGTCGTACTTCCCTCCCAGTTTGTAAAGGTTTAGCAAGTGTATTGCATATTCAGACGAAGACTTATGGAAGAAATAGCTACAATTATTTTCTGTTGCTAAATTATGGAATATTTTGCTGGATGTTTCCAGAATCGCTTCTGTCGATTTCAGATTGCTTTCCGGAAATACACAAGCCAAAACAATAACAGTTTTGAGCACAGCATTTTCCTTCAGAATACCAAATTATTGTCATTTTACAAGAGAAGTTTTGTTTATCAAGAAAACAGACAAGTTGCTTAAAATATAGATTCTCCCCACTGGCCTCACTAGAGGGGTGCAGGGGGGGGGGTGTGGACTGCATGGGGTAACACCATCAGAGGGGGGTGCCACCAAAATGACTGTCTATAAATAAAATGTGTGTAGTGTTTCAGCAGAAATGTATTTTTTAATAAAAATATCCCTGTAGTTCGTTATAACAACAAAAAGCATTTTTCATAAGCCCAGCTTACATGTATCAAATACCAATAAGGCTAAAAATCTATGCTAATTTACTTTTTGAACCTTCTAATATGCTGCGGTCAGATTTGTCATTTGTTACCCAGTTACAATGACTCTTCAAATCATGTGTTTTTTTCTGCACGAGATACAAGCTCACGCTGTTGTTTTTGTTGCTGCTGGTATTTTTATAGTCCTTGCCTTTGTTAAATTTTTTGGTGTTTTAGTACAATAGTTGTGGTAATTAGTAATGTTTCATATGTAACAATAAAGTTTATCATTAAAATCAACATTTTTTGATGCCGTTCTTAAACATTTTTACTTTGAATTCTATTGTTTTCTTACCAAATTTTAATGTAAAGATGTAATTTTAATTTTTCTAGTTGATTATCTCACTACTATTGCCATTACATTCAGTGATTATGGGAATACGATTTACAAGAAACATTAGTACAAAAACATTACTAAGGGTTCTGTATTGTCTGGTACAGGAGGAGGTCCATGGAGGGGGTGGATTGGTGGGGGGGGGGGTGTTGTAAGGCTATGAGTTACCACACTGGGTGACACCAAGACTAGCAATGCCACTGACTCTTCCACTGATACAATGAATACTAGTGGTTGAAAGCTGAACGTATGCAAGATTTCTGATATGATGCAGTATTTTTTTCAAAGTCTTGGGTTATGTTCAACATTAGTATTTTGTTTCAATAAAGCTGCTCACTGTCTCAGGAGATCCACCAAATAAGCTTGCCAAACAATTTATTTTGAAGGGTTTCCTCTGAATTATCAGATGGGACAATGTCAGAGCAATGTAGATGTAGTTCCTTCATACCTGTAACTGAATGATCAGGAAATCAGGCTCACATGGCAACTGCATTTGTTAGTTCCCCATTACTTTTTGAAAAGTACTTACAATGTCTGATTTTGCTAATGTGCCATTCCATGGAGAGCCATAGCCAGTGGGAAGAAGATTTCAGAGAAGTGACTGTTCAGATTTTATTATTCTGTCAGTGGTATTTCTTAATGACCAATATTGTTTATGACACTCAAGCCAAAACATTCATTTTCTATTTTTCCCATAGCTGAATAACACATGAAAATATATCATAATCTCATTGGGACATGACAAACATGGATGAATCAGATAGCCTCTCTTTGTCTGTTTAGATTATTTACAGCTTCTGTAAGTTGCATAAAATATACTTTCCGTTTTGGCTTTATAAATAAATACAATGTACTTACAATTACATCTATTGATCAGAAAGTCTAAACTCTGTTGTTTTCATGATTATTATACCATGCAACAGAAACAAACATTCAACAGATAATTCCAAATATCAGTGAACCAAAAAGAGTTTATTCAATTTAATCAGCCATTAATTTCAGTGTGAGCAGTAATAAACTTTGCAAGTGGTTATATTTGACTTAAGTGGCAAATATCATTGCCAAACTGTGGATGGCTGTTAACTTTTTTGCAATAATGATGGTAGAAAGACTAAGTATTTGTTTCAATTCATTTCCAAAGTATTTGGAACATTTCCATGACTTGACTCCTGTAAATGTATTGAAAACAAAGAAACCTTAATAAGCCAGTAGTTATATTTAATGACAATCTTGGGAGGGATTGAACGGGTTTGGTCTGGAAGACAGAAGGTGGAGTCAAATTAACCATATTAAAATAACAGTGTATTACAATACATTCCCATACTACCTTGTGCAGAATGGAGTTTGCATCAGGGAAACCCCCCTCGAGACAGTGAGGATGGGTTGGCAATTATAACATGAATGATGTAAAGACCAGTTTGGAACTTTAACTCCGTATCAAGGAGTTTTCTGCAATACCTGGCATTTGCCAGTGAAGGCAACCAAAGAGAGCAGTAGCAGTGGCATTGTGAATGAGGAACTGACAGACAATAAATGCTACAACCTGACTGCATTGCCCCACTCTAGGAAAGGCTTTCTTCTTGGAGGTTATGTTGCGTGACCAGGTAACAAACTTTGAGGGAAGTTTACTTCAATTCAGAGTAAAGGTTGATGAACTTTGCAGATTTCAGTGGTATTGCCTTGTTAAGTCAGTAATGAAATTATTGTGTCCACATAACTATAATGGCTGTCAAAGAATAATACCACACTATCTGTAATGGGCAATGGCAGTCACCTTTGGAAGAGCTGCAAGCTGGTCCTTTCATACCTGAAAATGCTCAACAAAAAGGCTATCAGTAAGGAGGGCTTCAAAAGCCCATCTCTATCACATATACCGCCGAAAGTTCTTTCCTTGACTTCTTTGGACAATGGTAACTGAGGTTCAGTGCATCACCTCTAATGGTGGAAAACTTTTACAACCTATTGGAGAAAAACTTGCTACTTGAGGCCTCTTCGTTATATTCTTTGAGAGGTCCATATCTCCAACATTTTTCTGTCATGGGATCCTTCCTTTACTGCACCAGAAAATCTTGCAAGATCTCCAAGTTAGCCACAGACAAGCACAACAGACAAGTTGTTTCACATTGACTTAATATTAGGTGAGAGCAGTCAGAATAAGCAGGGCTGGCTGGGATCACAGAGTGCAAGGTTTCATGGATTACACAAGTGTGGTTACAAATAGAACATTCCAGGCCCAGCTAGTATGTTCATAACCCTAAATGCTAATTTGTAAACTGAGTCAGTAGTAATGAAGATAAATGCAATGCTAACATCCATTTCGAGAGGATGAGTAAACAAAAGCAAGGATGTAATGCTGAGGCTTTACATGGTCTTGGTCAGAGAACATTTGAAATATTGTGAGCAGTTTTTGGCCCCATATCTTAGGAAGGCTGAGCTGATATTGGAGGAGGTCCAGAGGAGGTTTACAAGAATGATCCCACAGATGAGATGGTTAACACATGAGGAGATTTTGATGGCTCTTGCTCAGAACTTGCAAGAGTTTATGAGGGGGGGATCTCATTGAAACATACTGAATGTGGAAAGGACTACCTAGTGTGGATGTAGAGAAGATTTCCAGTAGTGGGAGAGTTTTGGACAAGAGGGTACAGTTTCAGAATAAAAGAAAATCACTTAAGATGAGAGATGAGGAAAATGATTTTCAGCCAGAGGCTGGCGTATCTGTGAATTCATTGCCACAAGCAGCTGTAGAGGATATTTGTGTACAAGACCACTCTTCCAGATGCCAACGTGTTTTTAGATTGTGAGGTTCTCCAAACAAACTTACCAACTGTGTACTTGACTGCAATCTTGCCTTCCTTCCATTTCACAGCCAATTGCAGGATCCATCGAAAATCTTTGTGAGGTCAAAACATTTCAACCAGACCTAAAAGTCTATTAAATGTTCCAAACTTAAAGAAAATGGAACAGATCCAAAGCTCAATACTTATAAATAACTAGAAAGGTCAGAAAGGTTTATATGTTGAATTAGTAAACCAAATTGACAGCAGAGGAAAAGAGACAAAATGTTAAACTAAGTTCCTGTCTGCCCTCTTGGGTCGAAGTAATGTATCCCAGGGCCCTATTTTGATAGAGTAATGGAATTCTCCCTGGTGTTTCAGCCAAAATTTAATTCTCAACTGACATCATAAAAGTGATTATCTCGTTATTTTCACAAGCTCACTTCACACCATATCTATGTTAGACTTGAGACTGTCCGTTAAAAGTAATATCTATGATTCTTTAATTTTTATGCCTAAATATAAGTTGCCGTTGTTGTAAGGTGAAGCATTTTGTGATCTTTCCTGAATTTAACTTTAAAGAAGTAACGAGTGAGAAGTGATACCCACTAACGATGTGCACTGAAAACACAAGCAATGTTGCTCCAGCCGGGTTTCTGCTGGTTGTTGCTGATTGGTGAGGCTCCCTCCTGGCAGTGGGAAGTCAGGAGGTCATTTCTTAAACGAGCACAGTCTCTGCAGGTTTTCCTTTCTGCTTAGCATGGGTCCATAAGAGAAAGATTTATGATTCTGAATGGTTATAGTTACAGAGCAAGCACAGAATGCACTCAATCTATATCAATAATATAAAGGAATTTTTTAAAATAAATAAACTGCTTATTTTAGTGACAAAGTATTTTGAAGTTGATTAAGGCAGCTGAGATGTTCTTTTTGGGTAGGTGTCCTGGAGATGTGATACACCAAAGTTTTATTCTAATAATTTAACAAATGATACAAAATGGTTTGTGGGGACACTGCAAAGCAAAGGGATTGAGAGATTGAGTTTCAATTGCTCAATCAAAGCAAAGCTGAAAAACAATTATTGAACAGCCTCCTTGACCTCTGCAAATGTTTATAACTTCCCAATAATTGACTAAAATTTTACTCTGTAGCAAGATCATTCCCAAAAGTGTGTTCTGTGGCTGAATTCTATTTGCCCATGAAAGGCTGAAATCACTCCAGGTGCTTCAAACCACTGCTTGCCTGTTGGGGAGGATTCCTGGAAGGTTTTAACAGCAATTTCCTGGTGAAATGTTGCCAGGTGAGGGTGGAGCACATCAGCACCCTGGATTCCATGAGTACTTCCAAGATATTCCATAAATGGGAAGGGTAACATTGAACACCTTTGCCTAAAATGGGAGGAATTATTGCAATGAAATACTAAAGAAACACTTACACCACACTATTATACCCTTAAGGCATCATGAAACACATTACATACAACTAAGTGTTCATTGTATGTCTCCTGTCTCTTTTGCCCAACTTTTGAAGTTTATTCCACATGATACAATTTTTATATCTTTTACCTCATTTATTATGAACTTTCTATCATTTTCATTATTCCTCTTTTCCCATCTATATCTATTTATTCTCTGTTTGATTTGACTATAATTCATCCTACTTTTTCATTCCTCTACTTCTTTCCCTGTCCTTAAACCTTGTTGATTGACAATTGATATTGGTACCTTCATGATCAGCAAGACAACATGGTCCATATCATTAATAGTCATAATTCCATCAACTTGCAGGGTCTTTGGCTTGGCTTCGCAGATGAAGATTTATGGAGGGGTAAATGTCCACGTCAGCTGCAGGCTCGTTTGTGGCTGACAAGTCCGATACGGGACTTGCAGGGTAAAACATTTCCAAATGAAGGAAGAAAGGAAAGGTCTAATAAAAGGAAAAATCTAGGCTAACGTTTCCTGAAAATTCCTGAAGTAACAACTCCTCTTTTGGTGATAAAACATATCACTGAAAATTAATACTGTGAAAAGGAGTCAATGTGCAGTAATTGGATTAAATCTGGTTCACTTGATAGCACTCTCCTCTCCTCTCCATGCTAGAAGGTTATGAGTTCAAGTTTCTCCATACAAAATAAAAAGATCCAGAAGAGCACTGTTAGATGTGTCACTTTTAAGTGAGATGTTAAATTCAGCTCCTTTTGGACCCTCAAATGGATTGACAAGATCCCATGGAAGGAAGGCAGAGAAATTGTAATTTGAATCCTGACACCTGTTTATCTCCTCAATATCTCAGGTTGATTGATTATCATAACATCTTTGTTTGTAGGAGCTTGCTGTGTGGAACTGCTCTGTGGTGTAGCAAATATGAATGCACCTCAAGAAAAATTTTCTGGCAGAGGAACATTTTGGTATGTTTGTAATTATTTATTTATATCTGTAACTTTCTTCTGAGAATTAAATCCTTAAAAGAGTTTGAAACTTGATGGATTCACAACTGAACCATGAAGATTTCCCTGGGAATCCCCTCCCTGTCAAATTCAGTTCATAGCTTCTGCGATTGCCAGGAGCACATTAATGATATATACGTGTTTTGATTCTGCACTGACCTTAGAGATGAGACCAATAATATTTTTTTTAAATTGCAATAATTAATAAATAATCTAATTCTATTCTGAAAATAATTAGACTGATATGCCATAAAAGATGCATAAGTGACGTGCCAAACAATACACTTACAACTTTATTTCATATATTTTATGGCTCATTTGTACCTTATTTCTCTTCTAGCAGTCACATTTCAAGCTTCAGTTATTGAAAGAGAGTGGGTGGGAAATGAAACTGCAATGATTGTAACTCACCTGGTGTGGAAAGGGTAGGGGTTACGATAAGAAAGAAAAACACACTCTTTGCTCCATGACTAAAAATATTTAACTAGAAAACATCAAGTAAACGAATGTATTTTTGTCATTTATTTGACAATTATCATGCAAGCAACATATTGAGTACACCCCTGCTTGTGAAGTAAACATGCACTGTATGATGTACAACTTCCTTTTCCTGCTGGAGTCCATCTGCAGTTATGCCTGTATCCTGGATACTGTCAATGAGCCCTTTGTAGTCCAGGAGGATTCAATCAGCCACAGGTGTGAGCCTGCTGAGACCGGACTGGGATTAGGTAGCAACATTTGATATAAGATCCAAAAAAGCGCGGGTAATCTCTAGACCGCATGCAGTTGGTCTTTGGAGAGAGCAAAGGAAAACGCTGATGAAAAGCTGTAAAGAAAAACAGAAATGCAGTTTTAAACTCTGACATCTGCAAGAATGAAGGAAGAAATGAGGACCTTGCTTTACATTGTGATCTCAATGAAGATACAAGACAAGAAAAGGCATGGTGCCAAATAAAATTTGAACCAACCCCATAAACTATCACCTAAAACAATTTTGATAACAAAATGAGCAAAATTGTGTTTTTAAAAACCTGTCCTTTAATTTTCTTAAGTGGCTGCATGGATAAGTTGCATCAACCAGGCAAAAGACTTTACAAAATATACTCGTCGTTGAATTTCATGCTTAGACCATCCAAATGAGCAGCCTATTTGGTGACTGAGAGGGAACTTCAGCAGCAGGAGACAATAGCTGTGGAAACAGTTCAAAACAACCATGAGGTTAGAGGTGATCATCGTCAGGTGGTATGCAGAGAGTTTGAGAGACATCTTTCGCTGATACTGTAGGAGGCGAGAGGCTCTCTCTGAAAATCTGGAAAAGCACTCTTTTTCCCTCTGGAATACAAGGAATGCTGAGAGAGGCACTTCCCTTATGCAGCTGGCAGCTTCCAGCTCCCTTTCATTGCCAAGTATGCTAACCCATGCATTGACAGTCAGTTATAGTTCTTCCTTGAAACACAGAACATTCAGTGACCCAATCAATCAAATAAAACATTGTCTTTCAGGTTGGACATGATGATCTCACATTTCACCTGTTTACCCTTACTGAGTTGTTGCAGGCATTTAAAATGAAGCACTAAACTAAAACTTTCCTTTCATTGTTTTCCTGTTTCCCAGATACAGCAGTGAGGTTAATACATTGGCTGGTGTGTACCAGGCCACACGGAGCAGTAAGGTCCCAGCATTGACTCTTGCATTCTGCCAAGTTAGCTGTGTTAGCGATGGACCAAGTTGTTTTGGTGCCAAAAGGTGAGGAAGGATAAAGTCCAGCCAGAGTTCCTGCACTAAGAGCCTCCAGACAGTTAGAGCATAAACTGCATACTAATTTTATAATCTTAGCACAATTAGTGTGGTGATTCGTGCAATGCTATTACAGAGCCAACGATTCAGATACAAATCCAGCTCTGTCTATAAGGAGTATATGTGTTCTCTCCGAGACAGTATAGGTTTCCTCCAGGTGCTCCGGTTTCTTCCCACATTCCAAAGCCATAAGGGGCTGAAAGGTTAATTGGTCACAAGCATGTATTTGGATGGCATGAGTTTGTACGCCAGAAGTGACAATAATTCAATTGTAGTCTTTTTAGCCTGATCCTCATTCACTTCCTTTTGAATTACTCATCCAATTAAGTAATCCACTGAACCTGATTGACACTTGTGATAAGATATTTATTTTTCTCACACAGACATTTTTCTGCACAGACATAAATATTTCCCTTTGTTCTTTTCTTCATATTCCCAAGTGAGTGGGCCCTGAGAAGTTATGGGAAATCTTGCCACTGAACATAGCCTGGTACTGGGTAACTCTGGAAATCAATGACACCATGTCATGAAGCTCTTTAACAGCTCCCACAACTGCTCCCAACAGATGGTCAGAAAGGAACACCAACGACAGGAGGTCACAGCATTTGGAAAACATGCAGAGATTTTAATCAGGAGATCTGCAAATATGGTCAGGGTCCTAATCCAGAGGCCTTAGTTCAAAGGCATCTTAAGTGGTTAAGGAGGCATTAGTCCTAACCCTGTTTCTGTTTGCATATCCTTTGCACTGTCTTGGTTTCCAAACCTGGCAACACACACAGCAAATCTTGCTTTTGAGTGTGCAAGTCACATGGTAGAACACTAATTCACTGAAATTTCCTTTCCCTGGCATAAAAAGGTACATTTGGAATCCCTCACAGAAATGGATATTGGCATGAAGTGTTTTCAGGGTTTATGCTTTGTAAGTCTTTCACCCACTGAAACAAAATGCCTTTCTCTCCTCTTTGGGGTGAAGCATGGGAGTTGATGAGAAGGTTAGCAGGAAACGAATCGGCATCGGCCCAATATATGGTCCAATGAGGAAGTCCCCATGCCAGGAGCAAACATTTTTGGGAAAATTGGCCCTGTTTTCTCTTGTTTGCAGCAAGTGGGAATAATCTTTTACTAACCAGTTAAAGAAAAGTATTATAAAAAATGCCACTTGGGCAAGGTACTGGATGTTTGCTGGTCCTGGAGTAACTGTACTCTTGCATGAGTAATCACATTCAGGGAGGGAATTAGAACAAAACATTGCATTGAACAGATTGTGAACATGCTGACAGTCCTATTGCCAGGAAAAATAAGAGAATATTTTAACTTTCTTTCCTTCACAAATAGTTCACTTGTTTCAAAAGTGTAAATAAAATTACACAGCTGCACATCTTTTGAATGATCTTACAAAATCAGATAATGTTTCACAGACGTATTCCATGACATTTGCACCAAAGTATTGTCACTTTATAGTGCAAAATACATTGAAAAACAATAGTTACAAAAACACCATCAAAAATTCATTTGGAATGATAGGCAGAGATACTCTTGTAGTTCAGTATTTTTGGGCAGAGAACAACTCAGTAATGCCCAGATTTTATTTCAGTCTTGGTTGTTATAGCAAGGGCTATGGAGCCCAATCTTGACTTGTCAATGAATTTCAAACACCTATCTTCATCGCTTATCCCAGTGAGATGTTGCAGAAATTGATGGCAGGACTTGCAACATTGGCTTGAATCCAAGCATTAAAACACTATGCATCTTTCCGAATGATTTAAAATGTCACTCCAAATACACAGATTATTCAAAAGTCAGGGTGAGAGTGGATGAAATTGGTATGGCGTCAAGGAGATCTGGTGAAATTGAAGTGAATGGAACTCAAGGGAAAGCTCCAAATTGGATGGAATCAGACTTCATACAAGGAAGATGGTTCGAGTTATTTGAGGTAGATCACTGACATACTTGAACAATACAGCAGGAGTTTCTCAGGGCAGAGTCATAGGCCCAAAATTATCACTGCGTTCGGCCCCTGCCAGCACCATTATCCTCAGCCCGAGCATCGTCAATCCTTCAGCCCCACCGTCATCACCGCCCTCAGCCCAACTGTCACCATTTCTCTCAGCCAAACTGTCACCACTGCCCTCAGCCCAACGATTGTCATCTCTTGATCCCACTGTCATCAACCCCTTGGATTTACTGTCATTACCGCCCTCGGCCCCACCATTGCCCTCAGCACCACCGTTGTCACTGCCCTCAGCCCAACTGTCACCTCTGCCCTTGGCCTCACCATAACCATTGCCCTCGGCCCAACTATTGTTATCCCTTGACCCTACATCATCAACACCTTGGACTTACTGTCGTCACCACCTTCACCTTGACTGTCACCACCACCCTTAGCCCAACATTCACCATCGCCCTCAGCCTGATAATTCTCATCCCTTGACACTACCATCATCGATCCTTTGTCACTTCCCTCAATCCCACCATCGCCATGGCCCACAGCCCCACCATAGCCACCTACCACAGCCCCACCTTGACCACTACCCTCAGCCTCACTGTCACCTCCGCCTTCGACCCCACCATTGCCATTTCCCTCAGCCCCACCATGACCACCGCTGTCAGCCTTATCATCTACCACTACCCTTGGCCTGACCATTGCCACCACCATTGGCCTCACCCCCACCATTGCCACTCCCCTTGGTCTCACCATAGCCACCGCCCTCAATGCCACTGTCACCACTGCCAATGGCCCGACTGTTGCCACTGCCCTTGGCCTCAGTGTAGCCACCGCCCTTGGCCCCACCGTTGACCCCACCCATGGCCCCACCATCACCACCACCCTCAGCCCCACCGTCTCTAACACCTTAGACCCCAGAATTGTCGCTGTCATCAGCCTAACTGCTGTCACTGCCCTCAGCTTGACTATCATCACCACCTTCGGCACCACGATCATGAACCCCTTCAGCCCCACTGTTGTCACGCCCTTCTGCCCCACTGTCACCCTCAGCTCCACTATCACTACAGCCTCACAACCACTCTCATCCCCACCATCACCACTGCCCTTGGTCTCACCATAGTCACCCCACCGCTGGCCCCATCGACATCACCACCCTCGGTCTCACTGTTGCCCTTGGCCCCACCATCATCACCCCCCTCTATCCCATTGTCACAACCACCCTCAGCCCGACCATTGTAAAGCGTCTTTTTTGTGAGTAATTTTCTTTATGCTTGACAAATGCCAAAGTCATAAGTCTCTTCCAACATTAACCATTAACTGGAGTTGTGAAACAAGGCACTGTTAATGTTTAAATCAACACATGAATTTGTTGCTCTCTCCTCTGGATTGATTCTGATGAGGAGCCATTTGTATAACTCAGTTCTGTCAATTAGCACTGATTTTAGCAGGTACCAGTTTCAAAGTGGAATGTGGAATATCATCTTTACTCATTTCTCAGGCATCTGATTTAAAGTTTGATATTTATTTCTATAGCCACAGGAATTCCACTTACGAAGATCACTAAGGGATCAAATACCACATTATCTGTCTGAAGCATTTATCAAAGCCCACACTGTCTTTCATATTTGTAAACAATGTCAAAGAGATTGCCAAAAGAAGGATATCAATGGATAACAGAGAAAATTAAAGAAATGAGCCTTACTTCTAATCAAAGTACAGATTTTTACATGTTGCCCTTTCAGAATTTACATTGCAATACGGGCAAAAATTTTTGCCCATTTGCCGACATAAGCAAATGCTGGATAGAATCCAGTTGCCTGAATTGTTCTTTTAATAGCCAAGCAATGATTTATATCAATTCAAAGCCCAGAGGGGGCCCATCATATAGTGATGGGAAACAGTTTTGGCATGGCCATCTGTTGCTTGGCCTTTCCAGTCTGCTTCTGATTACCGAGCAAAAATATCAAAAAGTTTCGATATAAGAAATCAGCACAACTAAATCATACTTTTAGACAAGTAATGATGTATTTTTGAGCATTGGCATTTGTATAAATGCACTGTGACACATCATGTAATTTTTGTTCAATATGTTCAACAATAGGTCAAACCTATTAAAGAAGCCAATGCACCATGGGGTTACCTTACATTTTACAACATTTCATCACCAGACCAGCCATTAAGTCCTTCTTCATGCTGTCCACTAGTTGTGCTGGGCCTGACTGTGCAATTCACTTAAATCCGTGACCAACAGAGGATTTGGTTCCATGCCTCACCCAGATGAAGATATACGCCAGTCTCCATTTTTAGGCCTCCCATTGTTGTGGAATCCTGATTGCAAATGTGAAGCTGAAATCATCAGGGAGATCACTGAAGACTTCGTACCAGGCATTGAGTGACTATACAAAGAATCTGAAGTTAATTGACAGTGGTCACAGCACAAGTTGGCCATAAACGTTTTCATCTTCTGTTGACCTGGACCAGGTAAAAACAGGATTCCTCCTTCAAGCTTCATAAATGTAATTTGACAATTTGCCAAATATAATAATTCCCTTGGTATCTGGCACCTATCAGGATTGGTAGATGCTGAATAAGTATATTTTCTGGTTGCTTGAGACTTAATCTTACAGTGCCTAACTAATACACTTGCATTAAGAATAAACAGTTTAAAAGACAAAAATACTGTACTTACACTGAACAAACTTCACCTGTGTGAAGATATATAACGTTAAAGCATTTTACTCTATTCTCAGTAACTTCTTTGAAAACATTTAGGCATCACTGCATCTCCCTTCCACGGAGCTGCTCAAAACACATATAACATTACAGATAATTGCCCCCCTCCTCACACACCCAAGTTTATAGCCGGGGTAATTCTTACTAAGCAGGGATAAGGAGACACTTTAAGAGAATCAACTTTAAGAGAGTGGCATCAACCAGTCCCTCTGCAACTGGATCCCTGACTTCCTCATCAGAAGACCACAGTCAGTATGAATTGGAAACAACGTCTCTTCCTCACTGATTATCAACACTGGTGCACCTCAAGGATGCGTGCTTAGCCCACTGCTCTACTCATTATACATCCATGACTGTGTGGCCAAGCACAATCTCAATGCCATCTACAAGTTTTCCGATGACACCTCAGTTGTCGGCAGAATCACAAACTACAATGAGGAAGCATCCAGAAGGGAAATAGATCAGCTCATTGAGTGGTGTAATGACAACAACCTTGCGCTCAACGTCAGTAAAACCAAGAAGGTGACTGTGGACTTCAGGAGGAAGTTAGGGGAACATGACCAATCCTCATTGAAGACTCAGTAGTTGAGAGGCTCAAAAACTGTAAATTCCTGGGTGCGAACATTTCCGAGAATCTGTCCTGAAGCCTCGACGTTGATGCAATCACAAAGAAGGCTTGCCAGCGGCTATACTTTGTGATGAATCAGAGGAGGTTCAGTATGTCATCAAAGAATCTTGTAATATTCTACAGGTGTACTGTGGAGAATATTCTAGCTGTTTGCATCACTGCCTGGTTTGGAGGCACCAATTCACAGGACAAGAATAAACTCCAGGGGGATATCACGTGATTCTGTGAGGAGCACCATGGAACCTACTGCCTCCCATGGGATTAACTGAAAAAAGTAAATATTGAAAAAAGTTAATTTTATAAAAAACTATTTTAGTTATTTTAAAGTGATTAACAGAAGAAAAAAAAGTCACCAAAAAAGAAAAAGCTACCAAGGTAACGCCAAAGAAAAGATCAGAAGAGAAGAAAAAAAAGAGAACTCGGACCTACCTTGATGATGAAGCAGGGTGCTGAATTTGGTTCTGGATCCACAGGTGAAAACCTAATGGAGAGACCTTCCTCTGGAGATCTCTTTGTGGTGCCCCATAAAGTTGGTGCTGAAGGAAAAGTTAAAACTGCACTGTGCATGTGCCAGAAGTCGGGCATGCGCGTTGCAGAGGGGAAAAAATTGGAGAAAAAAAATCAAGTCTCTTAAAGGGCCACTCCAGTGTCTCCATTTCTGAACAGGAAGGTGACACTTCTCCAGTGGAAGAAGACTCAGAAGAGTATGGAAGTGAAGAAGAAATGTCAAGTTCAGAAGAAGAAAGATTCAAAGGTAGGAAAAAGATTTTTTAAAAATGAATAAAATTGAAGCTAAAATAGATAAACCTTCTGATGCATTGGAGAGTAATTTTAAAATTTTAACTGCAGAATTAAAGCAAGTCAGAACAGATAGAACAAAATTTATAAATAATGTTTCACAAAGAGTTGATAAAGTGGAGGAGAAAATCCAAAATGTACGTGAAGAAGTACAACATATTGAAGAAAGATCAAATATAAATGAAGATACAATTACTTGTTTGATCTCTATGAATGAAAAATTGCTTGAGAAAGCTGACATTTTGGAAAATTAAAGTCGAAGAAACTATCTTAAAATTGTGGGGATGTCCGAAGGCAAAGGTCAAGTGCGATCTGAATTTTTTCAAGAATGGATACTGAAAATATTTGGAGAAGAACATTTTGAGGATAAGATTTTAATTGAGAGAGATCATAGAGGTCTTAGAACAAAGCCGGGTCCTAACCAGAGACCTCAATCTAACCTGATTAGATTTTTAAACTATCAAGATAGAGAGGGGATTTTTGGTTTAATGATGAGAAGAGCATGATCTTTTGAATTATGAAGGGGATAAGATTTTTTTTTAAAATCCAGATCTGAATCAAACTCTACTGAAGAAAAAAAGAGATTTAACCTGGTTAAGAAGGTTCTGAATGATAAAGGTGATAGATTTGTTCTCCATTACGCAGATACTCTGAAAGTATTTCTGCCAGATCAGCAGAATATGTTTTTTTTCACAAGTCATGTACTGGCTGAAGAGTATGCAGAGAGATTGTCTAAAGTTCAAGTAACAAAAGATGCTGATTTGTTGCAATAAATCCAATGTACAAGAGAGGGGGTGTTATTCCTCCATTTTTTCTTCTCCTTGATGGATGAAGTAATCTCATATTGGGGAATTGTTGGTTGAATAGAAAAGTTGTTTTTTTTCCCATGAGGATCAGGGGCTGTGTTCATTGATTTCTAGTGGCTGCATGTGTTTTCATGGTTTGACCACAATCCATAAAATGGAGGATGGTAATGCTAGCTTCTCCAGCATTTTGGAGGGGATTTTTGTTTTATTATTCTTTTTTCATAATTATCATGATGTGCTTACTTTGAAAAATTCTGATGTTTTTGGATTGCAGATGTTGACTTTCAGATCCAAATTAATTTGTGGGAATGCTTCCTGGATAGGAATGATGGTAAGGAACATTCTGAATTTTACAGATAATGAAAATGAATAAAGCAGTTAAGATTATGAGTTTTAATATTAATGGGATTAACGGATCAATATAAAGAAAGAATATTTTGTCTTATATTAAGAAATTGGGAGTAGATATTGCTTTTTTACAAGAGATTCATGTAATTGAAAAAGAACATTTGAAATTAAAAAGATATTGGGTTGATCATGTGGGTTTTTCTTAATTTAATTCTAAAGCTAGAGGAGTGTAAATTTTATTTACAAAAAATTTACCAGATAAAATTCAAATTGTAATTACAGATCCAGCTGGTAGATATGTAATGATAAATAGTCAAATATTTTCTGAGGAATTAATTTGTTAAGTATATCTGCATCAAATATAGATGATCAGAAATTTATATGACTTTTTTAAAATTTATCAGATGTCCATGAAAATATTTTAGTAAGAGGAGATTATAATTTTTGTTTGGATCCTTTGCTGGATAAACATCAAGAACAATAGTTAAATCAAAAATGGCTAAACATTATTATTTTTAATGAAGGGATTTAAATTTGGAGAAGGATACATCCTAAAGACAGAGACTATTCTTTTTTTATTTTAATAGATTTGATGCATATTATAGAATTGATTTTGTTTTTGCTTTCACCTCAAAATCAATCATTTTGAATAGTTATTATAAAACAAGAATATTATCTGATCATTCTCTATTGTTGATTGAATTAGAATTTGCTGAAAAACAACACTCAGTGTATAGATGGAGATGAAATTCTTTATTACTGAAAAGGGAAGATTTTTGATATTTTATAAGACAACATATAAAATTATTTTTGATACAAATTTACATTCAGCAGAAAATGAATTTATTATTTTGTATTTGTTAAATGCTTATTTATGACAACATATTATGTTATACTTCAAAAATTAAAAAGGAATAGATGAAAGATATAAATAAATTAGAAAAAAAAATAACAATATTGGAAAAAGAAATTCAAAAGTAATCTTCAGGGAATAAATATAGAAGTTTAACTAGTAAGTAATTACAATACAGTACAATGCTAACATAGAACAGAGAAAATGATATTACAGTCTAAACAGAAATATTATGAACCAGGAGAACAATCCTATGAAGTTTTAGCTTGGCAATTAAAAGCAGAACAGACCTCTAAAATAATTAATGCAAATCAACAGAATAACAGTGATATAACATTTAAAACACAAGAAATAAATCAAACATTAAAGAAATTTTATGAAAAATTATATACATCTGAATTGTTACAAGATGAAGCAGCTATAGATCAATATTTGTCAGAATTAATATTACCAAGATTAACTGAAGTAGGTAAAGGTGATTTAGATATTTTTTTCACTGAACAAGAGGTCTATGTAGCACTTAATTGTTTACAAAATAATAAATCACCAGGAGAGGATGGGTTTCCAGTAAAATTTTATAAAGAATTTAAAGCTTTATTGACTCCTCTATTTATGAAGGTAATAGAACAAGCCTTTAAATTACTTTATCTTCCAGAAATTTTTTCCACAATGGTAATTACAGTTATTCCTAAAATAGATAGACTCATTAAAAGCAGCTTCATATAGACCTATATATTTATTAAATATTGATTATAAAAATATAGCAGAAGTATTAGTGAATAGAATTAATGATTATCTTCCTGAATTAATAAATATCGATCAGACAGGTTTTGTTAAAAATAGACAAACTTCTGAGAATATACTAAAGGTTACTAAGTATAATTCACTGAACACAGAAGAAAAAAAGATTTTAAGTATAGTAGTGGTTTTGATAGATAAAAAGGCTTTTGATAGGTTAAAATGGGATTTTTTATTTAAGGCTTTGAGTAAATTTGGTTTCAGATTAAACCTTTATATAAAAATCCTAAAGACAACGTAATAACAAACTTTTAACTTAACTAGATTGAGTAGAAAAGGATGTCCTCTATCTCCAGCTTTGTTTGCTTTAGCTCTAGAAAACTTGCACAAAAGATTTATACAATCAACAGTTGAAAGGATTTGTAATAAATCAGATTGAACATACGATTAGTTTATTTGCTGATGATGTGTTAGTGTAACTAACTCAGCCATAATTATCTTTACCAAGACTTTATATGCAGTTGTTAAAGTATGGAGATGTTTCAGAATATAAAATAGATTGGGATAAATGTGAAAAATTGGAATTGGTACAAGGAGATTATTCACAATGTCGAAAAGAAGTTCAATTTAAGTGGACAGATAAGATTAAATATTTAATTATACGTACTGATAATAATTTGAAAAAATGTATGTAAATTAAATTATATTCCATTATTTAAGAAGATATATGAAGATTTTTAAAAGTGGGTGGATTTGCCTATTACTTTCATTGGAAGATTTAATTATATTAAAATGAATATTTTTCCTGAGAATTCAATATTTATTTCAGACTTTACCTATCTCTATACCTCAAAAAAAATTTCAGGATTTAAATAAATTAGTTATTAAATTTCTTTAGAAAGTAAAAGATCCAAGAAAATCATTAGAAAAACTAACATGGAAATATGAATTAGGAGGATTAAAACTTCCTAATTTTAAGAATTATTATAAACCACCACAATTATGATTTCTTGTTTCTTTGTTTGGGAAAACTAAACCATCTTGGGTGGAAATTGAATTAAATGAAATTGGAGAAACTATACTTGAAGATTTCATTCATAAATGGGAACCAAAGTTAATAACAATGGATAGAGATGGCCAATATTGAAGCATTTGCTTAATATTTGGAATAAAGTTAAATTAGAAATTGATGGAAATCTTTTATCATTAAAAACACTATTGATTCATCCCCTCTTAATTTTTTTTTAAAAGATAACCCTTTTTTTTGAATACTTGGAATAATAAAGGAATTTCTAAATTGGGAAATTGCAATAATAATAATAGATTGATATCATTTGATCAATTAAAATTAAGTATGATATTCCTCATTATACAGTACTTCGTTATTTTCAACTGAGAGCCTATTTAAGAGAGAAATAGGATCTGATATGATTTTAATAAATCTTTCAGACAGAACAGATTATTGCTGATGGAATGACTAAAATATTTATTTCAATTGCATATATGATTTTACAAGAAACAAACAATAATTTGTTTGTTTAATTCAAAGGAATGATGGGAACAAGAGTTAAAAATAACAATGAATCAGCAGATTTGGCAAGATTTATGTAAATAAGTCAAATACTATTAATGTAAGGTATAGATTACTTCATTATAATTTTTTACATCAATTGTATATTACACCTCAGAATTTGAATAGATGGAGATCTGATATATTGGACCAAATTTTTAGATGTGTAAAAGAAGTTGGAACTTTTGTTCACTCTACATGGTCTGTTCAAAGGTTAAACCTTTTTGGATTTTTGTTAATAAGTTTGTACAATGAAATATAAGTGTTGTTTTTCCATTAAATCCTGAATTATTATTGTGGGAAATATTGAGAATATAACTCCTAACTTATCATTATCATATTTTCAATTGAAATTTGTTAAATAGCAATTTCCTCTTACTTGGAAATCAGATGTTTCATTATCATTAGGAAGATGGCATAGAGAGATTCACAGTTGTATCCCTTTAGAAAAAAATACATATAATCTAAAGGGTAATTATTCTGTATTTTTATGTTTGGAGCCTGTATGCTAAAATAATGAGATTAAAATTATATTTTGTTTTCTTTGTTTGAATTCTCCAAACCAGTGAGTAATAGTCTTTGGAAAAATGTTTTTTTGGGGATCCTTGAGCGTCATCTGAAGCATCCAAATTAATATATTGTTATGTTATTATGCATTTTAGATTTAGATTTTAGTTATTGGGGCATGTTGAGATTAGTTGGTTTTGATTTTTTTTAGTTTTTGTAGTTTTTTCAGTAGTTTTATTAGTTTTTTCTTTCTTTTCTTTAATATATATTCTCAACATATATTTGTAATCTCTGTAATACTGAGATTTGATACCAACTCATAATTATCATATATGTGTTGATTTATATAAAATATTCAAATAAAAGAATAAACTCCAGAGGGTTGTTAACTCGGCCTGCGACATCACAGGCACCAGACTTCACTCAATCGAGGACATCTACATGAGGTTGTATCTTAAAAGAGCAGCCTTGATCCTCAAAGACCCCCACAGCTCAGGCCATGCCCTCTTCACCTTACTACCATTGGGGAAAAGGTACAAGAGCCTAAAGACAAGCACTCAATGGCACAAGGACAGGTTCTTCCCTGCTACCATCAGATTCCTGAATAATCAATGGACCAAGGAACTGCCTTACTTTTCATGCTCTATTATTGTTATTATTATTTTATTTTACTTTATTTTTTATGGTCTGTGTCATAAGATGGTTATAATATGTATATTTCCACTATGATGCTGCCATGAAACACTGAATTTCATGACTTGTTTATGACAAAAAAAATCTTGATTCTGATTCTTTTCATCCTGGACGATGCAATTTCTCTTTCACAAAACTTTATTCAACTAGCTGAATAAAGAACAACCAAGGCACTTCTCTGGCTGAATACTTGCTCCCAGCTTCACCAAAGGTTTATGTGTTACCTCAGAGAACATTTACTTTTATAATTTTAAACTTACACATTTTTACCTCTTTTTTATTCTTATTTATTTTAAAAGCTTTATTTATTTTTATCAATTTTTTTTTACCAGTGGCTTGAGGCTTCCAGTTGCTTGAATTCCGGATACTAGGAGTTTCACTGTATTTCAGGAATACTAGTTTATTCTCAAGATGTTGAAAAAGCAGCAGTGATTGGGTTCACTATGGATAGGAGGGTATTAATATCTTCAACTTGCCCTTAAACCAAACAAATAATAATATCGACAACTACTTAATGCCACAGACATGGTAGGCCAAAGTCTTAATTTCTATGCTGCATGGATTTTTGACAGACAGGCATTTGACCTCAAGCCCAAATCTTCATTCAGCATTTGGCAGACAATGAGACAATAGCAAATGGACATAGCTTATGTCATACATGAAAGATGTGAGGGTTGCAATCCAAGGCAAATTCTAGAGAGATATTATGGAGATACACATTTTATATATGAGAAGGAGGGAGAGAGAGAGAGAGATGCATAAACAGGGCCCAGAGATGCACAGGTCTTGATGAACTGGCATTAGTGCAGCTTATCAAAAGTGTACATACACCAATGTGAGTGATATGATTTTGCCTGCTGAACCTTTTTGACAGAATGCATTGCAGGGATTTTTCTAAAATAAACCATTGTCTATTTATAATGCAAATGAGAATTTCATTAATTCATATGATTAAATTTCAGTTCCATGATATGGAACAACTTACACAGTGAAGATTAATAACTTTTTAAGTAATAGGCATAATTAAAGGAAAATATTAACTCAGTTATGTTTAAATTGAGAGGAATATTACCTGATACATAAAGGTTCAAGTGCCGTAGGTGTTAATAAATTATTTGTGACACATTTGAAAATATTGGTGACACATTTACCAAGTATTTGTGTGTTAATATGAAACTGATTTTAAGCAGCATAATTTATTGAAAAATAAAAATAACATGGCTCTGGCAAAATTTCATATCGAATATCTTTAATTATTTGCTTAGTCACAGGTTATTGACATTTCATCAATGAAGTTGAATCTATAATTTCTGGCCTGTGTTTGATTTCAATTTTTCCATCTCATGTTCTTTGCTCTTTTTCTAACCAATACAATTCAGTTGCTTGTCGTCTACTGCAAAATGCACTGGTACATAACAAATATGTGTCTGATTTGCTGCATCCTACCAACAATGTGAGCTGAAGGGCCGGTTTCCATGCAGCATGGATCTATAATCTTTTTTTAAACAGTCCCAAATAAGGAAAACTTTGTATTACATGAGAAGCAGGGACATCACATGACTCTACTGGCCAATAGGGCCATAGCGTAAGCAAACTTGTAGGTACAAGGATAACAGCACATTCCATGATTACAAATTCTACCCTGTCTCCCATCCACATGTTTAACCGAACCGTGAAAAGAAAGACATGAATAAATATACACGTTTGACGATCAACAACTATAATTTTTTTGTCCAGTAACTGGCCTTCGTTGGTGTTAGTGCTGTGCAATTACTTAACAAAAGGAGATGTAAGGTGCTCTTTCCCTCAGATAGCCAACAGGTCACTCTTGGCAAGATGTAATACCTGCTTATCCTCCCAATCAGGGTCATGTGAAGACATAGGATTTCAGATGGTGGATGTTTTTTAAAAGGAGATTCTACAAATTGGAATTAATGGTTGGAAAACTAAACAAGGTTGACTGATGAATCCGCTGATCAATGGACAGGGTTACCTGGCCAGTATGGATTATGCAACTGAAGAAGGCAATGGGAAGCCACTTCAGTATTTTTTCCTTGTAAAATCATGAACTCAACATTGACTATGGTCTCTACTCAAAGATGGAGCCTTCACTGAAGAAGAACAGGGGAGGCAACAACTACAACTCAGAGGGTTAGAAATCATGACAGATGGATAGACATGATTGCCCATGCCGAACGGATGAAGACCGTATCTTATCAAGAGTGGCTCAAGAAATTAGATGTAGTTTTTTTTTGGAGTTCAGAAAAAAGAAGAGTGATGTTATTTAAACATACAAGATCCTGAGGGCACTTGATAGTTTGTCTAGTGGAAGAATTTTGAATGACATAATTAATTCTTCTCAGAAAACATGGCCAATTCTCTACCCAGGGAGATGTGGAGGTGAAATCGCTGAGGATATTTAAAGAAGAAGTAAACATATTTTTGAAAGTTCAGGGGATAAGGGAATTAAGATTTGGATCAGAAGAGGAAATGAAACCTAGGCAGTACAGCCATGGTCATATTAAATGGTAGGGCAGGCTTGTGGGGTCAGGTGATCCACACCTATTCTTACATTTTTATGTTGAGACTCTTCCTGATCCCCATCTGACATCACATACATTTTTGTATCTGAATTTGAATTCAAAGACGGCTCTGTCATATTGGTTTGCATATGGCCCTTCACCTTTTAAAGTCTTTTAAAGTTTTTAAAGCTTTTAAAGTCCCTTCTCCATTAACAATGGCGTGAAGCAAGGCTGCGTTCTCACACCAACCCTCTTTTCAATCTTCTTCAGCATGATGCTGAAACAAGCCATGAAAGACCTCAACCATGAAGACGCTGTTTACATCTGATACCGCACGGATGGCAGTCTCTTCAATCTGAGGGGCCTGCAAGCTCACACCAAGACACAAGAGCAACTTGTCCATGAACTACTCTTTGCAGACAATGCCACTTTAGTTGCCCATTCAGAGCCAGCTCTTCAGCGCTTGGCATCCTGTTTTGCGGAAACTGCCAAAATGTTTGGCCTGGAAGTCAGCCTGAAGACAACTAAGGTCCTCCATATGCCAGCACCCCACCATGACTACCAGCCCCCCCACATCTCCATCGGGCACACAAAACTCAAAACGGTCAACCAGTTTACCTATCTCGGCTGCACCATTTCATCGGATGCAAGGATCAACAACGAGATAGACAACAGACTCGCCAAGGCAAATAGTGCTTTTGGAAGACTACAGAAAAGAGTCTGGAAAAACAACCAACTGAAAAACCTCACAAAGATTAGCGTATAAAGAGCCGTTGTCATACCCACACTCCTGTTCAGCTCCGAATCATGGGTCTTCTACCGGCATCACCTACGGCTCCTAGAACGCTTCCACCAGCGTTGTCTTCGCTCCATCCTCAACATTCATTGGAGCGACTTCATCTCCAACATCGAAGTACTTGAGATGTCAGAGGCCGACAGCATCGAATCCACGCTGCTGAAGATCCAACTGCGCTGGGTAGGTCACGTCTCCAGAATGGAGGACCATCGCCTTCCCAAGATCGTGTTATATGGCGAGCTCTCCACTGACCACCGTGACAGAGGTGCACCAAAGAAGAGGTACAAGGACTGCCTAAAGAAATCTCTTGGTGCCTGCCACATTGACCACCGCTGATATCGCCTCCAACCGTGCATCTTGGTGCCTCACAGTTCGGCGGGCAGCAACCTCCTTTGAAGAAGACCGCAGAGCCCACTTCACTGACAAAAGACAAAGGAGGAAAAACCCAACACCCAACCCCAACCCACCAATTTTCCCTTGCAACCGCTGCAACCGTGTCTGCCTGTCCCGCATCGGACTTGTCAGCCACAAACGAGCCTGCAGCTGACGTGGACATTATCCCTCTATAAAAAAAAAATGTATCCAAGTCAAACACCACTGCACATTTGAGTGGTTCAACATCCAAACTTAGTTTCTCTCTTGCAGATATCTTTTAATCTACATAAATACATGACTCTGCCAACAATTTCATTTGAATATGTTTTGTTTCTGCAAAGCTACTATAGTTCCTTCCTTCCTACTTGTGTAAGTTTGATTTGCCAGTGAGTTAAAAACATAAGTATGCTTGCTTTACTTGAAATATAATCAGTGTAATAGAGGTCCCTTTGTCTTTACAGCTTCTTTTGAATTTCTGAAGTTAAATTTGCTGAAAAAGGCACAAACATGTTCTTACTCTTTTCTTCAGTACGAGGCTGCAGGTGTATCCCACTTGGTAATGGGTGGAGTTGTTCTGCACTTCAGCAAGAAATTGGGCAGGTAGTGTTTTATGCAGAATTTTAAATACTCCTCCACTATTACTATCTTCTACATGCATGTCTGAAATAGCCCCTACCCTTTATTGGCATACACCTTAAAATTAGTCCTCCAGCTTTGCCATGGCTTACAATCTGGAGTGGAGCTCAGGGATGGGCTCAAGGGGTAAAAGGAGTGAATTTGCCCACGTGCTGGGTTTCATACTACAGCCAGACAGGAGTCGGCCCAGGGAGGCCCATATAACCTTGCATGACGAGTGAAGAAAGGGACCAATAGGGTGTGGGTGTGTCTGATCTTGATTTACATAGGGAATTTAATTTTGAACAATCACCTGCCTGGTGGTCAGATGATCCTCAAGGTACAAGCTTTAAACAGCCTGTTAAAGGTGTCAAAGGTGCTTTACTTAAAATTCTGCAAGCATCAGTTCTAGGCCCAAGATAGCAGTGTCTGTGTTTGGCCTCAGCCTCAAGGGGTTGCAAATAGCAGCCGAGTTGCGGACTGGTGCAGCGCACAAGTTACAGGGAGAACAACCCTTCCACCCACCCCCTCCCTCACATTGAGAACGCAAAGCAGAGGAGACAGTTGTTACAAGTGCAGAGGACCCCAAAACCCAGCAGCAAAAGAAATTCACCAAGACAAATGGTTACTTAAACAAAAGTTGCTTTTAATTTTCTTTAAACATAAAAACAGGATACAATTTTAATTTATTACTATTAACTTAACCCCCTTCTAATTCTAAGTGCACGTGAATATAATGTATATATGTTGAGGAAAGTTATTTGATTCACAGTCCACAGAACTCACTCCTCCAAGTTCACCGATATCAGGCAATTCTTGTACTGTGCACAGAATTTAACATTTATGAATTTTCACCAAGCTCTGGTGCTTAAAGGTAATTGGTTAATGCTCAGGAAGGTTCTTGTTGGTTTCAGAGAGAGATTTGTTGCTCATTGGACACACACAAACTGATTCCCTCCGATCAGCCTCTTCAGTGTCTTGCCAAAGAAACTTTCCCCATCCTGGGTTTTCCAAATGATAACCTCTTCTTCCAGGTCACCACAGGGTTCCTTTTGTTTCCCTTATTTCAGGAGAAACACTCTTGCCAGACATTACCTCTTGTAAGGACTACAGGGGTTTTCACTAGGCAGAATTCAGAAAATCACAAACCATCTTTAAATTGGGGTTACCGGAATGAGTTAAGCTTGTTCATCTGTTGCTTTAAAGACAATACTCCATTTAATCCACAGCATCAGTCCAATTAACACCTACTTGTGAAATCTCCATAGGCATTCTTCAAAGTTTCTGTAAACTCACTGTGGACATAAAGTCTCCTAATGCATAACTCTTGAATTTTAAATGAGATCTCTTTTTTGTGAGGTGTTTCCCACACAATCTATCTCTTTTTAAAACATTTATATATAATATAAAATATAATATGACCCATCACACAAACATAAGGACAGCAACCAAGGTAATAGACCAGCGAGGAGCTCTGTAGCTGAAGAACTCACACAGGTTGCCAGCTGGTGGTTACTGGTGGGCAAGCACCAACTCTGAAGTCATTGCTTTGGTCATCTTCCTAGCTTGGCCTCCAGCCTTATTGCTTCCAAACCCCACACTGCCCGTTATTTCTTTTTTTCGCTTGGCTTCGCGGATGAAGATTTACGGAGGGGTATGTCCACGTCTGCTGCAGGCTCATTGGTGACTGACAAGTCCGATGCTGGACAGGCAGGCACAGTTGGTTGCAGCGGTTGCAAGGGAAAATTGGTTGGTTGCGGTTGGGTGTTAGGTTTTTCCTCCTTTGTCTTTTGTCAGTGAGGTGGGCTCTGCAGTCTTCTTCAAAGGAGGTTGCTGCCCGCCGAACTGTGAGGCGCCAAGATGCACGGTTGGAGGCGATATCAGCCCACTGGCAGTGGTCAATGTGGCAGGCTCCAAGATATTTCTTTAAGCAGTCCTTGTACCTCTTCTTTGGTGCACCTCTGTCTCGGATCCTCGTGCTTCTCCTCCACCAAATTGGTTTCTCCTACCTTGACTCTGTTTTGTCCCCCCAGTCCAATCCCCCCCCACCCCACCTACATCCAGGACACTTCACAAGTCCTCTATCACTTCTACAACTTCCAGTTCCCTTAACATGATTGCCTCATGTTTCCCATGGACATCCAATCACTATACACCTCCATCCCCCAAACTGAAGGCCTCAAAGCTCTTTGTTTCTTTCCAGATGAAAGACTCAAATTGTCTCCCTCCACCTCCTCCATCCTACTCCAAAAGCCAGAACTTGTCCTCACCCTCAATAACTTCTCCTTTGACTCATCCAACTTTCTCCAGATCAAAGGGGTAGTCATGGATACCTGCAGGCCCCCCTCCCCCCCAGCTATGCTTGGCTTTTTGTTATTTATGTGGAGCAGTCCATGCTACAAGTTCCCTCAACTCTTCCTCTGATACATCGACAATTACTTTGGTGCTGCCTCATGTTTCATTGCTGTGAACTTCCACCTTGACCTCAAATTCAATTGGTCCATTTCGAGCAATACTCTCCCTTTCCTCGATCACTCTCTGTCCACTTCAGGAGACAAACTCTTGACAGACATCCATAAACCCATCAACTTCCACGGCTATCTCAACTACATCTCTTCACATCCTGTTTCCTGGAAGGATTCCATTCCATTCTCTCAATTCCTCTGTCTCTATCGCATCTGCTCCCAGGATAAGTGCTTCCATGCCAGATCATTAAAGATGTCCTCCTTCTTCAAATAACATAGCTTTCCATCTGCCACCATCAATTTGATCCTCACCCTGCATATCCTCCATTACCCATAATTCTGCCTTGCCTCCCTTATCCTCACCTAACACTCCAACATATCCAAAGTATCCTCCTCCGCCTTTTGTGTCACCTACTACATGATCCCACCATGAGACACATATTTCCTTCTCCTCCCCTCTCCACTTTCTGCAGGGACTGCTCACTCCATGACTCCCTTGTCCATTCATGCCTCTTCACCAAACATTCCCTTGGTACCTACCCCTGTAACCACAGGAGATGCTCGACTTGCCCACACCTTCTCCCTTATCACCATTCAGGCCCTAAACAATCCTTCCAAGTGTCATCTACTGCATCCCGTGCTCCTGTTCTGGTCTCTTCTACATCAAAGAGACTGCTGCAGCAGGGAGATCACTTTGTTGAGCACCTCAGCTCTGTTGATGGCAACAGAGTGGATTTCCAGTGACCACACATTTCAATTCCCCATCCAATTTCCTTGTTGACATGTCTGTCCACATCGCATGCACTTCCAGACTGAGACACCAACAAATTGGAGGAACAACATCTCATCTTCCGTCTGTGCGCTCTCCAACTTGATGGCATTAACTTTGACTTCTCTGGCTTTCATTAACACCATCCCCCTTCCTCTGTCACCTTTCCCCAGCTCTGTTGTTCTCCCTTTTCCCCATCTCTTTTCACAGAGCCAAAATTATTCTCACCTCTCTTCTTATCATATCCAATTAACACCTTTTGTTGGTCTGGACTCCCAAAAGCACTGTCTTTGTTCTGAGCATTCCTGTTTTCCTTATTCCTTGAAGAAGGAGTCAGGCCCGAAACATCTCCTAGGGACACTGCAAAACTGGCTGAGCTGCTCCAGCATTTTGGTGTGTGTTTTAGGGCAAGCAGACTGCTGGTGATGAGGCCAAACTCCTCAGTGATAAGTTTCATCGACTTCATCATTCTTTGGGTTTTTGAACAGTGGACTACACATATACAGAGCAGCCATAAGGAAAACTATTAGGGAAGTCCAGGGAGGAATTCTAGATCTTTGGATCTTGGCAGCTGAAGGCATGAGTGGAATTAGTTATGGTGGTAGAACATATATTAAGATGCGCAAGAATTAAGGCCAGAAAAAAAAGGAAAGCTGGTCCTGCTATGGCAGACAAGTGAAGTTAAAAATATTATTAGATCAAAGGAAATTGCATACAACGTTGCCAAAAAAACCTACAATCGGCCTGTATATTGGGAACATTTCAGAAACTTGCAAAGGAGGAATAAGGAATAGATAAGGAAAGAGAACATTGTAAACAAAAGTCATCTGGGAAACCAGAATAAATTTGTTTTCAAGAGACAGAGAGAAAAGGGGTCGTTTGGGGTCTCTGTCAAACAGGGGATAGGAGAGGTTATACTAGGGAATTAAAAATATGACAAAGTAATTCAACTGTATTTCTATACAGACATATAAAAACTCCTGGAAATAGTGGAGAACTTTGGAACTAATGTAGACATGGAGCTTAAATAAATTGAAAATGATAAAAATAAGCTTTGAGAAATTATGTGGTTAAAAGACAATAAATCTACAGAATCTGATTAATTTTATCCTAGGATCTTGAAGGAAGGAACTATTGAAACAACTAATTGCCATTTCCCAAAATTCCATAAATTCTAGTGATAATGAGTTTATTGCTGTATACCTAAATACAATGTACACAGGCATCAAATTTTCTGCATCCTGTAGTCAAATAGGTACTTCACAGAGAAAAAAAAACTGATGTAATAGTATATATTAAATTAAATTGCGAAAGAGATCATAAATATTCACAGTTAACATACTGCAATAAAAAAAAGTGGTGTTACAATAATACGGACAGTCTTGTGATGTCAGAGCAGTCCTGATAGATTCTTGAACAATTCACACAGATTGGAAGATAGCAAATGTAAACCCGCTGTTTAAGGAAAAAGGGAAAGAAAAAATGGACCAGTTGGCAAGACATCAGTGAATCGAATAACAATGTGATACATTATTAACTAAGTGCTAGGAAGGCATTTGAAAAACAACCAAACCACTGAGCAGCCTTCTCAATGTTTGTCAAGATAATTATGTTTGGGAACTGAAACTTTATAAAGTTGTAACTAGTGAAATAGATAACAGTAAATCAATTGAAATAGTTAAATTGGGTCTTGAGGAGATTGAGAATAAAACATCACAAAAGAGCTTATTGAATTATACTGGGGTAATATTTGAATGAGGATACAGAAAACAGAGAGTAAGAACAAATGTATCATCTTTTAGATATGAGGCTGTGATGACAGCTGACCACAAAATATAGAGGCATGTTTAACATTCATCTATAGACACTCAGGAGAAGTGACAGATCAACTACCATCTTGCCCGAGGCTGAGCTGTAATAAACAAACCATCCCCCCCCCTCAACCTTGCCCCACTGCCCCACAGCCCCCACCCTTTATTGAATAGAATAAAGTGAAATTGTTCAATTTATTTGCCTTTGGGTGTGATGCCCTTGCATATTCTAAATTTATCCACTGGTTATGTGCAGGGAATTCACCAGTTGGTGTTTGGTTGAAGGATGGGAGGAAAAATTACATTAAAATCAAGCATAAATTTACCTTACAGAATCTGTCTGATAGCCCTGAATAATTTGAAAAGTCTGTTAGTTACAAAGGGATAAATAAAGTAGTTCTTAAAAAACAGTCTCAATACAAAATGGAGAAGGGAGAGATTTTTTTTAAAAAAAGTAAACCTCCTGTGAGCAGATGCATGAGGCAAGCTCCGCTACTGGAGGATGATCTCTTACATACGCGTACAAACGTGAGCATTGATTGACGGGTAGCATCGAGACGTGGAGCCCAAATTGATAGATGGACCAAGACCCTGATTGCTGATTGACAGGTGAACAAGGTACTTCTGCGAGCCTCGATTGACGGGTGAACCCAGGGCTAACACGCCCATATTGACAAGTGGTTACATTAGTGTAGCCGGGTATGCACTAGCATCAGTTGGAATTTGTAACAAAGTCTTATATATGCTAAAGGATGGCTGACTTTACATGATAAATATTCGCATCTCAATCAGCAGATAAATAACATCGGTTACCAGGCAACCTGATTTAATTACATGATTGATCAGGTCCATGGATGATGCAGTGAATTCCTACACTAACATGTATCTAAATGCAGTGTACATGATAGATGATCCGTGGAAATCGTTCTTCTGTACATTAAACATGTTCACACACACACGCAAAAATAAATGCAATCTGTTTTGTTTTAAGCAGGGCACTGATGCAATAAACTTGGAAATTGTTATAGTACTTCCACACTCATTCATGAGTTTCCCCATGGTGGCCCCGTCTAACACATCGACAGCTTTCTCATCTAGACAGAACTGCTGCTTTCAAGTGACGTAATCATTTCATTCAATCTGCAGGGGTCAGATGCTGGCCCCGAGGCTCCCAGTCCCAATTTCTAACAACATGCATTCATGCTGAAAACAAAATCTTGATTCATTATGTGAGAAAAGAGCACCTTGATCAATAGTGCTGTACACTTACTTGGCCCACTTTAACATGCCGAGAGCCAATACATCCCACCCACCCGAGATTTATAGTGGATGAAAAGGCAAATGAGAAATCACAGGAAGCCATCAGGAGCAAGAGAGAAACAGTAAGAGGGCCATGTCTTCCTGCCCAGTCTCTCTACAGTCTGAAATGCTGGAGGGACAGGGAAGTGTGATGGTGCGGCGGATGGAGGAGGTCCATGTCAGGTATGGTACCTACTTTCGTCCCCACCCCTGCTGAGTAAGTTCTCAATTGGCAGTTTGTGCCTCCTCCTCCCCTGCCGGTTACCCTAATGCCCCCCCCCCCCCAGTTAGGTCTGATGCTGACTCTGCCAGTGGTCAGTGTTTGCGATGGCCCTTTTATCTTCTGGGCCCATAGGTTTCAGCCTACTCAGCCTAATGGTTAATCTGCCACTGCAGAGGAGGCTTCTGATCCTGCATTCTGAAGCTAAACACAATCTGATGGAGAAAATCAATGGATCAAATAGCATTAGAAGGAGAAAAGAAATGGTTGATATTTTGGTCCAAAACCCTTTTTTAAGACTGGGGATATAAAGAAGAGAAGATAGAATGAAGAGGAGTGGGTGGGCAGTATAGGATAGGGGATTGCATGGAATTGGTGAACCTGGGAGAGGTGAAGCATGACAAACAGAGGTAGTAGATCGGCAGATGGCAGAAGAAGGTTGAGAGAAGCAAGAAAAATAAATGCATCATATGAAGGAAGATGAGTCATACAGGGTGAAGTGGGTGATTAAAAGAAAAAGTCTGCCAATGCTGGAATCTGATGAGAAGAAAAGGCATCAATAGTGGTATAAAGAGAGATCAGGGACTGAAGGAAGGGGGAGGGGGGTGGCAGAACAGAAGAATCATGTGAGGAGATGAGGCTGGAGGCATATGAAACCAGAGAAGGGGGGGGATGAGAATGGGTGAGGGTGAGTGGGAAAGGGAAAACCAAAGAAGGGAAAGGGAAGCTGAAAAGTGGATGACTGGAATTAATAAGGAAAAAAGGGTCTCATTACCTGAAATTCATATTTTATTCATGTAATCTTCATGTTTTGATGTGAAAGGTGCAAAGATGAGTGGCAGGTTTCTATTTTCCATTGAACATCTGAAGACCACCTGCCTCACAAGTTTTTATGTTTCCACACTTACAATTCTGGTCTGGGACACAAACGCAATTTCTGCTGAAGGTATGAGATGAAATGTATTTTTGAAAAATAAACAAGTGCCAAATTTGTCTCCTAATAATTAGGTTGTATATGTCCTCTTTAGAATTTTTTTTATTGATATAATTTCCGGCTTAAACTGTGTCAACCTTTTTAGTCCACTGGAGCCTGAAGTACACAAAATAAAGTGATTAGGTCTTCATCAAGCTTAACCTGTCTGGGTGAGCAATCTGGAGGTAGTAACTATCAACCCCTAGAGTTGCTCTGCCAACATCTTTGTACATTTTAATGCACCAATTCTGAAATATTGCCACAATTGCATTTAAGTATGTTTCAAGGGAGCCGTCGCTACTCATGAGACAATGATTACTCTGCCTTACTATTTGAAAAAAATACAATTGCAGAAGAGTTGTATTTTCAGATTGGCTCAACGTTTGGAAGATTTAACACTGCTGGTAACATTTATCTTTGACCAATAAGTACATAATTGGTGGAACCACTGCCAATTCATATTTTCCAGTTTATATTAACAATTACCAGTAATGTTTATTGTCACAGTGATTAACATCAATTAATCTCTTAAATAGAAAAAAGGTCTGGGAAAATTACTTTTAACAGAATGATACAATATAGGAAGCCATTCAGCCCATTTTGCCATTTGAAGGAACCCCTTACCCTTTCTTTCTTGCCCTGCAAGTTCCTTAATTTTCATTTAAGTTGGCTTTGGACATCAAGATTGAAACAAATTGCACTCACTGGTCCATTTGTCACTGAAAGTTTTCTCTCTATTTGCATTCATGATTTTGAACAGTTCTATAAAAATTTTTAATCTTCCTTTTTCTTAGAAAAACAACCTCAGCTTTTCCAGTCTACTGAAGTAACCAAAATTTCTCATATTTCATATAATTTATAATCTTTCATATTGATGAACCTAAATTCAAAAACAATATTCACTTTGAGAATGACTGTTCCAATTTTAAACGATCTGTTCTGTCTTAATATTTCCTATATGTTGAAGCTATTTCAAAGGGATGTTGTAGAAGAGATTAAAATAATTAAGTTGACATGAGCTTATAAAAGCAAAAATCAGATAATGTTGAATCCAAGACTCGAAATAAGTCAAATCACAGCTCTGAAGGAGGGTGTTCAGCCATAATGCCTGTTTCATTTAGTACTTATTTGGTAAATTTAGTGTTGAATTGCAGTTCAATCTTAATTTGTCAGTTTTTCTTACTTTGCTAATGGTATCACTGACCTGGGGCACTCTTGTATTAGTTCAAGATCTCAAAAGCTAAAACTATGACAAAGACCGTACACATTTTTAAAAAAATGCTTCCTTCATTTACACCTAACTCTTGCAAACTAATTATTTCCATTAAAGATTTAGTTATGATTCCTCAATTGTCTGTTTGGGAAGCATTTTCATGAAATGGAATCAGCTTCTTAGCTGAGAGCACGACAAAATGTTCTCATCCACTTGAGAGGTTTAACAGTATTCAGAACATAAGGAAAGTCAATGCCATCTGGGTGAACTTTGCTGAGAATCCTCCTGGCTGCCTGCCAAAACTTTGACAGAAGATCTGAGGAAATACCATTGAACTGTTTTATCTATGGTTTCCAAGGCTCTTCCATCAAAATTATGCTGGGCATTTGGGAAAGCCTCCACAGAGAGTTCACACCACCCACCCCCTTTCCCCACATCTCTGAATGATTGGTCTCTAAACATAAAACAATTACTGATGATGATATGCAAATCAAATTACGTTAAATGATATTAAATGAATGATGTGATAATATAGCTACTTATGAATAATTTATTTTGCACCACTGCGGGGTATTTTTAAAAACTACTGCCTGGTTATCAAACCACATGTCACGCTGAAATTATTTTTGACACTGTCATCCTTTTTCACTCACCATATCTTTCCACAAAGTCAGCCATTGAAATTTCCAGATGATTTATTTATTCTTCAGATTTTTAATGACTTAAGACTGTAGAATGCTAATAATTTTTACATAACAGTCCTTCTAAAAATCTTCTGTTGTCAGAAATTTGTTCTGAATGGCTATTTTAGCTCAGATAATAGCAGCTAACTTTTCATTCAGAATATGTGGGTTCAGTGCATTAATAAGATAGTTATGTATCTTTGGGATGAGATGTTAAAGGGAGTTTCCAGCTATTTATTCAAATAGATCTTACGGTTTTGAAATATTTGATTCTTACAGGAAACTTCCAACAATATCTACATACTTGTCTTTAACTCTTGCACCAGGAGCACAGAGAAACCCACCATAAACAATGAAAGTAGCACACCCCCTCACAAACCACCACCACACGCAACCTCTCAAGCACCTCCTGTCCCATCTGTGATAGAATCTGCAGGTATTAGATTAGCACCATCTCAGAACGCATCAAACTGGAGGGGAAACAAGCTGTTCTAAATCCTTGGGAACCAGGTAAGACAAAAGCTTCAGGTTACTGTTGATGTAAGAACATAAGAAATTGGAGCAGGACTAGACCATCTGGCTTCAAACCAAAAGTCAATTGAAGTTAAATCTACCACCCAAAGTGCTTGCAAGTGAAGAAATATTTTACTAGTGCAATCGTTGCATTTTTTGTTAATTTGTATATAAAGACGGCCTTTAAAATCTGCTTGTGAACTGGATTGTTATTTGCACATTGAACAATAGATTTGATAGTTTTATGTCAGCACTGTGCCAGTTTGAATCATTTTTTGGTTATCATTCTTGAATCCATTCCTACACTGTCTGAACATTTTTCAGTACTTGCTGCCATGCTTTTGCATCATCTAATAGCCATATTAGAACTCAGCCAAGATCCACATCATCTATTTGTGCTCTTTGAATCAAAATGGAAAAAAAATGCTCCACATTTTATTGGTGTTCTGCAATTTGATGAGTCTGAATTATCACCATCAGCTGATTCCGCTTCACCCCTGGGATTCTCAAGTGGGCCTCCACGTTATTAGAAATGTTGCTAGGTCAGTACTGCATTGTAATTCTAGCTCCTCAGGTTTCACAAGTCAATGTGCAATACTGTCCTGAGACTATCGAATTTTTTTTCTGAAATGAGTGAGGAGATTATTGTAAATTGTGAGACTAATGTATTTTCTGCAATAAAAGAATATCATGACGAACTCTCAACCTGGAGCCCGCTTCGCTGTGATAATGGAATTGCTTCCTTTTTCGCACCAGATCGTGTTGGCAGAGAACTCTCAGGAAGGCAGAGAGCCAAGGAAAGGCAAAGCCTTTTCCCCAAGTTTGAAAGACAGCAAGTTGCTGCACAGGCCCCATGTTTACATGCAAATGGCCTGTTTAAAATAATTCTTAAGACTAAAGGTCTGAGCTTTTCTGGAAGTTAAGTGACAATGAAAAAAAGTTTGCACTGTAAAATGTTAATTTTGTGATTGAGTCAGGGTGAAGAGTGCTCCTTAGGATGAAATACTTGGTGTTTTTAACAAATTTAGAAGGCAAGAACATGGCAACATGATTTCCTCACATAATGCCTGCTCAATTAGAATGTTTACTTTTTGGGTTGTGAGCATTGGTAACAAGGCCTTCGTTTATTGCACATTGATGATTGCTCCTGTCAAGCTATTGGCACACCATTGGAGCCCAGCTGAAGGTATTCCCAAAACATTGCTGTGTAGGGAATTCCACAATTTAGACCCAGTAATGATGGAGGGACAGCAGCATATTTTTAACTTAGTGTGTGGCTTGGAGGGGAATCTATTCCTGTCCATGAGTACTGATTGCTCCCTTTGCAGTCTTAAAATGAGTCAATGACAGAAGATAAGAGAATACACGTGGAAAAGAAATATAAATCAAGAAAGTAGATCATGGCTCGCTACTGATCATACATCATTATTGAGGATTTACATCTGTTTTGCAATGTCTCAATTCAACTCAAATGTACTGCTCATTTGTCCATCTTTCATATATTTGAATTATGCCCCCTATGTTGTGATTATTCTGCCATTTTTTCCATTGCTTATTTATACATTCACTGCATGGACATGTCTGAACATACCAAAATATGCTTCATCGCTCCTCCAGTTCTCAACTCCCAAGGATCGTGCATCCTTGTTTTGCCACAACAGTGAATGGATCCATTGTACTGCCTCTTCAACTTTCTGTGACTCAAATGGAACAAATTGGCTTCTCCAGTGACTCCCTGGGGAGGTGCTGCCTGGCAGCTGCTTGGGATGCAGTCCATCTTGGACCAGAAGCAAGGGGAATTGCCGAAGTCCAAGCTGAGCTGGAGATCAGATCCTGTGGCACCAGTCGGCTGCTCTCCCCCTGGACCTTCAGCATGTCAGCACCTCTACTTCCTCAGAAGTTTGCAGAGGTTTGGTACTGATGCACCATGAATAATCACAGAAGACTGAAGTTGTGAAACTGATAAGCTTTAATTAACGATAGACGAACAGTTATCAACCTCATTGTCTGATCAAGGCAAAGTGGAATGGGAAGCATGCAAAGGACTATGGGTAGGGTCATTCTCAAGAGGCTTGCCAGCCACCAATAGCCAATCATAGCATGGCAGTGGTTTACCACAGGTATGACATTGGAAACTCTGGCAAATTTATACATATGTATGGCAAAAACCGTTCTGATGGGTTACATCATGGTTTGCTATAGTGGCACCAATACCCCTAAGCATAAAGCCCTGCAAAAGGTAGTGGACACAGTCCATGACATCACAGCAAATAAGAACATCTATAGGGATCACTGCCATCGGAGAACAGCAGCAATCATCGAAGAGTCACACCACCCAGTGCATACTCTTTCGTCTCTGCTGCCATAGGAAAGAGATTTAAGTGCCACAACACTCACACCACCAGGCATAGGAACAGATGCTACCCCTTCTACATCTGACTTCTCAATCAGAGACTTGTTTAAGGACTCTCACTTTTGCTGCACTTTATTGATTTGTTGCTCTCCGTATTGCACACAGTTTGCTTACATTTCTTGATTTGTTTACATGTATATGTTTCTTCTTTTTTTTTAATTTTTATTTTTCACACTATAAACCATACTGACCAAAATACATACAGACATTTTTTTCTCTTGAATATATACAGTGTCATTTTCTCCCCTTTTCCCCCCCTCCCTTCCCTCCCTCCCTCACCCCCCCTTCCCATTTTGAGTACAGTTTTTTGCACAACAAATAAGTGGCAATTCTACCTCATCCACAGGAAAAAGAATCTCAGTGTTGTATGTGATGTAATGAATGCTCTCTGACAATAAATCTGAAATTTGAAACTTTGAACTTTGACTTACTACTATTTGATCAGTGACCTGATGAGAAGAGGCTCTGGTGCACTCTGCATCTCCCACCCCACCCTCCTTCAACCTTACACCATCAATAAAAATGAAAGGCTTGCAAATTGCAAAAATCTTCATCTAAAAGGGAGAATACTGAATTATTTGGTTTCAATGTTCTTCATTTTAATGATGGTGTTATATGTTGATTCTAAATTAATGTTGCACTGTCAGAAATTAATTTTTTGATTAGTTTTATCCATTTAACCATTAGAACCACATTGAAATAGGCTTTAAGAGAGGGAAACCTTTACATTCCCAAGTTTGATTCTGTGTTCTTAATCCAGTCAGCTCATGGTTGTGTCCTGGGACCTGAGCATCAGGTCACCTTGCCTTCTATGTATTTTCTTCTCACCCTATATAGACTCAAGCAGTAACTCATTTGAACTTCTTGCAGGTTAATCCATTGCATTCAGTGTTCGCAATATGGTCTTCTCCATATTTCAGAAGTCAAAAGCTAATTTGATGACCATTTTTATAGAAAACCTCCATTTAGTCTGCCAGCATGAAGCTGAACTTCCAGTTGCCTGTTATTTCAGTTCCATTCCCATCATTAGTCACCTTCAATTTTCTTAACCTAAGCACAAGGAAAATAGGCACATTGCAGCTATCAAGGCTAATATTTCCTGTTTTGTGCCAGACCTGGTCAGTTCTGATAAAAGATTAGCAACCAGTTATGTGAAGTCACTTTTTGTCTCTCCTCAGTTCCTGCATTGTTTCATGTACACAGTAACTGCTGTGTCCTGCTTTTCACAGTCCAGTATTGTTGGTTCTCCCATCACCTCATTTATTTCCTTCTACTTCTGCCTCATCCAAAGAAAGCAGTGTAACTAATTGTCTCCTCCATCATATCAATTAGTTGCTCTTGGTCTCACCCTATCATAGATTCCTCTTTCCTTCACCCCGCCCTTCTCACTTAATGGTTATTTGTGAAAATAATACCTTTTACAGGAAAATGGCTTTTTGAAATAATTCACTGGAACGTTGAATTCAAATGCTGAGTTTTATGGTGCCAGAAGGAGGATTATTGCCTAAAATTATTGAAATTAAATATACAAGTGCTAGCAATAAACGACATGCTTCTTGGAAACAAACAAGAGGTGAGTTATTTCAGAACATCTAATTTATTTTGTCATTGATGCTAATTTAGTTGAATAAACAGTGAACTTGAAAAAGTCACCTCAAAATTAGATTCTTTGAAATGCAATTGTAAGTGAATAGCATTGAAGGGAAAGAGAATGATGGACAATTCTATAACAATTACATAATTTTTTTCATAAATGCTACTTTCAATAACCCTTTTGGACTGATTCTTAATCAGATGCTTATCAGTACAATAACATTTCTATGGCATTATTCATTTTCCCATTGTTTCACTTTTTACTCATTCCACTGTAAAAGTGATTTTATTTTCTTTCTCCATCTCACCAGGTTTTGTTAAATCCATATTTAAGGGATTCTAGAAGTTAGTAAATGAAAGCAAAGGATATTGTTTTTCTTTCTCTTTGCAGGATGGGAAAGGCAAAACAAAAAAGGAAAATCATTAGTAAAACAGATAGAAAGATAGCAAGACTGAAACGTAATATTTTGGCTTGGGATTTTAAGATTTGCAAAGGAAAATGAGATAGATCAAATCAAGGAGGACTGTGCAAAAGATTCTATATAAACTAATCCAAATTTTGCTTGAAATTTCACAAAGGATCAAGGCACATGAGGGCGAAATTTATCATGCCTTTCAGCGAATGTTCAGAAAATAGTGGGTGAAAATAGGTTGTAAAGTTTGAATGTTGTAGGCACTATATAATGGTAATTAAAGTACAAAATTACTGATTAGGTGCAGTAACACTTCAGTTATAATATCCAGAAATATCAATGATTTATAAAGATAGATAGCCTTTCAGTTTAAACCTAGGAATACATGGTTTAGAGTAAGGTCATCATTAGAACTGCTTGCAGAAAATCTCTGCTTATTTCAGTCCAGTTCGCCCATTTTTTTTTCTTTGGAACCCCTTATTGCCTTATCCTGAATTTAATGCTCTAAAATTGCTTTTTAACATGCTGTAAGTCCAAAAGTGCATGACACTCCTCTACTGACAGTTTGCATTTGGAAATAGTTTCATGATAATAATCACGTAAAAATGAGGAACTTTTAAAGATTGTTTCTATTCCACCCTGCCATTTCCCTCAGGCCTTAATCAGTTCCAGTTGTATACTAGATCAAACAAAATATATTAGTGTGGTTATCACCAACAAATATGGAAATATAGAAATAATATGTAAAATATTGAAAGTGGGAGATCAAGTTGATCATTGTAACTTCCTGTAAGGAGGTTAAAAGATTTATTAATGCTGTCTGAGAATAAATTTCTTGTTAAACTAAGAAATGTGTTCAGTGGTTAACATCAATCAAATGGGATGGAGTGGTGGGGAGATTAAACATTCAATAAGAAGGAACATTATAGTCATGGCCCAAGAGTGTTTTTTGCAGTTCATCCAAAAATCTTAAAATCTAAGACCTGGACTGCCTCCATTTAGAAGATTCTCTTCCCTCCTCCAGCTCAATGGCAATGGGCTTGGTTTGGTGCCAGGAAGATTATCTTCCCCATTTCCAAATAATAATTGGAAAACAAAATTAGTGCTTCAGCTAAAACGCACTGAAGTAGGATATTTATTCATTATTGTAACGTTAGGCACTTTCAAAGAAGATTACTCTTTTACTCAGTACTGTCCTCACAGTGTTGGGACCAACACTAGAATTCCATAAAAATAAGTGATATAATGAACCTGTCAATGTCAATTACTTCAAACACTACCTTATATTTTACCATGATCAACAATATTTTCCACTCTCTTTACTCATGTAAAATAAATATATGAATTTGAAAATTAGTTTTACTGGATATAGACATACAAGGCAGAGATGTGGTTTTCTTTGAGCCCAAAGATGGAAAAAAAGTTTTGTGTTTTGGCTAAATAAATTATGCCAATGTTTAGGTTTGATAATTGCTGCACACCACAAGTGTAGTGAATCAATTATCCAAATAAGTTGGATAGATGTTTGCCTTGTATGATTTCACTGCTTGATTTCTTTGATTAAATAGCTATACTTCCCCAGACATACATATTCAACTGTGAGGCTTTGACAGCAGATCTGAAATTCAATGAAACATCTGTTTTCTATTCTGAATTATTTCCATTTCTGTCTTTTTTTCATTCAATTTTATGAAGGTTCAATTATTTTCAATTGCACTTTATGCTCTGCAAACTGTGTGTCCTATGAAGACAAAAAAAATCAAACAGGTGCATTTGGCATTAGTTATGTAAAGATGAAACAGTTACAAGAAATAATTGCACAAAACATGAACGTCATTAGCAGATAATGAACAAAATCACAGCAAGATGTTAATGAGATATTTTATTTATATTTTTTGTTTCTTAATACCTAGAGATTGAAATTATTACATTTTAAAATTTTTAATATTTTTTTTTAAATTTAGACATACAGGTCCTTTCAGCCCACAAGCCCATGCCCCCAATTACACCCAATTAATCTACAACACCTGGTACATTTTGAACAGTGGAAGGAAATTGGAGCTTCCAGGATAAACCTACGCAGACATGGGGAGAATGTACAAACTCCTTACAGACAACACAAGATTTGAATCCTGTGTCCCAATCACTGCTGCTGTAACAGCATTGCGCTAACCACTACACGAAATATGCTGCCCACAATTACATTATGTGATCGTTGAGAATAAATGCTAGATTATTAAAAATCA
Organism: Narcine bancroftii; assembly: GCF_036971445.1. Taxonomy (NCBI): domain Eukaryota; kingdom Metazoa; phylum Chordata; class Chondrichthyes; order Torpediniformes; family Narcinidae; genus Narcine; species Narcine bancroftii. The sequence goes on from NC_091474.1 coordinate 160,046,743, forward strand.
GTTTTTCCACCTTCTGTGTGCTAATCCATTTTTTTCATGATTGAAACCACGGCCAAATCAGTAGAAAGGAAATTCAAATGGATGTGCATGGGATTACATGTAAAAAAATATATTAAATCCTAACAGGTATAATTATTGATGTATTTCTGGTTTCAAAAAACTGTTTTCCATTTATAGGTTATAACAATATGTGATTAGAAGAGGAGGTAATGTTTGTTCTTTCTTAAGGGCCTGTAAAAGGACAATCAAGTAATGTTTATGAAGAATTGTTCAGAGATAATATTAAATCTAATTTAATAGAAACAAAAATGACTAATTTGTGGGTGTTTTACAACATCAAAGTAGCCGCTTAGAAATCATTGCTTATAGTGAATGAGTAGGAGGAAAAAAAAAGAGAAGGTTTATAGAAGGGGACAGAATCTGGAAGCGACATAATGACCATGAGGGGAAAAAAATCAAGGCCATTGGTACTAAGATTAAAAGAATCAGTTATGCATGTATCATCAAAGTTCAGGGAAGCTGTGATTATGATATGTCATTTAATTGTATATGACTGGCCAGGACATCACCACTTTACTGCTATTCAAATGGGAGTACCACTGATTGTGAAGGTCAGCTTTTCACTTAACCTCCATACCATATGGTTCTAAACAGGGTGCAGTCTGCATTTAAATCATGCAATTGCAATCAGGTCCTTTTCCATGACTTGGACTTTGATAGGAAACTAACCAAATCTTCATCTTCATCAATCACCAAAGATGATTAATTTTCATTGATCTGAAGAGGTATTGTTGATTACATGCATGCAACCATTGGAGTACACATAATTAATTAAATGGGATAAAAAATGGAAATATTGATGAATGTGTCGCAAAGAACATAGAGTTTAAGTTTTAAGGAAAGCATTTCTTTGAATGCCTTTTAAAGAAAGGCAATAGGATGGGTAACTGTCTTCTTCAACAATGTGGGCAATAAGGTGCAATGATAACAGCAGGAACCATTCCATTAGATGGATGACTGAATCATAACCTGCCATCGTGTGCTGCTAGAAAGCTTTGGATGCTTTACACATTTTAATGGGCATTAAAATAGGGATAGAGGGCACAGAATAATTGTAATTTTTTTTGCTGCATTGATCTAGGGTAAAGGTTTGGCCGTAGCTGCATACACTAAATGTACAGTCTGGTGACGAGTGTTCATTGTACTCCCGTTTCATACTTCAGCTTCATTGTTTGCACTTGTAGTGTATGTGGCACATTTAGCCCTTCAGCCCAACTTGTCCAAGCCAATCAAGTTGTCTGCCCAAGCTAGTCCTATTTGCCTGCATTCAGCTCATATTCCTCTGAACCTTTCCCACCTATGTTCCTGTCTAAATGACTCTTAAATTTTACAATAGTACCTGCCTCCTCTACTTCCTCTGGCAGCTTTTTCCATATACTCAGCACCCACTGTGTGACAAAGGTGGCCCTCAGGTCCTTTTTAAATCTTCCCCTTTCACCTTAAATCTAGGCCTTCTAGTTTTAGATTCTTTCTAGCACCTTCGTGATTTCATAAACCTCTATAAGATACACATTCAGTCTTCTATGCTTCAGGCAAAACACCTCAATTTAATTTAAGGCTGCCAGATTTTCATTGCTTAAAACATCATACACTAAAACAACAACGTTAATCAGATTTCAAGATACTCAGAACATGATTGGATTTTGCTTCATTATCTTATATAGTTGTGTATGTAAGAAATTCTAATTCCTATACTACCCATCCTCCTCTTCTTCCTGGGGTATGTCTGTGAATTGCATATTGGACCCATCAGCCTCCTTGGAGCCTGTAGAACAAGAGTCATCTTTGACGCTAGGAAGCTTCTTCATAAATACAGTAAAACAAGTTTTTTTTTTCTTTTTGCGGCCATCTTTGTTGTTATGTGAATGCATGGTTCCTGGAGCATGAAGTGTGTTTGAGGTTGGAGAGCTTGCTGGAGTGGCAGTGACAGAAAGAAGGGTGAGTGAAATCACCATAAATTTAGTTGACTGTGATCATAAATGTTACTGGAAGTTTATACAGATGTTATTATACATATTTTATTTCAATATTAAACAAGATAATTTCAAGGTTATATGCTGGAATAAGGGATTTAAGTGCATCTGGACTTGTATTGAATCTAATTGAAAATGCATCACTTATAAATGTCTCACTTAACCTTCAAATGACTATTTATTGGACCAAAATCGCAATATTTAGTCAACTAAAATTTATTGTTTGAAAGGAAAATTGAAGAAACTGTGATTTGGAAAGTTATATGTCAGCCATCTTGGAGATGCCTCAAGTTGGCGGCAGTTTGTAATCCACATCCTCCTCGATGAGTATTGGCCAGAGAGTGTTTTAAAGTCTCTAATTTAATAGCAAAGAGTCTCATAATAAAGTTATATAAACTTTAAAATATATAAACTCAGCAATATTAGCAATATTATTGATGGATGCTGCTGTGAAAACTTGTTTGTTAATGTCAGCACATTACAGCCTTTAGAAGTGGTAGGCTTAAGTCTGTGGAATCCTGTGTATTTGTAGAAAGTTTGAACACAGTTTGAATTTTGCTGCCACTTGTCCATTGGGGACTGTTGATTTGGCTTGTGTCATGTGTGCTTTAAGGACAGTGGAATAAGATGAATAAAAAATGGCTGAAGTTACTAGAAACTATGGAAAAACCGAAGTTGGAGAAATCTAGAAATAAATGGGAAAATGATTTAACTATGTTATCCCTCAAGAGGATTGGGAGGTTATGTGTCATGAAGGGATAACTAAATTGACTAATGTAAGATATGGTTTAGTTAATTATAATTTTTTGCATTATTTATACTTGATTCCTGAGAAATTGAAAAAATACAGATTTAGTAATTTGTATTTTTGTTTTAGATGTAGGTTAAGTACTGGAACTTCTTTGCATGTAGTTTGGTTTTGTGATAGGGTACAACCATTTTGGGAAAAAGTTAAGCTGGTTTTGGAGAAATTATTTAAAATTAAATTACCATTAGATCCAGAGATTTTTTTTGTTGGGTTACATGGTTTTTTTGATTGGTTTGGGGTTGTATAAATAGCATTTGTATGTTTGGCGTTATCTGTGGCACGAAAATGTGTAGCAATTACTTGGAAAGATAATGTAGAGATTAATATAGCACATTGGCATAATGAATTGAGATCTTGCGTTTATATGTAGAAAATAATATATAATTTACATGATCATTACTCTTTTTTTATTAAAATGTGGTCATCTTATTTGGAATATATGGGTTTGGAAATATCTTAAAATATTGTAAATGTTTTATGGGGTTTTTTTTTGCTCCCCTTGAGGGGGCTGGCTGAGAGGGGTGGGAGGGAAGGTGGTTTACTATATTGTATAAAACATTTTTATTTGTGGCTATTGAGTTATGATTTTTTTTTAAGTTTTAAAGTTTTTTTTAAATAAATGGCTGAAGCAGCTGCAGGCCTTGCTGCTAAGGGGCAATGTATTAAAGACATGAAGGTTTCAAAACCTAGAGAAGAATTGAGCCATCAGAAATTAGATACAAGTGGAAATAAAGGTGTTCTCATTGAAAGATTGAAGCTGGCAAGAGAAGAAGCCAAGGCTTCGGTTGATGGGAATGAAGACATTGTAAAATAATCGCAAAAGACGACTGAATATGAAGATAGCAATGTGGAAAAGGCTGAATATGTGTCACCAAAAGATGATGAAGAAAAGGCTGATGATGCAACAGATGTACTATATGAATTGAATTGGATAAAGAGGTAAGTGAGAAGACAACATCTGACCTGCAGGAAGAAAGCAGATGACAGTGCGTCAAATATGGAAAGCAGGAGAAGCAAACAAAGTTCTTCTAGAGCAAGCTCCAGAGTTTCCAGTATAACATCAACAAATTTAAAATTAAGAGCTGAAAAGGCTGCTATTGATCCAGAAGATTAATGGCTTAAGGATAGATATGTCTTAGAAGAAATAAAGGAAGCACAGATAAGGAAGCATCTAAGAAGGCAAAAGGAGCAAATGGAATTGAGAAAAAGAGATATTATTGATTCCTTGTCAAATGCACTCTAAGGTTCAGATGAATCTGGTGCTAGAAATAGATTACCTAAAAGTATGATGGTATGGAATCATATTTTAAGAGAGCCATAGGAAATAAAACTAATTATAAGCACAGAAATCTTAGTACCATGGGTACAAGACGTATAAACAACAACAAAACCTTCCAGAGTGTGGAGCAGCCAAACGACATGTACCAGTGGTAAAATCTGCTGACAGTGCTGGGCTTTGGTTCAGTCCATTGCTGGAGCTTCATTGGCATTCGAATCAAATATCAAAAATATGGATGAACCTACTCCAGTGAGGTTTCCAAATACATTATCAGCTACAAGAGGCGGTGAACCGAACAACAAACTATTATCCATGAGAAAAAAACATTGAAGTAGCTGCTTAATTGATCCAGCTACAGACTCTCACTTCTTTGCCCAAGAAGGAGATTCAAACTTTTGATTGAGACCCACTTCAGTACCAAGTGTCCATGAGATCTTTTAAATGTAATGTAGAAAACATCTAGACAAGTGGTTCTCAACCTTTTTCTTTCTACTCACATACCTCTTGAAGTATTTCCTATGCCATAGGTCCTCTGTGATTGGTCAGGGATTGCATGTGGGTGGAAAGAAAACATTTGAAAATCACTTTTAATTGACTTGTTATGTGCACAGTTTCATAACTCCAAAGGAAATGGACCAATGGCACTTTTTTTCCAGGCAAAATATTTCAGTAACAATTGGGTCTAGAGCAGTGGTTCTCAATCTTCTCTTCCCACTGAGATACCACCTTAAGCAATCCCTTACTAATCACAGAGCATTTATTGGCATAGGGATTACTTAAAGTGGTATGAGAGTGAAAAGAAAAAAGGTTGAGAACCATTGCTTTAGAAGGAAATAATTATATTATTTAGGAACAGTGTCAACAAAATTTCAGTTGTGAAAGTTAAGGAAATTCACCTGAAGAAAAGAAAACAGATCAATGTGAAAATAAATCAAAGGCATCTAAAACAATAATGAAGGAATTATTTTCATCAGGAATGGATGAAGATAAAGTATTAGAAGCTGTTGCAATTACTGCTGGTGATTATTCCTGTGTAATTGAATCAGAGGGAGGACTAAACCAAAAGAGAGAGAACAAATTTGAAAGTAGTTTTTGTATCACAGAGATTACAGTAATAAAGAATTCTCACAACATGCTGCAAAACTGGCAAACACAGAAAATTGCACTGATGGAATAAAGGAACAATTTGGTAAAATTGCATTCCGAGAACAAAATGTTGAAAACGGCTTAGAAATATTAGATAATCATGAAAATGGTGAAAGGAAAGAAGTTAACTTTGTAATTGAAACCAAAACTGGATTTCAAAAGGATGAGGATGTTTCGAATGATTCTTCAGCTTCCAAAGAGACTGAGGGAAAGATCCAGAAAGTTGACGAGAATAAAGATTAAATTGCAAATAAAATTCTCAAAGTCAGAAAGTGAAAGAAAAGAATAACTGCTAAAGAAATGAATACAGTTATTGAGGAAAGAGATTCAGCATTATCAAAATGTAAGAGGTTGGAGGAAGAAATTCATCTTTTGAAAAAGAATAAGTCATTGGTTAATTACGCAAAACAAATGACGACAGAAAACTTGAAGGATCAGTTATCAACAATGCTTAAAGAAAGAAAAATTGTATGTCAGCAAAGTGACGAACAGGATGAAGAAATTATGTTATTTGAATTTTATTTATAAACATCTGCAGAAAAGAAAGAAAAAGAGGAGCAAATCTGTTGCAGGGAAGGTTAAAGAGACTCCTCAAAGGGAAAGCGGTGTCTGTTTTGTGTGAGAAAGATTTGATGTATACTGGTCAAGGTTCAACTCAAAGATTCTGGAGACAAAGAAACTTTTATGTACAAACTGACTTTATTTTGTTGTTTATGCTATATAGGTTACCGACTTTATTGATCCAGAGTGTGCTGGTAACCTCTGGCCTTATGAAGAAAGAAGATCTATAGAAAGTTTGAAATTTATATGTTATTTGTATTATTGTGTAATTATTATTTAAGATATTACGTCTAATTATAATAATTAGGGGCTGGTATTGTAGGGACCAAAAGGGCCAAAAACATGTAAAGAATGTACTTACCTTGTTAGGTCGGCGTCCCGTTGGTCTCTATGTGGTCATCGGAGACATCCCGAGTTCCAGGAGTATGCACAATGGTTCCAGGAGCATGCACAATGTGCTTGAGTTTGGAATGCCGGTTGGAGCATACGTGGTAGAGCAGATGTGAATCTGGAGTTTTAGATATAATATTATAAAACATGGCAGTGACGTAAAGAAAGATGAGTGAGACCTCTATAACTTTTGTTGGCCATGATTATAAATGTAACTAGAAGTTTATACGGATGTTATTAATGAATATTTCATTTCAACGTTAAAGAAGATAATTTAAAGGTTATGTGTTGGAATAAAGGATTTAAATGGATCTGGACTTGTATTGAAACTAATTGAAAACATGTCTCTAGTAAATGTCTCTCTTAGCCTTCAAGTGACTATTTATTGGATTGAAGTCGCTATAGGTATTTTACCCATTTTCTTATTTATTTTAATATTTAAAATTTATTTTATTTTTTAATATTTTATTTATTAATCCATAATCCAAACATATAGCATTAATAGATAAACCTCAAAATAATACATAAATGATATATTTTAAACTAATCCCCTCCAACTCCACCCCCACTAACCTATCCCAATTAACAACTAAAAGTCCATCAACTGACTCAATGACTGATTCCAATTTAAAAGATAACTTTTTTATGAATCAAAATAGCTACACCTCTAGCCTTTGAATTAATCAAAGAAGCTATAACTTAACCAACCCAGTCTCTTTTCAATTTCTGATGTTCCTTCTCAATTAAATGTGTTTATTGCAAAACAGCAAAATCAACCTTCAACTTTTTAAAATTTGCCAATACTCTTTTTCTCTTAATCGGATTATTGAATCTGTTAACATTAAAAGTAGAAAATTTTAAATTAGCCATCATTTTGTTTTATTTCAAAAACCACCTTACGACACATGATGGGACTCCTCTCCATGGCAACTACACAAAAAACAGGAAATCTCAAAGAACAAGAAAAGGAAAAACCCAAAAAGGGAAAAAATACTGTACTAAAGTACAACCCCCCCTCCCCCACCCAATTGTACGGGAGTGACCAATGTCACAAATGGCCAATGACCTTTGAAATTGAGCCTAGACAGTCGATGGAGCAGTAACCAACCCTCCCCCCCCAAAAAAAAAGAACAAAAAATAATAATGAACAAATCATTTCAAGCATGATATGCGTTTTCCAAGTCTCTATTAACTTGGTCATCATTGATGTCAATTTCATCCAACTGTTGAGATCTCTTCTCTTGCATATTGATCTTCTTCTCCTTCTGAGCTATTGAAAAAAAACTTTCCTGGCTTTTCATGTGTTTGTTATCAGGTAAGGAATTAACAAATGTAAGAGCTTCAACATCATCACTAAAAAAAACTGAGATTGAAAGTCTCCATAAAAAAACTATCAAAAATCAAATTTATATTCTTTCTTCCACAAAACAGCTTTGGCAGAATTAAACTCTTTACAAAATCTGATGACAACTTGATTCAAATCAGCATAAAAAAAACCCTATTATTCTGAACTACCAGGCGACCTTAATTACTTTTTGCATTTTGAACTGCGACTCTTAAAATCAATTCTCTGTCTTCATAACATAAACATCTAATCAAAATAGAGCATGGGACTTGAACTGCAAAATATTTTCTTCTTATCGCTCTATGAGCTCTATCCAATTCCAAACCATTTGGGAAATATTCTTTCCTCAAAACATCAGGAATCCACTTCTGAAAAAAATTGAACCGGATCAGGACCCTCAAAATCTTCCAGAAGACCAATAATCTTAACTTTGATTCTCCAAAGTGTCAACGTTCTTCAATAATTCATTCCTCTGAATTTCCCTTCCAGTAAATGAATCCTCCATCTGTCCCATCTTTTCTTTACATTGTTCCACATCTTTCTTACAATCATGAAAATTTTCTTCAATTTATCTTGTACTTTATCCACCAGCTTCACACACTTTGTCACATCCGTCTTAATTGATGACATCTCTTCTTTCATACCAGTAAACTGTAAGATGAAAAACCTTGACTCATCTGACTTGCCATGTACTCTATTTGTTTAGATAACATATCAAATTGGCTTGCTGAATCAGAATAATGTGAATCAGGCTTAAAATTCATTGACACATGTTTATATATGGGCCTACCCTTGTATATTAGTTTCTTCCTCCTCTGTACCTGGGTAAATGTCTTCTTCCTCTAGTCCCCCTCTGATGTCTCCTTCTTACTCCTCCATTGAAACCAATGGCATTTTAGCCCACCCATGAGTCCTGATCCCCTCCCTCCAGTCGATCCAGCATTGCTGGGCCACGAGAAGTCGGATCCCCTCGCTGCACAGGTAAAACTCAATGTGGTGCACATGCGTGAAGTTTCATGCAAGTGCAATTGCTCCTAATAGTTGGGAGGGGGATGTCTTCGGGCTCCAGCGCCATCTTCCCCAATGCTGCATGGTGTCAGTGGCGGAGTCAAGTACTTCGTACCCAGGGACTGCTGTTGCAGCCTTTGGTGACTAGGAATCAACTGTCTAGGCTCCATTTCAAAGGTAGGCCCAAATTCTTCTGTACTTGAAAGCTGTTTTGAAATAGTTCTTTTTAACTGTTTGTGCCTTTGTTTTCCTCATAGTTGCCTTCTAGAGTATAGTAATTGTATGTTCAATATTTTTTTTAATTATAGAATCTTTAAAAGTCATGTTTTTAATAGTTCTGTCGGGGGAGGTGTCTTACCCCCAAGATGGGAAATCGATTTAAATAGATAATAATTGAGAAAGATTGGATGGAATTGTGTAAGAATAATATGACAAAAATTATAAATGTTAGATTTGGTATAGTTCAATATATTACAAAAATAGAGTGATTTATAAACATAAATATCAGATTTATGTTTTAGGTGTGAACATGAGATTGGAATTTTGCATTCTACTTGGCAGTGTCCTAAAGTCAGATATTTTTGGTTGGAAGTCGGTAACTTTTTGGAACGGATTATGGGGGTCAAGTTCCCACAGGATCCGATGTTATTCTTACTGAGTAATATTAAGGTTATAAAACCAAAATTAAAATTAACTGTGTATCAAATTGAATTTGTATAAATTGCATTAACAGTTTCTAGGAAATGTATTGCAATATCATGGAAGTTAGATATAGATTTAGGTATGAAAAGATGCCATGAGAACTTCATAGTTGTGTACCATTAGAGAAGATTGCTTACAGTTTGCAAAATAAATATCACATGCTTTTACAAAATGTGGGTTTGTATGTTTGAAAAACTCTCTGAAGACCTCACTTCTTGGTAACCTCCAATATTAGACTTTATTATATAAATGCTTTATTCTCCTGGCATTCTCCGATCCTTCTTTCTTCAATCTCTTTTTCTTACTTTTCTTTTTTCTTTCTATGGGCTTTGGGTGAAGGGGAGGGAGAAGGAAGGGGGAAGGGTTTTTTAAAATATATATATATATATATAGATATATATATATCTATATATATATATTTATATCTTTGGCTTGGCTTCGCAGACGAAAATTTATGGAGGGGTAAATGTCCACGTCAACTGCAGGCTCGTTTGTGGCTGACAAGTCTGATGCGGGACAGGCAGACACAGTTGCAGTGGTTGCAGGGGAAAATTGGTTGGTTGGGTGTTGGGTTTTTCCTCCTTTGTCTTTTGTCAGTGAAGTGGGCTCTGCGGTCTTCTTCAAAGGAGGTTGCTGCCCGCCAAACTGTGAGGCACCAAGATGCACGGTTTGAGGTGATATCAGCCCACTGGCGGTGGTCAATGTGGCAGGCACCAAGAGATTTCTTTAGGCAGTCCTTGTACCTCTTCTTTGGTGCACCTCTGTCATGGTGGCCAATGGAGAGCTCACCATAGAACACGATCTTGGGAAGGCGATGGTCCTCCATTCTGGAGACGTGACCTACCCAGCGCAGTTGGATCTTCAGCAGCGTGGATTCGATGCTGTCGGCCTCTGCCATTTCGAGTACTTCGATGTTAGGGATGAAGTTGCTCCAATGAATGTTGAGGATGGAGCGGAGACAACGCTGGTGGAAGCGTTCTAGGAGCTGTAGGTGATGCCGGTAGAAGAACCATGATTCGGAGCTGAACAGGAGTGTGGGTATGACAACGGCTCTGTATACGCTAATCTTTGTGAGGTTTTTCAGTTGGTTGTTTTTCCAGACTCTTTTGTATAGTCTTCCAAAGGCGCTATTTACCTTGGCGAGTCTGTTGTCTATCTCGTTGTCGATCCTTGCATCCGATGAAATGGTGCAGCCGAGATAGGTAAACTGGTTGACCGTTTTGAGTTTTGTATGCTCGATGGAGATGTGGGGGGGTTGGTAGTCATGGTGTGGAGCTGGCTGATGGAGAACCTCAGTTTTCTTCAGGCTGATATATATATATATATATATATATATAGACACACACACACACCACGTATAACTTTTTGAAATAATCTTTGAATTTAATGAAATATAATTATTATTATTGTAAGAAAGAAGCCAACATTTGTAAATAAAATATTCAAAAAATATTATCGGAACTTTTCGAAATATTGAAAAGTTATTGGCTTCTCAGAAACTGATAATTTTATTACCAAATCTTCTAATATCCTCCAAAATCCTTGACAAATTTCTACTGAAGTTAATTTAGACTCTATTTTATCAGGCATAGTGAGTCTCCATGCTCAGAAAAAAAACCCAGACTATATCTTATATACATTTTTTTGCAGTTAACATGTCAGTTTCAGTTGGGTTGGGTAGGTCCATATTTGTCTTGGGTATACCATTTAAGAGGTCCTCAAATATAAGAAGTATTTTAATTTCAAATAAATTGTTCAAATAAATTAAATTGAAATAAAATACATTTAAAAACACTTCAGTTTAACATTAATGAGTGATGCTTCAACACTTCCATAAACTATACATTGGAACAATTTCCAAGTCATGATAATTGTGTTACTGTCCTTTTTGCAAATGAGAAATCTTTGGTTGAACATTAGCTTGGCAATGGGATGGCTGACACTTCTGAGGTAGAAAAAATAATCTGACTTCCTCAGTTTCCAGCAGCACTGGGGTTTTTTTTTTGAATATTTTATTTAATTAATATATATAAGATCAAATAATTGAGAATAATATACCAAAATAATATTATAGAATGTTGAAGCTATATATATATATTTTTTTCTTTGGCTTGGCTTCGCGGACGAAGATTTATGGAGGGGGTAAAAAGTCCACGTCAGCTGCAGGCTCGTTTGTGGCTGACAAGTCTGATGCGGGACAGGCAGACATGATTGCAGCGGTTGCAGGGGAAAATTGGTGAGTTGGGGTTGGGTGTTGGGTTTTTCCTCCTTTGCCTTTTGTCAGTGAGGTAGGCTCTGCGGTCTTCTTCAAAGGAGGTTGCTGCCCGCCAAACTGTGAGGCGCCAAGATGCACGGTTTGAGGCGATATCAGCCCACTGGCGGTGGTCAATGTGGCAGGCACCAAGAGATTTCTTTAGGCAGTCCTTGTACCTTTTCTTTGGTGCACCTCTGTCACGGTGGCCAGTGGAGAGCTCGCCATATAACACGATCTTGGGAAGGCGATGGTCCTCCATTCTGGAGACGTGACCCATCCAGCGCAGCTGGATCTTCAGCAGCGTGGACTATATATATAAAAAACCTAAAACTAAAAACTACAAACTAAATAAGAAACTAAAACTAAAACCCCTATATCCCACCCTCCCCCAGAACTACTATAATCCCAGAAATAAAATATTTAATATTTAATTATAAAACAATTACAATTAATTAATTCAGATTGCATCAGTTAACACTCAGAGACCTCAAAGGCATCATAATATTATTATATCTTCAGGAAAAACTTCACTGAACAGGAAAAATAAAGATAAACTTTATAGTTTTAAATTTTATAAATCTAGCATATGGAGCCCAAATTTGGAAAAATAAAGAATATTTATTCATTAAACTATACATAATTTTTTTCTAAACGGAATACATCTTTGAATCTCAGCATGCCACCTCACTAATGTCAGGTTTCCATGTTACAGTAACATGCTGTTACTTTTCCTTGCTATCACTAAGCCAATTTAACAAATTTCAATTGGGAATCTGACAGTGACAGTTTAGAGAGTGACACTTTCAAAATTTCCTAACCAAAGTAATCCAGGATTTAAAGAAAAATCCACACCCATTATCCATTGCAGAAATTTATAGCAGCAAGGTTAATTAATTATTTCTCTGTTGGGTTCCTGCCCAAAGCCTGGATCTTGGCTGGGTGAAAGCAAAATCTCAAAGACAAAGCTGCAAAGGGTGGTTGCAGGAGATGGGCAGAGCCAAGTTCATTTGACCTAGAGCAAAAACACATGTATATGTATCAGAATATAAGAAATAGGAGCAGTTCATCCATATACTCAAACCTGCTCCAGCATTTCATAAGATCATAGCTGATGTGATGTTGGCTTCTTTCCTGCCATAAGCCTTGACTTATTAATCCAAAATTCTATCTCCCTGGCCATGCTATCAAGCACTCATTTTGCACTAATCCAATGATTTTCATGCTACATTCCCATCAATGACTCTTCTTTTCGACCCCTCATTTATGTTAGGGGAAATTTCCAAGAACTGATGAACTTACCTTCCATATTTTTGGGACTTAGAAGGAAACTGGAAAACCGGAAGGAACCCCATGTAGATTGAACTTGTGTCACTGGAGCTGTGAGACAGAAGTTCAGTAATATGCTTCATCAGGCCCTGGGGTTTTATATACTTTTGTGACTTTTAAGAGCTCAAATATCTCCTGTTCTATAATGTGGATTCTCTTCAAGATATCACCATTAACCTTCCTGAGTTTGCTCAGATCTATGACTTCCTTGAGGGTAAATACAGATATGAAATACTCATTTAGGTCCTCACCTCTCTTCTGTGGTCCAAACACAATGATCTTATTTTCATTTAGGGATCATATTCTTTCATATTTATTCTATTGTCTTTAATATACTTGTAGAATTTCTAGATTCTCCATTACCTTATCCGAGGGAGCTATTTCTTTGCCCTCTTGATTTTTCTCTTGAATGTATTTACATCCCCTGTATTCCTGTCGTGTTGGGAAGAGTATCAGAGAAACAAGCCTGGACACCAGTGTTTCAATCATATGTAACTTTTATTAACATGACTGGCATGGAGTGATGTCTGGGACTTGGACCACATGACAGAGAAAGAGAATGAGCAATCACTAAGAAGACAATCAATAATTCTATGTACATGTTTTAACTATTAACAAAAAGGTAAAAAAGAAGACATGTTAAAAACAATACCAATCAAGTGGATATACATAATTAAATTCAATGACAATGTCTCACCAGCTCCACAAGCCCACCCCCCCCCACCCCCCACCCCGGACAAATCAGGGTCACTGTGCTTTTCTGGGCTGTCGTATGATAAATGGATGCAGTTCCTGCTAGCAATCTCTTTAAATGGGTGCCACAAATGCCTGATGGAGCAAGGTGCTGTGGGAGCTGCTCCCCAGTGTCAGAGGGGAGGGTAGAGGAAGAAATCTGTCTGGTCACTGACTCATGTGTCTGGTTTCTCTGACTAGGCTGGCAAATGTGAGACCCCTTTCCACCAACAACTGCGAGCAGGCATTGCAAGGTCATCGATCAGGTGCCAGAGCCTTCTCTTGGCTTGCGCATCCTACACCTTGACTGCACGGTTAGGCGCTCCCTAAGTACAGAGCCCAGACGCCCGTCACCATACTATCCTGTGGTGAGGCAGGGAGCAGGCCAGCAGACATAGATCCAGGGTGTACCCAAGGCAGTTGTATGGCACATGGATGCCATTCCTGCTAGCAATCTCTTTAAATGTGTACCACAAGTGCCTGTGTTGGATCCCTGTAATGACGGCCAGGAGGAGTCAGGACTGAAAGTTGATCAATTTGTGATTTGAAGTAAAAGGTCCTGAAGCCCCCATCCCATGAGGTATTTGTTTCTGTTAATGGAAGGGATGGGGACGACACTGTCATTGTCAAGTGAAACAAAATATATACAGTGCTTATTAATATTGTTTGATCAATGACACTCTGCTAATAAACTGTAACTTTTAATCTGTAACACTACATATAAATTGTAACTTCAATTCCTTGAGTGTGCTTATAGGCATCATTACTACAGCTCAGGGTGATTAAAAAGGAGAATAAAAAAAACACAAAAGCTCCATTACATAGTCTGCTCCTGTAATGCAAATAACAATAGATGCAGTCAAGTGTCCAATGCTGAGGTTTGGATTTCCATGGGAAAAGCTTTCTTTGCATATTAAGTGTCAGGAGCTTTTTTTGCTGGTTGCTGTAATGATGCTGTGTGACAAGATTGCTGGAATGGGGGTGGGGTTGTTGGGAAAGCTCAGAAGGTATACTCATGTGGTTAGTCAGGGGCCACCTATAGTGAGGACGCACCAGAGGGGAGGCTGTAGCAGGTTGGAGTAGGCAACGCATGTGAAGTTCCACCCCCACAGGACTTCCTCCCCCCGACCCCAGTATTGCTCTCTCCAGAGAGCATACATGTCTCTGTGAGACACAGGCAGGGTGCTGTCACCAAATTTTCCCTCAGCCCTGAAAACTCGAGCAGGAACTCTCCACCACTCTGTGTACTGCAATCCTTCCAGGAGGGTAATGCCTTCCTAGACCACCATCCTAGTTGCCAGTCTCATAAGGGGCAAGTCCACCCCTCTAGAGTCAGAGAGTGTGATGGTGAGTAAACAGTTCACCAAGGCATCAGTCACCTTCATGCTCCCTGAGCAGTGGTGCTCATGAGTGCCCCTGTAGAGACCCATGATCAGTCCCCATTCACTAACACCCCTCATCCCAACATCACCAGCCACTATGGCTGGCTGTGTCAGCTCTATTCTATGACAGCAGGGAACATGACCTGGACTGAAGCCACCACCCATTCCCACAGTGTGGTGCCATCATTGACCCCTTTCTGGAGGTGCCCGCAAGGCATTGGCAATCATCTATTGGTCAGAAAGACCACCCAGGTCACTCATTTCTAGATGAGAGAGATGTGAATTGGGAGCCTGCTCGACTCCCAACTGAAGCAGTGGTATGGTTTGCCCTGCTGCTGGTGTCATCCTGGGACTTCATTATCTTACAGTAACCACCCACGAGCCCAACCGAGGTCCCCCCATTTTCAGTTTCCTCCCCATTTTGGAGGGTTGGTGGGGTGCTCTTGTGGCAGACCTGGGACTGTGTAGTCAGGAATGCAGAGAGAAGGAAGGACACAGTTTCCTCAGAATTATCACCATCTATCCACAAACAACCATCCCCAAACACATGTCAATCCCCTCCCCCTTCTGGATAATGGCTCAGACATTTCCTGAGTCAAGCTGTAAGCCAGACCAGTGAGATACCTGCAGCTGCTGCGTTTCAATCAGCTTGGAAGCGGCCTCCATGATTTTAATTTATAAGTTGGTCACTTTCCCTTGCGCAATCTACACTGCCTCTTACAGTTCACAACAGTCATGTTGCAGGGATTTTATCTCCCCATCTCGCCTGGCACTCTGACTACTTAAGTCAGGCGTGATATCCCACTGGCACATAAATAGGAATATCAGTAACCATTGAGTCCCTCATAACTCTCCCAGCTTCGGGAAACCTCAGTTACTCTAGAAGGGAGACCACATGGTTCCCTATCTTCTCTCTGGGAGGGTCCAATCTGTTGACCTAATCGACTGCCATGGCATGGCTTGCCAGCCACATCACCGAACAGCTGAAATCCTGACGATCATCGATCCACCTGGGGATTTTATAATCTGACCCCGGGATCCATTTTCTGTTTGTGGGTTGCGTCCTGCTGCTCCCATAGGTCACAGATGCAGCCAACAGGATGCCCACATGAGTATACACACAAACACGCACACACTTATTAATACATTCTCCCACATTGTTAGTATGATCTTCCACTCCCACATGGTTAAGACTCTATTTGTGTCCAGCTGAAACTCTTTGAATCCTGTTCACAGCACCAATTGTTGTGTTTGGAAGAGTATCAGGTATGGTGTGTTCACAGAGAGACGATCCTGGACACCAGTGTTACAATCACAGGTAATTATTATTAACATGCAGGAAATAAACAAGGGAGAAGATTAAACAGTACTTAATCACTATTTCACTTAAGCAACACATAGACATTCACCTCAAACCCCAACAATAGTGAACCTATATTCGACCTGCTCACACACTACAAACTGGGACTCTTACACAAACACCCGGATGCCTGTACCAATGGGGTTGCAGCCTATCCCAGTACTAATGGCTCAGCTTCAGTGTCATGCACACCTTACCAACGACACTTCCAGTAATGTCCACAGGAGTGACTTGGAATGGAGTGATGCCATCTGGAGCTTTCCCCATGATGCAGAAAGAGAAAATGTGGTGTCCATTGGTATTATATACAGGGCTAATCTGTACTTCTAGCCAGCAATTACCCAAGGTGTGTGCTAATGGGTGGCCGGAGTCAGGTGTTATGACTTCCGAATAAGTTTCAGATGGGGAGCCCATGCGATTGCCCACAATATACATATTCTAGATAGCCAGGGAGGTTGTGTTTTCTCGTGACACAACTCCTCAAGTGATTCACTTGATTCCATTTGTCTACTCTTTTCCATACATCTACCTCCCTTTCTTGATCAGAGCCTCAGTATCTTTTTATTTTTTCTAGTTATGTGCTTATGCCAAAGAGTGTGAATTCCCCAATAAATAGAGGATGAATTTGTTGCTCAGTTTGTGTGAATTTGGTGTATATATCAACTGTATTACTGTGCCTGTGTCATCTTCTGTGGAAATGGCATTCCTCATTTCAGGCAGGCCACTGGAGGCAGCCTATTGTTAATTCTTTGGCATCCATGTTTTGTTGGACCTCAGAGATGATCATTGTCAGACTGCCTGAGTAGCAGCATTTAACTTCCAAAGAAAGTCACCATTCAGAAATATCCCACGCTGCAATTAATCCTGGCAATTAGAATCAACTTTAACAAATTGTATGTTCTATCTATAGATGACATGGAAGTGTGGAGCTGATTGGTCTTTCAGACCCGATCAAGCTAAAAAAGAACAGGGTATATTTGGAAAAATGTTTTGGCAACACACATGTAAAAGAGTTGATGCTATAATTTATACTCACTGGGGTAGGTGTAAGCATGTGTGCTTTACTTAGAAAAGTTATTTTTTAGTGACAGAACATAATTCTGTGCAGCGTTCTCTGTTCTGGGAAAGAAAGAGCAAAAGTAATTGCATGCACTTTGCAAAATGTATCTTTTTACAGATCCTAATAGATCTGCATTTTGGATGACTGCCATTTCAATTATGTATGGTTGAAAAATGCTGACCTTCCATTCTAATTCTCTCACAGTGACATTTGTCTGTATTTTACCATTTATGTTTTAAACAAGATTTCTTACCTTTTATAAGCACTTTGGACTGGATGCTTTCCATTTCCTTCCAATGAGTTGGCTCTCCAAGTAACAGTCTGTGCATTCTGTTCCACTGAAGATTCCCTTTCCATGGGAAAACTGATCTTTGGAATAAATTGAATATTACTTATTTGTAATGTTAAATGTGGGGGAGTGTTATGTTCATTTCAAGGATGTCAAATGCAACAGAAACTGTAAGAATAGAGAAATAATTTCCACATAATCTCTATCAAAATAGTTCCTAGTTTGCTCACTGAAACGTGGCGCCTTATCTAATTTGTGATATTGATAGCAGATCCACTCTCCACAGAATTTAAATTGGATTTATACTGATATGTGTGCACCTCATACGACTTTCTCCCTCCCTCACCACTTTATTTACTCTCTGTATAATCTTCTATTCCGTTCTCCCTTGTGAACATAATTGTTTTCGATTTAAAAGTGTTTTTTTTTTGCTTCAACCATGCCAAGAGGTGAGATAAAGAGTTTAAATGAGCCTATTACTAAAAGTACATCAAGTGAACTTTCCACTAAAATTAGATTAGATTCAAATTTATTGTGATTGGGCCAAGTGAAATACAAACCCAATTAGCATCCAACCAGAAGTTAAAAATGATGCTATATACAAATAACTATATGTAAATAAAAACAAATGCATTCAGCAAGCAAACAATTATAAAAGTACTGACAGTACAATGTGAGTGCAGTACCACTCAGCAAGGTTCAACAGGGTCACAGCCTTGGGGAGAAAAGCTCTTCTTGAGCCTGGTGGTTTGAGAGCAAAGACTCCTGTAGTGCCTACCAGATGGGAGAAGAGTAAAGAGTCAATAGTTAGGGTGAGATGCATCCTTGATGAAGCTCTTCCCCTGCCCAGACAGCGTTCCTGATAGATGGTGAGCAATTGGATGCCAATAATTTACAGGCAGTTTTCACCGCCCACTAAAGTGCTTTGTGGTCCGATACAAGACAATTGCCATACCATACTGAGATGCCATAGGTAAGTATGCTCTCAATGGTACATCAGTAAAAATCCATCAATATTCTGGGACAGAGATGTACTTTCTTTATGCTCCACAGGAAATAAAGGTGCTATTGTACCTTTTTGATCAAGTGGAGAAGATCAGGGACCAGGTGAGATCATCAGAAATATGGACACCGAGGAATTTGAAGTTTGATACACGTTCCACCACAACTCCTTTGATGCAAGAAGGGACAAGAGTGTGGCTTCCAGCTCGCTTGAAGTCCACAGTTATCTCCTTGGTCGTTTGAGTGTTAAGTGCCAAGTTATTGTCGGCACGCCACGTGGCCAGCTGCTGGACCTCATCCCTATAGGCCATCTCATCATCCCCTCTGATCAGGCCAATCACCATGGTGTCATCTGCGAACTTGATTATGGAATTAGAACCATATACAGGGACACAGCCATAGGTGAAAAGGCAATACAGGAGAGAGCTCAGCTCACAGCCATGGGCACACCGGAGCTCAAGGTGAGAATGGAAGAGAGGAGATTGTCTAACTTAACAAATTGGTGCAGATCAAATCATTCCATGAGGAGAGAATCAGCTGTGTGGGACATGGATTCTTCAGGTAATTACATTTTTTAATTAAATTAATGTCAGATTAGAACATTTATAATGACTTTAAGTTTGTTTATAACTTTTAAACTGTTTTTATTTTGGAATGTTTGTGAGCAGTCACATCCAAGCTTTCGTTGTCAGTTCACTATGAAAGACTGAAACTTTCATAAGTCCCATAGAAAATAAGGCACAGTTTAGAGAAATTGTAGGTGAGCATCTCTGTAAATTCAAGCCAGGTAGAAACAATTATTTATTTTCCTTCCATGCAAGCTAGGGCCATAGAATGTTACAAATGGTCAACACTGATTTCATGCTGATAACATCTATGTAACTATCCTTGATTAACTGCCTTTGTCTATAGAAATTTAGGGTGTTAGGATGCTGCTTTCTGATAAATTGACTACATTTGGCATAGAAAAGACACCCAATCCATGGGCTGACAATAACCCCTTTCAAACAGCTGTGTAAAATGGGGTTAACCAGGTAATTTGCCCGGTTAGCATCCCACTCACGTGACAGTTAGAAAGGATCCGACCCAGTCAGTGTGGTCCTAATCCAACCAGGTCCCTGACCGACCAACTGATGGGGGTGGCAACTGACAGCCAGTGGGGGGGTGGGGGGGAGAATGACTACCAATAGTTCACATAATTGAGTGACGCATCACTTACTGCATCATCGTGGGGGTAGAATCTCCTTTAAATTGCTGGGTAGGCAATTTAATTGGCTGATCCCCCTGTAATTTAAAGGATGCTTCCAGTACCTTTGCCCCAGTAATTCCACCGGGGTCTCAGGAGGGCAACCCAGGTGCTGCAGTTTTATAGAGCCTACTGCTGTCAGCTGAATAGTTTACCTCCTTTTGTGCTGTCACTAAATTCCATTCAAATACTCTCAGCTGCTTAAAACTTTCCATTCTATACAACATTGTGTAGATTAACATGTGCAGCAAGAATAAGCAGATCTGTTTTTGGATTATTCTGTTATGGGTTACATTATTTTATATATAAATATGTCTTTAAAAGAGATAGATTGTGGGGGTGTTTAGTGTAGATCACTCCACAAACACAAATTAACATTTCACAAAAGACATCTCATTTAAAATGCAAGAGCTATGCATAAGCTGAGACTTCATGTCCACAGTGACTTTACAGAAACTTTGAAGAATGACTATGGAGACTTCACAAGTAGGTGTTAATTGGACTGATGCTGTGGAATAAATAGACTATTGTCTTTAAAAAGCAACAGATGGCCAGGCTCAAAGACTTTGATTCCAGGTATTAGTTAAAGTTTGATCCTGTTTTTATGTTTAAAGAAAATTAAAAGCAACTTTTATTTAAGTAACCATTTGCCTTGGTGAATTTCTATTGCTGCTGGGTTTTGGAGTCCTCAGGACTCATAACAATTCCCTCACCTAACCTGTGTAAAACCTACAAAATAGATGAATACTCCTTTAATTATGGTGCAATTGTGAAATATTTTTCTTGTGCACTATTTTTACCGATTTGACACTGTAGATAAGAGTTTACAATCCTTAAGTGCCTGTGAAAAGGCACTACAAAAATACAATATCATAAACATAGGGCGGCACAGTTAACACAGTGCTTATGGTACAGCACCAACAACCAGCGTTCAAATCCAACACTGTCTGCAAGGAGTTTGTACTTTCTCCCTATGTCTGCGTGGCTTTCCTCTGGGTGCTCCAGTTTCTTCCCACCCTTCAAAATGTACAGGGGTTGTAAGTTAATGGGTTATTTGGACAGCACAGGCTGATGGGCTGGACGGGCCTGTTACCATGCTTTAGGTTTAATTTTTTTTAAACTCTAAAAGATTAGAAAAGTTTCTTATCTGTCAGCCAAAATAAAGCCTGCATCTTCAAATCTGAAAGATGATTGAGTGTGTGTGAAGAAGTCATGGTAAAAACTTTGGAAATTAGAAAATATGTGGAATAAATTTGATATTTGGGGATTTGCACATTGCTGGGATCATTCATTATGGATTATTTTCCTTGATTCTAAACAACAACTTAATTGATTGAAGATTCCAGAAGGGAACAGTTGATGGGTCCCAAGATATTGATGAAAATCTCAAATGGTGAAGTATTTCCTATTAACTCTCAGTTATTTACTTCAGCAGTTTGAAAGGAAAGCAGGTGGGACAGCCATCTCTCCAAAGAGATTAAAAAGTAAAACAACGATCTAAAAGAAAAATCACTTTAGCATTATCCACTGATCAATATCACTGAATGATGGAATAGGTTTTAAAATTCATTTTAATGACAACAGCTGAGTGAAGTTGTCAAGTTTGCTAACAACTGTAAAGCATAATTCTTGGAGACAATTATCCACATTACCTCCCCACCTCATTGATTTTGTATGAGCTGCCAGTTAAAAATAAATCCACAATGACTCTGAATATAATTTTAGTTTGTGAAATTGATTCTTTATTTAGAGTTTTAAATTTGCGAGTTGGAAGATTTATATTGTTTGGTCTTTTCCAGAAAATTAATTCTGTTTCCAGCTAAATTTTGAGTATTAGGTGCATTGTTTGGACTTTGGTAAATATGGGAAATAGGTGCCAATGGGACTACCAGCCCAACTGGGCCTAATTTTCCATTCTGATGGTGCAGGGTGTAATCGTGCACATTGAAGTGACTTTCTCACTGACTTCTGAGCCCACCTTTAAGTAGTATAATTGCTGATCCTATAGGGAAGCCTGCAGTTCTTACAGTTCCCTTTCTCTGGGGGTGAAAAATCACACACCTTGTTTACTCTGGGTGTGCTAATTAGCTAATCCTTTAGAGTGGATGTTTAATATGATACAATCAATTTCCCACTGATAATTCAGAGAGGTTGGCCATTTGCTCTATTTTAACATGGTCTTTTCAGTTTAGGAGTAAATATGGTCACCCAATAAATATTGTTCTTAATAGTGATACTAACATCCTGGAAATAAATAAAAAGAAAAGCCAGCTGGTATCATGCTTTATTACAGGAACCCAGTTTACCATCTGCGGCATTTATATGATGCCAGAAATACCCCACCATCAATAGCAGGGCAGTAATATTTATAAGCCACCACTAACACCTCTGGAAGCATTGAATGCCACCAGAAGATGTTTCTCCTGCACAGTCAGCAGTAAAAAAAGAATGCTTTTGTTCAAGTCTGTATCCAGGCAGACTATCCATTCACCAACCCCCAGACAGAAAGTTCATAGCATATTAATCTTGGAGATACAAGTGTGAATCAAACAATAACAATTTCTGAGCTTTAAATACAAACAGATAAGACCGAAGAAAGCTCAGCAGCTCTGGCAGCATGCATGGAAAGAGAAACCGAGTTAATATTCCTGGATCACGAATTAACATCTTTTATTATTAATTTATTTTTAATTAATTTATGAATATCTTGTTTCTCTTTCCACAAATGCTGATGGAATTGTTGACTACTTGCAGCATTTTCTGCTTCAGAATTCCAACATCTGCATTTTTAGATTTATGAAGCTTGAGCTTATTTGACAGCTGGAACAGAAGTCATATATGGTACAAATTTATATTGTTTCCACTACTTAAATCCCCCTACTTGCATGTGCGCCTTTGAAGCTGGAGAAACAGTACTAACAATCTTAAAGACAGGAGAGAAAAGGAACAGCTGAGGTGATGGGACTAGAGTGGGATGCAGGAGGCTATTAAAGAGACAAAACTAATCGCTCTTACCATCATGAGTAAAGGACTTGTGTTTCACATAAGAGACCATAATTGAGCTGCCAAAACTGGAGCCCCAGACAGTCACTGGCATCACTATTGCAGTTGCAAGGATTGTGGAAGCCTCCTGCATTTTAACTCTAGGCTTATTCCAGGCTGCTGTAGGTGACAACAATGACATATTGCAGTTTCCTGTGCTCTACTGTATCATAAGGGTGATGGTGGTCCTCTGCATTACCAAAGAGGTAAAATAAATAGATTTAATTTCAAACAATTATCCTGCAGAATACAATGTGTTGAGAATACAGATCTTTGCTGATGAATGAATGATTTAATGTTGATTAGACATTCCAGGAGTGATATTTTTCTCCTTCGTCCATATCTTTTCTCAAAGTAATGGGGTAAAGAATGGTACTCTGCAATATATTTGCCACTTAAGTGGAGAGCAGATGAATGGTTGACTACAGAAATTCAGAAGTTGAGGATATGCAATTTCTTTTCTTATTTTCACAAACATAACTTTTGACCACTGTGATGAATTATATGGTATTAATTTGTTGTATTTGAATGATAAATATAAATTTTATCACACATAAAAAAATAATTCCTCTTCATTTCTGTTGTATTCTCATTGCCAATATTTCCTTGGCACTAAAAATTAATCATTGTATGGGTAGAATTTAATTTGTAAGTGATTTTAAAAATGTTTTATCACTTCACACTTTTCTTAACTACTCCCTCGAAAGAGTTTCTATCTCTTTATTTCCATTTTGTAAAGAATTTGGCCTTGAATTCACCTATTCTGGTTTACATTTCCTTCTTAGCTTTTGCATGGTGAACTTCACAATACTTTCATCTGATTAGTTTTGGAGATTCATAGTTGCTGGTTATGTTCTCTCAATTCCCAGATGTCGTGTTTCCTACCCATGATGTTATCGCTCTCCACATTCAGAAACTTACCCTGGAAAAGATTAACAAAATTAAGTGTGCAAGATCAAGCCTAACCAAAGGCAGATGCCATTAGATTCATTTCTACAACAAATTGACTATTATTGACTATTAAGGAATTTTACAAACTTACAGTAATATTTGAATTCAAGATGATTACTATTTTGCAAATTTACTTTCTGTTAATTATATTAATTTCTGCTATGTTATATCTCATTTTTAAAATATAGTATTTTCTTTAAATGTGAAATTTACAATTATGGTGTAGTCAAGCAAAAACTCAAATTTCTACTGGAATCTCAATTTGCTTGAAAATTATAGTCTAAATCTAAAAATAGAAAAGTTGGGTCAACAAAACTGGAATTAAGTGACATTGAATTTTATACCACATTGATGACTAGAGGAATCAATGCAGCAGGTTTCAAATTTTAAATCAAATAAACTTTTCAACTCACATTTTTATTGAGAATATTTCAGATTTTGACTTTATTATACATACATAATATCACATACAAACCTGAGATACTTTTTTCCTGTGGGTGAGGCAAAGCAACCACTTATTGGTAGTGCAAAAAAAATAACTCTACACAGTGTATATGTGTCAACAAATAAAGAACTGTAAATGAATAATGAATGTAAATAAAATGACTGTGCAATACAGAGAGAATTTTTTAAAAATCAATAAAATGCACAGGAGTCCTTAAATGAGTTCCTAATTGAGTTTTGTGGAGGAGACAGATGGTGGAGGAGTAGCGGCCTTTCCTGAACCTGGTGAAGTGGGTCTTGTGGTATCTATACCACTTTCCTATTGGCAGCAGGGAGACCAGAGTGTGTGTTGTGTGGTGTGAATCCTTGATGATTGTTCCTGCTCTCTGACACCAGGGTTCACTGTAGATGTTCTCAATAGTGGGGGTTGGGGGGGGTGGGGGAGGGTTGCCTGTAATGTTCTGGGCTGTGTCCACTTCATTTTATAAGGCTTTAAGCTCAAGGGTATTGGTGTCCCCATACCAGACCATGATGCAGCTGGTCAGCACACTTTTCACCACTCATCTGTAGAAATTTACCAGGGTTTCTGGGGTCATTCCAAACCTCCACAAACTCCTGAGGAAGCAGAGGTACTAACATGCTTGGTTCATGATACCTTTATTGTGTTCGGTCCATAAAAGATCTTGTGAGATAGTAACTGCCAGGAATTTAAATTTGTTTATTCACCCCACCTCTGATCCCCCAATGATCACTGGATTGTATACCTCTGGCTTTCCATTCCTGAAGTCAACATTGAGTCAGCTAAGTTTTCAGTCTCCCTCCTGAATGCTGACTCATCATCACCTTTCTGTATTCAACCCACTTTCGGGGTATTGTTGGCAAATTTATAGATGGTATTATTGTCATACCAAGTCCCACATTCGTAGATGTAAAGTGAGTAGAGCAAGGGGCTAAGAACACAGCCCTGTGGTGCTCTGGCCCTGATGGAGATTGTGGAGGAGATGTTCCTACCAATCCTCATCAATTGAGGTCTGGAGGTGAGCAAATCCATGATCCAATTGCACAGTGAGGGGTTGACTCCCAGGTATTGGAGTTTGTTGATCAGTTTTGAGAGGATGATGGTGTTAAATGCTGAACTGTAATTGATAAAGAACATCCCGTTGAATGCTTTTTACTGCTCAGATGCTCCAGGGCTTTGTGTGGAGCCAATGAGATGGCATCTGCCATAGGTCTGTGGCTACAATAGACAAACTTGAATGTATTCATATCACAGCCCAGACAAGAGCTGATGTGCTTCATCACCCGCCTTTCAAAACACTTCATCACTGTTGATGTAAGTGCTACTGGTCGATAGACATTAAGGCAGGTTACTACACTCTTCTTGAGCACCAGTATGATTGACAGCTGTTCAAAACAGGTGGGTACCACGCCTTGCTGGAGTAAAATATTCGAGATATCCATGAATAATTTGGTAAGTTGGTCAGCACAGATTTTTAATACTCGACCAGGTACTCTCTCCAGTCTAGATGTTTTCCTTAGATACACTTTCCTGAAGACAGCAGGCATGTCATCCTCTGTTAGGGACATGATGGGATCATCAGGGGATATGGGTGGGTGGAGGAGTGGTTCTTTGCTGTGAGTGTTGTCAGATCATGCATAGAATGCATTGAGGTTCCTCTGGGAGTGAAGCTTTGCTGTCTGCTACTGCAACAGATTTGGTTTTGTAGCATTTAGGCCCTACCACAGCTGTTAGGTGCCCTTGTTGTTTCCATTTTCATCCCTAATCTCCACTTTTCCTGAGAGACAGCTTTTCTCATGTCATACCTGCTCCTTTTATGATGATCTGGATCTGCAGACTTAAATGCCTGTGATCTGGCTCTCAGCAGGTTCTGGATTTCATTGTTCATCCAAGGCTTCTAGATGAGGAAAACCCTGAAAGATTTGGTGGGGACACACTCATATATGGCTGCTTTGATAATGTCTGTGATGGCCTTGGTGTAATCATTCAGATACTTAGCGGAGTCCTTGAACACCACCCAATCTGCTAACTTGAGGAAGTCCTGTAACCATTCTTTAGCCTCCTGTGACCACCTTCTAGCTGTCCTGACCTCTGGTGCCTCTCTATATAGGCTCTGTCCTTATGAAGGCAGAAGGAGCACAGCCAAGTGATCTGACTTGACAAAATACAAAAAGAACGGTAGGCCTTCCTTATCTTGGTGTAGCAGTGTTTGAGTGTGCTGGGACCTCTGGTACAGCAGGTTACATGCTGGTGGTAGTTGGACAAGGTTTTCTTGACCCAGGCCTGATTAAAGTTGTCAACTAAGATTTGTAGTGCTTCGGACTGGGCCGTCTCTTGTTTACTGACCACATCATGCAGCTCCGCAAGTGCCTGTTTGCAATCGACACTGGGAGGGATAAAAAACTCTGGTAAGAATCACTGATGTGAACTCTTGGGGCAGATAGAAGGGTCTATTGGGAAGGGGTAATTTTCATGTGACACTTTCATGTGGAGGGTAAATAATTAAGGTCTCTTGCCTGTTGCTCCATAACCTTTTCCTGTTTCCACATAAAATTGTTGAATCTTTGAATTGAAAACAGGGTTGGGGTTGGCTCATATCAATGTTACTTTTTATAAATTTTAAAACAGGAACCTGAACCAGATTGCACCTGTTCCTGTTTCAGCCAGCTTACCAATCTGAGAGGGTACAATAGCAAACATCTTAACAGTGATTAAATTTTAACATTTGCCAGATGGGTTTCTTAGACCTTAGAAAAGACAAAAAGTAGGGTGCGACCACCCACAACCTCTCCAAGGATCTGACACCTACTTCACTGGATCTGCTCCTCTCAGCTGAAGACTTGTGCTGTATACTTTACCATCCAACACCAGTGGACCAAAGAAAAAGCTGTCTCCAAATTACTGGAAGTCTTGTGGGGCAATTGCTGACATTAAAACAGATCCTATCTACAGAAATCACTGATAAAATCCAGCACATTGAATGTAAGCTGATAGAAGAAATGTTACGAGTATTAGTTTTCTTCTCTCTGTGTTTTCTGAGTACCTATTCCATGATGTTCAATGCCAAAGAGGCAAATTTCTATTTTCAATGCTATTTTGGACTGTTCACAAGACAAAAAAAACAAGCCTTTCTTCACTCCCTGCAGCAATACCTCATCTGTGCATTCGGACTCCTCTGGAAGACCAGCTGACATTCCAAATGCACTGAACAATTCTCAGAGGAACCAGATAAATTCTATTACTCCACATTGTTCTTCATTTTGTGCCATTGGTTTTATTATTAGGTAATTTTAAAACCAAATAGAAAAAGAAAACAATTATTTGAATTATGTAAAAGAATTGGCTTAGGCATTACAACTAATTCCAATCTGAAGATAGCCCCTAAATGAAAACTCAAGATGAATTGAGGCTTTCCTGGAATCATTTTTGGGATAAAGCTATTACTCTGTTTTCTGGAATCACTTTTGGGATAAAGCTATTACCTTGTTTTGTTCGACACACACCATAAATGTAGGAACTATAGCATTTCTGTAAAATAAATACACTGAAGTGTTTCAGATGGCTGGAGTAAATTAAACATGAAGAAGATCTGATTTGTATTAGATTTGAATTACAGCGTACAAAGAGTTATGTTCCCTTCATTTAAACTGTAATTGCTATTTTTAATGATGCCAATTTGGAAAATACTTCTTCTGCTCTACTACATAATAAAGCAATTTCAACTTATTAAATATAAATTAGGAGTAATGTAGATTGCCAAAACCCCAGGGTAAAGACAGAGCTGTATACGTAGTTTAATAGATACTTTGCTTAACTGGCAAATGTTTGACAAATGTTTTAAAGTTGGTTTTATCATGTGTACATGATCCATTGAGCTATGCTTTTTTTTTAATAACACTTGGATCTATATTCTGAAAAAATTTAATTAAATATGACTTTGAATTGAACATGTCTTTGTAAATAGTACCATAGAAGACTGCCAAGAAATAATTTGATGGGGAAAAGGGCCAAAATTAAGCTGGGAAAAGACGTTCCACAAACAATTTGAGTTACACGGCTCTGTAAGGCAAAAATGTGACATGAAATGATTTTGATCTTGATCTCAGTTTAGTCACATTTACTTATTTTGCCTATGTGTCTGCTCTTAAATTGTGGGTCAATGATGTCAAATGAATCAGGTGTAAACAGCAGCAACTGCAGGTTTTCTTTTTGCAGAATTCTCAAAATAAATTCAGTATTTTCATTTTCCTTTTTGAGTGCAGATGGTCAGCACATTTGGTGCATCATTTTTATATTAAGTATCTCAAATCCTAGTTATCTAATCTAAATAAATTAGTGGAACATAACTGCATTTTTATATAATTGTTACCATATCAGCTGGAACAAACCTGAAAGCCTGGATAATCAAAGGTTGCTAGGAAAATATAATTTTTTTTGTGAAGACCACAGTACATTTCTCCAACAAATGTGAGATGTTATAGTGGAGAACTGCTTCCCAAATGTTACATCATTTGGATACAACCAAAACAAATAGTTGATATATTTTACACAATTGGCTGAGTTTAATTTTCTTATCCTTTGATTCTTTTATTTGATAAATAGAGAATTTTGAGAGGGTTAAGAGGTGCCTAAAAGAATTCATGCTTTTATTTTCTGGTAATTTTATAGTTTCCACTAATATTTTTTCTTTTTCACAGCTAATCTTGAAATAATTGTACTGAGGTGGTGTATTCTTGGCATCCCGATTGTTATGTGTTAACAAGAATTCAATCAATTTAGCCATCATAAATAGTTCATCTATAACCACCAAAGTGTTAAGAACTGGTTTCTAGCATTGTTTTACATCTAAATGATGATTGTTAATAACAAGGACTGTGGACTAAACAAAAAAAAATCCTTATCAGAGTTGCTTTTATTGGAATCTGTTGATGGGACGTTAAATGTTTGTTCTATACATTATTAATTTGTATGTGAGTGCATGAGACATGATTAGTAAGTTTGCAAATTACATGAAAATTGGTTGATATTATTGTTTTGGATGTGAATGTCCTGGAGAGGTGCCAAAGTCATTCAGATATTGCTTAGAATGAAGCATTTCTGTTGTAGACTGGTTTGTGTACCTTAGAGCAGAGGACTCTGTGGAGGAACAGATAGAAAGTGAAGGTTCTGGGTTCAGAAGGGACTGTTTCTGTGCGATATGACTCTATAACCTTATTTATGACTCAAATTACACATTTAAAAGACATCAAAAATGTTAATACTGCAGATTGTGACGATGAAGTTCAGAACTGTTGTGATCTCAATAAGTCTCAGACAGTCAAGCATAAACTGCTGAAATGGAGGTTGGAGATTCACTGAGTGACAGCAGCCAGAAAATTCATGGTTCCGATGTATTCCAGAATAAGATTTTTAAACTCCAGTAGCTGCCAGGAATACCTGCACGGGCAACAATCAGGAGGGTTTGATATGTAGAGCAGGTGATATTTAAAGCATTTCTGGAGCTCGCTAATACTTATTTCCAACATGATCTTCTGGTGTTCTACTCTCTAAAAGATGTTCAAAATATCATGATTGCAAATAGGAGGTGGAGGGGTGCCTAATGGAAATAATATGAGGGAACATCGTGACACACACCAATGCAATGAATTTGCTGGGAATGAGATAAATTCAGTAGAAGTGACATTCGGAAGGGACAGTTTTCTTTGAGGAAATTCAAGTTTATTATCATCTGATTGTGCATTACAAACTGGCAAAATAGAATTTCTCTGGATAATGGTGAACACACATATATTTTCATGGTACCTTTTGTAATGATAGTGATCATGGTTGCAATGCAACTAGCAATGCCTTAAGGATTATAGCTCCCATTTGATTATTCTTGGCTGCCAGCAGGGGGCTGAGACAGAGCAGGAGACTGTAGTATGTTAAATCTGTAATACAAGCTTGCAGCCTCATTGCCTGCCTCATGGTGCTGTTTACATCAACTTTAAAGTAAATAACCTTTTCCTTCATCCATGTGTTGTCTAAGAACTCACACATATGACTACAAGATGAAACACCTTTTCCACCTTAAGCCACATATCTTGGTCAGTCTTTGCATCATCCCTCAAAGTTGCTGAGGACAGCAGATTTTCTAAAGTACAGAAACAGAGACGATCAGAAAGAATTTGAATTTGTTTTTCAAATTGCAAAGTGATGATGACGTTGAGTCCAGGATATCATTCACAGTGCTGGTTTCAAATATCAGGGAATAAAATAGAAAAATTAGGAAAGTTTGACAACAAGAGATCAAATGATAACATGACATTTTAATCTCAGCCATAACAAAATTGGCAGCATTTTTCTTATATGCAACAGTCTTCAGAGAAATGATTTGTGGCACTTCTTCCTTCTATCATTTCTTAAATATTGTGCCTTCCTGGAAGGGAATTCTCCATTCATTTTAAATGTATTTGAACCAGGCAAAGCTGGAGAAAAATAGCTCATAGCATAATTTTATCTATGTGGACTTGTGAGTAGATGATTGAACACAAAATAAGGAATTAAATGAAGAGAGATTTGGAATGAAGTAATGGGGAAGGTCTTTATTGTTAACAGTTTGACAGGAGAGGGCTAAAAAAGAAGGGAGTAATAAGAATCAAAAATAACTTCTGTATTGTCCTCAAAATACTTATGATCTATAAAGATTTAAAATCAAGGTCCTATTATTTTACAATAATTGTAGGAATTTCACAAATTTAAACAATTTGCACATTCCTTTGACACTGGAGTTAAATAGAATGGTTTTCATGGCATCCTTGGTTGGTTGATTGAGATAATGTTATCAATAAAGTAATTGAATTTTTAGGTTTCATACTAAACCTTGCAGGATAGAGTTTTGAAATTCATCCTGTTTATCATTGATCATATGATCCTAATGGAAAATTGTTTGTGAATATTTGCAGACTATGGCATCAGCTACGTTAATGTCACGCTGTATTTTCTGCTCTCAATCTAGCCTTTGTTCTGCGTTCATTCATCATGTCCCAATGCCACAAATAGGTTTCTGGATGTTAAAAATGCTGCATGAGCTCATTTTTCCCACTTGTCTGTTGCAAAAATGTTTTTCAATTAAAGGAATCATCCTATTCAGGAACATAGATTGGGAAACATGTTTTTGAGTGGAACAGGGCAAGAAACAGAAATGCAAGCACTGAATTAAGATTTGATGCTTTTATTGCCAAGGCAGCATTTGACCAAATATAGCATCAGTTTGCACAATCGAAAGAAAAATGGTTGGAGTCAGAACAAGAAAAATAGAAGGTAGCTGGGATTGTCAGATTCTCCAGTACCAGGACATCATTGCAGAAGTTACAGGGAGCAATGTCTTCAGCTCTCAGCTGTGTAAGAGCAAAATATAAATACCACATGGAATTGATATTTGAAACAACAGCTTATTTATTAAAACTGATGCACATCAGGAGACCAGTCGAAGCTGATCTCCTAATCATGACTTTAGTACAAGTTTTATACTCTCAATGGACACAATTACAGAAACCTGATTAACTTAGTTTTACTATTTTGATTACAGAATGGGAGCTGCAAAGATCTAGTTACTGGCAAGATAAAGGTAGGTTACAGAATAGGATGCTTATTTATCCATAAGTTTAACTTAGTTAATAATGGGTCCAAGTTTCTGTTTATAACAATGGTGCATGTTACGATTATAATTTACTGAATAATAAATCCAATTTCCTAGTAAGAGCCAAGAGTTTACATTACAACATAATTAATTGTGTACCTGAAAATTGAATACCACGGCTCTACTCTTGGACCTGTCTTTGGTTCTCTGTTACCACATTGGCACAATGCATATCCTTCTTTACGAGGTACAACCCTCACAATTGTTTTCCCAGCAACAACCTGTTTCACCAATTACCTTACTTCCATCAAAAAAACCAGAATTGGGTGCATCTGTTAATGATGCACAATGCTCGATTACCTTCACAACTCCTCAGTAAATGAAGCAGCCCAAGCCTGCATGCAGCCAGACATGCAAATAACAATTATACCACAGAAGGGCCAGCTTCTCTGGGTTATCATTATCATCTCCATTAACATTCCTGAGTATCTTCAACATTTGAGTATCATTATTGACCAGAAATGAAGAAATATGAAGGTATTTTTTCTGCAATTTTTGTCATGAAATATTGGGTCTTTCATAGATAAAGTGAAAAGTATTCGATGGTACTAAACACAAACACAACCTTTGTATTTTGCATTATCTTGTAAATTAGGTTTTAAGAAGAACTAGAACAAAATACTGGAAATGGTCAACAGGTTATGCAGCGTTTCCCTGGCTTCATTTGAGGCTAATGGAGCCAACTAAATCCCAAACGGACATCAGAAGGTGACAATCTGTATGCAGAGATCAAGACTACTCCATTCTACATGGCTGACTATAATTTACAACTATTGTGGATATGTTTAAGTTCAAGTTTATTATCATCTGATTGTACATATAACACCCAATAATACAGCATCTCTCCAGACCATGGTGCATTCACGCAAACACACAATACACAGTGCAGTATATAAAGATTACATAAACAATCAAAATAAATACCTGTATTTGGGCTGATATTCATGGTTACACGATGCCGCTTATCAGTCTCATAGCCTGTTGGAAGTCCTGATTTTGATGCTCCTGTACCTTCTTCCTGCTGGTAATGGATTGAAGGTAACGTGTGCTGAATAGAAAGAGACTTAACTCAAATTTCTTGAGCACTATTTAGACAGCACTCCCAGAACATGTCATGTATAGAGAAAAGGGAAACCCAGTGATCCTTTAGGCTGTTTTGAAGATCCTTTGTATAGAGTTCTGGTCTGATGTTTTGCAGCTACCATACAACATAATGACGCAGCAAGATGGGACAATTTCAATTATACTCCTGTAAAAGGTTGTTAAGATGGGAGCTGGTAGCCTTGACCTCCTCATCCTCCTTGGGAAGTGTAGGTGCTGCTATGCTTTCCTGACTAATGAGGAGGTGCTGTGAGTCCAGGATAAGTCATCCCTTATATGTATACCAAGGAATTTTGTGCTCTACACTCTCTATTGATGTCAACCTTCATCCTCCTGACGTCCAGAATAATTTCCTTTGTCTTGTCCACGCTAAGACTCAGGTTGTTGTTATCGCACTATTTTATAAGCTTTTCAATGTCCTCTCTGTAATGCGATTCATCATTGTTGCTGATGAGGCAAATTTGATGATTCTATTAGAAATGAATTCAGCAGTGCAGTTGTGAGTCAGCAAGGAGAACTGTAGTGGGCTGAGCACACAGCCATGACCAGGGGTGCAGTGCTAATTTTTCAGGTGCTGGACCTCATGTAAAATGATGACAAGGAGGTGCCGAAGCTACCCCCTGAGGTACTGGAGTGGCTCTCCGGAGAGCTCCAGCAACCCTGCACCTCTGGTCATGAGGTGCGCTTATGCTCAGTGTGATTGGGCTTGAGGTTTTCCTGCTAACTCAGCAGACTGTAGTATTTCCATCAAAGCATCCAAAATCTAGAGAAGTGTATTGAGTCCCAGTGAGGTCAATTTATCCACCAGCCTCTAAGGTATGATCGTGTTAAACATTGAGCTGAAGTCAGCGAATAACAGCATGGCATAGGGAATGAATTAGACATTGGAAAAGAGTTACAATCTAGTTTGATATGAATACTGGTTTAAAAAAAACCTTTGCAGCTTCATAGATAGCTCTTCAGATCTGGGACAGGATTATTGAATTTGCAAATGTAGGTCAATTGTGTATTTTGTGAATGTAGATTCATCATGATATCATTGCACCACCTTCACACCTTCATTAAAGGGGCTTGCTCTGAAAGCCGCAATAATCTTTATAAACAAGGCATACCAGAAAATAGAGTGGTGTGATAAAGTAGGAGTAAACTGTGTGAAGTTAATTACAGAGTGGAATATAGGAGGGATTCAGAAGTGATAGAGTAATGTACAACATGAAAATATTTTTTTGTCACTTTGGTAATCCCTACTTCTAGCTGAATCCACTCTTCTAAGTTTGATTTACTTGACACCTTCTCCACTTCTTACTTTGCTCTCAATTTCTCAATCTTTCAAAGTTATAAGCCTTTGGCTTAAATCTTAATTATCACGTATCCTCTATCTTCTCAAACCATCAATGATCAGCATCACTTGTCCTTCCTCTCCTCACCTTCCCACCATGCTCGAACCCAGACCCAAAGCAGGCTTAAGGAACAACATCTTGTCTGCTTTCCTTGTTCAACATAGAATTCCACAACTGACAGAAATTTTCCCCCTCTGTCCATATCAGAACTGACCATTTCTGTGATATTGGCTCAGTTCTTCTCTCTAACAGCACAATTAAATTATGTCCAACAACCTTTCATTTTGCTGTATTTTACATAATTCATATTCTCATTCTTCAATTGCTGACACTAGTTCCTCTCAACATGACTTATTTCCATAGTATATTAGGCAATGATGGTTTCATCTTCTCAGAGATCTCCCTTTTTCCTTGACATTCTCCCACCTTGTGCCCCTCAATCTTCTCTGCAAATTGAACTTAACTTGTTTTTCTCTCTTTCTGAATTTTGCTCAAGTATCTAAAACCTCAAACTTTGTTGCTCTTTTCACAACCATTCCCTGACCTGCTGATTGTTTTCAGAATTTTCTGTTATTTGATTGAGTTTCCCAAGATCAAGGGCCTGTAAAGTAGAATTTGATGGTTATAAGACACATCATTCTTTGTAAATTAAACAAATATATCCTTTCTAACTGCTCACTTAAGGGAATCAATTCTTCAAATTCAATGAGGTGAAAACAGATTTTAAAATACTATGGGAAAATAAATATATTTTCAGCTGTAGCTCACTAGGCACAACTCTCACCTCCAAGTTTAAGGGTACACTTACACTCGATCGATGAGTATTAACCTCTCCACTGCAGTACTGAATGCTTTTTTTTTTAACCCATTCAGACTTGGGAATGGGCCATAAAAGTTGCAATCAGAGTGAAAATCTCAAATTATTAAAGTTGTGTCATGTTTGTTCCATGTTCCACTCTGGATACAGGTCTTCCTGAATTCACATTACATTTATTGTTATTGCAAACCAAAGGAGAATCACTTTTATTGAGACTACTCAAGAGTTCAGGTTGAAATTTTATCTGATTTAGTTGTTCTCCAATCTTCTCTACAGAATTGTACCAGTTGAGTGAGAATGCAATGTACAAACTTCAAAAGCCCCATTCACATTTAAAAGTGTTTGTGTGTGGACAACTGTGACAACATGGGAGTGATCTACCAAGCCAGAACCGACCTCTCCCTTGGTTTATTACTCAAATCATAACACAAAAGGGATAAATGAAGATTGGAAAGAGTGATCTGGATAAAAATATTCAGCATAGGTTTTGTGTCCTTTGACACGATTGTTTTGACAAGCCAGTTATTAGGACCCTACACCTGTGATGTTTAATTCATGTTTATATAATTATTCCAATCCATTTTCCACTTGAAAGTTTCCGTATTTTGTGCTTTTACATCTTATTAAGACAACCAGTTTGAATGTATGATCGGGGTCAGAGGAGACAGTGAGTCAGTGCCTGGTGTCGGGTGAGAGGAGGAGGAGCCAAGAGAGAGCATCAGAGGGTGAGTAGAATAAATAGCTGGACTTACTAATTTGGCTAGTCCAATCTATATGTAAATTCGAGGTGGGAGTCGAAGGAGGAGAAGCTCGGAGAGAGTGATGTGGAGGTAAGCAGTTAAATACAAGGGCTTACTGGGGCTTGGGCCTACTCAAATCAGGCTGGGAGTCTGAGGAGGCAGCAGCTGGAGTTTGAGCTGTGAGTCAGAGGAGCAGGAGCTTGGAGAGAGTGACTGGGTTAATTGGTCAAAGGTTAATTGGTCAAGGGGCCAGTAAAAGGAGTAAAAGGGGAGGGAGCGGCCAGTGAGGAGCAGCGCACTGAGTGAGTGGGGCACTGAAGGAGTGGGACTTCCAGCCTTTGGGTCAACAGGCTTAGGCAAAAGCAGGCGAGGAGAAAGGTAAGTGGCATTATTTTAGCTCAGTCATGCCTATAGGGTTAGTGCTTTGTATTGGATGTCAGATGTGGGAACCATGGGTGAGTCCCACCCTCCCAAATAGCCACATCTGCGTCAGGTGCACCAAGATGCAGTTCCTTAAGGACCGAGTTGGGGAACTGGAGCTGCAACTTGAGG
Organism: Narcine bancroftii; assembly: GCF_036971445.1. Taxonomy (NCBI): domain Eukaryota; kingdom Metazoa; phylum Chordata; class Chondrichthyes; order Torpediniformes; family Narcinidae; genus Narcine; species Narcine bancroftii. The sequence goes on from NC_091474.1 coordinate 160,083,353, forward strand.
ACCTATGGCTGGTAAGGGAGAGTGAGGAGTTAATAGATTCAACTTTCAGGGACATAGTTACCCCAAGACCAGATGTGACAGGTAAGTAGGTAACTGTCAGGGAAGGGAAGAAAAATACCAGGAAAATGGAGAGCACACCTGTGAATATCCCTCTCAGTAACAGGTATATTTTGTTGGATGCTGTTGATGGAGATGACCTGACAGAAGCTGGCAGCAGTGACCAGGTCACTGGCACTGAGCCTGGCATGGTGGACCAAAAGGTAAAGAGGAATGCAGTGGTCATTGGGGACTCCATTGTCAGAAATACCGACAGGACATTCTGTGAGCCAGATAGGTATGCCTGCATGGTGTGCTGCCTCCCTGGTGCAAGGGTGCGGGATATCTCAAATCAGGTCCAGGGTATTCTAAAAGGGAAAGGCGAGCAGCCTGATATCTTGGTACATGTGGGTACCAATAACATAGATAAAAAGGAGGAAGTACTGAAAAAGGATTACAGATAGCTAGGACAGAAACTAAGAAATAGGACAGCCAGGGTGGTGATCTCTGGTTTGCTACCCGTGCCAAGTGCAACTGAGGACAAAAATGGAAGGTTAAGAAAAATGAATGTGTAGCTGAGGGGCTGGTGTAAAGGACAGGGTTTTAGCTTCTTGGATCAATGATATCTGTTTTGGGGAAGGCATAACCTCTACAAGAAGGATGGGTTACACCTAAACCCAAAAGGGGTCAATATATTGGCAGCTAGGTTTGGTACAGCCGTCGGGTGTGGTTTAAACTAATTTGGCAGGGGGGTGGCAAAGGACAGAAAAGATAAAACAGGAAAAGTTTGGTTAGGCAGCAAAAGTAAAAAATCAGAAAGAGCAAGGAGGGTGAAAAAAGCAAATCTGAAGGCTTTATATCTTAATGCAAGAAGCATTCGGAACAAGGTAGATGAATTAGCTGTGGAAATTGAGATAAACAAATATGATTTGATTGGGATTACAGAAACATGGCTGCAGGGTGGGCAAGCCTGGGAACTTAACATCTCGGGGTATACGATATTTAGGAGGGATCGGCAGGAAAGAAAAGGGGGTGGGGTAGTATTGATGCTGAGAGAAGGGACCGACACGATTGACATAAATGATATCAACTCGGAAGATGCGGAATCTATATGGGTAGAACTGAGGAATAGCAAGCGGTGGAAAACGTTAGTGGGGGTGGTATATAGGCCTCCAAATAGTAGTGTAGAGGTGAGGGAAGGCATTAAAAGAGAAATTAGAAAAGCGTGCAATAAAGGAACAGCTGTCATCATAGGAGACTTTAATTTGCATATAGATTGGACTAGCCAAGTTAGTAAAAATACTGAGGAGGAGGAATTCCTTGAATGTTTACGGGACGGTTATCTAGACCAATATGTCGAGGAACCAACTCGGGAGCAGACCATTTTAGATTGGGTATTATGCAATGATAAGGGGCTAATCAACAATCTTGTTGTACGAGGCCCTTTGGGTAGGAGCGATCAAAATATGATCGAATTCTCACTCGACATGGAGAGTGATGACATTAAAACCGAGACTAAGGTCCTGAATTTAAATAAAGGGAATTATGATGGTATGGGATGGGAGTTGAGTAAGATTGATTGGGTGGTGTTTATGGGGGAGTTGACTGTGGATAGACAATGGAAAGCATTCACAGATCTAATGGAGAAATTGCAAAAATCGTTTATACCAGTTTGGCATAAAAATAAACCAAAAAAGGTGACTCAACTGTGGATAACAAGGGAAATTAGAGACAGCATTAGGTCCAAAGAGAGAGGATATCAATTGACCAAAAAAAGTACCACAACCGAAGACTGGGAGCAGTTCAAGATGCACCAAAGGAGGACAAAGGGATTAATCAAGAGAGCAAAAATAAATTACAAAAGTAAGCTTGCGGCAAATATAAAAACCGACTGCAAAAGCTTTTATAAATATGTCAAGAGGAAAAGATTGGTGAAATCCAGAGTAGGTCCTTTGCAGTCGGAATCAGGGGAATATATAATGGGGAATAAGGAAATGGCAGACCAATTAAATTCTTACTTCAGTTCTGTTTTTACAAGAGAGGATACAAATAACCTCCCAAGGATGTTGGAAACATAGAGACTAATGCAAGGGAGGAACTTAAAGAAATCAGTATCTCTAAGGACATGGTCTTGGGGAAATTGATGGGATTGAAGGCAGATAAATCCCAAGGGCCTGATAATCTACATCCTAGGGTACTTAAGGAAGTGGCCATTCAGATAGCAGATGCTTTAAGAATTATTTTCCAGAACTCGATAGACTCAGGATCAGTACCCATGGATTGGAGGGTAGCTAATGTTACCCCTCTATTTAAAAAGGGGGGTAGAGAAAAAGCGGGGAATTATAGGCCGGTGAGCCTTACATCAGTAGTGGGAAAATTGGTGGAATCCATTATTAAGGATGTAATAGCGGAGCATATGACTAGCAGAGAAGGGATCGGACAGAGTCAACATGGATTTACAAAAGGTAAATCGTGCTTGACAAATCTATTGGAATTCTTTGAGATGGTGACAGGTAAAATAGATGGGGAGAGCCAGTGGATGTGGTGTACCTGGACTTCCAAAAGGCCTTCGATAAGGTCCCGCATAAACGACTGGCTTCCAAAATCAAGGCTCATGGGATTGGGGGCAAAGTATTGATGTGGATTGAGAACTGGCTGGCAGGTAGAAGACAGAGAGTTGGGATAAATGGCTCGTTTTCTGAGTGGCAGGCGGTGACCAGTGGGGTGCCACAGGGATCTGTACTGGGACCCCAGCTGTTCACAATTTACATTAATGATCTGGATGAGGGGATTGGATGTAATATCTCCAAATTTGCAGATGACACTAAGCTAGGAGGGGTTGTGTGCATGGAAGATGGGGTCAGGAAGCTCCAGTGTGATTTGGATAAATTGAGGGACTGGGCAGATATATGGCAAATACACTACAATGTGGATAAATGTAAGGTTATCCACTTTGGTAATACAAACCGGAGGGCAGATTACTATTTGAATGGCAATAGATTAAGAGATGGAGAAGTGCAGAGAGACCTAGGGGTACTTGAACACCAGTCTCTGAAGGCGAGCATGCAGGTACAGCAGGTGGTTAAAAAGGCAAATGGTATGTTGGCCTTCATATCAAGAGGGTTTGAGTACAGGAACAAGGATAACTTACTGCAGCTGTACAGGGCCTTGGTGAGACCCCACCTGGAGTACTGTGTGCAGTTTTGGTCATCTTATCTAAGGAAGGATGTTCTTGCAATGGAGGGAGTGCAGAGGCGATTCACCAGGCTGATACCTGGAATTGCAGGAATGACTTATGAGGAAATATTGCGCAAATTGGGATTGTACTCCCTGGAGTTTAGAAGATTGAGAGGGGATCTCATAGAGACATATAAAATTCTGGCAGGACTGGACAGAATGGATGCAGTATCTCCATTCTGTCTGAATGGGCCTTAAAAATATCTATGTCGGTTATTGTGTTCTGGCATACAAATAAAGATGTCTTAGTTATTTCCTTGTTGCGCATATGATGGGAAAATCCAGAAACCGGGGCCATGGTTTGAGGATAATAGGCAAACCATTTAGGACCGAGATGAGGAGGAATTTCTTTACCCAGAGGGTGGTGAATCTGTGGAATTCATTCCCACAGAGGGCAGTAGAGGCAGGTTCATTAAATATATTTAAGAGGGAATTAGATATATTTCTTCAGTATAAGGGTATTAAAGGTTACGGAGAGAAGGCAGGGACGGGGTACTGAACTTTAAGATCAGCCATGATCTCGATGAATGGCAGAGCAGGCTTGAAGGGTCGAATGACCTACTCCTGCTCCTATCTTCTATGTTTCTATGCAATATACAATCATTATCTTTTTAGATATACCTAAAAGCGAACTCTTTGACCAATCTTTTGGTCCTGATTTATTTTAATGTTGTTCTTGAATTCAGTGTTAATGTTTGTAGATTTGCATCTTCCATGAATTGCTTTAGGATATTTTATAGTATGAAAGAAACCATGAGATTGCAAGTGAAAGATATTCTTGAATGTATTATCAAGACCTGGTAAGGTAATAATCAAGCAAGCAGAATGGTTTAATCTTATTGGATTGATAAGATATTGCACAGTTTACAGCTTAACACCAAATTGCCAGCATTTCATATTAGGTCATTGAGATTCAAATTCTCTGATTATTCTGAACTTCAGCATTTGTGATTTCTGCAGTTTTGTCCACTGAACCTGCCCATTTATTAATTCAATTGTTTCATTGATTGTTAACAGTTCTGAAGAAATATATTTGACTCTTTCAAGGGATGATGAAAAATATTTCTGATTTTGACAGTAAACTCAATCTGTTGCCCCAATGTTTATCCTGCTGTTCACTGGACGGAGTTTGTTTGCGATCAGGATATCTTTGAACAGCAAGTAGAGGCATCAGATCAGGAAAAGGTTGGATTGTACTGATGACGTCAGTGTTGAGCATGAGAGGCTCAACTCTGGCAACAGTTCTGGCCCATTACAACTAGAAATACTCATACAAGTTAAACATATTGCTAAATCCATCTATTTTTTTTTGGCTTTGAATGAATATCTCACGTCTGAATCTGAAACATTAAATTAAAAAAAGGAGTTTCATTCCAGTCTCTGAATGCTGCAGTTGGACCCCACAGACATCAAAGTAGGCCTTGTAAAATTTACTGATTAATCAATTACATCTGCAACCATCTCAGATGTTGAGGTTAATCATTATTTATTCAGATGCCACTTGGGATACTTTTGAGATTACATAATTTTCCTTGCGATACAAACATGTCCCATATCATTTACATTGAACCATAGATGAAATCATACATGGTTAAGTCATTGCATCTTACCTGGCAAAAAAATGAGAACAGAAACAATCAGCTGAGCGAGATATTGTTATTACTGAACAGTGAATGTAACCAATAATCCATTGGAGGAGCTCAGCAGGTCGAGCAACATCAGTAAGAGAAAAAGAATTCACAAAATTGTATATGGATTTTAGTAAGATGTTTGACAAAGTTACTCATGATAGGCTCATCCAGAAAGTCATGAGGCATGGGATCCATAGAAACCTAGCTGTGTGGATTCAGAATTGGCTTGCCCACAGAAGGCAGAATATAGTAGTAGGTGGAGTGTATTCTGCCTGGAGGTCTGTAACTAATGGTGTTCTGCAGGGATTTGTTTTGGGTAGACAAAGTGAAGCTTGCAGATGATACAAAGATGGGAGGTGTTGTGGATAGTGTAGAAGGTTTTCATTGATTATAATGGTATACAAACAGGATGCAGAGTTGGGCAGAAAAATGGTAAATGGTGTTAAATCTGGATGTGTGAAGTAATACATTTTAGAAGATCTCACCAGAAGGCAGAGCACAGGATAAATGGCAGGATTCTTGGCAGTGTGGAGGTACAGAGGGATCGAGAGATGGACTAGAGATTTTGGAGTCCAAGTCCACAGATCCCTTAAGGTTGCTGCACAAGTTGAAAGGTTATTATGAAGGTGTAAGGTTGCTGGCCTTCATTAGTTGGGGGCTGAGCTCAAGGGCCACAAAGTAATGTTGCAGCCCTATAACTCTGGTAAGACCACACCTAGAGTTTTATGTTCAGTTCCGATTGCCTCATTATAGGAAGGATATGGAAGCTTTGGAGAGGGTGTAGAGGAAATTACTCAGGATGCTGCCTGGATAATAGAACAGGTCTTGTGAAGAAAGGTTGAGTGAGCTTGGGTTTTTTTCTTTGGAGTGATGGAACATGAGAGCTGACATCATGGAGGTGTATAAGATTATGAGGGACATGGGAAGAGTGAACATCACTGAATGCAAACTAAGGTGATAGTAGAACTTTTGTTTCAGTTAAACATCTCACTATTTAACTAAAAGTGTAAAAAAACAATGAACCTGAAGTTAAGGATGAAAATTAAAACACACTGAATAAAACCAAACCTCCTCTTATTCAAAATAACTAAAATAAATTAAAAGAACTTTTCTCTGATACTGAAGAGATTTTTTTTTAAAAAGCATATTGAAAAATGAATAATATCACTTTTGAGTGCACTACATTAAAAGTTGAAAAGTTCCCAGAGCAGGTAGCTTGATAGATGACCTTGTGTGTGAAATCTTATGAACCTGTGACAAAGAAATTGGATTGTGACTTGTTTTTATCTGTCTGCCCATAACAGATTGCGATTACATATAGTGGTTGTCTTGATAAAAATGTAATAAAATGTCCATGTACCATTCAGTCAAATAGAAACTAATGAGGAATTTTTAATATCATGGCTCAAAAACAATTGGTTTGTCTGGTGATCTCACAATGCTTACCATTCTATGAAGGTGTAAAAGAAGGGGCAGTAAAGATTTAAAAAAACAATGCTTTTCAGGAGAATGTTGACCAATCTCACAGCAGCTGTTTCTTGGGAACCAACCATAGGTCTAATAAGTTGATTTTGGCTTCCCACTATCCTCTGCTCCACACTCTGCAGAAGGTCATTGTAAATCATGTATGCACCAGTTTTCTGGACTCTTTACAACTGGACTTGTTTTGACCAAGCACCTGCATTCTATTGCTTGATTCTAATTCTCTGCAATACCTTACAATAATTTTGTTATGAGTGATTAATGCTTCAAATAAAGAAAGAAGGCAGAAGGTACAGAAACTTGAAGACTAGTACTTCAAGAATCAAGAAGAGTTTCCTTCCAACAATTGTTGAACTCCCCTTGAACTGACCAGGGACTGCTCCACAAAAGGGCCTGAGCACTCTTGAAAAGTTTTTTTTTGCAATATGATAACTGTAAATATTTATTATCAATCTAACTTTTGCATTTTGTCTTTTTCAATTCAATTTATATTTCACTATTGCAATCTTTGTCTTGAAGTATCTTTTTGGCTGCAGCAAGTAAACATTTCAGTGCATATGTACATTGAATGATAAACATAACAATAAACTCATTACCTTTTCATTATCTAATACATTTTCAAGTATTGTTAAATTTACTGCTAAAGACGTGAAAACTGTTGAAAAACCTTCCAATTTTGAAAAGACCTGATGCTCCATCCTTAACCTTACCTCCCGTGACAATTTCAGTGTCCAGGAGAGGAGCAATTGTTATTCACGATGGAAGTTTCACTACATTTCTGCATCTGGCTTGTCACCCAGTTAAACGTGGGTGAGTCAGAACAGCACTTTGTGAGCTCATTATTTGAGTGCTCCAGTTCTGCGATTGGAGGTGCAGTGGACAGCGAGGAAGGCTTTTACAGCTTGCAGCGGGATCTGAGCCAGCTGGAAAAAGAGCTGGAAAATGGCACATGGAATTTAATGCAGACAGATGTGAGGCGCAACACTTTGGAAGGACAAAGCAAGGTAGTACATACACAGTAAATAGTAGGGCACTGAGGAGTGTGGTAGAACAGAGGGATCTGGGAATACAGATAATTCCATGAAAGTAGTGTCACAGGTGGGTAGGGTCATAAAGAATGTTTTTCTGGCAATTGGAGTTAAATGCTATGGTGAAGTTGTATCAGACATCAACAAGGCCAAATTTGCAGTGTTGTGCGCAGTTTTGGTCACTAACAACTGGAAGGATGTCAATAAGGTTGAAATAGTGCAGAGGAGATTTACAAGGATGTTCCAGAACTTAAAGAACTGAGTAACAGGGAAACATTAAACAGAATAGGACTTAATTCCATGGAGCATAGTAGAAGGAGGGGGATATTTGATATATGATAAGAAAAATTTGGACAGGTACATGGATGTTTCCATGGTGGTATATGGTGGTATATGGATATGGTGGTATATGATCCAGATGTAGGTCAGTGAAACTAGGCAGAATAATAATTTGGCACAGACTAGATGGGCCAAAAGGCTGTTTCTGTGCTATAGTGTTCTATGTTTCTTCTTCCTTTTCCACATTTTCCATTGTTAAGAGCTTTCTACACTGGAAGGAATGGCCAAATGTGAACTGAAGTATAGCCACACACTTGCCTGAATGTTAAGAATAACTCTTCAAAACGGAAGAAGTGAAAACTCGAGAGCTATTCTTGAAATTTGACAGAATGGGGCAATTACAGAAGAAACTGTAAATTCACAAAAGAGATTTGTTCAGGGACCTCAACAGCAAACCTTGTCGTGAATTGTATGTATTTATTAATTCCTCATTGAGACAACAGTTCATAAGATATGAACACAAGATATTTGCCCATCAAGTCTGCTCTGCCATTCTAATCATGAGCTGATCCCGCCACCCAGCTTTATCCCTGTAACCCTTCATGCCCTGATTAATAAAATACCTGCCAATCTCTGCCTTAAAAACACCCAAGAACCTCACTTCCATAGTCACCTGTGTCAACAAGTTTCATAGACTCACAACCCTCTGACTAAATACATTTTTCTGCATTTCAGTTTTAAATTATCACCCTTTTATCCTGAAGTTCTGCCCTCTTGTCATACAATCCCCTAACATGGGAAGCATCCTTGCCACATCTACTCTATCCAGGCTTTCTGTACTCCAATAACTACAGCTGAAGAGCTGACAATCATTCCTCCTATACTCACCTTTTCAATCCTGCTATCATTCTAGTAAACCTTCTCTGAATCCTCTGCAATTCCAACACATCTTTCCTAAAATACAGTGCCCAAAACTGCACATAATACTCCAGTGAGGTCTCACCAGAGCTTTATAGAGTCTCAACATTATATCCTTCCTCTTGTAGATGATCCCTCTAGCTATGAATGCCATGTGAGGTATTGGACTTTGGGAGGACATTACATTCACCTTCTTCACCATTGACTCAACCCGGAGTTCAACGTTGAGTTGCATTTAATCATTGTGTGTAGGCTCTTTTACTGTAGCAGAGTACAGAGTTCATAACAGCTCACCTTAGCAGGGTTTGGTTTGATGAGCCATATCAATCACACCATGGTATTGCAGATTTAAAGAACAGCTGTCAATTTTGACAGTTTTCTTCTTAATGACACTCATATCATTGTTTTTTTATATATATTGCTGTTTTGCTGGATGTTCCTAGCATCTTTGCTGCAGTACGTTTGTCTCAAAAGGTGACCCAGTGTTTTAATTTTCACCAACAGCCTGGTTACAGAGATAATAGCTACATTTCTTCACAAATTGTAGCATCAGTAATGAAAGTTCATGCAGAGAAATTCAGGAGTTACTTCCAAGGTAGAACCAACAAGCAATGCTCCTAGGTAAATACAGACGATTATCTTCCTGTCCAGCCAGGGGCTTCTGAACAGTTAAAGAGAATTGAAGCCATTGCTTGAAAGAGGGAACTTTGCTCCTGAACTGCAATTTGGAAAAGCTTCTGGTTAAAGCAATGCCTCTGGCTGATCTTGGAGAAACCTCAAAGAAAATATGACACATTTATCTGGCTTCTGTCCTACAGCAAGTTCTGTGTACTTTAGAACAAAGCCTGTTCAGAAATTGAAGTGCTGTTCAAAATGCACCACATCTGAGCATGCAGAAGATTTCCAAGAAGTTTTCATCCAAGCTTTGGCATGGATGGATAAAATTCATCAACCAAACCTTACTGTGGAAATCTCGCATGCTGTCTATGTTCTGCACCTCGTGTAAATCCAGACATGGAAAGGAAAATAGCAGCACCTTCCTTTAATACGTGGACTGAGCTTAACATCCATCGTTAGCTCCAATAAATCAGTTTCCAACTCTCACTGCACAAAAAGAAGGATTAATTTGGCTCCATGTCAGTAATCAATGGTGAGAAGATACTTGCCAGTTCACTCAATTTAACTTTAACCAAGAGCAACAGGATGTTCCTATAAATGATGAAGTCAAACTCCTTTAACCAACCAAATATTTTTATTTGAATAATGTCCTGTGGTTACCTTTTTTTAAAAAAATATCATATAAAAATAACTATATCAATTGCGTCTGTTTTCCTTGATACCAATTTTAACAAGATTTCCAGTGGAGCTACTTGAGCTAACCATGGTTGACACTGTGGTAAACCACTGTTAGTAGATTTAACTGGTCTGGGCATGCCCATTGGCTGACTGTACCTGTGGCTCTGACGACAGACTCCCAAATAAAGGTGACTGTTTCACAGACATCTCCCCAGTTCAGGACAGTCAACCAGCATCATCTTGCCTCCATTGTATTGTGAATAAAAGCCTATCATCTTCCAGTCTTTTGAAGTTATTGATGGCAAATCAATTTTATTCACAATAAATTTTGACAATGGAGCAGATCCAGAAGCGAGAGAAGTTGGAAATTGACCCTCGATCACCTGAAGCCTCCATCAATTTTGAACTCTGGCTGCATTGCTTCAAAGTGTTCCTGCAGGCATCACCTGACATCATTCGAACAGAGAATGACAAGCTGCAAGGTACCACACTCCCAGGTTGAGTCCCTGGTGTACTCTATGATCACGGATGCCATGTCCTAACTAGAGGTGATGGAGATTCTGAAAGGCCAGTACCTGAGGAAAGTAAACGAGGTCTACACAGGACACCTCCTGGCTACCCAAAAACAACAACCCAGGGAATTGATCACTGAGTACCTCCGGGAGGGCCCTGCAAGCTCTCGGACAGGCCTGTGACTGCAAGGCTATGACGGCTGCGGAGAACACAGAGGATCTAATTAGAGAAATGTATGCCACAGGCATCAGGTCTAACAACATCTGTCAGACTGTTGAAGCAAGGTGAGCTCAACTTGCCGACTGGCAGGCACACTAGAGGTAGTCCTCCAGAATATGGCCAACAACGTGGGCACCTCATGGTTGCCCCTGGCATCGCCATCTTAGGACACATCACCACCACCATGCCCCACCAGTGATCTGACCATGGCCTCTGTACTCCATGAGGACCTAACACCACTATTGCCACGTCCCACCAGCATGAGCAAGACCCAAGGGAACATTGCCTGACAAAAGACAAATCATGGGCAAGGAGTTTCTGGAAAATTACAACAGCCTGGACCTGCCTGTCCAGTTCTCCTGTTAGTCTGTGATGAGCTGAGAGACAAATGCTGGGACATGTCCCTCTGTTTCATCACTGCAGATGTGAAATAAAAAGTTAGTTCTGAAAACACTCATCAGGTTATATGATGGAAGAAACTGCCCTGAAATATTATCCTGTTCCTTTCTCTGCACATGCTGCCTGACTTGGTGAGTATTTCCAGCACTTTCTGTTTTCTTTCCTGTACTCTATAATTCATAGGAGCAATCTTCAGCCATTCAACCCATAAAGTCTTCTCTCTTTTTTAATCTTTTTTTTTCCATTCTCTTACCATCTCCACTTAAACTGCTCTTACAAATCAATAACATCAAACTCTGCTTTAAATGGCCTACACGCCTCTCTGGACAATAAATTCCACAGATTTATCACCCTCGGCTAAAGAAAGGTATTTTCATTTCAGTTCTAAAGGAACCTCCTTTTATTTGGTAGCCATGTCCTTTGGTTCTGGACTCTCCTGCTACTGGAAATATTTTCTCCACATCCACTCTCATCAATGGATTTCCTCTAATCTTTCTGAACTCTAGTGACTACAAACCCAGACTGTCAAAAGTTGCTTAAACATTGACCTCCCCTGAACCCTCTTCAATGGTAGCACATCCTTTCTTAGATACAGGGCCCAAAATTGCTCACAATACTCCAAATGTAGACTGACAACACCTTTTCAAGCCACAGCAATACACCCTTGCTTTTATATTTCTCAAAATGAATGCTAACATCACATTTGCCTTCTTTACTTCTGTCTCAACCTGCAAACTAACCATTAGGGAATCCTACACTAAGATTCCTGAGTCCCTTTGGACCTATCGTAGAGAATCTCCCCCTCACAACTCCATAATAATCAGACTTAGCGAAGGATTGTGTTTTTGGATGAATGGGGCTTACCAACCAAGAGATTAAAAAGAAAAATATTTTCTTGTATTTATTTTTGTTCATTTTACTTGTTAACTCTTTCTTGTTTTTATTATTGTTTTTAATAAAATATTTATGTTTTCATAAATTAAGCTAATTTACTAATTTTTAAATACCTTTTTAAACTCTGACAAAACCCCACACATTTTGGAAGGAGACACGGTTCCATGGGTCTCAACATTTCACTTACTGAGGCCGTTGATTCTCATTGTATTTTGCTGCCTGAGTCCAGATCACAAACCCTGGCAAGGTTCCACTCGATCAAGCAAGGTTAGTCATTCACAATAAAATAATCTACTTTACCCTATGTTTCAGAATGGAAAATCAGAATAAAAAATTAAATGGTATAGTTTTTGCCCTGAATGTTGCTGTTTGCTTTATGATTGTATCATTCTGCAGACCAAACCACCAATTTTTTCTCTGGTACAATGTTAAATAAACATTAGGTTTAAAGTACTTTAAACCTTAGATTGACAACTTGTATCAAACTTAGCGATGCAATCAGCCCACATCGAGATTCTTTGTCAAAGGCAAACAGATAATGGACTTATAATGAAAAATGTTAAGTTTCATTCATTTTATTTCAGTTTGAATTTGTTCCAAATGAATGGGATGAATTTCTCTTCTCTTTGCCAACAATAATGGCATTAATGGAGCTATGTTTGGTTAGTCTCCATTCAGAAGCTGGTCTACAATGCAAAATCAACCAAAATTCAAAACATTGGCAATTTTACAGAGGAAGATTGGTGGTGTGCAAACTGGAACTTACTTCTAAAACAGCAATTATAGCTTACAATTTGTTTCTATTCATGGCCAATTCTAAAATATGCTAAGTATTAAAATATGTCACATTGATATTAGTTTGTGCCCACCTCTCTAACCATTGCATCAGAGGAGTTTTGGATTACTTGAGAAATGCTCTGCATAATTGTCAGGAAACCCATGGTGTACAGAAGGGAAGTACCAAATTTCCTGAGATGGGTTCACAGAGGCATTAGTTTTCTGCATGGTCTCTGTGTTATTTCTGGTGAATCTATCCACTGAGCTCATCTTACATTTGAACAAGCATTCATTTCACTCCCCTCAATGAACTGTGGGGGAAAGTTACATTTCATATGTTCACAATTTTTAAAATGAATTAAGTCAACTGAGATGTGTTCAATTACTTTGTCTTTTCCATAACTTAAAAGTGTTTTCGTTTCTTTTAACTTTGAAAAATATCTTACCCATTTCAGTGATTTTTGCAAGTTGTTCTATGTTTGTGAATGTCAGTTGCTTAAGCCCAGGAATGTAGTTTAACTGTCAAAATTCCTTTCAATGGAGGGTTTATTCAGGTCTTGCCTTGTGATGTAAATTAAAATAAAAACACAATGCTGGAGAAATTCATCCAGCAAAGATAAAGAATCATAAACAACATGTTAGGCTCTCTGAAGTGAGGTCTCTCGCTGCTCCCCATCTGTACTTTTACTCTTGTGATGTTATTGTAGTACTAGCCAGGTTGGAGTAGCTATTTTTGGGAAGTTACTGCTAAAAGATTGACTGTAAGGGAATGGAGACTCAAAGCTGTGGTATTATGCTTCTACCACTCCAGAACACACATAAGTACAAAGTAGAGATTTCCTGTCAAAACTCTATGCTATATCCTCCATATCTGTAGTTATACTTTCAGGTATAATTTGCGAAGATAAGGATGCAAGGTCAAGAACCCTGGATGACAAGAAAAACTCTAAGGTAGGTCAAAAGGAAAAGAAGGCAGTATGTAAGGTTTAGGAAGCTGAAATTGGACAAGGCACTTGAGAAGTAAGGAAAGCAGGAAAGAACTTAAACAAGGAAGAAGGAAGCCTGAAAGGGGCCATGAAATGTCCTTGACAAGTAGAATCAGTTGAAAATATTTAGGTCCAAAATGAGCATTTTGCATCGGTGTTCCCAAAGGAGAGGATATGGATAACACTGAGATCAAAAAAGATTGTGTTGATATTTCAGGGCATGTCAATATTAAGAAGGAGGAAATTTTTTTTTTAACCTTCACTAACATTAAGATGGTAAGTCCCCAGGGCCTGATAGGTTCTATCCCAGGTTACAGAGAAGATATTGCAGAAGATTGCTGGGATCTTAATCAAATCTTTATGCCATACTGAGCTACAGGTAAGGTTCTGGAAGATTGGACAATAGTCAATGATGTTCTTTTGTTTAAGAAGGCCAAAAGGAACAAAACAAGAAATTATAGGCCAGTGAGTTTTACGTGATAGCCAGAACAGAATTTACTAACATTTATGGATTTATTAGGAAAAGTCAGAATGAGGGAGGTCAAGAACATGACAGTTGTCAGCAGAATTATAAGGCATTGGTGAGGCCAAATTTGGAGTATTGTGTACAGTTTTTGTCATCAAAGTATAGGAATAATATCAACAAATTGGAGAGAGTGCAGAGAAGATTTATTAGCATTTTGCTGGGGGTTACAGGGTCTAAATTAAGGGGAAAGGTTAAATAAATTAGGTCTTTATTCTTTGGATAAGTTTGAGAGGGGATTTGATTGAGGAATTTAAAATTATTAAAGGTATGTTGACAGGTTTTTTCCTTTAAGGAAGAGGAGATACAAACAATAGGATATGAGTTGAGAGTTCAGGGGCAAAGGTTTAGAGGAAACTTGAGGAGGGACTTCAGAGAGTGTTGGATGTTTGGAACGAGCTTCCAGATGAAGTGGCGGAGGCAGGCTCGATATTAGCATTTAAGGATAAGTTGGATAGGTATATGGACAGGAAAGGATGGAGGGTTATAGGTCATGGTGTTAGGTGGGAGAAAGTGTTTGGCATGGTCTACAAGAGCCAAATTGGCTTGTTTCTATACTGTAATTGTTATATGGTTACGAACAGAAATGAGAAAGCATGAAGGAGGGAGATAGATCAGCTGGTTGAGTAGTTTCACACCAACAACCTTGCACTTAATGTTAACAAAACCAAGGAGATGATTGTGGACTTCAGAAGAAAATCAGGAGAACATGATCCAGTCCTCATTGTGGGCTGAGTCATGGAGAGAGTCAAGAACTTCAAATTCCTGGGTGTCAACATCTCTGAGAATCTGTCCTGGAGCCTCCATGTTGATGCAATCATGAAGAAGGTTCGCCAGCTGCTATATTTTATGACGTGTTTGAGGAGATTTGACTTTTCATGCACTATTTTTATTTATTTTTTGTAAGGTCCCGAGTATGAAGGTTTGCACTTTATTTCATGCCTTGTTCATGATAATAAATCCTGATTCTGACACTTTCAGTATAACATCTAAAAAAAACAGATATCAGATGCTATGTTTTTCTTTGTTTTTGAATAAAATATGTTATATTTGCTATTTCTCATGGAACCTTTTCAAAACTGAAGAAACATTTGAAAATTAAAATCTATACAGATCTATAACGATCTTGATTGCTACTTCCTTTGAAACCTCAGGATAAATTCCATGAAAGTGAAAAGTTACCAGCACACAGTCCCAACAATTAGCTCAGAGCCACCTTCCTGATTATTGCAGTTACCTTGAGTTCTTCCTTCCCTTCCAATTATTGGCTTAGTAGAATAGATTGCAAGTACTTTATATTCAAATTGAATATTGTAAGCATAATTTTATTCATCTAAAACTAAACAAACTTGAATAAATTAAGCCTTTAAGCAGCAAACAATCCTTGTAACTTTCAAAATGTGCATACAGTTTCCTGTATGAAATCAAAACAAAATAATATTTTAAGAATGTTGAATGAATGAGTAACACTAAACCAGAGAACATCTCCACATACATTATATATACTGAAGAAATCCAGAGACAAACCATAGCTCGTTCTAATTTTATGCTTTGTTTGAAATACAGCTACAGACTTTGCATCATTAAAGCTATGCAGACCTTGCAACTGTATATTCCAGCAAACCCTGTTATATGTCTCTGCTAATAACAATAGTGTGGAAATTTTAAAATAGAAATCCTCATGAGCAAGACTGATTTATGCTTTTACATGGATTGCACTATTCAAGAATTATTGCAATGACATTGTGCACCTGGTTGAGATCATAATATGAACAGTTGTATGACTGCCAGTTCTGAAAGACTGAGGGATATGAGGTAAGTCATTTTTCCACTTTTTATTTGTTTAGAATGTAGTTTGTTAAAAAAAATCATTAAGCATCTCACTTTATTATATAATTTCCTTCACCGAGGATGAAAGTGATTTGATTAGATAAGTCTTTATAAGGTTGAGAAAATGGATCATTTCTGCTGAAGTTCTAATTACAGGGTTGAATCAAAGCAAAGAGAATAAGTTAAATAAAACAAACACAATTTGGCTATATTTTGAATTGTAAATCTTTGCAGCATTCAAATATGTCCTCATAGGGGAAGGATGTTCCATGAGTGGCTGTCAATGGGAGGTTTGCGCTCTGGGTTAAATTAGTTACAAATCACAAACACTACCATTTCGCACCTTTGTTCTCTCTTTCTTGTTGACTTGATTTTTGTTATCATTTTGCCTTTCTTACACATTTTTTGAAACTGGGATGTTAACTTGAATATTATCACTTATATTTCAAAAAGTTTTAGTTTCTATTTTCAAAGCATTTGTTTCTGATTCTGATTTTTGTCCATGAATGGGATTTGCAATCCAAGAAACTTGGAAGTCAACTCTGCAAACTATTTCTTTAATGAACAATACCTAATGTCATTTTTTTTTTAAAAAAAGGCCAACATATTGAACCTTTCAAGAGTGCATTAACATTGCAAAATCATAATTTAAGAAAAGTTGTTTTTTTTCAATAAATTGAAAAATAGTGATTGCAGATTGCAGACTTATTCAAGGATTGTTCATAGAAATGCTTTGGGAAAGAATTTAACATCTGGCCTCAAAGCTAAATTCTAGCATTACTTTAAAACAAAGATAGTTTATAACCAAGTTTCAAAAACAATTGAGGAATAAGGATTATTCACTGTAGAAACCGAAATATAGCCTTGAGCATTGTATTTTATCTTTAATATGCACAGGAATGACACATTCTTTGGTAACTAAGGACCCATGAATATTGCCACTGTTGCTTAACTCTTCCTAAATGAGTTGGAACAATGTAGAATTGGAAAAATAGGATTAAAATAGGATTTATTTGTTTTTCTATGCTGAACGTATAATGGATCTCTCAAAGCAATGGTGAAACAGAAAAAAAATCTTCATAAATGAACTCACCAATATAGAATATAAATGACTAAAACAGATTAGATTAAGACTTCCCTGTAGCTCTATTCATTTTGATTTCCTTCTGACCACCAAGAGTTAGTTTAACAAAATTCCAAAGAACCATTTCATCATTTGCTTTATGCCTTTAGCGTTAATATTATATAAATGTATAATAAAAAGAAATGAATGTTTGTCTTTTTCCCCAATGCTCCTCCATTTAAAAAAGAGAATTTGTGAGTAAAACAATTACAAATCCTTTTGAGAACAATATTGTTATTGTTCATTAGTTTGCTCTTTTATTCTTCAGAATTAAATTTGATTTTTTACTTGTTGTTTGCTGTTACTCTTGATAAAATTCCAGACCCAATAGATTTTTAAATATTGATTGAAAATCCATCACTGAAAGAACTCAAAATCATCCAAGACAAAACAAAACCCAATTGACATGCACCTAATCCATCATCATACAGAAATTATTTCTCTATTACATATGAAGCATAGCTGCAGAATCTACATTCTACAAATTACCCTGCCATTCATTATCCAAATGCACCTCACTTGGATCTAAGTTGCTGATCTTTGAAATTCCTAATTTGCTATACTGTGGGAGTTTATTCATCAGAAGGCTACATGGTTAAAAAAAACGAATTGTGTATCATCTTCTCAAATGCAGTTAAAGATTGGGGATATATGCTATCCTTGCTGGCAACGCTTTGTTTCTACAAATAAAACTTCACAGAGAGCACTGGAGAGAGGAACGAGTTTGCCTTACAATTTTTAAAATCAAACTCAGCAAAGCAAGATGCAGAGAGGGGGGGGAAGAGTTGGGAAAGTGAAAGGAACACAGGAGGATGATTGTGAGAGAGTAGAAGACTGGAGAAATTAAATGTCAAAGAGGGAAGTAAGTGAAGATGGGTTTGTTATCAGGACAGATACAGAAGAAACAATAGTCTGGAATGTGTTGATTGGAGAAACTGATACTTCTCTGAAATCACCAAAGGGAAATACTCTGAATGGTGGTATTCAGAATGGTAGATGCTTGGAATGCTGCTTATCTGAGAATGCTGAACTGAATGTTCCTGAAGGTGGTGGTTGCATATCAGAAATAAGGTGCTACTCTAACGAGCCATGTTTCAGATTCAACATTGAGATCAGAAAATTCAAGTAATTGGCAATTGAGGAATTTTCTATTTCCAGTTGCCAGAATTCAGGGTATTTTCATGGATATAAACATGCTGTACCACTGTGGTCGCATAAAACATGCAGTCTGATATTGCTTTAACTCAAATGGTTAGATACAGGACATGCATGTCCATTAGCTATTTCATATCCACTCTAATTCAGTAAGGTAATAGTTTTTTCAACAGTCATAGGTTGACGCAATGTGAAAATGGACCCTACATCCCAACTTGTCTACACTGAACAAATTATTCTACCCACACTAGTCCCACCTGCCTGTGTTTGGCTCACATCCTTCTAAATTTATCCTATCCATGCACAGTATCTGTCCAAATAATTCTTAAATGTACCCTCCTTAATGATCTCCTCCAGCAGCTTACTTCATACAACCACCACCTTCTGTATAAAAAGTTACCCACTCAGAATCCTATTAAGTCTCTCCCCTTTCACAAACCTACATCCTCTGGTTACCCTACACAGGGCAAAATACATTGTGAATTCACTCAATCGATTCCTCTCATGATTTTGTACACCTTTATGAGAGCACCCCTCATCTTCAAGAAAGATTCGTGACACAGAATGTGGACCAACCGAAGAGAGGAAAGGCCATACTGCATCTAGTTCTGGGTAATGATCCTGGTCAAGTGGTGGACCTTCGGTGGGGGAGATTTTTGGTGAGAGTGACCACAACTCCTTTAGCTTCAGCATAGCTGTAGAAAAGGATAAATACAGACAAAATGAGAAAGTACTTAACTGTGGAAGAGTAAATTACAAAGGGATGAGACAGGAACTAGTGAGAGTAAATTGGAAACAGATGATCAAGGGTGAAAGCACAAAAGTAATGTGGAGGAAGTTTAGGGACCACTTGTGCTGGGTTCAGGATAGGTTTGTCCCACTGGGACAAGGAAAAGATGGAAGGAAAAGGGAACCATGGTTGATGAGGAAACTAGTCAAGAGGAAGAAGGAAGCATATGTTAGATAGAGGAAGCAGGAAACAGGAAGGGCTCATTAGAAATCTTTGAAAGCCAGGAAGGAGCTTACAAAAGGATTTGAGAGAGCTTGAAGGGGGCATGAGAAGGCCTTGGCATGTAGGATTAAGGAGAACTCCAAGGCATTCTATGCATATGTGAAGAACAGAAGGATGACAAGAATTAAGGTTGAGCCTCCAAAGGATAAAAGAGGCCACATGAGCCTGGAGGCAGAGATGGTTGTGGAGGTCTTCAATTAATATTTTGCTTCAGTATTCACAAGAGAAATTGACCTTAATCAGGGTGAGGTCAAAATAGAACAGGCCTCTGTGCTAGACATTGTGAAGATTAAGGAAGAGGAAGTGTTGGATATTCTTAAAAACATCAAGATTGATGTACCTGTGGCTGGATGTGATATACCATGAGTTCCTGTGTGAAGGGGAAGAGAGAGCTGGGGCATTGACTATGATCTTTGAGTACACTTTGGCCACAGGGGAGGTGCTGAGGGATTGGAGAATGGCAAATGTGGTCCCCTTGTTTAAACAAAGGTAAGAGGGAGAATCCTGGGAATTATAGACCTGTAAGCAAACTATTGGAGGGGATTCTTAAGGATACGATCTATGAGCATTTGGAGAAGTACAGTCTACTCAAGGATAGCACAGCTTTGTGAAGGGAAAGTTGTGCCTTAAGAGCCTAATTGAGTTTTTTGAGGAGGGAATAAAATTAAGGGTAGGGTAGTAGATGTGGTCTACCTGGATTTTAGCAAGGCATTTCACAAAGTCTCCCACAAGAGACTTATCCAGAAAGTCATGGGGCATGGGATCAGTGGAACGTTGCCTGGAGGTCGGTGATTAGTGAAGTGCCACAGGGATCTATTCTAGAACCACTGCTCCTTGTGATTTTATAAATGACCTGGATGAAGAGATGGAAGAATGGGTCAGTAAGTTTGCAGATTTCTCGAAGGTTGGAGGAGTTGTGGATGGACCTATAGGTTGTCAAAGGTTACAAGAGGATATAGATAGGATGCAGAGTTGAGCAGAAAAGTGGCAGATGGAGTTCAATCTGTATTAGTGTGAGGTGATGCATTTTGGAAGGACAAACCAGAAGGGTTTATGTTTGGATACTTAAGAGTATGGATGAACAGAGGGACCTTGGGATTCAAATTCATATATCCCTCAAGGTCACCTCACAGGTTGATAGGATATTTAAGAAGAATTTTGGGATGCTGGGCTTCATTAATAAGGAGATTGAGTTCAGGAGTACATTGGTCATGTTGCAACTCAATAAATCTCTGGTAAGACCACTTACAGTACTTAGAGTATTGTGTTTATTTCTGGTTACCTCATTACAGGAAGAATGTGGAAGCTACGGAGAGGGTGCAAAGGAGATTTACCAGGATATTGACTGGATTGTGAAACAAGTCTTATAAGGCAAAGTTAGCAGAGCTGGGACTTTTCTCTTTGGAGCATAGAAGGATGAGATGAGACTTGATAGAAGTCTACAAGATAATGAGAGGCAGAGATAGAGTGGACCTCTTTCCCTTGGCAGGAATATCAAACATCAGAGGACATATGTACAAAGATAAGGGAGGGAAGATTAGGGGAGACATCAGAGGTAAGTTTTTTTTACACAGAGTTGTGGGTTCCTGGAATGAATTGTCAGGGATAGTGGTGGAGGCTGAAACATTAGGGGCATTTAACAGACTCCTAGACAGGCATATGGATGAAAGAAAAATGGAGATTTACAGGGTAAGGTAGGTTTATAACTTTTTAAAGGAATATATGGGTCAGCACAACATCAAGAGCCGAATGGCATGTGCTGTGCTGTAGCGTTCTATGTTCTATCTTCTTGCATTCTAATGAAATAAAGCTCTGGATTATTCAATGTCTCCATACAGCTCAGACTCACGAGTCCTGGCAATATCTCCATTTATCTTCTCTACACCCTCTCTAGCTTGGCAACATATTTCCTGCAGCAAAGGTGACCAAACTTGAATGCCATCCTCCAAATGTAGCCGGTCTAATATACTGCAACCTGGCCTCCTAACTTCAATATTCAATTCTCTAATTGATGAAGGCCAATAATCCAAAAGCCTTTTGACCACCCTATCTATCTAAAACAGTGGTTCTCAACTTTTTTTCTTTCCACTTTAAGTAATCCTTATGTCATTGGTGCTCTATGATTAGTAAGGGATTGCATAAGGTGGTATGTGAGTGGGAAGGGAAGGTTGAGAATCACTGCTCTAGACGCAATTGTTGCTGAAATATTTTGCTTGAGAAAAATTGTCATTGGCCCATTTCCTTTGGAGATATGAAACCAGGCACATAACGAGTCAATGAGGTACGATTAAAACAGTGGTTTTCAACCTTTTTCTTTCAACCCACATACCACCTTAAGCAATCCCTTATTAATCACAGAGTTGCTATGGCATAGAGAATATTTAAAGTGATATGTGAGTGGAAAGAAAAGGGTTGAGAACCACTGATCTAAAATGATAAGGTAGATTAGCTTTTGGCTGATTTTCATTCATTATCAGGAACAATTAACTTATATACTCAAATAAACATTGTTCCTTTTAGCCAGCATGAGAGCAAGTACTTTTCTTTTTGGCAGACTTGATGAAAGTAATTATATGCACTTAACTAGAAATGAACACAGGTGGCACAACATTGCAACTCATAGTGAGGCAGAGCAACTCCCTCCCTCAGTCCTGACCTCTGATCCTGAGTTGCATATTTTTTTTCTGTGAATGGATGGGTTTCCCCCAGGTTCTCCAGTCTCCTCCCACAGATCAAGGGCATGTCAGTTGGTAGGTTAATTGGATACCAGAAATTATCCCCATTGTGTGGGTGAGTGTTGGAAACAGCTAGGAGTTTTGCTGAAAAAATGTGGAGAGAATAAATAGTAGGTTTAATGCAGGATTAGTACAAATAGGTGGGTGGTTAATGATCAGCAAGGACTTGTGGGCCAACAACCGTTTATGTGGAGTATATCTATATGACTTAGTCATTGGCAGGTATAGTTTCTGAAAGTGTATGTATTCTATCTAGACAGCCAAAAAAAAATTATTTTCAAGGCCTGGCTTCTCCTCTGCTTATTTTCTGGTGGAAAACATTTATTTGGCACTTCAGATTCACTTAACTTTAAAAAAGGCTGATTTGTGTAATACAGAATAGTTGATAAGAAAGGTTTACGGTGCATTTTGTTTCTTTCCTTGTGTAAGCCAAAAGAGAATACCAACATGTTCTTCAAAAACCATTCAGGAAAAAAATGAAAATAAATTCATAACATTCCCATACAATTTACAAACATTTTCACTTCATTTTGGCAAATCTATTCAATGGGACTGTTTTGGAAACCTGGGAATATATGAATTTTGGTTGGTTCAAAGAAATTTCTTCTGAAACTGCAGAATATCTTCTAAAAAATAGCTTAAAATGTTTTTGTTATACAAATTGCCCCTCTCCCCTCTTCCATTAGAAGGACTAAGTGCCTCAATCACACTTTGCCCCAGAACTGGGATGGGTTAAACTCCATCTGCAGGCTCCCTGAGTTTCATTTCACTGCCACCAGGCTTATAAATGCAGTTGAGTAGCAAAACATAAATCAACCGAATCTCTCTATAGAAGAAGTATAATGGCTCTTAATGTTGGCCTTCAGTCCCATAGGATTTCAGTGCTGAGAAAGGAGTCTCCTACATTGAAAATGTATGTGTCTCTTGCCAATCTTGCAGCTGCTCCTTCATGAAAACTTTAGCTTCTGGTTGCATTTTTCATGGATTCTTGACAACATCTCTTTATTCAATGGGCATTAGGGGTTCCAGACAATTTATGTTACATTGTGTGAATTGGCATATCATCTCCAGCTGTTTCATTAATGATCTGTTATCCGTCTCTATAAGTCAGGAATCGGGATGTTTGCTGCAGTTTGAGCTATGGTGGGGTCCATTTGTAGCTGCTCAAAAAATGAAGTAGCCCATATCTGCATACAACAAGACCGAGACACCATTTTGCCATAGTCAAAGCAATGGTAATTAACATCAGAACTCATATGGTTGGCATGAGTATGGGCTAAGTTATATCACACAGAGAGTCATGAATATCTGGAATGACTGGCAATGGTAAAAAGCAGCAGACTTCAGGAACCAGCCACTTAAACAAAGATGCCTGAAAATTTAAAGATTGAAGAGCTTCACACAGACTTCTGGTCTCCAACAGTCTGGTCTACTACAGATTAACAGAGTGCAGACTCACACCACACAGAGCAGAGTCAGCCATACCATAGGATTTCAATACATTGCCATGTCTAAGCATGTATGGACATCAAAGGTCTTTCTGACTTACATCTGCATTGGACCATGAAGCCATTTAAGCTGATCTAGCTATTTGTCTAATATCTCCAGATTTTTGAAGTAGGAGCAGTTTCTGACGACAACACCCAACAGTCATCAACTATGAGCATGGCTCAACTCCATACTGAAGTATAGCAACGTTCCACCTTCCACGGTGAATCCGTAGAAGGAACATTTTATAAAATTGTGAAGGGAGTATTTAAGACAATTCTTAATGGCTCTCACCAGGCCAATAATTAGTGCGTAGGCATTTACATGAAGTTGTAAAAGAATGCTTGTATTGCTGTTGCTCCTGTTAAATTACCAGCTAGGCTATTAAGGTGAAAATTACACCCATGCTCTCTGACTTGCTGTATGCAATACCTCAGGAGCTGGCAAATTAGAACCTGTTTAGCAGAGCCAAAGGTCCTGACCAAAGCCAAGTCTTTGGGAAAGGAGCACACATTCCAGAAGAAACATGTGGTAAGGGTTACTTTCCAAATCAACTGAATTTTACCAGAACATTGGGGTTTAATTATTTTGTATGATTCTCATCTGGTGTGTACAAAGGTAATTTTTGCTTGTAGGTGGAAAATTAGAGAATTCCTTGGCCAGCAGACTCGTTGGAAGACTTTTAGCTGATAGGAAAGGTAAGTCACCCAGTCAGCCATTAATGGCCACATGGTTAAGTTTTGTAATATGAATTGGAGGAGTGGAGAGTTTATATTTCCCCAGATTCCAAAAGTTTCTTAAGTGTTGGGTTGAAGGGTGATATGAATGCACTGGTGCACTTCCAGGGCTAATTGAAAGAAATTTATTTTACAGGCAGGTAATATAGAACAAGCTTTTCAGCCCAGCTCATCCATGCAGACCATGTTAGCATTGTGGGCTGGTTCCACATTCATCTGCATTTTGTGCATATCCTTTGTATTCAAACTTTATTTATTATCTGATTGTATCAGTACAACCCAAGGAAACAATGTTCTCTGGTCCACATTGCAAAACATGCAAACATACATATGGACAAATGATACACGTACACAGACTCTATATACATATATTAAAATAAATATTATTAATAAATAGTAGAGTCACATGAAGTTGCTTTAGCAATTCAATAGTCATTCAGCAGATTCAGTATCCATTGACAGAGGCTATTCCTCAGCATGGTGGTTCTGTCTCAAATACATATGCATCTCTTCCTCGATGGAAGTAGCTGGAAGATGTGTGTGGGGTGGTTGGGGTCCTCACAGATTTTGTGAGCCCTCTTTAAACAATGAGCCCAGTAAATCAGATCAGTGGGGTGGAGGGAGGCCTCTTTCGTGATCCTGTGGATTGCTTTCCTATCTAATGCTGTACTGTGACCACCACGCACCATGATGCAGCCAGCAATACACTCTCGATAAAGCTTGTGTGGAAAGTTGACATGACGGTGGCTGGTAGCCGTGCCCATCTCAGCCCTCTGAGGAAGTGCAGTCGCTGCTTTACCTTCCTGACAAGTGAAGGGATGTTACGTGCCCAGGATCGGTCACTTTTTAAGTGGATTTCAAGGAACGTTGCGCTCTACTCTCTCCATTACCGAGCTATTAATGTATAGTAGAGGGTGGTCATACCTCATCCTTGTGAAGTCCACAATCATCTCCTTTAACTTGTCTACACTGAGTTTCAGGATGTCATTCCCTCACAATATCACGAGATTTTCCACCTCTTCTCTGTAGTGTGACTCATTGTTGTTGCTGATGAGGCCAACTCCTGTCCTGTCATCTCAAACTTGATGACTCTGTTGGATCTGGATCTGGCATTGCAGTCATGGATCAGTAACGTGAACAGGAGTAGGCTTAGCACACAGCCCTTAGGTACGCCAGTACTCAGCATGATGATTCCTATTGTTCTGCAGCTGACCTGGACAGACCATGGTCTTTTCGTTCGGAAGTCCAGAATCCATTTACAGAGAAGGTGTTGAGTCCCAACTAGGACAGCTTCTCCACCAGCCTTTGTGGAATAATCATATTAAATGTGGAGCTGAAATCAATGAAAAGCAGCCTGGCATATGAAATGTTGCTCTCAAGTGGGTCAGGATGGAGTGGAGGGGAAAGGCTATAGCATCCCAGTGGAACAGTTCCATCTGTAGGCAAACAGAATTGGATCTAGCATCTCTGGGAGATGTGCTTTGATGCATTTCATAATGGTGGAGATCTATGCCACTGGGAGGTACTTTAACTGTTGCCTTTTTTAGTACCAAGATGATGGTAGCTTCCTTGAAACTTGCGTGAATGATGTACTGCTGCAATGACATGTTGAAGATCTCCGTAAGAACCTCTGTCAGCTGGTTTGCACAATTCTTAAGTACTAGGCTGGGATGTTGTCTGAGCTCACTCTGGATAAGACTCTCCTCACCTTGGCTGTGGCCCTGCAAGGGTAGTATTCCTCAGGGGGAAACAGAGTTTCCTTTGGTATTCTTCAAGTCAAACTATGTTCAGTCATTCTGGAAGGGAGGTGTTATTGTCATTGGCTCACAAGATTGTCTTGTGATCTGTTATTTGTTTTGATATCTTATCAAATGCGCCTCATGTCACTGGTGTCACACAGTTGACCATGGATCCTCTATGCGTACCCACCATTTGCAATCTGGATTGCATGAGAGAGTTCAGCCCAGGATTATCTTAGTGCCCTCTTGTCTCCTGTCCTGAAGGCTGCATCTCAAGCTCTGAGAAGTGCATGATCCTCTGCAACCAATCATAGATTCTGGTTAGCACTGGTTGTGTAACATTTGATCTCTGAGCACTTGCTAATGTACCCAGTCACAGAGCTCATGATGTTAACATGGCCATTGTAGGTGACCACCTCCCTGAAACAGCTCCAGTCCATGTTCCCAAAGCAGTCCTATAGTGCTGCTATGTCTCACACCCACCCTCCCCAGAACCCCGCACACCATAGCCACGTCTTGATTTTCCCGTGAACTGACTTCTTCCATTTTACAATGATCTGTATGCCGGAGTGAGCAGGATGGATATGTGGTCCAAGTATCAATGGTTGAGCTGAGGGGTGTACACCCAATCTTGGATGTTCTCTCCTCTGGTGGCAAAGATGGCATGCTGTTGAGACTGTGGTAGACCAGTGTTCAGGTTGGCTTGATTGATGTTGCCAGCTACAATCATGCAACCATCAGGGTGCACATCTGGGCTTTGCAGATGGCTCCTTTATTGCTTCACCCTCATTTGCAAAGGCGGAATGTAAACTGCGGCAATTGGCATGTCCGCGTATTCCCTGGGCAGGTAGAAGTGTCTGTGTTTCATTATCAGGTACTCTATCTCTGCTGAGCTGAAGGTCCTTACAACAGAGACACTTATGCACCACTTATCACCATTTTAAATGTATAGACCACTTCCTAGAGACTTGCCCAAAGCAGCAGCCTATCTGTCTGCCCTGAGGGAAATAAAGCCATCTTGTTGGATTACTGAATCTGGATAGAGTCCTGGAGCCATGTCATTGTAATCTGTTGAACAAACTGTTGCCACAGATGGTAACTCTGTTGCCATGCAAATTATTAATATAGATAACAAACCACAGTGGAGCCAATGCCCACCCTTCTGCCATACTGCTGGTCACAGGCCTTCAATCAGAAAAGCAACTGTCCATTACTCTTCTCGGTCTCCTTCCATGTAGCTAGCTTTGAATCCAATTCTAGGGACGAAGGTATCAGAAATAAATTATAGACTGGTTAGCCTGATGTCAGTGGTAAGGAAGCTACTGGAGTCAATTCTCAAGAATGAAGTTACAGAGTATTTGTAGGAACATAAGCAAAAGCTAGCATGGTTTCCTTAAGCTTGCTTGACAAACTTAATGGAATTATTTGAAGAAGTAACAAGCAGGTGAGACAGGGGAGATGCAGCAGATTGTATATTGGTATTTTCAGAAGGACTTTTACAAGGTTCTGCACTTAAAGCCGCTTAAGGTAAGAGCCCACGGTATAACAGGATTCATTCTAGCATGAGTAGAGCATTTTCTGATTGGCAGGAAGCAGTGAATTAGAATATAGGGATCATATTCTGGTTAACTGCCATTTGCTAGTGGTGTTCCACATGGGCTGGTATTGGGGCTGCTACCTTTTTGCACTGTATATTAATGATTTGGATTATGGAATGAATAATTTTGTGGATAGGTTTGCAGATGATGTGAAGGTAGGTGGAGGAACAAGTAGTATTGAGGAAACAGGGAGGCTGCAGAAGTACTTAAACAGATTAAGAGAATGGGCAGAGATGTGGCAAATGAAATACAATACTGGGAAGTGTAGGGTCATGCACTTTGGTAAAAATAATAAACTAAGAAAATTGAAAATAAATGAGAAAATTGAAAATACCAAATGTAAAGGGACATGGGAAGTCTCATGCAGGTTAGTCTGAAAGTAAACATGTATGTTGAGTTGATGGGGAAGAAGGCAAATTCAATGCTAGCATTCATTTCAAGATGAATAGAGTAAGAGCAGGAATGTGATATTGAGGAATTATAAGGTACCAGTAAGGACTCACTTGAAGTATTGTGAGCAGTTTTTGGCTCCTTATTTAACAAAGGATGTGTTGACTTTGGAGATGTTTCAGAGGAAGTTCACAAGGATGATTCTGATAATGAAAGGGTTATCCTATGAGGAGCGTTTGACAGCTCTTGGCCTGTACTCATTGGAATTTAAGAGAATGAGGGAGGATCTCAATGAAACATTTTGAAGGCATTGACAGTGTAGATATTGAAAGGTTGTTTCCCATGGTGGAAAAGAGAGCACAACTTCAGGATTGAAGGCTGTCTGCTTGGAACAGAGATACGGAGGAATTTCTTCAGCCAGTAGGTGGGAAATCTGTCAAATTTGTGGCCACAGGCTATTTTGGAGGTCAGGTCATTAGGTGTATTTAAGGCAGAAATTGATAGGTTCTTGATTAGCCAGGGCATCAAAAGTTATGGGGAGAAGGCCAGGCAGTGGAGCTCAGTGAGAAAAAATTGATCAGCTCGTGTTTAAATGGCGGGGTGACTTGATGGGCTGAATAGCCTATTTATGCTCCTTTGTCTTATAGTCATTAATACTGGTTGTGTAGCATTTCATCTCTGTGCACTTGCTAATGTACCTAGTCACTAAGCTTGTGCTCTCCTCAATGTTTAAATGGCCATGGTAAGTGGCTACCTCCCTGAAACAGCCCCAGTTCATGGTCTCAAAACAGTGCTGCATTGCCTCCCACCCCAGATCCCTGACCACCACAGCCATATCCTGATGTTCCTGCAAATTAACTTCATCTGTTTTGCTAGCAACCTGTATGCTGAGGTTAGTAGTATGGATATGTGGTCCAAATATCCAAGGTGGGTACTTTATATCCTGTCTGATTTAACCTTCCAGGCTAATCTGCCATGCAAGATTTTGTCATAGGCCTTACTAAAGTCAGTACATACAACATTCACTGACCTGCCTCATCAATCCTCTTCATCACCTCTTCAAAAATCTCCCTCTCATCAGCCCACGCCTATCCAAATGCTGACGGATCCTGACCCGCAGAATCTCCTCCAGCAACTTTGCCATTACTGACGTCAAGCCCGCTAGCCTGACCTTGCTGTCCTTTTTTTTGGATCACAACATAACATTAGCCATGCTCCAGACTTCCAGAACTTCACCCAAAGCCAAAGATGATGTAAATATCTCTGCAAGGACTTCTGATTTTTTTCTTAGCTATCCACAAAGTTAACCTTATTTTCTCAAGTTCTGTGGCTTCCATGATCTATCCTGGAATATCATCTCCTGTGGTTTCACAAAGATAGCCACATTGGTCTTAAAAGGGGGCGAATCTCTCCCTAGCCACCCTTTTATTCCCAAAATAATTGTTAAATCTCTTGGCATTTTCCGTTATCCTGTCTGCCAAGTTCATTTCATGTCCTCTTATTGCTCTTCAAAGTTCAAAGTTGGGACATGACAAACATGACATCACATATAAACCTGAGATTCTTTAAAGAGGCATATATTTTAAATATTGGTAACTAAACTGTATTTGAGAAAGGATACTAATGTAAAAGGAAGGAAAGGAACAAACTGTGCAATATAGAGAAAAATAAATATTCAGAACTAAATAATGTGTAAATTAAGAATCCTTAAATGAACCTCTGATTGAGTTTGTTGTTTAGGAATCTGATGTGGAGGGGTAGCAACTGAACCTGGTGGTATGAATCTTGTGACATTTATATCTCTTTCCTGAAGGCAGCAGCAAGAACAAACTATGTCCTGGGGGTGATGTGGATCCTTGATTGTGGGGAGAGTTTTGTCTGTGATATGCTGGGCTGTATCCACTACCTTTTCCAGGGCTTTCTGATCAGAGATATTGGTGCTCCCATACTAGGCCATGATGTAGCCGATCAGCACACTTTCCAATACACGTAGAAGTTTGCCAAGGTTTCCAATGTCATATCAAACCTCTACAAACTCCTGAGAAGTATAGGTGCTGATGTGCTTTCTTCATGATGACATTAGTATGTTGAGTCCAGGTAAGGTCATGCAAGATGGAGATTCCCAGGAATTAAAATTTGCTCTCCCTCTTCACCTATGATCACTGCATTGTGGACCTCTGATTTTCACTTCCTAAAGTCCACAATAAGCTCTTTGGTCTTGATGTCATTGTGTAGAAGGATATTGTTAGTACACCATTCAGCCAGGTTTTAAATCTCCCTCCTGTATGTTGAGTCATCATATCTTTTTATAAAGCTCACTATTGGGGTATCGTCAGCAAATCTGTAAATTGTGTTGCTGTCATACCGAGCCATAGAGTCATAGGTGTAAAGCGAGTAGAGCAGGGGGTTGATCATGCTGCCCTGTGGTTCTCATGGTATTGATGAAGAGTGTGGACTGCACTGATTGGGGTTTGGAGGTGAGGAAATCCAGGATCCAATTAGTGGGTTTTTGAGGCCTAAGTCTGGTAGTTTGCTATTCAATTTTGAGGGGATGATGGTGTTGGATGCTGAACTGTAGTTGATAAAGGCATCCTGATGAATGCACCTTCACTCTCCTAAACACAGACTGTACGCCACCTTTGGATACTGAGTGTGGTGGATCATCAGGGAACAGGAAGGAGATGCATTGGTGGTTTGTGATAGTACAGATCTATCACCAATGTACATAGTGTATATAGTTACTGTATCTAGACTGTGCTTACAGTGATTGGCTGAGAGCTAAGCCACGCCTATTGTCTGGGCCTTAAAGGGTTGTGTCCCTAGCCAGGTCGGATCATTCCGGACTGGTCGGCCACCTGTGAAGAGCTCCTGTCTTTTGCTAATAAAAGCCTTGGTTTGTAGTTGCTCACGGTTGGCGATGGGTACACCTGGTTGGATACGGGGGTGGCTGTGGCGGCGGCAGCAGCAGTGGTAGCGTCGGCCCCGGGGGTGGCTGTGGCAGCGGCAGCAGCAGCGGTAGCGTCGGCCCCGGGGGTGGCTGTGGCGGCGGCAGGAGCAGCGGTAGCGTCGGCCCTGGGGGTGGCTGTGGCGGCGGCAGCAGCAGCGGTTGCCACAGTCGGGACCGAGGCCGGGTCGAGTGTTCCGCACGGGGGCGAGAGGCGGGCCAACACCACGGTTGCAAGGGTGGGCTGCCCCTTCCGGGTTCGGCGTCTCCGTGACGTCAGACGTTGCCGTGCAGGGGAGCCCTCGCTCTCATTGGACGAGAGCTCTGGGGAAGAAGAGTTTGAATGGGATAGTGGCGATTGGGCTTCACACGAGGCACTGTGTTTGCCGGTGGCCATTTTAGACCTACAGACTGCAGCAAAGTGGCCCTTTTTAAGGCACTTCTGGCCCCTGGCTTTTCTTGCTGGGCACTGGGACCTGCTGTGCTTGTCCCTCCCGCAGAAATAAAATTTTGGGTTCGCACGGGGCAGTGTAGCAGCAGCCGACAGGCCATCAGTATCTCGGGGGGTGGTAGGGTAGAAGGGCACTCTACTCACATCAGAACGAGGGGTCCAGTCCCTAGAGAACTCGGTGGACTTTAAGGCTGCATCCTCCATTGTGATTGCAATCCGGGCCACGTCCTCTAGATTTTCTACCCCTTGCTCGAGCAAGCGCAGCCTCACTTCGTTCGATCGGAGCCCGGCCACATAGGCATCCCGGATGAGATCATTTGTGATCTTGGCAGCAGTTTTGTCCACACAGTTACAGTCCTTGCCCAATGCCTTTAATACTTGTAAATATGCCCTGCTGGACTCGCCGGGCTGTTGCTTCCTCGACACAAGCACGAGTCGGGCATGAACTCTGTTCACCGGTTGATCATACAGTTCTTTCAGTACCTTTATGGCTGCGGTGTAAGTGGTCTCATCCTGGATGTTCTCGTAGACTCTCAAGGACACCATAGACAGCAATGCTGTTAGACGCTGGTTATCCTCCTCCACCTCAATGAATCTCAGGAAGTTTTCAAAGTTCAGCATCCAGAAGTTAAAGGCTTTGAAGGCTGTAGCTGACTGTGGGTCGATATCAAGTTTTTCTGGCCGAGTTAAACGCTCCATCCCTTTCAAAAAAAATTCTTTTTGCTAATAACATTTGGTTCTTCCTTGTTCTTGAGGTTAAAATGGGCTCAGAAGCCATTGGGCAACAAGCTTGGCATAGCGGTTAGCGCAAAGCCTTTCTAGTGCCAGTGATCAGTACCGGGGTTTCAAATTCAGTGCTGTCTGTATGTTCTCATGGTGTCTGCAGCTCCAGTTTCTGGGCTGTTTAAATATAACTATGTCTTCTTTTCTCCTGACAGGAGACTAAATATCCCTCATCAATCAATCCCCAATATATATTCCAAAACTTTCTTGGATTATACCATTGGATTTTCACTGGAAGTCAAAAGAATGCTTCAGTCTGATGAGGACCTTGCCACTGTATTTTTCCATTCCCAATGATCCAATTCATCCTTCTATTCACAAAAGTTCAGAGCCTGGAATGTGCATATGTGTTACACATTCATGGTCAGAGCATCTATTCTTATTCCAGAATTCTTAATATTTTATTGATATTTGGAGATTGCTTTACACAATTTCATCCATTTTAATAAGACTGTTAGTTCATGGTGGCTGAATAATCATGTTCTGTATTTTTACAGGATTGGATTATGGGATTTCCTGGTTTTTCAATCTGGGTTACGTGTTCTAAAAATTTTGAAATGTTACTTCACAAGGAATTACAAAGACCAGAATATGAAGTACACATTGAGTAATGCTAAGTGAAAACTGAAATTAAAGGATCCAATTTTGGTCAGTAATTATTTAGTCAGCCAGGATAAAATTTCTGCTTTGGGTGCAATTGAAGAATTGCAACTAAAATGTACTTGTAATTATGCCAATTAGGTTACAATTCAGGTTGCTATTAAATTTTGTTATGTACATGGATGTAAAATCATCCATAAATGGGAACAATTTGGAATGCATAATAAATGTTAATTAATTTGTTTTCACCTTTTTTCTAGTTAAAGATATTGAAGAGATCTATTACAGAGGTGCTTTGTTTATACAACTGAAAATCAGTTTAATATCAAAAAGCACTTTTAGTGGGAAGAATACAGTCTTTCACTGTGAGGAATTTACTTACAAATGATTGAAAATTACTTTGATCATTTCATTAGGGAACTCCAATTAGTTTCGTAGAAAATTATAATATTTAAATAAATGTTGAAAATCTGCCCAGTGGTTTTAGGTATATAAGAAATTGAAAATAAAACACTTCCCTAACAGATGGAATTGTTGTAAATTTACAATTACAACAGGGGACTTGACTAGTTTTGTGGTCGTAACCTGACTCAGACAAATTCAATCATGACCACTGTAAAACAAGTCACTGCTAGAACAACATGTAGCGCAGTTTCAGGAAACCAACAAAAATATCGTAGAAAATAAATAGGTAAAATATACATTTAAAATTGGTATGTTTTGCTGTTTATTCACCAATCACACAAAACACAATCTCAAGCAATCAGAAAATTCACTTAACCAATATCTACCAATCCCCATAGGTGCCGGATATCAAGGATTTTACTGTATTATTACAGGCTCATTGAGGTGTGTATTAAAATCTGAAATACACTAAACCGATGGCAGCCGAGCCCCGGGCCGGGAGCGGTCAATGAGAACTGTTTAGTGTATTTCGGAGTTTAATACACACCTAAAAGACCAATAGTCTAAACACTAACAACTGTGAACTCCATTGCAGAGTTCTCTCCAGTCTTAAAAAAATTTTCTACTAGAACTTTTCTTTCTGATCCTCAACCAATGCTGCATCCCCTCTACTTAGCCACGGCAGGAGTAAACGCATGCAGGCCAATTCCAGGGTGCACCACTCCATAACTGTGGACAGCGGTTGTAGATCTCCAGAAATGGTTCGATCTAAAAGGGGAGGCAGGCCTCTTCAGCCCGGTTAAGCAACCTGCATAGGAGAAGGTCACTCCGATATAAAACCTACGACCCAAGGACATCGCTGCCACGTCCCAGCTTGCTTGGCCACGGCACACAAACCATGGGTGTAAAGGGTGGGGCCAATACTGCGCACACTGCCCTCCACCTAAAAGCTCCTTTGTGCAGGCCCAAGGACAGGTCCACGTCCACCCCCTCAAAAGAGCAGCCACCTTCTGCGCAAACTCCGGGAGATCCAAAATGAGTGGTGGACTAGCCTCGCCAAACGAACCCAGCTCAGCGTGGACATTGGTGACTTCAGGGGTTTTTATGAGACACTAAAGGCTGTGTACGGCCCCTCACCCCAAGTCCAAGCCCTCTGCGCAGCTCAGACGGCGAAGTCCTCCTCAGCAACAAGATCTCCATCCTCAATCGATGGTCAGAACACTTCCAATCCCTTTTCAGTGCCAACCGCTCAGTCCAAGAATCCGCCCTGCTCCAGCTCCCTCAACAACCCTTGAGTCTAGAGCTGGATGAGGTCCTTACCTGGGAAAAGACATATAAGGCAATTGAACAACTGAAAAGTGGCAAAGCAGCAGGTATGGATGGAATCCCCCCCCAGAGGTCTGGAAGGCTGGCGACAAAGCTCTGCATACCAAACTGCATGAGTTTTTCATGCTCTGCTGAGACCAAGGAAAACTGCCTCAGGATCTTCGTGATGCCATCATCATCACCCTGTACAAAAACAAAGGCGAGGAATCAGACTGCTCAAACTACAGGGGAATCACACTGCTCTCCATTGCAGGCAAAATCTTCGCTAGGATTCTCCTTAATAGACTAATACATAGTGTCACCGAAAATGTCCTCCCAGAATCATAGTGTGGCTTTCGCGCAAACAGAGGAAATACTGGCATGGTCTTTGCCCTCAGACAGCTTCAAGAAAAGTGCAGAGAACGAAACAAAGGACTCTACATCACCTTTGTTGACTTCACCAAAGCCTTTGACACCGTGAGCAGGAAAGGGCTTTGGCAAATACTAGAGCGCCTCGGATGCCCCCCCAAGTTCCTCAACATGGTTATTCAACTGCACGAAAACCAACAAGGTCGGGTCAGATACAGCAATTAGCTCTCCGAACCCCTCTCCATTGACAACGGCGTGAGGCAAGGCTGCGTCCTCGCACCAACTCTCTTTACTATCTTCTTCAGCATAATGCTGAAACAAGCCATGAAAGACCTTTACATCCGGTACTGCACGGATGGCAGTCTCTTCAATCTGAGGCGCCTGCAAGCTCACACCAAGACACAAGAGCAACTCTTCCATGACCTACACTTTGCAGATGATCCTGCTTTAGTTGTCCATTCAGAGCCAGCTCTCCAGCGCATGACGTCCTGTTTTGCAGAAACTGCCAAAATGTTTGGCCTGGAAGTCAGCCTGAAGAAAACTGAGGTCCTCCATCAGCCAGCTCCCCACCATGACCACCATCCCCCCACATCTCCATCGGGCACACAGAACTCAAAACGGTCAACCAGTTTACCTACCTCGGCTGCACCATTTCATCTGATGCAAGGATTGACAAAGAGATAGACAACAGACTCGCCAAGGCAAATAGCGCCTTTGGAAGACTACACAAAAGAGTCTGGAAAAACAACCACCTGAAGAAACACACAAAGATCAGTGTGTACAAAGCTGTTGTCATACCCACACTCCTGTTCGGCTCCGAATCATGGGTCCTCTACCGGCATCACCTACGGCTCCTAGAACGCTTCCATCAGCGCCGTCTCCGCTCCATCCTCAACATTCATTGGAATGACTTCATCACCAACGTCGAAGTGCTCGAGCTGGCAGAGTCCACAAGCATCAGATCCATGCTGCTGAAGACCCAACTGCACTGGGTGGGTCATATCTCCAGAATGGAGGACCATCGCCTTCCCAAGATCGTGTTATATGTCAAGCTCTCCACTGGCCACCGAGACAGAGCTGCACCAAAGAAGAGGTTCAAGGACTGCTTAAAGAAATCTCTTGGTGCCTGCCACATTGACCACCGCTAGTGGGCTGATATCGCCTCCAACCGTGCATCTTGACGCCTCACAGTTCGGCGGAAGAAGACCGCAGAGCCCACCTCACTGACAAAAGACAAAGGAGGAAAAACCCAACACCCAACCTCAACCAACCAATTTTCCCTTGCAACCGCTGCAACTGTCCCGCATCGGACTTGTCAGTCACCAACGAGTCTGCAGCAGACATGGACATACCCCTCCATAAATCTTCGTCCGCGAAGCCCAGCCAAAGAGAAAAAACAGGCTCATTGATTACTTCCAATCTTTTGTGCCTCACACCTTCTTTTCCCCTCAGGGAGTCATGTAGCTCAGACTGAAAATCATTGTCCAAGTTTATTACAGTAATATAACCCTAGCCAACAAGTTTCTTGTTGCTTTCAGATATTAGTAAGTGATGGAAATATTTTTGTTAAAATATTTCAAAGCAATGTTAATATCCATTTGCTCAGATTTATTTGCTATATTATTGCTTTTTAAGACAGATGCACTGCAGGGAAAACAAATGAAATGACAAATATTACAAAAAGTACACAAAGTAAAATATCACCTGTATTAGTTGATTCTGCTTCATGCATGTTTTTACAGTGATTATCTCCATGTTAATCAAGTTATCATGAACTAACATGATCTTCTTGTCCTTCCACTTGTTGCTCACCCCTTAACAAAAGCGTGTAAACTTAACAGACTGTTCTCACGAGTCCATCCCCTCCCTATCACAGTTACCACAGCAAAATGGCAATAATGCTTGTGTGATCAAAGTCTTTTGTTCCAAATTAGGAGACTCTGTTCAAGCCAGAAATTTCCCATACTCAGTTGTTTTTGAAAGTGTGCACCATTTTAGTGGTGCTACATTTTAGGCCTTTGTAGAATTCAAGCTGAATTTTAAGTTGACCTGCAGTAATTCCCTTATCTCTGGTTATTCAGTCCCATACCATCTTGTGCGCAAGGAGGGGTTGAGTGAGAAAACTTTATCCAGCCCACTACATTTTATTCAATGATGATAATGAACTTATTGCCAGATACATTGTATGATGTACAAATACAACAAAACTCTTACTTAGTGCAGCTTAATAGGTATTTTGTATAAAAAAAACATACATAATTGAAGTAAAAAGAGACAATAAAAACAATAGACAGATAATAAATATTCACAGTTATGCTAGGGCAAATAAAAGGATCAAGAACATATTAGCTTTTCAAAAGAAACTGCTCTTAAACCCAGGGGTCCTTGTCTTCAGGCTTCTGCATCTTTTGCCTGAAGGTAGCAGCGGTGAAAAGAGGTTGTGACCAGGGTCATGGGGATCCTTTATGATGTTGACTGCCTTCTTGAGGCAACACCTCAAATACATGTCTTTAATGGATGGGAGATCACGGACCATAATTGATCTGGCTATGTTTTCTAGCTTCGGCATTTCTGGACATTCAAATGACCAAACCAGGTTGTAATGCAACCAGTCAGTATATTTTCCACAGTACACCTGTGGAAGTTCGATGGAACTTTCAAAAACATGCCAACAACCTCACATTCCTTAGAAAATAGAGGTTTTGGTGTGCCTTCTTCACGGATTCTTTGATGTGCTGGCTCCAGGAAAGGTCTTCAAAAAAATAGTCTCCCAGAAATGTGAAGGTTCCAACCCTCTCCACCTCAGTTTCGTCAATGAAGACAGGTGTGTGGTCCTTTGGGCTCTCCTTCCTAAAAGCTCAGTCTCATTGATGTTGAATAGAGAATTATTGTTCTGGCACCACCTAATCAGATTCTCAACTTACAATCTATTTTCTCACTTGTCATTTCAAATTATTTTCCCAGCAGTGATGTTGTTATCAGCAAATATGTAGATTGAGTTGGAGCCATATTTTCCTAAGCAGTTATGAATGTATAGAGAATAGAGTGGGGACAACGCACACAGCCTTGGGATCGCCCAGTATTGATGGTCAGTGTGGAGGAAGTGATTTTGCTTACTTGCCACGATTGGGGTCTACCAATGAGAAAGTCACGGATCCAGATGAAGAGGGAGAAACAGAGACCCGTATTCTTTCATTTGGCCATTCAACATTCTAACATGGGTGTTCCTGTGGTCTAGAAATCTAATGCAGATAGGCGGGCCAGCGAATTGGTATCTATCTCTGACCTGTTATG
Source organism: Narcine bancroftii (assembly GCF_036971445.1). Lineage (NCBI taxonomy): Eukaryota > Metazoa > Chordata > Chondrichthyes > Torpediniformes > Narcinidae > Narcine > Narcine bancroftii. Next base: position 160,121,529 of record NC_091474.1, read on the forward strand.
CCGATAGACAATAGGTGTTGCTCTGCTCCATAATCAATCACTGCTCTTATCCCAGAGCAGAAAGTCACAAATAAAAATTAAATAAGGAAAAACTTGGAATTCTGTCCTAATTCTCAGAATATATCCAGAAAAATATTCAAGAGTTCTATTAAAAGATACTGACACAAGTTGTTTTTCACTAATTAGTGTTTTGCTCTTGAGATACCAGAATGTCACAAACGTGTAATGTTGGCATGCATTATATAGCAAAGATAAAGATATCTAATTTCAGAGAAGGTTGGATGTGTACATGGAGGTGAGGGGGGGGGGGGGCGGTTGGAGGGTTATTGGCAGAGAGCGGGAGGTTTGAGCTTGTGGAATTGTTCTATTGAACTAGTGCGGACTTGAAAGGCCGACATGGCCTGTTTCCGCTCTGTGAATGGTTATATGATTATATGATTCAGTGTACATTTTCCAATAATACTGATGAACTCATGCAGAACATTTCCACATTTGGAAATGGTTCTTTACCTTAAAGTGTTGTATGCATGGAAGCTATCCTGCACTCCGCTTTGAACAACCCATGAGTAATCCAGATCAACAATACAGTTTCTTCTGGAACATAAAAAATTAGGCCACACTCCACATGGCATAGAACTGAGACGCCTGTCTCATTGACATCCATCTATACCCTATTCTTTTGATGCCAATAAACCTGAATTGCAGGAACATTTTTAGTGCAGTTGTACAAGTGATGGAGACATAGCACAGCTGTACTGCAAGTTGCAGAACACAAAATATACAAAATTGTCCCTTGGCTGCCCTGACACACTTATATAATTAACTTACTCATTTAACTATGACGTAAAGCAAAGATCTGCCAACAATCTGAATTGCTGTTGTTCATTACATGCAAGTACATCATATTATCCTTTCTCTGAGCATAGTGTGATATAATTCTTTATTAAATAGGAAAATAAAGTTATCCCATTTGAAACTAAGAAGGTATGATGAGTGAATTGGTTATGATTTGTTGGGGATCTTTATGAAATGGTATGAAAGTGCCTTGAAGAAATATAGTAAATAAAACAGTTATATATTCCTGCTTGGCATAAAAAAAATGGAAAAGAGACCCACCCAGAGCAAACTAAAGAGGTTATTGACAGTGGTAGATCTGAAGAGGAGTCACATATTGCCAGAAAATATATGGAACTGGAGAATTGGGGGATTTAAGCAATTTAACAAATCAATTAAGAGCAAAAACAGAATAAACTTGAAGAGAATGCTGAAGTAGACAGTAAAAAAATCTATCAACATATAAATATAAAATATTCAGGTCAATTGTTGGTCCCCTACAGTCTGAAAATGGGAGAAATCATTCTGGAGTACAGTTAAATAGCAGAACAATTAAACTGGGAAATGATGGAGATCTGAGGGAGATATGAGTAAATTTCCAAAAATGTAAGAGAACCTACAATTTAATAAAAGTAAGGAATAAAAGGAAATTAGTGAGAAAAGGGGCTGAAAAACCCATTTCAGTGAAAGTTAATACATTCACAGTGCCTGATAATTTGTAACTCTGTGGATCAAAGGAGCAGGCCCAGGAAATAAGGGAAGCAGCAATGATTTTCTCCAGAATTCAAAAGATTGAAGAATTAAAGAAAAAACAAGAAATTAAAGACTGGTTATCATAACTTCAGTACAGAGGGAAATGTTGAGGATTATTATAAAGGATGAAAGAACACCTGCAGGAGTAAACAAAGCCAACAATGGTTTCTGGGAGGAAAGTTTTCTTTGAAATCCTACTTGAGTTTTTGAGGATGTAACAAGTAGAATAGATAATGGGAAACCAATGGATATGTATACTTGGATTTTCCAAAAGCCTTTGTTAAAATAAGTGATACATTTTGCACAAAATTAAAGCAAATGCTGTTGTGAAGGCAAGTGTTAATTTAGTCTTCATTGCAAAAAGATATGAATCCACCTGATTTGCTGCAAAATTACAGATGTAGCTTGGCTTCTTTATATGAGAAAAGATACAATTGTCAGAGAGGAATTCTGATGACTAAGATGATGGACCTGTTGGATGCAGTGGCATCATATTAACTAGGTTTGCATTCAATAGAAATATAAGAATGAGAAGGGATCTTACTGAAACACAAAATTCTTAACAGGTTTAGTTAGATTAAAGATGAGAAGGAGATCTTGAATCAGGGATCTCAAATTTGGGATACAGAATAAGAGATTAAAAGTTAGATGAGAAGTATTTTTTCCTCTCCAAGGATATTGAACCTATATAATTTTGCCACCATAGAGAGTTGTGGAGGGAATATAACTGAATATGTTTTAGAAGGAGGTAGATAAATTTCTAGATGCAATGGTATCAGTGGTCTGTGAGAAATGCTAAGATGTAAATCGAGGTATGCAGACCTAGGTTGTGAGGGTATGATATTTTTCTCTTCATTGAGCAAGGATTATCATGTCTGAAGGGGACCACTAGAGCCATCTCCTGCCCAGCTTTTATGGTAGGCATTTTTGGTTTACAGAAACCCATTGCCGGCACACTCATTGACACTCAATATTATTGAGTGAACATGGAAGCCATTTCCAGGACCCCTGCAGTCTCTGTCCATTCCTTAGCAGCCCAAGTGCCAGTTGCTGCTGTCTAATGACATGTGGACAGTGATTTCAAGGGCTCATGACTTCTTTTGAATGTATTAGGTAATGTTTGAAATTAGATGAATTGCCAATCTGGAAGTCTCATTTTAACATAGATTGGATTTCAACCCAGCAAAATGTGTTTCAAACAATTTTTTTATCAATTTTAATCCATTTTGCAAGAGATACAATTGGGTGTTATTCTAAACACACCGAATATAGATAGAATATCATATTTGGCTAGCTTTTCTGCATATTCCGAGAATGCTGTTTCGTTGGGTTGCACTTATACAATCAGATTACAATAAACTTGAGTTGACGACTTGCCATTATGATATGCATGTGTGACCACGAACAATTCTGAAGTTTGTGGCTGTATTCGATTCAAAAATTTGCTGCTTGAAGAAATCTGTAAAAGTTACCTCAATAAAATAAAAATGGTTAAATAAAATCCATACAGGTTGGGATTTATGGCTCTAAAAACAAATAGTATTTAACAATGTTGCTTATTGTGCGATACTGATTGAATTCTTTGCTCTTGAATATGGTGTGTTTTGACATTTACAGCTCAGGTGTTTTGAGAAAAGTAACTGGTGAATTTCCAAAATGGGCATTAGAGCACATCTCTGCCTTGGAGTTTATCAAATCAACAGTAGCATTGAAGGTGAAGTTTCAAACCCTTTTCTGTATTTGTTATACCCACTAATAGAACTTGTCCTTTTCTGCTGGTTCCGCCTGTAGGGTTGGAGCATAGACACTGATGAGGGTGATGCGACGCTTGTTTTGAAGGGGGAGTCGCATGGACATGATTCGGTCCGAGAGGCCTGTCGGAAGGTTTTCGAGTTTGGAGGCAATGAAGCTCTTGACCATGAAGCCTACACCAGATAGGCGTCGTTCATCCGAAGGCTTGCCAGACCAGTAGAGTGTGTAGCCCGCGCCGCGTTCTTGGAGGCTGCCAAGTTCTACACCTACCTGCGCAACCTCATCCAACGCACCCCTACAGCCGACAAGGTTGTCATCCTGGGCGACTTCAACGCTCGTGTCGGCAAAGACTCAGAAACCTGGCCAGGAATCCTGGGCAAGCATGGCGTCGGCAAGTGCAATGACAATGGGCGCCTCCTGTTGGAGCTCTGCGCAGAACAGCGGCTTGTCATTACAAACACCCTTTTTCAGCAGAGGGACAGCCTTAAGACCACCTAGATGCATCCCCGATCCAAACACTGGCACCTCCTGGACTACATCCTGGTGCGAGAAAGTGACAAATGAGATGTGCTCCACACCAGGGTCATGCCTAGCGCGGAATGCCACACTGACCACCGGCTGGTTCGCTGCAAGCTCAACCTTCACTTCAAGCCAAAGCCCAGGAACAGCAAAGCCCCCAGAAAGAGGTTCAATGTTGGAAACCTGCAGTCAGACGAAGCGAGACGAAACTTCCAGGCAAACCTCAAAGCAAAGCTCGACGATGCAACCCGCCTCACGGACCCGTCCCCTGAAACCCTCTGGGATCAGTTGAAGACTACCATACTGCAATCCACTGAAGAGGTACTGGGCTTCTCCTCCAGGAAAAACAAGGACTGGTTTGACGAAAACAGCCAGGAAATCCAGGAGCTGCTGGCAAAGAAGCGAGCTGCCCACCAGGCTCACCTTACAAAGCCGTCCTGTCCAGAGAAGAAACAAGCCTTCCGTCACGCATGCAGCCATCTTCAGCGCAAACTCCGGGAGATCCAAAATGAGTGGTGGACTAGCCTCGCCAAATGAACCCAGCTCAGCGCGGACATTGGCGACTTCAGGGGTTTCTACGAGGCTCCAAAGGCTGTGTACGGCCCCTCACCCCAAGTCCAAAGCCCGCTGCGCAGCTCAGACGGCAAAGTCCTCCTCAGCGACAAGATCTCCATCCTCAACCGATGGTCAGAACACTTCCAATCTCTTTTCAGTGCCAACCGCTCAGTCCAAGATTCCGCCCTGCTCCAGCTCCCTCAACAGCCCCTAAGGCTAGAGCTGGACGAGGTCCTCACCCTGGATGAGACATATAAGGCAATCGAACAACTGAAAAGTGACAAAGCAGCAGGTATGGATGGAATCCCCCCAGAGGTCTGGAAGGCTGGCGGCAAAACTCTGCATGCCAAACTGCATGAGTTTTTCAAGCTTTGTTGGGACCAAGGAAAACTGCCTCAGGATCTTCGTGATGCCACCATCATTACCCTGTACAAAAACAAGGGCGAGAAATCAGACTGCTCAAACTACAGGGGAATCACGTTGCTCTCCATTGCAGGCAAAATCTTCGCTAGGATTCTACTAAATAGAATAATACCTAGTGTCGCCAAGAATATTCTCCCAGAATCACAATGCAGCTTTCACGCAAACAGAGGAACTACTGACATGGTCTTTGCCCTCAGACAGCTCCAAGAAAAGTGCAGAGAACAAAACAAAGGACTCTACATCACCTTTGTTGACCTCACCAAAGCCTTCGACACCGTGAGCAGGAAAGGGCTTTGGCAAATACTAGAGCGCATCGGATGTCCCCCAAAGTTGCTCAACATGATTATCCAACTGCACAAAAACCAACAAGGTCGGGTCAGATACAGCAATGAGCTCTCTGAACCCTTCTCCATTAACAATGGCGTGAAGCAAGGCTGTGTTCTCGCACCAACCCTCTTTTCAATCTTCTTCAGCATGATGCTGAACCAAGCCATGAAAGACCCCAACAATGAAGACGCTGTTTACATCCGGTACCGCACGGATGGCAGTCTCTTCAATCTGCGGCGCCTGCAAGCTCACACCAAGACACAAGAGAAACTTGTCCGTGAACTACTCTTTGCAGACGATGCCGCTTTAGTTGCCCATTCAGAGCCAGCTCTTCAGCGCTTGACGTCCTGCTTTGCGGAAACTGCCAAAATGTTTGGCCTGGAAGTCAGCCTGAAGAAAACTGAGGTCCTCCATCAGCCAGCTCCCCACCATGACTACCAGCCCCCCCACATCTCCATCGGACACACAAAACTCAAAATGGTCAACCAGTTTACCTATCTCGGCTGCACCATTTCATCAGATGCAAGGATCGACAATGAGATAGACAACAGACTCGCCAAGGCAAATAGCGCTTTTGGAAGACTACACAAAAGAGTCTGGAAAAACAACCAACTGAAAAACCTCACAAAGATAAGCGTATACAGAGCCGTTGTCATACCCACACTCCTGTTCGGCTCCGAATCATGGGTCCTCTACTGGCATCACCTACGGCTCCTAGAACGCTTCCACCAGCGTTGTCTCCGCTCCATCCTCAACATCCATTGGAGCGCTTTCATCCCTAACGTCGAAGTACTCGAGATGGCAGAGGTCGACAGCATCGAGTCCACGCTGCTGAAGATCCAGCTGCGCTGGATGGGTCACGTCTCCAGAATGGAGGACCATCGCCTTCCCAAGATCGTGTTATATGGCGAGCTCTCCACTGGCCACCGTGACAGAGGTGCACCAAAGAAAAGGTACAAGGACTGCCTAAAGAAATCTCTTGGTGCCTGCCACATTGACCACCGCCAGTGGGCTGATATCGCCTCAAACCGTGCATCTTGGCGCCTCACAGTTTGGCGGGCAGCAACCTCCTTTGAAGAAGACCGCAGAGCCCACCTCACTTTCAAAAGGCAAAGGAGGAAAAACCCAACACCCAACCCCAACCAACCAATTTTCCCCTGCAACCGCTGCAACCGTGTCTGCCTGTCCCGCATCGGACTTGTCAGCCACAAACGAGCCTGCAGCTGACGTGGACTTTTACTCCCTCCATAAATCTTCGTCCGCGAAGCCAAGCCAAAGAAGAATACCCACTAATACACAGCCAGGGGAGCTCAGATAAATATTCATGATGTTTATTGAGTGCAATCTTTATATATTTCATTTTTTTGGTGGTCAGTGACAAAGTTTAATTTTTCACTGTAATGTGATTAAATCTATTCACTGTCTCTTGGGTATTTTATTTTCTTCATTAAGGTCTTTAAATTAATTTCAAAGCATGTTCCAAAAGTTTTTTTAATCACTTCTGCAACATTTTATTCAGGGTGGAGCAGGATAATTCAGCCAAGAGCTGTGACCCTGCAAGCTGACTTATGATGTCATTGTGAGCATGTGCATGATGTTCATTTACCCAGAATGCATTGCTCCTGGTCTTGTGACTGTCTTAACATAGTCTTGTGAGTTCTGTTCAGTCATCAACCAAGTTCATGGGAAAACTGCAGAAGAGAAAATTTCAAAAAAATATTTTTGAGGTAAATTTCATGCTAGTTATGATTTTAAAAAACAGTGAGATATTATGTGTTAAATTTTGATTTTATTGAACAAGATTTTATTTGATGTTAGGTTAAAACAATGGCAAATTATGGGTTTATTTTGGGCTATTCAAACTGTTTCATGATTATACTCAACTATCACTCCAAAAAAATTCATTCTTCCCAATTATTTCACTTCATAATTCAGCTTCTTGTTGATACTGGCAAATTTTGTGGGGTTATTAAAAAATAAGTAGTGTAAAAACTGTAAGGGAGGGAGTGGAATCTTGGATGAAATATTGGAGTGTGGGTAATGCTGGTAAGTCCCAATTTATGGTCCTGCACTATTTGCCCTGTAAAAGTGTTTTATTTTTAAATTTCCATGAACAATTTCAGTTCTTCTTTTAATAGTTATCTTAAAATTGTATGAGTTTGGGAAGTGCAGTTTACCCCAATATTGATTTTTTTAATCTATATTTTAGGCTGAACTGTTTTTTTTAGTTTAAAGAAAAATATACAAGTGATGTTGCTCCCATGGTGTGGTTTGGTCTCTCTGTTGGTTCTGAAGAGTACAGTAAGAAAGACTTGTTGTGGATGATACATACTGGAGTCATTGTGGAGCTGGTCAGTAGAATGATTAAGTCCCATTCCCGGGGAAAAGTTCTTTCCTGACCATTTTGGCAAGTCAGGTCACCTAGCTGTGCTCCTTCTGCCTTCATATAAACAGAGCCTAAAGAAAGAGGCTCTGGAGATCAATGCAGCTGAGGAATGGTTACAGTACTTCATCGAATCAGCAGATTAGCATGTTTTAGGATTCAGCTGAGGATCTGAATGATTACACCAGAGCTGACAGAGATTTCATCAAAATAGCTGTGGATAAGTGTGTCCCCATCAAATCAACTCGGGTTTTCCCCAATCAGAAGCCCTGGATGAACAATGAAATCCAGAACCTGCTGAGAACCAGATCATAGACATTTAAATCCGGCGAATCAGATCACTATAGAAGGAATACGTATGACCTACAGAAAGCCATCTCCCAGTCAAAGTGGTTTCCAGATTAAAATGGTAACAAGGAAGGACACCTGGCAACTGCGGCAGAGCCTAAATGACGTAATCTGCAACAAAAACAAATGAGGTGCAGTAAGAAACTGCAAAGCTTTACTCCCAGATGAACTGAATGCCTTCTTTGTCCAATTTGACCACAAGAACAAGGAAGAACCACCACTATGCACCACCATGTCCCTGATTATCCTCTTCTGTCTGTATCTGAGGATGATATGAGGGCTGTTTCTGGTCTGGATAGAGTACCTGGCTGAGAATTAAAATCCTCTGCTGACTAACTTGACAATATATTCACATTTATCTTCAGCATCTCACTCTGGCAGAGCCTGGTACCCACCTGTTTCACACAGGTCTCAATTGTATCAGAGCCTAAGAAGAATGTGGTAACCTGCCTAAATGGTTATTGACCAATGACACTAAAATCCACTGTGATTAAGTGTTTTGAAAGGCTGGTGTTGAACCATATCAGCTCCTGTCTGAGCGGCAAGGTGGATCTATTCTATGGTGGATGCTATCTCACTGGATCAAAACAAAGCCTTGTAACACCTAGAGAGCAAAGATACAGACATCAGAATGTTCTTCATTGACTACAGTTTGGCATTCAACACCATCATCCCCTCAAAATTGATATGCAAACTTCAAGACATGAGCCTCAATACTCCACTTGGACCCTGGATTTCCTCACCTCCAGATGACAATCAGTGAGGAATTGTAAGAACATCTCCTCCATGATCTCTTTCAGCACTGGAGCCCCACAGGGCTGTGTTGTAAGCCCCATGCTCTACTCACTTACACTTATGACTGTGTGGCTCTGTGTAACAACACCATCTACAAATTTGCTGACGATATCATGGTAATTGGCTGTATAAAAAGGGACGATGAGTCAGCATACAGGATGGATAATTAAAAACTTGGCTGAATGGTGCACCAACAACCTTCCACTCAATGTCACCAAAACAAAGGAGCTGCTTATTTACTTCAGGAAGGGAAAACCAGAGATGAACAATCTGGTTATCATTGGGGGATCAGAGGTGGAGAAGGTGAGCACATTTAAGATCTTGGAGGATCTTTCCGGAACCCACCACACTAATGGCATCATCAAGAAAGCACATCAGCACCTCTACTTCCTCAGGAGTTGATGGAAGTTTGGCATAACATTGAAAAACCTGACAAATTTCTACAGATGTGTGGTGGAAAGTGTGCTGACTGGCTGCTACATGGTCTGGTATGGGGACACCAATTCCCTTGAGCGTAAAGCCCTCAAAAGGTAGTGGACACAGCCCAGAACATCACAGGCAATACCTGCCCTCCATTGAGAACATTTATAGAGAGTGCTGCCATTGGAGACCAGCAGCAATCATCAAGAAGCCATGCCACCTAGTACATACTCTGTTCTCGCTTCTATATCGGGAAAGAGGTTTAGGTGCTACAAGACTCACACCACCTGGTTCTGGAACAGATACTACCCCTCCACTGTCCTATTCGTAAACAACAAACTCAATCAGAGACTCATTTAAGGACTCTTACTTTTGCATTTTATTGATTTTTTTTCTCTCTGAATTGCACAATCAGTTTACATTTCTTTATTTGTTTACAATATATACCTATCTTCTTGAGTACAGTTTTTTTTTGTATTACCAATTCCATATATACACTTTTAATAGTAAATACCTTGTGAAAGTAGACCCCCCACCCTATTTTTGGCACCAGCTGCCCACTCATCTGAGCTCCTGTTGCCTTGATTATGGATCCTGGCCACCTGCCATGAACCGTTACCCTGGCTGCCTGCCCATCCAAGTTCTCAACGCCACAACTGCAAACCCTTGCCGAGGCTCCTCCTGCCCATTCGAGCTTCAGAAATCCTGTCCGCCCACCCATCCGAGCTCCCAGCGTCTTGAACGTGGACTTGCATCATGGTCCAGGCCATCTAAGCTTCCAACACCTTGAACAACACAAGTACTTGCCACAGTCAAAAGTTGACTCCTTAAGTTTATCCTTAAATTTAGTCCCTAAAACTTGACTATTACATGAGCATATATGGTAAGTGATAATTCTGACTTGCCCCCAGGAAAAAGGATCTCAGAGTTGTATGTGATGTCATGTAAGTATTCTGACATTAAATTTAATCTTGAACTTGAAATCCAATCACTTGGCTTTAATTATTTTTAAATTTAAATTTATACATACAGCATGTTAACAGGCCCTTTGGGTTCATGACCCCATGCTGCCCAATTAACCTACAACCCCTTTTGAAGATTATGCAGAATCATTTCTGCTCTGCATGTTTTCATTCCCCTCCCTGAAAATGTCATTTATTCCTTTGTTACCTCTAACCTTGATTGTTCCAATCCATTCCAGACAAACCTAGTATTTTCCGCAGTCCATATTTTAATGCAAATTGCATGGCGAACCACGCCACTCCATTATCAAACTGATGTCTGTAGTTGTGAGCCCCCACAGGATCAGGAGTTCCCGGTGGCTGGGGGAGGCACAAAAAAAACTCTGGGAGGGGCATGACTTCAGAGGTCAGGTGATTGTAATAGTATGCAAACTGTAATTATTTAAACTCCTGGGAAGATTCCATGAGACAGTTCTGTTAGTTTAGCTCACAGACAACTTCAGCGGAGCTTTATTCACTGCTTGGGTCGCTTCGTTGGTGACCCCGACAGTCCAAACATTTTGGAACTCACTATGAATGTGCAAATGCTGTTGCGCTCAAATTTCCAGTGTTTTGGACCTCACAGCCACAGATCTGGTTCGAGCTGGCCAAAGCCTACTTCCATATACGCCAGGTTACTGCTGATGCAATGAAGTACTACTATATTGTTGCATTGCTGGACCAAGACGCAGTGGGGTCCTGGATCCAGCCAATGACAGATATGAAACTATCCAAGTCTGCTCATACATATTTTCGGCTTTTCCCAACACAACAGAATAACACTTTTCCATTTGGACAGCCTAGGCGACCACATTCCTTCCAAACTAATGAACAAGATGCAAGCTCTATCTGGTTTTCAAGCAACTTTTTCTTGAGCAAATGCCAGAAGGCATCTTTGCTTCTTGCAGATGAAGACTTTAACAACCCCTGTTACTTAGCAGCTGGTAGACTTTCAGTTGGGTGCATAGCGGTGCCTCAGCAAAGGGCACGAATCTTGCCCACTCCGGATAGCAATGCGGCATCAGACTTAACTAGACTCAGCATAGATAGAGAGCAGTGGAGATATTACCATTAGAGATAGGGAGCTTCAGCCTGCTGCTGTTGTACACCCTGCATGCCACTGGGAAATGCCAAGGCCAGTCGTCAGTAGTGATTGCGACAGCGGGCCACAAGAACAACTTCCTTTTCCTCTGGGATAGTTGCTTCTTTATCAGCACTAGAGTGGAGATTAGGGTGTTTCCCCTCTTTCCCACTCCCCCGGCCCAGACACACATTCAGGAAAGAACAGCTGCCAACAACAGCAGCATCCGAACGTACAGGTCATGGACAACTCCACTTAATTTCAGCTCGTCACAGTTCAGCAGGTCCTTCACCATCATAGATGTATAATAGCCACTTCTGGGAGCTGATTTTTTGTGATCACACTCCCTTCTAGTAGATCCCAAAGGATGCTGCCTTGTTAATTTGAAGACTTTTGAGTCCTTTGCCTTGTACCTTGCTGCATTGCCTGACCTCACCTTTACTCGGTAATGCTCTCAGACAATGAATGTGCCAGAATCTTAGCAGGATTCCCCAGCATTATTGATTCTTAGTTCTCGACAGCCCTAACAAAACATGGAGTACAGATCACATTCTGACTCATGGTTGAGCGTGCAGTTTACCTCCAGATAAATTGTGGTTGGCTGAAGATTAATTCCGACACATGGAGGAAATGGGGATTGTTCGCCGCTCCAACAGTTCTTGGGCTTCACCACTGCATATGGTGAAGACCTTGTGGAGATGATGGGTATCTGAATAACATCACTGTAGCAGATCGCTACCCGGTTCCCAACATACAGGATTTCTCTGCAATCCTTCACGGCACTAAGATTTTCTCAAAAATTCACCTGGTGTGCGAGTACCATCAGATCTCATTCCACCCAGATGACATTTCTAAGAGTGCCTTGATTACCCCATTTGGACTGTTTGAATTCCTCTGATTGTCTTTCAGTTTAAAAAGTGTGGCCCAGACATTTAATTGGCTAATGGACACAGTTACCCGGGGCCTGGAGTTTGTATTTGTTTGTTTGGCAAGGTCCTTATTGCCAGCCACTCACAGCAGCAGAATCGGGCCCATCGCTATCAACAATCCCAGCAGCTAGATGAACACGAGTTAGTGATCATTCTGACCAAATGCCAATTTGGCCTCACATCAATCAATTTCCTCAGCCACCACCATCAGTCAGCACTGAGTGCTTCCACTATCTTGCAAGGTCGAGCCCATTTGTAAATTTCCAGGATGCTCTGCCATTAAAGGCCTGCAGGAGGTGGCCACGCATCCCACTGCCATATCAAGACTGAAATTGGAGGACATTTATTTTGGTCCAACAAATGCCTCCCTACTTTGTGATATTTCCATTAGCCAACTGAGGCACATTGTATCTGCTGCGTGGTGACATCGGGTGTTTGATGCCATCCAAAATTTGGTTCATTCTTTGATTAGCATGAGAAACAAGGCTCGTAGTGGGTAAATTCATGTGGCATGGCAAGTCAGCGTGTAGGCAGGGACATGGATCCAGTGCCAAACCTCAAAAGTTCAGTGCCCCACTACAGGTTTTTACATCCACGCAGCACAGGTTTGATCACATCCACTTAGATATTGTCGGCCCATTGCCCCCTTCCAGGGGCGCTATTTATTTCATAATTGTAGACAGGTTCATTAGATGGCAAGAGGTTATCCCGCTCTCCGACACCTCTGCCTCCACTTGTGCGAGAGCCCTCATTGCCCATCAGATAGTGTGTTTCGGACTACCTATCTCCTCTGACAGAGGAGCTCAGTTTATGTCTGGGTTATGGCCCACAATCATACAGTTGCTGGGCATTGCATGTCATCCCCAGTCCAATTGCTAAGTGGGATGTTTTCACTGTCGTATGAAAATGGCTCCATGGTATGTCTTGAGGGACCAAATTGGATAGATGAACAACCTTGGGTATTTCTAGATATCCATACTGCACCGAAGGAAGATCTAGCTAGTCCTCTGCATAATTGGTTTATAGAACCCCCCAAACAGTCGCAGGGATTTCATTTCAGCAGCACATGGGCAGCAGGAATCTCCCACTTCAGTACTCACATGCTTAAGGTAGAAGGTGACTACACTTGCACCTATCCTGGGCACTTGGCATGGCCCTACGACTTCATACATTCCACCTGCCTTTATGTATTCTTGGATAGGAGTGTACATAGGACACAGTGGCATGATCCATGTAAAGTTCCTTTCAAGGTGGTACGAAATGACAGCTTCAAGTTTGTTATAGACAATGGCGGCAGGCAAGAAATGGTTTTGGTAGATTGCCTTAAGCTTGCACATGTGGACCTCGATCAGCTGGTACAGGTGGCATGTCCCTGGCTCAGGGGGTGTCCACCAGCCCATTCTAGCTGTATAGGTGAGACTGTGGTGTCACCTCCAAACTCCATTTCTTGGTGGGGGTGGGGAGGGGGTGTGGTGAAATGCAAACCAGTGTCTGTAATTATCAAACCAGTGTCTGTAATTCCAGGCCCCTGCAGGATCAAGAGTTTTATGAAGACTTGTATTTGAATTAATTCCTCATACATCCACATAATTCTGTAGCACATAATTTGAATAATCTCTGACAGTTTAAAAGATGGAATAGATAAGCCATGATCTTATTAAATGACCAAAAATATTTTCTCACTTTAATACAAGACTCTTTAACCAAGCTTTTGAATATTTGCCATTGTTAAACTTTGATGTTGAAATCTCTTATTATATTAAATATGCTATATTGCCTTGTGTTCAAAGACAGCTATTTATCCCATCTCTAACATTAAACATTAGTAGGTGATAGTGGTTTGATGTTGCATTATCCTGACATTCTTTGTTTTTAGTATAAGCTTTGACTCCAAGGCAGAAAACCACCCCCAAATCAGAATGCTGCGGGAATTGAGCTACATTCCATATTACAAAAAAACTTGGTTACAATGTTAGAGGTGCTTTCTTTGGAATGAAATGTTAATCTGAGGCCCTATCTGCTTCCTTAGATGGACATGAAAGATCTTGAACTAAACTTTTCAGAAATAAGGACATTGTCCTTGGTGTCTGCAATTATTTAACTCTTACTCAACATCATTTTAAAAAGTTAGGTTCTCTGGTTATAATTATGTTCTTTATGAGTCTGCTTTGCACAAATTAACTGACATTACAACATTGATTAAACTATTGGCTGTAAACCATTTTTGTGACAGGTGGTCATAAAAGTAAGTATTTTTAAAACGTCAGTTTAAGGGAAAAAAAAAATCAAAAAATTTCAGAAACCATGCATGTTAAGGCAAATAGGTTTCTATTTTTTATTCAGCCACAGAAAATGTCATTCCCTGGACATTCCCCCTTCCCACTTTATGAAAATCTGAACTGTTGTTAGTTTTCCCTCACATAAGATGCTTAAAAGACCGCAGGTATGTTTTGGAATATTTTAATTTTAAGTTTCTCTATTAACAAAACATTTGTAGTAATGGTGAACATCAAAGGTGTAACACCTACCTATATATGACTCAATGCATCACCATTTTCAATGCTCTTCACAACAATACCTATTAGAATTTAACCAGATCTTCATCTAACCCATAATCTACAGCATTTTCCAATTTTAAAGAACATAAATCTATCTTGCAAAGAAACATACAAAATTCTTTTGAAAATTCATATGCAATACACTGACTGAACAAAATAATTTAAAAAAGAAAATTTGACCAGATTGTTAAGACTTGACCTACTTTTCCAGAAGACATATTGATCCCTTTACAGTTTCTGGAGACACACAGGAGACTGCAGATGTTGGAATCTGAAGCAAACAATCTGCTGGAGGACCTCAGGGGTCAAGTAACATCAGCGGGAGAAAAGGAATGGTCAATGTTTCAGACTAAAACTCTTTATTGGCATTGTCAGCATCAATGGGAGAAAAAGAATGGTTGACGTTTCAGACTGCAACCCTTTATTGACACTTCAAAACACTTGATGAAGAGTTTCAGCCCAAAATATCAGCCATTCTTTTCCTCCCACTGTTGCTGCTTGACTGCCTAGTTAGTCCAGAAGGTTCTGTTTAGCTCTCAGCAGTTTGATTTCTGCTTTCTCTGTTAAAGTGCCAGCCATTCTAATGCTCCCCAGCCAAGCGTAGCTGCCTCCAATGCAGCTTGGCTTTATATTGTACATGATTGCAGTCATTTTCTGGATGACAAGTAAATGAAAGAAGTCCAATTTTCAGTGAGTTCAGCTCCAGTCACTGAACAACATTGGTCTAAAGAGGAAATATGTCCAATTTCCTTTGGTTTCTAAGGAGGATTCTTTGATTTATGACTTGAATGGTTCTTTGTTATCTGGAATAACCTAATGAGTGATTTAATAACTATTTTAACCTGAAAGTTGGTGCAGCCTGATTGTGCTAGATGTTTAGAATTACAAAGTCCACAGATGATTTGACCTAAAAGGACCATAAATAATAGTTACCAGAAGATTGTTGAGGTCTAATTAAATTTTGAGGCTGCTCCCCTCAAAGTCAACTAAAGCCCGTTCCCAACTGATATCTGATTTGAGGAGCATTTCCATTCTTTTGTTTTAATTTCAGATTTTGAACATCTGCAGTTTTTGTTCCATGTCATGAGGTTGCCAAATCAGTTTCTGCCATTTGATAGGCAACTCAATTTGTTCAGTCCTCTTGGACTAAAAATTTGAGCTGAGCTGCTAAATGTGTAAATAATTGAATATGCACTTGGGCAGTGGAGCTGCTACCTCTTGGCTCTAGAGACCTGGATTCAATCCTATCATCCGCTGCTGTTTGCATGAAGTTTGCAAGTCCTTCCTGTTGCAATTTGAGACTTCTCTGAATGTTTCACTTTCCATACAGATTCCAGAGAATCGCACATTGGTAGGATAGATTGTTTGTGAATGAAAGAATCTGAGGGGAGAGCTGAGTTGATGGGAATATGGAGGGGGGGTGGGAGAAGGAGAATTAAATTAGTATAAATGGTTGCTTGATAGGTCAAAGTTCTGTATGGTTGTTCATTATTGAATTGTTGTGACTGATCTATTAAATCACTATTTCAGATTCCAAAGTGCTTTCAATAAAAATCTGTCAAAATGTTATGCATTTTTTTGTAGCTGGACAGATCCCTGGACAGATTTTCATCTATGATGGCAAGAGTAACAAGGCTTGTTATCCAGCCTTGACAGGCTGAATTCAGGAAGCATGTTTCATTGGACTGAGTGGTCTTGAACCAGGTGTCAAAGTCTCAAAATGTAGCTAGGACATTGAGGATTGAAATAAAAAATGTCTTCAGTCAAAGAATGGTAAATCTTTGGAATTTTGGAGAATGGGGAAGTTCAGTCATTGATCTTTCTTAAAACAGAGATTTACAATTCTTTGAATATTCCACGATATGTGGATGATGCAGGTATGCAGGAATATGTGGTTGAGGTAAAATGTCAGCCAAAATGTTATTGAAAGGAGGAACAGGCTCAAGGGGCTGACTCCTGCTTGTGTTATCTGGCAATGATTTGTAGATGTCCTTGTACGTGACCAAATGCAGTATGTACATTTATTGAATACAACATCAGGGACTTGAGCAATCAGAGCTGCAAGATTATGAGATTGCTGCTGCATTTGAGAGACCCATCAATCAGATAGAAAAGTATTGGCATAGAATTTGTGGATAAATTGATCAAAATTAATATGTAGGTATTGTAAACAATTTGGAAGACGGCCTTTGTTTCCAGAGGATTTAAAAACAGAATGAAAAACTTCTTAAATTTATCTGGGACACAGGTAAGACTGCATCTTGAATATTGCCCACAGATCACAGCTCCCTAACATAGGATTTGTTTGTGAAAAAGAGATTGCAATGAAGTCACAACTCCTTTAATCTTTAGAGTGGAATTGAGGAGAGATTAAGAAGGTTGTGACAACTATTATCTGGAAATAGGTAATTGATTGGAAATGTACAAATTTCTTGAGGTTAAACAGAATAAGTACATGAGTGGTGCATTTTCCCAGTAGATGGATTCAAAACAAGAAGTCAATGTTTCAAAATAAAAGGGATGGCCATTCAGGACATTTCTTCACCCAGGAAGGTTGTGAATCGTATGACTTCTCCACCCAAGACCATTGTAGCAACTCAGTCATTGAGTATATTCAAACCAGAGAAATACTTTTTTTTAATTTTTAGCCTATTAGGGGATATGAAGGAAAGTAGTTGTGGTTTTAATTTTGATATTACTTGATAGTGGGACAAATGCAAAGGATTGAATGGCCTACTGTTTTTTTTGTTTATTCTTTAGGCTTGCGTTTTTGCTGAATATGATGCCATTTTTTAGTATCATGCCTAGATTGCACTGGGTTGATTTTTGCAAAAGTCCCCTGTTATGGATATGTACTAGCAACGAAAATGGTGAATGCAAGATAAATTCTGATGCTCCTAGCACTGTTGTGTGGATTCTAGATTATGACCAGCAGTAAACTCCAAGCCTTCACATGAGTTGAGCAATTGTCTTTTTCCTTAGTTAATGTTTTTCCCTCAACTTTTCATAAGCTTTGAGTGCCCTTTATAGTCTGGAGGAAAGATTTAATCTTAATGTGTGCAATATTGTCTCAGTATGTTTATGCACCACTGCTTCTCCTTCTCTTCCATTGAAATTGCAAACAAGAGCACAAAACAATAATTGGGATTCCAATAACTGCAATACAAACACATTACTTAGCAGCGGTGAAATCTTTTTTTCTTTTTAATCTCACCAATCTTTGGGATGTCAGAAAGTCAAAGTCAATTGTGTTCAGGTGGAAGCAAAAAACAAACATTTGTCTTGTTTGTTCAGAATTTACTTTTCTGATATTGTTCCAAGTTACAGGCAAAGTTAAACATATCCACCAGTTTTTGTTTGGAATTGCTACTTTCATCACATGGCAAATTTAAGTGGCTTAGGTTAATAAAAATACAAATTGCTGGGGTTCATCTTATAAGGAGCATAATTGAACAGATCTGTTATGCTCAATATAATGCATCTAAATTCGCACCAGATATCAATTGGATATAATGACAGGAGTAAGGTGCATGCAAGATATTCCAGTATGTTACTAAGAATAAGAGGATATACTGAATGGGAAATATTAAAGGCTTTATCTCAAAAATTAGGAAAGCAATTGATAAAATAGAAACATTAAGAAAGGAAAGAGAAGCAGAGTTAATATTTCATGTCATAGCAGAACATCATTAACTCTGCATTTCTTTTCACAGATGCAGCCTGACCTGCTTAGTGTTTTCAGCATTTTTATATTTTGATTCAGACTTCCCCTGTCTTCAGTTATTTTTTTAAATCATAACAGGAGTCTTCTGAGAAGCATAAAGCTTAACTAAGACATGTCAAGTTGAATATTTCTGTGGAGATGAACAGCTTTTATACTTTGCATCACGAGTATTGCCAAGTATACAATTGAGAAGCTAATCACATGATTTATTTGCTTCCATGAAATTCCTGATTGCTTCTCCATCATCTAATGAACTATTAGCATCAAAGCCGTGCACAGAATCAGAAGGCCAATTTGCTTGATTTTTTTTCCCAATTTGGATATAACTATAAAAACTGCATTTAAGTATCATCTTCTGCACAGCAAAATATCCCAAACTCCCTCTTGGCCCAAGCAAAGAAAGTTAGACACTGAGCCATGTGTTAAGACATGACAAAAGACTGGCTCAAAAATGTAGGTTTCAGGGAAGGAATTAGAGGGCCTGAGAGGAAGAATTAAACTGGAATTTCCAGAGCTCTCAGCTGGAATACTAAAATTCAGGGAGGGATGTACATTTTGGGTAATATTGCTTGCCATCTTATAGGAAATACATTGTAAATGCTTATGCACATTGACTCTTCATGTAGACATTTGAGTATCTACATCAATTTCATTGATTTCCAAAAGGCAAATTGCTAGAGGAACTTGACAGATCAGGCAGCATCTATGGAGGAAAATGGAAGAATCCTTCTTGAAGCACGATTTGACCTGAAACATCAACTGTCCATATACATAAGAAATAGGTTCATGAGTAGGCCATCTGTCCCATCATGCCTTCTCCACCATTCAATGGGATCATGGCTGATCTGATGAAAGGCTCATCTCCACCTACCTGCATTTACCCTATATCCCTTAATTCCCTTACTCTGTAAAAAATCTACCCAACCTTGTCTTAAATACATTTAGTGAGGTTGCCTCCACTGCTTTAATGAACAGTGAATTCCATAGATTCACCACCCTCTGGGAAAACCAGTTCCTCTTCATCTCCCACTTAAATCTACTGCCCTGAATCTTGAAGCTATGTCCCTTAGTCTGGTCTCCCCACCAATGGGAACAACTTACTTGCCTCTATAATGCATTTCTATAAGATCCCCTTTCATTCATCTAAATTCCTGTGAGAATTTCCCTTCACAGATGTTGCCTGACCTGCCAAGTTCCTCCAGGAATTTGTTTTTTTTTTTGCTTTAGTGTCCAGCATCTTCAGTCCCTTGTGTCTCTATTGGCCCAGCAGCCTTTCATTGCATTGCCATGCCTTGCAGATCTCAGCAATCTGGAGATGCACCACAGTGATAAATTCCCCTGCCAGGACTCCCACCAGGATAGCAAAAGTCAGCTCAAGGGCTCGCTGCAAGAAGGCACGTCCATGTTCTGGAGAAAATATTCTTTTAAGGCTGTTTTTGTGTGACTGAACAAGAATAGGATGGTGCTCAATCTGTCTAAGTCACTGCTCACAACCTTGCTAAGGTGGTATGGAGGGGCAACTGGAAGTTCTTCTGCCTTACAGATCCAGCAACCTGGGTTTGATCCTAACTTATGTGCTGTCTGTAGCCCCTTTCACACTTGCATCTTATCCCTGGAATTAACAGCCAATTGGCAGGATGAGGGTCAAGTGTGAAACCAAATTAGTCTCTATGCTGGTGTGAAATTATGTCATTTCACACCGGGGATAGACTGTCTCGACCCCTACTGAATTCTCCAGCATCTACAGACACCAGCGTTTCAATTAGCCAAGTGAGAAACTCAGAATTGCACTCTAGGTCAGAAATGATGCAAGTTTTTGCATGAGTGCAGAAACATGAAGGAAAGAAAAGATTAAAATTAAGGTATTGTGGCGGTGTGAGCAGTGGAAGAAATATAGCCACCACGTTGAGAGTCGTTAACAACAGTTTATATTCAAATTCAGCACGCCCCTTTAAGGGCAGCATGAGTTCAGTCACCTGGTCCATTGTGACATCATAATCGCTGCCCAGGATGCGCGCTGGATGGGATGCTGGAGTCAGAGAGAAACCTCTGATGATGCCATTTCCCCATGGCTGCCCCGCCATGTGGCGATACAAGTGAGGCCAGTTCGCCATGAGGATGTGCGCCGCCACAGTATAAACTTTGCCATGAGAAAGTCGCAGTGGGAGAGAGAGGGGAACGTACTAGTAAAAAAAAAACATTAGCAGACAATTTATAAACAGCATGGGAACCAAGTGTGAACAGCAAAAATGCCATTCCTATCCTAGGATGCTGAATGGCCAATTTTCTGGGATGCAAGCATGAAAAGGACTTGATGTGTGCTTACGTTAGAGCTCTGATTTCTTTCCAAGTCTCATAGAAATGTGGATTAGTCAGTTATTTAGCTATTGCCTCTAAATTGTAAAATGCCTCTAGTGTGAATGGGTAGTAGGCTTGCAGGGAATATTGGAAAGCAAGTAGTGAATGGAATTGCTCTGTGAGCCTGATTAAACTCGATGAGCTGAATGGTCCTACTCTTACATTATAAGAAAATATGAAATTGTGACTGAGCATCTCATGAGCCATGTCTCTTGACCAATACCTGCAGTCTTTTCCAGACTAAGCCTGGGAAAAGTACAGCCAGAGGTAAGCAGTCTATCTGCAGTCCAGATAACGCCAGGAAGTGAAGGAATTGAAAGCTTAATTGCAAGGAACTATTAAAGAGGAAGGCTGTTCAGAGGAAGCAAGAGGAGGGGACTTTCCCTTATCCTGCAATCTTTCTCTATGGCCCAATTTATTGCTGCCAAGGCCACAGCAAAGACCAGCTCTGTAGCATGGCTCTAATGACTTGCCTTGTAGCTGTGCTTTTAGTGGGGTTCTAGGTTTAGAAACTCAAAACTCAAAACGGTCAACCAGTTTACCTATCTCGGCTGCACCATTTCATCAGATGCAAGGATCGACAATGAGATAGACAACAGACTCGCCAAGGCAAATAGCGCCTTTGGAAGACTACACAAAAGAGTCTGGAAAAACAACCAACTGAAAAACCTCACAAAGATAAACGTATACAGAGCCGTTGTCATACCCACACTCCTGTTCGGCTCCGAATCATGGGTCATCTACCGGCACCACCTACGGCTCCTAGAACGCTTCCACCAGCGTTGTCTCCGCTCCATCCTCAACATCCATTGGAGCGCTTACACCCCTAACGTCGAAGTACTCGAGATGGCAGAGGTCGACAGCATTGAGTCCACGCTGCTGAAGATCCAGCTGCGCTGGATGGGTCACGTCTCCAGAATGGAGGACCATCGCCTTCCCAAGATCCTGTTATATGGCGAGCTCTCCACTGGCCACCGTGACAGAGGTGCACCAAAGAAAAGGTACAAGGACTGCCTAAAGAAATCTCTTGGTGCCTGCCACATTGACCACCGCCAGTGGGCTGATAACGCCTCAAACCATGCATCTTGGCGCCTCACAGTTTGGCGGGCAGCAACCTCCTTTGAAGAAGACTGCAGAGCCCACCTCACGAACAAAAGGCAAAGGAGGAAAAACCCAACACCCAACCCCAACCAACCAATTTTCCCTTGCAACCGCTGCAATCGTGTCTGCCTGTCCCGCACCGGACTTGTCAGCCACAAACGAGCCTGCAGCTGACGTGGACTTTTTACCCCCTCCATAAATCTTCGTCCGCGAAGCCAAGCCAAAGAAAGAAAGGTTTAGATTATTGAAAGCCTGATGGGAGGAGGATCCAGCTTGGAAACTGTATAGTTCAGTTATGATCGCACATTTTCCTTCTTGACCAGTGAATGAAAGACCCATGAATGCAATTGGAGCCAGTTTCAACATATTGTATATGAGTACCTCCCAGAATTAGAGTAGATTTTTGATTCAGTTTGTCGAACATGTTGCAATTGTTTCTATAACTCAGTCTACCACTCATTCCTTGCACTAACTCTGCTAAATTTGCACACATCATCAACCAGTATTGACAATGGACTTTACATAGCTGCACCCCTTAGTCTGTTCAATGCAGCAACACTGAATTCAGATCCTGTTCAGATGGCCATTTACCATGTGTTCCAAGTTATCTTCAGCCAGGAAAAAGGTACTTCTGTAATACTATACGCTGAATCGTTCAGGGTATTATGGAATATAGACAAATATACCAAAGACTACATAGATCATGGAGTGGACTGCCTACACTCTCTACCCCAGTGGTTCTCCACATTTTTCTTTCCATCCATATACCACTTTAAGTAGTCCCTATGCCATTGGTGTTCTGTGATTAGTAAGGGATGCTCAAGGTGGTATGTGAGTGGGGAGGGAAGGTTGAGAATCACTGGTCTAAACCAAATTATTACTGAAATATTTTGCTTGAGAAAAATTGTCATTGGCCCATTTGAAGTTATGAAACCATGCACATAGCGAGTCAATTAGGTACAATTAAAACGGTGGTTTTCAAACTTTTTCTTTCCACCCACAAACCACCTTCAACAATCCTTTACTAATCAGAGAGCACCTATGGCATAAGGAATACTTAAAATGGTATGAGTGGAAAGAAAAAGAATGAGAACACTGGTCTACCCCATAACAATTGTTTTCTGTTGCACAAGGGAAGAAGTGGAGGAACAAATGTGTGGCATGTTGTCTGAGGCATTATGCCGTAAAAATTGATTTTTCTTTAAAGCTTGATCTTAACTGAGCGCTAAAAGCAGATCATTAAAAGGAGTCCTATCAAAACAACAAACTGCCCTCAAAAACTATAGTCAAATTGTTTCAGCTGCTGAAGTTATCAAAATCAGTGTCAATAACAAAATAAAATCAGTTGAAGGACCACAAGATACTGTTGTGAATAGAATGACCAACAAAATACAAATGAAGACATAACTTTACATTTGAAACCATTACCAGAGCATTTGTGAGATGAGCAGAATTCAACATAATAATACTATTATGATGTAACCCAATATACCCAAAGCCAGAAGAGACTGCTCAGCTAAAACATGTAATGTAAAAAAAAAATGACTGTTTCTCATTAGTTTGTTGTTTAGCAAACCAAATGCATCAAAACTTAGCAAAGTATGTAGCCTGTAAGCCAATGTGGAGGTCAACAATAATGTTGATGTTCCTTAATATATATTTATTATTCACTGTGCTCACCATCAAGATAAGTGGAATATAAACCCCTGTGGAACAGCTCGCTTCTCAGATCCCCAGAATAGGAAGCACGAGGCATTTAGCATTTTGATCTTTACTTGTATGGTAGGATTTCTGACATTGTGATGGAGGATAAGGTTCTGATCCGTTTAAAAAAGGCATCAACACAACATTCCACTACATCCAGTGCAGCATATTGTACTTGCCCAAATTCTTTGGCTTGTCAATCAAGAAATCAACCATTGTTTATACCCTGCTCAACAGCAAATCTACAGATCAGGCACAATTAAAATGGTTAACAGTTGAAGTTTACAGAAACAGTCAAATTAACATCGGACTTTTATGGATCAGGTCTTCAGGCTGTTGAGCTCATTCTGAGGAGAAGTTGCCTGTTTATGATTGGAAATATTGTATGATGCTTATCAAAGTATAAGGGCTGATCTCCTGTCAGGAGACTGTGCCCAGGACCATGATGTAATAAACAGTGCACTCACAGTGATTTACAGGAGTAAGCTGTGCATGTTGGCTGGTCATTAGAAGTCCTTCCCTGATAGACATCCTCCTTGAGAGAAGGATTTTGTCAATATCCTCCATGACTGTAGAAATACTGTGAATTCATTGTGAAGTGAATGCATGATTTTGTTAAAATCACCAGAAAAAAATGTTCCTATGCCTACTCACCAAAACAGAGTGGTCACAGGAAGTCTTTGGTGTGTGTGACCTTGGTCTTATTGTATTTCTTTCCCTTCTCACAGAGATGCACTTACCACATCATTAAAGTGATGTTGTTAAGTCCATTTTTCTTCTGTTTTCTTGTTTGACTTTTCTGGTAATCCTCATGTGGTTTAGATTGTAACATTTGATGAATAAATATAAGTATTTGTTATGCATATAAATTTTTGTAAGGAGGACTTTTGCAAAAAATGTCTGAGTAATGTACAAAAAAAGTTGTTTGGTCAAGATTTGTATAAGTTTCATTAGTTTATGGATATAACTACTCTTCAAAATTTACACAAAGTAGAAATGTAATGGTAAGAAATTTAAGAACCAAAAACCTTGAAAAGAAAAGGAAGTAACTTCTACCACATAGTACAGCTTATAATTTAACATACTATAACCATTTTAGCAATAGCAGGGAATTTCAGCTGCCAAACACTTAAGTTTGCAAAAAAAAACTGTAATTTTTCTTGTATATTTACTGTCTATTTGTTGATCTCAGCCCTATCAACGCAGGAGATGTGAGTGGATATCAAGAAATCCAAACCTCCTTTCATTGATTTTTATTGGCTTCTGGATGACCTTTAGGCCATTGTGAGAAAACATTTTAATGAGGCACAGCAGGATTGTCTTATTTTAATAAAGTCACCCGGTTCTTGTTTATTTCTGGGAGTTGGCATAGAAGTATGCGCCAGAGGTAAAAGAAATAGGTTTTTTTTTCCTTTCCAATTAGTGTCTTTTTTTTGTACCATTCATTTGTTTCTGTAATGTTTTGGTTTTTAAAGACCACATTGACGTTGAAGGCAAAAGAGGCAAATGTCTATTTAATCATCTGCAAGCTGACTGAAATTGAAGCATTTACAAAGCTTCAATAGGACAGGAAGAGCTTAACAAAGAGGGAACTTTATGAAGGAGCTCTTACGAAATTTCACTAGTATTTGGGGAGCAACAAGACATCTGAGTAAAAGCTATAGGGTCCCCAGGCAGCCATCAAGTCACATTAAAATTAATGATAGGTTTGTTCTTGTTATGATTGAATTGTTATACATGAAAGTATTGGTGCCATGGAGATCAGTTGCCACAAGAGACAAACCATCCGTCCTCATCATTATGTCATTTACCATATCTGCACATGCTGTCAAGGTTAACTGAATCATAAACTCAGTGCAGCAGGCAGATTATTGCATTGAGAAGAGAACGGCGAACAGCTGAAATCACAGGGAGG
Organism: Narcine bancroftii; assembly: GCF_036971445.1. NCBI lineage: Eukaryota > Metazoa > Chordata > Chondrichthyes > Torpediniformes > Narcinidae > Narcine > Narcine bancroftii. The sequence goes on from NC_091474.1 coordinate 160,147,009, forward strand.
GCAATTCTTCCATTCTCATCTTCTTGTCTCGGTCTTTTTGACTGAGTCATTTTCCATCAAGAAGAGTTTTTAAAATCTCAGTAAGTGCCAACACAACTTTAAAAAAAAATACTGATGATTAATTTAGAGATGTTATTGAGTGTGGGCCCAGTACTTTCAATAACAACCTGCCTTCACAGATCAAATCTACCTTTTAATAGAATCAATAGATATTGGCTAATCCATGTCAATGTCATATCATGGCATCATCTAAATTGGTAGGGATCTTCTGATTACGTTCTACAATTCTCCCTTGGATCCTGCATGCAATGAACGTGGCAAGGATACAGCAAGTTCTCTGGATAGGGCCCAATACTATTACCAATGGAGGAATGTTAACATTCCAAGATCCCAAGCAAGGAGTGAATGAACTAACATAATTCTCCCCAATCTACTTCTGACAGCTGCCCATCATTGCATTTGTACAAGTGACTACTGCACAATTTTTGCAAGAAACAAAGTGCTGTCTTCACACCAAGGATCCCCTCCACTGTGCAGTGTGTCATGGCAGAAAATATCATTGGAATAGACTCTGAAATGATCTAGCAGCTCACAATATAGTGGTTGACTAGCAGCGAGAGCAAAGGTTTACACCATCACAATCTGTAACCCTGTGGTACCACTGTGGTGGTACACCACCGGCCTACAGCAGGGGGCAACCTCTGCACCTGCAGGAGTGTAAGGGGACAGGACAACACCTGGCCAGCTGTCAATCAGTCAGCCTGAATGGATCAAGCCCCACCAGCACCGGTGTCAATCACCCTCTGGGATATAAGCCTGTGCCAGCCTCACTCAGAATTCCTGCAGCCATAGCCAGCCTGGCTCTGTGGAAGTCTTTGTGGATTAAAGCCTGTTGTACAGTCTTACCTTGTGTGTGTCTGATTCTGGCTAACGCCACACCACAATTTAATCCACAAAATTTTCCCACGGCGGCTATGGAAAAACTCCTGTGCACAGGGAGCCTCAAGGTCGACCCACGCCACCTAGAAGCCCAGACACGCTTTGAGATCTGGCAGCACATGGTCAAGGCAATCATCAAGGCACACGAGGGTGACATCCAAGACTCCGATCGGAAGAGGTTGGTCTTACTCCAGTCAAAGCTGGGTCCCTGCGCCTTCCAGGTAACCAAAGGCTGTTCCACGTACAAGAATGCAATGGACACTCTCGAGAACTTGTCCAAGCCCCCCATGAATGTGGTCTGTGCAGGTACCTCCTTAACCTCCTGAGTCCAGCAACCCAGGGAGACAGCTGAATCTTATTTGGGACACTTGCTAGAGTTGGCCCAACCGTGTCTGGATGAACCCAAGGTAGGTTTAGAGGAGATCGAGAGGCTGATCTGGGATGCCTTCATCTGAGGGCTATGCTGGAGAACCATTTAGCAGAAACTGCTGGAAGACAACATATATGCCCTAACCAGGACTGTGGAAGTGGTTAAAACCCTGGAAGCAGCAGCCCTGCACAACAAGCCTTCGGTTTCAGGTTCCCCCAGGCTCCCTCATGGCCCTCTCACATGGCAGCTGCAGCCCCAGGCCAAGCTGGGGAGAACATTGCTGTGGCAAGCACCCAGTGCCCCTGTAATTACTGTGGGTCAGGGTGTGAGTCATATTGACGATCGCTCCAAAACTGCCCAGCTAGGAACCAGTATTGTTCCTGATGGGGCAAGAAAGGCCACTTTGCAAAAGTGTGCCTCTCTAAACCTGCCGGCAGCTCAGCGGCCCTCTATGACCTCCCCACCTCCCCCGTGGAACTCCCCATGTGCGCGTGCTGGGCGGCACCATTGTCCCTGTGATGACTTCCCCCTTCCCCGACTTTGACCGCGTAACATCCAGCCCCACCAGTGACCATCACAGCATGTGCCCCAAGCATCTGCACCAGCACCTGCCCTCGCCAGTGCCACTTACTGAGAACTACAGCGACATCACATCCGACTCACGGTGTGATGTCCTTTTTGGCTGACATAATAATGTCACTGCCACCGGCTGTGATGACATCCTTCCCCCGGTGCAGTGGACACAGCTGGGGAAGGAGGCCAGCCACACGTCCAACACGGAGGCCCCCCTACGACGTTAAGAATGATGTGGTCTACATGGCTGATGACCAGGCTGCCCTATCGATGCTCACCATCCCTCCTCATAGTGATGACTCCAAGATGGTCCTGGCTGCCACCATGCTGACCAGGGACATCCCCCACAATCTTGGGCGCTCGATGATGAACGTGTGAGTCAACGGGCAGGTAAAAAAATTCTTGTTGGACAGTGGCAGCACTGAGAGCTTCATTCACCCAAGCATGGCCCACTCCCTAAGGTTAAAGGTCCACCCCACCACCTGCTTGATCACCCTCGCCGCTAAGGATAAGACTGTTGGTTCCCTCAGGTGCTGCACGGTCGATTATAATGGTGGGAGGGAAGACTTACACAGGATTCAGGCTGCTGATCATGCCCAAACTCTGCAAACCACTCTTCCTGGGCCTGGATTTCCAGTGCCACCTTCAGAGTGTCACCCTTGCCTTCGGTGGGTGGGTCCTAACCTCCACTCACATTGCACAGCGTGTCAACCTACCAGCCCCGGCCAACCTGCGGCCTCTCCACATCTTGTGCAAGGCTGCAAGTCGATCGCTGTCAGAAGTATGCGCTATTGTGCTGCAGACAGGGACTTCATCAAGGTGGATGTGCAGTGACTCCTGGCGGAAGGCGCTATAGAGCCCAGTAACACTCCTTGGAGAGCCCAAGTCCTGGTGGTCAAAGAGGGAAGTAAGCCGAGGATGGTTGTGGATTATCAAGTTTTCTCCACGATTGACCTGAAGTTGGCATATCACCAAATCCCTATCCACCCGAAGGACATGCCCTACACCGCCTTTGAGGCAGACGGGTGCCTGTACCAGTCCTGCCGGGTTCCTTTTGGGGTCACAAACAGGGTTTTCATCTTCCAGCAGGAGATGGATTGCATGGTAGACCGGCACAAGCTGAAGGTGACGTTCCCATATCTGGATAACGTCACTATCTGCGGCCTTGACCATCAGGGATATGACTGAGGCCTGTCGGGTCTGTGCGGAGTATAAACCCCACTTCTTCCGCCCCGCCCCCCCACAGGCCCACGTTGTAAAGGCTACTCAGCCCTTTGAGCATCTCGGTATGGATTTCAAAGGGCCCCTGCCTTCTACGAACCAAAATATCTATTTCATCATGGTAGTGGATGAGTACTCACGCTTCCCTTTCACCATCCCTTGTCCGGACACCTCCACAGCCACCGTCATCAGGTTCTTGGGGGAGATTTTCACCATGTTTGACTACCCCGCCTTTATTCACAGCGACCGGGGGTCTAGTTTCATGAGCGACGAGTTGTGCCAGTACCTGATGGTAAGAGGCATTGCGACCAGTCACACGACAAGCTATAAAGCGAGAGGCAACGGGCAAGTCGGATGTGAGAATGGGGTGGTCTGGAAAGCAGTCCTCCTGGTTCTCAGGTCAAAAGGGTGGGCCATTGAGTACTGGCAGGACGCCCTGCCCAAGGTGCTCCATGCCACTTGGTCACTGCTGTACACAGCTACCAACGAGACCCCTCACGAATGCCTGTTCTCATTCCCCAGGAGGTCGGTGACTGGAATGTCACTCCCAGCATGGCTCACGTCCCCAGGACCGGTGCTTCTTTGTAAGCATGTATGGACACACAAGGCCGAAGCCCTGGTAGAGCAGGTTTTCCTCCTTCATGCAAATCATAACTATGCTTACGTTAGGTTCGGCAGTGGCAGGGAGGACACCGTCTCAACCAGAGACCTGGCACCAGCAGGAGCACCCACCACACCACACCACCGTCCAACCCAGGATGACGCTGTCCAGGCATAATCCCCGTCGCCATGCAGCTATGGGACATGCAGGGCCTCCTTGACCACCAGGGGCCCGCTTCAGCCTTGGGAAACAAACCCGATCCCCACCCCCACCCATCCACCCATCCAATATGACCCACATATGTCAACCTCGGCCTCCCTGGCCACCCCTCCGCACAACACCACACCAGCCACACACACCCCTGCTGCCAGCCCCCCCCCCCCCCCACTTCCCCTCTGACCTGTGATGAGGAGCCAGTCCTACAATGGTCACAGAGACCCCGGCGGCCGCCGAGTCGTCTCAACCTGTAAATATTGTATGCACATAGTGGGTGTGATTCCTTGTTACTGCCTCCCCCCACCCCCCCCACCCCTGGGACAATTTTAAAGAAGGGGTGAATGTGGTGGTACACCACCAGCCTACTGCAGTGGGCCACCTTGTACCTGCAGGAGTGTAAGGGGACAGGACAACACCCGGATCAAGCCCCACCCGGTCGGGTGTCAATCACCCTCCAGGCTATAAGCCTGCGCCAGCCTCCCGAGGCCTCACTCAGAGTTGCTGCAGCCACAGCCAGCCTGGCTCTGTGGAAGTCTTTGTGGATTAAAGCCTGTTGTACAGTCTTATCTTGTGTGTGTCTGATTCTGGCTAACAGTGCACCACAACCACATACCCTCATTCCAGGTTACAAGAAAAGCATGGAAGAGTATATTGGGAGCTGCTCTCAACCTGCCTCAAATTACAACAGGCTACGTTTATTTGCCTAACAGCAAAAACATCTTGTATAGACAGAACTAAGAAATCTCATAACCAATAGATCAAGTCAAAGCTCTACGGTCCTGTCTGACCTTGTCATAAATGATAGTGGGTAACTAAATTTCTGATGGAATGAGGAGGCTCCAAAAACATTCCCATCTCAACAATGGTGAGACCCAGCATATGAGCGTGAAATGCAAGATGGAACAATTTATAAACATATTTAGCCCGAAGTACTGAATAAATTACTCCTCTTAGCTTCCTTTGGAGATTCACAAGTCCATCTCATGCCAATTTGATTCAGTCCTTGTGATAAACAAGATGCAGCAAAGACTAACAGACCAGAAAATTTCCCAGCTATAATACCAAACATGAAGGTATAGAAAACTATCCTGGTATGTCCAATTACAGAAAGAAGAATAAATCCAATCTAATGAATTGTTGCCCATTCACTCTGCCCTCAAACATCAGAAAGGTGATGGAAACTGTTTTTGAAAGTGACATCAAATGGCATGTACTCAATTTGTGTTTTGCTAATACCATTTGGTTCTTGACCTCACCGCGACCTTGGTCCAAGCATTTCTGAAGTGAAGTGAAAGGAACCATTTGACTGCTTATCTGCCTTCCTTCCACCATAAAGTCAGAATAGGGAAGGTTTGCTGATTATTGTTTATTGTCCAATTTCGTTCACATTATTCATCAAAATGGAAGAGGCTATGTCTGCCTGTAGCAAAGCTGAGACAATATGTTGGCATTGGTTAGATATGGCAAGTTCCATGTCAGAATAGTGTCAGCTAATGACTATCTCCTTCAAGAAAGTCTAACTGCCTATCCTTTATATTAAATAGCATTAACACAATGGTTTCCAAATTATTAGCATCTAATGATCAGAAACTCATCTGGTGAAGCCAAATACTGGGGTTTGAAGTACATGTTGGCAGCCTGGGTATCCTGTAGTAAATGGTGTCACCATTTACAAAGCAAAAGCCAGGAATGTGATGTAATGATTCCCTTGCCTGGATGAATGTCATTCCAATGCCATTCAATATCATCAACCAGGATAAAGCAGGCCAGTCAGTACCCCATCAACCACCTTAATTATTCATTCCTTCCAATAGCAGAGCACAAGCAGCTGCAGTATGTACCAAACAAACTGCACTGAATCTGCTAAGCTCAGTTACTCTGAAAGTAGCTCCAAAACTGGTAATGTCTGTGTGCTACCCCCAATTTTTTTTTCATCTTCATCACCAAGTCTAAATCCTAGACTTCACTCCCCAACAGCTCTGTGGGAGGACTGTCACAAGAATGACTGCAGAAATGGTGACTCCCTGCCACTAACCTCAAGGGGATTAAAAATGCACAATAAATATTGACATTGCCATTGATGCACAGATACCAAAAAATGAAGTAAATGTAAAATATGTGATTGACTTCCCACATTCTCTTCACCAGAAGTACAATCCTCAGTGTCAGGACATTTTGGAAAGACATTAGATACTTTAAAGAATGCTTGTTAGAATTGCTGCACTCCAATTATTATCATTGCCATTCATGTATTGAAGATTGCTGGGCTGAATAATTGGAGCACTTTGTTGAATCCCTCTCCACTTGTAGGATTAACCCAGGAAAAGTGATATTATCGGAAAAAAAATCATAAATCCAAAGTACAGACTTGTAATCTTAGATTTTTATTCATCCTGTCAATAGCTTTTTTGAAACAATGTAGTCATGTGATATAATCTATGGTAAGAGGCTATAGTAATTTGAATCTGCAGGTGAAATGATGTTCAATCCAGGACAGTCTTCTCTATTCATGACACTCTTGTGTACCCCCTACAAATAATGTAACTCAAATCTAAAGTGCCTATATTTATATGTACTTATAGGTTTCACTATACACACTTAAAAGGAGTAAAATAGTGTTTGCTCTTTCTCTTAAATGGTCCAACAACCAACAAACTGCTGTCTCAGTGTTATCAGTCATCATAATGTCGTAATGCAAGATGTTGGTTAACCTGGAAGCAATGAAGAACGCCAGCATAATTACACTGAAACTGCAATGGAACCCAATTAGACTTCCGGCTGCTCAATGTGAAACTGGAGCTGAACTCGTGACCCCTTTTCTAGGAAGGGGTAAGAGTTCATCAATTTTATGAGCTCCTAAGTGTGACTCTGATTTATTGCAGAGTGATTCATAAGGTTCTGTAAATCATCAGGGCACATAAACACATCCTCTCTTCAACTAAAGCACCAGGTATACATTCTCCTCCATTAATGAAATAATCATCTTATTTCAAATGAAAGTTTAGTAAAATAATATATCTATGCAGAGAACTAAAGTTGTCTGAGAAATCAACATTTGGATCCAATTGTCAGCTGCAAAGAAAGTGGATAGCGAATATCTGAAAACATGCATACTATCTTTCTGCAAAACTAATCAGTAAATGCACCCAGGATGAAACCAACAAGTAATTAATTTTGAAAGTATTGTTAAAGTTTTATTACATTGTAATTAAAGTTAAACATTTTATTTTTCTCAAGGTACAAAGAGCTGTTGACTGCCAAAGATGCATCACATCCTTTTTAAGGTAGGCTGTGGGGGTTCAGATGATGCGACATAACCATGGTCATAAAGTGGACTTTATTACAATTACTGAGAGTCTTCATCTCTTCTTATATTTTTGCTGAACAGTGATCATCATGTACTTCATTTTGCTGAACTAATTTTAAGTAAAATGAAAGACTTTCATTAATAAACCACAGAATGTTTCAAATTAATTTGGAGCACAAGAAGTTGGTCACTCTTCCAATTTTTCCATAAATTGAAGCTAATCTGCTTAAACACAGATCAATTATTCATTTATGACTTGTTTGGAATTGAGTTTAAGTTCTTGAATCTGCTCTGTTGATGCTTGACCAGAATATTCTTTTCATCATTTTTAGCTGGAAATTTTAAAATCTCAATTGGGTTTGTTTATTATAGCACCAAATGATTAACAAGAGCCAAGTACAATTTTTCCACTGGTGCCAAACCAGCAAAGATTTTGCAAATTTTTGATCCTTTTCCAGTTCTGCAAAAAACATTTTGCATCCTGGTGCAGAATTGCAGGCTGTTCTGTAAAACCACACCTGCCCATTACAAGCTAAGAGTTTCTCTACATCTGGAAGAGAAGTGGTTTGATCATTAAGTGGCTGGCCACCATGAAAGGGTATTACTTTCAATCGGCACATGGAAGTCAATTAGACTCTTAAACTGCAAGCGAATGTGATGGCTGTCTGCTATACTTGTCTTTTTGTCACACAATACTTTGGGACCCTGCTGAGGGGTAAATGCTCTTTTACAGCTTTAGCTGCAGTTATTGTGTAAACACAGTAAAGTTTTATGAGAAAAATCACAAGCTTACCAGTGAAGCTGACAGGTCTTTGCCTTCATAACAGAAACCAGGTATGGAATAAATGAGTAAATGTGAGTTTTATTCAATTCTATGTGAAGGATAGTCTTTAGAAATCTTAAGAAATCTTCAGAACTTTCTGCCTTTGTTAAATCAAGATGGTTTGTTCCTCAGATGGCAGGTCTCAGCAATGATAATACAACTAAACAGCTAAGGCAAATGCTCACTAGTACGTGCCAACCAGTTATCCAAAGTGGAGTGATGGAATAGGGTGTTATAGGATTGTTTCTATAGGCTTTAAGAAATTATGTAATGTTAATATCAGCTTGGATTTTCCATTTTTGTCCAGAAAATATCACTGAATTTTTAAAAAATTGCCAACCCAATATATTTGCAAACAAACAACAATCAAAATGTAATGATCTGATCAAACAACAAAGAAAAAATGATTTTGATGTCATGAGTACATTTCTAAATTCACAAAGGGAAGTGGAACAGTTGGATAGAAATGTTGCAATTAAATCTGAAAACGATGATAACAAACTGCATTAATATCCACCATTTCCTCCTGCTTTTCTGGAATGACCAGAAATGAGATATTTCAATGAAAATCCTTTATCCTGACTGAAGAACTAAATGGGACTGATCTCTTTGTTAATTTTCTGTTGTTAGCCCTTATACAGTATTAGATTTCAAGCTCTGAATTGATTGTTCATGCAAATCACCAGTCCAAATGTGTTGATCCTGATTAGCAACATTCTGGTACTGTGTCATGTACAAAACTTTCTATATTTCTACGTTCAAGATGTATTCATCAACTGTGATATGCTCAGTCCATTATGGCAGATCTCAACACGTAAAAGGCAGTCTTGATACATTTTGCAAAGGTGATTTTAAGCCTTAATGACAGCTAATTTTACTTTTTCAATCTTTTTATTAAATTTCAGATTAATAAACATAAGAATGATACAAAGAGATCAGGATTGCATTAACAATGGTTAACACAGATATAGAACAACATATGTAAATGCAAAACAAGAAAAGGAATCAATGTCAGCTCATTTTAGTTAATATTCCAAACTCCAAGCCCATTGAATTTAGCCAGTCAAAAGTGCCTTTGAGATTAGAGTGATATTGTCAGGTACCAACAAATCATAGGTAATCATTCAAAACCGTGGTGCCCAGAAATTTCTCAGAGAAGGTCATGAATTTACAGAATTCTCTTTCCTGGAGGATTATAGAAGCAAGATCATGGGTATTTTATGAGGAAGATGGGGAACTCTCCTTTGCTTCTCTCTCTCTCTCTCTCTCTCTCTCTCTGACTGTAAGAGGCACTTAGGCAATACCTGCCAGTGGCATATCTATCTGCTTTGTAGCAGGCAAAAAGAAATTTTGTGTAATATGACACTGTTTTATTACTATGACAACAAATTGAATCTTGGTACAGTTTTAAAATATCAAATAGGGTTTTGCCACAGAAGAGGGGTCGAAGGCTGGAGCAGATCAGCTCTGATCATATTGAATAGTGGAGCATGTTGGCATAGCGGTTAGCAAAATGCTTTTCCAGCAGAAGCAACCCAGGTCAAATCCAGTGCTGTCAGTAAGCCAACATGTACAATTTTGAAGGACACAGATCCAGATCTTGATGTCACTTTTGTCAGAAATTTTGCAAGATTCTAAACAAAATCATTAGCTCTAGACCATTTAATCAAGTCTACCAGATAAAAATAATTTTCTCAGAAATCACAGCTTCTCCGCTTCATTTTCGTAGGACTAGATTGGCCCACTCTGTTCAAGATGTGCAGAGCCATGTTTCCAGTTACCAGTGCACCAGAATCCACAAAGAAGAATATAATTTCCCATATTTAGAAACAGAAAGGGCAGAAGGAAGAAATCAGAAAATGGTGACTCATTTAAACTGCTTGATGAGCATGACAAAATACAGCCCAGTATTGTCAATACAGTCAAGTCTTCTCAAGGACTGATTGTTCAATTTAAACCTCTGTTCCACCTATTTGGTTGATCTCCCAAGAGCCTCGAGATCATCCTTGACACCATTACCTCCTGGCGATCTTTTAACATGATGGACATCAGAATCGAATGTCTGTTTTGTGAGATTGATATGATCATTTGTGGAAATAATGTGGTTATTTGGAGCTTACTAAGTGAATGAGAGTCCAGATCCGGGGTTGTTGGCCTCAAAGAGACCACTGACTTGATTGTTTACATGTCAGTAAATCTGGAAAATTTTGCAGAGTTGCTGTTGGTAGTATATCTTCAGTCATAAACATCTTCAGCTCAGAAACATGAAAGGTTGGGAATCACAACTGTTCATTCAGAAGTCCAGGATTTGAGGTCTCAATATTCTTTTCCTTAGAAACCAAACATGTTTACTGTTATATTGGAAACAGAGGTGAATCTTATCATTTATTTCTGCCTTTATTGAAAGGTGACAGCCAAAATGTGGTTGGTAGCCTATATTTTCCAGACTCTCAAAATGAACATTTTGTCATTAATGACCAGTGCAAACATTAACGGATCTGAAGAAAAGGTTCTTTGAAGATAGCCTAATTGATAGCATTGATCCCTGTTCTCCTGAACAGTTTTGAGACTTGGACCATTGCAGCTAGTGGGAAGATACCATTACTGTTGTCCTGATAACATTATCTGTGGCAGATGCACAGATTGAGCCCTCTACAGTTCCCCTAATTTGGATTGATCTCTTTTCTTAAAGATGGTCATAATCAGAGCTTTAGAGTTCACCTACTATGTTGTTCTCTTCCTAGATGTGGATGAAGTATTGAATTTGTATCTGAAGTTCCTCGCCACTATGTTTTAGAACTTAAGCAGGGATGAGCAGACTAGTGGGACTGTAAGTGGACAAATCCCCTCGTCCTGATGGGATGAATCCCAGGGTACTGAAGGAAATGGTGGGAGTTATAGTCGATGTGTTAGTAGTCATTTTCCAAAATTCTCTGGTCACTGGACAGGTTCCAGCAGATTGGAAGACAGCAAATGTCACACCACTTTTTAAGAAGGAATGTAGGCAGAAGCTAGTTAGCTTAACATCTGTAGACTGGAAAATGCTTGAAGATGTTATTAATGATGTAATAACAAGACATTTAGAATGAAGGGGTTCCATCAATCAGACACAGTGTGGATTCAGAAAGGCCAGGTCTTGTTTGACAAACTTGCTGGAGTTTTTTGAGGATGCAATGGGTGCAATTGATAGAGAGGAACAGGTTGACATTGTATATTTTGATTTCCAGAGGGTGTTCGATTGGTGCCGCGCAAAAGACTTACTAATAGGATAGAGATGAATGGAGTCAGAAGAAATATATTGGCATGGATTGAGGATTGGTTAACTGACAAGACTGAGAATTGGGATAAATGGATGTTTTTTCTGATTGGCAGAAAGTGGTAAGTGGGATGCCTCAGGGGTTGGTGCTGGGCCCTGAGCTGTTAACCATTTATATTGATGATTTGGAAGAGGGGACAGAGTGTAGTGTAACCAAGTTTGCAGATGATACTAAATTGAGTGGAGACGCAAATTGTACAGAGGATTTGGAAAGGCTGCAGAAGGATATAGTTAAGTTAGGTGAGTGGGCAAAGGTGTGGCACATGGAATGCAATGTTAGTAAATGTGAGGTCATCCACTTTGGTAAGAAAAATAGAAGAGCAGATTATTATTTAAATGGTGGAAAAACTGCAGCATGCTGTAGTGCAGAAGGACTTGGGAGTGTTTGTGCATGAGTGAGCACTGCTGTGTGAATAATTCTGACACAAAGTCCACAGATGGTACAGTAGGCTTTAATTAGCTTAAACGTACACATCAGTCTCAGTATATTTGCTGACACTACGTGTCTGGCTCTCCAAAAGGGCTGGCATGAGTCATTATACAGGCTGGTGATTGACAGCTGGCAGGTGGGACCAACCTCCTGGGTTGTCTACATGCACGTACAGTGGTTGTCCCTTGCAGTAAGCTGGTAGAAGAGCAACCAGTGTAGTGGTTGTAAAACAACAGCATGAATTGCAAAAGGTTTGGTTGCAGGTACAACAAGTTATTAAGTAGGCAAATGGAATGTAGGCCTTCATCGCTAGATGAATTCAAGAGCAGGGAGGTCATGCTACAACTATACAAGGTACTGGTGATGCTGCACCTGGAGTACTGTGTGCAGTTCTGGTCTCCAAACTTGAGGAAGGATACACTGGCATTGGAGGCAGTCCAGAGGAGGTTCACCAGGTTGATCCTGGAGATGAGGGGGTTGACCTAAGAGGAGAGACTAAATCATCTGGGATTACACTCACTCAAATTCAGAAGAAGGAGAGGAGATTTTACAGAAACATATAAAATTATGAAAGGGATAGATAAGATAGGGGCAGGAAAATTGTTTTCACTGGTAGGTTAAACCAGAACTAGGGGACACTGCCTCAAGATTCAGGGGAATAGATTTAAGATGGATATGAGGAAAAACTGTTTTTCCAAGAGAGTAGTGAATCTGTGGAAGCAGGGAAGCAGTTGAGGCTACTTCATTAAATACATTTAAGGTTCAGTTAGATAAATTTTTACATTAAAAAGGAATTAAGGGATATGGGAAAGAGGCAGGTAGGTGGAGTTGACTCAATGATCAGATCGGTCATGATCTTATTGAATGGCGGAGCAGGCTCGATGGGTCGCTCCTATTTCTTATGTTCTTATTATGTCATCTGCTCAGACCCTTGTTTTTTTTTCAATGGACAAGAGCTCCTTTTAAAATTCTTGTTCAGGAATGATGACTAGATGGAATTAGACAGATTACTGTGGGATAAAGTCAAGGTCCCTTACATCTGTTATGAATCAAATACCACTGTGCCTGGAGTTTCAGACATGACAAATAACTATTTAATTGATATGAACATATAACAAGCATCATTGGTGAAAGTTTTTTTTAAATTTCTCCAATTACATTATAATATAACTCTTATTGCTACAATATACAGTAGATGAACTGGATTATTCACCATTTTTGGGTCACCTGGTCACTTCAATTTCTGTACTGTGAAGACTATATAGCAAAATAATGGATGTGAATTTTCAATTTTGAAGAGATCACTGCAAAAAATATTACCTCTCCTGATACCTCAACTGTCTCTATCGAAAATTGTTTCCCTTTAATCACATATTTAATTTGACTTCAGGTACTGATTTTCAAAATCAGCCTCTCATGGACCAAGCATCAATTCCAAAAACCTCACAATAAGTTTCCTGTGACAATGCATTTCCAGAGACACTTGCTTTGTTCTCAACTGACCATACTTGGATGTCTAATGTTATATCCTAGCATTGCACCACAGATGCAATACAGTGTAAAGGATACCTCAGTTTTCATGAGCAAGGGAGCAAACTTCTCCAAGAGAAGGTAATTTTTAAAATTCCAAACTACACTTTGTATGACGTGAGTGACACGGTTAGCAACAACGCTGTTACAGCATCAATGATCACGTCCAGGGTTGGAATCCCACACTGTCTGGAAGGAGTTTGTACGTTCTCCCCGTGACTGCAGGGTTTTCCCCACGAGCTCTGGTTTCTTCCCGCAAAAATGTACTGGGGGTGTCGGTCAAATGGATGTAAGCGAGCAGCACGTGCTCATGGGCCAAAGGGGCCTGTTACCATGCTGCATGTCCAAATTTAAATTAAAAATTTTTTAAAATTAAATGTTATATTCAAAACATTTTTTTTAATTTTTAAATTTAAAATTTTATATTTTAAATTAACCGTGCTGCACGTCTAAATTTAAATCAAACCTGTATCCATTGGTGGTGTTATACCCAGGAAATTTAATCCCAGAAATTTTCAAAAATATTGTCTTTGCTCTTTTCCTATTTCTGAGCTGAAAACAATACCTTTCCATTTGTACTGTGGATTTGGTCAAAATTCATCCATATCTCTCCAATTAAAACTCTATTTTCTGCTATACAGCAAATCTCCATAAAGCATATCTCTCTTTTTTCATGAAAAATTTGATAATTTGTTCCAAATTTCCACGATGCTGCACCTGACATCTGCAGAATTCCGGTGGCACTTGTGTTGCAACAGCCATTGTCATCCATGCAAAATGAAGGAAAGAATAGAGTCAGTTGTGGTTCCATTCTAGAGCCAAAAAGATGGACTTTTAAAGTCAAGCAACATAAATTAAAATGAGGTTAGTGTTGAGTCAGTGGAAAAGGTTAATTTCTACACAAACCAATTCAAACAGTAGTATTTCAAACAATAGGTTAACGTTTTTCAGCTCTCTGTATGTGACTGATATTGAACCCAAATGTAATTCATTTTTGAAAATGTACCATTTCACAAAGAAGAACCAGATCCAGGTGCCACATTTACAGAAACTACATCAAAACATGACAAAGAAAGGAATATTAATAAATATTTCACTCTCTCAATTCCCACCCATCCTCTCCATTACTGCCTCCTGCAGAATGTGGATCCATGGCAAACATGTCTGAGATAGCTCGAGTCCTGGCTCTACACATGAGCATTTTCACTGTGGATGAAAACATCTGCCTATATATATGTTGCACTGGTGAGCTAAGGTGCACCAGCCTTGCCCATTTCCTTCAACAGACCACCCACCTCCTGCCTCTGCCTCATATAATCAGCAAGGATGAGAAAGATCCAAAACGTATGTCCTTAGAGGGTTCTAGCCATGCTATTACCAATGTAATCTCCACACAATGTTCAGATGGCCACTCACTATAATGAATTTCCCAAATGTAGAAAGCTTCTTTGAGTCAAAAACTGGCTCCTTTTCAACAAAAAAAAATTCCTGACCTTTTCTCATGTATGACCCAACATTTTTATATTGATTGCCAAGTGATCATTCAGACCTCAACATCTCATCCTGGGAGCAGATGTGATTGAAGCGAAGAGGTTGAGAGAAAAGCATGGATTCCTTAAAAAGGTCTAAGTATGAAAAGTTGTAGTTAAAATAACCGGGAGTTGTTGTCTTTATATAAAATATTTGTGGAGAGTTTGTTTCCCAAGATGGAGACTGAGAGATTGTGAAAGGCCAGAGTGTTGCCAGAGAAGTTGCATTTGAGGTTGGGGTGAAATTTAGCAGCAATGTGGACTAAGTTCATGAGATCATCATGGATGCATAAGGTAGCATCAATGTAGCCATTGATGTGGCAGAGGAAGAATGGAGAGCCCTTACCTGCTGAATGATTCCAATTTGCTTTTGAGCATCTGGAATTCTAACTACCTATATAGTTATGTATGAAATTCAGGAAAACATTTGTCAAAGGCAAGCTCAAAAATAGATGAAAAAAGAATGGTGGCACTGCCGGAATGCTGTAAAAGCACTGCAACTGGGGTGTGCCTGTGGGGAGTGGAGACACAACACTTGCACATGGAGTCCAATCACCCAGTCCCACTGCCATTGGCTCCATACAGGCTTTAAATGACCTGTTAAAGGAGTCAATGGTGTTTTATTTTAAAATACTGCAACTATGGGTTGTGGGCCCAATATGGCAGCACCTATGTTTGGCAGCTGCTTCAAAGGATTGCAAACTCCAAAGAAGCAGAGGATTGGCACAGCGCATCAGAAAACGGGGAGACCAACTCCATTTGAGAAGGAACAACAGAGGACATGACCCATGGGATGGTGACCCCTGCGGTGGACCAGCAAGGAGCTCTGAGGCTAAAGAACACCAAGGAAGTAGGCTGTCAGTAACTCAAGGTGAGGAATCCACGTTGATGACTGCTGGTGACTGCAGTCAAGGTACTCACACCAGACTGCTGGAGACTGGGTTGAGATTGACTGATGGAGTACCAGGTATCAGAACTGATATGCGAGTGAGTACCAAGGGGACTGAGGTCTTCCTGATCATGTCAGAGGTTTGAATCTGGAGCTCAGGTTATCGATGGTTTAGACTGAAAGTTTTCTGGCTACAGAGGTTGCAGAAGTGCTGGAGATGAATCCATGGATGATCAGTGACTCTGGGGAGACTCTCTTTTGCTTCTCTTTCTTGGACTGTAGCGGGTGCTGGGCTATTTGTGCTGAATCAGAATTTATTGTCATGAACAAGTCACAAAATTAGGTGTTTGCTGCAGCATCATAGTGTAAACATTCATATTATGTACCATCTTACAACAATAATATATTAAAAAATAAAAATAGTAGTGGTTTTTTTGATCATTCTGGAATCTGATGATAGTGGGGAAGAAGCTGTCCTTGTGCCGTTGAGTGCTCATGATGAATCTTTGTCTGCCTTACGGTAGACAAAAGGAAATTTCATGTAATACTGAATTTTCTGTCTTATTACAAAGATCTTGGATCTTGCATTCAAGCATTAAATAACTTCCTTGAATAGTTCTAACTTTGCGCACTAGCTGCTTTGGCGGCACGGTTGGCATAGCAGTTCGCGCAATGCCTTTACAGTGCCAGTGATTCAAACCGTTGTTTGAATCCTGCACTGTTTGTAAGGAGTTTGTACATTCTCTCTGTGTCTGCTTGGGTTTTTCATGGGAGCTCTGGTTTCCTCTCACCGCATGAAACGTACCAGGATTAAATGGGTGTCAATTAGGCGGCACAGACTCGTGGGCTGAAATGGCCATGCTGTATGTCTACATTTTAAAAATGTTAAATTTTTAAAAATTAAATTTAAATAAATTTGAATTTTATGTCCACTGCTAATCAGTGTTACCATTTGTGTCCTCTGACATTTGTTGACACAGTGCAGATAAACATAGCAGTAAGTTTGGACTGGAGCTATCTCCTCATAATGCTACTAATGAATGTCAATGAGGAAGCTCACACACACAGTCCAATAATTTGGTTAAGATTCCAGAGACTGACTGGCATCTGTGGGACCACATCAACATAAATTAGAGCCATTTGTGAGAGCAGCAAACTGGAGGAGACGGTTTATTTTTTGATGAATACGTCTTTCAGAGGTATTACATTTTTAATTTTCATAAATCAAGTAAGATTTAACACGTCATTCATTGCATTGAATATCGTACTTAGACATTGTGCAAGGTTGCTGAGAACTTTTTCATGGCATGATAAAATATTGCTGAGTACATATGTCATTAATTCTGCCATCCTCCTCTTGTTTAAAGGAGCATCTTCAAAGGGAATTTTGTCACACAATATTTACTGGGAAACTTAGAGACTGCCCAAATATTATAGTAATGCTTTTTCTAAGGCCATCTAAAAGAACATCCATGGTTTATAATAACGGGCTCCCTCCCCTTGAGAATAGCTCATTAATAAAACAGAATATTTTACATGAAATAATTGAAGTTGAAGCATGAGACATAATATTCTACTAAGTAATGAACTTAATAATTTATGGTTACAGTTTCTAATGTCAGATTGTTGCATTTCTAGATCATAGACTTGAAATGTAATCTTGTCTGTTTTCTATATATCCATCATACAGTACTAATCTAATACATGGTGGAAAAAGATTTCAAACAGAATGATGGAGACCATAATAAGACCAGACAAGATAACAGCAGAATTAGACTATTCAGCCCACTGACTACTCTTCACCATTCCAATCATAGCTGATGTATTCTTCCTTTCAACACTATGTACTTGCCTTCCCTTCATAACCTATAATGCCCTCTTATTAATCATTAGCCAATCAACCTCCACTTCAAATATACCCAATAACGTAGTCTCCACAGCCATTTGTGGCAACAAATTTTACAGATTCACCACCCTCTGGTTGAAGACATTTCTCCTTATTTCTGTTCTAATGGGACGTCCTTTTATTCTGAGGCAGTGCCTGCTTTTCCTGGACACTCCTACTTCTGGAAGCATCTTCATGTGCACTCTATCCAACCCTTTCAATATTTGGTTGGCTTTAATGAAAATACCCTTCATTCTTTTAAATGCCGGTGAGTACAGGCACAGAGCCATCAAAAGCTCTTCATTCATTAATCCTCTCATCCCTGAGATCATTCTTGTAAACCTCTCCTGAACCCTCTCCAATGGCAGCATATCCTTAATTTTTCCCCAAAACTGCTCACAACACTCTAAGTGGAGTGTCGCCAATGCATTGTTAAGCCTCTGTTGGATTATGTTTTTGCTTCAAAATTCTAGTTCTCTTAAAATAAATACTAATATTGCATTTTCTTTTCTTGCTACTGACTCAAATTGCAAATTGATTAAAAAAATCATAAATGATGATTCCAAAGTCATTTGGACCTCTGCTTTCTGAATTTTCTCCCCTTTTAAGAATAGCCTATGCCCAATATTCCTTCTATCAAAATGTATGTTCAAACATTTCTCTACACTGTAGCTCCTGGCACTTTTTTGCACATTTTCCCAACCTGATCCTCTATAGACACTTCTTCAAAATTTCATCCCTTTATTTATCTTTGTATCATCCATGAATATAGCCACAAAGCCATCAATTATATCATCAAATTCATTTATATAAAATGTGAAAAGTAGCAGATCAAATACAAGCCCTTGTGGGGCTTGACCCCAAGCTGCTCTAAAAAGGCATTTCAGAGACATTCCACAAATTCCCTTTCTTTGCCTTCTGCCATTCAATCAATCTTTTATTCATGCTGGCACCTTTCACATCATACTATGTGTTCCTATCTTAATTTACAGCCTTACAAAGTCTTCTTAAAATTCAAGTAAATAATATCCTCAAAGAATTCCAACAGATTTGTTGGTCAAGATCTTCCCTGTAGAAAACAATTTTGGTCTATCTTGAGTGTTCAAGTACCCTGAAACCTCATCCTTAATAATGGACTCTAGAAACTTGCCCACCATTGAAGTCAGGCTAAATGGCCTACAGGTCTCTGTCCTTTGCCTCTCTCCCTTCTCAAAGAGTGGAGTGACATCTGCAATTTACCATTTCTCTGAAACCATTCCCAACTCTAGCAACTTGTGAAAGATTACTACTAATGTTTTCACAATATCTTCAGCTTACCTCTTCCAGAACAATAGGGTGTATTTCTGTCCATTCTGTATCAAGTCCCTTCTGCTTGCCAAGCACCTTCTTAGTAATAGCAACTGCACTCACTTCTCTCCCCCCTACCCTCTCAAATTTCTGGTATGTCGCTAGTGTCTTCCACAGTAATGACACAAAATACCTTGTCAGTTCATCCGCCATTGCTTTGTTTCCCATTACCACTTCTCCAGCATTATTTGCCAGTGGTCCAATGGCCATTCTTGCTTCTATTTTACTCTTAATATATCTGTAAAACTTTCTGATGTTCTCTTTTATGTTACTTTCATGTTTAATTTTTCTCCCCTTTTTTTCTTTTAATATTTTGTTCTGTTGGTTTTTAAAAGTGACTCAATCATTTGGAGTCCCACTACGTTTTTTGCAAGATGTATGCCCTCTCTTTTGCTTTTAATCTGTCTTCGACTTCCCTTGTCACCCATGGTTACCTGACCCTCCCTTTAGCAAGCTTCTTCTTCTTCTTCGGGACGAATCTATCCAGTACCTTCGGAATTATTCCCTGAAACTCCTGGGATTGCTGTTCCATTGTTTTCCCTGCTAGACTCCCCTTCCGATCAACTTTGGCCAGCTCCTCTCTCATGCCATTGTAGTTACCTTTATTTAACACAGACACATTTGACTTTAGCTTCTCCCTCTCAAACTGCAGAGTGAATCTATCATATTATGATGACTACTTCCTGAGGCATCCTTTACCTTAATCTCCTTATTCGACTCTGGTTCATTGCACCACATCAAATCCAGAATTGCCTTTTCCCTTGTGGGGCTTGACCCCAAGCTGCTCTAAAAAGGCATTTCAGAGACATTCCACAAATTCCTTTTCTTAGGATGCAACTCCATCCTGATTTTCCATTCTACCTTCATATTGAACTACCCTGTGGCCACCATAACATTGTCTTTCTTGCATACCTTCTATAACTTCTGTTATAATGTTCACCTTACATCTTGGGTACAATTTGGAGGTCTGCATATAATCCCATCAGGGTCTTAACTCTATCCACAAGAATTTTGGATCCTCTGATCAGATCCCCCCCCCCCCCACCTTCTTGCAGATGATTGGATGTCATTTTAACAAACAGACCATCCTCACTTCTTCTACTCATCTGCCTGACTTTTATTATAAGATGTGTATCCTTAGATTTTAGCTCCCAGCCATCATTCTCCTTCAGACATGACTGCACAACATCGCACCTGTCAATTTCTAAGAGCGCTTTCTCCTCTACCTTGTTTCGTACACTGTGGGTATTCAAATACAACACCTTCAGTCCTATTTTCATCAGCCTTCTCACATTTGTTTCCATGTTGCCTGAATTTAAATTCTTACCATTTTCTAAACCTTTTGTCCTTCTTTTTTTATTCTGGAGACTTCAAATCTCTTTCCTTTTAGCTTTATCCCACTACCAGTAGATTAAAGCTTTATCCACAGCCCTAATTATATGGTTTGCCAGGACCTTGGTCCCAGCACAGTTCAGATTAAACCCTTCCATCGGAAAAGCTTCCTCCTTCCCAAATACTAGTGCCAATGCCACACTAATTCTAACCCACTTATCCCTCACCAATCTTTGAGCTACAAGTTTAACTCCCTCATTTTATTATCCTGTGCCAATTTGCAGATATTATTACCTTTTTTGTTCTGCTTTTTAATTTAGTCCTTAGCTACTCAAGTTTCCTCAGCAGAACCTCTTTCTAGTTGTTGATCTACTTCATTGGTACCTACATGGAGTACAACAACTGGATCTTTCTCTTTCTGCTACAAATTCCTCTGCAGGACAGATGAGATGTCCCAAACCTAGGCACATAACACAGCCTTTGGGACTCTTGATCCTCATAGCAGTGAATAGAGTCTTTTCCCCTGAATATTTTTTTGGAGATAGATTGACTGATTAGATGAGTTTTTAGTTTGGTTAAGTAATCACAAAACAACACTTCAGTTTCTGGAAATTCATGTTGAAATATCATTGAATAAATGTTGAATAATTTACCATGTTAAGAGAAAAGGAACCAATTCTTGTAATAATAAATAGCAATGTGGTTGTAAAAGTTTATGTTGTGTGAAATGCTCTAATTGATGACAGATTTCCGAGCAATGTTTAAAGGAGCGACGATGCAGCAAACAGAGGCTGGGTTGAAAATTAATTGGGTTTGGATAGGGTGAAAGTAGGAAGTATTGGAGAAGTAATGCTTTCAGTTCAAAAATATATCAATTAATCTTTATAATTAATGTCTGAGGAAAATATAAAAGTAGAATTGGTATTACTACTAAATCTTAGGGTCCTCTCATGCATAGTTTTTCAGCTAATTGGGTGCAATCGGAATTTACTGCATAACATTTCTGTTATAAATGCAAAATAAAACTTTATTACCCTTGTAAAAAACAAGCTGTGCATTCTGATGCTCCTGTGCACTGAAGACTTTAATCATTCCCTCCACACCGAACTAAAAGAATCTAATGAGTACCTCAATACTTTCCAAATATCTTTTAAGTGTGCATCATTCAGATAGAAAAAAAACAAGTATATTTACATGTCAGAATTGGAATTCAACTCTTGTATATGTTCTGATTGGCCATCATTGTTAGCTGAAAGTTTGCCAGATTAACAACAGCTACAACTGATTATTGACTATACAACAAGCATCTACGCTGTTGAATTTCTCATTTAATTTTTTGTTCATATTTGTTCCATCTTTATGGCCCAGAGAAGAATAAAGAATAAATGTTCTATTGCTGTATGTTATTGAACATCATAGGAATGTTCACATTCTGTTCAAAATTTAGTTCCTTTAATCGACTTCATCAACATTCGAAATGGCAACTGCCAATTTACTAAGAGAGAAATCTAGTTTTATTTCCCTCTAATTATTGATTGAAGAATTCAAAATAGTCTTGAAAAAAGTGGATATAGCTATTACATTAAAACAAATGCTTGCATTAATGTCATTTATTTGACAATCTCAGGTTGTCCTTAAGCTCATTTATTGTCCACTATTTTTCTTTTGAAATATATCATCAAATGATAGCTTGGTTCTCTTCCATCTTGACTAAATCCAATGGATCTGTTTCAGGGGGCAATATTCAAGTGTTTGTTTGGCATAAAATTTATGAGTTTTTATTTTTTCAGAGTATATGGACCTGCCCCAATGGAAATTCAGCCACTTTTAAATGATCTACAGTATTGCTTATCTCTCCTATTTTCATAGGATATTCTATAAATCTATCAGAATTCAGGCTCAGATTTTATCTTTTTTAAAAATTAGCAAAGATATTTAATTATCATTTTATCTTGCCTTTGCCTAAGATTCTATTACTTGAGACGCAGGCAGAAGAAGAGAGAGAGGAGCAGAAATAGGGAGGTAGATAGAGAAGCCAGAACCACAATATCATTTCCCTTAGACTTACCTCATTCTCTCATAGTTTACTTTTTTTTAATGGTTACCGTTGAACTCAATCTGGTAGTGTATTAAAAATAGTAACAGCGGTGGAAAAATTTTCCATGTTATTTCTGTTTTTTTTTAAACATTGTTTCTCTGGTTTCCAGACCTTTGACCATTGGAAACAGTTTCTCCCTATTCACCCTGTCTGTATCTTTTTGTTACTTTACTCCTTTGGTAAAGGATTGCTACCTATTTTCAACAGGGAAGGAAAAAAACAGCAGAGATGTAGCATGATTAAAAATAATCAAGAGTGCCCAGTTTGAATTGGAATAGAAGTATTAAAGGGTCTGCTGCTCCTTTCAAGATGTGAATATATTGTTGCATTTAGAAATTTCCAATCAGCTGAAATTCCTTTGGCAGGCTGCTGTCTAATGACATACATTGACAGTGAAAGTTTTGGTTCTATTTCCTTTGGTCAAATCTCCGAAAATATGAGGAGTGCCTTTAACCTACCCACATAGTAGAGAAATGCCATGGAAGATGCAGTTTCATGTTGCCTCAGTCACATCAACTGTCAATTTCATTTGGCTGTTTGGATGACTTTCTAATCCGTTCACACAAATCCAGCAGAGTCCAACATAAATATGCAGATTAGCCAACTGGTAAAATGGTCCCCAGCCACTCTTCCCTATCACTCTTTGCCAATGTAGGTTGACACATAACTGCTAATGTGATAATGAAGCTATGGTATTGAATTAAGACAAATTTAAAACTCTTCTCCAGAAGTACATTTTGCTATTGCCCTACCCAGACTTGGGATTAACCCTAAACATTTCAGACTTTACAAAAACCTATAATTTATAAACTTGTGGCAGCAGGGGATAAAACCTGATATTTTCACAAGCCTCAATTCTATTCACAACTCAGAAAAAATAAATGAGCATCCTGTGCTTGTGTGGAGAAGAACCTGGAAATTATTCAGGAAGAAGAGACAAGTAGCGTTCACATCAAAAAGACATCAGGCAATGACCATTTCCAACAAAGGAGGTCCAGTCAATTTCACTTGTCATCCAATGACTATGTCACTGCTTGGATTCCTTTCCATTAACATCCACTTGGGTCAGTAGTGACCAGAAGTTAAATGTTGTTATTAAGATGTATATTGTGCCTGCAATGGGAAAGCAAAGAGTGTATGGGAAGTGAGTTGTTCCCAGGCTAACAATTTTTTTTCTCCATCTGCAAGAAATGGTCAGGAAGGCAGTTGCATGCTCATCTTGTCTGAAAGCGTGCAGCTCCACCAATATAAAAGCCCATCAGCATACAAAGTGAAACAGCCTGCTTGATTGGCATTCCTTTCTACACTTTAGTTGGTAGATCAAATCTTCCTGGCCCAGAACTATTGACATTCTGTCATTCACAATAACTCCTGAAATTCTGTAGGACCGCTGTCAAGTTGACTTTAGTAGTAGAGCACAGTTTTGCTGTAATTCCCAGCTACTAACTGTGGAATCACCATTTAGTTCTTGAGTCAGATCAAATAATTGTAAAATCAGAGGTCCTGTTCATTGCAATGAAAAGGTTAAATCATTTTAACTACTTTGCTTTATTTTTATTTGTGTAATTTTCAACCTGCATCAATTTGAATACTCTTTAAATGATTCTGTATGTCAAAAACATTTAAACATCCCTAACTCATTTAACAGAGGGAAAGCTCGATTCCTAGCTTTGTCCCTGTTAGGGGTTGGGGGGAGGGTTTTTGGATTGCAATCTCAAGATGATACCACCTGAAACATGATCACTACTAAGGCCAGTTACCCAGCAGAATTTTGCCTATACCCCTCTACTGGGTAAGTACAAGCACTGGTGAAGCATGGATGGAATTTGGGCTGTGGATTAATTTAATTGAGATTACCTCTATTCTGTTCATTCATCTTTAGTCCATCTGTGGCTGCACTGAAGCAATTTGAAAGCACCTCCAAAGCACATTACCTCTATACTATGAACTAAATGGCAGCAAATTAATAAGAAGTTGCCATTCACATGCTCCCTGCAAAGAGACTTATTATTTCATTACACAGTGATTGTCAGATCAAGTGAATAGATTTGTTTAAATTCATTATTCAAAAATGTTTTGGAAAGTAGCTAATGATGTGATATTTGAAATACTTGCCTCTTGAGTTTCATCTGGTTGCTTTGTTTTTGTTTACAATCAGTTTCTCTTTGTAACACACCTTGGCATGCTCACTACTAATGTTCATTACATTACTCTGTAAATCACAGCCCATCATGGCTGTGTCTAAATGTGGGGAACTCTCTGCCTGCAGTACTTTGGGAGTGCTTTCACTAGTAAGGCTGAAGCAGTTAAAGAGTAATTAGATTGGGTAATACTAATATTACCCACATCAACTATGTGAATTTGATAGAGTACCACTTAAAAAAAAAGCACAAAAGGATATTTTCATTCTACATTAGCCAGAAAGTAAATCTCATGTATTAGAGTAGACATAAAAATCTTCTAATGCAAACGTCAAAACTTATGCTTTTTTTTTTACCCTTGGCTTTCTAAATAGACAAATTTAGTTCTGGATAAGTTTCGATCTGAGCCAGATAAATTCACAAAATTCAATCATTTAAACTGAAATGAACTGGGGTCTGAATCTACTTCTTTTGTCCTGGGCCCAGTCTATCTTAATTTGCCTTTCTACTTGGTAAAAAACTATTATGTCACATTTTGGCATGTGTAGCTCCAAGCAGCTGTGTCAGACTCTCTGATAAACTTCAGTGTATTGTGATTTCATGTGGGACAAAGATGAGGTCTCTGATCTTTTTAGCATATGGAGATCAGGCCAGGCTTTTACAAACAAAGAATTTAGCTGTCTCTTTGCTGACTCCAACCATTTCTAATCAAAACATCCAGGTCACCATGATTTTAATGCAGTGGCAATTAAGCATTATCATTGAGTAATTTTGATAATTGAACACATTTAGCCTTTTGGGTTGGAAATTAAAAATAGGCATAGAAAAGGGATTGCTTCTGTCTTTGGTGCTTGTAAGGCACCACACACTTTTTGCTTGTTGACCAGAGACCCCCCCCCCCCGCCCCATTGAATATCTACAGTCTGAGTTATCAACGTATTCACAATTTATATTAATGATATGAAATGTCAGCGTTTAACTCTTAGCACAAAACTAGGTGGAAATGAATACTGTGAGAATAACACAATTACTCAACAAAATGATTATATCTAAGTCAAAGTTGGGAAGAAGTTGGCCAATAGAGTAGAATGTGGGAAGATGCAAAGTCATTCATTTTTCCTGGAGGAATAGGAAAATCAGAATATTTTTGATGCGTTGAAATCCACTATTTGTGATATCTTAGTTCGTGAATCACAGGAATTTAGCATGCAAGTGTGAGAAGCAATTAGTGAGACAGATATCCTTCATTACAAGATGATGAGTAAACATTGGAACTCTCAGTATGGTAATGTGGGGTTTTGGTGAAACTATATTTGAAGTGTGCATGTTGCTTTGGATATACTTCCCATGTTGTCAGAGCAATGTTGTTCAATTTCAACTAAAACAAAGTTTTATGGGGAAAAGAAGTTCAGTGAGATTAGCCTTTTCTCGATGGAGTTTGGAAGGTTGACAGAAGATTTCATTGATGCTCAAGATTCAACAAGCTTAGATTTGACAGGAGATGTTGAAAGATCAATTCATTAGGAGAAAAAATCTAGAATTATGAGTGTGTAACATGGCCATCCAATCAAGGTTGTTTAAAATGTACAAAAAGGATACAGTGAACTTGTTTTAGCAGGTGAAGTAATCAGAAAATAGAACTGAAACTTGAATTGGAAACAAACTTTCCAGGAGTAAAACCATTCATCAAAATTTCCCACAATGTAAAACACTGGTCATTTGGTTGGCTGCCAATTATAGAGCAAAGATTAATGGATTTTTATTGAGTGACATAATCAAGAGGTATGAAATAGTTGACTCAAATTAAGAAAATGGATTATCCATGTTCTGATGCAAACAATTGGACAGGATTGGTCAGTTGGTTGCCAGGCCAATGATTGTTCTAGTAGATAGCCATCCAATCATTAGAATGATCATTATAATGGTATTTCATGCTTGAGGCACATGTTGGGAATATCAACCATGTCTTTAAGAAAATGATCAACCTTTATCTAGATTTGATTGTTCTCCCTTGCCTTGCAACAAACTGGTACTAACCCTACCTTTGGGATTTTGGACAAGGTCATGGCAGGGACAAAGCAGCAGGGAGATGTTCTGGACTATTAATTTGCATTTGTGCACTCTCTCTGAAATTTAGATTATCCAGATTTATGTGAAATGACATGTGAATAGATTAAAGCCAGAGAACACTGTGTAATAGATCCTCAAGTCTTTTGCAGGGGATAAAAGTTGCAGGTATTTTGAAATCATAAAATTAAATGGTAGAATAAGAAAAGTTTACTAAATTAACAAGCAACATTTTGGAGAAAAAAAATGAGCCAAGTGATCGCCTCCTTTGATACAATTCAATGATGCCAGATTTTTACATTAAGGCTGTTGATAAAGTGATGCAAGTTCCTTCTGGTGTTTTTTTTTTAATTGAACATAATGACTCATTTAAATGCAAGTGTGCATTAAATTAAAACAAATAAAATCAGTTTTAAAAGAAAATTATTAAGCTATCATGCAAAAATGCAATGTTAATCTACCTTTTCATATAAAATGAGAAATGTGGTTTATAACCTGGGGATCACACTTCACCTAAAATGGTACCAAATTGTATTTGAATAGTATTTTAAAAAAATACACTAATGAAATCTGCAGATACTAGGATCTAGTTCCACAAAATCTGCAGATTCCTGGGTCTACTGCCACAAAATCTGCACATGCTGGCATCTATTGCTACAAAATCTGCAGATGTTGTGGTCTAGAGCAACAGATAGGAAAAGCCTAGATGTTTTCTCCTTTTTTAACCTTAAGATAATTTAGTGACATTTTTAAATGTTGGATAAAGTCGTGCGATGTGAAACTTTCAACAGCAATATTAATTAGCCTCTGATCGACCTTGTAACCTATTTAGCCCACTTTCCTACTGAGAGTCTTAATCAGATGGGTCAGATGAGCAGAAAGCAGTTACTTGATATTTCAAGTCATCCCATAGATGCTCAACATAAATCATGAGTTCACATAAATCACAGCAATATTAGAATAATAAATGTTTTTGTTTGTGGCATTCTTTTCACCACAATGTCGATCTTAAGCATATTTATCCAGAATTTTTACTGTGTGCACTAACCTGCTTAAAAAAACAGTTGCCGATAATCATTATACTTCAGATTGATGTTTTTCTATGTGAAGTATTTTGAGATGTTTCAGTGACATAATAAGTACCAACATTTTGAAAGCTTTTCATTTTCTTCCACTACGTTGTTAATAATAAAGAATAACTTTCATTGTCTACTTCGGTAAGGATATTCAAATGGGAATGAGCAAATTACAGGTTTGTTCTCTTCACTGCAAAGGATGAGATTTGTGTTCCAAAAACTCCAAAGAAAATTATTGTTTTTTTTAATAAATGTTAAATGTGGTAATTGAGAAACTAATTGGCCAAATTGAGCTGTCAGTCCTCTCAACTCAGACCAGTGCACATCTAGCCAAAATGAAATATCCTTAAGAAGACAGAAACTGGGATATCTGACCTCCAGTTCTACTGCTGGATTCATCATTGATCCCAGAGCCAGGATGCTGGTGTGCTGGAGAGATGAGCTGGAAAGTCATTACAAATATCCCCTTGGCACTTTGCCATTATTTGAATGGAGTTGCTAATTTTAAAAAATGCAAAGCACAGGTTCCAGAGTAATTTTACTCTCTTTGATTTCATGTTAGCATTTTAATTTATATTTTAAGGTGTTTTATTTTTTTAATTAATTATGTTTGACTAGTGTTTAAATATCTTGGCACCAACTCAACACTCAGGACTCCTTTTGTCTCATGGAGGATCATCAGCTTGATCTGATCCTGACTCTGGAAAATACAACTTCAGGCAGGTGAACACTGAGACCAGATGTTCTCAATTCAGGAATATTCCATGGGATTGCAAAATTGCCTTTGGAAGTATCACCATTTAGGGAAAGGTCAGAGAGATAAATGAGGAATGTTAGATTTATCAGTTTAACAAATTTTGAGGCAGTTACAAGAGGCTGTTGTTATTAAATTACATAATTGCATTCAGTTAAATGTAAGCTGTCAGAGAAAGCCATCATAGGCTTTGAAAGGTCAAGACATGTCAAACAAAGCTGTTTGAGTAAGTAGTAAACTTGGCATAGAGCAGTAAATGTGTGAATGTCACAAATAAGGGCTTCCAAATAGCATTTATCAGTATTCTTCCAAAAAAGCTGTCAACAATAATTGACAGTGCACCACATTGTTTGCTAACTAGGATGGGGTGGCACAGGCTGGTGGGCCAGAGGGCCTGTTACCATTCTGTATCTCTAAATTAAGCAATTTATAGGTCTGGAAAGTTTCATATTTTTTCCAAGTGATACAATGTCATATAAATGGCAATATAAAATTTTCAAGGAAAATTGGGCTATTATATGGTAAAAAGAATCACTGGCATTTATATCATGTCTTTCAGATTCCTCACAGGGTTTCTCGAACATTTTACTTTTGAAGAGTTGTCACTGTTGTAATGTATATATGGACAGAACTGTGACAGATGGAGTTCAATGTTAGAAAATGTGGGATCATATATGTTGGACCTAAGAAAGATAAATTACAATATTCACCAACTGGCAAGTAGTTAGAAAATGTGGAAGCACTGAGATTAAGTCATTGTTTTAATGCCTTTCAATGGCGAACAATAGTATTTTTCAGGGTCATCGTAATGATTTCTGGAAGTCTCATAAAAATCAAGATTCACAGAACAGCTTAGTTATGTTTTTTTTCAGAGTAAAACTATTTTATCAGTTTCAGTGCCATGTTCTACAGTGCCCTTTACACGTTTTCTTGAATGCCAGCATTTAGCCACTCAAGCGTTGCTACTGAATCAATATATTCTTCAAAGATGGTAAGGATGTGAGAAAAGATTGTTCCAAATGAGATTTGGATAGTTTGGTGAAATACAGTATTTCTGGGCATTTTTCAATGAGCAGGTCATGGAGACCTCCAAGGCTACAGCCTGGCACAGTTGGCAGGAAGTCACCAGTAAGGTCTATATAAGTACATTCTATGAATTCTTGTACATGGCTAAACCTGAAATTGAGACAAGTTCCAGTGTTCAGGCAGTCTACCAGTGGATGAAGGAAAGATAAATGGTCCTCAATCCTTGGGAATAGAATTGGGTCATCTCCCAATGTAGCAGTGAGAAAGAAATTGTGAGTAACATGGGCTTGTGGAGTGAAAGGGGCTGTTACCATGCAGTCTGTCTAAATTTACAATTCTCCACCAATTCTCCCCAGATTCCTCTCCTTACCTATTCACCAGAGGCAATTTACAGTGGCCAATTAGCCCGCACATGGAAAGAAAATGGAGCACTGGAGACAATGTGCAAACTCCTTGCAGGTGTCACTGGAGGTTAACTTGCATCATTGGAGCAGTGAGGCAGAGCTCTAGCATTTACACCAATGTTCTACAGATGAGAAGTATTCATTTAATGTCTTCATTTACACCTATGTCCACAAGCTTCATCTTGATTGCCATTTCAGTTTGCAATGGGTGCTACTCTTTATCTGGTTACCTTCTTGCCCTTAAAATTACAAAGAATATATTGGGTAACTTTATAAAATATTTTCTTTGCACTAGGCATCCCAGTGAGGCCATGGTGTACCACCTCTTTTGCCTTTCCCTATGAATCTCTTTTGTTGAGCTAATGGCATGCAATGCTTTATTTTAATGTTCCATCATTTTCTATTTTCTATTCCATGCAGTAGTTTATTTGTGTTAATCTGCTTTCAATCGTTTTAGTCTATTTTTGCCATTGTAATTGCCCCATATTCATATCAAATTTATTTAAAGAGCACCATTCCCTTTGTACTTTAATGCACATGGAAAATTCTTGAATCACCTTTATTTCAACTTGATATCAAATTTTGAAAGTTTGGATTATTGAATTACGTAACTGGGGAAACAAAGTGTGAACTGCATACACCAAGATTAGTTATGTTTAATGATGCTGTATAACAGAATGATTCTAAAACATATTTCATAACTTTACATGATACCAAGTGCTTAATGGGAAGCTTATTTGAAGTCTTATCAGGATAAACTCTATAAGCAATGAAGAAATCATTTGCTCCTCAGGAGACACACAGTAGACTGCAGATGCTGAAATGTGAAGCTAAACACAATCTGCTGAAGGAAATCAGCAAGGTCAAGCAGCATCATAGAACACTACAGCACAGAAAACAGGGAACATTCGGCCCTTCTAATTTGTGACAAAACATCATTCCGCTAGTCCCGCTGACCTGCACCCATTCCATAACCCAGTGAAAAAAAATAGGTGACATTTCAAGCCAAAACTGGTTAAATGTAAAAGAGGACAGGGTGGGAAGAGTAGATCATGCACCCTGTATAGTATTGGTGAACCAGGTAGAGGCATAAGATTAGTAGATGCCAGACAAAGGAAGACAGGCAGCAAAAACAAAGGGGTCAAGTTGTAGAAGATAAGTCATACAGGGTGGAGTTAGTGATCAGAAGACAAAGGCTGCCAATGCTGGTAACTTCCTTAAGGTGAGGGTGGTAGTTTCAAGAGGGCCAAAATAGAATTGGAGGGGGCGGGAGGGGTGGAGTAAGAAGAGAGAGTGGAAGAATCCAGTGAGGACATCAGTCATACCTCACACCAATAGAATTACACAAGTAAAACCCAGAAATGTGCTTTAGGAGCGGTGTGGTGTGGAGGTTAGAACCTTTGTCCATTCCAAGGGCGAGATCCTTCTGGGAAAATCTGGGAGACACTCTGGGGGAAAAAAAAAATTACAAAGGTGGATTTTGCTCAGGATCCAGAGTTGTACCTTCTCAAGAACATTGGGGAAGTACAGTTTAAATTGTCAAAACACCAAATTCAGTTTGTGAAGGTCGCATTGTCAGTAGCAGGAAGTGTACAACAGTTACATGGAAGTCCGACACCCAGCTAAATTCTCACAATGGAATAAGTAAATACAGTGTTGCATTCCCCTGGAGAAAATCACCTACAATTTACAGAAGAGATATGACACATTGGTTGAGGTGTGGCAACCATATCTGAGGCACATAAGTGAACCGATACAATTCACCCTGAATAAGTGAAAAGAAACAATCTGACCCAGCAGGCAAAGGATTAAGAATATGAAATGGGGGGTATGGCACAGATGATGTGTGTTTTTGCCCCTACCTGTTTTTATTTAATATCCGAGGTCCTCGAGCTTCGAGGAGAATCATTGTCTTTATTGGTATTTAGGTGGCTTTTATATGTTTGTATTTTTGTATTTTTATATTTTGGTATTTGTATAATTTAAGGGATAGGGAGGGGAGGGTGGAAGGAGGGGGAATAAGAGCTTTATAACTCGTATGATGTGGAAAGAGAATGTAATTTTTTTATTAGATTTACATGAGTCTTTGGAAAATCAAAAATAAAATATTCAGAAAAAAAAAAAATCCACTGAGGACATGTGGATAATAGAGCCGAGGAAGGGAAAGGGAATGAGTGAGGGGCTGGGTGTGGGAAAGAGGTTAAAATGAGGACAAAAGGGAAGAGCAGTAGGGGTACAGGAGAGGGAATTCTACCTGAAAATACCATTGGGCTGCAGACTGCTCAGGTGGAGAGTGAGGTGGATAAGGCCTAAATCATACAAGTTAGAGTGGGAATAGCGAGGGTAGTAGAAATGACATGCAACCAGGAGCTCTGCAAGCCCAGTACAGACAGAGTGTAGGTGGGGGTGATCAAGTCTACATTTAGTGTGACCAATGTAGAGGAGGCTACATCAGGAGCACAAAATGTAGTAGAAGAGGTTAGAGGAGATTTTTGTGAATTATTGCCTTATGTGGAAGGACTGTTTAGGATCCTGCATGGTGTTGAGGGAGAACGTATAAGAGCAAGTGTCACACTACCTGTGTTTACAGGGAGAAATAGCAGGGGTCACAGAGAGGTAGGTGGTTGACCGGACAAGGTAATCATAGAGAGAGCAATCTCTATTGAAGCAGAAAGGGGTGATGAGGGGTAGACGTGTCTGGTAATGGGATCAATTCACAGATGGTGGAAATGACCGAGGATGAAGTGCTGACATGAACACTATTATGGTGAAAGAGGAGGACAAGAGGAACCCTATTCTTGTTCTGTTTCAATGGAGGGGGTTAGGAGGAACTGTAGGAGATGGCTCCATTGATCACAGTAGACAGGAAGTTTAAAAAAACAGATTTCTTCACATTGTTCAAGATTCCTTTTATTGTCACTTAATAAATAAAAATGTCATTTACATGTTATATTTCAACTTTTATCTGCTGCAAGGCATTGTTAGGATAGTGTGGTCTTCCAAAATCAACTTCTTTGTGAACTAAGTTCTTTTTGTGTTGCCTTCACTTATCTCAGAGACTGCATGATGTCTGACGGCATTTTCTTATCTTTTCTCTGTTTTTAAATCTGTATGCATGGAAGCATCACCTGAGAACAACTCGTCTTTTTGTTTACTTATACATTTTTGAGCATACTTGGGTGAATGATGCATTGGATCTCTGTTTTACTCATTTACAATGAAGAACCAAAAGATGCTGCTTTGGAGCATAACTTAGTGCAAAGCCAAAGCAGGCACCATATATGTGTGTCAAAGATTACTTGAACAGCAGCATCTGTAGGCATTTTAAAATTTTGAATTTTATCACATTGTAGATGCATGCAAAAGAGTACTCCAACCTTTAGTTGAATTTAATCTTTATCGGCAGTGCCATTCATGTACAGTTTTATTGCCTGCTGCATTAAGCAGATAGCATCTGAGAGTTGGGTGACAGTTAGTGAACAAATTGATCCCCTAGGAGAAATGACCCAGACCTGCAGTCTCCTCTACTCACAGAATGGCAGTTTTAATTTGGGATGTTTGTTTATTATCAAGCTCTTTGATTTCCTTGTTTATTTAAATCATCCTTTAAATTTCATGATGTGTAATTGAGTATACTACATTATCATTAATAGGCTGAACATGTGTATTTCTTCATCTGACATTGTATCAAAGATGTCAAACTATAATTAATATGCATGTTGTCATTCATTTTATATTGTACAAGGGGATTTCTAGCTAGTTTTTAAAAAAATGATATTTTACTATCCTCTGAATTTGATAGGTATGTGATATTTTTCCAGATTTATAACTGCATAGCTTTACATCCAGGTACATTTTGGAAGCTTAAGGAGGCAGTGGATTTACTATCAATGATTAAAGTTCTGAGATATAAGCACAATATTTATTGGCTCATTTGTTACAAATTACTCCAGGAAGGAGACTGGACATTGATAATGTGATCATGAAGTATTTTCTCTCCAGTACCTACTCACCAATGCCCAGTTTCGATTTCCAACACCACCATCTACCACATCACAGCCTTGATCCAAACCTTAACCTCAGAACTGAATTCCTAAGATGATGTCAGGACTGCCTTTGTCATCAAAGGAAGATACTTTAAGAACAATAATATTCCATTCAACCTATCAAGTCTGCTCTGACATTCAATCATGCTTAATCTTGTAATTCAATGCAATTTTCTGCCTTCTCATCATTCCTCTGCAAATTTATCTATTCTGATATTTGAACACAATCCATGGATCACAGGGATAAATAATTCAAAATTAACCATCCTCTGAATGAAGAGAATTTTCCTCATTTAGCTCTTAAATGGCCTACCTTTTGTTTTGCAACTGTGAATGAACCACATAGAGAGTGGAGCTGTAGATGTAAAAGGCATTCTGCAATGGTTCAAGCAGGTATTCTGGAAGAAACTCAAGAGTAGATTGAGGTTCTCTATTCTTTAACTGCGTGTAAAAGACAGTTTCAAAAGACAATTACAATCAGCGTACTGGGTATACATGTGTGACTGTTTATTGATTGTGGGAGCACAACTCAACTGACAAAACATCTTGGAAAATTCAAGTGCCATGAATGGTCCAGAGTTCTGAGCATAAATGCACAGGCACACAGAATATATTTCTTTTTATCATATTGTTGTGGGATGTCTGCCGAGATGTACAACTCTCCAAGTGTTAATTGACAACATGTTAGCTGGCCAGAACATGACTTTAACTATTTGTTACAGGATGAAATTCTTGATAGCATCTTGGGAATTTCAAAGTGGACCAATTCGCACAAACCAGCTAGTGTTTTTTTCCCTGCACATTTTATAACAGTATAAAATCAGAATGTCCCATGGCCAGTGGCTGGCTTCAGTATCCTGAATTATTCTGTGAGTGTTACATTTGAAAAAGGTTTTTGTTGAAGACTGGTTCTCATTTAGATTAGTGACTGCAATCTGTATAATTCCTGACAATATCCTGTATCCAACAATCATTAATGCCCCTTTTTTTTTTTAAAAAACAGCAAAGCAGAATTTAACTGAATTTAGCATCAAGAAACCCAGGTAAAACTGAAGTCAATGAATGTCAAGGGAAACCAAAGGCTGCAGTCAAACATAACACACAGGAAGATGTTGTCATTGTTGGAGATTAATCATGTCAACTTCAGGAGAAATATCAGCACTGATCATTCATGTCACGTACTGCCAATCAATAATCAACTTCATCAAAAGAGAAAGTACAGCCTTTCACATTCAATGGCATTATTATCTTCACATCTATCAACAGCATCTTGGGGGTTTCTATTAACCAGTTATACTGATTGGAGAACTTTGATGACAAGAGCAGGTCAGAGATTGGATATCCTGCAGTAAGTCTCACTTCTGTCACCTCAAATACTTCTCACAGTATTCAAGGCACAAATCAGGGTGTGATGGCATTCTCTCCACTTACCTGGAAGTGTATTATTCAACAATAATTGGTTATGCTCAGGACAAAGAAGCCTGCTTGATTGATACCCCTTCACAACAATGCACTGTGGCTGCAGTGCATACTCACAATGCATTTCACTGCTGTTACATGCCCAGGCTACTCCAACAGCACTTCCTAAACCCATGATCTTTACCACCAAGGATAAGTGCAGCAGGCCTATGGAAGCTGCAGGGAACTACCTGCTGGTTCCCCTCCAAGTCACACCACAATGACTTGAAAGCAAATCACTATTCCTCCTTTTTGCTGGGCGTAGGTCCTGGAATCCTTCACCAGAAGGATAAAAGCAGTTCATGAAAGCAACTCCTCAACATCTCCACAGGGCAGTTAGAATTGAAGAGTAAATGTGGATTTTTCCAGCAATGTCCAGATCCAAAAAACAATGAATAAAGATAATAATAACAATGCTTTGACTATTTAATAGATGTGGAATAGGTGGAAAGGATCATTTTACTTGATGAAGGTCCCAAATACCAAAATACCCATTTAAAAAAACTTAAAACCTGATTGTAGGTGGTTTCACCTGCACATAGTACCCACCTGAAGTCATTGTTTGGTGCCTTGCATATATTCTATATATATATATCTTTGGCTTGGCTTCGCGGACGAATATTTATGGAGGGGGTAAAAGTCCACGTCAGCTGCAGGCTCGATTGTGGCTGACAAGTCCGATGCGGGACAGGCAGACACGGTTGCATCGGTTGCAGGGGAAAATTGGTTGGTTGGGGTTGGGTGTTGGGTTTTTCCTCCTTTGTCTTTTGTCAGTGAGGTGGGCTCTGCGATCTTCTTCAAAGGAGGTTGCTGCCCGCCGAACTGTGAGGCGCCAAGATGCACGGTTTGAGGCGATATCAGCCCACTGGTGGTGGTCAATGTGACAGGCACCAAGAGATTTCTTTAGGCAGTTCTTGTACCTCTTCTTTGGTGCACCTCTGTCACGGTGGCCAGTGGAGAGCTCGCCATCGAACACGATCTTGGGAAGGCGATGGTCCTCCATTCTGGAGACGTGACCCACCCAGCGCAGCTGGATCTTCAGCAGCGTGGACTCGATGCTGTCGGCCTCTGCCATCTTGAGTATTTCGATGTTAGGGATGAAGTCGCTCCAATGAATTTTGAGGATATATATATATATAATATGTGTGTATGTGTAATATGTTTGTGTGTTTATACATATAGGGTCCAACACCTGTTTTAGATTCCTCTGTGAAACCAAAGATTGTAATGTGGAAAAATACCTGAATTTACTCCGTTTTGAATTCTCAGGATCTGCTGATGCCAAGGAAGTAGTTATCAATGCAAGATTAGTCTTTTCAAGCATTCCTGTGAAACCAGTCAGAACAGGAGTGCTTTTCTTTCAGCAGAATGTTCTTATTCACCATGTCAGTCTCCTCCTGGGACTTTATTTCAGGCAAGTGGCCCAGAAAATGTGTTTTTAAATGGGTGAGTTGCCATTACAGGCACAACAGGGGATGGGTGAGGGGAGGGCAAGAAAAAGTTCTCCCAGCTACTGTTATTGAAGCCCAAGGCCCAATTTGAGCCTGGCTTTGGGCCTCCTACTTGGGCCACAGGCTCCTTGTGTGGTGTTCACTTCAGGATGGGAAGCAGGCCTGAAGCAATTTCCACCCTATAGTTTTTAAAACATAATAAACATTGGTTTTCCCAAACCTGCTGACTGCAAATTGGCCAAACTTCTCTGTCATTCAGATAAATTCTGCTTGTAATACAAACTGAGTGTGACAGCATGCTTCTCTATATCAAATTCATTTTTCACTGATGGAGAAGTAGACAGAGCAGGGTCACAGAAAAGACAGTTCAGATTAAAAACAGGTGGTCAGTTTTTAAGAACATGTTAAAAGCTGTGTAAGTGTTGACCCTGCTTGAAAAAACTGTCCAGATTTATATTTGAACAGTAAAATCAAATTCAACAAGATGGCTTTGGAATAACATTTTAATGGAATAGTAGTGATTGTTGAGATTTTTGGTACTTCAATATATTTTGGCAGAGAAATACAATCATGATTACATGGTTCCATTAGTGCAAATGTGAAATGTAGAAGATGACAATTTGATGAAAATTAAATGTCATACAGTTAGACAAGGCAGTATAAAAAGCAAGAAGGCTATTTTGAAGATAATGAAGTTAAAATAGGAAAACACATCAATAATTCACATGTGGCAGTAATATGGTGAAATAGGAAAATAGTTTCTTTGCTTCCTAATTCACATTTAGATTTGCCCTGCTTGTACATCAAGGATGACTTTCATGTCCTTTCTCCTATTTGTCCTCAATAGGAGGGAGACCATGGAAATTTAAGATCTCTTCTATCCTCTTTCCATTATTTCTACAACTGGTTGGGTTTTCTGAGGTAATTAATCTTGGTAACCAGAGTTCCTTGCTGAAACTGGCCAGATTCTCTTGAAGATCTGTTCATTTATGACACCAGTCCTACCACCTGACTAATGCCAGCACTAGCTCTTGTACAGGTTTAGAACAGAAGGGATTCCCAGCTAAAAGTCCTTGCAATTGCTTGTACTCATTAGTGCAGATTCTGAAATCTTAAAGGCCTTCTTGCATTGTAATTTCTTAAAGGGAGTGTTTTCAGATGGATTTTAAAAAATAGAGCAGCAGAAGAAAGGAAACTCCATTCGGTGGGAGAGAAATTAGGGGCATGCTCAGTGAAATCCAATAGCATATATAGCATAGAAACATGCTCCAGCTTTGATACCCAGAAGAGGCAGTGACTGAGATGTGTCCTGTGAGGCAATTGAACCTGTTGCATTTTGTTATGGACCTTGGACAATTTTATCTTTGACTGAGTACTGAACCGACTGTCAGGAATTTGACAGCTGCTAGGTGCTGTAGTAGTGTTGGGCTACCACTAGGGAACTTTGACAGCCATCAAAGAATTGGAACCATGTGCTGGAAATCCATGGGCTTGCAGGAGAGCAGGCCTGTGGTTGTTAATATCTCTCCACCAATGGGGTGAACTGGAGGTATGCACTGGGCAGTTTAAAAATCTCAGCATGCTGGCTTTGAAGAGGTTAGTCTGTAGATTAGACTGCAGATGGTCTGACTATTCATACTCTCCCTCCCCCACCCCCGGAAGCTTCAGCAAGCCATACGCTGAGTTGCTTTATTCATGGGTGCTAGCATTGCCGTCTGGAGTTGTATGTCAGTGTGCTCACCCAGTAGTTTCAGTGGAAAAAGGTAGACTGAGCTACTTTGTCCGTGGGTGCCAGAACTTTATTTCTGACAGCATGACAGCAGTTTAGGGAACTCTGATATCCAGAGTGTGTGTGGGACTGACCAGTGCCTCTCCTGTCCCCTTTGTTAGGAATTAAAGTACCTTTAAAGAAATTGCTCGAGACAAAAATTGAGAACAAAGAACATTTATTACTACAACAATGCAAAGTTGGGTGCTTCCCCTTACCCTGGGAATACACACACATACTGGGGCTCACCCAACTTTTATACAGTCAATTTCAGTATCAGAATGCCCTCCCCCCTTACATTCTTCTGCCCCCTGGATGGGTTTGGCATAGGTAATTCTTCCTGCCTACGTGCAATTTCAGTATACTTGGAGGACCAGGGGGTATCCTGTCGGTGTCCCTTCATGTTATTGTCCTTATTCACACCTTCCTGATTCTCGGGGCTACAGTCTCTTGATATGCAGAGTTGACTCATTCTATCTAGGGTTGGCTAATTTCATATGTATAAATCTGTGTATGGTTAGCTAATTAGAAATGTATGACTTGGTACTTCTGTCCAGGGCTAGGAGACCCTTATCTGATCCAGACTACCTCAACTTCCTACATTCTATTGTACCTTACCATTCCTTATCTTAGTCCTATGGTCTTGTCACAAAGGATAGAAGATTCTTATGTTAATCGTGCTGACTCTGCTTTCCTGCATCCTAAGCCCCAAACTTATCCTGTTTGAACTGGTTTCAGCCATTTTACTGATGAACTTTAGTTTCTTCCATGTTCATAATTTTAGGTCAATTTTCCCATCTCTCACACCTTTCAAGAGGAGGACTTTGTGTGGCAGGAGTCATGGGACCACTCAAGCCAGAGTGTCCAAAAGAGAGGACTTAAATGACAAAAGGTCACTTCCTAACCCTAAAGAGAGATTTGAAAGATTTGCATGACAAAAAGGTCACATGGTAACCCTAAAGAGGGCATTGGAGGCGTGAACCTTATATGGTGACCAGGAGGTCACTATGAAAATTTCCAGGTGAAGGAAGTAAAGTTGGTTGTTGCCACATTTGAACCTCAAGCAAGTCTCATGTTTCCCTGACAGAGTTGAAAGCCTATAGGGACCATGGTCATCTGGATACAGCCTCAAACTAAAAGACCAGTGGGAAAGTTAACAAATCACCCCAAGCCTGGAGACCATATCAATAAGCTGTTCCTTGTTGACTAACATTTGGAATTTTATTAATTTTTAAGGGCATTTGAGCCTGATCTGGGTCCCCCCCCCCCCCCACATATGTTGTATAATAATGTTTTTCATATAGTTGCGGCTGGTGTTCAGGTGTTAAGTTTACCAGGTTAATTCTATTATTGTTA
The DNA here is from genome assembly GCF_036971445.1 of Narcine bancroftii. Taxonomy (NCBI): domain Eukaryota; kingdom Metazoa; phylum Chordata; class Chondrichthyes; order Torpediniformes; family Narcinidae; genus Narcine; species Narcine bancroftii. The sequence goes on from NC_091474.1 coordinate 160,186,962, forward strand.
GTTGGTTAATAAATTTTGTGTTAAAGTTAACCCATTTATTTATGTGTCTTTTAATTGCTGCTAGGCAATGTAACAATTGTCACAACTTAGAAAGTAGATGTTAGGCACCTCGAACTTCAATCAGCAAGCAAGTGCTTTTTGTGCACTTTTCAGTGTGTAATAATCCAAGATTAGATCTTTATAGTAATGAACACTACTTAACACTTATATATGCTTTTCACCCATAAATTCCCAAAGTGTGCTGACCATATAATGGTAACAGAATCTAATTTTCATATAACTATTACCATTTTGGGCTATGGATGATCTGCAAAGAGATGGTACGTATTGTCAGCACAAATTAGATAGTGTCAAAAAAAATGAAGATGCTCAAAACCCAAAGCCAAAATACCCTAAACTGGTTTTGGCTCAAAATATCAACTATCTTTTGCCTTCCATAGTTGCTGCCTGACTTACTGAGTTCCTCCAGAACTTTGTGTGTTTCTTTAGTACCAGTGGGTCACACAGCATCTGTGGCAAGAGTAAGAGTGAATGTTTCCAGTCAAAGACCTTTCGTCAAAGCTTGTAAAGTAAGAAAATATCAATTTTAAGTTGCAGGGAGGATGAATAGTGAAAAAACAATATGTCCAATAGGCTGAGGTCAGAATTTCCCATGTGATCCTGTTGTCTTCAAATCCATCGAATTAATGGATTAATGAGGGAAGTTGGAGAGTGAGAGAGAGAGTAAAAAACAAAGAAAGGGACATGTAAAACTGTTAAATAGAGGTTGGGACCTGTTGCTGAAAACTGTTTCTTAGTTGGGCTGTTGCAAAACCTGCTTCCTTTGTCCTATCCAGCTTCCCCCACAGCATCTCCAAATGAACCCGTTTTCTCACTTTTCCCACAATGCTGCTGAACCTGCTCAGTGTGCACAACATCATCTATTTTATTTCAAGTTCCCAGCATCTTCAAATATTTAATTTTCAGCATTTTAAAAAATATCTAAATAAAGAAACCCTGCATGTTTGTGCTACTTATGGGAATATACACCGTTACCTGAATCTTCACTATAGTCATCTCAGGTGCGGCGATAGGGCAGATTTCTACTCTTTTGTCAAGATGAGGCCTTCTAAATGCCTTTATAAGCAAGGATCTAATTTCTTTGATCTTTCTCACAGCCGTCCACCTCTACCATGTTATGATTTTTTTTTATTACTGGTATTGTGCTCCCATGTCTTTCTTGGCACTCTTCCAATAAGCTTGCCCCTAAACTTTCAGTGGCAATTGTGGTTGAGCTGGTTTTAGAGCTTCAGGTATAATGTTTTAAGAGCACTTTTTACCTCTCTTTTAAAAAAAAAAATCACTGTTCATCTGCACAATTGGAAATCACATGAATTACAGATGTGAAGCTTTATTCAGGGTTTGCCAGCAAAAATCACTGAAAATCAAAACATTTGCAAATGCTGGATATGTAAAATAAAATGCTAGAAAAGTTCAGCATCACAAGACACATCCAATACAAGAAAAGCAGAGCTAGCAAAGACTTAGTTTTGACAAAGGGTTTTCGACCTAAAACATTAGGTTTGTTTCTCTTTCCACAAATCCAGCCTGGCCTGCTGAGTATTTCAGCACTTTGTTTTTATCAATGAAAATCATTGTCCAGCAAAATCAAGCAAATTGAAAGAGGTCTCCTTGCAGGACCTATTTTACACATTTTTAGGCAATTGTTTCTGCTGCTTTTGTACCTTTAGCTCTAACCAGGCTGTCATTGTGAGTAGCAGTGATCTGTCTACAATCTGTGCTTGTACTGATGCCTTCTAAACTTCAAAAAACACCCTCTTGATGGGTCAAATAAAAACTGAAACTGCAGGACCTGTAGAGAAAGACCCTCTGTTAAAAGTTTCACCAGGATAAATTATTTTCATTCTGTGGGTTCTTTCGCAGTTAGCAATAGAAACTAATGTCTGGTGAGCAACAGCACTTAATGCAGTCCTTTGATTGAATGGCCCCATTGGCTTCAGTTGCCATACCACACGAGCAGGAGTGAAGGCCAGGTAGTGCACACCTAGAGTGGAACTCTTCTAAAGATCCTGTACATAAATGAAGAATTCCACTATGTGTCAAGCAGGCAATTCCAGGAGGAGTCACGTGATGGAATAGTGGCTGGAAGGAGAATACCACCCCGCTCCAGAAAAGAAGAAAAAAAGTGAAGAAAAAGCAAAGCCCCAGACACAAATCACAACAAATAAAAAAATTAAGGTGTGGAGAAAATGGCACCTAAGAAAGAAAAACCAAAAACAACAGGAAGAAAAGAAGAAGGAAAAACGCCAGAAAAGAAAGGTGAAGGCCTTACCTTCACAAAAAAGCAGGGAACCACCATGGAAAGAGGAGCCCGCTCCCCAACGTTAGTGGAGACCCCACAGGGTCGCGACCCACCGACAGCGGGACTGCAAAAATGGCTCACTGAGCCAAACAGAGGTGCGCAACTGCACAATGCGCATAACAAGGAGAACACCAACGGGAGGGGGGGACCAGCTGTGGAGTGAAATTCCACAGCACGAACAGCTGAGAGATGCCCGACAGCAGGGCTCCCAGCTGGAATATAAAGAAAGCAACTGGAAAGGGAGGGGTGAGAAAGAAAAAAGGAACAGATAACCAGCCCAGAAGAAGAGGACCAACATCAAGAAACCATAGAAAAAAAAATACCCAACAAACTGAGACAAGCAGCTCAACAAGAAAGTTAGAAGAGACACAAATACAAGAAGGAGAAATAGAAGACACAAACCCAAGATCAGACACAGGAGAAGAAGAAGAAGAACACCAAGCTCTACAGAGGAATAGGAGGTAAAATGAATGGACGTATAGAACGTATAAAAGAACGTATAAAAGAACATTAAAAGAATGGTTGACATTAGAATTTAGTGAAATGAAAAGAAAAATGAAAAGTACAGAAGAAAAAGTGAGTAGAATAGAGCTGGTCATAACAGATGTAGGGAAAGGATTAGAAAATGTGGTAGAATTTGAAGTGAACGACAAAAAGAAAATTGGAAGAAAGTGGCAAAAAAATTAAAGAAATACAGGAGTTGTTAGCTCAGAAGAGGGATATAATGGAAAACTATAGAAGGCAAAACAATATAAAGATAGTGGGCCTTAAGGAAGATGAAGAAGGCAAAGATATGAAAGAATTTATAAAAGAATGGATCCCAAATGTCCAGGGAATGCCAGAAACACAGGAAGGAATAGAAATAGAAAGGGCACACAGAACATTAGCCCCGAAACCACAGTCACAACAAAAACCAAGATCCATTTTAGTAAAATTTCTGAGATTATCAACAAAAGAAAATATATTGGAGAAGGCAATGAATAAAATTAGAGAAAACAAAAAACCACTGGAATACAAAGGTCAAAAAAAAATGTTTCTACCCAGACATAAGTTTTGAGCTCCAAAAGAAGGGGAAGGAGTTTAGCGCAGCAAATTTGATCCTATGGAAAAAAGGCTATAAATTTATGTTAAGATATCTAGCGGTGCTTAAAATAGTTATCCCGGGGCAGCAAAGCAGGCTGTTCTCGGATCCGGAGAAAGCACAAGAATTTGCAGAATGCCTGCAAGACAGAAAGAGAGATGAAGAGATGTATCAAGAACAAAGAATGATGACAAACTACATTTAAAGATGTAAAAATAATGTGTAAGTAAGAACTAAAGGAGGGAAGAGAAGGGAAGTAAGGGAGAAGGGGGAGAAAAAAGAGGAGAGGTTAATAAATAAATAAATAAATAGATAAATAAGGAAAAGAAAAGAGGGGGAGCTTTGTTGTAAGGTGAAGATACAAGTCTTTTCTGGAGGGGGTCGTGTGGGAAAGAATAACAGTCACTGCGAATTCAGTTGACACTTGCAAACGGGTTCATAGTCCAAATGGAAAGGGGATTTGTGGAAGGGACAAGGGGTGACTCAGAGAGGGGGGGGGGACATTGGGGGTGAAGTGAATTTTAGATGTGGGAATGGTTGAGATATTTTATGTTTTAGAAGTGTTGTCATACAGTGCGTTCAAAAAAAGAAAACTGAGAAATGAAAATGGGGAAAAGAGAAAAGGTGGTGGTGAGGAAGCGAAAATGAGTATGAGATGGCCATGTTGAACTATATGACTAAAAATATTAACGGAATACATAACTAAATCAAAAGGAAGAGGCTATTAAATTTACTGAAAAATGCAAAAATTGATATAGCATTCGTGCAGGAAATGCATATAACTGAAATGGAACATAATAAATTAAGGAGAGACTGGGTAGGGCACGTAACGGCAGCATCATATAATTCAAAAGCCAGAGGAGTAGCTGTATTAATCAATAAAATTGTACCAATCAAAATAGAGGAGGAAATAATAGATCCAGCAGGGAGATATGTAATGATAAAGTGTCAGATATATTCAGAACTCTGGAATTTAGTCAATATATATGCACCTAATGAAGAGGATCAAAAGTTTATGCACAATATTTTTTTTGAAGATTGTAGATACACAGGGGAAATATATTGATAGGAGGGGACTTTACCTTAATTTGGATTCAAAGATGGATAAAACTGGACAAAAGACTAGCAGAAAGAACAAAGTAGCCAAATTTATGGTTAAATCAATGCAGGAAATGCAATGAGACAACAGCCAAAGGCGAAGGAATACTCATATTATTCAAGTAGACATAAAACATACTCAAGGATTAACCTGTTCCTGTTGTCAGCCCATATCCAAGGGAGAGTTAGGAAAATGGAATATAAAGCTAGATTGTTATCTGATCCCTCACCCCTGTTATTAGCAATAGAACTGGAGGACATCCCACCAAGAACATATAGATGGAAATTAAACTCCATGCTACTTAAAAGACAGGATTTTAGAGAATTTATTGAGCGCCAAATTAAAATGTACTTTGAAATAAATATGGAATCAGTGAGAGACAAATTTATATTATGGGATGCAATGAAAGCCTTCATCAGAGGGCAGATAATAGGTTATGTAACTAAGATGAAAAAAGACTACAATTGGGAAATAGAACAGATGGAAAGGGAAATAGAAAGTACAGAAAAAGAATAGCAACAAGGGAAGATACACTACAAACATATAAGGTGGAGAAGAACATAATGAAAATAAAGCATAAGTATTACGAGCTAGGAGAAAAAAATGCACAAAATACTAGCGTGGCAGCCTAAAACAGAACAAGCTAAAAGAACGGTATTGGCATCAAGGAAAAAGGACAAACCAATTACATATAACCCAACAGAGATCAATGAAAACTTTAAGGAATTCTATGAGCAGTTATACTGAACTGAGAACAAAGGGAAAGAAGACAAAATAGAAGAGTTTCTAGCTAAAATTGAATTACCGAAATTGTAAGAAGAGGAGCAAAACAAATTGATAAAATCATTTGAAATAGAGGAAATATAAGATATATTTAAAAAGCTACCGAACAATAAAACACCTGGGGAGGACGGACTCCCAATAGAATTCTATAAAACATTTAAAGAGTTACTAATTCCTCCTCTCCTGGAAGTAATGAACCTGATAGAAGAAATACAAAACTTGCCAGATTCATGTAAAACAGCAATAATTACAGTAATACCAAAGACGGGGAAAGATCCACTAACACCAGCATCATATAGACCAATATCTCTACTTAACTCAGATTATAAGATAATAGCAAAACTATTAGCAAACAAATTGGCTGACTGTGTACCAAAAATAGTAAAACTAGATCAAAATGGATTTATTAAGAAAAGACGAACAACGGACAATATTTGTAAGTTCATTGACTTAATCCATGCAGTACAAGGAAATAAGACGCCAACAGTGGCTGTTGCATTTGACACAGAGAAAACCTTTGACAGGGTAGAATGGAATTATTTATTCAAAGTATTACAGAGGTTCAACCTACTAGAGAAATATATTAATTGGATTAAAGCATTATATAAGGGTCCAATGGCAAAGGTGACAGTAAATGGATATATATCGAACCAATTTAAATTAAGCAGGTCAACTAGGCACGGATGTCCACTTTCTCCCTTACTGTTCGCTTTAGCAATAGAACCATTGGCAGAACTGATAAGAACAAAAAATAAAATAAAAGGGATAAACATAAAAGAGAAAGAATATAAAATCAGTCTATTTGCAGATGACATCATAGTATACTTAACAGAACCAGAATTATCAATTAAATGATTACATAAGAAATTGAAGGAATATGGAGAAATATCATGGTACAAGATCAATGCAAATAAAAGTGAAGTGATGCCAATGAATTATGCGGATTTCACAAAGATAAAATAATCACCATTTAAATTGCAAACACATGTAATTCGATACCTAGGTATTAGACTAGATAATAATCTAGGTCATCTATACAAATTAAATTATCAGCCATTAATGAAGAAATTACAAGATGACTTAGAACATTGGAAAGATTTACCACTAACACTGATAGGAAGGATAAATTGCATTAAAATGAATATCTTCCCAAGGATACAATACCTATTTCAATCATACCAATTCCCTTAACAGAGAAATTCTTCAATGAGCTAAAGAAAATAATAAGAAAATTCTTATGGAAAGGGGGGTAACTGAGGATAGCACTAGATACATTAACAGAATGGTACAAACATGGTGGTTTGCAGCTATCAAATTTTTAAGAATTATTATAGAGCAGCACAATTAAAGTATCTATCAGATTTTTATCAAACAAGGGAAAAACCAGATTGGACCAGGATAGAGCTAGATAAAATAGGGGAGAAAGTACCAGAACATATACTATATAAGTGTGTTGAAAAACTGGTGCAATATATAAGTTCACCAGTACTGCACCATCTGCTCAACATTTGGAAGAAGATTCACATAGAAAGTAAAAAAATAATTAACAACTACCAAAATTATTATTGATGCAAAATCAACTAATCCCTTTCACAATTGATAACCTTTTCTTTAGAGAATGGGAGAGAGAAGGGATTAAAAGAATAGAAAATTGTTTTTTGGGAAATAATTTATTATCATTTGAACAAATGAAGTACAAATATGGAATAAGTCATGGTACAATGTTTGCATACCACCAACTCAAAACCTACTTAAAGGACAATTGGGAAGCAGACTGAGATTACCAGAAGGAAGCAGCTTTGAATATGTGATTACAGACACAATGATAATTAAAAGATTAATAACAAACATGTACATCAAGCTGCAAGAGAAAGAAAATGATGAAATAAGCTATAAACCCAAACAAAAGTGGGAAAAAGATCTAAACATAAAGATTAAAAAATGAAATATTGGAAAAGCTATGCTCTGGAATATAATAAACATGAGGTTACGCATGATACAATATAATTGGTTACACAGACCATATATCTCGCCCCAAAAGTTAAATAAATGGGACCCAATATTATCAGATAGATGTTTTCGCTGTAAGAAGGAAACGGGAACAACAGTACATGCAATTTGGGCATGTGAGAAAGTGAAAAAGTTTTGGGAAGATCTATATCAGCTATTAAATAAAATCACTAAAAACAACATACCAAAAAACCCAGAGATCTTTCTTCTAAGTAATATAAGAAGTAAAGCATTAGGCCTCAAACTGGATGAAGCTCAAAAAAGATTTATTATGATAGCCTTAGCTGTAGCAAAAAAATATATAATGTCAACTTGGAAATCAGAAGAGAGCCTGAGAGTACAGCAATGGTACATGAAAATGAATAAATGTATTCATTGGAAAAAATAACATATAATTTAAAAAATTAAGTCACATTATTTGAACAAATTTGGGAACCATACATGGAGCACAACAGAGAGGGCCTGCCGTGGACCTCCACCCCCTAAAATAATAGAACGAGAAGATGACGAAATGAACTGACCCAGTGTGTAAAAGTAGATGACACAATTTTCTTGTTTATTTTCATTGTATGATGACATTGTTTAATGGGTTTATTGTATTTGGAGGGGGGTGGGAAGGAGGAAGGGAAGGGAGGGGAGAAAATGACACTGTGTATATTCAAGAGGGAAATGTGTGTGTATTTTGATTAATATGATTGATTAATATTAATATGGTTCATAGTGTGAAAAATAAAAAAATTAAGCAGGCAATTCCAGTACCTAGGCACCAACTTAGATGCTTACATGGAACTAATATCTTTCTGAAAATTGGTCCAGATATGAAAATGTCTAGGGGATTGATATTTGTGTATGAATGTCATGCATATTCTGCAATAAAGAAAACATATTGAATTAGCAATGAATGAGAATCTTCCTAATGATAGGATATAAATAATGTCAAGAAAAGGTTGGGTAGATCTGATGGATAATTAGTTCTGAGGTTATTTGACACAAGATGACAGATTTTGCTGAATAATCTGGAGAATTCTGCATTACAATACCATAAAACTACAAGACATAGGAGCAGAAATAGGCTATTCAGCCCTTTGAGATTGCCCTGCTATTTAATCATGAGGTGATCCATTTTTACTAACAGCCCCACTGCATGGCCTTCTCCCCATAACCATTGATGCCACACCTAATCTAGAACCTTTCAATCTCTTCTTAAATGCAATCAATAACCTGGCCTACACAATCATCTGTGGCAACAAATTCCACAGATTTACCACCCATTGCTTAAGAAATTCCTACACATTTCTGTTCTAAGCAGACTCCCTTCAATCCTGAAGTTATGCTGTCTTGTCCTGGACTCGCCTACCATGGGAAACAAGCTTTCTACATCTACATTTGAAATATATCAATGAAATCCCCCCCCACCTCATTCAGTTCAAGACCTGTCAAACACTCCTCATATGATAATCTTTTGATTCCCAGAATCATCCTAGTGATCCTCGTTTGAACCCTCTCCAATGTCAGCAAATCTCTTTTAAATGAGGAGCCCAAACCTGCTCACAACAGTCCAAGTGAAGTTTCATCAATGCCTTACAAATTCTCACCATCACATCCCTGCTCTTATATTTTATTCCTCTTGGAATGAATGCCAGCATGCATTTGTCCCCTTCTTCACTTCAATCTCAATATGCATGTTTACATTCACGCTATCCTTTATGAGGACTCCCAGGTCCATTTGCATGTGGGTATTTTTAATTTCCTCTCCATTAAAAAAAAGTCAGTCCATTTTTCTTTTTTTCTACCAAAGTGCATGATGATAGACTTTCTGACATTACATTTAATTTGCCACTTCTCTGCCCATTCTCCAAATCTATCTAAGACCTTTTCAGCCTCTGTGTTTTTTGTGCCTCTTTGTATCTGCAAACTTGGCAACAAAGTCATTAATTCCATAATCTAAATCATTAATGTACAACATAAAAGGAAGCAGCCCCAACACTAACCCCTATGGAAAATGACTACATCTGGCAGCCAATCCGAATATGATCCTTGTATTCCAATTCTCTGCTTCCTGCTATTAGTCAGTGCACTACCACTTAAGGTGGTATGTGAATAGGAAAGGAAGGTTGAGAATCACTGCTCTAGACTCAATTATTACTAAAATATTTTGCTTGAGAAAAATTGTCATTGGTCCATTTCTTTTGGAGTTATGAAACTGCACATAACAAATTAATTTGGAATGATTAAAACAGTGGTTTTCAAACTTTTTCTTTCCACCCACATCCCACCTTAAGCAATCCCTTACTAATCACAGAACACTTATGGCATAGGGAATACTTAAAGTGGGATGTGAGTGGAAAGAGGTTGGAAACCACTGCCTTAGACCATTCAGCTTCCTGAACACCTTCTCCCTTGAAATAGTAACTGCATTCACTTGCCTTCCCTTATACCCTTCAATATCTGGTATATTGCTAACATCATCCACAGATGTAAAATATTCATTTAGATCTTCTGCCATCTTCTTGTCTCCCATTATTATTATTTACCACCATTTTCTAGTTGTCCTCTTCTTCTTTGGCTTGGCTTCGCAGACGAATATTTATGGAGGGGTAAATGTCCACGTCAGCTCAGGCTCATTTGTGGCTGACAAGTCCGATGCGGGACAGGCAGACACGGTTGCAGCAGCTGCAGGGGAAAATTGGTTGGTTGGGATTGGGTGTTGGGTTTTTCCTCCTTTGTCTTTTGTCAGTGAGGTGGGCTCTGTGGTCTTCTTCAAAGGAGGTTGCTGCCCACCGAACTGTGAGGCGCCAAGATGCATGGTTTGAGGCGATATCAGCCCACTGGCGGTGGTCAATGTGGCAGGCACCAAGAGATTTCTTTAGGCAGTCCTTGTACCTCTTCTTTGGTGCACCTCTGTCATGGTGGCCAGTGGAGAGCTCGCCATATAACACGATCTTGAGAAGGCGATGGACCTCCATTCTGGAGATGTGACCTACCCAGCGCAGTTGGATCTTCAGCAGCGTGGATTCGATGCTGTCGGCCTCTGCCATCTCGAGTACTTCGATGTTAGGGATGAAGTCGCTCCAATGAATGTTGAGGATGGAGCGGAGACAACGCTGGTGGAAGCGTTCTAGGAGCCGTAGGTGATGCCGGTAGAGGACCCATGATTCGGAGCCGAACAGGAGTGTGGGTATGACAACGGCTCTGTATCTTTAATTCTTTACATACTTGAGGATGCTTTTGTATTCTCTTTGATATTATTTGCAAGCCTAATTTCATATTTCATCTCTTCCCACCTTATTAGTTTTTTAGTCTCCTTCTGTAAGTTTTAAAAAACTTCCCAATCCTCTATCTTCCCACTAATTTTTGCTTCTTTTTATGCCCTCTCTTTTGCTTTGACTTCCCACATCAGCCACAGTGCAACATTTTTCCATTCAAATATTTCCTCTTTTTTGGTATGTATTTTTCCTGCACCTTCCCCATTTCTTGTAACAGCCCGATCCATTGCTGCTCTGCCATCTCCCCAGCTACTGGCCCCTTCTAATTTAATTTGGCCAGTACCTCTCTCATTGCCACTATAATTCCCTTGACTCCATTGAAATACCAACATATTTGATTTTAGTTTCTCCTTGTTAAATCTCAAATTGAACTCAATCATATTATGATCACTGCCCCTTTGTTGTTCCATTACCCTAAGCTCCCTAATCACTTCTGGTGCATTACACACCAAATCCAGTACAGAGAGTATTCCAGCTGCACACAGAGGACATAATGGAGGCTTATCCACTTCGGCAGGATGGGTAGAGATAAGAAAAATAAAGGTACAATCACTCTACTAAGGTTATTCTACAGTGCTCTTCATAGCCACCAAGAGATAGGGAAACAGACATGTAGGCAGATTACAGAAAGGTGTAAAAGCAGCAGGGTTTTCATAATGGGAGACTTTAATATCCCCAATATTGAATGGGATGTCCTGAGTGACAGAGGTTTAGATGAGGCAAAACTTGTTAAATTCATCTCAGGAGATTTCATGAAGCAGCCTGTAGGTCGTCCAATGGGGGAATGGCCATACCCGACATTGTATTGAGAAATGAGCTTTACCTGATTATTGGCATTTCAGTGGAAAAGTAATTTTCTTGATTGGTTTGAAATAGGAGAAGTCTTCACTTCATGAGAAAATATTAAATTGTGGGAGGGTAATTTATGACATTATTAGGCAGCATCTAGGTAGAGTTAATTGGAAGCAGCTGAAATTGGGCAAATGACCTTTGGGGGTTGTTTATAGACTAGCAAAGGAGAATCCATGATCAGCATATTCCAGTAAGGACAAAGGACAGGGATGGAAAGGTAAGAAGTCAGGTAATTGATCAAAAAGAAAACTGAAGCATATATAAATTTAGTCAGCTACAATTGGACAGGGCCCCGTAGGGATATTAGGATTGTAATAAAGAGGACAAGCAGGACATTAGGGAGGCCAAAAGGGGTCATGAAATGTTCTTGGTGAGTAGGATTAAACAAAATACCAAGGCATTTTTAACTTGCATTACTAATGAGAGGATGACTAAGGGAAAGGATAGGACCAGTCAAGGAGAAAGGGTGAATTTATGCTGAGAGGAGAGAGTGAGGTGCCAAATGCATCAGTATTCACGAAGGAGATGAACGTGGAGGATCGTAATGGAAGCATAATGTGGAAAATGCTCATGCATTCGGGCTTTTGAGATCAATAAAGAGATGAAGCTCCATCTTTTAAAGAGCATAAAGGTGAATAACTCCTTGGGACCAGATGAGATATATCCAAGGTTATTGATAGAGGCAAGTCAGGAGGTTGCTGGGGCTTAGCACACTCATTAGCAACTGGTGATGTCCCAGAAAAATGGGGAGTAGCCAATGTTAAAGAAGGGAAATAAGGATAATTTCCAGAAAATTATTGGCTGGTAACCCTCACATCTATGGTAGGGGAACTATTAGAGAGAATATTTAGGGAGAGGATTTACACATATTTAGAAAGGCATGGTCAGATTAAGATAAGTCACCATGGCTTTGTGCTGAGTGGGTCCTTTACAAACTTGATTCAGCTTTTTTGAGGAAGTGACAAAAATGGTTGGTGGGAGTGGGGCACTGGATGCTGTCTGCATAAAGAATGGTAGGTATTCAGAATGGGCTGGCAGGAGTAAAGATGGAAGTAGATTCAATAATAACATTTGAAAGAGTTCTCCACAGACACGTGAGCAGAGAAGAGATAAGCAAAGTCATTTGGTCCCTTCATATTGGTTCTGCCTTTATATTATTGCATGCCTTTTGTCTCAGTGCCACTTGAAGCACTATACATTTTTTTGTGCAATTAAGGTTGAAACAACATAATAATTTTGCTTCAGTGCTCCAAGTTACCAGACTAAGAAACCTGTTTAACGTATCCCTGTGTATTCCATGATTTTGCCTCATCAATGACTGAGAAGGAAAAGCACCGTATATACTTGTGTAATAGTCGCTCTTGTGTAATAGTCGACCCCTGCTTTTTAAGGCCCAAAAATCGTATGTTTTACCTATGATTCATGTAATAGTCAATCCCCCTATTTTTGGCCCTGACTGCCCACCCATCCAAGCTCCCAATGCCCCTACCATGGATACCCACTCTGGTCACCCACCCACACACCCGCTGGAGCTCCCGTCACCGTTTCCGTGGATCCTCGCCCCGGCTGCCCTCCCATCCAAGCTCCCAACAGACTGAACGTGGATTCTTGACTTGACTGCTTGCCCACCAGAGCTCTCAACACTCCAAACACAGACTCACCACCTGGTCCTGGCCATCTGAGCTCCCGACACCTGGAACAGCACAGGTACTTGCCATGGTTAGAAGGATGAGCCATATAAAAATATACCCATTAAATTTGACTTGAAAACTTGGTCCAAAATATTTGACCATTAAACAAATATACATGGTATTGTGGTTGATTCAAAGTGTCTTCAGACATTTATGAACAGTAAGTAGCGTCTGGTGCCTACTGAATACAAATTTTCTTCCTTACATTTGTAGGTTTCCTAATTCCAGAAGGAGTCATTCCGGTATTATGAGGGGGGAATATCATGTTCCATTCATTTTCCTTCAGGCTGTGGTTCACAGCAAACTCTGGGAGAAAGATTCTTTTCACCACAGCTGTGAGCTGAGCTGGCCCATTCATCAACTCTTCCATTTGATTTCCTTTGGTCTATCCACCTCCAATAGACCACATGTGTTCAGTGAGTTACCTGTGCCATTAAATTTAATGGGTTACTGTTTTGTAAGGCAGCACAATAAACTGGAGAGAATTCTTCTGCCTTCATCTGAGGCAAGAACCTCCTCCTGTGCTGGGTATTTCTCACCATTTGCATTCCAACTTCCTTCATTTATGAATCTCTTGCTCCAGCATCTCTAAAACTGTAGCTGAAAATGTTCCAAGTAACATCTTGTCCCAGATATTTTCTGCATCTTCATGATGTTGTTTCTGGCCATAAAAGAAAATGCCTCGCCTCCCTCCACCCATTCCCCCCTCCCCCCGCCCACACACACACAATTCCAATTTCCACCTTAGCTATTAAGCAACAATTTGTTCACCAGAATGGGTCCTGGTGTTCGTAGCTCTTGGTTGCTTGAATTTTGCTCCTTTTCTGTAACGAGATGAAAATCACTGCATTGTGCTTTGTGAAATATGATCAAATTATATAGTGGACAAGTAATCAGGAAGATCCATCTTTTATGTGTTGTAAGTAGTTTTTTGTAAAAATATTTTAACAAAAATTTTTATAAATAAATTCTAATAATTTTTTTCAGGAAATATTGAAGAAATTGTGTAATTAAGCTTCCAATTAATTGCATTTCTACTCTATGCTGTTATTAACATGTTTCTATTAAATTATGTTAAAATTTCAACAAACTGCTTTGAGTAATTTGGTGAACATACGTTAAAAATAAAAAGGAAAATTACAAAGAGCATATTAAGAATTTAATTAAATTATTTCACTGTAAAAAATACTGGCTGAATATGAAGGTATTTGTATCAAACCAACAAGAGAACTTTGATTTTAAGGAAATCTATTTACTATTTTGATGAGGAACGGAATATTCCAGAAAGCTAAATCTAGTCAGTCATTTTTCTCACTTTCACATCTCCTAGCATTGGAGAGAGGGAAATTAGTCACCTCCACACAGGAATGGTATCTGGAGCTAATAGTAGTTCCTGAGATCTCTAGTTAAGGCACATCAAGAATACGTGCTAGACAACTATCAACTTGGTGAACACCTCCTTTTGGTCTGCCCAAAAGTTGTTGGCCTTTCAGCACACAGAGATGACAGTGAGGGAATCCTGTCAACTGGCATATTCTGCCAGTTTATGATGAGGGATATACTGAGTGTTGGAGCAGCCAATGCAAGGGCTCTGTCGGGAAGGATCATAGTCTAGAATCCTTCCATCGCTCCAGTTTGAGGGGCTGAGTCTGACAACAGGAAAGGGGAGTAATGACAGGTGCCAATGGGGTAAATAGGGATTAAGTCACAGTGTACAAAAATGAGAATGTATGGACATGACAATCAGTGTGCGATAGGACTTTGCATGGTTTTCTTATTGTAAATTGTATATTGTGAATAAAGTCTACTTTTGTTAAAAACTATCAGGAATAAGTCTACCATTTCCTCCAGGTAATGTGAGGCCATGTTTGGAAGCCCTCTTCTCAGGTAGTGACATGGATATCAAACGAAACAAATTCTCTCACTTTAATACTGAATATGTTAAGGACATGACATTAACAAACCTGACAGACCATTTCCAGTCAGCAACCTGCTGAATTGAATGCAACATTATCAGAATTGTCATGCACACAATTACAATATGTAACTTCAAAGTTCTTGCGCCATTGAGAATGTGATCTGTCATCAGAGAGTTCAAGAGAGGGGAATTTGATGCCATTTATTTAGTCAAAACACAGATTCCTGATGTTAAAACTAATCTTATTTTATTCCTTCATTAAGAAGTTAGAACTTGTGACTGTTAGGAGGGGGAAGGGAAATATGCAGACAGTACAGAGCACCCTTATGGCCATTCTCCTCAACAATAAGCATGGTGTTTTGGATATTGTTGGGGGGATGATCTATGGGGGACCAGTTGTGGTGGTCACGTCTCTAGTGTTGAGGATGGCCCCTAGGCTCAGACAGGAAGGGGGAGAAGGAGGAACTATGGTAGGAGACCAGATAGGAGGTTTGGTGGGTGAGATCGAGACTCCTTGATAGTATGTTGCCTCCCAGATGCCAGGATTGGGGATATCTCTGATTGAGTTCATAGCATTTTGAAGGGGAATGTTGTGGTCCATGTGGGGTACAATGACATAGATAGGAATAGGGATGATGTTGCGAAGAGGGAATATTGGGAGTTAGGAAAGAAGTTAAAAAGCAGGACCTCAAGGGTGGTAATCTCAGGATTGCTGCCTGTGCCATGCACCAGATAGGGTAGGAACATAAAGTTGTAGCAGATGAATGCTTGGCTGAAGAGTTGGTGCAGAGGGCAGGGGTTCAGATTTCAGGATCATTGGGATCTCTTCCGTGGAAAGTCTGACCTGTACAAAAAAAGAGATGGGCTGCACCTGAACTGCAGGGGAACCAATTTCCTAGTGGGTAGGTTTGCTAGAACTGTTGGGGAGGGTTTAAACTAGTTGGCAGGGGATATGAATCAGAATGTGAGTGCAGAGATTAGGATAGAAGGACAAAAACAAGAAACTTTGTGTTCTGAGCTGGTGATAAAGGGCAGGCAGGGGACGAAACATAAATGTAGCCAGTTAAAAGTGGGGGGTGGGTGGGTTTGAAATATATCTATTTCAACGCTAGGAGAAATAAGAAAAAAGGAGATTAACTTGGAGCATGGATCAGTATGTGGAGCTACAATGTTGTAGTCGTTACAGAAACTTGGCTGGAGGATGAGCAGGATTGTTGGTACAGGTACCTGGGTTTAGGTACTTTAAAAGGAATAGAATGGGAGGTAGAAGGGGGGGGGGGTGAGTAGCATTACTGGTCAGGGATAGCACCATGGCTGGCTATGGAAAGGGAGGATGCTGCAAAGGGATTATCAACTGAGTCGGTGTGGATGGAAGTCAAAAATGGGAAGGGAGTTATCATTGTGCTAGGAGACCCCAAATAGCCCTCGGGACACTGAAATACAGGATTGTAGTTATTGAATTATTTCAACTTCCCTAATATTGACTGGTACCTCCTGACTGCAAGAGGGATAGATGGGGCTGAATTTGTCAGGTGTGTTCAAGAAGGATTCCTGACACAGTATGTGGCCCGGCCGATGAGAGGAGAGGCATACTGGATCTTGTTCCGGGTTGTGAACCTAGTGAGGTGGCAAACCTCTCAGTGGGGGACCATTTTGATGAGAGTGACCACAACTCCCTTAGCTTCAGTATAGCTATGGAAAAGGATAAAAACAGACAAAATAAGAAAGTGCTTAACTGGGAAAATCTAATTACGAAGGGATGAGGCAGGAACATGCAAGAGTAAATTGGAAACCTGTTCAAGAGTGAAAGCACTGAAGTAATGTGAAGGAAGTTTAGGGACCACTTGTGCTGGGTTTAGGATAGGTTTGTCCCACTGGGACAAGGAAAAGATGGTAAGAAAAGGGGACAATGACTAACAAAACAGGTCAGGCAACGTCAAGAGGAAGAAGGAACCATATATTTGATATAGGAAGCAGGAAACAAGAAGGGCTCATGAGAAAAGTATGGTTTCCAGGAAGGAGGTAAAGAGAGGACATAAGAGAGCTCAAAGTGGTCACGAGAAAGTATTGGTATGTAGGATTAAGTTATTCTATGCATATGTATAGAACAGAAATATGATAGGAGTAAAGGTAGGCCGATTAGAGATAAAGGTGGGAAGATGTGGCTGGAGGTTGTGGAAGTGGATGATGTCCTCAATGAATACTTTAGTATTCAACAAAGAGAGGGACCTTGATGACAGTAAGGACAATATGGTTGGGGTAAAAGTTCAAGAACATGTAGATATTAAGAGAGAGAACCTGTTGGAGTAATTAAAATGCATTAGGATGGATAAGTCTCTGGGGCATGATGGAATATTTCCCTGGCTGCTCCACAACGTGAGGAAGAAGATTGCTGAGCCTTTGGCTATGACTTTGTGTCCTTGTTATCCACGGGAATGGTACTGGAGGATTGGAAGGTGGAAAATGTTGTCCCCTTGTTAAGAAAAGGTAGCAGGGAAAGTGCAGGCAATTATAGACCAGAGAGCCTTATTGTTGTGTCTACACTTACACAATTAGGACTCAGAGACGTGAT
This sequence comes from Narcine bancroftii, assembly GCF_036971445.1. Taxonomy (NCBI): domain Eukaryota; kingdom Metazoa; phylum Chordata; class Chondrichthyes; order Torpediniformes; family Narcinidae; genus Narcine; species Narcine bancroftii. The sequence goes on from NC_091474.1 coordinate 160,204,596, forward strand.
GCTTTCTCATTCTTTAATACCAACAGACTAACATGGCTACTGACATACAGAGATATATATGTAGCGGGGATCATCATGATCTGGGTGTCATGATGGACAGCAAGGCAGGCTTATATGCAACACTCTTCCCTCCCACCCCGTGCATTAAATTTTGAATTGGCCTCCTCTAACTACCATTACTATGTTGGGCCCATGACTATTGGTGTGAATTAGAGTACATATAATGAGTGATTATAACACAGAAAGGAACTTAATAATAATTATGGAACATAGTCCTTAAAACGCTCGGGTGGTCTTTCTTGGACCGGGGCTAGCCTTCGCTGGCCTCCAGGATTCTACATGCTGGGCTGCTTGTCTTAGTTACTGGGCTACCTGTCTCTGCCCCCCTTTCACTCAACCCAAGGGGATAGATTTCCATGGCAGGAGGAACTACCTCCTCCAAGTCATGGGGTAGTTCGTGGACTTTGGTGTCAGACAATGGCCGCAATTGGTGAATGTGTCATTTCCAGTCTTTCTCCCACTAGAACAGAGTATGAGCAGGGTGCAACTTTTGTAGGATCACCCCTACCACCCATGGGTCTTTATATTATCTGTAATCTTGTGCTAGTACTCTCTTGCCCACCTCCAGTGTTCTAGGTAAAGTTTGTAGCAATGTAAATTTTTCTAAACGGAGGCCCAGTTCAGGGTGAACTGTGAACAGTCTTGTTCACAGGTTGAGGCCAAACATCAATTCTACTGGGGTGCTTTTTGTGGTTGAATGCAGTGTGTTTCTATACCCCAATAGGAAATCTTCAATCCTGTGAGTCCAGGAGGCGTTTAGGAGTTTTTTTGGTTTTCATCGCCTTTTTGAAAGTTTGCACCAAGTTTTCGGCCTCCCATTAGTACTTAGGTGATAGAGTGCCAACAAAATATGTCCGATATTGTTGTCGCACATAAATTTCTTAAAAGGTTCTGATGTAAACTGGGGTTTATTGTCTGTGATCAATTTGTGAGTTAGTCCTTAGATGTTCAATTGTAGAATCGGTTATGGTATTTTTCATATGCAAAACTACTGGCCATTTGGAATGTGCCTCCACCACTATAAGGAAAGTCTCTTCCATGAATGGCTGCATGAAGTCTACTTGAATCCGATGCCAGGGTCTGGAAGGCCATTTCCATGGGTTGGCCTTGGCAGTGGCATCTTTGGCTGCATTCTCTTACTGTTGTTTCAATATCTCTGTCTATTGATGGCTTCCAAACATGCATCCAGGCCAGCACTTTCCTTTGTACCATTCCTTGATGGTTGTGGTGCAGCTCTGATAATATGGTGTTTTGCCATTTGGCTAGATAATTGTATGGGTACCCCAAAGTAAACATCCTCCTTCAACTGATGGTTCATGGCGACGTGTGAAGTAAGCTTTCATGTATTCCAGTATGACTTCAGATTCTGGCCATCCATTAAGGGTAAAGTATAAGAATTTACTTAACTTTACCTCTTTTTGGGTTTCTTTGCCGATCATCTCAGCTATAATTGGTAGTTGTTCTTGCCTGATCGCTGCTGCCTCTGCTGTCCATTTAATAATTTCTTCTTTTTGTTCAGTTTCGGGTAGTGGTAAGCGTGACAAGGCATTTGCATGGCTCTTAAGCATTCCTGGTTTATGTTTTACCTTTTAGTTGTATGTGGCTAGTAGCATAGCCTTTCTTTGAATTCTGGCTTGCAGCTAATATTGGTATTCCTTTGTGGGGGCCCAGAATCAAACTTAGTGGTTTGTTATCAATGATTAGGGTAAAAGTTCTTCTGTAGAGATATTGGTGGAATTTTTTTTAAACCAAAAATTATTGATAATTCTTTCTTTTTCAGTTGTGCGTAATTGCATTCACTTGTAGTTAATGTCCGTGAAGCATATCCCACTGGTTGGTCACCCTTCTCTGAGATTTGGGACAATATTGCTACCAGTCCTACTGGTGAAGCATCATTTGCTAGAGTCATGTCTTCGTTTGGGTCGTAGTGAATCATTTGTTGATGTTAATATTTCTTTTAGTTGATTTTTTTTAAAATTTTTTCTTGTTTCCCCGCTCAGGCCGAAGTTGAAGCAGCGCCGCCGGCCGGGCTCCTCACGCCCGCATCCCCAGGAGGCGAGGGGGCCTCCGCCGCTCGTTCCGCCGCTCCCTCTTCTTTTAGTTGATTGACTGTTTTTAATTTCTGTATTCCAGTACCATTTTTGATCTTTCTTGAGAAAGCGGTTTATGGGGCTGCATAGTGTAGACATGTTAGGGATATGTTTCCAATAGTAATTTATAAGCCATAGAAAGGACTGTAATTCCAACTTGTTGGTTGGATATGGGGCTTTGCAAATGGCTTCTGTAGCCATCAGATCCATTCGTACCCTCTCCTTGTCGATTGTAAATCCCAAGTATGTTACTGAGGACACACCTATCCTTTCGTAATCATACGTTGGCCTCTTGTAGTCTGCTTAGGACCTTTTCAAGGTTTTGTAAGTGTTCTCTGTTGTTTCAGCCCATGATGATGACATCATCAAGGTAACATCCCATGGTATTCCGTGTGGTAATTTGTCCATTGTAGTTTGAAGAATCTCAGGTGCTGCTCAAATTCCAGATGATATGTGTGTCTAGGTGAACAGTCCCAGGTGGGTATTGATTGTCACATATTGTCTTGATTCTTTATCCAACTCTATTTGTTGGTATCCCTTTGACAAATCTAGTTTTGTGAACTTTTGCCCTCCATTTAGAGCTTGGAATAGTTCTGCTTTGGGCATGAGGTGTTCTGGTACTTTTAATGCCTGGTTGATGGTGACTTTGTAATCGCTACAAATGCAAATTTCATCATTTGCTTTGTGTAAAGGTATGATGAGCACTGCCCAATTACTGTATTCTATTGGTCCTAATATGCCTTCATCTTTTAATCTATTTAACTCAGCTTCAATTTTTGCTTTCATTGCAAATGAGATGTCTGTCTTTAATGGACTTTGGTTCCACATTCTCTTTTAATTGCAGTTTGGCTTGAACCTCTGATCTTTCCCATTCCTTGATGAAGACCATGGCATGGTCGCTGAGTTCTGGCTGGGTGTTGTCTTTGAGGTATGCGGTCAGTATTGAACCAATTTCCAGCCAGTTTAGAGGAATGCGTTGTAGCCAGTTTCTTCTGAAAAGTGCTGGTCCATGGGTATCTAAGATGTAGAAAGATGATATTTTTGGTTGTTGTTGTTTGTATTGTAGTTTGACCATACATTTCCCAAACACTTTGATCTTGTCTCCAGTAACAGATCTTAGTGTAACTTCAGTTATTTTCACTGGAAGGTGTGGTAGCAAGCGTTGCTTTAAATATAACGGCATTAGAGACACTCAGCTCCTGTGTTGAGTTCCATTTTTAGGATGTCTGTTGTTTATTTTCAGTTGAATATAAATCACTGTGTTTATTTTGTTTATCTTTTGGATACATAGGACTGCAGCTAATGTTTTGTCCTCTTCAGAGCTATTGTCATGTTCGTTGTCAGAATTTGTCTCTCTCCCTGCTAGTGTTCTGAATTCGGCTGGGTGGTTATCAGCATCGAGTCCAGCTGTGTTTTACTGTTTCTTTAATTGGACATTTTGCTTTAATGTCCTTTTTTACTGCAGCCATATCATTCAGAATTTTTGAAGAAGCACTGTTGGTGGGAAAACCTGACTAGAAGGTCTTTTTGGCCCACAACCAAATTTTTGTCTGCCATTTCTGAGCTGCAGGCAATTTTATAAGCAATCTCAAGAGTTACTTTGTCATCTCTTGCTTTGCTTTTCCTGGCAATCTGCCAACCCCATTACCAATCTGTCTCGAAGTGCTTGGTTCAGAAACTGCTCGAAGTGACAGTGCTTGGACATTTTGCGCAATGCTGCCAAGTATTCACTTACTGCCTCCCCTGGCATTTGCTTCCTTTCATAGATTCATTGCCTTTCTGCCATAATAGGTGGTCTGGGGCTTGGTGTATATCTTCATCCATCGGTCCTCCGGGGACAGTACAATTTTAAGGAGATCAAGTGTTTTGAGGCATAGGGCATGTTTTCAGTTCACTGGGGCTTCATTAATATTATAGACTATGCAATAGTGGTTAAATCATTCTACGTAATTACTTCAACTTTCATCTGCTTTGTTGAATTCTCCAAACTTTCCCTCTGCCATCTTGGCACACTTTTGCTTTGATCTTTTGGTGGGAACTCATGAAGCTCATTAGGTAGTCACTTTTTACCTTCATCCTTTTGCTTCTTACCCCCAGTTGGTGCACGAAGCATGCGTAGGTTTTGTTTCATTCCTCGTCACAGCCTTTAGTTCAAGATTCCTCAGGCATAGGAAATATTTTCTCCATATCTTGTATGTTGAGCCCTTGAAGAATTAGTTTCAGTGAAATCATTGAAACTAGAGAGAACAGAATCCAGGCCCACTCAATTTCTTCTCATAAAATAAGCCTGCAACATCAGGATTCAGTTCAGTGAATTTTTGCTAGACTTTCACCATATCAAGATTATCCATTTTTGGTAAGAAGTCCAAAATTATATCCAGTAGTCCAAGTATGGTTTCACAAAGACCCTATTTAAATGTAGTCAGATATTGCTATACAAGACCATAAAGGATAAAAATTAAGAAATGAAGAAGACCACTAGGCCCCTTGCATATGACCTTGCTTTCATTAAGGCCATATTTGATTATATTATAACCTTAACTTCACACAGTCACTTACCAGTAATCTTTCACTCTATCAAGATTCTATCAACTACAATCAAAAGCTCTGTTTTCATCACCCTTTGAGGAAGAAAGATCTAAAAGCTCTTAAACCTCTGAGGTGGGGGGGGGGGGGAATAATACTTTACATCAGTCACCATTTATTTTTGAAAAGAATGACTCCTTACTCTTCCATTCCCCAATAAATATACACATCCATCCTGTCAAGACTAAGTATCTAACTGTTCCCTACGATCCTTAACTCCTAAATTTTGTTGGCTGAACTAAGTTTTTAAAAATACTAAAGTTATATACTTGATGTAGTTTGAGTCAAATCCTGAAAAGTTTTGAAGGATGTATTTCAAAAAAACTTCAAATGTAATTTTAATTGTAAAAGGTAACCAGATATTTGCAGGATGATTTATTTTCTGAACATCTGATCCAAAAACATTTTAAAAAATCCAAACTTCACAATGATGCACTCTGAAATTTGCCATTACTTTTTCTTAGGTAACCTTGAACATAATACTGTGCAACCATAGACCTTGGGGAGAAAAAATTGGCCCTTCATCAGACATTCATTTATTCTTGGTATTCCAAAAAAAGATTCCTGTGGAAGAATTCAAACTGTTGGATGTATTCAGCCAGAAATTTGAGGAAATTTATGACCTGCAAAGAAAAAAGGATTGTAGGTTTTTGCCACAAAATTAAAAGCAGTTGATGTAAGTTGGCTACTATCTCATATGTAAAATGTGCACATTTTAAAGGATTTCTCAGTCATTCATTGTCAAATATTTCCGATAACTTATTATACATTCACCATGTGGACAGGACTAATCAGGAACACACACCATGGAAATATTACATACTAACAAACATCCTGAGAGGTAAATTGTACCTATTTTATTCATGTTTCCCCTTTAATGCAGACAATGAAATGGGGATAAATGGCTCTAGCTTTATGCTACAAATGTAGATGATTAACTCACAACACCCTGCATAGCATGCAAGTTGTCTTTTCTTGCCCATAGATCACCACAAGTATTCCTTTACTTTTCACAGACCATCGAAAAAAAAACCCATAGGCCGCCAGAGGGATGAGGAAGCGTGCTGGCAAGTTCAAATTCCTTCCCAGTCCACCAACAGGATTTTAGTTGGGACATTTTCTTTTACAAATTTTACATATTTTTTGTAATCAAATGTACTACTTTGTTTTACATATTGCAATTGATCACAGAACATTATAGCACAGGAACAACCTCTTTGACCCATGATGTTAGCATCGAACATGATGTTAAGTTTAATTTCATTTCACTCCATTCCCTGCATAACTATGTGTCCATTTAGAGGCTTTTTAAAATGCTATTATTATGCTTACTTCCACCATTACACCTGGCAGCCATTCTAGCCACCTACCACTCACTATATGGGGGGAGGGGAACATGCTGCACACATCTCCTTTGAAATTTTCCCCCTCACCTAAAATGTATGTCCTCTGGTATTTAATATTTCTATCTTGGGCAAAAGATTCTGATTGTCTACCCTATCAATGTCTTTCATAATTTGATAAATATCTCTCAGGTCTCCTTTCCATCTCTGATGTTCCAGAGAATGCATTCAAAGTTTGTAAAGCTCTCTAACCCAGTCAGCTCTCTAGTAAATCTCTTCTGCATCTTTCCCAGATCCTCCATATCCTTCCTGAATTGCACACCATAATTCCAAGTGCAGCCTCATCAAACTTTTATAGAGTTGTAATGTGACATCTTTATTCTTAAATGCCACGCCTGTGACCAATAAGGTAGTGGACACAGCCCAGAACATTACAGGCAAAACCTTCTCCACTATCAAGTACATCTACAGGGCACACTGCCTTCGGAGGGCAGCAGCAATCATCACTTACACTTACACGTGGTGTTCTCTCTGCTACCATCAATAAACAGGTATAGGTGCCACAAGACTTGCACTGCCAGTTTCAGGAACAGTTGCTACTCCTCCACCATCAGACTCCTCAACAACAAACTCAATCAGGGACTCATTTAAGGACTTTTACTTGTGCACTTTATTGATTTTTCTTTTGTTTTCTCTCTACTGCATAGCCAGTTTCTTTACATACTATAACTGCTTGCAGTTCTTTTATTTGTTTACACATTTACGTTGCATACAGTTTCTTTTTTTGCACTACCAATTAATGGTAATTCTGTCATGCTACAGGAAAAAGGAGTCTCAGGGTTGTATGTGAAGTCATGTATGTACTCTGACAATAAATCTGAATCTGAAATAAAGGCAAGCATACGCTGCACCTTCTTCATTTCCCAATTTACTTGCATCATTACTTGCAGGGAATTATGGGCTTAGACTCCCATATCCCTCTGTACTTCAATGCTGTTAATAACCCTGTACTTCAATGCTGTTAATAACCCTGACATTAATTTTATTCTCCCACTTTGATTAAATTCCACCTGCAGTTTCTCTGTCCATATCTGTAATTGATCTATATCCTGTTGTATTCTGTAATATCACTCAACACTGTTCATACCTTCCTATTGTTATGACATCTGCTAACTTACTAACCCACCTATCTATATTTTCATCCAAGTCATTTACATATGTCACAAACAACAGATGTCCCAAGACCATTCCATACAGACATCACTGGTCATGGGCCTCCAGCCAGAATAATATCCTTCTATCACTACCGTCTGACTTCTTTTGGCAAGCCAATTTCAAATTCAAAGAATCATCACCGTGGAACTCATGCATCTTTACCCATTGGATCAGCCAGGGAATTTGTCAAATGCCTTCCTGTAGTAAGATATCATCCAACGACTTACCCTCATCAACCATTTATTACTTTTTCAAAAACACTCAATCATGTTGGTTGGTCCTAACCGCAAAAAGCCAAACTGATTATCCCCAATCTGGTCTGTATCTTCCTGGATCATTTCTATTTCTCTTTTTGAACAAAGGAACAACATTGGTTACTCTATAACTTATTTATTAGGTCAGCATTATATGCAGTTGCTGCACACAACCTATAACAAGCCCATGGACCACCATCAGCAGACCTTTTTCAGTTGGTTTCATTTGTAAGCTCAAATGATTAGAGCTTCAAATAATAGTGCACAATTTGCAGCTCATTGAATTATTTGTAAGATCAGTAATCAATCAGCCGCTTCTCTGTGAAGCAGTGAATTTAATTGAACTGGTCAATGCTGCATATTATCAGCTTTTTATAAAGCTTGAGCATAACCCAGTTGACCTTGTTGTGGTGCACTGAGGTAGAGCAAACAAACACAAAACTCAAAAGACTGTACAACAGGCTTTATTCCAGTAAAAGTCTGAACACCAGTTCATGCCTTGGTGGCTCCCGTGTGGCTGGCTCAGGTCTATATTCAGGTCGGCTGATTGACAGCTGGGCAGGTGGAGTCAGGTGGTCTTCCTGCAGGTACAGAGATTGCCACCTGCAGTAGGCTGGTGGTCATATCACAACATTCACCCATTTCTTAAAATTGTTCTGGGGGTGTGGTGGGCATGTGGGATGATGACAAGTGGTATTTACAAATTTAGATGGTCTGGCAGCCGTCAGAGTCTCTGGGACCATCATAGGGTTGGCTCCTGATCAAAGTCAGTGAGGGTGTGGTTGTTGCCTGGGGGCTGGCTGGGTCCAGCGTAGCCATGGCGGGCGTCGGTATGGGCAGTGTGGTGTCTATCTGCATGTCTGTCCGTGGGGTGGGGGGGGATGGGTGTGGTCCAACATTAGTGGGGTTCACTGGAGGGACAGAGGGAGTGGTTCAGCCCCCCGGATCCTGGGTGGGCCAAGGATACCTATGGACCTATGGTGGGGAGTTTAGGTTGGGTAGTCATGATGCTGACAGACCCCTGGTCAAGACGGTGTCCTCAAGGCCACTGGGGTATGTGATGTAGGCTAAGTTGTGGTTGGCGTGGAGGAGGAGCACCTGCTCGACTAGTGGGTTGGCCTTGTGGGCCTGCACGTGTTTGCGTAGGAGCACCAGTCCCGGAAATGTGAGCCAAGCTGGGAGTGAAATTCCAGTCACCGATTTCCTGGGGAATGAGAAAAGGAATTTGTGAGGGGCTTGATTGGCAGCCATGCACAAGAATGACCTAATTGCATGGAGTGCCTCGGGAAGGGCCTCTCGCCAGTAGTCGACAGACCAGACTTTCGACCTCAGGGCCAGGAGGACTGCCTTCCAGATCACCCCATCTGCCCGTTGCCCCTCGGGTTGTAACTAGTTGCACGACAAGTCACGATGCCTCACACTACCAGGTGCTGGCACAACTCCTCATTCATGAGGCCGGACCCTCGATCATTGTGGATGAATGCTGGGTATCTGAACATGATGAAGATCTGCATCAGATCCCTGATAATGGTAGCTGTGGAGGTGTCAATAAAAGGGATGGAAAAAGAAAATGGGAGTATTCATCTATGACCGCGAGGAAGAAGACACTCTTGTTCATAGAAGGCAGGGGGCCCTTTAAGTCAATGCTAAACCATTCGAAGGGCCAAGTGCCCTTGACGACATGTGGTGGGTGGAAGAAGCATGGTTTGCACTCCGCACAGACCCTACATACTCGGTCATGTTCCAAACTTCTTGTACAGTGAAGGGGAGGTTCCGGGACTTGAAATGGTACAGGCACATGACGCCCAGGTGACAAAGGGTGTTGTGCAGCGCCTACAGTTAGTCAGATTGCACCACAGTGCAGGTCTGAGAAAGGGCGTCTGTGGAGTCGTTGAACTTCCCTGGTCTATACTGGATGTCATAGCTGAACATAGCCAGCTCGACCCTCCAGTGCAAGATCTTAGCATTCTTGATCTTGCCTTTATGGGTGGTGCTGAACATGAAAGCCACTGCGCACTGGTCAGTGAGGAGGGTGAACCTCCTGCCTGCCACATAATGGCACCAGTGGCAAACCGCTTCCGTGATCACCTGGGCCTCCTTTTCAATGGCAGAGTGTCCGAGCTCGGAACCGTGGAGTGTCCTGGAGAAAAAGGCCACAGGTCTTCCTCCCACCCCTTGGTTGAGGGTGACAGCGAGGGCAACATCAGAGGCATTGCACTCTACCTTGAATGGGGTTAGGATTAGGGTCCTTGTCCACGGCATGATTTGTGGCATTGGCGATGTCCTGCTTAATGGGGGGGGGGGGGAGAGAAAAAGTGGTGGCTTGGGCCAGTGGGTGGGCCTTGTCTGAGAAATGGGGGACCCTCTGGGAATAATAGGAAAAAAGTCCAAGGCACCAGCAGAGGCCCTTGAGCGTGTGGGGGAGGGGCAGTTCCATTAGTGGGCACATGCATTCTGGATTAGGACCAATGACACCATGTTCCACGATGTACCCTAGGATGGCAAGATGCACTTCTCTATTTTGTAAGTGAGGTTCAGCTCATCGGCCGTCCAGACAAATCTCTCCAAATTGTTATCGTGGTCCTGCTGGTCATAGCTGCAGATGGTGACATTGTTCAAGTACGGGATGATCACTCTTAGGTTGTGCTAGTCTACCATGCGGTCCATCTCCTATTGGAAAACAGAGACCCCATTAATGACTCCAAATGGAACCCGGCAGAACTGGTAGATGCGCCTGTCTGCCTTGAAGGCAGTATATGACTTATCCTGTGAATGGATAGTGGGCTGGTGGTAGGCCAACTTTAGGTTAATTGTCAAGAAAACCTTATAGCGGGCTAACACGTTGACCATGTCGGCTATTTAGGGTAGGGGGTAGGCATCCAGTTGAGTGTACTGGTTTATGGTCTGGCTATAATCGATGACCATCCTCGGTTTGGTCACCTCTTTGACCACCAGGGACTGGTACTGGGCTCTATGATATCTTCCACTAGAAGCTGCCTCACTTCTGCCTTAATAGAGGCTCGGTCTACCATTCAATAGTGGCTGCTCCTGGCAGCTATGGGCTTGCAATCTGACATAAGGAAGTTGAAGAGTACGGGGGAGTGGGGGGGCGGGGGTATCTATAGCATGGAGAGACCGCAGGTAGATTGGAGGCCGTCGCTGGGCTGTGTGCTGTGGAGTGTGAGCAGGGGGAAAGGACCCACTGAAAGTGAGGGTAACGCTTTGTAGGTGGCACCGGAAGTCCAGCCCTAAGAGGACTGGGGCATAACCAGGAGCCTGAACCCTTGATATATCCCCCTCCCCACTGTCAAATCGACTGAGCAGTGCCAGTGGGCTGTGAAGGAGTGGTCCTGGGCTGCAAAAGCAATAGATTTTGAGCCTTTGTGTCCGGGCCACATTCGGGTGCATGAAGCTCTCAAGCAGGCATTTTGTTCCCTTCCTATTGACAGCGATGTCCATTATTGAGTGCCCGAGTTCCTGGTATTACGAGCCCAAAGGACCCCAAAACCTAGCAGCAATAGACATTCAGCAAGACAAGTAGTTACTTAAACAAAAGTTGTTTTTAGTTATCTTTAATCATGAAAACAGAATCACACTTTAACTTATCTCTATACTTAACTAACCCAAACCCCCTTCTAATTCTAAGTATGTGATGTGTGTGTAAATTTAAGAAAAGTTATTTGGTTGACAGTTCAATCTCACTTCTCATTTTCCAAGTTCACTGGTTGTAGGCAATTCTTATACTGTGCACAGAATTTAACATGTATAAAGTTCACCAGCGTTTGGTGCTCGAAAGGTAAATGTTTACTGCTCAGGAAGGTTCTTCGGAGGTTTGTAGAGAGATATTTGTTGTTCTAGGATGTCCACAACTGAGGTACCACCATTAGTCACCTCAATGTCTCGCTGATAAAACTTGCTCCATCAGGATTCTCCAGATGGTAACCTCTTTCTTTCAGGCTACATAGAGTTCCTTTCTGTTTTATTCAAGAGAAACCCCAGACAGATAGCAATTTCAGCCATCTGCCACTCTTGAGCTTTCTTTTTCCAACCAGCTTCTCCTGGGTTGCACTGTTTAGCTGCTTTCAGTGTCACACACACTAGCTGAGAGAGCTTGTATTCTCTTTCTCTCTCTCTCTCTCCCTCTCTCTCCAACTGCCAGGAAACCCATGTGACTGTCTCACTTGCAAAAAAAACCACCTTCTACAGCAAGCAACAGGAATTATCCTTCTTGTTCAAGCTGTTGTCTTAGGTAAACAAAACCCAGGAGTGACCCTTCTGTGAGCACTTTGCAGAAAGGTCATAAGCCTTGTAGTTATCCAACCAGCCAGCCTGTATCCAATTCCAAACAATGGTCTATTCATTTCATGATGTCATTTCAATTAGCACCTTCTTGTGAAATGGGCATATCATTCTCCAAAATTTCTGCAATGTTACTAAATATTGTATGAGTATTTCAAATAAGATCTGTTTTAAAATATGTGTATGTATGTAACCCACTCTAATCTTACCAAATTCTTCCCAATATTTATCCATTACACTGGGGAATGTCCCTTTTTAAGGTGGTGGATGCTAGGACCATATCAAGGTCCGAGTCACTGCTCCCCGATGGATAAGGCAAATAGTGACCAGCGGCTTCCTTCCTGGAGATGGGATGCATCGGGTGGGCAATCGGGTATGAGCCCATATTCACCACATTGTTCCGTCGATGTGTTGTTGAGGCCCAGCTGGCCCAAGATGGCGGCACCCAGTGGATGCACGTGGGGTCAGTGCGGTTGGGCAAATCGACCAGCAGTGAAGTTGGAGGTGACATCTTCAGTACTGGCTGAATTGATGTCTTCGGTACTGGCAGAGGTCGTCCAGGGGAAGATAGCGGGGCCCGGGGCGAGCACACTGCAGCGGTGCTGATCAGTGGCTGTACTTGAGATGATGTCAGCGGTGTGGGCAGAAGTGCTGTGGTGGATAATGGCATCACCCGGTCCTCGCACATGGCGATGTTTGGAAGGGTTCCCAACTCATCGCAGAGGGCCGCAGTGCTCCCAACGGGTCTGGAAAGGCATACCTTTGCGGTGGCCTTTCTTCCTGCATCATGAACAGTACGAGTTCCTCACTGGACAGCCTTTGCAAGATCACCTTTCTGACCCACACCAGGATCCGAAGTACTTACAGGTGCTCGGGGCACCGGCAGCAGCGATAGTCTCCTCCACATAGGGCCCGTGCATATGCCAGACCAGAGGTTGGAGGAGTCTCCAATCTCAGCATGAAGAGCTGCAGCCTCCAGGGAGCGGACCACCTCCATTGTCCTGGTAAGTGCTGGGTGCTCCTCCAATGCAGCCCTTGCACGCAGGCATCCTGGATCAATTGCTCCACTTCCCCTTCGGTCACCCCGGTCTCAGTTAGGCATAGGCGAGCTAGCTCCTGCAGGGCCCCCAGATAGAGATCTGCCGTCTAACCTGGCTGATGAGACCTGATAGTGAGCAGGTACCTGGCATAGACCTTGTTTGTCGGCGGCTTGTACATTCTCTCCAGGACGGCCATTGCAGGTTCATAGTCTGTGCCATCCTTGATGGCCTGGAAAGCTTGTGGGCCCAGCTTGGTGCGGAGCACCATGAGCCATTTCTGGTTCGTGTTGATCACCTCTGCCTGTGTTAGGATGATCACCTCAATCGCATGCCTTCAGATCTCGAAGCGTGCCTGGGCTTCCAGGTGTTGAGGGTCGATCTCCAGGCTCCCGATCCTCAGAAACTTCTCCATGGTTGTTCTTTAAAATTTTACTGGAATAAATAGTGGTGCGCTAAGGTAGCAGCAAGCAAGCACAAACCCCAAAAGACTGTACAATAGTCTTTATTCCAGTAAAAGTCTGAAGACCAGTTCATGTCTTGGTGGCTCCTGAGTGACTGGCTCAGGAGGGGCTAGCTCAGGTCTATATTCAGGTCGGCTGATTGACAGCCAGCTAGGTGGATTCAGCCCCTTAGGTAGTCTTCCTGCAGGTACTGAGATCGCCCCCTGCAGTCGGCTGGTGGTCGTATCACCACACTAATTACTTTTGCAATGAGATTTGTCCAATTTTTTGAGGTTAGTACTGATGAAAAATCCCCCTCACAACACAATTCCTTTGGTTACTAATTTTCACAGCACATTTTTGTTATTTGCAGTGTTTTATTTAAATATCTAGTGAAGGATTTCCTTTCCCTTCTGAGCAGCACAATCCCAGCTAATGAGTCAGGCCAATGAGAAACCACAACCACATTCTTACCATGAAATCTGACAAAATTAAGCCTCATTCCCAAGCCCACCCTCCATCATAGCATGAGGCTACAAGCTAAAATTACTGCACCAGGGAGTTGTACTGGGAGGTATATAGTGGGCAAGGATTGAAAGATTAACTTCTTGTAGAATTTTCAATTTCAACTCCCCAAATGAGGAGCAATCCTCCAAAGCAGTCACATCAGCAGGTGGAAAGACAAGAGAGGATAAAAATGAAGATTAGTTTCATGAATTTGAGGAAAAGGCAAGCATCCAAGTGAAACGAAGTGCTTCATAGGCAAAGTGTGTTGATTATGAATGAGAAAACAAGGAAAGTTTATTGAAACTTGGGAGATTGGAGTGGTCTGCCAGCATGAAGTGTTATTGGAGTTGTTTTCTGCAGAAGATGTAAAGTCATGAACAGGGAACAGAAGACTAATAAACAGTTATTGCTTCTGAAAAAAATAAAGCGTTTTTAACATTTAATGAAAAAATCTACTGGCTGCATTAAGATCAAGAATATTTAATTAGACTTTGGATGTGGTACATTTTTACCTTCTAGGGTAACACCAGGGATGACATAGTGCTGGCCTTTATACATAAAGGTTCTCCACATCATCAATAATCATTTCCCTGGCCTGTGTTGGCTTTGTTTTTGATTCCTTAGGCAAACACAAACCATTCTTCCACTCATGTAGCAGCAGGAATTTGGGCTGATATTTCTCATATGTGCTTACTTTCCCTACCTCTCTTCTTAAGTTGTTTGTTATACATTAGAAAACTGTATCTTGAAGTCAAACATACTACTTGTGATATTATGTTTCTGTCAGTTTGCTAGTCATTTGCAATTAAGAAAATGTTTTGAATGAATTGTATCATGAGGAATGATTAGTTTTCGCTCTTTGTGGCAATTTGAAGTGCTATCTATTGTGAAATTATAGCGACTTTGCAATATTCATTGTTCACCACGATGAATTACAATGAGTCAAGATGGCTGCCTTATTTGTGAAGTGGAGCAGCATAGGCCAGCTGTTTTTGGATATTAGTATTGCTTTTCGGGGCGTGATGTTGCTGTAATATTTACCATAGTTGACCATATTTTCCATTGTTGTTACTTAGATAATCTTGTATCCATCACAAATAAGTTTGCAGTGTTTGGAAGATCATTTACTGATAAATGCCATCACATGGTAAAAGTCTAAGAACAGAGTTCATATCACCATAGTCTTAGGAAGCTGGGATCAAGGTAATCCCTTGAGGAGTGTTAAGGCTGGAGGAGAATACTTAATAAAGAAACCAGTAGAGCTAAAAGGGGACATGAGATATCCTTGGCAGTTAAGTTAAAGGAGACACCCCCCACAAAAAATACTACAATTATATTAAGAACAAAAGTATAACCAGGGAGAGAATGGGTACTGTTAATGATCAGTGTGGTCATCTATGTGTGGATCCATAGGAGATGGGCAAGGTCTTAAATGAATACTTTCCATCTGTACTATCACGAAAGTCATAGAAGCTAATAAGTTCAAGAAAAATAATGGTGATATCCTGAAACATATTGACATTACAATAGAAGAATTGTTGGCATTTTAGAAGTGCTTAAATGTGGAAAAATCCCCAGGGCCTGACCAACTGAATCCGAAGATATTGTGGGAAGCAAAGGAAGAAGTAATTTGAACAATTGCAGAAATTAATATATTGAGGTGGTGCACATCTCTTGTAGCAAACTAACTCCGCTTGTATCGCTGCGCTGGCGGGGCAGCTGCAGGGAGATGGTACTGTCGGCTTGCTGATTACCTCGTGGCTTAGGCCACAGCTCACACCCCGGGCAACGTGATGACATCAACGCTGTGCGGAGCGGAACTCCATTTGGCCTTAAAGAGGCAAAGGGGGACACGCAAAATTCAAATAAACTGTTCAACTGAAATCTCCACTGCATCCTGTGGTGTGTCGCAGCCGTTACATTTGTGACCTCGCAGAGCCCAGATGTTATCTGGTCTCTGACTATGGATTTGATGGCAATCAGCGCTGTGTCCATGAAACTCCCTCCCCACTTTTGACCCTTCAATCTCATGCATGGTTTGGCCAGGCAGGGGTGCAGTTTCACCTCAGACAGATCACCTCTGACTCTACTATGAAGAAACTGTGGCCAGAGTGGATGACCTGATCCAAGATCCACCAGAGGGGGGCAAGTATGTTGCCTTCAAAGCCCTCCTCCTTAGCACCTTCAGTCTCTCCCATCAGCAATGCGTGGCCAGGCTGATGCACCTTGATGGCCTGGGGACATAGCCCCGTCCACTCTAATGGATGAGATGCTCGCATTGGCGGAAGGCCACAAACCCTGCCTGATGTTTGAACAAGCCTTCCTGGAACAAATGCTGGAAGACATCCAATTCCTACTGGAAGACAATGATTTCTCAGATCCCCGGAAGATCCCAGCCCACGCCAATGTGCTGTGGAGAACCAAACGGAAGAACGAGGCCGCCATGAATCGGGTCACCTGCCCTGGACCCAGCCGACAACAGACCACCCCAAGGCAGAAGCTAGAAGAGCACCAAACCACTTGGTATTTCTACCACCAACGCTGTGGTGCCCAAACCCCATGTGCCAACAGCCCTGCTCATACAAGGGAAATGGCCAGGCCAGCTGCCGCTGATGGCTGCGAAGGCGGCCACACAAACAGCCTCCTGCACCTGGTCGACAAGACCAGTGGATGGCATTTCCTGGTGAATACTGGTGCTGAGTTAAGTGTGCCTCCCCTGACCAACCTCAAATCTCGCACGAGAACACGAGGCCCAATTCTGCTTGGCATTCAAACAGCCCCGAAGGAGGATCTCCAGGTTTCATTTGCGGAACTCGTCTATGGTTCACTGTTGTCACTGCCGGGAGAGTTCCTCAGGACAGGCATAGAATCTGGAGGCGAGTTCCTGACCCTCCTTGCGGATCTCTGCAACAGGCTCGCCTTGCTGGCACTCCCACCCCAACCCACTACAGCAAACACCCAGTGAACATTCTCAAGGAGCTGCATAAGCCTGTTCTGTGGGGGGGTTGTGTGGCGGCGCACATCTCTTGTAGCGAACCGGCCCCACTTGTATCACTGCACTGATGGGTCAGCTTTACTTGAATGTAATCTGATCCCCAGGGGGTGGGGCGTGTAGCCCCCCAGGGGAGGAAGATGCTGCCATTGAGGCCTGCTGATTACCTTGTGGTTTAGGCCACAGCTCATGCCCCAGGAAACATGATGGCATCGCTGCCGCATGGGGTGGAACTCCCTTTGGCCTTAAAGGGGCACGCACGAAATTCAAATAAACAATTGAACTGAAACCCTCACTGCATCCTGTGGTGTGCTTCTGTGTGTGAAGCAGTCACTACAATATCTTTGTTTGCCATGGGTGAGGTACCAGAAAACTGAAGGATGGATAATGCTGTGTCTTTATTTAAGAACCACAAAACAAGCCTGGTGAGCTGTTATTATCAGTAGTGAAAAAATTACTGAAGAAGGATCCAAAAGATGGGGATCTATCTACACTTTGAAAAGTAAGGGATAGTCAGCATCGGTTTGTTGATGGGAAATCACGTCTCACAAATTTGACAGAGCATTTTGAAGAGAAAACCAAGACAACTGAAAAGGGCGGGTACTAGATGTTGACTACGTAGAAGTTAACAAGATACCATAAGGTAGGCCTGTCTAGAAAGTTGGATCATTTGGGATCTAGGTTACAAAATGGCTTGTTGAAAGGAGTCACTAGGTGGGGCTTCTTTTTCCAGGTATACCGCAGGAATCAGTGCAGTTTGTCACACACATTAAGGTTTTGGATGAGATGCAGGAGGGATGATGATTAAGTTTGAAGATGATACCAAAACTATTAGTGTAGTAGACAGTAAAGACAATTGTCTATGATTACAGAAGGATCTAGATCAATTGGGAAAGAGGGAAAAGCAGGAAGAGATAGGCCCCAAAGAGTATTATAGAACAGAGAACCTAGTGGAGCAAGAATAGAGCAGCCATTCTCAACCTTTTTTCACCAATGCTAGGATTCAATTCAAAGTTTATGGGTTCTCTTCCCTGTCATCGTTTTGTTTCCTTCAGTACTTCTCTCCTACTGACTACATTAAAAAAAAGCATAAACAGATGTTAGGTGAGGTGGAAATAAAACAAGGCTTTACTTGAATGTACTATGATCCCCAGGGGGTGGGGCATATAGCCCCCAGGGGAGTCGTAGGGCCCCCATTGAGAATTGCTGGTGTAGAACTTCTACAATCCCACTTGTAACAATTAGGCTCTCAAGGAGATTGATAGTCTTTTGCATTCATTCTACTGTTAGGAATATGGTCAAGGTACTGGGTAAAAGAGATGAAACGTAATATTGCAGCTGTTCAAGATGGTGAGATTGTGCCAGGGCTGTTCACCATACTGTTCACCAATCATAAGGATATGATTTAGCAAACAAAAATGCAGAAACAAATCTTATGGATGTTGTTAGGACTGAAGACCCAGAGTTAAAACGAAAGATTGGATCATCTGAAACTTTTTCTTGGTGAGAAGGAGGCTGGGGGAGTTGTCGTCATGGCTATCCCTCAGGGTCGAGGATGATGGACTTCATTCCATTTTCCACAGAGTGAAGACATCTGTGTGTGTATTTGTATAACGTGTACTTAATGTTGAACTCCAAGAAACACACGACACTTCACAAATCAACCAATTCCAATGGCTGTGGGAGTGGCTTCATAGAGATTGTAAAATCACTCTGTGCATAGATAAGGTGGATGGTCACAATATTTTTTTCCAAGCAAAGAGAGTCTAAAACTATAGGGTAGAGATTTATAGCAAGAGATTGAAAGGGAACCCGAGGATTTTTTTTCATTTAGAGGGTGGTAGGTATGTGGAATGAGCTACCATACAAAGTGTTAGAGGTAGAAAAATTAAAACTTTTAAAAGATATTTGGACAGGTGAGTGAATATGAAAGGAACAGGGGGGATGCAAGGTTAAGTTTTTCACTCAGTGAGTGATGGGTGTAAGGTGATTATGATGGTGGAGGCAGGTACAATAGGATCTTTTCAAAGACTTTTAGATGGGTACATGAAACTGAGAAAAATGGAGGGTTATGAAGTCAGGATATTCTAGGCCATTGTTAGAGTAGGTTATTAGCATGGCATAACACTATGGGCCCTATAAAGTGGGACAAATATCTTGGTCAGTATGGAGAAGTTGGGCAAAGGGCCTGTTTCAGTGCCATATAGCTCTTTAACTCTGTCTCCAGATATTTGGCTATTAATATATATATCGCTGAGAGATTTTGAGTGTTTAAATAGAAAATACTGGAAATATACAGCAATACATAAGCAATAAAAAGGAATACAAGCCTAAATTTTAGTTTAACCGAGGACTTTTAAAAGCCTGATTCAGCAGAAAGCTAATTTCCTGTCATGCAAAATATAATCAATAGTGCAAAGGCACTAAACTTAGAAAACTCTTCAACTCTGTAATGGGATGATGTACTGAAAACTTCAAATGTTTGGTTGAGTATGGCTTAAAGGTTTATCATCATATATTTTTTGACTGTGGTGATACTTATTACATCTAAAACCAAATTTATCATCTTTTTCCAGATGAAGAAAGCAATGTACTACAATAATTTTCTGCTTTCACTTCAGAATTTGAACATTTTTCAATCCCAGTTTCTCTCAATCAAGCAAATAAAAGTATTCACAGTTTAATTAATTCATAATAGTACATTTATAGTTGTTATAACATCATTAGAAACAGTGAATTAATATATAAGTGGACAAGCACATTCTAAAAATAATTGAACTGAATAGAAGGATAACTTCTGGTAAATTTTTGGTTGTGAAACAGGAATAGGAACTCTAAGCACAGGAGTTAGAATATACCACTACACCAAGTTATGAAAATAATTTTGGCAAAGCAGTAATTG
The DNA here is from genome assembly GCF_036971445.1 of Narcine bancroftii. Taxonomy (NCBI): domain Eukaryota; kingdom Metazoa; phylum Chordata; class Chondrichthyes; order Torpediniformes; family Narcinidae; genus Narcine; species Narcine bancroftii. The sequence goes on from NC_091474.1 coordinate 160,224,324, forward strand.
GTGAAATCTGCCAAGTTGTCATAAAATGTTCACAGTTTTAGCTAAGTCCTTTTATCTAATTTTTCCTACATGTGACACTCACCACTCCCCAGGTTATAGATGACAATTTGTGACATCAAATCAGCTAGAGAAAGGTCATGAATATTGCAGTGCCAGCAGTAATTTACAGAATGAAGGGAATGTGACACAAATTTCCATTCATAGATTTCTCAGTGTTCTCTGCAGTGTAACAAAATGATCCCACATTTGGAAATGCAGATATTTGTAATTGTATATTTTTGATTCATTTCAGGAGAATTTTGGCTCTGCATTCCTGTGGATACCCCATGTTTCCTGTTCAGTTTTGAAACATTCTATTTTTCTGCTGGGCCTGTCTAATCAATGGAATTCTCCATATCTACTGTCAGCACTACTTATGCCTGACAGCAAGAATAAAAGAGTAGGATATGTAGGGCATTATTTGGTCACCATCTGGGAGTATATTTTTCTAGTTTCCATACCAGCTAATCATATTGCTGTCCAAGGATCTTTTCAACTTTGTGCCAATTAGTGCAAAATTATATGTGGTTGTTTTTCAGACAGAGTTTCATTTAAGAGCCTACCACTCTTCAAAATGAGGAGATTTGTGTCGCAACCTATGGGGCAGGCTTAAAGCCAGGCCCCAGAGCAGTTTTCTAAATCAGTGCACTGCCAACCCTCAATATTTTCAATTTATGCAACAGCACAAGGTTGCATAAAAGCTGCCTTGAAAATGTGAGATTTATTTTATTATTGACATTTCTGCTAAGGTTTTTGATCAAGAGTAGAAGAGGAATCTGCCACATAGATTAGAACCTTCTATTCTGTATTTGTTGATATCTTAAAATATTGCTTTTATATTTTAAATTAAAAATTCCTGAATGTTTGAACTCTTGTCCATTTTGAGATACAAAGCAGTGGGAAAGTATTTCATGCTGCTATGGGAATGATGTTTCTGCTGTTAATTTGCAACCCTTCCATGCAAATGTTTACATGAAATTTAAAAAATGTCTTGACCACCACACTTGCTCCAAATGGTGATATTGTCAGTGGACAAACTCTATGCATAAAATAGCAAAATCTAATTATTGGCCATACACAAAGCTCTTCCAATAGATATAAAATGAATTGGGCATCAATCTTATACTGTAAGTATAAAGGTAGGTCTGACTGCTCCCATGATCCAGCTCCTATCTAAGTTTGGTCAATATATTCACGTTATGTGAAGAATATTTAGATAAAAATTAGGACAGTAATAACAAAGAATGGAATTATACTTCTAATTTATGGGGGGGGGGGGGGGGTGTATATTTCATTTCAGCATTTTCTCCACAAATGTATGTGTGTGATTTTTGACAAGTATACGTAATAGTTTTGTTTAAAATTTTCCTTTTTAAACCAAGGTGATGCACCAAAATTACCATGCAAAATCAACCCAATGGAAGATTTTAATTAGCAAGTTTGTGTAGGAGGAGACCCTCTGATTGGCCAATGAACAAAACCTGCGAATAGCAGGTGAAGTCGTCTGGAAATGAAGAACAATTCTTTTGCCTTTAATCGGAAAATAATGCTGAAAATTTGAGCATATATGAAATTTACTGGTTGTGATTTTTTACCTCCTGCTCTCTGGGAGAAGAGAGAATTGTTTATCAATGGTGAATTATTGGGAAAGGGATTATTAATTGTGGGTAAAAAGCATTCTGTTCGTAACCATCTGCAGCAAGGCAGTTTTTCAGTAGTTGCAAACATACTGAGCCCGGATATTGAAACACATCTGCTTCCAATATTTATTGGAAAAAATCCCACCCCCAACTCCATAGAGTGGAAAGTAGGAACTGTTTTCACTTTGTGGTTCTGACTTTTATTTCTCGTTGGCCAAAAACCACCACACATGTATTCACTAAATTGTGAATCAAAAATTTGCATTCCACAATATATTAATAATTAGATTATGTTGTATCCAAATGAATATTATTAAGTTTCTGATTTTAGAGGGGTTGGAGAGGAGTTGGTTTGCTGATATGTTTAAGTAAACTGAACTATGATCATTATTCATTTAGTGATTTAGCTGCAAGGGGCAAACAGCCTGGTAGCTTTTGGACTCCAGACTAGGAAGCCCCCAATCTTCATGTTTTATTTTCATAGAAACTAACTATAATGCTGCAATTCCTGTTCTGACTGAATCATAATTCAGCTTACATCCTAGAGGGTAATTTTACCAATCAGAAACAGGTCATCCGGAGAGAAAGGCAAAGCCAACTCAATCTCCATAAGGAAAAGAAAGTATTGCACATTGTCTTATACAATCTCATCTACACTGAAAAGTTTAAATAGGATATGGCTGTGAGAACAGGTCAGTAGTTGGATCTTCGATGACATGCAAGTTTCCAATAAATTTCCATCATCCAAGTTCACCATAGGCAGATATAACTGTGTAACTGGAGTGCATCTGACATATTGGCATGGCTTTCTCAATAGCACCTCCAAAACTTGCACATCTCTCATTGAGAAGGGCCATGGAAAGCAGATTTCCCTCTAAGCCACACAACATTTTGATTTGGTGTGGCATAAGTTGTGTCTAAAATTTCCATTTGTGGACTTGTATTGTGTTCTGTGGGATAGCTGGACTGCAGCAATTCCAGAAGGTGACTCACTTATACCTTCTTAAGGGCAGATTGACATAACCAATAAATGGTGGCAGTAAAGAAATATCCAAATGCTGTAAATAAACTAAAAATGCATCTTTGGATGAGGAAAAAACCCTGTGATTACTCCAGAAATGAAAACGATTCATGATGCATATGTTTCAAATCATCAGATATCGTTGTAACTACCCAAATATTGTATGACCCAAACACCATTTTGCCAATCCTTTCCCAGATCACATAAGGTTTCCTGCCCAACTCGTGATGCACATTTCTCCTTCATACCTTATGTGTGAGAATAAAAGTTCTTTCCCCACAGGCTCCATCACTGTAGCCTTGATATCATGTGTCCACAACACTGAGAATATTGTTGGACCTCTGATTCGAGGGCTACAGAGATGGAGCGAGTGGAGAAACAAATTTTATTTTACCACAAAATGTATGCAAGACCTTCTCTATTGTGCACAGTATGTTGATGGACTACTGTTGCTTTCTGGGTGTAGGGTAAGCTAGTATGAAGTTGTCCCAATCTTTTCAGTGATGCCATTTTATACACCTTTTTGGATGCTATAGAATATCTGTCACTTTGCTTTTTTTTAGGTCCATAATCATGAAGGGTATTCTAGAACTTTAAATGTTGAACCTTGAACTAATTCTAAACTTTGAACTCTGTGTTGGAAAAAAAAACATGTTTCAATATTAATTTCTAGCCACTCACATAGAACATGATGATTGTGAACTAAATAAAATGTATTTACTATAATTTTGTATGTGCTCACATTTTCAGCTTTATTTTCCCAATAATGTAGTTGTACACAGAATCAGGGATATCTTCAAGTTATTTTTCCTAATTTCTGCATTCTGAACTCTTGCCAAGCTATGTTTAAAGATCTGAGTGAGTTACATTTATAAAGTTAATGTTGCTTTTTCTGGATATCTCAAAGATTTCACAGCAAATTAATTATATTTGAGTAGTTGTAACTCTTTATATCCAAACATGGTAGCCAAATCTAATCATGGTTAGAAATAAATAAATGCATTTCATAAAAATAGAGATCTTTCCATTGGCTGGATGGGGGCGGGCTGGCAGGGAAGTCTAAAAGCTTGGGGTCAAAGATCTAAGAAAGTCACCAATAAATTTGTTGGTGAATTCAAAATGAACATCTATATCCAGATAACTGTTAGGATGTAAAATTTACTACCACATGATTTATTTGAACAAGATAGCATGGATGAATTTGTCTAGATTCAAAATAAGGGAAATATGTTGTGAAAGGGTGAGAAGAAGTCAGGTCAAAAACAGCTTCTGTGGAGCATAAATCCTGACATGGAAAAGTTTGATTGCATGGATTATTTTGACACGATTAATGCACTCTTTCTGTAAGTTTACTCTTTGGGGCTGCAAGAGTTTGGATATGAGCAGAATTCTGTAGCTCGAGTCAAACCATCGTATGCTGCCTTGTATGTTGTGTGCAATGCTTTTTGTTTGAGTCCTTCCTTCATGGAATGCATCATAGAATGATCTTTGTTTCCTTCAAAAGATAGTAAATACCATTCAGTAAATTCAGACTTTTTATCCTTATCCATTCCAAAAGAAGCTCTTCTCTCTCATTTTTCCATTCTCAGATTTGTAGTTCACATAAGCTGCTTCAGACGTTACTTCTCAGTAAATCATAGAATATTTGACAGGGTTAAATAAAAAAATTATGATAATTGATCTGATCACAATGTTTCAATCCCCGACAAATACCAAAATGGTTCAGGCTCATTGAAGGACAGCTAATATAACATCTCTGTTAGGAAAGAGAGATGTGTGAAAAGGAGTAATAATAAACAATTTAGGTTAACATCTTTGAATTTATAAAGTGACTTTTTTGCCATCTATTAATGATCATTAATTACCATCTGCCAATATAAATTCATAAAAGCAAGTCTAATTTGTGTTTCAAGGTATTAAGTAAATTATAGGAAATTGTTACAGAAGTTTGATGATAGTGAAGCCATTAACAACATGGATAAATAGATTAATTTTCACGAAGCAAAAGGAGGGTTGCCAATCATGTTGCCCAGCTGCAGCATGAGGTTAATTTTGATGCTTTATATGAAGTGTGTTTTTGCTATGGGCAGCATGCTATCAAGCATTGCTACCAATGCAAGAATGAAAAACTCACAAGGTGCATGATGTAGTTTAGGTTAATGGATCTATTGGAAGCAGATGTATTTTAATGAGAAATGTTTGGTGATGTACATAAGGAGAACAAAATGACAAATGGGAGTGTGTACTTAATGGAGAAGTGAAATACTGAGAGAATGACCTCATTCTTGAATTTATGAGCTAAAACCACAAACACTGATGGAAAAGAGAGTGGAAGGGTTCCTTGGCCAATTGACGAACTGACAAGCCAAAATAATACTTCTCTGAATGTAATCCCCTTCATATCAGATGTTATGTCATTTTTTTTTGTTGCAGTGCATTGGGAGGTTTCCAGTAAGTACCCGGTGTAGAGGTCACCCCCTACAACATCCTGCTAGATAGAAACTTAAAATTTGGAGCCAAATCTAAATGGAACAGAGATAAATCTGACACTCTAACTGAGAGATAGGCAGAAATGATATCACTCCATTAAGGCAACCTTAACATGACTGCTTTTGATGGAGAACTATCATTATCAGTAGAGACCAGCTGCTGAGTTTAATTTCATCCCTCTCTCCTATGAGGACTCTGGCTGGGAGAGTTTAAAACCAGATATCCATTTTCAAACTGGACGGTTTCCATTCAGCACATTTTATTTTAATAAATTCTGAAGTCATTAAAGTAGGTGGAAGCCTGATATAGTTTTGGAGTCTCCAGCAGGTACAACAACAACTCCAGCTGCAGACCTATGAGCCAGGTAAAGAAGACCCAACAACATGGATGCTGAAGGAGCTACAGGTCAAGCTGAGGCAACAGGACCGGAGGCTTCCAATCCCTATCATCCTCCTGGCCAATGTACAGTACTTGAAGAGCAAACTTGATGAACTCCAAGCCAGACTTCACCATTGGAGAGACATCAGTGAGGGCTCTATGATGTGGCTAAATGCAAACATTTCGGATACGGTGCTGCAGCTCAAAGGCTACACCCTCCATTGCACTGATCGAACACCAGCATCTGGAAAAACAAGGAGAGGTGACATTATATGCCATTATCAATTCATTGTGGTGCACAGACATAGCAGTCATATCACAGTTCTGCTCCCCCAACCTGTGGAAGGCAATCTCTGAAGCAAAGTGGCAATACTGGAGGAAGCTAGAGTCAGATACACTCCAGCTACGGCAGGCCATTACAGCCTACAAAGTGAGGGTGAACACTATAGATCGCTGCGATGCTTCACTACCGATGAGCTGAACACCTTCTATGCCTGATTTGAGTAGAAGAACTGAACAGTGCCTACTAGACTCCCTGAAAAGGCTGAGGACCCTGTGATATCTATCTCTGAGTGCAACATCAGAATATCATTCAAGAGAGTCAATCCTCACAAGGTGGCATGCCCTGACAGCATACCTGACAAGGTACTGAAATTCTGCACCAACCAACTAGCCAGAGTCCTCATGGATATTTCAACTTCTCATTATGGCAGTCAGAAGTTCTGATCAGCTTCAAAAGGGCATCAATAATTCCAGTACCCAAGAAGAGTAGCATGGGCTACCTCAATGACTACTGCCCAGTAGCACTAACTTCTACTGTGATGAAATGCTTTAAGAGGCTGATCATGGCCAGAATAGCATGTACCTAAGTAAAGATCTGGACCCACTGCAATTTGCCTATCTTCACAATCACTCCACGGCAGATGTAATATTGCTGGCTCTCTACTCAGGTCTGGATCACTTCTAAAACAATAATTCATACATACGGCTGCTTTTCATAGATTACAACTCAGCCTTCAATACCATTATTCCCTCAGTGTTAGTCAAGAAGATACAAACTCTAGGCTTTTGTACCCCTCTCTGCAACTTGATCCTTGATTTTTCTCATTGGAAGACCAGTCAGTACGAATTGGAAACAAAGTCTCCTCCTCACTGATCATCAACATAGGCATAGCCCAAGGATATGTGTTTAGCCCACTGCTCTACTTGTTATACACCCATCTCAGGATTGCTACCCATGCCACGTGCTAGTGAGGCAAGAAGCACAAAGATAATCCCACTTAACATGTGGCTAAAGCGATGGGCTTCAAGTTTCTGTATAATATGGTTCTCTTCCAGAAAAGTTGGGACCTGTTCCGGTGGAATGGTTTGCACCTGAACTTCAGAGGGAACTAACATCTTTGTGGGTTATTTTGCTAATTTTGCTTCGGGGAGTTTAAACTAGATTTGCAGGGGGAGGTGAGCCAGAGTTTTAGAGCAGATAGTAAGGTGGAGGACGGTGAGAGTCATGCAAAGACTACATGTAAAGACAGGGTTGTTCAAGAAAGAAATGGTCTCACAATCATCTACTACAATGTGAGGAGTATTGTCGTAAGGTGGATGAGTTTAGAGCGAGGATTGCCATGTGAGATTATGATATTATTGCTATTAGTGAGATTTGGTTGCAGGAGTGGCAGAATTGGCGGCTCAATATTCCAGGGTTCTGTTGTTTCAGATGAGATAGAGGGCAAGAGAGGAAAGGAGGAGGTGTTGCATTGCTAGTCAGGGAAAATATCACAGCTGTGCATAGTCAGGACAGCACTGAGAACTCGTCTACAGAGGCCATGTGGGTGGAGCTGAGGAATGGGAGGGGCATGAGCACGCTAACAGGACTGTATTACAGACCACCTATTAGTCCAAAAGAATTGGAACTGCAAATCAGTAGGAAAATTTGTGATAGTGGAGATTTTAAATTTCCACACATAGACTGGGACTCTCATACAGTAAAAGGACTGGATAGGTTGGAGTTTGTCAAATGTGTACAGGAAAGTTTTCTACATCTATATGTAGAGGTACCAACAAGAGAAGATGCAATGCTTGATCTTTTTAGGTAACCAGGCAGGTGGCAGAATTATGTGTAGGTGAGCATTTTGAGTCCAGTGACCATAATATCATTAGTTTCAAGTTAATTATGGAGAAGAATAGGTCTCGTCCTTGAGTTAAGGTTCTGAATTGGAGAAAGGCCAATTTTGAGGAAATGAGAAATGATCTCTGAAGAGTTAATTGGAATGTTATTTTCTGGTAATGATGAAATTTTGAGAGTGCAGAGATTACATGTGCCTACCAGGAATAAGGGCAACATTAACAGACATAAGGACCCTTGGTTTTCAAGGGATATTGGAGAGCTGGTTAAGAAAAGGAGGGGGCTATATATGCGGTATAGACAACGAGGAGGAAATGAGCTACTTGCAGAGTATAGAAAATGTAAGAGAATGCTTAAGAAGGAAATTAGGAAAGCAAAAAGAAGACATGAAGGTGCTTTGGCAGATAATGTGAAGGAAAATCCAAAGGGTTTCTACTAGTATTTTAAAACTAAAAGGATAGCAAGGGACAGAATGGGACCCCTAGAAAACCAGTGGTCAACTATGTGTGGATCCTTATGGAAATGGGAAAACCTTAAATGATTTTTTTGCATAGGTATTTACACAGGAAACCGGTATAGTGCATAAGGATGGAAGGGAATCAAATAGAGGTGTCATGGAACATATGGAGACTAAGGAGAAGGAGGTGCTTGCTGCCTTGCAATGAAGAAAAGTAGACAAATCCCTGGACCAGATATGATATTCTCCTGCATCTTGAGGGAGATGTGCTGAAATTACAGGGGCCTTGGCAGATATATTCAAAATGTATGTAGTCACAGGGGATGTCTGGAGGATTGGAGGGTGGCTCATGTTGTCCCACTGTTTAAAAAGGGCTCCAAGAGTAAACCAGGCAATTATAGGTCAATGAGACTGATGTCAATAGTAGGTAAATCATTGGAAGGATTTCTGAGAGATAAGATATTGTTATGAATCCAGAGGATCCAAAAACCCAGCAACAACAGAAATTCATCAAGACGAATGGTTCCTTAAACAAAAGTTGCTAATTTTCTTTAAACATAAAAACAGGATCAAACTTTAACTTAATTACTATTAACTTAACTTGACCCCCTTCTAATCCTATGCGCACATGTATGTAATGTATGTATTTTCAAGGAAGTTCTTTGATTCACAGACCAATCTCACTTCTCACTCCTCCAAGTTCACCGGTATCAGGCAATTCTTATATTGTGCACAGAATTTAACATTTATAAAGTTTCACCAGGCTTTTATGCTTAATGGTAAATGGTTACCACTCAGGAAGGTTCTAGATGGTTTCAGAGAGAGATTTGTTGCTTGTTGGAAACACACAAACTGATCTCCCATAATCAGTTACATCAGTGTCTTGCCAAAGATACTGCCCCATCCTGGGTTTTCCAAATGATAACCTCTTCTTCCAGGTCAGAGTTCCTCTTGTTTCCCTTATTTCAGGAGAAACACTCTAGCCAGCCATTTCCTCTTGTAAGGACTTTTAAGGGTTTTCAACCGGCTGAATTCAGAACTCTCAACCTGTCTTCAAAATGGGGTTTTAACAAGCTGTCAGCTTGTCATGTTGCAGCCTCCAAAATCCACTGCAGATTCATCTCTCTCTCTCTCTCTCTCTCTCTCTCTCTCTCTCTCTCTCTCTCTCTCTCTCTCTCTCTGCAAAACCACATGACCCCCCCTAGAAGAGTAAACTGCAACCAGACAGATTGCTGGCACTGGAACATTAGTCCATTTACTCCACAGCATCAGTCCAATTAACACCTACTTGTTAAGTCTCTAAAGGCATTCTTCAAAGTTTCTGAAAAGTCACTGTGGACATGAAGTCTCTCTTTTAGCAAAGTTCATGCATTTTAAATGAGATGACTTTTGTGAAATAATAATGACTGTTTGTGAAGTGGCCTATACTAAACCCCACAATCTATCACTTTTGATGACATATTAATATATAATATAATAAAGCTTGTTACACTCTTCCCCTACAAAAGAATTTTAATTCTCGAGTTAAAATTCTTTTATAACTGAACTGTCTTTACAATCACTTCATTGATAACGATACACAATATATACCAGATTTATATTTCTTTGCATGTTAAATTTTAAAATCTTGACAATTTACTATTGCATTATTTGTACGTTTGATTTGATTTGATTAATTTGCAGATTATATTCTTGTAATATTAAACTCCACTTTAACAATCTTCTGTTTTTATTCTTCATTTTATTTAAAAGCACCAGAGGATTGTGGTCAGTAAATATCACACTGGTTCATGAGTGGTACCCAGATACATGCCAAGATTCTATACAGCAAGTATTTAGACAACAGTTCCTTCTCAATAGTGGAATAATTCCTTTAATGAACATTGATTATTTTTTGAAAAGTAGGAAACTGGGATACACGCCAAAATTCTACAGAGCAAGTATTTAGACAACAGTTCCTTCTCAATAGTGGAATAGTTCCTTTGATGAACATTGATTATTTTTTGAAAAGTAGGCAACTGGATGGTCGATTTTATTGTTTTTGTAACAAAATTGCACCTGTTGTCCCTTACTGACATCCACTGCTAAAGAAAATGGTCTGTCAAAATCAGGTGATTTTAAAACAGAATAATGGCATAGCATCTCCTTTAAATTTTCTAAACTCTCGGACAAACTTTAGTCCACACAAATTTCTCCCCTTTCTTCAAAGGTTTGGTTAAAGGAAGAGCAACCTCAGGAAAATTTCTGCAAAATTTCCTATTAAAATCCTGCCATTCCTAAAAACCTTCTCACTGCTTTCTTGCCATTGGGAATATGAAATTCAGAAATTGCAGGGACTTCAGCTCGAATAGATGCAACTTTGCCATGACCAACTACATGACCTAAGTATGTCACAGTAGCATGTCCAAATTCACTTTTTGGCTAAATTGACATTTAAGTTTGCTTTGGTTAATCTTGCAAACAATTTGTTCAATTCCCTCAGATGTTCTTCCCATGTGTCACTTTTTGTGACCATGTCATCAATATAAGCATCTGTATGTGTCAAACCTTGGATTACCAAATTAATCATCCTTTGAAATGTTGCAGGGGCATTTTTCATGCCAAAAGGTAGCACATTATATTTGTATAAACTAGATGATGTTAGAAATGTAGAAATAATCCTTCCCCTCTCAGTTACAGGCACATACCAGAAACCCTTCAACAAATCCACTTTAGTAAGAAATTTAGCTTTCCCTATTTTATCAATGTAATCATTAATTTTAGGAATCGGATAACCATCCACTTTGGTTACTGAATTAACCTTCCTGTAATCTGTACAGAACCTAATAGCTCCATCTATTTTAGGTACCAGAACACATGGAGAACTCCAATCTGAGTTTGAACTAATAATAACATTTTTCAACATATATTACACTTCTTGATCCATGATTTTACACTTCTGAATGTTTATTCTATATGGGTGTTGTTTTATGGGACTTGGTTCTCCCACATCCACATCATGACAAATCACTGATGTCCTTTTTGGCACATCAGGAAACAAATTTGCATATTTCAAAAACAACCGCTTTAACTGTTTCTGGTCTTGTGATTTAAGATGGCCTAACTCTTCCTCCAGATTTTCCAAAATTGCTGAATTAGACAGGTGCACAGGAACCATGGTTTCTTTAAGGTTGCCCTCACAAGATTCTGTTTCCTTAATCTTATGATCCATAACTTCCTCAATATTGACAACAACTAACACCTCTGATGCAAACAGTTCTCCACTACCTTTATCCTGATAAGAAGGTTTCTATATACTTATGTGACAAACCTGAGTTTTATTCCTATGATCTGAAGTGTTTATCACATAATTAACATCATTCAGTTTTGATTTCACTTCGTATGGTGCAGAAAATTTCACTCTAAGAGGATTGCCATGTGTTGGTAACAAAATTAACACTTTACTTTCTGTCTTAAAATTCCTCACTTGAGCTTTCCTGTCATATAAATGCTTCATTTACCCTGAACCATTTCTAAATTCTCTTGAGCCAAAGTCCACAATTTTTTTAACCAATCTTTAAATTCAGAAACATAATTCAGCAAGTCCAACTGTATATCTGCATTAACCCATTGTTCTTTTAACATTAAAGATCCTCTAACCTGATGTCCAAACACAATTTCAAAAGGGCTGAAACCTAATGAATCCTGCACAGACTTTCTTGCTGCAAAAAACAATAAACGAGTACCTTTGTCGCAATCTTTCCCATTCTCCAGACAATAAATCCTCTTCATATTTTTAAGAGTAGAATGAAATCTTTCCAAAGCCTCCTATGTTTCAGGTTGGTATGCAGATGAAGTAGACAACCAGACAAAGGTGACATGGCTGTCACCAATTTACAAAATCCTTCCTCAAACCAGGCCAGAAATATTGTGTCGAAATTTTATTCATGTTTTTCTTTACACCAAAATTACCACCAAAAGTTGTACTATGGGCTAAATTTAAAATTCCCTTCCAGTAAATCACCGCCCACTCTTCATTTGCAGGAACATCAAGAGGTCTCCATTTCCTCATCCACAATTCACCCTTCAAGAAATATCCACAAGGCATTTCCTTAATCTCTTCCTCATTAACAGCTTTCTCCCTTAAGTCAGCAAGATCAGCATCTGACTTTTGCTGCTGAATGAACTCTTTCCTTGACAAAGTCAAATCCAGACTCTTACATTTAACCTCCTCCTTCTGGACTATTTCAGAAGTACTGGTCATGTCTCTATCAAGTGAATCTTCCTCTGCTCTAATCATTTTCTTAGACAAAGACCTTGTTAGAGCACATGCAGGATATATCTCTAATCTTCTTCAATCTCATCCTTACTAGGTTTATTTGTTAATCTCAAAGCTAACCTAACTTTATCCTCTGCTTAATCATTCCCTAATAAAAATGAGACTCCTTGCATGGCTAACTTTGAAATAACTCCTACAACTACTGGTCCTTTAACTAATTCTGAATTCAATACTATTTTGTGAAGAGATATTGACTCTACCTCACCTCCAACTCCTCTAATCAAAGTGTTCTCTCCTGTTTCCATCTTTTGATCAAGAGTTAAAACATCGTCCAACAACAGTGACTGGGCAGCCCCAGTATCTCTAAGAATTTTAACTGGAACCTGGGAATTTCCATCCTTTACTGAAACCAAGCCCTCTGACACAACCATAACATCCTTACCAGATATAGAACATCTGTTCTCCTTCAAGCCAACTCTCTGAATACACTCTGTAATTCCTCATTTTCTCATCTCTTATTCAACACTAAACAATTTGCAAGGATATGATGAGATTTCTTACAAAAATGACATACAAATCCAGAAATTCTGTCTTCTCCCACCTTGCCTTCATATTTTCTCTTAATATTTACCCAGACAATTTCAGCCTTACTAGTCTGCTCCACATTAACCCTCTGAAAAGGCTTACTATACTGAAATTTGCTTTTGTGAATCAGGGCATTTTCAGCCGCTAACCTAGCTATTTGTTGCCACATCCCCGCATATTTCTCATCCAGTTATAATTTAATCTCATTTGGAACACTCCTTTTGATTTCCTTAATTAATATCAGTCTCTTAACCTGTAAAAATCATTGTTTATTCCTTTTGAGATGCACCAACGGTCAAATATACAGAATTTCCCAGAGCAAAATCCATATAAGATTGGTTCCATGTGTTCACTAGACTCCTAAATTTTTGTCTACATGCTTCTGGAACCAACTCATAAGCTTTCAATACTGCTTGTTTAACAGTATCATAATTTGCCACTTGCTCAGTAGTCAAACTAGAGCATGCAATTTGTGCTTTTCCCTTCAATACACTTTGGAGCATAAGAGGCCATTTTCCTTTTGGCCATCTTGAGCTCTCAGCAATCTTTTCAAAAAGCTGAAAATATGTATCTATATCTCTCTCATCAAAAGGAGGAACTAGATTTACCTCTCTACTAGCCAAATACCTCTCCCCAGGAGTTACAGCCTCAATTCTCTTACCTCCCTCCATTTCAATTTTTAACTTTTCTAATTGAAACTATCTATCGCTTTCAGTTTTTTCCAAATCGTTCCTTCATTATCCTCCCTCCATTTTGCAGCTACCTCTAACTCGTATTTCCTCCATTTTTCAGCTTCCTCTGCCTCATTGTTGTCTCGACAATTCAAACTTGCATTTCTCTCCTTCTTCTACCACTCTCAATTTCTCCAATTTCAATTGCAATTCAAAAGATCTATCCTCTGGAAAATTGTCTAAGTCTTTCTCAACAAATTTTCCTCACCTATTTAATATTTCACTATAAGCTTCTGTATTTATATTTTTTGCATCCAATGCTTGACTTCAGTCAGCTTTAATCCCTTAGTTCCTCTTTTATTTCCTCTGTAGCTCTGCAGGTGATGGCTGTAACAAAAATGTATTAACAACCATTGCTGCTGCTTTTCCATTCACATAAACTCTAAATTAGCTTGGAAAAACCAATCAAATAATAAATCACAAAAACTCCAAAAGATTAAGATCCCAAAACTCCAAATATTTCAATCAAAAAGATGATACCCCAACTTGTTACAAGTCCAGAGGACCCCAAAACCCAGCAGCAATAGAAATTCAGCAAAGCAGATGGTTACTTAAACAAAAGTTGCTTTTAATTTTCTTTAAACATAAAAACAGGATCAAACCTTAACTTATTATTATTAACTTAACTTAATCCCCTTCTTATTCTAAGCACACATGTATATAATGTGTGTATGTTCAGGCAAGTTCTTTGATTCACAGTCCAATTTCACTTCTCACTCCTCCAAGTTCACTGGTATCAGGCAATTCTTATATTGTACACATTTATGAAGTTACACCATGCTTTAGTGCTTAAAGGTAAATGGCTACCGCTCAGAAAGTGTTTAATTGGTTTCAGAGAGAGATATGTTACTCATTGGACACACACAAACTGATCTCCCACGATCAGTCACTTCAGAATCTTGCCAAAAATAAACATAATGGGTTTTCCAAATGATTACCTCTTTTTCCAGGTCACCACAGAGTCCCTCTTGTTTCCCTTATTTTAGGAGAAACACTCTAGCCAGCCATAGGTTTTCAACAGGCTGAACTCAGAACTTGCAACCCGTCTTTAAAATGGGGTTTCAACAAGCTTGCCATGTTATGGCCTCCAAAAGCCACTGCAGAACTGTCTTTTTTCTCTATCTCTCTCTTTGCAAAACCAATGACTCCTCCGAAAACTGCAACCATACAGATTACTGGCACCGAAATCAGTTTCTGCCTGGATGTCTGTGGCTTTAAAGACAGTAGTCAATTTACTCCACAGCATCAGTCCAACACCTACTTGTGAAGTCTCCATAGGCATTCTTCAAAGTTTCTGAAATGTCACTGCGGACATGAAGTCTCTCTTTCAGCAAAGTTCTTGTATTTTAAATGAGATGTTTTTTGTGAAATGATAATGTCTGTTTGTGAAGTGGCCTATACTAAACCCCACAATCTATCTCTTTTAATGACATGTTAATAAATAATATACCCCATAACAATATGTAGTTATTTAGACCGTCATCATCTGATTTGTTCATGGTAGGTCATGTTTAACTAATAAGGTAGAGTTTTTTGAGAAAGTTAACAAGAAGGTTAATGAGGGAAAAGCTGTAAATGTTGACTATATGGACTTTAGTAAGGCCTTTGACAAGGTTCTACATGAAATGTTGGTTCAGAAGGTTAGGATGCTAGGTATACATAGAAAGGATGCAAACTGGATTCAGAATTGGTTTGGTGGAAGAAAACAGTGTAGTAATGGATGGTTGCTTCTTAGACTGGAGATCTGTGTCAAGTAGTGTTCCTCAGTGATCTGTGTTGGGACCATTATTGTTTGTTATCTCTATAAATGACCTAGATGTTTACGTGATGAATTGAATCAGCAAGTTTGCTGATGACACAAAGATAGGAGGCATCATGGAATGTGAGGAAGATTTTCAAAGCTTGAAGAGGAATCTGAAAAATCTGAAAATATGTATCTATATCTCTCTCATCAAAAGGAGGAACTAGATTTACCTCTATACTAGCCAAATACCTCTCCCCAGCTAGAAAATTGGGCCAGTAAATGGCTGATGGAATTTAAAGCAGATAAGTGTGAGGTGTTGCTCTTTTGAAGAGCAAATCAGGGGAGGGCATACACAGTAAATGGTAGGCCATTAAGGTGTGTGGAGGAGAAAAGAGATCTAGGAATACATATACATTGTTCCCTGAAGGACAGGGTAGTAAAGAAAGATTTTGGCTTTTATAAATCAAAGTATTGAAATCAAAGTATTGAAATCAAAGTATTGTTATGTTGAAGTTATTCAAATCATTGATGAGACCACACTTAGAATATTGTGACCAGTTCTGGTCACCCAGCAGCAGGAAAGATATCAATAAGATTGAAAGAGTGCAGAGATGATTTATTAAGATGTTGCTGGGTCTTCAGGAGTTGAGTTACTGGGAAGAATTAAACAGGTTAGAATTATACTCCTTGGAACAAAGAATGAGGGGAGACTTGATAGAGGTTTTTTCCGATTATGACAGGTGTAGACAGAGTAGATGCGAGTAGGAGGTTTTCACTTAAATTGTGGGAGGTAAATACAAGAGATCCCAGCTTTAGGCTAAAAGGGGAGAGGTATAAGGGGAACATTAGGGGAAAGTTTTGCACACAGAGAGTGGTAGGAATGTGGAATGAGCTGCCATCTGATGTAATGAATGCAGATTCCATCATTTTAAATATATTTTTAAAATATATTAGGTATATACTTGGATAGGAAAGTTCTGGAGGGTTATGGAATGAGAGCAGGTCAGTGGGTCTAGCTATTTTTATTGGTTGGCAAAGACCAGAAGTGTCAAATGGCCTGTTTTTCTGACATGTAACATTCCATGGATCTATAGCACAATTCCAATACCATCTACAGGTTTGCTGATGACACGACAGATGTTGGCAGAATTACAAACGGCAATGAGGAAGCATACAGGAGCGAGATAGATCAGCTCGTTGAATGGTGTAACGACAACAACCTTGCAATCAACATCAGCAAAACCAAGGAAATAACTGTGTACTTCAGGAGGAAGTCAGGGGAACATGATCCAGTCCTCATCGAGGGCTCAGAAGTGCAGAGGATAAAACAATTTCAAATTCCTGGGTGTCAACATCTCCAAGGATCTGTCCTAGAACCTCCACTTTGATGCAATCACAAAGAAGGCTATATTTTGTGGGGTGTCTGAGGACATTTGGAATGTCACCGAGGATTCTCATGAACTTATACAGCTGTACCATGGAGAGCATTCTGGCTGATTGCATCACTGCCTGGCATGGAGGCACTAACTCAGGTCAAGAATAAACTCCAGAGAGTTGTTAACTCAGCCTAAAGGCGAGCAATCAGCTGCACAAGGACAGCTGCTTCCCCACTGCCATCAGATTCCTGAAAAATCAATGAACCAACGACACTGCCTTACTTTTCGTGTGCTGTTATTGTTTATTGTTACTATTACTTTATTTTTTTATATAATGTTGTAAGATGGTTATAATATGAATGTTTACACGATGATGCTGCTGCAAACACCGAATTTCATGACTTGTTCATGACAATTGTTACGAGCCTAAAACCCAGCAGCAGAAGACATTCACCAAGACGAGTGGTTTTTAAAGCAAAAGTTATTTTTAATCAACTTAAAACATGAAAATAGAATCAAACTTTAAATTAACTCTATACCTATACTTAACTACACTCTATACTAACCCAAATTAACCCCCTTCAAATTCTAATTGCATGTGTATGTAATGTGTGTGTAAATTTAACCAAAGTTCACAGTTCAATCTTGCTTCTTCTTCCAAGTTTCTCTGGATGCAGGAAATTCTTATACTGTGCACAGAATTTAACATGTATAGAGTTCACCCCAGGGTTTGGTGTTTGAAAGGTAAATGTTTACTGCCTAGGAAGGTTCTTACAGCATTTGCAAAGAGAAATATTTGTTGTTCCAGGATTTCCACAACTGAGGTACCACCATTAATCACCTCAAGGTCTTGCTGATGAAATTTGCCCCATCAGGGCTTTCCAGTTGGTAACTTCTTTCTTTCAGGTTACGACAGAGCTCCTTCTGTTCCTCTTATTCCAAGAGAAACGTCAGACAGATAGCACTTCCAGCCATCCACTGCTTTTGGAACTTTTCATCAGTTCTTCATGGATTGCACTGTTCAGTGTCCCACACGCACAGACTGAGAGAGCTTCTCTTCTCTCCCTCCCTCTCTCTCCAACTGAAGCTCCAGTGAAAAGCATGTGATTCATGTGACTTGCAAAACCCCCACCTTCTCCAGCAAACAACAGGAGTTCTTCGTTCTGCTCAAGTTGTTATCTTAAGTATAAACAAAACCCAAAAGTGCCCATTCTTGTGAGAACTTTGTAGAAAGGGTACTGATAGACAGCCTGACTCCAGCAAGACAATGATCAAGCATTTTATAAGCCAAATCAATTAACACCTATTTGTGAAAGGTGCTTGCATTCTTCAGAGATCTTCAGTATTTCTTCAGTCTTTCAAATGAGATCTGTTTTAAAATGTGAGTATGTACATAACCAATTCTAAATCTTACAAATTCCCCAAAATATTATAATTATTACACAATAAATTCTGATTGGTTCTGCAACAAGATTTTAGTTGAAGGAAAAAAGCTTCATTTGTCATGGAGTCAATATTTATTTCTTTCTTAACCTACCCTTTCCTCGATAGGTCCATTCTGAAACGCCTTTGTCCTGGTAATCCCACCCAAACCTCGTGCCTCAAGTTGCAGTCAAGCTAGCATCCCAATTTATGTTCATATTCATCAGAATCTTATGTTAAAGCAATCTATATAAATTGAACTTCAGATCCATCATCCCTTCCAAATCACATCTTGTTTTGTCTCATCATGCACCAATTGTTTAGTGAGTTAAAATTGTCCCACTGAGACAATATTAACCATGGTGCGTCTAAGAGGAGAGTTAAGTGTCTTTATAAATATATATTTTTTAAACAACATATTTGCTTTTGGTCAGGTCAGTTAAGGTTATCAACATCAAAATTGAACTAAGTTTAAGCTTTCAAGAGATTTCTTTAAGAAAGCATTGAATGCAAGAAAAAAAATCATGAAAACATTTTTAAAGAGAAAATAAAGACCCATGCTAGCCTTCTACTGGTCTTTTGATAACATCATGCAAAACCAAAATTTCTCTTACTTGTCCACTGTCTTTCGCTTCCCAGTCTTTGATAAATTAGTTTGTTGCTGATAGTTTGTTACCATTCTCAAATGGTAATTATCATTAATACCATTTGAGAGAACCCAAAATTCACAACACTGAATAAATACCTTTTTTCTATTTTGAATGGAAAAGGATTTTGCAAGTCATTATTTGAGGGATCGAGTGGCTCTTTAACTACGTTGTCTTTTATTTCATGTCAATAGATTTTGATTTATTAAGTTAAATAAAATAACCAATTGAATATTGTATTTGGATGGCGCAGCTTCATAGGCCAGAAGGGCCTGTTATCGTGCTGTATCTCTAAATTAAATTAATTTTCTCAACAGCCATGTAATTATAGACATTTCTTCAAATTGATCTTTACAGAGACTGACCCCATGATTTTTGGTCCTGGATGCAAACCCAGATCTCCAACCCTTTCCCCATCGACAATCTGAAGTTGAACCAGACTCTTTCCTACCTGGGTATCAGATAATTTTCCTGCTGTCAGTAGGATCAGCTGCTTTTGGTTCCACAGCATCACTTGACTGTGCCCTGGCTCAGTTCATCTGCTGCAGAAAGTGTCCTCTGCCAAACTCACCTATTCCAATTTGTTTCTGCCTTTCATTTTTCCTCTTGCTCTCCACAAGCATCATTCTATTTGCCCATATCCTAACTTACACTATGTTCTAATTACCAATAACCTTCGCTCACTGTATCTTTTTGTTAAGCTTTGCCTCTTTTTTGTAGCCTTGTTTTCATATCCTCCCTATTTCTAAGGTCCACTCTATACCAATAACCCTCCAAATTGTCCCTGTGAAGCTGTTCAATTTATTTGCTGTATTACTGCTGACCACATTTCCAGGACCCAAACTTCAGAATCTGAAATTACCTCTCTAAACCGGTTTTGTATTTTTTTAAACTGCTTCCTTTGAGAAATGCTCCTTATGTCCTTCCTCTTTGAGCAGCATTCCAAAATACTCGGATGACAATACTAATGTGAAAAACCTGACAGATTTTTGCCAATGTAACATCAATGTGTATCAATAAAATGTTCCTGTTGTTGCAGGAGAATTGGGTGATGTGATTAAAAATAAAACACTCCCACAAAATCTGATAGATTTTCAGCTATTCGTCTGTTTGCAATAGAATATCATTTCCACCACAGCATTGACAAATAGCCTCTTCTACCTTGAATTGAAGGGAGTTTTTCAATTTATCATTTGAGGAATCTAATGGCTCTTTGACTGCATTGTCTTTCATGTTCATGCAGATTGATTTAGATTTATTTTCTCAATAGCCATGTGATCATAATACTGTAGTTGCTCAAGTTCAGAATGAATTTGATTATTAATGATTTTTTGCCAAAAACAAATTAGATTTGTAATTTATATTTGATTCAAATCCACAACTAAAGCACCATCGCCCCTCTTAAATTTATCAATTTAGCTATCTTCCATGAATAAATTCACACCAAGCACATTATCCTCTTTACTTTCACAGGAACAATTTTGATTTTGCAGGTTGGAAAGATCTTTGTATTGCAACCCATCTTCTTGGGTTAAGAGTGTTTGCCATGATGGCTCAGATCAAATCTGAATCTGTATTTCTGAACAACCTATGCAGCTATTTAATGTTTTGACATTGAATGCAATGAGATTATACAGAGGGCACCAAATGAAGAAAGGAATGCTCTTGGCTGAGATGAACACCTGAAAGATTTCAGAAACATATTACTAAGATTCAAGCAGCTGGATTTCTCAACTCAGGAACAATCAAATGGAACTAATTTAATTTGAGGCACTTCAAGAATTAACACAAAAAAATAATTTTTGGCAGTTTAGCTTCTTCCCAATTATTGCAAGAAATCTATGAAACTGAAAATTCAAGTACAGATTGTAAATTTTCTTTGAATTTTCACTTCAGAAGTAGCAAAAAGCAAAAGAGAGTTAAGCAGTAATCAGTTTCCCATTTGCAGTGTTTCTTTCCAATAGAAACAAATATCCAGGAGACAATTAATTACTCCCTATTTGCTGACACTGCCAGAAGTGAATCTTGCTTCTCTAGCCCTAAAGATTTATTGGAGCACATCCCAAGTAATAGTGTTACCACAAAAACCGGAAGGCAAATTTTGAGTGCATCCAATACTCAAAAGAAAACAATTACTGCAATCCAAGTGATCGTCTTCTTGCAGGACATTTTTTTTTAAAGTTCTTAGGTTTTGGGGGGATTTTGACCATGATCTCAGCTTGTCAAACATGCTTAATACAAATCAATGCAAAGCAAGGCCTTGATTTCAGGCATTTTTTCAAACATCTTAGGTCTTGCTTGGAATCAGCAGAAGTGATTAATGTGCTCACAGCCTCAACAATACCAGTGGATTCCCACTGAAAATACAGTTCGAGCAGGAATTTGTGGTCATTACAAACTGAACTAAAGAAATCTATACCAAGTTAAAGAAACTCCCAAATGTTTCCAATTTTTATCACGATTGGATGAGGGCAAAATTGGTCTGAGTGGTTTGCAACATGTACAAAAAAAAGTGCTGGAATCTGAAATAAAAGCAGACAATATAGACTTGGTGGCATATATATTCAGTGTTTTTGTACTCTGTCAGAAGTGTGTATGTTTTGGATTGTAGTTTGGCTCTAACTTATCATTAACTTTAAAGGGACTGAAAAAAGTTGGGTATTGGAGAAGAGTCAGCAAATCTGTGATGTTGTGGTCACAAGGAGGTGTGGCGAACAAACCACCTGGCAGCCGTGAGTGAAATAGACCAACTGATTTTAATCGAACACGTGCACACGTGCTTAGAGCTCTAAGTTCCCGACGATGCTTGTGACTCCCAGGACAGAAATGGTGTGACCTCCGTGTCTGGTACATCGAGGCTCTCTGCCCCACCCCACGCGAGTACTCAGCTCTGTAACCCACTTTGCTTGCAGAGTGGCTCAGCCAGCCACAGGACCACACCCCACCCCGCAGAACTAGTGTTTGGGAGTGATGAGCCTGCTGATAGTAGAACTTGTGTGCTTAGACAGACGGCCCCCTCCGCTGCAGGCAAGCTACTGTCACTGCTTGCTCTAAGTTGTGTGCCGGATTGAGGCAGTTGACCACGAAGGTTTCTTGCCTGCCCCAAATGTCCAGGACACACGTCATCCCATTGTGTTGAAGCACCTTATATTTACACATGTCTGGGTGCTGAAGCACAGTTTGGAGTATTCCTCTCCTCATGAAATCTTACTGGAAGTCTTTGAGGTCTTTCAGGACATAGGAGGCAGTTAGACCATGTTGTGAGGTTGGGATAGGGGCTAAAGTGCCGAATTTCTCGTATAGTCACATCAGGAGTGCTGTGGGTAAGTCTTCCTGTCCCCGAGCTGCTGGCACAAACTCACCCGGGAAAGTAAGTGAAGCCCCAGCTCAGTGGGGGATATAGCCAAATCCTCCTTTGGCACTGTGTGTATGCCTAGCAGCATCCAAGGCAACTTGTCTATCCAACATTAGAGCTGTCTTCAAATGGCAGTGGAATCTCTCCATGAGGCCATTGGACTGTGGGTGGTAGGCCATGGTATGATGTAACTGGGTTCCAAGGAGGTGGGCTAGCACCATCCATAATGCCGACGTGAATTACACTACCCTGCCTGAAGTTATGTCAGCTGCTATACCGAAATGAGCTACCCAGTTCTCAATGAGGGCCCTGATGCAGGATGTCCTGGAGGTGTTCAAGAGAGGGACAGCCTCTGGTCATCTTGTGAATCTGTCAACCATTGTGAATAGGTGATGTGCTGTAAATAACTCGAGAACCTGAGATTGAGTCACTGATTTGCAAGATTTTATTCACAATGGACAGGGACCTTGTCCTGTGCCATGACCCTGGCTTTCTGGGGGAAGGATCAAGGTGTTAGAGCAGTGGTTCTCAACCTTTTTCTTTCCACTCACATATACTTTAAGTAATCCCTGTGCCATAGGCACTCTGTAATTTGTAAGGGATAGCTTAAGGTGATAAGTGCTTGGGAAGGGAAGGTTGAGAATCACTGTGCTAGACCCAACTGTTACTGAAATATTTTGCTTGAGAAAAATTGTCATTGGCCCATTTCTTTTGGAGTTATGAAACCGTGTACTTAACGAGTCAATAAGGTACGATTAAAACAGTGGTTTTCAAACTTTTTCTTTCCACCCACATACCACCTTAAGCAATCCCTTACAAATCACAGAGCACCTATGGCACAGGGAATACTTAAAGTGGTAAGTGAGTGGAAAGAAAAAGGTTGAGAACCACTGTGTTAGAGGCTTTATACAAGGTCAAAGAGGGAGGGGCTGCAGGTACAGTCACAGAATGGGGAAGAGCCAGGTAATCCGAAATTCAGCAGTTCAACACAACAGGTACTTGGCACCTCTTGAAGGTGGGAGCAGTCCATTGATGCCCACATGAATGTGGTCAAAATGTCTGTGTTAGAGGAAAAGACTGTAGAGAGGCATTCGTGTATCTCTGTATCTTGGAGGCCTGACAGTGCACACATTTTTTGCCCAATGATCGATCTGTTTCCACAGGCCATACCACATAAACTTGTCTGCGATGAGCTGAGTGGTGCCAAATAAACTTGTCTGCAATAAGCTGAGTAGTTGCTCAGATGAATGGGTGTGCCAGGCCATGAATTGCATTGAACACATAGCATCTCCAAGTGGCAGGTTCAAGGGGTCAAGGTTGTCCGTGATATATGGCAGAGAAGTATAGCCCTAGAAGGTCCAAACCTCATGTCCTCCAGCTTGAACCCTGAAATGGCGGTACAATGGATCAGTATCTCATTGTCCTACTACTGCAAAAGCTGTGTAGTCAATGCCTAGAGACAAAGAATGGATTGAATGAACAGATGTCTGAGATAGTGCATCTGCCACGAGATTGTTCTTGCCCACAATATGTTGAATGGAAGTAGTGTACTCTGAGATATAGGAGAGATGCCTCTGTTGCTTTGCTGATCACAGGTCTGACACCTTGTCAAAGGGTGAACGTGAGAGGCTTATGGTCTGTAAAGATGATGAAATATCTTCCTTCCAGGAAGTACCAGAAATGGCGGATGGCGTGGTAAAGGGCCAGGAGCTCTCGATCAAATGAAATGTATTTTTTTAATGGAGTCTTAAGTGCCTGCTGAAAAAGGTGAGTGGTTCCCAATTTCCATCGACCAGCTGCTCTAAGACGCCACTGATGGCCATGTTAGATGCATCAACCATGAGGGCCATGGGCATGGTTGCATTGGTCAATGTATTTTTGGCTCTTATAAAAGCTGCTATTGCCTCATCATCCACTTTAGATGTCTGGGTTGTCCAGACAGAAGTTTGAAGAGGGATTGCATAATTCTGGCTGTTTCCAGTAAAAATCGATAGTAGAAATTCACCATGCCTACGAATTCCTGTAGACCTTTCACCGTGGCTAGCTTGGACTATTTGCATATGGCCTCATCTTAGGTCAGGAGTGGCACTCCTCCGTGTCGGCCAATACAGTACCTGAGAAAGTCGATAGATGTAAGGCAAAATTGGCATTTAGCTGGATGGATAGTCAGGCCATATGCACTGAGCCACTGGAAGAGTTGACACAGATGTGTGCTGTGCTCCTAACAAGAGGAGCTGGCAATGAGAATGTTATACATAAAAATGAACATGAAATACAGACCGCAGCCCACTGAATCCTTAAGCTTAGGAATTTGAACAGCCCAAATGGTGTAATGAGTGTCGTCTTAGGAACATTGTTGGGATGCACCAGAATCTGATGTTATCTCCTAGCCAGGTCAATCTTGGAGAAGATCTTAGTAGCATGAAATTTAGCAGTGAAATCCTAGATATGAGGAACCGGGTACCTGTCTGCAGTCATGACGTCGTTGAGCCACTGATAATCTCCACATGATCTCCATCCCCCGGAAGCCTTTGGTACCATGTATAGGAAGGATGCCCATGAACTGTCTGAGTGATGAACTATCCCTATCTCTTCCATCTTCCAGAAATCCTCCATAGGGAGCTGCAGCTTCTCAGGAGGCAGACTGCATGCCCAGGTGTATAGCAGTGATCTTTTTGTGGTAATATGGTGCTAGATGCCGTGTTTAGTTAGAACTGCAGAGAACTCTGGGGTGACAATACTCAGAAATTCCGCCAAGATTTTGGCATACTTGTTCTGAGAAAAAGTCATCAAGTGCAGATGGGGTGCCGGCAGAGTGGCTTGGTGTAAGGCATGTGATCCAAAAGTCTTGGATTTGACCAATTGATGCCCCTTCAGGTCTACCAGGAGTCAGTGAGGTCAGAGGAAGGCCACACCCAGCAAGGGTTGTGACACATCAGCCAACGTGAAGGTCCACTTAAAGTGACAGGAGCCAAAGATAAGCCGGATGGTCCTCGCACCATACGTTTTAATATGGCTGCTGTTTGCAGCAGAAAAGGAAGGCCCAGACTTTCCAGCATGGGTGTCCAGGCTTGTGGGAGGAAAAATGCTGATTTCTGCCCTTGTGTCGACAAGGAAACACCAACCAGAATGCCGATCCCACAAGTAGAGGAAACTGTCTCAGTGGCTGGCCATCTTAGCCATTAGTGACGAACAGCCCAGGCATTTCCTGGGTGCAAGCAAGGTGACCAGCAGCAGTGAACCACAGAGCCTCATCTCTGATGGTAGTAGCACCATCGCTCCTTTTCTGGGCTTTTGTCCACTGTAGTTGTCACTGCCCTCTTGTCTGGGCCCAGGAATAACCAGGTGCCCTGGCATGATGCAACAACTTGGTCGTTGGCCATTCCATTATGTTGCTTAGCATGCCATAGGACATCGGCGTGGGCTGCCAGCCTACGGGGGTCGCCAAAATCGTTGTCTGCGTGGAGCAGGTGAATGTCCTCTGGCATCTGCTCCAGAAATATTTGTTCGCACGGCAGGGAGGGTTTGTGGCTGTCATAAGTGCCAGCATGTCGTTCATGAGAGCGGATGGCGTTTGGTCACTTAGACCATCCATGTGTAGCAGCCATGTTGCCCATTTATGGCGGTAAAGCATGAAAGTACGGATGAGGAGTCCTTTAATGCCCATGTACCTGTTAACGGCAGGGGGTTGATGCAGGAAATTGACAATTCTTCTGGCCGTCTCTTGGTCAAGTGAGCTGACCACGTAGTAATATTTTGTGGTGTCCGCAGTGATCTGCCTGACATGGAACTGGGGCTCAGCTGGCTCAAACCAGACAACAGGCTGTGAAGTTGAAAAGGTAAGCAGTTTCAGAGAGACAACACTTTGTAAATTAGCCTCGTTTATTGTGGTCCAAAATTGTTATTTGGGTCAGTCAAGTCGCAAGGAGGTGCAGCAAACAAACCACATCTGCAGCTGCGAATGAGCTAGACCAACTGATTTCAATCAAACTCTCACGCATGCTTATATTTTGCAGTTCCCAATGATCCTTGTGACTCCTGGGACGGAAATGAGGTCAGCCCTGAGGGCTAGAACCACGTCCGGTCCATCATGGCTCTCCGCACCCCCCCCCCCACCCCCCGCAAGCCCTCATCTCCATAACCCGGTTTGCTTGCAGAGTGTCTCAGCCCGCCACGTTGTAGGCTTGCTGAGTTTCAGCTGTTAGAAACACTACCAATCTGCCTGCCGGGTGAGGTGCTAATTGCAAAAGTTTGCCAGCAGATGGCGGGTAATAGACTTTCTACATTCTGTAGAAGTTGTGAAGCTACTTGCGGATAAAACTATTGTGCTTACTTTGACTTTCTTATCAATGTTACATTAACATTAGATATTATTTCTTATAATGTCATCTGATTGTATCTGTCAAGTATTTTCAGGAGGTTGTGATCGGGGAATTTTCATTTTCTGATATTTAAGATCAAAATACTTTTCTTGCATAAGAATGTTTTGGATTGGAGATTTTAACCAATGTGGGATTATAGTTAAAGCTGCACTTGCTCTTTTAATCAGTTCATTGGGCAAACAAAAAATAAGAGAATGATAAAGAAATCAGGATAAAGAAATAGAAAGTACAAAGTGGCTTAGATCCATAATTCTAGAGTGATCTTGTAAAATATGTATCTGTTATTGCCGCTTACCTTGTGAAAAAGTGATAGAAAAGATTACTCAAGCAGACAAGTTTAAGGTACCTGTTTTATATATTGAGGGATTAGACCAGTCATTCTCAACAGAGGCCATACGATCCCTGTGGAGGCCAGAGTACATTTAAGGGGAGGTGTGAGGGGGTGGTAGTAGGTATGGACTAAAATCTTTAATAAGGAGGCCCAAGATGTATTGGGGAGATGTATGGAAATTGAATGGATTAAACATTTTTGAGGGAATGAAAGGACTTTGCTGTTAGGCTTTGTTGCATAGTTGCCAAGCAAAGCAAGATTGTTTCAATGTTGGAGGCACATGGAGACAGCCTAGAATGACCTAAGTAAATGCAAAAAATTAACAATGTTTTCTGAGCATTCCTTGTTTCAACATTCTGTTTAACATGGAACCAGCCTTAGCTATGAATTGCTTTCCTTGTAGTTTTTATCTTTTGTCTAACACCTTCAATTCCAAGAAATAAGCATGCAAGTTGAAATGGTTTGCTCCATATTTGTTGCATTCACAAGCACCCTCATTTTGCTTCATGATTTCAGGTTAGGTAGTGAATGTACAGTGCCCTCCATAATGTTTGCAACAAAGACAGTTTTTCATAAACGAGAACAATATTCCATTCAAGAACCTTGTTGCATGCTTCAGTGGTTGGACATTATAGAGGGTTCATCGCACAACTGAAAAATGTTATACCTTCAGTCTTTACTGTTCATTTGTATCATTTAGTGGCAAAAAACTTAGGAGGACCGTTAAATGCTTTGCTTTCAATTGTCACATTGGGTTCAAGATGGTCTTTTCCGGCAGAGGTCTGAAGAAAATGACAAACATTTTCAGATGTTGCTGCTGCAAAACGAGGTGAGGTGGTTGTTTTATTTAGTTTCTTTCTCATAAGGAGCATGGTGAAAAACTTGTTGATGCAAAGGCAGACATATTTTATCTGGAAGACATCTTTGGCAAACTCTATTTACTGAACAATTCTTTACAGGGTAACCAAAATATCCTCTCTGAGAGTAAGGAAGCATCGTTTCTTTCCTTAAAAAGCTCCGTCTATTGGAGCAATATCAGTCATCGGGAATTTTTACCATTTCCAAATCTGAACACAAACAAAGAGGCACTGAAGGACGGTGACATTACTGTTCATTTAAAATACCTAAAGCCAGCACACACAGATCTGCAGAAAAGATTTAATAACCTGTTAAATCTCAATATCCTGTACTAGATCCATTTGAGGAACAACCATTGTTTTTGATGCAGAAATTCAAGAGTTTGATTGATATTCAAAGTGATATAATTACCTGCCATAAGTTCAATCAATTTAAAAATATATATTTTATGTTAAAAATGATCTGCCAAATAGATTTCCAAAGTTATGAGAAAAGGCCAAAATATTTATATTGCCTTTCCCTCAACAGACCTAGTTGAGTGTGGATTCAGCAAGGTAATTTCCCTAACAACATTGGGAACAGACTTGTTATCACAATAAGAGGTGGCTTTGACTATATATGTCTAATTGGGGTTGGAGGATTATGGGCGGAGAATGGGGGGGGGGATCTAGCGGAGTTGTTTCAGTGAACTTGAAGGGCCGAGATGGCCTGTTTCCATGCCATAAACTGTTAGCATCAGAAAGACTTGCACAGGAACATCAAGCTCAAGGATTTAACAAAAATTTTCATTTCATACTATTTTGTTTCACAGTACTTTTAATCAAGTTTTCAAATCCTCAAGTTTATGCCTAAAGTTCCATATGACTCATTGTGTACAAACCATTGCACTTCTTATTGGTCTGTTTCTTCTGGAATCATAAGCCATTGATTTTACACTCAGAGTAAAAGCTTTGTTTTTTTCGCATCACGTACAATCAACATTTTTATTGTTTTTTAATGTAATTAATAGAAGTACGGAAGAAATCAACTAAACTTGACTCTTTCACTGGAAGGTGGGCCCTTAAACTTTGAGCAGAATCCTTAGAGGGCCATTGGCAAAATGAGGTTAAGAATGGGTGGATTAGAGTTGTGGCAAATAGGCTCTTTTCAAAAAAGCTTATGATGCCTCAAAATATCTTATGATACAAATAGGGATAAGAAAGGTGATGTGATGTGATGGTGAAGTTTAACTGCAGGTTACATTTAACTGGTAAAGCAGCCTTACCTGGAAACATCTTTCACTTACTAATTTGGAAAGGTCTTGTATAATGCAAAAATTTTAATCACTGGCATTGCCATGATTGCCAACAAGTGAGATCCAAATAAGACATTAGTTTGTGGCAGTATTTCTTGGACAGCATAAATAGAGAAGGCATTGCTGTTTGGATATCTTGAAGCCAGGATGATTTTTTGAGATTGCAACTCTTAGTCTTTGGAAAACAGTAGTTTGGATGAATAGAAAGAGGATGAAGACCACAGTTCCCACTATGTATCAGTCCCACATAGTGTCCTTCCATCACTCACAGCAGACAATCCATTCTACTTGTCACAACACGAACTGGAGCCCTCTAACAGAGACCCCATATCCAAGATGGTATTTCCTTTATTAAAATGCTCGGAATATTAACAAATATTGCTTTGTCATGCATGTATACACTGTCCTCCATAATTATTGGGACAAAGACACTTCTTTTCCCTTTATTTGCCCTTATGCTCCACAGTTTTAAATTTGTAATCAAATCATTCATATGTGATTGAAGTGCACATTCCATATTTTATTCAAGGTTATTTGTACATATTTGGGTTTGACCATGTAGAAATTGCAGTGCTTTATATACATAGCCCTCTCATTTCAGGGTACAATAATATTTGGGACATAGAAATGGTTTGTCTATTAATCATGTTGAGTACTTTGTTACATATCCCTTGCATGCAATAACTGCTTGAAGTCTGTGATTCATGGATATCACCAGGAGTTGAGTATCTTCTGGTGATCCTCTGCCAGGCTTCTACTGCAGCCATCTTCAGCTCTTGCTTGTTTCAGGTGCTTTTCCCCTTTAGTTTTTTTCTTCAGCATGTGGAAGGCATTTAGATCAGATGACTGACTTGGCCATTCAAGAATTTTCCAGTTATTAGCTTTGAAAAACTAATTTGTTGCTTTAACAACATGTTTAGGATCTGTGTCTTGCTGCAGGATGAAGTACTGTTCAAAGAGTTTGGATCCATTTGCTCAAACTTGAGCAGATAACATGTTTCTATATGCCCCAGAATTCATTTTGCTACTGCCATCAGCAGTTACATTGCAATAAAGATAAGTGTGCCAGTACCTGTGGCAGCCATACATGACCATACCATAATACCCCCACCACCATGTTTCACAGATGAGCTAATATGCTTTGGATCTTGGGCTGCTCCTTTACACCTTCATACTTTGCTCTTTCCTTCATTCTGATACAGGTTCATCTTGGTCTCATCTGTCCACAAAACTTTTTTCTAGAATTCTGCAGGCTATTTTAAATACTTCTTGATGATCTGTGATCAGGCCAAACTGTTTCTGTGGCTGACTAATAGTTTGCATCTTGCAGTGTAGTCTCTGTATTTCTGTTCATGAAGTATTCTCCAAAAAGTAGTCATTGACAAATCCACACCTGCCTCCTGAAGAGTGTTCCTGATCTGTTAGCCAAGCATTTGGGGATTCACATGTGATTCACAGGTAATCATAATGAGTATCCTCTGTTATCAGCCATGGAGGTCTTCCTTGGCCTAACAGCCCTTTTGCAATGATTGAGCTCACCAGTAC
This sequence comes from Narcine bancroftii, assembly GCF_036971445.1. Lineage (NCBI taxonomy): Eukaryota > Metazoa > Chordata > Chondrichthyes > Torpediniformes > Narcinidae > Narcine > Narcine bancroftii. The sequence goes on from NC_091474.1 coordinate 160,254,999, forward strand.
ACTCTTTCTTCTTAATGATATTCCCAACTGTTGATTTTGCTAATCCTAATGTTTGGCGATGTCTTGTTTTTCAGCCTCATAATGGCTTATTTGACTTTCATTGTTACAAATCTGGTCCTCATGTTGAAAAATGGCAACTACAGACTCCAAAGGTGATCAAAAGCTTAGAAGCAAGCCTATCTCTCTTATACCTGCACCAACGAAGCAATTAAACATACCAAAAGTCATAAATATTATGGTTGGCATAGCGGTTAGCACAATGCCTTTACAGCACCAGTGATTGGAACTGGACCGAGGTTTGAATCCTGCACTGTCTGTAAGGACTCTTGTCTACAACGAGCTTATATGTTCTCTCCCTGTCTGTGTGGGTTTTTGTTGTTTGAGAAAGTGTCGGGTTTGGTGGATTCCAAGAGAGACGAGTCTGGACACAAGGGTTTTCAATCCAATGTAACTTTATTAACACAACAATTAATAAAAGGGTGTGGGATCATACGCACATGACTTATAAGGGAGCATGGGAAAAAATTGTAACGGAAAACAAACGGAAAGAATATTAAACAGTACACAACTATTAATTCACACAGGTGATGCAAACATTTTTGTACACTATAAGCAGGGATTATACACCCTTTCCCCTCCCCACACCCCTGATTGAGAGGAGGTTGATCTGGTACACACGCTGTCAGACCCCTGATCAGTTGAGAGGTGGATCTGGTACCACTGTAACCGCAGGGGTATACGCACGCTCTCGGACTCCTGATCATTTGAGTGCGGCGGCTCTACTGCCAGTATTGATTTATAGCAATTTAAGCTACAGCAATACCACGGCTCAGCTTCAGTGCAGTGTGAACCTTACCCATGACCCTTCCAAATGATGTCTACAGTAGCAATCTGGCACAGAGTGATGTCTGGGGTTATCACCACAAGGCAGAGAGAGTGACTGTCCTCTGTGCTGGTGCTAAATAAGGGCTCTAGCCAATAAAGACACCAGGTAATTTGAACCAGCCATTGGAAAGGTGTGCACTGACCTATGGGTGGAGCCTAATTTTAACTGTCACTTCTGCAAACCCTAACTTTGTAATTTTTAATGAAACAAAAAGTACATCACATACTGACAGGTGATGTGACTTCCGAATGAGTTTCAGATGGGGAGGCCATGTGACCACCAGCAGGAAGGCCGCACCTCCTCCACACAGAACCGTATTCTCCAGGAGCTCCAGTTTCATCCCACCATTCAAAATGTACTCAGGTATAGGTTAATGGGGTGTAAACTAGGTGGTATGGACTCGTGCTGTATGTCTAATTATTTTTAAATTACTTTTAAATTATGGAGCCTTGAATGGGGGAATTATGTATAAAAGTGCTGTAATATCTACGTGATCAAACCAAAATTTATTCATATAACCTTGAATAAAATCTAGAATGTGCACTTTAATTACATATGAATTGCTTGATTACAAATTTTAAACTGTGGCAAATAAAGGAAAAATGTATCTGTCCCAAACATTATGGAGCATACTGTATAGATATATATATGTTCAATCATCCAAAATAGCTGTTAGGATCAATTTGAAATGGAAATTAATTGTGAAATGTGATTTAGATTATTTCTTTTAAAAATCATTAATTTTCTGATCTTACTGCAAATTAGCCAAATTTATGTTTCTTATGTTTTCATTTAATGCCTTGGCAGATTAATATGTTCCACCCTGAATACTATAGAATTAGTTGGGTTGAGTTTTGTAATATTGAAAGAGATGTCCTTGATTTGTAAGCAGCTAATTTCTGTCCCAAGTTTAGTATCAAAACTGCTGAAAAGCCATTGTGATATCACCCCAGTCCAAATGTAGCATAGAGAGGAGTTGGAATAGAACTGCCCAGGTGCCTTTTTGCAAGTTGGATTCTTCTCAATGCACAGCTATAAAATGTTTTGAAAACTTGGAAGGAACTACATTCATGAGTAATATTAAAAAGTGCTGTTTTTGTAATAAAACTAAACTCGTCTTCAGCACATTTATGTATTTTAAGCACATGCCTCAGGGAGTACATTCAGCAAATGTGGACCTTTTATATCCATTTGACACACTCTTGAGTGTTAGCTGTCATTCTCACAAAGGCACTATTAGCCACCCTGGTGATTTTGTTGTGTATACTGAGTGCAGATGGTGTGCTGAGGGAATCAACCAAAGGAATTCAACAAACTGCTCCAGAGACCACCCTATGGGTCCCCATGAAATTAGCAAGTTCCAAAAGTCAGCACCAATTCCAAATTTTCATTCACAAAAGAGGAATTCAGATGGTGGGCACTCTGAAGTGACACTGGATTCAGTGAGAATTGGTTCTTTTATTCCATTTATATTTTCAGACACTTGACGGAATTGAAAGAGAGAAGCAATTTCCCCCAGTGGTGAATTCATAACATGGAAGCATAATTTTGAAATTACAGCTGAATTAAACCAGAAAGTTTTTTTACACACCAGTCGAAAATTAAAGCTTTCTATCTTCAATTTCTATGGATGCTGGGCCAAAACTGTAATGACTTTGATTTTATTAGGTACAATTATTTGATAAATGCCAGCAAATGGAAGGTAGTTAAATAAATAGTGAAGTTCATCCTGCTGAATAAGAAATGGTTTCAATGTCCTCCTTCTCTCTTTGTATTCCAAGAACGTTTATCATTTTCCTTGAGAAGCTGGAGTAAAACAGGAATAGCATGAAAAATAATTATCTTACCAGAGACCAAACTCTGAGAATCATAAAAAGGTGCTCAGAACCTTGCTTTTGTCAAATATTTGTCCACAACCCCTGTTTTATATCAGCAGATTTCATGCACCTGCATTAAGTGGACTTCTAGGAATTGGTGAGGACTGATTTAGGAACTACATGATGAATTGCAATATCATGTCAAAGACTTTAGCTTAATGATAGTTTCTTTCCCAGCCAATCTCAGGCAAAAACAGCAATTGATCATTGTAACTGTGAAAATAGAAGAAAAAATCAGTAAGATTTAAACTTTTAAGAGGTCATCTGGGAGAATTGTCAAATGGAATCACTTCTGCTTGTTTCTAATGCATGTCATTGCAGACAAACATCCTAAATCCAGATAAACTAGTCTAGTTGGGAGGTTTGGCTGCATAATTTCATTGAGTGAGCTAAATAGTTATGAATTTGCCTGCAGACCAATACCGTGAACTTTAAATTGAATTCTCTGTCAATAACAGCAGGGTCTCTAATTTGGCAACAGAACCTTTTAATTCACTTAATTATTTTTCCAGGCATAACTTATTAAAAGTATAAGAATCTTTGAAAATGCATGAAGGTTTTGGAAATGGTTACAATTCAAATTTTACATATGTCATGCATCCAATAAAAATTCTATGATTTTATGTCAAAAACATCTATAAAAACAAGCCAAAACAGAGGAAATCATTTCAATTGACCAAATGTTATGGCCAGTGATTATATTTTCTGATAGTTTTCCAAGGTAATTGCATCCCAATAGAGATGACGAGAGTTAAACAAAAACACTTGCCAAATTGTTACAAAGGTGTCCATGACATTATCCATTCTGTTATTTTATGCAAAATGTGTACGGAACATGACTGCCATATCAAAATCTCAATTAATGTTTTGATGAGAAATTGAATTATTGTTGCCTGATTTTATTGGCAAATGTGCATTCAAGATACCATGTCTGGAAACTTGAGGAGGGAATGAAGAATGCTACAATGCCATCTGCTGGAAGCATCATAACTATTTTGTTGGATCAACGAAAGTAACCCTTTGCCTCGTCAATTTAAAATGCTCTAAGTCTTAAAACAACATTTATGTCACCAGTCTTCAAAAATGTCATAAGTTTAGATTTTTTTTAGCCATCTTTAAAACCCATCCTAAATTAATATACTTTGACAAGAACAGATTCTCCACAGCACACACACACACAATTCTTCTGTTCAATGTTTCCTGGTTTACAGTTTCAGCTTTTCATTTGCTGTGTTTTTTGTGGCTTGGGACTGAAGTGGTCAAGATTACTTTTAAGCAATTATTCTGCAGATGCCTCAGAGAACTAACCTCCCATCATGGCTTTGAACCAGCAATAGTATAACTGCAATTGGCATAAGATGTTCTTTGGCTGCTGTACGAAGGAGCAAAGAACCATAAGGATGTTGGCAAATTTTTTAAAAAGTATTGGTAAAGATTACAGAGGATGTATGCAATAAATTTTAGATAAAAATTCATCAATCTGGAAGGTAAACTTTTTATCTATCACCACAGATGCTGATCGATGATCTGAGTATTTGCAACTTTTTTCTGAGTTAGTTGAATTCAGCATTTCTCTGAGTTTATTATTTTGTACTAACACCATGATATAATTACAAATTTGCACTGCATCTCAGCATTTGCTTTTAACAATACTCATCTCCCTGGTAAAACACATTTTTCTAAAACAAAATGTTAGGAACAGCACACTTAGCATAGCGGTTAATGCAACGCTAGTACCAGCACAAGCAAATCCAATTTGAAGCCAGCACTTTCTGAAAGGAGTTTGTACAGTTTCCCCATGATGTGTGAGTTTTCAGCAGATACTCTACCCCCCCCCAAAAAAAAACCATACACGATTAGTAGGTTAATTGGGTACAACTGGGCGGCATGAGTTTCTTAGGCCAGAAGAGCCATCATCTTTGCTGTATTGTTAAAATAAAAAATAATATTATGGCAGATATTGCCACTGCTACATTTTTAATGCAAAATCTTTTATCCCAGTTATGTATGTTTGCTGATAACTATTTGTTTTGCTTCCTCTCAAAATGGTATAAATGATTACCTTTTTTGTTCATGTAGCAATTGTTTATTATCTTCCAAAGAGCAAAATTTAAAACTATCTCACCATGCAAGTCTTAATGCGTCTCAGTTTCTGGCACATCTAGTAGAATTCTGTAAGCGAGAGGCCAAAATGGAGAATGTGGTGAGAACGATGTCAATTTAAATTGGTGGAATATCTTCTCTGTCATTGCATTGATGTGTATTACAGCTCTGATATTACTTGTATCAGCCCCTCCCCCAATTTTTTTTGACAAACCAATTTGTTACAATACACTGATTACATTTCATCAACTCCAAATTACTGTGTCGTTAATGTCCACCAAAGAGCCAATCTTTCAGCAGAAGTAAATGCCAGCTGTGCCTACATCTTCCAGCAAATTAATTTTCAAACAATATTGTGATATTCTTGCAGAAATGTAACTGTAATTTCTGTTCCTGAAGTACAGAAACTGTAAAAATGTCACACAGTTCCTCTATAATTCTAACATTGGCCAAGGCTTCAGCTTTTAGATAGACAGTCACACATTACGTATAAATGCTGCACTCAGCATTTCTGTGGGTTTGTTATTTTTGTACTGACTCCTAAATAATATCTTTATGAGTATCACTGATTTTTGCACATTATGCTACATTTTAAAGTGCATAGAAAATTATTGGCATAAACTTGAGCAGTAATGTTCCAACCAGGTCCAAACCAGATGTGTGTCATCATGGAATGACGTCTAAAGAATTGATTTTAAATCAGCTGGAATTCATATCATGTACTTATGATTTTAGCAGAAGTTCTCTGGACACATTTATAAATAAAGATGGCAGAGGGAAATGAAAGCAACATGTTGGGATGGCTGCCATTGCCTGGCAAGCTCAATACATTGTTAAAGATATTAGTAATGCAGTCATAGCTGGGCATCTTACAGAGGTTACAAGGGGTGTGCAAAATGAGACATGCTATCATGATGGTGTCTGTGGTAACCTATGCTTTATCTATAGATGCAGTGAGTTTAATTTTTGATTTATAACCTATCAGAATTTAAGGATATGTGTTATGTAGAGATGCTTATTGTTCTGTGGCATTGTAAAATCTGTATAAAAGAATATTCCCCAAAATACAGAATCCTATTTAAAAAAAAGTGCAAATAAGTTACTGTGTTAAAATAACAACACGCTGAAACCACCAGTATATACAAATTATGAACTCCATCCTGCCTTAAAGATAAATGTTATCTTTAGAAAGATCAAATGAACTGTCACTGGATTCAATTTTGCCCCGCCCACTACATTGGCTTTCATTCCCCTGTGCACACGCTGTCCTTTTTGAAAAATTAGTTTTTAATACCTTAGAACTTTCTTCCCAACCTTGAATTCTTCCAACTGTAACTCTTAATGCTGCCCCCAAGAGTTCACATCCTCTTTACATTCAAAATTATGGAAACAGGCCCTTTGGTCTAACTCATCCATGATAACTGAAATCTCAATCACCTCAACCAATTTTCCTACATTTAGCCAATATGCCTCCATTTTTATTTTTACAATCCATGTTCTATCAAAATGCATTTTGAGCGCTATGATTGTTCCGACCCTCTACTACCTTTTCTGCCAGACTCTTCCTTATACTGTATTCACCATCCTTTGTGAGGAAAATTTTGCCGCTCAGATCTCCTTAAAATATTTCCCCTCTTCTTAAACCAATGTTTTTGACTCCCCTATACTGGGAAAAGATACCGACCATACATCTGATCTATGTTCCTGTAATTTTATAAATCTGCACAAGGTCACCACTCAACACCAGTGTAACACACTTCATTCCAGGCAACATCCTGATGAATGTATTATGCACTGTTTCCAATGATACTACTTGCTTTCAAGTGTGGTTATTGGAAATGTGATACTATTCTTGATCTAACTTAATCAATGAATTGTATAGTTCCAAAATGATGTCCCAATTATATCCCTATAATGAAGCAAGCAAGGTGCTGACTTTATCACTTTACAGTCCTGTAGTTTCCTCCCTGTTACTCTTCTTGAATGCAGGAGAAACTTTACCTACCCTCCAGGCTTCCAGTCCCTCACCTGTAAGTAAAGATGATGCCAAAATCTCTGTCAGAGCCCCAGCAATCTCTTCTTTTGCTTTCCCTAAGTCTCTGGTATAGATTTCATCAGGACTTTAGGCTATGTCCTTCTTAAAATGAAATATAACCTCTGTTACTTCCTCTTTCCTGAGGCACAGAATGAGCGTGTACTTCCCCAAACATCTTTCTTTCCTGAAGACTCCTTGCATTAAAGTAAATGCAGTTAACCTTACTAAGCTCCCCCATTAGTCTTGCCTGCTCCAATTCCTGCAAATGCTTACTTCTCCTCTCCTGCAATACTGTAATTTTGGGTCCCACCACCATGTGTCACTAGTTTAAAGCACCCTGAGTAATACTGGCTAACCTCCCTCTTGATGGTTGCAGAGGGAGCGATCTCTATGGAAAATGGAGAGGAGAGGGTAAGGGAAAATAGATCTGATGGTGGCATCTCATTGTAAGTGGTGGAAATTGAGGTAAATTGTATTTTGGTTGCAGAGGCAGGTGGGATGGTAGTTGGGGATGAGGGAAACCCTGTCCTTGTTGCATTTCGGGGCAAGAGGGGCCCAAGGCCGATAGAGGGGATGTAGATGAGGAATGAATTAATGCTTGTGGAGGGGAAGCCACAATTTCTGAAGGAGAACATTTTAGATATCCTGGAATTAAAAGCTTCATACTGGGAGCAGATGTGGCAGAGAAGGAGGAATTGAGAGAAAGGATTAGGATCCTTAAAAAAGATAGGGTGGTCAGAGGTATAGTCAATATCTTTCCATATAGATCACTCCCTATGTGACTCCCTTGTCCTCTCATTCACTTCCTTCTAATTCAACCCCCTCTCTCCTACCCCACTCCCTCCTACCCCACTCCCCCCTACCTGTATATCCTTGTGACCGCAAGAATGCTACACTTGAAACAACAACTACTCCTTCACCACAATTAGAGTGGTCAAACAGTTCTTCCAAGTGAAAAACACTTCACATGTGAATCTGCAGTGATGATTTAATGCATCTGGTGCTCTTCATGCTGCTTCCTGTACAGTGGGGAGATTGGGCGCAGATTGGCGGATCACTTTGTTGAACATCTTCGCTCTTCCAGTACAGCAACAATAACATCCAGAGGCCAGCCACTTCAATTCCACACCCCATTTCCACATTGACGTGTCTGCCCATGGACTTATGGACTGCTAAGTTAAGGCCACACATAAATTAAAGGAACAACACCTTATATTCCACTTTGGCAGCATCCAACTAGACGGCATCAATGTCAACTTCTGTTAACCCCCTTGCATATCTCTCATTTCCCATTATCCCTCTGCCTTATTTCTTCCAGCTCATCAGCCTCTTCTCTTCCCTATCAGAGAACTATCTTTCTTAGCTCTCTTAGCTCCTTTCTCCTTCCTCCACTCACCTGAATTCACCTATCCCCTACTAATCTGTGCTGCTCCCCCTTCTCCTTCTCCCTTACCTTCTTATTTAAGCATCTGCCTCATTTCCCATACTTCTGAAGAAGGGCTCAGGCCGGAAACATTGACCGATTTTTGCTTTTTATGGATACAACATGACCTCCTGAATTTTTTCAGTCCTTTTATGTACTGCACTAGACCATAGCATCTAAGGATTTCTTGTTTATTCACTGTGACAACCCTGTTGATTTTGCAAGTTTCCATTATCTGTCTATATATCTGATCTCACAGGCAGAATCAATATATCTTGGTTTGAAAGAATAAAAATGGGTTTCTATTGCAAAACAATAGATTTTACCTGCAAAAGAAATTCAATGGCTGAGGAATTTCTTGTCCTTTCAAATGTAATCCCCTTGCAACTTTCATCCACACAAGAAGGAGGAACATGGAACATAGATAAAGAACACTGCAGCCTAGATTAGGCCCTTCAGCCCTCGATGTTATGCTGACCCATACATTCCTTTAAAAAGTAGTAAACCATCCTTACCCCATAATCCTTTACTTTTCTACCATTCATGTTCTTGTGTAAGAGTTTCTTAAATGCCCTTAATATTTCAGCCTCCATCACAATCCCTGGCAAGACATTCCAGGCACCCACAACTCTCTGTAAAAAATTTACGCCTGTTGTCTCTTCTAAACTTCCGTCTCTTCACTTTGTATATATGTTCTCTGGTGTTTGTTATCCCTGCCTTGGGAAAAATGCACTGCCCATCCATCATATTTATGCCTCTCATTATCTTTTAAATCCATTTCAAGTCTCCTTTCATCCCTTGCATTTCAAACAGAAAAGATCTAGCTCTACTAGCCTTGCCTCATGAGACTTTTGTTCCAATCCAGGCAACATCCTGGTAAATCTCATCAGCACCATCTCCATATTTTCTACACCCTTTCTATAATGAGGTGACCAGAACACAATGCTCATTAGAGGATTGTAGAGTTCCAACATGATCTCTTGAACTCAAATCCCCATTAATGAAACCCAACATCCCATAGGCCTTCTTTAACTATCCTATCAATCTGTGAGGCAACCATGAGGAATGTATGGATTTGAAATCCAAGTTTCTTCTGTTCATCCACACTCTTAAATAATCAACCATTAATCCTGTCCTCAGCATTCCAGTTTGTCCTACCAAAATACATCTCCTCACACATATCCAGGTTGAACTCCATCTGCCACTTTTTCTACAACTCTGCATGCTGTCCATATCTTTTTGTAATATACAACAACCTTCAGCACCATCCACAACTATTCTAATCTTCATATTATCTACAAACTTACTGACCCATCCTTCCACCTCTTCATCTAGGTTATTTAAAAAAATAACAAAGATTAGGTGTCCTAGAACAAATCTTTGTGGAACTTCACTAATCACTAACCTCCAGACAGAATACTTTCCTTCCACTACTACTCTCTGCTTTCTACATGCAAGCTATTTTTTTTTACCACACAGCCAAGATTCCATGGATGCAATGCCCCATGAGTGTCTCATAGGGTCCTTGTCAAATGCCTTACTAAAATTCATGTAAACCACATCTCTCACCCCCCCCCCCTCATCAATTTCTTTTTTTATCTCCTCAAAAAACTTAATTAGACTGGTGAGACACAATATTGCTGACTATCTTTGAGTAGACTGTACTTCTCCAAATTCTCATAGATCCTATCCTTAGTTTGCACTCTACTGACATAAGACTTTGGTCTATAAATTTCTATTACCTTTGTTAAACAAAGGTACAAAATTTTCCATTCTCCAATCCTCTGGCACCTCCCCCATAGCCATTGCCTCAGTTATCTCTTTCCACAGCTACCTAGCGTAAATTGCATCTGGCCCCAGGGATACCTTGATGCAGCTGGTCAGCCCCTTGATGTTTTTAAGAAGTTCCAATGCTTCCACTTCCTTAATTAAACACTGTCCAGCATACAAGCCTGTCCTATTCTGACCTCACCATGATCAAGGTCCTTTTCTCTTGTGAACACCAAAGCAAACTATTCATTTAGGACATTCCCAACCTCCTCCACCTCCAGGCACATGTTGCCTCCTTTATCCTTTAATGACCCCATTTTCATTTTTCTCATCCTTCTATTCTTCACATGCCTTGGGGTTCTCTTTAATCCTTTTCATACTCCTTTCAGGCTCTTTCTTCAGCTCCTTCCTGGCTGCCATAAACTTCCATGAGCCCTTCCTGTTTCCTATATCTAAAGTATGCTTCCTTCTTTCTCTTGACTAGCTGTCTCATCTGTTTTGTCAACCACGGTTCCCTTTTCCTACCATCTTTTCCCTGTCTGAGTGGGACAAAGCTATCCTGGAACCAGCACAAGTGGTCCCTAAATTTTGTCCACATTAGTTCTGTGCTTTCACTCTTGAACATCTGTTTTCAATTTTACTCTCGCTAGTTCCTGCCTCATCCTATCATAATTACCCCTTCCCTAAATAAACACTTTCTAATTTTGTCTGCTTTTATCCTTATCAAAACTATACTAAAGGTCAGGGAGTTGTGGTCACTCTCACCCACTGTGAAGTCCTCCACCTGACCAGGATCATTACCCAAAATTAGATCCAGTATGGCCTCTCCTTTTGTCGGCTGGTCCACAACCCTATTTTCCCCCAAAATTAAGGGCTTTTTTTCCCTACAGGAGAGTCATTTTTCAGGTTTATGAACTTGACTGGAATGATGGAATACAAAGATCAAGTGGAAAAGTGTGATTGAAGTCAAGGATTAGGTGTGATTGTATTGATTGATGGCATAGGGTCAAAGTGCCTTATGTCTCCCTCAGTTTTATGTTTCTTTGATCTTATGAGATTCAATATACATTAAGTAATACAATATTCAAACAGGTGAAGAATAGAGAGAAATTGAGGTATGCATGTATTCATCTGCTATGTTGCCCAGACATACTGAAAATGCTGCTTCAAAGTCAGTTTGGGACCCTGGTCCTGAAGGAATATGTCTTGGGAATGTTTTGATGTTCTCTGGTAGTAATATCATGGATCTTACCATAGCATTGAACTCAGACCTTCTGCTAACCAGATGCCGAGCAAGTATCTCATGAACACAAGAAAATGGAAACTTGCAGGAGCATTTTCAGTTTGTGTATGCTACTGTGAAATCATAATTGGTTAAATTAATTTATCTTTTAAAATTATTTTTAAACTGAGTTTGTGCTTCTTGGTATCGATGCAAAACTATTCTTTCAAATTACGTGCTTTGAAACGCAAAACCCCTTTCAATGATTCCAAATGCTTTAGGAAGCTCCATGCCATGCAATCTTCCTTGTTTTCTCATCTCAGTGAGAATACAATAATTTCTTCAGATTTTTAGATTTATTTTCAGAGTACATGCATGACATCACATACTTTCAGATTCTTTTTTCCTGTGACCAAGGCAAAATTACCACTTATTGGTAATGCAAAAAAAAACTGTACACAACTTGTACATTAAACCAATAAAGAATTGTAAAGAGATAACAAAATGTAAACAGACAGTGCAATACAGATAGAATTTAAAAAATCAATAAAGTGCAAAAGTAAAACTCCTAAAATAAGTCCTTGATTGAGTTTGATGTTGAGTCTGATAGTGGAGGGGTAGCAGCTGTTCCTGAACCTAGTAGTGTGAGTCATGTAGCACCTATACCTCTTTCCTGATGGTAGCAGAACAGAGTGTGCTGGGTGGAGTGGATCCTTGATGATCGCTGCTGTGTTCCCTGTCCATGTTCTTGATAGTGGGAAGGATTTTGCCTGTGATGTCCTTGGTTGTTTCGACTACCTATTGCAGGGCTTTATGCTCATAGGTATTGGTGTCCCCATACCAGAACTTGATGCAGCTGGTCAGCACCCTTTCCACCACATATCTGTAGAAATTTGCAGAAATCTATAGAAATTCTATTCCAATAGCCATAGCACAGGTCATAGACAAAATACAGAAGTGATATAGGAACTCAATAGGTCTCCCAGCATCCACTGGAAGTAAATATATATTACCAACGTTTTGGACCTGAGCCCTTCTTCAAGGTTGAAGATCCTTGAAGAAGGGCTCAGGCTGAAGCATCAGTAATATATCTTTACCTCGTATGGATGCTGCAAAACGTACCGAGTTCCTCCAGTATTTTTGTGTTTTGTTTCTACAATCATAGCATCTACAGACTTGTATGTTTCACACAGATTATAAACAGCACAGAAATAGCCCCTCTGGATAACCATCATGCCAATCAAAGCTGATCCCTCTTCCGTCAATTCCATATCTCTTTATGCCTTGCTTATTCAAATACCTATTTAGATGCATCTTAAAAGTTTATAATGTTCCTGGCTCTCCCACCTCCTCTGGCATTTTGTTCCAGGTACCAACTACTCTTTCTGTGTAAAAAAAACACTTAGATCTCCATCAAACCTTCTTCCTCTCATTTTACACATGTTAACATGTGAAATGGTCACTATTTCTTCCCAATTAATGCCTATCATAATTTTACAAAATCTTGTCACGTTGCCCATAAGCTTACTTGATTCCAAATATCTATTTCCTCAATATGTTGACCAATTGAAATGCAGGGGAAACAAATCTACTGATATAGTAGAAAGTAAGACAACATCCAAGACACAATCACAACCTTCATTGAAGTTTTATTCAAAATTTTATTAAGGTCCAACCAAAAAGTGCCAAATCTACATCCCATGACTGAAAGTTCATCTAAAGCATGAAAGGGATCCATCCTTTTTTTTCTCCATATTGTGTGCCAAATAAAAACATAATAGGTCCACAGTGTGTGTGTTTATCAGCTCTGTGATCTCAATCACCATGTCCCATATGGACGGCCTTCATTATTAAATATGTGAAAATCAATGTTAGCTTCTCATCCAGAACATCATCTAGAAATAAAATCCACATCCTGCCTCAGTTAGCCAATATTATTTGGTAGTTATTTTTGTTTTCTTCAGTATAATTCTGTGTAAAACTATTTGAGGCAACATTCTCCAATTCCAAATTCCATAAAATAATTTAGGTAATTTTAATTTTACAGTAGCATGCACAAAATATTGGCAAACACAAATTTCACTCTGTTCTGCTTATCCTAATTGGTTAATGCTATCTTGCAGTGAAATGGAAAATGTTATTAAAAATGTTCCTGCTGCCAAACTGATTGTTATCTGAGTTTGATTTGTAAAGTCTAACAGTTATTTGATGGTTAGTTTATGATGGTTAGTTTATGATTGTAAGCAGCTGAGGTTTCTTACTAAACCAGTTACTTGTCATCCATCAAGGAAATGGGTTTTGTCCAGTTGGATAAGATAGGCCTTCAGATGACATTTTAAAAGTTACGCCTCGTTAGTCCCATTTCACTTTCCAAGCCAAATTATAATCACGATTCAAGCGAAGGACCTTTCCCATGATACTGTGGCAATGACTGTGAGACCTGGTCACTCATTTTCGAAATGAGGCTGCCTGTGGAAAACCTTGTGTCCCAGAATGTCAAACTTTCAGTAAATATCCCCAAAGGGCTTCGCCCTTAATGATGTTATCCATGCCTCCTCAAATATATCAAGGTTTAAAAAAAGATTTAAGCTTGGAACATTGTGTGCAGAACATGCAAAGAACGATGCACAAATGAGGAGCAGATCCCAGAAATTTACTGAAGTCACACTCATTAACCCCTTGTAATTATGGGAGTTGCACCAATTCACCCTTTTACTTGGCTTAAGCTTCCAAAAAAGAAGTTCTCAATGGGAACCTTTGCTGTAGAATTGAAGTGACTTCAACTGGCCAAGTCTTAAGTTTGCTATTCTCCTCTGATGCTTGAGCAGACACCAGAGATATACAGGAGAGGCTAGGAGGGATCCTCAAAAATAAAGTAGAAAGCTTCATCTGCAGAAATCTAATCCATTGGTTCACTGGAGATGAATTATGGCAAGATCTTCAGAATCAATCAAGGTAAGATCAGTCCCTTTAAGAAGCGCTCTAAAAGTCTGCTTCTTTCCATTGAGGTCATGCTGACATATAATCATACATATGTAATTCATCATAACCAAATGTTGTCAAACACGTGTAGCTTATGTATGTTGGTTTGTGTTTCATATAGTTTAGCTTTTAAGTCCATTTATTACTTCAAGGCTCACCATAGCCTTGCAAAACTGTGTCATGGAATTAACTTTTGTAACCCGGCTTTATATCATTTGAGAAACCACTACCTTATATAAAGATGAGTTTCTTTCAATTCTCCTATCAAGTTGTGTAATATTTCACCATATGAATATTTGAAAAGCCCAACGCATTACAATGACATCAACGATGGAGACTGGACAGTCTGATTGCTCAAGTAAGACTGATGAGACCCTCTGAAAGCATCACAGTCCAAAACAATGAATCTGTCAGTACTTTTGTGAGCTATAATGTGTAAGAAAAGAAAGGAGAAACAGCTGGGATACCTAGTGAGAATTATAGAATCATTGAGTCATTTACGACAAATTAAAAATTATGTTCTTTAAAGTCAATAACATTGGGGTTTGGTCTGTAACCATAAATGTTGTGGTCTTTGAGTGAAATAAAGATATACTAATAGTTAATGTGGGCTGGACCCTTGTATGACACTAGTTCAATCACTGATGTTGCGTGTTTCATTTGCTTCTACTCAATACCATCAGAAATTTTACAGATACAAATACAATACACATGCCAGAGGAGGCAATCTATAATCACGGTGAAAATGAACGACCAAGCAAAACATTGCAGGATTGGAAGATGCCTGGAATAACTATTGAAGGGCTTGAGAGTGTGTGTTAGCTGATGTGCCTTTCATGGCTAAATATGAAGTAAGTGCAACTGACCAGAAACAATATCCTTCTGTGCTTGCAGTCAGGAGAAATGCTCCTGACAAATTATGGCAAACCAAATGTGGAAACCAACATATTAGATCACAGCACTTGAGCGATAATATTTTGTTTAAGCACCATGGCCATATGGAAGAAGAGAAGCAAATAGTCAGATGACTCTTTTCTCCCAATTCGCATGCCCTTCCCACCCCACGTAATTCAAGATCGAGAAGTGAAGTCACTGAAATTTTTTTTTAAGTGCAGATGTTTGAAAATACCAGAACAATTTGGCAGGGCAAGCAACTTCTTTGAAAGGAGAAAAGTAGTGCTTTATGTCTGGGACTGTCTGAACTTCCATGTATTTCCAGCATTTTCTCTTTTTACTTCAGGGCAGTGGAGATTGAGTTCAGTAACCCAAGTCAAAGTGCAACATGGAACAAGTTAAAAAAGTGCCTGTCTGGATTAAAGAATCAATGTGAAACTACTCAAAGAAAGGATGTGGGTATAGAAAAAATAGTGTTATATAGAAGCAATGTGAAGTAACAAGCAGACCGACCAACACATTGCAGAACTTGGATCCCAATTAATTTATCTGAATTTGATGACTAAACTATTAACTAAAGTGATCTGCAGCAGAAATATGAAAAAGATATGACAGGTCACATATGGTTCAAGATACCATTAGGTATTAGGTGCATTTTGCAATGTATTTTGCAACTTCATAATGAAAAAAGCAGAGATATTTCTATTCTCTGGCATTTCGATTAAAGAGTCACCAGCACAAGCTCCAACGTGACCTGCTTCTTTCTCTTTATATATCAACATGATTAAATATTTCCAGTTACCTGTATTTTCTCTTGTGCCTTATTTATTTTGCTTGAAATAATTTCCCAAAGACCACTCTCGACGTACACAACTTTGTGCATCTTAAAAATACACAAGGCTGGAGAAACTCAGCAGGTCAAACCACAGTGTCTACAGATTTTCGTGTTTTACTTCTGTGTACCATAATGTTCACGCCCTTACGGATGCCCTGTAGCACCACAGGCACATTTAGGATTCTGTCAGTTGCCACTGATTCAGGTGCATCTTCCAATAATAGCATATTGAAATTAAAGGAAAATTTGAAAATTTTAGAAATCTGAAATAAACACTAAATAAAATGGAAATGCCCCACAGATTGATAAAATGACAGGAAGTAACAGATTATATTGTTTGGGGTAAGCTCATTTCCAATTAGTCAACTTCTTATCCTTGCTTCTGAGACTGTTGAGATGATTAGCCTAGTGGTTAGTGCAATGCTATTACAATGCTAGCGACATGGGTTCTTATCCGGTATTGTCTGAAAGGAGTTTGTATGCTCTCCCCATGTTTGCATGGGTTTACTCCGTGTGCTCAGGTTTCCTCCCACCCTTCAAAATGTACAGAGATTGTAGGTCAATTGGGTATAATTAGGCTTGTGGGCCATAAAGGCCTATTACCATTGCTGTATGTCTGAATTAAATTATATTAAAAATTCTGACTTTAACTTATCTAGGATTTTGCAGTACAATAACCACTGGAATTTTTCAGTTTGCAATACTCAGAATGCTAAAAGCAGGGCTAAAGAATTATCTGTTCTCTGGAGAATCTGACACAACCATGGCTGGATGATTTAGCTGCTTTGTCTCTAATTATTTAAGGTTGATATGTTTGATCTTAGCATGAAAGAACAATGTTGTTTGGTTAACTATTGCAACATGTAACTTTGACTGCTATCAGTCAATGATTTTCTGCAATTATCTGGGCTCTACAGTTCTTTTGAGTTTGCTTCCCAACTTGGAGTTTCCTGGGGGCCACTGGAAAGCCACAATTTGCTGGCACAGTCCCAGATTCTAACATGAGTTTTCTGTCCAAATATAAGACAAACAATCCAGGAAACTGGGTCTGAGTCAGGACAGGGTCAAAATAGCAAGTACAAGCATAGCCTAGCCATAAAGGGCAAACTCATGAGATTGCACTCCATCCAGCTAAAGATTTCTATTCTAGAATTCCCATGATTGTGGAGGGCTTAAAAAATCCCTTCCTATGCAAGGCAAATATCAATATTCCCATCTTACAAAAAAAGAACTTTCACTCAAAATTTGTGGTTCTCAACCTTTTTCTTTCCACTCACGTACCACTTGAGGTATTCTCTATGCCATAGAGAAAAACTAATCTGTGAATAGTAAGACATTGCTTAAGGTGGGATGTGGGTGGAAAGAAAAAGTTTGAAAACCACTGTTTAAATCATCCCTAATTGACTCGTTATGTGCATGGTTTCAAAACTCCAAAGGAAATGGGCCAATGGCAATGTTTCTTAAGCAAAATATTTCAGTAGCAATTGGGTCTAGAGCAGTGATTCTCAACCTTCCCTAAACACTCAAATCCCACCTTAAGCAATCCCTTACTAATCACAGAGCACCGATTACATAAAATGGTATGTGAGTGGAAAGAAAAAGGATGAGAACCACTGGTCTAATTTCAGTCATTTTGATTGTTGTGATTTCAAACACAATAGAATATATCCTCTTTTTTCATAAAGTTATTTCTGGATGTTTAGGAAGAAGAGGGTGTTTCCTCATACCTAAACATCTTTAATCAGGACTAGAAGGTTTTTTTTGAACCAGTTGGTAAATGTATGAGAAATTAGGTCTGACTGGGAATGTTCAACTTGAATCAATTCTCATAGTATGTTAATAGGAAAAGAATAGCAAGAACAACAAACGCAAAGCAAGGTTTTGTTATAAACTCTTTTAATAGCTAGTTTGTGACAGTAATTGAATTTGTTTGCACACATTCCCATACTCCCCTTGGAAAATGAGGTCACAGTGTGTTCAGTCCTTGCTTTCCACTTGACATGCACAACTAAGTGCAGTAGGACAAAGGTGTCTGGATAGAATTAAATGTATTCAAGCAAACAATGAGATTTTGCTCCTGTAAATGTGCAAATGTATCAAGAAGCCAGCTTGAGCACTTGTAAAACTTTTCTTTATCAGCATTGTTTTAAGCTTTTTTCCCCACATTTGTTTATATTTGTGTACATTTTTCTGCAGCCTGTAACTAAGTTATGATCTAAGATTACATTGAACGGGAGCGTAGCCATACAAAGGACTTAGACAGACATGTTTTGATCAAGCTCTCCAGGAAGAGTATTAAAAAGATGGTAAAACTTTTAAAATTAAGAATTTTGTTACTAAAAAATGGACAAAATAAGTATTAAGAAACCAAGGCAGTCAAGAACAAAATGAAGAGGTTTCTACTCAGCCAGGAATATCAAGGAAACCCCAAAAGGGAGCGGTGCAAGAGTGGCCTTGCGACCAGAGGACTTTGGAAGAGCTGGGGAGCTGGGACAAGAATTAAATATTAGCCTGCAGAAAATGGAAAACTTGGGCATTGAAAATGTAATGAGTGACATGCCTAAAAGGATAACTGAAATTAAAGACATCGTTGAAGACTTAATGGAAAGAATGAACCAAGCAGAAGTAGACTTGGTAAAAACAAAAGATAAGCTAAAAGCTTTGGAGAAAGATGTGAAGTGATGGGACTCAGACAGACAAGGTCTGCTGGATAAGATCAACCACTTGGAGAATTTTAGCCGATGAAACAATGTCTGAATTATGGGACTGAAAGAAGGAATCGAGGGAAGAAATCTGGTGAATTTCTTTGAAACATGGATCCCGCGAGTGCTGTGAGAAGACAAATTCAGAGAAAAACTGCATATTGAAAGGATTCACCAGACCCTCGGACTCAAAAGAGTCGGCAATCAACGACCACAACCGGTTCTGGTAAGACTTTAGAGTTACCAGGAATGGGAGACAATTCTGGAAGCAGCAATTCTCTAAGCAAAATAATTGCCCACCTGAGATAGACCACGAAAAAGTACTATTTTCCAAGATTTTATTTTTATTAAGCAAAGGAAGAGTCTGATGATGTAAAAAGACAATTGTGTTCCAAACACTTGAAATATTCGATGATTTACCCCAAGACTTTAAGAGTCAAAGTAGCAGAAGGTAATCAATTTTTCAAGACTAAGAATGCAGTGGAAGACTTCCTGGAAGGTTTATGGGAAGGCTACAATTTGCCAAAGAGGACGACTGTGAAGAAGAATATTTACAATAGGACTAAGTAATTTTTTTTAATGTCTTTAATTTATTGTTTAAAAGTAAATTTGATTGAAATGTTCATGGAGAGCTCAGAAATGAGAGTAAATTTGGGAAAAACAGTAGCAAGGGGGAGACTCCGTTCTAAGGGGGGAAATGCCTGGACAGGAGTATCTATAAAAAATGGTGTGAAAGGGATGGGTTCTTCTTCCTCAAAAGATTCTGCGGGCTTTTCTCATGGACTTTTGGGGCTTCCTATTTGTCACCGTCAGGGCAGGGACATAGTATGTATCTTTCAAAGGGAAAAGATTCTGTATTATTTAAACAATCAAAAAGGTTTTATTGTTAAACAATATTTGTTTAAAATTTATTAGTCTTAATGTTAACAGGAAAAATGAGTTGGTGAAAAGGAGATGGGTCTTCACAAACCTAAAAAAACTAAAGGCAGATATAGTCTTTCTACAAAAAGATGCATTTTACCAAATCACTACAGGCTAAATTGAAAAGAGAATGGTGGGACAAGTAATATCATCTTCATTTGCCTCAAAAGCAAGAGGAAAAGCAGTTCTAATTAACAAAAATATACCAATAATAGTAGAAGTGACACTGGCCAAGCCGGAAGATTTGTAATGGCACATTGAAAAAATTATGCAGAATCATGGGGCATTTATGAACATCTATGCACTAAATTATGATGATGAAGCCTTTATGAAAGATATCTTTTTTAAAAAACAGCAAAGGGAAAGCAAAATATACTGGTTGGGGGAGACTTCAATTTCTGTCTAGGATTAATACTGGATAAATCAGCCAGAACAGTGACAAGGGCAAAAGCTTCAAAAATGACACTATCATTTAAGAAGGATTTAAATTTGATTGATATATGGAGGCAGCTTAACCCTGTAAAAAGAGACTATTTGTTCTACTCACCTACAAGGATTGATTTGTTTTTAATGTCTGCCATGTTAAAAAGTAGAGTGGTAAAAACAAAATATTTGGGGAGCTTTTATCAGATCATTCACCATTCACTTTAACTATTGCAATAATGGAAAAACAAGAAAGTGTGTACAGATGGCATATCGATGTCACATTTTGAAAGGAAAGGACTTTTGTGAGTTCATTAAGAGACAGGTAAAACTATTCTGTGAAACTAACCTTTCTTCTACTGATAATAGATCTTTAATATGGGATATTCTTAAATCTTACCTAAGAAGATAAATTACTTCTTATACAAAAAAAATTAAAAGATAATATGCTACAGAGCTGGATAGTCTAGAGAAAGATATAACAAAATTAGAAAAAGAATATAAGAGAACAGGGTAACAAGAAAAGTATAAACTGAAAGAGAATTATAACATTGAAATATAACACATTTCAAATGCATCTCCCTTCCAGCCATTGTTGAATCCATTTGACTATTTCAAAATTAATACCTAACAACTGAACTTTCCTAACTAACCTTCCATGCGGAACCTTCTTGAAGGCCTTACTGAAGTCCATTTAGATAACATCCTCTGCTCTACCTTCATCAATATTCCCAGTCACCTCTTCAAAAAATTCAACAAGATTGGTCAAACATGACCTTCCACGCACAAGTCCATGCTGAGTGTTCCTGATCAGACCCTGTCTCTCCAGATACTTACATATACTATCTCTAAGAACATTTTCCTACCACAAACATCAAGCTTACAGGCCTATAATTGATAGGCTTGCTCCTTGAACCCTTTTTTAAACAAAGGGACCACATGAGCAATACCCCAATCCTCCAGCACTATACCCATCTCTAGTGACATTTGCAAAATCACTGTCAGAGCCTCTGCTATTTCCTCACTAACTTCTTTTAAGGTCCTGGGGAAAATTCTGTCGGGACCTGGACACTTATCCTCCTTTATATGCTTCAAAAGCTCCAGTGCTTCCTCTTTCTTAATCACTAATGTTTCCATAATTACTCTCTTAGCTTCCTTTATCCTGCACAATTCAATATCCTTTTCCTTAGTTAATACCAAAGAAAAGAAAATGTTTGAGATCTCCCCCACCTCTTTCAGCTCCACACACAGTTGTCCGGTCTGATTCTCTGAGGGACCAATTTTATCCCTCACTCTCCTTTTGCTATTAACATATTTGTAGAAACCTTTTGGATTTATTTTCACACTTCATTCCTTCTTTTAGCTTTTCCAATATTTTTCTTAAGATTCTTTTCACACTCAATGTATTCTCCGAACATCTCCTTTATTTCTTGTTTCTTATATTTATTGTAGGTCTCCCTCTTTCTAGCGAACCAAGTTTCCAATATCCTTTGAAAACCATGGCTCTCTCAAACTATTAACTTTGCCTTTTAACTTAATAGGAGCATAAAGATTTTGAACCCTCAAAATCTCACCTTTAAAAAGACCTCTCTACTACATCCTGCCCATAGAAAAAATTGTCCTAATCCATTCCTGGTAAATCCTTTTGCATCTCCTCAAATCTAGCTTTCCCCACTTGAAAATCTCAACCTTAGGCCCTGACCTATCCCTTTCCATAATTACATTGAAGTTAATGGCATTATGATCACTGGACCCAAAGTGCTCCGCAACACATACTTCTGTCATCTGACCTATCTCATTCTCCAACAGTAGATCCAACACTGCCCTTCTCTAGTCGGTACCTCTACGTATTGCTGTAAAAACTATTGTCCGCATATTTTACAAACTCCCATCCATCCAACCCTTTCACAGAATGGGTTTCCCAATCTACATTTGGAAAATTAAAATCTCCCACAATCAAAATCCTGTGCTTATTACACATATCTGCTATTTCCCTACAAATTTGCTCCTCTAGTTCTCGTTCTCCATTAGATGGTCTATAATACACCCCTATAAGTGTAACTATTCTTTCCCATTCCTCAGTTCCACTCAAATAGCCTCCTGACAAACAATGCAACACCACCTCCTCTTGTACCTCAATTCTATTACACCTAAAGCAATGAAATCCAGGAATAGTCTAAGTAGACTATTTAATATAATACATTTGGCAAAATCAAAGTTGAATCCAAGTATAACTTCTCCCTAGATGCAGAAAAAAAAAACATTCCATTGATTAGAATGGTCTTTCTTATTTAAAACATTGGAAAAATTTGATATAGGCAAAACACTTATAAACTGGATAAGAAATCATTATCATAAAGCCATAAACCAAAATGATCACTAACAATCAGATCTAAGTGATTTTTCCCTCAAGTAGATCGAGTAGTCAGGGGTGTCCACTGACTCCAGCACTTTTTATCCCAGCTATTGAACCACTGGTGGAGATTATAAGGAGAGATCCAGATATTAGGGGCTTCATATTTGGACAGGAAGAACATAAAATTAGCTTATTTGCGATGATATGCTAACATAGTTGTCTGACCCAGTTGAATTACAAACAGCATTAAAAAAATGGAAGAATATCAGTTTATAAAATAAATATGGACAAGAGTGAGACAATGCCATTGAAAAAAATTATTATAAAGATATCAAAAAGGTAATAGATTAAATGGAAGAAAGAGGGAATAAAATATTTTGGATTAATGACAGATAATAATTTACAGAAGTTATATAAATTTAATTAAACTCCTCTTTTAGAAAGATGTACAGAAATGGAAAGACCTACTGATTACTCTAGTGGGAAGAGTAAATTGTATTAAAATGAAGATGATGCCAAAGTTATGTATCTTTTTTAATCATTGCCTATTGCACTACCTAAAAATTTCTTTAAATTATTGAATAATTACATAAGGCAATTCCTATGGAATAACAAAGTGCCAATAAGATAACATGGGACTATAAATTGTGAGGACTTAGACTCCCTGACTTTAAGAAATACTATTTATCAGCACAAGCAAGATCTTTATCATCCATTTTTTGAAGAAGACAGTCCACCTTCTTGGATACTAATGGGATTGAATTCAATAGAAGAAGCAACAATGAAGGATTTTATTTATAAGTGGAATGTTAATTTAATAACAAAAAAATCAGGTAACTATATTAAATATATATAATTAGAATATGGCAAGAAATAAATGAATGTATTGGGGGAAAAAAAGCAGGTATATCATTAAGAATACCATTATGTATAAAATGTATTTCTCCCTATGAATCTGGGTAACAAAATAATGAATTCATGGTGTGATATTGATGATTGTTATATGCAGAGATTTCTTATATGTTTTGAACAATTAAGAAATAAATACAAAGGAACTAATGGGACTTTCTTTTCTTTTCTCTAGCCAAGATTGTTCCTAAGAGAAAAATAGGGGCCAAACTCAGCCCCACCTGAAATTAGTGAAATGGAATGACTGATTAGGCTGGGGAATACTAAGATGTACTATGCTTTCCAGAATAAAAGTATGAAACTAGTTTTAAAGATATCAAAAGGGAAATGAAAGTCACATCTAGGTGTTGAAATAATGGAAAGATTTTAGTCTAATTTGTGTTTGGATAGTGTGACATCAATTATAAATGCAAGATATGGATTAGTGCAATACAATATCCTACACCAATTATATCTCACACCACAGAAGTTGCATAAATCAAAATCTGAAATATCGGAGATATGTTTTAAGAGTGGAATAGGAATAGGAACATTCTTACATGCACCGTGGTCATGTGTGAAGGTGAGACCTTTCTAGCAGAATATTGCTGAAATATTAACAAGAATCACAGGAGTGGCCTTCACAGGTGATCCATAGCTTTATTCTTTTGGGAAATTTCATTGAAATAAGTAATAAACTAACCAAATTCCAATTTTATTTTGTTAAAATAGCCTTGACAGTGGCTAAGTAATGTATTGCAATTCCTTGGAATTCCAACTCCCCTCTACATATAGCACGATGGACTGCTGAGATGAATAGCTGCATGCCTATAGAAAAAATCTACACACAAATTAAAGAACAAATATGACATATTTATTAAGATATGGCAGCCATATTTGGACAATATCAGGGCCCAATTGTAACTATAACTACAATAATAAAAAGGATAACAATAAATGTTGCTATAATGGAAATGCAAGTGACTTCCCCATATAGAAATTTTGATGAACAACATAAATGTGAACCCTGTTGGTCTGTGGATTTAAACTGTGAAAGGGAGGGGGATGGGTGGTTTGTTTTGTCTGGTTTTTTTGTAAAGAAAAAGTTCACTACATAGAGATACACACACATACACACACACACACACACACACACACACACACACACAAACACAAATTTAATATTGGAAGTTTTTCCTATGTATATTTAAAGAAACAAAAATTAAATATTTTTTAAAATTACATTGAACAATGAAGATTTTGCTTCCTAAACAGTTTTTTTTTTGTGTATTTTATGGATTTTTGGCTGCTGGTCACAAAAAAAATCACCTTAAGATTTTCCTTATCACGTACCGCTTTTTAGATATGACCTATTTTTCATCTGTACTCATCCTGCAGCACATCTTTTAAAGCCTGATACATGCTAATTTCCATAATATAGAATATTTCTGCAGGGAAAATTCCATAATTTAATTGGAAACTTCCACAGATATCCTTATATAAATGGGATAGTAGTTGAATATTTCCTTTAATTACTCTATACCCAAGCAGTAAAGACTGAATCAAATACCTGGTGTTTGTCAACATGACATTGTCCTCTGCATTGTCATTGAAAACCATTTTCTGCTTTCACACTTGGACTCTTCCCTGTTGATCTTGGTGCAGTCAGTGACAAAAATTATGAAAGGTTTAACCTGGATATTGTGACCATGGAAAAGCAGTATCAGGGTAACTGTAATCCATCAATGCTGGCAGACTATTGATGGACAATGATGCAAGAGGCATCAGATGCTGAGTACAAATTAAAATCAGCAGCCAAAAGTTTTAAGGTCAGTTGAACTAACACAATATGTCAGCATTATTATGTGATTAAACATGCTAAATTCAATAAAAGTTAATTTAATGATTCCCCAAATTCCTATGTGATACAGCAAATCTGAAATTATCTTGGTGTTCAGCTTGAAGTTGTCTATTATAATGCCCAATATATTTCCAGGAAGCAACCCTTATGAAAAAAAAAAATTGTCCAGTGAATTTTCAATCTGAAATTATCATGTTTCTCTGCCTTCTGCAGTTTCTTGAGTTATTAGGTATTTCCTGCATTTCATGATTTCATTAGTTAATTTATCTCTTGCAATTATGTTCCATTTTTAAGCTGAAATATAAGAAAATGTTTGATGAATTAATAACTAAAAATGCTGCAGAGGAGACTCGTCATGTTGACAAACACCAGGTATTTGATTCAGTCTTTACTGCTTGGGTATAGAGTAATTAAAGGAAATATTCAACTACTATCCCATTTATATAAGGATATCTGTGGAAGCTTCCAAACAAAATTATGGAATTTCCCCTGCAGAAAGATTCTATATTATGGAAATTAGCATGTATCAGGCTTTAACAGATGTGCTGCTGTGATGTCATGCAGGATGCGTACAGATGCAGGCCTGTGTCTGTGCTAACCACAAGACATCTATTTACATGAATCTAGTGATTCTCAACCTTTTTCTTTCCACTCACATACCACTTTAAGTATTCCCTATGCCATAGGTACTCTGTGATTAGAAAGGGATTGCTTAGGGTGGTATGTGGGTGGAAAGAAAAAGTTTGAAAACCTCTGTTTTAATGGTACCTAATTGACTCATTATGTTCCCAGTTTCATAATTCCAAAGGAAATAGGCCAATGAAAATTTTTCTCAAGCAAAATATTTCAGTAACAATAGCATCTAGAGCAGTGATTCTCAACCTTCCCTTCCCACTCACATACCACTTGAAGCAATCCCTTACCAATCACAGACCACTTGCAGCATAGGGATTACTTCAAGTGGTATGTGAGTGGAAAGAAAAAATGTTGAGAACCACTGCACTAATCCTATTCTAACCCAATGTATTATTCTCTCCATTTCCCATCAATTCTTTGTCCACCCACCACCCCAGATTCTTCCCTGCACCTACATGTCAAGGGCAATTTGCAATGGTCATTTATTCTGTGAACTATCCCATCTTCAGGTCATGGGAGGAAACTGAAGTATGCAGAGGAAACCCATGCAGTTACAGGGAGAATGCGCAATCTCCACACAGATATTATCTGGAGGCACCAGGGTAACTGGAGCTGGGAGGTATTGGCACTACTGTACCACTCTGAATTTCAATTACAGTTAAGTTACAGATCCAGCAGCTGAATGAATCTAGAGAAGCCATTCACATTTTTTTTCCTGTGAATGAATAAGAAAGTCAAATATTAGGAGATACCAAAATGAAACT
Source organism: Narcine bancroftii (assembly GCF_036971445.1). Taxonomy (NCBI): domain Eukaryota; kingdom Metazoa; phylum Chordata; class Chondrichthyes; order Torpediniformes; family Narcinidae; genus Narcine; species Narcine bancroftii. The sequence goes on from NC_091474.1 coordinate 160,281,577, forward strand.
TTAACTTCCAGCAATTAAAAATTGGCTTTGAAAATTTGAGGAAGGTACAGTAAACTCTGTAAAAGGTGTTGGAAGCATTAAGAGAATATAAGCACTGAGAAAACATTTATCTCAAGATAAATTTATCTCTTGTATCTCAAGAAAAATGTACAAAAAGATAATTTCACAGGGTGAAAGCAACAAAACTAGCTACTTGTTGATCAATCTAGAACAAGGGTTCAGTTAACCAGTAATGAATCAATATTAATGTATACTTTATTTTTTTTAATTTAAATTTAAATTTTAGTCATACAGCACAGTAACAGGCCATTTCAGCCCACGAGCCCATGTCGTCCAATTACACCCAATTAATCTACAATCCCCGATATGCTTCAAATGGTGGGAGGAAACTAGAGCCCCCGGGAAAAACCCACGCAAATATGGAGAGAATGTACCAACTCATTAAAGGCAGCATGGGATTCAAACCCCAGTCCCGATCGCTGTGCTCTAACACTAACCACTTGTTACCCTACTTGACATACAGTTTGAAGCCTTAAAATTAAAACAAAAAAATTGTCAACAATTGAAAAAAACTGAAGTTAAGGTTAATGTGGATCTTGTGTCCAAGTATACTTTATTTACAATCTTTTCAGGTTTTCAGCATTTTTTTTTCCATTTAAGGATAAATTAACAAATGTATTTATAAGAACAGCATTCCTTCCCAGAACCAATATAGCCTAGGGCATTGTTAATATTAAAAAAATGTCCACTTTGATCTTGAATAAAAATAATAGCATTTTGAAACTGTTTTATTTTACATTTATCCCTATGTTTTGCTTAATTCAATTCTTGTTCATATATATGGTTCTACTGTGGTTTTCCCATCAAATTCATTGTATTTAGTAAAATCCTTACTTGACTGTAGTCTTTAATTTGTATTGTCTCAAATTCTGAGTTCTGATGCATTTGACTTAAACCTTTTCCTGATTTTAGTACTGTGATAAGACAAAAAATGCAGAGTAATCCACAGTTTCAAAGAAGAAGGATGGTCACCTGCACGACCAAGGCTAATTGCCGCACGTTAGCGTTTCCTCTTTGCTACCTCTTGGGTCTCACAATTTCCAAATGTGTGAGTTCTTTGTTAAATGGAGGTTTAACTAAACATTTCAACTTTTATTTATTTATTTTTCTGATTTTTCAATTTCAAGAGCTGCTTATGCAAACTGATTAATGATCAGAGTGAACAACATTTCCAGAGAAGTCAAATGAGAAGAGGTATAGAGGCAGTGGCAACCAAGACCAAAGGTATTGCTGTTTAAATGTTGTCAGAAATCAATTTATTAGCACACCAGAGCAGATTTTTCTGGGGATTAGCCTTGCCATAACAAAGTTAAAATGGAAGTACATGTGTAATTTTCCTCAATTTAAATAGAAAAGTTTGAGAGTTCTTAAAATTGCATGTTTTTTTTTTATATTTATCTCCATTTAGTACATTAAAAAAGATTCAGTGAAAATTTCCTCTATTATTTCATTAGGAGCCCCTTTGTTGGTCTACTGATAGAGCCACTGAGTTTCAAACATGATTATATATTCCCCTTTCATACTGATCTTTCACACTGAACTTTCTGTATAAAAGCATACAAGAGCAAACTCATTTAAAGTTCAATTCTAGTGACAATCAATTAAGAAAGGAAGACAGTCAAAAACAAACAAACATGAAGGACAACAGAATGTTAAAGGCAGCATGTACCAATTTGAACAAAATATATGGAACAGAATGATGTAATGATAAAAGTAATTCAAAAATCCAAAGTGTAAGGTAACCCAAGTAGAGTATAGCAAAACATGTTCTGAAGAGACCCTTAAGGATTCCCTGAATTTCTTTATTTGCACATTTTGACATATTTAACAAACCTGTTGCATCAATTAGAATATGTTTGGGGAGTAACCTTTGTAGTCTTAATCCTACAAATGAATTGAAAAGAAAAAACAAACTTGTAAGCTTAGAAGAGATGGCTGACCTTAGAATGTTTCTTGTATTCATACTTCTGGAAGGCAGTGTATGTGTGTAATTTCAAATGTGGGAGCAATTTTGGTTGTAATGAAGAAAATCTCAGTAGATTTTGCCACTGATTTGTTCATTCTTTCATCATACTCTGTTCAGCATGCACTATATATTACATGAAGGTTCACTAAAGGGCCAATTAAGACAGGATTAATCATGCTGTAAGAGCAACTATGTCACAACAAAGATTGTTTAAAAGGCAAATCAAATGAAGACAAAATAAGTAAATAAAAAACACATGCGCCCTGTTGCGTGGCTGAACAGAAAACAACAACATTTAACTTTGCACTAATTAAACTGTACTTGGATTAAATTTCACCCATATAGGCACTACATTTCTCTCTAATGCCAAAAATAAGTGCAAAATTTGGGCATCATGGTTTTGAAGATTGTTATCGTACTTCTATGCCTTTGTGACTCATGGCTGCCAAAGACTAGGGGGAAAACTGATGGAGCGATCAAAATGGAAGATGGAGCAAATGGGGGCAATAAACGCTCAAAAATCTCATTTGTACCTCACCTACTCCACCTTGGAGATGGTAGTGGCAGCATTAGGTTTCAGAGTCGGGTATCTGTAAATAGAGGTTGTCCGTGGATAAAAGCAAGAAAGTGTGCTGGGGAATGCAGAAAATGAAATGCATTTTGCTTTAAATCAGCCAGAGGAGTACATCAAATCTAAATACACAATCACTGGAGTGCTTTTTTACACATGATTCACTACTTTTCCACATGACCTTATCCAGGTTTTGTTGCAAGTTATAAACAAAGGTTGCAGGTTGCAAATTTCCATGGTGGAGTAGGTGAGGTACAAATGAGATTTTTGAGCTTTTATTGCCCCCATTTGCTCCATCTTCCATTTTGATCGCTCCATCAGTTTTCCCCCTAGTCTTTGGCAGCCATGAGTCACAAAGGCATAGAAGTACGATAACAATCTTCAAAACCATGTTGGTAATTGATAGGATTGAATCAAGTGGATAATGTCATCAGCATGTGACATACAAGGGGAATATAACCCAGTAAATCTCTTGAAGATAACTGATGATTACAGGTCAAGAGTAAATGACGAGCTCAAAAAAAGGTAGCAATACTGAGAAACTAGCACAATGTTATTACAGCACTAGTAATCAGAGTTCAAATCTAGCCCTCTCTGAAAGAAGTTGTGTTTTCTCCCCATGACATGTGTGGGTTTTCCCTGGTACATCAATTTCCTCCCACCCTCCAAAAATGTCTGCAGATGGAACGTTTAGTGGGTATAATTAGGTGGCACACTTTCATGGGCTGTTAGGGCCTTCTACAGTGCTGTATCATTAAAATTTTCAAAAATCTATTGAATTAGATAAAAACAGAAGATCTTCATGATCTGATGGTTCGCAACTAAGGGTTTGATATAGCAGTTACATTAGTTGTCATCTTTCTAAATTCCATAGATTCTAGAACAGTTCCCAGAGATTGGGAGGTAACAAATATAACCCCAGCATATAAGAAAAACATTGAAACATGTCATTTGCATGACATGTGCCAGGCAAAATACTGGAACCTATTATTAAGAAAGAGACACATACAAATAGGATTGGAAAAGTCAATCTGCATTTATGAAAGGGAAATATGTTGAACAAATTTTTAAACTTGTTCAACAAGTTCTTGCATTAAGATTTTTTTTTCTAAATCCTTCGATAAAATGCTGTACAGGAAATTATGAAACTAATGTAAAGAATATCGTTTTAAGGGTAATAAATTAATGTGGACAGGATTGGACAAAAAGTAGGGGGCAAGAATACATAGGTCTTATTTAGGTGGGTAGGTTGTGACTGGTGGGGTGTTTTAACTGTTCACAATGTAAATCAGATGCCGGTTTTCTGATTTTCATATTTATTGTCAGAGTACATACATGACATCACTTATAACTCTGAGATTCCTTTTTCTGCCGGCAAGGCAGAATTATTGTGCCATTTATTGGTAGAACAAAACAAACTGTACACAATGTATACATGTAAACAAATAAAGAACCATAAACAGATTACAAATGTAAACAAAATGTGCAATACAGAGACAATTTTTTTAAATCAATGAAGTGTAAAAGAAAGAGTCCTTAAGTGAGTCCCTGATTGAGTTTGTTATTGAGGAATCTGATGGTAGCAAGGTAGCAACTGTTCCTGAACCTGGTGGTATGAGTGTGGAGGCAACTATACCTCTTTCCTGATGGCACAAGCGAGAACAGAGCATTTGCTGAGTGGTGTGGATCCTTGATGATTTCAGCTGCTCTCTGATGGCAGCATTCCCTGTAGATGTTCTCAATAGTGGGGAGGGTTTTGCCTGTGATGTCCTGGGCTGTGTTCGCTTTTGGAGGGCTTTATGCTCAGGGGTATTGGTGTCCCCATACCAGACCATGATGCAGCCGGTCAGCATACTTTCCATCACACAACTGTAGAAATTTGTTAGGTTTTCTGGTGTCATACAAAATATCCACAAACACCTGAAGTAGAAGCACTGATGTGCTTTCTAATGACTAATGTCATTAGTGCATTGAGTCCAGGAAAGATCCTCCATAATAGTGACCCTCTAGAACTTAAATTTGCTCACCTTCTCCACCTCTGATCCCCCAATGATCACTGAATCATATACCTCTGGATTTCCCTTCCTAAAGTCAAAAATCAGCTCCTTAGTTTTGGTGACATTGAGTACAAGGTTGTTGTTGGTGCACCATTCAGCCAAGTTTTCAATCTCCCTCCCGTATTCGGACTCATCACCTTTCTTTATACAACCAACTACCATGGTATCATCAGTGAATTTGTAAATGGTGTTACTGTCATATCAAGCCACACAGTCGAGGGTGTAAAATGAGTAGAGCAGGGGGCTAATGCAGCCCTGTGGTGCCCTGGTACTGATGTAGATTGTAGAAGAGATGTTCTTACTAATCATCACTGATTGGTAAGAACATATGGAGGTGAGGAAACCATAATCCAATTACACAGTATGGTGTTGGGTCCCAGGTCTTGGATTTTGTTGATCAGTTTTGAGGAGATGATGGTGTTAAATGCTGAAATGTAGTCGATAAAGAGCATCCTGATGAATGCATCTTTACTGTTGAGATGTTCCAGCGCTTTGTGTAGAGTCAGTAAGATGGTATCTGCCATAGACCTATTGCTACGATAGGTAACTGAAATATATCCATGTTGCAGCTCAGACAGGAATGATATACTTCAACACTAGCCTTTCAAAACATTTCATCACTGATGAAATATCAGTGATGACATAAAGGATCTGATTACACATTATCAAGTGTTACAAACAGAAAACAAATAAACTCATGTTGAGTTCTCATTTGTAACCTGATGTATCTGCAAGTGAAAACTAAAATGGACTGGTGCAGGACTAGCTTTCCTATGTGTATTGCATCAAAATTCAACTGTGTTTGAGCGTTAATCTCAAACACTATTAAAATAAATTGATCCAACCTATTTCCAACATCACCCCATGCCTGTGCTTTTGTACCCCAGGCACAATTATCTGCATCCATATCTGCACACTAACCACAAAATGATTGCTTTCTTCCTTCTGTCCAACATAATACATGAGAGACTGTTTTCAAAATCCAACAATGCCATTTGAGGAAATCACATCCAAACTAAACCATCACTTGAAACCACTTCTTATGTCATTCTTATGAACATTTTTCACTCTCTTCACCAGTAACACATTGTGGCCAGGGTTTGCATGTATGGAGATAATGCAGGGTATGCTGAGTGTTTCCAGCAGTTTCTATTTAAGTTTTGACCCTTTTTTTAAATATTTGTGCAACCTACACATTTTAAAACTTTATATTTTAGACCATATACAGTTGCTTATTTTCTATTTAGTGTCAATTTCAGGTAGATACAAAGCTCTTTTCCTCTTTCCAGTAAACCTTCCATTCTTGTTGAATAGGCCATTACTCTACATTCCATTCAGCCCAACTTCTACAAATTATCATCCACAAACCTCTCCTCCACAGACAAGAACAATCTGAATATCTGAATATAGTGTTGTCCTTCTGTCATCCGTTTTATTTTGCCTCTTTATAAACCACTAAAGCAGGCAAACATGTTTTTCAATTATCTGTAAAATATAAAATATTCCATTTTTGAATTTTTTTTTCCCCATGTAGAGATTGAGTATTGAAATGAAGTTCGTTATGGGAGAAGTGTTTTGGAAGCTTATGCAATCAGCTCATGATTCAGAAATGGAAACAAAACCATGAATAGCACAAATCTAAAAGCTTACTGTGTGTTGAGATATTTTCATCATAGTCATTTTAAAATGCAATGATGCACTATGTTTCACATAAAACATATGTGTCATCACTGACATAATTTTATTGATATCCATGCAAATTTCTTTGGGTATGTTCTGCTTTCACTCATTGCAAGTATCTTTTAAATATTTTTTGTTTTCTCAGCAAGTATTTATCCGCTTGTAAATATTCCTTTTCAAGATCAGTAATTTCTTTAGCCCCTTTCAGGTGGAATCGCCTGGAGAATGTGGCTCCGGAGCAGGCTATGGGTGTCTGCGAAGGGACGTTCAGGTGGCAGCAGCACTGAAGGTGCTGTTCTGCCACCTGAAATGTCTGAAACTGGGAGAGGGGCTGCAGAGCAAACACCGGCTCCTGAGTCTGCGCAGGAGCAGCCATCTGACAGCTCGTCTCCCCTTTGGCTGACAGCCCCCTCCTCGCTGCCTGACAGCTCCCCCGTGCGGGATTGAAGGGCTGGGGCAGCTGGTGGGAGATGGTGGAGCTGGAAGGGGACAGTGGAAGGGAAATGTCAACCTCCAAGGATTCACTTCAGCACAAAAAACAAGGTCACAAATTTCCGTCATAGTTCAGCAGTCGGACGCTGACCTCTCCATCAGTAGCAGCACTGGATTGTTTGAAAATTAGGTTTTAAAATAGTGCAGTTCAGTACAGGTTCAGGCACCTCAGCCCCCACATCAGAGCCGAACACAATGGACAGTTGAAGCCTCTAGTCCCCCGACGGCCGCCCCAGCCCCGCAGTCCCCCGCCGGCCATCCCAGCCCCATAGTCCCATGCCGGGGGACTGTCAGGCAGCAGGGAGGATAGGTATTTCCAGCGGGGAGGTTACATTTCGGCAGCAGGGTGGATAGGTTTCAGCAGCAGGGAGGGTATGTGTCAGCAGCGGGGAGGGTGGCTGTCACCGGGTCACCAGCTGACTTTCAACAGCCTGCCTGCTGCTAGGCACCTGAAAGCTGCTAGCAGCTTTGTCCAGAGCTGCTTTCAGGTGCAATGGGGGATTCTCGGAGCAGGATATTATACCTACAGGAGAAGGGTTAGGTAGGTAAACCTCCTGGTCGGGTTCTCCACTTTCTGGTGGCCACCTGAGAGCCACATTGGAGTACAATAGGCTGCTTTACAGTCGGGTATTGTGGCCACCTGAAAATGGCTTTTGTCACTGTGGACACTGTGCAATTTGACCATGCTGAATCTTCCAGTAACAGAAAATCCTTAATGTTACAAGCTTGAAACATTTGTTACACTTTATATCCTTTATAGATGCGACATGGCCTGCTGAGGTTCTCGAGCACTTTGTGCATTGCTGTACAGTGATGTTCCTCACTCTCCATCTGATGGAGGCCTCAGCATCAAAAACAACATACATTGAGTTGAAGTTAGTAAATTTAATGGGCAACCTATCAAGGGCTTACATTCTGTTTGGGAGGTCAGGGATCAGTTTTTGTTCCCAGATTATCTGAAGAAACTGCATCTTACTCAAGGTATTCTTGTATTCTATTATTGAGCATGCCAACATCCTCAATCTTTCTCATTTTGACTAGAATGAATGGGAGGCATTAAAAGGCTGCAAATTTAGGAGTAATTCGTGATGACAAATGCTGAATTTTGAAAGCCCTCTCTTGAAGTGGAACTTGAATAAGGATAGAGGAGACAAGAGTACCGACATAATTTGCATAATATTCTTTTCCTTTGGATAGATGAAATATGTGAAAATTTGAAATGAGTGAAGATTCATTAATTGGCAGGTCAAGTCAGTTTCAGTGTCTTCATTAAAGTATTTTTTCTTGGGGGAGAAAAGATATATTATCAATCCAGAACTCGATTGATACAATTCTGTCATGGAGTTTTATGATTTCATGGAGACCTTTTTATTCAAATTGTAAAAAAAGTTTCTGCTTGGAAATACTAAGTGTAGAAAAAAGCTGATACTTGATTTTAAAAAGAGCTTAATTAAAACGTACTTGCAGCATCTAGCTTTCTTACATATATGAATTGAAAAGGAACCTAAAGATAAAACTGTTTAATGTCAGTGCAGCCTGTCTTACCACAGACTTATTGTGTAAATGATTGATGTGATATTTTTATAAGAATAGAAATTTTGCATTCCTTTTTAGAGCCACATCAAATGCAATTAATTATGAAGCATTGAAGGAAAATGTAGCGTATTATTGTGGATGATGAAATACTTATGCATAATTAAAAGTGCATATTTTCAAGAATGATCCCATTCACTAGTCAGCACTGATTAAAGCAATTTTTGTGGCTTTGCCACATATGGGTTCAACAGTACATTAGCTTTCATTAACACAAACCAAAGGGCACTAAGGAAAACAGGTTAAATGTGAAAATAGTTACTAACCCAGAGACCATTAATCACTGCCTTATGTCACATCAGAATCAGATGAGCAGGCACATTTTGTGACTTAGTTTTGCATTTAGTAAAAAAGATTTATATAATATCAAGGTGTCTTAACTTAAATCCAGGTAGAAACTTGTAACTACTGGATCAGAAATAGGTCCATGAACATTCAATAACAAAATAAAATATCTTTCAATTAATACAAAAAGTCAAAATCTCAAAGATTTATTAGGTGTGGTGGGGGGGGGGGGGGGGATGGGGAAGAAAGTTCCAGGTTTCTCCATTAACTTCCTTCTTTAGAATTGCATTAATAAATGAGACAAGACCAACGTGAGAAATGATTGATCAAATATGCCTCCAGTGGTACTTATCTTCTCCATTATGTTAAGCTACATCATGTCTCATTCCACATCCAGGGGTTATTTACCTTAATAATCTGTTAGAACTGATGAAGAAACAAATGCATTTCCATTAAGTTTTACTTTCTTTAAACATTTCAGAAATTAATCTCCTTTCTTAGAAAAAGCGAAGTATGTAATTTAAATATTTTAGAGGTGCTGGGGTATTGCAATGGATATTTTGATTTTTTTTTTGTTTTGTAATCAAAAACCCCTATCACAATTAAATAAGTTTCAAAATAGTTTTTCAATGAAAAATATCTTCAAAGAATATTTAGATTTTCAATATAAATTTAGGTCTGTTTGGCAAATGTTACACAAAACTATGAATTTGTAGCATGCATCGACAGCGAACCTACTTTTTAAATTCTCAGAGCAGAATTTAAAAATTCAGGGTGCTCAGTTAAATATCTACACTAAAATTCAAGCAACTGGCAACCCAATCAACTGGCATAATAAAACAAGGAATAAATAAATGGGTGGATAAATAAATATTCATAAGAATAAAGATGGGAGCCAACATTCAGTCCCAGTCGTGCCCCACCCGCAGCAACTATTTGAATAAAATTTCAATAAAGTTGTGTTGGAATAAAATGGTGGCACCCAGGATGAACAGCAGCTGATGCTGCTTGGCGCTGGATGACTCTCACAAAGTGTCTCTCTATCCCTGCCTGATAAGATTATTTATTAGTAATAAGTATACTAGTAAGGCTTTATCTGTAAATTTGGAGGGAGGGGGTAATTATGATGACAACATGGTTAGCTTAACATCTAGCACAACACTGTTACAGCCCCAGTGACTGGTGTTTGAATTTAAATTTAAATTTTGAAGTTATGGGATTTACCTGATTAAAGTGCATTTTATATAATTAAAGTCCTGACTTTTTTCAAATTACATTACATTTTGCACTGTCTTTTGTCTTTTAAACTGTGTATATTTAATGCAGATGTATTAGTTAGGCATTGGGTGAGTGAGTCTCAGTCAACCAAAAAATTCACATATCTGCCATCCACAGTCCCTATAGGTGCTGGATACTGGGGCTTTTTCTGTACCGCTTTTCCATCTAAGCCTGTGCAACACCATCTCTGACAGTACATCCATGAAATAGGTAAAACAAAATGAATCCCTCATGCAAATAACCTCCTTCCATTCTGCAAACATTGTCTCTGATAATAATATTGCATAATGAAATGAAACTGAATTTCACAGTAAAGATTCACAGAACAACAAATGTGAAATAAACATTTCTTGCATCAAAAATATTTGTTTGAAGTAGTTAACCATTCTGTAACAAGTTCACCACACAAATTCATCAGGAGTGCAGCTGTTTATTGGTTGAATTAAGTCAGGGGAGAGGGGATATTGTGCTTCTCTGAACAAGTATTTTCCATCTGCACAGGGAACAAGAACAATAAGAGTCATTGCCAAGTTTAAACAATAACCAAACCGATGACTCTGTATTTGATTAACAATAATGATGTAATTTGCAAGTAATGTTATGGGTTTATTCAACACTTTAAAATAATAACACTGCCTAAGTAGCCAATATGCTAAAGTCATATTGTCACTTTCAGCTTTCCAAGGTAAAGAAAAGTGACATTGACTGTGAAGTAACTCCAGCATTGTTTCAGCCCAGTCCACACAAAAGCATTTGAATGATTGCATCAAACTATGTGGTTGTAAGCCAAGTGGATCAGAAGGTTTCTTGTTCAAAAATGTCATCCAATCTTCTTCATTAAAAAAATGGCAGCTCTACAGCAGCTGCTGTAATGGCAGTGCTGCCACTGGTACAGACATGGGAGAGTGGGGAATGGACTCACAGTGCTCCTCCGTTTAGTCATACTGCCTGGTCATTATAGGTTTTTGATGGCCTATAAAAGGAGATTTCAATGTTTTTTTTAACATTAATGAATCCACAGAGGTTCATGCAGTGCTTGTGCTTGGCAGTGGATCACAAGGGTTGCAGGCACCAGGGGATTAGCAGACCTCCCCAGGCCACAACAGGAGAACACCACCGAGCTGAGAGGGAGAGGACTGGGAGAGAAACCTGCAGGGAATGTGACCACAGTAGCAGACCAGCAAGGGGCACGGAGGCCCAAGGACTTACATCGGGCTGCAGGCTGCTGGAGACAAGCTCTAAAGAACCAGGTATCGAATCTGGGATTTCTGGTGGAGAGCAGGGCTCTAAAAGGGTTATGAGTGTTAACTGCTTGCTGTTCTCATTGGAGGTTCAGAATTAGCTCAGTTCCACTGCTTGAAGAACACGGGCCCATGCAGCTACAGAGGTTATAGGAGCACAGGAGGCAAATCACTGACACTAACTCTCTCTGATGGAACTATTTTGCTTTTTTTCTCTGATTGGTGGGGATTCAGGGCTAGCGGCATGGCTTGTCTTTATACCAAACAAAATATCTATGCCAATAAAGGAATCTGTCTCCATCTCCACTGACTAACTGAACTCCACTTGTCCACCATTATGATAAGTAATTGGCATTAAAATTCAGCCTGTAACTTGAGTCCATGACTGGTATGTCAGCTTCCCCTGCTCTCTAACCAACACCACTGATTTGGAAGGAGGCAATAATCCTTGTGTGGATCTTCTTTGGGCTCCTCCTCCATGTTCTGCCATGATAAAAAGTTTTACGCTGAGGTTGTTGGACCTTTCTAGTATCTGCAGGCATCCATTAAGCAGGTTATTTTCATCAGTTAGAAATTTAAGATTCTCCCTAAAATTTTACACAAGCAAGTTTTTCTTAGCAGTGAGATCCCATTTCAATGACAGGACCTGCATTTGTACAGGTTTGTAAAATGCCTTTCCTATATTAGTAGAGCAAAGGGAGCAAGTGCGGACATGGGAAGAGTGAGGAGTTGGGCATTGGTCTCTCAACACTTTTCTGTGGTGTGGTATTGTCCATCCATCTGCCCGAAAGCCCCATGCGGGTTTAGATTGCCTGGAGAATGAAGCCAGTGGCAGTTTTTACATCGACCTATTCAGAGGTCTAGCATCCAAGATTGGTAGCACCCACATTCAGAAGACCAGCCTTTGAGGGTTGTGGGCTCCAAGGAAGCAACAGATCAACACAGAGCACCAGAATGGGAGAAGGACCCCCCATCCCTGCTACACCCCCACCAGCCTTTGGAGAGGAAGAAGCAGGGGAGAGGACCCTTCAATGTAGGAAATCATAGCAGCAGATTAGGCTGCAATTCGGGGTTCAGCAGCTGAAGCTTCACTGATTGGCTTCTGGAAAACAGGAATCAAGTGCAGGATCCTTGAGGGTGCTAATGGCGAGCAAGGCTCCTGAAGGATCTCTGGTGCTCAACAGTTTCCCATTTGTTTCATGGATCCAGAACCAGAGGTCAGAGAGGGTCACTTGGATGCTTTGAGCTCAGATTGACTGATGGACAGGAGCCATAGTCACTTAATATCCCTATTGCTTCTCTATCTTGACTAGATAGTGGCACTGTGTTAATAGTTTCCCTTTGTGTGCCTTTACAGGGTAAGAAACAAAATAAAAAATACTTTTTGTGTGGTTGACAAATGTAATCTTAAGTTATTTGAAGATTAATGTCAACAATCATCTATTTACACTCACTGAAACTCTGTACCTTCCAGATACAGCCAGGAATACTGGTGTACAAAGCACCTCCAAGTACATCAAGAAGTGTCTGAGTTGTGCCATGACTGTAATAACATCAATTCCATATCCATTTTCTAAGGAAGAATGCTGACAGTTTCAATTACCTTTTTCATGATCGTACTTTCCTAAATATCTTCTCCCAACTAGATTACAAATGGCAGAATCTTTACATTGCAGTGCCCAGGACGACCTCTGCCCACGCCGATCAGCTTCATGTATCGGTGTGTAAATATAGAATTTAGGGAATAGGTTGCTTGCAGAGATATCTGATCCGAATGGCTCCGCAACAAGGTGAGAATATTATTACTTAGCCAAAATATCACATGCTACCTCAGAGCAAGCAATAAATATTAATAACAAGGCTAATCCTCACCCTAGATGTTAAATGCTTATTCTCTTTACTATTTAATGATGTAATCTTCCAAGCTGGAGCTTATGTTGCTGCACTCTGTCTTAGATATATGACACGTTACCTAAAAGTCTCTCATATAATTCACTTTTTGCAAGCCTTGCAAAAAGTGTTTTGGCTTATACAAAGGTTCCCATGAAAGTCTGTTGATGTTCTGGATGCCTTGGGTCTCTGGGGACTACAGGAGGCCTACATGTGTACCAGTTACATCTAAAGCTCTACTACACTGATAGTTTGACTTAACAGCTACGTCCTCCCATGCCTGATACTTTGGATTATAACTTTTTAAACAATTGATTACTTCTTGAAAATTAATTACAACACACATTTTGCTGGATTATAATAAAACTGATCTCTAAAGTATACATTCTTCAGTCATTTTTTGATTATGCTGTTATTACTTTTACTGCCATGTTTTGCAGCCACTAATCAATCACTACATTTTAGAATGACATAAAATTTAATATTAGATTTCCATTCTAGAGAGAAAGGCATAGCATGATTAAATGCTTTAAAAATCCACGATTTCTGAAGCATTTAATCTAAGATTATCTAAGAATTGACTATTGCAGATGTTAGTTGTTATTTCATTCTGAGTCAGAGACTTTTTTTGAAACAAGGCAAAACACAGTCTACTGGAGGGACTCAATGGATTGAGCGTCATCCAGTTGGAAGGGGTTGGGGAATTATCAACATTTTGAGTCAAAATCCTTCATCAAGGCCCATAATTCCCTTTCCCCTCATTGATGCTGTTTAACCCACTGAATTACTCCAGCAGATTTTTTTTCTTGGATCCCAGCATCTGCAGATTCCCATGCCTCCATATTTTTTTGACCTTAGTTTTGGTGGATAGGAACCACCACTGTTCAAAATATGGTGGAGAATGGTGATAAATATTTAAGGTACATTTGATACTACGCATTGGAATCTGAATATTTTACCAGCTATGAATTGGACAGAAATCTATAAAATGTATAAATTAAAGCCAAATTACTAAACTTGGACCTTTTGCAGTTACCTCTATCAGGATTAGCTTCAAGCTTCCATTGTCATCGTTGTTTGCCCTCCAATTAAGATGGCCCATAAATTGTACCAGAATAGCAACTGGTGCCCATTTCAGGGTGTGTTCTGCAAACCTTCAAACTACAGTAAAAACCCCTGCCATCTGGTACCTCTGGGTATTGGTACATGCCAGATAAGTGAATATTCCAGTTGCTTGAGATTGTGTGTTGCATAACTGGCAAACTAACAGCGAAGTGTGCTACATTTAAATTTCCGTATTTTTGTCCATTTAGTTTCTGTGATTTTTTTGGCCAGTTACTTAAGGCTGCCGGTTGCTTGAATTCCAGATAACAAGGGTTTTACTGTATGTTGAATAAGGTAGCTAGCTGAAAGTGCATAGCTGCATGGAATCCCCAGTGCCTTAGTTTGAAAGCAGTTTCTCCTTGTTTGAATTTATTATTTTCACCTACACGTGCACTGCAAGAGGCTAACCAGCAGTGAGGTCAATATAGAAACAATTATAGCATTATATACTTTGCGTATAGTGGGATAAAATCAGTTATCCTACCCTACAATCCCTCATGCAGTTTCATCTTAATAGATTTAAAGATTAGCTGTTTTTCTTAATATTTTATGGTACATTTTGCTCCCAAGTGAGCAGTCGTTTCCACAACTATTTCCTCAAAACAAATTTCAGCAATTCTGCACTTGTTTACACACATATAATCATCCATTATAATAATTTTTTAATTCATCTTATTTTCTCCATATGCAGATAATTTTACCAGTCATTGTCCACAGACCAGAGATATATTTTTTGTTTCATTATGAGGAGCAATTTATTAAATTTCACCACTCTATTTGGACATTTTAGTGACTTTCAGGGGCTCTAGAACTTGAATGGTGAGTTTGGAGACCATACTGAAGCATTAATTTTCCCATATATGAACCCACGCCAGAACAAAAGCCATGACAGAACCAGGACATCTAACTCTTAACTTTCAATACTAACATTAACTTGGCAAAGTAGCCAAACCAGAGAAATATTCTTCCTTACCTGGAGATGAGAAAAAATGGAAGACATTTATGAAACCTCTGAGCAGAACATAGAACTCAGCAAGGTGCATACACTTCAGCCCAAGATGTTGTGATGGCCAGGGGTGCAGTGCTCATTTTTTAGGTGCCAAAGCTCACCAAAAACAACAACAAGGAGGTGCCTGAACTGGCCCCATGAGATGCCAGATCTGCCCCCTGAGGTGTTTGAGTGCCGCTCCAGTGAGCTCCAGCAGAACTGCACCCCTGATGTGGACCTATGTAAACCTACTCACAAATGAAACCTTCCCTACCTCACACCCATAACCCTCCATTTGTCATGCACCCATGTGCCTGCCTAAGAGTCTTTTAAATGTCCCTATTGTACCAGCCTCCACCACCACCCATTGCAGTGCATTCCAGGCACCCACTACTTCCTATGTAAAAATATTTACCCCTGGCATCTCCCCCAAATTTTCCTCCTCACACCTTGTATGGATGTCCTATAGTGTTTGCTACTGTTGCTCTGGGAAGAAGGTGCTGGCTGTCCACCCTAATTATGTCTCTCATAATCTTGTAGACCTCTATTAAGTCACCTCTCATCCTTCTTCACTCCAAATAGAAAAGCCCTAGCTCTGCTAACCTTGCTTCAGAAGTCACATTCTACAATCCAGGCAACATCCTGGTTAATCTCCTCTGCACCCACTCCATAGCTTCCATATTTTTCTATAATGAGGGGATCAGAACTGTGCACAATATTCCAAGTGTGGTCTAACTAGAGTTTTATAGAGCTGTAACATTACCTCATGACTCGAACTCAATCTCCCAACTAATGAAAGCCAGAACATCATAAGCCTCCTTAACTACCTTATCAATCTGTGCAGCAACGCTGAGAGACTATGGATTTGGTCCCCAAGGCTCCTCTGTTCTTCCACACTGTTAAAACCCTGCCATTAACCATGTACTCTGCCATTATGTTTGACCTTCCAAAATGTATCACTTCACATCTTTAATAAGAATGTATGCTGGTGATGGCCCACCAGATTAGCATACAATTCAATATCCCCCATTTTCAAAATCCACCAAAGTTTAACAATCCAACTATTTATTTCAACTATCAAGAGATGCAGGAATGTCAATTTACATGTTTTAATCAATATTTAGGCACTACCACCACTCTAATGGAGGGCTCAGCCTTGAAATGTTGGTTACCTTTTACTTCCTATAGATGCTGAATGACCTGCTAAGTTTCTCCAGCATGCTTGTGTATTGCACTCAACCCCAGCATCTGCAGATGTCATTCCTCTGTCAGAGGAAATGTTATCTTCCTCGCCTGATCTGTTCTCTATATGACTGGAATTGCCTTGCAAGCCACTCAGTTATTGGTGGTCATCATCCTCTTCTCGAGGGGCAATTAAAGGTGAACAATATATATTGGACTTGCTAATTATGTCCAGATCTTCAAAAACATATAAATAAAAATAAACGTGTTTATTATCATTAACAATCAACGTTCCCTCAAATAGCAACAACTTACTGTCATGGAAAAGGGAGAAGAGTGAAAGTATAATTATGGATGAAATAAAGGGTGTAGGTCAGAACCACTGATTAGAACAATAAGTCAAGAAAGCTCATTGAAAAGAGAATAAAATATTGAGATATGACAATTGTTTAGAAAGATAATGAAAATAACCAAATGAAAGCATTTGTGCATTTAGGCGAAGAAGAAGTCATTTTGGGATTTGTCACCTGTTTGCTTTCTAATGGATCCTGCTGACAGATGTGAATGAAAATAAAACATTGAGAACAAGCATTGAGTTCATTTTGATATTTTCCATCAAGGAGTAGACATGAGCTTTCCTTTGGTTATTCCTGAATGACGGTCATTTGGGCACGATACCAGAACATGTCAGCGTCTGCAGACTTTACTGTTTAATGACAGAGTTTGTTTGATTTGTTTGGATCTAATATGACAAGAAGAAAATTGAAAAAGAGGCAAAGCTGTCATACATGAGGCAGTTGTCAATTGACTGGAATATTCAACGTTCCACTTTTGTCTGAAATGCATATGTATCAAAACTGTAAGGGAAAATTGCAAATCAATAGCACATGCTTATGCTTAGAATTAAGAGAGATCACTCTTTTCTTTAATAGTTTATCTCATATTTCACCTGATGTAGAATGGAAGCTTCTTAAACAAAATCACAATATATGATTAATTCCTGATGTTTAAGTGAAAACCTTTAATAAAGTAGTGCTATTTTCTCAATGGTATAATTAAAATCTCCAACATTGTTCATTTTTGCAGTTATATTTATAGCAATAGCATTTGAATTTGCAGTTTTTGTTTTAAAGAAACACTAGTATTCCTGTGTTCAAACTTTGAACTGTGCAGAAGAAAGTTAAGTCTATACATCCACTGATAAACTGATATTTATGGGCCTATCAAAAGATTTATTTACGCTGCCTGCACTACTTTTTTCAATTCTGTCATATTTTCACATGTTTATCATATGTAGTACTTGCATCTGCTCATTAGAAATTTTGTGTAAAGGGATTTTCTTGAAATATGATACTTCCCTCATTTGTGCAGTACAAGATCTTTGTCTTTCAACTTAAAGATGTTTAGGGGTCACGGCTGTTCAGAAAATCAAGGAAATATGATCCATAGGCATTTAGTCGCTATGTTTAGTTGTGAGAGACTTCAAAATACTTAACTACTGAATGAATTTGCCTTAGTTTTGCTCCATCTACCCTTTACCAAGTTATTCTTATCAATTCTTAATTGTTCACATATTTACAGATGTTAAGGGGAAAGCATCTTGTTCCTCTGGAATTTGAATGATCATTATTCACCAGGTTATGTGCAGTGACAGAAAGGATTGAAGGTGAATATTTTTACCTCTCTGACCCCACAGAAACCTCAATTTAATTCACCAGAATTTACAGACATTTGTGACCTAACACATTGATATTACTGCAGGTAACACACATATTATCCCACCCTTACATTGACTTAAAGTTAACACCTATAGAAAGTAAGCTAAGTATAGTTTAGACTAATATCAACTTATGCACACTTTACAATACACGTCAATGGAAATTGTTTCCAAATCTAAATCAATGATAGATGTAATTGCAGAGTAAACATCAAGACTATTGACAAACATTGTGATCCAATGTGCAAACTCTCTAATGACCATGCTCTGCAAAATGCTACAGCTGAAGATTGCCATGGAAGTAATTCGGAATCTAATCTGAAAAGTTAATTAGGTATTACAAGCTTCAGAGTACAATAATAATCACACCCCTGTGCCAGTGTACCACTAAGTTATATCTCATTTGATTCAATCAAGGCAAAGGAAAAGATCTGCTTTCAGTCTTCAACATTCCTTTCCCATGGCATATTAGTATAGTCTTATGTCAGTGCTAATACTAAATGCATCTGACAAATAAGTTCAAGAAAATGTTCCAGTGTGAATAGAAAATATATTACATGAAATGCAGGTCAAAATATTTTGGAAGAACTTACTAAAATGTTAAAGTCCCCATCAACCACCCCTCATGAAAAACAGTCATGAATGCAATGTATCATTTTTGCTGAAATGTGTTGCTCATTTAATTAATGATTATCATTATGCAATGAGATCACAAAATAAACCTGACTGAATTGAAGGTAGTTTTTGAAAGGTCTACCAGGCTTGTAGTAAAGGAATGGCATCTTTATCCCCCAATGCACTGTGAAAACATGGGTTAAAAGGCAGGAGCATCATGCCTGGTCAGTTCAGAAAAAGTGAGTGAAAACGCTGATTCAACTGCTGTTTAACTGTTACTGCAACCACCACCCTCATGCTCACAATCTGCTCAGGATCCACCATTCCATTACACCCTTGCCCAATTATCTATGGTCCATGCACCTGAAAGCGCAGCTTAAGCCTTAAGCAGTCTCAGGGTTACTCTTTCTGAGAGCAATGATGAGTACTGCATATTTGCACATACATACATACAGGTATGTTTCTTTGCATCAAGTACCAAATATTAGCACACAAACTGAGGGAGAAAGGTTGGAGGTAGGATGTTACCACTCGAACAGCTTCTTTGCAGAGGATGCCCTGAAAATAAGTCACTCCTTTGTGCTCCTTTCAATCCATGATGATGAGTTAGGATATTGCATATGAAGAAATTACAAATTTCTATGATTAGCATAGTCTGAATTCATTCTACCAATTGCTGAAGTATGTGGAGAGTGTGGGAGATGGTAGATGCCATTATCCTCTGCTTGTAATTCTCTTTGCTGCACAATGGTTTGCAGGAAGCAGTATTCAATTTTAATTCTGGAATCTTGCTTGGAAACTAATCTCAATTAATTTCTACTTGTGCTGTCACATAGCATGCAGATTGAGAAGCCAGCAAACAGGAGAAGGCATCACTAGAAACTAGCTCATTAATTTGATGTGAAAGAACAGAACACACTTTCCATAATATGACTTTTTCATTTTTTCTGATAAATTGGTGTGATATTTCTCTTGTCCAAATGTAAACTATCAGTTTTCAGTAATAAATGAGGCTGTGCATCTTCACATCTTGTTCTGTCAGTCAATAAAATCATTGTTGATCTTCTATTTCAATTCCACCTTCCTTAAAGCACTCATTTTTTCTAATGATGTACAATCTATGAATGAAAAAAATGCCTTATCACCGCCCTAAATCTCTGCTTGTTATCCTATGATTAAAAAGTCTTAGGTTCAGATTCTCTGCCAAAGAAAACATCCTCTCAATGTTTATTGTCTATTTTCCCAATTGCACACATTTCAGTAAGATTGCTTCTTATCCTCTGAACATCAGATAATATATTCTAAACTCATAGGACATCAAGAATCAATCAAATCTTTATTCTACATTGTACTCCATAGACTGAAAATTCATCCACAGTTGGATGTGCCAATTGCAAATAATAACATAGATCTGCTGCAGTTTGCTTATAAAGTTTGCCTCACAAAGATTAGCGTATACAGAGCCGTTGTCATACCCACACTCCTGTTCGGCTCCGAATCATGGGTCCTCTACCGGCATCACCTACGGCTCCTAGAACGCTTCCACCAGCGTTGTCTCCGCTCCATCCT
This sequence comes from Narcine bancroftii, assembly GCF_036971445.1. Classification (NCBI taxonomy): domain Eukaryota; kingdom Metazoa; phylum Chordata; class Chondrichthyes; order Torpediniformes; family Narcinidae; genus Narcine; species Narcine bancroftii. Next base: position 160,301,865 of record NC_091474.1, read on the forward strand.
CAACATTCATTGGAGTGACTTAATCCCTAACATCGAAGTACTCGAGATGGCAGATGCCGACAGCATCGAATCCATGCTGCTGAAGATCCAACTGCGCTGGGTAGGTCACGTCTCCAGAATGGAGGACCATCGCCTTCCCAAGATCGTGTTATATGGCGAGCTCTCCACTGGCCACCGTGACAGAGGTGCACCAAAGAAAATGTACAAGGACTGCCTAAAGAAATCTCTTGGTGCCTGCCACATTGACCACCACCAGTGGGCTGATATCGCCTCAAACCATGCATCTTGGTGCCTCACAGTTCGGCGGGCAGCAACCTCCTTTGAAGAAGACCGCAGAGCCCACCTCACTGACAAAAGACAAAGGAGGAAAAACCCAACCAACCAATTTTCCCCGGCAACCGCTGCAAACGTGTCTGCCTGTCCTGCATCGGACTTGTCAGCCACAAACGAGCCTGCAGCTGACGTGGAGATTTACCCCCTCCATAAACCTTTATCCGCGAAGCCAAGCCAGTAGAAAGAAGAAAGAAGTCAATAGAGTCAAATTTTAGAAGGTAACTGCAATGCACCAGTATATAATCACATCTTAAGGATAGAATCTCAGACAGGTCACAGCTTCAGCCCTGCATTGCTCCAGCATTTTTGCAATAAATGTTTGCATACCATTTGTTTTCTGAATTGAGTATTGCACATGCACACATATGACTTATGTAAAAGGGCTGAAATCCTTCAAAGTATCAACATTTATGAAATTGTCATCCTTTGAAGTAATGTTCTACTTTTATATACTTTCTGACAAACTGGATTTTTCCCCAACAGAGTATTTTATCTGCTACTTTTTTGTATAATTATATATACACCATAGGACTGTGTGCTCAATCTGCTCCTGTTCACACTACTAACCCACAACTACATCACCAGATCCAGCTCCAATAGAGTCATCAATTTTGCATATGTTACAACAGTAGTTGGCCTCATCAACAACAAGGATAAGTCACACTACAGAGAAGAGGTGGAAAATCTCATGATATGGTGCAAGAATAACAACCTGAGTCAGCATAGACAAGATGAAGGAGATGATAGTGGACTTCTAGAGGACCAGGAATGGTCAACTTCCATTAACACATCAATAACTCAATAGTGGAAAGAGTAGAGAGCACCCAAACACTCTGCATCTTTAAAGCTCTCCAGACAGGAAAGAAATACAGGATTATCAACACCACCAGGCTAAGAAACAGCTTCTTTCCGTGGGTAGTGAGAATGCTAGATGACCAATGGAACTGCTCACACTAACCATCCAGGACTCTAATATTTACAATCTTTATTTATGTATTCTATGTGTGTATATTTGTCCTGCATAAGTATTGCTTGTCCATATGTGTGTTATATCTAGTCGCATGCCTGGATATTTTGCAGCAAGGACCAGGGAACACTGTTTCAATGGGTTCTATGCAGTTTTGGCAGATAATAAAAAACTTGAACATGACTTGTTCAACATTCCCTGCAATTGTTTTGTATCCTCTTCTCAGTTCACTTTGTCGCATTGTTTTATATTCCCAGCATTTTGGGGGACGCTCATCCAATAAAGATTGTAAATAGTTGAGGACTAACTATTGAATCTTATTGCACCCAATCAAAAATTGTGTTAGTTATTCTAAAATTCTTTACTGTTTTTAGATAATTTTCAATTTATGCTAATACTCTGTCTGAAGAGCCTGAATCTTGTATTGCAACCTTTTCAATAAGAGCATTGAATGGACCTTTGAAAAAAAGATATTCATTGCAATTCTATATCTATACTGCTGGACATATCTTTGGAAAAACTCTAATGGTATTTCCCTTTCATAATACTATGTAAACTCTGACCAATCATTTTGAGTGTAATTATACCTCTATTATTGGCATTTTATCAATTTTCCCCATGTTGATGTAAGCTTTAGTTGTGTTTTTATTCTCTTCTTTTTCTCTGTTGAACTGCAAAATTACATTTAATGTCTTTGAAGATGCAAACCACTCCACCATCTGATAATTTATTTCAGAAAAACAATCATTCCACATACTATTTTTACTCTATATTTTTTTAATAGCCTTTTGGGGAAGAATTTCAGAAATGGACTTTTGTCAGTCATTAGTCACATTAATAACTGTGTCTTCAGCATGGAAATTAAAATCTCCATTAGACCCTGCTTCCCATTATCTTTGCTTGTTTTAATGTATGCTTATCTTCCTTTTTAAAATATTTTTATTAAGTTTAACAAAATTGACAATTATATAATAATTCATTTCTATACAAGCATGCACAAATAAAAAAATCCAATAGAAAAAAGTAGATAAAACTACATCAATAATTGCTTGTAATACCTCAAAAATATTGAATTGATCTATGTAACCATGTTAAATCCTTTTATCAAATTATAACGTATTCTACATGTATTCATAATTGTCTTTGACTTCCTTTACTCGTGTTAAGCTTTCTTTCATTTCTCACTTCCTTCACACAATTAGACAGAATTGTAAACATTATCTATTCTATAACTATCCTTACCCTCTCCATTTAGCCACAATTGGGCTTCTATTTCACATGAATGTTAATGCTTCATGAAAGTCTACATTTGTCATGAATCATGAGTTAATTAGTGGGGAAATATTTTGAAATACCTTGGCTGATTATAGGTTTGGACAAAGAAAATGCCAGCATGAAATTGAAAACTTTACTGGAGCAAGCATTCAAATCTTTAACTACAAGAGTATATCAAAGGTTGTGACAGATTCACCTCCTGGGAATGGCACCTTCCTGTCTAAACACTTTCCAACAAATTCATGGAGTGTTGCAACAGAAATGTGAAAAGTCGTGACTTTATATTCTTTCCTTTATAGTCGCTTGGAGGATCAAAGAATGTTGTTGTTGTCTATAGCCGCTTTCAGATGGCCACATACTCGACTATAAAGACTCACATTATACTCCTGTACGGCTGTTGGGTTGCCATCTAAAAAGGGAAAAGCCGGCCAGGAGGTCTACTCACCCTACCCTTCTCCAGTAGGTATAATATTCTGCTCGGAGTATTCCCCATTGCAGCTGAAATCAGCTCAGGCAAAGCTGCTAGCAGCTTTCAGGTGCCTAGCAGCAGGCAGGCTGACTGTCAGCTGGCGACCCGATGACAGCTACCCTCCCCACTGCCGAAACCTACCCTCCCCGCTGCCTGACAGTCCCCTGGCATGGGACTACAGGGCTAGGCGGCTGGCAGGGGACTACAGGGCTTACGCTCGCACACAAAATCCCGCTAAATTTAAAAGGTGAGAACTTTTAATGTCAGGATTCTTGGGGACGGCCGCCCCAGCCCCGTACACCCCCGCTGCCCGCCCCAGTCCAGTAACTCCCCCCTCCGGCCACCCCAGCCCCACAGTTCCCAGCCCCGAATTTTCCCACCACCCTACCGGCCGCCCAAGTCCCGTACAATCCCCCGGGTGCCCCAGCCCCGTACTCCCCCCCAGTCACCCCAGCCCCATACTCCCCCACCAGCCACCCCAGCACTGTACTCCCTCCCCAGCCGCCCCTGCCCCACAGTCCCCAGCCGGCCACCCCAGCCCTGAAGTCTCCCCCCACCCCCGGCCGCCCCAGCCTCATACTCCCCTGCCAGCCACCCCAGCTCTGCAGTCCGGGAGGATTAAGGTAGTGAGGAGGGGGCTATCAGGCATTGGGGAGGGGGCTGTCAGACTGCTGTCCCAACTAGCCAGCTTTTGCTGCTAGATGGTTAGCAGTCAGATGGCTTGTTTACATGCTAGAAAGCTGTCCATTCCGTGGCCACCTAAATGTGCCAGCTGAACTCCGCAAACCATGCCTGCAGGTGGGTAATCTTCAACAGGCCACCTAAAAGTGGCTTATGACTCATTCAAACAAATATTTACTAAAGTTGAGTTGAGTTTTCCAAAGTTTATTAAATGATATGAAACATTGTTAATGGTACAAGCCATTAAAAGTTGTTGAATAGTGCTAAGGTTTTGTTAGATGGTCAATAAAAATTATAGGAACATTTCTAATTCCTTCCATTTCATAGAACAAATGAACTAAACTAAGTATCTTTATCTCTTTAGCAAACAAAGAAAGGCTAGCTAAATTTGAACCAAAGGTATTGCCAGGAAACAGCAAAAAAATACATAAACAACATCTTGAAAGCCATAAACCAAATTTGCTTGCAAGCAACATTTTATCCCGCCCCAGCCCCTAATTATTATGTTTAAAAAATAATAATTACCATCACAAAGAAAAAAATCAAATATAGTACATCATGATATATTTGTTGAATTTCAAAAGAAAATGAAAGTCAATTATCAAAGCTTTCTGCCTCTTGTAAAAGGCAGATTTGGTAATTGGTTTGTTCAGAAAGGCAGTCTTAGTCCTGATCCAAATTTGACGTACAAGTCCTTTTTGTCCTGGATGGTATCAACAATCTTCCCCATCAACCAGGAATTTTGAGGCATGAATGATCCATAATGATCACGACACATGAAATTGCACCTGATCTTGGACCATTTCTGTCATTCTTGCAATGGTGGAAGATATTCTTTCACCCATCTTTTCCAGAACAAATCCGATATAAATTGCACTTACTTCCACATATAGCATACATATATGTTTTCCTTCTGAAACTGCTCTGGTGGCAACAAAGGCTTAGTCTTAAAAATAAAAGGTGATTCAGGTTAAGTGCCTCAAGATAATTTGGATCTGTAGAAGTCTTAGTGATTGGATGACTGTTAAGGATAGCTTCAACTTCATATAGAATTGTCTGAAATCTCTTCTCATTAAGATTTTGTCCATCTAGTATGTAATTGAGAACCTTTTGCACTGATCTAATCAATCTTTCCCATACACCTCCATGGTGTGAGCCAGAAGTGGGATGGAAGATCCAGCTAATTCCTTTTTGGAGTAGTATATCATGAATCTGATCCTGATTCCAGTCCATAAGCACTTTCTATAATTCATGTTGAGCCCCCACAAAGTTAGTGCCATTTTCAGATCGTAGTTCTTTTTCCTGACCAAAGGGCATTAATGAAGGAGTCTGTGTCAAAAGATTATGCCATTTCAATGTGAATTGCTCTTATTGCTAAACCTGTGAAAAAATACCTAGCATTTCACAACACTTCTTCCATGCTTTACTCCAAAGGATCCAAAATAATCAACTCCAACAAATGTAAATGAAGGTTCATCAGGAGAGACTTTGTCCAGAGGCAAATCTGACATCTGCTGTTGTCCAGGAGTAGCTTTTGCCTGCTGACAAACACAATTTCACATAATTTTTCTGATTGACCCAGTGGCACCAGAAATCCAATATTTTGGCATAGGTTGGATAACATGAAGTTGCAACCACTATGGCCTACCTCTTCATGAATATGCCAAAGAATTAAATCAGAGATATAAAGATCTTTGACCAGTATGACAGAATGTTACATCTCTTCTGGCATTACTGCTCTGCTAAGTCACTCCCCAACACTTAATAGACCATCCTCCAGAATGGGGTTGAGTTTATAAATGTGGCCTGTTCTTTTAATATCCATTCCCTTTTTCAGACTTGAAATTTCATCTGCAAATCTCTTCCTATGGCAAAACCATATTATCTCCATCTCAGCATGTAGCATAAATAAAAGCTCACACTCGACGAGAGAGAACAAATACTTTTATTAGTTTAAAACACAGGTAGGGTTCATGAATAGGCTTCAGAGGGGTTCAGGGTTTAGGCAGGAAACCAGGGTTTTATATATATAGGCTCCCATGGGAGGAGCTAAGAGGCGGGACCAATTATCAGTACAGGACACTTCTAGTGAATCCCAGTTCACTATATTCAACCCTTCTTTCAGAATTAAGGGTCTGTGGATGAAGAAAACAAGGATCAGAAGCCAGTAATTGACACAGAAGAGAAAAATTTACAATACTTTTTACAGATTCAGGTGGTCCGGGGGCCTTGAGATCCTGGTGGAGCGCCTTGGCACCGGGGGGGGGCTTGGGCTCCTTGAGTCTCCTGGTCCACCTGTGATGGAAGAGTAGTGCGCTGGGGCTCTGGTTCATCAATAGAGGGATGTTCATTCAGCTTCTGAACCGGGTTCCCTGAGGCCCGGGGCTAAGGTAGAGAAAAAGAATTAGGTAGCTCATGGGGCACTTGAAGCAACGGATCCTCTGTTCCGGCAGGTGCCAGATCCCTGATGCAGATAGTGTCCTCCCTGCCATCCAGGTACTCCATGTAGGTGAACATGGGGTTGGCATGGAGCAGTTTCACCCTTTCCAACAGGCAGTCAGTCTTGCTTCTCCTCATGTGCTTCCTGAGAAGGACCGCACCAGGACTAGTGAGCCAGGCTGGGAGTGTTGTCCCTGATGCTGACCTTCTGTCGAATGTAAACATCAGCTCATGAGGAGTAGCACTGATCACAGTGCAGAGTAGCGACCGAATTGAGTGGAGCGCAATGTAGAGGACATCCTGCCAGCTCGAGCCTGGAAGGCCTCTTTGCTTCAGGGCAAGTTTGACACCCTTCCAGATTGTGGTGTTCTCTTTTTCAACCTGCCCATTCCCCTGGGGGTTTTAACTGGTAGTCCTGCTGGATGTGATGCCCCTCACCAGCAGGTACTAACGCAGCTTACAGCACATGAAGGCTGAGACCTGTTCCCTGGCCGCTATGAATATAGCAAGGATACCCGATAGGGTGAAAATAAAGTCTAGGGCCTTCATAACGGACAAGGCAGATGTTTCTGGGCATAGGATGGTGAACGGAAAATGGGAGTACTCATCGATGATCAAGAGAAAGTAGATGTTTCTGTTCATGGAGGGGAGAGGTTCCTTAAAATTTACAGTGAGCCATTCAAAGGGCCTGGATGATTTAATCAGGTGCATTTTTGCAGGATGATAAAAGTGCGGCTTGCACTCAGTGCAGACTTGGCAAGACCTGGTCATTTCCCTGACGTCTTCTATTGAGTAGAGAAAATTCCGGGACGACAAAGTCACAAAGTGAGCCATGCGGATGACCCCATACACCCATTGTGTATGGTCCACAGTTGACCAATATGTGTGGAGGCACAGCATTCCATGGACAAGGTATCTGGAGGGTCATTAAAGGTCCCTGGCTGGTAAGTGATGTCAAAACTGTAGGTGGAGAATTCAATCCTCCACCTAGCAATTTAGTCATTTTTTGATTTTGTCTCTCTAAGTGTTACTGAGCATGAATGCAACATATCGTTGGTCCGTGAGGAGTGTGAATCTTCTACCAGCCAGGAAGTGCCTCCAGTGCCTTATGGCTTCTACAATGGCCTGAGCCTCCTTTTCCATGGATGGGTTCCGGAGCTCATAGCCTTGAAGCCTCCATGAGAAAAAGGCAACTGGCCTGCCCGCCTGATTGAGGGTAGCGGCCAGTTCTATGTCCAAAGTGTAACTTTCCACTTGGAAAGATACATTCTTGTCTACCGTTTGCATGGTGGCTTTTGCAATGTAACTTCAGAGGTAATTAAAAGCCATCTGGGCTTCGGCAAAAAAGGGGAAAGTGGTGGCCTTTAAGAGGGGACGAATCTTTTCAGGGACCAACTGGGTGTAATATGAGAAAAATCACAGGCAGCTGCTCAAAGCCATTGTGGTTTTGGGGAGGGGAAGCACTAACAGGGGGTGCATCCTATCGTGGTCAGGGCTAATGATGCCATTCTCCACCACATAGCCAAAGATAGCCAGTCGTGTAATACTGAATACACGTTTATCAGAATTGTAGGTGAGATTCAGGGCTCTCGCCACATGTAGAAAGCTCTGGAGATTGGCATCATGGTCTTCCACAGAGTGGCCACAGATGGTGTCATTGTTGAGGTAGGGGAAGGTAGCCTTCAACCCATATTCATCCACTATCATGTCCATCTGCCACTGGAAAATAGACATTCCATTGGTAATACCGAAGGGACCCTCCAGAACTGATAGATTCGACCATTAGCCTCAAATGCTGTGTACAGGTGGTCCTCGGAACAGATTGGCAGCTGGTGATAGGCAGCTTTCAAGTCGATGGTCCCGATACTGCATGATATGATTCACTATATCCAAAATGCAAGGGACGGGTTATGCATCCAGGAGTATGTGTCTGTTAATTGTTTGGCTATAGTCAATCACTAACCTGGACTTCCCCCTTTAATACCACCACTTGCACTCTCCATGAGCTGGTGCTGGGTTTGATTATCCCCTCCTCCAGAAGGAGTTGGGTCTCCATCTTTATTAATTCCCAGTCTGCCATGCTGTATCTCCTGCTCTTGGTGGCGATCGGCAGACAGGCTTGGGAACATAGGCAGGGGGTCGATGTTCAGCATGGAGAGGCTGCAAGTAGGTTCTGGTTTGGAGGGCACTCCATTCTGAACTGTTACTAGGGGAAGGAGAAGTGAAAACTCCAAGGTCATGCTTTTAAGGTGACACCACAGGAAGTCCAGACCCAGCACACAATTCATCTAAAATGTACATGCGAAATGTGAAATTTACAAAATTCCCCCCCTTCAAACAACAAATGGACTATACAATATTTCTGTACATGCATTGAATGGGACTGGGATGCTAGGAAGATTCTGTAATTAGAGGGGTACATTTTTAAGTTATATTTTTGCACAGTCCATGAGTCTATGAAACATTCTGTGGAGCCTGTGTCAATCAGGCACTTGGTCAAATGTCCATTTACCTTCACCGTCACCATTGAGTTGCTGAGCTGGTGAAGTCTATTCTGGTCAAGAGCCAGCAATGCCAGGTTGCTGGAGGCGCTGTGTTCTTCCCTCGTGTGGCCCCCTCTGTCCTGAGTCGACCTGTGCATGGAAGGTGGCACCGACCTTGTGGTGCAGCAAGTTGGCCACCCTCCTTCCTCCTCCTCCTCCTCTGATGATGGTGCAGAATTCAAAATCGACGGCTGCAAGATGGCCGCTGACCCTTTTTGCACCATTCGGCGGTGGGTTGTGCAGCCAGTGATCTTGGGCGAGTCTGGCGCAGATGACGGGGCTGGAATCGGATCCAGAAATGGTACTGGCCATGGACCTCCCTTCACATGGCAGAACCTCGCCCAATCTCCCTTCTTACCACAGCTAGAACATGCCGAGTCTTTGGCCGGGCAACGGGCACGAGGGTGCTGTCTCTTGCGCAGGAAAAACACTCCCGTGCTTGGGAAGCAGCAGCCATTAAAGCGGGGTCTGCCATAACAGGAGTAGCTGGACCTTGGAGGTGCTCACCCAAGAGCATGAGTTCACTGGCCTCCAGATCATTGTTCTCAAGACTGGCCGCCAGTGATTTGGCCAGCTCGATGTGGCTCGCAAGGTCCTTCCTTCCCAACTCAAGCAGCCGCAGCCTCAAATACCACAAGTGGACCATTGCAACCAGGGTGTCCCAGATCTCTTCATCTTCCTGGACGCGGCCCGAATCAGCCTTATACTTGCACTTCTTAGCCAGCATCCGCAGATCCAGCATGTAGTCGTTGATCGACTCTCTGGCCGTTGGTGACATTGGGTAAGCCATTGCCTCGCTAGGACTGCGTTTGGAACATTCATGTAGTGGGCCTTCAGCGCCTCGATGGCGGCCTCGTACATCAGGCAGTCTCAGATGACTGCGTACCCCTTTGTCCCTACCCTTAAGATAAGTGCCGACCTCCAGAGCTTGTCTATATGGAAGACATCCCTGATCGTGTTCAGATAAGCCTGGATGCAGTCTAGCCAATATGCGAACTCCTCAGCCATGTCGGGGGCCTGGGAGTTTATTAGCAACATAATGGGGTTGAACAACACATCCATCCTTGCTTGTAAGCTAATAAAATTGTAGCATAGATAAAAGCTCACACTTGACTGGAGGGAGAACCCACGCTTTTATTATCTTACAACACAGGTAGGGTTCATGAACAGGCTTCAGAGGGGTTCAGGGTTTAGGTGGGAAACCTGGGTTATATATGGGCTCCCGGGGAGGAGCCAGGAGATGGGAACCAGTCGTCAGTACAGAACATTTCTAGTGATTCCCAGTTCACTACACAGCATTAATCAATTCTTCAACTGTGAGACTTATTTTATCTTGAGTCTTAAGACTGCCTGTCTCTTTTTATGGCAGATCTTTTTGATGGATGTTATCTGATTGAAAGTGGGCAGGAACATTGTTTGTTTGTTTGTTCTTTCTGCTACAATTCAGAAGCCATCTTTTAAATCTGAGCATCCACACTGTTGCAGTTATCAAACCATTCCAGGATGAGAAGTAATGGATTAAGTGAGTAACTGTATCTATTCGTTTAGACATTATATGAACAATATTTGCAGCCTTACTCCTGATTTCAGGGTACTCTGGTAAAATTTATTTTAGTTTATCAGGATCTTAAAGCCACTCTTTTTGAAGCTGTAGAAGAAATCAAGGTCCGAACACCCACATTTCATTCTTCAGAAAAGACTTGACTTTCAAATCTCAGGAAGCCAGATCAGCAGGGATTGTTAACGGCGTTAACGTTTCTCCACTGTATTAGACATGAAACTTTATCAATTTCAGTCATTCTGTTAGCCATGAAAGTTTGAAACCTTGTGGTTTTATTGTTGATGGTATTTGCACACAGAGGTGCTAGGAGACCAAAATATGGAACTTATTAATTTCATCTGCAACTTTCTTTTCAACATTGTATTCATTCTGCTCACCATGGTAGCAGCCATCAACTCCATTCATGGGATAGTGGCTGGTTTTAATGGACCCAATAGACAATAAGAGCTGGAGTAGGCCATTTGGCCCATTGAGCCAGCACCACAATTCTTTTAGATCATGGCTGATCTTCCACTATCAGTAAGTACCCTGACCTTGTCTTCTCCCCATAACCTTTAATTCCCTTGTCCACAAGAACCTTATCCAGAGTCCTCGCCTCTACCACCCTCTGCAGCAAAGCATTCCACAGACCATCAACTCTCTGGGTAATTTTTCTTTCTTATCTCTGTCCCTGGGGCCTTCCCTGTATTCTTAAACTATGTCCTCTAGTACAAGTGTCCCCCAACATTGGGAACATGTAATCAATTTCTATTGTGTCCAAACCCTTGATAATCTTATATACCTCAATCATATCTCCCCTCATCCTAAATTACAATGAATACAACCCCAGTTTATCCAACCTTTCAGCATACGTCAATCCTGCCATTCCCAAGAACTAACCTGGTGAATCTATGCTGCACTCCCTCAATAGCGAGAATGTTCTTCCTCAAACTAGGAGACCAGAACTGGACACAATACCCCAGGTGTGGTCTCACCAGGGTCCTGTACACCTGCAGAAGGACATCTTTACTCCTATACTCTATTCCCCTTTTTATGAAGGCCAACATGCCATTTGCCTTTTTCACAGCTTGCTGAACCTGAATGCTAGCTTTTAGTGACTGATGTACAAGTACACCTAGAATACATTGCACTTCCCCACTCCCTAAAACTCTATTTAAATAATAATCTACCTTCCTGTTTCTGCCATCAAAGTGGATTACCTCACATTTATCCACATTAAATTGCATCTTCCATGCATCTGCCCACTCACATAACTTGTCCAAGTCCTGCATTTTCCTGACATCCTCATCACACTTCACATTGCCATCCAGTTTTGTGTCATCTGCAAATTTGCTAATGTTATTTATAATCCCCTTATCTAAATCATTAATATATATGATAAACAAATGACGACCCAGCACCAAGCCCTGTGGGACCACACTTGTCACATCCTGCCATCCTGAAAGTGTCTGTTAATCCCTACTCTTTGTTTCCTGTCTGTCAACCAATTTTCTATTCATGTCAGCACCCTACTCCCAATACCATGCTCTCTCATTTTGCCTATTAATCTCCTTTGTTGGATCTTATCAAAAGCCTTCTGCAAGTCCAAGTACACCACATCCACTGGCTCTCCCATGTCCATCCTCCTTGTCAAATCCTCAAAAAATTTCAGAAGATTATTCAATCATGATTTTCCCTTAATAAATCTATGCTGAAGTAATAATACTACTACTTCTAAGTGTTCTGTTATTTCTTCTTTTATAATAGATTCTAATATCCTCCCCACCACAGATGTCAGGCTAATTGATCTATAATTGCCTGTTTTCTCTTTCCCTCTCTTAAAAAGCAGTGCAACTTTAGTCACCCTCCAGTCCACAGACACCTCCCCTGAATCTATAGAGCATTGGAAAATGTCGAGCATTGCATCCACAGTTTCAAGAGCAACCACTCTGGGATGCAGTCCATCAGGCCCTGGGGACTTATCAGCCTTCAGTCCTTTCAATTTACTCAAAACCACATGCTTCCGAATCTGGATTTCCATCAATTCCTCCATTACCATTGAAATTTCTATCAATTCCTTCAATACTCCAAGACTTCTACCCCCGATCTGACCATGTATCTTCCCTGGTGAAGACAGATGCAAAGTATCTGTTAAACTCGTCAGCCATTTCCTTGCTTCCCTTAATAATTTTGCATGTTTCTTTTTTTAAAGGGCCCAAATTTGGTCCTAACTATTTTTTTCTTCTTTACATACCTAAAGAAGCTTTTATTATCCCCTTTTATATTACTTGTTTGTTTACCCTCGTACCTCCTTTTTTCCTCCCAAATAATTTTCTTAGTTATCTTCTCTTGCTCTTTTTTAATTTTTCTTTTATTTTTCACTATATGAACCATATCAATCAAAATACACACAAACATTTCCCTCTTGAATCCTCTAGCTTCTCACTCCTTTTTGCTATATTATACTTCCTCACCTTGGACTTGATAGTTTTCTTGACTTCCTTTGTCAGCAACGGTTGCCCTTTGCTCACCTTATAACCTTTCTTCCTCTTTGGAATGAAGTGGTCCTGTACCTTCTGAATAATGCCCAGAAATACCTACCATTTTTGTTCCACTGTTCGCCCAGCCAGGGTATCCTTCCATTGTATTTTGGTGGGCTCCTCCCTCATGGCTGCATAATTCCCTTTATTCAACTGTAATACTGTTGTCACTATTATATAATGGCTCCCCTATTTCAAGGTCCCTTATCAAATCTGCATCATTACACAAAACCAAACCACAATTGTCTTCCCTCTGGTGGGGTCCATCACGAGCTGCTCTAAGAATATATCCTGGAGACATTCCATAAACTCACTTTCTTGCAGTCCCTCACCAGCTAGATTTTCCCAGTCTACCTGCATGTTGAAATCGCCCATAACAACTGTATCATTACCATTCTGACATCCCAATCTTAACTCCTAATTTATTCTGCCTCCTATATCGAAGCTACTGTTTGGGGGTCTATATATGACTCCCATTATGGTCCTCTTGCCCTTGCAATTTCTCAATTCTATCCAAGCAGGCTCTATTCCACCTGCTTTTATGTCTTCCTTTCAAGGGACTGAAAATAATTCCTCACCAACAGAGCCACCCCACCCCCCCCCCCCCACCCACCTGTCTGTGCTATCAGTAGGACATATACCCTGGAATATTAATTTCCCAATCCTGGCCCTCCTGCAGCCATGTCTCTGTTATTCCTATAACATCATACCCTCCAATATGCAATTGAGCCTCAACCTCATCCATTTTATTTCTTATACTCTGCATTCATGTATAATACCTTGAATCTGTTACTCCCCACACCCCTTACCTTGTTACCTGACACACTTGGCCATACTCTCCGATCCCTTTCTGCTCCATCTGCCCTTTTAATTTTGCAGCCTATCCAAACTTTTCCTATTGTTATGGAGTCCAGAGGACCTCAAAAACCAACAGCAATAGATATGCACCACACCACAGGGTTACTTAAACAAAATTAATTATATTTGAACAAGAAAACAGAATTAAACTTTAACTTATTACTTTACCTACTTACTTAACCTACCTAACCCACTTAATCCCCCCTCTAATACTAAGAACAGGTGTGTGTAATGTATATTTAAGATTAGAAAAGTTCTTTGGATCACAGTCTAATCTCACTGGTTGCAGGCAATTCTTATACTGTGCACAGAAGTTAGCTTTAACAAAGTTCACCAGACTTTGGTGCTTAACAGGCAAATGGTTACCACTCAGGAGGGTTCTTGCTGGTTTTCAGAGAGAGAGATCCCTTTTCCTGGACACCCGCAACTGATTCCTGCTCAATCAGTCTTGCTAACGAAACTTGCCCCCTTTAGGGTTCTCCAGATGGTCAGCTTTCTTTCAGGTCACCTTTCTGACTGCCAGTCTTCTCCTTCAACCAGGCAGCCTTCCAAAGTTTGCCAGCATTGTCCTTCTGGAACTGATTTCTGTGTCTCTCTGTTTCACTCCCTCCCTATCTGAGAGCAAAACTGTTCTGTCTCTGCCTGCAAAGATCACATGCTCTCCCAGGCCAGCTGTATTCTGCAATGTTGTTGCTCTTTCTGCAAAAAGCACTCTGCAAAAGTCCTGCAAAAATTCTGTGTTTTGAAATGTGTGTGTGCAACCTGCTCTAGCAATTCCTCCCAAGCCACTTTGTCACACTATTTTATCTTTCCTATCCATTGCCCTATCACTCAGGTTCCTACTTCCCTGACAAATTAGTTTAAACCATACCCAACAGCTCTAAACCAGCCTGCCAGGATATTGACTACTTTTTGGTTCAGATGTAACCTGCCATCATTGTAGAGGTCATGCCTCCCCCATAAGAGATCCTAATGGTCAAAGAATCTGAAACCCTGTCTTCTGCACCAGCCCCTCAGCCACACGTTCATCCATCTAATCCTTCCATTTTTGCGCCCACTTGCACTCGGCACAGGTAGCAATCCAGAGATCACTCCCCTTGAGATCCTGTCTCTTAGCTTCCATCCTAACTCACTGTAATTCCTCTTCAGGACCTCCTCCCTTTTTTTTATCTGTCATTGGTAACCACAAGTACCAAGACATCAGGCTGCTCACCCTCCCCTCTCAGAATACTCTGGACCTGATTTGAGATATCTCACTCCCTGGCACCTGAGAGGCAACACACCATGTGGATATATCTATCAGGTTCACAGAATCCCTTGTCTGTACCCCTGATAATGGAGTCCCCTTTGACCACTGCATTTCTCTTCCTTCCCTTCTGCACCATAGCACCAGGTTCAGTGTCAGTGACCTGGTCACTGTGGCCATCCTCTGTCAGGTCATCTCCTTCAACAGCATCCAATACAATATACCTGTTGCTGAGAGGAATAGCCACAGGAGTGCTCTGCACTATCCTAGCATTTTTCTTTCCTCCTTTGACAGTTGCCCACTTACCCAACACCTCTAGTCTAGGGATAATTACCTCCCTGTACATCTTATCAATTACCTCTTCACTCTCCCTTACAAGCCACAGGTCATCAAGCTGCAGTTCCAGTTCCCCAACTTGGACTTTAACGAACTGCATCTTGGTGCATCTGATGTAGGTGTGGCCTTTGGGGAGGGTGGACGTCACCCATGGTTCCCACATCTGACGCCCAGAGCACAGCACTAACCCATAGGCATAACTGAATTTTATATTAAACATTAAGAAAGGCAAATAATACATCTTACCTTTCTCCTTGCCTGCTTTCACCGAAGCCTGTTGAGCCAAAGCCTGGACGTCCCATGTCGTACTCATTCGCTGCGCCACTCACTCACTGGGCCACTGCTTGTCCCTCCCTTGCCGATTAAGCATGACCAGTAAGTAAGCTTTTTATGTACTTACCGCCCCGTTGCTCAACCAACAAATCTCCACTCTGGGCTTTCCCATTGCAAATCCACAATATACCTGATTCTTGTTATTATGCAGTAATAGTTAACTAATAGTTCCATAACCATTTCACTAGCATCACCAAAAATGATACAATTGAGCAGATGTTACAGATCCAAAATTTGAGGGTTTGAAGCATCTATCAATCTTGAAGACTTCCAACTTACGAAGATCCTGTATCCAACACATACATTATATAATGGATTCAGGTATCTCATCATCTCAATCAATCCTCTTCCAACACAAATCTTGCAGGATCTTCTTGGCAGTCAGGACAACTGGTCCCAATATTCCTAGTGGATCATATATCAAACTGACTGTTGATAGAATCAACCTTCTTGTGAGGGGTCGATCCTTCAAAATGAACACAGCATTTATTTTGCCCTCTCTCTTTCAGGTATGGCCACCACACCTGGTGACTGTTACTTATCGATTTGGTAAGTATAAAGTTTCCTTTGAAACAGATCGCTCTCAATTCATGACAAAGAGCTATTTACTGTAGCTGCAGAAGTGAGACATTCATTCACATAAAAGTTATTCTGAATGGTGCTTAGAACATGAGAGCTAAATTGTTCCATATTGTCCTCAGTACACTTCCTGAAGACAAAATTCGCACAACTTGGTGATGGAGTCACTCCAAATAGATGCCCTGTCATTCTATATTCCACCATGTTCTGACCATAATCTCTATCAGGCCACCAAAGGAATCATAACAAGTCACGATCTTTATTTGGTGATGATGATACATTGTTTACAGAATCTAGTTAAGGCTTCTATCAATATATTGGTCAAATCAGGACCCTGTAAGAGATGAGAATTGAATGAATCTCCCCAAAATGTTGCTGCACAATCAAACACCACACAAAGTTTGTTTCTTCTGTGGATGCAAAACCCCATGGTGTGGTAAGTACCATTTTTTGACATAACTACATTCCAAGATATTATCTGGTACTTTCTCTGCATAAAGTTTAAGTATCATGTCATAGTTGGTGTCATCTGTATTAAAGGAAGAATCTTTCTTGAAATATGACAGAGTATTTTGAGGTGACTTGAGAAGAAATGCTAGAGCAGCTTGCTCACGCACTTTTCAAAACACAGAATTTTTGCAGGACTTTTGCAGAGTGCTTTTTGCAGAAAGAGCAACAACATTGCAGAATACAGCTGGCCTGGGAGAGCATGTGATCTTTGCAGGCAGACTCAGAACAGTTTTGCTCTCAGATAGGGAGGGAGTGAAACAAAGAGACACAGAAATCAGTTCCAGAAGGACAAAGTTGGCAAACTTTGGAAGGCTGCCTGGTTGAAGGAGAAGACTGGCAGTCAGAAAGGTGACCTGAAAGAAAGAGGATCATCTGGAGAACCCTAAAGAGGGCAAGTTTCGTCAGCAAGACTGATTGAGAAGGAATCAGTTGCAGGTGTCCTGGAAAAGGAATCTCTCTCTGAAAACCAGCAAGAACCCTCCTGAGTGGTAATCATTTCCCTGTTAAGCACCAAAGTCTGGTGAACTTAATGCTAACTTCTGTGTGCAGTACAAGAATTGGCTGCAACAATGAGATTGGACTGTGATCCAAAGAACTTTTCTAATCTTAAATATACATTACACACATCTGTGCTTAGTATTAGAGGGGGGGGATTAAGTGGGTTAGGTAGGTTAAGTAAGTAGTTAAAGTTAAAGTTTAATTCTGTTTTCTTGTTCAAAGATAATTAAAACTACATTTGTTTAAGTAACCCTGTGTTGTGGTGCATATCTATTGCTGCTGGTTTTTGGGGTCCTCTGGATTCCATAACAGAATTTTCTCTTTGTACGTTGTTCAACAACGCTTCTAGTATCAGAAATGTATATTGCCCTTTTCTTTAAAGATCATCCAATGCAATAAGGATCATTAACAAGCTTGGCAGTTTTTTTCACCAATTCCAAGAACTGCTGCTCTTCCTTTAGTCATCCCTGGGGCACTCAGGAAAGTCATTCTTGAACTGCTGCTCCTGTAGCCTATCAAGCTTAACAATTGCTATTTTGTTGTCACTATAACTGACTGCTTTTTAACCTCTTTTCTTCCTCCTAATGGTCCATTAATCATCCAACCAAGCATAATTTTGACAGCATAAGGTCTGTCACCCACATTCCTTACCATATCTAGTAGTTTCACTGTTTGGTACATCTGAACCAATCAGCAACTCTATCTCAGAGTTGATTTTGCATAAATAAACATTTTTCAAATGCGTCCACAGTTAAATATCATTTTGATGTGATATGATTTTCTGAGTGTATATGCCTGGGAGTTCACAAAAATCATTACTATCCAGTCCAGCAATCTCTAGGCCCAAAACACTGTTGGTTTCAATGTGTTTAAATTGACCTATAGTTCTCAATAGAATTTTTGACCTTATTGCATAAAGATGAAGCTTATTCATTAGCCCCACATTTTAAAATGACACAGAGCAACTTGGGTCAAGGAATGCTTAAGCGGGGACTACAATTACAAAATTTTAAAAATTATTATAGAGCAGCACAATTGAGATTTCTCTCTACTTTTTTTTCAAGAGGAAGAGAACCCAGCATGGATTCATATAGAAATGAATAAAATAGGCAGAGATAAATCAGAGAATTTTATGTATAAATGGAATGATAAGTTGTTTATTGGAGATAAAAATATTCCTTTGTTAAAACATATTTTTACAATATGGAGTAAAATAAATTTGGAAACGGGAATAAGAAGTTTTCAGTCACCAGGAATGATATTGAATGAGAATGAATTTATTCCTTTTACAATAAATAATATATGTTTTTAAATATTTAGTTTAATAAAGGAATTAAGATAATAAAAGGTTGTTTTTAAGGTTCAACTTTAATGTAATTTGAACAATTGAAAAGAAAATATGGATACAAAACAATATAATATTCTCTTATTATCAGTTAAGGCATATTTAAGACATAATTTAGGTCCAGTTTTGAACAAAGTTATTTGGAACAATTAATCACAGATATAAATATTAAAAAGCTTATTTCAATTATGTATACAATTTTGCAGAAAGGAATGTATAAACCAGGAGTTCATAAGTCAAGACAAAGATGGGAGAAAGTTTTAAAAATAGATATTCAAGAGGAAACTTGGTTAGAACTTTGTCAGGATTGTATGATTAATACAATTAATGTCCAGTATTGAATGGTACAGTATAATTTTTTACATCAACTATATCCTGCTCCACAGAAATTGAATGGATTAAATTGTAATCTTTCAGATAAATGGTTTAGATATAATAAAGAAATATGTACTTTTTTACATTCTACATGGGAATGTTCAAAATTATGACCCTTTTTGTTAGAATTTGGTTTATTTTTGCAAAGAATTAAGTTTCCTCAAGATCCAAATATTTTTGACACAAAATTGAAATTAAAATGAAATAAATATCAAAAAGAATTTATTAAAATAGCCTTAGTGGTAGCTAAGAAATGTGTGGCAGTAACTTGGAAGTCAGAATGAATAGATGGCATACTGAAATAGGTAATTGTATACCATTTGAAAAGATTACATATAATTTAATAATAAATTTGACATTTTTCAAAAGATTTGGAAATTATATTTTAAAATTGTTGGAATTATGTTGTAATCGCCCAACCTGAATCTTCTGACTCCTAAAAATTAAGATCTCTAGATTTATTTGATAGTTTTAGTAAATTTTGATAAATAATATCCAGATGTTCCCTTTTTCTTCTTTTCTATCAGGTTGTTGGGGGGAGGGTGGAAGATGGGAGGGGATTTTTTTCAAAGTCACTATTTATTAATTTTTAATATTTTTGAACAAGAAATATATGTGTAAGTTTTAATCCATATGCAAAATTAAATAAAACTTTAAAAAAAGAAATGCCTAAGTGTGCACTATTGCTCATCCTTTCTTGACCTTGACCTGCACAGGTACTATTAAAAGTTTGTAGTTGTCCTCTTCAGCTCCTGTAAGACCATTTGTCAATACCGAGCACTCAGCACTGTTTCCATCTGTTTCTTTTCTTTCCTTTTGTTCCTTTTCCAAATTCTTCTTTTCCTGGAAAAGATTAAACATTTTGGGAACCTTTTGACTCCATATGTCGTAGCTGAGTCGTTTTTTGCAGTTTTTGCTGTTTTGTCCTTTACACAGACAGCCAAAACCTACTCTATTTTCTTTCAAAAAAGTGAATTTTACACTGTGTGCCTTCTTTTCCAATTGTGCACACTTTTCCAAAGTATGCTTATCATTACAGAACAAACACTTCTTTCCAGCAGGCAAACTTTCATTTTCCTTAATTTCTTTATTTGCAACTGTCAGGGAGGTGGCAAATGTACTTTTTAAAAAATTTTGGTTCATTATATGATTTGGCCTTTGATATTTCCATATGCTGCATGTGTGTCAACGTCCACTTGCTCTTCAATGAACTCCACGAAATCCATAAAAGTAGCTATTTTATTGCATCTTTCCTGGTATTCAACAAAGGAACTTCTCCCTAGTTCTCTCAGCGAGTAGGGTAATTTATTTAAAATGATTAGCATATTCGTAGACATGTCAAACTCTTGTAGATGGCCAAGCTCCTCCATGACATTGCAACATTCTCTTAGAAAGAGGGTATAAGCTTGTAAAGCCTTTGTGTCATCTGGCTTTAGTGATGACCATGAAAGAGCCTTCTGTACATCCTGTGGCAATTTTATGTTGTTGCCAAAATACTTCTTTAGTAAAAACTTAGCCTTTTCAAATTTTTCATTTGTGTCCATATGATGGCAACTCCTTATAAATTCTTGTGGATGTCCAATTGTGAACTGTTCAAAATAATTTAGACAATCCTATGAGTTTTGGCTCTTAATTTTAATACTGTGTTCAGAGTTTTTCATGAATTCTTGAAATTGAAGTTGGTCACCATCAAAAACTGGAATCTTTATCTTGGGCAGAGAAGAGAGTGACTGTAACTGAATTAAAAATGCAGCCATTTAATCTTGCCATCTCATGCCTTAGCATTAAGTTACTTTGTTCACCCAGATTCCTGTTACCTGTCAGGAGCAACAAGTAATCTGCATCATAAGATGGCATTTGGGTCACATCTCTGTCCACTGGGGTCACCATTGTGGTTTGAGATTTGGCACCACTGTGCCTTAACCTGGCTTGTTCGGGTCCATGCACATCTTGTAACTGTAATACTGGATCTTCTTTGGTATTAAATAATTTATCTTTCTCTCGTCCTTCCTTAAAACGTGACTCCAAATCGTTAGATGCTTTAGAGAATTTACTGGAACACTAGATACCTCAGAGCCATCTCATACCTTCGACTTGGCTTCATTAACAGCTTTTTTTTTCTCAGTTCCGGTGGCTCCTTTTGCGTCCTTAGTTGCTTTCTTAGCTGCTCCTCTCTTTATAGCTGTTCTTCCTCTAATTCTTCTAAGGCATATTTATATTTTAGCTATTCTTGTTCTGCTTCAAGAGTGGTCACTTCAACCTGAACCTTCACACATGTAGATCCAGTACTTGAAACACTGGAGCTTTCTCTAGAACTCCTCTTGCTTCTCCTGCTATCAGTATTTGATGCCCTATCATCTGGTAATATATCATCCTCTATTTCAGATGTTGCATTAATATTTGACTTTGTCTCTACTCTGGATTGCCCATCCTCCACATCACCATCTTGTGGCACACCTTCTGGCAATAGCAAGTGGCTGTTCTTAGTTTCTATTAATGTTTTTTGCAGTACTTCTGTATGGTTTGTATTCCCAGCAGCCGTAACCTTCTCCTTTTCTATTTCCTCATTCAGTCTCACAAGAGAATAGTTTTGGCCCCACTTGTATCTAAGTGCTGCCATTGCAATTCTTTTCTAGATTCCGTCACCTTCATCTTCTTGAAACTTAGCTCCTCAGGGGCAGCAGCTTCAGCAGCTGCCATATTATCCTTCTCCATCCAGCCAAACTTCACCCTCTGACATAAAATGTACGACAATAACTCCAAAACCAAAACAGTCCTCAAAGGAAAAGCACCAGTTTCTCCAAACTGTGTTCTAACTTGCTATAAACTCACAGAAGGAATCCTTAAGTAAGACTTACCATTTCTTCAATGGCCTTGGTAATGCTGTTGATGATCAGGCCTTCTTGAGTTCAAAATGCTTTATACAGAGCCCAATCAATCCAGTCTGATTCCAAAACCATTTTCCAATTTTCCATTGTCTTAAATTCCTTTTTTTATTGACTAAATTGTAGCAACTAATTTCCTTTATAGTCTCTTGGAGGATCAAAGAATGTTGTTGTTGACTATAACTTGTTCAAACAAATCATACTAAAGTTGAGTTGAGTTTTCCCAATGTGTTTTTAAATTATATTAAACTTTGTTAATGTTATTATCAGTTGCTATGCATTATTACAAGACATTAAACATTGTTAGATAGTGCTAAAACTTTGTCAGACAGTCAGTAAAAATTGTCAGAACATTCTAATTCTTCCCATTTCATAGAACAAAGGAACTAAACTAAGCATTTTATCTCTTTACCAAACAAAGAAAAGCAATCTAACCTTGAAGCAAAGATGTTGCTAGGGGACAGCAAAAAATATGTTAACAACATCTTGAAAGCCATAAACAGAATTCGCTTGCAAGCATGAAATACATTTTAACCCTTACATGAAAAAAGATTCTAATGAATGCCACTGCAAATTCAATAACAATGAAGACAAACTAGTCCTCTTGATTGGCAACCAACCCCAACTTATATGTTCACTCCTCCACCATTGACATCCTGTCGATTTCACAGTCAGCATTTCGAGCAGAAACTTGTAATAGACACTTATTTACTTACTTGTGTATCTATCATTTTATGTTTATTATCTTTTTCTATCATGGCATATTGTGATCATTGAATTTCTACTATTGCAATTAGTGTATCTCACATATCTCTGTGGCCATAGCAAGTAAGAATTTTAGTGCATTTGGATATGTACTTATGTATGTGACATATAAACTCTCAACTATATTTTGACACGCCCTTGCAAATCCACAGCTTCTATAACCCTGGAAAGACAAGAGCACCAGCTATGTGTAAATAGCACCAAATTCAAATTCCTTTGAAAATTTCACAGGTCTGAGAAGAAAATATATTACTATTCCTTGTTATTATATCAAAATATCTGAACTCTCTCTCAAACGCAATTGTAAGAATGTCTTCAATCCAGGGACCATGGTAGTTCAAAGAGAAACCTCACAAACAACTACAATGGACAATTAACTTTAGACTTAAAACATAAGTTTTATTTAACAACAAATGTAGAATGTTCAGCATGGACTAGTAGGGCCTGTTTCTGAGCTGTAAATGGTTATATGGTTATAAGGGTAGCATTGCCTAATTTCATCAAGAGAGTGCTGCTATTTCAACAATGGTTAAACGAGATATATATGTTATGATATGATCAATTACTATTTACACCATTTGGGTTGGAAGCTACCGTGACATGTGCCAGAAAAATTTGATGGTGATTCCTACCTAGAAACCATTCTATCGCCAGGATATGAAATTAATGATTTCCCAATTATTCCTATGTAAGGATAAAATCTACATTGTTACGCTGCAGAAATGTTTGCTTCTACTGATTGTCCAACCCACTCCCACACCCAGAGTTCCAACCTTTCATTGTGGCAGCACACAGGGATTGCCATCTGCCTGTCCACTCTGCCCAAACCACAGAGACTCTATCTCAACAGCAGCCCTCACAAACCAAACCAAATATGTCCTCGTGACTCAGCAATGAACTGCAATAAGTCAAATGAATAATTAACATACTGAAAAAGATTAGTGGTACTAATATTAAAACCACAGTCATATGATTTGACACCACGGTTTAAATCATTTAAACAAATATAAATATACTTTTATCAATAATTCTCTTTCCCCCTATTGGACGCTACAAGTTGCCCCAGTAATCATGAGGACAAAGACTAAGTGGAACGATAGGCTTTATTATCCAAGAGACTGCTGGCCTGGGTCAAGGCTAGGGAAAATGAGGAGAGGAAGAGGGGACTCGACCTTTATGGCCTGCGTCACATGGGAGGAGACCAGGGAGGAATCGAGGAGAGGATGTCATCAGGAGGGCAGGCCAGCCTGTACCATATCACTACACCCCCTCCCTCCTGAAAAAAAAGCCCACTGACTCTGCAGGTCCCAAAAATTCACAACAGCAAATATTATTTTTCACTGATTTCTCTGTCTTGCCCATAACTGCTACATTTTTAAGTTCATCCAGCAGTTTAGGTTATAACTTAGCAATATTTAAAATTCACATAGGACTACTTCAAATGTTCAGTTTGAGAAAATATATTTTTCTTTCTTTCTTTTTCAATCTTTTTATTATTATTATAATTTATAAACACATACAGTTCAAAGAGATATAAAAAATACATAGTAAGTAATGAATTAATACAGAGATATTAAACAATAATATTACAGAATAAAAATATATCATAAAAAAAAAATTAGATCAGTTTAGGGTGTGAACTATCTCTAAAAAAAAAGATATAATTAATAACAATATATGAAAAAAGAGAAAAAAAAACCCCCAAAAAAGAAGAAAAAACAAATCTGAATTAAAAAAACTTTAAAAAAAAACTTTAAAAAAAACCTACAGATATAGCTAAACCACGCCGATCACTCCGATCTCATCTTACAGCCCAATTATCATACATAATCATAGAAAGAAAACAGAGCCAGATCAACTATATTTTTATTGAACATAAAACATATAACAGAAATCTACAGCAGGGTTCAGAATCAGAATCAGAATGTATTGTCAAGATCAAGTCATGAAATTCAGTGTGTTGCAGTGGTATCATAGTGTAAATATTCCTATTATAAACCATCTTACAACATTACTCTAAATTTTAAAAAAAATTGTAGTGTACAAAAGGTAAGGCAATATCTTAGGTTCATTGATTGTTCAGGAATCTGATGGCAGTGGGGAAGAAGCTGTCCTTGAGCCGTTGAGTGATCGTCTTTAGTCTCCTGCACCTTTTTTCCCAATGGAAGCAGTGTGAAGAGGGTATGGACTGGGTGATGGGGGTCCTTGAGTATAGAGGCTGGTTAGCCAACCTAATTGCAGCAGGCTGCACCAAGGGAAAACACAGGCACAATGCAGTTTGGGTCAACACAGCTTTATTCCACTCACATAAAGATAGTTGGTTGCTAGCTGCTTGCAGCAGTGATCCCAGGGAGAGAGAGAGAGCACATGGCCCGGACCTTGGCTTTATACCATGGGCCCTCTAGGCCCACCTGGTGGTCAGATGTCATTAGGCTGGGTGCCGTGTCTCTAGGCCACCTGTTGGCCAAGTGATGTACCGCAGGGTATCATCACATTCACCCCCTTTAAAAAAATTCCTGGTATTACTCACAAGTCCAGGTGTATCCTTGGCTTACACACCCTCTGGGACCTCCTAGGGAGGGTGCGTGGTTTGGGCTAGAAGGGGGCAGTCATTCAGCTGGGTGTTGTGAATATACTGGGTGGGTTGGGGTTCCCCAGGGGGGTGGCATTCGCCCTCCACGGTGCGGCTGAGAGTGGTGTGGGTACTTGAAGGAATGCCAACGGTATGTCAATTTGGTCAGACTGGGGTTCTTCTAGTTCTTCCTCTTCTTCTTCGGCTGGCACCAGGTCGGGGAATGTCACAAACGTGTAGTTCTGGTTCGCATGGATCAGCTCTCCCCTCTCATCCAGCGGGTCCATCTTATGTGTTCAGCCATGTTTCTTGATTAGCACCAGG
Source organism: Narcine bancroftii (assembly GCF_036971445.1). Classification (NCBI taxonomy): domain Eukaryota; kingdom Metazoa; phylum Chordata; class Chondrichthyes; order Torpediniformes; family Narcinidae; genus Narcine; species Narcine bancroftii. The sequence continues at coordinate 160,327,278 of NC_091474.1, forward strand.
CCCGGTGAGATCATCCAACATGTCACCTCCGAGCTCCAGGTTGATTTCCTTGTGAAAGAGAAAATCTGTCATGTGGGGTCATGTCCATGGCAGTACACAATAACAAGTGTATCGCGTGTAACACCTCGGGTAACATTTCTTGCCATCTGGATACTGAGAGGTCCTTTGACTTTAGATTCAGAAGAACCGTCTTCCAAATGGTACCATTCTCCCTCTCTATTTGCCCGTTCCCTTAGGGTTGTAACTTGTGGTGCGGCTAGTAGCAATCCCCCTCTCTCGGAAGCATTGCAGCAGCTTCGCACTCATAAAGGTTGCCCCCCTGTCTGTGTGGATGTAGTTAGGGTATCCACACAGACTTAAGATGGGTTTCAGGCACTTAATTACTGCTGCCGTGGACACATCTGAGCAGGGGATGGGAAAGGGGAATTGGGAGAACTCATCTATCACAGTGAGGAAGTAACAGTTGTTATTGGTGGACGGGAGGGGGACTTTAAAGTCGATGCTGAAACTCTCTAATAGCCGGGTACATTTGATAAGGGCTACCTCTGGTGGGTGGTAGAACTGTGGTTTGCACTCTGCACATATATGACAACCCTTTATAGTAGTCCTTACCTCTTCTGCCAGGAACAGCATGTTGGTGTTCTTAATGAAGTGGAACATCCTGGCCACTCTGGGGTGCCACAGCTCGCTGTAGATGTTCTGCAGCTAGCACATGTGTTGAATGGCCCTGCATGGACCCCTGGACAGTGTGTCCTGGGGTTCACTGAACTTACCAAGGTGGTACCGGATGTCATACAAGTAAATAGACAGTTCGATCCTCCAACATAAGATTTTATCATTCTTAATTTTCCCCCTGTTCTGGTTGTCAAATATAAAAGATACAGACTGTTGGTCTGTGACCACTGTAAAGCGGCTGCCCTCCAGGTAGTGCCTCCAGTGCCTTACTGCCTCCACTATGGCCTGGGCATCTTTCTCCACTGCTGAGTGCATGGTTTCTGAGCCCCGCAGTATTCGAGTAAAGAAAGCCACCGGGCGTCCCTCCTGGTTCAGGAGGCTACATCTGAGGCGTCGGTCTTCACCTGGAAGGGGAATATTTCATCTACAACCCTCATGTTGATGTGTGCCAAGTGATCATGCAGGCTATTAAATGCCTGGACCACCTCACTGGGCAGGGGAAATTCTTTTGCTCTCATCAGTGGACAGGGGTATCCACTGTGCGTAATAGGCAAATAAGCCCAGGCATCTTTTAAGCGATTTGGGCATAGTGGGGATGGATAGGTCCATCAGGGCCTGCATGCAAGTCAGATCTGGTCCCACCTCCCCGTTCTGTACTACGTAACCCAACAAAGCCAGCTTCCTAGCCCCAAACACACACTTGTCTTTGTTTTATGTCAGGTTGCGTTCTTTGGCTGCCTCCAGGAATCTCTTTAGGTTTGCGTTGTGGTCGTTCACCGAGTGCCCGTAGATGGTAACGTTGTCCAGGTACGGGAAAACAGCCTCCAGGTGGTAGTCATCCTCCAGTCGGTCCATTTACCTCTGGAAAAGTGATAACCCCATTAGTGACTCCAAACGGGAGTCGGGGGAACTGATAGAGTCGGCCATCAGCTTCAAATGCCGTATAGGGCCTGTTGTTCCTCCTGATGGGCACCTGGTGGTACGTAGCTTTGTGTTCGATGGTGGAGAAGACCTTATACTGGGCTATCGTATTCACCATCTTGCTAATCTGGGGGAGAGAGCATGTGTCCAGCTGTGTGAACTTATTAAAGGTCTGGCTATAGTCAACCACTAAGCGTAGTTTCTCCCCTGTCTTTGCTTCGACTACCTGGGCTCGCCATGGGCTGTTGCTGGGTTCAATAATGCCCTCTTGCAGCAATCGGTGTGTCTCCATTTTAATAAAAGCTCTGTCGCTGGGGCCGTACCTCCTGCTCTTTGTGGCTATGGGTTTACAGTCTGGGGTGCAGTGGGTAAATAAGGAGGGGGACTCGATATTAAGGACCGATAGCTCACAGTGCTTTTGGCTCATATGCACTAGCAGGGGCTGTGGTCCATTGTGGACTGGCGTGAGGCTCCCCAGCTGGCACTGGAAATCTAATCCCAACAACCCAGGGCTGTTCCAGGACCAGCAGACGGAAGTCCTTATACTCACTCCCTTTAATTTCTAGTGTCACCACACAGTACCCTTTTACTTCCACTGAGTAGTTGTTGGATGCTAGGAGAATCTGCCTGTTGCTGGGGTATATGGGGAACCCGTGGTCTTTGGCTAATTTCAGCTCTGTGAAACTAACAGAAACAAAACAATATTTTTTTTGTGTGTGTGTGTGTGTGTGTGTGTGTGTGTGTGTGTATAAATACTTGTCCTACATGTGTATTGTTTGCCTGTATGTCTGTTATGTCTGGTTATGTATCTATGTGTTTTGCACTAAGGACCTGAGAACATTGTTTGGTGCAACTAGATAAAAATAAATTTGACTTGATTTGACACTCAATGCTGCTGCACAGGTTGGTAGTTTTGTTGAGAAGGTATATGATACATGTAGTGTGGATTTTGGAGGGTCATGTGACCTCTCCATATGGAACCTGGTCAAAATGTGGAGTATGGAGTGTCATGTGACCTTTCCGGCTGGTACCAGGTTGGAATGTGGATTGTGGAGAGTCATATAACCAACTGGAACCTCATCAGAAGTCACCTTACTTGTCAATCAATGGTTAGATTTGCCCACCTGTGTGGCTGATGCATGATTGGCCCTTGTAGCTGATGTGTAATTGTTTCTCCAGGTGCCAATCAATGGTTAGAGCTGTCCACTTGAGGTGGACATGTGATTGGTCCTCACAGGTCATGTGGCCAGACCCTCCATTGGAAAAGCAGCATGTACAGTTTCTCTGGCACTCTCTGTTCTTGCTGCTGCATGGAGACCATCACTGAACACCAGGCTGCAGGTATCAGGCTTTCTGGAGGGTTGATTGCAAATGGCCCATCCTGGATCTCAAGCTGTGGGCTATGCTGGAGACTAAATTCATTTGATATATTTGTTAGTTGCATTTCATTTACTGTTTATTAGAGTGCTGCGATCAAGTTGATCATGTTTAGCAATTTTTTTTTACTCAATGTGTAGTTATTTGTGTATTATTCCAGGTTAGTCTGTGTGAATGTGTTCTCTTTTGTGAATTCCTCTGTGTATGATTGAAGACCACTGTTTATTAATAATACATGTCCAGCCTTGATTCTCTTTGAACCCATCAAACCCATACTGAACACAACCTTGTGTTGGCCTTCATTAACCATAGGATTGGGTTCAAGAGCCATGAGATCATTTTGCAGCTGTAGAAAATTTATAGAAGACCCCACTTGGAATATTGCATTCAGTTCTGGTCACCTCAGTACAGGAGTGATGAGGATGCTATAGAGTGCAGAGGAGATTTACAACAATGTTACCTAGATTGGGGAGCAAGCCTCAATGATGATAGGTTGAGTGAACCTGGTCTTTGTCCTTAGAGTGATAGAGGTTGATGGGTGACCTCTGTCAGAGTTCTCTCAGTTCTTCCACACTGTTTAAAGTTGTCCTATATATATTGTAATTCTACATTCAAAGTTGATTGACCAAAATTAAGCATTTTGCATTTTTCTGAGTTAAAATCTATCTGCCACTTCTCAGGACAGCTCTCTATCTTATCAATGTCCCTTTTTTAACCTTTGGGAAAATGCGAGACCATCAACAACATCATCAATTTTTATGTTGCCTGCAAATGTACTAACCCACTCTACCACTTCCTCTTCCTGATATTTTATAAAAATCACAAGGAGGAGTGGTTCCAGAACAGATCCCTTTGGAACACCACTGGTCACTGGCCTCCATGCAGAATACAGAGCAGCTTTAGCACCATCTGTCTTGTATGCGGAAGTCAATTCGATATTCACAAAGCAAGGCCTTCTTGGACTCCATGCCTCCTTATTTTCTAAGTGAGCCCTGCATAGGGAAACTTATCAAATGCTTTACCAAAATCCATATACACTACATATGCCTCTCTAAATGCTTGTAAATCCTGACTCTCAGGATCTTCTCCAGCAGCTTGTCCACCACGGAAGTAAGAGTCACTCCCCCTTTCCTGAATAGAGGAACAACATTTGCAGCCCTCAAATCCACTGGTACTTCTTCTGTTCCTTGTGACACATTCATGCTGTGCATTTCCTCAAATTCCTCTGCTCCCAATTTAGACTCCTGAATTAAAAGCTGAGGAGAAAGAAAGAAAGGACAGAGGGAGGAGCACAGACCAACCGATACAAGTTAATAATTGGACATAGATAGGACAAAGGAGGCAAGGTGAGAAGTGATCAGGAAGGGGGTTGTTCTGTGAATGCAGAGTTAGAGGAAAGGAGACAGAGGGAAAAGGAAAGAGAAACTGAGTTAGAGGAAAGGAGACAGAGGGAAAACGAAAGAGAAACAGTGTTAGAGGAAAAGAGACAGAGGGGAAAGGAAAAAGAAACCGAGTTAGAGGAGACAGAGGGAAAAGGAAAGAGAAACTGTGTTAGAGGAAAAGAGACAGAGGGAAAAGGAAAGAGCGACTATAGCTAGAAGAAAGGAGAAATTGGAATAGATGGGGAGGTGCTAACTGAAACTGGAGGATGAGGTTAATGTCATCTGGTGGGAGGGTTCCCAGATGGAATATTAGGTGTTGTTCCTCCAATTTGCAGGTGGTCTCAGTCTAACAGTGCATAAGACAATTGTCAGTAATGTCAACATGAGAAATGGGGTGGGGAAATTGAAATGAGTTGCCACTGAGAGATTCCCGCTATTGTACCTAACACACCCACCCACCCTGTAACCCTCTATTTTTCTTCCAACCAAGTGCCTGTCTAAGAGTTTCTTAAATTCCCTTAATGTTTCAGCGTCCATCACCATTCCTGGCAAGACATTCCAGGCACCCACAAATCTCTGCATAAAAAAAACTTACTCCTGATGTCTCCCTTAAACTTCCCTCCCTTCACTTTTTACACATGTCCTCTGGTGTTTGTTATTCCTGTCCTGCAAAACAGGTGAACCTATTTATGCCTCTCTTAATCTTGTAGACCTCTATTAAATCTCCTTTCATCCTTCTACACTCCAAAGAAAAATATCCCATCTCTGCTAACCTTGCCTCATTAGACATTTTATAATCCAGGTAACATCTTGGTAAATCTCCTCTGCACCCTCTCCATTGCTTCCACATCCTTCCTGTGATGAGGTGACCAGAACTGAACACAATACTCTTAAGTGTGGTTTCACCAGAAGTTTGTAGATTTGCAACATGATGACTCTGCTCTTGAACTCAATCCCCCTATTAATGAAGTCCAGCATCCCATAGACCTTCTTGACTATCTTATCAATCTGTGCAGCGACCTTGAGGAATGTATGGATTTGTACCCTGAGGTCCCTCTGTTCATCCACACTTAAGTAATCGGGACTGCTTGGAAACCATGAATGGTGGTGAGGGAGGAGGTGTAGATGAAAGTATTGCACTTCCTGCAGTCACAGGGATAGGAACCAAGGGGGTGATTGGTGGGAAGAGAGGAGTTAACAGATGAGTCATCAAGGGAATGGTTAGTTCATGATAATTAACATGGACTAACATCTCTAGTTCTTAAAATAAAGAAATTGTGATGTATTCACTAATTTCTGCGTCTTGTTTTGTAATCTGTGAGTTTCATGAGACTTTGTACTGTTTTAGGCCCTTGTGGTTACCAAAGGTCAATTGTTAATATTGTCACACTGGTTCAATGGAAATCTCCATCGATGGGCTGAAATAAGTTTTGAGGTTCAAGTTTTATGGGCAAATGTACATGAGTGATTAGTTCCTGCACAGAAAGATCCAAACGATTAAAAGAGACACATTTGGCTAGTATTTATTTGGGAATGGCACTTCTTCATAAACTTATGCATTAGATATGAGATCTGAGTGGTAAGATTTTAAGGTGCATCACAGTTAACTTGGTGGTTAGCGCAATATTGTTACAACATCAGTAATCGGAACTTGGTTTTGAATCCTGTCCTGTCTGTAAGGAGTTTGTATGTTCTCCTCGTGTCTGAATGGGTTTTTCCTGGGGGTGCTGATTTCCTCCCACCATTTAAAACGTACCTGAGGATGTAAGTTAATTGGGTATAATTGGATGGCATTGCCTTGTAGGCTGAAAGAGCCTGTTACCAGGCTGTATGCCTAAAAAAAAAGTGATCTACTACATTGATCTATGTATCTATATACCTCAATCTCTCTCTCTCTCTCTATCTCTCTACCATGCACATCATGTATCAATGTGCTATGAATGAACTATCTCTTGGTCCACTTGTAAATCAATCACTGTTACTGCATCTTAGTACATGTAACAATAAACTTGTACTTGAAAATCTCTCAGAAAAGAAGGTGAAGTAATTAACAGCATCCTGTGAATAAACTTTCATGCTATCTCTTATAGCATCACAAGGCCAACAGCACTTGGATTCCAACCCAGAATCCATAACTGGAGCTCCAATCTCCACTCATTAGGTGTTGCTCATTAAAGTTGCTCCCCCTTCTAATTTGGAAGATGATTTATTACCATTGAGTGATGGACTCGCTGTTGCTCAGGTTATGTTGGTGAAACCTAAATTATTTATTCATCCTGCTAATTTAGGTCCAGAAACTGTATTGAAATATAACTGTTTACATTTGGATTCTGACATAATTTCCCAAGATGGAAAGACTTTTCACACTGTTTCACTCTTCTGCCTGGGAACTATTTTTTCTTCTTTAATTTAAAAAAAAATTTCAAAGGAGTTCTCCACGGGTCTAAGTGCCTTCTAGATATTTAATGTTTTGAGTTTCATCGTAACAAATGCTTTACAGATGTTTGCTTGTTTCATTGTTTCCTGGCTCTACATAACTGGACTGTGGTTGTCATTTGTGAACACTAATTTGAAGAATTTATTTAATGCATCTGCTGTTTCCTTTTTCTTTCTGTCAATGATCTCTGAAGGTTTCAGACCCTGTCTTTTGCCCCAAAAACAATGTCAATTTCATAAAGGGAAGTATGGTATTTATTTGTCAATACAAAGCAATTGCAGACAACACTGGAGATTGCCTGGATATCCTTCTGTTGGCAAGCCTACAATGCATACTCATTCTTCCATTTTAACTCTTTAAAGATAAGATGCACTTCATTATGGCAAAGATGGTGCAAAACACGAAAGTCTGCAAATGCTGTTATTGTAGTAAAAACTCTCTGAAATACTGGAGGAACTCAGCCAGATTTGCAGTGTCCATAGGAGATAAAGATATATTGCTGACATTTCAGGCCTGAGCCCTTCTTCAAGGAATAAGCAAAGAACAGGAAATTTCAGAATAGAGACAGTGCTGGCTGGGGGAGGAGTCCAGACCAACAAAAGGTGTAAATTGGATATGATAAGTGGAAAGGTGAGAATCGACTTTGCATGAAAGGAGACAGAGGGAAAACTGAGAAAGACAGCTGGGGGAAGATGAGAGGAGAAGAAAAGGGGAGAGGGATGGGAGGGATGAGAGATCGATATTAATGCCATCCAGTTGGAGGGTGCCCAGACGGAAGATTAGATGTTATTCCTCCAATTTGCAGGTGTTTTCAGTCTGGCAGTGCATGAAACAATGGATAGAGGTGTCGGGAAGGGAATGGGACTGGGAATTAAAATGGGTGGCCACTAATCAATCCAAGTTATTGCAGTGGACAGAGCTGAGGTACTCAACAAAGTGATCTACCAGTCTGTAATCTCTCTGATGTAGAGGAGACTTCCCTGTTGATTCACAAGTAAAATGTTGCTTCATTTGGAAGAACTGTTTCAAAGCCCTAAAAGGTGGTGAGGGAGGAGGTGTGGGTGCAAATGGAGCACCTCCTGTGGTCACAGGGGTAGGTACCAAGGGGATGATTGGAAAAGAGAGGAGTGGTCAAGGGAGTCACAGAGGGAGCAGTCACTGTGGAAGGTGGGGGGAGAGGAGGAGAGGGGAATATGTGGTGGGATCACATAGCAGGTGGAGGAAATGGCAGATGAGGATGTGTTGGCTGCAGCGGTTGGTGAGGTGGTAAGTGAGGACAAGTGCAATCCTGTCTTGTTACATGTGGGAGCAGAGGGGGGCCAAGTCAGATGTGTGGAATGAATGATATGCAGGTAAGGGCAGAAGCAAAGATTGTGCCTGCTGAGAAAAGATGGGAGAAGCAATAAAAATGAAGCAGATTTAGAGGAAAGATGATGAAATTAGCCTAGGTATTTTGAAAGAATGAAGATTTTAGAAGGATTTATAGATTAAGAGAAATATTTGAATTTGGAAAGAAAATTTCAGAGTGTATGTATGTAATGAATTGTAGAATTGTTATTGACAATGAAGCAAAGGATATCCAGCTGCCTGATCTTTGTCATTTTTCTAATTATAACAAAATTGCAATGTTTTGATACAATATGAGGAGGCCAATCAATGTTTCTGAATTTATGTGCAATTAGAGCAGAATTATGAATCCAAATCAGGAATCAAAAACTATAAGAGATTCAATCTTGATCCCTTCATTCTGGGGTGCATTCTGCTGGAGTCGCTAATTGAAAAAGGCACTTCCAGCAGTTTATGCTACTGTCTCCTAACAAATGCAATATTTATTTACACAGGCTAATAATCACAAGAGACACAAAATAACTGAGAGTATTAACTGGCAGGAATGGAGATTTTAATGGAGAATATCTCATGCCTAAATCTTGTGACATCTAGCTTAGAGCATTTACACAAACATTATACTCCATAGAAGCATTAGTTATGTGCAGTGAACTCAAGTGGGAGGTCAGGTAAAAGTAAACTCTGTTACTTTTCATACGTTTCCCATCTACAACTCGTTAGAAGTGTCAAAATTGAAATTTAGGACCTCAATAGATTTATTAAGTTATAAAATAACTACATATACCAGACAAAAGCTCTATAGGTCACTGCAAAACAAACAGACCAAACTAATACATATTCTGGCTTGGGCACATTAAAGCTCCATTCCACTGTAATTAAGGGGCCCATTTAGCTTTTGTTCGCTGTAGTTTTGGCAAGACCACCATTTAAAACTAGAAATTGCTGCCCGCTTCTATCGGATCAACATAATTATGCTATACATTTTTTTTGATATAACAACAGCATAATTGTATTTTACAATACCATAATGGTTGCTGCTTGACATCAGTATTCCCATTCAGTCACTGAAAAGAAGCTTATTACGCAGATCTTTTTTTGGATGCATTCCAGTTGACTGTTTCCATTAGGCTAGAGCAATGTTTACTAGACATCAAATATAATCCAAGACAAACATAAGCATTTGTCAGCTAACTCATAGAATTAGAGCCCAGGTGTTTTGCTTATTTATCTTGGGTGGTGAGAAATCTCCTTTCACTGATTTCAAGGTGAACTGACTTTATTTTGCAGTGTACAGAGGAAAATCATCTTTAAGTCCTAATGATATAATTTTCCTCTGACTGTGATTTAGTATAATTTGTCAAAAGCAGGAGTAGCGTTCATGAACCACACAGTTCTACTACAAGTGCCAGTAACAAAGGCTTAGTCCAAGGTGAATTCCATGGACTGCATCCACTCCACAAGCAAAATAAAATTTCTCCAAACTGATGCATCAAATCCTGCTTATACAAGAATGATGAGCATGAATCAATCTGGTTTGAATTAGAATTCACAATCCAAACTTTGATTCAAGGAAGATGTTAGATAATTTTGCATATCACATTATTTGGGTGTTTCAGGGGCAGAACTTAATTTTGATTGATGTGTGCCCCCTCCTCCATTCAATAAAATGTCTGACTCCTTCAGGGCCACCTACACAATACAGTGGTCACAATAGCATTTTTGAAAAATAATGTTCTCACAGCATCTAGAACTGCAATATTTGGCATTATATATTCCTGTAATTAATTTACATGCTCTTTTATAATGACTATCCCCTTTAATTCTTTAATTTTTCATAACAAATCTAATTTTTAAACCTTGTTCACTCTAGATCCAGCATTGCCCCACATTGCTCAATTGTTTAAGTGGATCTACTCACTTGGAGTTTGTCCCCATTTTATTGTGCAAAATATCCTGTATGATGATGACACAGCATTGTATTCTGACTCTGATATTCAATGGAATGGACACAACTGGAATGAATTTCAGAAGTAGAATACAATGTACTGATCTTTCTATTTTGCACTTTTTTTTTTAATTGCTGCTAACAGGGAATGAGTATCCTGACAGTAATCCTGCCATATCTTGTAAATGGTTACATCTGGTTTGTTTTTTGCATCTGCATTATCTGATCATTGAAAATAAATAAATTCCTATTCTATTCTACTATGATAAAACAATATACTGGTAGCTATTACTTCCGTTATTGGCATACAACAGATTTGTTCCATAATTGAGATTTTCACATTAAATGGTTGAATCAAGATAAAAAAAAAAACAAGATAGAAATATTGAAGCAATTGAGAGATTTTACTGTTTCCTAAATATCAACAGGTTCCATGAAATCAAGAACAGCATTCAGAGTGTGAACTTCAAAGAGGCAAAAGATTACTTTGTTACTGAAGCAATATTCTGCAGAAGAAATTCTCTCAAAAACAGCAAATTAATCTTAGTCTGATCATTCACCTCAGGAGTATTCACCTAATCTTAATCCTGTTTATTTTAAGCTTCTGTGTGCTTTTTAAAACATCTATAAATACTACTGCAACTTTAACCTGAAGGTACTTTGGTGTGGTGACATTTTGCTTGCAATATTTATTTGAAACAAACATGAGAAAACTCAAGGCTTTGAAGAAATATGTAAACATTTTTTATAGAGTCAAGCAACGTGGAAACAGCCCCTTCAGCCCAACTTAATCATGCCAACCAAAATGTCCCACCCATACCAGTTCTACCTGACTGTATTTGGTCCATATCCCCTAAACCGATCCTATCTATGCATTTGTCCATATTTTGTCAAACGTCATAGAAGAACCTACATCAATCACCTCCTCCAGCACCTTTCTCATCACCCTCACATACACCCTCACCCTCTATGTAAAAAAGATACCATTCAGATTTCTGTTAAAACTATCTTCCTGCACCTTAAGCCTATGGTGTCTGTTTACTTATTCCATTACTCTGGGCAGAAGACTCTGTGCATTCACCCAATCTATTCCTCTCATCATTGTGCACATCTATGAGATCATCCCTCATCCTCCAGTTCTCCAAGGAATAGAGCCTTAGCCTGCTCAACGTCTCCCTCAATCCAGACCACAGTGAGGATTGGTAAGAACTTCTCCACAATCTCCATCAGCACCGGAGCACCATGGGGCTGTGTTCTTAGACCCCTGCTCTACTCTGAGTGTGTAGCTCAGTATGAGAGTAACACCATCCATAAATTTAACAGTGATACCACAGTAGTGGATTGTATAAAGGATAGGGATAAATCTACATACAGGTTGGAGATTGAAAACTTGGCTGAATGATGCACCAACAACAACCTTGTACTCAAAATCACCAAAACTAAGGAGCTGATTATTGATTTCAGGAAAGGAAAGCCAGAGGTATACAATCCAGTGATCCACAATCCAGTGATCCATAGGGGATCAGAGGTAGAGAGGGTGAGCAAATTTAAGTTCTTGGGAGTCATTCTCTTGAAGGATCTTTCCTGGACCCAACACACCAATGGCATTGTGAAGAAAACACGTCAACACCTCTACTTCCTCAGAACTTTGGTATGGCATCAGAAACCCTGGCAAATTTCTACAGATGTGTTGTGGAAAGTTTGCTGACCAGCTGCATCACAGTCTCATATGTGATCACCAACATCCATGAGTGTAAAGCCCTGCAAAAGGTAGTGGACACAGTCCAGGACATCACAGGCAAAGCCCTCCCTACTATTGAGTACATCTATGGGGAATGCTGCCATTGGAGTGCAGCAGAAATCATCAAAGTCCCTTACCACCCGGCACACATTCTATTCTCATTGCTGCCATCAGGAAAGAGGTATAGTCTCACATCTCCAGGTTCAGGAACAGCTGCTACCCCTGCACCATCGGACTCCACAGCAACAAATTCAATAAAGGACTAATTTAAGGATTCTTACTTGTACACTTCATTGATTTTCTTTGCTCTCCCTGTATTGCACAGCAAGTTTGTTTGCATTTGTTTATAGTTCTTTTGATTGTTTATATGATCATGCTATGCAGTTAAATTTTGCACTACCAATTAATGAAATTTTGCCTCACCTGCAGAAAAAAAATATCTTAGTGTTGTATCTGATGTAATGTATGTACTCTGCCAATAAATCTGAATCTGAAGTCAGAAGACTATTGGCTGAGATGGCAAAATTTGCACCAGAGGCTAATGAATTGCAGATTAGTACAGATCTTCATTAGAATTACTCTGGACTTCATTGGGATTCTTAAGTGTGGAGGAATGGACAGTTTTTGGGACCCATGTCCATTGATCCCTCAAGGATGCCTCGTAAGTTAATAGGATAGTTAAGAAGGCATATGGTATGCAGGCCTTCATTTGTGAAACATTATGTTCAAGAGCCGTGAAGTAAAACTCTGGTTAGGCCACACAGAGTATTGCATTCAGTTCTGGTTACCTCATTACTGGAATGATATAGATGCTTTGGAGAGGGTTCAGAGAGATTTGCCAGGATGTTGCCTGGAGTAGAGAACATCTTATGGAGCAAGGTTGATAGAGCTAGGGCTTTTCTCTTTAGAGTGATGAAGGATGAGATATGACTTAATAGAGCTACATAGGATTATGAGGGACACAGATAAGGTTGACAGCCAGCACCTTTTTGACTTAGTGCCATTAGCAAATACAGAGGACATTTGTTAGTGGAGGAAAGTTTATGGAAGATGTCAGAGGTGAAGTTTTTCTTTAATCTGGAATACACTGCAAGAGTCATGGTGAATGCTGATACATCAGGGACATTCAAAATACTCTTAGAAAGGCACATGCATATAAGAAAAATAGAGTTGATGGTGTGAGATAGGGAAGGGTTAGAATTTTGTAGAGTAGGTCAGCACAAAATTGTGGGCCAAAGGGCATGTACTGTGCTGTAATGTTTTATGCTCTATCAGTATAGATCTGAATTACATCTTCAAAACATGCCAGATTATCAGACTTGCCAGACCACAGAATGCCAGACTAGAAAATTTCAACCTATACAGTTTTTCTAAGATTCTAGCTATAACATGTACTCTAAGAATAAAAGTATTCAGTCGCTGGAAACAACTGCTCAACCACTGAATCTATGTTGTGCCTGTGTTCATGAAGTACATCTGGATCAAATGTACAAGCACTTTTCTACAACAATGCAATTTTTCCACTTCACAAACCAGTACAAAGTAAAAGCTTTCTTATTTCTAGAATGCATGCAAACTCAAAGCATTGATGAAAGAGGAATATGCTAACTAAATGTGGTACCATGCCTTCTTTACACACCGCCAAGAGGAACATGTAATGCAAGTGGAAAAACAATACTGGTTTTTTTCCATACAGTGCAGCTGTACCTTTACTCTGTCAAAGCACAAGTATCTACAGAAGCACTTGAGCATGTAGAACAACATTGGACTTGGACGCAAACACCAATTGACCACTTTGAAGTTCTGATTTATGAGCATTGAGCTTCTGATCATTCAGGCTTGCATGTAAACTTGTTCATGCTTATATAATACGTGCAAGAATTTGTATGTGTATGTAGTGTTTCAACTTTAATTGAGCCACATAAAGACCAAAGCTGTAGATGTAACAGGCCTTTATTCAGCTCAATCCGACACAAAGGTGAGAATCTGATTATGTCATCTGTCTAAAAAATCAAAATACATCATTTTTTAAACTCTTTACCAACAGTGATAACTGTAGGTGATTAAATATTATTTCAATAGTTACAATTGCAGAGTTTATATCAATGTTTTGAGTGTAGACAAATTATTCCATAAAATTACTTCTTAATTGACAGCGCTCTGAATGCTCAGATACCTTTGTTGGGGCAAAGTAGTTCATGCAGATGGTCTAAAAGCTTTTGAGGACATTAGCTCCCAGACCAGGGAATTCTTTAGTTTTAATTGCATTATTTTGAAGGCTGACAATCTTGGTGCACAAACACCTTGAGTATTAACTGACAGAACAAATCTTTCATCTGACCATATGCTAAATGGCAAAGTAGCCAATCTGGAACCTTCCTTGAATTCTGTCAAATGGCACCAAATATCTTAGCTCAACATGTCTAAAGTGTGGTTTATTGGAGAATATTTTTGATTAATCTGCTCGTTTGGCCACTGCATATGAAAATGCTCATAGTCACGTCAGTGTTGAAAACATTTCTTCACTGATGCCCTGCAGGTGGTTGGTAGACAGCATTGTTTGTTTTGTCTTTGTAATTTCAAAACTGACTATGACTTGCAGGTTAAATTTGAAATCAGACTTAAAGCTGATTATTATTTGTTTTAATGGCAACTCTATGTAATTTCTAATTAACTGGAGTGCTTGTAATACAAACTTTCTCACTAAATCTTGTCATGAGTGACAATAATCAGAATTTGAATTTCAAAGCTGCTTCTAATTGTTTAATTTATATGCAAATTTTATCTATTGCAAGTTCTCACCATTATAAGTATATTTTATTAAAACAAATACAGTAAGAAAATTCATCATATAAATATATACAATGGAGGAATGAAAAACTGACAAATCTGCTTCTGTTCAGCTGGTCTCTATCCTTAAGAACAATTATGGTTCAAACACTTGACTAAATCTCACCAATGACAAGCGAGAAAGAAGAACCACTCAAAGTTAAACATTATCATGTGACTGGTTTATTTTTGACAGTTCCTGTTTACATTTGGACTGATTATGAAGTTAAAATCTGGCAGATCTGTGTTGTCTTTTCTGTGCTGTGTAAAGAAAGATTCTGTTTGCCTTGAAACACAATTTTGGAACCCTTCAGAGAAAATTTAAACATACTAAAATATCTGAAAGGCCAACATTTATGTTGTATTCACTGAAACTATATTTATATTGTAAGAAGTTTAAGAATGACTTGAATGAGTCTAGACTTTATGCAATAGCATGAAGCAAGTGGTAGAGTCAGGATGCTATTTTACAACTGCCCAATTTGTATTTCCAGTAACCTCAATTGCACTAATGAATTGTCCCGGTAGCATAATTCTTACTAATTGCAAAAGAAAAAGTAATTTATTAAAAATTAATTTGAGTTAATTTAGTCCAATAAATGGCATATTAATGATTGCATCTGAATAACTCATGGCATTCCAAACCCAGAGCAGTCCACTTAGCACAATTTGTTGAATACCAGGCACTGTTTCAATGTGATATCATTAAAACAACCACTTAGGGAAGTGGGAAACTATGCAGATTTTATTTAAACAGGCCCCAATTTTTTTTTACTGCACTTTATTTTCTTATAAGATTTTAATTATTGCTAATTATTTCCATATATTATAGTTGGATCTTCACAGACCAATTTTGAAACATATTTTTATAAGAATTGTAAACCAGTAAGTTTGCTTAGCTGAAATAAAGCAGCCTGATCAGTCTAGTAGACTTACAATGTTATGTTCATAAATTAATATAAAAGGCTATATCTCCATGAACACCAATACAGTTGAGCAAAACCTCAGAACCACATTTTAATCACCTTTGGAAAAATTCATTTGTGGTAATTCCATCTTAAAATGGACAAATCACAGCACATTTCATTTCCTGAAAAATATAGTGATCTATATTTTCCATTTATTGTCTGTTTGTCAATTTAATTTAGTACATGCTATTAACCAAACAACCACAGATCATTAGAGCACAGGAACAGGCCCTTCTGTCCTTCTGGTCTGCACTGAGCTGTTATTCTGCCTAATCCCACTGACCTGAACCAAATCTATATCTCTCCATACCACACCTGTCCAAATGTTTCTTAAATGTTAAAATTGATCCCACATTCACCACTTTAGATGAAAGCTCGTTCCACCCCCTCACCACTCTGTGTGAAGTTCCCCCCTCATGTTCCACCTAAACTTTTCCCCTTTCACCCTTAGGTGTATCTCACCTACCCTCAATGGAAAAACCCTACCTATAATTTACTATACCTTTCATTATTTTAAATACCTCTATCAAATCTCCCCTCATTCTTCCATACTCCTTACCTGTTCAACATTTCCCTGTAACAGTACCTGATGTCCAGACAATAGATTAGTAAATCTTTTCTGCACTCTTTCAATCTTATTGACCAAAACTGCACACAATACTCCAAATATGGCCTCACTAAAGTCTTATACAAATTTACCATAACATCTCAACTCCTATACTTAGTATTTTGATTTATGAAGGCCAATATGCCAAAAGCTCTCTTTCCAATGTAATCTTCTTATGACACTACCTTCAAGGAATTGTACATCTGTATTCCCAGATCCCTCCCTCTGTTCTACTGCAATTCTCAGTGCCCTACTATTTACTGTGTATGTTCTTTCTTGGTTTGTCCTTCCAAAATGCAACACTTCACACTTGTCCGCATTAAATTCCATCTGCCATTTTTCAGCCCATTTTCCAGCTGTCCCAGATCTATCTACAAGCTTTGAAAACTTTCTTCGCTGACCACCACATCTCCAATCTTCGTATCATCTGCAAACTTACTGATCCAATTTACCACATTATCATCCAGATCATTGATATAGATGACAAACAACAAAGGACCCAGCACTTATCCTTGAGGCACACCACTAGTCACAGACCTCCAGTCAGAGGGGCAATCATCCACTACCACTCTCTGGCTTCTCTCATAAAGCCAATATTGAATCCAGTTTACTATCTCGCCATGAATACCAAGCAACTAAACCTTCCTGACTTACCTCCCATGTGGATCATTATCAAAGGCCTAACTAAAGTCCATATAGACAATATTCACAGCTTTTCCTTCATCAACTTTCCTGGTTACATCTTCAAAAAAACATGGCCTACCACACACAAATTCATGTTGATTATCTCTTAGAACATCTTCCAATAATTTACCTAATAACTCACCTGACCTAAAATTTCCTAGGTTATTTTTGGAACAATATTTAAACAACAAAACAACATGAACTATCCTCCAACCTTCCAAGACCTCATCCATGGTTAAGGACATTTTAAATATTTCTGCCATGGTGCCTACAATTTCTACACTGGCCTCCCTGAAAGTCCGAGGAAATACCTTGTCAGGTCCTGGGGAGAAATACATCCTTATTTTGCTTTAAGGCAGCAAGCAATTCCTCCTCTTTAGTACCATGACTTCACTCTTGTTTGCCTCACTTCCAGAGTCTCTGTGCCAGTTTCCTGAGTAAATGCAGATGCAAAAAACCCATTTAAGATCTCCCCCATCTGTTCTTGCTCCATACATAGCTAACCACTCTAAGCTTCAAGAGGACCAATGAGGTCCCTTAATATACCTGTACAAACCCTTAGCAATTTCCTTCACCTCATGCCATCTGTCAGCCCTCATTATTTCCCTCTTCATTTTATTTGCTGCATTTTTATACTCCTCAAGTATTTCATTTGCTCCTTGTTGCATAGACCTGCCATACACCTTCTTAACCAGATCCCCAATATCTAGAACCAAGGTTCCCTATGCCTGTTAATTTTACCTTTATTCCTGCAACTCTGTAATATAAAAAAATTATTCGTGAAGGCCTTCCACTTACCAAGCACATCCTTTCCAGAAAATAAAAGGTGGGACCTGCACTGGTGGGATAGTTTGCATCTGAACTGGAGGGGGACTAATATCCTTGTGGGAAGGTTTGCTAGTGCTGCTCCAGGGGGATGGGAACCAGAGACCAAAGAATACATTTGACAAACTCAAAGCCATCTATCCCTTTTATAGTATAGTAGTCCCACTCAATAAGTGGAAAGTTAAAATCACCTAATATCACAACTTTTTGTTTCCTGCAGTTGATTCATATCTCTCTACAAATTGCTCATCCAATTCTCACTGATTATTCGGTGATCTATAATACAACCCCATTGATATGGTCATACCATTCCCATTCCTCAGCTCCACCCATGTAACCTCAATAAATGAGCCATCTAGTCTGGCATGTCTGAGCACAGCTGTGATATTTTCTCTGACAAGCATAGGCAAATCTAGGGTATGACAGCCAGGGCATGTTCTGTGGGCACCGCAATGTGGGCATTGCCACTGTCCTCTCCTCACCTGCTCAATATCGAACTCCCAAACCCAGCCCAACGCTGATCCTTGCCTTTCACTTTATGCCTGTCATTCACCAACCTGACCACTGATCCTGCCCCTGCTGAGGCACTGCCCAAGTAAGCTTGACATTAACTTCTGGCCCCAGCTATCTGTTACCAACCCCCCCCCCATCTAACTCCTGATGCCTGACTGCCTTGGCCCCAACCATCTGTCACCCCCCCCCCACCCCAATGTAACTCCTGACGCCCGACTGCCTTTGCCTCGCTGATCTGCCTAGTAGATAATACTCATCATAAAATTGTAACTCACGGACAATGCACTTTTCTATTGACTGCCAATTCAACCCTCTGAGCATGCGCTGGAGTCAAATGTCTAACTGTGTGAGTTACATAAAGGCCCAGGCAGGGTTGTCTGAGTCCATCACCTGCAGATGGAAGAAGATCAGACAGATGTGGATCTAAACACAACCTGCTGGAAGAGCTCAGTGGGTTGAACAGTATCAGTGACAGTAAAAGAACAGTTAACGTTTCAGACCAGAACCCTTCGCCAAGCCTTCATCACCAGCAGATTCAGTTTGGCTCCAGATTCCTGCAGTCTCTTGCGTGTCCCCAGCTGTGGATCTAACAAGAAGTCTTCCTCAGTCCGTTTCCACCATGTGTTTTTAATTGAGCGACAGCTAACATCAGTCAGTGATGTTAATGTTAGATCACAAATCATTATCACAGTTCTAAGCCAAACTCCCAATCAAAATTTAATACCCGGAAGTCACAGCACCTAATTTTTTGTTTGCATGAATTTATACCTTGTTTGTCTTGAAGGGAAGGAATGTGGATCATGGCTGAAAATGCTAAAACTTGGCACAGATGCTAGACCGCATCATAAATTATGCCACATCTATCATTCAGATGCTAAATTGTGGAAGTGACGCTTCATTAAGATAATAAAGAATCTATATATTATTTGAAGGTATTCTCTTCCATTATTAATAAAAATATTTAATAAAACATAGTCTGTACAAAATTTTAGGAGTGTTAGAAGAGATATAGAGTGTTTACTTACATACACACATAATATTTCCAGGTAAATAGATTGCTGTTTACATTTAATTTACAGTTCAATATGTACAGTCAATATAACACATAGAAAACATTTACACAGTGCATTAATATCTGCTGGAGAGTTGTGGTATCAGTCTGTGTGGGATCACAAAGCTTTGACAGTCACGGTCTTCTCAGCTCTGGTGATATTCAATTCTTTCATCAATTCGAAAAGTGGCTTGGGTCACTGGAGCCTTGGGTTGTCAGCAGAGTGGATTAATGGAAATATAAATAATATCTCCATCATATCTATGCAATCCAGCAAATGGAATGCAGTGTGTAGAGGAAGATGTGAAATGTAAGGAGGTGTGGTGTATCCTGTTGCCAATAGCACTAAACCATATGCAGCCGTAGACTATATGTGCATTTTCCACACATAATTATTTAGGTTAGAGTTGCCTGCAATTTACTAATATATATGGAACTGTGTTTATTTTATAAGTTACATTTGAATAAAAAAGCATTTATACATACAGCTTCCAAAAACCCTCCCATCCCAAAAATGCCAGATGATTTAAAACAGAATTAGGGTGAAGATTCTGTCTAATTTATGTTGAAATATATTGGGATGAGGGTGAGCGTCAAAGCAGAACATTAATTTGAATTATTCAAATTGCAAGGGAAATTTGGCAAAACTGGTGTTTGGAGTTTTGACTCTTTATGTCACTTATCCAGTGGCAGTGGAGCTTGCAGATTTGTTCAAAATCAAAACAAAAACTGGTGTGGAGCAATTTGATGGCCTGCATATTTAAAATGTTTGGACAATCTGTTTATAGCACATCACCTCTTGTAGATTATATCCACACATAAGCAGCATGACAACAGTCAAGGATTCTATTTGTAGGACAGTACAGCGGACCATTTTCTCATTGATGGTACTCTGGCTTTTGAAGTAAAATGAATTTGATATCTATGTAAAAACATAATAATTCTAACTTTAATGAGCAGGAGACATCTTTCATCAACAGATCCTGAGAAATCTAAATAATTCTCTGTCTTGTAGAAAAGGAATTTGACCTTTTTTTATGCAATTTCCCATGCAAAGCAGGCTGCTAAAGTGATTTAAAATCTAAATAAATGACAGCACTTGCGCATCTGAACGTGGAAAAAAAATCATACCTATTTTACACTCGGCAAACCTCTGATGAATTCCCAGTTTTTGCCATTGTAACTATGCCACACAATGGCGTGATCTTTCAGGCAACTCTTAGAACTTCTTGAGGTGAAACACGCAGGAGTCTTCTAACAGGGCTGTGTTGCCATTGAAAGAATGGATGCTGCAATGCTCTGAGTAAAGAGTAAGAAGAACTTGGGCAGGCAAATGAATAATGACAAATATCTAAAATTTAAATTAAAGGAAGACGTACAGCATGGTAACAGGCTCTTCCGGCTCACGAACCTGTGCCCCAAAATACCCCAATTAACCTACAACCCCTTATGTTTTGAAAGGTGTGAGTGAAGGGTTGAAGTAAGTAAGTTTTAACAAGGGGGTGCAATTTCAGTGCTTGCCATAGGTGCTATTTTCCCTTGATGCGCCACTGCTGACAAGCAATGCCACTCCTCCCCCTTTCATCCCTCCTGTTCTATCACATCTGAAACAACAGCAGCCCAGAATATTGAGCTGCTAGTCCTGCCCTTCCTGCAACCAAGTTTCACTAATGACCACTATGTGATGATTCCGTATGCCAATCTATGCTCTAAGCTCATCTGCCTTTCCTACAATATTCCTTGCATTATTTCCACTATATACAACCCTTTGATTTCTGTCTTTATATGCAGTTTTAACATCATTTCTACTCCACCATCTGCTCTGGTTCCCAACCCACTACAAATCTAGTTTAAACGGCCTGAAGCAGCAGCGGCAGCAATCCCACTCCAGTTCAGATACATCCCTTGAATGAAGAGAGCCCAATTATCCAGAAATCTGAACCCTTCTTTCCTGCACCATGTCTTTCGCCATGTGTTAAACAGCATTATCCTCCTCTTTCTAATCTTACTAGCACGTGACACGGGTAGCAATCCTGAGATCACAACCTTGTTATTTTTTTTCGTGAAGTATCTGTTTGGCTGCAGCAAGTAAGAATTTTGGTGCACATGTACATAGTACAATGTACCTGTTATCTGGAATTTAAGCAACTGGAAACCTCGAGCAACCATCAAAAAAATTGCAGAAAATAAATCGGTGCAAAAAAAACAAATGTTCAAAATTGGCGCCCCTAGCAGTTAGTTCGCTAATCACTCAAAGCGCAATTTTATGCAATTGGAAAATCCACTTATCCAGTGTCTAATAATCTCCACATGTGACCAATACCGGGAGGTTTTACTGAGGACAATGAAAATGTGATTTGTAATTTAGTTGTAAAATGGGTGGTTGATGGTCATCCTGGAGTCAGTGGGTTGAAGGGCCTGTTTCTGTGCTGTCTGATTCTGTAATCTACGTCGTAAAACCAAGTTGACTGCAGCATTCCACGATCATATTAAAAATATTGATTTTATAAAAGTGGAGCACTATTCTGCAACTCCAGATGCTCAAATTAAAGTAATTAATATGAAAGAAACAAAACAGCTAAATCTTCCTAAAAGTCGCTTCGTGGGAAAAGCACTGAGGCAACTGATGGAAACAAAAGTGCTGGAATTACTGGTGGGTATTCACAAAATGGGCTACAGCAATTCAGCTAAATATCTTGGCACAAGTTTCTTGAGGGCAACTGGAAATGGATATTATTGCCACTTTGGCATTGATGTCCATGCTCCAAAAACAAACTAGAGAATTATCAGGCTTATTAAAGTGGCATGGATCTTGAATAAAGTTTAGAAGATTTTACTTTGCCAGAAAATGAGGAGCAGAAGTCCATCAAAAATAATTATTTTGCAGACAGCTGCTTAGAGAGGATCTGATGAACGTCACATCACAAAAGCACATTTACTACAGGGTAAAGATTGGCACACATATCATGGAGGAAAATGGCTGCAGTCCTACTGGGATTATGAAAATGTTGATTGTGGAATGCAAGTAAGGTTGAATAATTTGGACTAATAAAGAATTTTCCACTCAATTGCTTTCCAACATTAGGGAAACATATTTACTGCTTCCTCTTTTTGAAACTTACTGATGACTATTTCTTTCAGAGGTTAAGTAAACGAGGGAGAATGTTTGACACTGTAAATTATATAATCACTCTTAGCAAAAGTGTGTTAGAGCAGTCAAGAGGTTCCTTCTTCCATTCTGTATGTTTAGAGACGTATACTGTATTTGGAGGAAATGGTGGCTTGAAGTAGAAATAAAATCTGAAGCAAATTTTATAGCCAAATGATCTGATGCACAAACTATAAAGTCAAACTGCCTGTAATACTTCGAGACCATTTTAAAATTCTTGCTTAGATACTATCCAATTGTACTATTTTCAGATAGTCAAATTAACACAAATGTAAAATAATCTAAATCTAATCACCGGGGTCCTTTTGACCCGTGCTGCTCCTTTCCTCGGACCTCTCCCTGGAATTTTCAAACCTTTGTCCACCATTCACAGAATGGATGAGGCACGTCTCGAGATTATTCCTTCATTCTATCTCTTACTTTGTTCCAGGAAATAATCTTGCAGGGAATGAGGCATTATTTGGAGCCTGAAACAGTCTTAATTATCTTACTCTTCTACTCAGGATTTAAAAAGAAAATACTTTTTACTAAGTCTTGAACAGTGATAAAGAAAATATGTCATGCCACTCTTGTTTTTAGAAAAACAAAAGACTCTCACGACCATTTTGACAAGTCTTACTCTTTGCTGGACTTAGTTACTGAACATCTAACTTACCACCAATCAAATAAGCAACAAACAAAATGCTGGAAGTCAGCGGGTCAGGCAGCAACCATGAAAGGCAATAGATAGTCAATGTTTCAGATCAAAACCCTTCATCAGGAAATGTTGACTGTCTATTGAATTCCATGGATGCTGCCTGAACCGCTGAGTTCCTCTAATACAGGAGTTGGGATGTTATGTCGAAATTGTATAAGGCATTGGTGAGGCCAATTTTGGAATATTGTGTGCAATTTTGGTTGCCGAATTACAGGAAGGATATAAACAATATAGAGAGAGTGCAAAGGAACTTTACGAGAATGTTGCTGGAGTTTCAGGGTTTGAGTTACAGAGAAAGGTTGAGGAGGCTGGGACTTTATTCTCTAAAGCATAGAAGGTTGAGGGGTGATTTGATAGAGGTATTCAAAATTATAAGGGGGAAAGATAGAGTCAATGTGGGTAGGCTTCATCCACTAAGAGTAGGGGAGTTTCAAACAAGAGAGCATGGATTGAAAGTAAAAGGGGGAAAATTTAGGGGAAAACATGAGGGGGAATTTCTTCACACAGAGGGTGGTGGGGTATGGAAGGAACTTCCGGCAGAGGTGGTAGAAGTAAGATCGATGTTAATATTCAA
This sequence comes from Narcine bancroftii, assembly GCF_036971445.1. NCBI lineage: Eukaryota > Metazoa > Chordata > Chondrichthyes > Torpediniformes > Narcinidae > Narcine > Narcine bancroftii. Next base: position 160,351,020 of record NC_091474.1, read on the forward strand.
AGAAAGGTTGGATAGGTATAAGGACAGGAAAGGTGTGGAGGGTTATGTGCCAAATGTGGGTCAGTGGGACTAGGTGGGAGAAGATGTTTGGCACGGACTTGTAGAGCCGAACTGGCCTGTTTCTGTGCTCTAAGTGGTTATATGGTTAATATTTTGGGTATTGTTCCATTTTTATTGCATTTGCAGTCTCTCTTGTTCATATAGAATTGACTGATTATGTTCAGGTTCAATCTTGCCCTAATAATTAAAGTACTTCATGATTACTAAAAATATCACATTCCTTTCGGTTTCATCTGGTTTGATGGTTCCTCTTTGTAAACCTACATGTTCAATTGGTTCTTAACCTTTGGCCAATTTCTCTGCAGAATGTATATGGTAAACAAGAAGCTCAAAGAATGCAAAATTTATTCAAGAGCTTTTCACAGATTGTCTCAGCTTTTGTAACCCAAAGACCAATTATTCACATTATTTGACAAAATCTTTTAAAGGGTGGAAACCTTAAAGATTACTGATCATAACCAATTTTTATAAAAACTGCATATGTTTTGTGGTTAGTGATCTGGCTGAAGACTGAGAAATGGTTTAAAATGGCTACTTAACTATTTTCACAAATGGTTTTGTAATTTCAAAGCCAGAGTTTCAGGACCCTAAAATGTGAACTTTCTAACTCTCATCAATATTAATTTTTTTTGTACAATATCCTGAATAACATTGGAAAGGAGTGTCATGATGTCGGATTTTGACCTGGTGTCAAAAATGTATGTCTCCTTGCAGACGCTGAGTTCTCCAGCAGTTTGTTTCATGGCTCAGGATTCCAGCATCTGCAGTCTCTTGTGTCTCCAATGGACTGAACCGTACTCGTTCCAATCTTGTGTCTTGCTTGCTCTGCTCCTGTTCCATATTAATTGGCCCTGCAGTTTGCAGCTCTGAGTGAACCATATGACGCAGTGCCATTGCTCCATGTCATTAAAACCTCAATAGTATATGCCCATTCAGAGCCAGCTCTTCAGCGCTTGACATCCTGTTTTGCGGAAACTGCCAAAATGTTTGGCCTGGAAGTCAGCCTGAAGAAAACTGAGGTCCTCCATCAGCCAGCTCCCCACCATGACTACCAGCCCCCCCACATCTCCATCGAGCACACAAAACTCAAAACGGTCAACCAGTTTACCTATCTCGGCTGCACCATTTCATCAGATGCAAGGATCGACAACGAGATAGACAACAGACTCGCCAAGGCAAATAGCGCCTTTGGAAGACTACACAAAAGAGTCTAGAAAAACAACCAACTGAAAAACCTCACAAAGATAAGCGTATACAGAGCCGTTGTCATACCCACACTCCTGTTCGGCTCCGAATCATGGGTCCTCTACCGGCATCACCTACGGCTCCTAGAACGCTTCCACCAGCGTTGTCTCCGCTCCATCCTCAACATTCATTGGAGCGCTTTCATCCCTAACGTCGAAGTACTCGAGATGGCAGAGGTCGACAGCATTGAGTCCACGCTGCTGAAGATCCAGCTGCGCTGGGTGGGTCACGTCTCCAGAATGGAGGACCATCGCCTTCCCAAGATCGTGTTATATGGCGAGCTCTCCACTGGCCACCGTGACAGAGGTGCACCAAAGAAAAGGTACAAGGACTGCCTAAAGAAATCTCTTGGTGCCTGCCACATTGACCACCGCCAGTGGGCTGATATCGCCTCAAACCGTGCATCTTGGCACCTCACAGTTTGGCGGGCAGCAATCTCCTTTAAAGAAGACCGCAGAGTCCACCTCACTGACAAAAGGCAAAGGAGGAAAAACCCAACACCCAACCCCAACCAACCAATTTTCCGCTGCAACCGTGTCTGCCTGTCCCGCATCGGACTTGTCAGCCACAAACGAGCCTGCAGCTGACGTGGACATTTACCCCCTCCATAAATCTTCGTCCGCGAAGCCAAGCCAAAGAAAGAGTATATGTATTTAACTTTGCATCTATTCACTATTAATTCACAATATATTGAGCAAAACAAAAGACACAGCTAAACTTAATGAAGGTTAGACATCCCAAAATGAATGAAATTGTACTGGACACTCTAACTAAGGTAAGCAGAAGGCAAGGAATCAGATTAAAGGTCATGCAGCCACGTGGTTCAGTAAATTGCAGAAGCCCCACAGACATGCTAGTAGTGTACCTGTGCAGAACATACTCTACAACTGTCCTTGACTCTGTTTAGAACCACTGTCTGCATTATCTAGCCCAAAAGGTAAAACTAGAGATCAAGGTTAACAAGTCAATAGCAAACCAAATGCACAATTGTTGAAGATATGGTTTGTTTAGAACTTGGGCGAGGAGTAACTTGAAGTAGCGCAAATGGACTGCAGATAAAGAAAGCTTTAATAACATGGGCTTTTATTTCATTTTGCTTTGAGAAATCTGATCTCAATAGGCAATTACCTCAATACATGATATTTCTTTTAAATTTTCAAGTACATTTAGGAAATTGAAAACAGAGGAAAATACATTAAAAAATATATCAAGTTCAATTCAAAGCTATTTATGTACAAGTATCTGAAGTTGCCGACATTAAAGCTGTGAGTAGCTGGGCTAAAAGTTTCAAAGGGCTTCTCCTGCCTGTAGCAATCTTTGCATGTTTTTATATTTACATATGCACATGTGTATGTGTGTGTGCACACGTGTGTGTGCACACGTGTGTGTGTGTGTCTCTGTATATTCTGTATATATGTGTGTATATATGTCTATGTATATACTGTATATTACTGTATATATGTGAGTGTTGTTGTGTGTGCATGCGTGTATTTGATAGATGGATAGATAGAAAGAGAGAGAGAGAGACAGATAGAAAGATAGATGCACATATTATGAATATTCTGATGTAGAACTCTTCCAATAATGAGGCAATAGTAACCAGCATAACCCTTTCCAAACATGAAGCCTCATGAAATCTGAACAGGAAAATCCAACAAGTAATCAATGCAAGTGCAAATATATCACAATTTTCAGGGCTTTAATGATGATGGCTATTCTTTGATGTGACACTTGACTATTGTTAAAATACTCTGTTTAATTCCTATAAAATTGCACATGTAATGTTCTAGCCTCAATTTTTCACTTACAACCCATAAAACTGACAGGTCTGAACTTGTTTTTGATTACTTTATTGGTGTTGTCTGGACAAATGGCTCTAATTTTATTTGAGTTGTAGGAATCCCAGATCCATCGACATTCTTTACTGATTTGCACTTGAAGGAGGCAGTTTGTGGTTTTCTGTGCTGGTGTATCAATTAAAATGAACCCATGTGTGGTGTTTCTTCTATTTGTGATCAAGAAACTTGGGTTCTTTTGTATTACGTATATTTTATTATCAACTCACAACCTCATGGGATTCATCCATTTTGGGCATCTAACCCAAGGTGGGACCTTCCATCTCCGATTCCCTCTAGTGGCCAGGAGGATCACCAACTCCTAATCACCATAACCCCTTTCCTTAAGGTGGTCAATCTAACAATGTTACACGGTAATGCAGTATTCATTTCAATTTAAAGTTGAACACAAACATCAACAGCACAATAATTTTAAATGTGTAGTTCTTTTTCTTTTAGTGATTCAGCCTTTCAGGTGCTTTGATAACACATGTGGATCTTGTCAACACAAGTGTATGTGTCAGCTCCACTGGTCCACTACTGTTTAGCACTGGTGGTGTTTGTTCTGCTGCTCTGCAGGCTGGATCTTCTGGATTTATCTGTTCTTGCAGTGTCTCTTGTGTTTTCAGTAGGCTCTTTTGATTCCTCCTCAGTATTTGACCATCCTCTGTTCTGACAGTGTAGGATCTTAGATTTACTTCCTCCAGAACAGTGGCCTTTTTGTCCCAAGTGTTGGAATCTCTGGGTCTCATTGTGTCATGTTGTGCCAGTGGCCCTAAGCTTTTTGCTGACTTGTTATAGTTTGCTTTTTGTTACTTTTGCAGATGCTTTTGTTTCCATACAACATCTCTGTTCTTGTTTAAGTCTGCAGATCAGGGAAGTGTGGTGCGTAGCCTTTATCCCATCAGGAGCTCAGCAGGTGACAGGCCATGTTCAAGTGGTGAAGCTCAGTAACCCATCAGAGCTAGATATGGATCTGAGCCACTGTCTTGTGCTTTCTAGAGAAGCTGTTTAATTATGTGAACTCCTTTCTCTGCTTCAGGGTTTTACTGCGGTTGCAGAGGACTTGAAGTCACATGATGAAAATCATACTTTTCTGCAAAATTCTGGACTTCTCTACAACTGTAGCATGGTCCTTTGTCACTGTAGACAGCTTTAGGAATTCCATGTCTTGCAAAGATTGACTTCATGTGTCTAATCACACAGGCAGCATGTTGGGAAGCAGTGCCATCTAAGAATTTTTTGATAGATAGTCAATAACTCACAGGTAATTCTTTCAGAACAGATAAGTCACAACTTTCTGCATTGGCTCCTCTAGTAAGTCAGTTATGGTCATGGGTTCCTTTGGCTGCTTTGTGTGATGTTTCACACAGATCTCACAGCTAGACACCATTCTGTCGATGCCAGCATTTATCCCTGGCCCATAAACAGCAGTTCTGGCCCTCCTCTTGCATTTTTCCAAACCAAGGTGCCCCTCTTTTTCAGCATCTCTTGTTGCAGTGATTGAGGAATGATAATTCTGCTCTGTCTGAGTAGAAGGCCATTGACAACACTCAACTAAGCTCTGACATTCACCTCTAGACCATCCTTAATTTAAATTCTTGATAACCTTCTATAGAACTATGTTCTTTTATGTTTCAGCTTCAATCTGCTTGGATTTCATGTCAGATACGAGAAGAGATTCAGTGATCAGGGTCACATCTGTCTCTGTGGAAATCTCATTGTGTGCTTCACTCTGCATCATTGCCCTGAACAGCGCATCAGCTAACACAACAAGTTTCCCTGGTGTCTACATCAATTCAAAGTCATAACATTGTAATTTCATCATCTGTCTTTGAATTTGTGGCAACATCTCACTGAGGTTTTTTCTTGGTTATGTCTATTAATGGTTTATGGTGTGTCTCTGTCATGAATGTTGGTAGACCATATACATAGCTGTGGAATTTCTCAAGTCCATAGACCAGACCTAGGCACTTTTTCTCTATCTGTGCATATCGACATTCAGATGTGGTAATTGTCATTGATGTATATGTGTGGTGATACAAATGTGTGCATATGTGACTGTCAATAGGTATCTGGCCTGTCCCCCACTAGTGACTCGCTCCCTGGTAACTCATCCCTTCATTACCTGAAATAAAGGTCAACCTCCCTCTCCCTGTCCTCAGTTTAGCAATTGGAATTGGGCGAGCTACAAGACTAAAGTATAATAAAGCCTAACATTCCTCACTCTACGGCTTTAGATGCATTGATTGGGCGCCTAAATTTATTACAACTTTAGACTTGTAGTTGGCCCGATTCCACTTCCTCCCGAAGTGACGACGTCACTTCCAGCCTCAAACGCCTCAACCACATGCATGACCCAGGGGTTGCCATCATACCCAACTCCACTTTATCCATTGTGGATGACGTCACTTCCACCATCTTCATCCAACTCTTCTGGTGCGACTGCATTGTCAACATGGGGGCTGCCATCTTAAAGAACTGGCTCCCCCTCCAACAGCAATAACAGTCTGGTACTAGCATCCATCAATTTGATCAGGGCAGCTTTCACCTGATCACCCATTCAATGATAGAGATTGAGGTAAATGGGAAACTAACTAACTGGCTGTTCAACAGTGGAAGCACTGAAAGCTTTATCCACCCAGACACTGCTCACAAATTCTATCTCCCTGTCAGACCAATGAGTGGCATGATATCAATGGCTGCAAAGCCATTGTGGAGGGACTGATACAAATATGTGTATATGTGACTGTCAATGGGTAGTTGGCCCAACCTCCACTGGTGACCTACTTGCTGGTAAGACCATAACAGTATACACCTGGCCTTCAATCTTCTCCCACAGCCTGAAATAGTACAACACCTATTCCATCTTTTGAAGCATCTGTAGATACTTTTGTCCTTTTGTTTGTTCAAAGAATTGGTTCTGTAGTTATAATGGTCTTCAGTTGTCCCCATTCTTCGTAATGGTTGACCATCACTTGAATTCACAACTCCCTCAGATACATTGTTTTTGAAGACAAACTTGATATGAATTTACCAATGAAATTGATTACGGGTCATTAAATCTTGCAGCAATCCAAAATTGGATGTTCTTGCTTTCAATTTCAAGACTGCTAAAAAAGTATCAAAACTCTCTGCCTACAGCTGCGTGCTTCAGAGAAACACATAATTCTCAAACTTTTTTTTTGGTGAGCAGTGTCCATCAAACATCTCAATAACGTTGTCAAACTTTCCCTGGTCATTTGCCTCAGCAAAAACAAGTGTGTTGAAAACCTCTAGTGTTTGAGGTAGCAGTGCAATCTTCCATTCGTTCAGTTTGGTATTAAGTACAATGGCTTGCAAATAAAGCATGAATCATTGTTTGAACAATCACCACTCGTGGTCAACATTCCCAGTCCAATTCACAGCATTAGTCAGTTTCACACTTCCCATGTCTCCTGCTGATACCCACTCCTGGTGCCATGTGATTTTTTTTTTTCTATTGTGATTAAGAAACTTGGGTTATTTTGTATTACTTATATCTTATTATCAATTCACAACCTCCTGTAACACATCCATTTTGTGCATGGAAAAAAGATGGGATATTCTGTCTCTGATGCACTCTAGTGTCGAGAGGATCACCAACTCCCAATCACCATATCATGTTCCTGATTTTCCTATTGATGTTGTTCTGAAAGAGGGTTCTTGAATTTGTGCATGAGTGCCAGATTGCATAATTCAAGTCTCAGAATTGGATGGTTGTGAATGCAGACTTACAAGTTGAGATAGATTGCTCTTGCCCAAGGCAGTTGAGTCCTGAGTTAATACTTTTACTTGAACGTTCTCTCCAGTATAGCCCACCACTTTTAATTGCACAGGATATATCTTGCTTTTTATAGTGAGGATCTTATAATCATCCATAGATAACAGATTTACCTGGGCTCCGGTGTCAAGCTTTAATGGACTTACTGTCTCATTCACATTCACTGGAACAATCCATTTCATTTTGCCAGCAGTAGTCTGGAGTGAATCCATGAAGAATTCCTCCATTTCTTCATCCACTGTGTATACCATGCTCTTGGTATCCCCTGCTTTACAGCACTTTGCAAAATAATTCTTCTTGCCAATTTATGGCAGAACTTCCCATAGGCAGGACCATCTTTGGAATATGTCTACCTCCGTACATGCTACATTTACTGTTTGAGCTTACAACTTTATGTTGTTGTTGCTTTGGTAAACTCCTTGTGCTCTGCTTCTCTGTTTTCATTGCATGCACTGTTGTGCCTATCCTCTGCAGCTCCTTAGCTTGTGCATGTATGGTCTCTGCTGCCCTACACACATTCACAGCCTTTTCCAGAGTCAAATCTTTTTCAAGCAACAGTCTTTCTCTAAGTCCATTATCTGAGATTCTGCAAACTATTTTGTCTTTAATGAGTGATTTTTCTAATCTACAAATTCACAGAACTTACTCGGCTAAGTATTGGTCAAAGCTCATACCTTGTTTCTGGTCACAGGAGAAAACTTGAATATCTCAAACATGATGTTTTTACTTGGAACAAAATACTCCTCAAATTTTGTCATCAGAGTGTCCAACATGAAAGTTTCTCATCAATTTGAAAACTGTTATAGATCTTCACCATCTTCACAAAGACATCACCTATCATGTGCAAAAGCATAGACACTTTCCATTTTCCTTTGGTCTCTCCCCCATTCCACCAGCTTCTAAATAAATGCTGAATCACTCTTTGAAGGTTTTCCAATTAGCAGCTAGATTGCTGGTAAACTGCATCAGTGTGGAAGGACTTAACTTATCCATGCTTATGAATTATTGTCTTCTTTTATACACTTAGACACTTCTGACACCATGTTATGCTTGTTCTTTCAAGAAGAATGACTTTACGTGGTTTTCACACTTAGCTGACTTTATTTTCCTTGAACCACTTTAACCGACTTCCAGCAACAACCCCTACAACTCATATCATATACGACTTCCCCAAGTTTTTCTCTCAGCTAAATTAGAAGATGCCACGAAAGAAATTTGCCATTTACAAAGATGCACTGATAAGGCGAATAAGCATGCTTCATTACTCAACAGGGAGAATCAAAACTACAAAATGCAAGAGTCAGATCTTTCACAGCAGAATAGGTTGCTTTTGATGAAGCTGGAAGACATGCAAGAAAGTCATATTTTACAAGATGAAGTTATTTCTGCTGATTGCTCAGCGATAGCATTGCTCTGAAGTGATTTCTCAGCATCTGGTGACCTATCATAATGTTGATAAACTGCAACAGCAAAATCAATGGCTACTGGTGACTGTTCATGAACTTGCTGATAAACAGGAACCTCTTCATGGATTTCTGAATTTCAGCAGAATCTTATGGATGCCCTGAATGAACGAATAACTTTGTGAAGCCAGAAGTCATCAGATGCAACTGGTGGAAAGAGACTGACCACAGAATGTAGATACTTTGTTATGTAGACATAGTACCTGTATTGTGTTTGTGATTTTGGGGAAAGATGTCTTATTATGCATGTAAATAAGAACTACATTTCCCAGCATGCAATGCATGAGGTTGGGTGGAAATGGGAAGTGGCATATAACGGGAGTCGTGGGGGTTGTAACAGGAAGTTGATTGAAGCAGTTCAAGGAAAATAAAGTTGGTTAAGTGTTAAACCCACATAAAGTCATTCTTCTTGAAAAACAAGCATATTGCAATACTATGGCTCAGCTTCAGTGCAGTGCTCACCTTGCCATGACACAGTAGCATCGGGGCTTGGACCACAAAGCAGAGAGAGAGAGAAAGTGCTGTGCATTGGTGTTATATACAGTACTAACCTGTGCTTCTAGCCAATAATGATCCTAGGCGAGCGACAAGGTATAAACTAATGAGTTACCAGTGTCCAACCTTGATTGACAGTTGAGGAGACTTATAACCATATAACCACTTACAGCACAGAACAGGCCAGTTCGGCCCTACTAGTCCATGCCGTAACAAATCCCCATCCTCCTAGTCCCACTGACCAGCACCCGTTCCATACCCCTCCAGTCCGCTCCTATCCATGTAACGATCCAGTCTTTCCTTAAATGTAACCAATGATCCCGCCTCGACCACATCTGTCGGAAGCTCATTCCACATCCCTACCACCTTTTGCATAAAGAAATTTGAAAAAGCCTATCCACATTTACTCTGTCTGTCCTTTTTAAAATCTTAAACACCTCTATCAAGTCCCCTCTCAATCTTCTACGCTCCAGAGAAAAAAGCCCCAGTCTGCACAACCTTTCCCTGTACCTCAAACCTTGAAATCCTGTCAACATTCTCGTGAACCTTCTTTGCACTCTCTCTATTTTGTTTATATCTTTCCTATAATTTGGTGAATAAAACTGTACACAGTACTCCAAATTTGGCCTCACCAATGCCTTGTACAATTTCATCATAACCTCCCTACTCTTGAATTCAATACTCCGATTTATGAAGGCCAACATTCCAAATGCCTTCTTCACCACATCATCTACCTGAGTATCAGCCTTGAGGGTACTATTTACCATAACTCCTAAATCCCTTTGTTGCTCTGCACATCTCAATTTTTTTTTTCTTTGGCTTGGCTTCGCGGACGAAGATTTATGGAGGGGGTAAAAAGTCCACGTCAGCTGCAGGCTCGTTTGTGGCTGACAAGTCCGATGCGGGACAGGCAGACACGATTGCAGCGGTTGCAGGGGAAAATTGGTTGGTTGGGGTTGGGTGTTGGGTTTTTCCTCCTTTGCCTTTTGTCAGTGAGGTAGGCTCTGCGGTCTTCTTCAAAGGAGGTTGCTGCCCGCCAAACTGTGAGGCGCCAAGATGCACGGTTTGAGGCGTTATCAGCCCACTAGCGGTGGTCAATGTGGCAGGCACCAAGAGATTTCTTTAGGCAGTCCTTGTACCTTTTCTTTGGTGCACCTCTCTCACGGTGGCCAGTGGAGAGCTCGCCATATAACACGATCTTGGGAAGGCGATGGTCCTCCATTCTGGAGACGTGACCCATCCAGCGCAGCTGGATCTTCAGCAATAGCCTACCATTTAATGCATATGACCTATTTAGATAAGATTCAGCCTGGGAGGACATGTGACCACCCACAATACACACATTCCAGATAGGCAGGGAGACCTTGTTTCCATCACACACACCGTCTTTGTGAATAGTTTAGTCTTTTCTTTAGCATTAAGTTAAATATTTTATTTAAAATTTAACAATACAGCACAGTAGTAGCCCATTCTCGCCATTTAAAACCATGTTACCTAATTAACCAACCAACCCTGGCTAGGTCCTGGTACCATTGAGGATGGGGATGTGTGATGTGCTGTGGTAGCAGCAAGAGACACAAAATGCAAAAGATTATACTACAGGCTTTATTCAGCTAAAAGTCTGTACACCAGTTCAGCTGTGGTGGCTCCCAAGCGACTGGCTCAGGAAAGGCCAGCTCAGGCTTATATTAGGGTTGGCTGATTGACAGCCGACCAGGTGGAGTCAGCCTCCAGGTAGTCCTTCTGCAGGTACAGAGATCACCCCCTGCAGTAGGCTAGTGGTCGTATCACCACAGGATGTACTTGGAATCTCCTGCCATTTGCTATTTAATTGTTCTCCATTATACAGCTGGATGAGGTTCCCACCCTGGATGAGACATATAAGGCAATCGAACAACTGAAAAGTGGCAAAGCAGCAGGTATGGATGGAATCCCCCCAGAAGTCTGGAAGGCTGGCGGCAAAACTCTGCATGCCAAACTGCATGAGTTTTTCAAGCTTTGTTGAGACCAAGGTAAACTGCCTCAGGATCTTCGTGATGCCACCATCATCACCCTGTACAAAAACAAAGGCGAGAAATCAGACTGCTCAAACTACAGGGGAATCACGTTGCTCTCCATTGCAGGCAAAATCTTCGCTAGGATTCTACTAAATAGAATAATTCCTAGTGTCGCCGAGAATATTCTCCCAGGATCACAGTGCGGCTTTCGCGCAAACAGAGGAACTACTGACATGGTCTTTGCCCTCAGACAGCTCCAAGAAAAATGCAGAGAACAAAACAAAGGACTCTACATCACCTTTGTTGACCTCACCAAAGCCTTCGACACCGTGAGCAGGAAAGGGCTTTGGCAAATACTAGAGCGCATCGGATGTCCCCCAAAGTTCCTCAACATGATTATCCAACTGCACGAAAACCAACAAGGTCGGGTCAGATACAGCAATGAGCTCTCTGAACCCTTCTCCATTAACAATGGCGTGAAGCAAGGCTGTGTTCTCGCATCAACCCTCTTTTCAATCTTCTTCAGCATGATGCTGAACCAAGCCATGAAAGACCCCAACAATGAAGACACTGTTTACATCCGGTACCGCACGGATGGCAGTCTCTTCAATCTGAGGCGCCTGCAAGCTCACACCAAGACACAAGAGAAACTTGTCCGTGAACTACTCTTTGCAGACGATGCCGCTTTAGTTGCCCATTCAGAGCCAGCTCTTCAGCGCTTGACGTCCTGCTTTGCGGAAACTGCCAAAATGTTTGGCCTGGAAGTCAGCCTGAAGAAAACTGAGGTCCTCCATCAGCCAGCTCCCCACCATGATTACCAGCCCCCCCACATCTCCATCGGGCACACAAAACTCAAAACGGTCAACCAGTTTACCTATCTCGGCTGCACCATTTCATCAGATGCAAGGATCGACAATGAGATAGACAACAGACTCGCCAAGGCAAATAGCACCTTTGGAAGACTACACAAAAGAGTCTAGAAAAACAACCAACTGAAAAACCTCACAAAGATAAGCGTATACAGAGCCGTTGTCATACCCACACTCCTGTTCGGCTCCGAATCATGGGTCCTCTACCGGCACCACCTACGGCTCCTAGAATGCTTCCACCAGCGTTGTCTCCGCTCCATCCTCAACATCCATTGGAGCGCTTACATCCCTAACGTCGAAGTACTCGAGATGGCAGAGGTCGACAGCATCGAGTCCACGCTGCTGAAGATCCAGCTGCGCTGGATGGGTCACGTCTCCAGAATGGAGGACCATCGCCTTCCCAAGATCGTGTTATATGGCGAGCTCTCCACTGGCCACCGTGACAGAGGTGCACCAAAGAAAAGGTACAAGGACTGCCTAAAGAAATCTCTTGGTGCCTGCCACATTGACCACCGCCAGTGGGCTGATAACGCCTCAAACCGTGCATCTTGGCGCCTCACAGTTTAGCGGGCAGCAACCTCCTTTGAAGAAGACCGCAGAGCCCACCTCACTGACAAAAGGCAAAGGAGGAAAAACCCAACACCCAACCCCAACCAACCAATTTTCCCCTGCAACCGCTGCAATCGTGTCTGCCTGTCCCGCATCGGACTTGTCAGCCACAAACGAGCCTGCAGCTGACGTGGACTTTTTACCCCCTCCATAAATCTTCGTCCGCGAAGCCAAGCCAAAGATTATTCACAACTAGATGTGGTAGAACTGAAGAGCTACAACCTGATCCATTGGTGATTAAATCACATTTTATCTGCCATTTTTTGATATTTGGTATGCATCCTGTATTATGACCTCACTGGACTGGTGTTGTTTTTGGCAAGTCCTTCTGCATCCTGCATTGAACCAGACTTGATCCCTGATTTGATAGTATGGTTGAGTGAGAGAAATTCCAGGTGAGTATTTGAGATTGTCATGGCGTATATTTCTGCTGCAGGTGCCATATGTCCTTATCATCTTATTGCTGCCTGGTTTTGAGCTGCCATGACCGTAGTATCACTAAACAACAGAGGGTATCCTTCAAGTGAAGGTGAGAATTTGTCTCCACAAGGGATCACTTCTACTAATGTGATCTTGACAGATGCGCCTGTCACAGGTAGTTTAAATTTAGAACATGGAACATAAAACAGTATAGCCCACTATAGGCCTTTTGACCCATGATGCTATGTTGACCTAAATAAAGATAATCCATGATCAATCTAATCCTTTCCTGCCTCACAGTCCATAACCCCTCACTCCCCATCTTCTTGTATCCATGTACCTATGTGCCCAGCTAAAAGTACTTTAGATGTCCAATTGTATCAGCCCCAACCACTACTCCTGGCAGTATGTTCCAGGCACCCACCATTCTCTGTACAAAAAAAATACCTCTGACATCTAAACTAAACTTTCATCCATTGACCTTAAACAGATGTTTTCTAGTATTGGCCATTGACACCTAAAAAGACAGCAGCTCTCCACTCTATCTGTACCCCTCAAAATTTACCTCTAATGTTACCTCTCATGTCAAAATTTCTAGCTCACTTAACCTTCATATGACATATTCTCTAATCTAGGCATCATACTGGTAAATCTCTTCTGCATTCTATCCAAAGTTTCTGTATTGTTCCCATAATGAGTGACCAGAAGTGAACACAAAATTCTAAGTATGGTCTAAGCAGAATTTTATAGAACTGCAACAATACCATAAGACCATAAGACATAGGAATCGAAACAGGCTCATCAAGTCTACTCCACCATTTAATCATGAGCAGATCCAGTTCCCCACTTAGCCCCACTGCTCGGCCTTCTCCCCATAATCTTTGATGCCCTGGCTAATCAAGAACCTATTAATCACATTACATTGTGGCTCTTGAACTCAATCCCATGGCTAATAAAGTCCTGCCCCCCATACTCCTTCCTATCTGCCCTATCAACTTGTCCGGCATCTTTGGATTTGGGCCCCAAGATCCTTCTGATCCTTTGCACGGATAAGAATCTTGCTACTAACCATGCACATCACCTTCAATTTCAATCTTCAAAAACATATTGCTTCACACTTAACCAGACTGAACTCTCTCTCTCTTCCAGTTCTCCACCCATTTCTATGTGCTGTTGCAGCTGAAGACAACCATCTATATAATACGCAACACCACCAGTCTTCATGTCATCTGCAAGCTTAAAAACCTGCCCCTCCATATCATTATCCAGGTCTTTGATGAAGATCACAAAGACAGAGGTCCCAGAATTGCTGCCAGTAGAACACCACTAGTCACCAATCTTCAGTCAGGATATGTTCTGTCTACTACCACCCTTTTACATTCTGTGGGAAAGCAAATTCCAATTTCTTGTGGCCAATTTTCCATGGATCCAATGCATCATAAGTTTCTTGTTGAGTCTTCCATGGAGAACCTTGTCAAAGCCTTCCCAAAATAGATATATATCACATCTACTGCTCTACCTTCATCTGTTTTGTCACCTCCTAGAAAAACTCATTTTGAATTCATGTCTCTCTTCAAGCCATGCTAATTATCCCTAATAAGGTTATTTTTCTCCAAATGCTCATATATCCTGTCCATATGAACTCACATTAGTTCACTGATCCAGTATGGCAACTGTGCCTTTCAGGATTGGGTGAACTTGTCTGTGATGTTGTTGCCAAGCAAAGTCTCATGATAGACATTGAAGATCCCCAACCAGATTGCATTCTGTGATCTTTTGCTTTTCTGAAGGTCCTGTGATTTTCCGGTGAATAACATTTAATATGTAGCATAAGCCAGAAAGCTTGGGATTTGAATAGGAAAACAAGCAATCAAAGTTTGATGGGACCAGAATTAGAATTTATTGTCGTGAATATGTGTCATGAAAAACATTGTTTTGCAGCACTGTTACAGGTGCAAAATTACCATAAATTACATTTAAAAATAAATAAATTGATACAAGCAAAGAAAAGAAAAAGTGAGTTAATTGTCTATTCATAAGTCTGATTACCAAGGGGAAGAAGCTGTTTTGTATTGTTGGGTGTTTGTCTTCAGGCCCCTGTAGCTCCTTCCTTTTGGTAGCAGTGAGAAGAGGGCATGGGTGGTGACAGTCCTTGTTGATAGAGGCTGCTTTCTTGAGACATCGTCTCTTGCAGATGTCTTAAATGGAGTGAAAACTAATGTCCATGTTGGTGCTGTCCGCGTTCACAAATGTCTGTAGCCTTTTCGTGTCCTCTGCATTAACACCTCCATACCAGACAATGATGCATCCAGTCAGAATGCTCTCCATGGTATACCTGTATAAATTTGCGAGAGTCTTTGAGTCTTTGGTAAAACATACTAAATCTCCTCAAACTCCTAGTGAAGTATAGCTGCTGGTGAGATTTCTTCATGATTGCATCAATGTGAAGGCCCCAGGATAGACCCACATAGCTGTTAACACCAGGAATTTGAAATTCTTTACCCTTTCTACTGCTGATCTCTTGATGAGGACTGGTTGTGTTCTCCTGGTTTCCCTTTACTGAAGTGCACAATCAATTCCTTAGGTTGTGCCTAGCCACACAGTCATGGGTGACAACTCAAAGAGTGTGAACATGAATGAGCACAGCCTGGTTCTATTCTAATCTGGGAACACTGATTAGAATAGAATGAGTGTGGACCAATGCTGGCTTTCAGTTACCTGCCCACATGTAACTATTTGGGATGTTTGTTCCCACTGTATCTGCACTTCTCATTTCCTACCCTAAAATACTGTACATTTGTCCTTGACCTGTCCCAATTGTTGATTTTTTCTCCTCCTTTGACATAAAATTATCCATAGTTCCCTGTTGAATATTTCAATCAGAAGAGGGTGTTGAGAGGAGCTCTTGAACCTATTCCCTTTCATTGATCCAAAAGTTTTACTGCTTTACACCTTACCCACAAGATCCTGCTATTAGTTTGGCTTTCTTAAACAAATAACAGCTCAGCGTGTATCCAGAAAGTAACTTCCTATTGTAGGTCAAAGCAAGTTTCCCCTTAACTTCCCATTGTACAACTGTCCCTTTGAGGTTCTCTGAGTGTTGAAGCCAAGCAGCAGCTGTATGTTTCCATTAAACCCCTTGCAATGTAGCACAGTTTCTCTGTGGGGATTGATGTTCCAAGATGGTCATAAACATTCTAAAGAGCTGAAGTTCACAGAGTCAACATTTTAACTTGTTAAAAGTCTGGAGAACTATTTCACCATTTTTTTTCTCAGTGTAAAGCAGTATACTAACAATTTTATTTCATGCTTCTCTGTGAGTAGCTCCAGCTTCTGTTGAAACTGTGATGCTGTAACATTGCCCAGGGAGCTGAACTCCCCATTATCCAATTGCATTTCAGCAAGTGGTGTTTCACAAATACAACTTAACTTACCATGGTGTCATTAACGTAATAAAACATTCCAAGTTACTTTGTAGCAGAACAATCAAACAAAATTTGACTCTGCAGCTCATGAGCAGCTATTAGTTATGTTTTGCCCTTCCCAATTGTCTCTGATATCAGTAGATAAAGTGAAAGCACCCCTTCTCTTCCTATATATTCCCTCAGGGTTAATGTGAACTTCCTTCCATTCCAGTCTGTGAGCTTCTGAGCTGCCTGATAAGGCCTATGTGGAATACTTAGATTTTGCCTCAAGTGCAGAAGGAAGTGCCTAAGAGGGCTGGTAGGTGGTTTAGGAGATGATGGGTTCATTCCACCATTTATGTGGAGCTTCTGCATGTTCTCAATACCTTTCTGAAGGCTCCTACATTTTGAACAACCATGATTTCAGGGATTCCATTAATCAATAGGGATATTCCACTTTTCCACAACACACAAACAAATTCCCTGAATAGTTTTCTCTATCCCCTTGTAGGCTCTAAAGTGTCCAATGCATGTGATGTGAACAATATAGCCTGTCTGTCAAAGCTGGCTACGTGTAATTGGGAGTCACAATGTTGAGGATGTGGGTCTGGAAGGAGACACTGGCATTAATTCATGTATCCTACTAGCAGACTCTAGAATTTTGTGGAGACAATGTTGATGGGACCTTTCCAAAAGGTTGAAGAGTCTATTGGAACAGAGAGTTGGTAATCACTGCTTCTCAGGTTTTGACATGGGTCTGAGACTTTGAGCTGCAAATATTTGTTTTCCCAGATGGCCAATAGCTTTGATAATGCATTGAAAGCATAATGAATTTCATCAACCTTGTCTGCTTTCATTGAGAGTTGGTCGTTGAGATATGGAAAAAGATCAATATTTTCCTGGGTCTCAAAATGTGTGTGTCCAATGTGAGTTTGTGCACATTATGTGTATACCCAGTGTGTGTTTGTAGTGATGCACGTTCATTATCAGGAATGATGCAGTAGAGCAGAAAAAGGTTGATTTTGTAGATGCTTCGTGTTAGTTCAACTTTCTCCAAAACTTCTCTCAACAAGACTGTAATGTCTTGGCGTTTGAACTCCAAATGTGCACTTACAGAAACATCATCTCCATACTGTAGCTTGACCACTGAGGCCGAAGGCCTTGCTCCTGGAGGAGGGAAATCAGGTTGAATAGTTTTGCATCTGTTAGTCCCAGTGAGGTGCAGTATTTTGGTAAGAAATAGTGAAAATGGTATTGATTTAGGTTTCCATGAGATTAAGTGTTTTGTGAACCTAATGGTTAAAACCAGAGCTTGCATGGTGTCCCATGCCAGATGTATGTTGGAGACATTAGCCTTTAGTGAGGTCAAAAAAACATCATCCTGCATATTGCCTCAAGCTGACAAGAGGGATAGGTCATGTGATTGATACCTCCTGATGTATAGAATCCACAATATAATATGCTGAGCAATGCTTCAGCCACTGTAGCCCTTCTAATGTTTTTTTCCTGAGAATTTCTAACTCTGTATTGTCACTCCACACATACTGCCTGACCTATTGAGTGTTCCATGGATTTTCTGATTTGATTTCAAATTTCCATAAAGTACAGTTTTTTTTCCCCCTTTTACAAGCAGGGGAGCCACTTGATCGTTAATTAAGTCAGACTTGTTTTCTTTCTTGATCTCTGTCACAATTACAACATCTCTGAGGTTTCAAGGTGTGTCCTCCTTCTTCTTCCAGATGCAAGAAATGAGGCTGTGAATTTGTGTCTTAAGTTCCTCTCTAACAATTTTTCGGGCAAACAATATCCCAGGGACTGGAGGTGTTCAACAACACAGCAGTAAAAGTGTACAAAATAAATGAAAGCAATGGGCAAATGACATTTGAGTCCACATCTATTGAAACTCTGGAGTTTTGCATTCTTATCCATATGATTATCATTGCTGTTGACAACAGGTCCTATTGTTCTGGTTGAGATTCTATTCATCAGTGAAGAAATTAAGCTGAGAACAAGTCTTTGAAAATATCTATGTCCAAAACATTCAAATAAAGTAAATTAAGAAATATTGGGCCCTGTGGGGTGGAATTGACTGTGCTGGCAAGGCTGGGCTGCAGTTGGCCACTGGCTGTTGTTTGCATGTATTTGCCTTATTTCCTGTGAAGCAGAGGGAGAAAGATTGGAACCACCACTGTTCAGCTGGTTAAGCTGCAGTTAGTCCTGGCCAAATCTGGCAATGGAAATAAAATTCCATTGATCTCATTGCGGATGTCATAGCAAAGAATGAGGAGACAAGTTACATTTTGTAAAAATGAATTTGCTTTATTTCATTTCTTAAAATGACATTAACTGTTCTAAAATCTAATTTTGGCCAGGTTTTAAATGTTTTTCATGATTTATTTGAGTTTGAATAATGTTTACATTTCTCTAAATGTCAGCGACATTTTAGAAACCTAAAAATTAATTGCACCCATCCAGCCAGCAAAGATCTGCCCTTGGTTCAGTTTCTCTGGCTGCCAGAGGCTAGCAGGTGGAGGCCTCTTCATTGCACTGCCAAAAGCCTGCTGCCCGATAGGATGTGCAGGGCCAGCAAAATTTCAGAGCCACAGAATGAAAAGCACAACACCCACGAAGTAACACAGGTTACATTTACAACTCCAGTCCAGGCCTGCTAACAGAAGAGCAGGCCAAGGTGGGGAACATTAGTGCTTGCTAATATTATCCAGCCAATTTTGTCTTTCCTTTCAGTACAAACTTTTATGTGCCAGTAGGAATTGACCAAAGTGAAGTGATATTTCAGTGAATGGGAAAGGATATCAAGATGGAGATTGTAGTGGGCATCAATGATGGTTTTGTTCATAAACCCTGTGGTAAGCCACTGTTTTACTGTGATTAGTTATTGCTGGCTGGACAGTCTCCTGAGACTGATCCTACCCATTACCCCTTGCATGCTCCCCAATCTTCCTGCCATGATCGGAAATCTACTCATCTTCCCCTTTCCCCTTTTACTGCCTTTGGCATCACTGTCTTGGGATGGGGACCGTCTCACGCCATGAGCGAATGGCCGCAGGCATCATTCCACTCCTCTTCCACCATGATAGGTGATCGTCCCTAATGCTATTTCTGTGGGCAGGGAAAGCACCTGAGGAAACACTTCCCTGCCAAGGAGGCAGGGAAAGGGGTCATTACTCGAAAATCTGCCAGTCTAACTTGCCTGTGAAACCTAGCAGCACTGCATGCGGATATCCACCACCTCAGACAGCAAGACTGATGCCATCCCCTCTGCAGATCTGTGACGCCACATGTGAGTCATGGGGGCAGCCATTTTTGACCACAGGGCAGGTGCCATCTTCTCAGGCCTACAGCACTGCAGGGGAACAGTGACAGTGGCCATATTGGGAAATTGGGCCATCATTAGACTTCCATAGTGAGTCCATATTGGCCTCCATCACCCTGAACCAAGAGGAACCACACGAACTCGCCTGCTCCATGATGGACATCCAGGTAAACAGGTGTGTAACAAACTTTGTTTGATAGTGGGATTTGTTTGAAAGCTTTATTCACCCTAATAGCACTAAATGCCTATCCTTCGAAGTATGGACAGTCAGCCATAAGATATCACTCGCATTCCAATCCCATATGGAAGATATCCACGGGTCCTGCACAGTAACTTTGATTGTTGGAGGCACAGTTTACAAACACTTCAGGTTCCTCATCATGCCACAGCTCTGTGCCCCCTTGCTGATGGGGATGAACTTACAGGGCTAACTTAAGAGTGTTATATTGGAGTCAATGGATTCCATCCTCACCTCACCATTTGCAATGAACAGTTCCTGGATGGCCCACATGACCCGTAATCTCTTGACCCTCAAGGTCACATTCCACCATTGTTCATGAACTTTACCTCTGACTGCAAGCCAGTGGCCATCAGGACCAGGCAATACTGCGCCACAGGCAGAGTTTCTATTAAGTCAGAGGTTCAGCATTTGTTGGGAAAAGGCATCATCGAGACTAGCAATAGTTCCTAGAGGTCCCAGGTGGTCGTAGTAAAGAACAGGGTGAAGAACAGGATGGTCATATCTATATCCAGGCCATCAACCAGAACACGCAGTTCAATGTGTGCCCCCTTCCCTGCATATCCGATATGGTTAATCAGACTACACAATATTGAGTATTCTCCACGATCAACCTCAAGTCAGCCTATCACCAGCTCCCGATCCACCCGGAGGACTGCCAGTATTCTGCATTCAAGGCAGATGGCCGTCTACTACTTCCTCCAGAGGCCCTTTTTCCAACTGCAGGCCATTTTTCCATATCTTGACAATGTGATCACCTGCGGCCACAACCTGCAGGACCATGATGCCAGCCTTTGAAAATTCTTCCGGGCCATGAAGCTCCTGAACCTCACTTATAACAAAGAGAAGTCTGTGTTCTGGACAACCCAACTAGCCATTCTCAGCTACATGGTTGAAAATGGCATCATTGATCCTGGACCTGACTGCATGGCCCTCTACAGGAGCTACTCCATCCCCACACCCTCAGAGCCATGAAGAGATGCCTGGATTTCTTCTCGTACTACACTCAGTAAGTCCCCAACTTCACGGACAAGGCTTGCCCATTAGTAAAAGTCTCTTCTTTTCCCCTGCAGGCAGAGGTCTGCGCAGCCTTTGGCCATATCAAGGATGACATTGGCAAGGCAGCGATGCATGTGATAGATGAGTCCCACCCCACAGGATTCTTATTAAAATGGAGGGATTAATGTGATAAACCAATGTTATACTGTGATTGGCTACAGCTGGCTGGACACACCTTCTGAGACCAATCCTACACATCACCCCTGCTTCCCCGCTCTTCCTGCCATGATCACTTGATGAGGTTGGTTGGTGCTCCAGTCCATAGACAATAGAAGCCTATTAGTTTCACAACCTCAGTCTTTGTGGTAATTAATGGTGCATCAAACCCCATTGCAGGCTACGTATAACTGCTAATTTCAAGCCTGCCCTGGGCTTGTGCTGTGGCTGTGATTATGGTATTTGTGAGTAAAGGGGTAGGTGTGGGGGACAAAGGAAATCAGAGCTGTGCTGTCACCTCTGGCAAGCCTGCACCTTGAGAAGGGAGTTGCAGGAAGGAATTATATATCCATTGAGTCAGGGTGGAAGGGACAAAGGACTGCAGCCACAAATTAATGTGTCCCATGGTCACCAATGATTGACTAAGAATGTGTGGTTGTTTTCAGGGGCTCAAGGGGTCAGGAAGTGGTTCTTAGGAATAGCAGGGACATGGAAATGCAGAAACGAGAAATCATAGGATCAGACTTTACAAGAATTTAGAGTTTGGAGAATCTGGTGTTCGGGCTAGTTGGGATCTAGAAAATCTGAGTGTTTGTGTGTAATGGCAAGCCATGTACTGCATATGTTAGGAGTGGTGTTGCTGAGTGATTTAATGTAATACTTATTTAACAGATGCCTATCTGATATTGTATTGGGAAGTGTTTGCAGTCCTTGGACTGCTCAATAATCATCAATTCTGGGAGAACTTGGTTCAGTTTCCTCTATAATCTCTCTGGGCCTTCAAGGAATTACTCACACCTGGAAATGTAGTTCTAATTCCAGAAGTAATCCAAAATGGTGTAAAAATTTTCATTTTCACATTTCACTCTGACAATTTTCAATTACATAACATTTAAACAAAACTATATTGTGCAACCAAATTTCCCAAATAAGTAGTCAATACTTCTCAACATACTTGCCAAAGTGGTCCACGGTTGTTGCTCCCAATGTCCCCATCTTTCCACTTGAAAATAAATTCAGTTAGATATTAGAGCAACATACTTATTGGTCTGTATGCGGTGCAGAAACAGTAGTTTAAGAACCACTACTTTAATGGACGTTGTAAAAATTGGAAACAACATCCCCTCCTCACTGATCATCAACACAGTGCACCCCTTGGATGCATGATTAGCCATCTGCTCTACTTATTATACACCCACGACTGTGTGGCCGGGCACAATTTCAATGCCATTTACAAGTTTGCAAGAATCACAAATGGCAATGAGGAAACATACCGGAGGGAGATAGATCAGCTCGTTGAATGGTATAACGACAACAACCTTGCGCTCAACATTGGAAAAACCAACGAAATGATTGTTAACTTCAGGAAGAAGTCAAGGGAACACAACCCAATCTTCATTGAAGGCTCAGTAGTGGAGAGGGTCAAGAACTTCAAATTCCTGGGTGTCAACATCACCAAGAATCTGTTCTGGAGCCTCCAGATTGATACAATCACAAAGAAGGCTCTCAGCAGCTAGAATTAGTGAGGTGCCTGAGGAGATACGATATGTCACCGAAGATTCTCATAAACTGCTACAGGTGTACCTTGGAGAGAATTCTGGCTGGTTGCATCACTGCCTGGTATGGAGGCACCAACTCTCAGAATGAAAATAAACTCCAGAGGATTGTTAACTTGGCCTGTGACATCACAGGCACCAGACTTCACTCCATCGAGGACATTTAAATAAGGCAGAGTCTTTAAAAAGCAGGCCATGCCCTCTTCACTCAGCTACCATCAGGAAAAAGGTACAGGAGCCTAAAGATGAGCACTCAATGACACAAGGACAGCTTCTTCCCCACTGCCATCAGATTCCTGAATGATCAATGAACCAAAGGCACTGCCTTAATTTCCGTGCACTGTTATTTTTTTAATTTTTGATAGTAATGTTGTAAGATGGTTATAATATGAATGTTTGCCCTTTGATACTGCTGCAAGCACCAAATTTCATGACTTGTTCATGACAATAAATCCAGATTCTGATTCTTTGAAAAACATGATAGAATCGTTATTTTGATTTTGCATGCTTTTTTTTTAATATTTCACTAAAGCATCTCCAAAGCACAGACAATATTTCAAGTCTACGATGAAGTTTACTAACATTCCACTCTGGATTTACAGATTAACCATATCGAAGCCAAAAATTGTAGGAGCTGCAGGAGTGATTCCATTGTTATTTTTCTCAATGTTTCCTGAAGTAAGATTCTTTCTCCTCACAATGCACTGACCTCTACCAATCAGCTGCAGCCACATTGCAGTGCCTTCATCTCCCATATCCTGATCCAGGGTTTGCATTGAAAGCTATGCCATAGAACAAAAGGTTTACAGTAAAATGCTGTTTTAAATTAAAATAAATAATCTATTGAAGAGCTACTTCCAAACAACATCCCCAAGTTTCCCCTTAGCACTTTGGCACAAATATATAGTCCGCTGGCATAATTTGACTTTCCATTCTGCTTTCTGGCACAAATTACATTTGTGTTGTAATTTACATTTTTAACAGATTTTCCCATTAATACCAGTAACTCCATCTGCACTGTGTTATTAATTTAGGGTGGATTTTTTTTAGCTAGAGTGTTATTTACAGTACTCCATGAAGTATTTTAACATCAGCTTCTCATACCTCATCAAAGATGTTAATTCAATAATCTTGCAGCTGGTCTTAATAATATTCCAGATAGAAGACTAAATTATCTTCAGCAAGCAGCTGTCAAGTGGTGGAAATATATTTTGAAAGTATGGCTCTAACTGCAGAGAAAGGAAGAGAACATATTCTCTATTTTACTCTGTTTCCTGCATTTTTGACCAATTACAGAAGTTCATTCATTGGAGATTTAAGAGCCAGTTAACGGATCTGTCCCAATAGAATTAATATTTCCCACAACTGAAATGTTACATCCATAAATGTTTTTTTCTGACACCACTCAATTTCCCACATTGAAGTGATGAGGTCAAATTGGCAAAGCACTGGTTAAATGGTTTTGTGGGTTAAGATTGCCTGTTATTTCACCCCAGAGAATATAGGAGCTCCATTGCTATAATCAACAGGACTGATGTATTCATATCTGGTCATTCAGAACATGGCTTAATTGGTATATACAACTAAACCTACATCAGCAAGTTGGAATGATGCAACAGAACAAGGAGGCCATTTGGCCCTTCATGCCTGTGCTTTCTTTTGAAAGAGCTATCCAATTTTTCCCCTATATTCTCCAGTCCTGTTAAACTCTTTTACTCTGAGAGTGCCAACTCATGCTTGATGCTTAGATCAAATAGAAGTTGGATTTTGCTGTAGGTAATGAAATTTGATGGGAGCCTTTTGGGAATCCTTGTCAAAAGGATCAGGAATTGAAGCCAAATCTGCAAGCTCATTGTTCACTAATCCCAGGGAACCAAGTAGAATCAAGTGTTCAGTCTGCAATCTCATGGACTATGGCAAGAGAGGAAAAGAGGTCAGCAGTGGGGAGGTTGGAAGAAATGTTGGGATGAGATACTTCTGTGGAATCTAAGGAAACATCTATGCTTCACCACCACTGGAAGGCCTTACTGCTGAGCCCGATACCCAGCCCACAGGCAGAAGCCAGTCCTCGCCATACTTTGAAGCCTCAATCGTACCTGCACCTAAGAAGAGTGCTAAATGTCTACCAATCAGTGGCACTCCCATCCACAGTGATGAAGTGTTTTGAAAGGCTAGTGTTGAAGCATATCAGCTCCCAATTTTCCTATCACAGCAACAGGACTACGGAAAATGCCATCTTACCAGCCCTACACAAATCCCTGGAACACCTGGACAGCAAAGATACATTCATCAGGATGCTGTTTATCGACTAGAATTTGGCATTTAACACATCATCCCCTCAAAACTGATCAGCAAATTCCAAGACTTGGTACGCAACACCACACTGTGTAATTGGATCTTTGATTTCCTTATCTACAGACCACCATCATTGAGGACTGATAAAAACATCAGCTCCACAATCTCAGAATCAGAATTTATTGTCATGAACAAGTCACAGAATTTGAGGTTTTGCAACAGCATTATGGTGCAAACATTCATATAAACCAGTTTTACACCAATATTTTTTTTTAAAGTACACAAAAAGTAAGGTAATGTCCTTGGTTCATTGATTATTCAGGAATCTGATGGCAGCAGGGAAGAAGCTGCCTTTGTGCCACTGAGTGCCTGTCTTTAGGCTTCTGTACCTTTTTCCCAATGGTAGCAGAGTGAAGGGCATAGCCTGAGTGATGAGAGTCTTTGAGGATAGAGGCTGCTTGATTAAGACACCACCTCTTGTAGATGTTCTCGTTGAAGTGAAGTTTGGTGCCTATGATGTCACAGACTAAGTTAACGACTCTCTGGAGATTTTTTCTTGTCCTGAGAGTTTTATCATTACTGGAGACCTCAGGGCTGCATATCCAGCCCCCTGCTCTACTCACTTTACACCAATAACTGTGTAGCTCAGTATGATAATAGCACCATCTATAAATTTGATGATGATATCATGGAGGTGGGTTGTTTAAAAGAGGGCAATGAGTCAGCATATAGGAGGGCTTAATGGTGCACTAACAACAACTTTGCATTCAATGTCGCCAAACTAAGGAGATGATTATGGACTTCAGGAAAGGAAAACTGAAGGTGTATAATCCAGTGATCATTGGAGAATCAGAGCTGAAGAGGGTGAGCAAATTTAAATTCTTGGGAGACACTAATTTGGAGGACCTTTCCTGGACTCAACACATGAACATCATATCATAAAGAAAGGACATCAATACCTCTGTTTTCTCAGGAGTTTGTGGTGGTTTAGTATGACATCGAAAACCTTGGCAAACATCTACAGATGTGTAGTGGAAAGTGTGCTGATCGGCTGCATCATGGCCTGGCATGGGGGCACCAATACCTCTGGGGGAAATCCCTGCAAAAAGTAGTGGACCCAGCCCAGTACATCACAGGTAAAACCTTCCCCACCATCAAGAATTGGACAGAAAATGCTGCCATCAGAGAGCAGCAGTCATCAAGGACCAACATCATCCAGGGTATGCTCTGATATCGCTGTTTCCATCAGGAAAGAGGTACAAATGCAAGTTAGAGAACAGTTGCTACCCCTCCAGCATCAGAGTCCTGAATCAAAGTCAATCAGAGACTCATTTAAAAAGTCTACTTTGCACATGATTTATTACTGAATATTTAATTTTTATATTGCACAGTATGTTTGCATTGCCTTCTTGCTTTATTTCTCTCTTTTGTATGCATATCTTTTCTTAAGTACAGTTTATTTTTTTCTGCACTACCGATAAGTAAAAATTCTGCCTGGCCCGCAGGAAAAAGAATCTCAGGGTTGTATATGAAGTCATGTATGTACTCTGACAATAAATATGAACTTAGAATTTGACTTGACTTTTGACTTTGAAGATATCAGGCTCACAGGTCAGGATTTTGTGTCTCTGCACTTGCAGACTCCTACAGAGCTCAGTTAAGGAGAAGTTATTTCATTCACTTGTTATCTAATGAAGTGGTTCAGTCGCTCTTTATATAAAGTTCTGTTTATTCTGTTGATTTCAGTAAAACAAAAATATAGAGGAATGATCAGTGAACAGAGTGATCTGTAGGTTATAGTATGATCAATAAATTATTAAGATCACCCCTTTGTTCACTGTTACAGAGTTTTTTGGATTTCCCTGTTCCTGGTTCAAGTGATAGTCCTCAGTAAAAATTCAATAATATTAGTCCAGTTCATTCAAGAATTTTTCAATAATTTGTGTCGGATAAAATGCTGACAGGATATAAATCATATTATTTGGGTCAGAGGTTATTAATCCTTATTGCTGTCAAAAGATTTATTGCCCTTTTGACAGTGGGCTATCATGATACATACTGGAAATTATTTCCTTCTACAGCAGGAAAATAGTTTCTCTCTCTGCAGTACATTGTACACCGAGCACTGCAGCTGGTAACCTTTGGTTCCCAAGGCTCAGCGCATTCCCTAACTTAAATTTCTCGATAAAATGAAAGGTTGGCATGAGGTGAACCTGAAAATTGACTTCCGTTCTTTTTCAGAATCATGTATGTTTTAAAATAGTGATGGTAGTCCCATTGACCTGAGTGGAGAATAAAAATTCTCACTGAAAACTTTGTGAATGGTAATTTGAAAATGAATTAAAGATTTTGGTTGCTAATAGTTGCTTGAGACTTGCTGTAAATAGCAAGATTCTTAGTTTGGTTATACTTGTACTTTTAAATTGATTAATTGGATTTGAGTTTTGTTTTATCCTATAGATTTGTAAATCTTTGGAAACTACGGTTGCATAGACAAATGGAATATTTTTATTATGTAAATCTACATATTCTCGAAGTTAAATGGAATTCTGGGTAAGGTGGTATACTTGATTACGCTTTTCTATAGCTGCTAAGATTTGTACAAAATTTGCAAATATTGTTCCTTTTAAGGTGGATGGCAGAAAGTACTTTTAAATCTGTATCAACAATTGCCACTTTCTTTAAAAAAAAGTAATTATGAATTACTGGATTTTATTTTTGTGGTTTAGTGGGTAATTAATGTACAGTTCCAACAGCTTCATGGAAGTTGCTGAGAATAATTCCATTTCCATAAAGACAGAAAATCCATGCTAATCAGACAGTTACTTGGAGCAATTTCCAATTCACGGGTGTCTTTTCTTTACAACACATTATATTCTGGATTGTAACATCACTTGTATGCAGATATTTTTTCAACAGCATCCACCATAATATTTCAAATGTAATTATGCTGCCAACAATATTGTTGGAGCCATGAATCTATTACCAATTGCTTAAGATCTCCTGAGATAATTGCTTGACTCTAGCTAGTACAGGTGGTATTATGCATAATTATCACTTAGCCATTGGTAAAGAACATTTGTAATTTTTTATAATCATTACATTTAATCAAGACTACAAATTGAGAGTGATTTCTTGAGATTTTTTTAAAAATAAATATATTATTTTGTACATCGGTTTGGGCCGAATTGTTAAAATACTTGATGCAATTAAATCAAAACTGTCATAGGCTTTTGTTCTAACCATCAACTTCAGATCTTCAAAGGTTCTGTTTAAGTATCTTTTGTTAAAGTTACTGCAATTAATTTGGAAGAAAATATGAAGAAATTCTGTTTGCTAAAAAGGGATCAATGAGAACTATTTCCATAAATATGAATTCTGCAAATTTTAACTCTTTCTTCAGCTTTAGTAGCTACAGTGTGGTGTCATAAAAATTAACATTATCCAATAAACTGCAGAAAAAAAATTCCAACCAATGTATGTCTACAACATAATCCTTGACTAGGAATAGAGTAAGTTGAAAGGGGAAATGGAAGGAAATTACAGAGAGCAGAGTATGAGAACAAAATAGCAGGTAACATGAAAGAGAATCCAGAAGTCTTTGAGTCGTGTAAGTGGTAACCAGGTAGAGAGAGAAGACACAGTCAACTTGAGACAAGGAACCCACACAGGCTGCAGGCTGCTGGAGACTGGCTCGAGATTGGTTGTAGGGGTGTCACATATCAGAACCAGGATCGAGAGGGTGCCGAGGGTGCTGAAGGGTTCCTAATCATGTCACAGGTTCGGATTTGCAGCTCAAGTTGCCAATGGTTTGGACTGGAGCTTGTGTAGCTGTAGAGGCTGCGGGAGTGCTGGAGGCAGATCCACAGACACACGGTGACTCTTTTGGCTTCTCTTTCTCTGACTGTAAGAGGCAACCAGCAATTTCTGGTGATGGCAAATCTGTCTGCCTTACAGCAGACTAAAGGCAAATTTGTGTAATATTACACTGTTTTCATTAAAGGGGCCTTCAATCTTGAGTAATGGTTTATTGGATATTCACATTGGAAGATTGTGGATCACTGCATTCCTCAGAGCTCATTGCTGTGAACTCTGATTTGTGTAAAATATGTTAATAGTTTAAATAAAAAGTTACAATGTGAAATTTCCCTAACTTATAGATGACACCATGTGTTGAAGAGTATCTAATCTTATGGAATGGGAATAGATTGCAAGATGTTGTGGATAGATTTACTGAATAGTCAAGCAAGTAGTGGATAAATATTTGTACAGGAATGAAGTGATACCTGGGTAGAAAGAATAAGATGGAATACAGAGGCTATATAGTATTGTTCCAAAGAGTATGCAGAGCCAAAGAATCTTTGTGTACAAATGCATAAATCCTTGAAAATGGATGGGAACATGGGTAAACTGTTAACAATACAAGATCTCCCAAGCTTCATAAAACAAATATCATGTATAAGATGGGATGTTGAATTTAAATAGAAAACACTTAGGATAAAACAAGAGGACCATATCCATTTCTGGTCACCAGATTTCAGAAGGGATATAAAGATGCTTAAGGGTACAGAAAAGATTATTTTGAATGGTTCCAGGGATGATGGATTTCAGCTGTAAAGTTAGACAGAGTAAACTCAGATCGTTCAGGCAATGAAGGATGAGAACGGATTTGATGGAGGTGTACAAAATCATGATTAATTTAAACAGGGCAATTAGGGGAATTAATTCCCAGTGGTGGAAAGTTCAAGGACCAGGTGCACACATTTAGAATTCTGAGCAAAAAATACAAGAGAATTGTGTGGGGAAAATGTGTAAAGGATAGTTAGAATTCGAACTTACAGCTCGTATGGGTGATGGAAGTAAAATCAATCAGGGCTTTCAAGAGGGAATTATAAAGACATATGAGAGAAAATAATTTCCAGAATTTGGGGGAAATAGCAAAAACATAAAACAGGATTTCTGTGCATGGCTGAAATAGATTTAGTGGACTGAACAACCTCTTTTTGCATCAAAAGAAGCAAGGTACACAGGATATCTATTTAATTACCATGACTATGCCAGTGTTGATATGAGCGCTGCTCTTCAAAGAATCCAACAATCAGCGTAAAGACATAATGATCTATATTAGTGCTTTCAGGTCTAAATTTTTGTGGGTCTAAATTTTGAGCTTCCTGCAGCCAACCATTTTAACTCCTCCAACCATTCCTAGAATGCTCTTCGCCTCATCCAATGTCAGGAAAAGGCCAATGTGACGTTCTCCCATTTTGAAGTTCATTTTATTATGTTGGACTGTCCCTTTAAGGGAATAGATTTAGCAAAAGCCTACAGGTTTTGGAAGGTGACTATGAACTAGCAGCAGGTTTCGAAGACAGCATATTCCAAAAAGTTGATACATTTGCAGAGTGAAGGGGAGAAACCCTGGAGAAGCCAGGAGCAGAGACCATGTGACCAACTTCTTGAAAAAAAATGTACACATTTTGCCATAGAAGCCATTTTAAGGAAGCAGCCCAAGAGCAAACAACCTCCTTTGTGGAAATGAGAAACCCACT
Organism: Narcine bancroftii; assembly: GCF_036971445.1. NCBI lineage: Eukaryota > Metazoa > Chordata > Chondrichthyes > Torpediniformes > Narcinidae > Narcine > Narcine bancroftii. The sequence goes on from NC_091474.1 coordinate 160,381,406, forward strand.
TAACCTCTTTGTGTGGTTATAGTCAGAATGTCAGATTTCCTCCTTTTGGTTAGAGAGGAATGAGAGACTACTTCAACTGATCCATGAAAAGGTTTTAAAGTTGCAGAAGAAATACTGCATTTTATTCGAATGACCCATGAAAAGGGTTTTAGCTGCAGAAGAGGGCACTCATCTACAAAGGACATTTTTCTGAATCATCTGGAACAAGGGTGTCTTGAGTAATCAACATTCTGCCAGCCCCCAGTCTTTTTCACCCACTTCAGGAACTGCTAATTTCATCCACTTAAAGCCTGCATGTCTCACCCATCTTAAAGCCTGCATGTCGCATTCACCTAAGGCCTTTATGTCTCACCAATTTTAAAGCCTATGCATTGCATCATTTTCAAACCCACAGATCACCACTGAATTTCTGAATCTGAACTTGGAACTGCCTTCAGAGAACTGAGCCTTGAGCTGAGGTAGCTTGGGGTATTGAACACACACTTATATACTTGTGCACAGTAAGAGTTTAAGTTAGGTAATTGTATATAAATTTAGTTACGTTTAGATTAGTAGTAAAATTAGAGTAGGTTAATAATTTTATCACGGTTCCTGTGTACATAACACCAAGTATAAACTTCAGGAACAACCCTTGTATTTAACCTGGACAGTTTTAAGCCTTACAGTATGAGAATTGATTTTTCCGATTTTAGATAACCCTTATCCCTTTCTGGATTCACTGTTTCACTCTTCTTTACCTCACTCTAACTTTTCTTCCCCCTTCCTAAATGTTTCTCCCTTTTTCTGTCTTTCCACCTCTCACAGCTTCTGGGTCCTCCCCCAGCAGTTTTGCTCTTTATACAAAACATCCCCTTCCCTTTTGATAAAGGATTCAGAACCAAAATGTCGACTGACCATTTCTACCCATGGACATGAGGAGTTCCTCCAGCGATTTTTTTTTTTTTTTTTTTTTTTTTTTTTTTTTTTTTTTTTTTTTTTTTTTTTTTTGCACAAGCTACCATCAACTGCAGCTTTTGTGTTTCTCAGTCCAGTGACTTTGGTTCAATCCTGACCGCTGTGAAGTCTGCACATTCTTCCTGTAACTGTTTGGGCTTCCACCAGGGTCTCTAGTTTCCTCCCCAGTTCCAAACACATGGAAGTTGGTTGGTTGGTTAATTGTTATTGTAAATTGCCCCAGGCTAGAGTGTCAATGAATGTAAGAATCTGGGGATAGGAGAGTTGATTTTAGTGAAAGGAGAATAAAAAATGAGATGTCAATTTAATTTGAGCTGCATGTGCCTCTCATATATTTATGTGTGTGCTCTGCAAATAAATATTTAAGTTTAGGAATCCAAAGAAAACATTTATCACTTTGTTCAGTGGCATAATTTTAACAGTAGAGTGAAGAATATGCCAACCCAGTTGCTTTCAGATTGTGGTGCTGAAGCTGCAGATTGCCCACAGGATCTCATGGATAAAGTTTTGATTTGCTATACTTTTTCTGAGTATATTGCATTTAATATAATCTTGGTGTCACAGAGGTGTCTCTCTTGAGGTCAGGATTCTGCCTCCTCAAGGTCTACCCAGAGATCTGCTCAGAGACCTCGCAACACTGGAATGAACAGATGGATCTGAAACAAGTATTACATGCTCCCTTTATCAGTTCATTTTCCATTTGTGTGAGACTATCATTTTAAGAGAACAAATTTAACAAAATCTTGCAGGCTTTGGTGTTTGACTGTGAGCTGACAGACAGGCTGAGGACAGCATGTTCCTAAATTGAATACATGTGAAGATAAAGGAAGAGGCCCTGGAAAACCCAGGTGCAGAGACCATGTGACCAACAGATTCACAACACAGTTTTCCTGGGGGCCATTTTAATGAACCAGTACTGTGGTGCAGAACTCTTGGAAGTAATACAGTACTGAAGTGGTCTTGTGTGTAGTTATAGACAATTTGTCTGATGCTAAAGGGGTATGGTGCGCTGTCGTACAGAAAAGCGGACACAAAACGGATCAACAGGCTTTATTCCACTTAAAGTCCCTACACCAGTTAGCTGTAGCTCCGAATGACTGACCTTGAGGGGCCACATGTGGCTTATATCTTGGCGGATGATTGGCACCCGACCGGGTAGGGCTTGGTCCATTCAGGTTGGCTGATTGACAGCCGGCCAGGTGTTGTCTTGTCCTCTATTGCTCTTCCTGCTAATACACAGGTCGCCCCCTGCAGTAGGCTAGTGGTGTAACATCACATTCACCCCCTTCTTTAAAATTGTCCCGGGAAGTGGCGGTTACACCCAATGTTCTGCAAGCCCCTAACATATATACATATTTACAAATTTAGATGGTCCGACGGCTGTCGGAGTTTCTGTGACTGTTACAGGATTGGCTCCTGGTCGAGGGTCAGCAAGGGTAAGCAGGAGCTAGTTGGGGGGGCTGGGGTGGGGGCTGGAGTGGCTGGCATGGTGCAGCGCGGTGGGGTGGCCGGAGATGGAGCAAGTGTGAGGCATTGGATGGGTGGGGGGATGGGGTCATCCCCCACGGTTTGGGTGTGTCTGGGGTGCCGGGGTAGGGAAGGTATGGCAGGCTGACGCAGGCTGTCCGGGGAAGGGGAGTGTGTCGGGCCGGCATAGTCCTGGGGCAATGGAAGCTGTGGTGTTGTGGTGGGTGCTCCCGCTCATGCCAAGTCCCTGGTTGAGATGGTGTCCTCCCTGCCGCTGGGGTACCTAACATAGGCATAATTGTGGTTGGCGTGTAGGAGGAACGCCTGCCTGACCAGGGGGTCGGCCTTGTGGGCCTGCATGTGTCAACACAGGAGCACTAGTCCCGGGGACATGAGCCATGCTGGGAGAGAGATTCCCGTCGCTGATTTCCTGGGGAATGAAAATAGGCGTTTGTGAGGGTTCTCCTTGGTAGCCATGCACAGGTGTGACCTGATGGTATGGAGCACCTTGGGGAGGGTGTCCTGCTAGTATTCTATGGACCAGCCCTTGAATTTAAGGGCCAGGATGATTGCCTTCCAAATTACCCCATTTTCACTCTCTACCTGCCCACTACCCCTCAACTTGTAACTAGTTGTGCGACTAGTTGCGATGCCCCTTGCAGGCAGGTATTAGCTCAGCTCCTCACTCATGAAGCTGGACCTCCGGACGCTGTGGATGAATGAGGATTATCCAAACATGGTGAAGATCTCCATCAACGCCCTGATGACGGTGGCCGTGGAGGTGTCTGGGAATGGGATAGCAAAGGGGAAATGGGAATACTCATCTATGACTGCGAGGAAATAGACATTCTGATTCATGGAAGGCAGGGGCCCCTTGAAGTCTATGCTGAGGCGTTCGAAGGGCCGGGTGGCCTTTACAACGTGAGCCTGGGGTGGACAGAAGAAGAGGGGCTTGGATTCCACGCAGACCTGGCACGCTTCAGTCATGGTCCTGACATCCTGGACAGTGTATGGGAGGTGTCGGGACTTGATAAAATTGTATAGGCGAGTGACACCCAGGTGGCAAAGGGATTTGTGCAGGGCCTGCAGCTGGTCATCATGGAGCAACACACAGGTCTGGGAGAGGGTGTCAGGGGAGTGGTTAAACTTACCCGGTCGATACTGGATGTCGTAGCTTAACGCTGCTAGCTCGACTCTCCAGCACAAGATCTTATTGTTCTTAATCTTGCCTTTGTAGGTGGCACTAAACATGAACACCACTGCATGCTGGTCAGTGAGGAGGGTAAATTCCCTGCCAGCCAGGTAGTGGCACCAATGACGGACTGCTTCCACGATTGCCTTTTCAATGGCGGAGTGCCATAGCTCGGAACTATGGAGGGTTCTGGAGAAGAAGAGGACAGGATGGCCGTCCTGGTTAAGGATAGAGGCGAGGGCCACATTGGAGGCATCGCTCTCCACCTGGAAGGGGGAGTCCTCTTCCGTGGAATGCATTGTGGCATCCGGGATGTCCTGCCTGATGTGCGTGAAGGTGGGAGGGAAAAGTGGTGGACTGGGCCAGCAGGGAACCCTGTGCGAGTAGTACGAGAAAAGGCCAAGGCACCTGCAGAGGGCCTTGAGTGTGTGTGGGAGGCGTAGCTCCATTTATGGGTGCATCCGTTCTGGATTCGGGCCGATGACAACATGTGCCACCATGTACCCCAGGATGGTGAGGCAGGTGGTGCTAAACGTGCACTTCTCTTTATTGTACGTAAGGTTCAACTCCTCGGACACCCAGAGAAATCGCTCCAGGTTAGCATTGTGGCATTATCCAGGTACGGGAAGGTCGCCTTTAATTTGTGCCAGTCTACCATGCGATCCATATCCATCTGGAAGACAGAGACGCTGTGAGTGACCCCAATGCAACTCGGCGGAATTGGTAGTAGCACCCGCCTGTCTCGAAGGCGGTGTAGTGTCCTGCGCGTGGATCGGGAGCTGATGATAGGCTGACTTCAGGTCGATTATGGAGAAGACCCCGTAGCAGGCTAAATCATTGACCATGTCGGATATCCTCGGTAAGGGGTAGGTGTCCAGTTGGGTGTACTGGTTGATGGTCTGACTGTAATCTATAATCATCCTCTGCTTACTGCCCCCTTTGACCACCAGGACTTGGACTCTCCATGGGCTGTTACTGGGTTCTATGACACCTTCCACCAGAAGCCACTGCACTCTGCCTTGATAAAGTTTCTATCTGCTGTGCAATAGTGCCTACTTCTGGTAGCTATCGGCTAGCAGTCTGGTGTGAGGTGTGCGAAGAGGGAGGGTGGGGCAATACGTAGTGTGGAGAGGCTGCAGGTTGGCCGGGGCTGGTTGGGTGGCATGCTGTGGAGCGTGAGTGGGGGTAGGGGCCCCCTGAAGGTGAGAGTGACTCTCTGCAAGTGACATTGAAAGACTAAGCCCAGGAGGATTGGGGCACAGAGTTTGGACATGACCAGGAGCCTGAACCCAGTGTATGTCTCTTCCCTCTCCCCCCACAGTCAGATCGGTGGAGCAGCACCCAAGGGTGTTAATAGTTCGGAACTGGGTGGCAAAGGCAATAGAAAAGATGGTGGGGTGGATTTTGAGATTCAGAGAGCAGGACATGTTCGGGTGAATGAAGCTCTCGGTGCTGCCAGGCATTTTGTTACCTGCCCGTTGATTCTGACGTCCATCATGGTGCACCCGAGGCTGTGAGGGATGTCTCTGGTCAGTGTGATGGCCGTTCGGACCAACTCAGGGTCCGGGCTGCAGTTCCCCAACTGTGGAGACGAGCTGCGGCCGGTGTCACCCTCTGCATGTGTGGGGTGCGTTGAGAGAGATGAATGTAGGCTGGTGGTGCTCTCCGTAAGCATGGGGTGCATTGGAATGGCCCGTGTTGACCACGTCATCAACATCATCATCGGTGCTGGTGAGATAAGCAGTCTGCGCAAGGTAGTCCTGGGACGCCCTAAGTGGCTGTGGTGCCTGCACCCGCCCAGCACAAGATGGCGGTGCTGCGTGGGGGTGCGTGGCGGCAGCATGGCTGGCCTTCCTCTGGTTGTGCCGGAGGAAGTGATGTCATGCCATTGTCCATCTGTGCTGGTGATGTCACAGGTGGCAGAAGTGATGTCACTCCGTGATGCAAAAGTGATGTCCTTGTAATCCGCGGATGTGGCGTCTTAGCGGGGCAGTGCTGGTGTGGCATGGGGCTGGTCTGGACTCATGGTGAGCATGCAGCGATCATAGCTGGTGAGGCTGGAAGTAAGGCTGCTGAAGCTGGGGAGGCCAAAAGTCACTGTGGTGGCAATGGCGCCGACCGGCAATCGCATGTGGGGAGGGAGGGTTGTTGGTTGTAGAGGGCTTCTGACCTGCTGGCAGGCTTAGAAAGGCATACCCTAGCGTAGTTGCCTTTATTGCCGCATTTTGAGCAGAATTGATTCCTGGCCAGGCAGTTTTGTCGCGACGGCCGATCAGACCCACATTGAGAACCACAGTACTTACAAGGGCGTGGGGCACCCATTAGGGCGATGCTCACGTCCACCAGCTGATTTTGGACCACAACTGCTCTCTGTGCTGTCCACCAGGAGACCTGGGGGAGTCTGGAGTTGAAGGCTTCAGTGTGTAGGTCTGCTGCCTCCAGGGCTTGGACTACCTCTTCAATTTTGGCCAGGCAGTAAATATTGTCCTCCAGTAGCTTCTGCCTGATGGCTCTCAAGCACAGACCTCAGACACAGGCATCCCTGATCTATCTTCTGACTTCCTTTTTGGTCACCCCGGGTCGGCCATACATGGTCGGGCCAACTCACACAGGGCTTCCAGGTAGGATTCGGCTGTCACTCCAGGCTGATGGACACGAATGCTTAGGAGGGGTACCTGTCAAAGACAACATTCGTTGGGGGTTTATACATTGTTTCCAGGGTGTTCATTGCCTCCGGGTACTCAGTTCAGTCTTTGAGGGCCTAGAAGGCTCGGGGACCCAACTTCGAGCAGAGCATGACGAGCTTTTTCCTGTTGGAATCTGGGATGTTGGAGTGTGCCTCGATGATTGCTTCAACCGTGTACCTCCAGATTTTGAAGCGTGCTTGTGCTTCTGGGTGATGTGGGTCGACTTCGAGGCTCCCGGCATTTAGGAGCTTCTCCATAGCAGCTTAAATTTTAAGTGGAATAAATTGTGGTGCGCTGTCATACAGAAAGCAGACACAAAACTTAAAGACTGATCAACAGGTTTTATTCTACTTAAAGTCCCTGCTGCAGTTAGTTGTAGCTCTGAGTGACTGACCTTGAGGGGCCAGATGTGGCTTATATCCCGGCAGATGATAGGTAGCTGATCGGGTGGGGCTTGGTCCATTCAGGTCAGCTGATTGACAGCCAACTAGGTGTTGTCTTGTCCTCCAGTGCTCTTCCTGCAGGTACACAGGTTGCCCCCTGCAGTAGGCTAGTGGTGTATCACCACAAGGGGTATGATTAGTGGCCATTCTAAGGAGACAGCACATGGAGAAACACCCTTTGAAGAGATACTGTGGTGAATGTGGCCTCATGTGGTGATAGACAATTTGTCTGATTTCTCTGTGTTAGAGAGGAATAAGAATACATGTGACCAAAAACATGAAGGTCACTGTGAATGGCTGACCCACAGTTAGGGTTCTGGAAGAAGGGTCACTCGGCTAATCCCTGAAAGGATTTGTGGAAGCTTTATCAAAATCACTAGCTTCGTGTTCCTTACGACATGGAAAAGGGGAGCTCTGGTTGTCACTCGGCTAAAAGGACATTGCTCTGGAATCACCTCAACAAGGATCTCATGAGATAATAAACAATTTGTCACCCCGGTATCTCCCACCTACTTTGTGAACTTCTTTGCATCCCTTTAAAACGTGCGTGTCAACGTTGGATTTTCTGAGACTGAACTTTGAACTGCCTTTCTAGAATTAGGCCTGCACTTTAGAGGCAAGGGCATTCCACACACACATGCATAAATATATTCGCATTTTGTTGAGGGTTAAGTTTAGATAAATTAGATAAGGTGTTATAATATTGTTAATTAATGATTAAAAATATTATTAAATATAACACTGTCTGGGCTCATTTCTATTGTTGCTGTCTGGTATATTACAAAAGTGAATTGATAGAGTTAAGATCAGGTGAATTTAACATTTTGCCATTTGATGCAGACGTTGTGTTCAGCAGACGTTGTGTTCATCAGATGTTTGGTCATCAGAAGCATGCCACCAAGACATTTTTAGTAATAGACATTGAAGTTCCTCTCCATGAGAACTTCATGCTCTCTGGATACTCTCAGCGCTCCTTCCAAATAGGATTAAACCCAATTTCAGGTTTTGACCAATTAGCCTTCACTTTGATCAAAACTCACAGGTTTAAAATAGTTTTACATTACACCATTTCCAAAGTTCTTCAACAAAAAGTTCTGAAATCATGATGACTTGTCCCATAGAGTAATTGCTAAATACAGCTTGTATAAAATCACAATGCCTGTGAGGTCTGCTTGTGGATACAAAATTATTATGGTGGGCCAATACATCTGCACCAACTTGGCCACATAATCCATTGCATGAGCAGCAGAGAATAGTAGACACCTGTCTAACATCTATGTCACTTATCTCCCCCAGTCTCCAGACTCCTCCATAATTCATGTCAGTATTGGTAACAAAAGCAATTAACCGGAAACCACTGAGAAGGAATACTTGAAATTATTGGCACGTAACCTTCAAATGCACCGTGCAATAAATAAACAAGGAAAGACACACTGCACGAAATGTGTATTTCCAATCTTTGTATTTGATACAAATTGAATAAATCACATTTACAAAATCAACAATTATTTGCTAGCCAGTTCTAAATGTGTTTAAATAAAGAAAGGAACATTACAACAACTTTTCCAAGGTTATCTTGAATACATTACTCACTGAATCCATCTTGATTTGCAGGTTTCTGCTGACAATAACATTCTGGTTATGTTTCCCATTAAAATAATTGCTTGGAGGTCTCTCTTGTTCCTGTTTTCATAAAAATAACTCAAAGTAAAATGTTCTTGTGTTTTCAAGCCATGGAAAGGGCATCTTCTCTATTGGTTACCTCCCCTAGTTTGGTATTCCATATCTTTAAATTAAACTCAAAGCTATACTATCATTATATCCAGAGAATCTTGTTTTCTAATCAGCTCTCTCTGAGATATTTTTTGTTCACATTGCCTTGGGTGGATCAGGAAACTACCCATAAATAAAGGGACAATTCAAAGAACTATATAGCAGATGCCATATGATCCCCTCATTGTAATATTCTTTGATATTGCGAGTTACAGGCATTTTGTTGGCCTTTTATATTTGTCATTGATCCTTTGTAAAACCATAAGACATAGGAGCACAAATAGCCCATTGAGTCTGTCCTGGCTTTCAATCATAAGGCAACAAATTCCACAGATTCACCACCATCTGGCTAAAGAAATTTGTCTGCATTTCTGATCTAAGAGGATGCCCTTCCATCCATCCAATGAGTACAGGCCAAGAGCCATCAAGCGTACCCTTTCATTCTTGGTCATCTTTGTGAACCTTCTCTGAACCCTCTCTAACATCAGCACATCCTTTCTTAAATGAGGAGCCCAAAATTGCTCACAATACTACAAGTGAGGTCTCACCAGTGCCTTATAAAGCATCAACATCACCTCCCAGCTCTTATATTCTATTCCTCTTGAAAGAAATGCCAGCATTGCGTCTGCCTCCTTCACCACTGACTCAGTCTGCAAGTCTCCCTTCAGGTTATCCTGCACGAAGATTCCCAGGTCACTTTGCATCTGGTAATTTTCAATTTTCTCCCAGTTTAAAAAGTAGTCTGCTCATTATTTCTTCTACCAAAGTGCATGGCCATACACTTTTAAACAATGTATTTCATTTGCCACTTCTCCACCCATTCTCCTAATCTGTCTAAGTTCTTCTGCAGACTCCCTGTTTCCTCAACATCACCTACTCCTCCATCTACCTTCATATTATCTGTAAACTTGGCCATAGAGCTTTCCACATCTCATAATCTGAAAAATCAGCCACTTTCCATAATCTAAATCAATAATATACAACATAAAAAGAAGTGGCCCCAACCCCAACCTATGAAACACTGCCAGAAACTGGCATCCAACCAGTATATGATCCCTGTATTTTGACTCTGCTTCCTTTAAGTCTATTTCCTGTTATACCATGGGCTCTTACCTTGTTAAGTAGTGTCATGTGCGGCACCTTGTCAAAGACCTTCTGAAAATCCAAACACACATCATCGACTGCATCTCCTTTATCCAGCCTGCTTGTCACTTCTTCAAAGAATTCCAATAGGTTTCTCAATAAAGATTTCCCCTGAAGGAAAACATGGTCACTTTTGTCATGAGCCTCGAAATACAGGTAGTCCTCAACTTATGACCATAATTAGGTCCAAATGATTGGTCATAATGCGGATTAGTTATAAGTCAGTTTCGCATGTCTTAACGGGGTATTAAAGCAATTTTTTTTTAAAGTTCAACAAATGAACCTTTAATGAAGAATCTCAGCATATGTACAGTATTTATTTTTAAATAATTCAGTCGTATGTGCAGGTAGACGTAACTTGCATTGATTGTAACTTGAGGACTACCTGTACTCCATAACTTCATCCTTGACAATCGACTCCAACATCTTCCCAACCACTGATATCAGACTAACTGGCCTATAATTTCCTTTCTGCCTCCCTCCCTTCTTGAGTAGTTCCTTTGGTCAGTTTACTGATGATTTGTATCTTTAGATCTCCATCAACTGTCCCTTTTTGCATATGTTTTGTTTTTACTTTAGGAATCTGGAAAATAAACCATGGTCCTTCTGTCTGATGGGAGCCATTTATATCAGACAAGGGCACAGCATATTCAGAAAAATAAAAAAAAAGCTGACTGGAATTTCAGGATTTCTGCATACAAAATGACATGGGAAATTGTTGGAATGGTTACAAGGGTAAATAGTCAATTTCCTCTTAAAATCAAGACAACTCATTTTGGCATCAATCACAAATTCTGATCTAGCGCCATTGATTCTATTCCCTACCCTGCTACAGTCTCAGGCTAAGTGAGGTATTTTGCAACAATTATTCTCTGCTAATATTAATCCATTGCCAATTTCCATTTCAACTGCTGAAGCATCGCATCTTCTCATTATCTGACCCAACCAATCAAATACTCTGCCCACTGTCTTCCCATCTTCTTATATCTGTAAGCACCTATTAGCATGCTCAAATTGAAATTCGCAGACTCATGTTTGAATCCTTTTGGCTAAAATCCTTCAAGTTCTCCATTGATTCACTATTGTCCATTTAATTTTTCACAAGCAACGAAACCTCTCGATCCGTGCTCTGGAATTCTTTCCCTAAATCCTACTGTAGAGCTCGTCGAAAGAACCAAAGACTTGTTGATCCAAACCAAGGCTTTTATTAGCAAAAGACCGGAGCTCTTCACAGGTGGCCGACCAGTCCGGAATGATCCGACCTGGCTAGGGACACAACCCTTTAAGGCCCAAACAATAGGTGTGGCTTAGCTCTCAGCCAATCGCTGTAAGCACAGTCTAGATACAGTAACTATATACACTATGTACATTGGTGATAGATCTGTACTATCACACCTACCATTACATTTTCCTGTATTAATATCCTTCATAAATTGTCTTAATTGGGACTATTTTAGATTAAACTAATACATTGTTCTCATTTGTCTCCAGAAGCTATGAATTAGATATCATTCAGACATTTGTGGAAAAACTGATGCAAGCTGGTGAGCAGTGGGTGGTGGCAGAGATTATTATCGCTCCATAGTATCAATAGATGGTTTGATATCCTTTAAAATGCACCATTCAATGAGAGGAAGTTACATGATTTTTTTTGTCCCATTGGCAGGAATATGAATGTTATTTACATTATCTAACTCAGCTTCTAAATGGTGTAACGTTGGTAGTGATCCTAACAGCTGCTCAGTTAATAATAATCAATGTTGAGGAGTGTGTTGATGTGCCAACTATTGCATCTTGCTCCAGGACATGGTTTTTTGCTGTTTATTCAATTTGAGAGATATATTGTGCCAGAGAATTAATGGTATGATTTTTTTGTTTCCAAATCTCTGGCATTCTGAAAGGGTGCAAAGGCAGTCATGACATAGAATGGTACAATCTAAATATTGGGGTTTCTGCATACAAATGAAGAAAATAACCTGTTTTTAAGGAAAACACTTTGATGGGGCAAACAGGAGGGAAAATGAGCCAATTTTAGACATTAACCAAACTCCAGTCAAGAACAACAATCTAAAATATAAAAAATTATGAGTTAACCACAATCTTTTGTGACTCCACCAATCCTGCCTCGACTGAATGCTAGCCATTAATACAAATCACATCTATTCAAACTTTAAACTGACATTACCCCCAGCATATAAACTCCAAGGCAGAATACAAAGTTAATCTGGATTATTGGTAGTGTGGATCTGTGGACATGGGGGCCATGTCCACAGATTCCTGAAAGGTGCCTCACAGGTAGACAGGGTAGTTAAGAAAGCTTATGGGGTGCTAGCTTTGAGAGTTTGAGTTTAAAAGCCATGAGATAATGATGCAGTTCTCCAAAACTCTGGTTAGACCACACTTGGAGTATTGTGTCCCGTTCTGGTCACCTCATTATGGGAAAGATGTGGAAGTGTTGGAAAGGATGCAGGGGAGATTTACCAGGATGATACCTGATTTAGGGAGTATGCATTGTGAGCAGAGATGAAGGGAGCTAGGGCTTTACTCTTTGAAGAGAAGGAGGATGAGAAATGACATGATATTAAGAGAAATAGATAGACAGCACCTCCTCCCCAGGGCACCACTGCTCAATACAAGAGGGTATAGGTTTAAGATAATGGAAGGGAAGTTCAAGGAAGATAAAAAAAGGAAGGTTTTTTTTACCCAGAGAGTGGTTGGTGCGTGGAATGGACTACCTGGCTCAATGGTGGACACAGGTACATTGGTGAATTTCATGAGACTACTAGACAGACATATGGAGGAATTTAAAGGGGAGGGTTATGTGTGAGGCAGAGTCTAAAGGCTGGCACAAAATCGTGGGCTGTACTAAACGATTGTCCTATATAAGCACCATGCCAAGAAATCTACAATGTAAGTACACTCTCCACAGTCAAGGTGATTTCAAATTGTATTCCAACACCAAAACTACATTTATGTGCATCTGCACAGAATCTTGAAAATATAAAGAATTAGGTAAGCTTCATCTCGATTTTGCATGAGCTTAAATGCTCCCTCTAGTTCAGAACACCCCATGATTGGTTCCTGAAATAAATTATTTATTTAAAAGGAAACAGAGTGGGACAGGTCACTGCATTCCTGTAGCATATTGTGTTGTGATTTGAAATGATGATGAATTATGGTTTACATTTGAAGGATGCAGAATGATGCAGAATAAATGTATTTACTAAATGATCACACTGAACATGAGCTCTTAGAAGCTATGAAATATCAAGTAATTTACAGCATCAATTGAAGTTCCACAGAGTACATGGGTTTTAGGTTCAAGTATCATTCCAAAGATGACTGAATAACCCAAACACAAAGACTCATACAGTTACTAGGGAAATGTGCAGTCCAGAGTTCTTGTCTTTTGGCAAATGACTAAACTTTGCATCTGAATTCACTGGTGAATGTAAATCATCCTATGGTGTCGTATCAAGAACAGGAGAATTTTACTTGTTTTAGCATTGCTTACCTTTCTGCCAATGTCACTCATTCAGGTCATCTGGCAGCTATTTATTTGCTTAATATTGTTCATGGGACAATGCAATACAAAATTGTTGACAAGATAGATATTTCTCCCAGGTAATGACTAAAAGACATTGTCATCCAAACGTTCAGCAGACTTGCTCTGATTTTCTTTCTCCTCTGAAATGGAGATTGAGATGTGACATTTAGAAATTTAAAAGAGAGATATATATTGGAAATCTAGTATAAAAACACAGAAGTAAATAGTTAGAGATGATAAACATGTACTTAGTTACATTATGCATGTACAGTATGCTTGGCTTGCAAATCACATGCAAAGCAGTTTCTAGAATACTAGCAAATGTTCTTGTTTTTCAAACTTAAAGTGAACAAATAAGCCATAAAATACACATTTTATCAGTAATATCTTTTTGCAGTTATGAAATATAATTACCCAGTGGTTTGGTAAAATTCACTTTATCAGACCTTTGGCATCTCCTTGTTACACTTCAGTTGTCGCAAAAGGCGATTTTATTTAAGGTGTCATTATTTATGTTTCGTTCACTTTAACTTCAGAACAGACTTTGTGTATAGGTTCAGGCAGCTTTTTAACTGTAACAATTAGAGAAAATTTTTGGGCAGGATCATAGGTCACCAAATAATAGGATTAAGAATTTAATTAAATTACAATATTGCAGGAGATCCTGATTCCATAATATCAGGCTTTTATTACATGGACTGGATTGTCCATTTCCCATTCCTGAAGTTTTCACCCTCATCTCTATTGTTCTCACAGTCACTGACCTTCATCTCCATTGCACCGAAAGTCAAGATCACCAGCCTCCATCTCCATTAGCTCCTATGGTCTCTGATCTCCATCTCAGTTGCGATCTTTAGTTGCTAGCCTCTATTCTAGCCATTACTGGCATCCCTGGTCTCTATCATGATCATTGGCTTTTATCTCAGCTGTTTCCAGAATCTTTAACTTCTGTTTCCAATACTTCCAGGATGTCTGGTATTTACTTCAGCCACATACAGATCTTACTATCATCCAATTTCAATTCCAGACTCCAGACTTAGTGGGGCAGATCATGTAAACCAAGTCAATCCTATTCTGACTTACCCATTAACTGAAATACTTCAAAAGATGTGTCATTAAAAAAGACAATTACTTAGGAGAAGTTCATCATAGTCAAGATTTAATGGCATAATAATCTTTCATATGGTAAAATATTAAAATTATGTCATTTAAGATGTATTCCCCCGAGAATAAAATATTCTTGGGCATAACATTTAAGCAGTAGTTCTCAATCATTTTTTTCCATTCATTTACTATCTTAAGTAATTCCTTACGAACCAAAGAGCACCTATGGCCTCCTATAGAGTAGAGGAGAGATGAGGAAAGAAGCATTCAATCAATGATAGGGGTTGAGAACTCTCTGCCTGAAAGGCTGGTAGAAGCGGGGATGCCCCCCTAAACATCACATTTTTAAGTTGGAGATGCATACTTGAAAACAGATGGTGAGCAGAACTATAGACCAAGTGTTAGAAGATAGGATTAATATGTAAATATTAGATTCCAACATTTTCTACAAAGTGAGGCAAATTTTTGAATTCCATTGTGCAACTCAGGCATGATGAAGTTTGGATTTAGGTTTGTCTCGTGCCCACACATAACATGAATACATACTCCATCAATTTTACTTTATGTTAAAACAAGAAGACCAATGCACCATGCAACATCTCACCCCCTCCCCCAAACCTCCCAGCCACAAATATATCCTATATTTAAAAAAATAGATTAATGCATTCTTGCCAAAATTCTAAGGAATCAAACAATATGTAACTCTTCCAAACCTATGTTTATAACACTTTGTTGGATCAAAGTCTTGCAATATTAATGGGATCTGATATTTTTGACCATGATCTGGAGTCAGTTGCTTTTTCTGACTCAACAAAAACATTTTTAGAGGGCGATCAAACTGAGAAGATATTGGCATTGAACCCATAAATTGAAAACTTCAGCAAGAAACCAGGCTTAGATGGAATGCACTCTGGGAAATCACAGATTGCAATCAAAGAGTTTCAAAAAAGAAGTGCCAAACTGGTGCAGGATTTTATGTAGCATGTCACAGGACTGCTCCATGGTTTGTAGTGCAAGTTCCTTCCTTCTATTTGATTTAATTTTCCAGAATAACACTGCTGTGTTGTGTTTTGCTCTTGGTTGGCTCACCAGTGCAAGCAAGGAGCACAAGCTGGTTAACTCTTCTACAAACCCACAAAAGCAAAAATAACTTTTTTTAACAGGAAAAAGACAACTAATGTAATAGAAGCATAAAAAAGTTGGATCTACCTATAGATTTTAAGCCCACGTCCTGGAGGAATACCCAGACTACCAGCTGGCATTTTATACTCCAACATTTGCTTGATTTGATGGGAAGACTCCAGGGTTGAATTGAGGTCAGAAGGCATTAGCTTCTCCGTTGGTGTAAGATTGCCACCATGCTTTCCTGACAGCTGACTTCCTTGTAGCAACAGATCAGAGCACCGTGAATCTCAAAGGAATAAAAATCCAAGTGACCATTTTATTCATTTTTGTTGATGCAAACAGTCTTTAAAAGGTTTAACAACTTTATCCATGTACAATAAATCACCAGATGGAATAATTAAGTGAATAATTGTCAATGGGGAGCTTCATCTGTTGACAACACCAGTGGAATTTCTGAGATGCAATTTCAATGACCTAATTTTCATGCCCAATAACTAGAATTTGAACATTATCCTCAATGTAAGAAATTAAACTTCACATTCATCCCAGGAAGGCTTTAGGCAATAAAAGAGCCAAAACAATACAATGCCAGTTAATTGACAAACAGGTGCGCAATGGGTCAAAGATGCTTTTTGCCGACACTCTTTCTTTAGTTCTCCATCATCTGTGTTAATTTCCTTTTGGAAAACAAAGGTTAAGGAAATTACAAATTGCAAAAAATGTTATTTCTTTTGAATTGGAATATGGTCAAAGGACTGCTTGTATTGATTATTTAATTTCTGAAGTATGGACATGGCCAGTAATTCTTGCCCATTCAATTGGCCATTCCAGTTTGAAGAAAGCAACAATAGTCAAGGACACAGCAAATGGAATATAAAGCAGAAAAGTATGAAGTCATCTCTTGTTCCAAATAAAGAAAACAAACAGGAAGACAGATTTTTTTTTGAATTTTGAGGGAATGAAAGTTGTTGGTGTTCATAGGACTTGAGTGCTTGAATCACTGAGGATTAATATGCAGCTTACAAATTGGGCAAACAATAGCAATATTAACCTTCAATGGAAAAAGGTGCAAGAGTAGAGATGTCTTGTTCCAGTAATAGAGCACCCTCCTGAAACTACATCATGAATATTATGTGGTCTTTGTAAGGATGGATGAATCTGTGATGCTGGAGTTCTGTAAAAAAATCACTGCGTTAATTTCTGGAAAGGTTAGTTTTTTATAGAAAGAGGAATTAAGCAAATTACATGATAACGCAGCCAGTGTCATTTTGCTATGGCTCACTAAGCTCCAGTTCATGAAGGCCATTGCTATAGCTTTCACAAATCTCTGTCCACTGAGGTGTCTTTTCATAGTGACATAAAATTGTCTCTCTTGATTTTTACTTCCTGATGGAGACATGAGGTGAGATTTTGAATGGCATTTTCATCTTCCAAATCACCAGGTGATGATTAAGGGCTGTATAACCTCTGGACTGCTGCAAATCTCAGACTTAGAAAGCAGGAAACCATTCAAAATAATGGGAACAATGCCATTAAGCAAAGTCTGCAGTTAGAACAGTAAGGAGGTACCATTTCATCCAGGTTTCAGACTGGTTTAATGAAAATCTAGCAACCATCCAGCATGTTACTTTGGAGAATATTCTGGACAGGGAAGTACAATGCAACCAAATGAAGAGAGGATACAGCTGCTTCCATCATATCCAATAGAAGCTGATGAGAGACTAGGATTTGGGGCCATTCATAACCAAATGGAGCATCCACTGCCCACACTTACCATGAAGACCAGGGAGTACATGTATATCATTGCTGAGAACACAAGAACAAGAAATAGGAGCAAGAGTAAGCCATTTGCCCCTCGAGCCTTCTCTGCCATTTAATAAGATTATGGCTGATCTGACCGTGGACTCAGCTACATTTACCTGTCTTTTTGTAACTTATCCAGACAGCCTCTCCACACTCAGTCATGGTGCAACTCATGGTTCTATTCACAACAGATTCCTCACTCAGTTGCACTGTCATAAACATCTCGCTCTCCATAAAATCTATTCACACCCTTGGCACTAACACTCTATTTATTGCATCTGACGTGTTCAGTGAAGTACTGGTGTACAGTATTTGAAATTAAACAAATATTCAAGAGCAGCAATGTTAGTGTAATGGTTAGCACCAGTGACCCAGGTTCAAATCTGGAGTTGTCAGTCAGAAGCTTGTATGCTCTCCCCCTGTCTGCTGGATTTCCTCTGGGTGCTCCAGTTTCCGCCTACCCTTCAAAACATGTGGGGGTTGTAGGTTAACTGGATGTAATTGGTCGGCACGGGCTCATGGGCTAAAAAGGTCTGTTACCATGCTGTGTGTCTAAATTTAAATTTAAAATTCAAACTAGGTAGTAGGTGTTAAAACAAAGTTGAAACTAATTACCATTATTTGAAGAGCACAAGAGCCATATGCCAAAATCAATGTAGGTTCAGTCACCAGTGTGACGTCCATGAACTGTACCTACAAAAAGAAGAGTAGCTATGGATAGATTGGTATGATAAGGAAGGCGTAAAGTTTCTACTGTGCTCCTTTGAAAATTTGATTCATGCCATTCTACCCTCAATCTTTTTAATTGATTTTGTCTTTTTGGATCTTCATATCCTGATTTGGGTTCTCCCTGGGCTGGCTTTATGGAAAACAATCAGAAAATTCTTACCCTGAGTACCTGGTAGAAATTGAAGTCTATGTCCTCTTCCATTGCATTGCAACATTCTACTGGCCATGAGTTTCAAGCAGTGCATCTGTGGGGATGTGGCCAAAGGCCAGGTATGATGACCCCTTGATCCACTTACAGAACTCTGAGAAAGGGGGAGGATGGGGGGTGGGAAAGTGAACATTTTCCCTCATACAATTTCAGTTAATTGGCTAAGCTAATGTTTTAATGTTTGGCGGTCCTAGTTTGATCAGAGACTTAGTGATGCACTGCATTGAAAAGCTGCTTGAAACTTATTTGATTAAAAACCAACAGTGTCACAACCTGCACACAGATTATGTCTCCACATGTCTGTCAGCAACACCTAAAGCAGACAAACAGAAACACTGCAGTTGTTGATTTCTCATCAGCCTGCATTGGAGACTTATGGTGGAAGAAACCAAACAGAAAATTCAACCCAGACCATTCACCGTGAGCTTTTCCTGATCAACATGACTCACCATACATTGCAATTACCTAAGAATCACCACTTGGGAGAACTATTGGAAGTCTTCCATGACTTGAGGATTTGAATTCCACAATAGACCATCTTTCTTCAGAGAAGAAGTAGCCAGGAGGACAATTGGAGAAAAATAAAAGTAGGGCATATGTCAAAATAAATTAGTAACATTCATAATCTGTGAACCATTTGCTTTTGGTCATTGGGTTGGAACAAAATCACACTCAAGTCTCAAGGTAATTGTGCAGTACTTCTGGATTCATGGCTGTTGCATACCGCCTTGCTGAAACAACAGGAAAACAATAGAAAACAGGAATGCAGAGAAGGTTATTTAATCAGCTTTTTATATCTCACACACCCAACATTATGACTTTTGATCTGAATCCATACAAGCTGATTTCAGCTTCATGATGCATATGGGCATTCACATAGAAAATCTCATAAACTCTGAATAACACAGAATGAGAAGTGACTTTAAGGCAATAATATTATTGGTGGTTTCAAATGCTATCATTAGGCACAAGAGCAAAATTTAAGCATTGATATCCATCACTTGAACCCTAAAGTTAAAACCAGGCCTAAACTACACTTCATATCTGTTTTTGTTTATGATATTCTCTGCTTCAATTTGATGTGGAATTTTATTTTGTTGTCATGCTGGCAGCAACTAAGAGTGTGAGTGCCAGCTGGTGGAAAACTCATGTCCAAAATTCAGAAAGACGTTCAAGCAAGAGGATTAATGACTATGATGTAAGTGCTCTAGACTTTAATGAAAAATAAGCTGCAACTAATTGCCAGGAAATTCAATGCCCAGTAGGTAAGACACATTAATAAATTAAATATATTTGTGACAGTCATTTTAAAATGATATTATAGAGCCATTGTACATCAATAAAACCTGTTTTAATTAGCTAGACCATGAAGTAAATAGCAATCCAGAGGTTTAGGCATTACTGAAGGCTCTGCTGAAGAAAAGCTGGAATAGATCAGCGCTGCCATCTTAAGGGCAAACTCTCTACTCCATCACCAATCTCAATCCAGTTTTAAAGGAAGGAACAAAATTTATGTTCCCAATACCAATATGTTCAGATTGTGAAAATAATATTTTTACTCATTTTCTCATTATTGATGGTGTTGCAGCACATCTTTAACCAAATGCTTACAATTGCATTTGTGCATTATTCTTTTTAGCTTTCATTTCAACTTGGAACATAATTTAGTTAGTTTGGGTGATACATGGTTGTGCAAGCTAAAATACTGCTTCTGCGTACTCATGTTAATTTTTTCAGAGAAGATTATTTTTTAAGTAGCTGGATCAGAATGCAAACAGCAGACATTTTCTACATTTAAGATCACCACTGCTTTAAGAATTTACTGTTGCAAATTAAAAATAAAGTTCCACTAACTTCCTTCCTGAACCTCAGTAGCTATTTACCTACCAACTATACAAGAAAGGAGAGGCAATTTAAACTGAATGGTTTCTTCTGATCGAATATTGCAGGTGGCTCCATCCCTTGGCATCAACTATGAAATTGTGCTCTACTTATGTGACTTTTTTTCAAAAAGTTGGCAAGTTACCTTCACAATTTCCTCTTCTTCTGTTGTAATTTTTGAAATGAATGAAGTGTATGGGCAGGTACTTGATTAGGTGATTCCATCTAGGCAAGTCCATTGAAACCAAATGTTTCCTCCCCAGCTCAGCAGCAGAAGCTTTGCAGTGAATTACAATTTTTCCCTTGCAGGTATTATTGCAAAAATAACATTTTAACCCTTTGAAACACATTGCAAGGAACAAAATTTGAACTTTCAATTTCCTTGTACACTTGAGTAATCAGGTAACTTCCCTATATAATTGTATGGATCTGACAACCTTCAGTCCAACAAGTTTTCACCATTCAGACACATGAAGCAGAGAACTTAAGGCAAAAGTTTCTGGGCTAAGCTTCCTTTTCTTATTAACTAGCAAGCGATAACAAGTAATCCAGCAGTACCATCACAAGCAAACAAGTATGCACAAATCCAACCCATTATTTTAATCTCAAGCATCTCCCATATTCCTCACTTATCTCGCTGAAAACTGCACACATCAATTTCATTGGAAATAACCTTGCATGCATAGCTAAATGACTATTAAAAAAACCAAATAACATGGGTCAGCACAACATTGGGGCCTGCACTGTGCTGTAAAGATCTGTTTGAACTTCTTGTATGCTCAGACATGCTAGATTTCTGATTCATTATCAAGTACATGCATGACATCACATACAACCCTGTGATTCTTTTTCATGTGGGCCAAGCAGAATTACCTCTTATTGGTAATACAAAAAAAATGTACACAATGTATACATGTAAACAAATAAACAAAGGTTAAAAACTGATTGTGCAATACAGAGAGGAGAAAAAAAAACAATAAATTGAATAAGCAAGAGTCCTTAAATGAGTCCTTGAGTTTGTTGTTGAGGAATCTGATGGTGGAGGCGTAGCAGCTGTTCCTGAACCTGGCGAGCCTTGTGACATCTATACCCCTTTCCTGATGGTATCAGTGAGAATAGAGTATGTGCAGGATGGTGTGGATCCTGAGGATTGCTTCCGCTCTCCAACAGCAGCGTTCCCTGTAGATGCTCTCTAAGGTGGGAATGGGCTTGCCTATGATGTCCTGGGCTATGTCCACTATTTTTGCAGGACATTGCACTCAGAGGTATTGGTGTCTCCATACCAGACCATGATGCTGTCAGTCAGCACACTTTATACCATGCATCTGTGGAAATTTGTCAGTGTATCTGGT
Source organism: Narcine bancroftii (assembly GCF_036971445.1). Taxonomy (NCBI): domain Eukaryota; kingdom Metazoa; phylum Chordata; class Chondrichthyes; order Torpediniformes; family Narcinidae; genus Narcine; species Narcine bancroftii. The sequence continues at coordinate 160,402,814 of NC_091474.1, forward strand.
GTCATAACAAACCTCTACAAACTCCTGGGGAAGTAGAGGCGCTGACAAGCTTTCTTTATGATGCCATTAGCACGTTGGCTTCAGGAAAGATCCTCTGAGATAGTGACACCCAACTTTGCTCACCCTCTTCACCACTGTTTCTCCCAATGATCACTGAATCATACACCTCTGGTTTTCCCTTCCTGAAGTCAAGAATCAGCTTCTTGGTTTTGGTGACGTTGAGTGTGAGGTTATTGTTGGTGCACCATTCAGCTAAATTTTCAATCACCCTCCTATATACTGACTCATTTCCCCTTTTTATACAGCCTACTACCATGGTATTGTCAGTGAATTTGTAGATGGTGATGTTGTCGTACCAAGCCACACAGTCATAACTGTAAAGCAAGTAGAGCAGGGGACTATAAGAACTCAGCCCTGTGGTGCTCCAGTTCTGATGGAGATTGTGGAATGGAGTGAGGAAATCCAGGATCCAATTACACAGTGGGATATTGAGTTCCAAGTCTTGGAGTTACCGGCTGCCAACCATATTGTTTTCCATCTGGCAAAAAACAACAATTTGCCCAAATGCAGTGCCTAATGTGGCAGGCAGCATATTTAAATATCTTTGTATGACTTATTTTTAATGCAAAATGGCAGTTTCTGGGTATTGTGAGGTCAAGTCAGCCAAATAAGATAGTTTCAACTTTTTCAAAAATAAATATTCTTGGGACTCATATGGATTAATGAGGGGAGGAAGAATAGTTTACTTTTTATTTAGAAATCATTTGAGCTTCAAAATCTAGTCAAACTATTAAAATTCCACGACCGTAGGGTCTGAACCCAAGACGGCAGTGGCTATGATTGGCAGAAGCCACGAGAAGTTGCAGATTCTGGGGAAACAGTGGATTGGTGCAGAGCATCAGAACACGGGGTGAAACTCCCCCCCCCACCTCCTCCCGCTTTGGTGAAGGAGAAGCAGAGGAGACAACCCATGGGATGGTAACCATGGCGGTGGACCATTGGGGTTTCTGGACTTGAAGAAACACACAGGTAGTGGGCTGTTGATGACTTGAGGTCATGAACCCACTCAGGCTGTGAGTTGATGGTGATGGAAATCAAGGGACTCACACAGGATAGAGGCCCACTGGCGACTGGCACGAGACTGGCTGAAGGGGGACAAGGTATGCGAGTGGATGCCGAGGGTGCTGAGGGCTTCCTGATCGTGTAGGAGGTTTGGATCTGGAGTTCAAGCTGCTGACAGTTTGGACTGGACTCTACGCAGCTGCAAGAGCTCTGGGAGAGCTGGAAGTGAATCCACAGACAGGGTAACTCTGAGGAGATTCTCTTTTCCTTCTATTTCTCTGACTGTAAGAGGAGCTTCAGGCAATTTCTGCCAATGGCAAATCTGTCTACCTTATGGAAGACAAAAGCAAATTCTGTGTAATATTGCACTGTCTTTATTTCATGACAATAAAGGAATCTTGAATATTGAGAAGAGGATCCCAATTCCATTTCAGCTTTGCACATCTGCCAATTTTAAAAGAGAAAATCTAAAGTAAAATGGGAAAGTAAAAGTGAAAGGTGTAAAATCTTAATGCCATAGGTTTATACTTTGGTACTTTGCAACAATTCGCTGAAATGTCACAGAATATCACAGAATTTTTCTTGACATTTTGAAACTAGTTGATGCTGGAATATAGAACATAGAACATTATAGCATGGTACAGGTCCTTTGGCCCACAATGTTGTGCTGATATATACAAACTTACTCAACAAACTATACATTCGCTAACTCACACCTAGAATCCTCCATTTTACTTACAATTATGTGCCTATCTAAGTCTTTTAAACTGCCCTATTGTACCAGCCTCCACCACCACCCCTGGCAATGCATTCCAGGCACCGACTACTCTGGTGTAAAAAAATTATCCCTGGCATCTCCCCTAAACTATCCTCCCCTCACCTTGTACAGATATACTCTGGTATTTGTGAATCTCGCCTAAGGAAAAAGGCGCTGACTCTCTATCTTATCTACTGTATGTAAACCTTGTAAACCTCTATTAAGTCACCTCTGACACCCCAACTGAAGATCCTTGCCTTGGCCACCTACCTACTAGAGATCCCAATGCCCTGAACACAGATCCTTGCCCCAGCCACCCGCCCATCCAAGAGCCAGACACACTGAATGTGGACTCACCAAATGGTCCCAGCCATCCAAGCACCCAACACTTTGAACGACACAGGTACTTACAATGGTCAAAAGTATGACCTATATAAAAGTCAACCCCACAAATATGACCTGAAAAATTGGTCCAAAATGTTTGAGGATTACATGAGTATATACAGTAATGTACAGAACATAGTACATAGAACATTACAGCCTAGTACAGGCCCTTTGGCTCTCAATGTTGTGATGACCTATATTTTTTTTTAAAACTAAACCCTTCCTACATCATTGTGCTCTATTTTTATTTCATCCATGTGCCTATCGAAGACTCTTAAATGCCCCTGATGTTTTAGCCTCCAACTCTACTCCCTGCAAGACATTCTCGTCATCCACAACTCTTTGTGTAAAAAAATTTACCCCTGATCTCTCCCTTCAACATTCCTCCCTTCACTTTGTAGAGATGTCACCTGGTGTTTGCTATTCCTGCCCTGGGAAAATGGCGCTGGCTGTCCACCTTAATCTTGTAGACCTCTTCCAAGTCTCCTCTCATCCTTCTCTGGTCCAAAGAGAAAAGTCCTAGCTCTGCTAACCTTGCCTCATAAGACATTTTCCAATCTAGTATATCTCCTCTGCACCCTCTCCATAGCTTCCACAACCTTCCTATTATGAGGTGACCAGTCTGAACACAATATTGTAAGCATGGTCTCACTAGAGATTTGTAGGCTTGTAATATGACCTCTCAACTCTTGAACTTGATCTCCCTATTAATTAAGCCCAACATCCCATAGGCCATCTTGACTATCCTATTAACTATCCTATTAACTTGTGTGGCAACCTTGAGAGCTGAATGGATTTGGACCCCAAGATTCCTCTGTTCCTCCACACCGTTAAGTATCCAAGCATTAACCCTGTACTCAGCCTACTGGTTTGACCTTCCAAAATGTGCTACCTCACACTTAAACACTTTTCCACCCAACTATCTACGACAATCTTCAGCACCATCCACAACTACTCCAACCTTTGTATCATCCACAGACTTACTGACCCACCCTTCTGCTTCTTGATCTAAGTCAGTGATAAAAATCACAAAGAGCAGGGGTCCCAGAACAATTCCCTGCAGAATTCCACTAGTCACTGACCTCCAGGCAGAATACTTTCCTTCCACTACTACTCTCTGCTTTCTACATGCAAGCCAATTTTTAATCCACTCAACCAAGGCTCCATGAATCCCATGCCTCATGACTTTCTGAACAAGTCTCTCATGGGGGATCTTGTCAAATGTCTTACTAAATAATGACCACATTTAGTGCCCTACCTTCATCAATTTATTTTGTTACCTCTGCAAAAAACTTAATAAGGCTCATGAGGCATGACCTTCTCTTCCCTTGTGATACATTATCTGACCCTGAGGACTTATCAATCTTAAAATTTTTAAGAAGATCCAACACTTCCTCTTCCTTAATCTCAACACGGTCCAGCAAACAAGCCTGTTCTATTCTAACCTCACCCTGATCAAGGTCCTTTTTCTCTTTTGAATACTGAAGAAAAGTATTCATTTAGGACCTCTTCAGCCTCCTCAGCTTCAAGGCCCATGTTGCCTCCTTTATCCTTAAGCGGCCCCACCTTAATTCTCATCATCTTTCTATTCATAGAATGCCGGGGTCCTCTTTAATCCTACTTGTGAAGACCTTCTCATGCCCACTTCAAGCTCTCCTAAGTTCCTTTCTGGCTACCATATAATTTTCATGAGTCCTATGTTTCCTGCTCCCTATGTTTAGGGTATGCTTCCTTCTTCCTCTTAACAAGCTTACTCACCTGTTTATCAATTGCAGTTCCCTTTTCCTATCTATCCCAATGGGATAACCCTATCCTGAACTGAACACAACTGGTCAATAAACCTCCTCCACATTAGTTCTGTACTTTCTCCCTTGAACATCTGTTTCCAATTTACTCTTGCGAGTTTATGCCTCATCCCATTATAATTGGCCTTTTTCCAATTAAACCCTTTCCCATTTTGTCTGCCCTTATCCTTGTACATAGCTATGCTAAATTTCAGGGAGTTGTGAGCGCTTTCACCAAAATGCTACTCCACTGAGAGGTCTGCCATTTGACCAGGTTCATTACCCTGTATTAGATCCAGTATAACTCTACTATCACCCGCTGGTCCACATACCACCGTATGTTTGGAATTTCCCTTAATCCATTACATGGGAAGCACCTTCCTGAACTTGATCAAGTTCAAGTTCAAATTTATTCTTTTACCTGTGGCCAGGAAGTATTTCTGCTTATTGATAGTGAAACCATACTCAAGAAAAAGAAACATATGCAAAAGAGAGAAATGTAAGCAAGAAAGAAATGCAAACAAACTGACTATGTAAATTCAGAAAAAAATAGATTCTGTTAATATGCAAACTAAGAGCCTTTTAATGAGTCTCTTACTGAGTCTGTTGATTTGGAGTAGGTGGGAGGATTAGCAACTGTTCCTGCACCTGGTGGCATGAGTCTTGTGGCACTGATACTGCTTTTCTAATGGCAGTAATCAGAACAGAGCATATCCTGGATGATGTAGATCGTTGATAATTGCTACTGCTCTCCGATGGCAGCTTTCCATGTGAATTTTATCGATGCTGGGGACACTTTTGTCTCTGATGTACTGGGCTGTGTCCCCTCCTTTTTGCAGTGCTTTCCAATAAGAAGTATTGATAACTCTATACCAGACCACGATGCAGCAAGTCAGCACAATTTACATTGCACATCTGTAGAAGTTTGCCAAGTTTTACAATGTCATAAATAACTTCTGTAAACCTCTAATGAAGTAAAGTCACTATTGTGCTTTCTTCACGGTGCCACTAGTAGGTTGGGTTCAGGGAAGGTCCTCTGAGATAGTGACTCTTAGGTATTTAATTTTGCTTACCCTCTCCACCTCTGATCCCTCAATGATCACTGGATTGTACACCTCTGGTTTTTCCCTTCCTAAAGTCTAGAATCATCTCATTGGCTTTGGTGACTTTGAGTGAGACTAAAATTAGTACACCATTAAGCCACATTTCAATCTCCTCCTGTATGCTGATTCATCCCCATTTTTATATCAATCACGACTGGAGTTAGTATTGTCAGCAAATTTGTAAGTGGCGTTTTGTCATACTGAGCCACACAGTCATGTATGTGAAACAAGTAAAGCAGTGAGATAAAGTACACAGTGGTGCTCCAGTGCTGATGGAGATTGTTGAAGAGTTATTCATGCCAATCTGCACTGAATGGGCATCTGAAGATGAGGAGTCACAGGTCTGGAGTTTGCTGATCAGTTTGAGGGGATGATGTTGTTTAATGCCAAACTGTAGTTTATAAATAACATCCTGATGGATACATCTTTGCTGTTCAAGTGTTCCAACATAGACCTGTTGCTGCAGTAGGCAAATTGGAATGGATCCATGTTGCTGCCCAGACAGAAGCTGATATGGTTCAACTTCACAAAAACTTCATTACTGTGGATGTGAGGGCCACTGCTCAAGGCATCACCTACTGCTGTTGTCACCTGGGAGGTAATCTTGAGAAATGTACCTTTGTAGCGGCTCACTAGAGGCTTAATCATACCAGGTCGGGAGGTTCCAAGTGACGTCATGACATCATTAGGAATGCATGCGGTTTTCAAAAGCTGCATGTGACTGAGTAAATTACTTTTACTGAACTCCGACGCGACTATGTCTTATATTTTCAAAATTTTATTTAAGAATTTTATAAAATATTACAAAGAAAGAAAATACAAAGATACAAAAATACAGATATATAAAAAGAAAAGAAAAAAACAAAATATGAAAAATAATGATAATATTCCCCCACCCCTCGGAACCTTACAAAAAAATTAGACATTTAAAATTAAGTAATCAACGTGCCAACCTTGACATAACTTTCACTTAAGATCAATAGCCATACAATCCAAATATAAACTCCACATTTTAACAAAAAAAGAATAATTATTTCACAAATTTTAAGTTTTTTTTCCAAATATGAACACAATTGCAGTTCATTATGCCATCTTTGTATATTCAATTCCACATTATTTTTCCAAGTTATCGCTATACATTTTCTTGCAACTTATCAGCCAATCCCAAATAGCATTCATGTAACCCAATAAACACATCATTGGATCCATTTGCAAATTGATTGTAAATAAATCTCTTAAAAATTTAATAACTTTTTCCCAAAAGGATTTAACTTTCTTACAATGCATAAAAGTACCTGTTTTTTTTTCTCCACTATGGATGCACCAATTGCCTTGACAATAGATTTGTCCGACATGGCAGTAGGCGGGGTCTTGGAACAGTGCACCAATGGACAATGGAAGCCACTAGCATTTTTTAGTAGGCAATTCCACCTTCCAGAAACAAACTACAACACATTCGATAGGCAACTGCTGGTGCTGTACCAGGTGGTCAGATACTTCTGCTATTTTTTGGAAGGCAGGGACTTCACTGTTTTTTCTGACCACCAACCATTAACGACCATCTTCGTGAAGGCATCAAATCCTGAGTCAGCTAGCCAGCAATGCCACTTATTTTACATAACTGAGTTTTCAACCAGGATTAAACATATCTCCAGTAAGAGTAATGTGGTGGCAGGTGCCCTGATCCGTTCCCTCTCTCTGGATATAGACTAAATGGCTCTCACCAAATCTCAGTGCCAGGATGACGAACTCCCAGCTTATAGAACACTGTCACCAGCCTACAACTTGAGGATGTAGCCTTTGGGCTACAAGGTACCACTCTCCCTGCTGCATGGAGACATTACATTTGTGATGTCATTCACGGACTGTCCCACCCCTCCATTCGAGTGAGTCCGCCTGATAGCCAAAGTTTGTATGGCACGGACTCAGAAACAAGTCACTGGGCAAAGACTTGCATGGACTGGCAATCTGCAAAAGTGCAAAGGCACATGAAGGTACAGATTTGACCACATGCATGTCGACATTGTCAGCCCGTTTCCGCTTCCGGTGTCACGAGGGTTGAGGTACTTGTTAACGGTCATTGACAGATTTACTAGGTGGCCATAGGTGGTTCCTATGATGGATTTATTAACCAATTCATGCACCAGAGCTTTTATTTCTGCTTGGATATCGTAGTTCGGCCAATCCACACACGTCACCTCCAACAGAGGCCCACAGTTTACTTCCGCACTCTGGGATGTTTTGTCATGACTGATGGGAATGCAGCTCCACTACACAACAGCCCACACCACCAGCAGTCAAATAGCCTGGTGGAACAGTTCCATAGTCACATGAAGTCGGCACTGATGGCCTACCTCCAAGGACCTGATTGGCAGAGGAGCTGCCCTGGACCCTCCTAGGAATAAGAACAGCACCCAAGAAGGATGTCAACTCCTCATCAACTGAATTGGTTTATGGAGCCCCACTCATTGTACCTGGGGAGTTCGTGCCCTCAGCATATGGACAGAAGTGCCACCAACTGCAGTCTTAGACAGACTGCAGGAGTGGCTTGGAAAATTGGCCACATTTCCTACATCAGAACATCGAACAATGACACCCTTCATCCCAAAGGATCTCCAGGAACATGAGATTGAGTTTGTGTGTAGAGGTGCACACGGGCCACCCTTACAGAGGCCATATGAGGGCCCCTTCAAAGTGCTTTAAAACAATCGTTCAACTTGTGTACTGAACATTGGGAGGGTGCATCCATAGACATTTACTATTGACTGACTAAAGCTCGCTCATCTTGATCTTGTTCGGCCCTTGCCACGACCCCCGACGCGAAGGCACGGACAACCACCCAAGAGTGGTGGACAGTAATGTCATCAGTGCTTTAGCCTCATATTGCTGCTTCTGGGGGCTGGGGGAATGGGGACCATGCACCTGCTTGCCAGAGGCTTAATTGAACCGGTTTGGGAGGTTCTGAGTGATGTCACAATGCGATGACATCATTTGAAACTTGCAGGGTTTTAAAAAGCTGTGTGACTAAGTAAATGACTTTTACTGAACTTCGACTTGACTACGTCTGAACATTTTCTCCTTCTTCATTTTACACTGTGACATCAGCAGAGGAGATTGGCCACTATATTTCTTTGCCCCTTTCACACCATGAGTTCCCATTCTCCTTCACATACACCAGTTCAGATAGAGATTCAGAGCAGGACCACTTACAAAGCATAAAAGAGCCAGCAGGATGGACACAAAAATCAGCACTAGGCATTCTTAGAACAGAAAGAAGCTGGCAGGGTGGAAGGAAAAACAGCACCAGATTGGTGCAGGAGAGGCCTTGGGTCTGTATATACAGAAAAATATTTGGCTTTGGTGAAGGAGCCAATAGATCAGATTACTTTGTTCTGCACCAAAAGGGAATGAATGTTGGTATAAATCCAAGTGAAGTCCTGACAGTAGGTGTATCTGTAATGATGCAGTCCAGGAGCATTATTGAGTCACTTGCAAATAACACATTGTATCTGAGTTCTGTTTTGAATTTATTAAGTGTTTCCTTTTCTAAATGGCATCCAACAGACCTGGCCGGGTTGGTTGATGTGAATATTGGGTCAAGATGTGGTTGGGTTTGGATCTCCTGGATTTCAGCTGAATATTGGCACTTTGACAAGATATTGCTGACAATGGAATTATCCTAGAAGAATTGGCTACCTGCCACAAAGGAAGGAAAGAATCTTTTTCAATTGTTTTACATTCAGTGAATCCCATCTCATTCCCAACAAGAACACTCTCAAAACAAAAAGGAATAAAATGATTCACAATTAACTTCCTTCCATTTTCCCCTTAACTTTGCATTCACCCAAAGGAAAATGCCATCCTTTAACATGTAGGCATTTTGAGAATAATGAGAAGTTAATTACAGAACAATCAATAACTAATTAAATGCACCACTAAAGCCAAGGCAAAAACTGCAGGATCCCTCTACCAAGAACACTGAATGGAGTCAAGTAGTAACAAGGAACTATTAATAAAGAACTGTTCATAATGAATTTTCCTGACAGACTACAGAAAAACAAATGGCAACAACTTAAATAAAGATGTAATTCAAATCCAAACTTAACACCTACTGGCTTTGACATTCTTCTAACTCTGATAGGTCAGTAAACTGCTCACCACACACATCTCTCCTACAAAGCAAATTTAAAATATCTAGTCACATTGCAACTTGGTCCATGCGACCTAAGTCATGGCCCATATAATAAACCTATGATTTGCACTCCTTCAGCAAAGACACAGTGAAACTACATAAATTCTCCCTTAAATCTCTGAATGTATTGTCTTACATAGGAAGAATGTGACATTTATCTCAATAAATTGGTGATGACAAATGGGGAGGAAAAAACTTTCACCATGGACTCCAGGCAGTGGCTACTAATGTTAAACAACATCTGCTCCTCATACTACTTATCAACAGAGTTCTTCCACTAATATTTTTAGAATTTGCTACTAACAAGCTATGTGGTCAGATGATTAATATAAACAAGCCTTTAGTTTGGAATGGGATCAGGATCAATTAAATAAACGAACTAATTAATGCCAGATGGAGTTTAATGTGGACAAATGGGAGGTAATGGACACTGGAACATGAAACCTGTCTCCCTTATAAAGGTGTGGAATAATAAAGTTGGAAAGGAATTTGGTCATTTAAGTTAATATATCTGGTCAATATGAAGCTGTTAGCAACAAAATTAATCAAGTAATGGAATGTATCACAAGGGAATTTGATTATAAATCAGAACAAATTATTTTAATCATGTAGAGATGAAGGCATATTTAAAACCTCATTAAATGTGAGCACCCCTGCATTCAAAATGGTTGTAATAGGTCAGTAATTTTGGAAAATAAGAAAGAAACAATAACTGGGGTTTTTAATTATGTAGAGAATTCAACAAAACTGACCCATTTTTGTCTTAAGGAATCACCTCAAACGAGAGAAACAGTAAGCACTCTGTATTCTGATCAAGATGGTGTCTAACTGAACACACAATATGAATGTAACTCCTTTTACGATGTAACGCGCACACGCACGTTCCCATAACACTCTTCCCCTCAAAAAAGTATTTTTGTACTTAAATAAGTATAAAGTTTAACTCAAATACATTAACACTTGTAAACACTACAGAGAACTCAAACATAAATTCAACTAATAATTGTAATTATAGACACCACACAATCTAACTTGAAAATGCATTAACTGGAAACACACCATATTTAGGTCACTGCACATAGTCTATGAGAGGTACTGGAGAGTATCTTTCTCTCTTAGATCATCTTGGGGATGGAAAACACCAAACAGAAGTACAACTTTTTGACTTTTCTGGAGCAGTAACTTCTCCTCGCTGGCTGACACTACTGGCTCTGTGTCCCATGCTTGGCTGGCATCTTGCCCCTGTAAAGTATCCAATCATAGTATTACAGTGGCTTACCACACACTGCATTTAGCAAAGTTCACTGTCTTGAAAGTAAGTGATATCTTGAGTTGGATTTAGTCAAGGTTAGCAACATTTCTATGATTTTTGTCTCATGGAAATGAATGAGATCAAATATCTTGTTGTGGACAGTAGCTTAAAAATTTAGCACTCACATTTGGTGTTAAAGAAACCACTGGGAATCATTGGGGCTTTGTTACTTTCATAGTCTCAGTCCATATCTTTATTCAAACACGTCATTCAAAACTAACAAAGCATGTCAATCATGGATAATTCAGTGTTTTGTGCTTTAAAAAAATTGAATTGTGCATAATGGCTGATTAGTAATATGTTGTGCAGCTGTCTCTGAAGATGTTTTATAGCAGAACACCAATGACTATGTTTAAGCAATATTAAATTTAATGTTTAAATGTAATAATTAGGCAACCATGTCCCGCATCGGACTTGTCAGCCACAAACGAGCCTGGACATTACCGTGGACATTACCCCTCCATAAATCTTCGTCCGCGAAGCCAAGCCAAAGTAGCAACCATGTGACTATGTTTAAGCATGATCTCACTGGATTTCCACTTCCTGGAATGCAGCAATACGGTGCAATGAGGAAAATCTGTCCTTTGATAGTCAGCTAATCTAGGAAGTGTGCTTTGCAAATTTTGAGTATTTTTAATATTTTTAAAATCTATTAAAGTTTGACATTGAAAAAGAAAAGAAAAAGACATAGCACTGAATTTTTAAAAAATATCACTTTCTTTTTTTTTGAAAATTTTATTTATTAGTATCTATATACGTTTCAAATTAACTTGCTATAACATTACAAAATAGATACTAAATAATTTTCACTTTTCACCCCCCAACTCCCACCATCCCTAACCCCTGCAGATAGAAAAAAAGAGAAAAAAGAAAAGAGAACACATTGATCGTACTAATTATAACCACATTAATAATACCATAATATTTCTTGATAAAAATACCATATTTTCAAGGGGGGATTGGATTAGAAGGTCTGGATTAGTCTATATTCATAAATCTCATATAAGGCTCCCATATTTGACAAAACCTATCATAATCATCTCTCATATTACGTAATTTCTTTCTAATGGGAGACAATATTTTACTTCATTAAACCATTCTTCTATTTTAACATTATTTTCCAATTTCCACATTTTAGCTACACACTTTCTCGCTATTGCTGTAGCTTGACTCAGAAATCTCTTGATATAGTTATCTAATTCCAGCTTAGTATCTTCATCATATATATTGTCCAGCAAATTGATTCATGGATCTAATTTAATCTTCACTGTAATATCTTTTCTAAAATAACACATATTTCTCCAAAAAATTTTTTACCTTTTCTCATGACCATACTGAATGCAAAAAAATTACCAACCTCTTTTTTACATCTAACACATTGAGCAGAAAAGTTCAAAATAAACTTATTCAACTTATATGGCATATGGTGAAAAAAATCATATTGAACTATTTGATATGTAGCAATAATAAGTATCTCAACACAATTTCATCCATATTTTTTCTTGAATTTGTATATTGAAATCCTGTTCCCATTTCAATTTAGTTTTATACACATCCTGCTTTTCCTTTATTTCTTCTAATTTATTATACATAGTAATTATAAATCTTCAAATAATAAAAGTATAACATATTCAATTTTTCTATATTTTAGAAGTCTCAAGTTCATTCCTATTATTCAAATATGATTGTAATTGATAATATGCAACTATTGTATTATTTAATATCCTGTAGCAGCTGTTACAATGCAGAAAACACACCACTGAACTCGGTGGGGGTTTCCAGTAGAACTCTTTATTTGAATTTTGTGCGTGCCCCTTTAAGGCCAATGGGAGTTCTGCCCTGTGCAGTGGTGACATCATCACATGGCCCGAGGCACGAGCTGTGGCCTAAGCCACAAGGCAATGAGTAAGCCCTGACAGCACCATCATCTGCAGCTGCCCTGCCAGTGTGGCGGTAGAAATGGGGCCGGTTCACTCATAGAGATGTGCGCCACCACCCAACCCCCCTAGAACAGGCTTACGTGTCCCGCTGATTGGGCAGCTGGCCCCTCCATTTAGGTTGGGCCATCTGCACAGTTTGCTTTAAGTCCATGTATGCTGGCTTTAGTCGGTCGACTTTGAATAGTTCCTCCCTGCCCCCAATGTCCAGAGTAAAGGCTTTTCCCGATCGTTAGTGCTGCAGGGGGATGCCAGGTGAGGACCAGGCTGGATGAACATGAACACAGCTGAGTCCAGCTCTTTGGGGATGTTCACCGGGTGCTTGCTGCGGTGGGTGGGCAATGAAGGTGCAAATGTCGCGAGCTTGTTGCGGAGGTCCGCAAGTAGGGTCAGGGTCTCACCTCCGGGCTCGGCATCTGCTCCAAGAAACTCCCCTGGTAGTGACAGCGGTGCACCATAGACGATTTCTGCAGATGAAACCTGGAGGTCTTCTTTAGGGGCCATTCGAATGCCAAGCAGGATCAGACTTCGTGCTCTCATGGAGGTCTCAAGGGTGGTCAGGAGCAGCACGCTCAACTCTGCTCCAGTGTCCACCAGGAAACGCCATCTGTTGGTCTTGTCCACCACATGCAAAAGGCTGTTCGTATGGCCAGCCATCACAGCCATCAGCGGCGGCTGACCTGGTCATTTCCCTAGTATGAGCAGAGTTGGTGGCATTTGCAGGCTTGTGCTCCCCAGCATCAGTGATAGAAGCATTTTGTCAACTGGTACTCCTCTGTCTTCTGTCTGGGGGCGGCTGTGGTTGGCTGGGTTCAGGGCAGGTGACCTGATTCATGGTGGCCTCGTTCTCTCACTTCATCCACCACAACACATCAGCGTGGGCTGCGACCTTCTTGGGGTCTGAGAAGTCCTCGTCCACTAGCAGGAGCTGGATGTTCGAGGAAGGCTTGCTCAAACATCAGGCAGGGTTTGTGACCCTCTGCCAGTGAGAGCATCTCATCCATTAAGGCAGATGGGGCTCTGTCCCCCAGGCCACCGAGGTGCATCAGCCTGAACATGCGCTGGCGACGGGAGAGTCGAAGTTGCTGAGGAGGAGGGTTTTGAGGGTGATGTACTTGCTCTCCTCAGGAGGATCGTGGATCAGGTCATCCACTCTGGCTGCCATTTCTTCATCAAGGACGCTCACCACATGGTAGAACATGGTAGAGTCCGAGGTGATCTGCCGGAGTCAAAACTGCGCCTCCACCTCCCCGAACCACATGCAGGCCCGATGGGTCCAAAACGGGGAGGGGAGGGGGGAGTTTCACAGAAACACCACTAATCGCTGATGAATCCATGTTTTGAGACCAGATAATGTCTGGGCTCTGCAGGATCACCAATGTAGTGGCTGCTACAACGCAGAAAACACACCACTGAACTCGGTGGAGGTTTCCAGTAGAACTGTTTATTTGAATATCGCGTGCGCCACTTTAAGGCCAACATGAGTTCCGCCCTGCGCAGCGGTGACATCATCATGTGGCCCGGGGCACGAGCTGTGGCCTAAGCCATGAGGCAATGAGCAAGCCCTGACGGCGCCATCTTCTGCAACTGCCCCGTCAGTGTGACGGTACAAACTGGGCCGGTTCACTCACAAAGATGTGTGCCGCTACAATCCCATATTTTTCCTTTAACTGATCAAATGTCATAAACAATAAACCCCTAAAACAATCTCATATTTTCTGTATACCTTTTTCATACCAATTGTCAAATAAAGAATTATTCTGTTTTAAAGTCAATGGAGCCCACTAATAATTCCTTAGACCTCTTTCCACATATATCCTGTTTCATATTCAAAACAAATGCCTTAAAATTGGTATTTCTTTTCTTCCTTTAAAATTTTCATATTTTTATTTATACAGCATTTGGTCTGGACTTTCTTCACGTATAGTATTCATCTCAATATCTACCCAAGATACTTTTTCTTCCCTTTGATACCAAGAAGACAAAAATCTCAATTGAGCTGCCTTATAATAATTTTTTTAATTTGGTAATCTCAAACCACCTTGATCTTTATTCCATGTCAACTTCTCCATACTTATCCTTGCTGACTTTCCTTTCCATAAAAACTCCCTAATATTCTTAATGAATTGTGTGAAAAAACATTTCAGGTACCTGAATTAAAATAAGTATTGAATTTTGGGAAAAATATTCATTTTTAACACAATTCACCCGTCCTATTAATGTTATTGGTAATTCCTTCCATCTTTTTAAATCTTCTTCCAATCTTCTTAAAAGTGGAATATAATTCAATTTATACAAATTATTCAATTGATTACTTACCATTATCCTCAGATATTTAACCCCCTCATTTTGCCATTTAAATTTTACTAACTTTTTACATTATGTATAATCTGCATTAACCAATGGCATAAATTCACTTTTATCCACATTAACTTTATATCCTGAAACTAATCCATATTCTATTAATCTTTCATTTAATCTATTTGAAATTTCAGGTTTAGTCAATCATCATCCACAGAACAGACAAATTTTATGAACCCTATCCCTTATCTCAGAACGTGTAATTTCCTCATCCCTTCAAATTATTTCAGCTAATGCAAATAAGAATGACAAAAGTGGGCAACCCTACCTAGAAGACCTAATCTAATCAGACCCAATGTTTGATCATTTACAATTACTTTTGCCTTTTGTTCATTAGACAATGCTTTTATTCCTTTTATTAATGCCTCAGGAAATCCAAATTTTGGAAGTGACTTAACCAAACGATTATCCAACAATTTGAATACAATTTTATAATCTACACTTAGCAAAGATATTGGTCTCTATGAAACTGTTTGTAATGGATCTTTTCCCTTTTTTGGTATTACCATTATCACTGCCATCTTAAAGGATTCTGGCACATCATTTACTTCTCTTATTTGATCTAATATCTCTTTAAAGATTGCTTCCAACCATTCCTTAAATTCCTTATAAAATTCTACAGGAGAAACATCTTCTCCTGGCTTTTTATTATTTTGGAATTGTAGAGCTCGTCGAAAGAATCAAAGACTTGTTGATCCAAACCAAGGCTTTTATTAGCAAAAGGCAGGAGCTCTTCACAGGTGGCCGACCAGTCCGGAATGATCTGACCTGGCTAGGGACACAACTCTTTAAGGCCCAGACAATAGGCGTGGCTTAACTCTCAGCCAATCGCTGTAAGCACAGTCTAGATACAGTAACTATATGCACTATGTACATTGGTGATAGATCTGTACTATCACAGGAATGTTTTCAGAACCTCATATATTTCAGCTTCTGTAAAGGAATTAGATAATTATTCCCTCTCCTCTTCACACAGATTTGGTAATTAAATTTGTTACAAATATTGCTCTATTTTAATTTCATCTTGTTTTAACTCAGACCTATATAACTACTCAAAAACATCTCTAAAATTTTCATTTATTTCCTTCGACTTATAAAGCATCTGACCATTCTTATCTTTCATTGCTACTATAGTCCTAGATACCAGTTCTTTCTTTAAATCCCATGCACCTTATGAGCTCTTTCTCCCAGTTCATAATACTTCTGTTTAGTTCACAAATATCTCTTTCAACTCTATATGTTTATATCATATTAAGCTTGAACTTTTTTCTTTCCGTTAATTTCTTTCTTTCCTCATTTGGACTAATTTGATTTGTTTTCTCATAATCAGTAGATTCATTTTCTAATTGATCTACTTCCTTTAAATAATCCTTTTTTAATTTTACCACATAACTAATAATTTGTCTTCTCAACTATGCCTCTAAAGCATCCCATATAACAAATTTATTCTTTACCAAGTCTCTATTGTTTTCCATAAAAAAACTTAATTTGTTTTCTTACAAAATCACAAATATCTTTCCTTTTCATCAATACTTTATTTAATCTCCACCAATATCCACTAATTTTATCTTCCTCAGATACTATTGACAATAACAAAGGGGAATGGTCCGAGATAGTACATGCCAAATATTCCCCCGTTGTACTGTAGATTGAACTTGAGCTGTCAATATAAACATCAATTCATGAATATGTCTTATGTTGAAAAGAATAAAATGAATAATCTCTTTCATTCATATCCATTTTTCTCCAAATATCTATCAATCCCATATCTACCATTAATTCTTTTACTTCTTTAAACACTTTACTATCTCCTACATATTTTTCCGATCTATCCATTTTTAAATTTAACATCAAATTAAAATATCCTCCCATCAAGATTTTACTATTGGCATTTGATAATGTCATTAAAATGTCCTGCATAAATTTATTATCTTCTATATTTGGAGCATATAAGTTCAACAGGTCCAATTTTCTGAGTATATCTGACATTCTACCATAAGATATTTTCCTGCCACATCCTTTTCTAGATTTAAAATTTTTACTGGTAGATTTTTATTTATCAATATTGCAACTCCTTGAGCCTTTGAATTAAATGAAGCTGCCACTTCTTTACCCACCCAATTCCTTTATAATTTATCTAGTTCCTTCTCCACTAAATGTGTAAAAAAATCTGTATCTATGTTCTTTCCTTTCATAAATACCAATATCTTTTTTATAATTTATTTTATTTTGTATCCCATTAACAATAAAACACAAAGATAATCTTGCCAACCATTTTCAATCAAATTAATCCTCTACTCATCCAGCCTTCATCCTCCAAATCCTCCTTTTACATAACAAAGACATTATTCTTCATTAGATCTATTACACCAAACAAGAACCAAGAAAAGATAGAATTCCCCAAAAAAAGCACATGCAAAAAACATACCCTTTTTATCACCCTTATTTATAGGAGTGATTTATGGGCTGTAGTTCAGACTACACCCGCACACATGATTCGGTGGCAACCGGCACACATTCCCTTTGCCCACCCCCCCCAATCTTATGCTGACCAGCCTTTACATATATCATCAGTTACTTAAGTACCTTTTGATATTATCTTAACTCCCTACCCTTGTAATTAAATAAAAGTTTTTAAAAAACACAATCTTTCTGTTTTACCATCAAACCAAACAGTATAACTCCTCACCCCTTACTGCCCATCTTTGCAGGTTACTCCTTGCTTCCCAACTTAACAAGCAAAGATTCAGCAAAAACTTTGGCTTCATCAGGATCCAAAAAAAAATCTATGCTTATCATCAAGAAAAAAATTTCAATACAGCAGGATATCTCAAAACAAATGCATAACCCTTCTTCCATAAAACATTTTTAACTACATTAAATTTCTTTCTCTTTTTCAGCAGTTCAAAACTTATATCTGGATAGAAGAAGATCTTGTTTCCATTGTAAATCACTGGGGCTTGTCTTGCCTTCACTTGCTTTGTCACAGTTCCAAGACTTTCTCTCTCACCTCAGCCAAGGAAATTAACCAATATTGGACGAGGGTTTTGACCTTCTTGTGGTTTTGGTCTTAAAGCTCTATGCGCTCTTTAATTTTCAATGTCTCATTTAAATTCTTCCATTCCCAGTACTTACGGTATCCAACTTTGTAAAAATTTCTTCATGTCCTGACCTTCATCACCTTCTCTTAGCTCCAAAATCTTGATGTTATTTCTTCTACTATAATTTTCCAAAGTGTCCATCTTCTGTCTAAAATTATCCTTTATTATTTCTGATTCTGCTTGCAAATTTTTCACCTCATCTTTTAGTACCTGTATTTCCAATTCATTTCCTTTTATTCTTTCTTCCATAACTTCTAATTTTTTATCTATTTGCTTTACGGTATTCTGCACTTGATCTGTCACATCTCTGGTTTCTGTCACTTTATCAGATATGACTTTAAGTGTCTGTTGCAATGATTCTTCCAGAGATCACTGCAAATTACCCATATACATTTTGACCTCTGAGGCCAATAATAAAGATTCTTTTACCAACTTCTCTGAATCATTGTGTCTGATTCAACTTCTACCTCTTTTAGTTCTTCACTTGGTTCTCCCCCGGAGCTGTCAGGTTCAGGATTTTTATTAGAAGTGCATCCATTTTTTTTCTTCTCTGCACATGCGTGACTCCTCATGCCTGCGCTGTAGATGTTTTTCTTCAGTTTACAGTGGCCATTGTCAGGGAAGACCCTGAGTAAAAGAACTCTAGGTCTCTCCAACTCCCTGGCCTTCACTGCAGGGGACCAACCTAAGGACAGCTCCAGGCTCCTTCTTTGAGGTAGCCCTTATTTCTGCTTCCAGCATTGTAACAAGAAGTTTTTCCTTCTTTGGTGGTATCCTGTTCTTCAACTCTTCCGATGGTTTCTTTCACTGTCCTTTTAAACTTTTCTATATTTTTTAAACTTTTTCGTGGAGTGTACAGATTATGTTACTAACTCCACATCATCACGTGACACGCCCAAAAATCATTTTCTTAATTCACTTCTTTGTCTCTGAAGTCTTTGCCAATTCATCCTCTTTGAAATCTGCAGGGCCTTTGGCTCCATCATTAGTTCTAACCTGATGTAGAATCTGAGACAAAAATCCAAAAGCATTGGGCTTGGAAATTCAACAAAATTGGTCCTGGTGCTGAAGTCCATGTGTTATCCATGGGCAATTCAAGCTGCCATCTGGTCTTTTGACTCCAGTAACAAATCCCTGATTGGAACCAAGTTCAAAATCATCTGAAACAAAAGTGGAAAATTATGGAAACTCTTCATTGGAACTTTATTCAATTGTTGTCAACCTGAACATTTGGCCTTGAGTCAGAGGACGCTGTTTTAGAATAAGAGGTCATCCATTCGTGATAGAGATTAAATAAAAATGTTCTGTCAAACAGTTGTGTGAGGAAATTGTGTTTTTAGATACAGTACACTTACATATAGGTAGGTGGATTCTTCATAAATAAGTGGTAAAAATCAATCAGAATAGGTGGGAATATGGGGTTACGATCAGCCATGATCTTCTTAATACAGACTCAAGGGACTGAGTAGCCTACTTCCTCTGCACCTGCTGAAGTCCACGATTGATATCCCTTTCAATAGCTGAATTCCTGCACCTCCAAACACTACTTCCAGCAATAGGCAACATATTCCAGCCTGCATATATAATTATTCACAGAATGCAAAATGCATTTACTGTAACCTTATTGAAGAACATTTCAGGAAAAAAAACTGAACCGATTGAAGAAATGGGATGGGGATAAACTTGATGGGGGAGAAAGGAGGGGCACTTCAAAGGCTGGTGGTCATAAACTTTGTTAGGTAAGGACTTGGTATGGGTCAGATTTGTCTGCCTTCTTCCTGTGGAAATTTAAAAGCATTCCAATATTATTCAGTCTTAAAGCACTAAAAATGTTTTCAGGAAATTATTCCCTTTCCAATTTTGTCTCTTAAGCTGAAACGTAAAGCTATAAACTGTAATGTCTAATTGAACCAGTAATTCTTTCATAGAGCTTGCTGGATTTATGACTACAGATTTCAGTTCAAAGGATTATTCTCTCTGAAATTCTCATGAACTTCTGTAAGTTTGTATATCGTACCTCGTTTATCAGTAACTCACAGGCCATCCAATCTATATTTTTCATTTTCAAAACATCTGTTTGTTGCATGGCTATGAGCAAATTTTAATAAAAGAAAATTGTACGTATTTAAAACAAATTTAAATCAAACATTATACTGTAATTGAAATCTGAATATTCTTCATGTATTAATAAAGAGCAACATTTTTATTATTAATTTTCTTAAATATTTGTTCAATTCATCATGATTTGTATTTAATGGAGATTAAAATCAAGAATAGTTTTTGTTTCACTTGTGAGAACTGCTTATAAATAGATATTTTTTACTTTTATTTTCCTTTCAAGAAATTCCCACATCTCTGGTCTGGCAAAAGTGTTTTTCAAAAGACAGAGGATTTTTGAAACAATATTGAACATATTTGACTTAAATGTCTAGTTTTAAAATTGGTACATTCTTTGCAAGGTAATACCTGATATAAAAATATTTCATGATGGGACTAGAAACAGATTACCCGGTAATTCTTTACTTGTTACTAAAGTGATAAATAGTACCAGTCAAATCTCCTGGATTTGCTGCTTTAAATATTCAGGAAAAAAAAGATATAATAAGTGTTATAACTAAAGCAAATAAGATTCAGAACAGGCTTATCATCACTTCCTTGACAAGCTTGAGATTGTGCTGCTTGTTTCATGAAATAGGTGATTTAAAGGGGAATAAAATTGACAGATTAACAGTTAAGTTACTTATTAATTACCTGGAAAAGTTATTTATGATGAAATAAATTTCCAAAAGTAAGTTTATCTTCATCTCTGTGTTTCTGTTTCCTGTTCAGCAATTTTTTTTCACAAAAACACTAGTATAATTCCTTAATACCAATTATACAAAACAACAGTTTAACTCTGCTTCGTAACAGCAGCAATGAATGAATTGCATTCCTTTGAGAAATCATCAATTGATTTATGATGTAATAACATTTATCAGTGCCTTGTCATAGTCTGTTGAACATAGCCATCCAGGATTAACTCTTGTCACACTTTGTCATTCTCACTGGCAACATCTGCAGCCATAAACTTTTCTATGTGAAAGATGAAAGAGTAGCTGTTTTTCATTTCATCAGAGGTAAATGTTATACATTAATGTGGCAAAAATAAAAGTAAAATTGAAATTTATTTTGGTTTTGAATATTTATAATCAGCTCATATCCCGCCAAATGGATTGATGGAACTTGTTTGTAATGGTATTTTTAAATGTGACTTCTTACCCAATTTTCTATTAGTAGCAATGGCAATTAATTTGGATCACAATTTCTACAAGATGCACTTTTCCATTTCTTTGTTAAAATCAAATGTGTTAAGAGTAATGAGTGAAAATCGTGGTCCACAGAAAGAAAGTTCTCATAACTCATTTTGAGCTTGTATCAATTGATATTCTTCATCATATATCTCATGATTTCCCATACCACAACTGTCTTTTGGCACTTCAATGTACTTTTTGAAATTTCAACTAAAAGATAACATAAGTATTTTGATAATTTCCCAAAATTATTTATCACGCATGATCTCATTTTTGAAGAACTGTAATGTAGGTCCTTTCAAGTATTCAAGTAAACAGTGATAATTAATCATGATTTCCAGTTATTTCTGAACACTTTTATAACAATATTTAGGACAATAAAAAATAATGTGGAAAATAACTGCAGAAAGTGCTTAATAATATTATGCAATTCTTCTTTTACTCTGGGACCTTTTTGAAATGTAGGTTTTAAAGTGTGCATGGCTACAATTCACATGTAGCTGTCAATTATTGATTTTGTTTTAAGAAGTACAAACCAATAATAGCACATATTTTGACAATCCTGTAGTCCAATTACAAGGTTGATTACTATCCCAGCGGGACATTAGTCCAGGACAAATGTTCTTTCCACTGTTCTCCATATACAGTAAGTTCCTATCCACAACTCTGGAACATTTTACTTTCCTCTTTCAGAAGATCACAATTTAAAAACAAGGCCCTGCAATTTAAAAAAAAACTCAAAGCAACTTCTCCCAGGTAACTTTGGCCTTATTTCCCCCTTTTTTTATTTTTTGGGGTTTTTTTTTCATAATTTTGCAATCAACATGGCAGGAAAGTTTCACATTTCACATTACAGGTCGTCTTAAGAAAAGGGTTTAGATAAGCTGAGTTTTAATGTGCTGGAGATTAGAAGAGGTAGAGGGGAACTGATTTAAATACATAAGCTATTATGGGATCTTGACTGATTGGATGTGGAGAATATGTTTCCCCTTGTTTGGGGATCTTGAACAAGAGTACACTGTTTAAAAATGAGGCATCACCCATTTATTACAGAGGAGGTGATTTTATTTTAATCACCTTTAAAATAAGATTGTGTGATTGTGTGATTTGGAACCCTCATCTTAAATGGCTGTGGAGACAAGAATCTTTATGTTTTTTTAAGACAAAGACAGAAGAATGCATAATAATTTCACCTTCTCCCTCTCTACTATTCGGGGCCCCAAATAGTCCTTCGAAGTGAGGCGACACTTCACCTGTGAATCTATAGGAATCATTTACTGGATCTGGTGCTCCTGATCAGAAAGACTGGAGGCAGACTGGAAGATAATTTCATTGAACACCTTCGCTCTGCCTGCTGCAACAGCAAGGACCACCCAGAGGACAAACACATGCCATTACCATACTGACATATCTGTCCATGGCCTCATTTGCTGCCAAATTGAGGCCACCCACAAAATGGAGAAAATTATATTCTGTGTCAGCAGACTGCAACAAGATGGTGTTAATATCAACTTCTTCAATTTCCATTAACCCCTCCCCTGGTCTCTCTCTTTCCTTCACCACCCCCCCCCCACCTTACACTTCCTTCTCTAATAAAGAAGCTATCCTTTACCCTCTCTGCCTATCACTTCTCAGTTTCTTTCTCCTCCCATCCCAGCTGGATCCACCTACTACCTCTGTCAGGTTGTGCTTCTGTCCTTTCCATCACTCCCCCCCTCCCCCCACCTTTATATTCCATCATCTGCCTAATTTTCGACATTCTTGATGAAACACTCAGGTCCAAAGCGGCGATTGTCTTTTGCGTCCTATGGATTCTGCATGACCTGCTGAGTTTCTCTGGAACTTTTGTGCACACCACAATAATCTTACTGTGGGTGGAGAGAATTGCAAACTTCAGGTTACAAGTAGATCAGCCATTGCTTTTAAATGAGGAACAAACAGGTTTGAGGGTCTGAGTTGCCTACTTCTGTTCCTAATTCACATGTTTAAAAGAAGGATATAATAGCATGGGATGATATTGCCAGAAACTATACATTTTAATTTGGAGAGACTGACTAGACTCAGATTTGCTTCCCTTAGAAAAAAGGTGGCTGATGGGAGATTATATTGAGATGTACAATGTTGTGGAATGTGAACAGGAAGGGCCTTTATCCCTTTGTGGAGAGCCCACAACACCGGGACATAAATCTAAAACCCTCGGTTAGAGAAGTGTTAAGGAAGAATATTTTCCTAAATAAGGCTTTAGTCAAAGATAGATTTTTAAATAACTGGTCAAAACATTCTCCACAGTATATGATCTTATTTGACCTTGCACAGCTTACTCCCAATAAACCAATAGAAATGTAGAGAAGATCAGTAGAAATAAAATGGTCTATCTCACAGCATAAAATATAAATTAAAATGATGAATGAATATCTGCTCCAGTAAAACTTTCAAAAAGATATCTGTAACTATGCTCAGCCAATTGTGTCATTTTCATTATCCGTGATTTTTAACTGCAACATCATTGGAAATCTTGTTTTCAACTACCAAGATCCAGAACCTTCCCTCTGAGGGACTCCTTCAAAACTATCTCATGGATAGAATCTGTCCACTGATCTAATGTTTTTCTGACTTTTTTTTTGTTTGATGACATAATTGAGAAGGGTGTGTTCTTTTAGAGGCTCAGCGTATATATGGCTTCAAAATTGCAAATAGAATGTCATTAACTGTAATAGCCTCTCATCAACAATTTGATGCAAGTTTTATTCAAACGTAACAAGAACCTACAGGTATTCAAGCTACTTTCAAATTGTTTTGAATCTATTAAACTTTTGCATATAATTTTAAAGTTTCCATTCTCTTCCACTGAAACATTTATTAGCCCCTGGAGAACATCATTCTGTGACTATGTGTTTAAATGTCAGGACTTTAGCCACAAAGCCATGGAACCCTTATAAGCTGAAGTAAGGTAATGAAAGTGGTATTATTCTTAATAATCCTTGAACTGGAAGATGAAGTGCTTTAATGGAATTGGAATTCTTCTTTGGTTCTTTCTTTGCATATTTAAAAAAAGCTAATTTTAAATATGTTTTAAAATTAACATGAATAACATTGAATAGTCTGGAAAATGTGCCAGTCCAGTATTGACAAATTCCTGAGCATGCCAGATCATTTTTTTACTGTAATGGGCCACTGGAAATGTTGTGATTCAGTGGAGAGTCAGAGCCTTCAAGCATTCTTGGCTCGATCAGTAAGAGGTGGTAAAGTGCTTTGTTGGTACTCAGTAATTGGTGCTGTGACTTTAATCAGAGCAAGTCTGTTGGAATCTTTAATTAAGCCAATTGATTACAGTTAATGATTTGTCTGTGTTTGCTGAGAAATGTTTAAGGACAGATGTTGTTAATTAAGCCAGCTCCATTCAATCTTCCTCATGAAGTCAGAATGAGCAGGAGTTCTTGGCTGCTTGCAAGGTAACAAAGTGGTATTTTCTCTGGAATGATTTCACTGCTTAGTTTGTTGTCTGAGGAATGTTTTGTCCATTATCAGAAGCCAGTTTTGCCAAGTTGTTTGAAATGTTGGTGGTGCAAATCAGCCTTGGCTTGTAAAAATACCAGCAGGTAGGGTTTAAGTGAAAGAGTAAAGAGCACACAGTAAGTGTATGATTTGGACTTTGGGTATTGAATACCAAAGACTGACATTGTGAAGGCATTTTCCCAGTTATGTCATTCCCTGGGAGTATAGTTCAGGAAGATCCTTGAGGAAATCTTGATGCAATAAAGTAGCTGGTGAGGGACTTTTTTCATCACTTCCCACTCTGTGTGATATTTAACCTTCTGTTTCAATTAGGCAGAATGAAATGGTGAATTAAACTGACAAATTATTATTAAGGAAAGGTAGAAGGAACCTAGCAGAATACTCCAGTGACTGAGGTTCCATCCTGACCAAGAGTGTTATTCTGTGTGGAATTTGCATTTTTCCTTGTGAGCTCTAGTTTCCTTGCATGTCCCAAAAAATATGAGGTAAATTTCCCATTGTAAATTGCCTCCTGGCAAAATCTGGGAGAAGTTGAAGCTTATGTGGGGAGAACCAGTTGCAGATGAAATTTGTGAGGAATGGGATTTGATCTGGCATAGATATGATGGGCTAAATGGACTCTTAAATTATCTCAATATAGTAAATCTAATGAAACACTTGCCACAAATGTGTGTGAGGTGATGAGGTAAGAAGTAGAACAGTGGAGGTGCCTTTGCCAGGTGTATTCTTGGCAACTTGTTGTCAGTTTTTATAATATACAACATTGTAGGGGTAATTGGCCAAGTGGCTTTTTTTATTCATCAAATTTGTATTATAATAACAAAACAGATTCTTTGAGTAGCCAGCAATGTTTGCAAGATGGAATGGGGGAAGTTACCCATTTTCAACTCCTATTGAGTATTACACGTGCATGCATCTCATATTTTTCTATATACATCTGAAAAGCCCTGGTGCACCTTGTGACCAGACATTCTGAAAGGAACTGTACAAAATGTTCAGCAAACCCTTGTCTGGAACATTGTTTTTCCAATCCACTTGAATTTTATGTTGTGATGTCTTGTAAGCATCAAGCCAGAAACGTGATGCATTCTGTGGCACAGCAATTGATTGAGATGTAGGTTTCAGGTGCACTAGTGCCATCTATAGGAGAATGGTGAAAGAATAAAAAACAGAAGTCACAGGGAAAGACAAGTATGAGAATTGTGATCAGTAGAAATGTAAGTTTTAAATCATTCTGTCATGTTACATTCTGGAAATGATCTTTAATCATTTTTCTGGGAATGGAGTACTGATGGCATGACCAGCATTTATTGATCATGCTTAAAAATCCTTGAAGGTGGTGATAAACAGCTGCAGACCATGTGATGCCAATATGTCCATATTGTTGTTTGGTCTGCCAGGATGGGTACACAGTATCAATTGAAAGAACAATGATATATTTTGTCAAGTCAGGAGAAGAGGAATCTGCAGCAATATGTGCCCCTCCTTGGTGGTTGAGGATGTTGGAGTGCTCTAATTATAATGCATTGTGCATTTGGTAAATATTGCACCTAATGAGGGAGGGAGGGAATGAATGTGCTTGGATGGTGTGTAAAGTACCAATCAACCACCTGTTTGTTTTTAATTGAATCATGTCAAAATGTTTGTGTTGCTGAAGCTACCCTCCTGCAGTCATTTTACCACATTCCTTCCTTGTTTTCAGGATGGCAGAAAGGTTTTGGATCGTCAGGAAATAAGTCGCTGTCTGAGCTGATTATTGGAGAGATGTATAACAATTTGTTATGGGGATATCTTAATTTTTATTCTAACTCTTTTTCACATTTTTGCTTGCCAGTTAACTATAAATAATAACAAATTGGTACGCAGAGTTGAATTTTTTTTAAGAGCTTGGGTTCTGGCAGAAGTATAGCAAAGGTACTCAGTAATATCACTCTTGGCAAGGTGTAGTTACTGCAAGGTAAAGATACTGAAGCTGTTCTATCAGAAATTCAGACACAAGACTTACATAGTGTGAGAGTTTGCTCTCACCTAATTGTGACAAGTCAGATTTGTACATGGCAAATAAACTTCAATAAAAGATTTTTTTTTCCAAATAATCATGGAGGGATAAATGTTGAGACCAAAAATTTCTCAAATAACTGCCAAATAATCATTTGAATCAGCAGTTATTGAAATATTGTAAATGTAAAGATGTGTTTACAAATGTCATGTTTTCAATATTACAAGGGGTTTAAAAAAATCTGCGGCAAAGGGTGATGGAAATGATGGAAGAGGAGGATGAGAAAATGAGTCTGATCTTGTCAGCTCAAATTATAAATGCTAACAATTGAGCCAATGGCAAGAGAAGGGTGCAGGCAATTGAGAATTTGGAGTGTTGTAGGATAAGAGGGAATTAAATTGATGGCGAAAGATTTAACTCGAGAGGATGAAAGTTGGAACCTGTGAAACTGCAAGCAGATCTTATGGTTTAGGTGCAGAGTTCATAATGCATTGACTTTAATGGAAGGTGATGAACAAATAAAATTCCGAAATGCACTGGAGAATTTTGTCTTCAAATAACTGATAGGAATGAAAGTGAAGTAGGGCTAATAATAGAGGTGGATGATGCATTAGACACATCATGAGGATTTTAAGCTTGGTTTTGAAATGTTTAATTCTACACATCTTTACATTTACAATATTTCAATAACTGCTGATTCAAATGATTATTTGGCAGTTATTTGAGAAATTTTTGGTCTCAACATTTACCCTTCCATGATTATTTGGAAATTAGATGATTTAACCAAGAAATGCTTTTGTTTGAAGGTTTTAATCCACTGGATCAGCAAGCCAGTCCTTCCCCACCTACATCTGTCATATAATCTTCATCACATCAACAGCTTCTAGTTCCCTGAACTCAACTACCTCATCTTTGCCATGGACATCCAATCACTACACACACCTCCATCCTCCCCATACTGAAGCCCTCAAACCCCTTTGTTTCTTTCTCTACAACAGACCTAACTATTACTGCTACACTACCACCCTCCTCTGGCTGCTAGAGCTTGTCCTCTCCCTCAATAATTTCTCCTATGATACATCCCACTTTCTCCTAGTCAAAGGGATAGCCATGGGTACCCAGCTATGCCTGCCTTTTTGTTGGCTATGTGGATCAGTCCATTCTACATGCTGACACAGGCAAGCTCCCTCAACTCTTCCTCCTCTACATTGATGACTACTTTGGTTCTGCCTCATACACCCATGATGAGCTCATCATCTTTATCCACTTTGCTGCCAACTCCCACCCTGACTTCAAATTCACTTGGTCCATCTCTAGCAACACTTTTTTCTTTCTTGATCTCTGTCTTCATCTTGGGAGGCAAACTTTCAACAAACATCTACAAACCCATCAACTCCCACAGCTACTTCGACTGCACATTCATACCCTGTCTCCACTCCTTTCTCACAATCTGTCTATCTCTCTCATCTGCTCCCAGAATGAGGTCTTCCATGCCAGATAATCAGAGATCCTCCCCCTCCTTCAAACAAGGTGGCTTCCTCTCTACCACCATCAACTCTGCCCTCTTCTACATATCTTTCATTACCTGTGCATCTCCCCAGCCCCGTCCATCCCCACATGCAACAAGGACAGGATTCCCTTGTTCTCACCTACCACCCCACCAGCCTCCACCATTTCCACCACCTCTCCCATCATTTCTCCGGCACAGCAATTATCACCTTCTCCATATCCAATTAATATCTTTTGTACTTTTTCCCCCTTGCCATTTATTTTATTCAGGTGCCTGCCTGCTTTTTGCTTGAAAAAGGACTCTGGTATGAAATGTCAGTAATATAGCTTTACCTCCTATGGATGCTGTGAGGCCTATTAAGTTCCTTCAGTACTTTGCAATGACTCAAGCTATGGGGAAAGAAAACAACAATAGAAAATAGATAAAGAAGCACCATAACTTGTGTCTGGGCACAATTCACTATGGTTATGACAGGTTGGATTTTAGTGCTGTTCATTTTTTAAGGATCTATGGGGGAAAAAAAGGTTGTCAGTGTAGAAGGATAAAGCTGGACATGCAGGTATAAATGTGTATGTGAATGAAGGGACCAATGAGTTATGTTGTCTCAGGATCAACAGGATAATCCACAAATCATGTTGGTTTTGAACAGCTGCTGCTTCAAGTTCTCTTTAACAGTGTAAAAGAATAATTATCTTGTATATTCTAGTGTCATTTGTTTTGGGAACAATTGGATCAACAAAGAAAATCTGTCGTCTTGAAATGAATATTTTCACTTTTTTTGATCAGATGGTCACAAGTTTGGGAAGGTGCCATATATGTTTTGGGAACAATTGGATCAACAAAGAAAATCTGTCGTCTTGAAATGAATATTTTCACTTTTTTTGATCAGATGGTCACAAGTTTGGGAAGGTGCCATATATGTTTTGGGAACAATTGGATCAACAAAGAAAATCTGTCGTCTTGAAATTAATATTTTCACTTTTTTTGATCAGATGGTCACAAGTTTGGGAAGGTGCCATATATGTTTTGGGAACAATTGGATCAACAAAGAAAATCTGTCGTCTTGAAATTAATATTTTCACTTTTTTTGATCAGATGGTCACAAGTTTGGGAAGGTGCCATATATGTTTTGGGAACAATTGGATCAACAAAGAAAATCTGTCGTCTTGAAATGAATATTTTCACTTTTTTTGATCAGATGGTCACAAGTTTGGGAAGGTGCCATATATGTTTTGGGAACAATTGGATCAACAAAGAAAATCTGTCGTCTTGAAATGAATATTTTCACTTTTTTTGATCAGATGGTCACAAGTTTGGGAAGGTGCCATATATGTTAAGATTTTTCAAGAGGAAAAACAAGGTTGGAGGTGATGTTTTTGTTAAGGTGCAGGAGTTGATGGATAGCTTATTGAAAAGTGATAATGGAAAATTTGAAGTGCGGGTTCTGGTGGTAGAGGAGATGACACGGTACCCAAAGAGAGAGGTCCAAGTTATTAATCAGTGCAGACACTGGAAAGATGAGTAATGTCGTCAGCAGCTTACTAAGAGGGTTGAGGGAGCAGGCGAGTCGCATGGGCGGGTTGACTTTGAAAAGTCCCTTGTCCTTGATGGAGTGAAAATTGATCCCAACGATGGTGCTGGCTGAGTTCACAACTCTGTGGATACTGCCAGATGTGAATTAATCCTAAACCAGAAACTGATACAATTGCTTAGGGTTATAGCACAAAGCATTCCCTTTACATTTTGTGTTCTGTTGTGCTACTGACCAAATGCACACATCTGCTTGAAGGTGATGTTAAATGTAAGTTCAGTGATCCAGTCCTGAGGCTCCTCACTCACTTAGAAGAGAAATCACAAATTAGGATGAACATGACCTGAGAGAATTACTTTCCATCGTTTACTTCCACTTGGCTGCTGCTCATTCCAATAGTATGCACTCAGTGGTCAGTTACTCTGTGATATGATGGCTGCTGTAATAACCGCTACCTAAAATGATTGTTTAGTGGCTAGACTTAAGCTTGGTATCCGTTTGATTGCAAACATTTTTTTAAAAATGAAGGCTCATTGGTTGCTATGAATGTGGTGTTGTTCACATTTATGGTGAGCAGATAGAGCGCCATGCTCTCCAGCTGATGCCTTATTTCCAAGTGTCTTGCTCCTTGCAAGTAGAATGCCTAACAACAATTTAATGCAAGTAGACTGCCTGGTGTTGTGAACACTTTGAAGGCATCATCTGAGGATAGGTGTAGTGTGATGGCTTCACACTGTAGAAATGTTTACCAATTTGGCAGGTGTGGTTTTGGTGAGTGAAACTGATTTCCCCTTTGCTTGATCTGTTCAGTGTTGCACTGGCCAATCTCCCATTCTTTATGTAAACTTCAGGGTTTTTTTAGATTTTTAAAAAAACTTGAGTCTTGTTCTGCAAAAAATACCACTTATCCATCACCACTGACCTTGGAGTTCTTTCATATTTAAGATCCTTGAATTGGCATCATCTTTGTTTTTAATATCTCCTTCCTGGTCTCAATTTCTAACTCCAAAATTTTTGCATTCTATGTGGCTAATTACTGAAGCCCATATATCTGGCTCTCTGCACCTAAAATGTTAAAAGACCCTCCAGAAATTAGACTACTTCTGAAACTTCACCTAGATCTTAAAAAATCTTTCCTTAAAAATCATATTTGATTGCTTAGTTTTTCTCTTTTCACTCAATTTTTCCATGAGTCTCCATGGGGCTGGGTAAGTAATAGCATTGAAGGAAAACTACGCACATCTATTGTTTACCATGTCTTGCTCAAATTACTTTCTTCCATAGAGGGATACAATTTCAATGTGTAAAAGGTTTTTAAATAGGTACCTGGATAAGGAGGCATGTCTTAATGCAGGCAAATATAATTAGCATTGGTCAATATCAAGCCCTGATGCAGTCTTGACCCAAAATGGCAATGTCCTTTCACCACAGACGTTGGTCAACTTGCTGAGTTCCTCCAGTAATTTATTCATTTTTGCTCCAGATTCCAGCCTCTGTACTTTCCTGTGTCCTGACTCTTATGGATAAGATGGGCAAAATGATTATGCTTTCTGATTCTTGAAAATCAGACCTATAGATGCTCTATTGCAAACAGAGCCTCCATGTGCGCACACCCTAAATTAAAGGGTAAGCTAAAGGACGCAATGTCACCAAAACCAAGGAACTGATTGTTGACTTCAGGAAGGGAAAACCAGAGGTGTATGATCCAGTGATCATTGGGGATCAGAGGTGGAGTGGGTGAACAAATTTAAGTTCTTGGGAGTCACTATCTCGGAGGATCTTTCTTGGAGCCAACATTCTTAATGACTTCATGAAGAAAGAACAACAGTGCCTCTACTTCCTCAGGAGTGTGTGGAGATTATGACATTGGAAACCTTGACAAATTTCTCCAGATGTGTGGTGGAAAGTGTGCTGACCAGCTGCATCATGGTCTGGTTTGGGGATACCAATACTCCTGAGCATAAACCCCTGCAAAAAGTAGTTGACACAGCCTAGAATATCACAGGCAAGTCCCTTCCCACCATCGAGAACCTCTACAGGGAATGCTGCCATCAGAGAGCAGCAGCAATCACCAAGAATCCACACCTCCCACCACACACTCTGTTCTCGCTGCTACCATCAGGAAAGTAGTATAGGTGCCAGAAGACTTGTACCACAAGGTTCAAGAATTGTTTCTACCCCTCCACCATCAGACGCCTCAACAACAAACTCTGACTCCTTTAAGGACTCTTTTGCACTTTATTGATTTTTTTTTTTCTCTGTATTGTACGGATATTTACATTTTTATTTGGTTACACATATACATATCTTGAGTATAACTTTTTGCACTACCAATAAGTGGTAATTCTGCCTCGCCTGCAGGAAAAAGGATCTTTGGGTTGTATTGTGTCATGTCACTCTGACGATAAAACTGAACTCTAACAAACATCAAGAAACAGTGGTTGGTTGGTTGCTTGGCATGTACAATCTTGATCTGTTTATCTATTGTAATTCTCATTGTGACGGAGTAGTTTGACAGAATACTTGCCGTTTTGGATCAGTTAGTTGGAGAGTACTTGCACTGTTATGCAATGCTGAGATCCTCAGTTTAGTGTCTGCTAAATATCCATGTTTTATTCTGCTGTGAAGTGCAAGAAGGCCAGTATTGGAGTATTAACATCAGTTATGTTCTTAAACAAAAAGAACTGCAGACGTTGTAATTGTAATTTACACAAAATGCTGGAGAAAATCAGTCATACAGCAGTCTTTATCAGAAACTAACTGTTGTCATGAACATGTTTTGCTAAATCTGTTTTAAGGCAGCAATGAAGTACAAAATTGCTACAAATTACATTTTTTAAATTGCTAAAAAAGATAAGTCAGGGAGCATCTGATTAATTATCCATTCAAAAAATCTGATAGCAGAGGGGAAGAAACTGTTTTTGTACTGTTGGGTGTTCATCTTGAGGATCCTATACCAGCAGTGAGAAGAGGTCATGGCCTGGTGGTGAGGGTCCTTAAGGAAAGGGATTGCTTCCTTGAGACACTCCCTCTTGTAGAGTGAAGACCATGATGGTGCTGGCTGAGTTCACAACTTTGTAGGCTTCCTGGACTGTGCATTGGCATCTCCTTCCCATGATGTAACCAGTCAGAATGCTCTCCATGGTTCACATGTAGAAATTTGCAAGAGTCTTTAACATGTCAATCTCCACAAACCCCTCATGAAGTATAGATGCTGGTGAACCTTCATGATTGCATCAACATGAAAGCCCCAGGATAGTTTTCAGCAATGATGACACCTAGGAATTTGAAGGTCTTAACCCTTTCCACTATTCACTCCTCAATGAGGACAGGTTTGTGTACTTGTTTCTTTTCACACCCACCCTCTTCCCCCCCCCCCCCCCATCTCCTGAAGTCCAAAATTAGTTCCTAAGTTTTGCTGGGAGTGCTCAGACTCCTCAATGACAAACTCAATCAGAGACTCGTTTAAGGACTCTTACATGTAGACTTTATTGATTTCCCTTTTTAATGTTTTGCATTTTGTTTACATTCATTCTGTTTAGTTGTATATTTGTTGACATGTATATGCTATGTAGTTTTTTTGTATTGCACTACCAATTAGTGGTAATTCTTCTGCACCTGGAGGAAAAAGGAATCTGGATTGTATGTGATGTCATATATGTACTGACAATAAATCTGAAAGTTGTTGTGATACCACTCAACCAGCTGATCTATCTTGCTGTTGTATCCTTCCACATACCCATCTGTGATTCTGCCATGGTGTCATCAGCAAATTTGTAGATTGCACTTGAATTATGCCTAACCAATTGGTCATCAGTGTAGAGTAGAGCAGTGGGCTAAGCATGCATCCTTGAGGTGCACCTGTATTGATTGTCAGTGAGGAGGAGACACTGTTTCTGATTCATACTGACTATGGTCTTCCGAAGAGAAAGTTAAGGATCCAGTTGCAGAGTGAGGTACAGATGCTCAGATTTTGAAGCTTGTTGGCCAATACTGAGTGGATGATGGTATTGGAAGCTTAGCTGTAATCGATAAAACACAGCCTGATGTACGTGTTGCTAATGTCAAGGTGATCCAGGGCTGAATATAGAGCCAGTTAGAATACATTTGCTTTAGAGCGATTGTGGTGGTAGGTGAATTGCATTAAGTCCAGAACTTGGATATGAATTAATTCTGGCCATGACTAACCTCTCAAAGAATTTAATCACAGAGGATGTGAGTGCTACTGGCCATTGTCACTGAGGTAGTTCACTCTGCTCTTGGGCACCAGTGTGATATGTGCCTTTTTTAAAGTGGGTGGGAACCTCTGACCACAGCAATGAGATTGAAAATATCTGTGAACACTCCAGCTAGTTGGTTGGCAGAGATTTTAGTATCCTGCCAGATATAGAATCAGGGCCTGATGCCTTACAAGGGTTCACCCTGTTTAAAGATATTCTGACATTGGCTTTGGAGACGCATGTCACAGAGTCTGCAGCTTTTGTAGGGATTCTCATTAGTACTGTTAAATTCTCCTTTTCAAAGCAACCATAAAAGTTGTTCAGCTCACAGCCATTTATAATATTAAGTTTTGCCTTGTGATGTGTAAAGGCCTGCAGGCCCTACCACAATGGTGAGTATTTGACTGTTTCTTGGTTCCTTCTGAATTACCTCTGCTGCTAGGATAGCCTTCTGTTGGTAGTACCTGGGCTTCCAGTAGAGATCTGGATTATAGCCTTGTCTGCCTTCGACCTTGCCCCTAGCTGGTTGCAAATCTTGATTCCTCCACAGCTCTTGGTTTGGGTACTCAGCATATGTGCATGTGGGACTTGCTAATACATGTAGATACTGATGAAGTCTGTAAAAGCTGTAGCATATTTATTCAAGTTTGAAGAAGAGTTCTTGAATATGGTCAAGTCCACCAATTCAAAATATACAGCATGGTAACAGGCCCTTTCAGCCCACGAGCCCATGCTTCCCAATTATACCCATTTGATCTATGATACCTGGAATGTTTTAAATATACTGCAGGGCCACCTCTGCCCCCCTTGACCATGCTTTCACCATCTTCACCACTGGTGGCGTAGTCCTCAGTCCTTGCTTCTATCCCAGAGTAGAAGTACAGCCAGGCGATCAGGCTTGCTGAAGTGGCTCGGTAGGCCTTCTTAAATGTGATGTAGCAGTGGTCAAGTGTGTTGCCTCCCCTAGTTGCGCAGATAATAGGTTGGTGATGGTTTACGGTGAGTGATCAGATGAAGTGATCCAACTAGTCTTCAATCACTATGCTAATTAGATATTTTCCCCACTCATATCAACCCCACAGCTATTTTGGTTGAGATAAACTTTGTGCCAAGGTACATTAGTATACCTAAAAATACTCTGGGGGGGGGGGGAGAGGGGAAAATGGGAAGAATCAGGGTTTCACATCCCTTCCTACAAATTTCCCCTCTTCTTCCCCCCCCCCTCCCCCTTGGTAAATCACTTCCTCCATGAGAGAATCTATTGAAGTCGCTAGCAATTATCAGGAAGACATCAAGGTGTTCTGTCTCATGGCTTCTGATTACAGTGCTCAGTACCCCAGTGTTAGCCTGATGTTAGTCTGAGGCAGGAAGCACAAAAACCAGGATGATAGTGGAGAACTTCCTATAGTGGAATGGATGACGTTTGATTGCCAGGTGTTCCAGGTTGGGGGTGGGAGCAGGACTAGCTCATAACTGTTATCATTGTGCACCACAATGAATTGATAATGATACAAATGCTGCGGCCTCTGCCTTTAGCTGATGCCAGTGTCCAGTCTACACAGTAGAGTGTGAAGTCTTCAGGCTTCTAGGATGTTCTCGTTAAGCCAGGCCTCAGTGAACCACATCACAGCAATCCCTGATGTCCCTCTCCTGCTGTAGTCTGTTTCTCCATTGTTGGGCACTATCAGTTGCCCCAATAATTGCACAAAGACTTGAGGGGAACAGCTTTATTGCACAGAAGACTTGAGCTGGACTGGATCCAAACTAGGGAAGTGCAGGAAAGGGAAAGGTTGCCTGTTCTCTATGGTCTGGGTCTTATGGGAGGAGTCCAGGTAGGAGTGTCATCAGGGGGCGAGCCAGCCCAAACCAATTGGCATAAACAATCCATACCATTACATTCACCCCCTATTTTTAAACAGAAACTACCCCCCCCTTTTTACACAACGAGAGGGCTGGAAGAGAGAGAGAAAATATTGCTAGAGGTTTAGCTGCGTCGCCGACTTCCTCCTTCTGCGGGACTGCCAGAGAGCAGGCATGTCTGAGCTCTGCTGTTTTGGAGGGGAAGCGGTCCTGGGAGGGGGGTGGAGCAGGAGTGGGAGCAGTCTGGGTCAGGGTAATGCTTGAGGGCTCCCAGGAGAAAGGGGGATTTGATGCCTCCCGGAGGACTGACTCCTGGAGAGGAGAGCAGGGTGGCTCGGCCTCCAGTGTGGGATGGTCTATTCCACAGGATGGGCTGTGGCAGGACCTTGCCAGGTCTTGGATAGGCAGTGTCCAGGTGGCCATTGGGGTTCGTCACAAATGCATATTGTGGGTTGGCGTGTATGAGGTGTACCACTTCCACCAGTAGATCCCTCTTATGGCCCCTCACGTGTCTCCATAGCAGGACCAACTCTTGAGGTTGCCAGCCAAGGAGTAATGGAGGCACCATTCGCCAATTGCCTAGGGAAGGCGAACAAACGTTCATGTAGGGTGGTAGTCACAGGAGCGATCGGATGGCGTGAAGCACTCAGTCAAAACTTCCTGCCAGCAGGACATCAGCATGTTTTTGGATCTAGGGGCCAGGAGCACTGCCTGCCAGACGGTGGTATTCTCACCTTTCCACCTGGCCATTATCCCTGGGGTTATAGCTGGTGGTCCTGGTGGTGGCAATGCCTCTGGCCAGGATGTACTGTCACAGTTCCTCACTCATGAATGAGGTCCCCTGATCACTCTGGATGTACTCTGGATTCCCGATCGGGGTGAAGATACTGCACGGCGCTTTGATGACCGTCGCCAAGGTCATATCTGAGCAGGGAATAGCAAAGGGGAACCTGGAGAACTCGTCCACCACCGTCAGGAAGTAGGCATTCCTATTTGTAGTGGGTAGGGGGCCCTTGAAATTGACACTGAGCCATTCAAAAGGGCGTGTGGCCTTCATGAGGTGTGCCTTTTTTGGGCCAGTAGAACTGCAGCTTGCATTCACCACAGATCTGGCAGCATCAGGTTGTGGACCGGGCGTCCTCAATGGAGTACGGAAGGTTCAGAGTCTTGATGAAGTGGTATAACCTTGTGACTCTGAGGTGGCACAAACTGTCGTGGAGGTTCTGGAGACAGTCAAGATGCACGCAGGCGCATGTCCCCTGGATAGGGTGTCTGGGGGATTGTTGAGTTTACCTGGTTGGTACAAAATATCATAATTATAGGTGGAAAGCTTGATCCTCCACCTAAGAATCTTGTCATTCTTGATTTTACCTCGCTGTTTAGTATTAAACATGAAGGCCATGGCCCTTTGGTCTGTCAGCAAGGTAAAATGTTTACTGGCTATGTAATGATCCCAGTGGCGCACCGCCTCAACGCCTGGGCCTCCTTCTCGACCGAGGAGTGACATACCTCAGGACCATTCAGGGTGTGAGAGAAAAATGCTACTGGTCTGCCTGTCTGGTTAAGAGTGGCGACCAGTACGAAATTGGAGGCTTCACTCTCCACCTGAAATGGGAAGGACTCTTCCACTGCATGCATCGTGGTCTTTGCGATGTCTCCTCGGATCTGGAAAAATGCAGCTTGGGCTTCTACCGATAACTGGAAAGTTGTGGACTTGATCAGAGGGTGGGCTTTATTGGTGTAATTGGACACCCACTGTAGTAAAACAGCCCCAGGCATCTTTTCAGTGCCTTTAGGGTGTTTGGGACTGGGAGCTCCATAAGGGGTCGCATGCGGTTGGGGTCCAGGGCTATGATGCAACCGAGATGGGTCAGATGGTCTGTGTTAAACACACACTTGTCCTTATTGTACATCAAGTTGAGAGACTTGGCCATACACAAGACCTTAAGGAGGTTCGTTTTGTGGTCCCGTTGGTCATGGCTGCACATGGTGGCATTGTCGAGATACGGGAACGACGCCATCCGCTTGTGCTCCTCCACTATCTGATCCATGACCCTCTGAAAAGCAGAGACACCGTTAGTAACACTGAAAGGCACCCACAGAAACTGAAAAAGTCTGCCATCGGCCTCAAAACCAGTGTAGAGCCGGTCGCTTAGGTGAAGGGGGAGTTGATGATAGGCCGACTTGAGGTCAATGGTTGAGAAGACTCTATATTGTACGACCTTATTGACTAAATTGGCTATCCAAGGTGGGGGTACGCATCCAACTGGGTGAAGGGGTTGATGGTTTGGCTATAGTCAATCACCTCTGACCAGGAGGACCTGCACCCTCCAGGGGCTGGTGCTAGGGGCTATGATCCCCTTTGCCAAGAGTCACTGAACTTCAGCCAGGATGAATGCCATATCCTCAGTGCTATAGTACCTACTCTTGGTGGCAATCAGTTTATATTCCGGAGTGAGGATTGCAAATAGTGATAGAGGGGCCACCTGTAGGGTGGTGAGGCTGCAAGACTGTGTAGAAGGCTGGGTGCTCGATTTGGGGGGGGGGGGGGGGGGGGTCCGTAAGCTGCGGGTTATAAATGGTGAGTGGAAGTTGGGGCCCCCCAAATGCCATTGTCACACTCCTGAACTGACTCTGGAAGTCGAGGCCCAGGAGGATCGGCGCACAGAGCTGGGGCATGACCAACAATAAGTCCTTATAACACTTCCCCCCCCCGCCCCCCCCAACTGCCAGTGACGCCACACAGTACCTCTGGATACAAGTCCGTTGGTCTTTTGTTGCCATTGATATGGACCTGGTCATCGGCCAAATGGGGATTGAGAGTAAACTGACCACCTCAGGATGGATAAAACTTTCAGTACAGCCACTGTCAAAGAAGCAGTTCGATTTGTGCCCATTCACCTCGATCTGCATCATGGAGTTCGTGATCGGGTGAGGGCTGGCTTGGTCCAAGGTGATCAATGCCAGGATAGATGTCTTTGTCGTTGGTGGGGAGGCCCGATGCCCAAGATGGTGACTTCCATGTTGACCACCCTGCCAGTGCTGGTGAAGACAGAAGTGATGTTATTGGTGGCAGAAGTGATGTCACTGGTGAGGGTTGCTGCTGTGCTGAGGGTGGCAGCAGGAGCGGGTAAAATGGCGCTTGCCTTGCCATGCACCCAGCCAGTGCCAGAAGCTCCTCGGCCATATGCGCCATGCTGCTCTGAGATGGGGCTCTGGACCTGCAGACATGTTGGTAGTGGCCCTTTTTCCTGCAGCCCAAGCAGGTAGCTCCTTGGGGAGCTTGGGGGTCCACTTCAAGCCGATCGGGGTGCAGCAATTTCTCCATTACTGGAGACGTTAAAATTTCTCTGAAATAAATTGTTGGGCAGTATCAGTTGTCCCAATAATTGCAATGACAAAGACTTGAGGGGAACAATAGGCTTTATTGCACAGAAGACTTGAGCTGGCCCGGATCCAAAGTGGGGCAGTGCAGGGAAGGGAAAGGTTGCCTGTTCTTTATGGTCTGGAGTCCAGGTAAGAGTGTCATCAGGGGGTGGGCCAGCCCAAGCCAATTTGTTTATACAATCCATACCATTACATCCATTCATCCAGTTTATTTCCTAAAGATGGTATGTTGGCCAAGAATATGATAGTGAGTGGAAGCCTCTGGCACCAGCATATTAGTTTAACCTGTAGCACTCCCCCACCCCCTCCCCCCAGCATCGGTGTGGTTGTGCCCTCTTTAAACAGCCAGTGTCCGCTGTTTAAATCACCTACGGACCATCAGTGTTTACCATTTCTGATGATTGCTAGGTCTTCCAAAGTACTATTTA
This sequence comes from Narcine bancroftii, assembly GCF_036971445.1. Lineage (NCBI taxonomy): Eukaryota > Metazoa > Chordata > Chondrichthyes > Torpediniformes > Narcinidae > Narcine > Narcine bancroftii. The sequence goes on from NC_091474.1 coordinate 160,442,548, forward strand.
AATTATACATCCTTGCAGCTATGTTGGTTTCTGTGGCTTTGAGTTTGATCTGTCATCATTCTGGACAATATCTGATGATTCCCATCACAGCTACATGCAAAAGCTGAAAATCTGAAAGCTACCCTTTTTCCAAGCAGCAAAGAAAGATACATAACCAATGTTTCAGGCCTGAAGCCTTTATCAGGGTATGAAAAAGGCAGGTGCCAGAATGAAATGCTGGAAGAAGGAGCAGGGTGAGAAGCATAGGCCAACACACAAGAAGTCATAGGTGGATAAAGGATGAGAGGACACAAGAGTAAAAAGCTGAAAAGCGATTGAGAAAGGAGCTGGCTCTGAATGCAGTAGGAATGGGTGGAGAGCTAGAGGAAAGGAGACTGGGTAGGGAAGAGGGGAGAATTGGAGTGGGAGAATTGGAGTGGCATAATGGAAACTGAAGGTCCCAATATTAATATCATTTGGTTAGTGTTCCCAGACAGAATATTAGGTGTTTCTCCTCCAATTTAGGGTGCCCCTAGTTTGGCAGTGAATATGGCCATGGACAGGCATGTTAGTGTGGTACTAAAATTGTTGACCACTAAGAGATCCCTGTCATTGTCCTGGGCAGAGGGCAGGTGATCAACAAAACAATTTCCCGGTCTGTGTTCGGTCTTTCTGTGGGATAAGGCCACAACAAGAGCATAGGATGCAGTGGATGATCCATGCAGATTCACAAGAGCAGTGCTGCTTCACTTGGAAGAACTGGTTAGGACCCTGAATAGTGGTGGTGGTGGAGGAGGGGTGGCCACAAGTGAAGCACCTCCTGTGGTCACAAGGATAAGTAGCAAGGGGGTAAGCATTGAGAAGGAATGAGTAGAAGAGAGTTGTGGAGGGAGTGATTTACCAAGGTGGATCAATTAGTAGGAAGGGATGAGTGAAGCCCTGATTCTTCCCATTTTTAGGTATATTAATGTACCTTGAGGAACTTTGGGGGACATCCGATGCGCTCTAGTATTTGCCAAAGCCCTTTCCTGCTCACGGTGTCGAAGGCTTTGGTGAGGTCAACAAAGGTGATGTAGAGTCCTTTGTTTTGTTCTCTGCACTTTTCTTGGAGCTGTCTGAGGGCAAAGACCATGTCAGTGGTTCCTCTGTTTGCGCGAAAGCCGCACTGTGATTCTGGGAGAATATTCTCAGCGACACTAGGTATTATTCTATTTAGTAGAATCCTAGCGAAGATTTTGCCTGCAATGGAGAGCAACGTGATTCCCCTGTAGTTTGAGCAGTCTGATTTCTCGCCTTTGTTTTTGTACAGGGTGATGATGGTGGCATCACGAAGATCCTGAGGCAGTTTACCTTGGTCCCAACAAAGCTTGAAAAACTCATGCAGTTTGGCATGCAGAGTTTTGCCGCCAGCCTTCCAGACTTCTGGGGGGATTCCATCCATACCTGCTGCTTTGCCACTTTTCAGTTGTTCGATTGCCTTATATGTCTCATCCAGGGTGGGAACCTCATCCAGCTCTAGCCTTAGGGGCTGTTGAGGGAGCTGGAGCAGGGCGGAATCTTGGACTGAGCGGTTGGTACTGAAAAGAGATTGGAAGTGTTCTGACCATCGGTTGAGGATGGAGATCTTGTCGCTGAGGAGGACTTTGCCGTCTGAGCTGCGCAGCGGGCTTTGGACTTGGGGTGAGGGGCCATACACAGCCTTTAGAGCCTCGTAGAAACCCCTGAAGTCGCCAATGTCCGCGCTGAGCTGTGTTCGTTTGGCGAGGCTAGTCCACCACTCATTTTGGATCTCCCGGAGTTTGCGCTGAAGATGGCTGCATGCGCGACGGAAGACTTGTTTCTTCTCTGGACAGGACAGCTTTGTAAGGTGAGCCTGGTGGGCAGCTCGCTTCTTTGCCAGCAGCTCCTGGATTTCCTGGCTGTTTTCGTCAAACCAGTCCTTGTTTTTCCTGGAGGAGAAGCCCAGTACCTCTTCAGTGGATTGCAGTATGGTAGCCTTCAACTGATCCCAGAGGGTTTCAGGGGACGGGTCCGTGAGGCGGGTTGCAACGTCGAGCTTTGCTTTGAGGTTTGCCTGGAAGTTTCCTCTCGCTTCGTCTGACTGTTCCTCAACATGATTATCCAACTGCACGAAAACCAACAAGGTCGGGTCAGATACAGCAATGAGCTCTCTGAACCCTTCTCCATTAACAATGGCGTGAAGCAAGGCTGTGTTCTCGCACCAACCCTCTTTTCAATCTTCTTCAGCATGATGCTGAACCAAGCCATGAAAGACCCCAACAATGAAGACGCTGTTTACATCCGGTACCGCACGGATGGCAGTCTCTTCAATCTGAGGCGCCTGCAAGCTCACACCAAGACACAAGAGAAACTTGTCCGTGAACTACTCTTTGCAGATGATGCCGCTTTAGTTGCCCATTCAGAGCCAGCTCTTCAGCGCTTGACGTCCTGCTTTGCGGAAACTGCCAAAATGTTTGGCCTGGAAGTCAGCCTGAAGAAAACTGAGGTCCTCCATCAGCCAGCTCCCCACCATGACTACCAGCCCCCCCACATCTCCATCGGGCACACAAAACTCAAAACGGTCAACCAGTTTACCTATCTCGGCTGCACCATTTCATCAGATGCAAGGATCGACAATGAGATAGACAACAGACTCGCCAAGGCAAATAGCGCCTTTGGAAGACTACACAAAAGAGTCTGGAAAAACAACCAACTGAAAAACCTCACAAAGATAAGCGTATATAGAGCCGTTGTCATACCCACACTCCTGTTCGGCTCCGAATCATGGGTCCTCTACCGGCACCACCTACGGCTCCTAGAACGCTTCCACCAGCGTTGTCTCCGCTCCATCCTCAACATCCATTGGAGCGCTCACACCCCTAACGTCGAGGTACTCGAGATGGCAGAGGTCGACAGCATCGAGTCCACGCTGCTGAAGATCCAGCTGCGCTGGATGGGTCACGTCTCCAGAATGGAGGACCATCGCCTTCCCAAGATCGTATTATATGGCGAGCTCTCCACTGGCCACCGTGACAGAGGTGCACCAAAGAAAAGGTACAAGGACTGCCTAAAGAAATCTCTTGGTGCCTGCCACATTGACCACCGCCAGTGGGCTGATAACGCCTCAAACCGTGCATCTTGGCGCCTCACAGTTTGGCGGGCAGCAGCCTCCTTTGAACAAGACCGCAGAGCCCACCTCACTGACAAAAGGCAAAGGAGGAAAAACCCAACACCCAACCCCAACCAACCAATTTTCCCTTGCAACCGCTGCAATCGTGTCTGCCTGTCCCGCATCGGACTGGTCAGCCACAAACGAGCCTGCAGCTGACGTGGACTTTTTACCCCCTCCATAAATCTTCGTCCGCGAAGCCAAGCCAAAGAAGAAAATATGTACCTTGGCACAAAGAAGTTTATCTCAACCAACATAGCTGTGGAGTTGATATGAGTGGGTAAAATATCTCATTAGCATAGTGATTGGTCTAGTTAGATCACTTCATCTGATTGCTCACTATATGAGATTGCTCAAAATGTGTTATTTCTCTAAGTTGTTTACATTGGTAGGGGAGACTAGAACTAGCCACAAGATTCAGGGTAGTAGATTTAGGATGGAGAGGAGGAGGAACTGCTTTTCTCAGGATGGTGAAACTGGAATTTGCTGTCGATTGAAGCAGTGGAAGCACCTCAGTCAATGTATTTATGGCAAGATTGGATAGATTTTTCATGAGGGGAATTAAGGGGAAAATGTAGGTGAAGATGAGCCTATCTGCCTTGATCTCATTGAATGGCAGAGCAGGTTTGATGGACCAGATGGCCTATTTCTGATATTCTTGTGTAATTTTCCTGCTTTTCCACTTTGTTGAGTGGTCAACTGTATTTGTTGATTGTTTTCAAATGGAAAATTGACTGCAAAGGAAGAAGCAGCATAAAATGATCAATGCTATTAAATGGCAGACAAACCAAGGGCAGAAAATAAGGTCAGTGCATGTTTTATTAAAATTCAGCCCCTGTAATTAAGGCACTTGTTTCCATTCATTATTTGTCTTAACAAAAGTATGTTCTTTGATCATGTCCAGCTTGGTAGTCACTAACATTTTGGAGACAGCATTGTAATGGTAATGTTGGATCATTGCCACCAAACAGCATCCCCTTATCCAGTGTTGAGCAATGCAGACATCTGCAAGAAATACAACTTTTAATGAAGTAACATTTCTGTGAATCAGTGTTTGACATAATTGCTGTAGGGCTGAATGGAGATTGCTTTTTAACAAGGCTGCCATTAACAATAAATCCTGCTTTTTTTATTAAAGTCCATTTAGACATTAGAGTGCATGATGGGTGCTTTTCTGAAAATGTACCCAGATACAACAAGGCAATTGACATTCAGATTAACATCCCTTGATTTTCAGGGATTGGCTTCATTTAGCAAGGGCCAAGATTTGTGGTGGTAATTGACGAGGACACAGATAATGTTTGAGAAGTTGACGCAAATTTTGCCTGCTTTCACTCACAACTGAGACTAAAAGTAGTTGTTATTGTAAGAAAACATCTATAGCTCAATCATAAGTCCTTCATTGACAGTTGAAACTTGCAGTGAAAGACATCATCTCGTATGAAAGGTAGAAACTTCTTTTGTCTAAAATTACAAGTTGGTCCATCTCATTTCCAAGGTAAAAGAATTTAATATCTATTAAAATGAAGCATACTATTGTAATTCTTGGAGTACAAATAATTGTACGTTCAGTGGTTTATCCATGGAAGCTCCAGAATCTTTTTGGAAAGGGGCATTACTTTTGCAGCAACTGTCCAAGTACTTGTATGCCAGGAAATATAGTTGGGAGAAGGACAGCCATCTTTGACTTGTTGGGTGTTTGAAAATTCCTTGGGATAAGGGCTATTTTTCTCTAATAGCTCTTTGTTGAGTTTGTTTTCTTTTGATATTGTAAAGGATGTAAACTAAAGGAATTGACTTTTACATTGGAAATGGTTGCTTTATATTGTTTTGTACTTCAATATCTTAGTTCAAGTTTATTATCATCTGATTTTAAGTATAACCTGACAAAACAGCATTCTTTAGTCCTCTGCAAATATATGCAAAAGTATATAGACATAAAACACACGGACAAATTATGATGAGGTAGCGAACAGGAGGGAGATAGATCAGCTCACTGAATGGTATAATGACAACAACATTGCGCTCAATGTCACCAAAGCCAAGAAGATCATTGTGAACTTTGAGGACTTAGTAGGGGAGAGGGTCAAGAACTTCAAATTCCTGGTGTCAACATCTCCAAGGGTCTGTCCTGGAGCTTCCACATTGGTACAATCACAAAGAAAACTCACCTGTCGCTATTCTTTGAGGTGTCTGAGGAGATTCAGTATGTCACCAAAAACTAATTTCTACAGGTGTACCATGGAGGGCATTCTGGCTGGTTGCATCACTGCTGGTATGGAAGCACTAATTCTCAACAAAAGAATAAACTCGAGAGTTGTTAACTTGGCCTGAGACATCACAGGCACCAGCCTGTCCATCAAGGACATCTACATGGGGAGGTGTCCTAAAAAAGCAGCCTCTATCCTTCAAGATCCCCACCACCCAGGCCATGCTCTCACGGGGGGGGGGGGGGGGGGGTGGGGGGTGGGGAAGGTACAGGAGCCTAAATACGAGCACTCAGTGGCACAAGGTCAGCTTCTTCCCTGCTGCCACCAGATTCCTGAATGATCAATGAACCAAAGACACTCCTTTACTTTTATGCACTTATTTATTTTTATAGTAATGTTTTAAGATGATTATAATATGAATATCTGCACAAATGCTGCTGCAAAATGCTGAATTTCATGACAAATTCTGATATGCAGTATGTACATTCAATATATAAAAATAAATATTGTTAAATAAATAGTAAAGTCTGAGTCATTCAACAGTCTTGTTGCCCTTAGGAAGAAGCTGTTTCTCAGCTTGGTGGTTCTGGCTCTAATACTTTGCTATTTATTTCCTGAAGGGAGAGGCTATGTCGTCAATGATATTATGAGCATTCAGACAATAATCCCAGTTGATCACATCAACTTGGGAGGGCAAGGAAGAAAGGGTGACCCCAGTGATCTTCTCTGCTAGTCTTACGGTCATGTGGATTGACCTCCAATTCAATGCTCTACAGTAACATACCACTCTGAGCTCCTGCACATTGTTGACAGGATGGTGGTGGGTAGCCTTGCCTGCCTCTGTCTCATCAGGAAGTGGTGTTGTGCCTTCCTGACAAGTGAGGAGATGCTGAGTGTCCAGGATAGGTCACTTGTTAAGTGGACTCCAAGGAACTTGGTGCTCTGTCCACTTTCGAGCTATTAATGTGTTATGGGAGGTGGTCGTCCCTGGTCTACCTGAAGTCCTCAATCATCTTGTAAATTTTGAGACTTGGGTTGTTATTCTCACACCTCCTCTTGGGACTGCAGCGCATCATTGTTGCTGAAGAGGCTAACTACAGTTGTGTCAACTGTAAACTTGATGACTGTTCAAGTGAGATCTGGCATTGCAGTTGTTGATCAGTACTGTGGACAGGATCAGGCTGAGCACACAGCTCTGGAGTGCGCCATTGCTCATTGATGTTCTGCTGCCAACCCAGACAGATTGTGGTTTTTCGATTATGAAACCAGGTGTTGGAGGCACAATGAGGACACCTTCTCCACCAGAATCTGGGGAATTTTAAATGCTGACCTGAAATCCTGAACAGCAGCCTGGTGTATGAGGAATTATTATCCACCTTCGTCAGGGTGGTGTGGAGGGCAAAGTCATACATAGTATTATCAGTGGAATGGTTCTATCAAATTGAAATGGGCTAGTGTCTGAATAGTGTGCTTTGATCCATTCCATATCAGATGCTCAAAGCAGTTCATAACAGCAGAGATCATTACCATTGGATAGCAGTCATTGAGGACTGCTACAGTCTTGAAACCTGCAGGGATGATAGGCTGCTGTAATCAGGTGTTGAAGATGTCCATAAGGACCTCTGTCAATTAGTCTGCAGAGTCCTTCAATTCCTGACTAGCTGGTCCAGCTGCCTTGTGTGTGTTCATCTTGAACAGATTTTTCCTTGCCTCAGCCATAGCTATGCAAGGGGCCTGTTCATCAGGGGGATGCTGAACTTTGGTGTCAGCCTGTTCTTCTTTGCAGCCATGACATCAAGTAAATTATTTTATACTGTGTTTATATAAAAAAAAAACACAAAACTAAATTGCATTCAAAATGATCATTCTATGAATCTGAGATTAAAATATTCAGAAGTTGCATGCATAGGTCTAAGTGAAATACTCTATTCCACCAGCTAATATTTTCCATTCCAAGCCATTTGCTCAATGAAGAATCTTAGATTTGAAATAACTCTGTTTCTCTTTCCAAGTGGGCTGCCTAAGTTCCTGGTCTCCGCTGCAAAGTGCGCCATCATTTTTTTGGATTAATTTCAGATTTTTAACATCTGCAGTTCTTGAGGCAATTTCACATACTCTTCCACTAGGTGGCAATGGTGAATCGTCCCTCTTCCACTAGGTGGCAATGGTGAATCGTCCCTCTTCCACTAGGTGGCAATGGTGAATCGTCCCTCTTCCACTAGGTGGCAATGGTGAATCGTCCCTCTTGCACTAGGTGGCACTGGTGAATCGTCCCTCTTGCACTAGGTGGCACTGGTGAATCGTCCCTCTTGCACTAGGTGGCACTGGTGAATCGTCCCTCTTGCACTAGGTGGCACTGGTGAATCGTCCCTCTTGCACTAGGTGGCACTGGTGAATCGTCCCTCTTGCACTAGGTGGCACTGGTGAATCGTCCCTCTTGCACTAGGTGGCACTGGTGAATCGTCCCTCTTGCACTAGGTGGCACTGGTGAATCGTCCCTCTTGCACTAGGTGGCACTGGTGAATCGTCCCTCTTGCACTAGGTGGCACTGGTGAATCGTCCCTCTTGCACTAGGTGGCACTGGTGAATCGTCCCTCTTGCACTAGGTGGCACTGGTGAATCGTCCCTCTTGCACTAGGTGGCACTGGTGAATCGTCCCTCTTGCACTAGGTGGCACTGGTGAATCGTCCCTCTTGCACTAGGTGGCACTGGTGAATCGTCCCTCTTGCACTAGGTGGCACTGGTGAATCGTCCCTCTTGCACTAGGTGGCACTGGTGAATCGTCCCTCTTGCACTAGGTGGCACTGGTGAATCGTCCCTCTTGCACTAGGTGGCACTGGTGAATCGTCCCTCTTGCACTAGGTGGCACTGGTGAATCGTCCCTCTTGCACTAGGTGGCACTGGTGAATCGTCCCTCTTGCACTAGGTGGCACTGGTGAATCGTCCCTCTTGCACTAGGTGGCACTGGTGAATCGTCCCTCTTGCACTAGGTGGCACTGGTGAATCGTCCCTCTTGCACTAGGTGGCACTGGTGAATCGTCCCTCTTGCACTAGGTGGCACTGGTGAATCGTCCCTCTTGCACTAGGTGGCACTGGTGAATCGTCCCTCTTGCACTAGGTGGCACTGGTGAATCGTCCCTCTTGCACTAGGTGGCACTGGTGAATCGTCCCTCTTGCACTAGGTGGCACTGGTGAATCGTCCCTCTTGCACTAGGTGGCACTGGTGAATCGTCCCTCTTGCACTAGGTGGCAATGGTGAATCGTCCCTCTTGCACTAGGTGGCAATGGTGAATCGTCCCTCTTGCACTAGGTGGCAATGGTGAATCGTCCCTCTTGCACTAGGTGGCAATGGTGAATCGTCCCTCTTGCACTAGGTGGCAATGGTGAATCGTCCCTCTTGCACTAGGTGGCAATGGTGAATCGTCCCTCTTCCACTAGGTGGCAATGGTGAATCGTCCCTCTTCCACTAGGTGGCAATGGTGAATCGTCCCTCTTCCACTAGGTGGCAATGGTGAATCGTCCCTCTTCCACTAGGTGGCAATGGTGAATCGTCCCTCTTCCACTAGGTGGCAATGGTGAATCGTCCCTCTTCCACTAGGTGGCAATGGTGAATCGTCCCTCTTCCACTAGGTGGCAATGGTGAATCGTCCCTCTTCCACTAGGTGGCAATGGTGAATCGTCCCTCTTCCACTAGGTGGCAATGGTGAATCGTCCCTCTTCCACTAGGTGGCAATGGTGAATCGTCCCTCTTCCACTAGGTGGCAATGGTGAATCGTCCCTCTTCCACTAGGTGGCAATGGTGAATCGTCCCTCTTCCACTAGGTGGCAATGGTGAATCGTCCCTCTTCCACTAGGTGGCAATGGTGAATCTGCCCAGTTTACCAAACCTATTTTAACATGTTACAAATTGGGAATTGTTTTGACAGCAACCAAAGATTAAGGTTTAAGTATGTACATCTAGTTTCATTCTTCTGAACCTATTCTCCCACTTTCCGTCATCCTGAAAGCCTGCCTCTTTGATGAAACTTTTGCATACATCTAACATCTATGTGACTCGACCTTGAATATAATTTAATTTGAGCTTCTGTACAGCACCTTGAAATGTTCAAGATGAGAGATAAATGCAAATTTTATTGGCAAATGCAATATTTGAAATAAAAATGCCCATTGAACATCTAGAGTATAAATTTAAGATTAGAAATATGATCATTTTCAATATGATTTTTTAAATATTATTTTGTGTGGCTGAACTTCCTGTGGAAATGTACATATTAATTTGCATAATGTATTATCTGGAATAACATGCAATATTATTTTCCTCAAATAAGTATAATTCAAAACTTGTTACTTGGTCTATAAATTACGAGTCAGCATAGATATTGACTAGAATTATGTTGTTTAAATCATACAGCCATGAAACATGCCCTTCACTCTAACATATCCATGACAACGAAGATGTCTTTTCAGTCCAGTGCCATTTCTTTGCTATATCCCACTATGCTTTTCTGATTCAAGTATCTGCTAGTGAAGCTGAGTTTTGATTTTAAGTGCATTTTAAGACTGCCAGTGAGAAGTATGGAACAGAAAGAAATGATTCTGATATATTACATTTTGGAATCTGCAAATTATTGGATAAGATTTTACATCAATTAACAGGTCATGTCAAATATTGTAAAATTACCATATATAGTTAGTTTACTCCAAAAAACTTCATATTACAACAAACTTACAGACATGGTCACCTTAGCAGCAAACTGCTGAGTTGCTCAGCAGGACAGGCAGCATTCGTGGAGAGAAATAGATTGTTGGCATTTTCAGTTGAAGTTCTGCCCTTGGTCTTGAAGTGGTGTTTAAGACCAAGTCTGTCCATGTCCCTCCATGGATGCTGTCTGACTTGTAGAGTTCCTTCAGCAGTTTTTGCTCTCGATTCCAGCATTTGCAGCCTTGCATTTCCAGTCACTTAAAACCATAAGACATAAGTGCAGAAATGGGCTATTCAGCCCATTTAGTCTGCCCTGCCATTCATTCATGAGCTGATCCAGTTTTCCCACTCAGCCCCACTGCCTGGCCTTCTTCCCATAATTTTAATGCCCTGGCTAATCAGGAACGAATCAATATCTGCCTAAAATATACCCAATGAATTGGCCTCAATAACTGCCTGTGGCAACAAATTCCACAGATTTACCATCATCTCGTTGATGAAACTCCTATGCATCTCTGTTCTAAGTGGATGCCCTTTAATCCTGAAGTTTTGCCCTCTTGTCTGAGACTCTCCCACCATGGGGAAACCTTTCAACATTTATTGTCCATGCCTTTCAACATTCAAAACGTTTCAATGAGATTTATTCCCCCATTCAATAACATTTCAATGAATACAGGTCAAGAGCTGTCAAACACTCCTTGTATTATAATCCTTTCATTCCCAGAATCATTCTAGTGAACCTCCTTTGAACTCTTTCCAATGTCAGGAGAGGAGCCAAAACTGTTCACAATACCTCCAAGAGCAGCAGCTACATTGCTTCTGAAAGAACACAACCAGACAGGTTGAGCTCAGTGATCAGAGAACTGGCTTATTGCTGGCTGCCAGGCTGGACTTGTACTCCCAGCCCGGACCTGGCTGAGAACCACGCTGAAGGGTGCCAACGTTACTAAGGGCGTCATGTGGTCCCCCAGCGTGGGCTTCTGAGCCAGGTGCTGAGAAGGGGAAGCCCCTGATGGTGCCATTTTGGCTGGCTGACCCACCATGTGGATTACAAGTGGGGCCAGTTCTCCTGCCTAGTGGCATGCCGCCACACTTCCCCCCCCCCCCGAACCAGCGCCAATGTCCTTTTAACTTGGGGGCCTCGCTTTTTGGGCTGGGCCACAATCATTGGTTCGGTGGTGTCGAGGGAAGCTAGTTTCAGCCTGTCCACAGTAAACCGGTCTCACCTGCTGCCGATGTTCAGCGTGAACATAGACCCTGAATGCTGGACAACCCTGTACGGCCCCTTGTAAGGTCTCTGCAGAGGTGATGCGGGCGGGTCCCATCGAATAAAAATGTACTCTGCAGAGTGCAGCTCGCTGGGGACATAAGATGGCCATGTGCCGTTTCTGGGCGGTGGTGGGGGTGTGAAGGAGTCCAAGTGGGCCTGGAGGTAGAGAAGTAGCTCGTGCGGTGACCGCTGGGGTTTGTGAGGCACGTTGATGAACTCACTGGGCAGTGCCAGCGGTGAACCATAGACCAGCTCAGCTGATGACGCCTGCAGATCTTTCTTGGGCATGGAATTGATGCCCAGGAGCACCCAAGGCAGTTAGTCCACCCAGTCGAGACCGGTGAGTTGGGCCATAAGTGCCGACTTAAAGTGGTGGTGCAGACGCTCGACCAGCCCATTGGCCTGTGGGTGATGGGCCGTGGTGCGGTGTAGCTCTACCCCCAACCTGTTGGTGAGCTGTGCCCAAAGTGCAGAGGTGAACTGGGAGCCCCAATCGCTGGTGAGGTGATTCAGAACGCTGAACCAGGCAACTCAACCGTGCAACAACACTCAGGAGCAGAAGTCCATGGAGGCATCTACCATCGGGGTCACCTTGGGGCAACAAGAGGTGCGGTTACCATCATGAACAGGTAATGGTTGTCCCGGGAAACTGGTAAGGCCCCGACTATGTCCACATGAATGTGGCTGAACCGTTCCCGGACATGCTCGAACTCTTGCACGGGTCCTCTGGTGTGCCTGTGCACCTTGTGGACATCTGGCAATGGGTGCATGTTCTGTCCCAGTCCACGATCGGCTTCCGCAGCCCATGCCAGACAAACTGCTCTGCCACCATACGGACCGTGGACCTGATGGACGGGTGTGAAAGGTCATGAATGTGATGGAAGACTTGCCTGCCCCACTGCTGGGAAACCACTGGCCGCGGGATGCCCATGGAGACATCATACAGGACAGTGCCTTCGCCGCTATGAGTCAGGAGGTCTCGGAACCACAGGGCTGTGATGGCAGTCTTGAATGCTCGCGTCTCCTCGTCGGAGTTCTGGTCCCGGGCAAGCTGGTCAAAGTTGAGGCTGGGTGTCCGTGCACAGATGGCCAGTCATGAGAGTGCATCAACCACTTTGACCTTCCCTGCCTTGTGCCGAATGTTGGAGGTAAACTACGACATGAAGGAGAGGTGATGCTGCTGGCGGGCCAAACAGGGATCCTTGCCATCGTGAGCGCCTGAGTGAGGGGTTTATGGTCAGTGAAGATGGTAGAAGTCCTTCCCTCCAATAAATAGTGGAAATGCCACACCACCAGGTACATGCCCAGTAACTCAGTCAAAGGCATTGTACGCGCTCTGGTGGGTGGAGAAGCCGGCTGAAGAATGCCAGCGGCTTCCATTATCCATTCACTTGCTACTCCAAGATGGTGCCGACGGCTGTGGCAGAGGCATCAACAGAAAGCGCCACATAGAGGTCGGTGTGTGGGTGGGCGAGCATGGTAGCCTTCACAAGGGCATCCTTGGTGGCCTCGAATGCACTGCAGCCAGGTGAGTGTTTTGTTCTTGGCTGTGATGAGGTTGAATAGCGGCTGCATGATGCGCGTGGATCCTGGGATGAATAGGTTATAGAAGTTGACCATACCTACGATCACCTCCAGTCCTTTGAGGTTGTCTGGACGTGGGTACTCCTTGATACCGGCAACCTTCGTAGCAGAGGGAGTGGCTCCTTGGGCCATGATGGTATGGCCCAGGAACTGCATGGACTCTTTCCTAAACTGGCACTTGGCTCTGTTGATGGTGAGGCTGAAGTCAGCCAGCCAGGAGAAGAGGGCACACAGGTGGGCCTAGTGTTGTGCCTGATCCCTGCTGGCAACGAGGATGTCATCCAAGTAAATGAAGACTAAATCCAGGTCCATGTCCATGAGGCACTGGAAGGTCTGAGCGGCGATCTTTAGCACGAACGGCATGTGAAGGAATTCGAACAAGTCTAAGGGGATGGTGATGGCCGTCTGGGGTATGTCCTCAGGGTGCACCAGGATTTGGTGATACCCGCACACCAGGTCAACCTTGGAGAAAACTCTCGGACCATGCAGGTTGGCCGTAAAAAGTCCTGGATGTGAGGGATGGGGTAACGGTCAAGAACTGTTGCCTTGTTGAGCCGTTGATGGTCTCCGCAGGGATGCCAGCCGCCGGAGGCTTTCAGGACCCGGTGGAGCGCCGAATGATCCCCAGCTCCAGCAGATGCAAAAACTCTTCCTTCACCACCTGGGCTTGTCAGGTGCGAGCCAGCGTGAACCGGTGGACCCTGGGTGGAGATGTGGTGGAACATCCTGTGGCACAGTGGAGAACTGTGGCCTGAGGATGGCCGGGAACTCATCCAGGATTCACTGGAATTTGTCTCTGGGCGTGCTGATCGTGGCCATCTGCGGCTGCTCTGTGCGGAAGGCATCGAGGCGAACGGCCTGGAAATCATGGCAGAATTGGCATGGTCATGACTAAAGTCAGGCAGCTTGATGGCTATAGCACTGATCCCAGGTTTGCTCATGTTGGGTTCAAAGACATTTGAACCAGTCGGGGTCACCAATTGTAGCGGCAGCTACACTGCTACTGAAAAAAACACAACCAGACTGGTTGAGCTCTAAGCAGAGAACTGGTTTATTCCTGGCTCCCGGGCTAGACTTGTACTCCCAGCCTTGTCCTAGCTAAGAACTGTGCTGGGGGGTGCAACGTCACTCAGGTGTCATGTGGTCCCCCAGCGCGGGGTTCTGAGCCCGGTGGTGAGAAGAAGGGGAAACCCCTGATGGTGTCATTTTGGCCAGCTGACCCGCCGCGTGGATTACAAGTGGGGCCAGTTCACCTGCCTAGTAGCATGCTGCCACGGTCTCACCGTTTATGGAGCCTCAACATTACAACCCTGCTCTTGTATTCTATTCCTCTTGAAATGAATCCTAACATTGCATATGCCACCTTCACCATCTCAACCTGCAAGTTTACCTTCAGGCTATCATGCACGAGGACTCCCAGATCTATTTACAACTGGGTATTTTCAATTTTCTCCCCATTTTTTAAAAGTCATTTTGTTTGTTTTTTCTACCAAAGTACATCACCATATACTTTCTGATATTAGATTTCATTTTGCCACTTCTCTGCCCATTTTCCTAATCCAAGTTCTTCTGCAACCTGTTACCACCACCTACCTTATCTGCAAACTGGGCCATAAAGCCATTAATTCCATAATCCAAATCATTTATCTACAACATAAAAATAAGTGGCCCCCACACTGACCCCTGTGAACCTCCATTAGCAACTGGCATCCAATCAGATGATTCTTGTATTCCAACTGTAATATATACAAATGATGCATGTGATGTCACTACGTGTCAAAGGCCCTCCATGGCTGCAAGTTGCACACAGTTAAGAGTCTAATAAGCATCCCAATTGAACATGGAATTATTGTATACCAACATACTTAACACTGGTGATGAGATGAGGATGGATGCTGCTCGACTGAATTTTTGAATGGGAAGGTGAAGTTAGCAGCCGCGTGTGGGAGTGTATTGCATGCCGGGTTTTTTCTTTCTCTCTCCTCTACTGTGTCAGCATGCCATGAAGCTAAGGTCTGTTCCACACTACATCACCTCTTCATTGGCTGACAGAGGAAGTGTAGAAAATGTAAAAAAGGCAAGTTTATGCATTTTATTTGGGTATAAGAAACAACCAGAGAGTGCCATTAGGAACAGAACATGCCACACTCGATGCGAAGATTGCCTGATACTGCCTTCTACCGAGATATTAGTCACCTGTCGGAACGATAGTTTATAGAGAATTGTAATTTAAATTGGACGTTGGATGCATGTGCGGGATGGACATGGCTGTTGATGGAATGGCAGCAGGCTCAGATTTTTGAATCGTTTTAAGACTCAGGAAAAGAACATGGATTTCTACATCAATAGACTAGAGCAGTTTCTTGTTGCTTTGGACAGACAAGACTGAGTGCAATGCATTTGAATGTCGATCCATTTTACTGAGTAGTGTTGGCATTTCCTGACAAACCGACTAATAAGAGATTTGGTGAACTGTGTACATTGCTAAGAGAGCATCATTTTCCCAAGAGATTGGCAATGACTCAGAGATTTAAGTTTTATAATACATCTCAGGCTCCTGGTTAAAGTATATTGCAGTACATTTTGCATTTGAAGAAAATGGTGTTGCACTGTGAGTTTTCAGGGGTGCAATTGACAAGGCGCTGAGGGATTGATTTGTTGGTAGCTTGGCATCTACCAGCATTCAGATGAAGTGGTGATCCTTTCTGCCAAGGACATGGCAAGGAACGATGATGAACAAGTTGTCCAAGGAATCAAAGGGTAGGCAGCCCAGTTCTTCAGGATGGATGAAGAAGAGGTGTGATTGCTATGGTATGTCGAATTATAAACTGGATCAGTGTTGATACAAGAATATAACCTGTTATCAATGTCAGAAGATGGGAAAAAAAATTTTGATCAGTGTCGTGCTAAATCTGCTGAACAAGGTCAGTCCAGGGCCAGACCACTGGAAAGGATTTTGGGTCCAAAGACATCAATTCCAGCACTGGCTGCTCAGAGACTGCAGCAATGGGCTATCATCCTGTCTGCTTTTGACTGAATTGAAGTTTGTAGCTGGGAAGGACAACATAGTGGCAGATGCTCTGTCACGTCTCCCGCTACCTGAGACCAAGAGAGAAGATGATGCCTTGTACAATATCGCAATGCATCATTTGTAAAATTTACCAATTATGAGTGACTATGTGAGAAGGAGGACACATACCGACCCAATATTGTCACAAATGCTCGGATGGGTCAAGTCCGGGAATTGGCCTAATGATATCCACAATGTGCTATTACAGCTATTCATACATCGACATCATGAGTTAACAGTGGAGCAAGATTGCATCCTCTGGGGATACAGGATAGTCATTCCCCATGGGCTCTAAAGCATATTGTTGAACTACACACATCACATCCAGGAATAGTATGGATGAAAGAAATCGTGAGAAGTCACGTGTGGTGGCCGAACATTGACAGGGACTAGTGAAACAATGTGTAACCTGTCAACAGACTCGCAATGTTCCCACAGTGGCACTCTTGATTCCATGGGTCTGGTCGAGAAGTCCATGGAATCATATCCACGTTGATTTCACCCAGAAGGAGAAATTGGTCTTCCTGGTCATTGTGGATGCACATTCAAAATGGCCAAAAACATCATGATGAAACAAACAACAGCAAGTGCAACCATCAGAGGGCTGAGGAACTTGTTTGCCAAGTACGGCATACCAAATCAAGTAGTGAGCAATAATGGACCACTGTTTTACGGTAAAGAGATTCAGCACTTCCAGAAAATGAATGGTGTGAAGCCAGTGCTAGTTGCACCCTACCATACTGCAATGGGGTGGCAGAGCAAATGGTCAAATTGTTCAAGCGTTTGTTGAGTGCCAGCAAAAGCATGAGTTGCAGCACACAGCTGTATCTGGACAGCTTTTCTCTGTCATATTGATCAACGAAGCACAGAACCATGGGAAAAACACCATCCAGTTTGTTCCTGGGATGCAAGCTTCACATGAGGTTGTCCCTGGTTAAGCCCAGTGTGGAAATCACTGTAGAAGTCCCGCAGAATGATCAGAAGCAACACCATGGCAAGAGGCAGAATTTGTGAGAATTCTATCCAGGCGATCAAGTACTGGTGAAAGACTTCAAGGTGGAAGGTACCTGGCATAGGGGTACCATTGCTGAACGCACAGTGCCCAAGTCTCACATTGTCAGCACAGATGACAGCCGTGGGTGGAAATGTCACATTGACCAGATGAGAAGGGCAGATTTCAACTTCTGCATGCACTGCACAGATAACCAAGGAACAAGTCTGCATTGAGCCATCTACTACTGAACAAAGATAATCAAGTGGGAGAGCTATCTTCTAAACCTGGAGATGAAGTACAATTGCCAGTCACAACCAGTCAGAGAGGAGATCGCAGAATCTAAGACGCCAAAACCTGAGAGACTTGATAAAAATTTGGGAGAATGTGTGCTCCAAGCTACCCCTCTATGGACATGTTCTGGCAGGATAAGGAGAAAACCAGCGAGGTTTGTTGCAGAGATGTAATAAATGGCTGAAGATCGTAAATGTAGATACATTACTCCTGCAATGTAATGTTCTGAGTTTTTTAATGTAAATGGGTAATGTGTAATGCAGGTAGATAGATAGTTAACTCCCTTTGTATAAGAAACTAGATTAAGAAACATTATTGTGGGAAACCAGATATTTCTGTCATAGGTCAAGAAAGCTTAGGAGGGAGGAGTGTAAAGTATGCAAATGATGTGTGTGATGTCATTGCGTGATGTTTAGTACATGTCAAAGGCAAGCTGCACACAGTTGAGAGTTTAATAAAACATCCTGTTTGAACCATCCTACAACTGAATGTGGAGTTACTGTATGCTAACATACATAATACCAGCTCTGCTTCCTGCCAATAAGTTAATGATCTACCCCTGTTGTTTCCTGTGGTACCATGGGCTCTTAAGTAGCCTCGTTATTGAAAGCTTGTCAAAAACTTTCTGAAAATCCAAATAGATATCCACTGCATCCCCCTTATCCAGTCTGTTTGTCATCTCCTTAAAGAATTCCAATAAGTTTGTTAGACAAGATTATTCCAAGGAAACTGTGCTGGCTTTGGGCCTATCCCATCATATGTTTCCAAGTACTCCCATCACCTCGACTTTTACAATCTATTGCAACATCTTCCCAACCACTGTCATCAGGCTAACCTAACCAGTCTATAATTCCCTTTGTGCTGCCTCCTGCCACCCCTTGAAAAGTGGGCTGATATTTGCGATTTTTTTTTTCTTTCTTTCCTCCCCTCTCCTGTCTTCTGGTCAAAACTATGAGGGATTTTCACAGCATTAATAAAAGCATGAGAAAACTTGAGAAACAAATTCAAATTTTCACAATTGCTCTCAATATGAAAGTGAAGCATTATGTGAAAGTAATTGTTTTGTATTTTCTCCCATCTACTTCATTGAGTGGGATTTCATATTGTGTATGCATGTGTCTGAGGCAATGACCTATCTCCATGTAGAGAAGCACATGCAAATTTGTTTCCTTCAACATGTTTTGATCCTGTTTCAGATTGGATCTCATCCCACAGAAAACTCTTCCTGGGTTTAAAAAAAAAAGTTCTGAGCTTATTATAATTTTTGGGTGTTTTATTATTCTCATTACTACAATATCTGTTCAAGAAGCACAGTAAATCTGAACAAATCTCACAATTGCATTTTGCTGTGCCTAATGTAAATGTGTGATGGTTAATTTATAATTTAATCATTCATTGTTAAAGAATGATTCTTGCATTTTCCTCAAGCCCTGAATATTATTGCCACTATTACATTAATAAGGTAAAGAAATTTGAGGGAAAATAGAACAATAAAGCAGAAATTGAATTTTGTGTAATCTCTCAAGCACACAGGAAAGAATGATAGAAACTGCATGTAGAAATGTCTGCTTTTGCAACTGAAAATATTATTTGTTCCCTTGTCCATTGTGCTTCTCCAATACTGTCTCACATTTAAAGTAAATTGCAGAGATTCTGCAGAGGGGTGTAAAACCAGCTCCTCTCATTTTGATCGGAATTTGGACTGATCCTTGTTTGCCCTTGGACACAGTTTTTTTTATATTGAGTTGCAAAATATGCAACTGTTGGCCTGGGAATAGAGGAAAAGAAAGTTGTCCTTACCACTACACCAACCAGATTTTACCTTCTCTTAGCCTTTCTATTACATTGATGTGGCACTGCCATGTGATTTTTGAAAGTAGCTTCAATACACAAGGAAAATCCTCTTTAAGATTTTAATTTGTGAGCACCATCCTTGACATATTGGGATTGGATAAAGATTGTGTTGCTTAATAATCCTGCTGTAGGCTAGTAACCTTGTCCTTGAAGCTTTCAGCTGGACTGAATATCACATCAGTACTGTCTCAAAATTGGACAGTCAACTTGAATGTGAGCAAAGGATCTGATCAGTTTTGCTGCGAGTCCCAGGCCAGAATTTCAATTCCTAATTGTATAATCAAATAGTAAACATCACAATGAATTGCTTGTAATAACTAAAAGCAAATTTCTTGTCATTTGTTCCTTCATCCATTTTTGTGTGTACTTGATGATCTATGCATTTTCTTTGGCTGTGCATTGAACCATAGAGTTCTGGGTAACCCTGACCTCCAACAATTTAGTGCTCGGGCGTAGCTGTGGCTCGCTACAGATCCTGCTGTAGGAAAGTAACGTTCTTCCTGATCCTCTCCAACTTCAGTGCTTGACAGATACTGCTTTATTGCTGCCTAGTTTCCAACTCTGCCTTCAGGACTTGTTGTCTCTCTCATTCTCCTCCCCTCCTGATGTTGGGCAACCAAATAAATGTTAGATTTAAACTTCAAAATCTGGGTTTTGTGTGAATGTACATATTGTGTACATTAACAATCATTCATGAATGTTAGTTCAAAAAAATTATTTATTAATACACTGTAAAATTGTAATGTAAAAGCAAAAATGTACAAATGCAGGAAAAATATACAAGTCCATTGTAGTACCTGATTGGCAGAAATTTGCTAATTAAATTGGCCCTTCAGTTTGAAACTGCAAGGAAACCATTAGAATTATTTGGAGCCATTTCCCTTCAGTCCATCTAGAGGGGTCAGAACCACTCGTGGCTCATTTGCTTGCTTTCCTATCCACCAGTGTCCGTCCAAAGGAGTTGTTTTGGAAAGCAGACTGGGGCAATCGCGACTTTCAGCTCTTCCTGCCTCCACTGAGGGAATTTTGGAATGATTTTGTCTTGAGGAACTAACTTTTCAATGGTGGATCTGTAGGCAGAAGTGTGGCTGCAAAATCCTCATGATGGTGCTGAAGGTGTGCAGCTGTCAAAAGTGGAAGTGAGGGAAAAGGTCTGATCAATTTGTGGGGTTGGGAAGGATATGTGTAGTGAGACATAGGAAATAACTGTTGTGAGGTTTATGATGAGATGCAAATGATGTCATCCGGCTGATGGGTTAATGAAGGCAGTCACTAAAATGTAGAATACAAGAACAGGCCCTTTAGCCCATGCATCTGTGACAAACATGATGACCAAATCAAACTAAAACTACTGCTTGCTGCTGATATCTCTCCATCTCCTTCATATTCATGTCCACCTGGAAGCCTCTTAAATGCTACCATTGCATCTGTTTCCACAACCACTCACTGTTTCAATATTTGGCCCATCCATATCCCTTAAACCTCCTTAAATACAAGCCCTCTAGTGTGTGACACTTTGCCCTGCAAGTCCAGCCTACCAAAGCCTCTCATGATTTTGTACATCTGCCTTCCCTCTGTATCCAACACTCCAGAGAAAACAACAGTTTGTCCAATGTCTCTCCATTAACACCAGACAACATTCTGGTCAACCTTCCCTGTACCCTTTCCAAAGCTGCCACATCCTTCTTCAAATGGAGTGAGCAGAATTGCTTGCTAATCAGAGCACTAAAGGCATAGTGGTTACTTAAAGTGGTATGTGAGTGGAAAGAAAAATGTTGAGAACTGGATTAGTCCTTCCAAATTGCAGCCTCACACTTATCTGGATTGAAATCCATCTGCCACTTTTATACCCAACTTTGCATCCTGTCTGTCCTCTTGCAACTTTTGACAACCCTCAGCTCCATCCATAACTCCTCCAACCTTTGTGCTATCGGCAAACTTACTGACTCATCCTTCCGCCTCTTCATCCAGGTCATTTTTATAAATCACAACAAGCGGAGTTCCAGAACAGATCTCTGCGGCACTCCACTAGTCACTGACCTCCAGGCAGAATACTTTCCTGCTCTCTGCTTTCTTCCTACAAGCCAATTTTTTAAAAATCTATGTAGCCAAGATTTCACTGATCCTTTATGACTTTCTGGATAAGTCTCTCATGGGGGACCTTGTCAAATGCCTTGCTATAATCCACATAGACCTCATCTACCACCCTACCCTCATCAATCTCTTTTGTTACCTCCTCAAAAAAACCTCAATTAGATTTGAGGCATGATCTTCCTTTCACAAAGCCATGCTGACTATCCTTGAATAGACTGTACTTTTCCAAATGCTCACAGATCTTGTCCTTAAGAATCCTCTTTATTAATTTTCACACCACTTGTGTAAGACTCATCGGTCTAGAATTTCCAAGATTCTTCCTATTAACTTTTTTTAAAGAAGGGGACTGCATTTGCAATTATCCAATCCTCCAATACCTCCCCAGTGGCCAAAGAGGATTAAAAGATCATAGCTACTGCCCCAACTATCTATTCCCTCACTTTCCACAATAACCTGGTTGTATGTCAGGCCCAGGGAACCTTTCAATTTTGATGATTCTAAGATCCAGCATTTCCACTTCCTTAATCTCTACATGCCCAGCACACAGGCCTGTTCAATTTTGCCCTTGCTGTGATCAAGGTCCTTTTCTCTTGTGAATACTGAGGTAAAGTATTCATTTAGGACCTTCTCTGGTTCCAGGCATATTTCTCCCTTCATTTTTGTCCACCTTCATTTTTGTCATCCTTCTGTTCTTCACATACACAAAATGCCTTTGGGTTCTCCTTAATCTACATGTCAAGGCCTTGTGCCCCCTTCGAGCTCTCCTCAGTCCTTTCTTAAACTCCTTCCTGGCTTCCATATATTTCTCAAGAGCCCTTTTTCCTGCTTCTTGTATCTGTTTCTTTCTTGTTCTCAGGCCTAGTTCATCAACCATGGTTTCATTTTCCTACCATCTCTTGTTTCAGTGGGATAAACCTTTATTGAACTCTGCACAAGTGGTCCTAAACTTTCTCCACATCTGTGCTTTCACCCTTAAACATCTGTTTCCAATTTATTCTCATTAGTTCCTGTCTCATCCCTTCATAATTAGCCCTATCCTATTTAAGCAATTTGCAGTTTGACTGTGGTGATTCTTGGTATTGCATGCTTGTATGTAGAATGTAGTTGCTTGCTGCTAGCTGATATGGAGCACCGGCACTATAGGGTGACTGGGGGAAGTAACCACCTTGCTTGCATACAAGTATTCCTGTCCACTCAGATTAGGGACTACATTGAAGCTAAGGGAGTTGTGGTCACTCTCACCAAAATGTTCTGCCACCTGACCAGGTTCATTGCCCAGATCCAGTATGGCGTCTCCTCTAGTGTCAGGAATCCTTCTTGAACACACCTGTCAAATTCAGCCCCATCTATCCCTCTTGCAGTCAATAGGTGCCAGTCAATATTAATGAAGTTGAAATCACCCATAATTACAACTTGTATTTCCTACATCATTCCAAACTCTGCCTACTCATCGGTTCTTCTGTTTCCCAAGAGCTATTTGGGGGACTAGAGACAGCTCCTAGCACAGTGATAGCTCCCTTCCTATTTCAGACTTCCATCTACTGTGACTCTGCAGCATCCTCCCTTTCAATGGCTGTGATATCCCTTCAGGAGGAAATCAGAAGAACACAAACCAGTCCTCATTGAGAGATCAGCAATGGAGAGGTAAAGAACTTTAAATTCCTGGTGGTCAATATCTGAGGAATTGTCCTGGAGCCTCCACGTTGATGCAATCACAAAGATTCACCAGTGGCTAGACCATGAGAAGTTTAAGGAGATTTTGAATGTTATTAAAGGGGATCAAATTTCTACAGGTGTATTGTCTGGGTGCATCACTGTCTGGTATGGAGGTGCCAATACACAGGACAAAAAAAAACTCCCAAGAATTATATCAGCCTGTGACATCACAGGGCACCAGTCTTCACTCCATCAAAGACATCTCCAAGAGGCTACATCTTTCAAAAGCAGCCTCTATCCTAGTAGACCCCCACCACACTGCTACCATCAGGAATAAGTTACAGGAGCCTGAAAACAAGGACCCAGTGGTACAAGGACAACTTCTTCACTTCTGTCATCACATTTCTGAATTGATAATGAAGCACAGACACTACCTCACTTTATCCTATTTTCTTGTTTATTTATTTTCAAAATGTAATTGATAGCAATATTTGCAGTGTAATGCTGCCACACAACAACTAATTTTGTGATGTGTTCAAAACAATAATTGTGATCTAGATAAAACCATCTTAAAACTAGTTTTAGTTTTCTATACACTTCTACTAATTTAAGAAATGGCAATTTTGTATCTAAAGCACACTGACATCCTTACAAGGACTTGTAACAACTAAGACTGTTTATAAATTGTATAGGAATCTGGAAAATGTATTAGCAACCAATTTTCCCCATGGCTAGGCATCTTTCGGTAACATAAATAGAATTAAACTTGTTTTATACTTCAGTTTCATTATTTACAGTATTGTTACTTATTTCTAGTTTTGCTATAATTCAAACATTTTCTATTTCAAAATCTATTATGGTCAGAGAATCTAGATTTAGTAGTTTCTGTAGGATAACCACTCTAATTAGAAGTGAACATAACTTTGGACATATTTATCATCCCAAAATGAACACTCTTTGCCTGGTAGATTTTTATTTTAAAAAAAAAAAAATTGGATTGAAATCTACAGTAAAATATTCATTTTGTGCTACTAATAGGACAAAAATAATCACCTTAAATGTTATTGGTTCCAATTTAAAATCATGTTTTTCATACTCTGGTGAATTTTACCTGCAAATGTATTTATTCATTTCTTCATTGGCCAACCAGTAAGATGGAATATTTCCATTGCTCTTTCATGCATTGCACAATAATAAAAATTCAAGTGCTAGACTGGCAATACAGAGATTCATAGCTGAGATCCCACAATAATAAATAATAAATTTGATTCGCTTTGCTTACAGCCCTTTTATGAAAGGAGATTGTCAACCTATTTAGCTTCCCCAATCTTACGACGAGGGCCAGCAAGCCAATCAATTGTAAGCAACTATTGAGTGGTTTGGAGAGAATAAACAGAAGCTAAGGGATGTAACATGACAAGATGCCCTATAATTTTACTCTGGTCTCCTTGCATATTAGTTGCAGACTCCATGAATGCCAGTCAGTATTATTCATGTCCCGCACTGACCACTGCTCAAAAAAAGTCAGGCGATTCTCACTCTCAAGTGAAGGTTTGATTTAATTAGGAGCTAAGTTTTTTCCTATTGTACCTCCTGCACTCTGCTCATTTCTGCATACAGGAAGGCCTTAATTGGAAAATGGATCTGTTCAATAATGCTGGGAAAATGTATTTTGACAACACCCGCAAACTGGTTCAAAGCCAGTGCTGTCTGTAAGGAGTTTGTACATTATCCCTGTGTCTGCATGGGTTTCCTCCAAGTGCTCCAATTTCCTCCCATATTTCAAAGACTTGTGGGGTTAACAGGTTAATTGTCACATGGGAGTAATTGGATGATGTGGGCTGCAAGGCCCTGTTGTCACGCTGTTTCTCTAAATTTAAAGTTTTGTTATCGGCTTACTAATGATTCCACAAGTAATGGAATATATAATTCCATTATAAAAGTTGCATTTAATTTGCACCTTCATTTCCAAAGCATTTCCTGGATGCTACTAAATTAGTGAAATGTAATAACCTGTCCTTTGCTCTTCCCACCTAGCCACACTCACATATTTGGTAAACAACGGAATGTGTCTTCCTCTTTTCCAGGCAGTACAAAATGATTCACTCCTGGTATTGTGCCGGTCTTATCTTTATAGTTCTCCCGGTGTTGCTGAGATAACTAGAAAAATACATTTCATTAACTATTCCATAAAGATGCAGTTATGAACCATCTAATTTATTCTTTGTTCCTATTTTGCTTATGCACCAGGAACATGCTTTACTCTTGAGTAATATGTTGTTCTGTAATGATTGGCAACATAGTTATCGCCAACTTCCTATATCTTTTCAATTCTGCAATATCATCTGTTATCTGACTCGTTATTACAGCAACATTGGTTTCTGGCTTACATTATTGTGTCACTGTTTTCTGTTTGGCATTTGGAAATCACATATTTTTGATTCTTTGCCTAACAATGTTGTACAATATCAATATGAACATTAATCGACCTTGTCAGATAACAAGGCTGGCACAATGGTACAGCTAGTGAAGCTGCTGCCTTGCAGTTTCAGTGATCCAGATTCAAGCCTGACCTTGTCTGCTGTATGCATGTCCTTTCTGTAACTGTAGCTTTCCTCTAGCAGCTTGTTTTCCTTCCCATGTCCCAAATGTATGGAGGTCATTACAGACTCAGTGGGCTTTGAGGTCTGTTTCCATGCTGTAAGGAAACTCCCAACAAATTGGAAAAGGCACAATTGAACAAAGTTTGTCTGGGTAATGAAATACTGAAGATCATTTTGTTTCTATCCATCCATCCTTCCTGACATTGAGAAGATGCTACATGAAGGAAACATAAAATCCAAACTAATGGGAACTTTGTCAGTGGAAGACATTCAAATTCCCTGTGGTTCCTGAAAGTTATGCCCCAAGTGCAATCATTGTCCATATAGTTCAATGATCAGAGAGAATCCAGAGCATTTTGTTAATGGTTGTTTTCACTTCAGATCTAATAGTTGATCAGTACATAGCTTCATGTAGCTAGACATGGATATCATTCTCACAAGGCCTGACAAATAGCAAGTTAGATTCACATCATGCAAATCCAGAACTGTGTACATCTCCAAGAGAAATTCCAACAACCTCATCTTGACAGATATTTAAATCTGACATTGCCAAAACCCATACAATCAGTCGTCATTGACGAGAAGAGTATATCGTGGGTATCCTGAGGCATATAACTCTTCCTTTGCCTCCATTTCCTTTCCACACACTACATACGAGTGTCCACTTTTACATTTTTGGTAGTTTAATTTTTAAGTCTTCCCAAGTTCACTTTTTTTGTTTAAGTGATTGGAAATTCTTTTCAAAGCAATAAGCAGTAAAGCTGAAATTAATCTTTACCTACAGTACAAAAATGCACTCTTAACAAATATGATGCCAGTTTTGCATTTTATATAAAATTTAAAAAATTATTGGTGATTTAAGCCAGTGATTCTCAGCCTTCCCTTTCCACTCTCATACCATTTTAAGTAATCCCTATGCCATCGGTGCTCTGTGATTAGGAAGGGATTGCTGAACGTGGTATGTGAGTGGGAAGGGAAGGCTGAGAATCACTGCTCTAGACCCAATTGTTACCGAAATATTTTGCTTGCGAATAATTGTCATTGGGCTATTTCCTTTTGGAGTTATAAAACTTCACATAATGAGTCAATTAGGTACAAATAAAACAAACTTTTTCTTTCTACCCACATACCACCTTAAGCAATCCCTTACTAATCACAGCACCTATGGCATAGGGAATACTTGAGGTATGTGAGTGGAAAGAAAAGTGAGAAACACAGATCTAAGCAGAAAATGATCATCAATTCACAAAGCTTGAGTTCCCCTTCTGGCCCCCATGTTTTGACATTTTTGTTGCATTACCCATAAATCGTTGCAGCCTGTCTTTCTTTCATTTTGTGGTACACATTGCAAAGTGGTTTTCTGTCTGCATGGGTAAATTGGGTAACAAAATCAACCAGCTTGACTCAAGTCCTAAAATGTATGTACACAAGAAGTAGTTGTGGTGGTACACCACTGGCCTACTGCAGGGGGAAACCTCTGCAAGGGACAAGACAACACCTGGCTGGCTGTCAATCATCCTCCGGGATTATAAGCCAGCCCTTTGAAGACAGTGTTGCAACAGCATTCCTCACAGCTTGCTCTGTGGAAGTTTATGATGAATAAAGCCTGAACATTTGGAAATCATACTTTTGATTCTTGCTTAACAATGTTGTACAATATCAATATGAACATCAATATACCTTGTCAGATAACAAGGCTGGCACAATGGTACAGCTAGTGAAGCTGCTGCCCTGCTTCTGTTCAATAGCACACCACAGTGGTCCCATTGCATTTTTAGCTGGAGTTCACTGCAAACTTCACTAACTGTGAAAGGCTCTTGTGCTTTTAGCAATAAAACATTCAAGAATTTTCAACTTTAAAGATCTGACCTTGCCAAGGTACTGCCTTGTTCAAGGCGTTTGGTAAACGTATTTCATTTGGTTTTGAACAGTGGTTTGTGGGATGTGAGGGGACGGAGGTTGTGGGAAGGGGCATTAAGGAATGGTCATCTAGCCCAGAATGTAAACTTTTAAAACAATCACTCATGTCAGAGGAAAATCAGGAAAATGTCTGCTTTGCAATAGACAATAAACAATGAAAGCCCATGGGGAGTGCAAACTGAATCTCATTGTTATTGGTGTACATATAGTGTAATTACATCATTTGCTTCTTTGTTATCTTGTTACCTTATCAAAAGTTTTAATTTCTTCCTCCCTGTTAAAATCGACATCATATCTGCTCCATCGTGGTGCAGACAGCCATCTATTCCTGTTGTGCATCCTATTTTCTATCACAAGAGATGGACTGTAGGAATAAATGGTTGGAAATTGCCCTCCTTTGCTGTAAGGACTCTGACTTGAATTCAGGGCTGACATACGGAAATCTCCAAAGTATTTCCTGGTGCTGTTTCCATAAGTATCACCATATGTAAAATTTATTGTTGGAACATGGCCATGGTATCTGGAATCAAGAACATATCAATTGCATAGAATGGTCAGTTCATTACAGCGCAGGAAGGAGACTTTCAGCCAACCAGCCTGGTTATTTCCATCATTGCTGCTCTTCTGATTTTTACTAAAACCTCCCAAAATGCTCGCTCACACTCTTTCTTTTCACCCTTTTCTTCCCCCCCACCCCAAAAGAAAAATTCCAAATCCCTTGTGGAGACATTAATTCCTTATCTATCATCCACAGAAAGTGAATTCCAAATTCTAAATATATAATTTGGTTTAGTTCAGTCTCACAGATGAAAGGAGATTGCTCAATTATTATTCATTATGCAACAATGAATGAGAGAAACATGGTGATTCAATTCAATCCTATTGCATCCAGATTGTCAAACTTAGATGAGAGTTTGGGATGGGCATGTAATTCACCCCAGAATATAGTCGGAATGAATCTGCACAGGGGCAGCCTCCTGTGGAATTTGGGAAGGAAATTATCAAGTTATGAAACTTTATACCTAGTATCACTTTTTTGTATCTGGTGTCCACATTTCTTGAACTAGCAGGAAACCTTGATAATGTTGAAGGATTTTGGCCAGTCAAGGGGAGAAATGAACATACCTCTTGGTTATTTTAGCCTCAGTTGAGTTGTTCCCTTCTCCATGTTTACAAAATATTAGCCAAGGTTTGGCTGGCAGGCCAAAAGTAATAATGTTAAGTTTAATACAGAGTTCAGGCACCCCTGCCATATTACGGACAGTGTCATTTTTAACATTGTGAAACAATGAACAGTAGCAATTCCTCTTCCTTGACACAGCCTAATTCCAAAAAAAACTAACGTGGTGGAGTTGATACACCCTGGGGGCAGAAATTCATTCTGCAAAAATGGGTTAATGTTGTAATGTATAATTTCCATCTGAGGTTGTTTAGGAGTTAAAGGTCTTTGAACCTTTAGGAAGCAGTGACCACAACATGGTGGAATTCAATTTCAAACTTGGAAAGGTAAAAAGGTTATTGGATGTATCAATTTTTCAATGGAATAAAGGAAACTATAGTGGTATGAGGAAAGAACTAGACCAAGTCGACTGGAAAAGCAAATTAGTAGGAGGAATAAAGCAAGATTGGAAGATATTTTTGCAAATGATAAAGCATGCAGAATAGACACTTTCTGAGAAAAAGGAAAGATGATACCAATGTGCCTAACAAAAGAAAAGGCCAAGATAAAAGCAAAGGGGAGAGCATACAAGGAAGCTAAAGCTAGTGGGAAATCAGAGGACTGGGATTCCTTTAAATACTTGCAGAAAGAAAGAAATCAAGTCTTAATGAAAGAAAAGATAATTGGCAAATGAAATATTTTTTTTAAAAAGCTGAGTTTAAAAAAAAAAAAGAATATAAGAGGACATGAGACCAATAGAAAATGATGCTGGGGTAATTATAATCGGTTACAAAGATGTGGCAGAAGAATTAAATCAATATTTTACATCTGTATTCACAGTGGAAGACATTGGTAATTTCCCTGACACACTTCGGAGTAGAGTTGGATACAGTTAAGATTACTCAAAAAATTGTGCGAGGTAAATTGAATGGTTTAAAGACCGATAAATCTCCCGGACCGGACAAAGTACAACCACAGGTTTTGAAAGAGGTGGCTTTGGAGATTGTAGATCCATTGGTGACAATCTTCCAGAAATCATTAGTCTCTGGTGTGATTCTGGGGGATTGGAAGGTTGTGAATGTGATTCCATTGTTCAAGAACATGGGAGGCAGAAAAAAGGGAATTATAGATCTATAAGACTGATATCAGTGGTGGGGAAGATATTAGAGTTAATCCTCAAGGATGAAGTTATGAAATACCTGGAAATTCATGACAGGATAGGTCTGAGTCAGCATGTTTTTTTCATGCTAGACTAACCTATTAGTTTTTTGAAGAAATTTCAGGTAGGATAGACAAAGGGGAGGCTGTGGATGTGATTACTTGGATTTTCAAAAGGCATGCTAGGCTGATAAATAAAATGAAGGCCCATGGAATTACAGCGATGCTATTAGATTGATAGAAAATTGGCTGATAGACAGAAGGCAAAGGTTTGAAATTAAGCGATCCCATTCAGAATGGCTGCCTGTAACAAGTGATGTTCTGCAGGGGTCAATCTTGGGTCCACTGCTGTTTACAATTTATAGTAATGATTTGGATTGTAGAATGAATGGTTTTGTGGCCAAATTTGCAGATGACACCAAGATAGGTGGTGGAGCAGGAACTGTTGAAGAAACCGTAAAATTGCAGAGGGATACAGACCGATTGTACTTCATCAGCCATATATTTGCCTAATGTTGAAATGTGTTCGGTTCTACATTCTGGATGGGGAGAAAATTCAATCCTCGGAGGTGCAAAGAGACCTGGGTGTCCTTGTGCAGAGTAATCTAAAAGTTAATGGCCAGGTAGTGAAGGTGGTGAATGCTATGCTAGCATTCATTTTGAGAGGCCTTGAGCGGCGGCCTTGAGCGGCGGCCTTGAGCGGCGGCCTTGAGCGGCGGCCTTGAGCGGCGGCCTTGAGCGGCGGCCTTGAGCGGCGGCCTTGAGCGGCGGCCTTGAGCGGCGGCCTTGAGCGGCGGCCTTGAGCGGCGGCCTTGAGCGGCGGCCTTGAGCGGCGGCCTTGAGCGGCGGCCTTGAGCGGCGGCCTTGAGCGGCGGCCTTGAGCGGCGGCCTTGAGCGGCGGCCTTGAGCGGCGGCCTTGAGCGGCGGCCTTGAGCGGCGGCCTTGAGCGGCGGCCTTGAGCGGCGGCCTTGAGCGGCGGCCTTGAGCGGCGGCCTTGAGCGGCGGCCTTGAGCGGCGGCCTTGAGCGGCGGCCTTGAGCGGCGGCCTTGAGCGGCGGCCTTGAGCGGCGGCCTTGAGCGGCGGCCTTGAGCGGCGGCCTTGAGCGGCGGCCTTGAGCGGCGGCCTTGAGCGGCGGCCTTGAGCGGCGGCCTTGAGCGGCGGCCTTGAGCGGCGGCCTTGAGCGGCGGCCTTGAGCGGCGGCCTTGAGCGGCGGCCTTGAGCGGCGGCCTTGAGCGGCGGCCTTGAGCGGCGGCCTTGAGCGGCGGCCTTGAGCGGCGGCCTTGAGCGGCGGCCTTGAGCGGCGGCCTTGAGCGGCGGCCTTGAGCGGCGGCCTTGAGCGGCGGCCTTGAGCGGCGGCCTTGAGCGGCGGCCTTGAGCGGCGGCTCTATAAGGCACTGGTGAGTCCCCATTTGGAGTACTGTGTACAGTTTTATGCCCCCTATCTCAGAAAAAATGTGATGTTGGGAAGGGTGCAGAGGAGATTTACTTAGGATGATTCCTGGAACACAGGGGCTGGAGTATGGGGAACGTTTGGCAGCTCTAGGATTGTACTTGGAGTTTCGGAGAGTGAAGGGATCTCATGGAGTCAGTTAGAATATTGAAAGGATTTGACAGAGTGAATGTGGATAAGATGTTTCCCTTGACAAGGGCAAGTGATCATAGTCTTAAAATTAGAAGTTATCCAATTAAAACAGAGGAAGAAGAATTTCTATAGTCAGAGGGTCATGGATCTGTGGAACTGACTGCCACACAAAGCAGTGGAGGCCAGATCATTAGGAGTATTAAAACAGGAAATGGATAGGTATCTCGTTAGTAAGGGTATCAAGGGATATGGGGAAAAGGCTGGTAATTGGAACTAAGGGTGCGTTTAGTTTAGCTAAGTGCATAACCATAGAACAGACCCGATGGGCCAAGTGGCCTGCTTCTGTTCCTTTATCTTGTGATCGATGCCCTAGATATTTTGCATTCGCATTCTTTGAAGGACCATGAAATCCATAAAGTATATGCTGAAAGGCTGGCAAAAGTAGAAAATTACAGATTTTAATGGTTCATAAAGTAAGAACATATTTTGATTTATATGCAGTAAAATGTGTGAAGATTTAAAAATTCCAAATATTTTGACAGTGAATAACAAAAGTTTGCTTCTATTGGTTGGTGCATTGCAAAAAGGAGTAAATGTTTGTGATTTGGAGAATCTTTAACATCAGAATTAAACGTTAGGGATGTTAGAATATGATGGATTGATTCTTCTTTTTGAAGAGTTAAATTGACTTGACATGGGATGCAGCTTGCCAAAGCTGGCAACCTGGATTGCCTTCCGAGCTGGAATAAAGTTTAACCTTGAACCATTACTATCATAGAAATAGATTTAACGCGAGACACAAAAATTAGACGGATTAGCGCTTCAATTCATCTTCATGTAATGTGAGTGACACCAACCCTGGTGGCGCCAAAGTTGCCCTTTCTGAAGTATGATCGAGAACTTACGAATATTTATAACCTGTCAACGTCGGTTTTTTAACAACAGACGCAAAAATGGCATTTTCTGTATTGCTGAAATTTTTCTGATCATTAATTCGCTGACTGCACAATTCTGATGTTTCATATGCAATCACATGCGCCTTTCTTACCCGGGCATTAAGGCAGGAGGGATGTACGTCGCATTGTAGTTAGTTATAAGAGTTCCAGCAC
Source organism: Narcine bancroftii (assembly GCF_036971445.1). Taxonomy (NCBI): domain Eukaryota; kingdom Metazoa; phylum Chordata; class Chondrichthyes; order Torpediniformes; family Narcinidae; genus Narcine; species Narcine bancroftii. The sequence continues at coordinate 160,474,952 of NC_091474.1, forward strand.
TACGTGAAGCCATGACTCCAGGCGAATGAAAGCTGCTTGCTTGATTACTTTGTTTTCTTGCACTGGCGACGCTTTCCCCAGGAAAGCACTGAACCGGAGCTGTCAATCAGCTCCGTCCTGTGTGTAACAATCTGTCACCAAGCAACCACGTCGCGCTGCCGGCGTGAATCACAGGGAGGTAAACACACTACTGTCCTTGTACTGTAGGCTGGCACAGCCGATGGGCTCTCTCCTATCGTGGAGAAGGCTGCATCCATGGTAAGGATGTACTCCACTCAAAGATGCACTCTATTTCGAATCCATCACTATCTTGCTATCCCTATCGCTAAAGCCTGCATTGTTTTGTTTCCTTTTCAGACCAAATTAGTATTTAATTAGCAAATAAAATGTATGGATTGCGAATCCATTTAAAATGGAATTTCACTGAAGAGTTAAAACGCGCTTGAAATATAAATACCAGACACTGAAATAGAAAAAAACTGAAGCTTGTATCTGAACCTTTACAATGAAGCTAGCAGTTTTTATTTTGACAGATAGTACAGGAAGAAACGTGCCACTTGGTTCTGATTGTAATATTCTGTATGTATTCAAGCCAATTAACTAGTGTTTCTAATTGAAAATAATGTTCCTCAAATACAACAATTTCCTGAACAGTCTGTTAGATGAGGTGATTATAAGCATGGGTGGTAGCATTTTGCTAACATCAAGTTCTTGGATCACCCTACTGTGAAAACTCCACTTGAGTGGTGCCACAATTTGTGTGTATATAGCTAATTTTGGCAGTTATGAGATTGCAAATGTTATTAATGCACCCTTAGCTACAGGTAAAATATGAAATAAAAACGTGTCCTGTTGAAATCTAGATACGATAGTCTATTCTTCAGCTCTATACATCTGAAATTCCTTTTTCTTTTGCTATATAATGCAATTGGACCCATATACCTCCTCAGAAATTCAATTTCTTTGGGTTAAGATTTGCCCTTTTGCATGTGATGCATATTGGGTGAGTCTAAATGTTTAGAGAAGTCCATAAGTAAACTACATTACAGGTCAATCACACAGGTGCTGAACAACCACTAAACCAATGTATTTCTCAAATGAAATTCAATGTGAAAAATGCATGTCCATAATGTTAGAAGAATGTAGTTAAGGGAAAAAAACATAGGATCCATTGTCCCCAGCAATGTCCTTGCCTGCCTCTTTCAATACGTGGGATATATCGCACCAGGCCCTGGTTACTTCACCTTAATGCTCTTCAAAAGAACTAGCACCGCAAAATGGCCCAACACATGAGTATTCATCACTCATCCAAGTCCTTCTGCCTGATGAATAACAATGTGAAATACCTACCCACTTCCACTGACTCCCAAGTATGAATTTGTCCTCGAATGATCCTCCCCTCTCCCTAATTTTCCTCGTTATCAACTTGTTTCCTTTGAGTTTCTTTAATCTGCTCATCTGCCCCTTTAATCTGCCCCTTTTAGCTTTCCTAATGATACGTATTTTTTGTATTAAGTGCTTTCTAAACCTTGCATATGTTTTTTTTAATTAAATTCATGATTTCTCTCATTATTGAAAGTACTATCTTGCCAAACCTGACCTTCCTTACTGGAACATTCATGTAGCTGGTCCTGGAGTTTAATTAGCTGATCTTGAACAACACCTACATGTCGGGTGTGCACCCTTCTAAAACCTCAGTTTCCAATGAATTCCTGTTCCTTCCCCCATTTTAGCACTTTTCCCACGTGGTCCAGGATTGCCTTATTCAAAGATGTGCATTCTGGTAGGTAACTTGCCCTGAGTGTGGGATTAAGTGTAGAGTCTTGGGGGAGTTGATGCTAATGGGAGGTTGATGTGGGATTGCAGAATTAATGCAAATGGTTGGTGTGGAGTTGTTAAATTGAAGGGCCTGCTTCTGTGGTGTGTGATTCATACTCCAATTCTAGCTATAATAAAGAATAAGCCCTTATATATTTAATATTCTTGCCACCTTTTTGATATGAATGAAAGTCTAACATCTTGGATATCTGAAGGTTCAATATCAATTATAGGTTTGCGCTTCACAGATATCCAAATTCTCTGATGCCTACTCAAGGTACAGTGGCCCCACTGAAATGGAGAAATTAAATATTATTTGATTTTTCAATCAGTAAATTTAAAAAAAATGTTTTGACCATTTAAGTTTTTCATGTACAAATTGTTTTTCTTAAATAACTACTTTGCAGCTCAGTCCTGTGGAATCTTTATATGACAAAGATATTAACAAACATTCAATTTGAACCCTGAAAGAAATGGCATGATCCAAGGGAAAGCAGCTGGTGATCTTTTGTAGCAAAAAAAAAACCTGCAGCAAAAAGAGTGGAAATTTTAGCATAATTCAATATAAGATTGTCATAGCCCAGTGGTTCATAACCTTTTCCTTTCCACTCACATACCACTTTAATTATTCCCTATGCCATAGGTGCTCTGTGATTAGTAAGGGATTGCTTAAGGTGGTAGGTGGGTGGAAAGAAAAAGGTTGAGAACCACTGTCATAGCCCTTTTTCCACTGGCTTCCCAGTTAAGTGGCTGTGCAGTGTCCTGGGATAGGAAGCCCTTTGTACCATTTCCAATGGGCCACCCTTAACTAATTGCTTTTCCACTGAACACGCTCATCGCTGTGGATTGGGTGTTCTACCCTCAAGTGGAAATGAATGACTGTCTGCTATCCCTTTTCCACTGGTTTTATCAGCACACTTATGTGAGTAGGGGTAGAGGTGGTTAATCCCCAGCGTGAAATTGTCACTTCACGCTGGCGTTCAGACAGGTTCCTTTTCCACTGGACCCTGTCCCAGTTAATTCCTAGGACAGGGTGTCAATGGAAAAGGGGCTATAAATGCCATTTTCATTTTCAACATTGTCCTAATTGTACTATGCTGGATCTTCTGATTAGTAGAGTCGAACATTTGATAATTAAAATTTGTTTTAAGTTGAGTAATGTCATACTATTGAATATAAAACATTGTCTTGTTTGTTCCACTTTATAATTGTATAATTCATAAAATCAGCAATAATTTTTATCCTATTTCCAAAATCTTCAACCTAAAAAGAACCCCAAATACATGCTAATACCATCCTAGTGCTTGAGAATCAGTATTCTATTCTGGACTTATTTATTTTTCATGTTTTAGCCATGGAATGGAATGAAAAGTAAATGAATTCAATAATGGCAGGCCACTCGCTTTATCAGTATACCTCCCACAGGACAGCATTTTTTTTAAAAAAAAAAGCTACAGTAATCAGATATATGTGCTTTAACAGTCTGGCTTATCTATTGTATTTCTTTTATTAAATAAATAAATAAATAGATCTGGGATAAGAACATAAGATGGAGGAGTGGAATTAGGCCATTTGGACTATGGAGACCACCCCACCATTCCATCATTGCTGATTTACAACTCCATTCTCCTGCCTTCTCCTTGTAATTTTTGATCCCCTAATCAAAAACATCTATCTCTGCCTTAAATATACCCAATGACTTGACTTCCACAGCTGTCCATGGCAAAGAATTCCACAAATTCACCACCCTATGGGTAAAGATCCCTCCTCATCTGTTCTAAAGGGACGTCTTTGTATTCTGAATCTGTGCCTTCTGGTTCCAGACTCCTCCCTCCCTCTCTCCTTTACACTCCTTCCCCCCACCCCCACCCCCCATCCCCCAAACCATAGGAAACATCCTCTCCAATTCAGGCCTTTCAGTATTCTATAAATTTTGAGATTTATTTCTTTCCCCTGCCCCATCATTCTTCTAAACTCCTGTGAGTACAATACCAGAGCCTTCAAATGTTCCTCATTTCTGAAAACCCTTTCACTCTGGAGGTGATCCTTGTAATCTTCCTATGGACCCTCTCCAATGCCAACGCATCCTTCTATGAATATGAAACCCAAAACTGTTCACAATATTCCAAGTGTTGTCTGACCCATGCCTTATAAAGCCTCAGCATTACTTTCCTGCTTTTGAATTTTATCCCTTTGGAAATTAATACTAGCTTTCCATTTGCCTTCCTTGCCCCAATTCCAAATGCAAGGTGACCTTTAGGGAGTTTTACACAAGGACTGCCAAGTCCCTCTGTGCTTCTGGTTTCTAAACTCATTACCATTTAGAAAATTTTCTATGCCTTTATTCCTTCTACCAAAGTGCATGATCATGCACTTTTTTCTGTGCTACTTTGTCTGCTATTTCCTTGACCAATCTCCTAATCTGTCTTCTACTGCAGACTCAGTGCTTTCTCAACACTATATGACCCTCCTCTGATCTTTGTATTGTTGTTTACCATTTAAAAAGTTTTGGTGAACATGACTAAACAAAATCAGGAATAGTTGTCACAAAACTTAAATATTGAACATCAATTTCAGTTATTCTTGAGGTTGAACATTGTATAGTTGTTTTAAATATTTATCTCAAATTATTACATGGGACATTACAGCACAGGAAATGGCTGTTCGGACCATGATGTCTGTGCAGAGCATAATGCTAAATTAAACCAAATTTCTTTCACTTGAAAAAGATCCATGTTCGATTATATTTGAGTGTCTCTTGAAGCCACATTTCTGGCAGCCAGTTCTGGGCACCAACCATTTTTTGTGTATGGTGGGGAGTAAAAAAAAACTTGCCCCACGCATCTCCATAACTTTCCCACCCTTCCCTTAGAAAGGGATTGCTTAAGGTGGTATGTGAGTGGAAAGATAAAGGTTTGAAAATCACTATTAATTGTACAATTGACTGGTTATGTGCACGATTTCATAACTCCAAAAGAAATGGGCCAATTACATTTTTTCTCAAGCAAAATATTTCAGCAACAGTGACACTTGACACTCACATACCACCTTAAGCAATCACTTACCAATCACAGTGCACTTATAGCATAGGGGAAACTTAAAGTGCAATATGAGTTTTACAAAAAAGGTGCCCACCCCTGCCATATGCCGCCTTTACCACTCATTTCTACTAATATGGTCAATTTCAAGGAGCATTTTGAGTTTGGGAATTTTGATGGCATTTTTTAAAAATAAAACTTGTATCTATGCTTGTATTTTAGATCCATGTATTTCACAAAATAGTATAGATTGCAGTGTATCATAATCTTCTCAAAAAATTCAAACCATAATTGTACTTGCAGGTAGTATAATGATAGTGCTAGTGATCCTCCTGACCACTAGGAGGAGCCAGAGAGTGGTTTGTTGCAGTTTAGTTGGATCTTGAGTGATTTCTATAGCTAATAAAATAGTTATTTTAAAAGAACCCAAGTTTATTTATTACAATAAAAGAAACATCACATGGTAATGGGAGTAGAAGAAGCACTGGGGTGTGGAGAATGTGTATCAGTCATTATCAGCAAAGAAAACATGGAGAGTGTAATACTCCTACTGCTGTGAATTAGGCTAGAAATGCTGACCAAGATTCAAACAAAGATTCATGCTGTACCTGCAAGCGATTTGACTCGATAGCAAATGTGATGCATGGAAGATTGCACTGCTACTTGCTGTGGTGGGACCTCAAGCACAAGAACAGGGGTGGGTAAACTTTTTAAAACTCTCATTTCACCTTAAGTATTTGCTATGCCATAAGTGCTCTGATGAGAAAGGGAATCCTTAAGTTGGTATGTGAGTGGAAAGAAAACCGTGTAAGGAATACTTACTTTTGGAATGTGACTTTTATTTTTAAAAAATTTCCCGCCCCTGCATTAGAGGTTTTCAATAGATTTGTTTTTGCTGAGGCAGACCAAGGCAAGTTTAACAGGGTTATAGAGATGTTTGAACACTTTTCACCAAAGAAAAATGAAACGTTTGAGAAGTACGTTTTTTGCTTGCGTGCACAGCTGCAGACAGAGAACTTGGATACTTTCTTAATTGACTTAAATCTAAAAGCAAGAGCATGTAATTTTGTATCACTGCAAGATTCAATGATTCATGATCAAATTGTGTTTGGGATTATTAATAAGAGAGAGTAAGAGACAGAGCTTACCTTGGCTGGCATGTGAAGATGTGTCACACCAGTGAATTAGCTTTGCAGCACATAAAAGTTCAGTGAGAGTGCAAAAACCAGTGAAAATGAAGGCTTAGCCATAGTCACAGTGTGTCCACACATACAAGCAAAAATGAGATATAGGAAACAACAAAAAGGAGGGACATACATTTGTAAACTATATGGCACTCAACATTGCAACAAAACAATACCCAGTCTATAGAAAAGTCTGTAATTAGTGCAAAGTACAGGATCATTATGCAAAGCAATCTTTTTTCACAAAAGAAATAAAAAACAGAAATGCAACTGTATACACCATAAATGAAACCGATCTGTGATACTTTTTATTGGCATGATAGTGCAGGAAGATTCTAAACCAACAGACACTGAACAGCCAAGCATGAACAGAGTCGAGCAGGATAAAGGGATCAAATGTCCCTTTCAAGCTGGACACAGGCAAATGTAAATTTAATCTGTGACCACAATATCAAGGCAATGAATGCATACATGCAAATCCTCTGCAGCTCAAACCCTACATTGGACAGAGCATCAACATGAAATGTACATGTAAACTCGTGGTGAAAGTTAAAGATGAAGAACACCTCAGGTTCACAGTAGTCCCAGATGGACATGAATCACTGTTTTGTGACAAAGTATGTGAAAACTTGAGCCTAGTCAAGAGCTTGTACACACCAGGGAAACTGTGTTAGCTGATGTGTTATCCAGGGTGATGATGCAGAGTGAAGCGCACAATGAGAGTTCCACAGAGACAGCTGTGAATCTCCACATGAATCTGATCACTGCATCTCTTCCTGTATCTTGCATGAAATCCAAGAAGATTGCAGCTAAAATAGAAATGGACACAGTTCTATAGAAGGTCATCAAGAATCTGAATGAAGGATGGCCTAGAGGTGAATGTCAGCCATACTACATCAGAGCTGAGCTGAGTGTTGTCAATGGGCTTCTACTCAAAGAAAACAGAATTATCATTCCTCTATCACTATGACAAAAGATTCTGAAAAAGGACACGAGGGGCACTTTGGAATGGAAAAATGCAAGAGGAGGGCCAGAACTGCTATTTATTGCCAGGGATAAATGCTGACATTGACAGGGTGGTTCCAGCAGTGAGACCTGTTTGAACCATGACGAAAAGCAGATAAAAGAACCCATGATAATAACTGAGTTATCAGCAGAAACATGGCAGAAAGTTAGGACTGATCTGTTCCACATGGATGAAAATGATTACTTCCTATTGATTATCTATCAAATTATTGGAGATTGAACTGCATCCAATTGTGTTTTGCTGCTTGTTTAATCAAATGTACAAAATTGATCTTTGCAAGACTTGTCTACAATAACAATAGACCATGATACAGCTGTAGAGAATTCCAGAATTTTGCAGAAGTGTATAATTTTCATCATGTGACTTTCAAGCCCTCTGCATCCATAGTCAAACCATAAAGCAGGGTTAAACAGTTGCTCAAGAAAGCACTAGACAGTGGCACAGATCGGCATCTAGCTCTAAGTTGCAGAGCTTCACCATTTGAACACGGCATGTCATCTACTGGTCTTCTGATGGGACATAGAGTACATACCACACTTCCCTACTCTCCAGAGCTGTCAAGGATGTTGAACGGAAACAAATGTATCTGCAATGGAGACGAAAAGCAAACTGTGACAAGTCTGAGAGAAGCTTATGACCTGACACAGTGAGACAGAGATTCCAACACTTGGGACAAAATGGCCACTGTTCTGGAGGAAGTAAATCCATGATTCTACACTATCAGAACAGAGGGTGTTTGAATACTGAGAAGGAATCAAAAGAGCCTGCTGAAAATGCAAGAGACACTGCAGAAACAAAAACAGCCTCCAGAGCCACAGAGGAAATACCACTACTGCTAGAGGACCAGTAGAGCCGACACATGCATCTGTGTTTTATTTTTTAAAAATCCACATATGTTATCAAAGCACCTGACAGACTGAATCACAAAAGAAAAGGAACTGCACACTCAAAAGTTTGTGCTGCTGATGTTTGTTTGTTTGTGTTGAACTTTAAATTGAATACTGTATTAGTCTATCATGTTAGATAGAGTGCTATTGATCCTCCTGATCACTAGAGGGAGTCAGAGATTGGTTTGTTGCAGCTCAGTTGGATTCAAAATGGATGTCTCCATGCAGTCTCCATTGAGTTCTATGGTTCATAAAATATAGTTAATTTAAAAGAACCCAAGTTTGTTTGTTACAATAAAAGAAACATCACAGGTAATTCTATGATGAGAACATAATGTCTTCAATACAGCACTGGAAATAAAAATGCTGAAGTAAGGATGTGACATGAAAAAAAAACATTTTTGTCTTTTACGAACCTTGTGTAATCTGCCTTGCATTGGACTTTATTTCATGCATGAAGGAAAAGTCTTGATCTGCTACAATAATAAAAGATTATTTTTATATCATATAAAAATATATTACTGATGCGGATTAACAGACTTCCAAGACGGTCTGGAAAGCTATTGGATTTAACTCTGGTTGACAAGACCAGCTTTTAATTTGGGACAATGGAGAAGAGGATGGTGGAAGGATATGGAACAAGATTCTTAAATTGGGGAAAATTAAAACTCTTAAGAAATTTAAATAGTCTGCTGGACAGACTTCAATGTATTGATTAATGCTTTCTCGTTCTGTTCTATCATTTTAGTGTCACCCAACCCTTTGTTTTGGACTGCGCACCTGTAATTTTTTCTTATTCATTTTGTGTGGCATATTAAATTGGTGGGCAATAAGAGCATGGAGATTAATATGCTGTCAAAAGATTCATTAACCCTTTGCTTTATCTCCTTCACAAGGAATCTTGAATGATTTATGCCCAGAAATTAGTCGCGTCTGTACTTGGCTCAGTGAAATATCGTAGATCAACCACTTCAGATCACATTAGCATTTGCATTTCCAACAGTAAAATAATCCCTCTGCCTCCATGGAAGCTGCTGTATGAATAAACCATGAACCAATAATTATAATTGTTTTAACCTTTTGAATCCTAGTTATCACCATTTAACAGATTTGTATTGGTAAAACCACCTTCAGTACAGTCAGAAACTGCATTTAAATTGTGCTTGAAATCATACCAGTTTTCTGAAGGTGGTTCAGTTTTACAACAGACACATTGGGATATCACCAAATGTGAAATATTCCATGGATTGGGTGAAAAATGTATGATGAGCATTAAACTGGCCCTAACCCAGATCAGACCTCAAGTTTTTGGTAAAGAGTCCAAAAAACAGCAGCCTGAAATTCTTACCTGCATTGTGTGGCTATTGTGACAGAGGAGATTCGGTATGTCACTGAAGACTCGCATAAACCTCTACCGGTATACTATGGAGTGGAGAGCATTCTGGCTGGTTGCGTTGCTACCTGATATGGAGGTGCCAACTCTCAGGACAGGAATAAGCTCCAAAGGGTTGTTAACTCGGCCTGTGACATCACAGGTACCAAACTTCACCCCTTCGAGGACATTTACATGAGATGATATCTTAAAAAAGGAGCCTCTATCCTCAAAAACCCACACCACCTAGGCTATGCCCTCTTCACTCTGCTACCATTGGCGGCGGTGGGGGGGGGGGGAGGAGAGAGAAAAATACAGGAGCCTAAAGACTAGCACTCAGTGGCATAAGGACAACTTTCCCACTGCCATCAGATTTCTGAACAACCAAAGACACTGCCTTACTTTTCATGCACTTTTTTAATAGTATTGGTGTAAGATGGTTATGACTGTTTACACTTTGATGCTTCTGCAAAACACTAAACTTCATGACTTGTTCAGAACAATAAATTCTGATTCTGAAGATTGGAGGATGTTCTTTGTGGTAGGGGTGGGGGAAGGATTTGATGCATGGCAGCAATGAATGATCCTAATTTGAACAATGCAGGTAATAAAAGTTTTTTTAAATATTTGATTTTTTTTTAAAGTTGATTTAAAACAAATGGAAACTTCAAAAAATTGGAGCAATGCAAAATATTTTTTAAAATTCTGAATTGTGTGGAAATTAGGCTTTGTGTACATGTAGAAGGCTGCTGGGGAACTGCACCTTATTTTAACTACTATGGAGAAGGATAGACAGGTACGTGGATAGGAAAGGTTTGGAGAGATGGGCCAAATACAAGTAAATGGGTACAACATGGTCAGCAAAGGCGTGTTGGGTTGAAAGATTTTTTTCAGTGTAGTGAAATCTTTTATTCTAATTCCCTAGTCTCACAGTACTGATCCTACTGATGAATAGAAAGCAGCATAGCTGCCAGGGAATGCATTTTTGTGGCTGTGACAAGGATTGAGGTGAGCAGGGTGAGCCCAAAAAAAAGCAAATGCCTTCCTTTTGACATTTAAACAATTAGAGTACAGAACAGTGTGAACATGCATGTTTGTAGTAGGCCACTCAGTTTGTCTAGTCCGTTCCACCATTCATTAACGTGGAGGCCAAGTTTCAATCATGGCTGATCTAATTGAAATGTTAATCTTGTGTTCTATCTGCCTCCTGCTTATTAAGTATTTATCTGCTTCTTCCTTAAATATTTCAAACTGTGCTTCAATAGGCCTTGGTGGAATAATATTCCAGGGACTAGTGTCACCTGAGAGAACAGTTAGCCTTATAAAATGTGATCTTTTGTGTGTAAACCCCTCCCAGAAATGCAAATATTCTGATTATTTTACTTTGTCGATCATTTTTTTACAAAGATAATTGTGCAGGAAAATTCAGAAGAATGACTTGTAAGGAGTGATGAATGGAAATGCCAATTATGCAAGGAAACTGACTCGGTGGAGGGGACCTAGCAGCACGTGGTTAGAGAGGGCTCTGACATGAGAGACAAGAGGCTGATGAAAAGTTCAGCTCTTCAACAGTGTCGTCCTGTGGTTGAATCCTCGGGCAACCCAAAGACAGATGGTATCAACGAATATTCTCCCAACTTATAAAAGCATCAGTGATCCTGCCTTGAGATTGTTTCTGTACCACAATATCACCCATCCACTTGATTCCTAGTAGTCTATTGATGTACTGTAAATAATAACTGTTTATTCAACACTGAACACTTGTTATGACACCAAATCAGCAACAATAGTGGACAAAATACAAGAGGGTTAATTCTAATTCCATTTTATTAATAACTATTAACACTACAAATTATTTTCCAAATCCCCCCAACTATATGCTTCTATTCTTTGGCTTGGCTTCGCGGACGAAGATTTATGGAGGGGGTAAAAAGTCCACGTCAGCTGCAGGCTCGTTTGTGGCTGACCAGTCCGATGCGGGACAGGCAGACACGATTGCAGCGGTTGCAAGGGAAAATTGGTTGGTTGGGGTTGGGTGTTGGGTTTTTCCTCCTTTGCCTTTTGTCAGTGAGGTGGGCTCTGCGGTCTTCTTCAAAGGAGGCTGCTGCCCGCCAAACTGTGAGGCGCCAAGATGCACGGTTTGAGGCGTTATCAGCCCACTGGCGGTGGTCAATGTGGCAGGCACCAAGAGATTTCTTTAGGCAGTCCTTGTACCTTTTCTTTGGTGCACCTCTGTCACGGTGGCCAGTGGAGAGCTCGCCATATAATACGATCTTGGGAAGGCGATGGTCCTCCATTCTGGAGACGTGACCCATCCAGCGCAGCTGAATCTTCAGCAGCGTGGACTCGATGCTGTCGACCTCTGCCATCTCGAGTACCTCGACGTTAGGGGTGTGAGCGCTCCAATGGATGTTGAGGATGGAGCGGAGACAACACTGGTGGAAGCGTTCTAGGAGCCGTAGGTGGTGCCGGTAGAGGACCCATGATTCGGAGCCGAACAGGAGTGTGGGTATGACAACGGCTCTGTATACGCTTATCTTTGTGAGGTTTTTCAGTTGGTTGTTTTTCCAGACTCTTTTGTGTAGTCTTCCAAAGGCGCTATTTGCCTTGGCGAGTCTGTTGTCTATCTCATTGTCGATCCTTGCATCTGATGAAATGGTGCAGCCGAGATAGGTAAACTGGTTGACCGTTTTGAGTTTTGTGTGCCCGATGGAGATGTGGGGGGGCTGGTAGTCATGGTGGGGAGCTGGCTGATGGAGGACCTCAGTTTTCTTCAGGCTGACTTCCAGGCCAAACATTTTGGCAGTTTCCGCAAAGCAGGACGTCAAGCGCTGAAGAGCTGGCTCTGAATGGGCAACTAAAGCGGCATCATCTGCAAAGAGTAGTTCACGGACAAGTTTCTCTTGTGTCTTGGTGTGAGCTTGCAGGCGCCTCAGATTGAAGAGAGATCCAAAATGAGTGGTGGACTAGCCTCGCCAAACGAACACAGCTCAGCGCGGACATTGGCGACTTCAGGGGTTTCTACGAGGCTCTAAAGGCTGTGTACGGCCCCTCACCCCAAGTCCAAAGCCCGCTGCGCAGCTCAGACGGCAAAGTCCTCCTCAGCGACAAGATCTCCATCCTCAACCGATGGTCAGAACACTTCCAATCTCTTTTCAGTACCAACCGCTCAGTCCAAGATTCCGCCCTGCTCCAGCTCCCTCAACAGCCCCTAAGGCTAGAGCTGGATGAGGTTCCCACCCTGGATGAGACATATAAGGCAATCGAACAACTGAAAAGTGGCAAAGCAGCAGGTATGGATGGAATCCCCCCAGAAGTCTGGAAGGCTGGCGGCAAAACTCTGCATGCCAAACTGCATGAGTTTTTCAAGCTTTGTTGGGACCAAGGTAAACTGCCTCAGGATCTTCGTGATGCCACCATCATCACCCTGTACAAAAACAAAGGCGAGAAATCAGACTGCTCAAACTACAGGGGAATCACGTTGCTCTCCATTGCAGGCAAAATCTTCGCTAGGATTCTACTAAATAGAATAATACCTAGTGTCGCTGAGAATATTCTCCCAGAATCACAGTGCGGCTTTCGCGCAAACAGAGGAACCACTGACATGGTCTTTGCCCTCAGACAGCTCCAAGAAAAGTGCAGAGAACAAAACAAAGGACTCTACATCACCTTTGTTGACCTCACCAAAGCCTTCGACACCGTGAGCAGGAAAGGGCTTTGGCAAATACTAGAGCGCATCGGATGTCCCCCAAAGTTCCTCAACATGATTATCCAACTGCACGAAAACCAACAAGGTCGGGTCAGATACAGCAATGAGCTCTCTGAACCCTTCTCCATTAACAATGGCGTGAAGCAAGGCTGTGTTCTCGCACCAACCCTCTTTTCAATCTTCTTCAGCATGATGCTGAACCAAGCCATGAAAGACCCCAACAATGAAGACGCTGTTTACATCCGGTACCGCACGGATGGCAGTCTCTTCAATGCTTCTATTAACAATGATATAAAAAGTATGTATTGGGGGGGAAGGGGGAGTGGGGAAGAACCCAAACCTTTTGTGACAGATTGTTATATTTTGTATTGTATATAGATATGTTTTAAAAGGAGGTAAATTGTGGCACATTTTTTAGTTAGATACAAACAGTTCAAAACATCTCATTTAAAATGCTCAAGCCAGACAGTCCAGGCTCTGGGTGTCTTTGCAAAAACTTTGAAGAATGCCTATAAGGACTTCACAAGTAGGTGTTAATTGGACTTGCTGAGGAGTAATGGATTATAGTTTTGGAAAGCAACAGATGAACAAACTTGAAAGATTGGGTCCTTGCTGCAGTCAGTGCAGTTTGTTGTTCTAAAAGGGTTTTCTCTGAGTGAGAGAGTTCAGTTCTACAGTTCAGCAGCAGCGGGGGCTGGAATATAATAAGCTGGGAAGCTTGTGGAAAATCTCCATTTTGGAGACTGGTTGTGAGTTCTTAGTTCAGCCTGGTCAAAGCCCTTATGGTCCATACAGAGGAGAGGACTGGCTGCATCATGTTTCACTTGAAATAAGGGAAACAAAAAAGGAACTCTGTAGTGACCTCAAAGAAAGATTATCATCTGAAACACTCTAATGAGGCAAGTTTCTTCTGCAAGACTGAAGTGGCTGATCTAAAGAAATCAG